>NW_025814878.1:125000000-127675000 GCF_022079265.1 Lynx rufus
TTTATGTTTATTTATTTTTGAGAGAGAGAGAGAGAGCAGGGGAGGGGCAGAGAGAGAGAGAGAGGGAGACACAGAATCCTAAGCAGGCTCCAGGCTCTGAGCTGTTAGCATAGAACCCGGCGAGGGGCTCAAACTCACAAACTGCAAGATCATGACCTGAGCCGAAGTTGGACGCTTAACCGACTGAGCCACCCAGGCACCCCTGAAGGAAATTTTCTTATAAAACACTTTGTTCATACCTAGTGAATGAACACACCCTGAAAAACATCAGTTCTTCTGGGGGAGGGGGGAGGAACAAACACACAAACACAACGCTTACAAAAAAGAAATTACTGAAAAGTAACAAAATGTTTCCTTAAAGATTCTGGAGCATTTGTAAATGTTTTTGTAAAAATACTCCATTCTTTGGTAAAATGTGCATGACTCATGTGTACCTGTGTCAAGGTGTCATTGCTCTTTATCTGTCTTGTGTGCTCCATATTGATGAGTTTCCACAAAGGTTTTGTTTCTGAGGAGTCCACATTTCTGCACCTATTAATGTTGAAAAAGATCCCCTTCCTATGTCCTGCACACAGCAAACAGCCCTCTTGTGCTTGGTATCACCCATCTGTGAAGGACAAGAAATAGAACCCTGACCCCGAATTCTGAGCCCCAGAGGCTAGTGTTTTCTGAGCAGTTTCCCCCGCTGCCTCTCAGCTCTGCATTCTCTTCTTCCTTGGCTGCCTATGTCTGAAAAATGGAGAGCCACGGCAGCGATGTAGGGCAGGAAGTAAATGGAAAATGAACAAGTGCAGGGCAGAAAGGTCAAGAAATGAACATCTTAAGGGTGTGCAATGAGCACACAACATAAAAACCGGTGAGACCTGGACCCTCCAGGTCATGAGCCCACGCGTTGGAGTTTGGGGAGGTCGTCATATCCAAGTCACTTCAAACACTGAGGGAGCACCACGTGCAAGGTCCCCCAGCCCCAGTTCTAGGCACCAGATCATGCTGTTCCTCTCTTAAAATCCATTATGCTCCACGGTGCCTTCATTCAAATAGATCTGACTTCTGGAATCTAGACCCAGAATTACAAAGTGAAGGCAAAAGCTAGGCTAGCATAGCTAAAGTTATTCAAAGGAACTTTCAAAATAAGAACTCCTCTTTAATAAGCACATTGGGGTTTTGAGGACCATCAGCCTTGCCTCTACTGCCCTTATTGGATGAGAGGGATGTGCCGCATACATTGGGAGGCGTTGTGAGTGGCAAGGCTACCCTTGATTGCAAAAGAAAGGTCATTGCCAAGTGATAAAGGGGAAGGTGAGAGAGAAAGAGCCTTTCAGCACTTTAAAAGCAGAAAAACAAAGCGCTGTCCCCACCCATCTTCCTCCCTCCCTAAATTTCCTCGGTAAACTAAAGGTGGAATCGGAGTTCAATAAAGCCACCCGAGTTCCTTCTTCTACTTGGTCTGTGCCACAAATAATCCATTTGTTGCCTGGGACCTTATCTGAAGTTTCTGTCTTCAGTGATCTGCATGCGGATAAGAGAATCAAAGGAAATTTTAGCTACACGTTTAGCTACTAGGCTTAGGTAGAAAATTGGACTCCGTTCCTCAAAATAAAAGAACTAATTTATTTTCTAAGGGAAATTGTCCCTTTGGAAGAATTAGAAAGGACAGGGGGCAAAAGCCACCAAGGCTTTGGAAGATAATGAAGGGCAAGAAAGGGCCTCAGGACAGCAAAGTCACAAACCACTCAGTGTGGTGCCCACCTCAGCCCCACAGGAAACAACACCCACAGAGAAAGTTGCCCAGGGATCCCTGCGCCTCGTTCAATAAATGAGCGTTGGGGCACCTGGATGGCTCAGTTGGTTGAGTGTCCGACGTCAGCTCAGGTCATGATCTCACAGCTCATGAGTTCGAGCCCCACGTTGGGCTCTCTGCTGACAGCTTGGAGCCTGGAGCCTGCTTCGGATTCTGTGTCTCCCTCTCTTTCTGCCCCTCCCTCACTCATGCTCTCCCTCTCTCTCTCTCTCTCTCTCTCTCTCTCTCTCAAGAATAAATAAAACATTAAAAAAAAACTTTAATGCATAAATAAATAAATAAATATTAAAAAAATAATAAATCTCAGCATTTCAATCGGCATCTTAGGGAATTGTAATCTAGTTCTCTCCTCAAGTAAAATTATTCTTAATTGGCCTCAATTTTAAAAAGATACTGGCAGAGACAAAGTCATTAATCCAACAATGCAATGTGACAAAGAAACTTTAAAAAATTTGGAAATTGTTGGCTTGTTTTGTGGATCCCTCCTCAGATGCTGAAACCCACCTAAAAACATTCCCTTCTCAGGGTGACAAGGTGGCTCAGTGGGTTGAGCAACCAACTCTTGATTTTGGCTTAGGTCATGATCTCACGGTTCTTGAGATCGACCCCCACACTGTAAGTGCAGAGCCTGCTTGGGATGCTCTCTCTCCCTCCCTCTCTGCCCCTCCCCCTGCCCCCCGAAATAAATAAATAAACATTAAAAAATTCTCTTCTCCCTTCCTTCTTTATCCAAATAGTTATCCAAATAGTTAAGGAGAATATGCCCCATTCTTTCACCTTTCACTCTCCATGACTCATGCAACAAATATCCAGTCTCTGTCCCAGCCCAAGTTTTTGCCAGTGTCAGGCAAAATCTAAAAGAATCCACCTCTCTTTGTCTCCATCTCTGCCCTGGGCTTTCAGTGGTCTTAGGCCAGAAGTCTCCAATCTTCATGGAATCCCTCCACCAACACGGTCTCATTACCAAAAGCAGACAGTAAGGAACTTTCTGCAAAATATCAAGTATGTGGTACACACCACTCACACACACCTTAATCTTTAACTGTCAGAACTGCTCCTAGCAAGCTTTCTATTTCCAGGAAACAAAACACTATATTGTATGATAAAACAAATGAACTTTTAGGGTTGCCGATTTAAGATACAAAAATGAGGAAATGCAGATCCTCAACTGACATGCTAATAGGGAATCTCTTTTATTTGCCTCCCCTATATCCAATAAAATATGGGCTAGGACAGTATAATAATTGTTAATATCTACTGAGGACCTGGGGTGCCTGGGTGGCTCAGTTGGTTAACCATCCAGCTTTGGCTCAGGTCATGATCTCATGGTCCATGAGTTCAAGCACCACATCAGGCTCTGTGCTGACAGCTCAGAGCCTGCAGCCTGCTTCAGATTCTGTGTCTCCCTCTCTCTGTGTCTGTCTCCTGCTCATGCGCTCTCACTCTCTCTCTCACTCTCAAAAATAATAAACATTTAAAAATTTTTAAAAAATCGAACACACACTCAACACATTTAAAAAATATATATACTGAGCACTTACATATCAAACTCTGTGGATTGTTTCGTTTAGGCCTCATGACGATCTTGAGAGTAAGTACCATTATTATCCACATTTTACAGATGATCAACTGAAGCTTACAACATCTAGTAGGTGGCAGCACCACCCTCTGCACCCCGTCTTCCCACAGGACATAAGCTCTAATGCCTCCCTGTTGACTGGGAGGGACAGAGCACAGGGTAGCACTCAGGAGACCAGCCTGGCCTTAAGTCCTACTTGTTACTTACCACTAGCTAGCTCTAAGTCATTGAGTAAAATGGAGGAGAATTTAAAAATGTTTGGCCACACAGCATTCTACTGATATTTTCTAGCCCTTCTATTCTGATTTTCCGGAAACCTCAAATTGGTCTTCCCTGAGCCTTTGGGATTGCTGGGGAAGGAAAGGAGGTGATCTTTGCAAAGGAGTGTTAAAAAGTAGAAGTGGTGGGAGGGATGGGCAAAACAGGTGAGGTGGGATGGAGATACAGGCTTCCAGTTATGACTGAATAGGTCATGGGAATAAAAGGTCCAGCATGGCGAGCATGCAGTGATGTTGTATGGTGAAAAATGGGAGCTACATTTGGGGTAAGCATAGCATGGTATAGAAGTGTTGAATCACCATGTAGTACAACTGAAACTAATGTAACATGGTGTATCAGCTGTGCTCGAATTAAAAATTTTTGCATAAAAAAAAGACTCAGGGAGAAAGGGCACCATAAAAGTGCCAAGCACAGACTTTGTGTCAAAGTGCCTACATCAGAGTCATATGCATACTTAATAACTGTACAGGAGTGGGCAAGTTACTTTACCTCTCCACGCATTATTTTTCTCATCTGTTATGTGAGGACAATATTAGAGCTATTCTGAGAAGTGAGATCAAACACTGACATTTTAAAAATTAGCAACTGCAAAATAATAAGCATTCAATAAATGTTAGGTATTAGCTACACCAATGTTCTTCCCATTTTTTGTTATTAATATATCTTCTAACAGACTTTTCAAAACTTCCTCTTTATGAGTATTTTAACTGGCCAAAAATTTTTTACTGGTAGTTTGCCATTACATGCAGAAACAGAGAAAAAATTAAATTATCTGCATGATTAGAAATAGTAACATGAAAAAAATTGTTTTTAGTTTATTTGTTTTTTTTTCTTAATATATTTATTTATTTTTGGGAGAGAAGGTGCACAGTGGGGGAGGAGCAGAGAGAGAGGGAGACACAGAATCTGAAGCAGGCTCCAGGCTCTGAGCTGTCAGCACAGAGCCCGACATGGGGCTTGAACTCACAAACTATGAGATCATGACCTGAGCTGAAGTCAGCTGCTTAACTGACTGAGCCATCCAGATGCCCCTATTTATTTATTGTTGAGAGAGAGAGAGAGAGCATGAGCTGGGGAGGAACAGAGAGAGAGCAAGAGAGAGGGAGAGAGAGAATCCCAAGCAGGCTCCATGCTGTCTGTGCAGAGCCAGATGCAGGGCTCCATCCCACAAACCATGATATCATGACCTGAGCCGAAATCAAGAGTTGAATGTCCAACTGACTGAGTCACCCAGGTGCCCCTGCATCAAAACAAATTTTAATAGGAAAAAAAGGAAGAAAAGACTGTGTCAGAGGTTGGCAACCTATCAGAACATGAAGTCAGGGTTCTGACACTTCACACAGGGACTGAGAAACGCAAGTGAGGGTGGGAGAAGGGTCATGTGGTTCCTCGACTATGCAAGCAATGACAGCAGCAGCAACTTCCTGTGCCGTATAAACCAAAGCTATTAGGTGCACGCACCCACGCAACAGATTACACCTACGCTGTCCTCTAATGCTTATTCAGTGACCAAGGTGAACAAGGGTCTGTACTAAAGATCATATACCTCAGCTTTGTCTTCTGAGAGCTGATGATCTATGAAGATATGGGATAAATAACCATGAAAATGGTTCCAAAATACACATTAGAAAATAAAAATGAAAAAGAGCTACTATGAAAATCTCAGGAGTAGTGGGAGAGAGACAGTGGAGGCGGGTAAAGCAAGGCCAGGAATTGGGATAGTCCTGAAGCCACAATGACAGGGCTCATGGGGTAGAGTGGCCCTTTGGTCTTTGTCACATGCATGCTTGAGAGATGAAGCACCAGTGTGACCTCTATTTTTATGTTTTCCACTCTCCCAGTGGAATTTTCAGCCTTCTACCCAGGGTGAGTCCTGCAGCAGTAGGAGCCCAGTAAATAGCTGGTTGGATCAATAAGCGAGAAAGGCTTATCTTGGTGCATTTATTCAAAATGTTTTCATTTATTCAACAAGTCCTCTGGTGGTTTTAAAATATATCCGTAAATTCCTTGATACTCTTCCCTTCAGAGAATAGAGCCTAATTCCCCTCCCATTAAGTGTGACTGTATTTAATCACTTCTAATGAATACAAGGTGGCA
This sequence comes from Lynx rufus, assembly GCF_022079265.1. NCBI lineage: Eukaryota > Metazoa > Chordata > Mammalia > Carnivora > Felidae > Lynx > Lynx rufus. Next base: position 125,005,757 of record NW_025814878.1, read on the forward strand.
AACATAGCTGAAATAATGGCCCATCTGAGATTAGGACGTACAAGCCATAGCAGTTTACTTGCTCTTTCTCTTGAATCACCTCCTCTGAGGGAAATCAGCTGCCATGTCATGAGGGCACCCAAACAGGAATCTGGAGAAGTTTACATGCGGTGAGTAGCGAAGGCCTCCTGTCAACAGCCACGGGAGGGAGCCGTCTTGGAAGAAGAACCTCTACCCAGTCAAGCCTTCTGATGACTGGGTAACATCCAGACTGCAACCTCACAAGAGAACCAGCCAGCTAAACTATTTCATAATTCCTGACCCACAAAACACAATAACATAATAAATGTTTGTTGTTGGAAGCTATCACATTGTGGGGTCATTTGTTATGCAGCAATACATACCTAATACAAGACTCTACCCTCACTAGGTGCAAGGCTCTGGAGCTACAATGATGTGTAAGGTATGTCTGTCCCTGCCCTCGTAGAGCTTAGCCTATTAGGCAGCACAGACAAAAAACAATTCATACAGACTGACACATGCTTTCATAGAAAGAATGAGGTCCCAATGAGCAGGAGATTCAGGGAAGCACAGAAGAGGGTCATTCAGCCCAGCCTAGGAGGTCACAGCCAAGTGATACCTAAGCTTTAGATCAAAAGATAAGCAGGAATTATCCAGGTATATGAGTCTGCTAGGGCTGCCATAACAAAGTACCAGGGACTGAGTATCTCAAACAAGGGAAATTTATTATCTCTCAGTTCTGAAGGCCGTAAGTCTGAGTTCACGGTGTCAGCAGAATTGTGAGGCTATGAGGTTGTGAGGCTGCAAGATAGGGATCTGTACCAGGCCTTTCTCCTTGGCTCATAGATGGCCACCCTCCCCCTGTGTGTCTTCACATCATCTTCTCTCTATGCATCTCTGTGTCCAAATTTCCCCTTTGTATAAGGACACTGGTCATATTGGATCAGGGCTCTATCCCAATGACTTCACTTTAACTTGACTACCTCTGCAAAGACCTGATCTCCAAATAAGCTCACACCCTGAGGTCCTGGGGGTCAGGAATTCAGCATATAAATTGGGGGTTTGGGGAACACGATTCAGCCCATAGCACTAGGTACAAGCATATAAGGACAAGGGAGAATAGTCCAAGCAGATGGATTAGCATGTCCTACAAACCGTATAGGCAAGACATAGCACATGCAGTTGGAGAATTATGAGCACGAAGTGAAGGACTGTGGCGAAAGCTGGGGCCAGATCATATAGGGTCTTACAAGCCATGTTAAAACATTTAAATTTTATCCTCAGAGCAGCAGCAACCATTGAAGAGGTTTATGTAGGGGAGTCACATCATCAGAGCTGCAGCTGGGAAAAGTCACTCTAGCTGCCTGGCTGAGAATGGATTGGCGGGAGCAAGAATTCCTGCAGGAAAGAGCAGGGAGGTGACTGCAGACAGCCAGTCAATGAAGATGGTGGATGCTAAGGTGGTAGTGACGGCATGGGAAAACGTAGAAGATTCAAGTAATCGTAGACTGAGATCAACAGAACTGGTTGAAGGAAGAGCTCTTAGTGGGAGCGGGACAAGGAAGAATCAAGGGTGGTGCCAAGTCCCTCGGCTTGGGCAAATGGATGCATGGCTTGTGGCAGCCTTCACAGAGAGAGGATGCAAGGAGAGGGTTTGGGCTAAACAGAACCAGTCCAGCGTTAGACCTTTTGGGTTCAAGGTTACTGTGAGTCCCACAAACTAGCTGGGTTCCAGCCGCAGAAGACATCTCATCTGGAGGAGAGATGCTTGGGAGCCATTCACGTGAAGCCGCTCATTGAAGCCCTGAGGACGAAGAGACATCTCTGAAAATGAGAGTGCCCTGGGGCAAGAGTATGTATCTTTGGAGATCACCAACATGGAAAGACAAAGCACTGCCCTGAGAGCTATGAAGAGAACCAGGAAATCAAGAGAATAGATTCATTCAAAAGATGGCAGTCAGCAACAAATTATGCTGAAAGTCAAATATAAGAACTGGATGTGCCCACTGAATACAGTGACAAGGACATTGCTGATGACCTTGATAAGCACATCAACCTACATGATGCTCATGTGGAGTCTATAAAGTAATGTTAACAGCCTTAAATATATTAGAAAGATCTGGGGCATCTGGGTGGCTCAGTCGGTTGAGCATCCGACTTCAGCTCAGGTCATGATCCCACAGTTCCTGAGTTCGAAACCCAGGTCAGTCTCTGCACTCACAGCCCTGAGCCTGCTTTAGATTCTCTGTCTCCCTCTCTCTCTGCCCCTCCCCTGCTCATGTACTCATGTACACTCTGTCTCTCTCTCTCAAAAATAAACATTAAAAAATTTTTTTTCATTAAAAAATTAAAAAACAGAAAGATCCTTCTTTCTTTACAAATAGATAAAAGGAGAGCTCCTTAGCCACCAGTATCACCCCCAAAATCCTTTCCAAGCATGTACCCCACGCAGTATTGGCAGAATGGCCCAAGTTTTTCTGCTAAGTCCAATGGAGAGTTCACCAAGACAACCCTGAGGTAGGACCATATTAAGAGGAACCTGCTAGTAAAGGCATTGACGTGCTTCAACACACAGCAAGCCCACCCAATGTCCTCCTGGAACACAAGAAACAAATCCTTTTTCACAGAAAGGTGGGGAGAGGACTTAATGTCTAGTGCTGTCACAGGAACAGGCAGGACCCTGTCCAAAAGGGGCCCTGGCAAGCTCTTCTTTCTCTGGACAGCACAGACTCTCTGGCTAAGCTTGAAATTACTAACAACCCTGCAACCATCACTTAGCCTCTTCAGTCTCTCCTCCCTTGTTCGGAAAATAAGGACGACAATACACCTCAGCACGAAGGGCTGAGTGAGGATTGGATGAGGTTTCTTAGCACAGTGGTTGGCACATAGTAAGAGCTCAGGAAAATATTTTTGTTATCATAAATAAACTCACACTGTGGATATGATAAATATTATTAGTGCACCCTCAGAAATCCTTCTTTGTGCACTGGAACTTAGGAGCCTGTGGGTCATTCTCATCCTCCCCATCACCACCTGCACCTCCACCATCCTGCCCTGCCCACACACTGCTGTCCAAGAACAGGAACTCAGTCTCACGATTCCTAGCACACGCCCTGCATCCCGTGTGCCTGGCACATGTCGGTAAGTAAATAATGCTTGTGGAATGAGTTAATAAATTCCAAGTGTATCTACTAAAACGTACTTACCAGAGTAGAGAAACACTGCTTCCAGGAATGGAAAAAGTCATGTACGAGGAGTCATGGAAAGGCTGGTAAGTCTGAAGAGGAAAAGATCTGGGGCTTGCACCATATTGTGGATGAAACACATAGCGATCCACTCTTCAACAAAGTTCAGATAATGAGCAAAGCAACAGAGCAACCTGACCGCACAGCAGGAAGAAAAGATAACAGCGGGGTTTTGTTGGTTTTTTACCCTTACATGGGGAACTCCCTTTGTAGGCAACAGAACCCAGAGAGCAGTTACAGACAAATGCATATCTTGTGGTAAATGCCAAGGGGCTGCAAATTTTTATCACATCATTAATCAGGGGGTAGAAGTGGCAAGAGTTCTGGTGAAGCAGTGCCAATTTGGGAACACCAAAAAACAAACAAACCCCCAACATAATCTAGCAAAACCCAACAAATTACATGACATTTCAGACCCAGCAGGAGACAAAACCCAGACCCCCAAAGAGGAAGTGATGTATTCACCCTGGCCAAACAATGAAGTCAACACTTTGAAAGGAGAAAAGAAAATCAAGTAAGTACAAAGGGACAGCCGAAATTCCTTAAAAGAACATGGAGGGTTGTGTTTGAAGGGGCTGCATTTAGCAGCATCTCTCTCTCTCTCTCTCTCTCTCTCTCAGTCAGCCCTTATTGGCAAACACTTAGGGGCTACTAGCCTCTGGAATGAGCAAGGAGAAATGAAAGTCTCCTTCCCTTTACTAACAGAAGACAAGCAAATGGCACACCCTGAGATCAACGTGGAAAGCATGGAGGGAGAGGGAATCACGAAGTGGCTAGTGGGAAGATGGCCCAATCCTGAATGCTAGTTATCCAGTGTAGGCCTAGAGTTGACAATTAAGATGTAATCTTCCGTGTAATGATGCTCCACAGTAATAGGACCTCTTAATCCCAGTTATCTCAAAGAAACATAAACATTAATTAGGCTGTTCCCAATGCCTCCAGGGGAATTCCATTTTCATCTTTCATTGAACTGAGAAACTGAGGTACAGAGAAATGAAGGAAATTGCCTGAAGGAGGGCTGTGTGAGTCAGCAGCCTGACCAGGAAGCCGGGGCTGTGACTCCTCACTTCCTGGTTTCCTCTCTAAATAGTAGAGCACATTCCCTTCAAGAGGCAGCTCTCCAGGAGAGAAGGCAAAGGAGAGTTAGGTCATCCTGGGGAGGAGCAAGATACCTGCCAGCAGGCACACAGGTCAGCAGATAATTGAAATTTCTTCCAAGATGGGGCTTTCTCCTTCCTTTACCAGCGTTTCTCAGCCTGGAGAATCAATCTATCCCCTGTCCTGACTTCCTGCTCCTTAAACAGGTGTCGTCCCCGCTCACCATTCTGAAGCAGTTGCCACACAAATTAGCAGCACTCTGTCCCTAAGAGCCCTGGAACCCACTTGTGGCCCAGTGTGTGCCAAAAGCTTCCGATGGCTGCCGCGCATTGTCAAACTCTGGCACATGCTTCGGCAAAGAATTTTGTCCTTCTGAACGGCCACCAGGAAGTTTGTTTGGCGAGCCGTCCCTCTGAAGCAAAAAAGGAAAAGAAAAGGCTGTAATTGCTTATTAGAAGCCTCCAAAGCTGAGTGAAAGTTTAACCAGCTCTAGGGAAAGTACACACACACTACTCCCACAAATTGTTTGAGGACTTTCCACTTTTCAGTGCACTGGAGCTACATTCTGGAGCAAAGGGGCAGCAGCGACCATTCTAGAAGTTATATCACAGGTGGTGTAACATTACCTTCTGCCCACTGGGATCTTGTCAGCTATGCGTGCCTGGTCTATTTTGAAAGCCATCTGGGCTTGCTACCTGGGACATGGGTAGTGTTAACAAATCAAGGTTCGGCTGACAAGAGTTTAACCTACCTCATCTGGTCAAGAACAACAGCAAGAGCAACATCTCAGCTGCTGAATTTGTGATGTGAAACACTTCTTTTTCTTCAACATAAAATTTAGAGGCACAGTGTAAACTACAACTGTAACCCAGATCAACCAACTTCGGAAGGAAAAACATAGACACACCTTTTTACTTGGATTTCTTCATTATTTGGGCAAGAGGGCAACCAGTATTATAAAGCTGAGCTCTTTCCCAAAGGCAGGGCTGAGAGCCAGCATCCCAGACAGGCAGGTGTAACAGGCCCCGGGTGTGCAAAGGCCCTGTTCATCGTCTTGGTCTTATGTTTGGGAGATGCTGGCTTCTCTCTTTGCCACTGGCAGGCTACCCGTTCTCAGGGCCCAGTCTCATACTATATTTTCAGCTATGCCACAAAGAATGCAGCCTCTCTGTCTCTCTGTGGGGGGTCTTAGCTGCTTTAAGAGGCAGCATTCTAGTCTTCTCACTGTCCTGTCTCCCAGCCACCAGGGGGCCAGTTGAGGGGGGCGGGGGGTTGCTACCTGACCATTAGCACATGCTCTCTGCATGCCACCTCACTGCTTCAGCCCTAGAAACCACTGTTTCTGGCCTTGCTGGGACACCCTCCTTTCTCCCAACTCCCAAATATAAGTGGCTCCTTTTAACTTCTGTACCAAGGGAGTGGTGAGGATTTATGCAGGCATATGGGAGATACCATACAATGTCAGCCCATCTGACTGCCTACATTTGGTTTTTGTCCTCCTAATAAGAAAGGGGGAAGAGTTTATTGCTGGCAGATGATCCTCTTAGATTTTAAGTACGGGTGGTTGGAAACGCTTCATCTCCTTCCATCTCAAAATGAGAGAGGCCACTGAGAAAGATGACCAGATAAGTCCTCAGCTGATGGTAAACTGGCTTGAGGTCCAAAAAAGAGTTTAGAGGTGAGAGTGAATCCAGATCAAAGCACTCAAGAAAGGCTAGTGGTGAAGTCAAACCAAGAAGATGCCCCATTTTTAGCCACCATATGTGTCCAATAGTGAGATCTTTCAGCCTCCATATGCCATTACTGACTTAATAACTATCATGTGCAATATCCTCTTAATTAACTTCTACTTAGACAAGTAATAAATAATCTCCCTTTCTATAGGAAAGCTAGGACTCATTCACCTAAATAAGATTTTCCCTCTTCTTTAAGGTAGTAAGATCAATATAAGTCTTTCAGAATCTTCCCTTTTTTGATGACTATTGCTAGAAGTGAAAAGTTAGAAAGGCCGGAATAATTAGGTTAAGTCATAACTAGCCCAGTGCCATCTGTGGGTTGAATGCGCGGATGATCTTGGTAACAGTTAAGCCACTTACTAACCTACTGCTCGCTGGGGAGAGATAAAGGAAAAAGTGACTAACGATGGATGGTCTAAGGAAACAGCTGTCATTATTTTGGTTCGGTTTACAGCAATTCTCGCTTTCTAAAGATAAGAATAAGCAGGTGCTTAAGTCATTAGACCCTGGGGCCGGTGAGGAGGCCAGCTCCTCTCTGAAGAGTAGTCTGTGCTGGTGGGGGGTTTGAAGCCAGACCTAGGTTCAAATCCTCATTCTGTCACTTACCGGCTGCATGACCTTAGGTAAATTACTTAACCTCCTTGACAACATCAAATTCCTCATCTGTCAAAGGGAAGAATAATAGTATTCACCTCATAAGGTTGTGAAAATTAGCATAACATGTCAGGTGCAGGGTAAGGGCTTAATCAGTGGCAAACAATCACTGGAGAATAAATAAAATGAAGAAGATTTGTTAATAAACACGACTCTTCCAACTAATCCCACCTCCAATTATGAACTGGGAGCTCAGTGTATCATCCTTCACCCTGGAACCCCACTCAGCAATGATGCCATCTGCTAGCTTGCTGGCTGTAATAATCCAAGGCTAAAGGCCCTTAAAAAAAAAATACCCTGCTGAAAACAGAGTGTATAGAAAGCAAGTAGAGAAACTTAGGGAATGAAAATTTACTCTGTATTAAGAGCCTTCGGAGACATTCTGCAAAACATTTGCATTTCTGACAAGACGCACCCAATAGTAAGTTTCCATTGCTGTAAAAAGTTCCCGCAGAGATCTCTACCCTGGGTATTTCAGGTCTCAGTGTGCATGGATTGGAAAAACTCCTCTTGGCTTGGAGCACAAAAGTGAATATATTAAGTATAAAAAAAAGTGGCAGAGAAGGTAAGGTATGCCTAGAACTTCCGGTTCTAAAAGCCAAATGATAAAACAAATCCATGAAGGCATCCAATTATCCCTGGCACCATTTCATCTCTGGTGTCAGATAATATATAATGAAACAAAGAAATTATTATGTGTCTCCTGGAATAAAGAGAGAGAGAATTTGCTTTACCAAATGTATGAAGAAGCTTCTCACCTCCCCTACAGACCTGGTTCTCCTTTTTTTGGTCCCCTCCATAGGTAAGATAGTACCTATATTTTTCATACTCATTGATTTAAGAGATACATAAGAAGAGAGTGACGGTATAAACTCAGGAAAGCTTTCTAATGCATTTGTAGTTTATTCGTTAATGACAAACACACACGTTTGGGCAGAGTACATTTCTATGCCAGTCATTTCATCATTCAGTCTACAGAAAGTGTTTGACGCACACAAAGCATCTCCGACCCCTTGCAATAACTTGGTGTCCCTGAGGGTGTTTTCAGCCACCAGCTGGGAGCCACTGACTTAAAGCACAAACATGATGTGAAGGCGGGAAGGGATGCTCCACACATCCTTAGTGTTTTCTGCAATTTAAACAAGGCGAGAGAAAACTACTTTCCCCAAAACATCTGATCGAGTGAAGATACTCTCATTTGGAAACTAGTTTCATTTCTATGTGCTTGGAAATCCCACCCATGCTATAGTTTCCAGCTCTCTAGAAAACAATAAGTATTGCCAATAAAATATTTATTGAATGATAATGACCTGGCTTATAACCTCCAGGGTGTCTATCCCTTTAATTAACCACATGTACTGTGTTGTCTTTGTGATATTTTGATAGTTTCCAGAAGCAGGTATACCTTATATGAATAGAAGGAAGGAAAAAAAAATACCCAAAGTCATGTAAAAATAGAACCAGAACTGTAGCTACCACATGTGTTTTAAGTATATTACCCGTACAATTAAGAATACAGTATTATAAACCAGCTCTATAAATCTTATAATAAAAACAGTAACACACCAACTCTTCTTAGCCACAAAGAGGCCCTTAATACTATTATAGATTCCATGATAATGTGGCTTTGGGATTGGCATTATATTTTGAAGTAAGAACGTTAGCTAACTGAGGTAAATTGAAGCACATCCCCTCTGCGTATCTAAAATGAAAGAGGGAAATCTTCTTGCAAGACAGGAGCAGGAGCAGCATGTGCCTGTCTTCAGTATTCCTGGAAATCCTTCGGATTTTTACTACCATCTAAAAGTGCTAAGAAAATTTAATTTTCAGACAGGGCTTCAGGCCTGGTTCTGTAGACAACACAATTGCGATTCTTTGCCTTCAACGCAGACCTGAACTAATCCAGGAGAGTGAGGAAAGGTCCGAGTGGGTGCGAATACAGTTTGTAAATTTTAAAGGTGCTAGCCTATGCAAATGTCAGCGATTACTGATTACACTTCTCCCTGACCTTGACTCATCTGGTAGGAGAAATGACTTTCTGAAACGGCCAAAAAGAAGGTATTTCAACATTATGAAGAGATCCCCCCCCCCCGCCCCCCTGGGTGATACACAAACATAGAGATAACAGTATAACACACTCTCACATACTTACCTCCTAGTTTGGGTGTCTGGCATCTTATTTCATTTACAATCTTCATTTCCCCTGAACCCCCACCAAAAAGAAAGCTGGATCATTTTAGTAGCAGACATCATATCGTTTCAGTGCAAATATTTCACTACATATGTCTAAGACATGAGAACTTTTCAAAAACAGCTAACCCACTTATACTTAAACAATAATTCCTTAATAGTCTCCAATATGTGCAAATTTCCCCAAATGTCCTGTATTTATTTTTTTCCTTCAACTTTTAAGGATAGTGGCTGTTTTTTAAGGAACTCAGCTGAAATCCCCTTGCAGTTCCTCTTAGAAATATTTCTTTAAATAAGTGCTTAGTCATGGGGCATTTTATCACAGACTCAACAATCGCCCTAGGCCTTTACTGAGATGGCCCACGCTGCACAACAGTAGAAACAGACTCTGCTAAGGCTTTTCTTCGCTGTCTCTTACCACAGGGCAGCACCTAACAGTGCAAAGGGCTGAGAGTCAACAAACTTTGATTCTAATCTTAATTCAGTCATTAGATAACTGTATAACCTTGAGCAAATCCATTCTCTCCTCTGTGGCTCACTTTCCAGGCCTGTGAAATGAGGGGGTTAGCCTATGCAATCTCTACATTTCTTTCTGGCTCTCGAAGTTCCAGATGTTTGATTTTATGTTTAATTAATTTCAAGTACTATATCTTCATGATGTTACCTGCCAAGATGGGAACAGGTCTCCTATAGAAGAGAGCAGGGAATTTGAAATCATCAGACCAGTCAAATCCTGACTTGAGTTCCCTTGGGTAAGTCATTAACCTTTCTAAGCCTCAATGTCATACTGCATTACAATGATTTATTGTATTTATCCATCTCTCCTACCAGACGCAAACTTCTACAGAGCCGGATTTTCTCATATTTGTCTTTCTATCATCAAAGCCTAGTGTCATGTCTAGAACCTGGTAGGTACTTGATACACTCTGGTTACACAAACAAATGCACAAGTATCTAAGGGCAAGAGTGACTGTTCATCAACCTTACAGGATTATAGTACAGTAAAATGAGCTAGTATATGAAAATGCACCTTTTAAATTACACATTTTAAAACGTTAAATATTATTTGTATTAGAAACATTCCAGATAGAGTATTTTTTTCACTTATAAAAATCCAACTGTGCCTCTCACCTTTGCTAAGGGATGAATGACAGGTTTATTTTTTATGCTAAATTACACCTTTTTGTACATTGTTTTTGCTTCCTTGCTTTTTCTCCTTCTTTCTTTTTTTTTTTTTAAATTTTTTTTTTCAACGTTTATTTATTTTTGGGACAGAGAGAGACAGAGCATGAACGAGGGAGGGGCAGAGAGAGAGGGAGACACAGAATCGGAAACAGGCTCCAGGCTCCAAGCCATCAGCCCAGAGCCCGACGCGGGGCTCGAACTCACGGACCGCGAGATCGTGACCTGGCTGAAGTCGGACGCTTAACCGTTGACTGCGCCACCCAGGCGCCCCTCTCCTTCTTTCTTTAAAAAAAATTTTTTTTCCTATAATGAGCTTTTGGGGTGGGGTGCCTGGCTGCCTCAGTCAGTTGGGTATCTGACTTCGGTATGGGTCATGATCTCACAGTCTGTGGGTTCAAGCCGCGCATCAGGCTCTGTGCTGACAGCTCAGAGCCTGGAGCCTGCTTTGGTCTGTGTCTCCCTCTCTCTCCACCCTACCCTGTTCGTGCTCTCTTTCAAAAATAAACATTAATGAGCTTTGGGGGTGATGGGAGTAATTGGCTAGTAGCTTAGTGCCAGTCTAATTTAATAAAGCATTTTTATCAGCTTCTACAAATCAAAATAATGCAGGACGTAGTGTAACAGCAACAGTATATACCAGATACAGGAATTTTCTGATGAATTGCATGTTCACTGAGATTAGTTCCCTAAAAATAATACTGATTGTTTCTAATATAACTGAATGTGAACAGTTCTGTGAATATTTCCCCAAATGGTCTCTGTCTTTTGTGTAATGATACTCAACTTAATTTATCATTTAATGACCTCTGATCACACTCAGATACTATTTTGAAATGTGAACATTTTCCCTTAACTGTGTTCAAATCTGTCACAACCACTAGAGCGGCATTTCCTGAAAGGAATACTAATCTTCAACAATAATGCTCACAAAAACCAGTGACTGGACGGATGCATTTAGGGAAGTCTGCTTATGATAACTTCTTGGTGATTCACAATCACCTCAGCACACAGAAGATTCTGGAAAGTCTTGCTATGAAGATATGTGTTGCATTTCTTTGTTGTATAACAAACTTGTGTATCTCAGCATTTCTCAAACTTCCTTATTTTCACGTACTAGTAAGAAAGAAAACCACTGCCAAGTAAACTAGAATTCGAAGCAAAGACGCCATCAGATAGGACATCAGAGATGTTAAAATTCAAAACCATGTGCATCTCAGGATCAATGAAATGTGGTATATGACCACGGAACCTTTTTTTTTGCAAACATCACCCGTGGCCATACTGAGGCTCCAGTGTTCTCTGGAACAACACTCTGGAAAACCAGGCTCTAGCCTAGAGTTTTCACAGTTATTTCAGAGGAAGCAGGTAAAAGACTATCCTTTCCTATTAAGGGTAAGAATTGTTAAGTTAAAAAAAAAAAAAAGCAATTTTTGGTCACCCATTTTAAGTGTGAAACAGACCTTGTTCAGTTAAAAATTGCCAGGTGCATATCACAATGTAACTGTCCAGCTGTCCTCAATGAGCATGTAAATCTCTTTAAATTAAGATGGCATGTAATTAAATCATTCAGCCGGTTGATGGGCTCCTCCACGCAGGTGGTTTACTTTCACTTGAAGTAACCCCCACACCCTGAAGTGACTCAACTTCACGCCACCGCCATTAACATCTCTAGCTCTTCACGGGCTAGGCTGGGGTGTAAAGCATCAGTAACTCTACACTGAGGCAGATGAAGTATGTGAGTGTTGGGAGAAGGTTGGAGGGACTCGTAAATCTGCTTCCAGGGAAAGGGTGCGGTGGATGGCCTGGGCTCTTCCGCCCCCCCCTTCCCCCCTCATGCCTCAGTGCACAGGCCTGGCCCTGGCAACCCGCTGACATCCTTCACCATCTTGCCAATCCGACGGCTGCGGGAGTGTGGGCATGACTTCGGGGACAGCCTGTACCTCTCCAGGCTGGCCCAGGTCCCCCACCTTCCCCCTCACGCCTAAGTTTAGCCCCCCCCTGACGCTTCTGAACGTCTGAACTGGGCGAATGCATCTTTCTGGACGCGAATCTGGGGCTTTCCCCAGGCTCTTCGGGCTGGCAGGACCGGCTGCTGGGGCCTCGCGCCGTCTTTCGGGCCGGCCGTAGCAAACAGCCCATGACCCCGGGAGGCCCGGGTCACCTTCACACTCGCCTCGGCCCCGCACCTCCCCCGGGGCCGGGGCCTGCCTCCCGCGGCGGCGCCCCCCTCGCCCAGGCCGGAGCCGTGGGGCGCCGGGGCGGAGGGAGGAGGGAACTTGTGCGGACTCGGCCGCGCTTCCCAGGGCGCTGCATCCGCCGCCGAGATGCTGGCAGCCGGGGGACGGCCTCGCGCGGCCCTCTCCTTATTTATCCACCCGGCAGTTTCCATGGCTCCGCCGCCATCCTCCGCCCCTTCCTCGAGCAGAACCCGGCAGCGGGAGCGGGCCCGGCCCGGAGGGGGCCGCGGGGGCGGGCGCGGCTTGGGGCCCCAGGGCTCCCGGGCGGGGGCCGCGCGTCGTTTCCAAGCCCCGGGTCGCGCGGGGAGGCGCACCCCCAGTCCTACTTCCCGGGCAGCTGTACCACTTCTGCAGTCCCGGACCTCCCACCCCATCCCTGCCCCCCGCCAGCCCGCACCCCAGATCTGTTCCCCACCGGGCCCGGCGCCGGGGCCCCCGAGCGCAGCGCAGCCCCCGGCCCGGCCGGCGGCGCGGGGGAGGGGCGCGGCGCAGGCAAAGTTGCTGAGTTGCTTTGCACGCTCAGAAGTTGCAGCTGAGACGGCGGCTTCCCGCCCCCTTCCTGGACTCCGCGGCTCGGAACACACACCCACCCGTCACCACCCGCTACCTGCCCTCGCCCCTGCGGCCCCGGCCCGGACTCTTCAGCATCCCCTCCCGGTGCCCGCGAGGAGACCAGGTTTCCAGCGGAGTCGGGCTGGGGGCGGACGCACCCCACCTTCCCGCTCGGCGGGGAGTGTGGGGGAGCGGGGGGGGAGGGAGGGGTAGGCTCCCCTCCACCCAGTCGCCGCGCGGCCGTGGTGCTTCTGCACTTTGCAAAGCTAAGCGTCCGGGCAGGCGTCGCCCACCGGCCCCCGCGCCCTCGTCCACCCCAGCGGGGTTTGCGGAACGTGCGCGGGGAAGCGTTCCCATCCCTTGCCGCAGGGGGCTTCGCCTGGGCGGCGGGAGGGGCTCTGCTAGAAGCCGAAGTCGCCAACAGGTGCTCGCGAGCCCATGTGACCAGGGAGGGGCCGCGCAGGGGAAGCCGGGGGTGGGGGCGGGGGCGGGCTCCCTCCGGGTCTCCAGCAGAGCCCGACGCCGGGTGCACCCCCGCCCACGGCGGCTTAGGGAGGGCTCGCGGGTGGCTCTGCGGAGCGCGGGTGCCCTCGCGGCCTGCCCGGCAGGAGGAGGAGAAGGAGGAGGAGAAGGGGGAGGGAGGGGATGCGAAAGTGGGTCAGGAATGTAACTGGACGCTGCGCACCCCCACGCAGAACCCCCCCTCCCCCTTGCCGGCAGAGGCGGCCAACGCCAGCCTTGGACAGCCAGTCTTTTGCTGTTGTGGTTCCCCAGCATTATCGGTGGACGGTTACCAGGGGATCCCGAGGGATGTGTTTCCCTGTGACCCTTTGGGAAGAAAAACTTAGTTGCCTCAGTAACCGAGTTTGGCTTGGATGCAATGATGCAATGAATGTTCTAGGTGAGCCTGACCAGGACGAGGCTGCCGTGGCACTAGGGGGTGGATTAACTTTTCTTATTACGGAACCAGGACGTGAAAGGAAAGCGGGGGAAAGAGGTGGGTTTTTGCCCTATTTCGTGGTTGTTTTTTACTGTTTCCGAGATCATACATAAGACGTTTTTGCGTTAAAGTTTGAGTCTCCTGAGTGCAGGCCCCCCGGTGCCATAAATGTACCAAAGTTCTTAACAGACGCTGACTTAGTTGATACAAAGGTTTGAAGCTGATACCGTAGAGTTGGAAGGAGTAGAGGACAGTGACAGTTTTGTATTTGGGGAAGGCTTGAGAAACAAACATGAAAAGGCCTTTATTAAAAGGAGAAGAAGAAGAAGAAAAACCCCAAAAACCCAGCCCTGCTCAATGCAGAAGAAGCGATAGCGGCCCAGTTAGTTTCCCCCTGAGCACACTGGCACCTCACACCCTGTGCATGTGATTAGGGGAGGGATGAATCCAGATTTAAAAGTGATGGGCTTTGGGTTTGAATGCTGGGGACACGAAAAGAATAATAAGAAAAGAGACTGAAAAGAGGAGGCTTAGCACTGTGGGCTTTGCAGCTCAAATCTCTCCTTGAGGCACGCTTCTGGAGTTTTGTCCCATGTTTCCTTCTGGTTTTGTTCAGTGGACCTTAGTTACAGAGGACGGGACAGGGCTGTGGAGCCAAGGCCCAAAGAACCATGATGCCACAAACTCAGAAGAAAATGTGCAGCTGCCGGAGTTTTATTCAGAAGAGAAAAAAGGATGTGTTATCCTCTAAAGAGATTTTCAGAGTTCTCGGAAAAGCTGCCTTAGGTGTTACTGTAAATTCGTTTCCAAGGCCATCCTAGAGGAAGTAACCAAAATTGAGATGTACTTTGCATTAAAGAGTGTGTATTCATAGAAAGCAAATTGAATTTTTGTAAATTGAATCATATTCTAAATACGTAAAAGAAGAGGTTAGTTTGTAGTGAAAACTTTTGTGGGCATCTAATCATTCTCAGTTTACTTTTTTTTTTTAACTTCACTGAGTTGTCTCACTAGTAAAATGTGAATAATAATAATGATGAATATTATTATTAATAATTAATAATAATGAATTAATAATTAATAATAATGAATAATAATAGTTGGTCTTCTTTGGGGTGGGAGACTTGGACTTTTCACACTACTTTCTCCATAAAGGATCTTCAGTTCAACTGGCAAAAGTCTTTATTCTCACTTCCGGTGTTGGCCCAGACTGTGGAACAACTGTGTTGGAAGCTGACAAATCCCATACATCGGACTGTCTTGCGTTCTGGATGTAAAAGGCAGAGTTACACAGTAGTTTTCTGGACACTTGAAAAAAAAATGAACACTTTCATAATCTTAGATTTTGTCACTTTGTTAAGGAGCATGGCTTCCTTCTGTGTGAGATAATTCGACTTTAAAACCTTGGTAAAGAGGCACCTGGGTCCCTTTAGCTCAGTCGGCTAAGTCCACTTCAGCTCAGGTCTTGATGATGTCCCTGTTGATGAGTTTGAGCCCCACGTTTGGTTTAGTGCTGACAGCTCAGAGCCTGGAGCCTGCTTCGGATTCTGTGTCTCCCTCTCCCTGCCCCTCCCTTGCTCATGCTCTCTCTCTCTTTCAAAAATAAATAAACATAAAAAAAAAAAAAACAAACCCTGCAAAACCTTGGTTCAAACCAGAATTGTTGCCATAGAAATTAATTGAAATTTTAAGGAAGAAATGAAGTTTCACACTTCCTTCTTCCCCCCACTCCCCAAATTTCATTTGAGTTCATGAAACATTTATATGTAGGGTGGTCTTCATTTTAGTTGTAAATCAGATTTATAAAGGAAATTCAATTAAGGAGTGACTATCTGTTAAAGGATCAACAGCAGAATCCTTAATATTGTGAATTATCTTTGCTTATTTAAAATATTTGTTACATAAATTTGGGGGAAGTTTTCAAGAAATCACCTATCTGTAGCAGGTTTTCACATAGATTATTTTGGGCGATGTATTTGTAACCATGTATCACAGCCACTGCCCCCTCCCTCAAATATTTTTTTGAATTAACATACATATTCTTGAAACATCTTCTCTGACAACTTTGTGTATAGAACTGTGTGAAGCACTTTGGAGATGACACAGAAACATGTTCATGTTCCTAAAAGAGTCAAATCCATGGTCAGTTAAGCTGGGGGCTGTAGCTGGATGACAAATACAAGAAATTTAACTGTTCAAGAGGTAAGTAAAAATATGTGCATATATGCATAAAAAGAGATGATGGATGGACTCATAGATGAAAGGTACCAGGAGTTGAGAAATGGAATGAGACATTTTTTTTCTCTTCTTCTTCTGTTTGTTCTCTAAAATGTTATCTGTGAACCTGAATTGGTTCTCTGCAGGGATTGAAGGTTTGCTCTTCCTAGGGAGACATTGCCAGACAGCTAGTATATGATTGTCAGTGAGAGGTGAGTCTTAAAGTGCCCTAGGAGCATGCTTGCGGGGTGGGGGCAGAGAGTGGAGAGCCTGAGGGACAGTGAAGGGGAGAGGGCACACCCTTACTTAGGAAAGGCTCAGATGTTGCAGAGTGCTGCGTGTATTCTGGAGTGGCACCCATCGGGAAGTGTTCCAGAGGGAGTTGGTAGAATTTGAACTTAGGCCTTAAAGGATGCACACGATGTTTATAGCTACAAAGAAAAAGTGGTAGAAATGAGATCAGCCAAGAGGCAGGAAGTTGTAGGGCACAAGTGGGGACTTTGACTAGACCAGCTTTGCAACAGGAGTTGGATCAAATGTGAAGTTGGTCATTGGACATGGTCACATTGGTCATGATAGGTTAGGGACAGACCAATTAGGGACCATGAATGCCTGGCTAAGTTTGGTGGAAGGACTTTCTCTATAGGTAATGTGGAATTAAGACAGGATTCTGGGGGCGCCTGGGTGGCGCAGTCGGTTAAGCGTCCGACTTCAGCCAGGTCACGATCTCGCGGTCCGTGAGTTCGAGCCCCGCGTCAGGCTCTGGGCTGATGGCTCAGAGCCTGGAGCCTGTTTCCGATTCTGTGTCTCCCTCTCTCTCTGCCCCTCCCCCGTTCATGCTCTGTCTCTCTCTGTCCCAAAAATAAATAAACGTTTAAAAAATAAAAAAAAAATAAAAAAAAAATAAAAAAAAAAAAAAAAGACAGGATTCTGAGTAAGGGGAATACATGTCAGAGTTGCATTTGGGGAAGGTTAATCTTGTGAGTTAGATTGGAGAGGGGGGTTAGGGACCGTGAGGAACTGTCGCAGGGATCCAAGGGGGCCTTGATAAGTGTAGTATCCATGATAGTATATGAATGTGGAGAGTGATGGGTAAGAATTTAAGTCTGAAAGACTTGAGAGGCGGTACTATCAACAGAAATTGGAACAGGAAGCCATTGTTTATGGTAAATTGAAGAGTTGATTCGAGAAATGGAATCTGAAGCTGTGATTGGAAGCGGGTTTAGGGAAAATGGATGAGTCTTGGCCGGAAGTAGTGATATGAGTCATCCATATAGAAGTAGGTGATTATTGGCCAGAGCCACAGGTGTGGAATGAACTCCTCAGTTTGAACTTGGTGACTAAAGGACCAGTGTGAGGGAACATGCACAATTAGAATTTATATATATGTAAGAAAAACATATATTTTTTAAAATTCTCCTCCTCCCTCACAAAGCACAACAAAGGGGTCATTCCTGGGCCTTTAGTTAGAGCCCATCCACTCATCCAGCACTGTTCTAGCTCAAGTGGTTTCACTCAATGTCTCCTGAACCTGACTCATCAGATTAAGGGGCCATAGACACAGAATCACAATCTCCTGAGCTGGCAATCTGTATTTTTAATAAGCTTTACAGGCCACTCTGGTATGGATTCCTTTGGGGAACCAATACCTTAGCCAGTTGGTTCTACCAGTTCTGAGGCCTCCCCTGAGCCTCCTGTCTCCCCTTGGGAGAGCAAGAGTTCCTACTTTTCGTGTGTTCCTTTTGTTCCTAGTGGACAGTCATTGAGAGGCAGTACTTGAAGTTGTTTTTACCCAGATGACCTGATGCTTTCCAAATTTAGCACCGGTCTGGAAGCAGGGGTGGAGGTCATCTGCCCTGCTGGGTAGGAAGAGGGTTTGGGTATGATGCGGAGCGACTCACATTCTGTCCATCCTAGCCTGTCAAAGATGAAGCCCTGGGCAGACCGCTTCCCGCACTTCTGGATACTCAGACCCAGGGTGCAGTGTTTGGCGGTATCTTCAGGAGAAGACTGTTGGGCTGATCTTTTTCAAGGGAAGAGTCAGAGGCAAGGCGTGGGCTCTCCAACCACACATCCTCTGGAGAAATAAGTAGTCAGAAATTTACAGTTGGGTTTCTAAAAGGTGACTGCTGTTGACACCTTTTTCAAAGAATATCTGCATATCCAAGTATCTATTTCTTTATTGTCAGAAAAACAAATCTCTGTCCTCTTGAGCAGTAGCAAATGTTCTCTCACAGCCAGCTTTCAGTTAACCTCATGCTACAAATTGTTGTCTGGCTACAAATTATCATTTGCCTGCCCTTCCTTTTCCTTTCTTGTTTATAAGCTATAAAGAGAAAAATTCACCTTCAGATGTTATTACACGTCTGGTGGTCTAGCAGGCAGAAACTAATGATTAAAATCGATAGGGGAGGGGGGTTCTGCATGGCTCAGTCAGTTAAGCGTCTGACTCTTGATTTCTGCTCAGGTCATGATCTCATGGTTCATGAGTTCAAGCCCCAAGTCGGGCTCTGTGCTGACAGTATGAAGCCTGCTTGAGAAGCCTTGCTTACTGTCTCTCTCTCTCTCTCCCTCTCTCTCTCTCTCTCTAAAAATAAACATTAAAAAAAAAGCAGTCCAGGAGGTTACATGGGCAGTATTCTCTCCCCCATAGAGAATTTAAACTATCCATTTTTCTAAGATTCTAACTTTTGAAGCCAAGGATGGTTTTTTGTTGTTGTTGAGCCTTTTTTTTTTTTATCTTCACTGAAGAGCAGTAAAAGATGATAGAATCTAGGTGTTTGTGGGTTTTTTTAATTGTGGTAAAATACACATCATGTAAAATTTACCATCTTCACCCTTTTTAAGTGTTCAGTACTGTTAAGTACATTCACATTGTTATGCAATAGAATCTAAATTTTTTTTTATTTATTTTTGAGACAGAGAGAGACAGAGCATGAACGGGGGAGGGGCAGAGAGAGAGGGAGACACAGAATCGGAAGCAGGCTCCAGGCTCTGAGCCATCAGCCCAGAGCCCGACGCGGGGCTCGAACTCAAGGACCGTGAGATCGTGACCTGAGCTGAAGTCGGACGTTTAACCGACTGAGCCACCCAGGCGCCCCTAGAATCTTAATTTTTTAATTCATTTACAATGTAAGGGAGTTGGAGCACCTGGGCGGCTCAGTCAGGTAAGCATTTGATTTTGGCCCAGGTAATGATCTCACATTTCGTGGGTTCAAGCCCCAAGTTAGGCTCTGCACTGAGCCGGGAGCCTGCTTGGGATTCTCTCTCTCTGTCTCTGTCTCTCTGCCCCTCCCCTGTTTGCACGCATGCATGCTTTCTCTGTCTCTCAAAATAAATAAATAAACTTAAAAAAAATTTAAAAAGACAATATAAGGGAATATTCTAAAAATGTCAGAAAATGAATCCCAGGTTACACATAAAACTAAGAATGTATTGGTGCAGCTTAAAGAATTCATATGCTCTCCTAAGAGAAGTCAGATGGGTGGCTTGCCTATCCTTTCCAACAGCAGCTAATTGTGAAGTTAATCAGTGCAGCAGGAAAACGCAATTTTATGCTTGAAATTTCTTTAAGATGCCAGAAATAGTGCTAACACCTTGATATCGATTTTAAAGTTTCCTTGATGCTGTAAGAGTAGAATAAGAGAATGTACTCAGTCAAATGTGAACTTACAGAATTTAATTTATGCTATTGCTTAGAGTTTCCAGAGTTCGTTTTTTGCATACTCTGTGGAAATATTCCCTTGATGTACATGGAGGGTCAGGTAATACTTGCCATTGTTCTATTTTTTTTCTAGTGAAATCTTAATGATTTATGTAAATGTGAATATCAACAACCAAAAAAAATTCTTTTTTTTTTTTAATTTTTTTTTTCAACATTTATTTATTTTTGGGACAGAGAGAGACAGAGCATGAACGGGGGAGGGGCAGAGAGAGAGGGAGACACAGAATCAGAAACAGGCTCCAGGCTCTGAGCCATCAGCCCAGAGCCTGACGCGGGGCTCGAACTCACGGACCGCGAGATCGTGACCTGAGCTGAAGTCGGACGCTTAACCGACTGCGCCACCCAGGCGCCCCAGAAATTCTTTTTTTAAATAAATGTTTTTAATGTTTATTTTTGAGAGTGAGAGAGAGAGCAAGGGAGGGGCAGAGAGAGAGGGGGACACAGTCTCTGAGCTGTCAGCACAGAGCCCGATGCAGGCTCAAACCCACGAACCTCAAGTTCATGACCTGAGCCGAAGTTGGACCAACTAAGCCACCCAGGCGCCCCACAACCAAAAATTCTAAATGAGCAAGAACCTGTGAATTTATTATCAGATAAATGATCATGTCAGGAAATTAAACCATTTTGAAGGTTAAATAGTTAAGTAAGAGTCTCAAGAAAGATTAGAAACATTGTTGCCATTCGTCAGAGTTCTTGGTCAACCCAAATCTATTACAGTTCACTTTTTTTTTTTTTTTTAAACATTGGAAACTTATTTTCACAACCCCTTACTGTTTGCACTCAGTCATTCATAATACCCACAGAACAGGTTTGGAGCTAGGCAGTCCAACAGGATGTCAGCTGTGGTTCCCAAGGCGTTGTGTGTTCACGTCCTACCAAAGGAGAAGCGTCTTCACGTCTCTCTCGTGGCTTTAGAAATTTATATAGCTTATTTAACAGCTCATTAAAACATGCTGCCAACTGGGAGAAAACTTATAGAATCGTTCTGAGTTTATCTTATTCAAAACTGCTTTAGTAAACTTTTGCTTATCGGTCCTGAGAAGATGTGTTAAAACCAGTTTGGCAACTTTTTTAATATAGCATGCAAGAGGGCCTTGAGAAAAGTTTTGAAATAATATCAGCGCTGGAACTAAAACAGAACACCATTTTTAAAAATCATTTTTAAAAAATTGAAGCATAGTTGACATACATTATTATATTCGTTTCAGGTGTACAACATTGTGATTAGACAATTCTACACGTCATTCTGTGCTCATCATTGTAAGTGTGATTATCATCTGTCACCATGCAACATTATTACAATATTATTGACTGTGTTCCTCATGCTGTACTTTTCATCCCCCTGACTTATTAACTTTATAACTGGAAGTTTGTACCTCTTAATCCCCTTCACCTTTTTCCCTCATCCGCCCTACCCTTCCCCTCTGGCAACCACCAGTTTGTTCTCTGTATTTATTATTGTTTCTTTGCTCCTTTATTTTGTTTCACGTATAAGTAAAATCAAGTCGTATTTGTCTTTCCCTGTATGACTTATTTCACTTAGCATAGTACCCTCCAGGTCCAGCCATGTTGTTGTAAATGGAAAGATCTCATTCTTTTTATGGCTGAGTAATATTCCATTGTATGTAAATACCACATCTTAAGAATTCTACCACTGAACGACCAATGCATGCTACCCATCTTCTGTATCCATTCGTCTATCAGTGGACACTTAAGTTGCTTCCATAACAAGGCTGTTGTAAATAATATGGCAGTAAACATAAGGGTACATATATCTTTTTGAATTTGTGTTTTTATAAGACTGAATACTTTTTTAAAAAATTTTTTGGAATGTTTATTTATTTTTGAGAGCGAGCACAGGCTGGGGAGAGGCAAAGAAAGAGGGAGATAGAGTATTTGAAGCAGGCTCCACCCTGTCAGTGAAAGAGCCCAATGCAGGGCTCTAACTCACGAACTGTGAACTCATGACCTGAGCCAAAGTCGGGTGCTTAACCGACTGAGCCACCCAGCCACCCCAAAACTGAATGCTTTTAAACCAGAATATTTATGATATGTATATTTCTCTGTGTTTGGATGACTCATCTTTTAAAAGCCAAGATTTCATGGTAGGAACTTAATTAATTATCAACGGAAGGGTTTCCTCTGATAGCATACCAGGCAAAGGCAATCTAGAGTTTCACCAAGAACTTAGAATGTCTACATATTCACAATCCTGTGCACTGGTACACACACACATACACTCACCCAGTACAATTTACCGAATTCTATTTAGAAGTATATGTATATACATATTTGAATCAACTAGCTCATGTTATAGTCTTAAAAGATGTTTGCCCTTTCCAGCACAGTGTAATCATGAACGTCAACTAATTGCCAAGAGACAGTGGCCAGTAATTCATATTGCTGAATCACAAATCCATAGAAGATGCAAGTTCAGGTGGTCCTGGCAGTTTCATACTTTTTTTTTTTTTTACTTTTCTTGTAAAGCTAAGTTCTTAGATTTTACTTGAAAAATACTCCAGCTTTTAAAATCAAACAATCCAGGGGCGCCTGGGTGGCGCAGTCGGTTAAGCGTCCGACTTCAGCCAGGTCACGATCTCGTGGTCCGTGAGTTCGAGCCCCGTGTCGGGCTCTGGGCTGATGGCTCAGAGCCTGGAGCCTGTTTCCGATTCTGTGTCTCCCTCTCTCTCTGCCCCTCCCCCGTTCATGCTCTGTCTCTCTCTGTCTCAAAAATAAATAAAACGTTAAAAAAAAAAATTTAAAATCAAACAATCCAACAATCTACCTGAGCCTGTTTTACAGTGGAATTCCGTGACGGTATATGCAGGAAATTTCTGTGCTGTGTGTTTGTTCGGAAATAGATTGTCCTGTAGCTGTGCCCCTTTGCTTTGTCATTTCTGTGTTTAACAGAGCCTTCTGCCTCCTGAAATGTCAGCCTAGCCCTCAAACTCGTGTGTATTTTACTTTTGATTACCTTGGTCCTCGGCCAGCCTCATATTTGACACTTTTCCGCATACGCAGTATAGGTACTTCTTGATGTTGAGCTGTTAATCTTTTTATTATTTCCTGTCACTTTTCCCCATGATTGATGCTTGTGAGCCCAAGGGGGGAAAAGTGATGAAAATGACTTTGAGAACAGCTTTGAAAAGGAGTATTTTCAGTTGGACCTGGGTTTTACCTAAGACCATAAAATGATGGAAAAAGCACACCCGTCTGTTTGGTAAGGCA
Organism: Lynx rufus; assembly: GCF_022079265.1. Lineage (NCBI taxonomy): Eukaryota > Metazoa > Chordata > Mammalia > Carnivora > Felidae > Lynx > Lynx rufus. The sequence goes on from NW_025814878.1 coordinate 125,028,763, forward strand.
GTGCCTTGGCCCTTGCAGTGAGCAAGCTGGCATTCTTTTTTTTTATTTTTTTTTATTTTTTATGTTTTAAAATTTACATCCAAATTAGCATATAGTGCAACAATGATTTCAGGAGTAGATTCCTTAGTGCTCCTTACCCATTTAGCCCATCCCCCCTCCCACAACCCCTCCAGTAACCCTCAGTTTGTTCTCCATATTTATGAGTCTCTTCTGTTTTGTCCCCCTCCCTGTTTTTATATTATTTTTGTTTCCCTTCCCTTATGTTCATCTGTTTTGTCTCTTAAAGTCCTCCTATGAGTGAAGTCATATGATATTTGTCTTTCTCTGACTAATTTCACTTAGCATAATACCCTCCAGTTCCATCCACGTGGTTGCAAATGGCAAGATTTCATTCTTTTTGATTGCCGAGTAATACTCCATTGTATATATAAACCACATCTTCTTTATCCATTAATCCATCAATGGGCATTTGGGCTCTTTCCGTACTTTGGCTATTGTCGATAGCGCTGCTATAAACATGGGGGTGCATGTGTCCCCTCGAAACAGCACACCTGTATCCCGTGGATAAATGCCTAGCAGTGCAATTGCTGGGTCGTAGGGTAGTTCTATTTTTAGTTTTTTGAGGAACCACCATACTGTTTTCCAGAGTGGCTCCACCAGCATGGATTCCCAGCAAGCTGGCATTCTAACGAACACTTTGTAGGAGACGTGAAGAGGGTTTTCCGGGTCAGTGGTGTGAGGTATGGTGAGAACTCACAGATGATCTGTATTTAGTTCTAAGGAAAGTTTACAGAAAGTGGTCCCCTTTCCTTTGGAATTAAAAGTAAAATTCTGAGTTGGGGACATTACCAAAACTCAGGCCCTATTACCTGCCCCGTGTTTCCTGTCTCCCATGTCCAATCCAATTCACTAATTCCTGGTTTGGCTTTGGAAGCTCCCTCCCCCACTTGCCACCAGGCCCTGTCATGTGCACAGTGACCCACTACGATGCGACAAGAACATAGTAAAACCTCTATTGTATTTTTAGCTTCTCCTTTTTTTTTTTACTTTGTTAAAATTGTGGTAAAACATGTAGCATAACATTTGCTATTGTAATCATTTTTAAGTGTGCATTTCAGTGGCATCAATTACATTCACAGTATGCTATGTCCAAAATTCTTCATCACCCCCAAACAGAAACCCCAAACCCATTAGGCAGGAACTTCCCAAGTCTCCCTTCTCCCTCTTATCTACTTTCTGTCTCTTATGCCCATTCTAGATTTTCTGTACAGGTGGAACCATACAGCACATACCAGTAGATAGTAGTCCTCCCGTTATCCACAGTTTCATTTTCTGAGGCTCCAATTACCCGCGGTCAACTGTGGTCCAGAAGCAAATGATCCTCCTCCTGACGTATCTTCATAAGATCAATAGCAGCCTAACGCTACGTCACAGTGCCTAGGTCATGCACCTCACTTCCTCTCATCACAGGCATTTTATCATCTCATATCATCACAAGAGGATGCAGGATGATTTCCATACTGTAAGCCATGCTGAGAGAGAGAGAGAGACCACATTCACATGATTTTTATTACAGAATATTCTTTTAGTTCTATTTTTTTATTAATTACTTTGTTGTTAATCTCTGACAGTGCCTAATTTACAAATTAAACTTTATCATACCTATGTGTTTGTATGGGAAAAACATAGTATATATAGGGTTTGATACTATCTGTGCTTTTAGGCATCCGCTGGGGTTCTTGGAACATATCCCCCACAGATACAGGGGGACAACTGTACATCCTTTTGGGTCTGGTTCATTTCATTAACATCATGTTTTCAAAGTTCATCCATATTGTAGCATGTGTCAGTACTTGGTTCCTTTTCATGGCTCAGTAGTATTCCACTGCCTGTGTACTGCATTTGGTTTAGCCATCTGTGATGGACCTCTGGGTTGTTTCCACACTTTGGTTACTTTGAATAATGCTGCTCTGAGCACGGATATACAAGTATCAGTTCAAATCTTTGTTTTCAGTTCTTTTGGGCATATATCTAGGAGGAGAATTACTCATGTGGTAACTCCAAGCTTAACATGGTTTGAGGAACCACCAGACTGTTTCCCACAGTGGCTTCACCAGTTTCACTTTCCCACTAACCCTGTACAAGGGTTCTAGTTCCTCCATGTCTTTGCAGCCCTTGTTATTTTCTTTTCTGAAAAACGTTGTTTTATTACAGCCATCCTGGTGGATATGCAGTGGTATCTCATGGCTTTGATTTCCACATTCCTGTTGACTGATGATGTTGCACATCTTTTTATGTGCTTCTTGGTCAGCTGTATGTCTTCTTAGAAGACATGTCAAGTTCTTTCCATTGTCCATTTTTGTACCTGTTTTATAAGGTCTAATAGTAGTATATAGTTGGTGTGTAAAAATATGCATATACTTGGATGTATGCAAAATGTTTTTTAGAGGTGGAGGATGTACTTTTAAAAAGTTTGGAGACCATTATTATGGTCCATAACAATGATCTGTTTTATTTCTTATTGCCTAACATTAGCAGGAAACTATTGATAAGGATTTTTTTTTTTTTTAACATTTTTAAGTGAGGCGCCTGGGTGGCTCAGTCGGTTAAGCATCCGACTTCAGCTCAGGTCATGATCTCACAGTTCGTGGGTTCGAGCCCTGCGTGGGGCTCTGTGCTGACAGCTCAGAGCCTGGAGTCTGCTTCAGATTCTGTTTCCCTCTCTCTGCCCCTCTCCCACTTATGCTCTGTCTCTCAAAAATAAAGAAATGTTAAAAAAAATTTTTTTAATGTTTTTAAGTTTATTTATTTTGAGAGAGAGAGAGAGAGAGAGAGCATGCGTGTGTGCACACACACAAGTGGGGGAGGGGCAGGGAGAGAGGAAGAGCGAGAATTCCAAGCAGGCTCCACGCTGCCATCACAGAGCCCTACACGGGGCTTGAACTCATGAAACCGCAAGATCATGACCTGAGCAGAAACCAAGAGTTGGATGCTTACTGAGCCACCCAGATACCCCACTGTTGATAAAACCCCCAAGTTTTATCAGTGAGAGTCTTATTTGGCCAAAGGTAATGTGTTTACTGGAGCCTTCATATGAAAGTAAACACAGGGTCCCAAGACTGTCTTTCAGGATGTTCCCTTGTGGTACTTTAGGATTGGTACTATCCATCCGTGGATGGATTTCAAGTTAGACTTGCCTTATGCTTAACCCTATTTTGTGGTTAATAATGGCATTTCTTTTTTTTTAAGTTTTTATTTAAATTCCAGTTGGTCAAGATATAGTGTAATAGTAGTCTCAGGTGTACAATTTAGCAGTTCAACACTTACATATAACACCTGGTGCTCACCACAATCAGGGTATCTGCTTAAGAAACAGAAATGGTTTTTCATGTCATGTCACATAGGAGAGCCAGAAAGCATACAATAAATCTAAAGGGAGAGGCTTGGCTCTAGTATTATTTTTATTATTATCATTATTATTATTATTATTATTATTATTATTTCATTTATAAACTTGATTATAAAGAGATTAACTTTGAGGGGATTGAACTAGCCTATTTAATGACCCAGTAAGAGCCTTCTAGGTTTTAGGGGTTGATTATTATTATTATTATTTTTGAACAGATTGGTTTTCCCATTGTGGTTCTATTCTCAAAGGTTCAAAGGTTAACCTTTGTGAAGTTACCCTAAAATGCCAGCTTCTATCAAGGGTGAGACATCACCATCCTAGCACACCATGGTGTATTTTTTGGAAAGTGTCCACACTGGCAGGCATTTTCCAAATAAAACATTTGTTTCAGTAAACAAGTGTTTTATCCAGCAGCCCAAGTGGAGAATTTTAAAACCCGTGTTTGTTTTGCCAGCAAACATTTTGTTTCAATCCTTGCGGCTAAACAAGTGGGTAAGATTTAAGTGGCCTCCCAGTCAAAACAAATGCAGAACCATTTTCAGAAAGCCCTAGCTGACCAGAAATCTATTTGCTGTCAGAGTGTGAGGTCAGACATTAGGGGAAATAATTTGTATTTTCTGTATAATTCTTATACTTAGTTGCCATCAGGGTGGAAAGTCTTAGGTCTGGGTAAAAGTTCTTAATTCTGTTTTAAGGCAAAACATGAAGAAATGTAAAAGCAGTGTTAAAAAGCATCGTTGTGCTGCTATATTTCAGTCTTACAGTGGGTCTTTAAAATGTGACCAAAGCAGGGGCGCCTGGGTGGCTCAGTCTGTTAAGCGTCCAACTTTGGCTCAGGTCATGATCTCACGGTTCATGAGTTCGAGCCCTGAGTCAGGCTCTGTGCTGACAGCTCAGAGCCTGGAACCTGTTTCAGATTCTGTGTCTTCCTCTCTGTCTGCTCCTCCCCTGCTCATACTCTGTCTCTCTCTTTCCCTCAAAATAAATAAACATTAAAAAAAAAAAAAGGATAGGGGCGCCTGGGTGGCGCAGTCGGTTAAGCGTCCGACTTCAGCCAGGTCACGATCTCGCGCTCCGTGAGTTCGAGCCCCGCGTCGGGCTCTGGGCTGATGGCTCAGAGCCTGGAGCCTGTTTCCGATTCTGTGTCTCCCTCTCTCTCTGCCCCTCCCCCGTTCATGCTCTGTCTCTCTCTGTCCCAAAAATAAATAAACGTTGAAAAAAAAAATTAAAAAAAAAAAAAGGATAAAATAAGATGTGACTAAAACATCAGGTATTTGCTCTGCTGTGCATTTCTTGTCTTGTTTCTAATTATTTTTATGGTAATTCCCCCAGAGTGTAATGGAACTCAACCTCTGTGTGAATAACCAGCCTTTGTCTTCAAACTTTTATAAAAATGATAGTAAAATCAGATTTTCTTGAGCTATCACTCTTATTTAGGGTTCCTTGTGATTGAACATTCTTGCTGTTGTCCGTGGATTATTTTCTGAAATATATCTTTGAATTTTTTAATTTGAAAGTATGTGGTGTGCTTTTCTTTTTGAAAAACAAGCCACTTTCCTATTAAGGAAGGTGAATTGCACTTTCTTTCTTTCTTTTCTTTTTTTTTTTTTAAGGGTTTATTTATTTTTGAGACAGAGAGTGCAAGCTAGGGAGGGGCAGAGAGTGGGGGGTACAGAGGATCCAAAGTGGGCTCCAAGCTGACATCAACAAGCCAAACGCGGGGTTGGAACTCATGAACCTTGAGATCATGACTGGAGCTGGTCACACGCTCAACTGACTGAACCACCCAGGCGCCCTATGAATTGCACTTTCTTAAGAGGATAATCAGAAATCATGAAATTTGGTATACATTCAGAATAGTGTAGAAAACAGATATGTATGCTTTAAAGAATAATGAACAACTGGGCATATGTAGCCCCCATGCAGATTAAGAAATAGAACATTGCCTTAGAAATCTGCTTCAAAACCACCTTCTTCTTCTTTCCATGGGAAGTTTACAATTATGTAGGTATCCTTAAATGGCATTACTCAGTTTTACAAGTGTTTGGTATATATTACTTTTTACTTGTTTTATTAACAATGGGATTGCAAGACTAGCCATGCCGATGCTTATAGCTCTGGTTCGTACATTTTCACTGTTTGGTATTTCTATATACTACAGTGATGCATTTCTCTACTGCTGGTGGACATTTGAACTGTTTTCAGCATTTGGCTCTTATGAAAAAGGCTGTTGAGAATATTCTTATATTGCACGTATCTCCTAATATAGTTGTGTGAAAGTTTTTCTAGGGTGTATGTTAGAGGTGGGTTGTTGGCTCATAGGCTATTTGTATTTTTAACTTTACGCTGTAATTCCAAGCTGTTTTCCAAAGTATTTGTCCCAGTTTGTACTCCCTGTAAGAGTGAGTGAGAGTTCTTACTGCTTTACATCTTCACCAAAACTTGGTATTGCTAGACTTTTTCCTTTTTGCCAGTCTGGTGAATATGAAATGAGGCCTCATTATGGTTTTAATTTGCTTTTCCCTGATTAATAATAAGGTTTATTGGCCATTTGGATACTCTTCTTTTCTCAAGTGTTTTAAACTTTTGCCCATTTTTCTATGGGTTGCTTTTTTTGTTACTGATTTGTTACTGATTTGTAGGACACCTTTATGTCCTCTGGTTATGAATCTTTTTTCAATTATATGTGTTGCAAATATCTGACCGCTTTGTGACTTTTCTTTTTTTTAGTCTGTTTATGATGCTTTTGGAGGCGCACAGACTCTTTCGATACTGTTGGGTTGATCACTTGATTCCTTTGCAGTGAGTACTTTTGTATTTAGTTTAAGAAGTTCTTCCCTATCCTAGGTTTGTGAAAGATACTCTCTTTTATCTGTAGTTTTGCCTTTCACATGGGATTTCATTGTATTTTATTTATCTGAAAACTGATTTTTGTGAATATTGTAAGGTAGGGCTTTGTTTTCTTTTTTTATCTAAATGCCTACTTGGTCATCCAGCCACGACTTATTGAAACATCCAATCTTTTTCACATAATCTGGAATACTACCTGTGTCACATACCTGGTGGACATTTGTGCTGTGTCAGTTCCTGTGCTCTCTATTCTCTTCCATTGGTCTCTGTCAATGCTTGATCCAACCCTGCGCTATCCTTCTCACGGCCTAGAGTGAATCATGACATTTGGGCGGGGGGGGAGGGGGGCAGGGATGGGGGACAGCAAGTTCCTCCGCCTCGGTCTTCTTCAAGCATGTCTTGGTGTTCTTGGCATTTTTGCCCTTCTACATAAATTTTAGAAACAGCACAAATTCCCTAAGAGAACCTGTTGGAGTTTTTATTAGGACTGCACTGAATCTATAGACCAGTTTGGGGAGAACTGATTGATTACAATAGGGAGTCTACCACATTGAAAGGCGGTGTGCAGAGTCTTTAAAAGGAAGGTACCCAACTTCCTGAGGTTCAGATCCTGGCTCTGCTCTTCATCGGCCCCATGACCCTGGAGAATGTATTTAACCTTGAGGTACTTCAATTTCCTTATTTGTTAATAGGAATCATCATTGTACCTACCTTACTGGGTAATTGAGAGGATTAAATGTGTTGCATATATATGTGTAAAGCACATAGTAAGCATTATATAAGTGCATAAACACTGATTTCTCTATATTTATATCCTTTATGTCCCAAAAGTTTTATAATTTTTTTATAAAACTAGAAAATTTTCTATATACATATAGAAATATATATAATGTATATTCCTAGGACCTGGAAATCTTTGATGCTATTATAGATGGTATATTTTACAGTTTTTTGGAGGGTGTATAAGATTGTTTTGTTTTTCTTTAGTATTTTTTATGAGCTGATTATGACAATCTTTGATTGATACTTATTAAGTGCTTGTGTTGCATAAGATACTGCTAAGAGTAGGACGGAAATATGGATACTTACATCTGGGTGATTGTCCGTTTCAATTACTGCTCTGGTCCCATGCAAAATGGATAAAATGCTCAATCCCATTATTTAATTTTTTTTTAATATTTATTTATGTATTTATTAAGAGAGAGAGAAACAGAGTGCCAGCAGAGGAGGAGGGACAGAGAGAGGGAGACACAGAATCTGAAGCAGGCTCCAGGATCTGAGCCATCAGCAAAGAGCCCAACATGGGGCTCTAACCCACGAACTATGAGGTCATGACCTGTGTCAAAGTTGGATGCTTAACCGACTGAGCCACCCAGGTGCCCCTCAAGTCCATGATTCTAAACCATTATAACCTTTGACTTCTGTTGTTGAAACCTACCTGAGATTTTTGGCAATCTGGTTCATTTTATCCTATATATTAGGCTGCTTTCCATTCATTACTTCTTTTACATTTATGAGATCACTAGATTTCAGTACTTTTCTTATAGACCACCCATGGTGTGCCTGTGACCCTGCTGTTTTATTTCCAATGCTCTGATTTTTCCCTAAATTCTGTAATAAACATGAGGTTAGAGTCACAACTTCATACATAGACTTGCATCATCCAGCGTTAAGTAAGCTTTGTCTGGAGAATAACTGACATTGTTTTTTTCCATCTGTCACATGTAATACCCATGTCTCAATGGCATTATAATTTAAAAAAAGAAAGAAGGAAAGAAAGAAAGAAAGAAAGAAAGAAAGAAAGAAAGAAAGAAAGAAAGAAAAAACAATATGTGTATATAGGTTCCCCTTGACTTGTGTTTCCTTTCTAAGCTTTCTGGTCACGTGGTACTCCACCTCACGTGGGAGGTAAAGACCCACGCCGTGAGGCTCCCTATGATTTCACTTTGTATAGCAGGAGGGCAGAAACTCAAAGTGAAACCAATGAAAAAACCAATGTATTCTTAATGGTTTTTACCCAAACCATAAATCCGTCTCTTGGAGGGAGAGGGGAATCACCCAACATTTGATCTGGTTTCTTTGGCATGTTCCAGGCATTGTTTGTCAGTTCAGTGACCATCTGCTGGGACTCACTCAGGGGATGCATTGAAAATTCAGGTTCCTGGGCCTGACTTACACCAAGGGAATAAGACAAGTAGGGAGGAGGAGGCAGGGACTGAGTAGTTTTTCTTTTTTTTTTTTTTCTTTTTTCTTTTCTTTTTTTAATGTTTATTTATTTTTGAGAGAGAGAGAGAGAAACAGAGGTCGAGGGGGGAGGGGCAGAGAGAGAGGGAGACACGAATCTGAAGCAGGCTCCAGGCTCTGAGCTGTCAGCACAGAGCCCAACAAGGGGTTCGAACTCACAAACCACAAGATCATGACCTGAGCCAAAGTCAGATGCTTAACCGACCAAGCCACCCAGGTGCCCCAGGACTTTAATATTTTAAAAGATTCCCTGGTGCTACTGACAGTCACACAGGACCTAGTGATAGTACTGAAAGTATGGTAGGCTTCCATTTTCATTGATCACATATCGCTTAATGGAAAAATTCACAGGATGTTTGTTATAATGTAGCTGTCACCTAATTAAGGGCCATGCGTCAGGGACTTCATGTTTAACCCTAGACTACTATTACTGGCCCATTTCATAGAAGAGGAAGCTGAGACACTCAGAGGTTAAATAACTTGCCCAGAGTCAAACAGCTGACGCAGAGTGCTCATTGTCTTTGTGAATCCTAAGAGCAAAATCCTGACTTTTGTTAATTACAAAATAAACTGGTGTCCCACAGAAATAGGCCCAGAGGGTCCACTTGGATCAAAATTGTGTCTTGGTATTGTGTTATGTGCCATGTAAGTTACTCGTTTCTTCAGCAAGTCCTTACTGGGCATTTAGCATCCCTGTGGTTTAGAGTAGGGATTCTACAAAAGGAAGGCATGTATGGGAAACCAGTATATCAGACAGACTTATGACTTCTTAGCAGATGCCCATGGAATGGAGTGAAAGAATTTTTGAGCTCTACCCTTGCACCAGGCTCTGTGCCAAGTGGTTTGGGAGTATTCTCCCATGTATTCCTCACCAGAATGCTCTTTAAGTTCTATTAATAATCAATTGAACAGGAAATTAAGACTTAGAGACCTAAGGAAACTTGCCTGTGGTCATATAGCTTCTGCATCCTGGTTGTGATAGAAAGATAATGCCTGCCTCTCTCCAGAACCTAGCTTTGAGCCACTGGATTTTCTGCCTTTAACTATGTAGTCAAATAGGATTTTCTGTTTTCTAGAGAATTGCTATCCATCTAATAGTGACGCAGACAGCCCAGTCATTAAGATCACTCTGGGGTTGGGGCGCCTGGGTGGCTCAGTCGGTTAAACGTCCGACTTCAGCCCAGGTCACGATCTTGCGGTCCGTGAGTTCGAGCCCTGCGTCGGGCTCTGGGCTGATGGCTCAGAGCCTGGAGCCTGCTTCTGATTCTGTGTCTCCCTCTCTCTCTGCCCCTCCCCTGTTCATGCTCTGTCTCTCTCTGTCTCAAAAATAAATAAACGTTAAAAAAAAATTTAAAAAATCACTCTGGGGTTTAAAGAGATCTTGTCAATGGCTTATAATGACATTCATCGTTTGCTTAGCTTCCCCATTTTGTCCCCTGGTTCTGTTGTCCTTGCCTGGTCCTTGAGTCAGGTAAGAATCCCTTAACGCTATTGTCATGGTCAGGTTTACAGCCTATAACAAGATTGGCAGATGTCTAGGGACTGGAAGAGACTCAGACTGTGTTTTGTTTTGTTTTGTTTTGTTTTGTTTTGTTTTGTTTTGTTTTGTTTTAAGAGAGAGATCACAAGCAGGGCAGAGGGGTAGGGGGGAGAGACAGAGAATCTTAAGCAGACTCCATGCTCAGTGGAGCCTGACATGGGGCTCAATCCCATGACTGCGAGATCATGACCTGAGCTGCCATCAAAAGTTGGACATTCAGTTGACTGAGCCACCTAAGGATCCCTTCCATTTAAAAAATTTTTTAATGTTTATGTATTTTTGAGAGACAGAGAGAGAGGGAGGGAGGAAGGGGCAGAGAGAGAGGAAGACACAGAATCCAAAGCAGGCTCCAGGCTCTGAGCTGTCAGCACAGAGCCCGATGCAGGGTTTGAACTCACTATGAACTGCGAGACCATGACCTGAGCCGAAGTCAGACACTTAATCAATGGAGCCACCCAGGCACCCGGCATCCCTTCCATTTTTAAATATACAATGGTAGATGATGGGAGAGACTCTTCTAAAATATCAGGCCTCTCAGAGAACTTAATATCCATCAGAGTGAAAAGCCCATTTACGGATATTCTGTGTGCTTGTACATGTTTTCAATGGAGAAGATGAAAGTCTAGCACAAGGAAAATAAAAAATACATATTGTTATCATTATTATGACTTTTTCATCTACTCTGGGCCTCCTGCCTTATTGTCAAGGCTTCAGACACACAGGCATGGGTTGTAACTTAGGCCATCCCTTTGACCCATTGTCCTTGGAGAATGGCCCACATTTGGAGGAGATCTAATAAGCATCGTTCATTAAATTTACTATTTCATTCATTAAAAATAATGCCGTCGGTGTTGAATAGTTAAGGCAGTAACATCACAGCTGATGTGTCCAGCTCATGACTTTCTCCTCCTCTACTCCATCTGAGTTTTGTCACATTGACGTACGGTGAGAGAAGAGCCCCGTGACCTTTTTCTTTGCTTGTTAACATTTTATTGACATATAATATCCACACAGAAAAGTGTACATATCATAAATGTGTACTCCCTCCATTTTCACAAAATGAACATACACCAAGCTTTTTTTTTTTTTTTAATGTTTATTTATTTCTGAGAGAGACAGATCACGAGCAGGGGAGGAGCAGAGAGAGAGGGAGACACAGAATCCAAAGCAGGCTCCAGGCTCTGAGTCGTCAGCGCAGAACCCGACACAGGGCTCGAACCCACAAACCGTGAGATCATTACCTGAACCGAAGTCAGACGCTCAACCGGCTGAGCCACCCAGGCAGGTGCCCCATTGCCAGTTCTTTTGAATACCACAGACCTGGTTTCATAATCTGGCTTGGCTATTTACATTTGTGTAACTTTAGGCAAATTATTTAACCCTTTTGAGCCTCAATTTTCTCAGCTGTTAGTAGCATCTTCATAGGTATCTGTGGATAGAAAAGATGATATATGTAATTGACCTGGGGTTCCTGCTGCTTCTTCCTCTCCTTAATCCCAGAGAGCTTCTGCAAATGAACCCCCTCCAAGTGGTTTGGATGAGTGATGATAGAAAGTTTGTAACATTAAGTAACAGCTCATGTGTATCTGGAAATGTATAAAATTATATGGACCATAGAAAAGGAATAGCCAGCTAAAGGTTTTCCTACTTCCCTACAACTGATTTTGGCCCATTCTCTTTAAGGGCTCATCTAAGAAACTTGGCTTGAAGTAGATTAAAAGCTCACCCTGTTTACTTATTCATGTATGCCCTGCTCTATCCTAAAAAGCGATTCTAGAAATACACATAGCACACCAGTATTTAAAACAAATGGGTAAGTGAATCAACGCTAAAGCAGAATTGTAAGCCAAAGCTTGGGGTAAGGTTGATACATAAAATCTGTGTCGTGAAATCCAGATCATTTCCTAGGGGTGGGCTTCAGAGTTGACCTTGAGTTTCCTAGCAGTCAAAGCAAATAAAGGAAATAATTAGTAAGAAGATTCAGAGGGTGCTTTTAGTCTGAAAGCAAACCAGTTGTGTGGGAGAAATGGCTTTTTTTTCTTGGCAACAAGACCCTCTTTCCATCGATCTTCATAAAGGGAAGTAAAGTAGTGGGGTTCCCTGTGATAAATAAAATGATCTGACTTACAGTGCTGTGTCTTAGGCCCTGCTAAACTATATGCTGGAGGCACAAAGCCAGTGCCCAATGTAGGAAAAATCATTTTATAAATAACAGTCAACTGACAACGTTCTAGTCTTGAGTTTATTTCAATGATACAATGAAAATTAATACAGGCTGGCTATGTGTAACTGATAAATCCACTTATGAAGTTTCTAAACCTATCAAGCAGTGGTGTGGTAAAGGAGAATTCTGTGTTTGGGCTGGATGGGGAAAAAAGAATTTTTTACTGTTCTTCTAAAGAAGACTTTAAGGAGGAAGCATGCTTTTTAGGAAGTGAGGCCAGGAGTAGCTGAAGCAAAGTGGACTTGCCAGGGTAAACTACGGTTGGAAAGACAGTATAGGCCTGTGCTGCAAAGGACTTGACTTTGGGGAGGTAAAAAAAATGTCTTCATTGGAAAATTTGGAGTACCCTTCCACTGAGGAGCAGGTTTGGGGGGAGGATAAACAGGGCAGTTTGGGGGGCACCTGGGTGGCTCAGTTAAGTGTCCAGCTCTTGATTTGAGCTCAGGTCATGATCTCACGGTTCATGGGTTCAAGCCCTGACACCGATAGTGTGGAGCCTCCTTGGGAGTCTCTCTCTCCCTCTCTCTCTGCCCCTCCCCCATGCTCGCTCACTCTCTCTCTCTCTTTCTCTCTGTCAAAATAAATGAACAAACTTAAAACAAAAAGTCAGCTGTGGACATGGGAAGTTCTCTACATAGGAAGTTACTGTATGTTGTATGCACACACATACACACATGCATTCTTATCTTATAGTAGGTAGACTGGCAGATTCCAGCCGAATGAGGGCATATACATGGAGGCAAATGATTTAAAATGAGGTTGGGTTTTGAAATTTGAAATTCGGATGTTGGTAAAATAAAAACACCCTCAATAGTAGAAGCAAACGTGGTGTTTCCTTGTTATCACTGGTCAAGCAGTGGGCCTTAAAGTCTGGCTTGGAGAACCCTGGGAATCCATGATTATCTTTTTTTTTTTTTTTTTAAGTTTATTTATTTATTTTGACAGGGAGAGAGTGTGAGTGGGAAAGGACAGAGAGAGAGGGAGAGAGAGACAATCCTGTGCAGGCTCCACACCAGTGGTACAGAGCCCCATGTGGGGCTCGAACTCACAAACCACAAGATCATGCCCTGAACTGAAACTAAGAGTCAGACACTTAACTGACTGAGCCACCCAGGCACCACTCCCCCGCCACTGATTATCTTTTCAATGGGTCTATGAGGTCAAAACTATTTTTATAACAATAAGATTTGCTTTTTTCCACTCTTTTTCTCTCTGGACTTACCCAGAGGATACATGAGGTGTGATCATGTAAAGATAGCAGAGAATCCAGGCATCTGTAAAGCCAGGCATTAAAGGAGATTTGCAAAAATGTAAAGCAGTGTACTCTTCTTGTTAAATTTTGTTTTAAAATGTAGTTATTTTTCATAAAATAGGCTATTTTTGTTAACATGTGATAGGTTTATCAGTGTTATTTTAGATAATAAATGTAACTTTTTGTCAGTTTGGAAAATACTGATAGATATAATCTACATAAACAAAAGCTCTTTGGGGTCGTCTGTGATTTTAAGTATTTAAAGGAGTCTTGAGGGGCACTTGGGTGGCTCCATTGGTTGAGCGTCCAACTTCAGCTCAGGTCATGATCTCCTGGTTTATGGGTTTGAGCCCCGTGTCGGGCTCTGTGTTGACAGCTCAGAGCCTAGAGCCTGCTTTGGATTCTGTGTCTCCCTCTCTCTCTGCCCCTCCCCCCCCACTCTTTCCCTCTCTCTCTCTCCCTCCCTCCCTCCCTCCCTCCCTTCCTTCCTTCCTCCCTCCCCCTCTCTGTCTCAAAAATAAACATGAAAAAATATGTCAATAAATAAGAATTATTGAGCAATTTTCAGTGTATAAAAGACCAACCTATAAGTTGGTATACAGCTGTGACTCTGGATTGGTAGAAAGGGAACCTCTGGGCTAATGAATACCAACCACTCTTAATGAATACCAAGGCCCTGTGCTGAGTACTTGTGTGCATTACACTGTGTAACAATCCTGTATATGTAATATATGCCTTTATAGGTGAAGAAATCAAAACTCAGAGAGGTTAGATAATTTGTCTAAGTTGTTAGCTAATAAGAGAGAGTGTCAGGATTTGTGTGTTTTTACAGCATCTTTGCCGTAGGTAGTCTATTTTAAGGAAACAATAGACTTTCTGTTGAGCAATCCCAGGTCCATGTTAAAGGGCTGGTCTTGCCATTCTCTTGCGGTGTATCTGTGGAACCATGTTCTCACACATGCGCAGAGAGGAGTAGTGAAGAAACCTTCACATCCAGGCTGGGAATCTTCATCCCAAAAGTGGCCAGGTGAATCCGACTGACATCTACAAAGGAGTTTCAACCAGTGTGGAGCCTGGTTACCCAGGAGAGCCCACCCACAGGGTCCTGCACGCCAATGAAATAACCATGACAAGGTCTGTGTTCCTGTACACAGGAATCTTTCTGCCATAGCCAGTTAAGATTTCAAATCACTCCTTTCTTTGCTAGGGAAGATTATTGTTAAGCATCTCCTAGAGGTGACGCTTCCAGGCCCGTAATGAAACCCAGGCTCTGGGTTTCATTTGGAGCCTGAGAGGTATGGTGAGCCGAATCTAGGAGCGCCTTTGGATGCAAAGCCAATAACTTTCAGCAACTTGGGTTTTCCATGGCAGTTGCCACAGTGGGTATTTCTGGCACTAGAAGAGCCTCCTCTAAACTGATGTGTTCCCTCCCCTCCCCCTTACACCCTCCTATAGAACTTTCTCCGTCAACTGCCAGAAAGACATTACAATGTGTGGCCAGAGTCCAGTGTGGTGGCTTTGTGTATCAACCCCTCCAGAAAACAGTCTAAAGCCTGTGCACGATACTGGAATTTTTCAGAAGCCTCAGAAACTGGAAAGAAGCCTCTTCTAAGTGGAGAGCACACACACATACACACCCACAAATAATCTTCCTTTCAGGATGGAATTAGGGCCTTTGCATGCCAGGCTTTTGAGTTACATACTAAGTCCACTCGTGTCGTTCTATAATCTGAAACACGCCTTGTCGGTCTAGCTGATGAAGCACGAGGTAGCTGGTGATGGTAGACCCTGCAGACAGGACCGACCATTTGTCACACATCTGAGTTCCAAACGTCCAGTTTTACCAGTTTCCTCTGGATGGTTTCTTCTGTGGAAAGATTGCTTGCTGTATTTAGCTCGCCAGCAGAGTTCTCTCACTGTATGGATGCCTCATATTCTCTGATTCCTGCTTCCTGTGGCTGCTGCTCGTCACAGCACTGAAACTGCTTGTGAGCTCTTCCCCAGCTTACCAACTGCTCCCTAACCTTTGTCCTGTTAGCTCGGTGAAATTGGGTGCATTCATGGGGCAGACCGGAAAACACTACGTCTGCGCTCAGAACAGTCCCCCCACCCCCCGCTTTCATCCCAAAGTCCTCCCTACCACTTGTAAACTCTTGTCTACCACAACTTAAATAAGGGCCCTTCCCCTGCTTTCTCGAAGTCAGGGTCTTGCTTTGCATTTGGGGACAGTAGGAGGGGCAATTCTAAGAGGAGATTTACAACTAACTGAGTTTTCAACCATCTCAGAAAAATGGGTCGCCAGCTTTTCTCTTCCACCTGGCATTTCGGTGGTAGTCTTCCCTCCTGTCCTGGAGGTAAGGCCCCTGACAGGGAGGGTGGTGTTCAGCAGACCGGTGCATTCAGAGTTGTCTGAACAAAGAAAGTTAGATTTATTGGTCTGTTTTCATCACAGCCCCTTGGAAGAGAGTCAGAATCTTTATTTCAAGTAGGGGCCAAGCTGGTCAGAGGGACCCTCATGGGTGTGATTTCTGGAACAGTGGTAGTAAAGCCTGAACTTTGCAGTGACCCAGGATTGCTCTGACCTTGGGCAGTTTAACCTCTCTAAACCTCCGTTCTGCAAAATGGGAGTATATATCTCCCTCCAAGGGTCGTGGCAAGGGTCAGATGAGATCGTGTAGGCAAACCACTTGGCTCAAGATGGAGTCAGCGCTCTTGGTATATGTGAACTTTTTTTTTTAATGTTTATTTATTTTTGAGAGAGACAGAGAGAGTGCAAGCTGGGGAGGGGCAGAGAGAGAGGGAGACACAGAATCCAAAGCAGGTTCCAGGCTCTGAGCCATCAGCACAGAGCCTGATTCAGGGCTTGAACTCACAAACTGTGAGATATGACCTAAGCTGAAGTCAGACACTTAACCGACTGAGCCACCCAGGCACCCCCAGTACATGTGAACTTTTATTGGTATCTAACTTCATAATCCAAACCTATTTACAGTGCAAGTTTTTGTTGCTCAGAAACTCCCTATAATCGGTATTAATAAAGCCAAAGGAGGCCACGTCCATGGGGATATCCTTAGCTGCTTGGAAAGAGGGAAGGGAAAGAGAACAGAGAGGCAAGAAAAAGCAATGCTTCAGGCAACTTGAGCCAAGGGAGATCAGAGGGAAAGGCCTAGGGCAGATGATGAGCCCTGAGGGACATGCACACCGGGGAACTGTCCATCCTGGTGTGTCTGCACCCTAGGCTGCTGGTCATTTAGGTGCTTTTCCCTCTTTCCTGCTTTCTTTTGCAACTCAACAGCCTGCCACCGGACAAATGGAGAGCCTGGCAGGGTTCCGGGAATCGGTACCAATACCACACCTCCTGATGACATCGCAGGCACTGGTGGCAGTTGCACACAGCAGCAACGTGGCCGTGTCAAGCCGCTGTCTGACAGATGCTTTCAGGTTTCAAGTAAGGAAAAGACACTCCACTCTGGGCATCAGGAGTCTCAAACCCAAGTCCCAGCTTTAAGTAGCTTTGGACCTTTGTATGTCACGTCAGCTCTCTGAGTGTGTTTCCTCTTATGTTGATGAGTATTGTGAGTGCGTAGATAGACACATGAGTGCTGCATGAGGCCTGCACATCCTTCCCACGCACACGTGTGTGCTCTCGCTCCCCCTGTGTCCAAGGCTTCTCCTTGGAGGCACTACCTGTCAGGCTTAGCAGTGGAGGAACAGGTTCTAAAACCCTGGACCTCTCAAACCCTGATCCGTTTTTGGAAAATCATGGTTTGGGGCCCCTGCGATACGATACTGTGAGCAAGGGTGCTGGGACAGCTCACAGGTTCCCGGCACACCCCACAGCCTCACCAGACCACTGCTTCCTCTCGGCCCTGCCTTTCTCAGCTCCCACCTTGAACCTGCTTCTCTTCCGCCACGGCCCAAGAGTTAGAAACTCCTCAATGAATCTTTCACTTTCAGTGTGCTCTTCCTGAATGAGTCGTAGCTTCCATTTTTTTTTTTTCTCTAGCTTTGCTCTCTGATCTCAAGGGTCACATCTAACAGAATGCTCATGCTTAAAAGAAGAAAAAAAAAAGATATTTTTTAAAAAACATCTCTTTCTCTACAAATCGAAACGACTTCCGTTTAAATCAAATGCCTTACACAGAACTCATTTGGGAGACTAGAGCTGTTCGTTAGAAAGTGAAAGTAGCTGATAATCCTTTTTAATAAGTGAAAAAACTGACAAGTCATTTAAATCTTTTTTTTCCTCCCAGTAACTAAGCGAAAAAAAGCAAAGGTACTCGAATTTTGCCACCTTTTATTTTTCCTTCCTTGGGCCCAGGATAAAGATGTCATAGAAGCTTTCACGTTTCACACTCCTGCTAAACTCTTTAGGTAGGAGAAAATAATTGGCTTTTTCCTTGAGAGGAGGGTAGTAACAGACTGTGTCTGAGCTATTCTCTTGCAAATCCCTGTGGGTTCTGAATAATAAAGTCTGTCTAGCTTCTAGTCTGTAACTCGCTTTCCTTTGAACAAGGGCAGTAAGTTGCTCTTTTTCTGCCCAGCTCTCGAGCTGAAAAAATCCAGTAGGTGGCCAAAGAGTCTTTAGAAGACTAAAGACAGCTTCAGAGAGCCATTGGACCAGGTTTTAAAAAGAAAAGTGTGCTTGTATCTTTGTACAGCAGACAATGCCAGTGGAGTTGAATGGTGCTTCAGGACCCCAGCTTAGGGACAGGTGACTTATTTAGGCAAGTTACAAATTGACATGTTTGACTATAGCTAAATTGAGTTCGCAAAATAATCCCTGAAACTGGAGCTCAGACTGTTGAAGCAAGTGCTCAGAGCAGACCTCTCAGCCACCCTCATTTTATACTCAGACTTCTGACATGGTGACATCCTTTGCAACTCCATAGGAGAGCCCCTCCAGGCTTGTTCTCTACGGAACATGAAAGAACTGTGTGGGTGATTCATGAGCCAAGGGGTGCTGTGGCTGAGAACTTTGCCCTTTGTAAATTACTTTTGTAAAATATTCTAAACTGAGGACATGACGATAAGGAAATTGCTCTGCATTGTTTTATGGTCCCAGCACTCAGTTTGGTGCGGTGTGCCATGCTCTTCTTTGATTTGACTCACGCGAAGCCTAAGAAGGAAGCATGACCCTGCTCTCAGTTGCCTAGAACTGGCTATGGCTCAGTGTATGTTCCCTTTACCCAGCCACAGGTGCGTTTTCTATCACCAGGATGTTCCTAGGAGCAATATGCAGCTTTGAAGAAAATACACAGTGAATGTGACTGGTGCCTTTAGTATTCATGTGACAATGGTGTTTATATATATGTGTGTGTTTACATGTGTGTGTATGCGTGTATATATATGTGTGTGTGTGTGTGTATATATATATATATATATACATATATATGTGTGTGTATATATATATATAGTGGTAAAATATACACGACATAAAATTTACCGTTTTAACCTTTTTTAAATGCACAGGTCAGTGGCATTAAACAGTTCCACACTGTTGTGCAACCGTCACACCATCTGTCTCCAGATCTCTTTTCATCTTCCCAGACTGAAACTCTGTCCCGATTAAACACTAACTCCCCATTTCACCCACCCCAGCCCCTGGGCAACCATCATTCTACTTTCTGTCCCAGTGAATTTGACAACTCAAGGGACCTCGTGCAAGTAGAATCATACAATATTTGTCCTTTTGTGTCTGGCTTATTTCACTTAGCATAATGTTCTCAAGATTCATTGTGTTATGGCACATGCCAATGCTTCATTCATTTTTAAGACTGAATAATATTCCATTGTTTGTTTATCGATTCATCATCTGTGAGCACTGCTCCCACATTTTGGCTGCATTCACATTTTGTGAATAATGGGCATACAAATATGTTTGAGGGGCACCTGGGTGGCTCAGTCAGTTGAGTGTCCGACTTCAGCTCAGGTCATGATCTCACGGATTGTGGGTTCGAGCCTCGTGTTGGGCTCTGAGCTGTCAGCACGGAGCCTGGAGCCTGCTTCAGGCCCTTCCCCCACTCATACTCTGTGTATCTCTCTTAAAAATAAATAAACATTAAAAATTAAAAAAAATATATGTTTGAGACCCCACTTTCAATTCTTTTGCATATATGTGCAGAGGTGGAATCCCTGGACCATAGGGGCAATTCTATTTTTATTTTCTTTTGAGGAACAGCCATACTGTTTTCCATGGAGGTTGTACTATTTTACATTCCCACTAGTAGTGCACAAGCATTCCATTCTCTCTACATCCTTGCCAACAGTTGTTGTTTTCTGTTAGTTTTTTTTTTTTTTAATTTGTAATTTATTTTTGAGAGAGAGAGAGAGACAGAGTATGAGCAGGGAAGGGGCAGAGAGAGAAGGAGACACAGAATCTGTGAAGCAGGCTCCAGGCTCTGAGCTGTCAGCACAGATGCAGGGCTCAAACTCCTGAACCACAAGATCATGACCACAGCCTAAGTCGGACGTTTAACCAGTGGAGCCACCCAGGCGCCGCACGGTTGTTGTTGTTGTTGTTGTTGTTTGATACTAATGGGTCTGGGGTGGTATCTCATGGTTTTTGGACAATGGTCATTTTAGTGTTGGTGTTTGGTGGCACGCATAGCTGAACTCTCCTATTGTGTTTCTGTGTAATGGAACGAGGCATGAGGAGAAGGCTCCTCAGCCCTTTTGTTTTGCCCAGACTCCAGGAATCTAAGCACTTGCACTGGTCTACTCTAGCTGAGCGCTGAGGCTTTTAGGCAACTGCAGATGAGAGACGTGTGATCCGACTCACCCTGAGCTCCATCCTGGAGAAAGGACGTTGTAGCGCTTGGGGTAGGCTGGGATTCCTTGACGCTCCGTCTCCCAAGCACGTGGGCAGGAGCAGAGGCACTTGACTTGACCAGTCTGTAGACAGGTGTGCTTCGCTGGGACGCTAACTCAACCACTGACAGATTTTTCAGTTTTACAAAAACATACCACTTCTCCTACTGCTTTTAAAAAGACACCACAGGGGTGCCTGGGTGGCTCAGTCCGTTAACCGTCCGACTTAGGCTCAGGTCATGATCTCACGGTTCATGGGTTCGAGCCCCACATTGGGCTCAGTGCTGACAGCTCAGAGCCTGGAGCTTGCTTTGGATTCTGTGTCTCCCTCTCTCTCTGTTCCTCCCCGGCTCTCATTCTGTCTCTCTCTCACTCTCTCAAAAATAAATGAAGATTAAAAAAAACATTTTTAAAGACACCACAAAAGCCTTAGTTTTCCAGGATAAATGGGAAAATGCAAGACCCAAATACAAGCCATTTCCATCACTCTGATGTTATTTCCTTATCATTTTGGTAAATTTCTTTCCAATCATTTTTTACTCTTATTTAAAAAAAAAACACATAATCACAGTGATATGTATAGAAAATATGTAAATAAAGCTTTCCAAAAGGGGTGTGCCCATTTACAATGCCTTTAGTGATACAGCATATGAGAGTATCCACTCATTTTATTAAATCCTGGTAAATTTGGGGCACTTTTTTTTTCTAACTTAATAGAGAAAAATGAACTCTTTTGCTAAATTTATATTTCTTTTGTAGTTTTTGCTACAAATGATTTTTTTTTTTACCAGTTTGGTTTTTTGCTTTTTTAGTTTTGATATAGAGCAGGTTCATAACTTCAATGTGGTCGTTATTTATTTATGGTCTTCCTTTTTTTATGTCCCTTTAATTTTGAATTTTATGTATATCTTGTCCTTATTTGCATCTGTTTTAAAACTTCTTTCTCCTCTAGTGGTATGATACATTTTTTTTTTTGTCTCTCCAGGAATTTGACAACTTTTGTTTTTATCTTTTTTATTTTTATTTTTTGCTTTACAAATACATCTCTATTTAACTAGATATTATTATTTCATAAGGAGTTTATTTGGGTGTATGGTGTGAGGTAAGAACTTACCTTGATATTTTCTCCCAAATTGGTAACCAGTATTGCAACAATAATTAATTCTGAATAATTCTTTCCTTCTCTGATGATTGGTGATGTTTCCTTTATCGTAAACTGACTTCCAGTAAGTGTATAGACATAATTTTTTTAAATAATTAGTACCCCTTTTTCCTATTGCTTTCTGGTAAAATTTTTTTTGCTGTTTTCACCTGTTTCTTTCTTTTAGATGCATGTGGGAATTCTTTTGTTAACATTTCTCCCTGTAAAATTTTGTTATCCAGTTGGAGTTTTGATTGGAATTGTGTTTAATGTATAAATTAATTTAGAATATATGTTTTGAAAATTAAATTTTAGTCTTCCTGGGGTACCTGGGTGGCTCCGTCAGTTGAGCGTCTGACTTCGGCTCAGGTCATGATTTTGCAGTTAGTGAGTTTGAATTGGGCTCTCTGCTGTCACTGCGGGGCTTGCTCGGATCCTCTGTCTCCCTCTCTCTCCGCCCCTCTCCCACCTCACACATGCTCTCTCTCTCTCTCAAAAATAAATAAACATTTAAAAAATGCTTAAAAGGGGCGCCTGGGTGGCGCAGTCGGTTAAGCGTCCGACTTCAGCCAGGTCACGATCTCGCGGTCCGGGAGTTCGAGCCCCGCGTCAGGCTCTGGGCTTATGGCTCAGAGCCTGGAGCCTGTTTCCGATTCTGTGTCTCCCTCTCTCTCTGCCCCTCCCCCGTTCATGCTCTGTCTCTCTCTGTCCCAAAAATAAATAAACGTTGAAAAAAAAAAATTAAAAAAAAAATGCTTAAAATAATTTTAGTCTTCCTATCTAAATCTTATTTCATCTATCTTTACTTTTTATTATATATATATATATATATATCCAAATTATGTTGGAGGTGGATTTTTTCCTTTTCTTGCTGACACACAAACCTTGTTGAATTTTTTGCTTTGTGAATGGGGTTTTTTAAGTTGTACTGTTGTGATGGTTCTTGCTTTTAGATAAGACGTGTGTGTGTGTGTGTGTGTGTGTGGGTGTGTGTGTGAGCACTTGTACATTATAACTATACACCTTACAGAGCAAAGCAAAAACATATTGAAAAGAACACAGTCTTTGGGGTCTTTGGAAACAATCAGAATTGAGTTTGAATCCCAGGTCTACTTCTTATAAGATACATGACTCTGGGAAATCAGTGCTGCAATGTTGGAGTTCAATAAATGATAGCTATTACTATTGAACTTCTCTTGAATATAGTTCTCCATTCATTTCTTTGGGTTTTGTAGTTTTATGATGGTATCATCTATAAGTAATGATAATGTTAACTTTTTCTTTCAATATTTAAATTTCTTTATCTGTTTCATGACCTATACAGAACAATACATAATTTTTTTCTATCCGGGGCTTTTTATTGTTGTTTTTAAAGGTATTTCTCTAGCTTTTCATTATGACGTATAATGTTGGCTATGGTTCGAAATGGCTGTTCTGTATATGTTGAAGAAGTATATTTCAATTCTTACTTTTTAAGTGTTTTTAAATAAGAAATCAGTTAGCTTGGAAGATTCATACAATTTGAGCAACTTTATTTACAAGCTACTATGTTAGTGTTACCTGAGAGGAAAGAGAAAAGTAAAGATTAATTCTATTTTGAATATACAGGTTATTATTTCCTCTAAAAATAGCTGTCTCTGCATAAGATCTTCATTAGTCCTCCTGTGAATTTGAATACTGAAAATCAATTAAGCTCCTTGGGGGTCAAATATGTGAATGTGGGAAGGGGAGGGGGGGGATGGCAGATACATCTTCATTTTAGTGGCCTAACCACTAGTTTCTATATATATTATAAAGCTGTATCTTGCTTTTATATCTGGTTTGAGTTTCACAGGATTATAATGATTCCTTATAATGATTCTGATTTTGAATTCCCATGTTTACCAATATTTGGAACATTTAAATTATGGGTAGAAATCATATTTAAACTTTTTTTAACATTTATTCAATTTTGAGAGACACAGAGTGTGAGTGGGGTGGGGGGGGGGGGAGGCAGAGAGAGAGGGAGACACTCCGAAGTAGGCTCCAGGCTCTGAGCTGTCAGCACAGAGCCCGACATGGGGCTTGAACTCACAGACCATGAGATCATGACCTGAGCTGAAGTCAGATGCTTAACCGACTGAGCCACCCAGGCACCCCAGAAATCATATTTAAATTCTGTAATCTTAAACTCCCTATTTTTCTGCTTCAAGTTTATTGGTATTTTAATAACAATTGTTTTCCTGATGTAAAATTAATATATATTCATTGTAGAAAATTTGAAAAATGTGCATGAGCACGAAAACAAAACTTAAAAGTAGCACATACAGTTGTGTAAGATTTGTTTTTCACATACTATATTTTGAACATTTCCCAATTTTACACTTCATGATTGCTGATGGTTAACATGTTATCCCATCATGTGAATGTTCTGTCATTTATGTATCAAAATCCTATTGGTAGACTTTTAGCTTGTTTCCAGTTTTTCATAATAGCAAATAATCTAATGACAACCATCCTTATACAAATATCTTTGTGTATATCTCTTTAGCAAAATTTCTAGAATTTTTTTTTAAGAAGTGGAATGGCTGGCTAAAAGAGCCATTTTTAAGAGGAAAATACTTAAATTTTCAAATTTCTTTTTAAGGTGATTTAAAATAATATCATTCCCACAACAACATATATGTTTTCTCCTCAGCTTTGCCAAAATTAGATGTTGACATTTTAAAATATTTTTTTTGCCTATCTGATAGAGAAAAGAATCTTACCATGTGTTTTAATTTGCATTTCTTTTATTATTACTACTGATGTTGAAGATGAAAAATAAGTTACTTAAGTATTTATACGTTTTCCTTTCTGGATTGCTTTTCCATATCCTTTGCCCATTTTGCAATGGAGGTGTTCTTTCAATATTGACTTGTAAGAGTCCACAGTGATTGAGAGGAAAAGCGTAAACTCAATTCTATCTACATCTATCCACATCTCTGATCTGCTACTTATTAGCTGTGAGACCTTGGACAGGTTACTTCTTAGCCACTCCGTGTCTCCATTTCCTTATTTTAAAAGTGGAACTAACTGTATCCCCCTTGTAAGATTATGGGGAGATATTGTGTCCAGAGAGCTTACATGTCTTCCATCTAATAAAGGCTCAATAAAGTGTAGCTTTTATTATACTGAGGCTCTTTTTTTTTTTAATTTTTTTAATGTTTATTTATTTTTGACAAAGAGAGAGAGACAGAGCATGAGCGGGGGGGGGGGGGGGCAGTGAGAGAGGGAGACAGAATCTGCAGCAGACTCCAGCTCTGAGCTGTCAGCACAGAGCCCGACGCCGGGCTCAAACTCACAGACCGTGAGATCGTGACCTGAGCCGAAGTCGGACGCTCAACCGACTGAGCCACCCAGGTGCCCCAATTATATTGAGGCTCTTAACCAACTCTGCCTGTAAATATGCTTTTCTCCTAGCTTGTAATTTGTCTTTCATTTTAGCCTACAGTGGGTTTTTTTAATGTATTTAAATTTAAATCGTTATGTGATTGAAAATGTACATCTTTTCCTTTATGGTTTATTCCTTCTCCCTAAAAAGCCTGTGTATAATCCTCAAAGATCAGATAAGTAGTTACCTACTTTTCTTCTGGTTCTTTTAGGATTTTATATTTTACATTTAATTCTTTAATCTATTTGAAATACCTTTTACCTTTTGATGTAAAGTAGTGTGAAGTTGGTATTTGGTGTGAATTTTTTCCCCTTTCAGGTTGTTCAACTATGTTGACTAATGTACCTTTCTCCGCTAGTGATCTGAAGTACCATCTTTATCGTAGACCAAATACTTCTAGGTTTTCTGTTTGATTCCATTGGTCATCTCTCACTGCATTGGCACTAAAGCATAGTATATAGCATATATACTTTGTGTGGATCTGAGTTTTATTGCACGTTTAGTATCTGGATGCATCCATCCCCTCTCCCTCCTGTTTTTTTTTTATTTAAAAATTTTTTTAATGTTTATTTTTGAGAGAGACATACAGAGTGTGAGCAGGGAAGGGGCAGAGAAAGAGGGAGACACAGAATCTGAAGCAGGCTCCAGGCACTGAGCTGTCAACACAGAGCCCGATGCAGGGCTTGAGCCTACGAACCGTGAGATTATGACATGAGCTGAAGTCAGACGCTTATCCAACTGAGGCCCTCCCTCCTATTTTTATTATTGCATGTGTGTTTCTGTTTGTAACTACAGACGTATAGCCCACTATAGATATAAAGTTTCCTGTCATTCTATACACTGCAATAGAGAGAACTTGAGCCACGGACGGAGGATGTGGATTCCAAATCTGGCTCTACCACCTACTGGCTGTTTGGGTTGGACATATTTGGTACTCTCCATGTGCCTCTGGTTCTCTGTTGAAGTAATTATGTGAAAATCAGCACTTACCCCAAATTCATCTGAAATAACAGGAACAGTTTGACCAATCATAGAGTCCTATCACTCAAGTCCTTCCCTTTGTATAAAATAAGCCATTTTTCTAATGACTGCAGAAAATTTCCAACTCCGCATTTCAGTTATAACTGCTTTATCTTGTGTGTTGTCACCATGATGTAATTTAAATAACATTAAAAATGATTATGAGCAACTTTTTTTTAATTGTTAATGTTTATTTATTTTTGAGAGAGAGAGAGAGAGAGAGACATACCATGAGCAGGGGAAAGGCAGGGAGAGAGAGAGGGAGACACAGAATCCGAAGCAGGCTCCAGGCTCCGAGCTGTCAGCACAGAGCCCAATGCAGGGCTTGAACCCACAGTGAGATCATGACCTCTGAGCCGAAGTTGGACGCCTAACCAACTGTGCCACCCAGGCACCCCTGTGCAACTTTATTTTATAAGCATCTTATATGCACATATACATAAATCCAGCTATATATACATACACATAAATGGATGATTATCATGTAACGGTTAAGAAATAATGACCTTGGTGTGGCACTATTCTCTTTTTAAAGATTACATAAGGAATTTGATGTAACCTTAATAATGTTATTGCATTAAGATCTATGTGTTTGCAAAATGTTAATAGCCTCAAATTTTTATAGACGTATTAAGAGCTGTACTTTACAGCACACCTACCATGGGCCAGATGCCTTTTTTTAAATGTTTTATGCATGTTATCTCTTTTAATCCTCATGACAGTACCCAGATGGTTATTACATCTGTTTAATAGCTGAAGGAACTGAAGTTTGTCAGAGTTAGACACACCTGTACTAGTGACAGCCGGTAGGGAATAGAGCCAGGATGGGACTCAGGGCTGTCTCATGTCCCAGTGCTTGCTCTTTCCTTTGTAATCTGCCACTTCCAAGGGTATTTGCAGTCCTTGTTTTGCCTTACAAAATCCAATTGCTGAGAAACTTGAGGAGAAAGAAAAACTCTTCTTTGGGCTGAAGCCTGAAACTTGGATTTCAATTTAGGAACAAAACATGATCTAATATATGATGTTATGGCTGAAATCCATAGGAAATATGAGGAACTGGTGGAGTTATACTACACAGATAAATTGTGAGGAAGAGGAATGAATTTGATGTGGAGAGAGCTTTGCATTTTAAAATTTGAACTATTTGGGGTGCCTGGGTGGCTCAGTTGGTTGAGCGACCGACTTCGGCTCAGGTCATGATCTTGCAGTTTGTGAGTTTGAGCCCCTCATCGGGCTCTGTGCTGACAGCTCGGAGCCTGGAGCCTGCTTCGGATTCTGTGTCTCCCCCTGTCTCTACCCCTCCCCTGCTCACTTTCTGTCTCTCTCTGTCTCAGAAATAAATAAATATTTAAAAAATAATAACAAAAATAAAATTTGAACTATTTACGTTGCCTAGGACATTCTGTCAATAATTGCTTCAAATCTTTGAGTTTGATAGAAGTATCTATGACATCAAAGATCTTCATTTCATGTAATGGATATAATGATACTATTATTTTTTTTCTTTATAACAAAATTATTCCATGTTTATTGTAGAGAAAAGAAAACAGAGATCAGTAGAATGGCAAAAGAAAAGCTATCCTTCTACCTAGAAATAAGCACTGTTTAATTTTTTAGTGTCCATACCTTCTGTCTTTTCAAATTGATATGTGAGTATGAATTTGTGTCGTTGTTAACAAAAATCGGGCTACCTATTTGTAGCCAGTTTTTTTTTCACTTCAAAAAAAAAAAACACGAACTTTTAAAATGAAATTAAGTATTAAAAAACTGGGGGTGCCTAGGTGGCTTTGTCGGTTAAGCATCCACCTCTTAATCTTGGTTCAGGTCCTGATGTCAGGGTCATGAGTTCAGACCCCATATTGGGCTCCATGGTGGTCCTGGAGCCTACTAAGTAAATACAGCACACATAAATAAATAAATACTAAGTATTCTTCTATAGGATCATTTAAAAAGGTGTGAACTATTTGTTTCATGGGCATAGGAGAGTTTTAGTAGTTAACTTTAGATTCTTAAACAGATTGTTTCCAACTGGCTTTAGTTCTAGGATTATCACAAACTTGTCTTACCATAATATCATCTAATACCGTCTTACTCCTTTAAGGTCTTCTCATTCCATTTGTCTGTGTGTAGGTGCTTATATCCTGACATCCTAGCTTACAGTTCTGATGAAGTTGTTTTAGCTTACAGATATTCTCTATACTTGGGCAGATACAGTTTAGGCTTTGGAGGCTATATGAGTCTTCTAGAGCTGCCATAACGAAGTACCACAGACTGGATGGCTTAGACGACAGACCTTTATTTCTCCCAGTTCTGGAGGCTAAAAGTTCAAGGTCAGGGTGTGGACAGGGTTAGTTTCTTCTGAGGCCTCTCTCCTTGGCTTACAGATGTCCATCTTCTCCCTGTGTGTTCATGTGGTCTTCTGTGTGTATGCGTTTGTCTGTGTCTTAATCTTCTGTTCTCATAGGGACACCAGCCATAGTTAGGGCCCACCTAAATGACCTCGTCATCTTACCTTAATTACCTCTGTAAGGTAACGTGGAATCATGTTACCTTAATTATTCCCCAGTCACATTCTGAGGTACTAGGGGCTAAAACTTCAACATACGAATTTGTAGTTTGAGTGGGGGGCGGCGGATGCAATTCAGCCCACAACAGAGGCATATGTTGCCTTTATTGTGAAAAATCCCACTAGGGAAGCAACTTGTAGTATACCTGTTAAAGTTTTCATGATATTTTATTAAAATATAATACATCTTGGGGTGCCTGGGTGGCTCAGTCAATTAAGCATCTGACTCTCGGTTTTGGCTTGGGTCATGATCTCAGGTACATGGGTTCGAGCCCCACATCAGGCTCCATGGTGACAGCATGGAGCCTGCTTGGGATTCTCTGTCTCCCTCCCTTTCTGCCCCTTCCCCACGCACACTGTTTCTGTCTCTCTCATAAAGAAACTTTAAAAAAAGAGAAAAACATAACACATCTTTATAGGACTTGCTAGGACAGAGATCTTGTGTGCTTTGTTTACTGTTATATATAGAGCCTGGAACATCATCAGTGCCTACTCATTGCTGGTTGAATGAATAAGTGAATGTCAAGTTTCTTTAGTCATGTGGAGAAGTAACATAAATCAGCCTGCATACTTTAAAGTACTGATTTTTTGAGCATGTACACCATTATTATTTTTTTAATAATAAAAAAATATTTATTTTTGAGAGAGAATGCATTCATGTACATGTGGGGGAGGGGCAGAAAGAGAGGGGGATACAGAACCCAGAGCAGGCTCCAGGCTCTGAGCTGTCAGCGCAGAGCCCAATGTGGGGCTTGAATTCACAAACCGTGAGATTGTGACCTGAGCAGAAGTTGGATGCTCAACCAACTGAGCCATCCAGGTGCCCCAAACACGTACTCCATTATTTACCTAAGGTGTGCACGTTCAAGTGCCCAAAATTGCTAAGTCCGTTGCCTTACAGAAGTCAGAGGCAGGGGGTCAGATCATCCCAGTTCCCCATTCACTGTGAAATGACACAGAAGCCCTTGATAGGACTGTCTTTCCTTCTGAGGGAAAGAGAGTTTTCTGTCTATTAGGACAGAAATGTGTGTATACACATTGTTGTCGCCAGTTTACAAATGGTCAGGGTTTTTTTATGGCTATCCAGTCACGTGATTTTCTGCAATTTCCTTAGCATTACAGTTAAAACAGCTGAAAACTCTGGTCTGTTCCTTTGACCTGGGGCCTATTTTGTGGGCAAGATGGCCAGTGGCCAGGCAGGGTAGACAGAGCCATTGGGAATAGTAAAGCACTGTCAATGGTCTCTACTTACAATTCCCATTTGGGGGTCTGCTTACCGGAAACTGCAGAAGTAGTACTCTGGTTCGCGCATTCTCAATTGAACACACAAAGTTACATATACATACTGCGTATTGAAGAAGTATTTATTTTCCCTATTTATACTCATGAATGAAGAGTTCTCTCCCACAAAGAAACAAATATTGAATTATAAGTACATGTCTTAAAAACAAAGAAAGACTCTTCATCCAATGAGAGTAGAGCAACTTTTCTAATACCAGCCATCTTGCCTGAAGGTGGAAAGGGACGGACAACTGGCTCTTTTTGTGTCCCCCGAAGTTACATGAAATTCTAGTCAACGATGAACTTTTATCATGGAGGGAAAGCTGGCTTAATATGGCCTAACATGCCGATATCTTTCAAACGACTTTTATAGTTGAGAAGTACGCTAACAACTTATCAATCTAAAACCCAACGGAGAATCAGGAAATAAGCAACTGCTGGCTTCTGGGCAGCAAAAGAGGTGCTGGGCTTCAGGCTGACTTTCGACACATTTCTAGCAGTGTTGGTTATCCAGTTTCTTAACACTGTGGATTGGAATTGATCAATTAGAAACGGAAGAGGAGGTTGCTATTGGCAGGCACACTGAGTTCAGAAAGAAGGGACTAGGGATAGCCAGATAAGGAGGGAGGAAAAATAAGAAAGAGCAGGCAAAAACTCAAATTGGAATTTACTGTGGAGTCTAAAGGTATGCTAGGAAATAGCTATTACATACCTTCAAGGATGAAGAGTTTCTTGAGGATGGGATCATTCTGGGCCTAGTATAAATCTTTCTTATAAGAAGTTATGTTTGTATGGCAATCCAATATAATATTTGAAGTTTACAATAATGCCCTTCTGTTCCTATGTTAGCTTTCTGACTTTTTTAGCAGAGGGAGAAAAAGCAAGCAGTGCATAGTACATTTTAGAAAAAAATTCTACTCCATGGGACGCCTGGGTGGCTCAGTTGATTGAGCGTCCGACTTCGGCTCAGGCCATGATCTCGTGGTCGTGAATTCGAGCCCCACGTCGGGCTCTGTACTAACAGCTGAGCCTGGAGCCTGCAGCCTGCTTCAGATTCTGTGTCTGCCTCTCTCTCTGCCCCTCCCTTGCTCATGCTCTGTCTCTCTCTATCTCAAAAATAAGTAAACATTAAAATTTTTTTTTAATTTTACTCCAAATGGTTCACATATAAAGGGAAAACTGTCAGCCACCAGAAATAATGCATCCCTCTAGTTATCTGAGTGGCTAATGTATTTGGGATAACAGAAGTTGTATGAAGGTGTTCTCAGTAGCCCATCCCTATAACTGTGCTCCTTGTCTGAGAGGGAGACTTTATTCCGCTGCATTACTAACGGGATTTGGAAACTCTAAAGGACATCTCTCCACCTGCCTGTCAGCTTTCTGCTGTACGTGTCACTCTTGGGTCAACCCCTTCCTGGGCAAAGAAGCTTCCCTGTGCCCCCAGGTTCCCTGTGTTCCCAGGTCATTCCCATCCCTCCACCTCTGCACACTTTGCAAAAAAAAAAAAAAAAAAAAGAGAGAGAGAGAGAGATTCCTTAAGAACCTGCAATATTCCAGTCCCTGTACTAGCACTGAGGCAGAGAAATTGTTAGCAGGGCAGGTCCCCACTTACAAGAGGTGTGCAATCCACTGAAGACGCAGACCCCCTTGTTCTAAGACAGACTCCTCCATGGTGCTTCCCCTCCCTCTGCACCTGGATGGAAACTTGGTTTGTTTTTAGAGACATCACTTCCTTTAAAAGCCTTTCCTCCAAGAGACTAGTTCTCCAACTCACAAAAGAGGCCGTGGAGTCTAGGAACACACTTTCTACTGTCCCTTCCGTGCCACGCTCACCATCTTTTCACATCCTTCCCTCCTGTATCAGTCGGCTCAGGCTGCCATAACAAAGTGCCATGCGCTGGGGGCATATACGACAGAAATGTCTATCTCACAGGTCTGGAGACTGGAAGTTGGAATCAAGGTGCCGTCAGGACTGATTCCTCCCGAGGCCTCCTCCTTGGCTTGTAGATGACGCCTTGTCCCTGTGTCCTCACATGGTCTTCCCTCTGTGTGTATCTGTGTCCTAATCTCTTTTCACAAGGACACCAGTCCTATTGGACCAGGGCCCTTCCCTATGACCTTATTTAACCTTAATTACCTCAGTAAAGGCCATATCTCCAAATACAGTCACATTCTGAGGTCCTGGGGACTAGGATTTTGACATGTCAGTTTGGGGGAGACCCAATTTGGCCCGCAAGACCTCCTCTGACTTTGGTGCCATCTGCTTATGCCCCCCTCTTCTCATTTGTGTGGGTCACGTACTCATCTCTCAGACACACTTCCCTCAAGATATCCTGAGGAACCAACTCCATGATTTTCCTCTCGAGCCTGTCCCCTCCTTCATTTTCAGTGACAAGACCCTCCGTGTCAAGGACTCATGTCCTGGCCCTTCTTCATAGCTTTCTCCATGTCCTTCAACCCCGTGGTTGGAATTTCTGCTCTGTCCATTTTTTCCTCTTTCTCCTGAGCCTTTGTCCACTTCCCTGGTCTCAGCCCCCCTCAGTCCTTTGTGCACCCTCCTCGCTCTCTCCCCTGCTTTGCCCCCTCACCTCCATGGCCACGACCACTCCTGATTCTCAGACCCTGCCCCCTCAGTGTCATCTCCCTTGTGATGGATTTTAGTCATTTCAGTTTCCAACTGTCCATAATCCCTACCATATGTTTTCTCTCCTCTGTGGCTCCATGGCATTGAAGCT
Source organism: Lynx rufus (assembly GCF_022079265.1). NCBI lineage: Eukaryota > Metazoa > Chordata > Mammalia > Carnivora > Felidae > Lynx > Lynx rufus. The sequence continues at coordinate 125,061,247 of NW_025814878.1, forward strand.
AAAACAGCGGAATTTTTCTACCACCAACTCCTAAATGTCTTCTCTCTTCAAGCCTCAGCCCCATGCTGCTTGGCTTGCTGTCTGGCTCTGCCCCTTTTCTGTATTCAAAACCATCAGATGTGAAACCCCACAACTTGCCTGTTTCCCAGCAATATCTCTCAGTATGCTCCTAGTATTCTTTTTCTTTATCCTCCTGTCATAGAATAGGAAGTATCCCTCTTTTCCTGCAAGGCCGATCTCTCTGCCATGGACAGACACACACACACACACACACACACACACACACACCTTCCTTCAGAAGCTGTTTTCTATTTCATATATCTGTATTCTCTCCCTCTGTGGATCCACATTCCTTTCCTGGTGACATAAATGGTCTGGGTGGTTTACCCATTCTAAAACCTCTTTCCTGGACGCTGATATTCCTCGAGATAATCTTCAAGGCACCATCAAGCAAGGGTTCTCAACCTTGACAGTATTGCCATATGGGGCCACGTAATTCTTTGCTGTGAGTGCTGTCCTGTGCCTTGTAGGATGTTAAGAAGTATCCTTGGCCTCTACCCATAGATATTAGTGGTACTCTTTCCCCAACCTGTGACAATGAAAAGTGTCTCCAGACATTGCTGAACATCCCCCGGTAGGGGTGGGGGTGGGGTCAGAATCACTGCAGCTGAGAACCAGTGGTATAGACATTAAGAGTGTAGATTCTGCTACATCATCTTCAGCCTCGCTGTCCTGGTTATACAAAATATCAGGCTATAGCTTTAGAATGTTGTCTGTACATACAGAGCATAGTACTTAGAGAACAGAAAGAGTTTGTGCTTGAGGCTTTTGTGAAGGGTGGATGGTTATAAACCAAACTAGCCATCTTAAAGCTGTACATTGGGGTGCCTGGGTGGCTCAGTCGGTTAAGCATCCAACTTGGGCTCAGGTCATGATCTCGTGGTCCATGGGTTCAAGCCCCGCGTCGGGCTCTATGCTGACAGTTCAGAGCCTGGAGCCTGCTTTGGATTCTGTGTTTCCCTCTCTTTGCCCCTCTGCCACTCATGTTCTCTCTCTGTCTCTCAAAAATAAATGGTAAAAAAAAAAAATTAAAGTTGTACATTGACTTATCTTGCTAATTAAATCCTTGTAAAAACAACTGCACAGACAATGGTTTTCTGCAAAGCAAGAGCATTTTATTGAGATTAGTCCAATCAAGTAGGCATTTTTTGTTAGCAGACCACTCAATTCTGAATTGGTGGACAACAACAATAAAAGAGTGGGTTCCGGGGTCAGATAGTGTGGTGTGCATCTCAGCCGTGTGACACTGGGACTCTGCTTCGGTTTTGTCAGTTACAGAACAGGGATGATAAGGGCACCTCCCAGATTGAAGGGTGGAGAGGGTAAGCAAGATAATACACATGAGGCCCTCAAAACAGTGCCTGGCACATAGTAGGGGTTCGGTAAATACTAGCTGCTCTGATCCTTTCTCTCCCTTCCCTTCATCACCTAACTTCTCAACAGAGCATGGCTTTCCCCTCCTCTTCCAGTGGTTCTGGAACCCCCCGTGTGCTGGCCCTGCCTTGCACTCTTAAATCGACTTACCGACTTCATTCCTTTTTGGGCCCTTTGCCTTGATTTCTCTGTATTTTAACACTGTTGACCATCTTTTCCCTTGACAGCCCTTACTTCCTTGGCTCTTTTGCTCCTTTAGAGGAAGAAAGAGAGAGGGAGAGAGCCCACTTGTCACTCCCTCATCACCCACCTAACTGCGGGCATTCTCCCCTGGCTTCAGCCTCTAGCTTTTGCTGCCCATTCGCTCTGTCCCTAAGATGTGTCTTCGGACCTGCTCCCTGGTTCCAGCTTCCTCTCATCTTCCACAGACCACCCCCTCTCGCCACCAGTCACGTCGCTGGTCAGTGGACCCAGGACCCACCCAGGTACCAAACTTGAGCTCAGGGAAGAAGTCTTCTTTAATTCTCCCTTCTTCTCATGCCACAACCAGTTGGGCCCAAGCCCAGTGAGTTTCATTTCTGTAACATCTCCTACCTGGTCTAGTCCCTCCACCTGTCCCACTGTTTTTGCTGTCATCACTCTACCATGGCTGCCGTGATTTCCTATCTTTCGGTTCCACGCCTTTTGGTCACAGCTCCAGAGGGATTCTTTTCCCTTCTCTCATATCAAATTGGTCAAGTTCTGGGGAATCTACATGCTAACTGTATTTCCAATTAGTGCATTCTTCCCTACCTCTACAGCCAGGGCTCCCTGGGTCCTCAGTATTTCTTAGGCAGACTCTTCTGTTAATCCCTAACTAGCCTTCCTGTCTCAAATCTTCCAGACCCTTCTCCACAGTCCTCGGAGGGAGGCTCTGTCTGCCTTCCTCCTTAAGCCTTTCAGGGCCTCACCATTGGATAAAGTCCAAGTCAGCTGCAAGGTGCCCAGAGCTCTTAGCGGTCCGGCCCACTGGCTATTTCTCCAGCTCCATCTCTTGCCACCTCCCCTCCTCCCTCTGCCCCAGCCACAGAGTGAGGTATTTGCAGTTCTGGAAACTGACCTTGTTTTCCGCCTCTGTGCCCTTGTGCTTACTACTTGCTGCTCCCTGTGTCTGGAGTGCCCTGCCCCCTCCTCTCTGCCTAGGGGACACCTTACATATCTCGTGAGCTTCCGTGAATGTCACCTCATCCATGCAGCCTTCTCCAAGGTCCACCTCCTCCTCCTTCTTGATTCTCTTCCTTTGCATAGCACAGAAAACTATGGTTCCCATTTATCCCCACCTCAAGCTCAGTATCCCCTGCTCTGTCACTTTCCACCTCGAATGGGCTTCTACCCCTGACTTTCTGTTTTTGTCAGTCCTTCCTTCAGTCACCTAAGACCCAGGCATCATCAGGGCCCTCGCTTCCTTTACACCCCCATCCCTGGTCCACCAGTTGCTTTTCTGGCTTTCCTCTGAAGTGGTTCTTGATCTTCTGTTCTCCATTCCTTCTCTACCCCTACCCTAGTTCAGGCCCTCATACCTGAGGTTTTCCATGGATAGTATTCAAAATTCCTTGTGGTAGAGCCTCAGCTTGTTTACCTTTTTGGTCATGTCACCTGCATATCCCTGTATATGTCATAATCCAGCCACACTAGATGCCATCCGGATCTGTGAACAGGACCCATGACTTGCTACAATCATGCCTTTGCATCTGCTGATTCTAATCCCAATCTCCATCTGCAAAATTTCTAGCTGTTCTCCATGGCTCAACTCCATTGGCTTTCTCTTCCATGAAGCTTTCCCTGATTGTTTTTTGTTTGTTTGTTTATTTATTCACCTATTTGAGAGAGACAGTGTGTGAGAATGTGAGTAGGGAAGGGGCAGAAGAGGGAGAGAGAGAGAATCTTAAGTAGGCTCTAGGCCTAGCAGAGAGCCTGTTGTAGGGCTTGAATCCATGACCATGAGATCATGACCCAAGCTGAAATCAAGAGTTGCACCTAACCCACCGAGCCACCCGGCTGCCCCTCCCTGATTGCTCTTACTAGAAGAGATCTCTTTTCTCTGAGCCCCTGAATCTCGCACCAACTTAATGGTTTTTAATATGTTGGTTTGCATTTCATGCTTACTTCATATGGATGCAGAGATTAGACTATAAATTCTTTTAAGGCAATGGATATGAATTATCCATTTTTGCATCACTTCTCTGCTAGAGAATCTAGCACAATTTCTTGATGTGTAAGCATATCAGCTTGATCGAGATATAACTTACTTACCTGTACAAATCACCCACTTAAAATGTACAATTCAGGGGCACCTGGGTGGCTCAGTTGGGTAAGGGTCCGACTTTGGCTCAGGTCATGATCTCGCAGTGGGTGAATTTGAGCCCTGCATCAGGCTCTGAACTGACAGTGTGGAGCCTGCATGGGATTCTCTCTTTCCCTCTCTCTGCCCCTTCGGTACTTTCTCTCTCTTTAAACTTGGGGTGTCTGGGTGGCTCAGTAGGTTAAAGCATCCGACTTCAGCTCAGGTCATGATCCTACGGTTTGTACGTTCAAGCCCAGCATCAGGCTCTGTGCCCACACTCAGAGCCTGGAGCCTGCTTCAGATTCTGTGTCTCCCTATCTCTCTGCCCCTTCCCCACTTGCGCTCTCTCTCTCTCTCTCTCTCTCAGAAATAAAATAAAAACATAAAAAAATAAATAAAATAAACTTAGAAAAAATGAAGTGTACAATTCAGTGGCTTTTTAGTATATTCAGTTGTGCAACCATCACTACTATCAATTTTAGAACATTTTCATCACCCCGGAAAGAAACCCCATGCACGGTAGTAGTCAATCCCCAAATCCCCCAAACTCTCAACCCTCCACAACCATTAGTCTACTTTCTGTTTCTATATATTGGCCTATTCTGAATATTTCATATAAACAGAATCATACAATATTTGCCTTTTTGGGTCTGGCTTATTTAGTATGTTTTCAGTGTTGATCACATTGTAGCATGTATCACTATTTCATTCCTTCTGACTAATATTCCATGTATGGATATATCACATTTTATTTATTCATCAATTGGTGGTTATTTGGGTTGTTTCCACTTTTTTAGTTATTATGAATAATGCAACTGTGAACATTTGTGTACCAGTTCTTGTGTGGATATGTTTTCATTTGTTGTGTATGTACCTAGAAGTGGAATGGCTGGGTCATATGGTAACGCTATGTTTAGGATTTTGACGAACTGCCAAGCTGTTTTTAAAGTGGCTGCACCATTTTACATTCTCACCAGCAGTGTAGGAGAGTTTCAATTTCTCCACATCCTTGTCAACACTTGTTAGTATTTATCTTTTTGAGTTTAGCCATCCTAAGTGGGTGTGGAGAGGCATCTTTCTCATTGTGGTTTTGATAGCATGACTCTTTTTTCCTATTAGATGTTCAATAAATATTTGTTGGATAAATGATATTTATATGAATATGAACAAACAGAACTTTGAACAAGTCATTTGACTCCAAATTTATTAATTAGCTAGAAAAGATGAACACAGAACCCAGTATCATTAGAATTCAATTTTTATTTATTTATTTATTTATTTATTTATTTATTTATTATTATTTTTTTTTTTTTTTAAGTAGGCTCCAGGCCCAACGTGGGGCTTGAATCAAGAGTCGCATGCCCTGGGGCGTCTGGTTGGCTCAGCCGGTTAAGCCTCCGGTTCAGAGTCCGAGCTGAGTCGGGCTCTTTGTTGACAGCTCAGAGCCTGGAGTCTGCTTTGGATTCTGTGTTTCCTCTCTCTGCCCCTCTCCCACTTGTGCTCTGCCTCTCTCTGTCTCTCAAAAATAAATAAATGTAAAAAAAAAATTAACAAAAAAAAGAGTTTCATTCCCCACTGAAAAGCCAGCCAGGCGCCCCTAAAATTTAATTTTTATAAGTTATTTTTAAACTGTTTTCTTTTTAGTTGCCAGAATTATCTAGATGACATTATAAAGGTAGTGATTTGTCATAAAAATTCATGTAGCTTTGCAGGTTTGAGTGTATTTTACAGAATGAGCTCAATTAAAAGCAAAATTCTAATTTTGATGTTCCTATGCAATACCTACCACTTGCTGGGGAGACTGGAATCTTGAGGCAAGGCAAGTAAATAAACTAGCATTCCCTACCTGGCCCTTCCTTTGCCTTCTTAGTGGAACACACTACAACTCGGAAGCTCCAGACACGATTCTATGGTGACCATGTGAACTGTTACTCCTGCTTAGAGACCTGCTCACTTCCTCCTCAGGCATGCCTGTCTTCACAAAAGCACTTGATAAATACACTTGGGGATGTGGAGTCAGGGGGTGGGGGGTGGTGCATAGGAAAATGCAAGTGCTGAAGTTTCTCTGAGTAGAGTTTTCCTCAGTAAACAGCAGACCCTGGGAAACCTAACAGGTTCTGAAAACTTAATGTTGGTGATTCTGGACGTCAGAGAAGCAAGCAGCTGAATCAGTTCCCTCTTGGGCAGTGGTTCAGCCTACTTATCTCCAGGCTAATGGTCCAACTGCTTTTGCTTGGTTCTGTAGAGTTCTATCTTGGCCAGAATCCTTAATCCATCCCTAGATAGACACTTCTTTCTATCTGCAGCCCCGAAAACCTGAATTCCATTGAAGGCCACAAATTAAAGGCCCATGATAGGGCTTACAACTTTGTATGGCATGCAAGTGTCCTCAGAGGAGCTGGTGTGGTAGAGCCAGGGTCAAAGGTCATAGTAAGTACAGAGTAGGCAGCTTTGTGTACCTATAACATCGTCTTGCCTAACTGGTCTCAAACGCCTAATTCTACAGTAGTATTCGCTACAACTATTTAGGAGGCACGTTTGTTCTCAGAAACTGGGGGCAGGGGGGCATTTACTTTCCAAAACCACAATCACCCCTGTCTAAAGAGGTTTCCTAAGGGCGAGAGAAGGCTCCTCTCAGAACCCCGGTTGGAAAAGTATTAACAGTGGGAAACATGTCAGCTGCTTGTTGGAGGAAGCACAGCCCAGGCCTGGTTTCTCTGGGGCTCGGTGATAACTTGGGCCGCCACAGCCACGCTGAAGCGTGGTGGCAGCCGCCGCCTTGGGGATGGAGAGCAAGCAGCTCCGAAGAGGGCCCCTACTTTTCAGAGTTGAAACAGGAGCCCTCTGAAAGAAAGAGATATTGCGTGTGGCTTCCCTGGTGCCTCGGAGGGCAACGTGGATGACACAGCATCAGCCCGTGCCATCGCGGGGTGGGGACACAGCGGCGGTAGGAGCCTGTGCCATCCTCAGCCCCTTGGGGGCGAGGTAACCCCCGCTTAAGCCTCAATTGTGGAGTGTGGGGAAGGGAAGGTGACAAAAGCCGGTCAGAGTTGAATTTGTTGGACGGAGAATACGCTCCCGGGCGGCAGCCCCAGCGCTAGAAGGACCGGGCTCGGGGGAACAGCCCGAAGTTGGGGGCGGGGTGAATCGCTGGTTCCTTAATCTCTTGCCCCATCATCTACTCGCCCCACCTGGATGCAGAGCGAGGACCGCGTGGAGAGGGAACGGCGCGGGTGGGGCTCACCCTCCCGTTTGCCTCCGTGACCGAGCGGGGCGGCGCCGGGCGGGGGAACCCGACCCCCATGCTACCCCCTGTCGGCCCCCGGGGCGCCCCTCTTGCGCCTCCCGGGCATCGCTGCCTATCCGTCTCCTCCGTTAAAATAGTGAAACAAACCATGGAGTGAAGTGATGGAAAGCCGGGGGCGGGGAGTTGCCAGCAAGTGAGGGGCTGCCGGGGAGGGGGCGCGGTGGTCCTCGAAGGTGACCGTCCGGCGAGCGCAGGGCCGATCGGGATCGCGCTCAGCTGCGACGGCCCAGACCCTTCCCCTGGGGCGGCCCGGCCCTCCCCTGGCCCGGGGCGCCGGCGGAGGGCGTGGGGCAAACCTGGGGCTGCGGTGGGGGTGGGGTGGGGGACTCCACCTCCATCCATCCCGGGATGGAAACTGCGGTCACCCCGCTAAAATCGGGGTGGGGGCGGCGGTGGGGACCCGCGGGTACCGCGGATCCCCCCCACCCCCCAGCTGGAGCCGCCGCCGCCGCCGCTCAGTAACACGTCCCCAGGAGACTCGCAGGAGCAACACGTGATGTGTCTACTTATCAGGGTGAGAGGGGGAGAGCGAGTCTCCGAGCGTGCGGGCGAAGAAGCGGGGCGGGGGGCCGAGGCGGGGGCCGGGACGACGGCTGGGGCGCCGGGGTCGCCAGCTCCTCGCCCACCTCCCTCCCTGTGGGAGAAGAGGAGGAGGGGAAGTGACTGCGGAGTTGATGAACTTTGCACATCCAGAAACGCCATTTTGATTCCTTTTCCGGAACAAGTTTGCATCTCTCCTCGTTCTCTCCCCGAAGCCCACCGGTCCCCACTGCATCATGCCTGGGAGCCAAGCGCCCTGCCCGGCCGTAAGTACGCGCCCGGGGTTCAGGCTCCCGGTACTCGGGTGGCAGCGAGATGTCTAGGGCTGAGCGGGAGCGACCTTTTAAAGAACTTTTGGGGATGGGGAGGGTGAAGTGTGCAGAGCGCGTTGTACTTTTTCAACTCGGCGTTCCCCGGAGCCGAGGACCCGAGCGCCCCACGCCGCGCTACGTGCGCTCGGGGCGTTGGGGCCGGCCGGGGATGAGCTGGGCAGCCCTCTCCCCTCGGGCTGCGCGCCGGGCCGCTCCTCCTCCTCCTCCTCCCCTCTTCCCCCTCCTCCTCCTCCTCCTCCCCTTCCTCCGCTCCTTTTCCCCTTCCCGAGCTGCCGGCTCTGCCAACCAGCTCCCAGCGCGAGCCGCCGCGGCCGCCGCAGCGCCCCGCCGCCAGGACCTGATGCGCATCCATATTAGCCGTCCGAGCGCAGGAATCCGGCCCGACCCGCGCCGCCGCGCCCGCCGCGGAATTTATTTTTAACCAGCACCGCGGGGACTCGGATGGTGCGCGCACCGCCGGCCAGAAACATCTTCCCAGCGCTGCTCTCCATCTTCCGCCCTCTCTCCCCCGACATCCTCCCCCCCATGTGGGAGGGGAAACTTTTCTCCTACATACTTTCGAGTCCCTCTCGGGCCGAGAAGCGCGGAGATGACGGCGCCCGCCCGCCGCCGCAAGGTATCCGGGGGTGCCCGCCTGGGGTGCTCGCTCGGGGGTGCCCGCTCGGGGCTGCGCGGTGGGAGCATCCGCCGCGCCCAGCTCCGCGGACTTTGATCCTCCCTGGCGGACGGCGCCGGCCGGGAGGGGGCCGCGGGCAACCCTGCGCCCTCCCCCGTCCCCCGCTCCTGGCTGGGGGTCACGCCGACCACCGTCCCCGGGTGACCGGGGGGAGGAGGGGGCTGGAGCCGTGTCCGCGCGTATTGTTCCCTGGCCCCTTCCGTTGGCGGTGTACGTGTTTTCGTGGGAGCCATCGGTGTGGAGCGGAGCCTGCATCGCGGTGGGGGGGGGGGGGGAGAACCTCGGCACCCGGCGCCGTCACGAGCACAGGAAGGAGGCCGGGAGCATCCGAGGCGGGGCCGGCCGCCGGGCCCGCTTCGCCGCCCAGCTGTGGAGCGCGCTCGGAAACTTTTGTCCGCCGCCCGCTGGACCAATTTTTCCCGAGTTCTGGGGCTTCCCGTCCTCCTCCCATCCCGGCCCGCAGCGCCGAGCCGGGGCGGGGGTGGGGGAGGAGGGCCGGCGTCGAGGGGCAGGGGACCCAGTGCAGCCCCCCCCCACCCGGCCTCGAGCCCGGCCCCCCGCGCCCCCTCCCCACTCGCGGTCTCTTAGGAAACTGCGACCTTAATGGTTGCTAAGGAGCAGGGGAGGTCCTTCCCGTCGCCGGCCCCCTCCCTGGGAAGCGGCGTGTTTTCTGGAAGGGGCCGAGGGTCGCGTCGAGGATGTGGTGACTCGCTCCCCGGCCGCTCACGGGGCCGGAGCAGACTCGTGAGTGCGGGACGCGGTGGCCGAGCCCACTTCTCGGCTGGGCCACTTTCCTTTTCGGGCGGGCAAGGCGGGGGGGGGGGGGGGGAAGGCGGGGGCGGCCCCGGGCAGGGGAGGGGCGCAGGGGGCACGAGGACCCCGGGGTCGCGGGGACCGGCCAGCGGGTGGGCGGGTTGACAGGCGCCGCGTGCAGCTCGCGTCCAGCGTCCGCGATGCATCCGTGATGGGTTATAAAAGAGGAGGAAAGTATTTCTCCTTGCTCAGCAGATTTGCCCTCCCTCGCTCCTTACTGGTTAGAAGATAGAACGTGAGCCCAGATCCGGACGAGCAGTTCACATTCCATTACGAAATTCTACACGGCTTCAGAGCCAGCAGCAGCACACATTCGGGGCACTTTGGAGTTTTTTTCTTCTTTTTGGGGGGATGGTGGTGGTGGTGGAGAGAGATAGAAGGGTGAATAAAAAGTATAACTTTTTTTGGTGTGCTGAAAAACCTGTCTGAGGGTTTTCATCAGTAGAAAAAGTAACCCTCATGCTTGTTTCAGAGTTTAGATTTAAGCTTAGCCTTGTAAACGCCAATGGAAATAAAGTTTGTCTGTTGGATAGGGATGCTGGAAATAGCGAGGTATTTCGGTCTCTAAGAGGAGACTTGAGATGATTTCTGCAAAAGGCTGAGTTGCTAATGTGCATCCCATATTTTTGAGAGCTTTTTTTCTTTTAGACACGAAGTGGTCGGTGCATGCGCATGAGTGTGTTCTGAAATAAGTTTAGTTGAAGTGGAAGGTGGAGAAAAGGGAACTGCAAAGCAAAGAATGCTTTTTCTTGGGTTTTGGTTGTTTATTTCCCCCCTCCACCCATAGACCTTAGAAGCATCCTCTAGACCTGGTGCTTTTTCGAGTAGGCAGGTATGGTTCTAAGACATAGTGCAACCCGGAAGTCTAAGTTGGAGGCTGGAGCCCTGACTTAAACTTTATTTTCTTTTCTTAAACATTTAGTTCTGTGCTCCCTCCAGTTGTTACACAGAACTTTTGAAGAAATGGGTCCGAAATTAGTGTTCAAATAATTTATGCACCGGTGAGCCACTAATGTCTGGTTTGTTGTTGTTGTTGTTTGTTTGTGTTTTACCTTTGCATTTTGGAAGGAGCTCTCTGGGTACCTGCTGATGGATCCTGCTTTGATGTGTTTTGAGCTTTGGTTACACTGATGAATTAAACATTTGAATGTCTTTTATCAAGTTTTAAATGTGTGAAAAAACACCTTCCCTCCCACCCACCCCCACTTTTACAAAAGAAAGGGAGAGCCCTTTGATTTAGTTATTTGTTTAGCTTGTGCTCCATTTTAGGCTGTTAATGAACTTGCACTGTTTTATCATTCTTAAAAATACTGCTAAACAGGTTGCATTTTTGTATGTTTTGTTTTTAAAGGGTTTGCTGGTTATGTGATAACTCTTAAAAAACTGCTGCTGATGCTTACTGTTACATGGCATATCAGTCTCTACGTTTTTCTAGATACTCCTTAATTTCTCATCAGAAATTCAGAGCCTAAGCCCTGATGGCAGACAAGTGTTTGTTATGTGATGGGGAAGATGGGTCTGACTCAGCTGGCACAGGTGGTGCATCCATTCCTAACTATTTACATCATCCAACAAGTGACCTTTTGATTGAAGGGTCTTTTATTTTAGATATCTCCAGGCCGACTCCTGAGATCTTATTTGCATCCAGCACAGGTATAGAATGTTGAAGAAGGAAAATAAATCTACCTTGTCAGTGTGCATCTGATCAAGTTGTTTATTGGTTTTCTGCTGTATTGTCAGGCAATAGCTAGTTGCCATTATGTGGCTCGCATTTTTTACTCTTCATTTTTTAACTGCTGTGTTGATCCACTTTCTCAGGTCAGTTTGGAAATCTTTGCCGTCTTTAAGCTCAGTTGTTAATATCATTTATTACCTTCAGCAGAGGAAGATTCCTGGTGAACGAAGTTAAAAAAAATTCTACCCTTTTAGGGTTTTGTATGATATAACTAATATAAATTTAACTCCTACAAAAATTGGTTAAATGTGCTCGCTAGAAACAGTCAGAAGTGAATCCTTTTGATGTTTCTATTCATTATCCTTCTGAAAAGTAGGTGGTGCTTAAAAGGTCATAGGATAAGGGTTGCTAAGCAGCTAAACAGAAGGATGCTAAAATTAACCAAAGCATTTTTGAAAGGGAGTCCTTCCCTGTTTTACATTATTTACTAGATTTAATTAATTTTTGAATCATCCTTGTCCTCTGACCTAGCAAGGTAGGCTGTTAAGTTTGTTTTGTTTCTGTTATCATATTTAAATAATCTCTCTTTCTCTTATAAGTGTCTTTTAATTGAAGTTCATGCTCTCTGACCAACTCTGGTGTCAGATGGCAGCTTGTCTGGGCGGACTTCTTGTCTGATACCCGTGTGTTCAGGTTAAACCTTGCCTTCCTGAGGATTGAAGATATATGTGTGTAACACCACCTTACTGCATTTATTCATAACAGGTTAGTTTGTTTTGGAAAATCTAGCTAATCCAGAAAGTGATGTCTTACTGTCATCTTTATTAACCAGATTTGCATTCAAAAGATAGAAATGCAATATAGTATCAATAGAAAGTATGCAATATAGTCCCTCCTGATAACAGGACAATAGTTTTCTTCCCCCTTTCCTGAGATTAGATTAGGTTTTGATAGGATTCCACCTCCCCATCTCAGTTTTTTCAGCCCAGTTTATCATACCTTTTAGAAAATAATCGTATTAGGTTTAGCGTATCTTTGGAAGGGTGACCAAATGTAAGAAAATAGAAAGCAATATGATTTACGTAAGGTTTTCTGCCTTAAGTATGTTTAAGGATCTTGAAGTTGTACAGTGAGATAAAATAGTTGAAATCTAACAGAAGCCAAGGTTGGTAACCATCATCTCTTGGTTGAAAGGCAAGCCTGCTATAAGTCAAAAGTTTCCCTGCCTCAGAGTTGTTTGTGTACATCTGACCTACTGAACAGGCAAAGTTGAGTAACATTTTTTTATATCCAAATATAATTAAGAAATTGGATGGGTTCTTTATGGGGGGGCAGGGTAAATGAGTTCTCTTTCTCAGACTTAGTGATTTTTGAGAAGAAGTAGCTGTGGCCCTCTTCAGAACGCTGGGGTCAGATTGTGAGTTCCATGCCCCGGGGGGCCTCCCCATAAATCAGAGGTAAAAGGTGTACCATATGAAACACAGAGGGAGGCATACGATGTGCTTTCTGAAATGCATCACTTATTTTTAATTTCCCCACTCCCGTGCAAGGCAGGATAGAGAGGAAAACCATCTGCTCTGTTTTCACCACGACTGAGGTAGAAGATCAAGAAGGGTTTGGGGGTTGGGGGACGGGAGTGGAGAGGAGTAAGGGAGGCAGACTTTTTATGGTAGCTGCCCTGTGGGACAGTGTCATCAACGGTGCTGGGCTCAAGGTTCTCATATCACCTTCTGGGTGTTCACTGTTGGTATGAAGGGAAGCCTGTGTGGATTGGAGCCAGAGATGGAGCTCCATGTTGGTTGGTGGAGAGGCAGGGAAGCCTGGGAGGAGGGCGCAGGAAGCTGTTCCTTCCAGCTACTGGTGCATCTTGTTTCTGATGGTACTTTAGGGTACAGGTGAACCAATCTGCCCATCAATGAAGGTGGTGGCCTGTGACTAGGTGCTTGAGACAAAAGAAGTGGGAGAGGGTGGAGATGTTTGTTCAGTGCGATTCAAACAAGTAATGCTAAGAGAATTTGAAAGCTTCTGTGAAGTCCCCAAGGCTGGGGACACTGGGTACTGACTGCCCTTGCTGGATTCACCTGAGGCCTTTCAGACTCCCTGAGGGCGGGTGGTCCTGATAAGGGAGAGAAAGCCTGGTGAACACCGCCCCCCACCCCCCCATTTCTTTGTCAGCCAGCCAGACTACAGTGAAAAAGTCTCAGTGGGGGTAATTAGATAAAGCTTTTAAATGGCTCTATTTGTTTTTCCCTGGCTTGCTTAGGATCTCCTCTTTTTAACCCCCTTTTTCAGAGGCTGTGGGGTAGGATGGTCAGAAGAATGTTTGAGACTTTTAGTGGTTTCATGGCTTCTAAATTTTCAGTTTTTGTGAGGATGTACCTTTGACAAAGTCTTCACCCTGCTTTTGTGAAGGCCGTTTAACAAAGATTCAGATTTTGTCCTCAGAGCAACAAACACGGTGAGGGTTAGGTGGGTATATTAACCCATTTCACAGCTGTGCCAGTTTCCACTCTGTGGCTGGTAATAAGCCTAACCCGGGTCTAGCTGCACAGAACACCTGCTTTTTAAAGTCAGCTTAGCTTCCAAAGAATACGTGCCTATTTGTGTGTGTGTGCACACGCACATGTTGTAAACGAGACCAGATCCTTTTCACAATAATTCTGTGTTGGATTTGAAAATGTAAGGCAATTAAAAAGAAGCTTTTTAGCCTTTGGCACATCTCTGTTGATGAATGTGATTGTACACGGTTTTTGTTGGTTTTTTTTTTTTTTTTTTTTAGTAGGTTTTCTACCTCCTGGAATTGTTGTAAGAATAATAAATGTTCCAGAAACTCAAAATCTATATATGGAAGAAAGTGGTATATTTTGAGCTCAGGAAGCTTTGTGGGTATCCACTCTGGATTTCCTTTCCAGAATTGTGCACAGCTCCAGCCCTTGAGGCAAAATTTGCCTGGGAGTTTATGTTCAAATTGGGGAAACGCAGCACTTTTCTTTCTGCTTTGGGTGCCGAGAGACAAACAGAACTAGTAAATTTTTCTTAATGAAGTTCACTTAGGGATGGATTTTAAGGACAAGGCATGGCGTGGAAAGCTTTGGACTCACCCTTGAAAGCAGTGGATCTCAGAGTTGGCGGTTTGCCCCCAGGGGCATTTGGCAATGTCTGGAGACGTTTTTGATTGCCTTGCTGGGGGGTGGGGTGGGGTTGGGGGGAGGGGTGCTACTGGCCCTCAGTGGGTAGAGAGGCCGGGGATGCTGCTATCCATCCCACAGTGCAAGCTGATGGCCTCACAACAAAGACTTATCCAGTCCAGGATGTCAGTAGGTGGAGGTTGAGAATCCTGCTTTAAAGGTACAGTAGTCGTGGCCTGTGTTGTGTGAGCAAGTGGCCCGGGTGTAGTCCGCGTAACACACGTGATGTATCCGGAGATCTGAAATTTCATAAAGCAAGTAAGCTCCCATTACATGCCTGTGAGGTACCATGGCTGGCATATTCCAGGTTTCACAGAAAATTCGGGGCTGGGGAAGACATTAAGTGGCGTTAAATATACTTAAAAACCCCACAGTAAATAAAAAGTTCTAGAGCTCATCTGCTTCTAAAACAAACCAGATTCGTTGGCACTGGGAAGCTGTTCCGAGTCACTTCTTCAGTTATTGGGAAACTTGCTCTGGTGCTGTCATCTGCCAGTTTTCCCTCATGTTTTAAGTTACCCTGAGTGTCTTCCTCCCCCCGCAGTGTTTGAACTAGCCTTTACGTGCTTGACGGTCCATGTTTTTTCACTCTTAAGTGCAAGATAACTCTCCCTGGTTTTGTTTCCTCAGGTTTTTGCAAAAATTCTTACATAACTACCCACCCTCTCTCTGGGGCAGCATTTTGGAACCTGGCCTTCTGTCCATACGTTTCCTCTCGAGGGGCATGGATGGCAGGCTGCTCCCATAGCTGAAAGAGACCAGGAGGGAGAGAGGGGGAAGGCACGGGGGTTCTTTTCATGTTCTTGGGACTCCTGGATCTCACACATGAAAAGGTGGTTGATCTCAAGAACCAAAATGTGGTATACGAACTTTAAACCGGATTTCCTCAGACCAGAAAGGTCTAGGATAGTGACAGGAGTGAGCTTGTGGCCACGGGTGCCACTTGCCTGACCCTTGTCCTGTTCCACTCCCCACCCCCCACCCCCCCCAGGGCTTTGTCACACAGGCAGGAGGTGAGGAGCTGAGAAAAAGGCAGGAAGACAGGGAGACTGAATTCTAGAAAGGGAAGGGCTGTCTGCTGGAAGTACCAGTTGCCCCTAAGATTGCCTGGGCTCCCATTGACCTTAGAGAAATGTAGGACTCTGAAAGGTAGCTTTTTTTTTTTTTTTTTTTTTTTTTACATCCTAAACCTGTGGGTAGACAGTAAGCATCTGTTCACATCTGTTTGTGCTGCTCTTGCTCTGTGACCTGCTCTGAAACCCCCGTGGCTGTCCTGTTCCTGGGTAATAGGAACCGTGGATTCTGGTGCTTTTCGGCCCTCTCTAACCTATAAAGCGGCAACTCCCTCAGTCTCCATTTACAGCTTTTCCCCAGCAGGACCTTTTGTCACCTGGCTTACCTGCAGGTGCCCCAGAGGTGACTTGTAAAAATAAAAGTCCTCTCCCATACTTCTAGAAGGTGGTCTGAGGTGCATCATCCACCCAGTCTTCTGGCCAGGAAGTGCTTTGCCCACCTTGTGTCTGTCTTGACCCCTAAATTCAGTGACCAGACCCTCCCCAAAACTTCTGTCCTGGGACTCTGACCTCAGATCCTCATCATGTCGCAAACACCTCCTCAATTAGCTTCCCGCCGCCTGTATTCCCTGCTCCAGCTCATCCTCCTCACTCTGCTCAGAAACTCAAGCTGCACATGGTGTTTGCCTGCTGAAAAACATCTCTTGGCTCCCTGTTGTCTACAGGAAGAAATCCAAACTCTTCAGCTTGGCACCCGAGGACCTTCATCATCAGCTTCCAGACTCTCTTTCTAGTTTCGGCTCCTGCCACTTTTCTGCACCACGACTGTTTCTGCGTGTGCGTGGGTTGTTCATTCGGGCTCATCCCCATCCACTTCTAGCAAACAGCATTTCTTAGATCTTCCTTCAGACCACTTCTTGCAGGGAGAATCAGGTCCTCCATCCAGAGGATGTCCAGGCCGTCATAAAGTACCTGTTGACCTGTATTTCCCCACCTCCAGAATAGGGGGGGGACTTTAACTCTTCTTTTTTCCGCCTTCTGTACCTAGCTCAAGGATTGCATAGTGGTGCTTAGTTGATAAGGTATGTTGATTGGATCCATTTTCTCATACCAAAAGCAAGAGTTTTTGTAGAAGTGCAGGGTATTGTTGGAGAAGAGCACATAAAATTTGGAAGCTAAGTCCTAAATATCAGTACAGACTGTGAGTAGGAAACAGAAGTAAACGAGTCTTTAGCACACCCATCATGCAGAGATTTGGTGTTAAGGGAACAGTGGTGCAGAAAAATTTTGAATTACGGAAATTTTAAAATAAAACTTCGCTGAGCTTAATTTGCTGGAAATTAAAGAGAAAAAAAATCTTTGTTAATGCCTGATTGCACTAAAAGCTGTCTCACTAGGGCCCTTACTAATTATAACCACTTTTCATGGCTCTTAGTTTGAAGTTTATATTAAATAGGAGAGATGGGCACACAGATCAAAGACCAAAATCATTTCAGAGCTCCAACGTGTAGGCCCATTTTCTCTGCTTAGTTAGATTTTTGTTTCATTAGTGGATGAGTTAATAGGAGTGTTGGTCTGTGTATAATTTAACTTTTCTTTTTTCCGCTACTCTTTGGATTGAAAACAAAACACCAGATCAGAAACCTGCACTTTATTTGTGGGTGCATGTGTGTGGAATATACTTGATAGAAGTTGAGTATAGATCATATTGATGGAAAGAGTCATTTCACTGTTTTAGGGGAGTTTCCTTTATGCTGAGACTTTATTATTTTAAAAAACCCACTTCTGAATAGACAAAATCATCTCAAAATTGTTTAAGTTTCTTTTAAAAGAGGTGCATTATAGCTTCAAAGATAGGGGAGATACCAGATAGATTGGGTGAGAGACAGGTGTTTTACTGATGGAGCCTTTTGTACCTAAAATAATTTTTTTAAACTGCATAGAGGAGGGGCTTGGTATCCTTCATATAAGATGAAACCCTAGCTGATTAAAATTATATTCCTTACCTTTAAGTATTCCTATTGTGCTTATCTGATAACTAGAGTTTAGGCTCAGATCTGGCAGGTACACTCAGATATAATATTCTAACTCTTTTATTTCTGAGGAGGCTTATGTATTTTCTTCTCTGCTATGGAAAACAGATTTTTTAAAAGTCATTTCTCTGCCATCATAGGGCTTTTAATTGCTGTTTTGAGGGATAATTACATAAAACTAGTGAACATCTCAAACAGATTTCTCATGACTTGGTTAGTTAATCCTATATTGGATCAAACTGTTAAGTTAAAATTTTAAACTAAGTATAATTTAAAAGAGACTTCACTTGTACATCTCTAAACTTAATTTGTATTTAAATCATGAAAATAAGGTTTCTGAGAACTATTTGTTGTTCAGGGCAAGCCCTTTTTCCTAAAATTCTATCAAGTTGGGAGTCAGTATCAGACCTGATCTCCTTTAAAATGTTTTTTTTAAGTTTATTTATTTATTTTGAGAGAGAGCATGAGCGGGGGAAGGGCAGAGAGAGAGAGAGAATGAATGAATATCTCAAGCAGACTCCACACTGTCAGTGCAGATCCCCGATGCTGGGCTCGAACTCATAAACTGTGAGATCATGACCTGGGCTGAAATCAAGAGCCGGATGCTCAGTGGATTGAGCCAGCCAGGCACCCCTAATCTCCTTTTAGAAAACAGTTTTGCCAACCTCCCCCAGATTTGCCAACCTCAGAGTGTTAAATTTTTTTTAACATTAACAGATCTTTATTTATTGATTTTTTATTTATTTAGTATTTGAATATATACCATGTGAAGGCTGTAATAAACACCAAGAGTGTAGTATGAGAAAGAGACCATTGCTGGCTTCACAGAGGTTGGAAAATACCCATTCGTCCACCAAGTCACGTACTTCTGTGCTAGGTGCAAACTGAATGAAGTAGGACAAGGACATATGAAGTTTGGCCCCTGGGTGTGGGCAAGATACTGGGAGGCAGGTCAAGGAAGGCATCCCATGGAGCTAATAATGTCTGAAAGATGGTGGAGGGAAGGAAGGAGTGTGTTGGAGAACAGCTTACTCAAGTCCTGTGGTTGGGGAGGGGGCTGCCCACTGAAGTGAGAAAAGCACAGTGTGTGTGTGTGTGTGTGTGTGTGTGTAGGAAGAAAAGACACAGAACCAATGAATGACAGCACGGTGAGGTAGGTAGGGGCTTCACACTGTAACCCACAGTTATTTGGAATTTTTCTTAAGAACTTAAACGGTGTTAGGCCAAAGAATGGCATGATGAGATTTGCATTTTTAAAGATTATTCCTGCCCAGAGTGGAGGATAGACTAGACTGCAAGGAAGCTGTTTTGCCTTCTGTTTGCAAGATGCATAAGGCCAGTTTTTCAAAATTTTGAAAACCAGGGGTGCCTGGGTGGCTCAGTCAGTTGAACATTTGACTCTTGATTTTGGCTCAGGTCATGATCTCACAGTTCGTGGGATTGAGCCCCGGGTCAGGCTCTGCACTGACAATGCAGAGCCTGCTCGGGATTCTTACCCCACCTCCCACCCCTGCCATCCCGCCGCATCTCTCTCTCTCTCTCTCTCTCTCTCTCTCTCTCTCTCTGCCCCTTCCCCATTCAGGCCTGCTTGTGCATGCATCCATGCATGCACTCTCTCTCTCCCTTTCTCAAAATAAAAAAAAAAATTTAATTTGAAAACCAGTGGTGGCTTGGAGTATGGCAGCCATAAAGGTGGGGAACCTGGATGGCTTTGATAGAGATCTCAGCAGTGGGAAGGACTCCTGGAGGGGGAAGGGGAGAGATGGCTTCCACGTCTGGCTTTTGTGGTAGACGAGTGGGGGTTCCTTTCTCTGAAACTAGAGTGCTAGATAAAGCAAGGTTCATAAACAAGGTATGTTCCCTGTTCTTTAAAGAATGATTTTTATGTTCTTTAATACTTTCAGCATCTTCTCTGCTTGTATTGTTTTCATCGGTTCAGACTTACACCCCTGGCATGGATAAAAGCCTGAAGAGTAGCCCTATATTTAAAAAGTGAGAAACGGAAACAAATGAATAGCTTCCTCCTTCCCTCCTCATTCTCTCCCTTTCCTTCTGTCCTTTTAATTTTCTGATGTCTAAAGGAAATGGAAAGTTTTCTTATAGAGGGCCCGAGCTTCTGAATGATTTTCGGATGAGATCTGCAACTGTCTTCGGAGCGTTGAAGTTTCTGTTTGTTTTAGTGATGCTTGATCTGTTTGGCTTGTGAGCACGGGGCTCGGGAAGAGGCTTTGGGTACGAACCAAGGTAGGACTCTCAAAACTGCACGAGCCTTTGACTTAGGAGTGTCAGAGCTCCCTCCTGACCTGATTTTCCAGCATATTTCATAGTTTCTCAGTGGTCACCTGACACTCTGAGTGTCTCAGAACCGCATCAGTATTTTGCTTGCTCGGTAATCTGCGTGAAAACAGAGTTCATTCAGTAAACAAAACTTGCTGTGTATCTACTGTGTGCTGGGCTTTCCACTAGATCTGTGGGTGTCAAAGGAAAAGATTTTAATCCCTGCCACAAGGAACATAGCTTGTCCCCACTGAGCGATTGTCTCGCCTGTATTTGAACGCTTCTGGCCATGGCCCACTTGCCCCTCCCAGGCAGACCTGGGGTTTTTACTGCGTTAATTAACTTTTTTTTTTTTTTCTTTTCAAGGCAGACAGATCTTTGTGGAACGAGATAGAAAGTGACGTGTTTTCCACTGAGCTGGTGAAAACTAGAAGCTGCAGCTGAGGCATGCTGCCTCTTGTAGTGTGACCCTCAGGTCCATAGGTGAGGGCCCCCCTCAGTTACTTTCTCCTGCACTGGAAACTCCTGCTTCCTGATGGGGGCGGTGTCTGCCTCGCTTGCCTGCACAGCCGTACCCCTGTGTGTGAGCCGGGACACCACCCCTTCAGGTGATCTCACAAGAAAGTATTAGCAGTGCTCCTGAATTTGGTAATGCTTGTCTCTGACGTTATACAAATGACTCATCAAAAAGCCTCAGGTGAGTCCCAGCATGTCCCAAAGATGCTTCTCTTTTATGGTATCAATCCCGACCAGTGTAACCCGAACATCCCAGGGGGCTCCAAATAGTGCTGTTGTCTGTCCACACTGGGGAAAACATGATTTTCCATTTCTTGCTCAGGAGCATGGGTGTTTCTGCATCACTGCAACCATAAATCCTGTTAGAACAGACACCACACTTTATTCCAGCCCTATATTTGATAAGATGAACCAGTTAGGGTAAAAAAAAAAAAAAAAAAAAAAAAAATCAACAAAGACCTTGCCCCGTCCTATTTCTTTCTAATTTAAATAGCCTGGTAAGGAGATGCTGAGAAGAAGGCTTTAAAAACTGGGTGTAAGCATATTTTTTGAAAATTTAAATTTCTCGGGGCGCCTGGGTGGCGCAGTCGGTTAAGTGTCCAGCTTCAGCCAGGTCACGATCTCGCGGTCTGGGAGTTCGAGCCCCGTGTCAGGCTCTGGGCTGATGGCTCAGAGCCTGGAGCCTGTTTCCCTCTGTGTCTCCCTCTCTCTCTGCCCCTCCCCCATTCGTGCTCTGTCTCTCTCTGTCCCAAAAATAAATAAACGTTGAAAAAAAAAAATAAAAAAAAAAAAAAAAAGAAAATTTAAATTTCTCTAAACAGTTGTGTATTTGCATCCTGATACCCCTTGTTGAAGGGCTCGATGGTGCTAGGTTCCCTAGACATTGGGATGTTGGAATGTCTTCTGTGTGGCTACCTTCTGGATATATTAGACCATCTGCTGTGTTAAGATTAAGTGAATGAAAGTTTAATATATTTCATGTAAAGCTCCTGAAGAGGTTCATGAAACAAATTAATAAAAAGATACATGCTTTGGAATTTTAATGAGCTTTCTCCAGAGAATTTCAAGGGGGTATCAGTAAGGACAGGCTGTGTGATCTTCTTAAGGCTGTCCATGATATGTCCCTTCATTGTAAAACCATAGCCATTGTTGTCTTGCTAAGAACATAGCATTGGGGGCACCTAGGTGGCTTAGTTGGTTAAGTGTCCAAGTCTTGATTTCAAATCAGGTCATGATCTCAGTTTGTGGGATCAGCCCCCATGTCAGGCTCTATGCGAACAGCACAGAGCCTGCTTGGAATTCTCTCTCCCTCTCTCTCTCTGCTCTCCCCCCTCTTCCTTGCTCATGAGGGCATTTTCTCTCTCAAAATAAACTCAAAAAAAAAAAAAAAAGAATGTGGCATTGGGATAGGTGCTGCACAGATTACTTTTTCCTTAGGAAAGTGCCTGTGCTGCCTTAGAATGAGTCAGTTCCATGTGCATTTGGTTATGTCATGGCAGTAAGTGCTGAGAACCCTGGGTAGTTACACCCCCTGTCATTTTGATTGTTGTTTTCTTTTTTTGAGCAGCGCTTGATGTTGATGTGGGTGATAATCATGGCATGTGGGTAGACGCTTGCTCTTTATCTGTCCATTGGAGAGTAGATGGTGTGCAGTCATGCATCCGTGTTGTGGAATACTCTAGAAAAAGGGGGGAGCGTAATTGGGGAGGTAGTGTGGTCAAATTACTGTACTTGGAGAATGTGATCAAAATGGCTCGGCAGCTTTATTTCATCGTTACCTTTATATAGCCCATGAAATTTTGGAAAGGCTCCTGTGGTTGGCCAGCCCTTGGAGGTCTCATCATAGTGAGTGCTGCCGCCTGTGTCTCTACAGAAAGCTGAATACATAGACACCACCCTTAAACAGCAGAAACTGTGATGTGGTCATTTATAGTACAGGGAAGTCTGCCTTTAAATACGTTCTGTAGACCGCATTTAGGTTAGAGACCACCTTTGGTGAAAAACATCACCAGACAAGGGCTGCTTGTGTTTGTTTTAAATCAGATAAACCAGAAGTTAGAAGTTAAGTCTTTCAGTTTCTCTTCTGCCCTTGCTGGACTTAATCAATGACTCCAATCTGATGACAAAAATCTCAAGTTATTCTGCTTTAATTTTCACCCTTTTTTGGTGGTTAGGCTTTTCAGGTGGACACACACTCCATGTGGGTACTGGGAGCAGCAGTAATGACATCTAACATTTATGGAGCATGTACTTGTCACCGTTGTCCTAAATTCTTGACACGGATCGTCTCCTTCATTTCCTCACAACGACTCTTTGACCCTATGATGTAGGTCAGTTATTATGCTCATTATTCAGATGAGATGGGGACCCAGAGTGGCAACCGGCGCTGTGTAGCCCGAGTCGAGACCCTGTGCTTGTGGCCACTGCTCACGCCATGATCCAGTCACCAAATAAATATTCTCTGACACCTGCCATGTGTAGAGCCCATTGGTATGTACCATCAAGGGGAAAGGTGTGCAGGAACAAGCGTGTGACGGGGTTGCTGGCTTCTGGAAATGGCAGGTTATCTGGCATTTGATAAGAGGAGTTAGACAGACTATGCGTTCAGTGGAAGATCAGGAGGGGAGGTGTGTGTTTGCTGGAGTGAGAGGCTTGCACAGGTGGTGTGGTGTTGGCTCACAGATCAGCTGGAGGGAAGTGGCTGTCCCTGGAGCCTCCCGCTGGCACTATAGGAGAGACCCAGTGATGAAGCCCTGCACAGATCTTTCTGGAAGCTAAACTTCCCCCATGACCCCATTACGAGGGGTTCCAGTGGATCGGAGGTTGTCTTTCTCATGTGGTGAGAGATGCCCCCAAAGTGAAAGAGTGAGGGCTTGGAGTTGGGGCTTCTGCTGGCCCTCCATGTGATGGGTAGTGGGGTGCGTGCCTGGCTCTCAGGCCCGCTTTCAACGTCTCTGAAAGTGCTCGAGCTCTGTTTCAAAGTAAGAACGGTATGTGGGCCATTTTGGAAAAGCCTGAGACCTGTCAGCTCTATAATCATTTGGGGAAATTGAGTGTTGGTCTGGGTTTCAGTAGGGCCGGTGCCTTGAAAACAGGCCCCTTGTTGTTTTATGTTATAATAGGCTGTCATGTAATATATAAATACATTCAAGATTTGGGGGGCACCTGGGTGGCTCAGTTGGTTAAGTGTCTGACTCCTGATTTTGGCTCAGGTCTTGAGCTCATGATTCGTGAGTTCGAGCCCCACATCAGGCTCTGCACTGACAGTGTGGAGCCTGCTTGGGATTCTTTCTCCCTCTCTCTCTGCCCCTTCCCTGTTCATGCTGTCTTTCTCTGTCTCTCTCAAATAACTAAAAAACTTTAAAAAAAAAATTAATTCAAGATTTTTGCCTCAAGATGCTAGGGTTCAGGATCAACTGTGCTAACTAGTGAAGGGGGTGCAGCAATTGATCTAATTACTAACCTGATCTTAAACTTTGTCCATATGCAAGGGAGATAGCCTTTGGAAGGTAATGTTCTTTGGTTGCTTTGCTTTTTAAGCAATAGGAGCACTGTAGACTGGAGGGCAGTGATAGAAAGCCGTCCTTTCTCCCTTAGGATGTTTGGGGATGGAGGTCACCAGTGTGCATCGTTCCTCCCCTTTTTGGGGGTGCCTGAGCAAGTTATGGGAACTGGCAGATCTCGAATTGCAATGAGTGCTTGATGGTCTGTTTCCTGTTTCCGGTGGGTCTGTGGAGAAGGATTGTTTTGAAATTGGTAACCAATAGAAAATTTCAGCCTTGTGTGCTGCCAGCTCAATTGTAAATGGGCTATCTTCTGCTTACTGCTACTATTATGGTCATGGTCATTTTGCTTGTGGCAATTTGATAGCTTCAGCAGGAGTGTAGGGACAAGATGTGTGGGTTGGGAGGCCAGCGTTCTGTGCCTCTTTCCAACCCCCCGTGGAATACCACCATCAGCTTCCCTGCATCGGGAAGTGTCACTGCTCGACACTTTCCCCAGGTACTAAGCTCCAGGGATGAAAGGATGAGCAAAGCGTGCCCTAAAACTCCCCGGTGCATCACAGCCAGCAGGGACATGGGGGCAGGCAGAGGACCTGGGAGTGGGAAGGAGTGGGAGGAAAGAGGAAGTGATGTCTTCACATGGGAAGGGCTGGCCATGTGGAGAAACAAGTGGGGAAGGGAAAACAGACTTCTAGGCAGAAGAGCAGTGTTTGTACTGGCCCTGGAGTGCAGAACTATGAGGCTTCTTTGGGGCCAGGGTAGGGTAGGAAGTAGGGTCTGGCTGGAGGGGTAGGGCCAGGGGTGTTGAGCTAAGTTAGGGATGGAGGGATGTTGAGATGGGATTCTGTAAAAAGCGACAGGCTGGCTTGTGTAGACAGTGATGAGCCATCACATGCTTTGAAGTGGGGCCATGATGTGAGCAGCTTGTCTCAGAGAAAGAACACTGCTAACTAACCCTTTAGAAAAAGAAGGCAATGGAGGAGACAACATGTCCAGCAAAGTGTAGCAGGAACTTAGAATTTGGTGCTGCATTTAACAGGATAATTTACCTTCCCTTGTGCCTCCCCCCCCACCAGAGGTTTTTCAGCCCAGGATGTGTGGGCTGCCCTCTGAAATGTGACATGATCTCGTTGAGAGGTGGGAGCTTTATTTCAGTAAATAGAACTCAGGCCAGCTATATTTAAACTTCCTTCGTTGTGTTTTACTCATTGGTACTTATTTAGGCTTATCAGGTAGCGGAATTAGTTGGAGGAGAGAGACTCCTCTCTTTTCCCTCTGGGAGTGGACACTGGGAGTCAGAGGGAATTATTTATGTTGTAATTGTAATCACCAGTTTGTCAGCTGGGAGTGAATGGGCTTGCAGAGGGAGCAGGCAGAGGGCTAGCTCCTTTGCAGTCTGGATGACCCTGGGGCTGAAGGTTTTGGGGGCTAAGAGCCCCTGGTGGAAATTGTTCCTAAAGAGGAAGCGCCCTGAGCAGGGCACTTCCTGCCTGCTCACCTGTGCCTTTGAACTCACCCAGGTAGTGGCTGTGCCTCTCATGCCCCAGCCCTCTGCTCAGATTCCACCTGCCTCTCTGTAGATGAAGTCACTCTGGAAGGGGAGCGCTGGTGCCCAGGGCTTAACCCCCCTGCCTGGGGTGCGTGTGTGCGTGTGTGTGTGTGTGTGTGTGTGTGTGTGTGTAGGAAGTCACATAGCAGGCCCCAAAGACAATCAGTGGTTTATTAACTACAGTAGGGACACGATACTGCCTTTACTCTTAGGTTTTCAGAGTCCTCTGCCCTCTGGGGAAGACGTGTTCAATTTTATATGTGTGGCTGGATACATTTCAAAGCCGGTACTCATGGACTGAGGGACCTGGCTGAGAGGGCTGTGAAAAATGTAGGCGGGTCCCCTCGATTCAGGAGGTAGGACACAACATAGACCTTAAAGTTAATGATCTCTATCCCCAAAAACTGATTTTCTATGTTACGAGTCTGTGAGCTGTTGGCAGCCTCCTTTGTTCAGTGTTGTTTCTGAACATGGTCTCTCATTTGTGCTAGACATGAGCTGGAGGAAGTGGGGTGCTGGCTACAGCGGGGCTTTGGGGGACCAGGAGGGGAATGGTGCGGGAGGCATCTTCCTTTTGTTTGTGTGACAGCCAGGCACACAGGTTAGGGAAGGAAAGCGCTGGGTGTGCCCAGGGCCTTGTGCTGGCTGGTTGTGTGTGTTCCTCCATGGATGGGGCGTGGGTATCATTCCCCTCTTTTCGGAGACCGGAAGCTGAGGGTTAGTGGTGCTCGTGTTTCTGAGGTCACACGGCTAGTGTCAGACTGCCGGGAAGCTTCCTGTTCTGGCCTATCTCCGCTGTTTTAAGGGATGTTCTTTTGTTACACAAAATCTCATTCCGCCTTTGTACCTGGAAAGCTTGTAGCCAGCATTTTGGAACCTTGATTCTTTAACAGTTTGTTTAGATTTGAGCATAACATAGTATTTGAAGGCCTCACAAATATCCCTAAACAAGCCAGCTCCTGCATTTAGGACACTAGGTTGAGGCATGGTGGAGCGTGGTGGTTCTTGCCTTTACGATGGGAAAGGAATTCGCACTGCAGTGTGGACCCCAGGCCTAGCACCTGTGGGAAGGCTGAGGCTAACAGAAGAAACCGAAGTGTGGGCATAGAGGGGCAGGTGGGGTGTGCCGATTCGGGTGCCATTTGGGATCGAGGATCGTGTACCGGAAGATGATAGGGTTGGAGGGCTACCTGGGGCAGGGTGAGGCAGAGAACCGGAGCTTCTGTAGGTGGGAGGGAGCCTTAAGGTTTTGAGCGGAGAAGTGACAGGTTGGCCTGAGCATGCTTTAGAGGCATCCTCAGAATGGGGAGTGTGGCATGTCTGTGCTCCGGGTGGCTGCCGTGGCTCACTGCCCTGTTCGTTTCTGGCCCGAGGCAGAGAGTGCCTCCCACGTCGCCTGGTACAGGATGAACCAAGCAGTGCCCAGGATCTCTGAAGTGCCTAACGCCACCGGAGTGATGTGGACACGCAGGGAGGCTTGATTTCTTTACAGCCATAGACTCGTTTGAAAGCTGAATCACATATGTTGGGCTTAATATTTGACTTCTAAGTTACCAACTCCAGGTGAGCTACCCTCAAGAGCATGATGTGTGGTAGGGAGGGTGCCCAGGGCAGCGGAGACCTGCTTGGTAGAAGGTTCAGGTTCTTATGGTCTAGTGTATCCCTTTGGGGGGCTTGTTCGCTGAAATACCATATCATGTTTATAATGTTGGCATATTGGTTTGTCCCTTAATAGCGCTGGTTTACTGAAGGTGGGGCCGGAAGGCTTTCCTGGCACATGTGTGTCCTGAGATGTGCTGTGTGGACACCCGACCTGGAGCACTGTGGCCCCAGAGGCTGGGGCCAGTCTACCAGCCACCCCCACCAGCCGGTTTTTAAGTCTGTGGCTGTCTTTGGTGGTTCCTGGTGAGAGAAACTGTGGTGTCCACCACAGCCCAAAAGGACAGCAGGGACACGCTCACTGCCTGCTTGGGGAGAAAGGGAGCCTGGATGTAGGAGTTTTACTGATAACTCGCCTGTATATCATTTTTACCCTCTGTAGCCTTCCTGTAGAACCCTGCAAAGTCCAAAGCCCTTTCCCACCTTTCCTTTGCTCTTCGACCCTCTGGGGAAGCTGGAAAGTGCCCGAAAGAGAGGCAACTGGATGCATAATCCACACACGCCAGCTGCCACCCCAGGTGACTCAGACTCAGTGGGTCTGTCATTTCACAACCATCTGCGTCTGATCCTGCTCCATGGACACACACTCAGCACCTCTGTTAGGAGCAAAGTGCCCCTCGCAGCTCCTGCCCCACGTGTGGCCTCCCCAGCTCTTTCCCTTTGAGCTCTGTCTGTGAGGATGCCCTCCTTGCCCCCTTCCCATTCATTTGTGTTCAGTCATTTCTAAGAAGCAGCTGTGCACCCATCATGTGCCAGTCAGGGTAAATGCTTTTCATGCATGATCTCCATAGTCCTTACAGGAACCCTACCAAGCCAGTGTATTCACATCTTGCAGATACAGAAGGTGGGGTCTGAGGAGATGGTCCTAATCAAACCAGCTACCCTTAATATGCAGGAGACTCTGTGCACCCCAGCTTTTTGTGCCTTGTCTCCTTTAATCTTTGCATTGACCTTGTGAGGTCATTGTTCTCTCCATTCTACAGATGGGGAAGCTGAGGCTTAGAGCCTTTAAATAATTTGCCTGGAGTCACTCCAGCCTAAGTGACAGAGTCCGAATTTGAGCCCCGGCCAGTGTCCTTCACTACAGGTGCCCTTAATCTTTGCTCTTCTGTATTTCTTTGGGTAGAAATTTCTCCCTTGGGGCTGACTCGGAGCCCATGGCTTCTGTTGGATTTGTTTTCTAATGCTTTTTCCGTGCCTAAAGGGGGAAGTGAGGAAGCTAATGTTATCAAGTACCCACTAGATTTTTAGGCACGTGTTATGTTTTCCTTATGCTGGAGTATATGCTCCAGGAGGGCTTTTTGTTCCTTTTTTTGATTTGTTCCTCCATGACGCCAAGTACCTTACCACAGTGCCTGGCACGTCTGGTGCTCGGTCAGTACTCATCAAATGAATGCAGGAACGAGGCAGGGGTTCTGTTAACCCACTTTATAGGTGGAGGCAGTGAGGCGGAGAGGTATGTGACTTGCCCTTCGGCACACGCCACAGTTACGAACTGCTTTTGCTCTTTACACCACAGATCTTTTGTTTTTTTTTTTTTAACAGATCTTTTTTACACATGTAAAATGTAGGGAGTAATCAGATCTATGTCATGGGATTGTAGGGCATGATATAAAACACTATAAATACTTACCCAGTGTCTGGCACAGCATAAAGCTTGGATGAGTGGCATTGCTTTTGCTGTGTTTCAAATCTCTCGTCTGCAGGTGGCTTCATTTGGGGCAGGGTTGACCTACAAATCAGCAAAGCTGAAAATTTGCTAGCCACTGAAAACTTTTAATTTTATTAATCGAATGTCCCTATTTGTGCTGTACTCTCCGTCAAGCCATAACAAGTAATAACATTGGTGAAATCAGTTTAAATCTACCCCAGGCAAATGGCTGCAACGAGCAAGATTTGATTAAATTATATTTTGCGTCTGCTTTGTTTCTAGTCAGAATATTCTCCCAGAAGGGCCTGAGGGATCACTGTCCGGTTGTTCCTTAGAACCCCTTAATTTACAGGTGAGGAACCTGAGGCCTAGAGAGATACAGGCTGGTGGGGAGAGTGGGGTAGGACTTGGTCTTGCAGGTTAGGCTCTCTTCAGCGTCATCCGCCCTGCCAAGTCCAGACTGCCAGAGATTTGTCCTCGTGGGCTTGTCCGAACCCTCTGCAGGAGCCCCTGCATTCCTGCTGAGGATGTTAGTGAGTAGATCCTATCAAGAGCCAGTAAATCAGAATCGCAGTACTATGTGAACATTTCTCATTATAAAATGTTCATATTTACTGGAAATAATACGAGGGAGTGTGAGAGACATCAAACCCCCTGTCATCCTGTCCCTTGGATTGCAAAGGAAATATTCCTAAGTCTACAAACTTGTTTTCCCCCATTAGGATTTTGTTATTTCGTTGCATTTTTTAACTCATTCTCACCATAGGAAATTCTAAATGAACAAAAAGGGAAAAAAAGCTAATAAAGCACAAAGTAAAATTTCCTTTCGTGAGTCTGAAGTAACTTTTAGTGTATGTCCTTCTAGATGGTCTTATGTGAAAACATAACCTACTACTAAAATGGGATTCATTACATTTGTAGACAATTAAAAAGCCCATTTTTGTACACGCCTTTATACCAAATCTGTTAAAAATTTAATGTGATATGATAAGTATCTGCTGATATTCTTAAACATGAAAATCACATTACTTGGATGTGGCATAATTTAGGGGAGAGGGCCATAGGATAATGCTTTCATTATTTTGCATTCCCTGGGCATTCATCATGTGAAGGGAGGAGGGGTATTTTCCTAGGTTAAATGAAGCCAATCGAGGATTAAAATTTTTACTGTAAATTATTAAAGTTAATCAGAGATAGGTTATTCTAAAGAGGAAAACACTGAAACAATATATTTATTTTTTGATTAGCATATGATCTGTCATCTTATTACTCTAAACCAATCAGTCACTGATGAAAAGCAAATTGAGCAGTTCAAAAAGTCCTTCCAGAGGGCCAGACTGTCTTGAGAAGAAGTTTCCCATCCGATGTATGACACTGTGTTGTGCATGTTACATACAATGTGATATGTAGTTTACCTGTGGTTGTGTTTTTAATTGGGTATTTTGCTTCAATTAATGTCATGTTATTTGGACATTTTAGAGCAGTTACTCCCAATTTTTCCCAATATAAGGACCTATTGTAATGGAAAAACTTTTTCCAGAGCAAGCACAATTTCAATTATAGATTCTATTGGCAGTCTCTGACGAAAAATTCTTTAAAATAACACATTTCATGGAATTAGTTTATTACAAGAGCATCTTCACACTCTTGCCAAGTAACAGTACATATATGTGTATGTGTATGGTTTACTTGGTTTGTAGATGCTTGATGAGCGTATGAATGAGTGGACCCCCTGAACTAGCTCCCTGGGGCATCTGCCCTAGAGGAAAATGGATCCTACATATGAAGAATTCTGAGGTTGAATGTTAGGAAAATAACGATTAGATCAGTTCTAGAGGGTAAATGAGATGCTCGAACTCCAGGAACAGCTGTGCAGGTGCAAGATCTGAAGGCCTTTATATGACAGGTTAGGAGGATGCATTCCGTTCCATCTGCTCGCTACTGAAGCTTCCAGAGGTGCCCACCCAACCTGCTCCTCATTATTTCAAAGGAAGAAATGTTGGAGAAGTAAACTGAATCAGAAACACTTCAACAGACCTTAATGGCATATCTCCCTTGGCCCTTCTGATTAATTTCATATGATCTGTTAGAGAGAGGGCTGGATTTGCAGGCTAGGTGACTAGTCAGGTTCTAAACCCAGCCCAGCCTTGATTATGGTGCACCTTGCACCTTGGTTTTTCCATCTGTAAAATGGGCAGAATCTCTTATCATTATCATATTCTTAGGAGGTGATTTAATGATGCTCCCCGGCAGTGTTTTCTCTTTTTAATCAGTAGAAGTAAACAGAAAAGCTTTTGTGAGGCTAGACACTATTGTCCTTCCATATCAAGGATAAATACCATAAAACTAGGGAATTTCTAAGTATCCTTTATTATCTATTTATCCTTTATTTCTAAGTATTCTTTAAGGCAGAGCAGCAGCCAGAGGACCTGCCAGTGAAGTGAGACCTTCCTCAAAAACCATGCACCTGAGGTTCTATTTTCTTCTCTTTAAAATGAGGGTGTTAGTGACTTAGTAATTGTTCAGTAGTGATACCTCTTAAAACACTATTCTTAGGGATGCCTGAGTGGCTCAGTCAGCTAAGCATCCCACTCTTGATTTTGGCTCAGGTCATGATGTCAGTTTGTGAGATTGAGCCCCATATCAAGCTCTGCGCTGATAGTGTGGAGCCTGCTTGGGATTCTCTCTCTGCCTCTGCCCCTCCCCCCTCTCTCAGTAAATAAACAAACAACACAACACTACTCTTGGGCTCTGACAACAAAATCCTTACACTGCTTAACCACCCAGATGCGGGTAGGAGACTTAGCCACCTCATTTCTGATGTCAGCTGTATAATATGAAGGAAAAGCATCCCTCTGGTTTTCTGATTAGTTAAGGCTGGGAGCAGGTATTCTGTTTACATGGTATGTGGTATCTGTGCAAATTCAAAAAAATGTTGCATGTAATCTTTATTTCAAACTTACATAGCCTTTTCAAGTTGCTTGCTCCAGTGAACCTTCAGGAGTGTCTTAGCAAGCAAAAGAGGGCACACAGTAAGCATGTATCAGCTGAGCCTGGGAAAGAGCAGGGTTGGGGAAGCTACTACCCAGAAAAGACCGTGTTGTTTGGATTTTCTGAAAGAAAAAAAAAATAAATAAAACTGGATTTTTCCTAAAGGAGACAGGAAGAATTATTTTCACTAAGCGGACTTGGTGAAAGAGGTGGCCTGTGACTAGAGTCACCTGAACTGTGAGTTACAGGGCCACTGCTGTCTGCACAGTGGGACCAGTGCCTCCCCTGCCTGATGCCCACAGCTGCGGTGAGACTTTCCCAGTGCACATCACAGGCGGTGCTTGCTTCTGATGAACACTGACCTCACAAAGGTTTCCAGGCAAGAAACCCTCCAAACACAATTTCAAGAATTCCAAGGCAATTTTGCAGTTCTGAGTCTAAGAGAGGTTTGATTGGAAAGGGGACTCCATCTGCACCTTCTTTCATCTTTGTTTTATAGATGTTAGTAATTATCTTTAAAAAAAAAATAGAAATGAGTTCTATCTTAAGATTTCAGCTGAGTTTATTTTGAAGAACTGTTCGGTCAGCTGGGGTTTTTCTCCCCATCTGTAGCTTGCTTCAGGTTTCAGTGACTTGGCAATATGGAGATAATTCATAGTAGCTCACTAAGTTTTTTGTAAGAGATGTTATTGGAGGAGGGGTTACAGATGCATTGTCGGTTTAGAATACATAAGTAAAAGTTTCTCTGAACCTACCTTACTTTTTGAACAGGAGAAAAGATGATTTGGGGGGCATAACAGTGTACCAAGTAATGAAGAGCAGTCTTCAAAGACCTTTAAATCTATAAACAAAACATAAATATCTTTATTCAAAATGGTTTGAGTTCTGAACCTGATGTTTCAAGGGTGCTTTATTATCAGGTGACTTGCAGAAACACGTCATTAATCAAACCTGTTGTGTTTCCCGCAGAATTTCATTAAAAAGGTTCCCATACCCCTTAGATGAGGGGCAGTGAAACAGAAACTTGATAGAAATACTAAGGATGGGGAAAGATCAAGCCACCGTGGCACCTGGTCCTCCTTTCACTTCCTTTCCCAACTCTGCCCCTCCGAGATGTCTTCGAGAAGATGGAGGAAGCTGCATGCAGCTGGGGTCATTGCCCTGGACCTTGCCACTCCTCTGGATGTGGGGACGGGAGTGGCACAGCCCTGGGAGTTCCTTCCCCAAAGCCTAGTGCTGGCTCTCCACGCTCAGCCTGGGGCCCCAGCTTTCTGGGAAGGCCCGGGAGGAGGCAGGGGCAGGGTGGGACTGAGAAAGTGCCTTCCTCAGGGCCTTGCCTTCTGGAATGGGGTGCGTGGCTGGGGGGACAACGAGTTGGAATCCAGAGCAGAGGGTGGAGGGGCTGACAACAGTTACCATCCTTGCAGACCGGGCCAAGCAGGCCGTGGTGCAGAAGTTCCTTGTCTGGCTCTTGGCTTTCTCTCTTCACATTTTGGCATTCAGTGAATGCATTTGATAAATCTATGCTTTTCTGATGTGAGTATGATGTGCATGTGTGTTTTCTGCTTGTTTTTTTTTTTTTTTTTTTTTTTTTTTGGTGTCGAACAGGCAGTAAAAACCAAGAAGCCAAATGCTTGGATTGTTGTTGTATGGATTGATTGAAACTAGCCAAACTGTGGGAGTCACTTGCCCCGACGATTCCGGGTAATACTTTTCGCTTGTTCTACTAAAAGAAAAAAAAAAATTACTTGCAAAGGTGCAGAATCAGATGCAGGAGTGGAGGGTTCGGGTTCTGCCCTCCCAGAGCGCCTGCGTGATACTGGAAGGAGAGGAAGGGAGAGCAGAGTGGCTCTCAGCTGCCGGCCTGGCTCCTCCTCTTCCTCTCCGGCCCCGGGAGCCACAGCCTTATGGTTTTGAGAGCACAGGGCCTAGTGCTGCGCCCAGCGGTGGTATTTTAAAGTATTTCTCGGTAGTTTTTAGGATTATCAGTCGTCACTTTGCAGGGTTCCTTTTCATTTTCAAGGGCACCCAGTATCACTGTTTAGTTCCCTTTCAAAAGCCCTCTTCACACACTCAGGCCCAGTCAGGAAGATTAATAATGTTCGCTGATTTACTGTCGCCGCAAAAAAAGCATTAGTTAATTAGACTTTTACACCTCAGTCAGATGGCATTAGACACCCTTTGTGCGCTTTAACTCAAGGATGTTAAAGACCTAAATCTCAGAGAAAAAAGAAAAGAAAGAAAAAGGACAGGCACTTTTCCAGTTTAAGCTGCATGTTGGTCCATGTTAATTAGGCATTTGTCCCTTCGTCTGGAGGTGATAGAAAATGCCAGTTACTGCGGTATTTAACTGACATCAAACTCCTGTCCAAAGAATTCAGTTGGGCCCAGCCTCCTCTCTTAATTGGTGGGAAGGAAAACTCCGGCACACACCCAGAATAAGGAGGAAACTGTTACTTTAACACTTAAAAATTTTCATTCTGGAGGATCTGAGGAACACTTGTGTATTTTTTGTGTGGATGTTAACTGTGCTGTGGAGCTTTTTAAAAACTGTAACAGACTCTCCCTCTCAGACTTCAGCTACCCAAATGATTAGCTTTTTTAAGTCTTCAGTAAGTGAAAGTTTAGTCATTGCTGTTATCCAAGGTCAAAAAGTTATCCAGGGGCCCTTACAGATTTATTTATCTGTTTGGCACTGTATTTAAGAAGACATTTAATTTTCTAGCGCACAGTCAGATCTGAGCCAGTACTAGAAATTAGTTTGTGGGTTAAAGTGCCAAGTAATAGATGTTTTGAAAACCAATATATGGTGGCATATGAAAAGGGTGGTTTTTGTAGGAATGATTAGATGAAACGTGCTCTTTGAAAAGATTTTAAGCAGCTTCTTCCTGGTTGCTGGAGAAGGTAATTCTCAGTGACAGGAGTTTAGTTTACCTTATTCATGAGCTATGTAAAACAATTCCAAAAATAATGAAAAGATTTTTTTTTTCTAACTAGGGGTAGCCTTATTTGACTTTAAACCTTACTTGCTTTGTCTATGGTTTCTAGCCAAATGTTCACACGTTTGAGAGCACTTCATTTTCAGTACTGAACTACTTTTTCGTGCACTGAATGAATGCAATATGTTAACACTCCTGTCCGGCCCAGAATTGCTCGGCTGCCCCTTGGCCTGCCTGCCTGGTACTGGCTGAAAAGGTACCATTGTTTGTTCTGCAAACACTGGGTGATGTTTGTTTCCAAGGTGACTGGTTCTATTGCTGCCCTTTAAGCCGGGAGGGGGGGGGGGGGATGGGGGAGAGAGAAAGTTGGCTTTAAACACCTGAGAGCATCCTGTTCTGGATACGGTCTGTGTGTTATGTGTGTAAGTTGAAATACTCTTTTAACTGAGTTAATGGGAGAAAAAGGGATCATGTGGAAATGTGAGAAAAAGACAGATTATCAGTAAGTGAAAAAGATCAGTAAGTTCTGATATTTAACTCTGTACTTAGAATGAATGTAATGGTAAGAAATGTTAGAATTCAAGATCTGATTAGACCACAGTGAAGTGAACTATTTTTACATTTGAAAAAGTGAAGAGTCAAGGGAAGAAAAAATATTTTAGATGATAACCATTGAGATGTTAAATTTGTGTTTGCATGAAATAGTTCTTCAGCTGCCATCTGTAAACAGCTCTTTAGATGAATAAGAGTATAAGGAAACCTGGTTGTGGATCAGGTAGGTAGTTAGGCCTTCAAAAACAAGTAAGAGAGTATGAGATCTAAAAGGTTGGTTTCAGTTTTAAGTTCTGGAGAGAAACACTGAGAAAATGGTTAAATAGTTGAAGTTTATTTGTGTCCAAGATTTTCCCAAAAGGTAACAGATTAAAAGCATCTTTGGTGGTATATAATTGACTTATTCATCATTGAGAAATTTTAAGTTCAAATCAGAAGGAAAAAAAATTATTCCTCCCTTCTTGGTCCCCCACCCCCTCTTTTTGTTTTATTGTACATGGATGCTGTTAACAGAACTTTGCCTTTTCACTCCTATCGGGTTTAGTACAGTTCATGCACAGGTTTCAGTAAACATTAACTACTTTTATCAGGGCTTGCAGTGTGCTGAATGGTGAGCAAAGAGAGTGCACTGCAAGAGACAGATGAAAATGAGAGAGTCCAAGGTCACATGGATGTTGAGTTTTTAGAAATTATTGAGAATTTAGGGAGAAGACATCCAGTTTCACATTTTAAATAGCCTCTCGAGTTACGTGAGCCTAAGACAAGGCTACTTTGCCTAGCATTTCCATGTGCTAGTTAAAACTGATTTCTTCAGATGCTCCCTCTGAATGGCAGGCAAGTGATTTTAAAATTGTTTTTACTTTAATAAAAGAAAAAGGGGGGAAAAATCTCGGCTTTTGTCAGGGCTGCCTTCTAGAATGAAAGTGTTTCAAGGTCCCAGCAGAGAAGTACTGTAACATTTATCACGGCGATTCTGACGATCTCTTTCGATTTTATAGGGGTGTCTTTCTTACTTTCTCAAAGATTATTTGGGATTGATTGCCCTCAGATAGATAACCAGTTTGGTTCTAGGGGTTAACACGTTAAGTCATAAACCAAGTGCTAGAATGAAATATGGCCAAATAGAGACTACACATACTCTTTTCAGAAATCATGTAATACTGTAAAACTTTCGCCTCTGTAGCCTTTTCAAAACCAGGAACGTGACTTGTGCTTTTTCTAAAGGAGATGCATGTCTTTAGAATTACTGGCAATAAATATTGTCGTCTTTCTTGCCCCTCAATTCAGTGCAGTGTGTGGAAGCAGTCAAATAAAGCTTGCCCCCCCGGGTGTTGGTGTCGTGTCCGGCTCCCTCGTTGCACAGTCATCCCTGCGGCTGCTCCGACCACAACGGCAGAGCCCTGTGCACGACAGGGGGCTGCGGGGAGAACACCCGAGCCACCCCTCAGGCTCGCGTCCCCCCGCGGGCTGCAGACTCCAGGCTGTGCGGCTGGGTGTCGCCTGCGCTGCCGCTGCGGGCTTGCGGGTGGGCGGCCGGCTGGGGGCCGGGGAGGGGCCTGGGAGGACGCGCGGGCGGAAGGCGGCCTGGGCACGCCGCCCCTTCCCTCGGCGGACCAGCCTTTGTGCGCTGGGGAAGCCGTCGAAGCACAAGTGTGTTCGCACGGCTGGAAGCGTGTGCGCCGTTGTCCCGGGGGACTCGCCCCTCCCCGCCGAGGGCCGCCAGTGGGAAGCGGACGGGGGGCCTGCGGGGGTGACCTGGAGGAGGCGCGGGTCCAGCCCGGGCCCTCTCGGGCCGCCCGCCGCACCTCAGCGCCCGCGCTGGGCTGCCCGGTGAGCGGGCAGCGGGGCCGTCAGTCAGGGCGGCGGGCGCGGATTGGTCGCTCGGTCGGCCGGCGGGGGCGGGGCTCGGGCCGGCCTTCCCGGTGGGCGGTGCCAGCCTCCCTTCCAAGAAGACCTTGACGCACTCTCCTCGGCCCGCGACGGCCGAGCAGCAATTTAATGAACAACCAGAGATCTTCAAAGGGCCCGTTTAGTAATTGAGCTCGTTTTTGAAAAGTGAATTCTTAGGAAGAGATTAGAAAGTGCGTGCGCTCGGTGCGAAGTCCTGTCCCCCCCCCCCTTCTTTTTTTTTGCTAATTTGAGGCCGTTTAGCCTGTGATCACTTTCGGATTTTCAGAAGTTTTGCATAGGCGTGAGCTTGCCCACTTGTATTTTGTACTGATTTCCCAGAACAAGTCCACGTTGACACATTTGGTTTACCTTATGGCAGTTTTTCAGTGAAAGCAGCAGGTAGCTAGAAAATATATGTAGACTTGTTTTTTACATAGAATGGTGCAGGCATTATAGGCAGCAGACCAGGATCTGGGAGAAGGAGCTCCATGAGACAGGAGAGGGGAGAGTGGCAGCAGTCGGTTCGGGTTCGCTGAGCTTGGAAACAGGACGGCTCCTGGTCCTTTCCCACTGAGTGTTGGGCATCTGTTTTCTCCTTTCCAGTGTGACCCGCCTTCTGAGAGTGGGGTGGTGGGACAGAATACAAGCAAACAGGCCTCAAGTGGCTTCAGGTTTTAAGACTCAGTTACTTCCCAGCAGTGCTGGGCCCCTCCTGAAAGTGAGGTGCGTCTGTCTCATTCTCCCTTCATAATCAGTGTGTTGATGATGATAAGGAACACATGCAGCTGGGATGCAGTTTCTTGATGTTGTGTACTTTTAAGTGCATGACCACCGAGGACAACAGGTGGTTTGGTGACAGTCAGCCTTACTTCTGATGACTGAAGGCCACCTGCCACCGTGCCCTGCTGAGTGTGCCCTGAGCTGGCAAAGTGGATGAGGCACATGGCTCCTGCCGGTTTGTCTGTGTCACAGGGCTGGGCAAAACCTGAAGTGGCCAGCTCACTGCACCAGGGCACCATTGCCCTCACTCCATGAGCAACATAGTACCTAGTGACTCACCTGGCACAGTCTCTCCACTTTGTCACTTGTCTCATTTTTGGTGTGCTGCCTTGATGTGCTCCCTTTTCACTGGGTGGCAGCATCCAAAACAGTGATTCTTCAACTGGGGGTGAGGGGAGAACTTTTCCTTAAGGCACATGTCAGGGCCCACTCCAAAACATGTTGTGAGGCTGGGACTTAGCCTTCTGAAAAGCTTCCCAGGTGATTCTAATGAATACCCCTAATAATGAGCATTCAAAGCTGTATTTATAAACGGGTTACTTTTATATTTATGTCTGATGAGACAAATGAATACTTTTGAGCCACTGAGAATTTTAAAAATAAATAAAAATAAGAAGTGATATATAAACCTTGAAATTCTCCCATCTAATGCTTGCTTCTTGCAGCCCTGAGTTTTCTATGAAGGCAGGTATTGTGGTACCTGTGCTAGAACCCTGATAGGCTGTCTGCACTGGCAGGTGTAAATGCTACTAATTAATTTTTTAAGAACTTGGCACAATGACAATTATCAGGGATGCTGAGTAGCTGGTACCAGATGTTTCTTTTGTTAGGCCATGGAGAGGTTATGTCACAGGTAATAGACTATGGACACGTAATCCCTTGGTCTGAGGCTGTGGATTTTGGAGAGGCTGAATATTTTCTTTAAAAATGGGGGTGGGGGGAGATGGATGGATGGATGGATGGATGGATGGATGGATGGATGTTCTGGTTTCTACCCTGCCTCCCCTGCCCCAGCTCTTAGAGATTATCTTATGTAGAGGTGTTTACTCAATTATCATTAGGCCCAGCTCTTTTGAGAAGCGAATAAATGGTACTTGGAGCCTTTTTATCTAGACCGTCTTGCTCACCATTTTGCCACAGCTGAAGCGACAGCCTGTGCCTCTAACTGAATTCAGTCCTTTTTTTAGTCTTTTAACTGTGGAACAACAGGAAAGTCGGCCGCTCATCATTTCGTGTGCAGACTTTACAGCCTCTGAACAGCCTCTGCTTACACAGTTCATGAATGCACCATTTGTTGCGGGCACAACTGTTAGATACAACTGGCCTTGCAGCCCACTCTGCCCGCCATCAGTGCATCACTGTGGCCTTTCTCTCCCCCTTTTCTTTCCTTTTTTTTTTTTTCCTGCCTAAGCCAGATTTTTGCTTTAAATACCACCATCTTGTCCACGGTTACAGTTTCTTTGACCCAACTTACATTTTTCAAATGTAAGTTTCAGAAAGTAGGTTTAATTTGCTCAGACTGTGAGTATAGATGGGGGTTCCGAATAAGGGAAAGTATTTTACTTTATTAAAGAAAGAGGTTATTTTTGTGGCTTGGGTTCGCATTTATGCTTTTTAAAAAATAATCTCAAAGAACCGTGTCACTTTGAAATTTTATTGTAAATTGCATTGGTGTTTGTTAGAACGTTTTGGATTTTCCTAGATTATTATATTTCCTTTTAAGCTTTACACACAATTTCTTTGTCATCAGGTATTGTCTTCAGTTTGGAATTTAAGAGAAGCTGTCAAAACCAAACTCTTTAACACTTGGTTTTTAGAGTCTTTGAATATTATCCTTACAAATGACTGTTTATCATTCTTTTCTTCTTTTGAAACAGGGTCCCATCCGAAAATGATACCATTAAGGTTAAAGATTTTCACTTTTGTTTTGTTTCTCTTAAATATACATTCTTTTGCCTATAATTAATTATGCATATGTGTTATTCTGTGTATATGCATACATTGACATTATGCCTTCTTTATATTTTATTTAATTGTTTTTTCGTTAAAAGCATGTATTGACTTATTTTTTTGCTGTGTTTTACGTATTCAACAACTGGGCCAAATTGTTACTTCTGACTGCTTTAAGGCCCTGCTGTGGCTAAGGAGACAAATTTCTGTTAAAACAGCAAACATCTTAGAGCAACCAGCTCTACAAGCTTCTGCATCCTGGAGCTTCCAAACATGAAACAGTCATTTGCTAAAAATGAAGAAGCTTTCCATAGTTTGAATTTTATAAAGTACAGGAATGTATTTAGTTGTTGTCATTCAAAGTTGTCATGGAGGCCCAGGGTTGTATTTGTTTTTGTTAAAATTGAGACGTGCAAACATGTTAAAAGGAAAAGGTGTATTCTTTGGTGAGATTGATGTTTTCCTTTTCATCTCACTATTTGGGGGTGGGGGGGTGGGAGATCTATTTCTTTGTGAAGATTAAGTCCAGCGCCTGAAGAGTCCTTACAGTCTTGGTTGATGTAAAAACTAAGCAGTTACAAGTTCCCTGGGAAAGTGAGCCTGGGTTTTACTGCTTCCAAGAACAGTTTTCTCAACCCTGAGTCTGCTCTTAACTTTTAGAGCACTTTCTGTACGTGGTCCTGCAATTTTCAAGCTTGGTTTTGATCTGCACCTTTAAGCTGGGTAAACTCTCATTGGACTTTTCTCCCTTACCATAGTTTCTTGACTGCTCTTCTCATGTGATTAATATGTGTGTTGCTTCAAATGCCAATTGAAACATCACCAGCTATTTTCACCAGGTAGAAACTGCTTTTCCTGTGTCAAAACAACCAGTGTGGCTTAGTTGATGCTTCTGTTGCTAAGCAGGTAAATTTCTGGTCTGCAGGTTGTCTGTTAACCCTGTAAACGCCTAATGTCAAGCAAAAAAAAAAAACCAAAAAACAAAAAACAAAACCCAAAAACCAAAAAATCAGAAAACAAAACCAAGAAGAAAAACCAACAAGGTGATGCTTCCTTCTTACACAATGCTTTGTTCAGGTACATGAAAACTGGGCCTAGCTCACCCTAACCTCCTTTTATGTATTGTGAAGGACCTAGCCTCAATTTTTGTATTTTTGAGGGGAGGAGGAGAGGTAGGAGGTAGAGAGGGCTGGGAAGTTGGCAGTATCCAGGGAGATGACAGCCCAGGGAGCTGGTAGTGAAGGTATCACACCATATGATTAAAAGTTACGGGCTTCAGTCAGTAATGACTTTAGCCTTTTTCTTCAGGACTTTTCTCTACAAGTCTGCCTTAAATTGCAGTATGGCTGTGGGGAAAAGAAGAGGAAAGAAAGGGGTTGCTGTTTGCATCCATTTGCCAGAAAGGAGTTAACAGAACATACCGCAGAACAGGTTGGGCAAGACTGTTAAAGCCAGTGATGAAGCCTTCCTCTCTCTCTCTCTCTCTCTCTCTCTCTCTCTCTCTCTCCCCCCCTCCCTCCCTCCCTCTCTCCCTCCTCCTCCCTCTCTCCCTCCCTCCCTGTTTCCTTCTTTCTCTTCCTGTCTCTCTCTCTCTCTCTCTCTCTCTCTCTCTCTCCTTCCTCCCCTGTTCTCCCTTTCCTCTCTCAGGACTTTAAAACATCTTCAGATTATCCCCTACTCCACCCGCCCCCCCTTCAGCGTCTGGCTCTCCCTCTCCAGGGCAGAACATTTGATGTGATGAAAATACTTTGTGGAGATGAGGAGCCTGTGGGAGAGGCCTCAGCCATGCCAGCTGTTTCTTGAGAAATCGATGGCGCGCTTGTCTGTGCCCTTCGCCATGTAACATAGGCCCCATTCAGCAGAGACATTCTTCTGCGCGTATTTATGCCTCTGTGGGACTGTGGGGTGGGCGGCCCTTGGGGGGCCAGGGGGGCTGGGGAGGGGCGGGGGAGGAGGTCGGGGTGGAGACTTGGAGGTCAGTGTGGAAGAGTCCTGTGCTCTGAGTGCCTGGAAGTCATGAGACACTGCTTCTCCAAGCATCTGAAGTCCGCGGACGTAGGGGATGGGATAGCTTGTGGCCATAAATGCAGAGAGGCCGAGCTCTTTAAAGCTCAGTTCTGGCCTGATATAAGTTCTGCGTGGTGTTTGTATCTAATCCCTCCGTAAACATACCATATATAGTCATGCTTGAGCTCACTATAACACACATCACGGGGGAACCTCTCCTAATGCACAGATCCTTGGGCGCTTAGAAGCAGGCTCAGGCTATTTCTGGTGTTGTCATGGCTTTTTTGAGTTTTTGGAGGGGGGAGGAGGAGGGGTGGGTTCCCCCCGCCACCCCCCCCCCGCTGCC
Organism: Lynx rufus; assembly: GCF_022079265.1. Lineage (NCBI taxonomy): Eukaryota > Metazoa > Chordata > Mammalia > Carnivora > Felidae > Lynx > Lynx rufus. The sequence continues at coordinate 125,103,191 of NW_025814878.1, forward strand.
CCCCCTTCTTCGTACCATTTGAAACATGTTTCTGATCCGAGTGTGTCTGGCACTCTGAAAACTAAAGCAACTATATTGTCACGTGAGGAGAAACCGAATTCTCCTTGTACATCTGGTTTTGAACAAGAACCTTGCTTTTCTTAGTATCTTTAACACCATACACGTTTTCTGTTTTATGGTTGCCGTCTGTCTTCAACTGTTTGGTTTTGGAGCATCTTTTAACACTGAGAGGGGAGCTCTCCCCTGTGATATGTCCCTGGCAGCCAGTTGAGAAGGTGCTTTGTGAACTCCCTTTTCCTGTCCAGATCCTCCTTGAGCTGCCCTCGTGTGTTTACAGCACTTCACCTTCAGATTGCCATGATTGCCCCTTGGCAGGGCTGGGTCCGTGGAGCAGAGAGGACACAGGACTAAGAAAGAAACGTAGTTAAAGTAGTTGGGTGTCCCCCCCGCCCCCCCCTCCCACCCTTGGAATACCTGTAGGATATAGCCCTTTTGTTTGTTGGAGTGAGTGGTGGGGGGCATTTGTGGCTCAGATAAGAGACCTCTTCCTTTTCCTCCTCTTATTTTCTTTTCCTTCCTTCCCCCCTCCCTCCAAAGGCTATTGCTTTTCTTCTCAGGCCCCGTGTATAGATAAACCTTGAAGAAAAGGTGTTTTGCAATGCTGGGATGTTTGGGTATTATTACACGTAAAAAGACAGGATGGGCACTTTTCTTTGCCTTGTTTTCTCTCATTGGCCTCATCACAGTGAATTATATCTGAGTGTGTGACAGTTAATTGTACCATCCTTCGCATTTCCTAAGCTGATAAGCCCCTTTCTGTCTGTCTCCATCAAGCCTCTTTGTTTGAGAAGCTCCTAATGCAGTAGAAGAATAAAGAGACAGTTTTCTTATTGACTGAAGTCTCTTAAGCACATTCATTATGCTCTTTATCATATCTTTTTTAGAACTTCATTCCTTTAACTTCTGTAATTGAATTGTTCCAAGTAGTACAAATGACCAGTAAATGAAAACTTCCTTAAAAAGATCAGTGAGTCCAGAAAAAAAAAATGGTAATTTTTTGAAGGCTATGTGTATTTACTTCAAACTTTTAGCAGCACCTGGTAGATCATGTTCAGAGTAAGACACGGGTTCTGCCAGAGGACCAATTGCCGATATGGAAATAGCAATTGATTAATTAGCTGGTATTCAGTGGACTTAAAAGCAATATATCACTTATGTGGAGGTCACTTATTTGGCATTAAGTCCAGAATATTCAGCATGTGAGTGAGAGAGAATAAGCTGCGAGGGGGGGGGGTGTGTGTTGGAATGGGGTATGCAAAGCCATGCAGGTGTAGGAAGTCTTGGTACTAACACTCACTCCTACCCTTGAATCATGATGATCAGCTAGGCCTGCACTCTAACACCATTTATCCTTACTGCACATGTGGTCCTGACCACTTGCCTACCATTTTTTCACGTGTTCAAGTCAACAACAAATTGGAGGCCAAAGTTGGTGCCTTGGGGTGGAGACAAGCCATCAGAAGGAGCTGCACTGACAGCAAGAAAAAATGTCAGCAAATGAGCAGAAGAATTCAGACAGCATGGCTGGTGACCATTGGGGGAGACTGGGCAACGTGAACAGAGAGGAGTCCTCTGTGTTCTTTCTTACAGCTGCATTGCACGCCTATCCACAATGATCTCAATAAAAATTTCAGTTAGGAAAAACGCATGGCTGACTGAGGCCGTGCGGTAACCGGGGCAAAACTGAAATAGGGGGGGATATTACGCTAGTTTCCGAAGGCACCTTGTGTAATGGTTGTTCACTGTAATGATCCTGAGTCATCACCCAAAAAAGTTAGATTAATCATATGTTGATTCACCATGTTCTGCTTAAGGAGATGGGGAAGTTTGAAAGATACTTTGGAATGATTTACACCCAGGAGTTTTATATGGAAAATTAATTTCTGAATACTTCCCTCCACCAGCTCCCCTCAGTGATATGCAGCTGCTTTGTGAGTTAACATAAAATGTTAGAATAAACCTTCCAGTGTATTCATGTATATACCAAAATGGTATTTTTTTAGTCCAAATGTGCAAAAAAAAAAAAAAAAAAAAAAAGATTCGTTAACAGATTCACATTGTGTCCAAATACCATTACCAGGTTGTTCATCTGTATTCCTAATGAGAATTGTTCTTTTTTGTATTTTTAGTGGAAATAATACACAAAATGTCATGGGTTTTTAAAAGCTGGTGAGAGAAAAGACCCCCTCTATCTGGTGGGTACTAAAGAAGTCCTACATACCCTGGGTGGTGCACAGTTTGTAAAACAGGAGTTCCAATCACTTTTTGTCTGTTTTTATGGGTCTGCCTTTGTTTTTTTCATGATTCTTCCACAGTTCACGTCTGTGCTCGGGATTGATCATGTCACCTGGAATAGTGTCTGCATGGCTTTTTTTGGCCAGGAGGAACAATCCTAATTTGAAAAACGAAATGCTTGCTTACCAGCCATTATTTTGTTTTTTAGGTTATTTGTTAATTTTTTTCCTCTCCGCAGCTCCATTTTGTAGATGGAGACTACTGTGGCACTCCATGGTTGAACACCAAAATCTCTCTTGGTGTTGTTAAGTATTTTGGGACATTTTCATGGAAATCCCAGGATTGGAAAACTCCCGGGGCAGCTAATACCTACTAATGGTTCTGGAGCATTTTGATTTTTATCTGCATATGGCACATTGCTGGGCCTAAGTTTTAATAATCCTACTCATAAGTGCGTTTAAATTAGCTTCCAATGGTAGTAGATTTCTTTAAGTCTTTCGTGCCTTTAGATGTGCTGTAAGGCAGTTAACCTGAGTAAGGTTGGTACAAACTTTTCTACTACTGAATCAAATAGGTTTCGTGAGTTTTGTTTTGTTTTGCTAAGAGAAATTATTCCCTTTGAAAACGTAATTAGTTTTGTAACCCGGTCTTCTGCGTATCCATGGAAACTATACCTCCGGATTGCCATGCTGAAGGTGGAAAGTATTCTCTTATGGGTAGACGTTTGTGACTCGTTCAGGGGAGGGAAATGAATGTAGTTGGGCTGCATTTAATAAGAATTAGTTCTCTGGATGTTGGACGCTCACAGCAGATGGAAAAGTAATAAAAACCATTACTTCCCAGGAAGCAAGGAGCAGGTCTTTGTGCTGACTTCTTGGGGTGGGGACAGCGCAGGAGGGGTGTGGCACAGGGTAAAGGGCTTGTGTGTTATTCGGTGTGCTGAGCTGCGCAGCGCCCCGTGGCTCCCTGCACGGCTGGGTTGGAGATGATGTACTCACCGTATCCCCTGAGTGGGCGGGCCTCCAGGACAATCATTGAGAGGTGATGGTGGAACTGGAAGTGCCTGGGAGGGAGACATCCAGGCGTAGATTTGAACAGCTGCTGGCTGCCTGGATATCAGCCTCCATGAATCACAGGCTCCGAGAACTCCTCTGTGGGGCTGGAGGCCGACCGTGAAGAAGGAAGGGGGAAGCTCTCTGCTGATACTCCCGATGCCCCCAGAGCACTTGCAGGGCATGACAGAAATTTGGGCAGTTACTAGCGTCTCGATCCATAATGTTCGTTGTTTGTTTAAAAGCTTTTCCGCCTTCACCTAATCCTCATCTTGTATTTGAAGTAAATGCCGTGGGTCTGCTTTAAAGGCTGACTAAAATGGATTTTATTGGACGTTGGGTTATTTGTAAGGGGCCCCGGGGGCCAGGGTGAGACCCAGAGAGAAGAATTTGATCAATTGATTTAAGGTGGTTGGAGGATTGAAATGTTACTTGATTGCTGGTCTTATCCAGGATTTTGAGATTTCAAGGAAAAGTGGACAATGCCTGCTTTTATATGAGGGATTTCAGCAGTCATATGATCAGCAAACCAGCCCCCAGGAGCAGCCAGCTGCAGTCTTGGTGCCGGGAGTTGGTGCAGAGGGGGAGCTTGAGGGTGCACAGGATGTGCTGATTTTGGAGTCATTTAGCCAGGATGGTTTGGGTCATGGCCTAGGTGTGCATAAAAGTTGCACATCGCAGGGACGTGCATTTGTATGGTCTCAGATTTATTGGGGTGCCAGTCAGAGAGGCAACAGCAGTGAGAACGGAAGGGAGCGGCATTCCTAGTGAGCACACGACCCGCAGTTCCCTGTGTGTGGGAGAAGGTGGCCACCAGGCTGGGGCGGGCAGCAGGATAGAGCCAACCATCTTGTTAAGCAAATAAATTCCTAACACCGGGATGATGTGCAGAAGTCTGCAACCACAGACCTCTCTGGGCAGAAGTAAATAGAAAGGGGCTTTCAGCTATATGAAGCATAGTGTTTATAGACCCCCAGGAATTAACTTAGAGCTTTGACCCTCTCAATTTGAACATGACTATGGAAGAAATAAACTGCGCAAGTTAGACTACAAAAATCACATGGGATCGCTTTTACATGGCTTTCATTTGCTAAACGTGGATGTTCCCAGTATGTTTCTCTTGCAGATGTGCACACAGTAACTCTGATTTGAGGACATGTTAGGAGCATTATAAAATCAACTTGCGAAATAATAAGGGGTTTCCAGGGGTCTTACAGGAGAGTACTAGCAAGATGTGAGGCTGAGTTCCTTTAGCTCTGTGATTATTAATAAACCCACCTATTATCGAACTGCACATTACTCCTGTTCTCTCTGGTTTCCCGACAGTGTCTGTCCTCTGGTGTTAGCTCCTTAATGAAAAGTGAGGAAGTAACCCTGTTGTAGGGTATATGTGAGACTTCAATGGTTTCTCTCATCTTTTTTTTTTTTTTTTAAGTTTATTTATTTTGAGAGAGGGCACACAGTCGAGTGGGGAGGGGAAGAGAGAGAGAGAGAGAGAGAGAGAGAGAGAAAGAATCTCAAGGAGGCTCCACACTGTCCTCGTGGAACACAACCTGAGGCTTGAACTCACGAACCGTGAGATCATGACCTGAGCTGAAATCAAGAGTTGGGCGCTTCAACGACCGAGCCACCCAGGCACCCGGGTTTCTCTAAAATCTTAAAGGTAGTGTGTCATATGATTTTTCTTTTAAATAAAGAAGTTTAAGTATTCAGGTTTGCATTTTTGTTAATGACTTTTTCATATCTCCTGAAAGAAATGAAAAAAAAAATCCATTCACCCAAAACCCCAACAGTCTGCTAAATAGCTGTAAAACAGAGAAATGCAGCTTTGAGCATTGGGGCCTTTTTATTATTTTCGACTCTGATTTTACGGTCGAGTTCTAATATGTGACCAAATGTATTACATGAGTGTTTACCCCCCTTTTTTTTTTCTTCCTCATTTTGGCCACATGGGAGTACCTAAAGAGATGGAATGTGCCACACCCCGAGAATGAGGCACTCTAGGGGCCTAGGAACTTGAGAAGGCCTGAAGCAGCAGGGTCTGTTCATCTCGAGCTTGGCCTTGCCTGTGCTAAGTGGGGAGCAGAGAGCCAGTGAGCTCCTTCAGCATGAGTTCTAAAATGTGTGTGTGTGCCCAGAGGGGCTCTCCTGCCCTCTGCAGAAGGAGTGAGGGAGAATTCTGGCCAGGAGTCCCTCTACCTTGTTTTGTTTTGTTTTGTTTAGTAATCTCTACATCTACCGTGGGACTCGAACTCAGGATCCTGAGCTCAAGAGTCATGTGCTCTTCAGACTGAGCCAGCCGGTCCCCCCACCTTTGAGATCAGTTGTAGATCCCTGACGTTGTCCTCACAGAGGGCCCTCCAGAGAAGTGCTGTTCGGTTCTTTAAACCCGGAAGGGCTTACATGATTCTATCCTCTCTCCCCAGTTGTTTTTGTGCATTTCATAAATGTCGTACCTTGGAGTTCTAGATTATGCTTTGTTTTGGCTGTGTGTGTGTATGTGTGTGTATATGTGTGTCTGGGTAGGGGCTGGCGTTTTTAGGAGATGAGAATTTTTATTATGATTCATTCCACATCATCTGGAAGATTAGTATATTGTGGACAGCTCATTCCCTGCATGTTAAATTGCACATTTTCCTAGATTGACTAGAAATTATGATTTTTTTTTTAGAGTCGTTTTGTGGTTACATGGTGATGCTTTTACCTTAAAGAGATCACCTTCTTTCATTTGGCCAGAATACATTATCAGTTCACACATGATTTAATGAATAAAATTGAATCCCTTTCCTTCTGGCCTGCTTTTGGGAATCAAGGGATTCCAGGAGTGTGAGTGTGCACATATTTGTTTCCTAGGGCTCTTGATCTGAATCCTTCAGTGTATTTACTGTTCACATTTTCAGTACTTCTTAGCATATTTAGCTTTCTAAGTTGTTGGCAACTGTTACATAATCCTGTTGCGATGAAAAGTTTTTAAATTTGGTGAGGAAGAGGTCCCAAATGGGAGGTTGAAAAAACAAAACAAAACCAAATTCCTCTATTTTAATGAACAGAAGTGAATTGAGAGTAGGGTAGAAATCCCAGCTAACTGATTTTAGTATAAAATACTTCACATCTGTGTGTGATAGGTTGTACTTAATAAGACTGACTACTGATATAGAGGTTCTTTTCACAGTGAGTTGTCTTAGGTTAGGCTGAGCTATGCTGAAGTATGAAACCAACTTTAAAACCTCTGTGGCTCAACCCATGAAATGTCATTTCTTGTTCCTGTGCAACTAGCGCGGGACCAGGAGCCCTGTCTTGTGGCTCCCTTCCAGGCAGTGGCCCAGGGATCCAGGCCGCTCTCATCTCCTAGCTGTCCTGCCATTGCACATGCTTCCAGGCAGCCCCAGGAAGGAGAGAGCGAGCAGATCACACGCCAGTGTGAAAAAGCTTCAGACTGGAAGTGATGCGCGGGCCCTTGGCTCACAGCCCATTGGCCAGAACTTGTCATGTGATCTACCACCTGCCATGCAAAGTTGTAAGGGTACCAGGCAACGCGGAGGAACACATTGCTGTTCTCTGAACAGGACACCTCTTTGCCACAGGCATCTTTGCCACTGTCCTTTCTTATTTCTCCTTAAAGCATACTGTACACAGAAAGAAACTAGAGAAGGCTTAGGCCTCAAAGGTGGAACGTAAGAAGTGAACCGTGCCACCGAGCTATGGCTCTGCAGTTGTGATCCCCAGGCCAGCAGCATCAGCATCACCTGGGAACTTGTTAGAAATGCAGGTGCTCAGGCCTCACCCCAGACCTCTGCTCCAGTAAACTCTCTAGGTTCGTGCTCAAGTTTGAGAACCATTGCCTTGGATGAATGGAATGTCTTGTAGCACCAGTTGAACTGATAATTAGTGAATGAACTCTGAAGTGCCAATATGCACTTGCTAGTGTTTTTGTGCATTAAACGTATGCTCAGGTGTGAGCCCATGTAGGATAATAATAGCAAGCACTTAGTTTGTTAGACTCTAAACCTCACCATGTTAAAGCACTTAACATATTGAACTCAGACGTTTCTCACAACGACCCTGTGAAGTAGGTATTATCATCGTCTCCATCTTACAGATGAGGAAACTGAGGCAGAAAAGGGTTCTATAACCGTAACCGTCCAAGGGCACTGCCATAAGGTCAAGCCACTCACCACAGCTGGCAAGCAGAAGAGGTGGGATTCAAACCCAAGAAATGTGGCTCACAAGTCTGCTCCTTCACTGCTGTGCAGTTCTGCTGGCTGGTCTCCGGGTGGTAACCCCCCGGGCCCTGCAGTGGTTCTTCTCTTTTTCTTGGAGACCGGCTGTCAGAATGAGCAGGAAGTGCGGCGTGTCGGTGGCGGTTCACATTAGGGGCGAAGCCCCCCCCCCCCAAGCAGCGTCAGTCGTTGGTGGTTTATGTGTGTGGCGGGCTGCGGACAGCGTGGGCCCAGTCCTGGAGATGCATGGCTGGGCAACAGTCGCCCAGTCATTTAACACTGAACAATAATAGAATGGGGTTGCTAGGGCTGGCACCCAGGTGTTGCTGGGAAGCATTTTCTCAGAGCGAGGTGGTCCAGTGGCACTGGAACATGTTTCTCCAGCTAACCCGTGTGCAAGCTTCAGGCGCGCGAGAGGCACTTCTCAGGTCATTTTCTGTCATCCTCTGCCCTCCCAGATGCTCCTCTGAGGCCTCATTCCAGGAGGTGGTCTGAAGATAGTTTCTGTTCAGTTTTTATGATCAAGACTTAAGTTGTAATAGACACGATGTGGTTTTGCTTCCAAGAAAATTGGTGAAAGGGTTCTCCTTCTTCCCACTGGGGAAAATCAGGAAGAGTGAGGTGCGATCTAACCTTTCGAATTTTGAACTGATGGCAAAGGATTTTCCAAATGACATTGAGAACTGCTTTTTAAGCAGTTCTGTTTCCTGGCATCCTTTAAAACTTGTCAATGATTAACTGCATTCACTGTCTTCCAGGTGGGTCTGTTATTTGTTGTTGTTTACGTGTACTTTGCTGGCCCCTGCACTTCCTTGCCTTCTTTGTCTCCCAGGCTCAGCAGGCTAGAACTGAGACGGCTCTGGTAGCTCTGCCCCGGGCCGGTACCAGCTTCGACTCTAGGTAGAGGATAAAGATAGCATCACCCCTTTCGGTTTTCATGTTGGCCGGGAACAGCTGCTACGCTTTGTATAGCTCTGAACCTAACATTTCATTGCAGAATTGCTGAAATTTTTAGTTTTCTGCAAGCCAGGGCTTAACCACGGGGTCTTTCACATTCAGACTTCAGAGTCTAGAATTTTCCTTTGAGAAACAGTTGCTTGCCTAGGAGTGTGGCGATGTAAGGGAACAGAGATGGGGGGGGAACTGTTTTGCATACATTGCTTTACAGATGCCGTTCCTTCTTTTCCTCTCCCTCACTTCAGATGGTTTAATTTGCTTAGGTGCTCTAACAGAGGTGTAGATAATTGAAGTAAATCTTGAGTCAGATCTAAACAAAAGAAGAAAGAACTGACCTAAAAAGAGCAACTGAACTCACGCTAATTGAATCACAGGGCCCTGTGCGCAGATTCGCCCAGACCAGCTTACCCTGAGGGGAAGGATGGGGGGGACCCTGTGCTGGCGGAGGTTTGCGTGCCCCTTAAGAACCAACTCCTGCGAGTCCCCCGTGCAGATTTCCCGGCTGCATTCCGTACTGAGGCGCATCTGGGTTAGAAGTTCAGCTGTGTGTGTGTGTGGGGGGGGGGGGACTACCATGAAAGCCATTTTGGGTTGGGCGTTTAGAAACGTTCAGAAAACGTTTCTGCCCCCTCAGAGACCAGGAGCCCTTGGTATTTGTAGATAGAATCCACTTGTTTACTGTTTCGGAGAACAGCTACATGTATGATTTGGGCATCTGTTGGATGAAACCTGACAGGCTTGCCTCAAATCTCTGTAATAAAAGATGCCACCATTTGAAATGACACGGTGTTCCTCCTTCTCCTTTGCCAGCTGTCCAGAGTGGGAAACAGGATGCCATCCTCCCCTGAGCGCCTTCTTATTCCAGAGCACCTCCAGATCATGATCACGTGGTTGTAAATACCTAAGCTGAGAGCCATCCCTCTCCTCTCTTCAGCGCCATTGTCCCTGGCTGTCCCTGGCCACTGGGGCCGCAGGGGAGGCCTTTACTTATCTATCTCTGCCTCTGTGCTCCCTCCCACCAGGTCCCTAGGGCCCTTGGGGCCCTGTGCTCCTTAAACCATCAATTCCCCTTTTCTCTTCCTCCTCCTACTCACAGCATATCACCCCCTGTCTGTTTTCTTGAGATTACTAATCAGTAAAATATTTGAGTGCCTACTGTGTGTTCAAGATTAAGATCATCCAACTTCCTTGAGCACCCTATCAAATGGTTCTTTTCTGTACTCTCTCATCTTCCCAGACTCAGAAGGTTTATGCACCTTCCTTGCTAATGCTTTCACACTTATTTGGACACTACACTCTGCCCCTTCCTACCAGTCCTTTTTCCTATCTCTGTGGCTTAACCAGGGTGTTCCCGTCCCATCCTGGACCCTCTTTACTCTGACTCCCAGCCCAGTGAGTTCTGGCCTCGCCTCTCTGGCCAGCGAATCGCATGTGTGCTCAGAAGCTCTGACCCGTAGACTAATCCCATAGTACCCAGACTTCCCCTTCTGATTCCTGTCATTTCTTCACTTTCCAGGTGCCTATAAAAGAGCTTAGCTCTACTGCCTGCTTGGAAACCTTCTTCCCAGTCCCCATTCTAGGGCGGTAGGAAATCTAGCCTGTGGCAGGAGCCCCTTACTCTCTAGCTCCCTCCATTCCATTGTACATCCAGCCTGCCTCTCTTTGTTCCCGTTTCCAGTCAGACCTCCCTCCCCTGCAGTCCCATTCCATGTTTGAACAAGTTCTCTGAAAACTGACATCATCTTCTCTGCCTACACCGAGCCCGCGGCCCCACCGCCCCAGCTTCCCGCAGCTCGCCCCCCACGCACCCTCTGTCAGCAGGACCTGCTTTCTGGGCTTTTCAGGGTCCCTTCTGTGTATGGGCTCCTTTCAGTCTCTCTTCCACCCCTCCTCCCCCTCCACTTACACCTGCCAGTGTTCTCTCCCTGGACTTCACATTAGTATCGCAAGGACAACACTTCATTCTCTTAACTTCTCATCATCTTTTTTTCTTCTTCTTTCACCCAGGTGGTGAGCTTCTAGAACACCCCCCCCCCACACACACACACCCCAGGTCTAGTGGCAGAGCCATAGTTACCAGCTGAGGTGACTGACAAATGCATTTTTTTATCATCACGGAGTATTTGAGGGCCGCAGGTGGAGTATTGTTTCCTCCAAATCATTGGAAGGGTGACTGCAGCTCCCATTTGTTAATTTTTTCAGACAGGTTTTTTTGTTTTGTTTTGTTTTTGTTTGTGTTGCTTTGTTTTAACCTCTAACCAACTTAAAGGCCAGAAAAAAATTGGTTTTCACCTTCAAAGGCTACATGAGGAAACAAGGAGCAAGCCAATCCCCCTGCCCTATACCTTTAATCAGTCGCTTTTCCCACTCCCCTGGCTGTGACTCTTGAATTTTATAGTTGATATAATCCTCCTGTTTATAGCCAATTTATTTTATTTATGCATTGCAATTTAAGGAAGGACTATTTGGTGCATAGAGGGCCTCGGTTTTAATTCTTGGCTTCTATTTAAAAGGCTCACTCATGCCATTACCTTTTGTTAATTGCAAAACAAACATCCTCCCAAGACCACCCTCTATTCTGGGACCCCTTTGAGAGTCCCAGGAATTGCTAGTGTTTGGGCCACATTTACACCTCTACGTGGATCTTACAGAAAACCTCCTCGGTGCCTTTGATGGCCTAGAGGTGGTGGTAATATGCACTCAAAAATCTGTTTTAACCTAATGGTCAGCATCAGGAAACTAACTTGGTTTTAGCAGCTATTCCTGGAATTACTGGGGGAACAAAACAAAACCATGTAAATGCAGTGACATAAATGGAGATCATGATCTCTCCCCCAACCCCCTTTCTGTAGCATGAATTCTGTTCTAACATTGGAACTGTTTACAGTAGGCATTGGAAATCATTTTGGGGGATTGATTTCACTAACTTTTATTAAGTCACTGCCATGTGTTGGATCCTGTCGGAAGTGAATTATGTGATTGATCTCATCTTCACAAGAAAAAGGAACATTTGAAAATCTGATCAAATTTATGGACTATTACCCAAGAAATTTTACATACAGTTTCAACGGTATGAATCTTGTACTTGCCTGTAGAATGGGGCTTATCAACCTGAGCATATCACTCCTTGATCAGCGCATCCTTACTTAGAGTGCGCTAAAACAGATGCTCACTGTGTGCCAGGTACTGGGCTATAACTAAAGATCTCTAAATTGAGGGAGGGAGGCAGGAGAATGGTTTCATATCTTAAGAAGGAATGCAGTCCAATTATTTTCTTTTTCGTATATTAAAAATTTTTTTTCATATATAAATTTTTTAAATATTCATTTTTGAAAGAGAGAGAGAGGGAGAGCAAGCAGGGGAGGGGCAGAGAGAGGGAGACACAGAAACCGAAGCAGGCTCCAGGCTCTGAGTTGTCAGCACAGAGCCTGATGCACGGGGCTTGAACTCCCAACCTGTGAGGTCATGACCTGAGCCGAAGTCAGATGCTTAACCAGCTGAGCCACCCAGGTGCCCCTGAAAAAAAAAATTAATTCTAAAAATCAAGTTTGCAGTGATATAATGCTTTCATTTTTTAAAAAAATCAGCATATTCCCGTGACATATATCTCATTTCACATTGCATCTTCCAGACTTTGTCCATTAACACATTATCAAAACGTAGAATGCTTAAGTGTACTATCTTGCTTTTTAAACTTGATCTGATTTTGTAACCATTTTCCCATGTTTGCACACATTGACCTTCATGTTTGAGGTAGAACCAAGTCTGAGCAGGTTTGGGGTAGATGGGGCAGGGTGGTGATGACTCACCTAGAAGAAGTCAGTCTGGCTTAGGAGATGTCCCTCTGTTGTTGGTTTCATGGGTGATTTCCCTTTATACAGTGACACTGATAAATACGGGGAAGAATAAAGGCTCATAGCAAAGTTTATTACTTCTGGGATCAGCTCACTCCCCTCTCATGCCTGCAGGTAAAACCATACCAGATCATCTTTATTCCTGCTTTTAGGGCTTAAAAACTTCAGGAAGCAAACAATCTAGTAACCCAAGATTACTGGAGGGAAAAGAAAAAAAAAAAAAAACTACCATAAACCTATGCTGTCCGGTACAACAGCTGGTAGCCACATGTGGCTATTTAAATTTAAATTAAACTTAAATAAAAATTTAAAATGTAGTTCCTTAGTTACATTAGTCTCCATTCAAGTGGTCAGTGGCCACGTGTGGTTAGCAGTTGCCATATTGGGTAGCACAGATAGAGGTCATTTTCATCGTTGGAGAACTTTCAACTGGACATCACTGCTCCAGACCCTATCAATTCAATAAAATGCTTTCCCCAGTATCTAACATGCTAGTTTTATATGATAGGCTCTTTGAAAGACAGAGGAGGATGGCTTTTGTTTTTCTCTTGTTTTACATGTGGTACAGTTTTGTGTAGACTTGTAATCTGTGAGTTAAGGCTCTCCAAGCACTTCCCCCAACATCAGCAGCTTATGTCAGTGTTCGTTAGCAGGGTCAATTTGACAATGAATACTTCTATTTACATGGCTACACATGTTATGTATTCCGTTCAAACACGAATGTTTCATCTTCCCGTGCCTGGCAGCCCCCTGCCCTCCTTTCCCACCTCCTCCAGAACCTTCTTTTTTCCCCATCTGCTCCCTTTCTGGCCACGGACGTTTTAGATTTTCTTTCGAGCGGAACTTTTCTCTTCATCCTGCTTACTAGCCAGTCCCTTCCTGCTGCATTCTCTTTATTCTCTCCCGAACTGGGAATTTTTTCTGCATCTCTGTTGCCAGCGCAGGAAGCCCAACCTCTCCCTCACCCACAGCCTCACAACAATGTCAGTCCCTTGGTGACGTCTTCCTGGATCCCTGTGCTCCTCCCCTCTGTCTCTTAGACTGTATTGCAGTGGACTCCTAACTGGGTTATGTGCCTCTCATCGTCCCTTTCCTAAAATGCTGCCAAGAAGTTTTAAAAATATCGATCTGATTATTTCATCTCAGGATTTTTTTTTTTAAAGGAAGGGGAATAGACCGTTAGTGAGTTTCCATAGTCATGAGATGAAGTTCATCCCCCTCGGATGGAACCTTGACGCCAGCATAGTCTTGCCACTGCATCTTTGCCCTCTGCCCTACTCCACTCTCCCTCTTCCAGCAACGCACTGGTATAGTGTGATGGCTCCCAAGGGTTTTATTTTCAGGGGCTAGAAAGCCAAGGCAAAACTTTTGCAGGTAGACACAAGGGATTGTCTTTTCTGTCTCTCTCTCTCTCTCTCTCTCTCTCTCGCCAAGTAAGGGTGTTAATAACCAGTCTCAACCATCTACTGTCTTTATCATCTCATTTTAAAATTGAGGCACCTGACCCTAAGAAAAGAATGAATTCAGTACTGTGAGTATCTTAGTAAGTCGTGTGGTTTTCTTTATTTGCTCCAGCATGGGTGAAAATGTAGGCGTGTATGGGCCAGTGTTTTTGTGACACCGTGTACCATCCAGACATACCTCTTGAGTCTCCACGCATTTCCTTCTAACTGCTATGCCCTGTCTTCTGAAAGCCAGATCTTTCCTTTAAGCTCAGGTTTGCTTCTGCCCTACTGCCCTCACGCTTGATGACCTACCTCTCGGGAGGCTTGCAGCCCTAAAGTGTTTGGCTCACGATTCATTTTCCCTCGGATTAGAACTTATCTCCATGTGTCTTGTCTATCTCTGCAGCCCGAATGTGAGCCTTTGAGGCCTGGGGCTCTGTCTTAGAGTTCCTGGTCGTTCTCCAATCTAGAACATTAGCAGACTAATGTCTGAGAATGACCACCATCTTCTTTCAGGTTTTCACATTGATACGAAATCTTGCCCTACATCTAGGGCACAAAAACAGTATAGAACATCTTCAACAAGTTAACTCCTTGCAGAGAGAATGCACCTTTTCTGTGTACTGTCCTTAACTTTGACTTGAGTACACTGAAAGCTGCAAGAATGGGGCCTGGAAGTCAAACCCCAGGAAAATGAGGAGACCCTTTTTTGTTTTTAATGTTTCTTTATTTTTGAGAGAGAAAGAGCATGCACGCAAGTGGGGGAGGGGCAGAGAGAGAGAGGGAGACACAGAATCTGAAGCAGGCTCCAGGCTCTGAACTGTCAGCACAGAGCCTGATACGCGGCTCGAACCCACGAATCACGAGATCATGACCTGAGCCGAAGTCGGATGCTTAACCGACTAAGCCACCCAGGTGCCCTGAGACCCAGTTTTTAAAAATGAAACCTCTCTGGTAGCTGAAGCCATCGAAATGACAAGTACAGAGACACTGTGATCATTCTGAGCCTGGCAACTTTGAATGGATTACTGTGTCCCTTTGTTTTCTCTTTCTCCAAACTGAAAAAAAAAAAAAACAAAAAAACATTTGCCTAATGTGAATAATAGTATTTGACTATAAATTTGGGTTGTACAGGACACATGACTCACACCAGGAGCATGGTACTTTAAAGATCTTCATGTAAGATAGAACTGGAATTACTTTGCATATCTGTCTTCCAGACTGGATTCCCTTTAGAAGAATCTCGGCTGGTAGGGTTAAAATAAAAAAAAAAGTTATCACAATTAGTAGTTTCTTGTGGGTGAAGCCTTAAAAGGATTATTCTTGCCTTGGCCAATGCATAACATTAGGGGTTAATTCCAAGTAATCAAAAGACAGTGAGGTTTTTTCCCTACATCTCTGTCTTTCCTGCAAACAGCAGTTTTACTATAGTCAGGTAGCAAACTGTTGTATAATCTGTTAGTCCTTTTCTCTCCCTGCCATCCACCCCCACCCCCACCCCCACTCCCCAGCCCTTAGGAAAACTCTGTTTCCAGATTGGGAACATGCCAGGATGTCACTGGCCTCTAATAGAGTTTATGGAAAAGTGTCAGTTACAATTCCAAATCTGTTAAGTAACCGGGGCCACTCTCTTGAGGTATATTTTGACTTCTGCGTTCTAGTTGTGGGGCCGGCAGAGTATGAAATTGGGTTTGTGTGAACATGTGTGTGCCTGGGTGTAGTGGACTACGTTTTCTTTCCAGAATCATAATGAAGCATCTTAAAGGGCTCTGAGAACGTTTCCTCGGGCATATTCAGTGAGCACGGTAGATGCCGTTGTTTCGCAAGTTTTTGCTTTTCTTTGTCTGTACCGGTTGTTCTGACTTCATGGCTGGGAGGAAATTGAGGACGTTGAAGAGTGCCTGCTGTTTGGCTTGTGGTGCCGAACCGGTTAGCTAGCTCCTGTTCTCAGATGGGCCAACAACAGGGCCAAGCCCCACAGCGATGGGAGAGGGGACACGCAGAATGCAACCTCCTGGATTTTGCATGGGGACAGCGTGGCTGATCTGGTCTGCACACTCTTGTGTATTGCCTGGGCCTTGTAAAGGGAGATCCTAAAAATACCGGCCCCATCTTAGAGTGATGGCATAGAAATTTGTGTTGCGAATTTAATGTACAGCCTGGCTTCTGTCGCTCATTTGCCACCGTAACTCTCCATGGCCTTGCTTACTGTCGTCGCACCACCGTGTTCCCCGCTCCTCCCCCAGGCCTCTTACCTCGGAGATTGTGAGGGGCTAAGGGGTACTTAGGCAAGGAAGTTTTTCTTTGTCTTTTCTTTTTTTTTTTTTTAGTTGACTTTGTAAAGATTTTCTCTATACTCCAGGAACTCTGGTGGGCTGTTTTGAACATCTGATCTTATCATCCTCTGAACCCATTAACCTCACATATGCTGGTGTGAGGCCAAGAGAATGAACTCCTGGTCTTGAATGGCAGGGAGGCAGTGTCCTCTGTACTCTGGTGGGTGAACTCCTTCTGGTTCCCGTAAGTGGCAAACGGCCCCACAACTGCCTTGATCTGCTATGAAATGGGACTTTGCTGCCATTGCCAATCCTGGATGTTCACAGGGATGTTCATAGTGTTCAGCAGCAGGTGAAAGTCCTTTTGAGCCCGGACCTAGGCATCCCAGCAGAGTTGAGTCGCATACAGAGTTAAGCCTGGAAGGACATCAGAGGTCATGGCCTGCCTTCTACACACGAAGGATCCAGTGTATTCCAGGCTTATGCAAGGAAGCACATGACATACAGATTGCTCTGGGTTCCAGTGGCTCAAGAATGGTATTAAATGCCACTGCATTATTATGATAATGACAGTGTTAACTCAGAGTTTAACTTGAGCTACCCTTAGTAACTTCTGGGGCTTCCGTACTTTGATGAAGTCAGCTCATATTTGCTGCCGACAAAAGGCAACTACATACGTGAGCCTGGAAAGTGAGTCCTCTTTCTTGGAAGCATCAAGCCGCTCCCACACGGAGGGACAGGGAGTCCTGGTACATTGGACTTGGAGGCTTTTAAAGTTGGAGCTGAAATGGATGCTGGGTAGGTGTTGCTCAGGCATTGTTCCAAGGTTCTGGAGGCCAGTAATACTTTAAACAAGTCAAACAGCCCCTCGAAGGGAGCTGCAGGAAATCCAGTCCTTGGCCTCATGTTGTTGCATGGTCAGCGGGAGATAAAAGGACGGACTGTTGGAGGCGAGGCCCCTCCTATCACTGGATGGCAAACTGTTAAGGGAAGATAAAAGGAAAAGAGTAGGGATGTTCTTTTTGAACAACGAGAGGGTGCCTTTATCACAGGCATTCAAGTAAAATGAAGGGGGTGAGCGAGAGAGCGTCAGCTTTATGATTGCAAGCGGGCTGAAGAACTCTGTTTGAGAAGCAGGACGTGGTTTCACAGCATCCTAAAACCATTTTGTGTCAGAGTATTAGTGGAGGCCAGTCTTTTTTCAACTGATATCCCCATTTGCCTGGGGACATTTGTATTACATACTGCTTAAGTTAAATGGGCCTGAGCCGGGCCCTCTAAACTTTGTGCTCCAGAAGTTTTCCCTGTGGGGGTGTCTGACCCCTGGAGACCCGGTGGAAGCATCAGGCCGTCCTTGGGCCAAGCAGAAGAGCCCCGCAGGGCTGTGTGTTCCCTGTGCCGCTGGCGAGGTGCACAGGCCAGCGCCGTTTGCTTTCTCAGTGACGTGTCTCCTCTTAGGCTCACTTCTGGTGCCGGCCCAATGCTCACTCAACTGGTGATCTCCCCTTTGAGATCGTCCTTTCTGTTCTTTGTCACTTAGGAAGGAAGTCTAGGGGCTTGCAAAAGGTTCTTAAGGGTCAGGGTGGGGCTTTTAGTGTGAACCCACACTGAGGAGCCTGGGCCTGGCCAGTGCCCTGTGGGTGCTCAGTCACACAGAGACGAACCGCGTGCTTTGGGCAACTCTATCCTTGTTTCGGACCCTGCTGGGCTGTTGAGAGCCGGGCCCTTTGTGTTGGTGCCACAGCAGCGCAATTAGACACCCTCCGGAGTCCAGGAGTGCAGTTGTCGGGAACTAATCACCCTCCTGGCGGGTCAGGGCAGAAACAGCCAGGAGGGCCCGTGTGCCTCAGACTTCCTCCAGGACTGTGCTAATCTCCCTTCCTTCCGAGGTGCCTCTCTGTTGGTTGGCTCCTTAGTGCTGGGGCTGGGGGACCGGCCCCACGTGGCACCTTCCTCCCCAGTGCCTCATCCTGCCCTGGAAATAAGCTTTTGGTTTGGGCTCAGTGGACTTTAAGAAAAACCATGTGCTTGCTAATGTTTTTGATTGGTCGACTTGTGATAAACACTTATCAGCCTCTTATATCTCAGAGTATTTGTTTTTCTTCATAATTTCTTAGAGGCAAAACAGAGGGAGAAAGGTCACCCATTAGAGGGCATAGAGGGCAGGCCCACAGAGCTCCTGGTAGTTTGGGCACGGTTGCTTCACCCAGCAGTCATTCTCAGCTGACGGTTTGTAATGTCTGATCACCCACTGTGAAATTTTGACCACAGCTGACCACTTTTCCAATGGGCAAGGGAAGAAGTGATCTCCTCCCTCTGCCTTCTCTGAGCCATTAGGGTGGGTAGAACAACACTTTCTGTCTCCCATGAACTAATTTGGGTTTTATAAGGGGTGTCATCTTGAAATGGCCCTAAATCCTGGGAATTTGAAGCCCCGGTCCCTGATTAATCACCTGCCCTTGGAATCCTTAGCTTGCATCCAGCCCCTCAGCAGGGGAAAAGTGGAGAATCCTGTTCCTGCAGCCCCTTTCCCCAAGCATGTCAGAAAGGCCAGCCCTACGACCTCATGGCCTGTTTAAGAGTTGCAGGATATTGCCTAAAACCCTTCTGCAAACGGCCGCTGAACTTTACTCCAGCCTCTCCTCCTCTGAGCTGTAATGTGACTGAAGGCAGCCAGACCCACTTCAGAGGAGAGTCTGGGAGTGACTGGGTGTCGGCTGCAGGACACTCAGGTTCCACAGCTGGGAGGGAAGAGGTGCTCAAGAAGGAAGAGCCAGCCCATCCCGGCGGGAGCCCGAAGCGCCAGCCTGCTTGATTAAGCAAATGCGAAGTTCCCCGGGATTTGTGTCAGCCGCAGACTGAAGCTGGAGGGGTTTTATTTCCTGCTCTCCGTGTGACGTTGGCAGTGGCTGCTCTACCCCTCACTGCTAACGGGATTGCGTTTGTGATGAATTATATCCCCTTGTTCAACATGGGGGCTGGAATGGAAATTCTTCAAGATCCTCCAACTGACCCCTGCCCTCCAAGCATTGGTGGTGCAGGAGGTGAGGCCCACGGATGAATCTAGGAGTTGGGGGGAGACTTGGCCCAGGGGCTAAATGAACTGGAATGTGAGGAGGTAAAGGGCATAACATAGATAGCTGGCATTGACGGGCACTGTACTGCCTGTTAAGTGTCTTAGTAGATACTCCTTTGACTGATCCTGGTTTTGTGAGAGCAGTATTACTAGCTTCATTTTCCAGATGCGGGCTGAGGCTCAGAGACTTAAAGTCTCTCCATTGGTGGCAAGCTGAGCTTCCAGTCCAAGACATCTTGCACTCTTGATGCTCTGCTACTGTAATGTATTCTCCTCGTTCCTGCTTCTGGATCTTACAGGATTAGGGAGAAGGGACGGCCCTCTTCGAGGTACAGAATCTGAAAGTCAAAAGGAGGATCTAAATAATTTGGTCTCTCACCCTCTGCAAAACTGAGCTGTGGTGACTCCGCCTCTGCTTGAATACTTCCAGGGACAGCAAGCTCATGACTACATTTCTTGGGGCCTCACTCCATCCGTGAGCAGCTCTGGTTGTTCAAGGCTCTGGTAAAAGGATTGCGGGGTCCCAGACCTGCTTCCTGGTGCCTCCCACCCAGATGTTGTTCCTGCCGTGGTGAACACATGAGAGGAGTGTGCCCCCTTTTCCAGAATATCTCCGGTTCCTTCAGCCATTTCTTGGTTTCCCCCTGACTTGGTTTCCCAGTCCTATAGCTTGCTAATTGCCCTTCTCTGAATGGTTTTTCCATGATCATCTTTGGTGCAGAGGAAGGTACCAGAGAATTTTGGAGTCCGACAACCTCAGGCTAGAATCCCGGCCCTGCCCCTCTAGGAGCTGCTTAATAGCCAGCCAGATAACCTCATCATTGCCTTGTAAGGTTTGGGGAAGGATTAAATGTACGTGAAGTACCTCACACACTTTCCAGCCCAGAGTTTATGTCACAAATAGTTAATGCCCCCTAGTTATTGGGGAAGGAGGTACTCTGAAAGACGTGTAATTGGATCTACACCAGACTTCTGATTTAAATCCTGTTTGCTCTTAAGGCAGTATTCTTCTTTCTTTAAATTGCTCAGCCAAGGTGTGATGTGGAGGCCTCTCCCCACCCTTTCCTGATAAGCCAGCAGAGCAGATCTTAGGGTGGGGAGGGTGGGGGCTTCTAAATTCAGTTTCCTGCAGGGTGGGGGGAGACATCTTCTGCCTTAGCCCAGAAAAGCCTGCCCTGCCCTGGGGGTAGGTGCCGGTACCCAGTGGGTCATCTGACCTCTGCCCGGCTGGAGTGCTCCCTCAGTTAGGGCCTCCTGGCAGCCCGCCTCTTCTCTTCACCTGCTTCCTCAGGCAGAGTAGGGAGTCCTACACGGTTCTGCTAAGTTGGGCAAGATGGTGATGAAATACCAGATCCTGGTGGCCAGTTTAGGAGAAAAGACTAGCTCACCTGGAGAGAGAGGGCCACGCTCGGTGGGCCACCAAGCCACCCTCCTCCCCCCCAAAAGGCCAGGGATCTGGGTAACAAATGGCTGCCATGTGGCAGCTGTGACGGCTTCGCGAGTCTGGCAGTAGTTAGTTAGATCCTGTCAGTAAGACGTGCTCCCGGGAGAAGAGCTGCAAGGAGTGGAGTCAGCTTCTTCACAGGCTAATTTACTGACAGAAAAGCTTATAAGCCAGACTTTGCCCCATTTCCCCCCTCTGAACAAGCCAGCTGCACTGTGGAGAGAGAGGTACGGGAAGAAGAGTGGGGTACCACGGATGATTTTATCTAGCACATACCAGGAAACCTCCCCATCTTCCCAGCAGTTTGTATTTAAATAGTAAATTTGATCTGACTCACGTAGTTAAGTTTGGTAAGCAAGAACCCTGTCTTCCAAGTCAACACTTGCCTCCCTGCTGAAATTGTATGTAATGTAACAATCAAAATGTCCAAGTGATTTTTAGTTTTAAAAGAGAAACTGCTTCCAGCATGGAACCCATCACTCTCCCCGAAGCCGAAGCCGCTCCTTCCCCACATGCTTTACTGAATATTTAAAATGTTCCTGTACCTGAGGACAGTATTCCTTGTGAAAAGTCAGCAGCTTGTGGCATTGCCAGTATCCACGGGGGCACCTGAAACCTGATCAGTAAAGGGCAGCCACTCTGGGCTGCAGGAATGATCTCTTGGATTTTTCCTTCCCCTTCCGAGGGGAAGAGACATTAAGAGACAAACTGCAGGAGACCATGAGCTAGTTCTGAGGCTGTTATGGTTCTTTAGGATTGCCTTCCCTCAGAGTTCTCCTCCCCGACTGTTCCTTCTCTCCTGCCCCTCGTGGCCCTTGCTGCCACGAGCAGCAGAGAAATTGTGGGGGGAGGGTGCCGTGAGGGGGTCCGGGACCACCAGAAATCCCGGCTGCAGGTTCAACTGTGGAGAACATCCTCCAGTACCCTTTCTGTGAGTGGCAGCTTGGCCAGTGCTTTCTGGAGAGACGACTTCGAGGGCCCAGAGCTTCACAGAGGCCAGGCTGAGCGGTTTTGCTTCCCGCACACTGTAGGCCAGCCCTGCCCTGTCTGAAGTTCACATCTGACGTGTCCCTGTTCCTGAGCAGCTAAAATAGGCCCTGCATATTTAATCCCTCCCACACATATACTTTCCTTCGTTCGTTCGTTCATTATTTCGTTCGTTCGTTCATTCATTCATTCATTCATTCAATCATTCATAGTGGTGAATACAGCTGAAGTTAAAACTGAGATCTGTCTCCAGTGCTTTGATTTTTGCTCTGGGGCTATGCTAAAACAGTGGCTTCTCCCAAATCTTCACGGAAAGAAAGTTTCCCAGGGAGATCCTTCGTTTTATGTCCCCCCTCTTCCAGAATTCTACGTAAAGTTGAATGCTAGTTTTCAAGGCTGCATCCGAACCCCCCGAGAGCTAACATACAGGTTACAGGATCCATCCCTGGAGGTATTTCTGACATAGTCGTTCTGGCGTGGGGCCCAAGCACCTGTGTTTCTTTCTTCCTTTTGGTCTTATTGCAGTATCCTTGACACACAGCACTGGGTAAGTTTAAGGTGCACAGTGTAAAGACCTGATTTTGCATATATTGAGAATCTGCATTTCTAGCAAAGGTCCGGGATGCCGTTGCATGAGGACTACACTTTGGGGTGGCCGGTGCTGGAGGTTTAGTGGTAGTTAACTTCTCACTGACTGGATGAGGCCAAGATTTCCTTCGCGTGGTATTCACTTCATTTTTGATCTGTGCGGTTCTGTCTGCTCCCTCTCCCAACCGTCTGTGTTCCTCTTCTCTGGCCCCCTCCCTGCCCTGCTACTTCCCCGCCACAGACACCTTGTTAGAACCCCAGCACCTGAAAGTGTAGACTTCCCCGTCAGAATTCCTCTCGCTCCAGGCCTGCATTCCATTTGCACGGAAGCAGGAGTGACCCAGAGGATACAGACTGCCTCTGAGCTCACATCGCTGGATCAGTTGGATCCAGCCACTTGGACAGACTGGGCTATTTGGGATTTCAGGCAGAGGCTGGTGGCTTCCTTCCAGTTTCCTTCTCCTTCTAGAACACAAGGGTGTAGAATGTGGAGGTCCCCCCACCCCCATCCCTTTGCGCAGCAAGGGCAGTGGTGAGTGCTTGCAGACCCTTACCCCATGTGGTGAACTTTTCAATCAGAGGTGGAAGTCCAGTCGTGCGTCCTCAGAGAGTGGAAGGCAGAGGTGAAGGTGTAAGGTGAGAGCTCCTTGCCCTCCCTAGAAACAGGTAAAAGTGGGAGGCCAGGTGCTGAGCCATCTGGAAGGGCAGAAATGCCCCAGAATATGATTGGGACAAGTCAGAGAATGTGTATCTATTCTCTCAAGCCCTGTGCCAGGAATTGCAAATTTTGTCTAAAAGAAGCTTAGTGGAGTTTAGAAACTAGATTTGCCTTGCTCTCCAGCATGATCTTAGGGGTAAGTTGCTTAACCCCCTACACCTTAGTGTGCTCATCTGTACAGTGGAACCAGTAC
This sequence comes from Lynx rufus, assembly GCF_022079265.1. Classification (NCBI taxonomy): domain Eukaryota; kingdom Metazoa; phylum Chordata; class Mammalia; order Carnivora; family Felidae; genus Lynx; species Lynx rufus. The sequence goes on from NW_025814878.1 coordinate 125,126,296, forward strand.
TCCTCTGTGTTGCTGGGAGGATTAAATGAGATACTGCACTTAGTGTGTGGCAAGTAGTGTTCAAAACTCATTAGCTGGTGTCATCATCGTTAGTAGTATTAGTATTAATATTGCAGAGTTTTATAATAAAAACCCTCGGGGGTTCCACCAGAGGGAATGAGGGAAGCTTCGTGTGGAAGGTGGCCCCTGCAGGATTGGATTCGGGGAGACATACATTCTGGAGGAAGAAACTGAATGGAGAGGTAATCATGGAAACTGGGCAAGAAGGCTAGAAGGTAAACTAAGGCCAGAGCCTGGAGAGCTTTGAGTGGCAGGTCAGAAAGTGTTACCACTTCCCACATATATGGTCCTGGGACCTGGGGTACTGCCCTGCCCCCTCCTCCTGACTTTCCTTTCCTAAACTTGGGCTTTGCCAAGTGGTGCATTCTCCACCGCCCACCCCGTCTCCTCACGCAGTGGGGTGAAGATCCAGAACTGGCAGGTGCAGCCCACGGTGCCCAGTTGTGCCCAGTCTGCTGGAGTGCTCTGTGCCACACTCCAAGGCTTCGTTTGACCAAAGCCCATGCCAGCGAGGGGGCAGGGTGGCCTGCCTGGGTTGCCGCCCTCTCCAAGGCACAGACTGAGCCCTACGCCAAGAAACACATCAACTTCCTGGAACTCAGAGCCGTCATCACAGCTGTGAGCTTTCAGAGCACACTCGAGGCTGTCCTGGTTAGAGGAGACCGTCTCGTCCCTAGGCTTGCAGGCCAAGGAGAACGGGCATTGCCATGGTGCGACATCCAGCCTGGTCTGGTTTTGTCTCCAGCCTAACTCAGATGGAGGAAAGAATGTTTCCTTCCTGATGGAGCCCATCCTAAGAGAGACGTCCTCGCTGCTTCTAGAGCTCCCTTAGAAGCCAGAGCATTTTAGTATCTGAACTCCTTTTCACTCAGACTCTTTGAGACTGTCCCGGGTTGGCCCCACCCGGCCAGCTAGACCGTCCACTAGGCTGTTCCAGTCCACAGATCAACCATCTCAAGTATTGTGGTCCTCTGTAGGCTCAGCGCTGTCCGTGGGCCTCTAGTGTCATCCTAGGCATCTAACTTACCCCATCTGTCCTGCGGGCCTTAGGACAGATTTTAGATTTCACTGAAGAATCCTCTGGGTTTTCAGAAGCTGAGAAGCTTTGTTTCTAGACCATCTTCCCTTTTATCTTTCATCTCCCGCTTGCTATCTCTGTTGGACCTGGAGACAGACTCCTTAATCTTTTCTTTCTGGCTTTACATAGCATTGTCCCTTATCTGCTCAGGGGCTGGGGCCTGGGGGCTGGCCTTCCCTGCCCCCTCATCCTCACAGATGGACCTCTGCCCACTCCAAGACATCTTGCTTCCATTGGATCTAGGCAGAGCCCGTGTGGGAATGCAAATCCAGAAATTCAGCATCCTCCCTTGGGAGGCCCCGAGACCACCCCTCTAAATTCCCAGCCTGTGCTGCAGTCACTTACCCCCGCGGGAGTCACCTTCTAGAACAGAACCTCTCCTCACTAGGTCTTTTTTTTCCCTTTTTCCTTCTTCTTCCCCCCCCCCCCCCCCCCCGCTTTCCCTGAGGCGATGGTGATAGAGGTAAGGGGTATCTTGAATGTTCTTCCAGGAACTGTCCCGTACTTTTCCACTCGCTGAGTTCTGTGAATCCCTCAGGCCTGGTGGAACCCCAGACAAACAGGGTAGTGACTCTTGTTACTCAGCTAGAATTGCAAGATATGCTAACTATTCAAATCCTTTACATCCAAGATCAGAGGATGAAAGTTTCAGGGTCAAGTGTGTTGGCGTTGGCCCTCTCCCACCTTGGTTCCCGGTGTGTATTGAGATTACTCGGTGGACTTTTTAACAGTATCTTTTTTAAATGAGGGAGGGAGGGAGTTCAAATTTTAATGAGAGTCTTAGTTATTATATTGTGAAAGTTTAAATTGCAGAGACTCATCTCTCTGATGTGTGTTTTTAACAATTCTATATGGAACTGTAATTCACTTTACTTATTTGGAGATCGTGGTAGTTTCAAAAACAAAACAAAACAAAAAAACAAAAAACCATGGAGGTATTCCTCTTCAGACTTTCTTCCTAATAAAAGTTGCCACGAATGAAGAAATGAATAATAACAGGGAAATTTGGCTTGTTTTTTTTTTTTTTTTTTTTTTTGCGTGTGTTTTTTTTTTCTTCCACAGTGTTTCATTTCACCCCTAGGCATCTTTAAGTTTGGGTGGGGATGATCTGAAAGGATGTTTTGTTTGTGCATTTCTAAAACCTCATGGGCATTTTAATAAACTTGACTTGATTCAGAGTTTAAAGGAAGGTGGGTTAGATGTCAACTAAAACCAGGATTCTTATCCTGCTTATCCTCAGATGAGTGTCTGGGGCCCCTGAACTTTTGATGCGGAAGGGAAATGTCGAATGTAGAGTACGTGCACTTTCCTGTGGGAAGGTCCATAACTTTTATCACACCCTTTAGGAGGTTCTCATCCCCCAAAACCACTGAGAATTATTGGGGTAGTAAGAAGGATTCCTCGAGACTTACAGGGCCTCTGTCCCATTCAGGGGCTGTCCCTACAGTTACTCCTTATTTCTTGATACTTTCTTCAGAATCCAAAGAACTTTTCAAAAGAGAAGGGGGCAAAGAGAAAAGATGGAGAATCGAAGCAGTGAGGTGGAGGGAGAGTGTTTGTGGCCTCAGGAGCTTCTTGTCATGGGTCGGTGGCCCTTTCTCGCCCCAGCTGACCAGTCCTGCAGGGGGCTTGCCCGCCCTAGGTGCTCAGGAACTACAAAGTGAGGAACATTCAAGGTGATAACTAGGCGTGTGACAGGATTGAGCACCTTTCTCCAGACACTGCGAAAAGGGATACGAATGAAAAGGTGGGCCACGCCAGGGTTTCTTGGCAGGGCTTGATTTATGTCTTTCTCGATCTTCTCCCAGTTTTGCACTCCTCCGTTTAGCTGCGGGGAGCCGTTTCCAGAAACCGAGAGAATGTGGCTGAAGGCTGCAGCTCTGGAAATCCTGCATTCCTTTGCTTGCTGACTTTGTAGAGGGCCAACTTGCTCCCAGGGAAGGGACTTGAGGCCCCTGCACCCCAGAGCAGACTCGCTCAGACTCCCCGAGGAGCCTGTGTCATTTGAAAAGGTTTCTGTATACCCCCTACTGAAAGGAGAAGATACGTGTTTGGTCCTATCTGAACCGTCATGGACACTTCCCCCATCACTCAGGAGAAGATGCACTAATCTGTCCTTTACATTAAGAGACTGTTTGGTTCCATGGTGTTTACTCTCTTCAGCTGTCTTCTTTCCACTCTGCTGCTGATAGCACTTAGTGCTGTCTTGTTCTCCTCTGCCCTTGAAGCTGGCAGCATCAGCATCTGCTCTTAATATGCCACTAAGATGCCCAGAGCTCTGCCTGGGCCAGTGGTCCCAGCTGCCCTCATGTGATATGGCTCCTGACCTGCTGGGGCGTGCTAGGGGGTTCTTGTCTGTCCAAGGCACTCTCAACTCCGGTGGATGCTAGCGGGTAGCTCTGGGCAGAATCAGCCTCGGAGCCGGAAGGAAGCTTGCTTCTACGTGCAGGCGGGGATGGGAAATGTTCTGTTGCCCTTGTGCCCTCCCAGATCCCTGGGAAAAGGGATCCGGACACAGGATCGTTTCTGCCTGGTCTTGACTCCCTCTTCATGCCACCTTTTCTCATTTTTGCAGGCTGCTCCGACTCTGTACTCCAGAAGTGGTGGCTTTGAGGTGTGACCCTGCCCACGCCTGGGCCAGCGTCTGCTCCTCGGTAAGGAGGGCCAGCTTGATAAGACGAAGAAAACAGGTCAGTTACACTTTATGGACTCCACTTGAGGCCCAGTAATTTCCAGTGTTGTCTTCCTTTCCCTCCCCCTCCCTCCCCACATTCCCTATGGGTTGCCCTTTTTCTTCCCAAGGTCCTCCTGAGGCTTTGACGCAAAACCACAATGAAATTGTAACTCTGAGTTGCGAGCTCTTCTGATCCAGTGGGCCTGAAGTGTAGGATGAGAAATCTCAGAGGGTACCGGGTATTGGTCTCACAGGAAGGAGTGTTCACACAGCAGAGCCCTGCTTCTCCCTCCCCGCCGCCCCCTGTCGCCCAAATTCAGGCAGTTTGTGTTAAAAACTGGAATGCCAGGCCAGTCCACTTGGCCATGTCCATGAAGATGATGACTTCTTTTCTTATCTGTGATTTGGGAACTCCATCTGGGTTCCCAGCTCTCTCTGGTTCCAGTTGGAAGACATTGCCTTAGAATGGGGTTAGTGATTTTTAATTTGTTTATTGTTATGATTTTATTGGTGGTGGTTATTTGCAGTGGTAGGGCTGATGTGGAGGGTGGCGTCAGGGAGCAAAGGAAAGAATGAAAATATTGAGACTATTAATATCTGTAAAGAAAAAAATGTGCTTTGTAAATGGACTTCAAGCTGTTCAACTTCTCTTTCATCGCTGAGATCAAATCTCAGAAGGTTTAGGTTTGTTAGTTTCGGTTATTACCCCAGTATAGCCCAACGTCAGGTATAGGTAGGTAGAACTCACTAATAATCCTGGCCGACTGGCCTCTGGGTAAATTAGCGCATAGATGTGCCTTAATGCTAAGGTGGATTTTTTTTTTTCCCCATAACCTGGAACAATGAGCTACCTTATTTTATACCAGGACCTTTCCCTTCTTCCCTGCTGCATCCTTTCAAAGGGAGAACTCAAGCATAAGACGCAGGAGCACACTGGAGTAAAAACCTGTGCTGGGTGTATAAGGCTGGTTTGTGTTGCTTCTGGAACAGCAATTGAGGGATGAGTCCAATGACGGTGCTCTTCTTTTCAAACAGTGTAGCTGGGGGGTTCATTTTACTAATTGCACTTTCCAGATTGAGACAAGAAGAGTCTCTATTAAAAAAATAACATTGCTGGGGCACCTGGGTGGCTCAGTCGGTTAAGTGTCCGACTCTTTGATTTTTGGCTCAGGTCATGATCTCACAGTTCATGGGTTTGAGTCCCATGTCGGGCTCTGTACTGAGGTAAGGAGTCTGCTTGGGATTCTTTCTTTTTTTCTCTCTCTCTCTGCCCCTCCCCTGCTTGCACTGTCTCTCCCTCCCTCCCTCCCTCCCTCCCTCCCTCCCTCCCTCCCTCTCCCTCTCTCTCTCTCTCTCTCTCTCTCAAAATAAATAAATAAACTTTAAAAAATTTATTGAAAAATATATACATATTGCTACTTACATTTAAACTAGGTAAAGGAAGTAAACACAGGTGATCTTGGTGTCATCACTGAGTAGTGTCAACGCTTTACACTTTATCCCAGAAAAGGAAATAAATGTAGCAAATGTCTTCCTGCCCAGTCAAAATGGGAAATAACAAGTTTGTGTGGCTTTTTTCTTTTCCAGTTGGAATAAGCCTTTGCAACATTCAGCCCTTATGTTGGTTAGTGTGGTGACAATGGCTAGGTATTGTGTATTTAAGACACTTAGGGAGTTTGTAAGAATGTATATTGGATGTTATAATGACTGTAACAAAAATTATCCCTAGTAATCTGGCTCTGTAACATGAATGTATTTTTGTTACTTCTCATGTTGTCTGTTTCTCTCCTCTCCATTTTCTCAGTGAATCGAATGTAATTTTTACAACTTATAAAATTCTACATTTAGTCCTAGAGGTGTTTACTCTAACCTGTTCCCAGATTTCCATAAATTCTACCACATTTTCCTTTTTTCCTAGTATCAGGACATAAGCAAGATTACCTTCTAAACTCCTCCTATGAATCAGAAAGGTTAACTTTCTTTTTACTGACATAACATAATTACAAAAAACAGTTTCTGGCCAGTTATTTTATAATTTACTATATATTACAACTATGGGGAAGGGGTTTTAGTATCAAAGGTATCCACATATTTGAATCAAACAGATGATTGTCTGCTGATTGATTGCAACACCTCTAGGAACCAATGGTACTTTTAGAGATGCAGGTGTGCCTGTGTATGTATGCACACTTACATGTGTATGTTTGTGTCTCGTGGTTTTCCCAAGAGAGAGAAATCTCCCAAATAAATTTTCAAAGACCGTTAAAATAGGAAGTTTGAAGCACAATTTTGAATGGTCTTCTGGTGGCGAAACCACAGAAGGACTGCAGTTTGGCCTTTGCTTTAATTTTGAACATAGCTCTTCTCTCTTTATAGGAAAGATGTGCGGGCTAAGACGAGGTCTGTTGTCTCGAATTGCATGTTTCTGCAGTTAGTCCTTTTCGTCCCCATTTGGAAATCCGTTAAGTCCATATCTTCAAAATGGCTGCCCACAAGGAAGGCACGTTTTGTCTTTTGGCTGGAAAAGTACCGTTTCTGAGATTCTCTTTGGCTCTTTTGCTAAGGTTTTAGCTTGAGACTTCTGAGCTGACAACAACGTGGCTTAATAAAGTTATGTCCCCAGGCCCTTCCTGCTCTGCTTGCTGCTGGCTGCATTGGTAGCTCTGGGTGTTACCATTTGTCATATCCTAGGTCATGTCCCCTCAAGTTGGAGGAGGAAACCACAAGAAATCATGTTCTTTCTGGTGGTGTTCCTGAGCATTCACTTGGCTGCCGAGATGATGAGCTTGATCTTTGACTACAAGTCCAGTAGAGGACATGTGGAATTTATCAAGGCACAGTTAATATAGGTCAGTACAGGATCTGAGGCTTACTGGCAGGGCTTTGGCTCTAGATAAAATGAGGGAAGTAACTTACCTGCAGACTTAATCTGAGGCCATATCACAGCCATAGTAAGGCATGTAACTGGATGGCACTTCTCAAAGGAAGGTAACTAGAAAAGGCTGCAGAAGTCAATTTTGCAATGGCCACGAGGTGTGGCGGGTGTTCCGGTTGGTCATGCCGTTCCTGTTACCAGCTTTCTTTGAGGCCTGACCTAATACTACATAGTCTAGTACTAGACTACGAGCCTTTCGTGAATTGCTTTCCTGCCTTATCTTCAGTCACTTTTAGGTAGAGGTGGGAGGGGGGTCAAGTAGGAGTCTGAATGCTCGTGGGGGACTGGGGTAGAGTATGGAGGGAAATTCAGTGTGTGTGTAGTTAAGAGCTCCAGAAAGTAAAATACCACAAAATCGTTTTGGCTGTTGGGAGTGACGGTGACAGCACTGTAGGGAACATCAGTTAAGGTTGAAAAACAACCACAGAATGTGGTTTTGGAAGAAAGACATGACTTTTAAAATCGCCTCCCTTTTGTTCTCCCTGTATTCTCATGAATATAGTAGCCTGAGATTACAACAAGTAAATGGCATCAGTTTTTTCTTCCCTAAGTGAAAAGGCATTCACTGATTTTTTTTTTTTTTTTTTTGCCTTTGCTTCCCTTCCAGTGTCAACAAGTGATACAAGAGAAGAAAAAAAAGAAGTGAACACAGACTCATTTCCTACTCCACGTGGATGATAGCTATAGCAAGGGAAAACCTCATAGTATATCAGTTGGGGCAGAAAATGGAGGTAATTGGCAGTGGGGGTTGGGTTTTCCTTCCATCCATCTTCTGGGGTATAGGTACATTACCTACTCATATATTTTAAGAAACGGTCCTTTTTATGTTGATTTGAAGTTTGGTTATAATTCTGAGAGGATTGCCTTCTCAGTTGTCGTGTACAATTTGGGCTCCCCATTAAGAGCACTGAATTACAGCAGTGGAGTTACGTGAGACCTGAAGGTTCTCATCATAAGTTGTTAAGTCTAGAACATTCCTGTAGTAGTAAATGAGCTTGGTTTTTAGGAGGGTGCCGGGCAAATGTCAGCTCCCTGGGCTGACAGAAAGACTCCAGAGCCTTTCCCTGCTCTGTCTAATGAAAGATTAGGAAAGGCCAGGAGACCTGCCTCTGCTAGTTTGGGGGGTTGTGTCAGTACAGATGCACAGAAAGGAAGCGAGGTTATCAGTTAGTCTTTGTTATGACAGTGCTTCATTTAGATGAAAGCTTCAAGTCATTATGGGCACGAGTGTCAGCTTGAACTGAAGAAGCAGGGGGGCCTTCGGTGTTTTGACCTGACTTACGGTCATGGTAGCCATAGCCAGTGTCACCGGGCTCTGACAGGGGCTAAACCAATTGATCACAGCAGCGATTTCCGATTTTCAGTTCTATGGCAGAAGCTTCTTAGAAGCTTAAACCCTTGACCCAATGACGTCAAGTTCGCCCATTGGCTTGGAAGGTTCAGACTTGTCTTCCGTCAACACCATGATGTCAGCAGTAATGAGTGTAGGGAAGGTCGCCGAGAATGGCGGGAGCCCCCAGAGCACCAAGTCCCCCACGAAGCCTCCAGGACCAAATCGGATTGGCAGAAGGAACCAGGTAAGCTCCTGTGCGCTAGCTGGTGACATCTGGTGGCTTCAGTCTATGAGAACGTTGGGTGAAGTTTGTTCCCTTGAGCCCCAGCTTCTTAAGCCAAAACCTCGGACAAGCTCAGAACTAAAGGGACATGCCGAGAGGCTTCAAGAGTGAACTTTTCCGGGCTTATGTCAATTTCCTTTCATGGAAGAAATTTTCTCTGCGGTGGTGTGAGTATTGGTGGAATCCTTATTCTCTGCCCTTTAATTTGATTTGAATGCAAGCTGTCTTCACGTGATGGCCAAGGCAAAGAATTGGACTTATTCCTCTACTGTGATGTAGTTCATTTCCTTACTCACACAGCTGGTTGATTGGGATTTTGAAGCCATCGCCTTGATTTCTTTTTTTAAGTGTCTTCAGATCAGGTAGTGTTGGTTTTGCTGGATCTCCCATTCAGCTTTCCACCTTTGACAAAGCACAGAATTTGGCTTCAGAGAATGCCACTCATGGGGTGATTTAGTCCTCTTGAGTTTTTAGTGGGCATCAAATCAGGAAGAGTGGGGAAGAATAAGGGGGCGGGCCAGGATTGGAAGGGTTAATTAATGATGTTACAAAGGTCTAAGGCTCCTCCACTGGGAAATAAAACAGATCTTCTAATTAACGTACAAATGGGGCACTTGAGAAAAAGTTGTCACTCTTCTGGTAGCAGTGTGTTCAAGGAAACTCAGGGAGCGAGGCAGGGGGTGTGTGGTGCTCATTTCTTCTCTGAATCCATGTAATCTGAACTGATGACTCCACATTTAATTTTTGTTTTAACTTACTTAATGGGTTTACACTAAATCCTCAGGGGGGAAAGGCAGTCTTCTCAGTTCCTCTCAATGCCAGGGATGGACTGGAAAGTAAACCTGTTGGGCTTTTGTGAATTCATTTCCTTTTTTATTAATAATCCTCAAGTGACTGTCCTTATACAGAATTGTCTGAGCACTATCCGTGATGGTTTTCTATAAATTCTTAGAAGTATGTTAATTAAGGCTTTGGCTACTACTTGTCCTCCAGGAAAAGTCGTTCCAGCCTAAAACCCACTCCAGCAGCATGGGAGAAGGGTCCGTTCATTCCCATCTTCCTCACAGCTGAAGACTTAGCAGGGTTCAGTGATGTTTGGAGAGTTGGAGCATTGATACCTTTTTTCTCTCTTTTTTCCTTTGTCTCTGCCTGCCTCTCTTCCCATGGGTACCTGAGAAAATACTCAGCCTGTATGACTGTGGCCTGAGTCGAGACGGAGCGCTAGCTCTGGGAAGAAAAGGTTTATTTCCACTCTCACGTGACTGTCCATCCATCCATCTATCCGTCCATCTCTCCATCCATCCACCCATTTCACAATAAATACTTCCAGCCAGGTACTGCACCAGGTGGCAGGCATTTCGGGATGAATGAGATACGTACGGTCACCGTCTCCTCATCCTTCTGTGTTCCGCCGGTAGAAAGTGGCATGGGTAGGGACAAGCCCGGCATTTCCCTGACACAGGTAGAGTTGACCGTAGTCCAGGCTCTGGTCCCTGCCCAGTGGTTCAGAGACGGTAGGTAGAACCCTAGAGTGTGACCCACAGCACCTCCATCCCTGCATGGTAAATGGAGGTGACTCTGCAGGTGTGGGCAAGCAAATGGGACAGGTGTACCTGAGCCATTTTCCATCTACCTTCTGTGTCCTCCAGGGTTCCTCAGGGCACAGGCTCAGTGTTCGCAGGGGAGGTAACCTCTGGGCCAGAGGTAAGGTGGAAAGACAGTGCATTAAAAACAGCAGAGCTCAGTTGGGGAGAGAGTGGGCATCACCCTTACCTGTGAGCGGGTAGGGAAGGCCAAGAGCGGGAGCCTGGGGAGAAGGCCCATCAGCGCTAGCACCGAGTTCCAGGACAGATTAGCCACAGCCGGACGCCGACACGGGTGCCAGATTGTTTCATTATGGAATGGTTAGTTATCACATTAGCTGCTAATTTTATCTGTCAGCTCAGGAAGTCTGCTTCTTCCACCAGCACAGCCGCAGTAACTGGATTCACAGCAGGGCTGTTCTCTTTGCTGTTGGGTTTGTTTGTGAAAATTAAATCTGAGTCCAGAGGTTTCCTCCTCCCCGACCACCGTGGATTCTGTAGACCTGTGTGAGGGTCTGCGGAGTGCAGCTGCCAGCCTCACAGAAGGTTTGGTGCCGGAGGCTCCAGGGACCTACTCAGTATGTCCAGTATCTACCTCCAGGTGTGCGCAGGATGGTTTTTTCAAGAAACGTGCTGCCTCAGGAGGCTACCCACCCGGACGCCTGGCTTTTTGACATGTACTGACTTTTTCTTTTTTTAGAGAGGGAAAGAGGACCTGAGTGGGGAGAGGGGCACAAGGAGGGAGGGAGAAAAAGAGAGAGAGAGAGAATTCTAAGCAGGCTCCGCACTCAGTGCAGAGCCCGACACAGGGCTCAATCCCACAACCCTGGGATCATGACCTGAGCCAAAATCAAGAGTCAGACGTTCAACTGACTGAGCCACCGGGCACCCCATTTATTGACATCTTATTGATGAATCTTTCTTTAAAAAAAATTTTATTAATATATATTGTTCTATAACAAAAATACCCCAGGGACTGAGTTTGGGTCCGGCTATGAGGCAGCCCTCATTATTATAGCGATTGCTTTCATTTTGTTGTGAATGCTTTCGTTTTTGATGTTTCTCTTTGGTGGTTCTTGGCCAGCTCCATTGTGACTGGAGTCGGATGGGCCGAGAAGGAGTGACACCCCTCCCTGCTCCATACACATCATGCCCCTGGGAGGATGGCGGTGAGGCTGGCAGGTTTTTTTGTAACTGTCTCTGGGTTATCAGCTTCCTTAGGCTTCCTATCTGGTTTTTTGTTTTTTTGTTTTTTTGGTTTTTTGGGTTTTTTGTTTTTTAAATTTGAGAATGAGGGGCGCCTGGGTGGCTCAGTCAGTTGAGCGTCCGACTCTTGATCCCGGCTCAGGGCATGATCTCACAGTTCATGAGTTCGAGCCCCACATCTGACTGCTGCCAGCACAGAGCCTGTTTTGGATCCTCTGTCTCCCTCTCTTTCTGCCCTTCCCCTGCTTTTTAAAAAAATTTGAGGGTGAAAAATATGTAGTGTACCTTTTCTCAGACCCAGTGCCACAGATGAGAAAAGCGTTTGTATTGCTTAAAAATGAGGCCTGTTAGTCTTTGAAGAGGACACAGAAGTACCGTGGGCAAATACATCCTGGACATCCTCATGCATTCGCTCCACCCCATCTGGTTTATGGTGCCATTTGTTTTTAGAGTCTTCAGAGTGATTTTTATTTTCATCGTCTCTCATGAGCCAACCACAAGGGTGTTTCCTTTCTGTGCCTTGGGGTTAATCCTTTTTTTGATCAGACTTGTGTAGCATAGTCATGCCCTAAACTGGGCATGGGCTGGGAGAGCAGCCGGCCTGAGTTTTAATCCTGGGTCTCCTACTTCATGGTTTCCTCGTTTGAGACAGGTTACTTACCTCTCTGTACCTCAGTTTCCTCATCCAGAAAATGGGATCTGTAACCGTGGTTGTGACATTTCTATATGTAGCATCTAGCACATAGTAAGTGTTCAAGGATGGGCATTATTTGCAAAGAACAGAAACTCATTCAGATGAGTACAAGTAAAAACAGGTCTGTTGAAAGAAGTCTGAGGGTCCAGCCTGGCAGATGGTGCCGTCCCCTATCTCAGGCTACCTGGTCTCCCACTTCCGTGAGCACCCACGTCCTCCCCAGCTGCACTGTCGTGGCTTGGGCTCACCCCAGTGCTCAGCTCAGCCCCAGGACTACATGAACTTTGAATTCAGGTATTCCTGATCACTTGTGGTAGTAACTTAGTCACCCCCAAACCTGGGTGCATATGAACAATGACTGGGGAGCTTGAGAAACAAGCAGATTTCTGGGGTACACCCCCCCCCCCATTCTGAATCAGCATGCCAGGAGTCTGGTCTAGAACTATGTCGTTCAGAAATCTGCCCAGGTGATTCTGCTGATCAGTGGGAAAGCCACTGATCTCAGTCTCTAAGCATCCTCATTTCAGATTCCTGGGCAAGATATCCATGCCTTGATCCTGTTGGTTTTGGGAGATGAGGGCAGAGACCGGGGTGCTTAGGGACCATGTGGGTGAGGGGGCACATCCAGGGCAGCTCTCCAAAAATTATTTGGAGAAAGGAACTATACCACATGGCTAGTGAGGGAGCTCGTCCTTTTCCTTAGAAAGGTAAAAATCTATTGCTTGAAGGCAGCCTGTCCTGGGTGTGTTGAGAGAACATAAAATGAGCCACCTTGCCAAGTAGTGATCTGGTTCTTTTGTCACCCTCTGTGGAAGGCGTCAGCCCGGGTGTGCTCCCCCATCACAGTTTGGAAAAGGACAGCATTCTTACTGATTATCGATGAGCGGTGTCAAGCAGGTGCAAGCAGCAAGTAAGAGGGGCATGTTGATGCCTGTGGGGCACACAGCTGGGCACGGAAACCTTGTCATGTTGGGAGGAGAACTTCACTGCCTCTCCTGTGCGCTCAGGAGTAGTGACTGGAGCCACGTAGGTGGGGCTTGGGGAGAGAGCTGTTCCGTTTCTACCTCTGCTGTGACTTGATCCTTGTTTTTTTTGTTGGCACTGATGATTAATTAAATGGTGTTTAATAAGAACACTGATATTTATGGAGCACTTAGCCTGTACCAGGCACTATTCCAGTGCTTAACATGTGCTCATTGATTTAATCCTCATCACAGCGCGGTCTGGGAGATGCCATTATTTTTTCCCATTTTACACATGAGGAAACTGAGGGCAGACAGGACTGTGACTTACCCAAGCTCATACCTGGACAGGCTCTGGAGCCCATGCTCTCCACGATTTATTGTTATGGCTCTTTGAGACACAGATGCTTACGACAGGAACAAGAGGCACTGGCTTACTGTGTGAGTTGAACTTGATTTTCCCTTGTATTATGTCTTTGCAGGAAACGAAAGAGGAGAAGTCTTCCTATAACTGTCCCCTGTGTGAAAAGATTTGCACTACACAGCATCAGCTAACTATGCACATCCGTCAGGTTTGCTGCCGATTTCATACTTGTATTAGAAATCTTTCTTCATTAAGAGAGGGCAGTTTGATCTTAGCAGATGCATTGTGGCTGAGCTTAATTTAGATTTAATATTTTAATAATCTCAAGGGGTGGTTATGAAATAAGTTTTTGCAGGTCCGTGTTACCGTGACAGAATCCCTGGTCAACACAGAATACCTTTTCAGAAGTTAGCAAACATCTAGCTAAAATGACCACATCGAACAGAAGACCTTTCATCACATGACTCGTCAGTTTGAACCAAACCTCCTCACAGCACAGTGAGATTGTAGAGATAGATCCCGAGCCTTCATACTGCTATAAACTTACATCATGCGGCAGGAAATTTATTCGTTTGGCATTTCTTTTGGCTTCTATATTATGACCTTTATCCTCCTCCCTTGCCTGGTGTGGCAAATTGATGACAGAGTATGGATGAATCGAGAACAAAGAAGGATTAATCATGTATACATATGTGTGTGTGTGTGTGTATATATATATATATATATATATATATATATATATATATATTGTTGTTTGTTTGGAAATATATATATATTTTTGGAGTGGGAATGGATAATTTTTTTTTCATTTTATTTATTTTTTCATCATGACACAGGCACTCTGTAAGCCCCATCATCTCTTTCCCCCATCTGTCACCCACCTCCTCTCTGGTAACCCATCAGTTCTCTAAAGTTAAAAGTCTGTTTCTTGGTTTGTCTATCTCTCTTTTTCCCTTGCTCGTTTTTTTTTTTTTTCTTAAATTCTGCATATGAGTGAGAAGGATTGACAATATTAAAATCATAACATGGCACTGAGGAATAATACCATTAAGTAACTTGGGTTTGGAGAGAAATGTTCCTTCTTAATGTATTTCAGAGGCCAGAACTCTAAACTGTGCAGTTTTCAGTTCTCTTTCCCTGACAGCAAGACTGAGTCAGCAAACTTGAAGAATGGACGTTGCCTTAATGCAAAGACCGTATTTCACGTTAGCTTCATAGTTGAGAGTCCTTCTGCTCATGTTAATGTATGTGGTCAGTTCATCTATGTGTGTCCCCAAGAAAGGCCTGCAGAGACCCCACCCCTCTCTGGGCCTTGCAGAAGTGTTTTCCAAAACTGGAACACGAAAGTGGAAGGAGATCACACAGAATAGTTATTTGCCTGTGTTCCTGGTAGATGTTGACATTTGGGAAGATATTTAAAATGAAACAAAAAAAAATAATATCAGAGAAGCTTTGCTGTTTTTTTTTCTTTTTTTATATAAAGCTCTTAATTTGCATTTCATAATTGCCAAGCTTTGACCCACCTTCTCAAGTGACCAATGTGATGATTGCTTTCCCCAGCACAACACGGACACTGGAGGGGCAGACCATTCGTGCAGCATCTGCGGGAAGTCACTGAGTTCGGCCAGCTCCCTGGACCGCCACATGCTGGTGCACTCTGGCGAGAGGCCTTACAAGTGCACTGTGTGTGGCCAGTCTTTTACCACCAATGGGAACATGCACAGGTGGGTGAGGGCGGCCTTTGCCTCTGGAGGTTGACAGAAAGTCAAGTGGCCTTTGAGCCACCAGGGGACCTGCCTCCAAGCTCTTAGGATCTGTGCACTGCATGGAGAAGTCGGAGAGATGTGCTCATTCTCTCCAGTGTATGGGACGTGTCTGGCCATGGGAAACAGAAGTACCTGGGCGAGGTCTTTGGCCTTTGGGGATCCTCGGGATGAAACACAGAGTCCTTCCCCCTCTGCCAATTGGAGTTTCTTTGTTTGGGTGCCAGAGGTGGGCAGCTTATCAGATACTGAGGAGCCCTCAAGGAATAGCACAGTAACCCTTGCCTCTTAAAAATCTATTTGCATATGCCTCCCAGATTCCCTGCAGCTCTTTTCCTTGCGAAAAATTTCTGGGGCTTTTGAATAAATAGTGAGATGGCCTGGTCTTGGAACTTCAGGATAAGATGGGATAAAATGAAGAAAAAGAAGATCTGATAAATGTCAGGAATTTATTTCCTGAGGGAGAAAAGTAGCTCACTCAGAAGTAGGAGAGAGCCCCGTGGTGGGCATATTAAAATTGTGTGGGACAAAACCAATAGAAAATAAACTTTATAGAATGATTACTTACGGTTTGAGGGGTTAGAACAAAAAGACTTTTTTTTAATGTTCATTTAAAAAAAAAATGTTCATTTATTTTGAGAGAGAGTGTGAGCAGGGGAGAGGGGG
The DNA here is from genome assembly GCF_022079265.1 of Lynx rufus. Classification (NCBI taxonomy): domain Eukaryota; kingdom Metazoa; phylum Chordata; class Mammalia; order Carnivora; family Felidae; genus Lynx; species Lynx rufus. The sequence goes on from NW_025814878.1 coordinate 125,141,897, forward strand.
AGAGAGAATCTCAAGCAGGCTCCACCCTGTCAGCACAGAGCCTGATGCTGGGCTCGAACTCCCGAACTGTGTGATCATGACCTGAGATGAAATCAAGACTCCGACACTTAACTGATGAGCCGGCCACCCAGGCGCCCCTTAAATGCTCCTGTTTTACACAAACATTTTAGGAACATCAAGACTCTAGGGAAAGTTTTTAAAGGGACTCAAAAAAATATCACCTTCTCAGAAAAACCAGACTATTCTTATTTTTCTATATTTCCTTTCCAGGTATCACGCTGCTCTGCTTTTTAAAAATTGACTAACCACCCCTCCCCTCCCCGCCATTATTTTTTTTTAACACGTTTTTTTCCAAAGAACACTTTACAGCGTTACTGTGAAATTGATACTTTATTATATACCAATACTAAAAGGAAATGGGCCAGTTTATTCTACCTAAAACCATATTATGAACCACTGATGGTGTACTTGGGACATACTGGCATAGTGATAGATCTCTGGCTTTTGGAATTAGGCACTCGGTATCAAATCTTCACTCTGCCACTTGTAAGTTTTCCATTCTTGAGCAAGTTTCTTAACCTTTGTACCTCGTTTTCCTCCTCAGTGAAACGAGCCTTTTAATAGTATCCACCATTTCACTGGAGTGGGGTGAAGGTGAGGAGATCATGAATTTTGCACACAGTCAAGGCACATGGCAAGCACCCCGTAAATGTTATCTGTCATTACTGTTTGCATTTCTAAGTAATGCTGCAGGAATCCAAAGCCTGTGGTTTTCTCAGTCTGGACTGGAAGGAAGGTGTATAGTGTGACTTTACGAAAGATATCAATATTTTAAAGGATTTTTACAAAGTATTTTACTTTTTTTCTTTCCATGTAAATTTCAGTCCTCTTTGCCCTTCATCTCCTTCTGGGAGTGTTTTTGGGCAGGAAGAAGGAGGTGAATAAATACCATCACCATTTTTTAGTATTCTATTTTACATTTTAGCTTTTTGGGTTTTTACCACCATGATCAGCCCATCAGGATCAGTTTACCTTCTTTTGCTGTTTTGTTTTGCCTGGTCCTTCTATCCTCTCCCTGCCACCCCCCCCCCAAAAAAAAGTCCTTTGTCCCTTACATATTTGCCCTCTCAAAATCTGTTCCTGGGTATTGCCTGTTTCCTTCTTGGGTGGTTTCCCTGCTTCCTCTTCCTGAGACCCATGCCCAGTGGAACCTCCCATGGAGAGGGCAGTGGGGCGCATTAGTGACAATTACTGTCCTTGAGGCTGCGCTGGCCCTGAGTGCTCACTGTTGATGATTCTCCACGAGACCTCTCTGGTCTTGGGCCCAGTCACTTCTGATTGGGAAAATTTCCATTTGGGGACAGCATCTGTGATTGAATACGGCACATGTCAGGCACATCTGTAAATAGTTACTGCCTTCTACAGTGATGTATCAGACAATGCATCTTATAAATAACCATAGTTAAAGCTACAGTTACTGTGTGTATCAGGCACTGGGCTCGACACTTTGCTTTTTTTTTTTTTTTCATCTTTAGGAGATATAATTCATATGCCATATATTTCACCCATTTAAAGCATACAATGTAGTGTGTTTCAGTGTATACACAGAGTTCTGCAGCTATCACTACAATCAATATTCGGCCATTTTCATCACCCCGTAAAAGAAACCCCATACCCATCAGTAGTCACTTCTCATTACTCCCCACCCTCCAGCCCTAGGAAGACACTAATCTACTTTTTGTCTCTGGATTTGTGTACTCTAACATGTGGCCTTTTGTGACTTGCTTCTTTGCTTACCATTATGTTTTTAAGATTTATCTATGTTATAGCACGTATCCGTGCTTCATCCTTTTTTGTTGTCGAATAATAGTCCATTGTATGGATCTACCATATTTTATTTTATTTATCTCTTCATCGATTGGTGGACATCTGAGTCATTTCCATTCTTTGGCTATTATGTATGATGCTCCTGTGAACATTCTCGTCCAGTCTTGTTGTGTGAACATAGGTTTTCATTTCTCTTGGGCAGATACTTCAGAGTGGAGTGGCTGGGTCATGTGGTAACTCTATGTTTAACATTTTGAAGACCTGCCAAACTGTTTTCCAAAGTGTCTGCATCGTCTTACATTCCCACCAGCAGAGTGTGAGCATTGCAGCTTTTCCACATCCTTGCCAACACCTGTTACCGCCTGTCTTTTTCATGAAAGCCATCCTCTCAGGTGTGAAGTGGAATCCCATGAGTTTTATAATTGTAGTTCTTACATTAAGTCTGTGATCTGTTTTGAGTTAATATTGAGTATAGTGTAAAGAAGGGGTCCAACTTTAGTCTTTGGCACTTTGTTGAAAAGGCTTTTCTTTCCCCCATTCAATGGTCTGGCCACTCTTGTCAAAATTCAGTTGACCATCAGTGGAAGGATTTTTTTCTCTACTCAGTTCTGTTTCATTGATCTACATGTCTTCATGTCTACCCCAAGGCCTAATACTGTATTGATATCTGCAACTTTCTGGGAGATGTGAATCCTCCAACTTAGGTCTTTTTTACGATTGTTTTGGCTACTATGGGTTGCTTGGATTTCTGTATGAATTTTAAGAACAGCTTGTCAATTTCCACACAAAAGGCAGCTGGCATAGGAGTTATAAAGTACATAGATCAATTTGGGGGTATTGTCCTCTTACCAGTGTTAAAACTTTGAGATATTTTCTATTTATGTCTATTACATGTCAATAGATTTCTGTCAACTGTGTTTTAAATAGTTTTCAAAGTGCAAGTTTTGTATTTATTTTGTTAATTAATTTCAAAGTGTCCTTTTTTTTACGGTATTGGAAGTAGAATTGTTTTGCTTTGTTTTTTAACATTTATTTTTGAGAGAAAGCACACACGCGTGAGCAAGCAGGGGAGGGGCAGAGAGAGAGAGGGAGACACAGAATCCGAAGCAGGCTCCAGGAGCCCAACGCAGGGCTTGAACTCACGAACTGTGAGATCATGATCTGAGCTGAAGTTGGACGCTTAACCGACTGAGCCGCCCAGGCACCCCTAGAATTGTTTTGTTTTTGTTTTTGTTTTAATCTTTACTTTTGAGAGAGAGGGAGGGGAGGGGCAGAGAGAGAGGGAGACGCAGAATGCAAAGCAGGCTCCAGGCTCTGAGCTGTCAACACAAAGCCTGACGTGGGCCTCGAACTGCGAACTGAGAGATCATGACCTGAGCTGAAGTCAGACACTTAACCGACTGAGCCACCCAGGTACCCCTAGAATTGTGTTTTTGATTGTTCGTTGCTGGTGTATAAAAATACTCACATTTTGTACTGCTCTTGTTTCCTGCAACTTTGCTGATCTTGTTTATTCATTCTAATGGTTATTTGGTGAATTCCTTAGGATTTTCTGTATATGACATCATGTCACCTACAAATAGAGACAGTGTGCTTCTTCCTTCGAAACTAATCTGGATGCCTTATTTTTCTCGCCTGCTAGCCCTGGCTGGCCCCTCCAGCGCAGTGTTAAATAGAAGTGAAGAGAACGGACACCCTGGTGTTATTTCTGTTCTTAGGGAGAATGCATTCAGTCTTTCTCCATTAAGTATGGTGTTCATTATGGGTTTTTCATAAATGCCCTTTATCAGTTTGAGGAAGTTCTTTTCAGTCCCAGTCCACTTAGCACTTTCATCGCGAAAGGGGGTTGGATTTTGTCAAATGCCTTTTTTTTTTTTTTTTTTTGCATTTATTGAGATGGTCCGATTATTTTTTACCTTTCTTGTGCTCTGTTTTGTATGTTAAACCAGCCTCCTTCCTGGGATGAATCCCACTTAGTACGGTCATTTTCACATGTTGATGGACAGGGTTTGCTAGCATTTTATTAAAAGACGTTTGCCTATATTCATAAGAGATATTGGTCTGTCCATTCCTTATGAGTCCTTGTGTGGGGACTACTGCTAGTCTCGCAGAGTGAGTTGGGAAGTATTCTGTCTGCCTCTGTTTTTTGGAAGAGTTTGTTGGTGTTAATTCTTCTTTAAGAGTTTGGTAGGACTCACCAATGAAGCCACCTAGGTTTTTCTAAGAAGTTTTTAAATTACTAATTCAGCCTCTTTACTTGTGATCGGTCTGTTTCACATTTCTGTTTCTTCTTGAGTCTATTTCCGTCGTTTGTGTCCATTCCAGGAATTTGGCCATTTAATCTAAATTATCTTATTGGTTGGCCTACAGTTGTTCACTTTCCCTTTATAGGCCTTTCTGTCCTGAGTCGTAATGCCCCTCTTTTCATTCCTGATACCAATCATTTGCGTCTTCTTTATTTTTTTTCCTTAGTCAGTCTAGCTAAACATTTGTCAGTTTTATTGAGATGTTCAAAGAAACAATTTTTGATTTTGTAGTTTTATTCTCTGTTGCTTTTCTGCTGTTTCATTAATTTCCCACTCTACATTATTTCCCTCCTTCTATGTGCTTTAGGGTAGCTAGCTCTTTTTCCAGCGTTTAAAAGTAGAAGGTGAGGATATTGATTTGAGAACGTCTTTTGTACCACAGGCATGTACAGCTATAAATCTCTTTTTAGGCATTCTTTAGTTATATCTTGCGTTTCCTTGTTCATTCATCTCAAAGTATTTTCTAATTTCCCTTGTGATTTCTTCTTTGGCCCGTTGGTTATTTCAGAATGTTCAGCGTCCGCATATTTGCGAATCCCCAAATTTCTTTCTGCTATTAATTTCTAATTTCATACCATTGTAGTTGGAAAACATACTTTGTATGATTTCAATCCTTTGAAATTTCTGGAGGCTCATTTTATGGCCTAGCATATGGTCTGTCCTGGAGGATGGCCCGTGTCTCTCTGAGAAGAATGTTCGTTCTGCTGTTGCTTGGTGTGTCCTCTGGAGGTGCCGGGAGGTCTAGCTGGTTTATATGTTGTTCACATTTTCTCTTTCCTTGTCGATTGCCAATTTTTTTTATGCACTCTACCTGTAAGGTTTGTGGAATTGCTATCCCATTTTGCATGAGGAAACTTGCTTAGGATCAGAGTAACAGCCAAGGTTGAGACTTGAATGTCGGCTGTGGGCTTAGTGGCCATGCTTGTAATGACTATGAGAAAGAATTGATAATAGTGTTTGTATCATTTTTTATATTAGAAAAAAGCACTCTTTCACCCACCCCCAAAGCAGCTCCATGCTCTCGTAGAGCATTACAGTTGACTCTTGAACAATGCAGGGGTTAGGGGTGCCAACCACCAGTCAGTCGAAAATCACACAACTCTTCTGACTCTCCCAAAACTTAACTACTAATAACCTGCTGTTGACTGGAAGCCTCACTGAGCACATAAACATATATGTTGATTAACATGTATTTTGTATGTTGTATGTATTATATACTATGTTTTTACAACAAAGTAAGCTACAGAAAAGAAAACATGATTAAGAAAATCATAAGCAGGGGCATCACCTGGGCAGCTCACTCAGTTGTTCATCTGACTCTTGATTTCAGCTCAGGTCATGATCCCAGGGTGGTGGGATCGAGCCCCACTTTGGGCTGTGCACTGAGCCTGCTTAAGATCTTCTCTCCCTCTTTGCCCCTCTCCCCTGCTCACACACTCTCTCTCTCTCTAAAATAAAATAAATAAAAATACACTTTAAAAAATCATAAGGAAAATACATTTACAGTACTTCACTGTACCAAAAAAATCTATAGATAAGCGGACCTATATAGTTCACACCCCCATCGTTCAAAGGTCAACTGTATTTTTAACATTAAACTATTTCAGCCAAGTTATTTCAGTCACTTTATTTAGTGAGCATGGGATAGCCTTTTATTGGATTTTATGACGGTTTTTTTGTTTGGTATACATGGGTAGATTTAGAAATGATCTTCAATTTTTTATAGCTCAGCCCTTGATATTATCCTAAGACACAGTTCTTATTTGTAAACAGTATATATTGGACTTGTTTATAAACTATTGTTTATAAATATTTTTTTTTCAAGCAGACCTTAGGGATGTTTGTGCTAATTTTGGATTTTGTACTGATTTTATTTATCGTGAGTCATCTTGATTGGGAGCGGAGGACTAATTTTTGTGGGCCAAGTTCTAGGCCTAATTCTGCAGGACGCCACAGGAATCTCTTAATTTGTGTACACTTTAACAGAATGGCATAGGAAGACCTCGTTGAGAACTTATGCTCAAATGCAGCAATGTTTGTGAAAGCATTTCGAAGGATAACAGTGCAGCATGGAAATGTCGTGGGTGGGGGATGTTTCTGAGTTTGTATTATTGGAGCTGAAAGCACACTTGTGATACTCTGTGAAGCGTGTGCCAATCCTAGCTGTGTGACCCTAGAGAAGTTGTTTGGCCTCTCTGTGTCTCGATTACTTCATCCATTGAAAGCCGTGATACCTGTACCAGTGTTATGGCTACACTGTGGGGATTCACAAATTAATACATGGCAGAGCACTTAGGATGTTTATCAGTGGTCACCAGTGTTGCTCTCCTACTGCCACTGAAGGACAGACAGTATGCCAAGTAAGCATTCCTATAATACCAGAAAATAAATCAAGAGGTTGCTTTTATTTTTGTTTTCTTTTTGCTACACACTGAATCTGTAATTTAACATTTAGAATATTTGAGTTCATCATACCACATTTATTTTGCCTTTTCTGCAGAAAATTGCAAATAATAGGTTAAAAGAACATTTCAGTTTGTGGTAATCAGTCACAGTCATTACCACTTTCGTTTGCTGGTGAAACCGTACTTTTGGGAAAAAAAATTATAAAAATGTGAAAACATAAAAAATGTGTTAGAGAGAGTGGAGTTAGACTTCTTTGTCCCAGGGATCTGTTCCAGAACGTGAGACTCAAATGGTGAGCTGTGATCTCCCCTGAGCACATACCTGTGTTTCATTAATCAGAGACCAGAGCTGCCCTGGGACACGTGTGTGCAGGAATTAAAAAGAACAGCGAAAACCCACGTTTTGAGGAGCTGTATCCTCACTCGATTTTCAGAGTATGGAAGGAAGTCAGTCAACTATGAGTTTGATGCTGAAGACGGAAGTTCTTTTTCTCTTTTTCCTCCTTTCTCATTTTCCTTCTTTTGCTGCTGCTTCCCACGTCTGTGGCACTGGCTGGGACCAGGGAAAGCCAGGAGCTCATCTGTGGGGGCTCTGGGGCCCATGCCCCGCTGAGTGATCCAAGACCCCCTGGCCTGCATTCATTTCCCCCTGAGTGCTGGGCGCTCGCACCACCCCCATGTGTCCCATTCTGTCTTGTTGACAACCAGGCCCTCCTTTTCTGTGTCAGTTTCAGGGTCTGATTTTCAGCTTCTCCCCTGAGGGGTGCAGATTCAGTAGGACCCCTGCTATGACATGATTCCTTGTGGTGTGGCTTTCTAGATGCATTTCCCCAAGGCTCGATTCCGGCACACGGTGTCATTTAGGAACAGATTTCACCTTCCCTCTGCCTCCTGCTCCAAAGGGCATCTGCATGTGCACAGGTGATGCCTATCTCTGCATGTACACATTCTTCCAGATAAGCCTCGCCTTCCCAGTGGTTAGTGTTGAGCAGGCTGCTGTAGAGGGCAGATCTGGGCTCCATCCAGACTCTGGTTGCTGCCACACTCAGAGGTCCTCCGTGTACATCTCGCAACCCAGACCCCAGGAACTACTCCTTTTCAATTTCAGGTTGTTCTTAACCGACGTTGAGGCACTCTGTCGCCACCCACTTTATGAAGCAACTCATTCTGTTTCCTTTGGCCGCTAGTCATTTTAGGATGATGCAGTAGTTACCTTTGTTTATAAGACTAGTCAATCTTTTGGTAGCGTTTCCTTAGTCTTAGGAGGGGAGCCTCAGCGCATAAGCAAGAGACCGTGTCAATCTGTTACCAGATCGGGTACACTTGTTCAAGCTGCCGCTTCCCTGTCTGCGGACTTTCGTGTTTTTGAGGTTTCGAAATCCTTCGTCCCAAACCGTCTGACCACAGCTTAGTTTCCGAGCAGAATAATAGGCTGCATCAAGTGCAAAACACGCATCACGGAAAGATCACCGCGGCTCCAACTTTTAACTTCCCCCAACTCTTTATCAGTTGCTCCCACGTTGAAAATTTGGATTGAGCAGTACTTGTCTTCCAAAACAAACTTGGGAAACTGAGCCAGAGCACACCCGCCGGGAGAGCTCGATGTAGGAAAAAGGGCATTGAGCTTTGCGATTTGCAAAACTTTCCAGAAAGTGCTGGACTTCAGAGCTATGCAGAAGTGATGATATTTGAAAGAGAAGATAGAAGTAGATCTCCTTTGGGAAGAAATCCTACCTCCAAAACGGGTGTTTTTCCTTTGCCAGAATGTAATTGCCTTGAGAAAATAGGAAATTAGTTTCCACTTTGCTCATTTTACAAAGTGGAGACTTCAAAGCCATAAAGAGAGTTGTGGAGTTTGTGTTAACGTTACAGACATACCAAAGACCCCAGCAGGACCGGGCTTTCCTAACCAGCTTCTCCATTCATTCTCCGAAGAGCAGGCATGTGTCTGCATTTTGGCCATGTCAGTGGAAGGGGCAAGATGAGGAAGCAAAATGCCTGGAGTGTCCTTTAGTTATTTGGGCACAGGCTCTATTTCCTACTGCAACGGGAACGACTTTTTCTGTTGCTAAGTGCAGGAGACATAGACCCTGAGGATGCCGCTGGATAATGGACAGTCTTCAGGAACAGAGGCTTATGTGTTCCTATTATGCTGGAAGAAAACGTTCGCAGCACAGAAATGTGACCCTGCCCCATGACAAATGAGGCCGTGGAGGCTCTGAATTTAGCTCACTACTCTCGGATACTTAGGTGGAGCCAGCCCTTGGCATGCACAACTGAACTTGGGTATCCAAACAGGTGGCCAGCATTTAAAGACAGAAGGAACAGAGGTAGGGCAGTGTCTTGGAAGGGGACAGTCACTTCTTTACCTTCAGAGCCCAGCAAGAGGAAGGGCCCTGTGAACTTCTTTCATGGTAAAAACGAGTTTCTGAGGACACCCTATGACTAGTTCTGGGACTGGCTGCTTCTCCGGAGTGGAGGTGGGCACTCGGAGCCTCAGCTAGTCCCATCTTGAAACAAGTCTTAATCACCAGGTACTCACTGACTCCCCTGACAGATTCCTTTGAAGGAAGGAAGGTATCGTGTGACATGGGAAGAAATAATTTCTAGGATAAAAATCTGGGTCATCCTACCCAGGACTGTGTGAACTTTTTTTTTTTTTTAAACCTATTTCTATTAAAAAGAAGGAAACAATTATTATATAATGACGTTTCAATTGTCTACAACTAAGTATCTTCCCCTTGAGGAAAGACAAATCAGAAGAGAGTGTCTCTCGGGGCTGCTCAGAGATCTTAACATAGTCAGTTCCACTGAGACAGTTGAGGGGTTTGTGGAGATTTTAATGATGTGTACACAGCATAATGAGAATGTATGAACTGTGCTGGACATAGGACCCTTAACATTTGGTGCTATTCGGTGAATATCTGGTGGTTTCATGATAATCATACTTGGATATCAAGGCAGTTTGCATCTGTGTGGTACTGTGTTTACGGAAATAGCCACACATACTTTGGGTGTAGTCTCAAAAGCTTTATTAAAACTTTTTTCTTTTTAACTAGAAAAAAAAAATCATGGAACTGTAATACTTGGTTCCCTGATCATGCCTCTTCATATGCTTTTCATTCTCTTCGAGAGCCCACATCATTAAGAGGCCCAGAATTTTCCCCTCGAGAGTGAACGTTCACAAATCTGCGTATCGCGGCAGAATGTCCAAGTTCCCAGTTTCCCCCGGTAGCATTATTAAGCTTTCACCAAGTGAGTTTATTATTTGATTACACTTAAACACTTTTATAGCCTTTTTTTACATCTCATTGTCTGGAATTGAAACCTGTACGCTTTTATTTTAACGTCAGTAGTGGTTTGTATAAAGGCGGCCTCTCTGTGTGTCCTCTGAGAGCTCTTCCTTCCTCTCTGGCTGTTGCTGATAAAGGATGCTCTGTGGAATGGTAAAGAGAGCCTCCATTTCTTCATCTTTAATGGGGCAACGTTCTACTCTCAGAGTCTGCTATGATGAGAATAAATGCTGTAACGTATACCCAAGCCCCAGGCTCACATAAGTGTTCGACAAATTGTGGTTCCTTTGCCTCTCTCTTCTCCCTTCGGAAACTTAACCCCCCAGTTCCTTCCGCATGCCCATGAGCATGTGTGTTTACAAAACCAGGAAGAGAGACCTTGACCTTCAACCACGAGGGTACCATAAGCTGCGATCTAAGAACCTGACAGTCTGAGAGCGGTATTTTGTAGAGCAGCTGTGTGCCATACGCCTGAATTTTCTTCTCTTAATTGTGTAAATTCTCATTATTATTTGAACACTGCTTTTGAGGGGCATTGCTTTTTCTGTGGTATTTTTCTGTTTTTCACGTGGATTTGTGTTTATACTATTTGATGAGAGTCTGTGGTTCTTTTCAGAATTCTTACTTTACATTTTAGAAATCTGCAAATAGCAGCAAACTACCACTCTGAGAAAAAGAACAGGTCAGAGTGATTTGTCACAGAATTTTATTCCTCCATTAAAATAAAAATCATAAGAAAATAGCAAAGCTGAGAGTTGACCCCTTTCAATTGACAGTCTCTTGTGAAACCTGTTTCATGTTTGACTGACATTCTTTAGAACATTTTCCCTGCTACTTTGTGTTTGTTTTTTCTTTTCTAATACCCCTTAACAATGAGCATAGCTTAATTTTTTTGAAAGAATATTTGAAAAATGTACTTGTGGCTGGTGCTCCCTTTTTATTCGGCATTTTTTCCAGAAGGACCAGGTCAAGTTCAGTTATATCAAAGAGAGCTCACTCGTGAAACTCTGCCATGTGTGGGGATGTGAAAGCCTTTTTCATCCTATCACTGTTTCTCAGATTTATGATATGCTTCATAATTAAGTAGTTCACTATCATTCGGCAGGCTAGATGCTAATGTTTATAATTCAGGCTTTCTTCTATTTTGGCAGAGGTGGTATTTGTTTTGGAGATTTGAGCAGACACAAAAGAAGTTTCTCTTGAAGGCAGGCACCACGGTGTTCTTGACATATCTCGTTGAACTATTTTGAAAGCTCAGTTGCACCAGGTAAAAGTGGTGAATGGCATCAAATTCTGGAGCATCCGTGCTTGCCTACACTTGAATGACCTGGCAGTTGTGAGAGCTAGGAATTAGGTCAGGGAAGGGAAGGTATGTGCTTGCTGGGGGTAGGATGAGGAGTGGGGGGCCGTCCTCTGCTCCGGACCTCAACACGCCCCCTTCTCCCTGCCCACCCTGCCCTCCGCTGATGCCCTGACAATGGGGAACAGATCTTGAGTGTGTGTCCCCACTTACTTGTATAATATCAAAGTAGCAGAGGGGAGGAGGAAAGCAAGCCTGATTGCAAGCGGTAAGAGCACAAACTTAAACCTGTGCCTCGTGCTTTATACCTTGCATTTTTCCGTCTTTGTTTAAATATTCAACCTGTCCAACCTGTTTGGGCTGAACAAGCTGGTGCTAGCAAACATCGAAACGTGCCCACTCACTGTCAACGTTTTCTGATTTGTTAAGGAAGGTGATTAGCAGCAAATTCTGTCCGTACCACCCCCCTCAACACTTACCCCTACTAAAAAGGGAACAAGCAGCCCAGAAATCTTCGCACAGGTATTTATCACACTGAATCCCCACTCGTCTGCCCTTGGCTTGGGCATGTGTGAGTGTGTGTGTGTGTGTGTGCGCGCGCGCGCGCACACACACACACACACACACACACACACACACACCGAAGAGCCTTTCTCTTCTGCTGCTTTCAGGACTTCGGGTTGATGGAGAGCTTGTTGGTCTTCCATGGGGAGAGATTTTGTATTTCCCTTACACCAGAGACTCGGTTGCATAATAGGCATTGGTATGTAACGTCAGCACTTAATTCTTCTTCGTGGTTATATAACCCAGCTCATTCGAGAGGACTGTTGTAATTTTATAGGCGGGAAAATGGAGGTTTGCGATGTTACAGGTTCAGCTAAGATTGTCAGCCAATCTCGGACCTTCCTTCCCAGGCTCTTTCTCTTCCTGGGCCCCCGTTGATCAGGCAGCATGCCACTGTCCCTTGCAGCACATCGTTTGGTTATTTGTGTCACCTCTGGCAGGCAGAGGCCCGTGTCTACCACATTCATCCCATTTGAGATTCAAGGTGACCCTGAACTTCTGCGGTCATGGACAAGGGGCTGTGTTGCCTGGCTGTTTTTTGCAGGTGACCTTTCTCTTTGGATTCATTTATGTTCATTTTTTTTTTTTCCTCTCTCACATGGGACACAACCTGATCTTGGTACCCTTCTCCTTCTTAGCTGTTTCCCCCTGGCCCCTGAAGAATACATTATGGCATCCGCTAAGTGGTGGTGACTTTCCTTTCCACCATGCCCCTTCTCTGTACCCACCACCCACAGCTTCCATTTCCCTCTTCGGCATGTGGCGGGCCATCTCAAACAGCCCAGCCTAAGCATTTCCTGTTCCTCTTTTGGAAGAGGCTGAGGAGTAGCGAACAGTGAGTTGGCACTACCTCATTGTGGAGATAGTCATCTCTTCCTCCTCTGCAAAAAGAAAAAGGATGTGAATAACTGGGTTCTGCCGTCTTTAAGAAAGAAAGCTAAAGCGAACTCCCTTCGGGGCTGGAGCAAGAAAAGGGTCTGGGTGACCATGTTTCAAGTCAGTGACAGTTAGAATGGGGGATTGCTTTGTCTATGGTTTTTTAGCCCTTTTCTGCGGAAAGGCATTCTCTGCAGGGTGGGGTAGGAGGCAGTGGTGATTGCTTCCCTCAAAGGGAATGGCTCTGGGCTGATGGGGCCATGCTGGGAATGCCAACTTCAGATGGGGCTTCCTTACCTAAGGCCGTAGACACAGGAGTCTGTCTTGGGATTGGGATCTTGGGCCATCTGGGGGAGGGGTGATGGTGGAAGGAATGGAGGGTGTTTAGCCCAGAGAAGGGGAAGAGTCCACTACAACATGGTGGCTGCTTGAAATACCTACAGGACTGTCAGGTGGGAAAGCGGTGACTTTCTGCTTATCATTTCCTGGATTAATACAGGGACAGCCCAGGCTGACTAATTGTAGCTCTGCATGAATGAGAGTTCTCTTTGGGTGAGACAGAGGTCAACACATCCAAACTCTGAGGTCTTTTGTTTGTTTTTAAGGAATCCGTGATTTTATACTGAACTATGCACTGTGTGCCTTTGTGGGTATTATACACAGGTATCCAGGGAGCCAAATAGGGTATGGAGATCATTCTACCAAATAAATTATTTTAGCAAAACAAGGGCAGGCAAAGGGAATAAAAATACAAGAGGGTTTAGGGTGTACTGATCTAAAGAACCTGGTTAGGAACAAGGTCTAGAATAAAGATTTTGCAGAGGTTGGTATTTATGTACATGGGCCAACCGCCAAGCTCCCCTACACCGTATCTGAACCTCAGGAGAGGAGGAAAGAGCAGTGAAGGGCCCTCTGTTTTCTAAGTAAACCATCAATAACTGGAGACTGTTGTACCTCGACTCTGTTCTGAAGTCAGCGGCTTCCAATATCAGTAGAGAAGTAGGGGAAAAGGAATGTGGTAGCCAGAAGGTTACCTCTCTCCCACCTGAAAGATGGCTGGGAGGTGGGGGACACTCAGGGAAACCTATCCCTCAGGCATGGCAACCCAGCTCTGTCTGTCAAGGAGGAAGTGTTTGTACTGGGTTTTTGCATGACATCAGAATGGAGAAGGAAGTGCCTTCTCTACCACTACAGGGGAACCCAGAAACAGGAGAGCAGCAATTGGGGGTCAGCCAGAACGGTACCCCTGAGTCTGGACTGGGGAGCAGCTGTGGGCCGAGGAGCAGTGGAGGTAGAGTCCAAAGGCAACTGCACTGAGCAACTAGGACCTGAACCTCTAGCACCCCCTGCTTTCAATGGAGATCCCTTAACTTTTCATTCAGTTCGATTTCTGCTTACGCTGGCCCCACCCACGTGCCAGGCTGCAGTCCGTAGGATGAGAGAGATTCTCCACTTTTGGGGTGCGCGTCCCCCTGCTGTAGGGGAATGGGAGCTTGTGGGAAAAACCCTGACGTGGGATGTGGTCTTTAAAGTCACCGCACTCATCTGTTTGCCCCTGAGCAGAGGCAGATGCAGCAGGAGGAAACTTCGCGTGAGGACTCAGGCGCACCGTCCTCGAGTCACACTGCTGTTATCGAGGACGTGGTGTGACGTGGGGTGTAGCTGGCCTGCGGGGGGCGGGGAGGGGGTGGTGCAGCATCCGGGCACTTCAGCGAGAGCGTCTCGGGAGCACGGGAGCACCGAGAGCAGCCTGCAGCCAGCGTTCCCACAGCCAGCCTGAGGAGCGCCGGGAAACGCCTCTCTGAGATGCACACCTCACAGTAGGCTGACTTCTAGACTTTTCTGAGAGTGCTGTCTTCAGTCCACGAGGCTGCTTACACCCACCATCGTCAGATCTTCCTCCACACCCAGGCACAGCTGCCAAGACCTGCCTCCTGGATCAGCATGACTGAACCTGAACAACACCCGGATTACTAGAAGGTGGCTCAGAGGTGGAACCCCACGGGGAGCCGCATGGTTGGTTCCTCGCGGACTGGCACAGGACTGGATGGACTCAGGCGACACTCACAGCTACCCACCCTTAAACTCCTGCCCCCTCCATCTGTTAGGGAGACCTGCTTTTCTTTGGCCCCAAATGTAGGTTGTGGAGCAGGGATGCTTTTGAATCTCATCCATCCCTCTTTTGGTTCTCATAAGACTGTTGGAAAAGCAAAGCGAGCACTGGTAGGAATGGGGAATCTGTAATCAGGCTGCAAAAACCTGTTGGAGCCTGTTGACGCAGTTTAGAGGGCCCCCCTCCCCCCGCAGGGCTGAGTGCTGTTTGTGTTTGGTTTGTGTTTGGTTTGTGTTGTGTACTGAAAGAGTGACCTTCCTATTAATGCCATTTGCTCAGAGGATCTAATAATTCAGCTCCTGGATTAATGAAACTTACGTAGAAATTAAGCAGGAGAAGTTAGCAAATCCTGGAAAGGTCTAGATCTTGCCTGAACTTTGTGCTTCTTCAGGTAAATGAGGCAAATTCTCTAAGAGCAGAGTGTAAACAGTGTCTGAGACCTGCCAAGAGGACACCTTCCACGGGGTGATCCTTCACACTTGTTGAGAGTTTTCCAAAGGGTTTTACCCCCAAAATAATTTTGAGAATGTTAAGTTTCATCACGTTTTTGGTTTATGTGTTTATGCCCAATAAACTTGTACAGAGTCTGCTGGTATTTTGCAGCGTGAGCCTGGGAGCGGCCTAAGGCTTATATCCAAAAGATGGTGACATCCCAGCCAGGCAGTTAACCAAGCCTGTGACCAGGATGAAGAGTTGAAGAGAATTTAACTGTGATCCGGTGGTTCTCACACTTGAGCAGGCATGAGTACCACCTGGAGGGCTTGTGGAAACCCAGGGTGCTGGACGCTGGCCCAGAGTCTCTGAGTCTGCCTGAGAACTGGTATTTGTAACAGGCTCCCGGCCAATGCCATTGCTCCTGGTTGGAGGACCACAGCTTGAGACCGGCAGTTTTGTCCCCATTTTACAGATGTAGAAACTTGTGGAATCTCCCTGGCTACTGAATGGTAGACCCAGGATATATCTGAACTGTCTCAGTGCTCAAGGCCACCCTTAAGACTTCATTGCCGTCACTTGGTCTCTCTACTGCACCCGAATTTGCTTTATCTTCTTCCCACATTCCTGCTTGCTTCTCAGAGCAAGGCGGTGCTTCAGCGGTAAGAGTGCACCTTCATTTCCAGATCTACAGGCTTAACATACCTAAGAAAGGTTAACAGAAAGTTACTGTATTTGGAGCTGGAAACGAGGAAGTTCAGGGAGGAAGAAAAGGATATGCTTTAGGAATTGGTCTGTCTCCTCTGAGTTCCTAGATTGGCGTTTCAGCTCTGGTATAAGATATATTTGTTTTAGCCGAGATATATTCAGTATTCTTACCAACAGCCCACCCTAGGTAAAATGGGTCTTCTTACACCTTACGTCTTAGAAAACAAAGGATTATAGGGCACCTGGGTGGCTCAGTCGGTTAAGCTTCCGACTTTGGCTCAAATCATGATCTTGCACTTTGTGAGTTCAAGCCCCATGTCAGGCTCTGTGCTTACAGCTGAAAGCCTGTAGTCTGCTTTGGATTCTGTGTCTCCCTCGCTGTCTGCCCCTCCCCCACTGTCACGCTGTCTCTCAAAAATAAACATTTAAAAAAATTAAGAAAATTACATTTACAAGAATATTTGAGTTGAAATCAGCCTCCATGTCAAAATTCAAAGTAGGCCCCTATCAGTACTAGAAAGTAGGGAGATTTTTTTTTCTACTTAAAAAAAAACAAAAACATCTGCAATATTTGTTTTTGTTCATTACTATAGAAACCCTCCCAGCCCCCTCCTCACCCCCGGGTGTTATGAATGGAGAAAACTTCACTCGAATCCTTGAGGAATTCTGATAAAATTTTTTCTGTAGACCATGTTGTGGCAGGATTTCTACTATTGAAGTGACATGCCACTGAAGGAAAATTCTAGAATTTTATGTAAAAAGCTTACTGTGAATGTAGATGAAGGTTTGAATGCAGAAACACAGATTAATACCAATAATGGGAGAGATTCATGTGTGTCTTCAGTATTCATCTTTCAGTGTTTTTTGTTGAAGCACTTTTACTATAACACTGTTTACTATATGATCTCATATCAAGTTTGTTCACAGTAAACCCTTAGTAAGGTAATTAATTATGACGGTATCTTGGAAGCTGAGGACATGTGTTGTTGTGATATTGCAAGTGGACAGGTTTTCTGCTTATACTTCATGCATTCATCTGTCTAGCCATTCAGCCATCTGGCAGATACTTAGATAGCCACCAGTGCTAGTGCAGAGAACGAGAGAGACAAGGTTATAATGAAACTTATCTTCTTTTTTAATGTTTATTTTTGAGAGACAGAGAGACCGACTGAGCAGGAGTGGGGGAGGGGCAGAGAGAGAGGGAGACACAGAATCTGAAGCAGGCTCCAGGCTCTATACTGTCAGGACAGAGGCTGAGGCAGGGCTCAAACCCATGACCCATGGGATCATGATCTGAGCCAGTCAGACACTTAACAGACTGAGCCACCCAGGCACCCTGAAACTTATTTTCAATGGAAGCCAAGGAGATGGTCAAACAAGTTGAAATACATGGTATTTTCAGTTTCTGGTATGTTCTGTGAGGAAGGTAAAACTGGGTAGTGGGCTCGAGGGCCTCTGCATGAATGGGGTAGGACACTTGCCGTGAAACCTGAATGACCCGCACCAGCCCTAGAGTTCTGGGGTGGAGCAGCCCTGTGACCAGACTAGTTGAAGGAGTTTGAGGAACCCAGAGAGAGCTAGTGTGTCTGAAAGGGCCTTGGGGTCAGAATATGCCGCCAACATATGAGGTCTGAGAAATGGGCACAGGCTAGATTTAATTCTAGGAATGGAGCTGTCAGAGGCATTCAAGCAGTGGAGTGGTATGGTATGATCCATGTTTTAGACGCTCACTCTGGCTGCTGTGTAGAGAAGGCACAGGAGAAGGGCAAGAGGGAAATCAGGGAGGTCACTTTAAAATATAAGACCAGCAGATGGAAAATCCTGTAGAAGTGTTTTTGCAACACATCTATCCATGTGTTACACATGAATCCTTGTGCATAAATCTGTGCACATTTGTTCAATTCTTAATCTTCAAGACAAATTTCTAGCAGTGGAATTACTTGGAGAAAGGGCACACATATTTAAAATTCTGCTCCCTGTTGCTCAGCTGCTTTGTAGAAAGGTCGTTACCATTTTTACTCCCCTCAGCAATGCGTGAGAGATGCAGTTTGCTGAACCACACCAAGACTGCATATTTCTCATCCCTGCCACTCTGGAAAATGAAAAGACAACTGCTCAAAAGATGTAAATTAAGGGCACCTGGGTGGCTAAGTCAGTTGAACGTTTAACTCCCACTTTGGCTCAGATTATGATCTGAGGATCGTGGGATCAAACCCCACGTTGGGCTCCATGCTGAGTGTGGAGCCTGCCAGGGATGCTCTCTCTCCCTCTGCCTCTCCCCAGCTCCCTCACTGTCTCTCTCAAAAAACAAAACAAAAAAGATGTAATCCTCAAGTGTAGCATGGTGGAGACATGCCTCGATGGCAGTTTGAGTGACAAAGTCACAGGGATCTTAGTTGGAAGTGAAGGTGTGACATCACCGAACCCTCACACCACATCGATTGCCGTTCCTTCCGATCCAACATGGCACAGAGGATGTCCGCACACCGGAACGCATCCCAGGGTTAGTAGTGACCAGTATCAGTCAACAGAGTTGAGAGCAGAGCCTGAGGGAGCCCACTGAAGGAGCTGGCATTGTCCAGTGTGGGGAAGAGAAACTTTGGAGAAACACTGCAGTCGTGAATATTTGAAGAGCTGCCATCTAGAAGAGAATGTAGACCGATTCGATGTTGCCCTGGGAGGATAGATGGACGTTTAAAAGAAGGATGGGATTTTTGACTCAACATGGGAAAGATGGCTGTAACAATTAGCATCGCTAAAAAACAGAGAAGTCCTGGTTGGCGGCAAGTGTTCGAGCAGAATGAAATGGTGATCTCTCCAGCCGAGTGGGAGGCTGGAGAGAGAGCATCTCAACTCCCCGCCAGTTCTGAGAGCATCTCAACTCCCCACCAGTTCTGAGGCCCGTTGTTGTTTACTGATCCTCAGGGTACATGGAAATAAGAAAAACAAACCCAAGCCTTCTAAAGAAGAGACGCAGGCTTGCCCCTCCCCACCCCCAGCCTTCCTCTCTTGGCCACACTCTGTGGGGAAGAGGCCATTACTGGCTCCTGTTGGTGACACGCCCCACTTCCTGTGAGTGTTCAGGAGGAAGCGGACAGTTAATGTTGCCACTCCTGCTATCAGAGGCCAGAGCAGAAGGGAAGGGGTCAGGTTAGGGAGAGTCTTAACTGCAGATCACATCCAACTTCAGAAATGGCTGAAGCTCCCCCGCTCTGGCAGCTGAACTACTGACTGAATGGAGTTTATGAGCCCACAGCTGTTGGTCACCTTGTTGGCTGAATGGGCAGATTGGAAACTCCCCATGTCTTGTCAACCAGAGATGTAACCCTGGAATAAAGGAGCACACTTGAGCTTTGAACCTGTGGCTCCAGCGGGCTCAGTCCTCAGTCGGAGAACTGGAGTGGGTCGATGTGTTCAGCAAAGGCGTACTCGCCACCAAGCCCTTGAGACTGCTTTGATCTGGTCTCCTCTTCCTGCCTGTAGCAGCTGTGCAGTTCAAGGGCAGCCCCAGTTTTTCAGAATAAGACAGAGGCAGAACCAGAGGTGGGGAATGATCTGTTTCTGACCAGTGGCCCCTTCATTTTCCTGTTGACGTTTGGCTAGAGCTCAGTACCAACCGCTAGGCCTTGGACTGTGGTCACTCAGGGAGGTGGTGTCCAGGGTCAGGCTGGAGCCCTGAGGTGCCTTCCGGTGGTCCAGAATGCAGATCAAAGGCTTGGCCTTAGGAGGCAGTCTAGGGGGCAAAGCTCAGACTCTGAAGCCAGCACACCTGGGTCTGTCCTGGTTGGGAGGGTCCCAGGCATGTCAGCTTCTCCACACCGCACCAGCCTCCTCTGCAAAGTAGAAATGAGAATCTGTAAACTTCCCACCAGATAGGTTCTCACCACGTGCCCACTACTGTCCCTCATCCTCTGCTCTGTGAAAACTGCTTCCGTCACAGATCTCAGATCTGGATAATAAGGATCACTCTATAAACGTGCGGATCATATGATAAAAAAGGTGGAGCTCAGCTAGTGAGCCACCTACAGTTAGTTGTCAGTCTCAGATTTCCTGTATTCTCTGTGGTTTTTTGTGGCCTCGTGTTACCGGGCACAAGTAACCTGTCAGCTGTAGAGAAGGTATTCGTTTTTAAATTAATTTTGAGTGATTTATTGAAAGGGTTTGGTACTCATTTACATATCTTAGTATTTTTCATACTTCCTTAGTTCTTAGGTGCTTTAACACATTTTTTTACACTTCTAGAATTGGAATATGCAATACAGTAAATATCAAAAGAAACTTGCCAGCCCTTTCCTTTTTTCCTCTCAATGCTGATAGTAAGTGATGGTCTCTAAATCCCAGTCATCTTGGAATGAGGGAGGAGGGCTACTTAGGACAGGGCTATTGGTAGGAGCGCCTGGATGGCTCAGTCTGGTAAGCTTCCGGCTTAAGCCCAGGTCACAATCTCACAGTCTGTGAGTTCAAGCCCCACGTCAGACTCTGGGCTGATAGCTCAGAGCCTGGAGTCTACTTCGGATTCTGTGTTTCCCTCTCTGCCCCTCCACTGCTTGCACGTGCTCACTCGCTCTCTCTCTTTCTCAAATATAAATAAACATTAAAAAAAAAAAAAAAAAGGACAGGGCAGTTGGTTCCCCAGAACTTTCCTGAGGCTTTATGTGACCAAGAATTAATAATAAATCATCCTTCCCTGATAATATTAGCAAGGAATTATGTGGACATGGGCATGATGCTTGTCTGTGTTTTTTTCCATTTTCTCCTGTTAGATCTGCTTACTCCACCACAGTGACACCCCTCAGCCCCCACCCAGAGAACAGAGGCTCGGCCTGAGGCCCATCTTCTCCGAGTCTAAGCCATATCCAGCCTGCTGGTGGATGGCTCTGTGGGCTGGGGGATAGACGGTCAGGGGCGAGTGTAGGGGCCCTCCACCTCCTAGATTATGTCTATAGAACCGGAACAGGAGGCACCCAGGGTCTCACCCCCACACACCCAGAGAAAAGAGGATTCACAGGTAGTGTGGGGCAGGGTTGTGGGGGGGTGGGCACGCACGCAGCCACGTCATTACACCGTCGGCCCACACGCCTTCATTGCTGCCACTGCTGGGGGTTCACAGGCTGCTTAGCCTTGTCCTCCCCCAGCCTGTCCCCTCTGAAGAAGGCACAGCCCAGAGGGAGCTGAGCTGAGTTGTACTTCTTTCTAGAGTTGTGACCAGACCATGTATGAAAGCTTTGCCATCTTTCCCATTTCCTAAGTGCTTCCCCAGTAAGATAATCCTGTGAAAAGAGCTATTTCTAAAAAGCTGGTCTCCATTCCTCCATCTGGCACAGTTTAACCCCAAAGATGATGATGGTGATGACGATTGTCATTAGGAAAACCAAACCCTTGATGTCACAGAGTAAGGAAATTGAGACTGACTGTCTTTTTGTAATCTCTTTCTCTCCTTATAGGCCTTGGGACCTTGTCCATAGGGTGTTTGTTTTAGAACTTGATAAAGTAAGGTCACTTAAATCAGGTCACCTATAAAGCTCCCTTTTTGGAGCAGAGGTACAGACTATGTGTAATGCTTTCTTACATGTGTGTTCCTGGCCCTGCAGATGTCAGGATTGCAACATGCAATTTACTCAACCCATTGCCCCCGCTACTCTCACAATCCATAAATCCATGTAATATCATGAAAGACACAGAAAGTCTTTCCGGTTCACTGCAGACATTCCTGTGTTAGCACTTCTCAAATTTGACCCCCAGCGTGCCTCCGAAAGCAGAAGAGAACACATACCACTGGCATTTGTGAGGTGGCAGATGCAGAATGATGGCTTGATTTAAGAGCTGGCCAGATCTGGGAGTTCTTTATTCTGTAGCATTGTGTGTCCGAAAAGAGTACCTTTCGTCTGAACAAGCAGACCTGGCAAATCGGATGGTCTTTTATCTCATTAGCATCCGTGAAGTTCATGAACGTCTTCCAACAGACCGCAAGGCACTGAGCGCCATTTTTGGATAGCGCTTGTGAGAGCTTCAAGGAGGGGTTCGGGGAGATGATATAAAGCTTTAAAAAGAGAGAAATCACTGTATAAATTACACTCCATACCTTAAAGAAAATGTAGGTACCAACCCCTAAATATATAATACAAAAAGTTAAAAAAAAAAAATAAGCCAGCTCGGTTTTTTGCTAAATCACATTGTGTGTACGTGTGTTTGTTCTTTCCAGACATATGAAGATTCATGAGAAGGACCCTAACAGTGCTACAGCTACGGCACCCCCATCCCCACTGAAGCGCAGGCGGCTGTCCTCCAAGAGGAAGCTGAGTCATGATGCCGAGTCAGAGAAAGAAGACCCAGCACCTGCTAAAAAGGTTCTCACTGCTCCCGGCACAGATGTGCCTAACCACTGGACTCCTGGCAGAAATACCTCTGCCTTTATTTTCATAGTCTGGGGACTTGGCAGACATCCATCCTAAGCTTTTAACCTGTGTTTTCCCACACTGTTTTATAAGGTGTCTGCAGGAAAGAGTACCCGTGTGCACTTCTCTGTGGGTCCCCCTACCTGAGCCCCAAGAGATGAAGAGCGTGTTTCGTAGCTCTGTGCTTTTTTGTTTCTCCAGCTGGAGTGGAAGCTTCATATGTATTAGGGGCTCTTGTCCTCACTCTTTGATTCTCTGTACCTGTCAGATACTAGGTGCTCCATAAACGTTTATTGAATGGATGAGTGGGTTGAAGGTGGATGGATGGGAGCGTTCAGTGAGTGTTGTGTGAATAAAGCACTGTCAGTAGCATCCTTAATCCCTAGGAAGGCAGCCTCCTTTTCCTTTTAGATTTGGATTGAGTATTGGCTTCTCTTCTGAAGCAGACCCATGTGGGAGACCACCTTCCTGACTTCACTTTTTTCCCTTTCCCCAAGATGGTAGAAGACGGGCAGGCGGGTGACCTGGAGAAGGTGGACGAAGTGTTTCACTGCCCAATATGTTTCAAGGAGTTCGTTTGCAAGTATGGACTGGAGACCCACATGGAGACCCACTCAGATAACCCACTAAGGTAGGAGAAAGGGTGGGACACAGCTGTACTCTGGAAAGCTCTTTTTCCTTCTGTTTCTTTCTGGCCTATGACCTGTCCTTATTCCCCAGTCCTCCAAACTGGGCTAATGGGATTTAACTTGAGTTTGATGACAGCAAGGCAGCTAGTAAGGGAGGTGGATGGTGCAGGGAAGAAACCAGGCTGAGAGATGTCACAAGGAAGAAGTGGCTGTAGCCACAGGGTGTGTTCATCGAGGTTCACTGCACTTCCATTTCGCTGCTGGGAGGGCCCTTGGAGCCTTTGCTGAGAGTCCACTGTGCACAGGGTGCCCCGTCACAGGGGGCTTTTGAGCATCAGGCACATTGTCTGTAACACAAAAGGTGTTGCAGCCCAAGTGATTGTTAGCTTGTGCAACAGTGTGGTAAGGACGGAAGGGCATGCCAGGTGCTCATCCATGTTTCAACTGGATTGGTAGCACAGAAACCTGAGAAAGCAGTTTGGGGTAAGAGGAGTTCTGTTCTGCTTCGTGCAAGACACTCAGCCTAACGTGAAGGCTGTCACAGTAAGATAGTGAGACATGATTGTTCTGCTGTTCTGGGTTCCATTTGTGGTCTTTGCTGGCTCCAGCTTTCCTGGTTCTTCGCCTGCCCAAGCAGAGAAGGTGGATGGTGATAGGAGTTTCCAGCAGTTTTCAGGGCAGGGCCGGGGACAAGGTGGACTTGGCCTTCCTTCCTTATCTTCTCGGAGAACTTCTTCATCAGGGAGAAAGTCCTGTGTTCTCCGTGACAGGTCTGGAACATTTTCCTACAGAATTGCCACTTTTAAAATGCTACTGCCACAGTTTCTGAGCATTGAAAAGAACCAGGTGCCATAGGGGCGCTAGAAGACTTGGAAGTTGTGGCCTGCAAGGCACAGACGAAGGTTCACCCAGAGCGGAGGCGAGCGCCTCTGTGCCCGCAGCTCTGGGCTTCAGAAGGCAGCTTGGGAGCATGGAAATCTGGACACCTGTCTGACTCACTGACGTATGGGCCAGATTTCCTTCCTCAGGACAAGGCATTTGGGTGTGATTTGGGAGTACAGAAGTCTGACCAGGTTGAAGGCTTCTGTGTTGTAGGAAAAGCCTAACCCTATGGCGGCTTAAAGCCACGTCAGACGATTACACTTAATCACATCAGCTTGACATTTTTTCCATTAGGGGGGAAAAAGAATCCATGAAAAGTTTAAACTGCTGAGCAGTTGAAGTGCTACAAAATGTCTTTTCATAACTCCCCCGTCTTGGGGAATTGCAGACCGCGTAGGAGAGGGCAGGGACTGGTGGTCAGAACCCCTGGACCCCATCCTACTCACATGGGGCCTGGATCAGCTATATTTGAACCTTGAAGGAGAGCTGGACCAGGTAGTCCCTGTGTTCCCTTTCCGGCCTTGAATTCTAGGGGTTGGTCTCTTTAACAGCTGTTCTTTTGTCTACCAAGAAAAAGCACTTGGCTCTTCCTTTTGCGGGCCCTCTGGTCCTGAGAGATTTGGGAACGTTAATGGTTTCATTAGCATCCGCAGCATCCCCAGGATGTGGGCTTGTGGTAGGTGGTGAATATTGAAATAGTTTTCTCAACCGAGGACCTGAGCAAACAGAGGAGAAGTGACCAGACAGGCGAGTCGTGGGCAGAGGCAGCAGACAGCACGTGGGACCCCGCCCCCCACCCCACGTTGCTGCCGGATAGCCACGCGAGCTGGCACTACAGAGGGAACACAGTGCCTGTCTCTGAGCTCCTCTGTGTGTTTTGTTTCACTTTGTGCTTTAGTCTGGGATCACAGTTCATCTTTGGAACTACCCGTTTGTCCCCTTCCAGATAATTCTGTCCTACAGGAAAAATAATTTGAGTCTCACGAGAGATTTTTGAGCTGCTGGAGCCTGTACAGCACCACGTATAGCAGTGATAGAGGACGTTTGAGTGTCCCTTTCTCACATGGTGGCCTGGATGAGGGAGTGGGTTCCCCTGCAGCGGGGCCCTGTGGACAAGCACTTGCCCCAGGGACAGGCTGGGCCTGCTATTCAGAGGTGGGGACGGGCCCTGCGTTGGACACTGGTTGTCCCGTTCTGCACAGTTTGGTGGGCAATTCACTTGCCGTGACTCCACGGCCAACAGGGCAGATGATCTGTGAAGTTGAGCCTCGAGTCCTGCCTATTTTCTTCGCCTACTCAGGAATAATGCCCTTTGTCTGGAGAGGGGTTGACTAGAGTTGCTCGGTAGCCTGGCTGGGCCTCAGCCCCTTCTGGCAGCCTTCCACCCCACGGGAGCCCCCAGACGCTGTGCCCACAGCGCATCCATTGTGGGGGGGTGGGTGGTGAGCAAGCCATCCCCCAACTAGTGGCTGTTGTTGTGCGGGGTGGGGCTTGCATCTGGAAACCAAAGGGACTTGATTACAGAACACAGTTAATTTCCCCTTCTCCTCTCTGCTCTCCTGTTCCACATAATAGCCTGCTATCAGAGGAGGCCATGGGGGCAGGCATGAGCCGGCAGGGCCCAGCCAGGCAGTGAACTGTGACAGTAGCCGGTGGGAGAGGCTGCTTGTTAACCCAGAGCTAAAATAGACACCAACTCCATTTGCAAACCCCAAAGGCAGCAGAACCACAGTGGGATGCTACCAGTTCAAACAGAAAGTTTATAACTCAAAACAGCTGTTGGTTTCTCGCTCTTCTGCCCTTACCCCCTCCACCCCCCAAAGCTGGCCAGGTGCCTGTTATCCTTTAATAAAAAGTGTTGGAGATCCAAACCCGTGCAACTGCTGAGGCTGTTCTCCCTTCCTCTGTGTTTCAAATTAATGAAGTGTGTGTTAGCATGGAGCAAAGGGAAGACAGGGAGCTGCTGGTAGCGATTCTAGCTCTTTGTGCTGGGCATTGCTTGTGCCCAGACATGACCAACCGTAAATCCACATCCTCCTAGACAAGGAGGGCTTACTGAGAGCTGGCATTTGGAATCAGGGGTGAGGGACAGTACTTTAAACGTTCTAGTGGTCACATTTTAAAAAGTAAAAAGAGGGTACCTCAGTCGGTTAAGCATCCAGCTTCAGCTCAGGCCATGATCTCACGGTTCGTGGCTTCAGGCCCCGCATCGGGCTCTGTGCTGACAGCTCAGAGCCTGGAGCCTGCTTTGGATTCTGTGTCTCTGTCTGTCCCTCCTCCGCTCATGTCCTTTCTCTCTCTCTCTCTCTCTCTCTCTCTCTCTCAAAATAAATAAATAAACCCTTATTTAAAAAAGGTAAAAAGAAGTAGGCAAGATTAATCATGTTTCTTTGTTCATTATACCAGTGATACCAAAATATAACATCAACACATAATCAGTATAAAAATTGTCGGGGATGTGTTTTACCTTCCTGTTTACATACAAGGCCTGTGCAGTTCAGTGAGTGAGGTGCAGTAACAGCCCATCTGAGTTTGAACCAGCCACATTTCACGGGCACAGCAACCCACCACACAGGTGTAGGTCCAGGACAAGCCCACCTACGGCAGGGAGGGCACCAAGGCAGCAGCTTGGCTGTAAAGGCCCCTGGGCTTGTGTCTGAATGACTTGTCTCAGGCTGGCGGGGGCTGGGCCAGGAGGGTTGACAGCTGGGTGGTTACCATGGCTCTGTGACTGCTGCCAAGGGCAAAATATAGCAAAACTTATTGTATAATCTTACGTGGCTTCTCGATTAAAGGTCGGGTGGTGAATAATTTTTAAATTATTTTAGTTAAAATGTATCCAAATGATTGAGTGTTTCTTGTGTGCCAGGCACTCCACCAGACTTGAAGGAAAAAATACAATGATGTTAGAGACAGGGCCCCTCCAGGGCCAGTCAGGAAACAAGTAAATGGGAAGTTCTAAAACAAAGCGAAAGGGATACATTCAGGGCCATGCAGGGCACAAGCTGCCTGTTGTCGAAGCAGAGGGAGCCTGATCCAGTTAGTGTAAAGCTTCCCTTGACATTTTGCACTGGATGTTGTGACACTTCACTGTGTCCTGTAGGTGGAGGCTGGAGGCTCTCCTCTGCCTGACCAAATTATTGATCTTGATTGTCAGTAAGAAAAGTTTTAAGGCGATGCCCTTAAATCTATGTCAAGAATTAGCATGTGGGGAACACAGTGGGCTCTGACAGGTTCACCCTTCCGGCTGCATGAGAGCTTGTCCCGCGCCTGCACGATGAGGATAAGTGATGTTACCGGCACGCAGGCCAGGCTGAAAGCCACCCCCTTCATCTTAGTGGTGGAGGGAGGTGCCAGAACCTTCTTTCTTCTGGATTCTCAAGTGTTCCAAGGAATGTTTGGCTCCCTTCACTGCACCACCCTCCCCATACACACCCCCATCACCTACAGGGAGCCCCTAAAGACTAATTCACATGGCATTGGGCCCACACTTAAATGTAATCCTAAAAATAAGGAAAAGGGTATAAAAAATATTCATCAGCATCTTGTACTTAAGACTCCCAGGGGTCCATGGCTTGGCCAAGTGGAGGCAGCTTTAAAATGGTGCTGGGGGCTGAGTGAGGAGGCAGGGGACATGTCCCCCTGGCCAGCCTGGAAGTCGGAGGCACCTTTGTCAGTATCCCCCTCTCCACCCTGCTGGAGGGGCCTCCCCACGACTTGGGCTATTCAGAGCCAAGGCGGCCACCGGCTTCTGCACTTAACCTGCCCACGATGAAGTGCCTCTGACCCGCCCTGACTTCACGCCATGCTGGTTGGTTGAACCGTCCGGGCAGGGTGTCGGGACGCAGTGTGCAGTCTGGCAGATTCCTGGGTGTGGGGAGGGCAAGCCGCCACCCGCCAGCCACCGGCCAGGGCCCTGTCACAGGGCCCTCACTGTTGCTCCCAGCAACTGGGAGAGATTAGTGCAGCTGTTGGATGTCAGTTCTCTGGCTGGACGGGAGGGAGGGCGGGGAAGGGTGGGCACCAGGGCAGGAATGTCTGAACCGGGTGGGGCTCCGAGGAGAGGTTGTTTGCACTTACCCCTTCTTGCCTCTGGAGACAGAGCAGGAAAAAATGGAGCATGAAATCCCTTTTAAGAAGGAATGTCAGTCTCTCGGTTAAAACAATGTAATGGGCAAGAAATTCAGTGTATCAAGGAAGCAGCCAGGGTGAGCTGAGTGTTCTCAGCAAGGTATCTCACAGGTTCTGATGACAAGGGCTGGGCCCTCTGGCTGCTCAGGGAGTATTAGTGGCAGGGAAGGCTCACAGGTGAGCCCCTGTCTGGTGTCCAGACATTAAGATTGTGCCATGGGTTGTAGAAGGAGCTGAGGGCATCTGCAAATCACTGTCCTCTGAACAGAAGCATAGCAAAGTGGAGTTAAGCTGACTAGCTCCATCCAGCCCAGCCTGCTACCTGGCATCTCCCTGGCCCCCCCGGGCGAGCCGACGCTGTTTGCCCATCTGGAAAATGCATTTGAGGACTTGTGGCGAGGATGAAGGGGGCAAGCCAGTCCTCAGACTGCAACAGACATGGAATGGGTATCCCATTCCTAGGACATTGAAGAGTCAAATTCCAGGGCTTCTCCCAGGTACTATTTATAATTGACAGAAAACATAAAAGCAGTTTGTCTTCTAGTCTTTATTGTTACAAAGAGCTGTTTTTTTCTAGTTCTGCTTTCGTAAAGATTGGGAAGCTGAATGGCTGTTTAAATTTGGTTTGAGTCCTACCTACCAAATTTTGTAATCCAACTGTGAAAGCCAGACAGAAGCTTGAAGGAACTTGACGGAAGCTTGAAGGTTCCTTAAATAGTAGAACCACACATCATTTTCCTTAGATTGTTGGGGAGGCCTGAGAGTCCTGAAGAAAGGTGTTTCCTAATGTTTGAGATTTGCCGAAGCAGTTTTTCCAAAATATGTTTAGCATAGTAAATATATGTTTCCCCCCTTAACTGCCATGATGGTAGATGTGATGCTGGTGTGAAGGGGAGACGCCTGGAGGGGGCGCTGCTTATCTCTTTCGCCTGCTCTTGAGCTTTCGGTTGACTTCAGAGCTCTCTTCTTGGCCCAGAGAGTTGTGGTCACAGGATGAGTACAGCACTACTGTAGCAGGCACTGGGAGGAGCTAATTTCCAAATTGTTTAGCCACATGATTTGGGGGTTTTGTTTTAAAGCTTCTCTGTGGCCTCGCTCTCCACTTCTGTAAATCCCGTTGCTGACACATTTGCCTTCAGATTTACCTTGGCTTGACTCTTCATCTTTGAAAGGTGCGCATGCTTCCTTCTCATCTTAAGTACTTTGGAAACCTGCTCCAAAGAGCGTGGACACATTGCTAATTTCAGGGCTGGTGTCCTTAATGGTGAGACCTATTCCTTTTTTTTTTTTTTTTTAAGTTTATTTACTTTTGAGAGAGAGAGAAAGAGCACAGGTAGGTGAGGGGCAGAGAGAGAGGGAAACAGAACCGGAAGCAGGCTCCAGGCTCTGAGCTGTCAGCACAGACCCCAACACAGGGCTTGAACTCACAAATTGCAAGATCATGACCTGAGCGGAAGTCGGACACTTAACTGACTGAGCCATGCCCAGACTGTAGTAGCACATTTGTCACACTGCATTTCTACCCCAGCACAGGCTTACGTATAGTTTTCTTTGAAGAAATAAATAAGAAGGAAGGCTGTAGTGTCTTCTTACAAGGGCGTGTGTTATAAAAGAACTGATGTCAGGGTGCCTGAGTGGCTCAGCCAGTTAAGCATCCAACTTGGGCCCAAGTCATGATCCCACAGTTCATGGGTGTCTTTGCTGTCAGCATGGAGTCTGCTTCAGATTCTCTCTCTCTCTCTCTCTCTCTCTCTCTCTCTCTCTCTCTCTGCCTTTCTCTCTCTCAAAATAAATACTAAAAACTAAATAAATAGATAAGTAAATAAATAAAAGAACTGATACCACGGTGTTCTGCCTCATTACCACAGGCACACTGTGACAGGGGTCAGTCCTCAATTCGGTGACTTGAAAATTCTGACTTTTGTCTTTTTAAGACTGGTGGTGGATGTGGGTATGAATAAGAGCATTCATTTTCATTAAAGTCCTTTGAGAATGAAAAGGACAGCCAGTCCCCTCAGCTAACGAAGGAGAGTATTTCCTTGACCTGCTGGAGCTGGCTTGTTCTGTCCTTGCCTTGCTATCTGTGTGCCTGTGACAGCCAGGGGCAGGGGCTGAGCTGTGGCTGGAGTGGTTGGGTCTCTGTGTGGCTTCAAGACCAGTGCAGTTAGTTCACTGTTCCCGTGAGACTCAGGCTTCTCCGACTGTGCTCCGAATGTGCTCTGTCCAGGCCCGCCAAGGCCAGGGCCAGTGTGCTGTGTGATTTTGCTTATTTGCTTAATCTCTGAAGGAGAAGGGACAAGAAGGGCTGTGGATAAAGTACATATTGAAGGCTCTGTGTGGTTGCCGTGCATCCCTCCAGCCCCCGGGGCCACAGTGGAAACTTAGCTCACAGCACCCCCACATGCTGCTGGGAGGCATTTCACTCCCTTAAGACCCCCACCCCAGCCCCCTCCTATCTGTGCTTCGCACCTACCCATACCCTCCGGTGACCTTGCAAGCAGTGCTAAGGAAGGTGGGGGGAGCAGATAAGCTGCAGGCCTTGTGCCTCTTGCCTCTGCTGTTACGAGGCCGTGACTGCATGCCCCAAACCATAGCTCTTGCCTTGCCGCCCGACCCTAACACAGCCGTGGGACCCCCACCCCAGGAGTAGGAGCCGCTGTGACTGAGCAGCTCTGTGGGAGGCTGGGCCGTCATAGGTGATGAAGTGAGAATGGTAAAATCTCCAGTATTCTGAATTCAGATTTCTTTCTTATGGAAGCATATGCTGTCATGTGGTGGAATTCACGTGTTTTCTGGGTGAAATCGGCTCTGGTGAACTGCATTGGGGTGCAGAAATACCGTTTCTGCGAGCAGAATGATTGGGGGCTCACATACAGGTGTGTATGGGTGTGCGTGTGTAAGCTGAGGGTGGGCCGAATGTCCGTATGGGCATTCATTCCTGTTTGATGTGTAACCTCACATTGTCCTTGGGAGTTTTTTCCACTGATGAGTTTTTGTTTCCCTTCGAGTAATTTATTTCAGTAATGTGATTTAAAAAAAATAAAAACATTTAAAGGAGGGTTTTAATTTTTTGTTGTTTATTTTTTTGAGAGAGAGCATGCCTGTGTGCGTCCAAGTGCGGGAGGGACAGAGAGGGGCTCTGTCAGCACAGAGCCTGACTTGGGGCTTGAACTCACAAACCATGAGATCATGACCTGGGCCAAAATCAAGAGTTGGACACTTAACTGACTGAGCCACACAGGTGCCACCCAAAAAGAGAAACTTTTGTTTTTAGAAGTATCAATGGAGTTCTGTTAGCATCTTTTTTTCTTCTTTTCCAGAGGGACAGAAAGAGAGAGGTGCACAAGTGAGCAAGGGGCAGAGAGAGAGAGAGAAGCGGGGCTCACCCAAAGTGGGGCTTGTGTTTTACCTAAGGCTCATGCTCACCCAATGTGAGACACAAACTCAGGAACTGTGACATCATGACTTGAGCCAAAGGCAGATGCTTAACGACTGAGCCACCCGGGCACCCTGTTAGAATCTTTCGATCCTATAACTGGAGGGGCACCTGGGTAGCTGAGTCAGTTGAGTGTCCAACTTCAGCCCAGGTCATGATCCTGCGATTCATGATTCCGAGCCTCGCGTCAGGCTCTGTGCTGACAGCTCAGAGTCTGAAGCCTGCTTCAGATTCTGTGTCTCCCTCTCACGCTGCCCCTCCCCCGCCTGCACTCTCTCTCTCTCTCTCTCTCTCTGTCTCCCCAAAATAAATAAACTTTAAAAAAAATTTTTTTTTAATTAAATTTTTTAAAAAAGCAATCTTAATTTCTAAGATTTCCCTCAGGCACGTTGTCAAAATCACACGCAAGATGAAACTGCCCTACAACAGTCCTTGGTCCTAGGACGATTAAAGTACAGCCCTACTCCTTCTGAACATTTTGCAATGGTACAGTCCATGAGTACGTGGAGTACCATCCAGGGCAGGATTGAGAGATCGCACAAGCCGGGGTGAAGGGAGAGTTGCGGGGACCACCTGACCAATGGCTGTGGTCTTAATGAAGACTGACAAGCCCAAGTGAGGTTAGCAAATACCCCAAGATCAGAGCCTGCAACAAGCAGCATCGCCCGCAGATTGACAGTGACCTCCATTGTCCTTGAAGAGCTCTTTAGAAATACAGTTGCAAAGTGTTTTTTCCCCAGGGGCCTTGGGAAGGCTGGTTGAACCGGAGTGTCTCTGGCTGACAAAGACCCGTCCAAATGTTTCTGGGTGATGGTTTTCCACACTGGTTTTATTTAAGGTCTGCCAACAGGTGCCGAGCATAAGATGGGAGGCAGTGTTTTTCTGTGGGGTTTTATTTTCTTCCTTTTAACTAGCCTCACAATATGCTTCTGGTTTCAAAGCAGATTTTTTTTTTCCTCTGCCACTTTCCCGCCGCTTGTTTGCGAGATGACATTCTGTATCTTTTCAGAAGTGAAATAGTAGTGCCTTGACTGAATCCCATGAAAACAGAGGTGTGAAATTGTGGATGTGGGCCTTGTTTAGGTCTTACTTAGAAGGCTCTTGGTGCACGTGCAGGCTGGGATGACATGTGCTTCTCTTCTGAGCTGTGGCCCTGGGAGCAGGAGTGGAGGCCCGGGGTCGGCAGTGGGGAGCAAGAGTTGGGGGGGGGCAGGAGTGGGGGCCGTGGGGGGGGGGGGGAGCAGGTGGCAACCAGGAAGGACATGCATTTCTCCTGTGAGTCTCAAGATGAAACAGAAGCAGTGGAGACAATGGTGGAGTTCTTGAGAATGAAGAGAGAGAACACATCCTTTGCAATTAAAATTCATTTTCCCTGCTTCTCATGTTAGCTAGAGTGGCCAGGAAATGGGCTACTCCTGATGGTTCTTGTTCCTAGCAGTGTACGATAATGGTTAAATAGCACCTTGCAGGTTCCCAAGCATTTGGTTCTCCATCATTGATAGTAGCTCTAAAAATGCCCATTTTACAGATGAGAAAACAGAGGCCCAGAGAAGGATGGGAAAGAGCTCTCAAGGCTTGTGGCATCAGATGTCCTTAGACTCTCACTTAATTCTCACTATACAAAGAAGGTCATGAGGAGGCAGATTCCTATCTCAGGCCTGTTTGGGAAATTCTGCCTAGCTGGCAGCCAAAATGCAGATGAAATGAGTGGTCCAAGGTCACACGACCTCTGCTTCCCCTCCCCCACTGTCCCTGATCCCTGAGCCCATCCCATACCACCCCCCAGGTACCTTCCACGGGGGAGGACACAGAGCATGTGGTCGGTGCTGGTTGTCAGCCATGTATTTATTGAGCACCTACTATGTGTGAAACTAACCTAGATGCCAGAGATGGGAGGGGTTTGAAAGTGAACGAGAGAATGAAGGAAGGGATAGACGTGTGAGAGATAAGTGAAGAAAATGGTATCCTTGAAAACTCACAGCTGTGATAGAAGTGCAGTAAATTCTAATTGCCACATTACGAGACACTCTACTCCCTTGTAGAAAACTGACTTCTGTTGCCCCTCACACTGAATTTTCTTTTTTTTTTTTAATTTTTTTTTTAACGTTTATTTGTTATTGAGAGACAGAAAGTGAGGGGGAAGAGGGGCAGAGAGAGAGGGAGACACAGAATCCGAAACAGGCTCCAGGGTCTGGGCTGTCAGCACAGAGCCCGACACAGGGCTCGAACTCACAGACTGAGAGATCATGACCTGAGCCGAAGTCGGTCGCTTAACCCACTGAGCCACTCAGGTGCCCCCACACTGAATTTTCATAGCAGGCGTCACACTGATGCAGTAGACTCAGGGAGGGTATTCAGAAAGGTCTCTGGAGTAGAAGAAAAAATGATAGACCTTTTATCTAACCCTTTAAAAATGTTTATTTTTGTATTTTGTGACTTACCTGACGTGTGCAGATCCCTACACATAACACGCACGCACACACATTTGTGTGTTAAACAACAAACGGATAAGGGTACATACTCAAAAACTTTCTACTTACCAGGCATCGTACAGCTTACAAAGTTTGCAGCCCAGTTCTCAGGCTCACCTGCTCACCTTTTGCAGTCGACTTGCATGATACCAAGAGTCAGTATTATTTATACCCAGCCTGTTTATGTCAGTAATACTTGCGATCATTTCCTATAATCAATAGAATTTTCTATAAGCTTGTGAAATTTTTTTATAAGCATAATCTGTGTGAGGGGCATGTGGGTGGCTCAGTCGGTTAAGTGTCCAACTTTGGCTCAGGTCTTGATCTCATGGTTCGTGACTTCGAGCCTCGCATCAAGCTCTCTGCTGTCAGCACAGAGCCAGCTTTGGATCCTCTGTCCCCACCCCCCACCCCCCGCCCCTCCTCCATGTGCACACGCTCTCTCTTTCTCTTTCAAAAATAAACACTAAAAAAAAAAAAAAAGAATAATCTCTGTGAAAGCTAAATTGGGCTGTCTTGTTTGTGGTCCAGATTAGATAC
This sequence comes from Lynx rufus, assembly GCF_022079265.1. Taxonomy (NCBI): domain Eukaryota; kingdom Metazoa; phylum Chordata; class Mammalia; order Carnivora; family Felidae; genus Lynx; species Lynx rufus. Next base: position 125,176,205 of record NW_025814878.1, read on the forward strand.
TTTTTTTAATTGCTGTCAAATTTAGGGTAGGCGAGACATCTGTGAGCAGTTGAGAGAAATAACCATAAAAGCCTAAAAGGATCATAAATCCTAAAAGAATTCTGCTTTAGCTTGATATGCAAAAATCTAAGTTCTTGCTCTGCCTCAAAGAGTCTAAAACCGGGTATCAGAGATGTTGAATGGGGAGCATGATTCGCGCCCTAACAAACACATGGAACTTCTCTGGGTGCAGCTGGACTCAAACACAAGCCCTTGGAGAGTGAATGTGGGATCGGTTACTGCTCTTTATGTCCCTGAAGATTGCAGCAAACACAGAATTAGCGAATGTTAAATATTGTTCCTAGAGGAAACACAGGGTACCATTTCCTACAAGCCTCTGTCTACATTTTCATCAGCTAATCAGTACAGAAACTTTTGTTTCTGTTTAAGGAAATCTGAATGAATACCACTGACTCGGGGCGCCTGGGTGGCTCAGTCCATTAAACATTCAACTTCAGCTCAGGTCACGATCTCACAGCTTGTGAGTTCAAGCCCCGCATCGGGCTCTGCACTGATAGGATAGCTCAGAGCCTGGAGCCTGCTTCAGATTCTGCATCTCCCTCTCTCTTTTCCCTCCCCTGCTCGCTCTCTCTCTCTCTCTCTCTCTCAAAAATAAATAAACATTAAAAAAAAAAAAAACCACTGACTCATTAACAGTGAACTCACAGCCAATAGCACTGTAACTCACGTCTGAACAAAGTTTGCCTGACCCATGCATTTTTGCCACAAGGCACATCACTGCTTTTTGCACTTGTGTAGTATAGGTGGCATGTTAGCTCTGTGCTGGGAGCCATTTTAAGCCATGAAATCACCAGCAAAAAGCACAGAAATGCTAGAAATATGGCTCTACATATACTGCAGAAGGACACTCATGTACAATGGGAGCTGAAGCAAGATGGCAGGGCAGCATTGCATTCAGCCATAGCCAGGAATGCGCGGAGGGCAACTCCAGTTTCTTTCCTCTCTGTGCATGTCCTCAGATGCGCTGCGAGTATTCATTTGGGGTTTTCAGATACGTTTTAACAAGTAAGCAAATCCACAAATACGGAACCCACCAATAACGAGGGCCAACTGTCTATGTTTTAGATTAGATAAAATAGTTAATGTATGCATGACTTTTTTTTTTTTTTATGAGTGCCCCACCCAGCCTTTACTGGACTTTGATCAATGAGCCCCTCTCTGCAAGGTGCAGGGAAAGCTGAGCGAGGAACCAGGGCCAACTTTCAGGTGTAACTGAATGATCGATCACACACTCATTGCTTCCTACTAGTGCTGTTTGTCTCGCGGGGTTGTTGGACTGAATGAGTTTAGGTGTTTGTAGTCAGTGCTACAATTAATTTGGCAAGAAAGAGTGCAGACTTCAGGTGCAGAGTGCCTAGTGGGTGACAGCCCTTGGTGCCTACCCTAGACTTTCTCACCTCCTCTTGTTCTCACCTTCCAGGGAGGGCACAGACCAGCTTCTGTTTCCTGCAGCTTCCCAATCCACACCTGCTTACAGCCAAGACAGGACAGAGGGGAAGAGGGAGGGAGAGAGACAGCACCATCTCTGGTTCATAAGAGGCCAAGCCAGATGAGGCCATGGGCTCGACTGCCCAGTCCACCGAGTGTGGCTCACTCTGCCTGTGCATAAATCCCACACCATGGAGCCTTCCTGAGCCCTGGGCTCAGCGCCTCCACCTTTTTTTCCAGAAGCTCTGATTGTCCCGTAGGTTTGCTGGGGAAATGGGTTCCTTCCCTTCACCTGTGCTACAGTGAGACTCAGCATAAAGACCTCTCTTCTGGGGTTTATAAATTGAAATCCCCACACGCATCTACCACAGTGCTGTGGACATTTCTGAAGCTCAGAAAAAGAGGCCACAAGTCAGCCCGCTCTCATTAGCCATTTGTAATTAGATGTTTCTCTCTTTTAAGTGTATCAGGAACATTTCAAACGTATGCACAAGTAGAGAGCACAGTGTCATGACCCTCTCACGCACCCTCCCCCCATTTTCAGGAATTACCAACTCACGGCCCATCGTGTTTCGCCTCTTCCCCCATCCCAGATCATTTCAAAACAAATCCCAGGCATCACATTTCACATAACAGTATTTCATTACATTACCTCTAAAGGAAAGGGATGTTTAAAAAAAAAGACATAACCAAAATATTGTCACAACTTCAAAAAGTAACAGGGATTTCTTACTATCATATGTATCTGATCAGCGCTAAATTTCCTGAATTCAGGCATTTCTGTCGTCCCTTCAGGTCAGTACAGAGTGTTCAGCTGACCGCTGGCGTGGGGATGGGTTGGGGACTACGAGGAGTGTGCAATTGAACTTGGGTCTGGGGGGACTGAAGTCCCCATGATAGAAGAGAAAAACGTTTCCAGAGCAACAGGAAAGGACAGAGCTGCCATGGGGCATCGAGGTCACGGCCCCTCCACACATGCAGCGTGGAACTTGAGCGTGTTCTGGACAGAAGGAGAGCCTCGCCTGAGGAGCCACAGACACACTGCTTCCCTGCTTAACTTTCTCACAGCCTAGGACTTAGCACTCTGGGTGTTTTGGGCAGGGTTCCCTGTGGTTGGGGGGCCATCCCCCCGGAACGTGGGCTGCGTGCAAGGGATGGCCAGGGAGGGAGACGTAGCCATACTGTGGGGGCCCTGGAGCGTCTCACGGTTGGTGACCTCAGCACCGTTCCCCCAGAAGGAGCTTTGTGTTTTGAGTGGCTCATGGGAACCCAGCATTCTAAATTTAATTGAATGATGACAGGAGTCTTGATGGTGAGACGCGGCCGAGGTAGCAGCGGAGATAGGAGAGGTGGACGCACAGCAGGACCTCGCTTGCTGGGGCCTGCCACTGCGCGATAAGGACAGCAGAGTCGCACATACTTGGCACTTCTTTCAGCGCGAGAGGACGATGAACTCTGCTGCCTCGTGGGTCATTTCGTCATCTATTTCCAGAGAAGAATCTCAAAGCAAAAAAAAAAGTTTGCCATTAAGGTGCATGTAGTCCAGATGCAGACTCCAGCAGGTCACCCTACCCCTCCGAGACCCAGGTTCTTTCTCTGTAAAGCACTCGTGGGACCTGCCTTAGGGGTTTCGTAAGTGGCAAAGGCATGTGTATGTGCAAATACTTGGAAAGGTGCTAGGCACACAGCACTGTCCAACAGAACTTTCTGCGGTCATGGAAACATAGCAGCAGGTCAGGTCTGCACTGCACTGCCTGTTGTCACTGAGGAAATTTTAATTCACTTAAACAGCCCCACATGGCTTGCATGGCTGCCGTATTGAGTGCCAGTCTAGGGGATGTTGATAACACCCCGATGATAGGATAGTTGTTAGGGTGGTTCTGAGTGAAGACCCAGAAGGTGACGCTGGTATGAAGAGTGGAGGAAGCATTATAAAATGTGTGTGTTTCACGTCTGTGTGGCCCAGGACATTGAAGGTGGAGGTCACCTCTGAAGTTGGGGGTGCTGATCTTTAGATGGACTGCATCTGTGGGGGTCTTTCAAGGAAAAGGAGACATCATAACAGGTGTGGGCGGGAGGGTGAAGGAGGCTCATATTTTGTCTTTGCTTCATACTGGCTGTGTGACCTTGGCCATGTCACTTAACGTTTTGAGCCTCCGTGTTTTTATGGAAGTCCGGATATCCACCTGCCTGCCACGGTCGTGGTGCCTGCTTACTGTGGGAGCTACAGTTATTTTTCAGATAACGATGGTAATATCAGAATTGAACACAGTCACTGGCTTGGACTACTAATTCAGTTGGAGAATTTGATTATCATTTCATCCCGATCAGAGACCAGGGATGCCATCGTGATTGCTCTCGGTTCGGTGTAAACTTATGCTATTTGGCTTGTAAACATTTATGATCACTAAAATCCACTGAGCCGAGGGAGGGAGAAAACCTTGGAAATGATCGCTTTATGCCACATAATTGAGGTAAGCAGAAGTAAGCACAGTGGCTTCAGGTTCCCAGCTGTCTTAATGGGCACACCTGTTCTGTCTACAAAGCTTGGATATCCAGAAGTTGATAAAATACTTTTTTAAAGGAAGCGTTTTTCTTGGTGTTAACCGTGAGCAGACTGGCTTCTCGAGATTATACCATTTTTATTTCAATTGAAATGAAGCAACAACAAATATAATAGGCTCCTGGATAAGTGGCAACTCTGATTGGGCCGCCTCCTCATATCCTATCCCTTTTTTCTCCCAGATGTGACATTTGCTGTGTCACCTTTCGAACACATCGAGGATTGCTACGCCACAACGCGCTTGTCCACAAACAGCTTCCCAGGGACGCAATGGGAAGGCCTTTCATACAGAACAACCCTTCCATTCCTGCTGGCTTCCATGACTTAGGATTCACTGACTTCTCCTGTAGGAAGTTTCCTCGAATTTCTCAGGTATTTTGGTCAGCCTGCGGAACCAGCAGCCACCTCCCTGGGCCGCGTGGTTGGACTACACCTCCTTACCCTGAGGTCTCCCTTCCGTAAAATGTTGTCCCTTGGGTTTTGTCTTTTTTGTAACAACGTTTTCTCTTGCAATTCAGCTTGACCCTTTCAGTCTCCATTGGGTTGTTGAGAAAGGATAGTTGGGTTTTAATCTTGTGTTGAATTTCTTACCACCTTGTGTAAGAGTCTAGCTCACCGATGCCTTTTGCCCATTCTTGGGCGTTTGGATTTAAAGTTGTGAAGTGCTCACCACCCCCACTCCCACCTCTATCTGAACTGAATTTGTTTTCTTAAATATTCCTTTAATATCCACATTACAGGTAAATATTTCCGGTGTGGTACTTTCTTAAAAAATTTTTTTTTCAACGTTTTTATTTATTTTTGGGACTGAGAGAGACAGAGCATGAACGGGGGAGGGGCAGAGAGAGAGGGAGACACAGAATCGGAAACAGGCTCCAGGCTCTGAGCCATCAGCCCAGAGCCTGACGCGGGGCTCGAACTCCCGGACCGCGAGATCGTGACCTGGCTGAAGTCGGACGCTTAACCGACTGCGCCACCCAGGCGCCCCCAGTGTGGTACTTTCTATTAAAAATGTTTTGGGTCATTATTAACCTGAACCATATTTGTTCCCTGCCTACCGAAAACTACTTTGAAACTTTTTTTTTTTTTTTCAATTTTAAAAATTGAGATCGAGGATGTCAACAGTGAAACTCTTAAGGCACAGAAGCCTCAAGGGTAGTGGGTTATTCCATATGTATACACCCACGTGTATACGCCCACGTGTATACACCCACATAACCCTCCCCGCAGATGACACAGCCTCAGGCCCCTTCCCAGGCAGTGCCCCTCATGTTATTACTACTTAACTGTATTTCATTGCTTCTCTGAGATACCCCAGGGATTGATGTCATTTGTCAAGCAATATGATGTTTAAGGTGCTTTGTGGTCTTCCTTATTCAGCCTAGGGACAGGAATTAGCAAGCAGGGGGAGGCCAACTCCTTAGATAGTACAGAGAGAGGCTGGGTACTGGGGCAGCTATATAACAGATACTTTCTGCATCTCGGGGTAGTGATTATTTTTAAATCCTCCTTATTCCCTTGCTTTTGCCAACCCGCCTTCCACGCAGGCCTGGTGTGAAACAAACCTACGAAGGTGCATCAGCGAACAGCACCGTTTTGTCTGCGACACATGTGACAAAGCATTCCCCATGCTCTCCTCGCTCACCCTGCACAAGCAGACCCACGTCGCCACGGACCAGGGACGGGACAGGCTGCAGGCCAAGACCCTGCCTGGTGACGCCCTGGACCAGAAGGTCTTCCTGGCCTTGCTGGGCCTGCAGCACACCAAAGACGTCAGGCCTGCCCCCGCTGAGGAGCCCCTGCCGGATGACAACCAAGCAATACAGCTCCAGACACTCAGGTGTCAGCTACCTCAGGACCCCGGCTGCACCAACATGCTGAGTCTGTCTCCTTTCGAAGCTGCTTCCCTGGGCGGCTCTCTCACGGTCCTCCCGGCTACCAAGGAGAGCATGAAGCACCTGTCCCTGCAGCCCTTCCAGAAGGGCTTCATCATCCAGCCCGACAGTAGTATTGTGGTCAAGCCCATCTCCGGCGAGTCCGCCATCGAGCTGGCTGACATCCAGCAGATTCTGAAGATGGCGGCCTCCGCCCCCCCTCAGATCAGTCTTCCGCCTCTCTCCAAGGCCCCTGCTGCCCCTCTGCAGGCCATTTTCAAACATATGCCCCCTCTGAAGCCAAAGCCCCTGGTCACCCCACGGACGGTGGTGGCCACCTCCACACCACCCCCTCTCCTCAATGCCCAGCAGGCCTCCCCGGGCTGCATCAGCCCCAGCCTCCCCCCACCGCCCCTGAAGCTCCTCAAAGCCCCCGTGGAGGCGGTCCCCAACGCCCACCTGCTGCAGTCCCAGGCCGGAGCCCAGCCAGACACGGCCACGCAGCTCTTCCTGCAGCAGCCGCGGATGGAGCTGCCCGGCCAGGCCGAGATGAAGACCCAGCTGGAGCAAGACAGCATCATCGAGGCCCTGCTGCCCCTGAGCATGGAGGCCAAGATCAAGCAGGAGATAACGGAGGGTGACCTCAAGGCCATCATGACGGGGCCCGGCAGCAAGAAGACGCCGGCCATGCGCAAGGTGCTCTACCCCTGCCGCTTCTGCAACCAGGTGTTCGCCTTCTCGGGGGTGCTGCGCGCCCACGTGCGCTCCCACCTGGGCATCTCACCATACCAGTGCAACATCTGCGACTACATCGCCGCCGACAAGGCCGCGCTCATCCGCCACCTGCGGACGCACAGCGGTGAACGGCCCTACATCTGCAAGATCTGCCACTACCCCTTCACCGTCAAGGCCAACTGCGAGCGGCACCTGCGCAAGAAGCACCTCAAGGCCACCCGCAAGGACATCGAGAAGAACATCGAGTACGTGACCAGCAGCGCCGCCGAGATGGTGGACGCCTTCTGCTCCCCGGACACGGTGTGCCGGCTGTGCGGCGAGGACCTGAAGCACTACCGCGCGCTGCGCGTTCACATGCGCACGCACTGCGGCCGCGGTCTGGGCGGCTGCCCCAAGGGCCGCAAGCCCTTCGAGTGCAAGGAGTGCAGCGCCGCCTTCTCCGCCAAGCGCAACTGCATCCACCACATCCTGAAGCAGCACCTGCACGTGCCCGAGCACGACATCGAGAGCTACGTCCTGGCGGCCGACGGCCTGAGCCCGGCCGAGGCACCCGTCGAGGCCTCGGGGAGGATCGAGGACGGCGGCGGGACCTTTGGCGAACGAAAACCGCTGGCCACCTTCCTGGAGCCCCAGAATGGCTTTCTCCACGGGGGCGCCTCCCAGCCTCTGCCTCCCCATGTCTCAGTCAAGTTGGAGCCCGCCAGCAACTTTGCAGTGGATTTCAACGAGCCCCTGGACTTTTCCCAGAAGGGCCTGGCCCTGGTCCAGGTGAAGCAGGAGAATGCCGCCTTTTTCCTGAGCCCCACCTCCTCAGCCCCCTACGACTGCTCCATGGAGCCCATCGACCTGTCCATCCCCAAGAACTTCAGGAAAGGAGACAAGGATACGGCTGCTCCTGCCGAAGTCAAGAGGCCTGAGCAGGAACCAGGGAGCGGTGAGCAGCCCTCTCCCGGTCCTCCACCGTGCCCTACCCTGCCAGTGACTTTGGGGCCCAGCGGGATCCTGGAAAAACCCGTGGGCCCTGCAGCTCCGGCCTCCGCAGCCACCACTCTGGAAGCGCACGCTCAGCCCCTGCAGGGCTCCGTTCAGCTTGCTGTCCCCATCTACTCCTCAGCTCTGGTCAGCAGCTCCCCCATCTTGGGCAATTCCACCCTCCTCAGCAGCCCGGCACTGTTGCGGCCGCTGCGCCCCAAGCCCCCTCTGCTCTTGCCAAAGCCCCCCGTGACGGAGGAGCTGCCCCCACTGGCTTCCATCGCCCAGATCATCTCATCTGTGTCCTCGGCCCCCACCTTGCTGAAAGCTAAGGTGACAGAGCCGGGACCCGCGAGCACTAGCAGCAATAGCACGGCTCCTGACGGCTTAGGAAGTCCTGTCCCCAGAGCCGCCACCGCCCCCACCAACACCACCAGCCCAAAAGAATCCAGCGACCCGTCGCCTCCTGCCAACAGCCCAGAAGCAGCCTCCCCCACCGAGCAGGGGCCGGTGGGTTTGTCCAAGAAGAGGGGCCGGAAAAAGGGGGTGCGGAGCCGGCCCCGCTCCGGCAGCGGCGGGGTGGACCTGGACTCCAGTGGGGAGTTTGCCAGCATTGAAAAGATGCTGGCCACTACGGACACCAACAAGTTCAGTCCGTTTCTACAGAGCGCAGAGGACGACGGTCAGGATGAGGTGGCCGGAGCCCCCGCCGACCACAATGGGCCCAGTGACGAGGAGCAGGGCAGCCCCCCCGAAGACAAGCTGCTGAGGGTGAAGCGGAATTCCTACGCCAACTGCCTGCAGAAGATCAACTGTCCCCACTGCCCCCGGGTCTTCCCCTGGGCCAGCTCCCTCCAGAGGCACATGCTCACACACACTGGTAAGAGGGCCCACCAGGCCCCGAGTGCTACTTCCCAGAAGGGAGGCTGTGGCCTGGCCGGCCCCAGGGATGGGGAGAACAGGAGGTGGGGTCAAAAGCATGGGACCCTTTTCCCATGGCCCCATTTCTAGCTTCTCTTCAGCCTCAGTCTCTGAAGCAGGGGGCTTGCCTGGTGATGCCAACGGGTTTTCCCCCTGTGCCCTTGTAACCACAATGACCTATTCCTAGTGTCTCGGCCTTCGAGGAGCTGCTGGTGAAGGCAGTGTTGAATATCGGTGTTTGGGGGGTGAAAATGGTCCTGGGCCCATTGGATCATTCACTTGCATCTGCCTCGGCCCTTCAGGAGGATGTAGCAAGATCACTTGGTTCCCCACAGGAGGCAGCTAGGGAGAAGTGGAACTCGGTATTGAGGTATTGGTGCTTTGGCAGGAGAAAGTCCGTCCCAGATTCCTCAATGTTTTAAGACTTTGAACATTCTGTGAAGTTCTTTTGACTCCCTATATTCTTAAAGGGAATATTGCAGACTTCATATTGCCAAAAAGATATATCCCAAAGTGTTTTTCAAATGTTAGTTTCTGTATGTTGACTTTTAAAAAGCTTATTTAAGAGGATACATTTTTTTTTAAGTTTATTTATTTTGGGAGAGATAGAGACAGTGTGAGTGGGGGAAGAGCAGAGATAGTCCCAAGCAGGCTCTGTGCTGCCAGCACAGAGCCGGACTTGGGTCTTGAACTCACGAAACCGCAAGATCATGTTGTGAGCCAAAACAAGAGTCAGCGGCTTAACTGACTTAACAGACCCCACCCAAGGGCCCCTGAAAGGATACGTTTTAAGTAATTTTATACCAGGTACTTCTAATAGTCACATGACTATTCGCTCTTGTCTTAATCCTGATTTACTGAATATTTATACATGGTTTATGTCATCGAAGTAGAGGTAAATTGGGTGAGATCCTTAACTTTTTGGAGATTACCACCCAAACACTAATGGTGGGACCTAAAACCAAATAAAGAATTGCATAATACAGGATTGCCAGATAAAATACTGGGTGCTAGGTAAACATAAATTTCAGATAAAAAGCAAATAACTTTTAGCATAGGTTAAATATGCAACATTGGGGATAGACTAAAAACTGATTTGTCATTTATTGGAAATTCAATTTAACTGTTTTTGGTTGCTAGATCTGACAACCCCAGTCAGTTACAAGGCTTATGGTGGTGAGGGGAAGGTAGTGGGGAACTATGTGTGAGCCACGCTCTGTACTTAGGTGGGAAAGGCTTCATTCCAAAAGGCTGATTGTCACAGAAGCCTCAGAGACGCCCATGGCTGGCGTGGCTAGTCATGAGGGAGGGGAGAGCAAGTCTCTCTGAGGCTGGTTGCCACATAGATGCATCCTTTCTCTCGGGTGAGGGAGGGGGGCTCAAACCCGGGACTCCGGTGGCAGCAAACCAGGAGTACCTGCCCACGGAGGACTCAAATATGTAACAGGAGCCAGAACTTCTAGATTTCTCAAGTGTGTGCTGCCTTCTCAGGCTGCCATTTTCTTTTCCTTTGAGATCATTGAAGGCTGACAGAGTAACAGTTCTAAGACAGAAAAGAAGATGCATCTTGAACAGGAGGTGCCCCATGCAGAGGTCTCTTGCTACTCTTTTTGGGTGACACTTGTTTGTCACCTGCAGAGCCTTTGGAGAAGTGCGTGCTTCTGCTACCACTTTCCAGAAAGCAGGTGGCTGGATCTCACGATGCATGTCCATGCCACCTCCTCTACACTCCCCTGATGCCGTCCCCTCCGCCCTTCCCAGTGAACCACCAGTCTTCCTAATAGTTCTGGAGCAGCTGGCATTTCCTTTCAAGAATTGTGCCCACATCTCACAGATGCCTCATCTGAGTTCCCACTTGTGAAAGCAGTCATTTCAATTGTCTGACTTTCTAATGCCAAAATGTCCTATTTGGTGTAAAGTCTGGTAGCATCTGGAAGCAGCAAGGAAGATGGGAGGCTTGTTTATGATGGAGTAGGGTGGGGTAGACATAAATATAAACATGTTCTGCCACTTCTCCAGTTACTAGACCCTTGGCAGCTGTGTCTGTTGAAGCCCCATCCATGACCTCCTGTCGTACCACGTGACCATCCCATGTCCTTCTAGTGAGGGTTGCTGGCCTTAACTTGAGGGGAGCACTCGGGGTTGGTCGAGAAACATTCCAGAGCTAGTCCTCATGACCATCCCATGAGGGCGATGTTGTCCACATCTTGAAGCGAGGAAATGAAGGCTTAGAGAGGCTGAGTAACTTGCCTGTGGTCTTAGAGCTCGAGTTCAAAGCCAGGGTCAAGTTCCCTGCAGCTGCCCCACAATCGAGGTATGTGGCTGCTGGTTCTCTGTTGGCAGGTGTATAGGGCATGCCTGCTTCTGCCTTCATGACATATCCTGACACGTACCAGGGCAGAAGGCTGGCAAGGGGCTGGAGATAAGGTGAACAGAGATATGGACCAGGATCCTAGTCATCAGACTGAGTGACCTCAGGATAGTACTAGCCACACACACAGACACTGTATAAAGCTGACGCCCACTGGTCTCTGTTAATTTCCTTTGCTGTTTTACTTGCTTCAGCTTCCATTGACAGTCTCAGCATCACCTCTGTTAAATAATTTTATAGAGCACTTGGCTGTTGTGTCTGGTGTTGTGTTAGAACGTTTTCCATTCATCGAGTGTCACAGCTGGACAGAGCCTGGGAAATCATCTGACCCACCCACTCTTCCCACAGACTGGTGTTTTCCTGGTAGACGCTCAGCTATTGAAGAATCCCCCAGCTGCCTGTGCCTTGGCTCCCTAGCTTTCTGTGACATGCTCCCTCCGGAAACTTGGGAATAAAACTGAGGCTCATATGTATGAGCACAGAAACTAAGCTCGGTTCTGAAATGGCCCTGTAAACAAAAGTGTTATACAGCAAAGAAGCCTTTTTTTTAAGTGTTGAAATCTAGCTTTGAGCAGTGTCTGGGTTTAGATCGCCTTTAAGCAAAACCACGTATGTGTCTCAAGAGTCCACCTCCTCGTGACCTCTTGGCAAACACAGAACGATCATAACACCAGTAAGTTGTCTCCTAGATGGGCAGCATTAGGTAGACCAGATGTTTTGTGTCCAGTGGGGCTCGCTGTGGCTCAGGCAAGGGGCACAGGGCTCGGGTTCTAGGGATTGTGTCTCAGAAGGAAGCTGGCATCTGCCATCCTGTTTTATCTGCCCTGGTGAGCTCTCCATGCACAGCCGAGTTCCTTCCTTGCACTATTTTCCTAGCCTGTGTGCTGGTGAGCAGGGATGGTTCCTGGTTCCTTGCCTTATCTGTCTGAAGAGTGTTGCCTCTTGGGGAGAGGACACTCCACTGTCCCTTCCTTTTCCCCTTCATTTAGGCCACAGGCCGAGAGAGTACCAGAAAATGCAGCTGGCCCGTTTCTGCTCATCCCCGTCTTCCTCCCCTTTCAGTCCCTTTTCTCCCAAAATGAAGGAGTCAGGACCCTGGGATGACTGAAACTCCCTCCTCCCCCCGCCAAGCTCTGACATTTTGGGATTCTCGCAGTTGATTCTAGCGCCTCTTCTTTGCCGACCTGAGGCCCTCCACCCTCACCTGTGCTACCAGCTGCTCACGGGCAACTGAGTTTGAAACCAGTAAGATGGGCAAAGCTCAGCGTGGAAAGTGCCTTGGACACCAGTGACGCTGGCTACTTTTCACTTTCTGAAAGTGGCGGCCTTGACCATTTTTGCCCAGCCAGCCTTCTGTCAAATACAGAAAGAAGCTTTCCCCACGAGGGTGGAGGGCAATGGAAAGAAGTCTGAGGGTATGAAGCTGAGTTCTCAAACTTACTCTCACTCTTCATTCTTCTGCTCCTGATGGCCCCAGCAGGCCAGATAGCATCACGTAGTACACGGTTTCCCCCTTTTCCTGACTGCTCTCTGAGAGTAGAGCATGACGCTGGCTAGCTGATGGTTTTTATGGCTCCTGCTGGAGGTGGAGGGAGGTGGTGAGTCTTTGGTGCAAAGATAACTTCTTGTGGTCACAGGTACATTTAGAAACACCTCTGCTAAAGCAGTAATTTGTGGCAGCTAACCAAGTAAGTGACATCATTTGATACTTTTCCGTGTAAATTACCCATCAACAAGTTTTGGGGAAACCTATCTGATGAAAAAATATTGGAAGTGTTCATGTTTTTCTCTGTCCATGCAATCAGAGAGCACACTACTATTTAAAAATGTAAGGCTTGCATGTGTCAGTTATACAGCAGTAAAAATAAACGAGAGAGTGAATGAACAAATGAATGTAAGGCTTATGCAGAGAGAGATAAATCTTTAAAGATTCCTGTTGTCACTTTGAGACTCTTCATAACCCAATACAGTACTCCGACATCTTTGGGCCGTTGTCTGAATTTAGTGTATTAATCTTCATCATGGGGCATGAACCTGGCTGTCCAAACCCAGCTGTAAAAGTGAAGCATTTACCAGTGTGGAAAATGCCAGAGGAAATCTTGTCATGGGAAGAAGCAAGCAGCCGATTGTTTTATTTCAAATTGAGAATTATCTAGTTCATCCTCATAGCTTCTGACTTGTTTGCTCTCCGCTAATTCTCTCCCTCACTGCCTGGCCTCAGAGAAGCCATGATGTCGCCTTTGATAATAAAACATTTCAAGTATTTTTCTTACTTAAAACAGTGACAGTTGTTAAAGTTGTTACTTAAAACTTTAACAGTTGTTAAAGATTCTATTCAGTTTTTAGTGAAAAGCAAGAATAACGTGAAGCGTGCACCATAAAAAAAAAAAACAAAAAACTAGTCTTCATGTAAAGGCGAGTTGTTTTTGTTTTTCATTTTTGTCATTTTTACGACTTAGCAGAAACACCCACTGGGCTATGTGGAGGGAAGCTTTCAAGGGGTCAGTGGGTTCTCCACTTTTTTATCCTGTAGGTCCCATGTGAGTTCCTTAAAAGCACACATGTCAGATCTGTGCGTTTCTCCTTCCGTGGTCTTTGATTGTTCCAGGCATCTGCATTCTTAAAAAGCTGCACTAGTGATTCTGAAGCTGAATTTTGCAGCTCAGGAGGGAAGGGACGTCCCCTTTCTTGGATTGCTGCTGGTGCTAGAACTTGGCAGGGCAGCGATTCTGGCTGTGTGGGGTTGCACACCAGCGTGCTCTGTGTGAACAGCTCCCCCTGGAGTTGTGTGGTGCGCAGTGCTAATTCCCCCGTCCCCTTGTGCTAAATAATCCCAGGTGCCAGGCCCATGCGTCCCGCTCACAGTGAGTGCCCAGGCCTGTCACCTGCACTAGTTTGGGCATCCGTTGATAGTAACCGGGAGGTTGAAGGGCCTCTATGATTGGTGTTTTGAGGGGGTTGTGCTGGTTAACTTTGCTGCCAGTTTTTGACATGTGCATTTGATTGTGGCAGTCCCAAGGTTACAAGGCAAACATGCCAGGCTGCAGCTCTGAAGTGGTGTTTGTTAGTACACAAAACCTGTTCTCTTGTAGAATCAGACACCAGGACCTTAGCAATTGTGGGGGAAAGCAGAAGAAGCCAGCGATAGAGTAAATGATTTACCACCGCCTTCTCTCTCCTGAAGCTCACCTAATCCCTTCCCTTGTCCCCTTCCTGCTCACCATCCTCCTTACCCTTGCTTTCTCCACACATCCATCCACACGCACCCAGGACACGTTGCAGAAGAGCCTGGTCCGCATGTTGAAGTATTGTGTTTACAGTACAAAAGGAATTGAAGTGGAAGGATAAGACCAGCAAAGCAAATCAGGTTACTTCTGTCTCAGGAGTTACCCCAGTGTGGAGTGGGGGTGCAGAGGGCCCACTCAGCCACTTCTCTTCACAGGCAGCCAGGCAGGCCTGGAGCAGCTGATCTCCTAACACAGACTCAGTTATTTGTTGGTCACTGTGTACTCCAGCAAGGGGAACAAAGACCCTTTAATGCAAGGAGCGGGCCTCCTCTGCCTTGCCCGCTAGGACCACAGTGAGCTTGGGCAGAGGTCACTGTAGGACTGTCTCAGCCCCTTTCCCTGCCTCCGGTCTACTGTGGGCAGGCCGCACCCAGCTAGACCAGGAAGCCAGGAGCGGCTCCCAAAGACATGTCCAGGGGCCCAAGATTCCAGTTTGACCCCGCCAGCGTCTGTAGTACTTGCCATATCAGCCCTTACCAAGAGGCGGCTTCTCCTTGTGACAGACTCTAGGTGTTTCCTGGCTCTGCTCTAAAATCCCTTCACTCACTCACTCTTTCTGGTTGTTGTGTTTCTTAAGATTTTCGATTGTAATGCTGCTGTTTTACTTTAAACATCTTGGTTTCGTTGTTAACTTCTAGTATTTTGAAGACAAAACCTTCATTCCATTTCACACAAGGGAAGATCCCATTTGAGTTGTTGATGTGGTATCAGTATTTTTTTAAGTGTGTGTGTGTGTGTGTGTGTGTTTTAAAGGAAGGGGTGGAGGGTGGGGGGCGGGGGGACAAATGCCAGTTACCCCAGAAGAATGAATGGAAAGCAACTTTTCTTTTTCGTTACAGTAGAAAGCCAGATAAATATATATTTTTTTTCCTGCTTCAGGTCAGAAACCCTTCCCTTGTCAAAAATGCGATGCCTTCTTTTCTACCAAATCTAACTGTGAACGCCACCAATTGCGCAAACACGGAGTTACCAACTGTTCCCTGAGAAGAAACGGGCTTATCCCCCAGTCAAAAGAGAGTGATGTTGGACCCCATGATAGCACAGGTAGTGCTTCCGGGTGACGGAGCGGAGGAGAGGGACAGAGGAGGGCAGCTCGGAGAGCCCCGCTGGCCAGCCTCGCACGCGTGTGGCAGGCTGCCTTCCTCATTTCTCTGTAGGACTCGGCAGTTGCCGTAGACGTGGGCCCTGCCGAGGACTGGGAAATGCAGCAGGATGGGGACTGGGGAAACACTGACCATGCCCCCAGATCGCTTTTCTGAGCCACTAGGGAAGATCTGTGCCCCTCACCCTCCGCCCTCCTCCACGAGCGGACACGTCTGTTCCTGCTGTCGGGTCCCTCTGGAAGTGGGGTGTGAGGTTGGGGGTACAGTTCTAGCTCTTGGTAGTATCCCGTCTAAAAGGGATATGAAACCTTACTGGTGCGGGGTGGTGTTTTCTCAAACCCCAGCCTCCGCCGCATCCTCCAGAGCAGAGATGGGCTCGCTCAGATGTCAGGGTGTTTCAGGAAGTAGTGATGCCCAGCCCTCAACGGGGAGGGGTGCGTGGGGTGGGGGTGTTTTTCTCTTCAATAACTCTCTTCCCAGTAAAAAAAAAAAAAAAACTTTTGTCTTGTTTGAAAAAGCACTCTGCATGTCCTTTCTTTAATCACATCTCTGCTTGACCTGAATCCGGGTATTATTCTCATGTGCTGATATGTGCTTCCTTCCTCCAGCCCCTACAGAGCAATTAACGGCTGCTCAGTGCGTCTCCTGCCACCTTTTTGTTTTTTTTCCCTTACAGCTTCTGTATTTACTCCTGTCCTCTATTCAGTACATTCCATCATCTCCAAGTGCTGGGGTCCTGTGCCTCTCACCCCCCAAAACAAACAGATCAGAAAATTGGCTACTGCAGGTTACTTACCTACATGGCTAGTTGGCCATTGGTTAGTAACCAGCATGGATTTGATCCTGCAAATCCAGAAAGCTTGACATTTCCCCACTGCTCAAAGCCAAAGAGGGTCTCCCCAAGATGCATTTTTCCAGGGGGTATAATTGTGCCCTGTGTTTGCCTCCCTCAGATTTGGGTGGGGATGGGAGCTCTGTTGTCTGGAAGTCCCCCTTTCCCCAGCCCACCTGTCCCTAAGTTACAGGGGGGAGAGGGGCACATCTGAATGGGTAGCATTTCCAGGAAGAGGAATCGATGTGGAACTTCTGCTTTTTCCCTGTACCTCCTCCAAGCCCTGAAGTGCCAGGCCCTTTGGTTAAGATCAAACCCTCTAAGGGTATAAAAATATAAGCCAGCTTGCTGGCTCCTCCCTCCAGCTTCCATTTCTACATCACTTGCCAGGATATTGGGGTAAAGAAAGATACAGACACCCATGGAACCTTGCCATAACTTGGATCCCTATGAGCCAGATTTCCGCTGTTCAGCCCCCAGGAAACCCACAGCGACGCTTGCGGAATTTGCTGCGGGTGATCACTCTTAATGTTTAACAGCCGGCCACTGTGTCACCTGGTAGCCCCTGAACATTTTCTCAAAGCCTGGTTTAGGAAAGCAGCCATGTGATTCCACCCACAGTTGTTCCAGAAGAGGGGCAGGAGTGGATCATCGAGGAGGTCAAGGGGAGCCCTCGGTTTCTCAAAGTTGCCAGATGCACATTTTGCATTCAGCTTCTTGATCCTCTGGAGGAACACAGAACCCAGATCTCCTGACCTCTGGACAGCTATAGGAGCCTGCAGACACAAAGCTAATTCAAATACACGTCTTAGCTTTGGTTCAGTGCCAGATTTTACGTTGTGGGTGTAGTTTTTAAATTTGCGGTTGTGAGTTCTGTTTTTCCACATCCCATCAGAGCCCCGCCTCCAGCCCATCCTGGAAGTTGTGTAGGGTTTCTTTAAGGGACAAAGCCTCTGGAAAAAGAAAATTCACTGAAAGCTGTAATGTGAAACCAGAGAAAATAAATGTTTGGTTTAATTGTGGTCACAATCCATACATAGTAAGAAAGAGGCAAGGACAGAGGGGTCAGGGAGGTGGAGTTGAGTGATTTCAAGGAAAGTTTCAAACCCAGGTGAGCACGGTGGGGGTATGGGGTGCTTTTGGGGCTCCCTCCCGTGAAGTTAAAAGTGAGGCTTTGGAGAAAGACCATTAAAAAAACAAAAAACATAACAAAACCAAAAAAAAGGCAGGAAATGACCAAGGAAGTTCTTGAGAGGTTTTCTAGGTTTATATGCCTAGGTTAAAGTCCCTAAATTTGTTTTATAACGTAAGTCTGACATTTTCAATCACATAAGTTCTTTCAGGAACATATACCCTAGATTCCTCCCCCCCCAAAAGGAATGTTAACAATGCTACCAAGGGGCAGTCCTGCCTTAAGGGGCACATCGATCATTAAACCGAAGCTCTTTACTCACTTTCTCATGGCAGAGAGGTTCCCTAGCCCACTTTCCCTTTGGGGGATATTCGTGGTTCTTTTTTGGGTGATGCCTGTGGGAGCCTTCATACTTGTGGGCACATGCATGTCACTTTGTAAATCAGTAGAAACATGGAAGGTTTTACACTGTTCTTAACAGTGGCCGCCCTAAGCAGTCCAGGAGTCCGCATGCCAGCGCACACTGCACCACAGGAAGTGCTTCTGGGCAGGTGAAATACAGACAGCAGCTTCCTCAACAGCTGTGCCCCTGCCCAGTCAGATTGGGTATTTAGGCTGGTAGTTGGTCACATCAGCTGAGTAGCATAGAATTTCTAGGAAGCAATAGATATTTCATTGTGGCACTGACATGAAAGTCTCCACTTTCCCTGTAGCAGGAGCTGTGGGTTTGTTATCTACTGGTGCACGCAGGATTCCTGCTTCTGCTAGCAATTTTCTTAGATTTAGCATCATGAATGAGGGACTGGGAGAGACAAGAGAACAGAGTAACACTGCTTATAAAAGTCACTGGTTGTACTAGCTGCATTTGAAAGTGTAGGCAGTTGACGAAGGTGGGGATCAAAATAGGACCTGGCAGGCATTAGAAGCTGGATATCCATGAAATGAGAAGAAGCTAAGTCTACTGTTGCCAGGAATCACTAATAAAAATCAGTTGGAGTTGCTAGAACTTCAAGGGTACCGGACTGCCCTGTTAAAACACTCCCCCTAGTGGAAGTTTGGTAGAGCACAGTCAGCCCCCTTTTTTTCACTAGATACAGGATGAGCTAAGGAAGGAAGGGGGGGGAAACAATCTGATATTAGCATATTTACTTGGGTTTCGTTTCAGAAGTCGTCATGATTTTTTTTCAAGATCATCTTAAATATGATCTGCAGTGAAACTTGAAAATAACCCATGTTCTGTGGTGAAAAAAAATAAGCAAAACTGCCTAGAACATACTGGGACAAATAGGAAGTAACCAGAGATTAAGCTTTTTTTTAAGAAACTGAGCATTCTATGCTTTTTTTTTTTTTTTTGGTAGAGCTTATACCAAAATCCATTTAATAGATGCTCCCCATTGGAATGATTCCCAAAAATGGGCATACAGTTTTAGTTAAGAATAAGACCTAAGACATTGGTGTGTATATCTCAAGAGTCTTCTTTAAATTTTTGGATAATTTTTTTTAACTTTTGAATAATTTATAAAAATCACTTATTGACAGAAATCTTATATCCACACCACACATATGTGTTTCCTTCTGAAGCCTCTTGAGATAAACAGTGGCTGCCAAAAAGTGCAGTCAGAACAAAACCAATGAAATTATGTAAGTGGGAGTGCCGTGTAGATGGTTGTACATAAGCCAAAAGCCCCAGGCAGGAGTGACCACAGCAAGGGTAGGACCAGCTCCTTCACCCCCAGCCCCAGGACTGCCTTGATGGCAAATCGAGTGGGTGACTCAGTGATGGACATGGGTGGACATGGTGATATGTCTGATCACCTCAAGTGAGGGTCCAGGTTAGGTGCCTGAATCTGCTGGCTCAGGCACTGTGATCCGAGGTCGGCATCATGAGCCAGGTGCATCTGACCTAGGAGCCAGGAAACAAGGGCTCTGTCACCCTAATTGAGGAATTTCCGAATCCCTGCCCTAAGAAATTGGATCTAGAATTAAATAGTAGGTCTCAGCAGACAGCCTCGGAGTCATAGCACATAAAGCAGTCATTAAGTCCGTATTCAACCTGAATGAAGAGAAGATGGTGCTTGTGAGAAATACTGTGGTCTGTTCTGTGTCATTGGTGCTGCCCCAGTGCCATCCCTTATGAAGGTCATTAGAAACCAGTAGACTTGCCACGTCTCGCTTTCCTTATGGAGGGTGGATAGGCGGGAACAAATGAAGAGATAGGAAGTGTTTCCACTCACTGCGTGGGGTCCTCACAGCAGCCAGGGAGGCCTCCAGGTGTGCATGCATCTCCTGCCTTGGAACTCTACCCGGGAGTTAGCCTTCGGACGGGAGCGCGTGTGCCATGGCACAGAATACATGCTTTGGGCCATTTTCTGTGAGTCGCTCAGCAGGTACTATGTTCGGGCAGTGGTCCTATATATGTTGCATGTTTGTATAATCTCTTTGCACTGGAAAAATAACTTACAGCTCCGCTTCCTCAACCTCCCTAGTGCTGCGAGTCTCTGGAATGCACCAACTCTCCTCTCTCGCCGATCCTTCTGTCTGTGCTGCCCTGAGTTGCTCACACCTTCTGGGGGCCTGAGCATCCCTGTGTGTGGCCGTGGAGGGTGCCTGGCACCGCTAGGGGGCAGTGGAAGGGGAGGGCCGGAGCTCCGAGGGCAGCCTGCCCTGTGACCCCAACCCGTGTGTTTCGTCAATTAACCCCAGGTTCGCCGCGGTCTTTGGGGATATGAGTGGTAACAAGGAGTGGGGGTAGAGGTATCCCCGCTGGGCTTGGTATACGGGCCTGGGGGTGGTGGGTCCAGCCGAGAGTCACAATGGGACCCTTGGAAGGAGCGTGTTGGGTGGCGTTGGGCCTCAGCCTGTGCCCCTGTGCTCACTCCCACAGATAGCCAGTCGGACGCAGAGACCCCAGCGGTGGGGGGCGAAGTGCTGGACCTCACCTCCCGGGAGAAAGAGCAGCCCGCAGCAGAGGGAGCCCCTGCGCCCATCCAGGTCCAGGAGGAGCTCCCTGCAGAGGAGGGGCAGCGGGGACCAGCCGGGGACGGGGAGGAGCAGGGAGCCGGGGAGAGCCAGGAGCCTGAGGACCAGCACAGTATGGAGGAGAGGGACGAGGACGCGGACGGCCCGGAGGAAGATACCGTCAGCAACAAGAGCCTGGACCTCAACCTTGCCAGCAGGCTGATGGGCTTCAAGCTGGCGGAGGGCGAAGGGGGCGCCGCGAGCAGCGGGGGCCCCGCCCAGCAGGACCAGAAGCACGCCTGCGATGTCTGCGGCAAGAGCTTCAAGTTCCTGGGGACCCTGAGCCGCCACCGGAAGGCCCACGGCCGCGAGGAGCCCAGAGAGGAGGGTACGGGCGCGAGCGGAGGGGCCGAGGGCCCTCTGCCCGTCCCCGCCGTGCCGCCCACTCCTGAGCCGGAGGAGAAGCCCGCCAACCCCTCCTCAGAGGAGCCCCCGGCGGAAGAGGTGTCTCCAGCCGCGGAGAAGCAGGGCGAGGAGGCCGAGGGCGCCTCCGACGGGGAGGGCGTGGCCGAGAAGAAGCCCTCGGAGAAGAGTGACGATGACAAGAAGCCAAAGACCGACTCCCCGAGAAGCGTGGCTAGCAAGGCGGACAAGAGGAAGAAGGTGTGCAGCGTGTGCAACAAGAGGTTCTGGTCCCTGCAGGACCTGACTCGGCACATGCGGTCGCACACAGGTAAGGGCGGGGCATGCCCAGGCGACGCTTCCCGCGGCTGCGCAGGGAGCATGCTCCAGCGAGGAGGCCAGTCGGGGTCTGGAGGAGGCGCCTGCCCCGAATGGCCAGAGACCGTTTCCTGAGTGTGCCCCCTGGGCGCAACAGGCACCATAAACTAGGAATTTAACAGACTGTTCTCTTAGCAGTTGGAACATACAGGGTCCTGGCAGGGAGGCGGCAGGGTGGGCCCTCAGCAGTGATATTTTTGAGAGCATTTTGATCAGCCGTCTGAGCCTCAGCCTTTCTATCTGTAGAAAGGGGACGAAGGCTGCCCTGTCTCATAGAATCATCTAGAAGAATGTGGGTGCTGGCGTTGGGGGCCCGTGGTGAGCCTGGGAAGGACCGGGGGTGTGGCCTGTGGACAGGTGCTCTGTGGGAGGCACCTGGGCTTCCTCATCAGCCCTCAGGTGGAAAATTGGCTGCTGAAGCACAAAGCGAGGGGTTTTTCGTTACTTGGCTCTACGACAGCCAAGCTGATGTCATTGAACAGGAGCTTCGTAGGCATGTCTGGGTGTTCTTGCTCCACACGTGTCCTTGCTCCTCCTGGAACTCCCTAGGTAGGAACCCCAAAGTAGGGGCCATTGTTCTGGTAGAAAGGAAGACACCTGAACGTACTTATAAAGCCAAAAGATGCAAACACATCCCACCTACCCCCTCCACAGAAGAAACCCAGGCCCCACATCTTGGTCTTGGTTTTCCTCCCGTCCCTGCTGCTGCATCCACGGTGCACACATACTCCCCACACACTCCTCTGCCTTGCAGTCCACAGGGCCTGGGCTCTGGGGATCGGAGGGCTCCCATGCTTGGCTCCTGGGGGAGAGGGGTTCTTGAGCTCCTGGCAGGTAATTTTCTCAGGTGCTCACAGCTCAGTATTTGTGAGCAAGAGGGAAAGCCCCAGCTGCTCCGTATCAGAACACAGAGTATCTGGCACCTTTGACTTAGGAGATGCCTGTCTTGCACAACCCTTGGAAGTGGTGCCTGTCCCCATGGGAGGGACCTTGCTGCTGTCCTTCCCTAGGTTTTTCTTTTTTTTTTTTTTTTTTTTTTCTCAGGGTAGTCTGGATGTCCACAAGGCTTCCACCCTGAGACTCTGGTTCCTGCATCCTATGGGGAAAACCTAGGTTGAGGGATGAAAGGGAGAGAGAAGCTGAGGCCAGCCCCGTGCATATCTATGACCTTATTTTGCCAACTCAGACAAATAAGAGGGTTTCCCTGAGTATGGGGTCCTGACCCTTGCTACCTGCTGCCCCTTTGCCTGCTCACACGGCTACTGCTTTTGTGTAGGGCGGAGAGGTGATACTGGTGGCCTTACCATTGACGTGACTTCTTTTCTCCTGTTGCTCCAGGAGAAAGGCCATACAAATGTCAGACGTGCGAGCGGACCTTCACCCTGAAGCACAGCCTGGTTCGCCATCAGCGGGTCCACCAGAAAGCCAGGCACGCCAAGCAGCTTGGGAAGGACAGCGACAAGGATGAGCGAGGCGAGGAGGACAGTGAGAGTGAGTCCACCCACAGCGGCAACAACCCTGTCTCCGAAAACGAGGCCGACTCGGCTCCACCGGCCAGCAACCACGTGGCCGTCACCCGGAGCCGGAAGGAGAGCCTGGCCAACTCGACCAAGGATCCCAGCCGCAGGGAGGAGCGGGCCGGGGGCCGGACGGCAGGTGCCAGCCAGGCTGAAGCCGGCAGGAATGCCCCCAAGGCCGCTCCAGCGGGCAGCCCCAAGGAGCAGGTGTCTCAGGGTGACCCAGACCCCGAGAGCCCAGCAGGCCTCGTGCAAGACCTGCCAGAGCTGCAGGGCAAGAGGCCCACCCATCCCCTCCTGGCTGCAGACGGTGCCTCACCACTCCTGGGAATGGAATGACAGCTTGTCTCGCCCCCCCACCAGCACACAGACAAAGCCAGCAGAGCAAAGTGTCCTGAATCTATGTTTCATGAGGTTTTCTCAGTGCCCTTCAGCTTTCGGGGAGTGAGAGAGAGAGTGACATGAGCAGGAGCGGGCCATCTTGTCCGGTGCCATAGCCTTACATCCCCGTGCGAGAGATGCAGCATGGACAGTTCGAGTGCCTTAACTACTCACCAGTCCTTCGGTGTCAGCCTGGGTGTTGTGTTTTCCCAAAATGACTTTCTGAAAAACAAAGCAAATATTTTAATGAATTATTTGGAGAGGACCTTTTCATTTAAGCATTAATGTTACCTTCTGTATTTGGTGTGTGTGAGCTTGTTCTTGCGAATCTGTGATAGTAACGAATGTTCTGTGAGCTGGAAACAGAAGAAAAAAAATACGCCCTTGGATACCCATAGCCAATAACTGGAAGAAAATGATGTGAATTTCATGTAAATTACCAGAGGAAATATGGATAAGATATTCTTTTCTCACATAGACCTTTTCTCTTGTTCTGTTTGCTACATGGTGGAGCTGTGATTGGGTCCTCGGTGTTGCAGGATGTGGTCGATGAAGGTTTCCAATTTGGTGCAAGCCAAACCAGGAAAGATTCTAGCTTCAACCTTGTACGTGTTTTCAGCGTTAGCCGTGGTATTACTGTTCAAATGTCAAGACATCCGTTCTTAACTTGCAGAGAAGAGTTATGCTGGCAACTTACCCTATAGAAAACATGCACAGATGTCATATATCTGATTTCCCTCCCCCTTTTGGTATATGTATTATTAATATTATTATTATTATTATTATTAGTTCATCAGTTTGCTGGTCTCTGCAGTCAGCAGAAACAAATGGGCAATATTTGTCCGGGGAGACCTGGGCTGCCGCTGGGTCCCCATGTGGGCATCTGCCCCCCGCCTCCCCCACACCTGGGTGGTAGCTCTTCCACTGTACTTAGACAAGCCTTTTTTCCGTGACTGCAGAATCCAGCAGGGGCCATGAACGGTCCTCCCACACGGCCGAAGAGCAGCTCAGAGAGGGGAGAGCAGGAGGCACGTGCCCAGGGCTTCTGAGAAAGCCAGGCAGCAAGGAGACCTGTCCCTTACCGGTCCTCCTGCCAAACCCAGCCCAAGCCTTACCCGCCTGTGCTACTGTCATTTTTCAAAGCGAGGAAGTACTACTACTGGTAATAAAACTGCACATGCAAGATTGAAGATGAAAAATAGATTTGTATTTACCTTCCTGTGATTTGGGGTTGGTGCTTGACGATAAATGTGCTGTTTCTAGCTCCTGAAATAGCCTGAACCCCTGGGTGCAAAAAGGCAGGTTTTTTGTTTTTTTTTTTTCCATGAGCATCCCATACAGGTAATCGAATTCCCTCACTGTAGCCGCCAGCAGTGAAAAGAAATCTATCCTACTGTAGCTGAGCTTGTGTTCAGCATCCGGTCCTCCAGCCAAGACCTCCAGGGTGCCCGAGCCTTGTGCTGCCAGGGGCCTCCTGTGCTGCTCCACCACTCAGCCCCTCTCACCTTCCCCCTGCAGGACCCCCATCCCCACCCCTCCCAGGACCCTTGACCCTCCTAGCCCTGAGCACCGCACCCCCCCACATACACACACTTTACTTACACTCATGCACACAGAGACACACAGACCCTTTTCTCTCCGCTTCCTTAGCGATTTCTCGTGGCCAAAATCCAACCTCCCATACTTCAAAGGAAGATCTATATTCTTGAGATAATGAAAAGTGATGTCTTTGCATGTGAAAGGAAAAAGGTTGAGGTATATATGATTTGTAACTGTGTTGGGGATGTATGAACCCAGAACGAGGTTTTATTTAGATGAATACAAATCAGAACCAATGATCCCCTGTATCACTTTTATACTAAGTGTGGTTTGCTTAGTTGAAACCAGTTCGTGCATCCCTTCCATTTTTTTTTTTTTAATGACGATTGTTATTGTTATTTTTGTTGTTATTATTTGGGGTATCTTGTGTTTTGTTTTTCTTTGCAACTCTCCACACTAAAACTCACAACCATGTGGAGAGAAGCCATGAGTTAACCCTTTATGCCGCGGTGAGATGTAGCAGGAAACGGCCCGGCAGAACTGCTGGGCCACAGCTCGCAATAATCACTATTGATTTAAAGCTTTATTTAGCCTCCATCTGTACCCTCGTAGTCAATAAGGTCTTGCCACATTTTATTAGTGAGGTTGAGAAATGTATTATTTGTTTGTTGTTCTGCCCCTCCCCCCCCAATATTAAACTGTGAAATTTGTGATTTGTTTAAACTCTGGGTGAATCATAGTTTAGTTTGCATGTCCAGCTAATTTGTTCCTATACATTTTGTTTGATTCTCTTTCTCCTTCTCTCAGGGCTTTTACAAAAAAAAAAAAAAAAAAAAGTATATATATATATATCCATATATATATATATGGATCTTCTGAAAAGTTTTTTGAGGTGCAAGTTTTTTCTCTTGTTTTTTCTCTTTGATTTATGGACACAATGCTGAGATTCAATCACTACATGAAACTCCTGGCTGTGAAAACAAAATATAAAACCCGGGGCTGTTTGCCAAACAGTCCTGGGGGAAGCTACATGACAGTCAGATGCCAGTTTCAGAAAGATGCATCATACCTTCAATCCCCCCTCATTTCTAGCCTCTCTTTCTTCAAGAAGGAAGTTGATCCCAGTGATTTCAGCCCATGCATTAAACAGGAAACAATAATAAATATGTAGAATTCATATTTTTCTAAAGGGAACTTAAAAACTGCTGCTACATGTTATGTACAAAACCGGTTTATGCCACATGAACAGAATCACGAGTTTGGTTTTGGTACTTTGTGTCCCTCTTTGTATTCAGTTGTATAATACTTCCAAATTCAAAATGAGAAGAAAAGCTGTTCTGTATCAAACCATCTGAGCAATAAATGTTATATTTTAAAAATGGCAGATTGCCGGTCACACGGCCCTCCTGTGATTTGCTGTCACCCCACCACCTTATCCAGCCCCCAAACCGCAGCCTGTGCAGGACAGGCCACTGGTGTCCAGGGCCGTCAGGGGAACTGCGTGCCTTCTCCCCTTCGGCGTGGGGCACCCACGAAAGACAGCTCTGTCCCCCAGGTGGCTTCTCTGAAAAGAAGAGACGTGAAAAGAAGAGCCACTGTACGTGGCTGCAGGTGTAGGGCTGGCTCAGGTGGGAGGGTGGGTGGGAGAGTGGGAAGTCAGGACGTGCAGGGGCCTTTGCAGTGATTTCACCCTCGGCCTGGGAGGTGACGAGTCTGTACTGGTTTAGCAACAGCGAAAGGGGAATTGTGTTTTCTAGGCAGCACCTCCTGTGATGTCCGCTTTGCCTTTTCCTCCTGCCCATTATAAGGGTGCAGGGGAACCCAAGTAGGGGGGCCGGGGGCGGGGAGGTCTGTCGTTGTAAAGTAGCAAATGTGCAAAGTCCTGAATCTTCTAAGCCAGGACTCAAAAAGTAACTCGGGGAAGCTGGGTTCAGGGCAAGCTGTCTGTAGACAGTGCTTATAATGCATTCACCGTGGTACAGGGCTAAGTGCCGGGTCACAGCGAGACAAGAGGTGCAGTGCTCTCTCTGGTCTGTAAGACTTCCAGGGCCCTCTGTTGGGAGACCCCACACATACACCCCTCTCTCATAGCCCCCAGGAGACTGGCTGCAATGCCAGCAAGGGGTCTTGAACTTGTATTAAAATAAGATGATCAAATAATTTGGGAATGATTCTAATGTAATGACTGGACAAGCCTCTCCAGTTGTGGGGGGTGGGTGCTGCTGGCCATCGACGCATTTACAACCCCCTACCCCATCCCCCCAGGGTGGATGGAGTCATTTCCCTGACCGGGGATTTGGGCCGCACTGGTCAGTGTGAAGAGCAAGTGAGCCGCCCCTGGGGAGCATGACAGAAAAGACAGGCACAGCACTAAGCATGGAGAATAAGGCAGGAACAAAACAGATTCCTTTCCTTGTGGAACTTGGGTTTTAACAGTGGCAGACAATAAACTCTAGGGAGGAAGATGCAGAGGAATGCAGGTCCAGAGGGGAAAGGAGGCAATGGGGGCCTGGGGGCCAAAAGGGCTGGACAGGACGACTGGAGATGTCTCAGGACAGCAAGCAGCAAGAAAGTCACCCACACAGATGTCTGGGGCAGGGCCCTGGAGAGAAAGGCCTTGGGGGAGCCTGCCAGGTCTGCAGAAGCCTCGAGACTGGAGTAGGATGAGCAGGGGGGCAGGGGCAACAGGCGACAAAGGGCAGAGGGGCTTGCTGGCTGCCTGTGGACCGTGGGATGATGGGGCGGGTGGGTACAGGGAGGCCGTCAAAAGGTAGTCACAGTGACACAGGCCAGAACAGGCAGCAGCTTGGAACGGAGTGATGAGGTGAGACACTGAGAAGAGGTTGGGTTCATGGTATATTTTCAAGGGGAGCCGACAGGACTGGATGAGCCGTCAGATCCATTAGCTACAGAGAAGTCAAAGCTTTGAGACACCAGCCAGAGCATACAGGCTTAGCTGTGACATCCAGATCTTCAGAATTCACTTTTACTTTATTTTTTTAAGCTTTTTTTTAATTGTTTTTATGTATTTTGCAAGAGAGAAAGAGCGTGAGTGGGGGAGAGGCAGAGAGAGAGAGAGAGGGAGAGAATGCCAAGTACCCTCCACACTGTCAACGCAGAGCCCAATTTGGGGCTCCAGCTCGGGGCTCCAACTCACGAACTGTGAGATCATGACCTGAACTGTAATCAAGAGCCGGGCGCTTAACCAACTGAGCCACCCAGGTGCCCCAGAATTCACTTTTAAAAGAGGGGGTTTCACTGGTGTCCATTGATAGATAATGGATAGAGAAGATGTGGTAATATACATATATACAATGGAATATTATTTGGCTATTAAAAAAAGAATGAAATCTTGACATTTGCAATGACGTGGATGGCGCTAGAGAGTATAATGCAAAGCAAAAGCAGTCCAACAAAAACCACCCAGAAGCGCCTGGGTGGCTCAGTTGGTTGAGCACCTGACTTCGGCTCAGGTCATTATCTCACAGGTTGTGAGTTTGAGCCCCGCATCGGTCTCTGTGCTGACAGCTCGGAGCCTGGAGCCTGCTTCGGATTCTCTGTCTCCTCTCTCTCTGCCCCCTCCCCTGCTCATGCCCTCTCTCTCTCTCTCTCTCAAAAATAAACATTAAAAATTAAAAAAAAGAGGGGCGCCTGGGTGGTGCAGTCGGTTAAGCGTCCGACTTCAGCCAGGTCACGATCTCACGGTCCGTGAGTTCGAGCCCCACGTCAGGCTCTGGGCTGATGGCTCAGAGCCTGGAGCCTGTTTCCGATTCTGTGTCTCCCTCTCTCTCTGCCCCTCCCCCGTTCATGCTCTGTCTCTCTCTGTCCCAAAAATAAATAAACGTTGAAAAAAAAATTAAAAAAAAAAATTAAAAAAAAGAAGAAGAAGAAGAAGAAGAGAGAGAGGCAAACCAAGAAACAGACTCTTGACTCTGGAGAACAAGCTGATGGTTACCAGAGGGGAGGTGGGTGGGGAATGGGGGAGACAGGTGATGGGGATTGAGGAGGGTACTTATTGTGTTGAGCTCTGGGTGATGTATGGAAGTGTTGAATCACTAAATTGTACACCAGAATCTTATACTCTATGCTAACTATACTGGAACTAGATAAAAAAAAATTTTTTAAATAAAAAAAGAGGAGGCTTCAATCCTGAAAAATTAACCTTGGTAGAGGATAGGTGGCCAATGGAAAAAAAAAAGTCCTTGATCCTTTACACCCCACATAAGTGCCCCATTTCTAGGAAGTGGCTGCTTCCAACCCTGTCCTTCCAACACACAAGTCCTTCTGTGGTGGGTCCCAGAGAAACAGCACCCTCCTCGCCAGCATGATCTCTGGGCGTGCCCCCTCCCACCCTGACACCTGCTGCTCACCCTGACCCAGGTCCGCTGTCAGTGCCTGGCCAGACTCTCCTCTGCAGGGCAGGAGCACAGGACCCAGTACCAAAAGGCTGGGGCCCCTGACACTTTGGGATGGGACATTTCCCAGATGGGGAGGAGGAGCCTTAGGATTTTAAGTTCTGACTGCAGCCCCATGGCTCTGCCTGAGCAAAACCGGCTTTGATGAGCTGAGTGGACACTAATCCAAATGGCCACCCCAGAACCCTCACGTTCTGATCGCTGTTTTCCAGGGAGAGAATGAGTACATGGTAACAGACGCACATGAACTCATCACTCACCTGTCCATGCTGGTCACTCTGTCACATGTTATCTGATTTGGCCCCTAGTGGAGGAGCCACAGCTGGCAAACCGTGGGTCTGTACTTGACCTTGACTCACTCGACTCCAAGGTCGGTGGTCCTGGCCCACGAGGCGACCATCTGTGCCACATCTCCCCCAGCCCCTGGCACCCACCCTTCTATTTTCTGTCTCCGGGAATTTGACTCTGTTAGCGACCTCATAGAAGGGGAAAGAACATCACATGTTTGAAAGAAAATTTCATCAGGGCGCCTGGGGGGCTTGGTCGGTTAAGTGTCTGACTCTTGATTTCTGCTCAGCTCATGATCTCACAGTTTGTGGGTTCCAGCCCCATGTCAGCTTCCAGCCTCAGCGTGCAGAGCCTGTTTGGGATTCTCTCTTTCCCTCTCTCTGCCCCTCCCCCTGCTTGTGCATGCTCTCTCACAATAAAGAAACTTAAAAAAAAAAAGAAAAGAATTTCATCAACACACATGTACTGACTGATAAGTGGGAGCTTGGATGAGGGACATGCCTCCCTGCATAGAATTTACTCAGGGGGCAGGTGGAGGTGAGCCAGCCCCAGGGGGAGGGGTCCCAAAAGTTATGTCCTCCTACCTGAAGACACAGCTAGTTCTCTGCCCCTGTGTCAGAGAGGCAGGGCAGAGAAACGGCCACAAGCCAGGTCTCTGGCAAGCTGGCTGGTGTGCAAATCCCAGCTCTGTCTCTTATGCCTAGTAAATGACCTTCTGCCTCAGTTTCCCCATCCATAAGAATGGGATAAGAATAGTTACCTGGGGGTGCCTGGGTGGCCCAGTCAGTTAAGCTTCCAGACTCTTGGTTTCAGCCCAGATCATGATCTCACCGTTGCTGAGTTTGAGCCCCACGTCAGGCTCTGCACTGACAGTGTGGAGCCTGCTTGGGATTCTCTCTCTCTGTCTCTGTCTGCCCCTCCCTTGCTCTCTCTTTCTCTCTCCCTCAAAATAAATAAACATTTAAAAAGAATAGTTACTTCGTTGTGGGACTGCCGTGCAGACTAGAAGATTTGCTACATGTCAGGTGCTTGGAACAAAACACCTGCTACCAAGCATAGAGGGAAAGGCTCCCCTCACCACCGCTCCTCATACAAATGCTGCATTGGCTCCAGGGGAGGCGAGTGGGCAGAACTTGCACAGGACACCTTCCTTCCCTAGATGTTGGGGGGAACAGCCTGCTAAGGGGATTGTGGGGGATGACCAAGCTGCAAGGCCCCAGAGGTCTAGGCCTTGCCTGAGCCCCTGCTGACTCCTATGAAGGGAGGGGAGCCAGACTAGCAGGGAAGGAGCTCTCCAGAGGGAAGGCCTGATCCCTGAGCAACTGTGCACACTCTTTCCCCCAGGTCCCAAGTCAGCCCACAGCCCCTGAGTGCATGTCTCTCTCTCTCTCTCTCTGTCTCTCTCTCTCTGTCTGTCTCGGCCCACCTAGCCTTCTCCAGTTTGACTGAAGGAAGATGAAGGGCCCAAGAGACAGTCCTGGGGGCCTGCCACTTGTCCCTAGGGTCACTCTGCTCTGCTGCCCAGAGCTGGGGAAACACGGGTCCAGACCTCACCCAACTGGTCAAACTGCTCCCTGCAACGGAGGAGGGGCCCAGAGAGAAGTGGGTCTCCTCTGGCTCTGCAGTCACCTGGCCACTCCCCACCACAGGCCTCATGTTCACAGTGGCCCAGGACTCCGTTGGGCCTTGGTGAGCAGCAGATGCCACACGCTGGGGTTGCTGGGAGGGAGGCACCTTGAACTCCTGCTTCACACCAGGCAGCATCTTAGGAAGAGCTGCCTCATGGCCTCCGCCTTTGCAGCAAAGCCTGGGGTCTGTCTACAGGAGGGCCTGGTGGGGGCAGGGTGAGGACCTTGACCCCAGGATGAGGTCTTGGCCTTGCTACCTTGCTACAGTGAGCCCCCCTCAGGCCCCAAATCCTGGGAGTCAGCACTTGCAAGGTAGCAAGAGCCCTAGGGGACTGGGTGTGCACTAAAGTGTGAGTGTTTGTGGATTCTGGACCCTTCTGACAGCAACTCCACCAGTCCAGGCTTCAGCCACGAGATAACATATACGCCTAAACACACAAGCCACCCAAAAACTTCCTGTGGCATTTCTGCACTTTGGCCCTACTCATGGATTCCAAAGGCTCCTAGAAGGGGCCTAGAAGGAAGAAGGACGCTCCAACGTGCCATGGCCAGCCAGCTCCCGGTTCCCTGTCTTCGCCCCAAGCGGCCTGGGCCCCTCCTTTTCCAACACCAGCTCCCCAGGCAGCCGCGGACTGAGAAGGACGGCTGGGTTTATTTTAAACTTAAAATTGAAGGTTGCTCTTTAGCAACAACAGAACAGTCCCCTCAGATTCTAGGCTGCCAGTGTCAGTGTCCTAAATAAGAAACCAGCGGGCTCTCCTTTCCCGTTTTACTTTTAGGGGAAGGAAGCCACAGCCAAATGTGGCCGTGACGTGTCTGGCCCTTGCTGCTTGCCGCCTGGAGCCCAGCCTGGCGGTCAAGGCAGGAATTAATGCTTCGGGCCAAGGTAGCCAGCGTGGGGCACAGCTGTTCTCCAGCCCTGCCTTCGTCCATGCACCCAGGAAGCTCTCTGATGGGAGTCTTAAATCACGGTGATACCCGTTCAGTTTAGAAAATGTAACTACTTTTATTCATTGAATATCGCTGTTTTAGTGGGGCCCAACTTTTTTTCTTTCCTCATCTGGGACGTGTTTACACAGCAGCGTGCACAGTGCAGAGTGTTTTCCTGTGGTTTTTTTTTCTTGTCTTCACCCACGTCCAGTGAGCCGGGAAGGAAAAAAAAAAAAAATCCTTATCATCTCAGAGCAGAGACCAGGGTTGAAATGGTTTGCCCAGGCCAGCCAGCTAATTTGTGGCCTTGTTAGGATGAAACTGACCACCAGAAAAATCCCAAGATCGTGGGTGTCGTGGGGTGCCTGTGATGGTGTGTGTTGTTCATTGAAAGGGTAGTTACTGGGGGCGCCTGGGTGGCTCAGTCGGTTAAGCGTCCAACTTCGGCTCAGGTCATGATCTCGCGGTTCATGAGTTCGAACCCCGCTTCGGGCTCTGTGCTGGCAGCTCAGAGCCTGGATTCTGTGTCTCCCTCTCTCTCTGCCCGTCCCTCGCTCGACCTCTATTTCTCTCTCTCAAAAATAAGTAAACACTTTTAAAAAATCTTTAAAACGAAAGAAGAAACTGGGAGCACATACTCCTGTGAAACATGGAAGCAGATGTGATTTGGGCACCATCCATATATCCCCACAGTCACTCGGTGAATCCCCAAGTGTTCCACCTCTTCGCTGCAAAACAACCATCAAGGTGTAGGGGTCAGGGTGGGGCTGTTTGGGACGGCTGGTCTCGGCCCCATAAGGTGCCTGCCAGGGCAGACCCTGCCAGATGGTTTCTTCTCCCTCGTGCCCAGGCATCTCAGTGTGGGTCCCCCACCCACATGGCCCAGCCACTAAAGAGAATTTTCTGGATTGCTTGTTAAAAATTCAATGTCAGACCTACTGCTTCAGGATCTCAGGAGGTGGGCCCCAGCCATATGCATTTTTAGCGACTTCCCAGAGGAATCTGCAGTCTAGGAAAGTTGGAAAATCAGGGCTCCAGAAATTAAAGACTGTCCCAGACTCCTGTTCCTCAGTTGCACCTCTGGTTGCCGCTCAGGCTAACATTAAGGCAAACTGTTTGCAAATATGTATTCTCTAAAATCTAGGAAATGCACCAGAACCTTCCTTGAAGCACCCCTCTGGGGCCTCTTTTCTAGCCTGTATAGCTACTCACCTGCCAGCATTGGTACAAGGACCCCGCCCTACCCTGGGGCCACACCCCAACCCCCAGGAAAGGAACCTCTTAAGAAGTATGGCTGGGCTCAACCTTGGGGTCGCCTGCCTGGAACTTTGGGCCGCCCTGCCTTCTGATACCTTCTTGTCCCCCAGCCCAGGCTGGCTGCATTATTTGTAGGATGCAGGACAAAATGAAAATGTAGAGCCCTTGTTCAAAAAGCAGAAAAAAACGTTTTTCCTTCTCACCCCTGCCCCCTGCCTCTCTCCATGGCATGGTGATTCTTTTTTTTTTTTTTTAATGTACTTTTTTTTAAATGTTTATTTATTTTTGAGAGAGAAAGAGAGACAATATGGGCAGGGGGAGGGGCGGAGAGAGAGAGGGAGACCCAGAATCTGAAGCAGGCTCCAGGCTCTGAGCTGTCAGCACAGAGCCTGATGTGGGGCTCAACCTCACAAACCACGAGATCATGACCTGAGCGGGAGTCAGATGCTTAACTGACAGAGCCACCCAGGCGCCCCTCCATGGTGTTTCTTATTTGCTATTTAAGGTCACACTCTGTCAGGCATGGGGGGGGATCCTTGTGGGGAGGTGCCCACAAGCACCTGAGACCTCACCTACAACCCAGCATGTGGAGCTTGCACACCAACACCCCAACTTTCCCTGCATCCACCCCCAGGCCTCCACCTGGACCCAAGGGGCTGTAATCTCTAGGAAAGGGGGGAGGTAGGCAGCCAAGACCCCATCCCAGGAAGCAGGAAGGTGGAGAAAAGCAGGACAACACACGAGGCAAGGCTCCAAGCCCCCAAACCCCATCAGACTTCACTCCCAAATCCCAGTTCAAGGATGAAATCATCAAGACTTTCAAGATGGCACCCTCAGAGCACTGAACCCTGAGCCCTGTGCTTACAACTGACTGCACTGGGCCCACTCCCAGGAAGTGGCCCCTCCCTCAGCCCAGAGCTCACCTTCCTAAGTTCCTAAGCGCCGCCTAGTGGCACGGCTGGTGAGGTGACACTGCTCCATTCTGTCTCAGAGGTCCAGAATCCAGCCCTGTGTGTTTCCCTGGGTCCCAGGACTCCCTCAGTGTCTCAGGCCTGGCCGCTGATTTCCTAGGGGCTGGTGTCCCCCCACTAACCTCAAGCCCAGTTGTATTTGCTGCTGTCCTGAGAGTGGTATCGAGTTTCATGATCAGAACCAGTGAGGCTCAGTCAAGCCAGCACTAATGGTGGGTGCGCCTTGCCAAGACCTGCCCCCAGCTCTTGGTGAAAGCACAGAACTCTGACTTGTGCAGTGTGTACCCAGCTCTGGGACCCGAAAGGGGCCACATGAGCCAGCAGAACTGCCCGAACTTTGCCTTGCCCACATCCTTCCAGAACCTTCCACATCATTCTCAGCTGCCTTTCTTTCTCAGCTCACTGGCTCTAGGGCAGCAACCCAGCTCTCCTTCACCTGAGGTAAGTGCTGACTGTCCTGAGTTTGGGTGCTGCAGGGGAGAGGTGGGGCTGGTCTGTGAGCTGAGTGAAGGCAGAAGGGGAGGCATCACCAGTGAGTGAGTCAGGGAGGGGCCCTGTCAGTGTGAAAGGAACAGTGAGAGCAAATGCCAGGGAGGTGTGGGCAGGGGTGCATGAAGGATGTGGGAGTAAATACACCAGGAGGAAAACACCTAGTAATTTTTTATTGAAACTGAATTACACCATGTCAATTTTTCCTGTTATGCACTGTCTTTTTTTAAGACTTTTTTTTATGTTTATTTATTTTTGAGACAGAGAGAGAGAGACAGGGAGACAGAGCACGAGCGGGGGAGGGGCAGAGAGAGAGGGAGACACAGAATCTGAAGCGGGCTCCAAGCTCTGAGCTGTCAGCACAGAGTCTGACACGGGGCTCGAACTCACGAACCGCAAGATCATGACCTGAGCTAAAGTCTGACACTTAACCGACTGAGCCCCCCAGGTGCCCCATGACTTTATTTTTTTAGTGCAGTGTTGGGTTCGCAGCAGCACAGAGGAAGGTGCAGGGATTTCCCGTATACCCTCTGCCCCCACAGCCCCAGCCTCCCCCACCATCAGCAACCCACCAGGCCTGGCATTTGTTACAACGGAAAACAGGTCATCGTCACCCAGAGTCCGTCGTCTTTCACCCCAGAACTCACGTCAGGTTGTCTGTTCTGAGGGTTTGGGCAAATGTATCATGACATGTATCCACCGTGAGAGTATCATACAGGGTCGTTTCATTGCCTGAGAAATCCTCAGGGGTCTACCTAGTCATCCCTCCCTCCTTCCTCCTCTGCGTTTTGTTTTTTTTTTTTTAAGAGTTTTTTATTTAATTGGGGGAAAAGAAAAGAGCAAGGTAAGTGCGGATTGGCTTCTTGGAGGTGAGTTTTGCGATCATCTCTGAAAGAGGCCCAGGAGAACCAGGGAATTACCTGGAAGGAGTCCTAGCCGGAGGGCGGGGAGGGGGCTGGGGCCTAGGAGGCCTTGTGGTCAGCTGTGGCCATTCCCTCACTCAGCCAGTATCTGTGAGCACTGAGGAGTCGCAGGTACTGGTAGGAGATCCCAAGGCAAGGGAGACAGACCCCGCTCTCCAGAAGTCTAGGAGGGAAAGAGGTAGGCAGGTAACTCTTGTCAGAGACCGGTGTGGCCACATGGTGGAGGAGCGCAGGGCACTGTGGGTGCTCAGGCAGGGGGGACACTTCTGGCTGCTGACCCTGGAGAATGGCACTTGGGAGGGTTTCAGCAGGCAGGGTGTGGTGGCGGTGAGCCAGCCAGGGAGGCCTGGAGACAGGGCAGGGAGAAGTGAATGAAGGGGTGAGGGGCCTGCCAGAGGGGGATGGGCTAACAGCCACTGGGTAGATGGGGACACTCCCCGCCCTACTGAGAGGACAGTGAAGACTGCATGTGTGATGAATGAGGGAATTAGCAGAGTTTGCATAATGGGCCCAGCTTCTGGTCACAGGCGGGTCATTGAAGGCCGGTGGGTGCACCAGCTGGTGTATCAGGGCCGTGTTCTAGAAACATCCAAGCTGCAGAGCATAGGGTTGAGCAGAGACAAGGAGCCGGTGAGGAAATTCCTGAAACAATGCAGCGATGACACCTGGCATCATGCATGAGGGAGACCCGACAGGGCAGGGGTCAGCATGTTGGAGTCATCATTGGCACACAGAGGAGACGGCGCTGTGAATGAAGCTGGAGAAACTAGATGAGGAGAAGCCGGTCTGGTGGGTCGTGGACAGCGTGAGGTGCCTGCCATGACAGCAAGTGACAAAAACCCAACCAGGCCAACTTATGCAAGACTGGGACTGGGTGAGAAGTCCCCAAGCGACCTGTGGGCACGGCCAGATCCAGGTTCTCAAGGGAGGTGGTTGGATTCACCTGCCTCTTCTCCCCATTCTGCTTTCTTCCTATAGATTTTGTGGTCGCAGAGGGTCCACCCCGCCCCCCACCCCCCAGGGCAGCAGCTCACCCTTGTATTCAACAGTTTAGCAACCCCAGCTGCTAGTTCTGGCTAGTGAAATCAGGATTTCTTCTTCTTCTTTTTTTAATGTTCACTTATTTTTGAGAGAGAGAGAGAGAGAGAGAGAGAACAAGTGGGGGAGGGGCAGAGAGAGAGGGAGACACCAAACCCAAAAGCAGGCTCCAGGCTCTGAGCTGTCAGCACAGAGCCCGATGTGCGGCTCTAACCCATGCGCTGTGAGATCATGACCTGAGCTGTAGTTGGGTGCTTAACCGACTGAGCCACCCAGATGCCCCAGGGCCCCAGGATTTCTTCTTCTTGGCTGGTCAGAGCTGCAGGCTCATGGTGGGTCACATCACATTCTTGGAGCCCTCCCAGGTCAGATACCCCTAAACTGCCTGGAGACAGAAAGTTCCCCAGAGGAGAACTCGGGGCTGCCACCAGGGGGAGGCAGAGAGCTTGAGGGGGATCCAAGTCAGGGTGTCTGGGCTGAGGGTACAGCTAAGGAAGGGAAGAAAGAGAGGGAGAGAGACCCAGAAAGACAGAGGACACCAGAGGAGCTCAGAGAAGCAGGGGTGAGAACATCACTGTCTAAAAAAAAGGGAGGGAGGGGGAACATGCCCAGTCCTGAAAGAGGAGGATGGGGCCACCCTGCAGGAGGGGGGTGGGGGGTGGGAGCCCCAGGGAAGGAACGACACACAGTGGAAATGAAGGTGTGAAGACAGAGCCTTTGCAGAGAGGCGAAGGGGTGAGATAAGACTGTCACCAGAGGGGATTTCTGGGTCCTGGGAAGACTTAAGGATAAAGGGAAAAAGTTACGTGTTTGTGGGGAGTGGGGGGATGGGTAGCGTTCACTGATAAGGCAAGAAATTCCCTGGTGGTTGACCAAAGCCCAGGAGGAGGAGGGACAAAGGGCAGGTGACCAAGCTCTGAAGAACAGATGCAGACCTAGGGGGAGAGGAAAACGCAGATCTGCAACCCCACCAGGGAGAGGGGAAAATTGAGAAATTCCCCTTGGAAGGCATCCTTGTTTCCACGAAGCCAGAGACCGTCTCAAAGAGCCAGGTGGAGGGCAGGGGTGGCGTGGGAGCCGGGGACAGTGCGGCCTTGGGGGGACTGAGTGACAGGGACTCCAGTGAACAGTGAGCATGCTGCTTCGCTTTGTGACACAAAGCATGGCTCAGAGACAGGTCTCACAGCCCTCTATCGATCTTAGAGTGTCCAGGAATGGGGGCCCTCAGGCTGGTGACCAAAGCCACTGACTGCATTCACCCAGGGCTGGGAGGGTGGGGAGGGACTAAGGGCTGAGTCTGGGGGACAGGCCAGGCCAGGAGGCAGGTGACCCCAAAGGGAGAGATGTGCTGGCAGAACAGGAGGGCTGGAGGGAAGGGCGAGGGGGAGCAGCTTAGTCTCTTTCAAAAGCAGAACAGCAGGCTGACTTAAGTCCACGGGGTCCAGGTCTTCCCACCTGCAGGGCTCCCCTGGGGACACTGGGTCCCTCCCTGCCACCTCTTGAATTCCCAGGCAAGCTTATCTGATCGGCCTGGTGGGGTCAGGGGTTGACCCTGGACCAGCCCCAGAACAGGGCTAGGTCCTGGGTATTTGGATGTTCCCGGAGAAGGGAGAGTCAGCCTGAGAAAGCCAGCTGCCTGGGGAGGGTCTACCCCGCAGGGAGAGGAAGGGAGGGGAGGGCAGCAGAGCTGAAGGTGTCAGGCTGGAGCTGCCCTGTGAGGAAGGCACCGAAGACAGGCCTTAGGAAGCAGAGGCCGGCCAGCTCTGGCCCCCTCAGTGCCAGTCGTGAGAACTGGTGCGCCCACCAACTACCCGCCCCCCCCCCCAGCCCTGCCCTCAGGTAGAAAAAGGAGGGAGGGTTCAAGTACCAGGTTAGCCCCAGGGCAGAGAAACCACTACACTCTTCACAGCGTGCTGGCTGGGAAAAGGTTAACCCGCTTCACACTGCAGCCTTTATGGGGGAGACTGGGATTCAGACGGGGGCTTAGAACCACCTGTTCCTTCAAGGCAACACCTGTCTTCTCCTTCCCAGGCCCCACCTGTCACTGAGGCCCAGCGCGTGGCTGTGGAGGACCCTGAGGAGGGGACACCAGGACAAAGTGAAGCTGGTACACACCCAGTGAATCTTCCTCAAGTGACTTTCTGACCCAACACCTCCAACGGCCCTGTGTGGGCTTGGAAAAAGACGCCGAAATGTTACTTCCCGAACCTGACCAACCCACCCGAGGTCTCCTGCTCCAGCACTCCCTCAAACGACCGCGTCCCCTGACAGTTCTGCTCCTCAGTCTCACCCCCTCCTGGAGGCCCTCCCAGACTACTCAGCTCTTCTGCGAAGATCATTCACTTGGTTTTCATCACATAATGGAATATATTTGACCTTCTCCCTCCACCCACGCCCCCTTTTTTTCGCTTTTTTAAGCCGACCTGTATCTCCTCAGCATGAAAAGAGCAGGGCAGGGGCGATTATTCTTTTTTGTGCCCCCTCCAAAATGCACCCTGCACAT
This sequence comes from Lynx rufus, assembly GCF_022079265.1. Classification (NCBI taxonomy): domain Eukaryota; kingdom Metazoa; phylum Chordata; class Mammalia; order Carnivora; family Felidae; genus Lynx; species Lynx rufus. Next base: position 125,215,100 of record NW_025814878.1, read on the forward strand.
TTTAGCTAGTCCATGTCTGTTTTCATAGTGGAAACAAAGCCCTGATTTGCAGTCTTGGGCTGTGTGTTCTGGGTGGTGGGTGGGGACGTGAGGTGTGGCCTCACCTCTAACGCAGACCAGTGAGTGGCAGGACTTTAGCCCAAGCCAAGTTGACTTGCAAGTTTTCAGTTAATGACTTCCCACCCACTTCGTGACTGCACATTTTGTAGCTTTGACCTTCCCAAGTGCTTTCCTTGGAAGACAGTTGTTCTCTGCCTTGGCTGCTCTTTAGAATGCCCTGGGGACTGTTTACATCCTGGGTGACCGGGCACCCACCCCAGGCCAGTTTAATCAGTCTCTGGGGTCTGGGAAACACTGAGAATCTTAAAAGCTCCCTGAAGCTTTCCACTGTGCAGAAGGCTGGGACCTACCCATCTCCCGGCATCCTGCAGGGAGACACAGCGCAAAGCTTATGGGATTTGGAGCCGAACAGCCCTAGGTTCAAATCCAAGCCTCGTACCTGCACTTGATTTGGGTCCTCTGAACCTTCATGTCTCATCTCAACAATGGGTATGAAATGCCTGTTTCCCAGAATGTAAGGTGCATACAGAACTTCCAATAAGTACAAGCCCCCTAAAATGATACTGCCCAGGCCTCTGTGAGTACTTAAGGCCTTCATGGTGATAGAACCTCAGTCTTCTGTATCAGGGATTATATGGGGACAACGAAGCCCCTTCAAGGGGCTCCCATGCAGACAATGGCAGCTATAGTTATTTCACAGAGATGGGAAAAGAAAAGCCTTACTTTCACTTCTGATTCTGGAGAAAAGGATTCACAGTCCCCATAAATTGACCTAAGTGCTTCTACATGTTGTAGAAAATCTTCTATTACCTATTCACTTTAGGGTTTTTCATTTTTTAGGGTTTACATTTTTTTAAATGTTTATTTATTTTGAGCGAGATAGAGAGCGCAGCAGGGGAGGGGCAAAGAGAGAGAGGGAGAGTGAATCCCAAGCAGGCTCTGCATTGTCAGCACAGAGCCCGATGTGGGGCTCGAACTCGTGAATGATGAGATCATGACCTGAGCCGAAATCAAGAGTCTAACCAACTGAGCCACATGGGAGTCCTGGACTTTTTCATTCTCTGATAAGGTATTTTTGAATTTTATTTGACAGAGAGAGAGAGAGAGAGAGAGAGCATGAGCAAGGGAAGGGGCAGAAGGGAGTGGAAAGAGAGAGAAAGAAAGGCTCCATGCTCAGTGCAGGGCCCAATGCAGGGCTCCATCTCATGACCGTGATCAGGACCCAAGCTGAAATCAGGAGTTGGATGCTCAACCGACTAAGCCACCTAGGCGCCCCTAGGTTTTTCATTTTCTAAGAGGCAGCAGGGACCCTGTGTTGGAGAGCGGGGTCATTTCTGAGGGTGCAGTTCCTCTGTTGGCGTCTTTGGTGATGCCCCCCCAAGCCCTAGGAAGGGTCATGGGCTCTGCTGAACACCCCTTCACCTCCCCATGAGCTGGTGTGAGCCCTTCTTCCCACGCCTGGACTGTGGGAGGCAACAGATCCCTGAGGCCCAGCGGCTGTTCGAGGAACATTTGCCAACGAGAGTCATGGGTCTCTTGTGTCCCGGGGTTGTTAGACAAGATCCTCCACATTCTATCACACCATCATGGTGGGGACAGCCGGGAGACTCTGGGCCCAGAATTCGGTTTTTAATGATACTAGAGACAGGTTTACCAAGAAGCTGCTCAGAATTCTAAGAATGGAAGGGGCTTCACACGTTTTCAAGAGTTTGGAGGCTGCGAATATTACACATATACCTGAAGGTAAAATAAACTGGGTTGTGAGGTAAGGAAGGGCAGTGTAAGCTTGAGAGATAGTACTTCTTAATTTTTCAAAGCCCTTAAATACCTATATACTCAAGATTATAGTAAAGGAAATACTGCCTGTTATGAGCTGAATTCACACACCCAAGTGTACCCCCTCCCAAACTCAATCCCTAGTACTCAGACTGTGACTGTATTTGAAGAGGGGACCTTGGAAGAGGTAACTGAAGCAAAATGAGGCCATTAGGGTGGGTGCTCATCCAATCTGACTGGTGGCCTTATAAGAAGAGGGCATTTGGACATGTGGACACCAAGAATACATGTGCATGGAGGAAAGGCCACGTGAGGACCCAGGGAGAAGATGGACATCTGCAAGCCAAGGACAGAAGCCTCAGGAGATAGCACTTGATCTTGGACTTCCAGCCCCCAGGACTGTGAGGAACCACATTTCCGTCGTTTAGGCCGCCCAGCTTATGGGCAGACCCATACGGTGCCCTGGGTCGATCTTCTGCGTGTATCTGACACCACGCACACGTGAGTGATTATAGGGTTGAAGGAGAAGGAACAAAATGGCGTCCAGGAGCTCCTGCTTGCCAGGCACGTAGCAAGAGGGTCAGGCACATGGTAAGCTCTGGAGAGATGGTAGGGACTAGTCCTAGCATTACTATGACCATAGTTATCTTGCTATTCACCGGAGGTGAACACAGGACCAGGTTCCAGAGACAGTGCCCCATGAGTCATGGGTCGCACAGACGTGTCCCTGCTGGACACCTGCCATGCCAAGCTGGGTCTGCATTCATGACGCTCGCCTTCCCCCCACATCTCATTAAACATCTTTGTAGAATTCAGACAAATAAGAAAGTGCTGTTTGGTTTTTGCTTTTGTTTGGAAAAGCAAGAGATTCCCCTGGCCTAGTACTAGACATCTGTGACTTGACTTCTCTTTGGGGTAGGTGGGAACATTTGTTCATTAAAAACATTTTTTTTGATGTTTATTTATTTTTGAGAGAGAGGGAGAGACAGAGTGTGAGCGGGGGAGGGGCGGAGACAGAGGGAGACACAGGCTCCAGGCTCTGAGCTGTCAGCGCAGGGCCTGATGCGGGGCTCAAACTCACAAACCGCGAGACCGCGACCTGAGCTGAAGTTGGACGCTTAACCGACTGAGCCACCCAAGCGCCCCAACATTTGTTCATTTAAATAAGGTTTTCAACTCTGGGTGCCTCAGCTGTAAAATGTATGCTGACGGCCTGCATGCGCATTTAGGTGGCAGAAGCCCTGTGGGGGACGGCGAGGTAATAAGGAGAAGAGGGTTTCCCCCGTCCTCTCTCCCACCCTGGTAACATGAGCTGTGTGGCCTTGAATAAGGCATTTGGCATCTATAATGGGACGTTGCTCTTCCCTAGCTGCTCTTGACAGCCCTTCCAAGGGACACCTGGGGATTTCACCTGTGACCTTGGAGAAATCGAACCACTTCCGGTTGCAGGAAACTAGGTATCCCATGGATCCCTAGGAATGCCGTGCGCCTCTGCAGGGCCAGCCTGGGGGACGGCATGGCCTTGAGCACCGGACCCCAGGATGCCCCAGCTGGGTCTGCTGGGCTGCTCGGCCCAGGCTCACCCACCCTGGGATCAGTGAGTACTGGGTATGTCACATGCCCAAGCACCACACTTGTGTCACAGACGGCTGGAAACTGAGGATGGGCAAATGTAAGTGGTCCCAATATGACTGTCTTGAGTCCTGAGAGCCGCAGAAGGGTCGGTGGGCTTCCTTCAGTCCGGCTGGGTTCCCAGAGGGGTGTTTCCTCAGATTGGCTGCCTAGTGGCATCCCCATCACCCCCTGGCAGCATATCCACGAGGAGAATACCCAGGCCCCCACTCCAGACCTGCTGACTCAGGATCTGAGGCTGGGGCCAGCAGTTCTGTGTGCTAACAGGCCCTCCGGGGGTTCTGACTTGCACGAAATGTGCCGATCACTCACTTGACACAGGACCTGATCACCTGGCAGAGGCTCCCCTCCACCCCCTGATGGCCAGTCTCCAACTCTGAATTCACTTGTAGAGGTGGTTTAAAAAATGCAGATTCCTGGGCCAGCCCCCTGGGAACTCCACTTTAGGTGTGCGGAATGTTCTAGGTGGTTGGGATGCACGAGGATCCCCGGCCACATCTGAGCCGCACTTTCTCTGTGTGACTCTGTGTCATCTCTCGGCTGGATCATGGTCACTGGCTTCATCGCCACCTCCCCCTGTTCCTCACACACAAGTTGCTTTGTTCCTACTACCTGCCCGGTCTATAATGTCCTTCTTGCCTTTCCCTCCTCTCCAGAGTCCCCACTCTGCACTTGAAGGCTCAGCTCAAAGAACGTCTCCTCTCGAAGCCTCCCCCACCGCCCTCCCTGCCCCTTCTCCTCCTCCCCCGCCCCCCCGAACGTGTTCCCGCTGCAAGTCTGAGGTAGTGTCCTTATAAGGCCCAGTGGGTGTGGACAGGACTGTATTACGATTCTGGTGATTCCCTGGGGCCTGGCACTCAGCGAGAGATTCATACTTGTTTGTACGCCTTTCAATTCAATTTATTTCAGTCCAATTCAACTCAATGCAATTCAACTTAATTCATGTCAGCATAATGAAAGGGCCCTGGGGAGCCTATTATGAGCACCAGCACACAGAAGCCAGGGCTCAGAGGCGGAGGAAGGACCCCACTCACGGACAAGGCCTGCTCACTTGCCATCACGGGGAGCATTCTTCAGCTCTTCCTGCTCCCGAGGCCCTGCGAGTGCCACGGTTGCCCAACTCCTTCTGAGGCCCCTCTCGGCCCAGCTCATCTCGGAACATGTCCCTAAGATGAACCTGGAAGCTGCTAAGGTGTGTGTTGCAACCAAGTCCCTTCACCCAGAGCCGCCTGTCTCCTGACCTTTGCCACCATCTACGTAATGGGGTAAGAGCAAGCTGAACGGAATGAATCTACCGCTTGGGGCATACAGTTCACTCGGTCCTCACTGTTGGCGGGTCCCCACATCCCCATCCTACCTGCTGGCAGGGGAGGCCTGATGGACTAGGACACGTCCACCCAGAAACAACGCACGACAGCCGTTATTCAAAAGCCACAAAGCCCTGGTCGCACAGCCATTCCCAGCGGTGGCTTTTCCGCGGGAGCCAGGGGAGGGTCCAGCTGAGGGGGCTGGTGCGGTCCTAGGTTTCACAAATAGCAAAACGGTGCAGAGAGGATGGCCGGTCTCCAGGAACCGCACGTCCGGGGGGGTGGGGTTTCCTTGCAGCAGGCTTGGGGGGAGCCGTAGCCCCAGCCCCTGGAGACCATGAGATGGCAGAAGCTTCGGGAGAGGTCTGATGACAACATCAGTGCGTCTCCCTCCTCCTGCGTCTGAAACAACAAAGGGAGAGAGTGACCTCCTGAGAGGCTTCGGGACAGCCCTTGAATCACTTCCCGACCCGGGGTGCGGTGCGTGGCCGGTGTGGCTGGACAGAGGCCACCGGGCTGTGGGCCCCCCTGCCCACCAAAGATGCTTCGTGCTGCTCTTTCGGGTCCAAATATTTCACATGAGAAAAGACCCAGAGAACCTCCCCCACCCTGACCCTCCCACACGCCAAGAAGAAGCAAATGGGAAAATTTTAAACTGGGGTTCGAAGTTTCTAAAATCGGTCCATCCTGCGATTCCCCAAGGGAAGGATAAACACGGTGCCTCTTTATTGCGCTTTAGTCAAGACTTTCATGCTTTCAGCAAGAACCCGGCATAAAAAGAAATTAAAAAAAACTCAGCCATGCTCCACGAGTAAAGCAGAAAAAGCCACAAAGCCTGATCCGGAGAGAGCTGGGTGGGGGTTTGCTTTGTGACTGAACCCGCTCAAGGATAGTCTCACACACTCTTTCATTCACTCAGCATTATGTATGAAGCACCTACTACGTGCCAGGCCCTGAACTGGGAGCGGGGGCTGCCCTGGTGAACAAGATGTGGTCCCTGCTCTCACAGAGCTTGCAGCAGAGTGGGGGACACAGGAACACAACCACCAGGATTAGATCGAGTCACTGAGAATGGTGTTATAGGAACAGCGCCCCCAGACCTGTGGGTGCCTGGAAGAGGGGTGCGGGAGGCTAAGAAAGCTTCCTTTGAAGAGGTGACGTGAAAACCGAGGTTGACAAACTAAATGAGACCCCCACGTCTCCCAGGTCATCAGTATCAACAACAGTAACGACAAAACAGCAGAAGCAGGTGCCTCTTGGCTCACGGCACTGAGCGGGGCTCCTCATCACTTCTGTGCTGTTCCTGCCAGAAAGGCATAATATGAATCTGAGGGCAAGGAAATAGCACATGAGCTCTAGCTGGGGGACACTCTGCAAAGCAACCTGCCTGACTCCTTAAACATGCTTTTTTGAGTCCTGAGACACTGAGGGAGTGTTTCAGGTTAAAAGAAACTAAGGAGACCTGACAACTAAATGTAACAGGTGATCCTAGACTGGCTCCTGGACCAGAAAAAAAACGCAGCCGTGATGACCATCACTGAGACAATTAGTGAAACCCGACCACAGCCTGTGGATTAGAAAACCTCGCATCAGGGGCGCCTGGGTGGCTCAGTCGGTTAAGCGTCCGACTTCGGCTCAGGTCATGATCTCACCGTCCGTGAGTTCGAGCCCCGCGTCGGGCTCTGTGCTGACAGCTCAGAGCCTGGAGCCTGTTTCAGATTCTGTGTCTCCCTCTCTCTCTGACCCTCCCCTGTTCATGCTCTCTCTGTCTCAAAAATAAATAAACGTTAAAAAAAAAATTTTTTTTTAAGAAAACCTCGCATCAGTGTTAAACTTCCGGACTCCGACCACTGTAATTTGGTTATATAAGAGAGTGCGTTTGTCTTTCGGACATGAACACGGGTGTGTTCAGGGGCAAAGGGGCATCATGTCTGCAATTCACCCTCAAATACGTCAGCGTGTACGTGTATGAGTGTATGTGGCAAAATGTTAACGAGTAATGATCAGCATGAGGGTTAAGAGTAGAGGGAATTTGGGCTATGTTGCAACTTTTCTGGAAGTTTGAAATTGTATCAGAATGAAAGGTTACCCGCAAGCGAGGTGCTCAGCCAGCAGGTAGGGGCAGAGTGTCAGGGTCCTCCATCTAGGGAGAGGGCTGGACGGTGGCAACAGGGTGCTGTGCACAGAGGACAGGCAGCTCAGCGGGGGAACGGTTTCAACGAGGGGACTAGTGAGACATCGGCCCCGAGGTCCGGGGGAGGCAAACGGTGGAGGATTTGGTCTTCGTCCTGCAGGCTGTGGGGAGACGCCGCAAGGTTTTAAGCAGGGGAGAGCGACAGGATCGGGAAGCCAATCTGTGATGAGCACAGGGCAGCGTGTGGGTGGTGGTGGGTTTGAAGGGGACCGGGCTGGCAGTGGGACGTGGGGTCTGAGCTGCCCCAGCAATGACAGGTGACAGCCAGCACCATGCCCCCGTGGGCCAGCTGTACTTGTCAAATGCAGGAAGTGAGCTGAGCAGAGACTGGTAAGAGGTAGGAAGGAGGGGGACCTGTAAAACGGGGGTTTCCCGTGGCAGTCACCGCACCAACGGAGGCAGGAAACACTGAAGGAGTGACCTAGGGAGAAAAGTGACCAATTCCCAGATTGAGTTTGAGGTGGCTTTGGGACATCAGTGTTTGGGAGGATGGGTCTGACAGCCCCGGGAGGGTTCCCAGTGCCTTGGGCCAGGGCTCCTGGAGTCACACTGTCCGGGTCCAGATCCTGGATGGCCTTACTATCTCTAAAGCAGGGTAATGACAGTGGGCAATCTGCCTTATTGCCCGAGGCCTCCGTTTCCTTGGCTGTACCACGATGGTATTAGAGCCTTTCTCATAGGGTGGGGGGCCCTGGCCATTAAATGAGTGAACACAAGTAAAATGCTTAGAAGAGTTTCTGGATCACAGGAAGTGCTCAAAGGGTCAGCCGCCACCACTGCCTTTAGCAGGCCTCTGGGGCATCCCAGAAGAGGGCAGGAACAATAGGAAAAGGCAAGCAAAGCAGCCCCATTCCTGTACAAGCAGAAGGAGGGTCCCCAGAGCCCAGCAACCCAACCCATCCCCGTCTGTGGTGCAGGTGCTGCCCTGCCCTTCGGCTAGTTAGGGGCTCCCCGGGGGCCAGCAGAGAAGATGGGCTCCTTCCTTTGCACCAGGTAGTGCTTCGGGTGGGACACCAGGCAATTATTTCCAACGTTAGTTGCAAATAATTATTTTGGACCCTTAAATTACACTACTCAATACAGTATGTATGACTTTAAGTGGCTAGGTGTTTTCCATCATCTTAATAGTGTTCCCTTGGGAAAAAAAATAATGGGAATATTTTAGAAAGAAAAATCCATGTAGGCTGAGGTGGTTATTATCACTTTTTACTTTAGCCTACAAAGTAAGAGTGATAGGTCTCTTCAAATATATGAAGGACTGTCATGAGAGAAAGCAAGCAGATTTTTTCTAAGATGATCTGGAGAAAACTGGGACACAGACCACAAGGAGGCAATTTGTGTTCAAGAAAGAATTGTCTAATAGGGGAGCTGTCCAAGGATGGGAATGGGTGCCTGGCCCAGTGGAGGTGTCCATACGGGGGGGTCACAGAAGAGAGTCTTGGACTGGACAAAAGCTAGACCAGATAACTCATAAGATTCTTTCTAACTGTAATAACATATGAGGCTCTGTTAAGTACAGAAAATAGGAAGAGCACCACGCTTTAGAATTTCACAGGATGGTTTTGTAGCTGCTGACACACAAAAATTACTTATGAGGAAAAGAAACCTACTTCTTACTGGTGAAAATTAGGTTACTCTGGACCAGGCTTTGAGATAAGCTTTCTTTACATGCAGTTATTTTAATAAGTTCAATGCAACACTTGACATATAGTGAGGGCTTTATAAATACTCATTGAATATTAGTGACTAATAACTCCAGTTACTATTCCCATTTTACAGAAGAAACAGGCTGAGACCAGTTAAGTGGCAAGTCTAAGGTTATCCAGCCACTAAGTGGGTGAGCCTTGAGTCAAGCAAAATCTAGTTTCAATAGCTATTAACCATCACACTGCACTCATGTCCAATGAGTGAAAATATCTGGTTAGTTCATCTGAAGTAAATGTGTGTGTGTGTGTGTGTGTGTGTGTGCATGATGGAGGCAAAGCAGAGGGGTGATTGGCTCTTGGAAGGTTAAGATTAATCTAGAGAACACATTCTGGGTGTGGTTGGCTGGAGGGGTGTCTTTTACAGCATTCACCTTTCTACTGATGTGATCCTTCAAATAACTTAAAAATCCAAATCATTTCATTGACATCTTAGCAAAAGCACCATTTCTCACTTTGATGTTTAAGTTTTGGGGGTTAGTTGTGGGGAGCAGAGGCATGCATAGGCTGGTTGGGCTGCATTGGTTGAAACAGTAGTTTGCTTTAGGAGAGAAAAATTCCTAACACAGACTTGTCTTCCCAATCCTTCACCTTTTTAGCAATGTTAAGAGGTAGCCCTGGGAGTCAACACTTCACTGTTGTACCAACTGTTAGCAGCAGAGGGCAGCAAAACACACCCACGCAGACAGGTATCAAGGTAACCTGGGAATAACAGGATTCTAAAAGAAGAGTACTACTGATTTAAAATTATGAAACCCAAGGGCATCTGGGTAGCCCAGTTGGTTGAGCATCCGACTCTTGATTTCAGCTCAGGTTACAATCTCACGGTTTGTGGAATTGAGCCCCGAGTTGGGCTTTGCACACTGTGTGAAGCCTGCTTGGGATTCTCTCACTTGCCCTCTGGCCCTCCCCCGTTCATTCTCTCTCTCCCTCTCCCTCTCTCAAAAAAAACTTAAAAAATAATAAATTATGAAACCCAAAACACACAATTATTCCTATTACAAATTTAGTAATTAAAAAAATATATCTATATCTATCTTAACACACAGCTAGTCTCTTGACTTGAAACACTACCTGAAGGGGGCTTACACTGCTCATATTCTTTGGTCTCTTTCCTTATGGTGATCCTATAATGGCTAGTGGGCAGCCTCTGTGCACCTATGATAGCTACTTAGCTGTCTCAACTTGGTATAATTTACTAAGTTTGTCATTATGCATTTAACAACAAAAAAACACATTTAAGGTTACAATTCAGTCACAATTTGGGAACTGACTTCATTTTGAAGCCACAGCTTCCCTATTTTTTCACTTCCTTTTTTCTAGAACTCACCTACAGGATTTCGTATCAACCACACTTTAGCAACTCTTGGGCACTTGCTTGCCAGTTTCCTTTTTTTGTTTCGGTAAACGCTTCCTTGCGGGGCTGAAATGTACAACGAAGAGGCCGTTTCAGCCTCTTATTCTCTAGAATCCTCCAGGGTACAGTCGTCTGCCATGTGAGCCTGGAAGTCTGGTGCGTATGTGCACAGAGGGAAGCCAAGACTCGGGCATGTGTGAATCCAAAGCACAGCAATTCAACCTATTTTCTGCTGAGTTTCCAGTGAATGGTGACCAGACTCCCACCTGGAAAACTTCCATATCATGAGGGAGATCCTGTGAGTTCTGGACACAGACACACCTGTATTCTGATCTCAGCTTTGTCACTTAATAGTTGAGTGATTTTTAGTAAGTTACTTGTGTATTCAGGTCCCTCACTTGCAAAATGAGGATATACCTACTTCACTGTATGGTTGTGTGATAATTAAATAATCCATATATATTCAAACATTTATCATGTGTCAGTAATGGTTTAAGCCTTGGTGATCCGGTTAAGTTAAATAAAATTCCTGCTGTCACAAAACTTTCCATTTCCAAAGGGGGTGACAGATAATGGAAGAACAAGGTAATCTCAGACAGTGGTGAGGGAATACGGACAATAAACAGTGGTGTGATGCAGATGCTTGAGCAGAGGCCTTGGATGAGGTAAGCAGGTCAGGGAAGGCTAGCCGGCAAGGAGAATCAAGGACAATGTGTGGGCTCGAGACCTGCCAAGGCTGGGGGCCAGAGGGAAGCAGAAGAGATGTGAGAGGCAAGGGAATACCAGAGCGCCTGTGGACGACGTTGGTTCTCCATGCTCCAACTTAAGTGGGACTAGAGTCCAGACAAGGGGCAGGACTGGAATCACTGGGCTATCATGGGCACAGGGATTGGCGGACAAGGTGCGGGGGAAGAGCGCCAGCACTCAGTACCTGGCACAAACCTGGCTACAGAGGTCGTTTATTAAATTTGAAAAATAACACATGGGAAGCTTCGGTTCCTTTAAGGAAAAAATGAAAAATACTCTCAAGGATTTTCCATCAATAATCTATCTTAATTTTTTTGAATATATAGAGTGACCATACATCCAAGTTTTAAAAATGGGCTCATTTTATGAGCTACAGCAAAACTGCCCACAACCATTGTGATTATTATACTCATTGTAGGAGGCTCCGATAAATTTAACACTTATTTCTTCCATTATAAAATATAAGCATATTACAAACATCTTGAAAAGGAAAAAAAAAATATATCACCTTACCACAAAAACTACTTTAGCATTCTGTGGGTATACTGCTCTTTAGACTTTGGACTAATCTGAAATTTATAGAATACAGAGTGTTTTAAGCATTGTGGACAAGAAACTAAAATGCTGGTTTCTTACTGTCCTAATATTTTGATTCTTCATTTTTTTTTCCTTTCAGCAACAAAGACTAAAAAACATGACATAGTTACAAACACTAAATTTCCAAAGTTTTTTGGAGATCTCCATACTTTTTCCATGAAGAACACATTTATTCAGTTCTGCCACTTGTAATAAAATCTTGAAAAGGAAATTCTAGGTACTGACTCATCGATATGTGCTGAGTAAGCTAAATCAAAGATGCATCTCTGCTTGCTTAAAAAATGTCTAAAAGGTCAGAGGATGCAGTCTGTACAATTACTGGGAACCCAAACTCTCAATATGTGAGAGTGGTGGGGGGTGGGTTTTACGTCCACCACCTGAACAGTCAACTCACTGACAAATAGCACAAGTAAAACTCACCCTAAATCATCTTTATTCTAAAAGAAGACTTTGTTACTTGAAATGTCGAAATTTTAAATGCAGACAATGTGTGAACCTTTTTTTTTTTCTTACGAATTCCAGGGGGTAATTAAGATCAATATTGTAGTTTTCCTTTTTTTGCTTAATGTTTTAGATTCACTTCGTGCTTCTCATCGTTAAGACCTAGAAGTAATATGCAGTGGCACTTTAGGAAACATTTTTACTGCCTACAAATACTTTCGAGATCAGCTTTAATGAAGGGATATGTAAATTTTAGAAGATGCGGCAGACAGTTTGGGCGGTAGGTTAGACCAATGGAAATAACAAAGAAAAAGGGTGTTCTTGAATTTACCAAACTGGAAAAACTGTGATAAGAGATACTCATACAGCAGGAACATTCTCAAAGCTGCACAAGAATGTTATGGTTTAATCAGGCCAACTTTCATTGAAGAGTCCTAAAAGACAGCCAGATAACATCTTAGATACAGTCACCAAATAAAATCTCACACTGCAGAAGAAAGTTGTGTCATAAATAACCTGATTAAAATACACTGCTAGAAATCACATTTCCAAGTCTGAAAGCACTGGAATTAAAATACTAAACCCAAGACCTCCTGCAATGAATTAGGAAATATTAAAATAAATATTTTGAAACAGAAGTAGTTTTGCCTATAATGAATGAGTTCAGATTTCTTTGAAGTTCTTAAATTGTTAGATTTTGAAGCAGAATTGTAATCTAATTTAATTCATAGCAGAGCTAAAATTAGTTAAGAATTTATTAAATACTTATGTGCAAATGACTATACTCGGACTTTTTAAGATTTAATACTGGATAAATGAGAGTCGTGTTACTAGAGAATGGTGAGAAGTTAGAGGAGATTCACGCAGGGAAATAAACATCTGTGACATGTTTGTTCAGGGTTACAATAAAAAGTTTAAGTGAACAGGAAATCACAGGCAGGAGGGCACCAGGAAAATAGCTGGGGACTGAGGTAATAAACACAGTTAGCAGATAAAGCTATTCAAAGCCAGTACAGAGAGAACAATGACCAGAGGTTGGGGTTAGTCAGCGGTGACATGTAAAGGAGGTAAGAGCATCACAGGAACTAAGGGGAATTGGCAGGGGGGCCTGGTGGCCAGTGGGTTAAATGCAAAGTAGAGGCCAGAGAACTGAGTTGCAGAAGGCTGGCAAGTAGGGAACCATGAGATCCTGAGAGCAGGTTTGTGGGGACAGAAGCTAAATTGAATGAAATGTAAAAGACTGAAAGCCTAATGAAGAAAAAGAAGCCAATAGCTTAAGAGATACTTTGACGAAGAGAGAAAACAACATAAACAGCAATGCAGGTCGAGGGGCAAGAGAATCCTGCAAAAGACTTAAGACAGGAGGGTTTCTGTATAGGTGGGCACAAAAAGAAAAAAGTCAGAGATGGTGAGGACAATGGGAAAGGAGGTGCACATCTGGAAATAGAAGTCTCAAGAATCTGAGAAATGGGACTGGTGACAGTTGAGTAAGGTCCCATAACAGTTCTGGGCACCTTGTGTAAACAGCATCAGCACAGTAAAGTCTTCACTGCACAGATAACCAAGACAGCGCCCGTCCAGGATTCCTCCTTGAAACCAGATCTATCAGGCCATCAGCCATGTGAAAAGTCACTGTAGTGCCCCATGGGTCACAGGATCTTACCGGTGGTTCTGGAAATGAGAATACTCTAGGAAGGGCTCTGCGGACGGCTTCAGGACAGGCAGCCGACAGCCCCCTCTAGATCTTATTTTCCCACTTAGTGAAGACACAGAGTGCCAGCAGCTTGTAGGGGCGAATTCAAATACACAACCAGTATTTCTAAGCCATGGAAAGTTCACTTGATTATGAACAGTTTTGAGACATTAAATTCAAGACCTTAAAATACATAGGACTCTAATCATCAACTGCCCGGAAGAGTTCAAGGGATGAAATCCTGTTTTCAAGTGTACTGAGAACCAACTGCTTTAAATCTTCTATAGGTCTTTTTAAAAGAGCCACTGTCCAGAGTATTTATAAATCCATCTTGACTTCTGGCTGTGACAGCACAAAAAAACACAGAACATATCTAACCTCAGAGAAACTATCAAGCCAATCCTAAGCAATGAAACTAGAACACAGGTAAGCATATTTTGTGCGTGAATGTGAACGTGCTCCCGGAATATTCACGGATCTTGTCCCAGTAAAGCTAGAGATAGCAATGGGTCAAATCTGCACCATGGGTGCCTGTGGGCAACTTGAAGTGGTTTCATCACAGATAATGCAGTTATCTAGGATAGTTGTATTAAGAATGTATAGAAGAACAGATGTTTGATGTGTGTGTATATATATATACATATGTGTGTATATATATGTGTGTGTGTATATACATATATATACATATATTTGTACACAAATATATACATGTGTGCATATATACATACATGTGTGTATATGTATGTGTGTATATATATATTTTATATACATATATATATATATAATATATATATACTTGCTCAATCTGAGCACTATTCTTGACTAAAATATTTCTCCTACCCCTTTCTAAAATGCTTTTAGAGCCTGAGCACCTATTTTGACAAACGTAAAACGGATGATCAAATAGATTTCTGAAGATACACAAACACGACTGATTTTCTTTGGGTGGCTCGGTGTGAAGCTCAAAGAAATTTTGAGGGCTTTCAAAAATGTTTTGAAAAGCACTGCCACCACTGGAAAACCTGTAGCCACTCCAAGGGTTCTGAAAGACAGAATTCTCAGCTTGATGTGCAGGCTCCAAGAGATTACAACAGCACTCCCAGTGCCAGCCCCACTACTCTGGTTCACTGTTAAATGTGGAGCGCTGGCCACATTACATGTCCGCCTTAAGACTTTCACTCTTTAGCTTAAAAAACCACCAGGATTTAGCATTCCCATACAGATTTAACTATATTACTCCACAGAGAAGTCCAAAAAGTGCCAGGTACACCACTGCGCATATGCGTCATGGGACGTTACAGCGTGGCGCTTTGCAACAGCAGCAGCAATCACTTCCATAGCTTCTGGTGTGCCAGGCTATGTTGTTCTGAACTGCTAAACAACTCCAAAAGGTCGGTACCCAAAACTGAAGTCAATGAGGTGATACGACTGGCTCCAGTTAAGACAGAGCTAGGATTCGAACCTCAGGCAGCCTCTAGGCGGTCCATTCTGTACCTTAGTTCTTTTTCGTTTTGCTAAGTCAACAAAATTTACGAAGAATCATTTAATAATACTGTATTAAGTAAGGGTTCATAGGTAACACAATCAGACAATTTGGGACTGACAGTTCGAGTAACTCTCAATTTAAAAAATTTAAAAAGAACACATCAAGACTTCAGAGATGAGCTGCTTTCTCAAGGCCACCATTGGCTAGTGGCCATGGTGGACCACACCCTAATCCCAATGCTAGCATACCATACCATCTGTCCTTGTTCAACCTGACAATTGCCAATGATATTGGGTTATCACCAGAAATACCTCTGAACACAATCCCATGGAAGAGTTGACAAATGAAAATTGGCCCACACTTTCTCATACTTTCTTTAAACCTTGTGGTTTCCACATGACAACTGCAAGCTAGAAATTGGGGATAAAAGGCAAACAAGATGCGGAACTCAGTCTAGCAGAGGGAAAAGCAACACAGTGATAAACTGACACAGGTACTACAACAGAAGTCTACATACGGGCTGTCCTTCATGTTTTCTAGAGGACATGGGATTTTCTTTTTAATGCTCCATGATGCCCACTAAGCAAAATCCCTACTTGAATAGATAGAAGACACAAGCCTAACCTACAATCCCAATTTTGTGTACTTGTATAACCCAAGAATGAATAGTTCACCCCTGAATGCAGAGTTTGGGTTGCCAATTCCCATGCATTAAAAAATTCACATATACCTTTTGAGTAATTCCAAAAACTTAACTCTAAAATATCTGCCAAAATTAAGTACTAATCAGCCTACTGCTGACCAGAACCCTCACCAATAATATAGTCAATTAACACATATTTGTATATTACATACTATATCCCTATAATAAAGCTTTAGAAAAAAGGTTAAGAAAATCTTAAGAGGAAGGGCGCCTGGATGGCTCAGTTAAGCATCTGACTCTAGCTCATGATCTCAGTTTGTGGGTTCAAGCCCCATGTCAGGCTCTCTGCTGACAGCTCAGAGCCTGGAGCCTACTTCAGATTCTGTGCCTCTCTCTCTGCCCCTGCCCCACTCATACGCTGTCTCTCTCAAAAATGAAACATTAAAAAAATTTTTTATAGAAAACCATAAGAGGAAATACATTTACAGCACTATTTATTGAAAAAAAATCCACATATAAGTGGACCCTACCTTTCAAACCCATTAGTCAAAGGTCAACTGTACTTCACTTTCATTTGTTTGTTTGTTTTGTTTTGAGAGTACATGCGTGCAAGTAGGTGAGGTGCAGCGAGAGAATCTTAAGTTAGGCTCCACTGTCCACCTAGGAACCTGATGTGGGGACTCTATCTCAAAACTGTGAGATCATGATCTGAGCCGAAATCAAGAGACACTTAACTGAAACACACACGTGCCCCTCATCCTCATCTCTTCACACAAAGATGAATCTTCAACCCCTTAAAACTTGAAAATCCCGTCAAATCTTAAAGAAAACGTTTTTAAAGACCATGATTTTGTTACTCAGGAGTACATTTAAGAGGTGTCATTAAGATTAAATAGGGTATTGTGAAAAACTGAATCATCATATAAAAAATTTCAAAGGGGCGCCTGGGTGGCGCAGTCGGTTAAGCGTCCGACTTCAGCCAGGTCACGATCTCGCGGTCCGTGAGTTCGAGCCCCGCGTCAGGCTCTGGGCTGATGGCTCGGAGCCTGGAGCCTGTTTCCGATTCTGTGTCTCCCTCTCTCTCTGCCCCTCCCCCATTCATGCTCTGTCTCTCTCTGTCCCAAAAATAAATAAACGTTGAAAAAAAAAAAATTAAAAAAAAAAAATTTCAAAAACATCAAACTAATGCACAAATCCACATATAACAGCTGAGAAGACTCTGGGGTTTTACAGCATTCTAGAGTTGAATGGCATTTATATACTACTGTATAGTACAAGCATAGACATAATACATTCAGTATTTTTTTGGAATTTTCTGGTTGGTGAGTCTGCCCAAATGCTTGGTTTTATAAAATTCCGTCTTAAACATGGGTCAGAGGAAAGAATGTGGGAGTTTCAGAAAAAGTTCTGAATCTAAATTCAATACATAATGCCTTGAGCAAGCTACTTAAATTCAGGTTTTGGTTTTTCCCCCTCTATAAAAATGAGAATCATCTTCCCTCAGGGAGTTGTTCTGAAGGTTTATTAGATGATAAATGGAAAGGCCCAAGAGGACAGTCCATCACTGATGTTTAATGAGTGAATTCCTTTCCTACTGCCTTTAAAAAAGCAGCTACATTAAATGGCACCTGAGCTTCAGAGCCATATTCCCAGATAATTCCAAAATGTAAAAAAGGGCAAACTCCAGGTTACATAATTAGTTACTACAAAAGTTCAGGCTTTTTTATAAATGAAAAAAAAAAAAAAATCCTACAAATACTAACTGGTAAAGTTCATAAGAGCCCCTAAAGAAACTGTTTAGATGTCTGCAGGTCAGGTAAGTTTTCTTCTTCCTTCCCAATATCCTATTCCACTTATGCTAATTAAGAGTAAGGGGTTGACATGTCAGGCTGCTCTTCACTAAGGTGGAGATGTTCCAAGTAGGATTTTATTTAGTAAAATTAGAGCAAATGTACTGATTTTATAGCTATAAGTGATGTGGTCCAAAAGTGTGGCAAATTACTTCAAGTATATTTGAAAATACAGATTTAAATTTTTTAATTTAAGCTAAAATCTAATTTTGGAACTAAAATGAAGACTGAAAACCCAAGGACTGTAACCTACCAAAATCTTGGTGAGAGATGATGTGTATTGCCAAGTTCAAGGTTAAAAAAAAACAAACTGCATTATTTAAATGCACTAACCAAGTACCTTTTTTCTTCCACAAAAGATGAATGCTATATGAGACTTGCATATTATTACATTTACCTACTACTATACCTCCAAAGTAACAGTCATTAAAGATTTCCATGTCACATTTTCACCATTAACTATTCCTTAACAGAGGCAAATACAAGTACAGGCTGATGCACTGCAAATACATTCTTAAGGCAGTGGACTTTTTAATGTTTTAAGATCTGAATTTGCCTTTTCCCCCTATCAAAGTCACTATTTTCTGAAGCTTATATGAAATTAAAAACTTCACTAAAACCAAGCCCATGCTCCTTTTCTTCTAAGTTCTATCTTCCTCAGGACCTTGCAGGTCCCATTCCCACCCCACCCCGCCCCTCCTCAGACAACACCTCAGAGGGTTCAAGAAGGCAGGGGGAAGTCTTAAAAGTCACTATGTGAGACCATGAAATGAATGAATGAAGCTATACAACCAAAGCGAGATCCATGCTTTATGAACACATTATTCTCACATGTCTGGGTAACAGGTTTGATATACAAGATTCTTGGTTCATTTTACAGATTCTGAAACCAATTTGCTCAAAAGGTGAATTCTGAAACCATGGTTGGTGTAGCAAATGAATATATCAAAACAAACTTTAAAAACTTCATCCAAATATTTACATTTAAAAAAGACATTTAAAAAATAGGCTACTTATTAAGTGTGCTTGAACAAACCATGTGTGGAATTGAATTCCATTCATTATGGAGTTAGTTTCTGCTAAACACATACTGATACTATAGAAGACCCCTGGCAGCTGAGGATTTAAAGGATTTCAACTGTTCCCAATCTATGCTAAAAAATGAAACATGACAAATGATTTCTGAGGCACTGATCGGAACCTCAGCAGTGGAAAGGCTAGTATGTAAGGCAAATTACTTAGGAGGCCGAAGGGCTGGCATCTGTAACTCAGTGTAGCTTTGCCACTGCCTAAGTATCACCAAGTAGTCAATAAAACTCTCTAGAAGCCATTTAAATTTTGTAATTACACCTCATCGCATTATGTTCTAGTAGTTTCACAAACTTAGAAATTCACAAAACAATGTTTTGGAATATATTCCTTGAGAAGGTGGAGGGTCTCCTATATTACATTAAACAAAAAACATGCAGTTTTTACAGCTCATAGAGCTTTTTCAAAATAAGCTATTGATCACACAGCCCAATTAAAAACTCAAACACTTTATATTACAGGTATAGAAAGTTTATAGTTCAGCAATGCCAATATAGATAATTTGACACCTTAGCCCCTACTTGCAAAGTGATTAACAACTATACAGTAACTTCTATTCTATTCTGGCTTTGGCTCAGATGTTTAAATACTTAAAGAACCTGGAAAGATTTTTTTGTCTGTGTGTCTTGTTTTGCTGTTGTTTTGCACGGACGTGAGTGGGGATTATAACGAAGAGGGGAGGAGAGGTCAGTTCATTGTAATAAAGACCGATCAGGAATTAAACAGCCACTAGAATTTCATTTACCATTTCCTTACGAAATATACGTGGGAGATTATGGCTTAAAGACAGAGAGGAAAAGCCTCTTATTTGTTCATCTATTTTACTTTACCCTTTTTCCAGTCTGACAATAATGCCAAACTTTATTTACTACCTATGACAAGAGTGACTCTAATAGGGTTTTATGAAGTCCAATTTAATTTTGGTTGAGATCTTAAGTGCTTAAAACTTTGGAATTCTTTAGATTAACTAAAAAAATAAATGCTTCTGAACAACCAAAATACCCAAAAGATTAGATAAGAACCAACTGGTTAGCTACTTAAAAAAATATCCAACTCATCTTTTTTTAACAGATTAGTATTACTTGTAATATATCTCTGCCCCTATAAACTGACTTTTTGCTTAGTCTGTAGACCAAGGCAATTTTTCTAAAAGCAAGATACTTCTAATTAAGGGGGAAAAAATGATCTCTTAAAAAAACAAAATGACAACTTAAGGAGGTCTAAAATCACTGCAGAGCTACCTCCTGGGTCAGAGAGAAAACGATGGATAACACAACTCAGTTCCCACAAATGTACCATTTTTTTTTGTAAAAACAAAAACAAAAACAAAAAGAGGGTGGGGCTGGTTTTATATATCAAAATCAGCAGATTTCTCATGCTTCACAATTTTGTTGCTAGAAATCCCCAAATTCCTTGGACTCATTTGGGAAGTTTTCTGAAGGTGCGCATTATAGTAAACAGCAGCAAAAATACCAAAACAATTCTATTGCTAAAAAGCAGCTACTCCTGTGTGTGCCTTTAGAATACTAGTTGTAAAACAGCAACAAGAACAAAACAGTAATTTGTGCCATCAACTGGGATTTGAGCAATTCTAAAAAACAGTTTCCTTTAAAACAGTCTAAAAGCAGGACATCTACAATCATATTGGACAAATATTCATTAAGTTTTGGGGGGAAATATCAGAAAATGTCAAAAAGAGACAACATCATTATATTCAGTATTCTAAAGGCATGCTTCAGGTAGTTCAACAATGATTCTGGTAAGACCAACTGCTCACATACATACACACGCACACACATAGATTTTAATGGCTTAAAAAAAACCAAATTTGTTACTTTAGAAAAATGAATGCAGTGCATTTTCAGTAATATTATCGCCACAGACTCTGATTGCTCAGTCCACACATAAGTAGTAGTTGCCTTCTATGGTGATATGGCTTCTCTGCACTAATTCCCATCAGGCCGAAAAACATTAGGGCAGGTTAAGTAAAGACTGAATTGTTGCACAAAGGAACATTTACTCATCAGATCCCACTGATCTCTTCTGTGCCCGTTTCCTGGGCAACCTTCTTGGTGAAGCTTTATCTGGAAGAAAAGAGAAAGTTTTTAACTTGCTTATTTTAAGTACAATAGATTCAAAAGACCTTTAAAAAGCATTTTCCTTCAGCTTTACCACTAAGTTAAAAAAAGAAAACACACACACACATGCAAAAATACCCTAATAATAAATGCTTCTTATATAGTATAGGTTTTTAAAATAACCTTTAAGATAATCCTTCAAGAAGTAACTCAATTAAAACAAAACTTCACGCAATCAGGATGGGAAAAGATCTTGGTTACTAGAATACTGAAGCCACCAAGTATAATCTTCTTAAACTCTACAATGAATATGCTTATACATGCATAAGTAAACACTTTAGAAGTACTATAAGAGGTATGAAGTTTGCAGCTCAAAAACATGTATATTGGTTACAAATTAATATTTATAAATGCAGCCATGCAGTCTGCATAATTTTTGGCAATTTCATACATTTTCCTGGAAGCAGCAGATTAAAGGAAATTTTTAGACAGATGATCAATACCAAAACCATCATGCAGACCTAAGTATTATCTTTGTACTTTTTTCTCTTTATCTCCTTTTTTACAATGTTAATTTACTTTGAGAGCAGGTGTGCACATGGGGGGGGGGGGAGGCAGAGAGAGAGGGAAAGAGGGAAGCCCAAGCAGGCTTCACACTGCCAGTGCAGAGCCTGATGCAGGGCTACAACTCACAAACGGTGAGATCATGACCTGAACCAGAATCAAGAGTTGGACACTTAACTGACTGAGCCACCCAGGCATCCCTCTCTTTATCTCTTACATTAGATTCTTAGCGGAGTCTACTAAACAATAGCTAAATTGGTGGTGTCTATGTCCAACCAGTAAGCATCACCTATGTTTCTTTAAAAAAGCTGTCTTCTCTCTGACCACTACCCTTTTTATTTTCTAGGAGCCCTTTACATATTAGGAAGATAAGCTCTTTGGGGAATATGTTACAAATTATAATTATTTTTACAGCTTAAAAAAAAAAAAAGGTATTTAACACCAAAGTATGGGGTTCATTTGTAAGCATCTCATGAAGAATGGTATGAAAAAAAAATCCACCTACAATATCTTAATTTTTATTTTCTAAAATTACCAGATCACCATAACCATATTTTAAAAATATATAGTAAATGTTTATCGAGAATATTTAGCAACTAAATTTTTTCTAAAATGTGCTTAAATGTTAATGACTATGAAATATTAAGACTGAGTCTACAAATCCCGTGAAAACTGATCTCAGTACTTTATTAAAACAGGTTAGTTAATGATGCATTTGGGGAGGCTCAACTCACCTAAAACTGAGCACAGAAGCATTTTTCTGAAGAAATCTACAACTTTCATCAGATTTCAGAAAGGTCAGACTAAACTACTGCCTTCAGACAACTGACCAATTACTAGATAATATTTTGTTTCTTTTTTAAATTTATTTTTGAGAGAGAGACAGAGTGCGAGCAGGGGAGGGGGAAAGAGAGAGAGAGTGGGAGGGAGGAAGAGGGGGGAGAGAGAGAGAGAGAGAGAGAGACAGAGAGAGAGAGAGAGAGAGAGAGACAGAGAATCCGAAGCAGGCTCCAGGCTCTGAGTTGTCAGCACATACCCCGACGTGGGGCTTGAATTCACGAACTGTGAGATCATGACCTGAGCTGAAGTCAGATGCTTAAAGAACTGAGCCACCCACGAACCCCTAGATAATATTTTAAAATAAACAATATGCTGAATGTGACATTTGAGGATTCAAAAAGTACTTTAGAATCTAACAGCCATCTGTGCAAATACAGCTGTTACTATGCAGATGTGAAGTGGTGATTACTGACTTCCAACAATTTCAACCACCTGTAGCAGGGTTTTAAATATGAGAATACAGGAAAAAGTGCCTCAGAGGAACTGCAATGCCTATTTCAACACACAACAATCTGACTCCAGTAAGGCAGCCAACTCAGCTTAATGGAGTCTCAAGTCTAAAGACCTCCATCACCTACCTAGCACATCAAAGTTAAGAGGCAGATAAATGAGAGGGTGCCTCGGTGGCTCAGTTTGTTAAGCATCCAACTTCAGCTACGGTCATAATCAAACCATTTGTGGGTTCGAGCCCCGTGTTGGGCTGTGCTGACAGCTCAGAGCCTGGAGCCTGCTTTGAATTCTGTGTCTTCCTCTCTCTCTCTGCCCCTCCCCCACCTGCCTTCTCTCAAAAATAAATAACATTTACGAAAAATTTAAAAAGAAGCATATAAATGAGAAACAGAGTTAAGATAGTGGCCTAAAAACATTCAGCTTTTGGGAAAATGGCTCCAAATACCTCAACGGCCTAGAGAGCAGCATTTTACTTCACTAAAAAACAATAACTAATGTGTATAATGATGCTTTTCAGCCATCAAAGAAAAAACACCCCCCTCTTACAACCCTCCCTACCCAAAACCCTAAAAAACTATTTTTAAAAATCCAACAAAATATTTAAGATCAAAATATTTTAGCTTTTAAGAGTAAAACCTAAAGTATATGAAAAAATCAGTTAACTGAAAAGACAAAAAACACTAAAATATGTTAATGATATTCAGTAAATGGGCCTGATCTGAAAATGCCCACCCTGCCCTTCATAAAAAAACTTATTAGGGGCACCTGAGTGGCTCAGTCGGTTAACCATCCAACTTTGGCTCAGGTCATGATTTTGCAGTTTCTGGATTCCAGCCCCTCATCAGGCTCTGTGCTGACAGCTCAGTGCCTGGAGCCTGCTTCCAATTCTGTGTCTCCCTCTCTCTCTGCCACTCCCCTACTTGTGCTCTCTCAAAAATGAATAAACATTAAAAAAATTAAAAAGAAAAAAAAAAAAACCTTATTAGGAACAGGCTCAAATTGTTTAAAACCACACCTCTCTTTCCTTTATGTTCTGGTGAGATGGATAAAAATCTTCCAAAATAAATGCTGGCCCCTTACACTCGCTTGCCCTCACACTACCACTCCCCAAAGGTAATTCCTCAAAGCTTGAGAGACCTTCTGCTTCCATGCACACCTCCTGCTCCATGATCTTCAAAGTTTCTCTTGGTGTTCTCCATTTTATCCTCAAATATGCAAAGTACATGTACCATCTCTGAAAGAAATGGCTATTTTTTCAACCTAAAGTATCTTCCATTTGTCTCAACCCCTTTCTTCTGAGAAACGCATGTTCTAAGAGTGGCTCTCAAAGTATGGTCTGGACCAGTAGCTTCAAAGTCACCTGAAAATACAGATATGCAAATTCTTGGGCCTCACCCCAGACCTACTCAACTGGAAACTCTAGGGGGTGGGGCCTAGCAAGGGGAAGAGGCAATTCAGGTGGTTCTGGGGAGGGCTACAGTTTGAGAACTATTGCTGTAAGGAACCAAGTATAAGAGAAATACAAGCATACAAAATTAAGTAAAAATACTATTAAAAATTGAACTGAAAATATCAATATGATTTGGGGATTTGAAAAAATAGATATTTTTCTAGCTCAGTTCACAGAATGGGCCTAGAAACCATGTCATCCAATGTCAAGGACATCCCTAATGTCCAGATTTTCATTTTTAAGTATCATCCAGGGGTCCTTGGAGAAACAGCTTGCTCCATGCCTAAGGTAGAGAAAGTACAAAATGTCTAGATTATCTTCTTGAGCCAACAAGTAAGGGATCATTCAAAGTTCAAAAGGGTAAGATTGGAGGTAGTTCAAAAAGGCAACCAGTAGTCAAAACTCTAACAATTTGCGCATCAAAAAGAATACAGCTGACTAAAATCCACAGATTCTATGAAAAACCGAGTCTATACATGATAGTCAAAAAGGAGAGAATTAGGAAAAACTCATCTGTCACCATTTGGGTGGCTTTTAAACCAACTCTTTGAAAATTGGAAAATAAAGATAAGAATTAAGCATTTAGCCTGCTTTTTCAATAGGAATTGTCCTTTTAAGATAACCAAAAAGTCCCAGTTGATGAAAGAAAGCTTTACTTTACAAAACAATAGCAGTTAGTAAAAATTAAACAAATTTCAATTAAAAATCATCACAACTTCTGAAACATTACTGATTCAGGAAAGGAATATCAAATGGTGAATGGTTTAGAGAACTGGACATTGGTGCGTGTCAAAGTGATAGTATACAGGTAACTTCTGGGTTGCAAGCAAAAAAGACCTATCCGATCCTGGTTACATGGAACGATCATGTGGCTACCACCCTAATCTAGTGCTCAGTTTAGCATCACTAATCAGATACGGTTTCTTGATGTGATATGGGGAAAAGTACTTTTAAGTTATGACATATCAGCCAAAAATGATTAATTTAAATCTAATCAAACCTATAGATTAGTCTTCCAAGTTAAAAGAAATGTTAGCTAAAACACACCAGGAGAAAACAATCAGAGAAATCTGGAACAAGGGATTTTTTAGAGTCTCATTCCCTCAGTGTGATCAATGGGTCAGCAGCACTGGCATCATCTGGGAGCCTATTAGAACACTGACATTTAGGCCCCACCCTAGAACAACTGAATCCAAAACTGCATAAGATTTTCAAGTGATCTTGCACACAAAATTTGGGAAGCCCTGGCTTTGGGCTGACAGCATGGAGTCTGCTTGGGATTCTCTCTCTCCCTCTCTCTCTGCCCCTCCCCTGCTCACACGCACTCTCTCTCTCTCAAGATAAATAAACTTTAAAAAATTTTAAAAAATAAAGTGTGAGAAGTCCTTTTCCAGAGGACAAGCGGCCATCTCTTGAGCTGCTATAAATTAAAAAGGACTTAAGAAACAGAACAAACAGATGCAATGAATCATCCTATATTGGAAAACCAGCTATAAAAGGTATTTTTGAAACAACTGAAGAAATTTCAACATGATTATTAATAAAGTAATTCATAATTCTTTAAATGTGATGTTATTTCTGTCAGGAAAAGGTTATTTCTTTGCAAATTGAAATTTTTTTTGAGGTAGTGTGTGTCACTGTATCTGTATAGAAAACAAACAAACAAAAAAACAACCTGCACTCTAAAAGGGCAAATAATTGGGATGTCCTGGGCTGGCTCAGTCAGAAGAGTATGCAATTCCTGATCTGAGTCGTGAGTTCAAGTCTCATGTTGGGTGTAGAAATTAGTAAACAAACAAACAAACAAAACCCCCAAAAACAATAATGAAAACTTAAAAAAAAAAACACTAAAAAGGGTTATTTTTGTTTTTAGAAATAAATAATAAAAGAAAAAGAGAAGGAATAATACAAGTGTCTTTTGGTAGTAAGACGTGGTCCTAAAACAAACTCAGCTGGACAATCAGATTTTGAGAAAGAAAGACAAGTACTAAAAAATATTTAGTGACTTTAACTCTACCCACCTTTTTAATTTTTATTTATATATTTATTTTTAATATTTTTTTCTAATGTTTATTTTTTAGAAAAAGAGAGAGAAAAAACGTGCACAAGCAGTGGGGGGGCAAAGAGAGAAGCAGACACAGAATCCAGAGCAGGCTCCAGCCTCTGAGCTGTCAGCACAGTTGGGGCTTGAACTCACAAACCGTGAGATCATGAGCTGAAGTTGGATGCTTAACTGAGCCACCTAGACGTCCCAACTCTACCCATCTTTGAGTATTAAGTCTTCCTGAAAAAGTACGTGGGCTTCAGAATGAGACAAATCCAGCTGTGGATCTTGGCAGGTTACTTTTCCTCAGTAACAGTGTCTCATCGGTAAATAGAGGGATAGCACCTCACCTTGCAGAGTGAATGCCCAGTACAAGGAGGCACCCAACAGTTCAATTCTTTCCTTCAACAAGGTTTCCCTAGATTCTAATATGGTCCTCTTTCCTAACTTGTAAGTTGTCCGTACCATGTAACTCCTTCTAGCACATATCATATACTACCTTGGATTATTCAAATATTTCATACGTGTGCTTTATTTTCAAGTAGAAATGTAAACTTCTGAAAAAACAGTAATATTCGTTTCAACATACCACTCATGACCTAGCAGAGTATTGTGAAAGACTAAATACTTGGCACTTGCTGATTAAAATACAATTATCAATGATTTGAAGTATAATCATTCCCAGCTTTAAAGCTCATGAATAATAATGTCAGGAAGAAAGATATTATAAAACTAACTCTCCCAATCTATTTGTCATGAAAGAATTCTTTTGGAGAGGTGGCTCCACAGCTGTTACGGTGACTTTAGTTTTTAATTATAACTTTTAATACTTTTCAAATTAGTTTCAGCTAATTCCATGTAAGACACTTAAAATTTAATTACTTTTGAAGAGCCTGTATTTTAACATACCAGACTTTACAAGTAATTCTGATGCATTATAAAGATACCACAGTCTACTGTACAACCCAATTCCATCTTTTGCTATAACGAACGTCAGGATAATGGGGAAAATTTGTCCTTAAAGAGAAAAGATTATCTAAAGATTTATTTAAATTTAAAGACATTATTTCATGGGACCTCAGCTACCACCTATGCTATATATTCAATGACTTCAAATCTTTTTTCTAAGACTTTATTTTCAAGTTTACTCATTTTTGAGAGGGGGAGGGAGGCGAGGGGGGTGAGGGGGGCAAGGGGGGGGCGAGGGGGGGACGAGGGGGAGATGAGGGGGACGAGGGGGATGAGAGGGAGAGGGAGAGGGAGACGAGAGGGAGAGGGAGGAAGAGGGAATCCCAAGCAGGCTCAGCACTCTCAGTGCTGAGCCTGTTGCGGGGCTTGAACTCAGGAACCATGAGATCATGGCCTGAGCAGAAATCAGGAGTAGAATGTTTAATAGACTGAGCCACCCAGGCACCTGTCTTAAGATTTTTAAGTAATCTCTACACCCAACACGAGGCTCAAACTTACAACCCTGAGATCAAGAGCTGCATATGCTCCACCTATTGAGCCAGCCAGGCACCGATCAACATCTCCAAATCTTGATCCACCTGTGCTCTAAATACAACTTTCTTTTTTTTTTTTTTTTTTTTTTTAATTTTTTTCAACGTTTATTTATTTTTGGGACAGAGAGAGACAGAGCATGAACGGGGGAGGGGCAGAGAGAGAGGGAGACACAGAATCGGAAACAGGCTCCAGGCTCTGAGCCATCAGCCCAGAGCCCGACTCGGGGCTCAAACTCACGGACCGCGAGATCGTGACCTGGCTGAAGTCGGACGCTTAACCGACTGCGCCACCCAGGCGCCCCTAAATACAACTTTCAAATAGCTTACTGGATATCCTTATCTTGGCTTTCACACTCAACAGATCTAGTTCCAGCTCCTCACCCCTCATGCATGTTCGCTGCTCTTCCTATATTCCCTAACATTAATGGGATCATCTTCCACCCAGATGCCTAAAACTCACAAGTACTTTTTCCTCCTTCCTCCCTAAAACATCCAAAAAGTCACCCAAAGGCCAATTCCCTCCAATTCTGAAATATCTTTCCAGTTTATTTTACTCTGCATCACTACTGCTTTAGCTTAGGCCCTAAGGATTTCTCAAATGTTTTACGGAATTCACCTAACCGGTATCCCTACTTCTAGTAGTTCCTGCTTGCTAAACTATACACCACAAAACTATTACAATTTCTTTTAAAAATATAAATGTTTATTTCTCTGCTTCAAAGTATCTGATGGCTGCCTTTTACCAAGAAGAAAAGCCAAATCCTTGGCATAGCACATAAAACTCTGAAGATTCCTTCTCATCTAACTCAAGACTCTGGTTGGTCAAAAGTCAACTTTTATGAATGATTCTCCTACTCTCTCCTAGAGAATGAAAGCCCCTCCTATGCTGTTACTTTGTACCCACTTTTAATAAAGCACCTACCCTACCATAATTACGTTGCAATAGAGAATGTTCCCTGAAAGTAATACACATGAAAACAATTCAATTTGTAAATCCAGGAAGGACACAAATAGCTCATTCACAAAAAAAAAATAAGTGGCTATATATGTATAAAGAAGTCAAATCTTACTTTTTAATTTTTATTAATTTTTTTAATGTTTATTTATCATTTTTGAGAGAGAGAGAGAGAGAGAGAGACACCGTGCGAGAGCGAGCAGGGAGGGGCAGAGAGAGAGAGGGAGACACAGAATCTGAAGCAGGTTCCAGGCTCTGAGCTGTTAGCACAAAGCCTGATGCAGGGCTCGAACTCACTAACTGTGAGATCATGACCTGAGCCGAAGTCAGACGCTTAACCGACTGAGCCACCCAGGTGCCCCTCAAATCTCATTCTTAATTGTCAATGAAAAACAATGATCCCATTTTGTATCATACCACCAGATTAAAACATCTGATAATATTTAATGCCTGAGAAAGACTCGTGAGAGTAGAAAAGAAATAGGCAACGTTGTACACTGCTGAGACCATAAACGGACGCTATCTTTTGGGAGGGAAAGAGCTTTCTCCATTAAAAAAAATGTATATAATCTTAGGCCTAACTATTCTACTTTTATCTATCTACTACTATCTATCCCAGATAGCGGGGTCGGTGAAAGGAGAAGAGGGTCAAAAGGCACAAACTTTCAGCTTTATAAAATAAGTTATGGGGGTATAATGGATACCATGGTGTCTATAGTTGTTAATACTGTATTGTATATTTAAATATCTTAAAAGTTCTTATCACAAGAAAAAAAAGACTTTTAACTGTGTGGGGCCAGTAACAAGACTTACTGTGATCATTTCACAATATATACAAATAGTGAATCACTACATTGTACATCTGAATCTAATATAATGTTGTATGTCAATTACCTCAATTTAAAAAAAATGATAAATTATCCCATAAATTTATATAAAAATATTCATTATAGTTTTAAATTAAGAATGAAAATCTGGAATTAAAACATCCTTCAACAGAGAACAAGTTTAATTTATCATGACACATTTATATAAAGGAATACTATCCAGCTGTTAAAAACAATGAGGTAAAGAAGTATCATAAAAAAAAATATCCAACATACGAAAACTTGGGATTCTAGTACAGTGCACGCAGCATTATGCCATCTGTGTACAATATTCACAGAAACAATAGCCATATGCACTGGTAAATGTACAGAAAATACTTAGAATAACAATTACTTGTAGAAAAAGAAAAAGAAATTAGTGGAGTGAGAAGGTGATCTCAGTTTTTCATTCTGTACTGTTTTTGTTTTGTTTTAATTTCTTAAGTTTATTTATTTTGAAAGAACGTGAGCAGGGTAGGGGCACAGGGGGGTGGGGAGAGAGAGAATCCCAAGCAGGCTCCACATTGCAGGGCCCGATGTGAAGCTCAAACTCACCAACCGTGAGATCATGAGCAGAGCCGAAATCAAGAGTCAGATGCTTAACCAACTGAGCCACCCAGATGCCTCTATTATTACAATGTTCTTAATATGAAGCCATACTACTTTCACAATAAATTTTTTTTAAAAGCCCATTTACAGCTGAAGAAAAAATATCTATAAAGATTAATATTTTAACTAATTGCATATGTGATAAAGCTGAAATATGTTAGGTAAACCACCAAGCAATATTTTAGGTTTATTCTTTCAAACTGCAATGGGTAGTTAGTTTTTCTAATAAATATAGTGCTATAAAAAACTGTTCCATTACTCATTAAATGTACTGTATTCATATGCTATACAACCTCCCCAAAACTATACATAGCAAACACCATTAAAAAAATTAATTGCCTCACCTCTTCTACTCTGCACTGAAGCAACAGAAAAAAAGAGATAGGAAAAGATTAGGAATACAGAGAATTCACACATTTGTAGATTAAACTGCAGATATGGAAGCATTCTAAATTAAAGCATAAAAATACTACTCAGAAAAAAAATGTTTAAATGTTTACTAATCATATTATACTAGATTCTATACAAGCAATGGAAAAGATGAGTGTTAAGTAGAATTGACCAAGTGTTTTTAAATCTAAAATACTTAATTTGATTTCCATTTAAGAGAAAAAATTTCCAGCCACATTTATAAGAGTACTTACTGATCTGATTCAAAGTTTCCTGAGGAATCCAACTCATGTCAACATCATTCTGACTTGATGTACCCATTTCTACCTTCTGTATGGGTCTCTTGCGCTAAAAAAGCATAAAAACATCATTTTAAAGAAGTTCTATTATGTTGTTCACAGTAATTTTAAAAAGACCTATTAAGTTACCTAATTTATATATCTTAAACAAATAGTTTTAAAAACATACCCTTACTTAAGTATTTTATTAATTAAAAGAGAAAAGTCATGTCTAACACTAATTATAAAGAATAAACAATAAGGGGGGGGGGGCTTGGGTGGCTCAATGGGTTAAGTGTTTGACTTCGGCTCAGGTCACAATCGCAGTTTGTGAGTTCAAGCCCTGCACAGGGTTCTCTGCTGTCAGCACAGAGCCCTCTTCAGATCCTGTCTCCCTCTCACTCTGCCCCTCCTCCGCCCATGTGTGTGTGTACACTCTCTCAAAAATAAATAAAACATTAAAAAAAAAAACAATAAATTATAAGTAATAAATCTTTGCAACAGTTATTTGTTTTCAGGTTTTAAAGACCTTTTCCTCTGCTATAAAGCTTCATATATTGTTATACAACTGGTGGACCAAGTAAGAACTTCTATTTATACCATTTTTCTTTCTCTTTGGGAAACGAACTTTAAAGAATAAGTTTTCTACATCAAACAAAATTCAAGATAATTACTAAAACATTCAATGTAAGCAGGCAGATTGCTGCATTGTTACCTAAACACACTTTTTAAACAGACGGCACAGGTAAAACAAAACAAGAACATAAAATCTCATTTAAGCCAACAACAACCTCAAACTTTGTCCCTGGAGTACTTGCAGCAAAACTGTTTGGAAGAAAGTGATTCAATTCCTTCTTTAGTCTTGCTCTTAAAACAAACAAAAAAACCTAGCCATTTACATAAGAGTATTAGTTATACAGTCCAGAAACCAGACTATATACACAGAAAGGTAACTAAAAAATGGCTTCATCCAAATAAAAAAAAAAAAATTAAAGATGCCATTATACCTAATACACAAATTTATAGCAAAAATGCTATCATGAAAACGTGGGAAAGAAAGTTATGGAAATTAACACTTGAGCGCTAAGTATTTCTCTTTAAAAAAAAAAAACTTTTTTTTATCATTTATTTATTTTTGAGAGACAGAGAGACAGGATGTGGGCAGAGGAGGGCAGAGAGAGGGAGACAGAATATGAAGCAGGCTCCAGGCTGAGCTGTCAGCACACAGCCCAGAGTGAGCTGTGCTCTCGTGAACCGTGAGATCATGACCTGAGCTGAAGTCAGGTGCTTAACTGACTGAGCCACCCAGGGGCCCCATCTCTTTTTTTTTTAAGTTTATTTATTTGAGAGAGCGAGAGCTCACAGGAGGGGCAGAGAGAGAGGGAGAGAAAATCCCAAGCAGGTTCTACATGGCCAACATGGAGCTCAACGTGGAGCTCAAACTCTTAAAACCACGAGATCATGACCTGAGCTGAAATCAAGAGTCAGACGCTTAACCGACGAGCCACCCAGGTGCCCTGTGTATTTCTCTTCTATTTTTTATCCTAAATGTTTGTTTTGGGGGAAAGGGGGGAAGAGGCAGATAGAGGAGGAGACAGAGATTCCAAAGCAGGCACCGCGTCCGACACAGTATCCACAACCATCAGATCATGACCTGAGCCAAGCTTAACCAAATGAGTCACCCAGGTGCCCTCCAAGTATTTCTTTTATTTTTTTTTATTATTTTTAAAATAAAGAACATTTTTTTTTCAAGTTTATTCACTAAGAGAGAAAACGTGTGTGTCGGAGTGTACAAGTAGGGGAGGGACAGAGAGAAGAAGAGACAGAACCCCAAGCAGGCTCTGTGCCATCAGCTCAGATGCTTGATGTGGGGTTCGAACTCATGAACTGTGAGATTGTGACCTGAGCCGAGATCAAGTTGGTCGCTTAACCGACTGCATCACCCAGGCGCCCCAGTATTTCTTTTAAAGAGCAAGTACTTACTGTCTCTGACACAAATCGTGTTATATTTTCCATTGAGAGCAATAATATGGGTTGCTCTGGTTTTTTGCAGGGAGGACAGGGAGCTAAAGATACAGTGATGGAATTAGCTACTGTATCCAGAGAAAGAGAAACCAAGATTATAGCAGGCGCTTCAGTGTTGCCACTTTAGTACCTTAACAAGAAAGCAGAAGCTAGACAGAATACAGCCAAATTCATTCTTCCTTTTTCAAATGAAAAGACTTAGGTAATTGCTATCCTTACAGTTAAGAGTATTAAAACAAATCTAAAATCTGTGTTGCTCACAAGTAACAAATCCATGAAAAAGCATAGTAAACAGAACAATGAAATCTTACTGAGTTTAAAGAATAAAATTCTAGCATGATTTAGAATTACAATAAGAAGGTAAAGATCATTCTGGAGGGTGTAGCCAAAGATGCTAATTGTATGTATATGAAAGTCTAAACAAATCAGTCACATATCCAAGGTCTCATCTTCAGTTTATTTTTTTTTAATGTTTATTTTGACACAGAAAAAGAGAGAGGGCACATGTGAGCAGGGGAGGGACGGAAAGGGAGACAGAGAGAATTCCGAGCAGGCTCTGCCAGTGCAGAGCCAGACATGGGGCTCAATCTCATGAAGAACCATGAGATGGTAACCTGAGCCAAAATCAAGAGTCGGACCCTTAAATGAGCCACCCAGGTGTCCCAGTTTTATTTTAAAAAGGTACAACAGGGATGCCTGGGTGGTTCAGTTGGTTAAGCACCTGACTCTTAATCTCAGCTCAGGTCATAGTTTTTGAGTTCGAGCCCCACATCGGGCTCTGTGCTGACAGTGCAGAGCCTGCCTGGGATTCTCTCTCTCCTGTCGTCTCTCGGCCCCTCCCCCACTCATGCTTGCTCTCAAAAAATAAACAATAAAAAAAAAATTTTTTAAGG
Organism: Lynx rufus; assembly: GCF_022079265.1. Lineage (NCBI taxonomy): Eukaryota > Metazoa > Chordata > Mammalia > Carnivora > Felidae > Lynx > Lynx rufus. The sequence goes on from NW_025814878.1 coordinate 125,248,619, forward strand.
TGCAACAAACCTGTAAATACACAAACTTAGAATGATAGCAAGAAGCCACAAATAACTAGAATATGCTCAGTATATAACAACTTTTGATGTATGACTGTAAGAGTCATTCATCTAGAATTACCTTTCTAGATTCTAGGAGTTGATGAAGGCCAACAACCACCAACAGCCCAAGACCAGCAAGGAACATATACATAAAGATTCTGATATAAAAGGAGAAAAAACAAATTGGCTTTAATTCATAAGAAACACAACTAATTAAAACTAGAATTCTGCTTTACTTCAAACAATAGCACAACTAATTACAGTTGTAATTCTAACACAATATAAGTTTTCCAAATAACTTATGGGGCAAAGGAAGAAAATATTTTATATTCAATTTATATCTAGGTAGTAAGTTCCACAAATTTACTTTTATCTTTAAGAACAATTAGTCAAAAAAAAAAAAACCAAGTATCTGATCTAAAATAAATAAAATTACTTTATTATTTGTCATACTCAAGCTCAAGCTCAGTTAGTTAAAATAATTATATTAGCTTTTGTCTCCCTCAAATATTATTTGGCATAATTTGATTTAAAAATTGCTTTTGCTCAATTACATATATGTATACAGTATAAATGACTCATCATTATTCATGAAGAACACAGTTTCCAAGATAATACCATCTTCTAATTTATATTTTTAATAGCAATTGAAGAGGTATGTAACTTAGATGAGGCTGGTGATCAGCTTATGAGCATGGGGTAGAAAAGAATTTAGGAGAGGGGATGTTCAGAAAGCCAGCTATCTTTTTTAAAACAGTTTTTTTTTTATCAGTTTCAACCATCCTTCCTCTCTGTTAATAGTTATAAGAACCACCTAAGATATAGATTTCACAAAATTTATAGGTCCATTTTCGCTATTAAAACAAATGTTGACAGGAGCAAGCTTTCCAGGTCTGACAGGTGAGATCAAGATCTACCTACACATTGCAACTTTCACTTACGTTTCTCCATCTAATCCATCCTCTCTTTCAATAATCGTAACTGTTTGATTGAAGACAGCATCTTGGAATACATTGCCCTATTAATAAAATAAATCACAAAAATGTGAAATTCATTGAAAAAATAGAAGGTTGTACAATTTCTTAGAAGAATCCCCAACAGATAAAGAAACAGCTTTCTCATCACTTAGCTCGATGTCAGAGACTCAACATTGTATTACTTTCTTCTACAAAATAAAAAACCTTGCTAAAGTTGTCCTCCACTTTCATGAGGGCAGAGAAGGGGAAAGGTATGAGAAAACAGGGAAGTAAAGTAAAAAGGAGACAAATGTGCAGAAAGCAAAAAAAACCCCACAGAACACCGAAGCCATAACTTCTGTTGTACAGAATCCTCCAAAGAAGGGAACAGCATGAAAATGCAGAGTAGCGGATTTTAAGAACTAGATTTGAACAGGAGTCAAATCCATGCTCTAAATTCACAATGAACTGGAAATCAATTTACAATAAACATGATCTGCAGTATCAAAGCATGTTTATGTTGTGGTCTTGGAATAATTTTGTCAGTTTCACACTTCAGTTTTCAAATTCATCATAGTCACTGGAACAATACTTAGATGTTTTCAGCATTTGATGCTTCACAACAAGGCATTACTTTCTCAAAACTGTCACTTATTGCTAAACTGTAATTATTTAAGTTTTACTTCAAGATCTTTCCATCCACATGGCTCCAATGACAATTCCAGCAATCAGAATACATTGAGGATACAAACTAACATTCAAACTGGAACTGAAACTATGTACATGTGTGCTCAAAAACAAGACAAAATATATAATTATTCAAACTGTTTAACTATGAAGCTGAGGAAGCTTAATACATTATTTTGAAGGATGAAAAACCCTTCCCACTAAGTAATTTAAAGAAAAACAGAAAACTTAATGGCAGCATGAGAAATTGATCTCAGACATGAGTGAACATGTTGACACTATGCGATGAAAAGTTTGAGTAAGCTTCCAGGAGAGGATGAAATTTCCCTCTTTGAAAACTTTGAGAAGGGAATGGTTTAAATGTGCTCTCATCTAAAGGACATAATAGTTGGCACCTAGAAGTCAACTCTCAGCAGTAAAATTCTAGTGGCCTTCTCTCATTAATTCTTTGGATATACAATGTGTATATTAAAAACCACAAAAAAGACAACAGAGCATATTAGACTATTTGGTTCTCATAAACCATAAACCTCACTGCTCTAACTATCCTAAAAATATTTGGTTATGTTTTTATCTATGAGGGTATAAAATGATGGAAAAACAGTTACAGAAAGACCTTCACTTACAAATAAAAGCAGTAAAATGGGCAAAATGCAAGCAATAAAAGGAAGTACAAAATAGATTACTTAACACATATTAACATCTGAATACGAAGCAGACTCCACTGTGTGGCTTACTGCTCCTTTTCCTTTTAACATCTAGCTCAAGTCACATCCACTTTCATACTACAGCACTTTACACCCATCCCTCACTATGTATCATTTATAAATGCTGTGATATCACCTGTTTACATCCATCTGCCCCCACTGGATTCTAGACTTGAAGACAAACATGTGTAATTTATTTTTGCCTCCCTCTTGCCCATTACAGTTCCAACTACAAAACAGGCACTTAGATGAATAAGAGTATTCATTAAACAATGTCAACTGTCCTCCTCCATCTCTAACTTAAAAAAAAAAAAAAAAAAGGTTTAGAAGGCCTTACGTTCAGATCTTTGTAGTTTAGATTGATGACTAGACCAAAGGGTCGTCCACCCATGGGCTCTGCAGGAATGAAGGAGTACTCAAAAGTCGCCTGTCTCTGGGGCGGTACTACAGTGTTCAGAGGAAGAGCTGTGAAATTCTGGATATAAAACTGGTAGTCCTGAGGATAACGGAACGAGGCATCTAAAGACTCAACGATAAAATCTTCTGTACCCTTGTTTGTAAAGCCTACTAGGAATTTCACAATGTTATTTGCTGGAAAATCTAAGAAACAAAAAAAGAAACCAGAAGATTAGAAAACATTCAAAGGACACGAAGAGACATTATAAGGATTTGGGCACCCTCTCCTACACGTGGACCTGGTTTCAGAATCTTTTTTAGTAGCTCACTCCAGCCCCCTACTAACTAGTAACAGATTACAGCTGATGTATAAACTGCAACCCTTGTCTGTGCTCCAGCGTTCCAACTTAAGAACTGAATGGAGTATCTCAATGTCAGACTACATCACTTGCACATCATGTGGTCTAAGAAAGAGATGTGTACTTTTAGCAGTTAAGATTATGCTGCCGTGTGACTATCTGTCTTGAAATCACCTTCAACTCAGTATCTATTATCTGTGCAAATAACAGAAGAATGACAGAAAGACAGGCCTAAGAGATTCACCTGAAAATTGTAGTATCTGTTAAAATACTGAGAAAAAAACAAAAACGAACCAGGTAACCCATATCCACTTTGAGCAATCACTCAAAACACAAATTTGAAGGTGAGACCCCAGGAGACAGCTACAAAAAAAGGAGAAGGGGGGAATCTCTTATTCATATCATACCTATTGAAGGCATAAAATTGGAATGTAGGTGAGAATAAAACAAAACTTGAGAAGACCAAGATAATTAATAATTTCAAAAAAGAAGTCTTCAATGATTACATTGTGGTCTACAGAGCTGAGTTTCACCCAGTTTAGCAGAGGCTTTGGGACAGACAAATCTGGGTCTGTCTTCACAATCTATTTGTGAAGCTGAGTCATCCTGGACAAGTTCCTCACCTCTCTAGACTCTCTACTGAACAGTAGTAACTATCCTCATATGGACTAAATAATACACACAAAGTACTGAGAACAGTGTCTGCCATATAGCCCTCAATAAACCTAAGACATTATATGTATTTTCTTTTACTGAAACCTAGGCTCTAATCAAGGCCTAATAGTACAGATTTAATATTTCACTAATATTTACACTCAAGATATTAGTTTACTGTGGCAGTTTGAAAAAAGTTTTAAAACAGTAGCTTTCAAAAGGACATTTAACTTCTAGTTAAAATGGATAGTTTTTATTTTCCCCCTTAGTTTAAATGCCAAGAATACTACCTTACAGATATGGCTATTCACACATATAGGAAAACTTGTTTGGAAATATGTATTTACATACTTATTTGTAATCTAAGAGAGGAAAATAATAAAGATCTTAAGCATCTCTGCTTCCCAAATAAAGTGAGCTTGTCATCTGAAAAATTCCTATGTCTGAATTAAAACTAACATTTCTCTATTACCTTCTCCTTTCACAAACAAGATTGTTGTATCTGCACTTGGTGAAGCTTCAGGTTCGCCAGATACATCTTCTTCTTCTTTATCTTCAGCCTAAGAAAAACAACATTAAAAAGTATTTATGGGGTAAAAATACATCATTAAAAAATTAAATAATGACTTTAAAAAAATGACTTCACTAGATTTAGCACAAAAGACTGCTTCTCTGAGGCTTTCTTGGGATTAGTAGTGAATGAATTTCAGTGTATCTCATCAGTTAAAATAAAATTTACATCTCAAAAAGTAAAGTGCATACCAATCCCCTGGAGATTTTATGCAGATCTGATATAACTCTAGGGAAAGCTGGAAATTCAGTATTTCTTTTTTTTTTTCCCCAAAAAATTTTTTTACATTTATTTATTTTTCAGAGACAGAGCATAAGCAGGGGAGGGGCAGAGAGAGGAAGACACAGAAACAGAAGCAAGCTCCAGGCTCAGAGCTGTCAGCACAGCTTGTAGGGCTTGAGCTCACAAACTGCGAGATCATGACCTGAGCCAAAGTCATACTCTTAACTGACTGAGCCACCCAGGTGCCCCGGAAATTCTGTATTTCTAAAAGCACCCAGGAAATGCCAAGGCTTCACGTACTCAAACCACACTTCAAGCTTCAAGGTTCTAAAGCATGGGTTGGTAAACTTTGTAAAGTTTGAAAAAAGCTTAAAATGTGTCTGTCAAAGGAACATTTTACATTCTAGTTAAAACAAATAGTATTCATTTTCCCCCTTAATTTAAATACCAGGAATACTGGGGCGCCTGGGTGGCGCAGTCGGTTAAGCGTCCGACTTCAGCCAGGTCACGATCTCGCGGTCCGGGAGTTCGAGCCCCGCGTCGGGCTCTGGGCTGATGGCTCAGAGCCTGGAGCCTGTTTCCGATTCTGTGTCTCCCTCTCTCTCTGCCCCTCCCCCGTTCATGCTCTGTCTCTCTCTGTCCCAAAAATAAAAATAAACGTTGAAAAAAAAAAAAAAAATTTAAATACCAGGAATACTACCTTATAGGAAAAAGTCTCAAACTCAGTCTTCCCCAGCTACCTGCCCCATCCTCCCACAACATGGGTGGAGGAAACAATACTCTGAAAGTGGCACCAACCCATGGACCCAGATATCAAGTATTTTTGGCTTTGAGAACCATGAGGTCCCTCAGGCAACTACTCAACTCTGAGGCTGCAGCATAAACGCAGCCACAGACAATTATGTAAAAGAATAAAGACCACTAGACTTGGCCTGTAGCCCTTTTGTCAGACTTCTGTTCTCGAGCACCTTGTCCTCACCCTTGGAGTGATTTCTATCCTGATTAAGAGAACAATTTTCCTCTGAGAAGACATCACACAACTTGGTAAAAATGGTAAAGAAAAGAAAAGAAAAGAAAGGAAAGGAAAAGGGAAAAGAAAAGGAAAGGAAAGGAAAGGAAAGGAAAGGAAAGGAAAGGAAAGGAAAGGAAAGGAAAGGAAAGGAAAAGAAGGATTATATTGGGATGATGGAAATGTCCTAAAACTCAGAACTGCTCACCTTAGTATTTACTAAAGATCACTGAATTCCATGTTTAAAAGAGACTACCATGATACGTAAATTAGGTCTCAACAAAGGTGATAGAAAATATGAACTAATTTTAATTTACAATTTTAATCCTCAGTGCAGTCCTTCTCCAAGCATCAATGAGAATTACAAAGATATTCATATATTTGAAATACTCAGGCCCTTAATAAATTGAGATGCTTAAGGGCACCACTGTTTACTGGCATTTTGCCTTCCATTTATGTAAAACACTCTCTCCCCCAATAGATAGACGTCAAGGGCAAAGACTGTCTTACACTTTAAAAAAAATTCTCCACAGCCAGCTAGTACTCAAGAGAAGGCACTCAAAAATTTGTTTGAGGACTATGCAATTGTATAATGTTATATTTTAAGTATCCTTAATGATACCACTAATTTAGTAAGAGTTAGTGAATTTCCACCTTTGAGAAAAGAGACCAGAGACAAGAAGGCAGGAACCCTAAAACTGTATTAAGGAGGAAAGGGTATGCTAGAGAAAGTTAAGACAAATCACCCTGAAGGTATGATTTAATGAGTTGTGGGATAAAAAGAAATGGAAGTAATAAGGCAAGAGCCTGAATCACTGAGCCATATCAAAACAGTAAATAATTTATGGAGGTGGGATGAATGCTAAAAGCTGAATTCCATTTTGGACATATAAAATCTGAGGTACTAAGGGGCGCATTGGTGGCTAGTTGATTGGGCTTCCGACTTCGGCTCAGGTCACAATTTCACGGTTTGTGGGTTGGAGCCCTGCATTGGGCTCTGTACTATCAGCTCAGAGCCTGGAGCCGGCTTCAGATTCTGTGTCTCCCTCTCTCTGCCCCTACCCTTGCTCACACTCTGTCTCTCTGTCTCTCTGTCTCTCTCTCTCTCTGTCTCTCTCTCTCTCAAAAATAAATAAATAAATATTTAAAAAAATAAATAAATAAATAAAATTTGAGGTACTAATGGAATATCCAGATGGTGCTAACTGGCAAAGAGCTGGAAATAAAGGTATGGAGTTCAGTAAGGTAAGTGGTTAGAGACCAGGTCTGAAGGTTGTCAGTTAAAGATGGTGTTGGGGGGCGCCTGGGTGGCGCAGTCGGTGAAGCGTCCGACTTCAGCCAGGTCACGATCTCGCGGTCCGTGAGTTCGAGCCCCGCGTCGGGCTCTGGGCTGATGGCTCGGAGCCTGGAGCCTGTTTCCGATTCTGTGTCTCCCTCTCTCTCTGCCCCTCCCCCGTTCATGCTCTGTCTCTCTCTATCCCAAAAATAAATAAACGTTGAAAAAAAAAAATTAAAAAAAAAAAAAAAAGATGGTGTTGGTTGAAACCACAGGGTTTTTTTTTAATGTTTATTTATTTATTTTTGAGAGTGCACGCACAAGTGGGGAGGGGCAGAGAGACGGGGAGGCAGAATGCGAAACAGGCTCTAGGGTCCAAGCTATCAGTGCAGAGCCCTACACAGGGCTCGAACCCACAAACCATGAGATCATGACCTAGGCCGAAGTTGGACGCTCAACCAACTGAGCCACCCAGGAGCCCTGAAACCACAGGTTTCATTAACATTATGGGGATAAGCAGGGGAGAGAAGATAGTGGAAAGACCAAGCAGCAGAAGATGGGCAGAGGAAACTAAAGGGGGAGGGTACCACAGAAGCCAACATGAAGGGACTGAAGAAAGGGATACTCTACTCTGCAAATGCTAAGAGTTTGAACAGGAAAACAATGAAAAACAGACCAGGAATTTCACAATTAGGTCAGTAGTGACTTAGCAAGAACAGTTTTACTAGATACATAGTAAAACTACACATTTACTCTTTCAAGAAATGTGCTGGTAAAGATAAAATGTGTAGCAACTTAAAGTGGAGAATACAAAGTGGAGTACGTAAGTACTGTATATGCATATACAGTTTGAAAGAAACAAGTCACTAAGAAGGATCAACATGTGAAATTACAGAATAATACAAAATCCCACAGGACGACAGGGGGACAAGAACACAGGTGGTAGGGCTAGCCTTAGAAGACAGTAAAGACAACTAATTTTTAAGGAAACTGTAGAAAGAATGAGTAACATATTTAGAAGTAGAAAATTTGACAGCGTTTGCACCTGATAGCCTTCGCTTTCTGACACTGAAGGCAATGTGTTGCTAAGACTGTGAAGAGGACCAATTTTGGGGTTTAAAAGTAGTAAAGAAAAAAAAATGTGTAGGATAAATTATAGTAGTCCAAGAGAGGAAATGAAATTAGCTAGAAGCATGCAGCAATAATCTTGATTTTAGCCTAACATTCTTACTGTCATACTATAATTTTAGAATAAGTCTCAGAACTAGAGGACTTTCAAGACATCTTCTCTAAACCCCTTCCTCTTCACAGGACACATTTTATATACTGTTTACTGCCTGCTCCTCACTTCCTGCCAGCAAAATACACACATACCGCCCCAAAAACAGAAACTCCACGATAGCAGAGAAAATATCTGGCCTATCCTCACACCAAGAACAGTGCCTAGCACATAGTAGGGACTCAGTAAATAGTTGCTTACTGAATGAAGGAAAGAAGAGGCAAATGAAATCCAAAGAGAAAAGCTACTCAAGGTCAAAAAGCTAAGTAGATGCATCCCAAATCTATCAACACTGGTCCAGTGCTATTCCCACTATACTATTACCCTCATAGACTCACAATCATATGATCTTAATTGTTCTTTGTTTCATGTCTCCTTCCTTGTGCAAGAAAATATTTATAATCCATCCTCAACGACTGGCCCCATTCTCCCAACTTCAATCCACTTTGATCACATTTACAAGCCTCTAAAAGCAAGAATGTTAATATCAAATTTGTCTATAAAAGGATAAATTCTAGAAATGACATATACATGAGTTACATTGTATAGAACACTAACCAAATCTGTGGGTTCATCTTCTTCCACCTCTGCTTCATCATCTTCATCTTCAATTATTGAATCTTCTACCGTTTCTTCATCTTCTGTAAGATCTTGAGCCTCAGCTAATGAGCCTAACAATAAAATACAAAACAAACAGTTAACCTTTACCCCTGGCAAACCAATGTTTTTTAATCCCAGGTATAGGCAACACACTTTCCCCCTTGGAGTAACTCAATCTCTCAGTTCACTTGAATGATGACAAATTACAATGCATCTACCTAGATGATTCATGATTTTATCTTATTGACTGTCTTACCAACTATATGTTAATTTTAATGGGAAATGCTGTTTAATTTTAAAAAGCATCTAATTGTTAGGAAAATGAAGGGAAACTAAAGATGGCTGGAGGCTCAAATAAAAAACTTGAAGCAAGTTTGTTTTTTTTTTAATTTTTTTTCAATGTTTTTATTTATTTTTGGGACAGAGAGAGACAGAGCATGAACGGGGGGAGGGGCAGAGAGAGAGGGAGACACAGCATCGGAAACAGGCTCCAGGCTCCGAGCCATCAGCCCAGAGCCTGACGCGGGGCTCGAACTCACGGACCGTGAGATCATGACCTGGCTGAAGTCGGACGCTTAACCGACTGCGCCACCCAGGCGCCCCTGAAGCAAGTTTGTTTTAAAGAAGCTCCAGGAGGCTGAGTGGCTCAGTCGGTTGAGCCTCTCTTGATTTCAGATCAGGTCAGGATCCCAGGGTCGTGGGATCAAGCCTGAGATTCCTTCTCCCTCTGATCCTCTCCCCCGCTAGTGCTCTCATAAATACATACGTACGTACGTACGTACATACAAAGATAAATGTAAAAAGCTCCAAAATTTAATCCCTGTCATTAACCATACAAACAAAAACCCTGCTCAGGTCTAAAGGAAAATAGCACTCTCAATAACTAGGCAAGAAACATTTGTTATTAAACGTGACTACAGTTCTAACTTTCAGAACTTGATAGCATGTAATTTCAAGGAACATACATTTGTATGGCATCCATGGTAAAAACTAGCTTGCATAAAATGCATATGATTTAATGAAAACTGCACTGATAACTTCAGGGCTCATAGCCCTTGAAAGCATGCATTTATTTCTGCATATACCTTCAAACATGTTCAAGTACTTTTTTATTTTCCCTACACTTAAAAATTAAGCATAACTTTAAGGCCAAGAAATTATAATTTTATAGACAAAAGTTCTCTAAATAAGTCACATTAAATCTATCTCAGGCAAGACCTCAAAAAAGAATTCCCAAGTCCTAGTGATTCTTCCAACTTTCCTCAGAAAAAAAATGATGATGTGGCAGTTCAGTAGAGGGAAAAATGTGGGAAAGGAAGCATATGTAGATGCTGCAATACCCAAGAAAAACAGTACATACTAAGGACTATGCATTTTAAGTTTTTTCCATTTCCTTTAGTTCTTACTGGTTAAGATTTATTTAAAATATTAAAGAACACTGATCCACACATTGCGAACACATTGTGAAAAATAGCTTCTACTGTTTGCTGAAGAAAGACTCAAATAGTGCATTCATAATTTACAAGTCATTTTCTAAAACCAGTAAGAAAAATACCTATGCTCACACAATTTTAAACTGTACTTAAATTTCAAGACTTCTCAATATACATAATGAATTTGCACCCTACATTTCAGTAGATACTAATGTTAACCAGTAACAATCTTGTGCCTAAAAGTCTAGCAATTTTCAATTGGAAAAATGAAGAGAAAACATCCTTTGAAAGACCATTCCTCACAAAAAATGCTTAAAGATATCCAGTTGGCTTTAGATACTGAATTGATGTTTCTTAAAGATGAAAATGTTTTAAAATCTGAAAAAATACACCTAGATTCTAATCAAGTACAATCGTCTAATTTTCTTTAAAAAGCCAAGTGAGCACAGACCAGCAAGCCACTCATAAAGGAAAAGAATCCCTCTTTACACCCGCAAATGATTTCATTAACAGGTTTGGGTAATTCTCTCACTTGGTTTTCTATCCACTAAATAGAAGCCAGTCACCTCACTGTTCTTTGCAAAACCACTCATGGGTACCTGGCACTATCATTCATTTTGCCACACAGCTTGCTTGAACTTACAGAATGAAAGGAATTCTAGTAATCTTTTAGTCAGACTGAATTTTACAGATTAGAAAACTGAAGTTCCTGATAGAACCAGGGCAAAAAGCCAAGTTTCCACATCATTAATGTTCTGCTAAGTTATTTCCACACCAGGTTAACTGTTGGAAAGAATAAGCCGAAATAAACGTATCGTGTCGAATTAGATTCCCCACCCCCCACCCCCAAGAGCAAAGCGCTGTTTCCCACAGAACAAAAAACAGTTAACAGAAAAACGATAGGAGAAGAAAACCGAGGGCTCAAGTAATGGGAATTCCTCGTTCGGCCTGGGAGTAAGGGGTGGACAATGAAGGCGAACATGTGGAGTTCTTCTGAAATGAAGACTCCTGGTAACACGGAAGGACCGAGTGCTGATAAACAGGGAGATGGCCAGAAAAAAAGATGCTCTAAGAGTTTAGGTGTGTAGAGACCAAGGGTTTCAGCAAATGAATGGAGGGCTCCCAGCGTGGAAGTTAAAGACACGTCAGCCCAGAGCGGATGGGGGTGGAGCGGAGGCGGCCAGAAGAAATACAACGGGCTGCAGACCGCGCTCGGGGTGCAGCTGTGCCCACTGCCCCTTCGCCTCCTTCCCCCAAGCCGAGGACCCACCAACTCCGGCCACAGCTGCAGGCGCGGGTCCCGGGCCAGAGGAGAAGCCCAAGGCTGAGGGCGGCCACCAAGCAAGGTCGCCCGGCACTGCCCCGCGCTCCGCACGCAAGAGGCGGAGGCCCCAGCGGGACTCAGCCCGCGCGCGCTGAGACCCCCTACTACCGGCCGGGGATCGGGGAAGGGGTAGGGAGAGGTTGGCGGGACGCACGCCGGACCCAGGAGCCGCTGCCGCCTCCAGCTTCAAACTTGCGGTCGGTGGCGTCTCGTCTCCTTCCCGGCCAAGACCCGCCACCTACTCCCTCGCCTCACCTCCAGGGCCGCCTCGGAGCAAGAGGGTGGCGGGAAACACAAGCAAGAGAAGCAGAAGCAGGCGGGAGAGGACTCTCATGGCGCGGCCGGTCCGGGAACCAGTCACCGCCCGCCAGTGCTCTCCGCGGCTCCGGCGGTAATGGCGTTACTCTTCATCCGGGCTCCGGCAGGGGGCGGGGCACGTATCACGCAAGGGCCCTCGCCACGCCCCCTCTTCTGGCCCAGGAACGCCGCCAACGTGGCTGCTTGGCTCGGAAAGGTGGGGAGCATGGGCAGCCCCAGGAGTCACGTGACGGATTGCCGGAGGCCTCTGACGTTCCCGAGAAAGTCCGCCTCTCGCGTTAGACGCGGGCTGGCCACCAGTGGTTTGTTGCTCGCTCCGCCCTGCTTGTCCGTTGGTCCCAATTAATTAGCGTCGCAAGTAGTTACTTCGTTTGGGTGACGTTCCGCCTGGTACCCAGCGCGCGATAGTCTTCGTATAATTTTAAATTACAGTGCTACAAGGAACATGAAGTGCCCGTATGTGGCACTGAAAAGCAGAAATATGTTCTGTAATACATAATTGTTAAAAAAAAAACCAAAAAGCATTAAAATATACACTGAAAGATCTTGCCCCCTATCTGCCCACAACCTCATCTATGGTTAAATAGTGACAGTTCTTAAATTCTTTTTTTTTTTGACAGTTCTTAAATTCTTACTTGACATTCCAGAATTATAAATCACCTACAACAGTGCCTGGCATATGGTAAACATTTGGTAAATATAAAATAGAGGCAGCAATGGCTGTTCAGTGTCCTTCAGTTTCCTCATCTAGTTGGTTGTTACCAATAATCTGGTATTTCATGCAATTAAACAATGTGAATATGAAGTATTACTGGATTGAATCCGTGTGAGATGTCCTATAGATGATGAAACAAATAAGTTAACCTTTATTGCCTGCTTATTATTTCCAATCACTATTTCCTAGAGCTGTGCTTTCATTATAATCTCAGTAATCTCTAAAAATCCCTATGAGCTGGATATTATTCACTGAGAAGAAAACGGAGACACAGAAGGGTTAGTAATTTACCCAGAGCTTAAAGGCTGGTCAATGGCAGATGCAAGATTTGAACCTGGCAGGCTGAGTCCAGATTCCTGCTCCATGGCCGAGGACCATCTGCTGTTCTGCTCCTGCATTGGCTCTGCTCAAGGCCTCTTTGCCCTGGGGCCCCTGTAAAAGCAGTTTGTGGCTGCTGTTGCCATTAATTCTGTCTACTAAAATCACAGCCTGACTGTGCTGAGCTCAAGCAGCTCAGCCCCACTCCACTCCACCAGGCCACCAGTGCCACTGCCGCCACTGCTGTTACAAAGAAAATCACAGGCCCAAAATGGCATCATTTAGGCCAAAACACCAAATCTGGACTTGATATGCTACTTAATTTCGGTGTCAACTTCCCCCAGAAATAGAGTCATAACCAGTCGGTCACGAATTTTCTGATCAGCATCAATGAGGCATCTAGTCACATGGGCCCTTTTCTATCTCCCAAAAGAAGGTAAGGTAATCAACCTAATAAGACACCCAGTCCTTCCCCCTAAGGGCAGGTGACCAGGCCTGAAACAACCCTTTCTTTTCTTTTGCTAATAACTTCTGGCCCCACCCTCCTTCCTATAAAAACCTTCCCTTTTGTACAACTCCTTGGAGCTGCCCTCTACTTGCTAGGTGAAATGCTGCCCAATTCATGAGTCGCTTAAAAGAGCCAGTTAGATCTTCACATTTACTTGGTTCAATTTTGGTTTTTTAACATGGCTAAGGCACCTGGCAGAAGTGAGGCACTCCCTGAGAGGGCATTCTCCCACTCTGCTGCTGCCTCCATTTCTGTGCTCGGCTGCCAAAGCTGCCACTCTGCCAACGCCACCAAGGCCACTGTCAACACTTTGTGGCTGAACCTTGCGAGTACTCTACTGGCACGGGAAGACTCTCCTTCCCAACCGTGAGGCAGCTTCTGTTCCCTGAGTTTCAAATCAGGCCTTTTCTGAGTTCCTGATGTGTGACAGGTTTCTGACAATCCTTCTATTTAACTTGCTGCTCTCTCCTCGTACCAGAATGAATCCAATGTGAGCCGTGTAACAGAAGGTATAGGCATTATGTACAGTACTCAAAATCACCTCTTGTCTCCTCACTGGACCAAGGATGTCTCACTGACTCTCATTTCCCTTCAGAGGACTGATTTCCCATGGGGAGGAGTCTCATTACAACTCAAACAAGATTCCTAGTAGGTCTGTCTCCAGTTCTCAGGAGGTGTTTAGACAGCCTGAACCGGTGAGGATAATCCAGTTCAGTCTTAAACTAGGACTGCTACACCAGGTATTAAATGATTACTAATTGATTTTATTTGGGACTTGAACTTCAGGCAGCCAGCTACCTAATACTCATCAGAGACAAAGTGTGCCTATCCTGGAAGTGACTTATATGCAGAATTTAGGAAAAATAAAAACATACAAACAGAAAACAAAGAAACCTATGTGACTGCCCAGTTGGTATTAAAATAAAAAGTAGTTGGGGTGCCTGAGTGGCTCAGTGTTGAGTATCCAACTCTTGGTTTCTGTTCAGGTTATGGTCTCACAGTTTGTGAGTTCCAGCCCTGCCTTGGACTCCAAGCTGAGGGTGCGGAGCCGGCTTGGAATTCTCTGTCTCCCTCTCTCTGCCCCTCCCCTGTGAGTTCTCTATATCTCTCAAAATAAATAAATAAACATCAAAAATAAAAAGTAGTTGCCTGTGGATCAGGGAAGTAAAATACTTACCCTGATCTTGGTGCTTACAAATCCTGTGTTATGATCTACATTCTCCCAATAATAAGCAGATTTCCCATAGTGCCCACCCAGAGCTCTCCCCCTTAGCTGGTTCCAATCCTTGATTTATGGAATTAAGAATCTATCTAATTTAAGGGCACCTGGCTGGGTCAGTCAGTAGAGCATGTGTGACTCTTGATCTTGGGATTGTGAGTTTGAGCCCCATATTGGGTACTGAGATTACATTAAAAATCTTAATTAAAAAAAAAAACAAAGAAAGAAAGAAAGTATCTACTAATTTATTTAGGTCTTTCCAAATATTTCCCCACGTTCTCTTTTTCTCTCACCTCTGCACCTATCTGTCTGAAGATACTCATTTTCCAGGAATATACCACATCCTGGTTATTCTCTTCCTACAGCTCAGGCAGATCCACAGTTGATTTTCTCCTTTGGTCATTGTATTCCCTTAGAATTTGCAAAAGCAGAGCCTTCTCTTCCTCTGATTACTTAAGTGTTCCTTCAGCCTCTGGCAAATGGGCTCATTAAGCACCAGTTTTTGTTCTGTGTTATATTTCTCCAGGTTACCACATAGCTGAGGAACTTCCTCATGTCCCTTAAACTCTTGCTCAGCTGTTACCTTGAGGGCTTACCTTCACCTCCTAATTTAAAATCGCAACCCTCCAGCCTTCCCTCCCCCTCTCCCCCACTGCCTATTTCCTTCTCTCTATTCTTCACTCACAGTGCTTACTACCTTCAACACAATATATAATTTATTATGTGTCTTGTCTTTAAACATCTTGAGGCCAGGGATCAGTGTGCCTAGGCGTCATGGTTACAGAAGAGTACACTCTGTGATAACACAGAAAATATTTGTTGAATTTGTTATATTGTTACCAGTGACATCTGTTCTCCACAAATTTGCAACTGAAGTTTAATTGTAGGCTTAATAGGAAATGAAAAAACATCAAGCAAAAAAAAATGTTGTGTTCATTACATGCAAGCAAAGACTTCACCTAGCAAGGGCTAAAGAAAAGGATTGGGCTTTTTGTGCTACACTTTACCTCTGAAAGAAATTCCTTATGAAAAGGGGACATGACAGGAAAAAGAAACAGAAAATAAGGAAAGCTTTCGTAGGAGTTGTGGCTCTGGGGCACCTGGGTGGCTCAGTTAGTTAAGTGTCTGACTTCGGCTCAGGTCGTGATCTCACAGTTTGTGGGTTTGAGCCCCACATCGGGCTCTGTGCTGACAGCCCAGAGCCTGGAGCCTGCTTCAGATTCTGTGTCTCCCCTCTCTCTGCCCTTCCCCTGCTCATCCTCTCTCTCAAAAATAAACATTTAAAATACACACACACACACACAAAGAAGTCATGGCTCTCCAAGCTCTCCTAACTTAGGAGGAAGTCCTACATTCTCTCCCGGCTGCTCTTCCCATCTGGTTCTCTTTCTGCACAATTCACAGACCTCCCCAGCTCATATTGCCTTGAAAAGAATGGACAGACAAAAGCACAATCACCTGATCATGGTCCACAAAACCCTCCACTTATGTCCTTCTGTACACTTGGCTCTGCCCTCCTTTCTGTTACAACAAAAATATTTATAGGCCCACCAAGGGCATCCACCATTTGTGGTGCGCATCCTATCCCCTGCTCAAAAACGTGTATTTCAAAGATAGCCCTCTCTTTTCTACCTCATAATACATTTCTACTTCTCCAATCCATTGCTCCCATGAACATACAAACATACGGTAATATCGCCCAAGTTAAAAAACAAAACTCCCCGTGGCCCCTGTTCCCCTTCAGCAACAGCCTCATTTCCCTGCTTTCTGACACAGTAAAACTTCACTAGCTCACCTTTAAACTTTCTTCTCCACCTATTCCAACTGGGCTTTTTCTTTTCAACAGTAAAACATCTCCGTCTTGCTAAACCCCAAAGTCCTCATCTGAGCCCCATTCCCCGCTTCTTTCACACTTGTTTCTCTAGACTCAGTGACAACCTTACTCTCCTAGTTCTCTTTCCACCTCACTGGCCCCTCCTCCTCTTCCTGGCTCCTAAACGTAATCCTGTTGGAATGGATCTACTATGTAAGGCTGGAAGACTCACCAGCTCACATTCTGGGAGAGGGCCTGGAGGACACTCCATCTACCAAAGCAATGAGGAATGCAGAGGCAAGAAGGGTTCCAGCCTCACTGAGGCCAGTGGTGGGTTGTCCTCTGTAGCCCAGGCTGAGGGTAAAGGATGCTGTTACAGAACTGGGCTGATAGCAATGAGGATGAGTGGATGAGAACAAAGACCAGATGGCACCCCTTAACCATCCAACAGGGTGGGCTCTGTTATCACCGTCACCATGAGCTGCAAAGTCTGATAGGGAGAGGACTGGAGAATGAGCAGGAGGAGTAACCTGGAGAGAGCCACGGCAATGGTTAATAAGATACGTGGGCACTCAACTTAGTGTTAATTTATACAATTAAAGAAATCAAGAAAGATTGGGAGGGTGTTGAGGGCAGTCACCCAGGAAAAAGTCATGGTCCCCTCCTCAGCTGCGCCTGAGCTGGTTCTCAATTCCAGAACCCAGTAACTGCAGAGAAGCCAGGGTACTATGATGGGGAGTCCTGAAACCCCACAATAGTTGCCATTCAGTTGTGAATCCCCCATCCTTCTTCAAAGGATGGACATTTACTCACAGTAATCACGCATTGAGGAAAGGGGAACACCCAGGCCTTTGGAGGATTCTTGGACACAAGGTCTGAACTGATGTTATATCCAGGATCTAACATGCCAACATGGCCCCCTTTTAGAGTAGGAGTATAAAACAGCCAGGCAATAAATGGAGTCTCATCCTGGGTCCAGCCAACAGTGGATTCTTCAGGTTATCAGACCCACCATATCTGGTCCCTGAAAGTACAGATGGAATGGACATACTTGGTGGTTGAAAGAACCCTTACATTGGTTCCTTGGGGAGCTATCAAGAGTATTAAGAGTGTGAAGGGCTCAGTGGAAGCTTCTCAAGCTGCCACTACTACTCTCCTTCCCAATGGAGATAGTAAATTAAAAGCACACCCACATCCCAAGGGAATGGTAGAGGTGTGTGCCACTCTCATAGGGTGGTGGTCTCCATCAAATTCCAATTTAATTTGCCAGCTGGCCCCTACAAGAACTAGATGGGTCATGGCAGATGACAGTGAAATACCAAGAAAGTAACCAAGTAGCAGCCTTAATGCCTCATGTTCAGACACAGCAGCTGATCACAGTTTGTCGTACTAACCCTTCTCTTGTATGTTTCCCAAGAACAAGACTGACCAGAATCCTGAAGAAATTGGGGGTGAAAGCAGTGATTGGCTGCCAGTAGGCTAGAGGAGATTTGGGGTGTGTGAGATGGAAATATTCTAAAACTAGATTGTGGGGATTATTGCATGACTGTACATTTACTTTGTAAAATCACTGAGTTCTACACTTAAAATAGGTGTCTTTTACAGTATGTAGATCATCCCTCAATAAAGGGAAGAGTATATTAAAAAGATATATTAGTTGTAGTAATTCCTCATGTATTTATGTACTGTAGTTTTTATACCTATTTGTGAGATAGAAGAAAATATATATACTGGTCTCTGTCCCAGTTCCTGTCATAGAGCACCTAAAACTTTTGTCAATTCCTAAGTGAGAACAGCATTAGGGGCATCTTTTGTTCTAACGAGGCAACTCTGTGAGCTCTGGATGGCTCCTGGCTGGGGGCTGGTCACTGGAAAGACCAGACCATGATTAGGAGGTTGGAATTTTCAGCTCTACTGTCTATTTTCCAGAAAGAGGAAAAGGATTGGACATGGATTTAATGATAAGTCATGGCTACATGAGGACACCTCCATAAAAATCCCAAAAGGATAGGATTCAATGAATTTCTCAGTTGACGAATACCTCCAAATACCAGGAAGGGAACACACCCCAACTCCATGGGGTCAGAGCACTCAGGATCCTCCCAAGACCTCATCCTGTGTAACTCTTAGTCTGGTTTTTCATCTGTATCCTTTTATAAACTGTTAAAGGTAAGTGTTTCCCTAAGTTCTGTGAGGTGCTCTAGCAAATTAATCAAACCTGAGGAGGGGTTTGTCGGAACCTCTGATTTATAGCTGGTCATCACCTGGACTAGTGATAGGCATCTGCCGTGGAGTGAGGGCAGTCTTGTGGGACTGAGCCCTTACCCTGTGGAGTCTGATGCTACCTCCAGGTGGGGAGTGTCAGAATTGATTTAAATTGTAGGACACCCAGCGGATGTCACAGAGAATTGCTGTCGGATGCTTGGTGTGTGAAAAAACACCACACATCTGGTGTCAGAGTGTTGTGTGGTAGTAGCATCAGAGTAAACGAGAGACATGGGAGAGAGGGAACTGACTTCTTCCTAGACCCTATTCTCCGAGTACCAAAGGTCTCTGATAGGGATGTTCAAATCCTCTAGTCCAAATGGAAGTGGAATTCATCAGTAGAGTGGTTGTGCTGTGAAATCACAGAAATTCTCTTCTCAGAACATCTTTGTTGACCTTGGCCCCATTTATTATAAGGACCCTCAAGTGTACATTAGTGCCATTGAATTTTTCACCATATCGTGCTCACTGGAATTTCTTAAAAACTATGTTCTAATTGTTCTTCATGCAAGGTTGGCCTTGCTAAATATGGGAGGATCTATGTTCAGTTTCACAAAGTACCCCAGAGGTACAATTATGAATTCATACTGACTCCTAGAGTCCTTTGTAAATATTTCAGAGTGGAGCTTCCGGAATTACATATGCCACTTGCTCATACCCAGAGTTTTATTTCTATAGGCAAGTGTCACAATCTTTTATTATTTTATTATTTTTAAAACATTTATTTATTTTTGAGAGAGAGAGAGAGTGAGCAAGTGTGCATGACGGGGGCTGGGGGCGGGGGGCGGGCAGAGAGAGGGTGACACAGAATCGGAAGCAGGCTCCAGGCTCTGAGCTGTCAGCAAAGAGCCCAACATGGGGCTCAAACCATGAACTGTGAGATCATGACCTGAGCCGAAGTCGGACGCTCAACTGACTTAGCCACCCAGGTGCCCCTAACAGGTACTTCTGATTATAGCATCACCCACCATCAACCTACCCTTTACATCACTTTTAAGGTGATCTTTCAAAATGCATATATGACCACATCGTTCCTCTACTTTAAAGCTTTTGGAGCTTGAGATTTCATAAGGATAAAGTTCAGATTTTTTGGCCAGGCATACAATGCTATTCATGACCATCTTCGCCTCCTGCCATATGAAGAATGTGGGTTTTAGACATGACTTGTGGTTCATGGGATGTAATAGAGCCTATCATGCCTCTGTGCTTTGACTGTGCTATTGTTTTCCCCTTCTATCTGTCTGGGGAATGTCCAGTCAGGGACAGATCTGGCTCAGGTGTCCTGAATTTCCCTGACATAGTCCTGGGTCATTTCATCTATGCTTCTAGCGTACCCTGGACAGTTACACCTGCACCCCACTCTAGAACAGTGTATCTATCTCCTTTGGATTATGTAGTCCTTCCTTGCCTGATTTTTCTTTGTGTCCTTGGCATCTAACATAGAGGCTGTCACACAGTTTATTGAAAGTCACTAAATGTTTATTGAAAGAAGTACAGGCTTAGACTCAGCATCCTTCAGTCATGCACCAAAGGAGGCACATTCATTTTGAGACAACCTGCAGGTAAAATATCATAAATGCCTAATAACATACATGGCAAATGTGGTGCTTAGGCACACGCTCCTGTTTGCAGACAGCCTATGTTAATCCCTCCTTTCCAAAAGTTTCATCACAATCGTGTACAGATTGCAGAACTGCATTAGCTATCTTTATGTTAATATTTGTCTTTCTCCTGTCATGTTTTTAATTTTCCCTGGAGGGGATCCTCCAGGGAAACAATATCTCTTTTTAAAACTGGAATCATTTCCAAAACTTTCAATGCTTAATTTTCTGAAACACAACACTGTCACAGCTGCATTTTTTCTGTGCATTTCTCATCATTTGTCTTAAATGGTATTGCAACTTTTTGGATTCGAGAAGTTAAAATTTCTGTTTCAAAATTCACATAAGATCTGTCTTACAGAATTCCTCAGCAAAAATAACAACAATAATAATAGCTTTTATTTATTCAGCACTTCCTTCAAGTGCAGATATATATTCTCCATATATTCTTCTCTTGTACTTCCCTGAGTAATTTCAGTGCAAAACTAATTTCAGCAAGCTAAAATAATTTCTCCCTTCCAATAGTTGATTCAACAGCTACACCTCCATCCTGGTTCTGGGATTTAGCAAAAGGACAATATGCATGTAGGCACATTTGTTTTTCTGATATATCTCACAAAATCAGCTGTCTCTGGTTCCTTTGTTTAAATTCAGAACTAATTCCTCAAAACTATGTTAAAGTAGAAATTATGAGTTAGGTCTCAAAGGACCAGTCCTCCCCTTTCATCTGTGTTTTAATTCCAAAGGATTTCAGAATTAGTGTCTTAAAATTTGGTTGGTAGTAGGAAGAGCTTGCCCGCCGGAAGAGAAAAACGATGTCCTACAGGCAGAAACAAAAAGTTGGAATGAGATACATTACTGTTTTTATGTGTCATTAAAGGCTTGATAATATGGAAGTGATATTGTGTGAATGAAAATAGACATTTGCAAAAGAAGCCACTTGTTCCTCTGTTTATGTTAAAGTAAATATGTTTTGTCATTCGCAGGAATAAATTAGAAGAAAAGTAATCACAATTTTTAGGATGTATAATTTCATCTTTTATACAGATTTTAATGTATCATTTGTATGATTGATCTGGTTACTATACTTAGTAATGACTGTGCTCCTGGACTGGTTGATGAAAATGATTAATGTTTAATCTTCAATCCTATTTAATTTAAATAATTTCTATTTCCTTCTAAAATATCTGGCATCTAAAAAGGAAAGGAAAAAGATGTATCAAGTTTTTAGGAAACACAGACATTCAGTGACAGGACAGCTGATTCTTGATTACATATGGCATTCTTAATTATATATACAATTCTTACTGCATAAACAGCTAATTCTTATATACATGTGGAAAAGTAGTACAGCCTGTAGATGGATAAACTTCACAGATAACACCAATACTATATTTTAATAAATATTTTTGTTTGTTTCAACCTTTTTCTCATTAAGGAACATGGCAAGGAACAAGGGTGGTTGAGTTTCATCTTCCTTGGTTTGGTTGCCAGCTGGCAGAATGAAGAAAAAGGAATAGAAACAAGAATGTAAATATTTCATAAAATGACTTACCAGCGCAGTATAACTAAGAACTGGTAGGTAGTATTAAGGTATTCTCATAACTCCACTATTAGAACAACTGGGTCTCAGTGGAGCATATACAGACATGCCCTTGACTATACCCCTCTTCCATAAAGCTATATCACAAATAGGCCACAGGTTTTCATGAATACATACCCTTGGCCTGGGGTAGGACAAGGGCACCAGTGGCTATATCTTATATTAGGAATTACTCCACCATGGGTAGCATTGGTCCTGGGTCCTGAGTCTGCCTACCACCCCCTTCTATTTAGTACCTATTAGGGGATAGGTGCTGGGGGATACCAAAATGAATATGAGACAATCCCTGCACTAAAAGGGTTCTAGTCAAGTTAAGGGATGTGCAAGTAGAGAACAGTAATGAAATGTTGCAGGTGCTGTTTTATCAAAGGGGACAGTGTGGGCACGTGGTAGGAAGCCAGTCAGTTGCATGTGGGAGACAGGGCAGGAGAGGCTTTATACAGGAGATGGAGCTTGAACTGGTCTATAAGTCTGTGAGGTGGGAACTGAAGTAAGAGGAGAAAAGGAATTGAGAGAGAACATTCCTGGCAGGGGAAGATGCATGGGCCATACCAGGAAGGCATAAAAATAACAGCATGTTTGGAAAATGGCAAGTGGTTAGATGTGGTTTGGTGTATGATGACAAGGAGGGAGCAGTGAATGAGAAAGCTGGATAGGAAGGTGAGGGCCAGATCATAGAGGACCTTACATGCTGTGCTAGGGAGCTCGATTTGATCCAGAATGCAAGTGGGAACCACTGAGGGGTTTTATGTAGGGAAGGGGCATCATCCTTTTTGCTTCTGAAAGATCACTCTGTCTACTCTGTGGAGGATGGAAGGAAGGGGTGCCAAGCTGGAGGCAGAAACAAGTAGGAGATGACTGTCATAGGGCGGATGAGAAATGATGAGGGCCTGACATGTGGCAGTGGCTGTAGGGATGCAGTGAAGAGGATGAATACAAGGAAAATTTCAGAAGGAAGGTTCCCAGTTACAGGATGTATGATGATCAGAGGTCAAAGAGGCCTCATCTGAGGACAGAAAGGAAAGCGACACTGAACATTACTGAAATGTAACTTTAGGAACTCCTATTTAATCTTGTGCTACGGTCAAATTACATGGAAACAGAACATTCTTTATAGTGATCATCAGTATGACCTACCACGGTCAAGGACTTTGGATGATATTCTAATCTTCTTGGTCTGTAGGAGATAGAGAATAACGTTAAAAAAAAAAAAGTGGTGGGCTAAAATAGAGACCCTAGTGAACAAGTATGCCATTATTTAATATGTTCTTGCCTTCACTTTCAAGGAGAAATTGCCATTTAGGATAGAACTATGAGCACCTAGAAGATTCAGAGAAAGGTTTTCAGTGTGTAATATATGGATCAGTCTCATTGCAATTAAATAAAAATATTGAGCCACAGTCTTGTTGTGTTTTAACATTCTCATGGACTTCTTTAGGATAAGATTCTGGCTCTTGAAAATGATGAAGAACTAGAAGCAAAAAAAAAAAAAAAGACATCTGAAACTATTAACGTGCTCGCTTTTATCTCCGAATTTCCCACTCTTTCCACTACTGAAGACAGTCAGCGACAGGAGCACCACAATTCTGAGGCAGTGCAGAGGTAGTCTAAAGCGTGTTCCCCATGCTGAGGGGAAGCTTCAAGGACGGTGGTGGCTGAAGGCTCCTGTAAGTCTCCAGTTTTCTAAGAAACAGCCTTGACCAGCTGGAAAGGGCTCTTCTACTCCAGCTCACCCCCTGGCTTCAAAGGCCATTAGAAGTTTACACAAATGGGCCTCAAATCCACTGTGAAAATAGGCTAAATAAACAACTAGCTGTACTAGTGAAATCTGTGAATTTATATGCGAATTTTCTTATTTTAAAATAAGGATGGGAAAAATATTCCACAGTTTCTGACAGCAATTCAGAGAAGATTCATATTCAGTTTAAATTAGCAACTATAGGGCATCTGTAATATGTCAGGCATCAGATTGTATTCTTTCATATTAGGGGGAAAAATCATAGTTAACCTATCACTTTGCAAATAGTAGGATAATCTGCTAAGGGGTTTTAATTCTCAAAACATAGTTGTATTGCAAATGGTATGCTGAACATTCGTGACTCATGACATAGTCAAAACTCAACTTTAATATCTGCTTCCCATTTCTGCTTTGGACTTTCCTCACTCAAGAAAGCTTTTCCTTTGCCATTGGCTGAATATGCAGCAGGCCCAGTGATGTCGTTGGCTAACTCTAAGGTGAGGTCAGTCCTCATTGTGGGGCAAGAACACAATCTCAATTCAGTAAGCAGAAGGTCCGGTCTTGCATATTAATCCTTTAATCTTCATTCAAAAGTAGGACTTCTCCTCCCCCTTGCCAAGCTAAGGCATGTAGTTGGGAGCACCACCTGCCATTGAGGGTCAATTTCTGCTCCCTCTTCACTCACCATCTCCTCCATTTGCAGGAGGAGGGAGGAGAAGTAAGGTGCTGGGACATTTTTACTTGGTATGGTGACTTCAGTCTCTGGGCTTGTAGTGGCTAAGCTGACTGCGTCTGTGGAGCTTGCCACTGCTAGGGACCTCTGTCCTACAGTTCCCTTGACCAAAGCCGATGCATCTCCCTTCTGGTTGTCACCTGATACTCCATCAGCCTCTAAAAATCTGGCATTCCCTTCTGGCCTCTTGGTGCTGGTAGCCCTCCAGGCAGCTTTGGGCAGAGCCCAAGATAACTCAACTCTCTCCTGTCTGGTTCTTAAGAAACTATCACACACATCTTTTGTCCTGCTGACAAGCTCAGAGAGAACAGGCCACCCCATCACAGCCCCTCTGTGGATCTGCCACAGCTTGCTTTAGTTATCTCAGGCATGGTGTGTCACTGGTGTTCTGTTTCCCAACTTTTAGGGCATGCATATCAAAGCTCTCAAGTTGATCTTCTGGAAACCCCCACACCAGGCTTTAAGCAAAAGAGGTAGAATTACTTGGGGGCAATGGGAGCTCACAATATGATGGATTCAAAGAAATTTCTTTTCCAGTCTTCCCCACTCTCCACACTTTTTATACATTGGATCTGGCCAAGAGATAGGAGTCCTGAAAGCAGTTCTTTGCAATTTCCTTCAGAAACTCTGCACATGGGGAAACTCACTCTCACTTTGAGAACTGATAACTGTTTTTTTTAGCACCTCAGGGACTAGGCCGTGAAGAATCCCATTTTAATATCCTGCTATGGTCTTAATCAACCCCATAGGGCTTGTGCATATACCTTATAGCATCAAAATTACAGAAATAATGTATGTATTATAAGATTTAATATTAGTGTAAGAAAATCTGGTCATAAGATATATATGTAAGCTGTTTTGGTGCAGACAAAATATTAGCTCATATCTCTATATCATCTTCCTTAGAGGTGATTGTAAGTTCCATGAGGGCAGGTATTCTGGCTTTCCAATTCAAGTTCTACAAAAAACATTTATCAACCAACTATTTTATGCCAGGCAAAATACCAAGCACTTGCATACAGTGTATCTTAAATTAAGAAAAGGAAAAAAAAGTTTTTTAAATGTATTATTCATTAGACTTATGTTTTAAAGTTAAAGACATTATTATTTAGAAACAAAGAGAAAACTTACCTTGATTTTCTTGCTTTCTCTCTGGGCCTCCTAATTAAATCTTCCAGATGTTTATTTCTCTTTTCTAAACTGAAGGAAGAAAAATTGGATTTTATGACTAAAACTGACTTTTCTAAACTAATATTTTGTTGGACTCACTACGGGATTTGAGACGATAAATATAAGTGGTGATCTAGCTTCCTGTATATCATCCATCCACCTCACCGTATGAGAATTTGGGATTCTTTCCTAGCAACTCAAATTATTTAATTAATTTCTTCCTTTATAGGTTCCAGTAGTGAAGAAGGAAAGTAGATAGTAGTAAACCTATAAAGTGACAGACGTTCTATTCATTTACACAGACAGTGAGAGAACTGATCCCTTTGCTCAAGGAAACTCAACATGATCCTGGGAATAACATGTTAAAAACAGAGCCCCTGGGGGCGCCTGGATGGTTCAGTCGATTGAGAGATTGAGCGTCTGACTTTGGCTCGGGTCATGATCTTGTAGTTTGTGGGTTTAAGCCCCACATTGGGCTCACTGCTGTCAGTGCAGAGCCCTCTTCAGATCTTCTGCCCCGCTGTCTCTCTGACCTTCCCCTTCTTGTGCTCTCTCTTTCTCTCTCAAAAATAAACAAACATTCAAAAGAAAATTTTTTTTAAAAGCACAACCCTTGAGCTGTGAACTGCTTTAACATGGGGGAAATGTGTAATAGTGTCGTAGGAAGGATCACAGCACGCAGGTGGTCTGTTAGAGATTTACTTGTGTTCTACTTTTATGGCTTTTAGCAAGAGAGGTACAAGCAGGTTCCCTTCTTGCCTTTAGGAGGGCAAATTCAATTAAAGTAGTCTCTTCCCAAATTCCCTTTCCCATCCAGGGACAGTTTATTAGTTTCCTGTGGCTGCTGCAGCAAATGACTACAAAGCTGGAGGCTTGAAAAACACACCTTTATTCTCCCACGGTTCAGGAGGTCAGAAGTCTGAAATCAGATACACTGGGCTAAAGTCAGAGTGTCAGCAAGGATGTGCTCCCTCCAGGGGCTCAGAAAGAGCCTTCTTTGCCTTGCCTTTTCCCTCTCTCTGGCCTCTGTCCTAATTCCTTGGCTCCTGGTTCCTCGGCACATGGCCTTTACTCTTCCTGCTGCTTGATCACATTGCCATCTTCTGTCATCAAACTTCACTCTCTCTGCCTCCCTCTTGTAACAACAATTGGGACTGCATTTAGGGCTCACCCGAATAATGCAGGGTAATCTCACCATCTCAAGATCCTTCATTTAATCAC
This sequence comes from Lynx rufus, assembly GCF_022079265.1. Lineage (NCBI taxonomy): Eukaryota > Metazoa > Chordata > Mammalia > Carnivora > Felidae > Lynx > Lynx rufus. Next base: position 125,275,356 of record NW_025814878.1, read on the forward strand.
ACCTGCAAAGTCTCTTTTGCCATACGAGGGCACATTCACAAGTTGCAGGGAATGGGATTTGGATGTCTTTGGGAAGCTGTTTTTCAGGCTACTATGGAGAGTAAACAGATCTGTGGAGGATAGAAAATTCTCTTGCAGAAGTCATTACCTCAAATGCCTTTGGAAGAGTCAAGCAAGTATGTGAACTGAGTAAAGCCAGCTAAGTGGGGATTTGGACAAACCAGAGAGCATTTGCCCCTATTGTAGAGGTCACTTTTAAGTAACAGACTTGAGCCATGAAAACTTGATCAAGGCAAAAGGGCCCACAGTGACCCCAACCTCCTGGCTGAATACAGACCCGGCCCATCAGGCAGCCTACCTCAAAATATCCATAAGCCCTAGCTGACCAATGGGTTACTTACAGCCAGGCACAGTTCCAAAAAAGGGAAAATTCCATTGGTCACCATACCACCTCACCTTCCCTCTTTAAATACAGTCCCCACCCACTACCTTGTGGCAGACAGTCAGTCTCTCCTTTGCTGTCCTGCCCACTGCTCCCTTCGGTGTATTCAATAAATTTCTATCTCCTTTGTTCTGCCTCAGGTGAATTCTTTCATTTCCCAGGCCACTGGCTTCCACTCAGTCTGGTCGCCCCACATTTGGGGGCCCCCATCTGATTGGGAGGGAATCATACTCATTCCCTGCCTAAAGGACAAAGTTGCTACTTGGCTGATGTTGCCTGATGTTGCCATGTGGGAATGTTGCAGTAATGACGTCAGATCTTAATTTTAAAGAAGAGACAGAAATCTAAATCTTTACAGGAAATCTTCCTTTTTAAATATTAGCAATATTTCAAAAGTACTTTAAACATTAGATGGACCAAACAAAACATATCTGCCTTGGGATATGCCTCATGGGGTGTCATTCTGAAACCTCTGCATTATTGTCCAGAGATATCAGGCTTTTGTTTTCAAAGATTAAAGGGGAGATGTTGTCCATCCAGGAGGGGATGAAAATATTAAATAGGTCCTCTGTTTACAAACAGCTTGAGTCTGTCATACTTCATTATTAGAGAAAATGCCATGGAATAAATCTTTGTCTTTCTAGAGCTCACAAACAACAGCCCAAGTTGTGGAGGAAAAGGATACTCAAGGAGAGAGACTAAAGGGGCTGGGTAGGTTAAGCGTCTGACTTCAGCTCAGGTCATGATCTCACGGTTTGTGGGTTTGAGCCCTGCATTCAGCTCTCTGCTGACATCTGGAACCTACTTCGGATTCTGTGTCTCCCTCTCTCTCTGCCCCTCCCCTGCTCATGCTCATGCTCATGCTCTGTCTCTCTGTCTCAAAAATAAACATTAAAAACAATTTTTTTTTAAGATTTAAAGAAAAAGAAGTACAAAAGGAGAGAGAGTGAAAAGTTCTTCTAAGCGTGCTGCAAGCACCAATGTAATGTACTTATACACAGTGCTCCTGTGCATAGAGCTGAGGACAAAAAGTCACAACCTAAGGCCAGGTAGATGGAGTCATTGGTTTCCATGGGGGAAGTGATATCCTCCCTTGAAGGACACTGGCAGCTCATGCAGAAAGCCAAGCAAGCAGAGCAGCACCATCCAGCAGAATGAAGTGCTAACTGGACCAAGCCAACAGATGGCATGATGTCCCTGCTTGGGAGTGGAAGTCAGACTTACCCATTGTAAAGTCTGTGTTAGCACTGGCGTTTGTTCTTTGTTTTTTAAACATCTTTATTAATGTATAACTGACATATAATGGACTGCACAAATTTAACATGCAGTTTGATGTTTGACATATATATTCACCCAGAGAACAATAATCACAGTGAACATAGTGAACATATCCATCATCTTCAAAATTTTGCTCATGTACTTGTGTAATCCCTCACTCCCATTCCTCCTTGCCCCCAAGTCCCCAGACAACCACTGACCTGCTTTCTCTCACTATGGATTACTTTCCATCACCTAGAATTTTATAGAATGGAATCTCACATTCAGTCCAATTATTTTGACATTGATCCATGTTGTTGCCATGTACCACGAGTTTCATTCATTTTCTCTTTTTTTTTTTTAATCACTGAGTAGTATTCTACTGTGTGGCTATTCTACAATTTATCATTTTACCATTTGAGGGACATATGGGTTGTTTTCAGCTCTGGGCTATTATAAATAAAGCTGGCATGCACAGTCATCTTTGTGTGTACACAAGTCTAGAAATACAAAGACTTATTCCATGGCATTTTCTCTAATAATGAACCATGATAAACTCAAGCTGTTTGTAAACAGGGGGCCTATTTAATATTGTCATCTCCTCCTCATTTGGATCAACACATAGGAGTGCTGAATCATACAGTAGTGTCTGTGTAACTTTGTAAGAAGCTGCCAGACTGCTTCTAAAGTGGCTTGTGTCATATTCCATTCCCACTGGGATGGTCTGAGCTGGTCAGCTGCTCCACATCCTTGCCAATACTTTGTATAGTCAGTCTTTGAAAACTTCCAGTAGTTGTGTAGAGTTATTCATTGTGGTTTTGTCTTTTAATGATGTTGAGTATCTTTCCATGTGCTTCTTCATCATCCATATATCTTCTTGGTGAAGTATCTGTTCAAATCTTTGCCATTTTAATTGGGTTGTTTTCTTACTACTGAGTTTTGAGATTTGTTATATATTCTGGATAAAAGTTCTCTATCAGATATAAGACTTGCAAATGTGTTCTTTCAGACTGTGGCTTGTCTTTTCATTCCTCTGTCTCCTGAAGAGCAGAAGCTTAATTTTTTTTTTTGTTTCATTGAGACACACTGACACATACATAGCACTATGTAAGTTTAAGGTGTACAGCATAATGACTTGATTTATACATACTGTGAAATGGTTACCACATGTTGCAGACTATGAGCCTGGAGTTCTCTCTTGTCCAGCAAGACAGTGAATGCAGAATTGAATATGTGAGAGGCTAATGTCTGGGAGGAGACAAGAGCCCCAAACAGGGGTTTCGTCTCCGTATTTGAGTTCACAACATATTACCCACATGGTGAACGTGGAGAAAACAAGATATTACCCATGTGGCGAATGTGAAGAAAACAAGATCTTACACACATGGTGAATGGAAGAAAACAATCAGATAGTAATCATTAACTTGTGTGTAAGCAAAGGATCTTGAGGGCAAGTGGAGTTTGTGATCAAAGTACAATAGTATATTGGTGTCAGAATGGAAAGTACTCATGATCCCATTACAATATCTCACTACCTAATCTCGAGTGCTTTTGCCCCGTGGTGGTGGCTTTCCACCCTAAGCTTTTTTCTAACCCATTTATGTAAGTAGAACCTATTTCCCCACAACGACAATAAGTTTAGTCAACATCCATCATCTCATATCAATACATGAAAAATAAAGAGAAAATAGGGGCAACTGGGTGGCTCAGTTGGTTAAGTGTCCGACTTCTGATCTGGGCTCAAGTCCTGATCTCATGGTCGTGAGATAGAGTCCTGCATCGAGCCCCATCTTGGGCTCTGTGCTGGGTGTGGAGCCTACTTAAGATTTTCTCTCTCTCTCCCTCTGCCCCTCTCCCATTCTCTGGCATGTATGCTGTTTCTCTCTTTCAGATTAAATAAACTTTTAAAAAAGAGTAAAAGTTTTTTTCCTGTGATGAAAATTTTATAATTTACTCTTAGGGACTTTAAAATATACCATACAGCAATGTTCAACTATAGTCATCATGTTTTACATTTCATCCCAAGTACTTACATATCTTATAACTGGAAATTTGTACCTTTTGACTACCTCCACCTAATTCTCATGCCTCCTCACATCCCCCACCACTGTTAATTAAAAATCTGATCTCTTTTTCTATGGGTTTGGGTTTTCTTTTATTTTGTTTTTCAGATCTCACATATAAGGATATCACATAGTATTTGTCTTTTTCTGACTTATTTCACTTAGCATAATGCCCTCAAGTTTCATCCATGTTGTTGCAAATGGCAGGATTTTCTTCTTGTTTATTACTGAATAGTATTCTTCTGTGTGTGTGTGTGTGTGCGTGTGTGTGTACATAACACATTTTCTTTATCCATTCATTCATCTATGGACACTTAGATTGCTTCCATACCTTAACTATTGTAAATAATGCTGCAATAAACATAAAGATACATATATCTTTTTGAGTGTTTTCATTTTCTTTGGATAAACACCAGGACATGGAATTTGTAGATCATGTGGTAGTTCTATTTTTAATATTTTAAGGAACCTCTACACTGTTTTCTATAGTGGATGCACCAATTTATATTCCCACCAACAGTGCATAAGTGTTCCTTTTCTCTATCTCCTTGCTAACACCTGTTATCTCTTGTCTTTTTGATGATAGCCATTGTAACAGGTATGAAGGCATATCTCATTGTGGTTTTGATTTTGCATTTCCCTGATGATTAGTAATGTTGAGCATGCTTTCCTGTACCTGTTGGCCATTTGAATATCTTCTTTGGAAAAATGCCTATTCAGGTCCTTTGCTCATTTTAAAATTGGATTGTTTGTTTTCCTGTTATTAAGTTGTATGAGTTCTCTACATATTTTAGATTTTAACCCCTTATAAGGTATATGATTTACAAATATTTCTACCATTTTGCAGGTTGCCTTTTCATTTAGTTATTTCTTTTATCATGCGGAGTTTTTAGTGTGCTGTAGTCTCACTTCTTTATTTTTTTACTTTGTTGCCTGTGCTTTAGGTGTCACATCTAAAAAAATCAAGACCCATGTCAAGGAGCTTTTTGTTTTTAATTTTTTTAATGTTTTATTTATTTTTGAAAGAGTGCAAGAGGGGGAAGGACAGAGAGAGAGGGAGACAGAGGATCCAAAGTGGGCTCCGTGCTGACAGCAGTGAGCCTGATGTGGGGCTCCAACTCACAAACTGTGAGATCATGACCTGAGCCGAAATTGGACGCTTAACCGACTGAGCCACCCAGGCGTCCCTGTCCAGGAGCTTTTTTTTTTTTTTTTTAATTTTTTTTTTTTCCAACGTTTATTTATTTTTGGGACAGAGAGAGACAGAGCATGAACGGGGGAGGGGCAGAGAGAGAGGGAGACACAGAATCGGAAACAGGCTCCAGGCTCTGAGCCATCAGCCCAGAGCCTGACGTGGGGCTCGAACTCACAGACCGCGAGATCGTGACCTGGCCGAAGTCGGACGCTTAACCGACTGCGCCACCCAGGCGCCCCATCCAGGAGCTTTTTAAGCTATCTTTTTTCTTAGGAGTTTCATGGTTCTTAGTCTTTCATTTATGTCTTTAATCCATTTCAAGTTCTTTTTTTGAATGGTGGAAAGGAGTGTTCTAGTTTATTCTTTTACATGTGAATATCCAATTTCTAAGCACCATTTATTGAAGAGACTGTCTTTTCTCCATTAAATATTCTTGGCTCCTTTATCAAATATTAGTTGACTGTAAATGTGTGAGTTTATTTCTGGGCCCTTGGTCCTGTTCCATTGGTCTATGTGTCTGTTTTTATTCCAGTACCATGTTGTTTTGGTTACTATCACTTTATAAATATAGCTTGAAATCAGAAAGTGTGATGTCTCCTGCTTTGTTTTTCTTTCTCAACATTTGCTTTAGGCTATTCAGGGTCTTTTGTGATTCTATATAAGTTTTAGGATTTTTTTTTCCTAAGAAATTTTTAATTTTGAGGAAATACAATTATCAAATTTTATTAAAAAAATTTTTTTAATGTTTATTTATTCTTGAGAGAGACAGACAGACAGAGCATGAGTGAGGGAGGGGCAGAGAGATAGGGAGACACAGAATTGGAAGCAGGCTCCAGGCTCTGAGCTGTCAGCACAGAGCCCGATGTGGGGCTCAAACTCACAAGCCACGAGATCATGACCTGAGCTAAAGTCGGATGCTTAACCGACTGAGCCACCTAGGTGCCCCTCAAATTTTCTTTAATGGATTTAGTGTCTTTTCTAAATCATTGCCTAACCTAAGGTTAGAGGCATTTTCTTCTATATTTCTTCTAGAAGTTTTATAGTTTTAGCTCTTAAATTTAGATCTAATATGCATTTTGAATTTTTTCTGGCTGTAGTACAAGGTATAAATTAAAGTTTTTCTGTTTTTTAAGTTTTTTTTTAATTTATTTTTGAGAGAGAGAAAGAGAGAGACAGAGAGGGGCAAAGACAGAGAAAGACACAGAATCGGAAGCAGGCTCCAGACTCTGAGCTGTCAGCACAGAGCCCGACATGGGGCTCAAACCCACAAACTATGAGATCATGACCTGAGTTGAAGTAGGACGTTTAACCCATTGAGCCACCCAAGCGCCCCAAAGTTTTTCTTTCTAAACAAATGAATATCCAAGTATTTCAGCACCATATGTGTCAAAACAATCTTTTCTCTACTTCATCACGTCTACACCTTTATGAGACATCAGTCACCCATATATGTGTGGGTTTGTATCTAGATTCCATATTCTGTTCAATTGATCTTTTTTCCTATTTTAACATCAATGCCACACTGTTTTGATTATTGTAGCTTCACAGAAAGTCTTAAAATCAGGTTTTCCCCCAATTTTGTCCTTCTTTCTCAAAGTTCCTTTGACCATTCTGTGGCCCTTTGAATTTCCATATGAATTTTATTTATCTTTTTAAACTTTTTTTAATGCTTATTTATTTTTGAGAGAGAGACACACACACACAGCATGAGTGGGCGAGGGGCAGAGAGAGAGGGAGGGGATCTGTGTTATCAGCACAGAGCCCGCTGCTATCAGCACAGAGCCTGATGCAGGGCTTGAACTCAAACCAAAGTCAAGAATTGGACACTTAATGGACTGTACCACCAGGTGCCCTGATTTTTTTTTTTTAATTATTAAAGCTTTCTACTCATTACTCCATGAATATTTTATTGCACTCCACTTACTTATGTATTCTTTAATCTTCCAATAAGGACAAACATTTCTTTCCAAAGTTCATGGACATTTTTTGTAGGGAACTTTTGTTTGCTATTATATATAGACTTTAAAATTTTATTTAGTTTATTTATAGTGTAAAGAAATTAAATTGACTTTAGAAGTTTTTCATGATTGTCAATTTTGCTAAAGTCATTTGTAAATATCAATAATTCATCTGTAGATTATTTTGGGCTTTCTGGGTAGGCAAGTATATCATTGGAAAATAATGACAATTTTGTTACTTTTATACTAATATTCACAATTTCAATTTCTTTCTCTCTTCTTAGGATGTTGGTGGGGACTGCCAGCATATTACTACATAGAATTGGCAACAACAATGGGTTTATTTATCTTGTTCCTGATTTTCAGATGAAAGAAATACTTACAGTGTTTCAATTGATTATTATATTGGCTTTGGGTTTTGGGAGGGCATGGGATGGGAACATACCCTTAATCAAAAAGTAGAAGATTCCTGGGGTGCCTGGGTGGCTCAGTCGATTGAGCGGCCAGCTGTTGATTTTGGCTCAGGTCATGATCTTGTGGTTTTGTGAGTTTGAGCCCCGTGTCGGGCTCTGCACTGGCAGCACAAAGCCTGCTTGGGATTCTCTGTCTTCTCTCTCTCTGACCCTCTCCTACTCATGCTGTCTCTGTCTCCCTCAAAATAAATAAAAATAAACTTAAAAAAAAAGTACAAGATTCCCTTATTTGTATTTTTGTCATGAGCTGTACAAAAATATTTTTAATGTATACTGCTGTAGAATTTCTGAGCCTATTGAAATGCTATTTTCTCCTTTAATCAGTTAATGTGGTGGATTTTATTAATAGTTTTTAATGTTTCATTGCTGTGATAAATTCAATTTGCTCAGGAAGCATTGTTGTTCTTTTCATTGCTGGATTCAGTTTGTTTATTTTTGTTGAGAAGTTTTGTATCTATGTTTATGATGAAATTAATTTATCATTTATGCTTCTCAGGCTGTCCTTGTTTGCTTTTAATATTTTTTCTATAAACTCTCCATTTCATCTAATTTTTCAAAATCATTGGTATAAAGTTTTTATTATAATTAATTAATCTCTGCTGCACCTGCTGTCATTTCTCTGTTTTCATTTCATTTTGAAGTTTCTAGCAGTAAAGTCTTATTGTCAAGAAATGATCTATGTTTTTGTCTGAAGTTTCTGTATCTTATCTGCATTTCTTCAAGAGTTCAAGTGGATAAAACATTCTAGGTTGGCAGTGACTCTTATCAGCACTTCACAGACAGTATTCCACTCTCTTCTGGCTTTTGTTGTTGCTATCCACAGGACAGAGGTCAGTCAAGCTGGTTTGCATTTGCAGATAAGGTCATTTCTCTTAAGCCTGGTTTTAAGATCCCCTCTTCCTATCCAGTGTTCTTTAATTTTACAACAACATTTCTAGGTCTTGGTTTCTTTACATTATCCTGTTCTGAAAAATCCTCCATAGTTTATTCTCCACCATTCCATTCTCTTTTTCTGAAATTCCAGGTAGTTTGGATCTTATTCCTCTGAGCAGTTTCACTTGACCTTTATTTCATATGTTTGTGTAATACAGTGTATGCATTTTTTTCTCTTCTAACTCACTTATTCTTTCTTATTCAGTGACCAGTCTACTGTCTATCCTGTTCATTGAGCATGTATTATGTATGTATGTATTTCTGTGATACAGAGGGACTGGAAGAAGGGTCACATTAGATAGTGTGGTCATAGAAGGTCTCTGAGGAGGTGACATTTGAACAGAGACTAAAGGTTGAGAAGGGCAAAATGTCAGGTCAGGGGAAAACATTCTAGGCAGAAGAAAGAGCAAGTGTGAATGCCCTGAGACAGACAAGTCTTGCCAAGTTCTAGCAACTACAAGGAATAGGTAAGGAGAGACCAAGATGAGGTGGGAGAAAGAGTATGAGGTAAAAAAAAATGCAGGGTTTTAGCAGCTGTAGTGGAGAGTTTGCATCTATATTAAGGGTGAGGGGAGGCTCTTCAAGGGTTTAATGCACTTTGAAATAGTGCTATCTAATTTGTGGCTTTTAAAATAATTTTTAGAGAGATATAATTGACATAAAACTTCATTTTAGTTTCAAATGTTCAGCATAATGCTTTAATATTTGTATATATTGTGAAATGATCACCACAATAAGTCTAGTTGCCATCTGTTACCATATAGAGTTACTAAAATTTTTTCTTATGATGAGAAATTTTAAGATTTACCCTCTTGGCAACTTCCAAATATGCAACATGGTATTATTAACTACAGTCACCATGCTGTACATGACACCCCCATGACTTATTTTATAACTGGAAGTTTGTACCTTCTGACCCCCTTTACCCATTTCACCGCCCCCCCCAACCCCCTACCTGTGACAACCACTAATCTGTTCTCTGTATCTATGAGCTTGTTTTGTTTTAGTTTTTAGATTCCACATATAAGTGAGATCATATGGTATTTGTCTTTCTCTGACTTATTTCATTTAGCATTTCAAGGTCCATCCATGTTGTCACAAATGGTAGAATTCCTTCTTTTTTATGGCTGAATAATATTCCATTGCATACGTACATCACATTTTCTTTTTCTTTTCAGCCATCAATGGATACTTCAGTTGTTTCCATACCTTGACTATTGTAAATAATGCTGCAGTGATTTTCATTTTCTTCAGATAAATACCTAGAAGTAGAATTGCTGGATCATATGGTAGTGGTATCTTTAATTTTTTGAGGAACCTCCATACTGCTTTCCACAGTGGCTGCACCAGTTTACATTCCCACCAATAGTGCATGAGAGTTGCCTTTCTTTCACATCTTAGCCAATACTTGTTATTTCTAGTCTTGTTAATAGCCATTCTAACAGGTGTGAGGTGTCTTCTCCTTGTGGTTCTGATTTGTATGATGATTAGTGACATGAGCATCTTTTCATGTACCTGTTGGCCATCTGTATGTTAAACCAGGATATTTAAAAAATTTTTGCTTATGTTTATTTATTTGGGGGGGGGAGGGGCAGAGAGAGAGGGAGAGACAGAATCCAAAGCAGGCTCCAGGTTCTGAGCTGTCAGCACAGAGCCTCACGTGGGGCTTGAACCCATGAAACACGAGATCATGACCTGAGCCTAACAACCAACTGAGCCACCCAGGCACCCTGAACTGGGATATTTTTGTGAGAGGATCTACCTCTCACCAAGATGTTGTCATAGATGTGATGGGGAGGAGGGTACAGAGAACAAGTCTAAAATTCCATAGAAAACTGTCCCTGAACCAGGAATATATGGAGCAGTACTTTTATACCTGAAACTGATCTGGCCACAGGTATTACAGGGAGAGCAGTGTTAGGGAGACAGATGCTTGGTTACTTGAATCTCTGTAGCATTACGGAAAAGCTGCCTTACTCAGACTGGGAAGACAGTGAATATACCTCTGAGGAAAGGGCATTTGGGTGGAGATTTTAAGAACAGTAGGAGATAACTGAGGTGCAGGTAGCCTTAGCGTTCCAGGTGGAACAGCCTATGCTAAAGTTATGAGGCCAAAGGGAATGTGATGCATTCGAGAAGCTATAACATCTCCAGTGTGGCTGAAGGCAATGCAGGGAGTGCGGAGATGAGACTGGAGAGGCAGGCAGAAACCACATTGTGAAGAAAATTTTAGGTCATGTTAAGGATTTTTCTTTTATCTAAAAGTGGTGGAAGAAATCACTAAAAGTGTTTTAAGAGGCATGATCAGATTGATTTATATTTCAAAAAGATTACTCTGGCTGCATGTGCAAAATGGATCTCACCAAGTTCCTTCTTTTATTTAGTCTTTTATAAAAATCAAGTGTCATTAACGGCTTTTATAAGCAAGCAGCTGTTTCTAAAATTCAAGGCATGTAAATTGAAAACTTACAGTATATCCAGTGAAAATATTTAAAGATACTTCAAACACTGCTAAATTTTAACAGAATAGCACCACCTTAAAGAAACATTGCTCTAATGATGTATTTGATAATTTTTGATGTAGCATACACCTTTTAAAAAGATCAAAACTAGGGCATCTGGGTGGCTCAGTCAGTTAAGCATCCAACTTCTGCTCAGGTCATGATCTCACATGAGTTCACCAGGATATCTGTTGTCAGTGCAGAGCCTGCTTCGGTTCCTGTCTCCCTCTCTCTCTGTCCCTCCCCAGCTTGTGCTTTCTCTCTGTCTCAAAAATAAATAAAAGCATCAAAAAATATTTTTAAAGATCAAAGCTAATTCATGATAATTTAAAAAAACTGCTTTCATGAATGTAAGAGACTATATTTGATTTAAAAAAAATGATGATTCTTATCACTTAAAGCAAATCAACTCACATGATATCTGGCAGTGGTTCTTGAACTGTCCAGACATTAGAATCACCTGGACAGCTTTTGAAATACACTGATGCCCAGAACCCACTTGTTATTTAGTTTACTGCATCTGGGAGTAGAGTGTGAGCACTGTGATATTTTTAAAAAGCATTCAAGGGAATTTTAATAAGCATCCACAGTTGACAACCATTTTAGTAAAATTTATAGAACCCAGATGTCAAATCTCTTTTTATTTTTTATTAATTTTTTTAAACGTTTATTTATTTCTGAGACAGAGAGAGACAGAGCATGAATGGGGGAGGGGCAGAGAGAGAGGGAGACACAGAATCCTATGCAGGCTCCAGGCTCTGAGCTGTCAGCACAGAGTGCGACGTGGGGCTTGAACTCACAGACCGTGAGATCATGACCTGAGCCGAGGTCAGACGCTCAACTGACTGAGCCACCCAAGCACCCCAAATCTCTTCTTTAAAAAAAATTTTTTTTAAGTTTATTTATTTTGAGAGAGAGCAAGCAGGGTAGGGGCAGAGGCAGAGGGGAGAGACAGAGAATCCCAAGCAGGCTTCACATTGTCAGTGAAGAGTGTGGGGCTCGAACTCATCAACTGTGAGATCATGACCTAAGCCGAGATCAAGAATCAGATGCTTAACTGACTGAGCCATCCAGGTGCCCCTCAAATCTCTTCTTGGCCACAAAGTGGATCAGTCACTTTTCTGAAATGTAAGTTCAAAAAAATTTGAATTTTAAAAATGACTGGGGAGGGCGCCTGGGTGGCGCAGTCGGTTAAGCATCCGACTTCAGCCAGGTCACGATCTCACGGTCCGTGAGTTCGAGCCCCGCGTCAGGCTCTGGGCTGATGGCTCAGAGCCTGGAGCCTGTTTCCGATTCTGTGTCTCCCTCTCTCTCTGCCCCTCGCCCGTTCATGCTCTGTCTCTCTCTGTCCCAAAAATAAATAAACGTTGAAAAAAAAAAAATGACTGGGGCAAAGAAATGTGGCCAGAGTGATGGTTTGATATTGGTTTAGAAATATTAGGTTATTTGTTATTTCTATATTTCATGAGCCCATGATGTTTGAACATTGGCTGAGTTTTCTTGGTTACAAGCTAAGGAGGAGTCTTATTTTACTTGTCTTCAGTGTATAATTAACACTCCTTTCCTCTTTCAAATTTAAAATTTGTCAATGTCAGTCTGAAAAATGGGAAAATTGTTTTAACATTCATTCTGCTTAGATACAATAATAAGAAACAAAAACAAACTTCCCAAGGTACAAATACCCGAACTGTCTTTCAGTTAGTTATCTTGTGGTGAGTTAGCCCTATAGAAAGTTCACATGTGGGGTGTGCCTTCTATGTAAGAATGTGCCTTCTATGTGCCTTCTATGTAAGACCTTTTGCTTAAGCTTAGTGATAGCCAGCACAGTATAAATGAAATTGGGGGAAGGATGAAGAAACAGCATATGAGAAATGAAGATAATAAGTGAAAAAAATTTGCAGAATTTTATTTATTTATAAATGCTTATTTACTTTTGAGAGAGAGAGAGACAGCGCACATGAGTGAGCAGGGGACAGGCAGAGAGACAGACACAGAATTCGAACAGGCTCCAGGCTCCAGGCTCTGAGCTGTCAGCACAGAGCCTGATGTGAGGCTTGAACTCACAGACTGTGAGATCGTGACCTGAGCCAAAGTCAGACGCTTAACTGACTGAGCCACCCAGGTGCACCTTATTTTTTATTTTTATTTTTATTTTTTTTAGAGAGAGAGAGAGTGCCAGAGGTGGAGAGAGAGAATCTTAAGCAGACTCTGTGCTCACAGTGGAGCCTGATGTGGGGCTCCATCCTATGACCCTGGGATCATGACCCGAGCCAAAATCAAGGGTAGGACGCTCAACTGACTGAGCCACCCAGACGCCTCAAGCTGAATCTCATTCTCATGAGAGAGTTTAGTTGGCACTTGATATATATATATACATGTATGTTTCATTTGGTGTGCATTCAAAACTTTTTGTGAATAAAGTCTAAGCATTAAGCATTGCAAGGTTATTTTACCTGAACACCATGGAATAGCTCCTGAAATTTTTGGATGTTTCTCACTAAGTTTGTCACTGCCCCCCTCCCTGAAATCAAAGGGAGCTCTGAGAAAAGAAGATGAAAATCTGGTTATTCAAGTAGTCAGACATTGAGCAGACTATTTGATTGAAGAATGGCCTTTATTTATAAAAACTTCACATTTTTCCTCTTTCTAGGAGCCTAAAAAAATAAACTTGGTAAGCCAGAGAGCAAAATAAAATACCGGTAAATGTTTACAAAATTAAAAACTAAGCTTTTTTCAACTCACTGTACAATATGGGAGTGGGATATCTCAAGCCTTTGGTCAGCACATTCGATAATTTCTTCATATGATGTAACCTTGAAAAAAATAAGCCAAAAAATTATTCTATGATAAATTCTAGAATTTTTATTTTTGTTTATATTTGCTTTTATAAAAATCTCTTCAGTTGAAGTTCAATTATGTGAATTTCATCAATAGCTTTACAGTAGGCAAAACATCTTCCTTACAGTTTGAAATCAGGAATATGAATAGAAATAGAATCATAAAGTACCTATTCATCATGCAGAAAGAGTGAAGTGTCAGAAAATGGACAACTGTAGTGAGTCAACTATAATCCAGTTGTCTTCCACACAAGTGGTAGATGTATCAGCTAAGGGTTAGAGCCTGTTTGGTTAAAGTTAATGCAGTTTTCAGAAGGTAAACTAGAATGTTAAGTTGAAAAGATCTACAATTACCCTCAAAATGAAGTCGTAATACTAAGACCTAAAATTGCCAACAGCAGGGGATAGACACACAGAATGTTCTTTGTTAGATGTCAGCTAAAAGGCTGATGGGAGCATTTTATAATGTCATTATGAAGTGAAAACAATCAATATAAATGTGTTCCATCATTCTTCAGATCCTTTGTAGCACCAAAATTCTATTATTTTAATATTTGGCATAGTTTTTAAAGACAAATATTTCTATAAGAACATTTGTACCTTATTTATTAAGTTGCCTACGTATCTTTGATATTTGTCATTTTCTTCAATGAGTCTGTTGCAATGGTCTTCTTTTGACTCTAGAAGATTTCCTAATTTTGTGATCTATGGAGAAACATCAGTAAAAATACTAACCTGGAAACTGCCATGAAAACCACACATGGTTGCTGAGAACTAATGAGAACAGTAGCCTATACTTTATTTCAAGATTCTCTCTTTTTTTTTAAGTTTATTTATTTGTTTTTGAGAGAGAGATAGCACTAGTGGGGGAGGGGCAGAGAAAGAGGGAGAGAGTGAGAGAATCCCAAGTAGGCTCAGCACTGTCAGCGCTGAACCGTAGGGCTTGAACTCACAACTGTGAGATCGTGACCTGAGCCAAGAGTTGGACACTTAATCCACTGAGCCACCCAGGTGCCCTTATTCCAAGATTCTCTTAAACCAAGCTGTATCACAAGTGAATTAATAGACACTAATCCTAGTTAGATTGCATTTATAACAGAGGAACAGAAATGATAATTTTATAATTTTATACTCACAATTATAACTTCCTCCAATTTAACATTATGAAAGACCTTTGCAAATAATTGAACATTTGTTAGTGAAAACAAACGTCTGCCCAAAATCTTCATTATCCTCTTTCCATTTATAACCAGTGCATTGATATATTTGCTCCCATCTGAAGTAAAGCACTGATGTCCCTGATGATGCATTTTCAGGTTTGATACATAGTCTCAACTTGCATAAATGACACCAAGTTTTTAAAAAGGCTCAGCTCAATGTATGTCATGTTCTGACCTAAGGTCTAATGTTTTACACACAAAAAACTACCAAAAATTTAATGTTTATTTTTAGAGAGAGAGACAGAGAAAGAGAGAAAGCACAAGTGGGGGAGAGGCAGAGAGAGGAGACACAGAATCCAAAGCAGGCTCCAGGCCCTGGGCTGTCGGCCTAGAGCCTGATGTGGAGCTTGAACTCACAGACCCTGAGATCATGACCTGAGCCGAAGTTGGACACTTAACCGACTGAGCCACCCAGGTGCCCCCAAAATGGCCATCAACCTTCTAATGTTTTAGATATACTTACATGTCTGTAGTGAAATCCCATAGGAGAAGCAACAGCAAAACAAATTTGCTGCAGGAATAGCCACTCTCTTATTCTCTCTTATGTAAATAAATGGGGACAATACCAAATTAATGGTCCTATTCTTCTGACTACATACGTTATTTAAGGTAGGGAGTACAGACATTATGATCTCAGTTTAACAGATGGAATCAAGGGGAAGAGAATCTAAAAGTTTTTGAAAGGATAGGTCTAGAAGTGGGGAAGACTAAAATCCGTATTGATCAACTATTAGCATAGGGCTTGGCTTTTCCCATTCTATTCCTTCCCTGCACTCCTCACCTGGAGCTTCAGGTATCTTGTGACCTCTAACTAAAGCAATGTGGAATTCTTTCCCACTTCTGTTTTTCATTTATAGACTTCATGGCACGTTTTGGATTTCTTTAATGGCTTTCAAGATCAAAGTAATAACTCTTTTAAATCTGCTGACTGAATTTTTTAAATTTGCTAACCTCAGATTAAAGAAATAAGAGCAAAATATTCCTTAAAAAATATTTGTTTTAGAGGTGAAGGAATAGCTCTTGTAAAGCAGTTTTTTGGATTACAGTGAAAAGGAATCAAAATTTTAAGTTTCTGCTGAAGTGTGTGTAAAGTTTAACTGCTTTAAGAGTATTATTGAGGGGCGCCTGGGTGGCTCAGTTGGTTAAGGGTCTGACTTTGGCTCAGGTCATGATCTCACCGTCTGTGAGTTCAAGCCCCACGTGGGACTCTGTGCAGACAACTCAGAGCCTGGAGCCTGCTTCAAGTTCTGTGTCTCCCTCTCTCTCTGCCCCTCCCATACTTGTTCTCTCTCTCTACCTCTCAAAAATAAATAAATGTTAAAAAAATTTAAAAAAAGAGTATTATTGACATATGACAACACATATTTTTATTAAACAATTTTATTCAATTTATTAAATATATTTTATTAAACATTTATTATTTATTTTTATTTACCCATTTTGAGAGAGAGAGAGAGAGAGAGAGAGAGAGAGAGAGAGAGAGAGAGAGAGAAAGAAAGCATGTGCATGTATGATTGGAGTAGGGGCAGACAGAAGGAAAGAGAATCCCAAGCAGGCACCATCCTATCAGCATGGAGCCTGACATGGCACCTGATCCCATGAAACATGAGATCATGACCTGAGCCAAGATCAAGAGTTAGACGCTTAACTGACCAAGCCAGCTGGGTGGCCCTAAATTGCACATATTTAAAGAGTACAGTTTGCTGTTTTCACATATATATACAACCATGAAGCCATCACCACAATCAATATAATGAACATATCCATCACTGCCCCTCCTCTTGCCTTTTGGTAATTCCTCTTTCTTGTCTGCCTGTCTTCCCTGACTCCCAACTCTATGTGAGCCCTGGCAAATACCCATCTGCTTTCTGTCACTATTGACTGGTCTGTATTTTCTAGAGTTTATTATAGAGTAGAAGCGAACAGTATTTACTCTTGTCTGGCTCTTCTCCACACAATTTTGAGCTTCATCTAGGTTGCATGTGTATCAGTAGTTCATCCCTTTTTCCTTGCTGAGTAGTATTCCATCATGTGGACATACCACAATTTTTTTATCCATTCATCTGTTGCTAGACATTTGAGTTGCTGTCACTTTTTGATTATAAATAAAGCTGCTAGAACTTTCACATCCAAATCTTTGTAGAAACATATGCTTTCATTTCTCTTGGGTAAATACCTAAGAGTAGACCAATGGCAGGTATATGTTTAGCTCTTTAATAAACTGCCAAAATGTTTTCCAAAGTGGCTGTACCATTTTACATTCCCATCAGCTGCATATGAGACTTGTAGTTGTTCCACGTACTCATCAATCCTCGGTGTGGTCAGTCTTTTTAACAGACACTATAATGGGTTATGTAGTGGTATTCATTGTGGTTTTAATGTGCATCTCAATGATGTTGAGTATCTTTTCACATATTTATTTGCTATCCATGTATCCTTTTAGTGAAGCGTCTATTAAAACCTTTTTGCCCACTTTTTAAGTTGGGTTATTTTCGGGGCACCTGGGTGGCTCAGTTGGTTAAGCATCCAACTTCAGCTCAGGTCATGATCTTGCCATCCGTGAGTTCGAGCCCCGTGTCTGGCTCTGTGCTGATGGCTCAGAGCCTGGAGCCTGCTTCCGATTCTGTGTCTCCCTCTCTCTCTGCCCCTCCCCCGTTCATGCTCTGTCTCTCTCTGTCTCAAAAATAAATAAACGTTAAAAAAAAATTTTTTTTAATAAATTGGGTTATTTTCTTCTTATAGAGTTTGAGGGTGCCTTACATATGTTTTTAAGTTTTCTTTTTTAAGTTAATTTATTTGAGAGAGAGAAAGCATGAGTGGGGGAGGCGCAGAGAGAGAAGGGAAGAAAGAGAATCCCAAGCAGGTTCCACACTGTCAGCATGGAGCCTGATGCGGGGCTCGAACCCACCAACATTAGATCATGACCTGAGCCCAAGTTGGACGCTTAACCAACTGAGCCACTTGGGCACCCTGGTGCTTTACATATTCTAGATACAAGTCCTCTATCAAATCTTTGATTTGTTGGGCACCTGGGTAGCTCAGTTGGTTATGCATCTGACTTAAGTTCAGGCCATAATCTCATGGTTCATGAGTTCAAGACCTACAACAGGCTTTACATGGAGCCTGCTTTGGATCCCCTGTCTCCTTCTTTCTCTGCTCCTCCCCCACACTCTCTCTCTCAAAAATAAACATTAAAAATATCCCTGTGATTTGTAAATTTCTCCCAGTCCATTGCTTGTCTTTTCATTAAAAGCTCAAATTTTAGAGTTTAAAAAAAATTTCAAAATAGAAATATTTTAGGGGCACCTGAATGGCTCAGTTGGTTAAGCATCCAACTCTTGATTTCAGCTCAGGTCATGATCTCACAATTCATGAGATGGAGTCCTACACTGGGCTCTGTGCTAAGAGTGCGGAGCCTGCTCAGGATTCTCTCTCTCCCTCCCCCTGAATGCACATTCTCTCTCTCTCTCTCAAATAAGCTTTAAAAAAAAAAAAGAAAAATTTTAGAAGACAGAATTGAATCATTGAAAAAGTCTAAAACATTTTCATGAAAGCATACCAAAAAGTATATGTAAAGTAATATTTAAATAATAAAGGATGGAGTGGTGGTAACATTTTTCTTTTGTAAAGGAAGATACCATGAGATAACCTTGAATGTGATATTTGAATAATATTAATGAAAGGTGTCCTTTAATGTGTCTTTTCCTTGATGTCTCAGAGACACTGTAGCACTTCTGAGCTGAATGCTAACCTGAACCCACTTGAAGTCTCCACTAAAAGAAAGTAGATTTGGATGAAGTATGAGAAACTGAAGAGTAGTAAAGTGACTATCTATGCACTTGGCTTAAAATAGCAGAGATCTAGACCACTGTGAGTCAAACCGATGATAGAGCTCCCATTCACCACATGGTTCACAGAGAAGAGGCTTCACTTGGCTCTATTCTATCTGGCCCTAGATTTCTGGATCCATAGGTACTGTACCTGGTGCCACCACACCTCCACCCCATCCTCCTATCTGGTCGATGATTCTTGTGGCTTCCCTTCTAGGTCTTTCCCATGACATTCCTGCATGGTTTTTGGCCTTGTTTAGTCCTTTGATTTTGGCATCCTTTGTTGTGCCCAGTGAGGATCTCAGCCCTCACGGGGAAACTCCTCCCCCTGCTCCCCACCCCTCCCACCCTCCATGGTCAGTCTCCATAACTAGGTGAAGGTAGAAGAGAAATCAGATTTGGGGACACATGAAATTGAAGAAAAAGCAAAAAAATCTTTAGATGGTTATCAGGCCTAGGAATATATACAATAACATTTAAAACTTTGTCTTGGAAAGCAGTTTGGAATCTGCATATAACAGGATGTTATTTATTCTATCACAATTATTATTCTTTAAAATATAATGCATATGTTAAAATCTCTGTTAAAAGATAGTTGTTAAACTCTGTATATATTAAAATCTGCAGGTGAGACTGTCCCCCACACACAATTGTAAAAACAGTATGTTAAAAAATGTTTCATCTTACTACAAGTATAAACTAAAAGGTCAATTGTTAGAAACATTTCAAGTGGTAATATTTGATGAAATAGCACCATTAACACACGGATATCTGTAAGGTAAAGTTAGTCTTTTGAAATTCATTTGATTATGTACATAAAGATTCACATGCATATTTATAGCTTTAAAAGCAGTAATGCCACTTCAATAATTTATTCTAAGGAAATAATCACAAATGAAAAGCTTCTCCATAAAAGCAGAAAGAACTCAATCATCCAATAAGGGGAATGGCTAAAAGATTATTGTATTTTCACTCTATGGAATATTATGCAGCCATTGAGAATTATATATAATCTATATACAATCTATAAGGATAGTATAGTAGCATTTAAAAATGTGTGATATATTAAAATTCAATAGTATATAGACATTATGATTTCAACTCTGCAAAGGTTTGTGGACAAAGACTCAGTATATCTGAAACGTTCTAGTGTGAGCTATGATTTATTCATATGTTAAAATACTACATAGGAGTGAAAATGGGTAAATGCAGCTACATCTATCACAAAAAAAAAAGAACCTTACAGTTATAGGATTGAGGCCAAAAAACTTAGAAAAGGATGTACAATAAAAAAGATATGTAAAATAATAAATGATATACAAAACAATACTGCACATTGTTTAAAGATACATATATATGCAGGAAATACAGACCTGCATGGTCAAGGTAAACATTAAATTCAGGATAATGGTTACCACTGGGTGGAGGGGACGAAAATGCAACTGGAGACAGCCACAGGGGGCTTCAACTATATTCACGTTTCATTTCTTTACCTGGGTGGTACATACAGGGTTATTTATTATATTAGTTTGGTGTGAAATATTTAAAATAAATACTTTTTAAGATCGCATCAGAGCCCTTGCATAAGTGGAGATAAGAAGTATCTGGAGGGTGCTCGAGGGCTGACAGCATTGCAGGGGCACGCTCTCTCATTTCCCCAGCACCTCCCTTCCTGTGGGGTCTGCCCACGTGTGCTGGAGCACGTGGTGCAAATGCAGACCTACAGCAGTGGCGAGGGGCCTTGCCAATGATCTCAAAGAGGCAGACTCCCAGGGTAGGGCTGAGCTAGGCAGAGGAAGAGTACCTGTGTCTGGCCCTATTCACAGGCCCTATACACTTGGCCAGAGTAGAGGAGGAAGTCCTCCTGGAAAGCTGCTTTCCATGCTGTGTGGACACAGGTACTGAGAGGTGAAGAAGCCAGCTGGCTGGTGGTGCTGGATGAGGTTCCCTCGGACCAGGTGTTACTGCTCAGTTATAAAGTCCTCCGGAGGAAGATTTCCTGGGTTGGGTCCCCTTTACAGTCCCCCTGTGTTCTAGATTTATGGACATAGTTCCAAGTTAATAATATATTAACTTGCCCTAATATATTATGAGGCACTGAAATCCACCCCCCCCCAAGAAAATAAGGTCAATACCTCTTGTATTAGCTTTTTATTACTGCTGTAACAAATAGCCACAAACCTAAGTGGCTTAAAACAACAGAAATTTATTATCTTTCATTTCTGTAGGTTAGAAGTCTGGCAGGGATCTCATTTGGCTAAGGTCAAAGTGTCAGCAGGGCTGTGTTCCTTTCTGAAGGCTTTAGGGGAGATTTTCCAGCTTTTAAATGCTGCCCACGTCACTTGGCTTGTGGTCTCCTTCCCTCATCCTCAAAGCCAGCACGTTGCATCTCTAACATTCTTCAAGGTTGTAGCTCTCTCAGACATGGCTAGATGCATGAGATTAGATTGGGCCCATCCTGATAATCCAGGATAATCCACCTCCACATCCCAAGGACCTTGATTTAATCATCTATCTCCACAGAAGTTTCCTTGATTTAATCACAGCTACCAAGTCCCTTTTGCTGTAAGTGCCTAGATTTTTTATTTCATTAAGCGACACAAAATCTCTGTTGCCATGTTGGGTGGCCATTGCTGTGCCTCCCACACACCTCTGCGAGGATCACTGAGGCCTTCTATGATGAGAGGTACAAGCGTCCTGGTAATACAGTCAAGCTATTTGGTTCTACATAGTTCATAATTCCAGGTTTCCTAAGAAAAAAAATTTTTTTTTTTTTTGCTTACACTAACACTTTTTCCTCAAATGGGATTGTCTTATGCTCTGCTGCTGTCAACTTACAGAGAAAGTGTGTCAAGGTAGAAATAACGTTTAACCATGATCGTAAATATATCCGTCATTTTTATGAATGGCCTAGGAGACTGGGACATCTGAAGGCTGGCTGATTGATTGATTTCCCAATTCTTTACATGGTTTTGAGATTGAATACATATAGTAAAATATAAGTTAAATGCAATTAAATCAGAATGTACAGAACAAGTGAAGAACAAGATGCATACATGAAGACAGTTAAAACCTGCACTACAGAGCCATGCATTTGATACTGAACTTCCTGGCAGCTAAAGCAAAACTGACATCTGGCCAGTTACATGATTTGCATTATTCGTGTGATGAAAACACACCTGTTTCTAAAGAGAAGTTTTTTCCTAGTAGGCCTGAGGCCTCAAAGGAAGTTCTCATCCACGTGGCACTAAGTGAAACAATAATCTCTCTGTAACAAATAGAGAAAGAGGTTTCCTAGGATTGCTAAGGGCATAACACGAAACACAACCTGGCAAAAGCAATCCTTTTGGAGGGCCAAGACAACATGTTTCAAGCAGCAGCTTTCTGCTAATAATCATGATCCAGGTTGTGACTCATTAAGCAGTGAAATGAATTTATGACCAACATGCACAAAAATGGAATAGAACAGAACAATAAAAACCCAGTGTTTCTTCTGTGCGTGGGGTATATGTGTATTTGACCAAGAAGTGAAATGGATTTTCTACTGTGGATTGCTCTGGGAGGAATGACAGGGCTGCACAGATAATTCTTCAGAGATGGAAGAGTTCTTAAGTTCTAGGTTGGTCAACAACTAGACTGATGTTATATCCTGCAACCAGGATCTGTCGTGCAAGTATTGCTTCTTGCACTGGCTTCACAATAGGATTTAGGAAAATCAAAACCAGAAAGATGAGGAAAGGGAGCAGAGTATCCCATGAATGCCCTGGGTGCTGGAGAGGGCAAGGAAACAGATGGTAAGGTCGATATCTTCCTGTGGAAACTGAGGAGCAAGTGTTCCGCCCAACTGGATAGCCCGCCCATCTGTGTGACCTGAGTTCCAGTGAGCCCAGAATCTTCCTCAGGAGGTTGGTGGTTCAGTGGCAGAGAGGCCCACAAACTGTAAGGTTTACTCAAGGAAATGCTGTATCCAAATCCAGGAACTGGTGGGTATATTTAATAGTTCAGAGGAACCATATGACATTGGGTTGTGACCGTTTTCTTTTGGCTTACTTAGAAAAGTTTTCCTAGAGTAGTAGTTTTATGCCTTATATAATATTTGTTTCCTTATTTTTAGGACTATAGGAGATGAATATGAAAATGAAGCGAATTTGCTACTTTCTGAGCATTTCCTTGAGAAGAAATAAACTTCTAACTTTTAAGACTACCAAAAGAATAAATTAACGTTTCATCTAATACAGTGAGTATTACAGTAAAGTGGGATGTTTTAGAATAGTATTTCAGTTCTTAGTCTTCAACTATTATATAATTATGGTTACAGGATATCTTCTAGGGGCACCTGGGTGGCTCAGTTAAGCATTTGACTCTTGATTTCAGCTCAAGTCATAATCTCACAGTTGATGGGATTAAGCCCTCTGTTGTGCTGAGAGCACAGAGCCTGCTTGGGATTCTCTCTCTCTCTCTGCTCACACTTTCTCTCAAAATAAATAAGTAAACTTAAAAAAAAAAGGATACCTTCTATAATACTGGTGTAAAAGTATTTTATTTTTATAAAAAGATTTTGGGGGCACTAAAATGGCTCAGGCAGTTAAGTGTCTGACTCTTGGTTTTGGCTCAGGTCGTGATTTCATGGTTTGTGAGATCAAGCCCTGCCTTGGGCTCTGTGCTGACAGCATGGAGTAGGCTTGGGATTCTCTCTCCCTTGCCCTCTGCCCCTCCCCCTCCTTAAAAACAAATAAACTTAAAAAAAAAACATTACTATTTTACTGAAGATGGGATCTAGGAGGACCCTGAAGAATCATTACAACTAGCCTAACTTGAACCCTAAAATTCACCACTGTTTTTTTTTTTAATATTTATTTATTTTTGAGAGAGAGAGAGAGAGAGACAGAGCACGAGTAGGGGAGGGGCAGAGAGAGAGAGAGAGACACAGAATCAGAAGCAGGCTCCAGGCTCTGAGCTGTCAGCACAGAGCCCCATGCGGGGCTCGAACCCACGAACCATGAGATCATGACCTGAGCCGAAGTCGGGCTCTCAACCAACTGAGCCACTCAGGTGCCCCATCACTGTTTTTTTTTTAAATGTTTATTTATTTATTTTGAGGGAGGGAGGGACAGAGAGAGAGAGAGGAAGACAGAGAATCCCAAGCAGGCTCTGCACAGTCAGCGCAGAGCCTGATTCAGGGTTTGATCTCATGAACTTGAACTCATGACCTGAGCCAAAATCAAGAGTCAGATAGGAAACTTCACCAACTGGGACCACCCAGGCACCCCTGAACTTCAGCACTGTTAACTAGACGCCTGTCTGTTCCCTCTGACTAAATCCCCACCTTTGGTGTACCTTATCAAGGGCTTCTAGGATCAGGATTCATTTTGTACTTGACAGTTAAACAACCACAGTGCTAGAGCCAGTCAGTAGGCAAAGCTGGGGTCAAGAACGCTGTCTCAAGATGGAAGAGGTCAGGAGGTGAAACGAGCAACAAGAGGATCAGAATTGTGAAGAAGAACCAAAAGCAAGGGGTCAGAAGGGCCACAAGAGAAGCACAAGATAAAGGAGGAGAGGAGGTATGAGCCTCAAATTTAGCTCCAGCAGACCAAGTCTTGCTGGCCTAGAGCTCCTTAGAGAATGAGAAATGAGCCTCTTGGAGCATACTTCTGCACTTCAAAAACAAAGAACACAACTAAAACTCTTTATTTGGGAAAATTCCAAACACATACAAAAGTAGAGAGACTAGTATAAATGAACCTCCATGTTCCCAGCACTTAACTTCAACAACTTATCAACATTTTCCATTGTTTTTTCATCCGTTTTCAACCTCCCACCACCCCAACTTGGCCACCTTTTCATTTCCCTGGAATATTTAAAACTTTTTTTTAATGTTTATTTATTTTTGAGAGCGCCAGTGGGGCAGGTGCAAAGAGAGAGAGGGAGACACAGAATCCGAAACAGGCCCCAGGTTCTAAGCTGTCAGCACAGAGCCAGACCTGGGACTAGAACTTATGGGCAAGATCATGACCTGAGCCGAAGTTGGACTCCCAACCAACTGAGCCACCCAGGCCCGCCTAGGTTATTTTTAAAGTTTATTATTTATTTTTGAGAAAGAGATAACATGTGCACACAAGTTGGGGAGGGGTGGAGGGAGAGGGGGAGAAAGAGAATCCCAAGCAGGCTGTGCACCACCAGTGCAGACCCTGACGTGGGGCTCAAACTCACAAACCATGAGATCATGACCTGAGCCGAAATCAGACGCTTAAACAACTGAGCTACCCAAGTGTCTATTCCTAGGGTATTTTAAAGCAAACCTAGACATCCTATTAATTCATTCATACATACTTTTCAATATGTATCTGTCTATTCCTAGTGTCTATTCCTAGGGTATTTTAAAGCAAACCTAGACATCCTATTAATTCATTCACACATACTTTTCAATATGTATCACTAACAGATCAGGGCTTTAAAAACACAGTGATATCACTATTTCATTTAGTAAAATTAACAATAACTTCTTAATATTATACCTAGACTGTGTTGATTTTTCTGCTGCTATCTCACAAATACCTTTTTTTTATTTAAAAAAATTTTTTTAACATTTATTTATTATTGAGAGACAGAGAGAGACAGAGTGTGAGCAGGGGAGGGGTAGAGACAGGGGGAGGCATAGAATCTGAAGTAGGCTCCAGGCTCTGAGCTGTTACCGGGAGCCCCTCACAAATACCTTTTTATAGTGGGCTTGTTCAAATCAGGACCTGTATACGTATACATAGGTGTCACACACTCACTGCATTTGGTTGATTAGTTTCTTGTCTCCAAACTCCTTTAGTCTATAATCGTTATTCCTTCGCTTCCTTCCTTTCCCTGTGTCCAGTGTTGACTGATGAGAGTTTTTCACATTCTGCATTTGTTATCATGGTGTCATTTAATTCATCTCTTTATCTACTGTCAAGGTAGTTAGGTCTAGAAAGCTGCTTTCGGACCCAGCTGTTTTGCTGAAAAGGCTTCATAGATGCTGCTGTGTGTGTCCTTCCTGTGGCACATCATGGGGCACAGGCATGTGCGTCTCCCCTTTAGTGAGGTTGACATTAATCAGCAGGCTCAGGTGGTTGTCAGTCTGACCCATTCACTGAAAGTTCCCCTTCAGTCTTTTAAAATTTTTTTTCATGTTTTTTTTGAGAGAGAAAGAGAGACAGCATAAGCAGGGGAGAGGCAGAGAGAGAGGGAGACACAGAATTGGAAGTAGACTCCAGGCTCTGAGCTGTCAGCACAGAGCCCGATGCGGGGCTTGAACCCATGAACTGCAAGATCATGACCTGAGCTGAAGTTGGACGCTCAACCAACTGAGCCACCCAGGCACCCCACCTCAGTCTTGAATGTAGGGTTTTAGCAGCCATTAGAATTGCTAGGAAAAGATGCCTCTTCTCTTCCGCTTTTAATAGCTTACTTTTCCAGTGAAGAGTTGTCCCTTCCTCATCAATTATTTGGTCTGAGACACGGTTTGCACAAGTAGGCCACAGCACACTTTAAAAATGACATCGTGGGGCGCCTGGATGGCTCAGTCAGTTAAGCGTCCGACTTTGGCTCAGGTCATGATCTCGCAGTCCGTGAGTTCGAGCCCCGTGTCAGGCTCTGTGCTGACAGCTCGGAGCCTGGAGCCTGTTTCAGATTCTGTGTCTCCCTCTCTCTCTGACCCTCCCCCATTCATGCTCTGTCTCTCTCTGTCTCAAAAATAAATAAACGTTAAAAAAAAAAAAATGACGTCGTGTATCTGACATGCTTCCAGTTGTGTGCTCTTTCTCCTTCCCAGCTTCCCACTGCTGGGAACATGAAGTTCACTTGCTGTATCTTCTATGCTGAAGCAGAGAAACTACTAATGAACTTACCGAGGGTCTGCTCTCATCCCTCTATGGTCGGACATAACCAGCCATTCTCCTTCACGAGGTGTTCCATGACTCCCCCACCTGGACAGCATCTGGTCCTCCTCTGAACTCCTCATTCAACAAACATGGCCTCTGACAGATGCTGGTCACTGTATCACTTTTTAAGAAATTTCTCCTTTGGGGCGCCTTGGTGGCTCAGTCGGTGAAGTGCCCAACTCTTGATTTCAGCTCAGGTCATGATCTCATGGTTCGTGAGTTTGAGCCCCATGTTGGGCTCTGCCTGTCAGTGTGGAGCCTGCTTGGGATTCTTTCTCTCCCCCTCTCTCTCTGCCTCTCTCTGTGCTCTCTCTCAAAATAAATAAACTTAAAAGAATTCCCCATTACCCCTTATGAATAGTTATTTATGTTAGAAGTGGACATCAGGGGGTTGCCTGGGTGGCTCAGTCAGTTAAGTGTCCAACTTCGGCTCAGGTCACGATCTCACGGTTTGTAAGTTCGAGCCCTGCACTGGGCTTTGTGCTGACAGCTCAGGGTCTAGAACCTGCTTCAGATTCTGTGTCTTCCTCTCTCTGCCCTCCCTCCTTTGCTTATGCTCTCTCTCTCTCAAAAATAAACACTAAATTAAAACAAAAAGAAGTGGGCATCGTGTTTGATTTAGCTCTCTGTCTCCAGAGTGACTACAACTTTTAGCCTTTTCTGGGAAGTCAATAATAACTTATTAAATTAAAAAGTTAATGAATTACAAGAAACTTTTGAGCCCATTGGACTTTTTCTTCTCTCTTAAAGATGAATGGTTATGCTATGAATTTAGTGCAGAATGCCAATTTTTAATAATTTAGAAATATTATAGACTTCTCTAATTAATCACTATTAAAAAACAAATTACATTAATTAATCACCTTTTCATTATAGTAAAATCCAATTGGATTGTAATTCTGTAACTATCTAGATACCAAGATCACATTTTCACTTTTTTTTTTTTTAGGTTTATGTATTTATTTTTGAGAGAGAGAGTGAGTGTGACCAGGGGAGAGGCAGAGAGACAGAGAGAGAGAGAGAGAGAGAGAGAGAGAGTCCCAAGCAGGCTCCATGCTGTCAGTGCAAAGCCTGACTCGGGCCTTGAGCTCACAAATTGTGAGATCATGACCTGAGCGGAAATCAAGAGTTGGACACTTAACTGACTGAGCCACCCAGGCACCTCACATTTTCACTTTCTTATAACATATTTTTCATGTTTTATCTTTATTTTTTTCTAGCTTTATTGAGATATAACTGACATATAATACTGTGTAAGTTTAAGGTGTACAACATGTTCGTTTGATACACTTCTATATTGCAAAATGATTATCGCCACCACATTAGCTAACACCTCCCTTAAGTCACATAATTACTACTTCTTTTCTGTGGTGATGCCTTCATCTTTAGATGGCATCTAAAGTAAACTATAAGAACTATTTCCCAAAGTACTCCTAAATCATAGTTGTTATAAACAGCTATTGATATACTGATATAAAAATGATGGTAGTGGGGTGTCTGGCTGACTCAGTCAGAAAAGCATGTAGCCCGTGATCTCAGGACTGTGAGTTCGAGCCCCATGTTGGGTGTAGAGATTACTAAAATAAATAATGTGCAAAAATATAAATGTGCTTCAATCGCTGTGAAAAATAGCACGTTTTTTTATTTCTGCATTTTGAAAAAATAAATCTGATTACTTTAAACAGTATCAGGTAGGACAATATGTAAAATTTCAAAACCTGAAAGTACAAACTTCAATTCTATACTCTTGTGGTCAAATAATACTGCCACAGTGCCAGTGTAAGACCATTTTAATGAACAAAGTTTTTGAAGGTTGATAGTTTTTTTTTAAGTTTGATTCAAAGAATCCTTTATTTAATTAAAAAAATTTTTTTAATGTTTATTTATTTTTGAGAGAGACAGACAGAGCATGAGTGGGGGAGGGGCAGAGAGAGAGGGAGACACAGAATCCGAAGCAGGCTCCAGGCTCGGAGCTGTTAGCACAGAGCCCTATGCAGGGCTTGAACTCATGAATGGTGAGATCATGACCTGAGCTGATGTTGGACACTTAACCAACAAAGCCACTCAGGCGCCCCGAAGGTTGATAGTTTCTTAAACTTGTCCATAAAATGATGCTATGGATAAAAAGGATAGCAAACCAACAAAAGATCTTTCTTACCAAGCAATCAAGCTCTTCATTCAGACTGTGGTACTTATTCCGTTTGGCTCCCAGTAAGATAGGTACATCTCCAACATTCTTGGTTTCATCTGAATCAAAGCCTGTAACCTGAGATTACATACATTTGTGCTCACTTCCAACACTTCCACATTCCTTGGAAAATTTGACAATAAATACTCTATAAGTTTAACAATCAAAGAGATCTTCAATGGCTAGAATCATAGATGTATAGAACATACAGCTGGGAGGATTTCAACACATTTCCCAGAAGAACATAAATATCTGAAATTGTATTTTTGTATGTTAAGGACAGTGCACAGTAAATATTACACTCACCTCAGTAACTCGATTTTGAAATGCTTTTTCATTAGTAATCAACTCTCTAAAAGCTGTGATTCTGTCTTTATGTTTCAGTAGCTAAGAAGAAAAGCATTTTACATTTCAGAAAAGAAGACAAAATAAAACTACATTCTATAACATTTATAATAAAATCATCAAATCATGCACCATCTAATCCCTGGTCTCCAAAGATCTACTGTTTTTACAGCTCATGTACAGAAAAGCGATCACACAGCAGATCTGAGACTGCTCTCCTTAGAAAGGCCGGCTAGTCAGATTGCTCCCTCGGGGACTGGAAACTTGGACTGCAGGAGGATTTCCATTGTTCCGTACTATGAACAGCTCATTGTGCCTCATCTATCTGTACAAAGATATAGTGTTTACTGAACAACTCTTTCCTTCTGGACGGTCTGGAATTTTAGTATGTGCTAGTCAGAGGTGCTTATGTGAGCAGCCCCCAATAAAAATCCTGCGTGCTGGGTCTCTAATGAGCTTCCCTGGTAAAAACTTCACATATATTGTCACAGCTCATTGCTGGGAAAATGAAGTGCATTTTGCGTGACTCCACTGAGAAGGAACTCTTGGCAGCTTGAATCTGTTTTCCTCTAGACTTTGCCCCGAGCACCTTTGCAGAGTCCCACGGGTCCTACCAATCAATGAACCTGAGGGTGGGCTTGGGAATCTCTGGGAGCTTATGCCAATATTCAGTTGTTTTTACAACCAGGCTATCAGAATTCTTTAGAGGAAAAAAAGAAACTACCAATTTTTCCTAGGTGTAATTTATAATCATTTCTTATTTGTTAATTTGTTCCTTCAGTATAATAACAATAAATCTTAATCTTCAAAATTCAAACTTCTGTAAAAATCAGTGAGGTAAACTATGAAGCACAGAATTATTATTATGAGCAATATAAATAGAGAAAAAACTTGAACGAACCTTCATTTAATTATCACCCAACTTCGACTACTGACGGTTAGCAGCCAATCTTGTATCATTTATATCCCCAACCATGTCTTCTTCCCCACTCCAATCCTCCCCTTCACTAAGTTAAATCACAGACACCACATCATTTCACCTGCCAATATTTCAGTAAATTTACCAAAAGAACACAAACATCTGACATTGTATTTTTGTAACATCCTGCTCCAACCCTCAATGGGGCCTATTTTTTTTTTTACATTTCTTTCTTTCTTTCTTTCTTTCTTTCTTTCTTTCTTTCTTTCTTTCTTTCTTTATTTTTGAGAGACAGAGAGAGACAGAGCATAAGTCGGGAAGGGGCAGAGAGAGAGGGAGACACAGAATCCGAAGCAGGCTGTAGGCTCTGAGCTGTCAGCAAAGAGCCCGACGCGGGGTTCGAGCTCACAAACCGTGAGATCATGACCTGAGCCGAAGTCGGATGCTTACCCAACGGAGCCACCCAGGTGCCCCATCAATGGGGCCTATTTTTGAAGGGTGGCTTAAAAAATGGAGGATGTATCTGTTTCTCTGCATATCTGTTATTCCTTGATCCTTTTCTCTACAGGTGAACTAGAAGACAAAGAGACTCCCCAGAATACCTGCATAAATTTCTACCCACACCAGTTCAGAGAAGTAATTTCCTGATAATATAGGACTGAGTTTGTTACTACAATCCAAGATCCCATACTTGAGTATATTTTTATTCCATTAGCTGATAAACTTGTCACTTCTGTTTTCTTCTCATATGAAAACTGGCAGAAGTTAACATCCTGGTATTACCTTCCCCATTTCACTTACTCTCTTAATCTGTTCCTCCATCGCTGTACCACTATACCAAGAAAAGAATAATTGAAGAAATTCCAGGAATCTCTTCCCTTATGCTTGTGCCACTTGAAAAATAAAATGACTGGTTTTCAATGTATCCACTATTCCAGGTGATAAAGTTTGAAACCACTATCGGGATATCAAAATACACTGTTCTTCAGGAATCTGTAGTGCTGGGACGCCTGAGTGGCCCAGTCGGTTAAGTATCTGACTTCGGCTCAGGTCACAATCCCGTGGTTTGAGTCTGAGCCTCACATAGGGCTCTGTGCTGACAGCTCAGAGCCTGGAACCTGCTTCGGATTCTGTGTCTCTCTCCCTCTCTCTGCCCCTCCCTGGCTTGTGCTCATTGTCTCTCTGTCTCAAAAATAAACATTAAAAAAAAAAAAAAAGAATCAGTAGTGCCATGCAAAAGTGGAAAAAATAATCATACCTTTTTTTGGTAGATGAATAATATTTTGTAATACAAACTTAAGTTATAAAACAAGCCAATTGTTGAACAATGTATCTCCTTAGTTAGGGCCATAGTAAAACTAATCTGGTCCTCCAAAATGATTCTTTTTAAAAAATCAAAATTTGGAGAGTTTTATGTTACCTCTTTGACTATTATTTTCACCAAAAATGATACAGGTTTTAGAATAAAGAATAAATATAGTACCTTTTTATCTAAATTTTTCTTTTTAAGATGGAAGTACTTCAGTTTTTGTAGCATTATATCACTAATTTTCTCACAATCTTTGAAATATTCAGCATCAGTAGTAGTAATCTCCTAAAGGGTAATAGTTTGAGAAGCTATATTAAAAAGTTTTCATTAAAGCTAAAAGAAGGACAGAAAACACACACACACACACACACACACACACACACACACACACACACACAAAATTCCATAATACCTGACCAAACCAAAAGAGATAAAATAATATTGAACTCAATT
Source organism: Lynx rufus (assembly GCF_022079265.1). Taxonomy (NCBI): domain Eukaryota; kingdom Metazoa; phylum Chordata; class Mammalia; order Carnivora; family Felidae; genus Lynx; species Lynx rufus. The sequence continues at coordinate 125,307,186 of NW_025814878.1, forward strand.
ACTCATCCATAAGACACCTAATAAAGGGTTATAAGAAAGAATTCTTATAGATTCACACTTGTATGTAAGTGGTTATTGGGACAGATTGGTATAATCTCTGGGAAGTTAATACTCACCTATAATAAGGTGAACATCTCCTGTTAGCCTAGCCCGGTCAGTTTACAAATCCAAATTTCAGCCAAATTGCTATATCTAACAGCAGAGTAATCAGACATCCCCAACAATACTGAAGCTCTAGGTGCCTATAATGAAGGTATTTGTATGTATAACCTCAGGGCCAAAACTGTGTGCATGAGTCAGACTGCCTGAGTTTGTATCTGAGTTCTGTCGCTTCACCCTATGTAAGACTTTGGACAAGACACCCTACAGTTCTAAGTCCCAGTTTGTTTTTCCATGTTTTGTTTCCATTTTTTTTTAAGCCTGAGAATATAAAGACTGACATAAGGATTGAATGAGATAACCCATGAAAGGCAGGGACAGTAAACTGAAATGCCTCCAAGGACAGGTTGGAAAGTCAACAAATATTTGTTGAGTGCTGATTAAGGGCTTCATCAGAATTAGATACGGGGCATACAACATACCACGTTTCTGATGTTGAAGCCTTCCACTCTGGTGGGGGTGGGAGACACAGAATAAGCAACCAGATAATATTTGGTGTGGGATGACATCCACCAACAAGAGGGATGAGGACACACTCTTCATGGGGAGGTGTGGTGGAGAAGCAGCCTCCAATGACATGGTGGAAAGCCAAGCCTTACAGTAAGTAAGAAAATGTTTGAAGGAACAAAGTAGGCTGGAAAAGTTTGCAGCTAAGGAGAGTCTGTGCCACATTCAGAGTCACATATATAAAAACAAGACGTTAGGTGGATATAGTCTGTATGCTGCCACTTTGTGATTTCTACATAAAATGCTCAGCTCAGTGTCTAGCATTAAATAAATGCTAGCATTCAACAAACTTTAGCTAAAACACAATAGAAATAAGGATTGTGTTGGATCAGGAACATCACAGACCATGCCCCCCAATTTGGGCTCTGATGACTACACCCAAGATCAAAGAAATGGACGATAATGAAGAGGAAGAAAGACAGCTAGCTCATTTGAGAAGCTATCAAATGTCATGCTCTGTACTCTCATCTCTCATTAAATGTAGTGCTTGTAACCTCCCAGGGCAGGGGAAAGTATCATTTCCCCTACTTACAATGCAGAAACTGAGGCTGAGAAAGGCAAAGTCACTTGCGCCAAGTCACAGAGCCAGAAAGTGGTGAAGTCAGAATTTAAACTCACCTACACTAATTTCATTCTTCATTCCACTAATGTATACAACTCCCCACTGCTCTCCCCCTGCCCAAAAGCTAAATTTTAGATTGGGCAAACAGCTCCATGATGGGAACACTCACTAATCACTAGGAACCAACTGAACCAGAGAACAAGACTATCACTCTGATAGAGTTTCCATGACATGTAAGAAGTACCAAATAAAAGGTTTTCTCTGGTGCCTTTATCTTGTATCTGATTATATTATTTTACTTGTGGGAATTAGGTGTTAAAGAAAGATAAAAAGAAGCAGGAGGAGGTCTGAATTTTGTCTTCCATTTTTTTCTCCCATGACAACTCCAATGCTTTATATTGTTTCTTTGGTTTAGTCCAACTTCTATATTTCTTCCTTCCCCAATAAAAAATATGAATTTTTTAAATTACCTGACATGTGAGAAGTCCTATGACCAGAGCCAGAAGACTGTGAAGTTTGGAGACCAGCTGAGAGGTTCTTTTCACATCTGGGGGATTCAGGCTTTCTTCTTCACAAGGTGAGCAATTCAGGAACAAATTAGAATGTATCTTCTTTGCATCCTATGTGTACACAATTCAGAGGTGTTACAATAAAGACAGAGAGTCTGGATTGCTCTTTAAGTAGAATTCTGAATTAAATACCACTCTTTAAAACTTTGAGCAGCCCTAACAACATGGCACTCAAATTTAAATTTGAAGAGATAGTGGGACACCTGAGTGGCTCAGCTGGTTGAGTGTCTGACCCTTAATTTCGGCTCAGGTCATAATCCCAGGGTTGTGGGATCGAGCCCTGTGTCCGGTTAAGAGTCTTTCTTTCCCTCTGTCCCTCTTCCCCACTTGCTCATGCTCTCTTTCTAAAATTAAAAACAAACAAAATTGGAGATAAATGTTAATATTTAAAAAAAACAAAATTATGAGCTGTGGTTCTCAAACTTCTGATTCTCAGGACCCCTTTATAGACTCAAAAATTAATAAGAATCCCAAAAGCCTTTTGTTTATATTGGTTATATCTATCAATATTTTTTGTATTAGAAATTATGACTGAGGGGGTGCCTGGGTGGCTCAGTTGATTAAGCGTCCCACTCCAGACTTTGGCTCAGGTTGGTGGGATTGAGCCCCATGTTGGACTCCACACTGACAGTGCAGAGCCTTTTTGGGATTCTTTCCCTCTCCTTTCTCTCTCTGCCTCTCCCCCACTGGTGCGTGTGTATGCACATGCTTTCTCTCAAAATAATAAACTTAAAAAAAAAAGAAATTATGACTAAGAACATTTAAAAATTATGTTTACTGGGTCACCTGGGTGGTTCAGTTGGTTGAGCATCCGACTTTGGCTCAAGTCATGATCTCACAGTTCATGAGTTTGAGCCCCATGTCAGGCTCTAGGCTGATAGCTCAGAGCCCGGAGCCTGCTTTGGATTCTGTGTCTCCCCTCTCTGCCCCTCCCCCACTCTCTGTGTGCATGTTCTCTCTCTCTCTCTCTCTCTCTCTCTCTCTCTCCTTCTCAAAAATAAACATTAAAAAAATAAAATAAAAATTTTTATTAATCTATTCAAATAACAATAAATCCTTTGTGTCAACATAAATAACAATTTTATTTTTTTTTTTTTTTTTTTTTTTTTTTTTTTTTTAATTTTTATTTTTTTTATTTATTTTTTTTTTTTATGAAGTTTATTGACAAATTGGTTTCCATACAACACCCAGTGCTCATCCCAAAAGGTGCCCTCCTCAATACCCATCACCCACCCGCCCCTCCCTCCCACCCCCCATCAACCCTCAGTTTGTTCTCAGTTTTTAACAGTCTCTTATGCTTTGGCTCTCTCCCACTCTAACGTCTTTTTTTTTTTTCTCCCTTCCCCTCCCCCATGGGTTCCTGTTGAGTTTCTCAGGATCCACATAAGAGTGAAACCATATGGTATCTGTCTTTCTCTGTATGGCTTATTTCACTTAGCATCACACTCTCCAGTTCCATCCACGTTGCTACAAAAGGCCATATTTCATTTTTTCTCATTGCCACGTAGTATTCCATTGTGTATATAAACCACAATTTCTTTATCCATTCATCAGTTGATGGACATTTAGGCTCTTTCCATAATTTGGCTATTGTTGAGAGTGCTGCTATGAACATTGGGGTACAAGTGCCCCTATGCATCAGTACTCCTGTATCCCTTGGGTAGATTCCTAGCAGTGCTATTGCTGGGTCATAGGGTAGGTCTATTTTTAATTTTCTGAGGAACCTCCACACTGTTTTCCAGAGCGGCTGCACCAATTTGCATTCCCACCAACAGTGCAAGAGGGTTCCCGTTTCTCCACATCCTCTCCAGCATCTATAGTCTCCTGATTTGTTCATTTTGGCCACTCTGACTGGCGTGAGGTGATACCTGAGTGTGGTTTTGATTTGTATTTCCCTGATAAGGAGCGACGCTGAACATCTTTTCATGTGCCTGTTGGCCATCTGGATGTCTTAATATGAAATTACCACATTTTCCAAAGGAAAAAATTAGTGGAAAGAGTGGCATCTTTTACATTTTTGTAAGTATCTATAATGCTGACTTCATAGAAGACAGCATGATTCTTACATCTGCTTCACACATTGAGCAGCCATAAAAGCAATGATCAACAGTTTCTAGAAAATGCCACTGGGAGCACTTGTGAAAAAAATGAGACTGGCAAGGGCATAACATCTTCCTATTACTATGAAAATACTTTTGATCTCATGGACATTCCCAGACCACACTTTTGAGAAAACAGACCTAGAGTTCATGAAAAGCAAAACTAAAAGCAGAGTAAGGATGACTTAGGGATATTAAAGAAATTGATTAGTCAAGATAAAACAAAGAACTTTCCTTTTTTTAAAAAAATATTTATTTGGGGGAGAGCATGAGCAGAGGAGGGGCAGACGATCTCTGGGCTAACAGGCTGACAGCAGTGAGCTCAATGTGGGGCTGGAACTCACAAACTGCAAGATCATGACCTGAGCCAAAGTCAGACCCTTAACCGAATGAGCCACCCAGGCACCACTACTTTTTTTTTTTTAAAGAAAATTCAAGAAAAAAAATATATACTGTGATAAACCTCTGTACAGTTGTACTAACTTATTCAGAGTTTACCAATTCAAAATTTGTCATGATTTGGTTAGCAGCTAAACTTAAGGTCATCTCTGCTTAGGTTAGTGGTTCTCAAAGTGTGACCCTGGGACCAGCAGCATGGGTGAGACTTGGGATCTTCTTAGAAAGGCACATTCTCAGCACCACCCTCCTCCCTGCACACCTACTGAATCAGAAATGCTGAGGTGGGCCCCAGCAATCTGCATTTTCACACCTAATGCTGATGAATGCTAAAGCTTGAGAACCACTGGCATAGAAAATCCTAACTTCTTTCTGGAGAAAAGATCACAGAGAGAATTTTTTAAGTATAAGACAATATTTTCCTAAGAATCATTAAAAAAATTAGCCTTCTTCTAAAAAAGTTTTTAATGTTTATTTTTGAGAGAGAGAGAACAGAAGCAGGGGAGGGGCAGAGGGAGACAGAGAATCCAAAACAGGCTCCAGGCTCCAAGCTGTCAGCACAGAACCCGATGCAGGGCTCAAACCCACGAACTGTGAGATCATGAACTGAGCTGAAGTCAGACGCTTAACCAACTGAACCACCCAGGTGCCCCCAGATTAGCCTTCTTTCTAAATAGTCAGAATTAATAAGGCTGTACTATAAATAATATTTTTAAGTTTATTAATTTTGAGAGAGAGAGAATGCACATGGGAGGGGCAGAGAGAGAGAGAGAATCCCAAGCAGGTTCCGTGCTGTCAGTGTAGAGCCCAACTTGGGGCTTTATCTTGCCAACCGTGAGATCCTACCTGAGCCAAAATCAAGAGTTGGATGTTTAACCAACTAAGCCATGCAGGTGCCCCTATACTATAAACATCTCAAGACAAGCCTTCAAAACTGAAATAGATGTGCTCTGGCTTATGAAAATGATCACTTCCAGGACATGCTTCCAGGTTCTTGTCTACCAAGTCATTTGAACTGCATAGAATACAAAATTACAGCCTCTCCAAATGTACTGTTATGAGGCTTTCATGTTATTTTTAACAGACGTTAACTAGATTTATTGTGGTGATCTCTTTGCAACACGTACAAATAATGAATTATGTTGTAAACTGGAAACTGATGTTATGGGTCAATTACACCTGAATCAAAAAGTGTATACTTTCATAAAATTAATATGTGATATAATATAGTTTTGTTTTACTTTGTAAACCAAATACGTAATTGCGTTATTCAGTTTTATCATTGAATAGGCAGAAGTGACATGAAAACATAGAGATCCCCACGTAGAAAACCCTTTCTCAAAGGATACTTCAGATGATTGGTCATAGATACCCAGAAAATTCCCATGTTAATTTTCATCTCTACCAAAATAGTCACAAGAGGCCAGAAATAGCCTCTTTAGGTGAGTATCCAAGAAGTAGCTGTCTTTAATGTGAGTACCCAAGAACCGGAGAAGCTTCTCCAAATCTGTGGTACCTTTTCCACTCTCCCTTTTCTTGTCGTTGTTAATAATTCTTTCTGCTGACAAAGTGCTGCATCTAAATATGCATGAGCAGACTGTTAGAAACTCCTGAAATTCTGCGTTAGAGATTCTGAATTTGTGACAATACCTTTGTGATATCTGCCTCCACTGCCTCCCCAGAGTCCTCCTTTAAATGAGCCGTCTCAAACCGAGGGGCATAATTTTGCTCCTCGCTCCCTGCAATCTGCTGCTGTAGCCTCACATTTTCTTGTTTTACTGAGCTGACCTGCTGCTTCAGTTTGGCATTCTTCCCCTTCTCGTTCTCAGATATGAACTGTAAATTATTAACTTGAGTGAGCAGTTTCTCCAGTCTTGATTTCAGTTTCTGTCGTTCTTCCAGGTTCTTCTTTTCATGTTTCTGAAATTCCTCCCGTAAAGACAGGAACTCGTGCTCTCGGGTCTTCTTTTCCCTTTTCAACAAGTCCAAAGCAGAAGTGGTGGCCTTTTCCAATTCTCCCTTGAGCTGCTTCAGCCTCTCTACCTCTTCTTCTTTCTTACTTAAGGTTGTGTTCATCTCCATGCACTGACTTACAGTTTTATCTTTCTGTTGCATTTCAGTCATGTACCTTTCCTGTAAGTGAACATAATTGCCCTTGACCTTCTTAAGCTCGAGCTGTAAGGTTTCCTTTTCATTCCTAGATTCCTGGAGATGTTTTTGGGTGTTAGTCAAAACCTCGTGCAAGTTCTGCAGTGTCTTCTCGGTATCATTCTTCTCTAGCATCACTCTGTATTTGTCTTCAATTAGTTCTTCCATCTTTTCCTTTAGCTTATTTATGTCAACGAACACCTGCTGCTTGGTAGTCTGCCTCTGGAGCTCTTCGACCTTCTTCTCTAAATACTTGTTACTACACTGCAGGTCTTGGATCAGAGTTTGCTGCCTTTTGTTAGTATGTTTTAATTTCCGTAAGACTTCATTTAAAGCCATGTCCTCTTCCAGAGGTTGTAAGCTCTCCAAACTCTGCTCCATGTCAGGTGCCTTGCTGTCCTCCTGAGATGCTCCACTACTCCAAGAAATGACTGCAGGAGACCAATATGAGACAGTCCCTGGTCTGTCCATGTCCTCCACTGTGACTTCCTTTTGGTGACTGACTGGCATCTCAGGAATATCCCCGAAACTCTGGATTCCTTTCGAAGACACTGAAATCTTATAGTAAATAAAATAAGTGAAAAAGAGTATAAAGATCATAAATTTTGAAATCAGAGCTGGCCTTAAGTCCTAGGTCCCTAGTTTGGTTTTCTCAGCTGTAACAATGATAATATCCACTTCCAATAATACCTATTTAACAAACATACTTAGGTATTAACTGCTAAGTATATATATAGCACCGATAGCAGAGCACAAAGAGTAGGTATATGATAGGTATCATATTTACTTTTACAAAAGAAAAGCTCAGCTTTGATACTCTGACCACTTTGTATGGTGCGAAATTTTCTGAACACATGTACTTTCTTTGACTTCAAATGAATTAAAACAAATTTATCAATTACCCTACAGTCTGTGAGGCCTCTTCTGAATGAAGACTACCTCTTTCTTTTAATGTTTATTTATTTATTTGGGGTGCCTGGGTGGCTCAGTCGGTTAAATGTCTGGTTTCAGCTCAGGTCATGATCTCACAGTTTGTGAGTTCAAGCCCCACATCGGGCTCTGTGCTGACAGTTCAGAGCCTAGAGCCTGCTTTGGATTCTGTATCTCCCTTTCTCTGTCTGCTCCTTGCCTACTCACACTTTGTCTCTCTCAAAAATAAACATTAAAAAATAAAAAATAAAAAATGCTGTTATTTATTTTTGAGACAGGGAACAGACACATGGGGGAGGGGGAGCAGAGAGGGAAAGAGAAAATCCTAAGCAGGCATGAGGCTCAGTGCAGAGCTCAATGCAGGGCTCGATCCCACAACCGTGAGATCATGACCTGCGCTGAAATCAAGAGCTGGGTGCTTAACCGACTAAGCCACCCAGGCTCCCCTAAATGAAAACTACTTTTATTGCCTGCTAAACCATTATCTCATTGCTATGACTCCTGTGAATGTAAGAATGTCAGACGAACATGTTTTGCCATTGACTTTCTGCCCACAACACAGGTTTTAGGGGCTTTTTCAAAGGACAATAAGTTGTAGTAAGAAAATACTGAAATGAATATGACATTAAAAATCCTGTGAAAGATATTTGCAAGGGTGGGCTGTATAACTTCCTAGAACTTAGAGATATTGGACCCCTGTATTTTTTTTTTTTAATGTTTATTCATTTTTGAGAGAGTGTGTGAGCCCGGGAGGGGCAGAGAGAGAGGTAGACAACAGAATTTGAAGCAGGCTCTAGGTTCTGAGCTGTCAGCACTGAGCCTATGCAGGGCTCGAACTCATGACCTGCCAGATAATGACCTGAGCTGAAGTCGGAAGCTTAACTGACTGAGCCACTCAGGTGTCACTGGACCTCTCTTTTAATGGTTTACTATCATTCTGGGATAAAAACAACTATCCCTACAGAGGCCTACAGGTTCTACTATCTGGTCTTGCTGCCTAAGGCTACCTTTCGTCCTCATCTACTACATGCCTCCTTCAATCCAGGCTTCTGTCAGGTACTAGTGGGTGCCATGATCCCTGAAGCCACAGGGTTTTCCACATGTTACTTCTGCATGGAATGCTCTCCCACCCACAGTTCCTTAACTCCTAACTTATCCTTCAGAGCTCAGCTCAATGACCACTACTTCCGGAAGCCTCCCCCAAACTCGCTGACTAGGACAGTAAGACTCCTGTCATTTTATTCACAGCTCTTACCATCCTTGCAGCTTACAGTTTATATGTAATACTATAGCACGTTATCTACACTTTACATGCACTTTATATGTAACCACTCAGAGCCTTATCATAGTTGAAAGTTTACATTTATTTGTGTGATTCTTTAATGTGAGTCTCCTCTACTAAGGTGTTACTTTCATGAGGACAAAAACCACATTCTTTAAAACCATTATATAATCAACACATAGCATAGAGCCTAGCACAGAATAGGTTCCAGAAAGTATTTATTGACTGAATAAATGACTAAATGCAGTGGAAATAGGAAGGAGCAATCTTGAGAAATGCTGATTAAGCAGATTTTTTAAATGCCATTTTCCAGAATCAATACAGGGAAATAAAGTTCTCTTTTAAATAATGCTTCCAAATAAATGAACAAAAAAACTGCTCATACTTGGAAATGAAAAATAGTCATAGCTTTTCTCATCAGACTTAAAATAAAAAGGTATTATTTTTACTATTCTTGGATTATATTTGCCCATACCAAGTCTTAAAACTATTACTTTTAAAAAATTTTCAGAGAGCACATAGAATTTATACTAGTGGCATCTTCAGTGTTCTTAGGATACTACATGTATGCCCAGAATCAATAAGTCAAAAGACAAATTAGTATTTTCACTTTGGTAGAAAAACTAACATTTTATACTTGTTAACTGAAATCCCTCATGATAGAAAAATTTTAAGATTTTCCTGTCAAATAACTTAATACCTCCATCCTTCTTCCTCTTCTCAATCTTTTTCTTACTGTAAACTCTTGAGTTCCAGCCAATTTGATTCACAAATATAAAAGCCAAGGCACCATGTAGATGCTAAGACACATAAAAGGATGAGTAAGACAGAGCCTTGGTCCTCAAAGACATGACCATTCAGTAGGGCTAATCTCCATGTATGGACATGATTTTAATAGAAAAATCTGTTTCTAAATTGATTAAGATCTCAGAAGGTATTTTCCCCAGAGAAGCAATGTCCCTCTTGCTGATTATTAGATTATTTAGTGGTACTTGGAAAAGTCTAAAATTATATACATAGTTTTGGGGGTTTTTTTTGAAAGCACATATTTTAATACTCCACAAGCTATATTGACCACCCCAAAATTTACCTTCTCTGTTGCATAATTAGCTTTCAGATCAAGCTGGTTAAAGCCGTTCTCTTTGTAAAACGGTTTGTCAACATCACTGGGTACATTTTCCTCATACCAGAAGCTCTGAGGTTGACTAGGTTTGAGGGCAGATTCCGTGGCAGCACTTTTAGCCAGTGACATTTCCATGAATTTCACTGTCTCTCCACTGCCGTGGACTACAGGTGGACTTCTAGAAGGTTGTATGACACATTTATGAGCAAATTGCTCTTCATTTGTAGAAGTGCTAGTTCCCAGTGAATTTTCTTCCTTAAATGAATCTTCCTTTATATTAGTGTCTTTTGCACAATAATACACGTGAATTTGCATTTCGGGTTGTACTGTATAAGGTAAGCCTTCTTTCAGATTTTGAAATGTTATCATTTCATTACTAAATGCTTCTGTGTGATGAAATTTGCAAATGGGTTCAAATTGTCTGAAGGAAGAAATGCTGGGGTCAACTAGTTGAGGTAGTACATTCTGTGAGTCATTTCCAATGTTGAAATCTCATTAGAAAGAGAAAGATGGAAATAAGAATTAGCTGTCTATACATTTATATGCTAACAGTTATATTTACATTTATGAAATAAACTGTTGGGAGTCTTTTTAAAATTATATTTATGTCAACATTTTTTTATTGAGTGTATTTCAGTATGGCTTTGTGCTAGCAAACAAAATAAACTACTTTTTACATGGAGACCAGAAGTTCTCAAATGACTGCTACCAAAAAAGTTTGTACATCATTCTGGTCAAATGCCATTACAACAAATTCCAAGATATCTTCAAAATTCTTTTGTTGTACTGTAATTCTAAAATGTTTTGATTATGTGTCCAAAGAATACAAAAGCACAATGAACAGTATAATAACAAACACACATAAACTTGGTTAATCTCACAGCAATCCCCTGAGCCAGGCACTGTTATTATCCCTGTTTTACAGATAATGAAACTGAGACATAAGAGATGTTAAGTCACTTACTTGCCTAATGTCACAGGTTGGGTAGGCGGTGCACCTGGGATTCTAGAACACTATTTCTAAATGCTGTGTTTGTCAACATGACAAGTTATCCAGACTTAAGACATTTAAAACAATTTTTTTAACGTTTATTTATTATTGAGAGACAGAGCATGAGTAGGGAAGACAGAGGAAGAGACACAGAATCCGAAGCAGGCTCCAGACTCCGAGCTGTCAGCACAGAGCCCAGTGAAGGGCTTGAACTCTCAAACTGCGAGATCATGACCTGAGCTGAAGTCGGATGCTTAACTGACTGAGCCACCCAGGTGCCCTAAGAAATTTTTAAAAATCAGAAGTAGAGATGCCTGGGTGGTTCAGTTGGTTAAACGTCCAGCTCTTAGTTTGGGCTCAGGTCATTATCTTAGGGTTTGAGCCCCAAGTTGAGCTCTGGGCTGACATTGTGGAGCCTGCTTGGGATTCTCTCTCTCCCTCTCTCTCTCTGCCCCTCCCCCACTCATGCTCAGCATTCCCTCACTCTTTCTCCCCCTCCCTCAAAATAAGTAAACATTTTAAAAATTAAAAAGGTAAAAATCAGAAGCAAATAGGCAATAAAATGTTACAAAACTAATTAATGATGCCTCCTTCTATCTAAATTCCCTCCTTTCCCCCTCTTGAGAGATAACTACGAAAGCTGGTATGTATTTATTCTTTCCACCCATATTTTTCTGCTTTCATTACTCAACTATGTACCTTAAATAATATATATCAACTTCCAAGAATTGGAAAGAAATACCTAACAGTTCCATTTATTAAGTAGTGAAGCTCAACTTCAGTATTTGTCTCAACAACTTAGATGTTTGAAAATTACACACAAACTGAAAGAAAAATATAATGCTTTATTTTATTCTCATACAATTGAACTTACTACTTGGATGCACTACTGGGTATCACATGTCTCAAATCTTGGAATCAGATAGGACAATGCCAACCATCACTTTCTATTCTACATTGATTTTTGTACAATACTTGCTTTTTATCACAGCAACCTTCAAAGACCCAGCTTTGCAAATAATACTTTATAGAAAGGGTTATAGTATGGTTTTACACTGAAATAGTAAACTATCTTAAGCTGGTAGTTTGTGGAGTCCAACAGATGTCCAGTGTCACAGCTTCCTAAATATTTCAAAATGTCATGCAGCACCCTGGGTGATATGCAGTACACTACTATTTTTTGTGCTTTAAAATTGTATGTAAATAGACTCAAATTACATTTGTAACATATATATTAGACATAAAACATATATATATATATTTATATCCATACAAAAGTCTTTATTTCACTTAAAATTTTGCTTTTCAGACTTAGCCATGTAAATATCTGTGATTTGGTTCATTTTACTGAAGGACTACACTTTAATCCCTTTTTGTTAGATATGTTTCTAATTTTGCTCTTAAAAACAACTTTCAGTAAACATCCTTATACATGTTTCCTTGTACACTAAGAATTTTTGTCTAGGTTCTGGATATACATACCTCAAAGTAGAATCACTGGATTATAGAAAATGTTACCTTCAACTTCACTAGACATTGCAAAATTACCCTCCAAAGTAGCTGTACCAATTTATACTTCCAACAAGAGCATAGAAGTTTATCTGCTCTACTATGTCCCTCCAACGCATATTAAACTGGTATTCATTAAATGGTATTTTGTGGTCATTTGAATAGTCTTGCAGGTTTCCTTTTCTGTGATCTGCCTGTTAGATACTGTTATGGCCTCAATTTAATCTCCCCCAAAATCACATGCTGAAGGCTTAACCCCCAGCATCTTACAGTGTGACTGTATTTGGAGATAGGACCTATAAAGAGGTAATTAAGGTTAAATGAGGTCATAAAAGTGGGGCCCTAATACAATATGACTGGTGTTCTTATAAGGAAGAAAGGACATCTGGGAGGCCTCAGGATAAACCAACTCTTCTGACACCTTGATCTTGGACTTCCAGACTCCAGAACTGTGAGAAAATAAATTTCTGTAGTTGAAGTCACCCAATCTGTGGAGTTTTGTTATGGCAGCTCCAGCAAGCTAATACGTACACTTGGCCTGTTTGTCTATCAAGCTCTAGGGGTCTTTTCCTTATCGGAGTTCTTTATTTTGGATACTAATCTTGTCAATGTATACATTGCATGTGTTTTTAGTCTGTGTCTTTTTTTTTTTAATTTTGTTGGTTATAATTTGGTCATATAGAAATTATTTTTTATTTTAAGATAGTCAAATGTGTTGCTAATGGTTTGTACTTCTCATGTTACTCTCTGGGCCTCATGCTTCTCATCTGGGTAGATACAAACAACCCTTATTCAAAAAGAAAAAAAAAACCGATTTCATAGGATTGTTTGTGGAGTGTGATCATGCATATAAAGTGTATATTAGCACATGGCTATTATTATTATTGCTGTTATCACAGGACACTGACACACACAAATCTTGTTTCTCTGTGTATTGCCAACAAAGAGATACTCACCACCTAACCGGTCATCTAGTGTGCTATAAATTTCTTCAGCAAGTGTGAGTTTAGACTCATCTTCCCTTTTTACATTCTTTATTTCATTCTGTATTAATAATAAAAAAGGCATTAGTGTTAATACTTTAAACAAACATCAGAAGCTTCTTCTAAATGTGTATGTACATTGCTATGTAACTTTTCTCTTAGTATTTTTTGTTGCATGGGTAGAATGTACTTTCCAGTATCCTTCCCTACTGTATATCTGAGCTCCTTTACTAAAAAGTAAAACCATGCTAAGGGAGTCATGATATTAAATGACGTTAAGCAAGTATCTTGCTATTTTAATATTTTAATTTTTTTTGTAAGTCAAATCGTGGTACTACAAACATGAGTATATAATAATGTATAAATCTCTGATAATCCTTTGGAGTCTGTTAAATCTGGTCTAAAGATCTATTAGGGTAGTTGTCATTCAAGTCTTTTAACAGTGAAGATACAGGGTGGGTTCCAGTAATGAGGTGAAATCTGATTTCCAATAGATAAAAATCTATAAAAATTCATGTAAAACTTATTCTCAAAGTTATCTCAATGTTATCTAAGGGAAAGGTTTTGTTAAGTAATATTTTAAATGTTTGAGGAAAACATTGGTTTCATTATGAACAGTGTACCAGGCATGTAAGACAAATGATGCTCTAAAAAATTTGTATCTCCTACTAAAGTCAGCTGGTTACAAGCTTCTATTCAATCATGCTTTTTATAACATTGTTCCACTTATTGAAGGTACCTAAAGAGTATGATAAAAACTGAGTTATATTTTATAAACATTTTTTTAGACTTCTTGCTAATTTAGACCATTCCTGCTAATTAGATTTTAAACATATCAAGAAGAATATCCTTTATTTATTTATTTATTTATTTATTTATTTATTTATTTTTTAAATGGTTTTACTTATTTTTGAGACAGAGAGAGACAGAGCATGAGCGGGGAAGGGGCAGAGAGAGAGGGAGACACAGAATCCGAAGCAGGCTCCAGGCTCCAAGCTGTCAACACAGAGCCCGACGCAGGGCTTGAACTCACAGACTGTGAGATCGTGACCTGAGCTGAAGTTGGATGCTCAACCGACTGAGCCACCCAGATGCCCCAAGAAGAATATCCTTTAAAAAAAATAGTACTATTCACATGTATTGATGTTATATTTACATAAACTTCTTGGAACTCCACTACTCGTTGAATTTCAGAGATTACCTCTAACTCTAGCCTTCTATGATAATACTGTCTTTAAAATATGCTTGTTGTTCCTTTGGTTTATAAATTCTTTATAAAGAATAAAATACTCCGTGAGTTCCAAGACAGAGAACCTCTTACATAATTTAGGAGATTCATTCTTTACAATTTGATATATATAAGATGTTAGACTTTGACTAACACTGTAATACTATGATGAAATTTTCTTTTAAAATGAAATATGAAAGGGGCCACCTGGGTGGTTCAGTTGGTTAAGCCTCTAACTTTGGCTTAGGTCATGATCTGGCAGTTTGTGAGTTGGAGCCTGCATCAGTGCTGAGCCTCTAGGGATTCTCTCTCTCTCTCCCCCTCTTTCTCTCTGCTCCTCCCCCACTTGCATGCACATGCACACACATGCACTCTCAAAGTAAATAAACTTAAAAAAATAAATGAAAATATGATAAAAGTTATCATTATGAAAATAATCTTGAACATTTTAAAAAAGAGAGAAAGTAAAAAACACTCAAAAGCCCACTACCCAGTGAGAAGCAATGTGACCATTTTTCTATGTCACCGAATATACAGTTGACCCCTCAACAACATGGGTTTGAACTTCCCAGGTCCACTTACACAGATTTTCTTATAAATACAGTATAGTACTATAAATGTATTTTATTCTCCTAATGATTTTCTAAATCACATTTCTTTCCAGTATATAATAAAGATAATACACAAAATATGTGTTAATTGACTGTTTGTTATTGGTAAGGCTTCTAGTCGTAGTAGGCAATTAGTTAACTTTTGGGGGAGTCACAAGTCATATGAAGCTTTTCAACTATGAGGGGAGTCAGTACTCCCAAGTGCTGCATTGTTCAGGGGTCAACTGTGTGTCTGTATTATCATATTTAAGGTTTACATATCTACTATACATCTGTGCAATCATCTAACTAGGTTCCTATTGGTAAAAATTTGGTTGCTTCTAGTGTTTAAATAATGCCTTTCATGAAAGTTTACTTGTTTATTTATAATCTCTACACCCAGTGTGGTGCTTGAACTTACAACCCAGAGATCAAGAGTCACATGCTCTTCAAACTGAACCAGTCAGGCACCCCTGATGTTTATTTATTATAGGTAATCCTGCACATAGCTCATTTGCATACTTCCTTGAGATAGAATTAAAAATAAAATGCAATTTCCTCTCACTAAATAGCCCTTTATTTTTTTTAAAGATGTGTTTCTTCAGTTTGTTTTGTTTTTATTTATTTTGAGAGAGAGAGAGAGAGAGAGAGAGAGACAGAGACAGAGAGCGCCTGTGCATGCACATGTCTGCAGGGAAGGGGCACAGAGAGAGGGAGAGAGAGAATCCCAAGCAGTCTCTGCGATCTCACAAACCAGGAGATCATGACCTGAGCTGAAATCAAAAGTCAGACGCTTAACCAACTGAGCCACCCAGGCACCCCACTAAATAGCCTTTTAGATAGTTTATGCCAATTTATGGGTTAGCCCACGTGAAATTGTCAATATTTGTCCATTTTCAAACTATAAAAAGGCAATTACATATGGCACAAACTAATTGATTCCTATTATTTCCCTACACTCCTGCTAGTAATTGTTAAACATTCACCACAATTTGGGACAGTATAATTTTTTTTTAGTTTATGAGAAAGGACACTTGTAATTGTCATTAAGATAAAGTCATTTACATGCAGGGCTCTGTCAATACCATGATGAATGACATCTAAATCATTTGCATGCTGACATACTAGAACATGCTCAAGACCAGATGTCTGGCCCGTTGGGCTCTTTTCCTGCCTCTGTGACCCAGTTGTTGTGGCCATGTCCCCCTGGCTGCATGCTTAGGACTTTGTGTGGAGGCTAGAAAGGATCAGGTTTAATGCTCTATTTGTAACGTTCTACCTTTGGGAAAACTAGACCGTGTATTCCCCTCCTTTGAGCCTCCACTGGAGATTCTTTTACTGTTTTTCGTATTTTTGAGGACATTTTCAGAGGAAGACAACGTGAAAGCCGAATACATCTATACCTCCTAGAACTTACAAGTAATGCACACCTGAGGCAAGTCTGAATTGGTACTGCTGGTGTCCATATAGAAGGGAGAATCTGAGCGAGTTAAGTCTTGACAAAGACTGCTGCCATTCCTGGCATCCGCTTCCAAGTTGCTTTCTAATTTTTCATGAGAAGCATCCACTTCAAAATGCACAGGATCTGAAGGTGATGAGCAAACTTTTTGATAATCCTTGTTCCTAACTGGTGAATGATGAAAGTCTTCTTTAAAAAAAAAACATAATTTTAATGTTTATTAGTATATGTGAACAGAGAGCTTTGTCCCCCATGCCTTCTCACATTAAGAAAGCAGCAAAGTTCAGTGTCCTAAATTTTAAAATGTCATTGGTCAAGTTATTAGAAAAAAAATTTTTTTACTCTGAGTATACCATGGTCACTTTGTATAGTGCAAATACTGATTTGGACAAAAACAAGTCGATATGTGTGGCTACTATCCAATAATTCCCTAGAAGACTTGGGACTCAAAGTGAAGGGAACTCTCAGTTACTTAATCAAAAGATATTTACAAAATATTATCAGAGAACTATTAGGTTCCACAAAATACTGTTTTTCTATTTACTTGGTACTTTCTATTATCTCATTATCAAGTCATATCCAACAATGTAAATCCATTTCCCCCACTTTCCTATGCCACACCCATTCTCTTAGGCAACTGGGCTTGAAAACTTGGAGATGCCTTTGGTATCCTTCTAGCTCATCATTATGAGCCACCCAATTACCAAGTCCCGTCCATTTCTCTTTTAAAAATGTTTTTCGTAACCCATGCTTTCTTTCTACTACTCGCGCCATCACACAGGCCCATACTCTCATGACTTCCTCAGGTCGGGGATGGTAGTGGACAGGATGTCCAATCACCTGGAATCCAAGTTCTTCTGCTGGACTTTCTAGGACTCCCATAGCCTGGACCCACATTACCTATCCAATACTCGCCTGCTCTAGTCAGATCATACTCCTTACTATTTCAGTCTGACCTGGCAAATGCTTCTCTCTCCTAAAGCCTTCCTATACACCCATTCATCTATCTAAAAAATTCCTGCAACATGGGAAATCTCTACAATTCAGCACCTATTTGTTTTACCGTTTTAGCTTTTACCACCCTTTCAAGGGTGTTAGTATTTACAGATTATAAATGCCTCCAGAAGAGTCCATTCAAGATTTTCCAGTAATCACCGCAGCAAACAGCAATGTTGTTCACACAGAGTAAATACTGATCAAATGAATCCTGCAGTCCAAAGATTTTATTTCTATTAAAACTTCTCAATTTACAGTTGCTACCTATTTGCCCGGATTATTTTATTGAATTATCGAATTAATGAACAATTTATTGAGGCTTGATTTGTTTTCCCAAAGCCATGCCATCGTCTGAAGTATAAAAAGCCAGTAAGACAAGCAGGCTAGTCGGGCTTAGTGACAGGCCTAACTTTATGCTCACCTTTTCCACCTTCCGAACACACAAATGCTGCCTAGGCTGTGGTGAAAGGAATCTGAAAAATCTTCGTTTTCCAAAAGCAAAAAAACTCAAGGCCCTTATTTCTTCAATTTCTTTGTTGGTGAACCTAGAACTTCCATTTACACTTTTATAAATTTGTTCACATGGCGCAATCTGTCAACTTACTTTAAAGTTAGGTTTACTTTTTCCATCTTTCATCCTGTCCTTACCAGGTCTTTGCCAACATTTTTAAAGTATTTATTCAGATGTTTGGGTAGATATTCCAGGAACATTATAAAGCTGTTTTAAGATGGGCGCTAAAAGGGTCGTCATTTGGAGTTACCACCAACATTCTAGTTTTAAAATTCTCTCAGTTGTATGACAAACATTTTAAAAATCACTCCTCTCATTTTCCCTCAAAACAATGCACCAAACTTTTCAAGTCTAAAAAGTGTGCTCACTTTCAGGGTCCATAGCTTCTTGGATCCGCTGTAAGGATTTAGCGCTTCCACCTTCCGCACAGGGTTTCGCGGGAGAAAGAAAAACGCTTTACGACCTCATCCACTGAAGGCTTTGAAAAACTCGCAGTTGGCACACGGGCGCGCTGGAACGGCCCTCTGTGACGCCCGCCCACCGCCCTAGCCAGTCTCGGCTCGCTACGACGCCAGGCGGGCTCCCACGCCCTGCGCAACGCCCCACGCCCCAGGGGCGCGGCCGGGGGGAAGGGCGGGACTTCCGGCAGGATTGAGACTTCCGGTCGGGCGGGAGTTCCGGTCAGGGCGGTCCTAGCTGTCCTGGTTGTAGGTTCTTATCTCTCTTAGCACGTGGCGTTCGCTTTTGGCGTTGGAGCTTCTGAGCAGTTTGATAGGCGGGCATCTGCCCAGAGGGGGTTGGATGGGCTGCGTGTAGCGCTGTCTCTGTGCGGTTTCCGTCCCAGCGCGGGGCGGACGGCCTCCAGGGGCGCCGAGGATCTGCGCGCTTCCGTCATGGACTACCGGCGGCTGCTGATGAGTCGGGTGGTTCCCGGGCAATTCGACGACGCGGATTCCTCGGACAGGTGGGCGAGCCCCTTTGGGCACACAGACTCCGTAAGGATTCTGCTGTCTCCGCCGCCGCGGGCAGCCTCGGGCTTTTGAGGGAGACAGGTATTTCATTCGGAGTAGTCTCTCCACAGCCCTTTGCTTCTTTCTCCATGCCAGCCGGGTCTTTTAATCCCACTTTGCGCCAGAGTTCACGAAAGCCACTTGTCAAGGGAGTTCCAGATTGGCTAGCCTCGCTGAGAGGCAGAGTTGGAGACAGTGGTTGGGAAACGTAGATTTTTAGTCTTTAACTGCATTTGGCGTTCAAAAAATATTTGAGCACCTGTCGTGGGCCAGGTTTTGTCCTCGGCGCGGGAGATGGTGGTGAACAAGATTAAGTCCCTTCAGTCTTTGAATTTTACCTTCTATTTGGGAAGGAGGGCAGACAATTAAGTACATAGAGATATTTTATAAACAAACAAAAAAAACCCCACAGATAATATACTCTATGCAAATAATTAAAATCAGTTGGTAGACTAAGTAATGACAGTGTCAGGGATGAGTTAAGTCCACATCTGGAACTAACCTCAGGAGGAGCAGAGGGAACAGCAGTTCAGGAAGAGGAGACAACAATGCACAGGCCCAACGTTGGCATCACTCTTGGCTGTGAAAGAAAGGGCTAGAGGCCAGTGTACCTAGAGCACAGCACAGGGAGTTGAGAAGATGGCTAGGTAATGATGTAGAAGTGAGAAGGGGCCAGATCATATAGAGCCTTATAAGGGATGATAAGCAGTTGGGATATTCTAGGTCTTAACAGAAAGCTATAGGAGGGATTTTACTAGGGGAATGACAATCTGATTTATGATTTAAAGGAATTACTCTTATGGAGAGGATGGTTGTAGAGGGCATGAGTGGAAGCAGTTCAAAAGTGATAAAGTTATTCAGTTCAAACATGAGGGGAGCTAGAGATAGGGTCACGGGATATGTTTTGGAGGTAGAAGTGACAAGGTTTGGTGGTAGATTGGCTGTGGGATGTGAGGCAAAAGGATTTCAGGATAACTCCTACATGAAACATAAGAGTTCCTTTGGAATTCCAAGAAAACGTTTTTTACTTTATATTCACAGTAAAGATTCATTACATGTAGATTTTAGTAGTCATTTGGGGATTTTTTTTTTTTCCAGTAAAAGTATGTTGATCATTTTCTGTGTGCCAGGTCTAGTGTTAGTGGGTAGGGATACATTGTAAACACCACCCTGATTGACACAGAGCTTACATGATAGGAGGGGAAACATTAAATAATTGGACAAATTATTTGTATTAGAATTGGGTAAGTAGTACAAAGGAAAAAGGAGTGAAGAAGATGGGAGACTTTCCTGACCAAATGATGATAATCTAATACTGAAAGGTTACATAAGATTTAGTCAGAGAAACAAGAAGATTTTATTTCAGATGCATTCCAGGTTTATGTTTCCAGATAACCATATAAAAGTCTTTAGGGAAGAAGTAGGAAGAAGAAACAGCCCAGTGTGGCTGGTAAATAGTTGGCAGTAATGGGTATACACTGGTTTACCATCCATCACTGGATATTGTGAAGATAAGCCAATGGACTTTGTGACCCTGCCACACTCCAGGGTCCACTCCACTGGGAGGTGGGGGGAGAGCATAATGTATTGGGTAGGTAGAAGCCAAAGATGCTGCTAAAATCCTACAAGGCAGAAAACGACCTCCCACCACAAAGAATTGTCCAGCCAAGGTTGAGAAGTTCTGGTACAAATGAGGTATAACTTTGGGGCGCCTGGGTGGCTCAGTCGGTTGAGCGTCCGACTTCGGCTCAGGTCATGATCTCGCAGTCTGTGAGTTCTAGCCCCGCGTCGGGCTCCGTGCTGACAGCCCGGAGCCCGGAGCCTGTTTCAGATTCTGTGTCTTCCTCTCTCTCTGACCCTCCCCTGTTCATGCTCTGTCTCTCTGTCTCAAAAATAAAGAAACATTAAAAAAAAATTAAAAAAAAACAACAAACAAATGAGGTATAACTTTAATGTGCCATTGTAGATTGTTGGCAATTAAAGGATCAAATTAAGGATTATGTTTACAAAATCGTAGTAAATAGCAGGTGTTTGATGATTATTCTCTTCCCACCCATGTCCATGGAGATTTGGAACCCTTTGAGCTGTGGCTAATTAATAATCAGGATTGATCACCTGAATTTACTGAACTCTTGTCTGACCGTTTTTAAGCTGGTAGTTCACATTATCAGGGTTCTATGTGGTTCCTGTGTTTGTTCTCTACATGAGTGATCAAAACTGGTGGGACCTCTGTTGAATCTGACCTGCAGACATATTTTGTTTGGTATGCACAGTGTTTGGTTAAAATTAAATGTACCAGTTAAGTGGGAGATTTAAAAGTCCACACTTCGGGCTTCTCTTGAAAAACTAAGATCTGGTAGCACTGGCTCTGAATTTTCACATGGCAGAAAAACACCCTATTGGTTGTGCTCCATTTACTCTGGGCCTGATCTCTGGGTTTGACAATCACCACTTCTCTTACTGAATTACACCCAGACTGCTCTGAATTACACCACTCATTAGTGGTGCTTATGTTTACCACTCCTTCCCTTTATGAATAGGGGTGATTTGAAGTTCTTTGTGTAGCACAAATCTTGATACAGCTTCTTTTGTTGGAGTGGTATTGAGTTCAAGGTAAGGCTGCTTTAGACTTAGTCCCAAATTTTGTCAGAAAGCTTTCCCCCAATTGACTCTTAAGACATATCTGTGAATGGTTTTCCTGGAGTTGGGTCTGGTGTACTGTTCAGAGTGCATTCATTCAGCAGAGAAAATGACAATGTAAATCCTGACTTCATTAAGACCGAAGTGGTTTAACACCTGATGTACTTCTTCTTTAGTAGGACCTGGAGAATAAGCAAACAATGGGAATGCCACTTTGAAAAACAGAACCTGGTATTAAGTTTGAGTTTATTGGGAGATAATGTTGAGAGGAAAACTTTTAGATTTATTGGTATAAATTTAGTCTGTTATATCACAAATAGCTGCATGTATAAATCCAATTAGAGTTATGTGGAAACATGCTGCACATTGTTATTTCTAGTGAAAACATTGACCTGAGGACCATCAGAGAGGAAGATATTCTGTTTGAAGATCTGCAGAAGAATGTGCCTGAGAAGATGGGTGGAGGTGATATGGAAGAGGAGGAGGAGGAGGAAGAGGAGGAGGAGTATGATGAAGACGACTGGGATTGGGATGATGGAGTTGGAAAACTCACCAAAGGTTGTATCTCAAATGCAAGGAGTAACCCACAGGTATTTTACAAATGATCGTATACATCTTTATGTTATTTATGTCTTCTTTTTTCAAAGGACTTTTTGTTGTTCTGGACTTGAATTGGAAGATTTCCCTCAGGTTATGTTGCCCTGTAGCCCCAACCTTTAACGAGTTTTATTCTTCATCCTTTTTGTATTTCTGATAATTTCCTGGATGTAGGTTCTTCTCATAGTACATTTTAAAAACTATTTAAATTATGGTAAGATTAGGAGCTTTAAAGTCTGCATGGGAAAAGATGCAAATAGGCAGTTCACTACAAATGGTTAGGAAACATGGAGAGAAAGTTCAGCTTCCTTAGTAATTAAAAAATGCAGATTAAATATGTAGAAATGCTTTTTTTTCCACTTATGAAACTGACCAAGATGCAAAATCTATAATTGCTGATTGAGTAAATAAGTACTTATTTAGAGGATAAACTGGTATGTGATAAAAGCTTTTAAAACATAAAATAAATGCTTTGATTCAGCAATTCTTTTAAGATTGTGCCAAGAATGGTGTTATGAGAATGATTCTCCAGTATTGTTTATAGGGAAACACTGGAAACAAGCTTGACTAAATTTGTTGTGGGACTGATTTCACACGATGGGATATTATGCGGCCATAAAATACATTGCAGTGGAAAACTATATTAATGACATGAATCTGCCATCACCTACTGTGTACCGGGCACAAGTTATCAGACTGTAGAGCCTGCTTCTCAACTAGAAGTACTCTGTTTCAGGATTTTGCAGAGCCTTAGGATTAACATGGTACATCTTACTAGAGCATAAAGATTTCTGAAAGAGATGGAGGGGGAAAAAACCAACAGTATTTCTTTGAATATTAAAATTGCTATATTGTGGATAAGAATGAGTGCATTTTAAAAATAACCAGATGAATTTCACACTTGTCTGTTTTGGCGAGATGTTGAGCTATTTTAATATAGAGTATATTCTCTTTTAATAAAGATAGAAAAAAAGGCAAGTGTATATGCTTAAATGTTAACTATTGTCTTTGGGTGCTGGGATTGTAGGTGATTAAAATTTTACCTGTGTTTTCTACTGTGAATCTGTATTTAGAAATGTTTTTAAAGTTATATCTGGTAGAAAACTTTAAATAGGTCTATACAGACAGCATAGGTCTATGCAGTCAGCCTCACACTTGCAAGCTGAGATACGCGGAGTAAATCAGTCATTGTTATGAGCCCTTTTTATCTGTACTATACTTCCTTTGAATAAGGGTTCTTTCTTTTTGTTATTATTTTAGTTTGTGTATAACGCCAAGTGTAAGTGGTAAGCCTCATGCCTGATCTTTCCCTTTCTTGAGACAGTAGGCCCAAAATGAAATTCTTAGAACCAGTTTAATGTTGGCCTTAGCCATTCATTATACGTTTTGGAGGTAAATGAACATTGTCAAATTCTAAGTCTATTAACAGTTGAATTAAAAAAATGCATTTAATTACAATTTGTTATTTATAATAATGAGGAATACATTGTAGGGAGGTTAAAAAATACAGATTATACAGACTCTTCATTTTAGCCAGTAACTTTGTCCTATTTCAAATGTCTTTCTAAAAAATTTCTTGAGCAAACATGATTGATTCTTAACCTTTTCTTAGGGTACTCCTTCAAGTATTGATGCTCTGATAGTTAACTGTTAGCTAAGGAGAAAGACATGTAATAACTAACCTTAGGTCTGTATTTATAACTAGTGCCTTCAACTCTGGAACTTATTTCTTCTAGACAAATCAGCAGACTTCCAACTACAATTTGGCCAAAATATCTACTCCAGCAGACAAGGTCTTACGGAAATTTGAGAATAAAATTAATCTAGGTGAGTTCATAAAATATATTTGGGCTATGAGGAAGTTATTCAGAAGCCATGAAGTGTCATAAATTTTGTTAGGTCAAGAAATGAGTGTGTTCAGTGTTACTGGCTGAATAATAATAATGTTTAGAGAAGATAAAAACTCAGTATTTAAAGACCTGGCTTTAGGAAGAGACTTCAGCTTCTGCTTTTTTAGCTCTGTTTGCTCCTCTGCTGTAAAAATATAAATTTACAGATATCTGTTCAAGTTTTCGTCTGTTTTGTATTAAAGTAGCATTGTCTCAGACTAGAATGTTGAAAATACGTTGACCCTTGAACTTGGGGGTTGGGATGCTGACTCCATGCAGTTGAAAATCCACGTGTAACTTCTGACTCCCTCAAAACTTAACTACCAGTAGCCCACTGTTGACCAAAAGCCTCACTGATCACATAAACAGTTGATAAACACATTTTATATGTTATGTATGTTATATACTAAGTTCTTACAATAAAGGAAACTAGATAAAAGAAAATGAAAATGTTAAGTCATAAGAAATACATGTACAGTACACTACTGTGAAAAATCCATATATAAGTAGATCTGCATAATTCAAACACATGTTCAAGTATCAACTGTACTAGAATATTGAATATAAATACATTTTGTTTTACTAGACACTTTTTATGTACGCATTAATCATTTAGTGAGCTGTTGAATGCAAGGAATCAGAATGTTGATTTGAACCACCACCTCTTAAAAAATGCAGGATCATCTTTGTCTTGTGGAAGTTGATTCATTATAAACCTAGCACAGTGTCTCTCATATCCTATCACTGACCTATAACTTGAAATGAAACTGAAGTTTTTAGAGTTAAACTTGGAATTTGGGCAGTTTATATTCCCAAATTAGCCGTATAAAATATTAACAAGTGTCTGAAATTCAGCATATGCAGGTAAAGGATTTTGGGGAGATTCCTGGATCTGGGTTTCTGTGGCTCAAATTAGAGCTGTGATGATGACAGTGACAACACTTGTCACTAAGGAGACACAACTTCATGCTCAACATCTAAAAACATTAATAGTTTTTCATCATTAAAAGATACTTTATATGTAACAAAATATTGGGAAAATAGAGGAGGAAGAGGGAAAAAGTATTCTATTCAAAATGTTGTCTTTTTGTCTTAACTGTTGTTTACATTGTGGATTTTTTAATTTTTAGATAAGCTAAATGTTACTGATTCTGTCATAAATAAAGTCACCGAGAAGTCTAGACAAAAGGAAGCAGATATGTAAGTAATATTTTAACTATAAAACATGGCGGATAGGGACTAATTCTAGACAAATGAGCATCTTGGTTATAATTCTTTTGGAAAGGATATTTCTTTATATGATTAAACCAGTTATTTTCTTTTTCTTTTTAGCTTAAATGAGGGTGTCCTTTCCTTAGTAAGTTGAGAATATTAAGTGAGTTTTAAATGTGTGGTCAAACTATAATCTTGTGAAATTCACAATGTGCTCTTGGGAGGGTAATGGTAAACTAAAATGTAGATTCCAGTTTAAACTGAAGTGTTAAAGTGTAAAAATGCTTCCTTTTAAAAACTTATTAAAAATTTTTCCCTTCCATGAAATGTTTTTAAATTTTTATTTTATTATTTTTAAATTTTTTTAAGTAGGCTCCATGCCCAGTGTGGAGCTTGAACTCACGACCAACCGAGCCACCCAGGCACCCCTCCATGAAATATTTTTAAAAATGTAAGGGAAGATTTAAAATTAAATAGTGATCTAATAAGAACAATTTCTATTTATTCTTCTCAAAACCAGTTGTTTAAGTGCAAGCTAACTTCTATATGCTAAAAACACTAGGGCATTGACATATTGTAGAAAATGACATTAAGTTTATACAACTAGCAGTGTTTGAACTTAAAAACCAACTTTCTTCTGACTAAAAATCACTTTTCTTCTGGTTTATTGCTATCCCCAAGAGATACCAGCCTTTTGAGAACTGCCATAGTCATGTGTTATTTCATAGAAGTGTCTGAATCTTTGTGTTTGAATCTTTGAGTTGAGGTTAGTGTGCTAATAGAATCAGTGTGTGAACTGAAGCCAGTCAGAGTCTGCAATTTAATGCAGAACTCAAGAACTGTCTTTAGATGACAAAAACCCGTGTCTTTGTAGAAAGGGACTCTAAAGAGAAGGTGATATAAATGACTTTAAATCTCACATTAGATTAATAGAATCATTAAAGATTGAAAGACAGTATTAACAGACCCAATGTTTCCTTTTTTGCAGCATGGTTCACCTTACCCCAGCTGCTCTCTTTATCTAATCCTTCTGAGATATGGATAGAATGATTTTTTTCTTACTGCAGATGTGCTCCTTTTGCTCTAGGGAACTGAACTGATGATTAAGGGGACACAAAGGAAGCAACATTGAGCAATGAAACTACAATGAGATTTTGAAATGGGTTATTAAAGAAAGTACCTATTTAGGAATTTTATGGGATGAGATACATTTCGAACTTTTTATTTTGGCTTCTGAATTTTGAATGTCACATTCTTTTTTGGTTTTGGTTAGGTATCGCATCAAAGATAAGGCAGACAGAGCAACTGTGGAACAGGTACAATTTAAATGTGCTTTCATTTTAAGTAGGCATTATAAGTTCTCATTTTAAATTAGCACTTCTTTTCTCTTGGGATTATAGTTTGCATTCATTCTTCTTGCTTAATGCTAATATTACCTAAAATTACTCCTAGTTTTGAGTTTAGAAGTCTACATTTTGAGGGGCGCCTGGGTGGCTCAGTCGGTTGAGCGTCCGACTTCGGCTCAGGTCATGATCTTGTGGTCCGTGAGTTTGAGCCCTGCGTCGGGCTCTGTGCTGACCGCTCAGAGCCTGGAGCCTGTTTCAGATTCTGTGTCTCCCTCTCTCTCTGACCCTCCCCCATTCATGCTCTGTCTCTCTCTGTCTCAAAAATAAATAAACGTTAAAAAAAAAAAGTCTACATTTTGTTTTATTGATAATAGATAACTTAGAGTCATGCCCCCCTCTGTGGCCACCATGCGGTGTTTTCATCTTCTATGAGGATGCAGAATTTACTGGAAGTCCAGAAATCTTTTGTCTTAAGCAAGATATGCAGGAATTTTGTGAGCTTTATTAGAAGGTACCTGTCACAAAGTGAAGGGATAGGGCAATGCCTTCAGATTTTCACTAGAAATCCCTTACTTGGTTTAGACATTATGCTGGTTTTATTCTTTCTGTTCAAGAATGGGGGAAATTTTTCCTAATTTTCCCATATGTAGAGAGTTGTGAATTGGATGTTAGCATTGGCTCCGATTTTTGACGTGAAGGTGGTAAAAAGGGTCAGAACATTGCTACTGCTATCTACCACCCTTCTCACCCCTACACAGAGGCACAAACATTTTGGAATAGTAGCCCCTATGATCCCCAGATCCTTGATATAAGATATGAACCCCCTGCTACTAGCCACCTCAGTCCCCAGCAGAGTAACACCCAACCTGAGCTCCAGAACCATTTGTGCAGTTGAAGAATTCCACCTGTAGTTGGGCAGGAGTGGGTCTGAGATCTGTGTCTTCCTTGTCCTCTCATTTATTTTGTGTGTGTGTGGTTGAAAACAAAGTGTATAGTCCAGCTGAGAGAAGTGAGGCAGCCATAATTTTCAAACACCCTAAAATAACAAAGGCAATAAATCCTTTTTTCCCCCTTTTTCAAAATTAATTTTGAATAAACAATGTATATCTTGGTCTTAAGCTGTCTTTTTAAATATGTATTTGTAAAGTTTATTCCATTCTCCTGTTTCTCTCCCCTATTTTGTTTTTAAGCCATTTTGGTACGTTGCTCCTCCTACGCCCCTGCCTTGGCTTCCTCCCAGTTTTGCAGCCACACAGGTGTCTGCCTGGATTCTCAGCGCGTCGCTTCCCTCTGCTGACCTGTGCAGTGAAGTGGGAATGTCATTTAGGGCCCGTTAGCCCAATTCCCTTTCATTCCTCTCTAGTTGCCATAGTTGCAGTTTGGCTTTTTGTCCTGTAGTCTTTCCAGGGTTGTTTTGTTTTTATTAACCCTAGGTTTCTGGTATGACCGTGGCTGCATCACTGAAGGATAGACCCTAAAGTATAGTTAGATTTGGCCACTTCACACTGTCTCTCTCTGTGGAGCTGGAGGGGCTGCTGTGAGTGTCCCTTGAAATTGCATGTAAATATCTGGCTGGTTGAGTTCAGGCATGGATGAGACCAGGCTTTAAATTCCTTGCTTTCTGTTAAAGAGGACTTTGGGATCCTTTTTACTCAAGATTGATTGCTCTAACTTTGAAAGAGACCCTTTCCCTGATTTACTCATCTATAGCAGAGGTGCACAGACTCTTTCTTTAAAGGGTTAAATAATAGGGGTGCCTGGGTGGCTCGGTTGAGCATCCAACTCGATTTCAGCTCAGGTTATGCCCACATTGGTCATGCTCCATACTCAGTGCAGATCCTGCTTGAGATTCTCTCTCTCCCTCGCCCCCCTTGTCCCATGCCTCCCCAACCACCCACTCATGTGTGCGCGTGTTCTCGCTCTCAAAAAATAAATGGGGTGCCTGGGTGGCTCAGTTGGTTCTGTGTCCGACTTCTACTCAGGTCATGATCTCATGGTCCGTGGGTCCCCCATTGGGCTCTGTGCTGACAGCTCAGAGCCTGGAGCCTGCTTCAGATTCTGTGTCTCCCTCCCTCTCTGCCCCTCCCCTGCTCACGCTCTAACTCTCTCTCAAAAGTAAACATTAACAATTTTTTTTAATAATAAATAAGGAGTTAAATAATAAATACTTCAAGCACTGTGGCTCACAATTTTTTTTTTTAAGCAACTTTTAAAATGTAAAGACCATTCCTAGCTTGCAGGCTGCAGAAAAAAAAGCCATGGCCTGGATTTAACTTCTGTGCTGTAGGGTGCTGACCCCAGTTTAAAGTTGCAAATCCAGGGGCGCCTGGGTGGCGCAGTCGGTTAAGCGTCCGACTTCAGCCAGGTCACGATCTCGCGTTCCGTGAGTTCGAGCCCCGCGTCAGGCTCTGGGCTGATGGCTCAGAGCCTGGAGCCTGTTTCCGATTCTGTGTCTCCCTCTCTCTCTGCCCCTCGCCCGTTCATGCTCTGTCTCTCTCTCTGTCCCAAAAATAAATAAACGTTGAAAAAAAAAAAAATTTAAAGTTGCAAATCCAGTACAGTGACCACTGAGCACTTGAAACGTAGCTAGTCTGGATTGACATGTGCTATAAACATAAACCAGATTTTGAAGACTTGGTGTAAAAAAAGAATGTTAAATCTCTTACTGATAACTTTTTATATTGATTACATGTTGAAATTGATACTGTTTTAGATAGATTGCATTAAATAAAGTATATCAAAATTAATTTTACCTGCTACTTTTTGCTGCTTTTAGTGTGACTAGAAAATGTGAAACTGCTATGCAGCTTGCATTATATATTCTATTAGCTAATATCAGTCTAGAGTCCATTTCTGCTTCTGTTGAACTTGGTAGACTTTGACTTCTGTGTCTGAACGAACTTGTTGGTTTGTATCTTGTTCCTTTGGCTTTCGTGTCGTATTTTATTTACTAAAAATCAGAATAAATAAAAACACCACAATTGAGACTGTCAGTCAGCCAGAATAGCATAGTATTTAAGCTCTTCAGTTTATTAATGGTCAGGTGCTTCAATGAGAAATACTTGATACTATCTTTCTGAACTTTCTATTTTTTGCATTTTTTTAGGTGTTGGATCCTAGAACACGAATGATACTATTCAAGATGTTGACTAGAGGAATCATATCAGAGATAAATGGCTGCATTAGCACGGGAAAAGAAGTGAGCTTTTCTTTGGATGCCTGAATGTTTTCATGTTAGTTTTCTTATTTCAGATACCAAATGAAACTAAGGCACGTAGTAAATAAATGGTGCCTTTAAAAGAAAAGAAAAAAAAAGCATGCACAAGTCAGGATAGTTTAATTAGTGTTTGTAAAAACAGCTTTATTAATATTTATGGCTAGGTAGGAAGTTGTGCACATAAATCGGCCTTTTCACTATTGTTGCTGTACTGGATCACTGAGTCCAGGTAGTGCCCAGGGTAGGCATAGGTGGTCAGATTACTGCAGGCCCCAGTCCTTGCCACATAGTTACTATGGGAGGGGGGCTTATAGTCTAGTTTCTGTGGATAAGCAAATCTCTTTCTCTGTTTTTCTTTGTACGTGGATATGGAGACAGACAGACATGGCATTTGTAAATTAGCAACTCATTCTATGGGAAGCAGTCCTCAGTAAAATTCAGTTTATAAATCATGAGATGTAAGAATGTCTTGAAATATTTTTCACATACTTGATACATAGGGGCACTTGTACCCCAATGTTTATAGCAGCACTCTCAACAATAGCCAAATTATGGAAAGAGCCTAAATGTCCATCAACTGATGAATGGATAAAGAAATTGTGGTTTATATACACAATGGAATACTACGTGGCAATGAGAAAGAATGAAATATGGCCTTTTGTAGCAACGTGGATGGAACTGGAGAGGGTGATGCTAAGTGAAATAAGCCATACAGAGAAAGACAGATACCTTATGGTTTCACTCTTATGTGGATCCTGAGAAACTTAACAGAAACCCATGGGGGAGGGGAAGAAAAAAAAAAGAGGTTAGAGTGGAAGACAGCCAAAGCATAAGAGACTCTTAAAAACTGAGAACAAACTGAGGGTTGATGGGGGGTGGGAGGGAGGGGAGGGTGGGTGATGGGTATTGAGGAGGGCACCTTTTGGGATGAGCACTGGGTGTTGTATGGAAACCAATTTGACAATAAATTTCATATATTAAAAAAAAATGCTTCATGCTTAATTATAAATTGGATCTTATATGTAAATTGGAGCTCAACTTACTGTACGTTTTGGTATGATGTTTCATATTTTAATTGATGTATTCAAAAGATATTTCTTCTACATGCTACTTCAGTTCACTTGACTTTGTTTTTTTGACTTTTGAGGATAGAATCAAACAGTTGAAAATTAAAATACTTTTGTTATTTTATACAAACTTATTTTGTTTTTGATGCAAAATAGGCTAATGTGTACCACGCTAGCACAGCAAATGGAGACAGCAGAGCAATCAAAATTTACAAAACTTCTATTTTGGTGTTCAAAGATCGGGATAAGTATGTAAGCGGGGAGTTCAGGTGAGTGAGCTCAGATTCTTTTTCCAGTGGCCTGATTTCTATATCCTAAAAAAATAAAAACTAGAAAAATAGAACGATTATAATAACAAGTGTTTTTCTTGTTCAAGATTTCGTCATGGCTATTGTAAAGGAAACCCCAGAAAGATGGTGAAAACTTGGGCAGAAAAAGAAATGAGGAACTTAATCAGGTGACTCTTGAGGGCGGGTGTCTGTGCTGTGCCAGGCATACTGGCCCCAGCTCCTTCTTGCTGACAAATCCCAGTGTGGTTCTGTGTAAAGGTGGGGACTCATAGTGCTGTTCAGTTGTGTTAGATCTGAGGTATGCAAAAGAAACCAATTTCTGGGCAAATAGAAACTACCTTATCTTCTCTGTTTTGAGAATCTGTTATAGAAAAATTTTCATTTATTCAGCAAGGGTGAGTCGTTTGAAGCACCTTGGTAGCCATGTGAAAGCATTTAGAATTTATACGGAGGATGATAGGGGGCTGTTGCAGGACTTTATTTTATTTATTTTTTTAATGTTTATTTTTGAGAGAGGGAGAGTGCAAGTGGGGAGAGGCAGAGAGACAGGGAGACAGAGGATTGATCTGAAGCAGGCTCTATGCTGACAGCAGAGAGCCCAATGTGGGGCTTGAATTCACAAACAATGAGATCATGATGTGAGCTGAAGTCAGTTGCTTAACCGACTGAGCCACCCAAGCACCCCTAATTTATTTATGTAAATTCAAGTTAGTTAACATATAACATAGTATTAGTTTCAGGAGTAGAATCAGTGATTCATCACTTACATGTGACACCCAGTGCTCACCCCAAGTGCCCCCCTTAATACCCATTGCCCATTTGGCTCCATCCACCCACCCAGTGCCCTCCAGCAACCCTCAGTTTGTTCTCTGTATTTAAGAATCTTACGGTTTATCTGTCTGTTTTTATCTTATTTTTCCTTCCCTTCCCCTATATTTATCTGTTGTGTTTCTAAAATTTCACATGTGAATGAAATCATATATTTGTCTTCCTCTGCCTGATTTATTTCGCTTAGCATAATACACTCTAGTTCCATCTACGTTGTTGCAAATGGCAAGATTTCTTTCTTTTTCATCACTGAGTAGTATTCCATTTTATATATATCATGTCTTTATCCATTCATCTGTTTATGGACATTTGGGCTCTTTGCATAATTTGGCTATTGTTGATAGTGCTGCTGTAAACATTGGAGTACGTGTACCCCTTCAAATCAGCATTTTTTTTTTTTATCCTTTGGATAAATACCTAGTAGTGCAATTGCTGGGTCGTAGGGTAGTTCTATTTTTACTTTTTTGAGGAACCTCCATACTGTTTTCCAGAGTGGCTGTTGCAAGATTTTAAACAGGGAAGTAACACAATCTGGTGGTCAGACTGATGGGTTATTTTGTCATAGGTATTGGAGTTTAGACAGTTTTGCTAGGTCCTAAACTCTATTATAGTTTCTTTTTCTTATTTCTATCCAGTTGTTTTTAAAAAAAATTTTAATGTTTATTTATTTTTGACAGAGAGACAGAGAGAGCCTGAACAAGGGAGGGACAGAGAAAGAGGGAGAGACAGAATCTGAAGCAGGCTCCAGGCTCTGAGCTATCAGCACAGAGCCCGACACGGGGCTCAAACTCACAAACCACGATGTCATGACCTGAGCTGAAGTCGGATGCTTATCCAACTGAGCCACCCAGGCACCCCTCCTCTTTCTATCCAGTTTTGGACATGTTTATGTATTATTCTTTGTGCTGATCCTTTTATATCAAGTGAAGGCAACTTGCTTAGCTGAGATGAAGTTTTTCAAAAAATTTGAAGTATTTTTTTCTCTTTCAAATAACTTTTAACTTTGTATGTGCCATACAGAGGTAACATACATTGGATACTTTAGTATTAAATCCTTATTTTGAAAGTCCTTCTGAAATCTTCCTGTGTTCAGTTAGCTAGCTAGATGTTAGGTATGAGTTCAACCGTGTTTTGTTTTGTTTTGTTTTGTTTTGTTTTGTTTTGTTTTGTTCTGTTTTGTTTTGTTTCATTTTGTTTCGTTTTGTTTTGTTTTGTAAGTAGACTCTGTGCCCAACATGGGGCTCAAACTCATGACCCTGAGATTGAGAATCACATGCTGTACCAACTGAGCCAGCCAGGCACCCTGAGTCCAACTGTTTTTATTAATCATTGTTTAGCTAGTCAGCTGAAAAGACATACCTGCTGTATCTCATCAATTCTTTTTTTTTTTTTTTTTTAATTTTTTTTTTCAACGTTTATTTTATTTTTGGGACAGAGAGAGACAGAGCATGAACGGGGGAGGGGCAGAGAGAGAGGGAGACACAGAATCGGAAGCAGGCTCCAGGCTCTGAGCCATCAGCCCAGAGCCTGACGCGGGACTCGAACTCACGGACCGCAAGATCGTGACCTGGCTGAAGTCGGACGCTTAACCGACTGCGCCACCCAGGCGCCCCTGTATCTCATCAATTCTGAGATGCACATTTGACAGGTTAATATCTCTGGAATGGGACCGAGTGTTAGAGACTGTGAGTAGTTGAATTGCCAGTGTTGTGTCATTCTTGGTCGTGCATCATGGTGTCACCTAAAAATCACTGGAGCCCTAGAGTTTATGACAAACAATAATACAGTTGAAACCTGTTGGCGCTGCCTCCTAACAGTGATACTAATCTTCTGTAGCCATTATAATTTGCTTTAGATGCTGTGTCACCTTCTCACTTGTCCTTTTACCTGTTTGAATATCACAGGCTAAACACCGCACAGATCCCATGCCCAGAACCTATCCTGCTAAGAAGTCATGTTCTTGTCATGGGTTTCATTGGTAAAGATGACATGTGAGTACGTAGAAGGCCTAATAATTACATGCTCAGAATGGTATTTTTAAGTGCTTTGAAGTATACAGTGTATAAATATTTCCCATTTAAATAGCTCCTTTTATCTTGAAGTATTTCATAGGATTTTTTTTACTATATGAGTGCATAGAGTTAATTTATTCTACCTTTTTTAAATCCCCAAATGCTTCAGAATAACAAAGTTCACCCTGTTTCTGAGAAATGTTTTGTATAGTAGGCTGCAAGAGCACTTGTTTCTTGACAGCTTGTTGAAATGGTACATCTGTCATGAGCCAAATTGTTCAGCAATGAGTTGTCGAAAAGAAGTGCATGTAGCAATGTAGTCTAAAGCAGGAAAACTTGTTCTGGGGCATTTTATCTTAGTTCATTTGATTTTTATTCAAGGCCAGCGCCACTGTTGAAAAACGTCCAGCTCTCAGAATCCAAGGCTCGGGAGTTGTATCTGCAGGTCATCCAACTCGTGAGAAGAATGTATCAAGACGCCAGACTCGTCCACGCGGATCTCAGTGAATTTAACATGCTGTGAGTGCATTTAGTCCTTTAGGAGCCACCTGCGTGGTGTTTCATGTCCTTTAAAGAAATAAAATCCCAATCTAAGAAGTCATTTTTAAATTTTAAAGTTTTAAAGTTGGCTTCCATGCGGTCATAGTATAGGATGTGTTCTCTGCCTCTGGTGACCTCAGTCACAGAATTGACCATCTGATCATTAACAGGCTTCTAGGACTTGGGAAATTTTCTCGGTTTTCATCTCTTGTTAGTCAAGCGGCCTCTTATCCTTACCCACCTTGTTCATCTTATTGGTTATTTCCCTTGCTTTTAAAGTAGAATTTTTTAAGCAAGGAATGCAGGAAAGTAGTAGCATCCAAGTCCTTGTGTGTCTGGCCCACAGGTACCATAGCGGAGGTGTGTACATCATTGATGTTTCCCAGTCCGTGGAGCATGACCACCCACATGCCTTGGAGTTCTTGAGAAAAGACTGTGCCAATATCAACGGTGAGTGGGAATTGGAGTTTCCAGCCAGCTTGTTTGTATAGTGGTTTTGCACTGTTAAGCTGTTGATATGGCCCTAAATCATTTGATACAGCGATTACCATTTGCTAGGAGATTGTGTATTTTTATTCATCTCTTTGTTTCTCTGTAAAGTAGTTGGAATAAACCTTTTCCCTCATAAAGCTATCATTATATTTTCCTTCCAACAGATTTCTTTTTGAAGCACAGCGTTGCCGTGATGACTGTGCGGGAACTCTTTGAATTTGTCACAGATCCATCCATTACACATGAGAACATAGATGCTTATCTCTCAAAGGTGAGATGGGGCGAGGAAGGGAAAGGGAAGAAAATGACAATAGTAATTTGCACTTAAATGGCGCTTCTAGGGACTCAGATTGCTTAGCATATGTTCATTTTGACAGCTTCCTGAGACCTTTTCCTTCTGATTTCACAGATAGGGAATCAAAAGTACAGTAAAAGGCCAATGAGAAAGCCAGGTTTCTTGACATGAAGCATTGGGCAGGATTACATAGACTGCCAAAGTTCATGAATGTTTAGTAAGAGACCTGTTCGCTTTTGGTGTTTCCCTTGTTTCTCAGAGGTCTTTCTGAATCCTAGAATTTTTGAAAGTGTGTTAAAACGTACATAGCATAAAACTTGCCATTGTAACCATTTTTAAGTGTACATGTCACTTAAGTGCATGCACAATGATGTGCCGCCACCGCCACCGTCCATCTCAGAACTTTTCTCCTTGTGCAAAATAGAAACTGTGCCCATTAAACATTAACTCCTCTTTCTTCCCTCCCACAGCCCATCCTACTTTCTGTCTGTGATGTTGCCTACTCTAGGTACCTCACATAAGTGGAATCAAGCTGTTTGTTTCTGTTTCTGGCTGACTTGATCCCCTTAGCGTAATGTCCTCAAGATTCATTCGTGGCATGCAGCACATTTTGTTTATCCATTCGTGTGTGGATGGACACTTGAGTTGCTTCTACCTTTCAGCTGTTGTGAATAATGCTGCTATGAACACGGCTGCACAAATACCTCTTCAAGACCCTGCTTTTATTTCTTTTGGGCATATACCCAAAAGTGGAATTGCTGCATTATATGGTAATTCTGCTTTTAATTTTAATACCGTTTTCCTTAGTGGCTATACCATTTTACATTGCCACCCAACACTGTGCAAGCATTCCAGTTTCTCCATGTACTCACATCCTCGCCATTTTCTGGTTTTGTTTTCCTGTTGGTGTTTTCCTGTTTTTGGAACAGCTATCCTGGTGAGCGTGAGATGGTGTCTTATAGTTGTTAATTTGCATTTCCCTGATGATTAGTGATGTTGAGCATCTGTCTTTTCACATGCTTGTTGGCATTTATAGATCTTCTTTGGGGACATGTCATCCACTTTTTTGCCCATTTTTAAATTGGATTGTTTTTTGTTGTTGAGTTACAGGAGTTCTTTATATATTCTGAATAGTAACCCCTTATCAGATCTGTGATTTATAGATACTTTCTCCCATTCTTTGGGCTGCCTTTTCCCTCTCTTGGTCACACCCTTTTGATTTTGGTGTCAGTGTATCTGTTTTTACTTTCGTTGCCTCTAAATCTAGAATACTGAATACGTGGCATATATGCCCCGAAACAGTTTTCCAGGTTTTATCATACCCTTTTTGTATTCTCCCCTTTCCTTGGAATGCCTTCCCATTTCTACCTTTGCACATTTTACTCTGCCTAGTGAATGTTAGAGCTCAGTTCAAAAGCTTTCTCCAGGAGGAATCAGGCAAAAATCATTGTTTCCACGGGTGTATTTCCCATATTATGTGAGCCTGTAATAGAAGTAGTTGTACTGCATTCTGTTATTAAGTTCTTTTTAATGTTGTCACCCTTTACTAGACCATGAACTGTTAAGGGACAGGACTTCTCTTCTTGTATTGCCTGTACCTCAGTCAGTACTGGTGCATACTAAGCAATTGCATATATTAATTGGATAAGTGGTATCATTTTTATTTCTAAACTCTTAAGCACTAATTTTAGTGTCTGAATGTAAAACAAAAAAACCTAGTACCACATTTTTTTCCTCTTTCCTGTATATTCTAAGTAGAGAACGAATCCAATTTTACAAGCCAGAGACTCTTGTAAAATCTGTCACCTTAGTGTCAGTCATCGTTTGTTCAAAGAGTTTTCTTTGGTGGTTGATGCTTCCACAGCATTAGAGACACATACTCAAAAGGACAATCCACCTTTCCTCTTTCATTTCTTTCATTGTCTATTCAAGAATTAAAGAATAGGTCTTTCATTCTTTGGGTCTCAGTTTTCTGTTAGTAAATGTTTTTGCTAATCATTTAAACATTAGGAAAAGTAGTTTTACTCTTAAGGAAAGGGGTGGGGATCCCCTGACGCTAGATGAGTTTGGTTTATTCTGTTACTTGTGAGCTTCCCGCAGCCTTTTTGGTGAGGTCTGACTGAGAGAGCTAACCTGTATCACTAGAGGTCACTGAGTCTTTTCTTTCAGAAGTGTAGAGGTGATACTGGTAAAAATTAGAGCAGGTTTATACTAAAATTGAGAAATGGATGCATCTTCTATAGGTTGAATATAAAGGAAAGTAACTTTTGATTTCTTTCCAAGGCCATGGAAATAGCATCTCAAAGGACCAAGGAAGAAAGGTCCAGCCAAGATCATGTGGATGAAGAGGTGAGATTTATTATCTACTCACAGGCTTAGGAAACACTGAGTTTTGTTTGTGTTTTTGTTTTTTGTTTGTTTGTTTTAAAGGCATGCTAGGTCACAAACTTGATTTTAAGAGAGAAGCAGTTTTCAAATGACTGTTTTCCTTGTGCATAATTTAACTGAGCCAGATTATATAAATACATTTCACTACATCATTCCACTCGGCAGCCTATGGACAATCTTTCTAGATAGAGAACTTTATTTACTTGAAGAATAATTGACGTGCAGTATTATATTACTTTCAGGTGTACAGCACAGTGATTCAACATTTATATACATTACTAAATGGTCACCACAATAAGTCTAGTTCCCATCTGTCACCATACATAGTTATTACAATATTATTGACCGTATTCCCTATGCTGTATTTTATATGTGACTTATTTAAAAATTTTTTTTTTTTTCAAAGTTTTTATTTATTTTTGGGACAGAGAGAGACAGAGCATGAACGGGGGAGGGGCAGAGAGAGAGGGAGACACAGAATCGGAAACAGGCTCCAGGCTCCGAGCCATCAGCCCAGAGCCTGACGCGGGGCTCGAACTCACGGACCGCGAGATCGTGACCTGGCTGAAGTCGGACGCTTAACCGACTGCGCCACCCAGGCGCCCCTATATGTGACTTATTTTAAAACTGGAAGTTTGTACCTCTTAATCCCCTTCACATATTTTGCTCTGCCCCTTATCCTCTCCCCACCTGGCAACCACCAGCTTGTTCTCTATATTATGAGTCAGTTTCTGTTTGTTTTTTTTAGAATCCACATATAGGTGAAGTCTTATAGTATTTGTCTCTCTCTTTTATTTCACTTAATGTAATACTCTTGAGGTCTGTCCATGTTATCACAAATGACAAGATTTCATTTTTTTTTTTTTTTACTAATAATTTTATTTTACTGTGTACGTGTATCCACAGACATACAAGCACTCCATTTTCTTTGTAGATGGACACTTAAGTTACTCCCTTATCCTGGCTTTTGTAAATAATACTTCAGTGAACATAAGGTACATCTATCTCTTTGAATTAGTATTTTTATTCTCTTTGGTTATATACTCAGAAGAATTGCTGAATTTTATGGTAGTTCTGTTTTTAATTTTTTGAGGAACCTCCATATACTTTTCCATAGTGGCTGCACCAGTTTGCATTCCCACCAGCAGTGCATGGGGGTTCTCTTTTCTCTATACCCTTGCCAATACTGATTTATTTTTGATACTAGCCATTCTGACTGGTGTGAGTTGATATCTCATTATGGTTTAGATTTGTATCTCCCTGATGATAAGTGATCCTGAGCATCTTTTCATGGGTAAGTTGGCCATCTGTATGTCTTTGGAAAAATCTCTGTTGAGGTCCTCTGCCCATTTTTTAAATCAGATTGTTTTTTTGTTGGTGGTGAGTTGTAGGAGTTCCTTCCATAGTTTAGATATTAACCCTTTATTAGATGTATCATTTGTAAATATTTTCTCCCGTTCGGTAGACTGCCTTTTCGTTTTGTTGATGGCTTTGTTTGCTGTGAAAAAGCTTTTTAAGTTTGATGCAGTCCCATTTGCATATTTTTGCTTTTGTTGCCCTTGTCTGAGGAGACAGATCCAAAAAATATTGCCAACACTGTTGTTTAACGTTACTGCCTTTATTTTCTTTTAGGAGTTTTATAGTTTTGGGTCCTACATTTAGGTCTTGGCTCTATTGTGAGTTTATTTTTGTGTATGGTGTAAGAAAGTGGTCCAGTTTCATTCTTTTGCATGTGACTTCCAGTTTTCCCACCACCATTTGTTGAAGAGACTGTCCTTTCCCCATTGTGTGTTCTTACCTCCTTTGTTGTAAATTCATTGACCTTATATGCATGGGTTTATTTCTGGCTTATTTATTCTGTTTCCTTGATCTATGTGTCTGTTTTTGTGCTAGTGCTATAGTCTCTTGATTATAATAAGTTTGTAGTGTAGTTTGAAATCAGAGAGTATAATACTTGAGATAGAGCACATTTTTAAAGAAGCTATTGAAACATGACTCAAGAAGGAAAATCCTGTTTCAGTTCGTGACTGTGAATTTTAAAATGATTTATATGTTGATTTCAGTAACATTGTAGATTTTAAATATTTATGGTAAAAAAGAAAATTGTTTTAGCCTTGAAGATCAGTGGATTTTTTGTGAGTGTGATCCATGTTCTCACAGCTATTAGTGTGATGGATGACTATAAGGCACCCTATATTTATCACCAATTCTGAACCCTTTTCACCATAGCACAGGACAGACAATATTTCTATGTAAGAACATGTTCCTTTGTAAGGCATAACCAGGGCAGCACTTGCTAATGCAACTCCATTCCTTCCTTTCCCACTCAGAAAAGCTTTTGAGAATGCAAATGAAGGGAGAGAGGTGTTATTTTAAGGATAACTTCAAATCATTTCAT
Organism: Lynx rufus; assembly: GCF_022079265.1. Taxonomy (NCBI): domain Eukaryota; kingdom Metazoa; phylum Chordata; class Mammalia; order Carnivora; family Felidae; genus Lynx; species Lynx rufus. The sequence goes on from NW_025814878.1 coordinate 125,347,449, forward strand.
ATTTTATTGTTAGTAACAAATTCCTTTTGGCACACCACACAGCAGATGTAAACACCAGTGTTTGCGGAGAGCCTGGCTGAAAATCAGTGTTGTAGATGACGATAGGTTCCTCTGTGACATGACGGGTGTGGGATGCTCAGTGAATGAGAGAAGCATGTGAATAACACTTTTGGTTTTACTTTCCGTGTGTGTTAGGTGTTTAAGCGCGCATACATTCCTAGAACCTTGAACGAAGTAAAAAATTACGAGAGGGATGTGGATATAATGATGAAATTGAAGGAAGAGGATATGGCCATGAATGCCCAACAAGACAATGTGAGTAGCTTGATTTGTATATAGCAAGCAAATTTACAGAGGAAGCTACTGTCACATACCTGCCTCTTGACTGTTGGCTTCTAATCTAGTGAGATGGCTAATTCCCTTTGCATTAACAGGTCCTTTCTGTGTATTGGATGTAAAGGATGTTCACTGGCATTTGTGAAAAAATGACACATTTGAGTCCAATAGATGATAGTTGCAGAAAATTGAAGATATCTGTATAAGTCTAGGCTATAAATCATTATTATAGTGGGTCTGTTAACATATGTGTTTCAAGGTCTGGAACATTTTTTTTTTCTGTGAAAAAGCCAGATAGTAAATATTTTTGACTTTGCATGCCAGGAAGCAAATTGGAGGCTATTATGTAGGTCATTATATAACAAAGAAAAAATTTCCCCAAGTATTTATTGATGAAATTAAAAGCTCTTTAATAATAATCAATTCCTACTAATCACAATTCCTATTAGTGAGAGAAGAATGGAGTTATTTGGGGGAGGACAATACATTTCATTTAATTGAGATTCAGAGTTAGAGTTTTGTGTCATCAGGTTGGTGGCAGAGTTTCATCTGTAAAAACCATCAGGCTGTGGGTAGGTTGTGGGCAGGTTGTGGGCCAGAGTTTGCTCATGTCTCTTATGTTTGGTGGGCAAGAATAATTCCCACCAAGAATAAACTATGTGTTGAGAGGAGATAAATTTTAGGCTCCTTTTAATAATCACAGAAGGTACCGGTCAGCTCCCAGCGTTCTTCCATAATATTACAGGGTGTGTTCTTCACAGCGTAGGTTTATGTTGACTCTTCTTTTTTGTCTCTTTGGTTATAAGATTCTGTACCAAACTGTTACGGGAATGAAGAAAGATTTGTCAGGAGTTCAGAAGGTATGAGAACATGTGTTGCTGTTCACTTACGTGAATACTCCTTTGGAGGGTATAAAACTTGATGTATACTAGAATTAAATTAGCAGTGATATTATATTAGTATAGATCCTTTCCAAGTTCATGGGAATTTTCAGAAATGCCCTTTTTTTGTTCATTCTTTTAACCCTAAGACTGAAATTTGGGAATTTACGGTTTATTTCTCATTCTGCCTCCGAATTGTTCTATTGTTGTTGCTGAGGCAGTGATATTTTTTATATCCTGGTCTTCATTTGTGAAATTATTGATGATAGCCATGTATTTCTTAATGTTTTTACAGTCAGCTTTAAAAAAAAAACAAAGACAATGGTATCTGGTCTCTTACTGCTTTATAACCTGTTGAAGAGCAATCTCCTCATGAGTCTAGCAGTCTTATACCGCTGGATTCCTTAGGGGTTTTTTCTTGGAAAAGTCTTGTTTTATTTTGTTTTACATTTCAGGATGGTGCAGATTAATTCTAATTAAGCAGTAGTAAATAAAGGCAGTTCTTGTTATTTTAATGTTCTTAACTAAAGGCTTAAATGTGAAGGATCATAGTTTGCTTTTTGAAAATTTGATGTGTGTTTGTTTTTGGAAGAATCAAATTAGGAAAACTCACATACTTACTATGTGTTATATATAGCAAGTGTTACAGGGCTGTTGTGCCATGAATTCCAGGCCAGGAACATTTTGTTAAAACTGGCCAGGAAACCTTTTTGTACAGTTCCCTTTTAAAGTTTACTTTTTATTATAAAAAGAAACCTCTTGTTCTTTAAAAATGCTTTCTGCTAAAACGTCAGAAAAGAAAATCTCTCTTGTTTAAATATTGGTTTCCCTTTTGATTAACAATAAATTGTTGCTTAAAATCGTATTCATAGGAAAACAGCTGTGAGATTATCCAAATAAATCTTCTAATTCTTACTTCCATCTATATTTCACATCTTTCGATACTCCAGCTCAGTTCTGTCTTTGATCTGAGTCACCCAGGAAAGCCCCAGTTCCTTCATTTGGGTATGTTCTTGAGCCTCACGAGATGGGCTGTTTTCTAGCTTCTGCCCTGATGTTCTGTTGTTTTTGATGCTTCAGTACAGGATGTTGTTTTTCAGTGTATATCTGCAAGGCTAAAAAATCTGAATTGTGGCTTTAACACATTTAACAATAGATAACTAAGTGGTTTCGAATGACATGGTTTTGTAATATTTTCAAGGTTCCTGCACTTCTGGAAGATCAAGTTAAGGAAGAGGCTTGTTCTGATTCAGATGATGCTGGAAGCTCTGAGTGTTCTGACACAGACTCTGAAGAGCAGGGAGACCAGGCCTGCTCCAGGAAACCCGCTGCTGACCCTGAAGTTGATAAAAAGGTTAGTGAGAACTCAGATTCCCTTGTTCTTCAATGTGGCAGCAAAGCCAGCCTCATTTCTCTTTGTTCACATATCTAGATTATGATGGCAGAACATAGTATTGATCAGTAAGTACTTCCAGTTGTAGATCTAGTTTCTAAGTGTGAACTTTGCCTTTGGAAGTCACACTGTTTAGGGATTGGACTGCTATTAAGAGGTCCCTGGGCACTGCCTAGAGAGAAGGACACACTGAATTCATTGATCAGAAATGATTGTAATTCACTTGAAATACAAATGATGTTGGAGTTGTCCCATGATGAAATATTGAAACGCCATTTTACAGGGGATTTGCAGCCCCGCCAAGTGTAGCCAGGATCTAAAAGACTTACTCCACTCCTAGCCATGGACAAGAGACACTACTGACTGAATGATACATGACTGTAAATGTTACTCTTCATTCTTAGCTTGATCCTTTAAACCTTACAACATGTGGGTCCTAAGACTTCTGAGAGACATACCGAGCTCACGTGCACAGAATTTTCTCTTTCAGTCTACTAGAAATGCTTAGTCTGTTTCCAACCTTTATTTCTCTTAGAGTATGAAACTTGTGAAGAAAATTAGTTGCAAACATTTAATAATCCTCCCAGATATTTCTGTTTGGCAGTCTTCAAATTTCTTTCTTTTTTCTTTTCTTTTCTTTTCTTTTCTTTTCTTTTCTTTTCTTTTCTTTTCTTTTCTTTTCTTTTCTTTTAGAGACAGGGTGTGGGGGAGGAGCTGAGGGTGGGGGGGAAGAGACAGAGAGAAAGAGGGAGGGAGGGAATCTTAAGCAGGCTCCATGCTGGGCATAGATCTCAGGATCCTGAGATCATGACCTGAGCAGAAATTAAGAGTCACTTAACCGACTGACTAATCTAGGTGCACCTGGCAGTCTTCAGGGTTGTTTTTGTTTTTTGTTTTTATTTTTTTTTTTCGTATTTATTTTTGAGAGAGAGAGACAGAGTGTAAGCAGGAGAGGAACAGAGAGAGAAGGAGACACAGAATTCGAAGTGGGCTCCAGGCTCTGAGCTGTCAGCACAGAGCCTGATGCAGGGCTTGACCTCACGAACTGTGAAATCATGACCTGAGCCAAAGTCGGACGCTTAACTGACTGAGCCTCCCAGGCACCCCGTTTTTTTTTTAATGTTTATTTATTTTTGAGAGAGAGAGTGAGTGTGAGGCAGGGAGAGGCAGAGAGAGAGGGAGAGAGAGAATCCCAAGCAGGTGCTATGCTGTCAGAGCAGAGCCTGATGTGGGGTTCGAACCCAGGAACCTGGGAGATCATGACCTGAGCCAAAATCAAGAGTCAGACACTTAACCAACTGAACCACCCAAGTGCCCCACAAATTTCTGTTAAGAAACTCCAAAGACAAATTTCGAATGAAATTTCACTACCAAATCATAATCATTTTCATCTAGTTATATTCACTTTTATCTTTTCACATATATTTTTTTATTTAGTTGTAATAGTAAAGTTAATACCCTGAACAAATGAAGTCTGCAGGTTCTTTTAGTTTATTTTTGTTTTTTTTACAGGAAAGAAAAAAGATGGTCAAGGAAGCCCAGAGAGAGAAAAGAAAAAACAAAATTCCAAAACATGTGAAAAAAAGAAAGGAGAAGACCGCCAGGATGAAAAAGGGCAAATAGAATCAGAACACCACAACATAAGAGTAATTTACCATCTGTCACTTTTCTCACCCACGCTGTGAGCTATGAGCTGCGTCTTGAAGACGTGCTACTGATTTTAACTGAGGTTATCACGGCAGTGTCATGAAGACGGAGTTACGTGTTCTCATCTAATTATGTAAAAAGCTCTAAGCTCTCTTATCTAGACCCAGTCACTGCCTCTGTGTGGTATTGACAGAGGATTTATTTAAGCAACTATATGAAGAACTTTGTACAATTTTATTTTTATATGTATTTTTTTCTCCTGCAGTGTGTTTTTTGAGGCATCATAAATGTTATAATGTAATGAGCATTCATCGTCTTTAAGTGTAAAGGCACTTTGGACAGACTTGGCAGATTGTATTTGCTTTGTTTGTACATGCCAGAGACCCATCTGAAATCATTTGATCACAGGGCCACGGTTTCTGTAGAAGGGAGTTTCCCTTCGAAGAGAATTCACATGGCTGTTGACATAATCATTCACTGCAACTGTTACGACCGTGAGGTATGCATTGATGCTCATTTGTGATGCACTTATGCATCATCTCTGATACTCTTTTGAGTTCAGACATCCCAGTTCGTAATCTGTTTCACACTCTGCTGTTTGGCCTGTTCATTCACTCATCAAATATTTGAGTGGCTCAGGTGCTAGGGATACAGAAGTAAACAAAACCAAAAAATTACTACCTTCAGGTAGTTTACATTTTGAAAGGAAAACATTAAACAAGTAAATAAAAAACAGTGTCTGAGTAGGTGGTGAATTCTGTGGAGAGAAAGGATGCAGAAAAGAGAGAACTCCTGGGGAGGAAGGAGGCTGCCATTGTCAAACAGTCCACACTAAGCAGCTACCTTTGAGCAAATACTTGAAGAATGTGAGTCGTGTGCATATTCGGAGAGAAGGGTATTCCAGGCACAACAGGTGGGAAGGCCTTGAGACAGAAGTGTGCCTGAAAGTTCTAGAAACAAGAGACTCCCGTAACTGAGAAAGAGGAGATCCGATGGTGCCAGGCTATTAGAAGGTTTTGAGCAGAGGAAGGATACGATCTGACTTGGGTTTTGGGAGGATCTTGATCTCTCTAGCCTTTGTGGAGTCCTGAGTAGGAAGCAAGGGTGGGAGACCAGTGGGTGGTTACGGTGGTAGCCCACGTGAGCGATGGTGATGACTTGGTCTAGGATGGTAGCAGTGGACTTAGAGCAGTGGGATTCTGGGTGTAACACAAAGTGGAGCAACCCTGATGTGCTGAGGGGAGTATGTATCAGGCGTGTGACAGACAGTGAGGGATGACTTCAGGATTTGTGACCCAAGCAACTGAGAGACTGTTGGAGTTGCCACTTCTGTGTTGGGAAGGAATGTGGCTGGAGCAGGTTTTGGGGGTAAGAGATGAGATAAAAGCTTACATTGCAACAAAGCACAAAGGTCAAAAGAAATTAATTTTTAACTTTTTACCATATACTTTATGTTAGAAATGTCTGTTTTAGCCCTTGCATCAGAAACAGTTGCTACAAATAACCTTAGTTTACCTTAAACTGAAGCTTGCACCTGCTTGTTTGAAGGTTGGTGGGCTACTGGGGGTGGTCAACTAAGCTTTTAAAATATTAGATCACGTTTATTATGTTCATACGATCTTCTCCCTGACTTCAAAAAGTTCAAAATGCAGAATGTAATTCAGTGAAATACAACAGCCCCTCTAAAATATTCTACAATTAACCAAAGGGAAAGCAGAAACAGACTTAACAATTCTATACACCTTTGAGGGTTTTCTCTTCAGGATCTTCCCTATGTTGTATTTGTTTGGTCTTACTCTCTGACGGGGTGTATTTGAAGAGGCCAAGTTTCTCAGTGCTATCTTTTGGTGAATCTAATGTAATTATGAAGTTTGGAATCAATTTCTCTTGGGCAGAAGTAGTGTCAGCAAGATACAGGGACAATTCCTTCTCATTTGCATTGCTTCCGGGAGGAAGTGGCTTGTAAAATACCAAAATTTGGGACTATAGGGAGATTCTAGGGGGTGTCTGGGTAGCTTGGTTAAGCATGAGGGTCGTGAGTTCAAGCCCCAATTTGGGCCCCATGCTAATTTGGGCGTGGAACCTACTTTAAACAAAGGGGGGGTAGATTCTAGTTTGAGGAACATTTTTCTAATAACTGTCTTGCTGATAGGCTGTTTCCCTGTTTGGATTTGTGGGCCACTGGTAATATTCCTGGCAAACTTGTCTGAAACTGTATGTCCCCATTCCTGTCTTTCTCACCAGAAGGCTTAGAAGGAGTCTCTTCTTAGGCAGACTTCTAGAGCTATTTGCTGACTTCAGTTGCAATTGAATTTTGAGTGCCTGACAGGTTTTAAGTGCCCATGGATTATTGGTTGTACAGTTACTTTCCATCTGGAGGGATGAGGTTTGGGTCTTTGACTCAAAGGCTGGTACATAATTTTGTCAGTTGTACGTGTATCTGATTTCCTGTCATATTTTGTTGATACTTAATCCTTTCAAATAATGTACGTTCTTTCTAAAAGTTAACTGTGAGAAATTTGGATAATTTCTTTGAAGCACAAAATCACAGCTATCTCCAGGGCTGCTCTAGGTGTCATCCTTTCTGTGATGAAGCAGTTTGGGACCAGAACTTGCACAGGCCCAGATGCTCCAGCATTTGAGTACGGCCTTGCAGCAAAAAGACAGGAACTATGGTGGCACTATTTGTCTCAGTCTGACAAGTAGGAAACCCAGGTTTCTGTGCTGGCATCAGGTTTCCTTCAGTTTTCTCTCTCCTTGATGAAGATGGACTCAAGAGGTTGGAAAACGTTTTGGTTTGGTACAAAGGGTTGTTTGAGATGGTCTCTCCTTTTCAAGAATGTTCTGTTGAATTCAGTGTGAGCAGCTTGCTGTTTTTTGGTAGTGGGCCTATCCTGTTTTGTGGCTGTGATCTCATTAGTCTTTTGGATTGGCAAATGAAGAGTTGAAAAGTTCTAAAAGCTGGTAAAAAAAAAATTCAGTTTAAGGACATCTCAAACGTCATGGGCTCCAAAGGAGGACATTAAAATCTTTTTGTTTTCAAAAGCTTGACAGGTTTTCTAATTTTTAGTTGTTTATACACACAGTAAGTAGAGACCATGACCGTTCAGAGTTCTACCTTGGGGGTTACTTTGTCATGGTGAAAGAGTTGCACTGATCAGCATCTCCTCAAAGTATAGTTTCCCAGGAAGATGTTTTATGAGCACATCAGATGGACACAGCTTTCAACCATGGGTAATCATTAAGCAAGAGCTCTTTATGCTGTGTTTTGAATCGGATTAAGTTGTCACAGTCCCTACATTTCGGTTGCAGTTTTTAACTTCTGTAGCCTTTGGGTTTGTGTTGCCTTGGACATAAAGACTTTTGTAAATGCCCCAGGGCAAATTGGAATGCTGGGTATCAAATCATCTAAGCTAGTTTCCGAAGGAGAAGATGCCTTTCTTGCACCTGTGTTCTCCATGCATCTTGGTCCCAGTTGATAGTGTTATGGAAACCTCTGGACTTGAATTTGAGGAACCAAGACTTGAATTGGTGGAATTCTTGACTTTGGTTTTCAGCTTTCCTTCATCTTCTGTGTCACTGCACATCGTGCTTTGAGTGCTGGCAGGCCATGAGTGTGAGAAGGTGGCTGTCCTACAGCTAGAGTAACCACACAGCCACACAATCTTTGTCCTCATTCCCCCCCTACCCAGAACGGTAAGGAGGTCATCTAGTGTGTGAGCAGAGCTACTTGTAGCTCTCTGAGACGCTTCCATGTCTCATGAGTGCTACTTAGTAGTTTTTGTTTGTTTGTTTGTTTAGTAGTAGTTTTGTTTAAAGGCTGATCAACCTCATCCTCTTTGGATGAGATTTTTAACCTGCGTAACCACTGTATATGACCATCATGGGGTTCTAGATTTGTCACTGAAAAAGTGGTAGGTCCTTGGGGCCAAAGAATTGTTGGAGTCATGATACTACTAGAGTGCAGAAGTTGGAAAAACAGAGGAGGCCAGAGAAAGGTATGTTTAAGGTCATACTAATGGAAAGTTGCCCTTGGACATATCTGCGGTGCAGCCATGGGTGGGAGTGGCCACGGGAGGGTAACAGACAAAAGCATTGAAGGCCGGAAGGCCAAGAAACTGAGGCTAGGGCATGGCAGGGCCATCTGTGTTAGGACAGGCCTAGTTTTAGAGTGTCTGTAGGAGCCCTCCTTCAGTCTTCAGGGAGAGAAGGGAAGTGAGCCGGGGAGGGTGTGGCATCGATGCTTGCCACTTGGAGGGGAAGTGAGCAGTGTCTGATGACATGAAACTAAGGGTGGCAGGTCGAGCAGTGCCCCCAGGAGAGCCAGAGTTTAAATGCAGTAAGTAAAAGGGAACCCTCAGAGGAGATGCTGAGGACACAAGGCTCTTGTGTCTGACAACGAGTTCTGAAAGGCCCCGTGGGAGTGTTTCAGGACTTAGAAAGGGAAGGGATCTATTTGAGCTCAGGTGCAGGCCAAGCCTTGGTGGTGTTGGCGGCCTTCAGGTTCTCAGAACCTGATGCCATGAAGTAGATGCGGCGACCTCTGTGGAGATAGTAGTGGGGCCCACCTCACAGAGTTCCTGTGAAGGATGCTGAGGAGAGCTTGGTGAGGGGTGGAGCAGGCCTTCAATGCCTAGACCCATTGCTCAGTCACTGAAAGTGGAACAGCCAGACACGTGGGCGCTCCTGTTGTGGAGTAGGAAGAAGCGCAACACAGCCACCTGTGAAGTATCTTGCCTCCTACAGAAGCCACTGAGCCTGAATCCAGGTAGTCTCCAGATGTGGTCAGCGGTTATAGGAAATACACAGCACACAGGGGCTGGATTAACTGAGGCTGGGAGGAATCAGTCATCCAAATCCAGAGTCAGAATATCTGTCAGGGAAAAAGGAAGAAGCACTGTTGCAAAAAGTGGAAGAAATCTAAGAGGCATGCATGCCAATGCTGGAGACGTCGTTTGGATCCTGATTAGACCAAATCAATTGTAAGAAGATGGGCTTTTTTTGTTTGTTAGGCAAACAGAATAAATTTAAAATGGAGTAGGTATTCGATGATGATAGGAAGGAATTGTAATTTTATTGGATATGAGGGTGGTATTGTTCCATTTTAAAAATTGTGCTCTGTGTGGACTGAAGACTTTATGGGTCAGACAAATAGGATGTCTGGGATTGCTTGAAAATACTCCATCTTTATCCCCATCCCTGCAGTAGACAAGACAAGATCAGAACATTAGTGAATGCTAAAGCTGAGAGTAATGGGTGTATAGGATTCATTGTGTTATTCTATTTCTATGTATAAAAGTTTCCATAAAAGTGTTTTTTAAGATGATTTAAAGCATATTAAAAACAGGGCTTGTCACTTAGTGTCTATATACTTGTCTTATTATTTTTAAGTAACTGTTTTTGCCTGAGCATCAAGGTTTAACCATGTGGGCCAAATAAAGTCGGTATAGGCAGAATCGTGATGCCTACTGGTCCTGGACTCGCTTGGTGTCACTTGAAATGAACTTTTGGGTCTGAAATTCAGATGCCACTAGTAGGGTGCAGTTGGAGAACCTGTATAAAGAACAAAGGCTGATGGAACCTTTAGTTCTGCTGAACCTGATCCTTGTTTTAAAATATGATGCCACCTTCTGAGTGCCCTGTCCTAACCACTGTTTGGCATGGCTGTCTGCCCACTTCCCTGAGGCCCCTACATTCTTTATTACCTTTGCACTATTTTTCTAGAGCTCTTCTAACTCACTTACTTGGATATTGAATTTACTTCTGTATATCACGTGTCTTCGCTCACTTCCAAAACTCTGATTAGAATGTAAGCTTCATAAGGGCAAGGATTTTTACCTTTGTTCAGTTTTGTATCCCAGCACCTAGAATGTTGTCTGAAACATAGTAAATGCTCCATAAATATTTAAGTGAATGATAGGTCGTGTTCCTTAAACAAAAATGAGGGTATTACATCAATTGGATGCGCCCCTCATGTTCATAACAATGAAAAGTAGAAGTTGATGTGGACTTCTTTGTACCCTCTCTAGCCCTACCCTGACCAGCGGTGTCCACTTTAAAGTGGCTGACCCGAGCTTTGTCTGTAGGCTATAGCACTGCCCCTGTGACACTCAAGTCAATGGAACTGATGGGTTTTTGTTTTTAATATTTATTTGAGAGAGAGCATGTGTGCACGAGAGCAGGGGAGTGGCGGGGGTGTCGGGTGGGGGGAGAATCCCAAGCCTGTTCCTGCACTGTTAGCACAGAGCCAACGCTGGGGCTTATTCTCACGGTTCATGGGATCATGACCTGAACTGAAATCAAGAGTTGGACACTTAACCGACTGAGCCACCCAGACGTCCCTGGAACTCATGGGTTTTAAACCAGATTGATATTTTGACTTTGACCATGTGACACCATTTGAGCATTATCCAAAGTGCTCAGCCAAAATTGGATTGACTGATGAATTCTTCAGTCACCACAATGTGTAACAATGGGAATCTTTGAAACCAACGTTTGTGTTTACACATTTTGTCATCTTTTCTAAAATATAGACTGAATAGACAAAGTTTTTAAGATAAATTTATTTTAAAAGATGGTTCTGACTTGAGGGGTACCTTGGTGGCTTAGTCACTTAAGTGTCCAACTCTTTTTTTTTTTTTTTAATTTTTTAGTTTATATCCAAGTTAGCATATAGTACAATAATGATTTCAGGAGTAGATTCCAGTGGTTCATCCCCTATGTATAACACCCAGTGCTCATCCCAACAAGTGTCTTCCTTAATGCCCCTTACTCATATAGCCCAACCCCCCTGCCCACAACCCCTCCAGCAACCCTCTGTTTGTTGTCTATATTTGAGTCTCTGATGTTTTGTCCCCCTCCCTGTTTTTATATTATTTTTGCTTCCCTTCCCTTATGTTCATCTGTTTTGTATCTTGAATTCTACATATGAGTGAAATCATGTTATATTTGTCTTTCTCTAATTTTGCTTACATAATACACTCTAGTTCCAAGAAAGTGGTCCCGGTTCATTTTTCTGCATGTCACTGTCCAGTTGTCCCAACACCACTTGCTGAAGACACTGTGTTTATTCCACTGGATATTCTTTCCTGCTTTGTCGAAGATTAGTTGGCCATACATTTGTGGGCCCATTTCTGGGTTCTCTATTTTGTTCCATTGTTCTAAGTATCTGTTTTTGTGCCAGTACCATACTGTCCTGGTGATTTTTGTAACACATCTTGAAGTCTGGGATTGTGATGCCTCCAGCTTTGGTTTTCTTTTTCAAGATTGCTTTGGCTATTTGGGGTCTTTTCTGGTTCCATACACATTTTGGGATTGTTTGTTTTAGCTCTGTGAAGAATGCTGGTGTTATTTTGATATATTGCATTGAATATGTAGATTGCGTTGGGTAGGATCAACATTTTAACGATATTTATTCTTACAATCCATGAGCATGGAATATTTTTCCACTTTTTTGTGTCTTCTTCAGTTTTTTCATGAGCTTACTAAAGTTTTCAGCATATAGATTTTTCACTTCTTTGGTTAGGTTTATTCCTAGGTATTTTATGGTTTTTGGTGCAATTGTAAATGGGATTGATTCCTTGATTTCTCTTTCTGTTGTTTCATTATCTGTATAGAAATGCAACAGATTTCTGTGCATTGATTTTATATCCTGAGAATTTGTTGAATTCATGGATCAATTCTAGCAGTTTTTTGGTGGAATCTTTTGGGTTTTCCATATAGAGTATCATGTCATCTGCAAAGAGTGAAAGTTTGACTTCCTCCTTGCTGATTTGGATGGCTATTATTCCCTTGTGTTGTCTGATTGCTGAGGCTAGGACTTCCAATACTGTGTTTAATAACAGTGGTGAGAGTGGCTATCCCTGTCACGTTCCTGACCTTAGGGGGAAAGCTCTCAGTTTTTCCCCGTTGAGGATATTTGTGGTGGGTCTTTCATACGTGGCTTTTGTGGTCTTGAGGTATGATCCTTCTATCCCTACTTTCTTGAGAGTTTTTATCAAGAAAGGATGCTGTATTTTGTCACATGCTTTCTCTCCATCTTTTTAGAGGATCATGTGGTTCTTGTCCTTTCTTTTATAGATGTGATGTATCACATTGATTGTTTTGTGAATATTTAACCAGCCCTGCATCCGAGGTATGAATCCCACTTGGTCGTGGTGAATAATTCTTTTAATGTATTGTTGGATTGGTTGGCTAGTGTCTTGTTGGGGATTTTTGCATCCATGTTCATCAGGGAAATTGGTCTGTAGTTCTCCTTTTTAGTGGGGTCTTTGTCTGGTTTTGGAATCAAGATAATGCTGGCTTCATAGAATGGGTTTGGCAGTTTTCCCTCCATTTCTATTTTTTGGAACAGCTTCAAAAGAATGTTCTTTAAATGCTCTTTAAATGTTTGGTAGAATTCCCCTGGAAAGCCATCCAGTCATGGACTCTTCTTTTTTGGGAGATTTTTGATTACTAATACAAATTTCTTTACTGGTTATGGGTCTGTTCAAATTTTCTGTTTCTTCTTATTTCAGTTTTGGTAGTTTATATGTTTCTAGCAATTGTCCATTTCTTCCAGTTTGCCCAACTTATTGGCATATAATTGCTTGTTTTATTCTCTTATTATTGTTTGTGTTTCTGCAGTGTTGGTTGTGATCTCTCCTCTTTCATTCTTCATTTTATTTATTTGGGTCCCTTCCTTTTTCTTTTTGATCAAACTGTCTAGTGGTTTATCAATTTTGTTAATTCTTTCCAAGAACCAGCTCCTGGTTTCATTGATCTGTTCTACTGGTTTTTTGATTTTGATAGCATTGATTTCTGCTCTAATCTTTATTATTTCCCATCTTCAGCTGGTTTTGGGTTTTATTTGCTGTTTTTTTCCCCAGCTTTTTAAGGTGTGAGATTAGGTTGTATATCTGAGACCTTTTTTCCTTCTTAATGAAGGCCTGGATTGCTCTATACTTCCTTCTTATGACTGCCTTCTGTGTCCCAGAGTTTTTGGGCTGTGGTGTTAACATTTTCATTGACTTCCATGTACTTTTTAATTTCCCCTTTAACTTCTTGGTTAGCCCATTCATTGGCTAGGATGTTCTTTAGTCTCCAAGTATATGTTGTCTTTCCAAATTTTTTCTTGTGGTTGATTTCGAGTTTCATAACGTTGTCATCTGAAAACGTGCATGGTATGATCTTAATCTTTTTGTACTTGTTGAGGGCTGATTTGTGTCCCAGTATGTGTTCTGTTCTGGAGGATGTTCCATGTATACTCGAGAAGAATGTGTGTTCTGCTACTTTAGGATGAAATGTTCTGAATATATTGGTTAAGTCCATCCTGTCCAATGTGTGATTGAAAGCCATTGTTTTCTTGTTGATTTTCTGCTTAGATGATCTATTGCTGTAAGTGGGGTGTTGAAGTCCTTTACTGTTATGGTATTGTTGTCGATGAGTTTCTTTATATTTGTGATTAATTGATTTATATATTTGGGTACTCTCACATTGGGGGCATAAATGTTTACAATTGTTAGGTCTTCTTGCTGGATAGACCCCTTAATTATGATATAATGCCCTTCTTCAGCTCTTTTTATAGTCTTTATTTTAAAATCTAGATTGTGTGATATAAGTATGGCTACTCCAGCTTTCTTTTGACCAGTAGCATGATAGATGGTTCTCCATACCCTTACTTTCAATCTGAAGGTGTCTTTAGATCTAAAATGGGTCTCTTATAAACAGCATATAGATGGATCTTGTTTCTTATTCATTCTTTTACCCTTTGTCTTTTGACTGGAATGTTTAGTCCATTGACATTTAGAGTGAATACTGAAAGATGATGAATTTACTGCCATTGTGTTGCCTGTAGTGTTGGAGTTTCTGGTCGTGTTCTCTGGTCCTTTCTAGTCTTTATTGCTTTTGGTCTTTTTTGTTTTGTTTTGTCTTTTCTCCCCTCAGAGAGTCCCCCTTAAAATTTTTTGCAGGGCTAGTTTAGTGGTCACGAAGTCCTTTAGTTTTTGTTTGGGAAATTCTTTATCTCTTCTTCTATTTTGAATGACAGCCTTGCTGGGTAAAGAACTCTTGGCAGCAAATCTTTCTGATTCAGCACATTGAATATATCCTGCCACTCCTTTCTGGCCTGCCAAGTTTCTGTGGTTAGGTCTGCTGCAAACCTGATCTGTCTTCCCTTGTAGGTTAAGGACTTTTTTTTCCCCTTGCTGCTTTCATGATTCTTTACTTGTCTGTGTATTTTGTGAATTTGACTATGATATGCCTTGTCAGTTGTCAGTTTTTGTGGAATCTAATGGGAGTTCTCTGTGCTTCCTGGATTTTGATGTGTGTGTCTTTCCCCAGATTAGGAAAGTTTTCTACTATGGTTTGCTTACATAAACCTTCTACCCCTTTTTCTCTCTCTTCATCTTAAGTTTGTCCTCTATATTGCTGATTCGCTGCTCTGCTTCATCCATCCTTGCAGCTATGACAGCCATTCAAGATTGCATCTCAGTTATAGCATTTTTAATTTCATCCTGACTCGATTTTACTTCTTTTATCTCTGCAGGAAGGGATTCTATACTTTTTTCAACCCAGCTAGTATTCTTAATATCGTGATTCTAAATTCTTGTTCAGACATCTTGCTTGTATCTGTGTTGATTTAGTCCCTGGTTATCATTTCTTCCTGTTCTTTCTTTTGAGGTGAATTCCTTCGTTTTATCATTTTGGAGGAAGAAAAAGAATTAATAAAATAAAATAAAAATTAAAAACGACACAAAACAATCAAGCAAAGGATGCTACCGCCTGTGTGTTTTGGTCTGGTTGTTGAAAGAAACTTGGTAGAATAGAGAAAAAAGGGAAAGAAAAGAAAAAGTAGGAAAACGTTTGAAATTTAAAAAAATACAATAAAATAGAATAAAATGAAATGATGAAAGCAAAATAGAATTAAAAATTTTACAAACAAATAAATTTAGTATAAAAAAAATAAATAAAAATCTTTTTATAAAACGGAAAATAGGGGCACCTGGGTGGCTTAGTTGGTTGAGTGTCTGGCTTCGGCTCAGGTCATGATCTCACGGTGTGTGAGTTCGAGCCCTGTGTCGGGCTCTGTGCTGACAGCTCGGAGCCTGGAGCCTGTTTTGGATTCTGTCTCCCTCTTTCTCTGCCCCTCCCCCGCTCGTGCTCTGTCTGTCTGTCTCTCTCAAAAGTAAATAAACATTTAAAAAAAATGGAAAATAAAAATAAGTTTCTCTTTATGTATTCACAAATAAGAAACGAAAAGAAAAAGACAAAAAATTGAATAGATGGACCAGTGAACAGAATGAAATACAATTGAAATTACATCCAGTTTCCCCTAGAAGTCAAACTATGAAGTACTTTATAGTTCATAAACTAAGCAGGCGGAGAGACTTGTGTTCCTCTAGAGCACGGTTGGCACAGCTGGACGGAGCTTGATGTAATGGCTCCATTCTCTGCTAGATGTTGCTGCTTAGTTTACTGGGTTGAATTGCGTGACGCATGTACGCTTGTAGGTGCATGCGCAAGAGGGGTGAAAATGTCATCACCCGGCTACCTAGTCTCTAGTATCAGAACTCTGTGCTCTCCCCGACTGGCAATCAAGTACCTCTCCTTTGTCTCTAGCTTCCATCCACTTCCCACTTCTACACTGTCTGTGACCAACTTATCAGCCTGCCAGGTGGCACCTCCCTCTTGAGTATTATCTCAGATGGGTCTGTGTTTCTAAACCCTTCACTTCTGAGGGCCTTGCAGCTATGACCTACTCTGACCCTCTGGGGGAGGGTCTCGTTGAGCAATGGCCGGGTGCTGGCCCGCCCTGAGGAATGTTCCTGCAACTGTGCTGCTACAGATGCCCAGAGACTGTGGCTGGGTGCCGGCCCACCCCAGAAGTTCGAGGGATCTTGTAGCAGCAGCATTTCAGGGATTATGGTAAATCACAACACACATCTGGCGTCAGTCTTCCCCCTTAACGTCCTTGTACCAACACCAGCAAACATGGCACTTTTCCGGGGCCCACTGGAACCTTTGCCTATGGGATGGCTGCACAGCCTCTACTAAATGTCCTCTCAGCAGAGGAGTTGCCTCTCCCTGTGTGGCCTGAGGACCCCTCAGACCTCACTATCTGCTCCTGGGGATTCACCCTTCCCACTAGGACTCCGCCAGGTATTGAGCTGCAGAGTTTCAGACTCTGTGCTGCCCTGTTTATAGAGTCCTGATGGTATTTAAACCCTCTCCTTTCTCCTTTTCTTGTTCAGTCCTTTATGGGTGTTTCCATTCTTTCTCTCTCTCTCCAGCTGCTTTGGGGGGGAGTGCTTTTTCTGTACTCTCCCCTCTGTGTCTGTCCTTTCTCTGCAAGCAAAAATAGCTCCCTACCCTCCATGGCTTCTCTCTCCCCCAGTTCACCTCTCTGCACCACCTACCTGCCAAGTTCTGTGGTTCAGGTTGTGCAGATTGTTGTGTTAATCCTCAGATCAGTTTTCTAGGTGTGCAAGATGGTTTGGTGTTCATCTAGCTACATTTCAGGGATGAGAGAAACAGAAAACTTCCATGCTGCTCCGCCATCTGGGCCCCTCCTCTTAAACATCTAGTTCTTGATCTCAGCTCAGGTCTTTTTTTTTTTTTTTTTTTTAATTTTTAAAAAAATGTTTATTTTTGAGACAGAGAGAGACAGAGCATGAGCAGGGGAGGGGCAGAGAGAGAGACACACACACAATCTGAAGCAGGCTCCAGGCTCTGAGCTGTCAGCGTAGAGCCTGATGCAGGGCTCAAACCCACAAACTGCGAGATCATGACCTGAGCCGAAAGTTGGATGCTCAACCAACTGAGCCACCCAGGTGCACCCTGCAGGTCTTGATCACAGGGTCATGGGTTCAAGCCCTGTTGGGCATGGAACCTAAATAAATAAATTAAATAAATAAATAGAGGATGGTTCTGAGTTTAAACAAGACCTCTGCTCACTTGAGAAGCTCAGAAACTACCACAGTGAGGCACCATCCTGATCAGTTCCCTCAACAGGGCATAAAAGAATACCCCATCCCCAGGAGATTGGCATGATTATTGACTACATATTTGGTCTTGCCTAACCTGGTTTTTCATTAAATGGTACCAACATTGGCAGTAATGTTGGGAGCTTGTCTCCTGCTCCCCCAGCATGTAAACACTGTCAAACTTTGCTTGAGGGGCTAAAGGAGCCACTAGCCCAATCTCTCTTTCTTGGCTGGAGGAGTGGGTAAGCCACTTTCCTCTGGGGGGAGATTTTTCATCTGTGGATTGAGGGAGTCAGACCAGGTAGTCCTAAATTTTCTTCTTTACAATTCCATTATTTTTTTTTTAATTATTTTTTTCAACGTTTATTTATTTTTGGGACAGAGAGAGACAGAGCATGAACGGGGGAGGGGCAGAGAGAGAGAGGGAGACACAGAATCGGAAACAGGCTCCAGGCTCTGAGCCATCAGCCCAGAGCCTGACGCGGGGCTCGAACTCACGGACCGCGAGATCGTGACCTGGCTGAAGTCGGACGCTTAACCGACTGCGCCACCCAGGCGCCCCTACAATTCCATTATTTTTAAAAAGTGTAGCACATCAGTGATTTTAAAAAGACCAAGGGACCAGGCTAGAATTACATCTCTTAAAAGAGTTTGTTTATTCAAGATACAATAAATGGGTTTAAGGTGCCAGTTACCATACAAGGCAGATTTGCTTTTTATATGAATCATAATCTCAAGGCAACTTTTTCTTACTGTGTGCCATTTTAATTTTGTGTTCATTGTCCTTGTAATAATGTTTGCTCCTCTAGAGGGAGGTGTGCTCTTGAGTTCTGATTATCAACATGTCCTACAAGCTGTATCAATGGCCATTTAGGCTGCTGATTGCCAGAACTTTTAGACTCTGCTACACTGGTCAAGTTCATCTCTACGTTCCGCTTAGAAAAGGATTAAATGAACGGATCCTGTTGGCAGATGCATGTTTGGTGGCAGATCTTTGAACTAATCCTCTTAAAGAACTCCTGGAGAAATAACTCAGTAACCTTTTTCCAGAAGTTGTAGCTCATTTAATCAGGAGCTGTTTTACTTGAAAACAGCACACATACTTCAAGAAAAGAGTAACAGTCACACAGAAACAGACGTTTGAAGAGCCTTAGATTGGGATTCTGACATGCTGTTAACTTGCTGAGACTCACTTTCTCTTTCTAGGCCTCAATTTCTTCTAGAAAGTGAAAGTGTTTGAGTGATGAGGTCTCAGAATTCTAGAACTGCCATCAGGTGGTAACCACAGGCCACGTGTGACTGCTGAGCCCTTGCCATGTGGCTGGGCTGGATCGTTAAAGTGCAAAATACACACTAGATTCTGAAAACTTAATATGAAAAAAAAGAATGTCAAGTAACTTAGTCACTTTTTAATATTGATTCCATGTTGCAATGATAATATTTTGCATGCGGTAGCTCCCTCTTACCGGTGGTTCCAGTTACCTGTGGTCAACCGTGGTCGAGAAGCAGATGATCCTCTTTCTGATGTGTCCTCAGAAGGTCAACAGCAGCCTAGCACTAGGTCATAGTGCCTACATCATTCACCTTGCTTCATCTCTTCACATGACATTTTATCATCAAATATCCCAAGAAGGGTGAGTACAGTACAGTAAGATATTTTGAGAGAGACCACATTCACATAACTTATGTTACAGTATGTTATCATTATTCTACATTATTAGTTTTTGTCAATCTTACTGTGTCTAATTTATAAATTAAACTATCCTATGTGTGTATGTGCAGGAAAAAATTATATATACAGGGTTTGGTAGTATCTGTGGCTTCAGGCATCCACTAGGGGTCTTGGAACATATTCCCCTAGATAAGGGGTAGGGGGACTACATTATATTGGAAAATATATTAAATTTATTTTAATAATTTAATAAATATATTAAACATATAAGTATAAAGAAAATATATTAAAATTAATTGCACCTATTTTTTGTGGGGTAGAAAATTCTAAATTTTGTATATGAATACGTTTTTAAAATTTCATATTCAGGAATATTTACTACTTCTGAAGGTAAAATTGCCATTCCATTTGGCTTAAATATAGATAATAGATAATATATACAAGAGAGGAAAATGGGGCTTCTTAAGAATAAATTAGTATAAGGAGGCATTAAATACTTGTTTCTTTCTTTTTTTTTAACGTTTATTTTTGAGAGAGTGTGTGTGTGCACGTGCTGGAGATAAGCAGAGAGAGAGGGAGAGAGACAGAATCCCAAGCAGGCTCTGTACTCTGCAGGTGCAGAGCCTGATGCGGGGCTCGATCCCACAAACCATGAGATCATGACCTGAGCCGAAATCAAGAGTTGGACGCTTAACTGACTGAGCCACCCAGGTGCCCCAATACTTGTTTTTTCTAACAGTATTTTGTTAGGTTGTTAGTTTACTCCTCAAACTTTTCTACTGAAGGTACTCACTGGGACAGAAAAGCATGGCCCCACACTGCATTCCACTCTATTTCCAGGCATGACATTTCTTTCAAATCTCTTGTTTTAGCTTAAAAAAAAAAAAAAAAATCCATGTGAATTTTGTTTTCTAGTTAATAATAAATTCCTGCTAAAAACTTTTTTGGAAAGTTTTAAATGACCACCAAGTAATATTAATATTCCAGGCAGTCATGCCCATGTTTAATCTGAGGTTCCCTTGTGGACCATCATAATTGTTTTTGTTTTTGTTTTTTAACTTTTTTTAAAGTTTATTTCTGAGAGACAGTGTGTGTGAGAGCTGGAGAGGGGCAGAGAGGGAGACAGGATCCAAAGCAGGCTCTGCACTGTCAACGCAGAGCCTGATGCAGGACTTAAACTCACCAACCATGAGATCATGACCTGAGCCAAAGTCAGATGCTTAACTGACTGAGCCACCCAGATGCCTCCATCATAATTGTGTTTTAAAGTCTGTTGCTGGTGAGGACAGTGTGGCAGGATCTTTGCTTGAAAATTGTAAGATAATAGTATCCATTATACTGCAGTGAGGATTAATGTAGTAAGTCACATAGTTCAAATAAATGTTTATTAAAAAAAAAATTTAATAAGTATTGGTCACTTTTCTCCTTTGGTTTCTGAAAGGTGCCATTCCATTTAAAATGAAGGATAGAGGGTAAGGATTTTTCTTAGAAAATGTGAACTATACTAGGGGAGCATACATGAAGTTATAAAAGACTGCCACAGTGTGTGTAGGATAGCCACTTCATGTATAGTATTGTCAACACTTATGCAGGTGTTGGTAGATGGCCACATGCTGTAACTGAAAAGGTCCCACGTTTAAATTAAGAAACTGAACTCTCGTCCAGGATCTGATATTCCTTCTTATTTTATTTATACCCCATCTACGAAGAATTTTTAAATGGTTTCAGTAAGCAGCATATTGCAATACTATCAATAAAAAGAGCAAAGCCATTCGGAGGAAGGGAGAAGTTATTATAGCAAAAACCTATGGGCAGATATATATATACATACACTTGTTGCCTGGCTGAATTTCCTGAGCTGTTGGGCAGAGGATCAGTGAGCTTGGGGAAGCCATTTGACATAAGCCCTTTTCTCCTCAGCTCCATAATGAGGAGGCTAGACCAGGAGGTTGCTAAGGTCTCTTCCATCCCTAAGTACAGGACTTACAAGTCAGACAAATTCTGACTGGTTCTAATTCCACCTCCAGTGTTCACTAGCGGGATCAACATGGGCAAACTGAACTTTCTGAACTTGTTCCTTCATTTGAAATGAGGATGGTATGGAAATCAAATGTCAGTGAAAGTTCAATGCTTGACAAGTAGGAAATAATCAATGCCGGTTTCCCCTCAGAATTCTAGGAAATTCGAATGCAAGTTTACTTGCAGCGCCACATTACTGCTCTGTCACCCTCTTCCAAAATGAATGTTTTATTTTATAAACAGGATAATTTGGAACTTCAAAACCAAGAACTCCAGAGCAAGGGGTCATGGAGTCCATGGCACAGCCCTTGACATATGGGGGGATCACTGACCAACCAACCGTCTTCTGGGAATAAATTTAAAAAAAAAAAAATTTTTTTTAATGTCTTATTTTTGAGACAGAGAGAGACAGAGCATGAGCAGGGGAGGGGCAGATAGAGAGGGAGACACAGAATCCGAAGCAGACTCCAGGCTCCGAGCTGCCAGCTCAGAGCCCAACATGGGGCTCGAACCCACGAACTGCGAGATCATGACCTGAGCTGAAGTCGAACGCTTAACCGACTGAGCCACCCAGGCGCCCCTGGAAATAAGTTTTTAAGAGCAGATGAGGCATTTTATTTCGAGACATATTCACCCCAAATTGTAAAAGGCTAATTTCTGTTGAGCAGACCTGAATGAGGTAGAGGGCAGTGGAATGCCCAAAGGGGTGTGGTGGGAAGTGAGGAGTTTGCAGAACGGGGAGGGTGGAGAAGTCCAAAAGTCAAACTTACTGACTTCACAGTTTTACCTGGGGCCGGCCCTGCCCTCACTTAAAACAGCGGGAGGAGTCGGTTAGCTCTCAGGACCTGCTCATCCTGTTGGGAAACCTCTCCCTATGTGGGGCATGGGATCTCAGTGTGCTGCTCCCGGGTCAAGGTGGAGCTGTTTCAGGGAGCTTGCACCCACACCTAGCACCTGACTCGGAGAAGCTGGCCTTCCCAGTTAGGTGAAGGAGTGCGTGCTCATCCCATAGGGTGGGCTGTGGGGCTGAGGCTGTGAATCACTGAGCAATGGATGTCAGTCCACCTCGGGACCCCAGAGTTCCTCTGGGCAGGCAGGCCAGGTTTTAATTAGGATTCTCCGGTAGAGACACGGGTTGGGTTCTTTTGGCTGTCTTTTGGTTTTGCTTTTTGGCTGTTTGTTTTAGGTCACGGCTATTTTCTGGCACATGTAATTGCTCAGCTCAGTGGAAGGGAAGAAAGCCAGTAGCTCTCCCTTTTGTTGGAAAGCTCGCTTTTGGTTAAGATTTCACCTTCCACCCTGAACTAGTTTCACTGCTTCTTCTCCAGTTTACGAATGAGTACACATTATGTTCGCTGCTTTTAGCCTGTGCCTGCCAGGGCAGAAAGTCCTCACCAAAAAGGCAGTGAGCAGTCCTGAGCATTAGCTGGATTCACCATCCCAGCAGCTCTCAGAGATCCTTTAGACCTTGGGGAGTGGATCTGAGTCCCTGGGATAGGCCACTGTGGGCTTAAATGCTCCTGCCTCTGGAGTCAGGGGGTGGGCAATGAAGATCGGATTCTCTGGGGACAGCTCTTCAGAGTGAATCCAAGTTCCTAACGGTGTCACAAAGGTGGAAATCTAGCTCTCTGACTAGACCAGCTTGCTGCAGACAAGGCAGTCCTGGAGAAAAAAGGGAAAAAAATGCTTCAACCATCTTAACAAAGGGAGAACATTTTTGTAACAAAGAAAGAACAAGCCCCGACAAGAAGGCAAGTGCAGAAAAGATCTCTGAATGTGTATTTCGGGTTTGAGATTTCAGCAGCTTCTAATCTTCAAGCCCAAGGGAGTCCTGGACCAGCCCTGGTAGACTCTCTCTGGTCCAGCCACCTCCCCTGGGCCCTCATGATGGGTGACGTGCCAGCCGGTATCAGCAGCCCAGTGAGTGCAGGAGTCTGTTTTCCACAACCATGTGTTTTGAGATGGAGTGGAGAATCAGATGAACTAGGGGTGCTTTGGATACTGCCGTCGGAGGACGGGCGTGGGCGCTGCCCAGGCCTGTGCCACGGTCACATGGAGGCAGCCCAGGCACCGCCCATACACAGTGGAAACCCACGTGTTTGCAGACAACAAGGGCCAGTGAGGAGGGCGATTCCCGGTGCCTGTGAACTGGTGGTGCGGGATCCATCTGGTCTCCCAGCCAGTGCTTATGGACATTCAGACTGCAGACAGAGGCCAGCCCCACACAGCTTGGCTTGCCCCCTAAGTGGGTGGGGGTGGGTGAGGATCAGGCAGTCTTGGCTTTGGCAGTCTGGCCTCTCCAGCCACTCTTGGTGTTCCTGCTCCCCTCCATCAATCAGGTCATCTCCTTGAAGCTGGCGAGGAAGGTTTAGAGATCCAGACACTTGAAGGAGCCTCAGGGCTCCTCCTGGCCGTGGCTGTTGTCCCCAGCTTAGGGGAGGGCTCTCACAGAATCTATGCCCTGGATGTGGAAACGAGGTCCACTTTCTCATGGCCTGTTCTTGAAGGGATTTTATTTTATTTTAATCTTTTTTTTTCCCTAGGTTAGAGTATGGTTTATTTTTTATATTTTTAAAAAAATTTTTTTTTTCAACGTTTATTTTTGGGACAGAGAGAGACAGAGAATGAACGGGGAAGGGGCAGAGAGAGAGGGAGACACAGAATCGGAAACAGGCTCCAGGCTCTGAGCCATCAGCCCAGAGCCTGACGCGGGGCTCGAACTCACGCACCACGAGATCGTGACCTGGCTGAAGTCGGACGCTTAACCGACTGCGCCACCCAGGCGCCCCTATTTTTTATATTTTTATATAAATAAATATAAATTAAATAAATATAATTTATGGTCAAATTGGCTTACATACAACACCCAGTGCTCATCCCAACAAGTGCCCTCAATGATCATCACCCATTTACCCATCTCCCCCACTCCCCACTGTAATCTTTTTTTTTAATGTTTATTGTTAGAGAGCACACAAGCAAGTGGGGGAGGGGCAGAGAGAAGGGGACAGAGGATCCCAAGCAGGGTCCAAGCTGACAGCAGAGAGACTGATGTGGGTCTCAAACCCTCACACTGGGAGATCACAACCTGAAGTCGGATGCTTAACCGACTGAGCCACCCAGGTGCCCGTTCTTGAAGGGATTTTAGATGCTCTCGGTCACAGTTCCAAGAAGTCCAGGGGAAAGCAGAAAGCTGTAGATGTGATTGCCAGCACTCTGCTCTAGTTCTGAGGGCAAAGTTGCAACGGTTTGACTGCCGACCCAGGGGAACAGCCAGGCTGCTCCAAGGTTGGTTCCCCAGATCCCTGACAAGCCTCTTAGCCGCCTGCGAGTCTGCTCTGGGTTTTGTGGTGTTGGGTTTTGTTTTGTTTTGTTTTGTTTTGTTTTGTTTTGTTTTGTTTAAGTAGAACAACAGAATGAAACGCTATCCGGAGGCTTCCTTGGGCTCTGGTTTATAGATCTTTCATATTGCATTCTTAGAGAGGCTTTGACCACATGAAATGTGCACTGAGGTCACAAGGGAGGTTTGAGAGCTCAGAGTCCATTTTGACTTGTATACCTTAGATTTATTTTCCAAATGCCCATTCCCCCACCAAAAATATAAAATAAAAACAAGCCCCCTGTGAATAAATAGCCAATGAAAATCAACAGTAGCCATATTATTCATGGAGTCTTTCTTTTTCTAATTTAAATATCATTGTAAGCTTACAGATGTTATGCTACTGGGGGATAGACAAGGGTTATACTTCAGCTCCTGCCCTTAATGTTACTGTTTCCTTATGGAATAAAACACACACGTGCATGTGTACTCCTACTCGGAACAATTGGGAAATAATGCAAGCCTTTTTAAGAGCCACATTGTGTGGTATAGGCAATATGCTATAGGTGTATGGAGTGAGGAGCAAACTGTACGGATTGGAGTGGTTGGGTATGGCTTGGAAATAGATCAAGGGATGGGTTAGTTTGGGGGTAGGAAGGTGAAAAGCTGAGCTACGTGGCAAAGAGCCATCCTAGAAAGGCTTGCTCTGATTGGCAGCAAAGAGTCCATTAGCATGCTTTGGGTTGCAAGTAACAGTAATCCCTGCCCCATGTGGCGTAAACAGTAAAGACAAAATTGATTTTTTAACATTATACCAGTTTCAGCATGGATTTTAATACTATAACGAGAATGGCCCCTGGCTGTGGTGATGGAGTAGGGTCCTGGAGGCCTCTGCTATGGCCAGTATTTACCCATTGTGCGGGGATAAGGGAAAGCCTAGCAAATTCTAGGGGAGGAATGAGGGGCTGGGGTGGTACTGAGACACTCAGGAGGCTCGGGACAATGCTATTAACAAAGCAGCACAGACGTATTTCAATATGCTGACAACGAATATGACAACAGGTGTGTACCTGCTGAAAAGAAGCCCTGAACAGGGCTAGTGCGTTATCTTACACCCGTGTTTAGAGGCAGGCCCATCCTGGCTGGATAACTTGGCAGTCCAAGGTCTTCATCCAGGACCCGGTTCTTTATGGTACTCTATCCTGCCATCACCAGAGCAATCACATTCTCCTGACAATATCCAGAGGTAGAAAAAAAGGACACCCCTCCCCGTTATTCTTTTTATCAGCTAAGAATACATCTATCAGAGGTTTCCTTGCAGATTTTCATGCAAATTGCATTGCACTGCAAATGACTGGTCCAGGATGGCTAGGACTAATTGTGGTTCTCCCCTTGGGATTAGGGATGGGCCACTTCCCCTGAAGCACATGGCCACCACCCAGAGGAAGATGTATTACTGGGATGCACTTGGGGTTCTCTCAAGGGGAAAGAGGAAATGGCATTGGGTAGGCAGTCAACAGTGTGTGCCTAGCGAGGGCACATGAAGTAAGATGGAACCATGTTGGAAAAGGCCTTCTCTGAGTGGAGAAATGTTGACTTAATCAGTAAAGCCATTAGAGTAATGTTGGCGACCACTTAGTGAGCACTTACTGTGTATGCTGCTCAAAGACATCATATGCATCACCTCACTGAAGTCTCAGGAACTCCAGAAACAATGGACCTGAGTACCAGAGGGTTGTATACCCTGCACCCATCCCACAGGCAGACCGTGACAGTGCTGGAGCAACCAGCTAACGGAAGTGGTGTTTCACTGCAGCGTGGCACAGAATAGATTGGGAAGCAGAGAGGTCATGGCACGGAAACCAGTTAGGAAGTGTTGCAGACTATGAGTCTGGAGTTCTCTCTTGTCCAAGAGAGCAGACGCAGAATTGAATACGAGGGAGACTAATGTCCGGGAGGAGACCAAGAGGCTCGAACAGGGGGTTTCGTCTCTGTATTTATTGAGCTCTCAGTATCTTACACATGTAGTGAACGTGAAGAAAACAATCAGATAGTAATCATTAACTTGTGTGTAAGAAGCAAAGGGTCTGGGGGGCAGGTGGAGTTTGTGATCAAAGGACAATAGTATATTGGTGCCAGATGGAAAGTAATTTCCTGCAGGTGATATAACAAGTTACTTGTGATCCCATTATAATGTCTCGCTAGCTAACCTTGGGCGCTTTTGCCCTGTGGTGGCGGCTCTCTGCCCTAAGCTTTTTTCCCTACTTAATGTCTAAACTTTTTATAAAAGTATAAGGAATTCTTGAACCTATTTCCCCACAAGGAAGCTCTGGAAATGATGTGCAGACATGCTAAGGGTCTGAACCACTATGAAATGCCACTATTGTGTATATCTCTTAGACTTGTGCCGTCCAATAGTTGCCTCTAGGCTGCAAGTGACTATTTAAGTTTAAATTAAGTAAAATGAAATAAATAAAAATTAAGTTCTTCAGTGGCACTGGTCATACTTCAGTGTCCAATAGCCACATGTGGCTGGTGGCCACTGAATTGGCCAACACAGATGTAGAACATTTCCATCATTGCAGAAAGTTCTACCAAAGAGCATTGCCCTAGAGAAACTTGTGCTCCTGGAGCCATATATAAGAATGTTCCTGACCCATTGCTTGTAATGACCCTAAACTAGAAGCAGCTTCATGTCTTCCTGCAATAGAATGGGGAAAGTGGCTTACACATATGATGCAATATGACGCTCATGAAAGTGAACGAAGAGATGGGGTTCCTGGGTGGCTCTGTTGGTTAGGCGCCTGAGTCTTGGTTTTGGCTCAGGTCATGATCTCATGGTTTGTGAGATCGAGCCCCGTGTCGGGCCTGCACTGACAGCACAGAGCCAGCTTGGGATTCTCTCTCTTTCCCTCTTTCTCTGCCTCTCTCTGTGCTCTCTCTCAAAATAAATAAACTTAAAAAAAAGAAAAAAAAATGAAGAAAGAGGTACAAGAATACACACAGATGGATTATCACACAGACAGTACAGTGGTATGAAGTCTAAAATCATGCACAACTCTAATATATTATTTTTTTCACTATGGCAAAACAATAAAAGATTATCACAAAATGATTATCCCAAATATCAGTACCATGTTAGGATAGTGGTCCCTTCTTATTCAGTCTTCATAGAAACCTATGCCAGTGGTTTGCTGAAGGAAATGTTTCTGTTCTTTTGGACTACCGAGAGGAAGAAACTAATAGTATCTCAGTTAATTAATCAATCCTTGTAAGACTCTTCTAAGAACGTTCCATAGACTGTGTTTGTGTCCCCCCAAATTCATATGTTAATATCAAACTCCCATTGTGATGATATTACAAGGTGGAGGCTTTGGGAGGTGATTAGGTCACAGAGCCCTCATGTGTGGGATTAGTGCCCTTACCAAAGAGAGCTTCCTGCCCCCTTCCACCATGTGACGACACAGTGAGAACATGGCGGTCCATGGACAGACATTGGATCTGCTGGCACCTAGATCTTGGACTTCCCAGCCTCCAGAACAGTGAGAAATGTCTATTGCCTATAAGCCACACCCTGTCTATGGTATTCTGTTAGAGCAGTCCAAACAGACGAAGACAGGTAGCTATTAGGGTTGGGAATTATTTGACTTATTATTTTAAAGTGAGGGTAATATAATTTACCATTTCCTCCTGATGGGATGACTTTAAAAGTTTACAGGGATTATAACCATTTTATATTCCATTAAAAATAAAATCCCATTTATTCCGACACTAAAAGTTTTGCCTCACTTCCTATCGTTAGTCATTTGGGGCAGGAAGAAGAGGAAAGGTAGGAACTGAGTGTGAGGTTTCAAGAGAGTTTTTGATGGATGAGCAATGCTAAAAACAACTGTCAGCGCTTCTGCCGTCCTACACTGTGTTATCCGCTCTGCACCCATTTATGCGGGGAGGAATGTACTTCTCTGCACTCCGAAGGTGTTCCTGTCCTGAGCTGGCAGCCACCTGGAGAGGTGGCTGTGGAATCAGTGCCTAGATCGGGCTTGAGGAGATGAGCAAGGCGTGGTGGGATACTTCAAAATTTGCAGATGACCCAGTTCGGCCCAGCAGGATTCTAGGATGGAGAATGTTGTTGTTCAGTTAGTATTCAGTTCCTGGATAAAACCGTTTCTGTGTTCTTATCACGTGTGACATGTTGCTCAGTGTGTGCCTTGGTCACTTGGGGAAGGAAAAGCTTTGGGTTGCCTTTAGGAACACGTTGAACTCAGCATTGCTAAGAAACCTCCAAGCTGGTCAATGCAGTCAAGTAGGGGATTCTACCTCACCCTACCCCCCTCGAATGCTTGGAGCTGCCTTGGTTTAGCAGAGTCCACAATTAATCCACTCCACAACACAGCAGAAGCCAGCCAAGCCCCTGTGAGCTGACTCAGAGGACAGCCATCTTACCCTCATCTTCACTCCCACAGCCAGGAAGGAATGCATTTCCAGGACTCCAGTGTGTTTGGACTGAGAGCAACCTCTATCTCTCCCCTCTGCCTGCCATGTTATCTCTAGTCTCATTTCCAAAGTGCAAACTCCTCAGGAAACAGGCATGGTCGCTTTCCCCACTCTGTGGCCATCCTTTCTTCAAACATTTTCTATTGTAAAGAAATGGAGTTCTTTGGTTATTTTTTCCCCCTGTATCTCTTGGGTATTCCTTAAGAATGTATCACTTACATAGGCATGCAGGGAACATAGATCTTCTTCCCAAATGATGAAACCTCCCTGAAAACACAAGAGCGCTTGGCCCTTGGGCTCATACATGGAATGCTGATGTTCAGAGACTTTCAAGTAGCCCTTACGAATTTGTGGAGGGAGCTTTAAGTCTTAAGGAATTAGAAAGTTATCAGGTCTGGATATGAGGAGGCAGACAAAGCCCAGAACTGGCACTGTATTCTTACGGTTCTGGAGGAAGTCTCAGGTTTAAGGGAGAAGGAAGGAGATCATCTTAAAGAGTTTCTCAATCTTGTTCCATGAGCAACTTGTCTGAGAAATAGTCCCATATGCCAGGTGTGTGTCTGCAGGGTGTGGAGGTGGGGAGCAGCATGGGGACGGGAAGGGAAGAGGCCATTCAGAGAGTGATGGCTGTGCTCAGAAAAGACAGGTGGTAACAATATGGCTGGTGGGGGTAGACTGGACATCTCTGAACTGAAGGCAATGAATGTAGGGTGTGAGGAGGGGAGACCATCAATCCAAAACCCAGTTTAACATGTAAGTCTTGGGGTGCCTGGGTGGCTCAGTCGGTTAAGCGGCCGACTTCGGCTCAGGTCATGATCTTGCAGCCCGTGAGTTCGAGCCCCACGTTGGGCTCTGTGCTGACAGCTCAGAGCCTGGAGCCTGTTTCAGATTCTGTGTCTCCCTCTCCCTGACCCTCCCCTGTTCGTGCTCTGTCTCTCCCTGTCTCAAAAATAAATAAATGTTAAAAAAAAAATTAAAAACAAACAAACAAACAAAAAAACAACATGTAAGTCTTGAGAATACCTGTATCCAAAGGGAAAAAAGAAAAGCTTTAGTTTCATCTGCTCTGGAGCATGACTGGTATACCATGCTTGCTCTGAGGTTCTTCAAAGAAAGTTTGGTCAAAGACATAAGATTCCCAAATCCTGCTGGGAGACTCATGGTTCAAATGGTCTGGCCCTTCTAACTCTGAAAGCCTGAAATCAGTTTTTACCTCCACTGGGAGAAGTTTTCTTTCAAGGTTGGAAACTTCTTTATTTATTAAATTTATTTTCTATTTTTGGGAGAGCACAAGTGGAAGAGGGGCAGAGAGAGGGGGACAGAGGATCCAAAGCAGGCTCTGTGCTGACAGCAGCAAGCTGATGTGCGGCTCGAACTCACAAACCGTGAGATCATGACCTGAGCCGAAGTAGGATGCTCAAGTGACTAAGCCACCCAGGTGCCCCCAAGATTGAAACCTTCTAAAAGCTATCATATTTTATGTGTATACTGAAATATGAAAATTGGCCTTTACAAAGATGTCTTTTAGTTCTGTAAAAAGCACTGGTAGAGGGGCGCCTGGGTGGCTCAGTCGGTTGAGCGGCTGACTTCGGCTTAGGTCATGATCTCACAGTCCGTGAGTTCGAGCCCTGCGTCGGGCTCTGTGCTGACAGCTCAGAGCCCGGAGCCCGTTTCAGATTCTGTGTCTCCCTCTCTCTCTGCCCCTCCCCCATTCATGCTCTGTCTCTCTCTGTCTCAAAAATACATAAACATTAAAAAAAAAATTAAAAAAAAAGCACTGGTAGAAAGTATGCTTTCTGTGTGCACAACTTGCATTTCCTACAGATAGTTCATGTCAGTATTACCATTCTTTCAAAAATGTGTCATGAGTTGCTTACAGATATTGAATAATTCCACCTGCTTAAGGTGAGAAATTTGACTCACATTGGTGTTAGCCAGTGGATTCTTTCTTAAAAAATTCTAAACTTTATATTAATAAGTTGTTTCAGTTTAGAGTAAACATTTTTTGCTCTTGCAAATAGATCCCCATATTTCATTGTTTTCCTTTTTGTCAAGTGTATGTATTATTTATTTTGAAAAGTCAGGTCACCAAGTTACACAGAAAATAGTCTTAGACCACTTTCCCCATGCTTCCCCCCTCCCCAATTATTCCTCCTTTGGTGTCAGCTATGTTTTTTTAGTTGTTTCTTAGTTGGTTCTTTCGTATTTGCCTCTGTATCTCCAATTAGCAAGATTGTATTACCATTGCTTCATTTCCAGACTAAGGCATTAGTTATTTTTCTTCTATGAAAGACGAGAATTAGGTCTAATCCTCCCTTAGCCCCAGCCCACACATTTACACTTCCTTTCTTCTCCCCTGTCTCCAGGTCAGTTAGTTGTATTTCACATAAGTTTCAGTATTTACACCAGTGGGACTTCTGCTGTTCAGAGCAGATCCTGAACCATTATAGCTATGAGTTCTTCCCCAAATTAATGTAGAGGAGCAAAATTTGCCACCGTCAAATGTGTCTCCTTGGCATGCAGATTCTTTTAGCCTCAGTATTTTGAAGAAACAGAAGGCTCAGGAAGAACCTTGACCTTTCCCCTGTCTAGAAGATTTAGATAGAGGACCTGCTCCAGAAAGGGAAGTATCACCATAGATATCTACAGTATAATATAAAATAGGTGTAGTAGACAAGGAAGGAACTTAGCAAAGTCTGTTTGTTAAAACTCTTCCTTATGTTCCAGTGTTTCTGAGTGGCCCTGAAAACATTTGCTTATCAAACATTTACTCTTTCATCCCAGACTCCTGCCCCCTCTCCTTAGTTCAGGATGACATATACCTCATTTTGCCTGTCTTTGGAATCTCTAGTGTTTATATGGATTCACCGTATATGTGTAATTACATTTGATTTTCTCCAGTTAATCTCATGCCAATGTAATTCTTTGACCAGCCAAAAGAATCTAAAAAGGTATAGTAAAAATCTTCCTCGCCAATATTAACAACTATCTTCTTTTTTTTTTTTAATTTTTTAATGTTTATTTTTGAGACAGAGACAGGCAGAGCATCAGTGGGGGAGGGGCAGAGTGAGAGGGAGACACAGAATCCAAAGCAGGCCCCAGGCTCTGAACTGTCAGCACAGAGCCTAATGTGGGGCTGGAGCCCACAAACTGCGAGATCACAACCTGAGCTGAAGTCGGACATTAACCGACGGAGCCACCCAGGTGCCCTTCTTCTTTAAAAAAAAAAAAATTGCCTCCTTTTCTGTGTGGCTATGACTAATTCAATCCCAAACTCTCTGCTAATTGTCCAGATCCCTTCCCAAAATGTTCCTTTCCATCAAACATCCTATCAACTTCATCTTCACAAAAGCTCCCTGGGCCGGTTACCCCTGTGCAGGTGCACACCTGTCATTCTGGGGTCTCTCTTCATTGTCTCATGAGGTTCCCCTCACCTCTCTTCTGCCTTGGATCTCCAATTCCATGTTTTATTTGTCATCTTTTTGTCTTTTTGCTCTGGGAGATTTCCAGTTTTATCTCCAATTTGCATTTTTGAAAAGTCTTAATTTCCAATATCTTTTTAAAAATCCTCTCAATGCAGCTTTTTCATATTATCCCATTCTTCTTTTATGAATATACTTTCTTCCATATCTCTGCAATATAGTTTACAAAAAAATTCTGTCTTGACCCAGTTTTGTGGCCTTGGTGCTCACACACACACACACACACACACACACACACACACGATAGATAGTCCAGCATCCTGCTGGGAGGCAAGAGCCTGGTTAACCAGCCTAGCACAGGTAGAGGCTTTAACTGCCTTATTCCTCAGTGTGTAAACATTCACGTCATCTTCCCCCTTCAGGAGAGTCTCCTCACCCCTAACTGTACCTGGTGTCTCCCAGATCAGAGAACCTCTCTTTGCCTTCCCCTGAGGACAGATCTCCCACCTCACACTGCGGTGGGGGAGAGGCAGTCGTGGAATGCGGGAGGGAATCTATGGATTTAATTAACTGCTTCATAAACAGCTTTCACCTCATCCTCCCTAGGATGGGAGTCACATCTCCTTTACCCCTGGTTTCTGAGATACCTCAGAAATGGTGCTGCCATTTCCTGAGTGTTTTAAGGATTCTGGGCTTAAATCAAGTTGTTCTCAGTTTTCCCCATTTGCTCAGTGTTCAGCTTTTCAAGTCAGCTAAAGTCATTTACCACAGGTCCATTTCCAGCTTCCAAAATTTTATTTTGTCTCCTGTCTCATTCTCCCTGTCCCTGTGCAGGTTTTAACATTTCAGGGGAACGAAATTAGATGCACATGTGTTTGTGTGTGCTCATCACATATCTTTACCCAGAACTATGTCGCAAATTCTAAAAGAATTGTTTAGTTAAGGATATACAAACACTGCAGAAATGGCCCAGAAATCTTTTATTTCATTGGTGTGAGCACCTAAGAAAAGAAAATTAAAAATATTATATTTACATGAATGCCTAATTCTTTTATCTTCATGACCTCTTAAGAATCTTTTCAAGCAGGCCAAGGAAGGCAATCATTGATGAACTGAATCATCAGTCAAAAGCTTTTTCTGGTCTCTCTCTCTTTCTCTTTAAAAAAAATTTTTTTTTAACGTTTATTTATTTTTGAGACAGGGAGAGAGACAGGGCATGAACTGGGGAGGGTCAGAGAGAGGGAGACACAGAATCTGAAACAGGCTCCAGGCTCTGAGCTGTCAGCACAGAGCCCGACACGGGGCTTGAACTCATGGACCGCGAGATCATGACATGAGCCGAAGTCGGATGCTTAACCGACTGAGCCACCCAGGCGCCCCCCTCTCTCTCTCTCTTTTTAATTGAGAAAGCTTTAAACATCATACATCTCTTCACTTATGACGGTGAAAGGAAGAACCACAAGATGACAGGGTTACTTGGCGGGTAGGACTGGAAGGATAGAGAGAAGGTAGAGGAGACAGGCAAGAAGCAGTCAGAGAGGCCAGAAGAAAATGAAGGGCATAGGATTCTCCAGACTCACACTGCTTAGAATTGCCAGCACATGGTGACCATAAAAGCAGAAGGAATGTTGATTGGCTCATTACTGTCTTTGGAATCTTCACAGACAAAGCCATCCCTTATGTCTGCACCTGAGCTGATGACACTCTCACCTTAGTGCATCACTGCTTGGTGGTTTTAGTTGAGGATCCTGGGAAAAAGAAACTTGTAGTAATCATGTGGAGATTTTATTTTATTTCTTAAAGTTTTCTAATTTATTTGGAGAGATAGCGAGCAAGGAGGGAAGGGGCAGAGAGAGAGGAAGAGAGAGGATCCCAAGCAGGTTCCGCGTTGTCAACGCAGAGCCCGATTTGGGTGAGGCTCAAACTCACGAACTGTGAGATCATGACCTGAGCCAAAACCAAGAGTGAGACGTTTAACCAACTGAGCCACCCAGGTGCCCTTGATCATGTGGAGATTTTAAACCTCAAGGCAGAAAAATGGAAAGATTCTGGAGTCTCAGAAAGTTTAAAACCTACATAACTGCAAAAATTTTTTGTGGCTCTTCATATCATTCCATTTTTCTAAAATTCCATATGTGGAAAGAAGGTGTCTTCTATACTTCACTTAGTCATGCCTTTCATACACATTTATTGAGAACCAGTGATGTTCCAGCCCTGTGCTAAGAGCTGAGGGGTGCAAAACTAGTTAAGACTTTCCTCAAGGGGTTAGTCTGTAGTCTAACTGGAGGGAGAGACATGTTTTAAAAAATGCAGTATAGGTAAAACATGACAAGTGATATAGTAGGGGTTTTCTTGACTACAAGGTCCAGGGGAGGCCCAAAGGAGGATGCAATTGATTTTGTCCAGGGCATAAGAAAGCCTTGTGTTGGGGAGGGCATCTGGATAACAGAATAGCAGGGCAGAGAATGGGTGCATCTTTGGGGAAATGAAATCAAGACGGCTGAAGAATGGATGAGTATTGGGGCCAAGGTCTTTTGAAGGAATTTGAAGTTTATTCTTTAGGCAAGTGATTTTCAGTATCAGGTCCATGCCAGGCTAACTGCCTATGAGTCCCTGGAGATCCTGACTCAGCCTTTCTTGGGTCCTCTCAATCTCAATCTTTCAAAATCTCTAAGAAACTATTGCTTTAGGCAGCACAATCCCACTGAAGGGATTTAGGTAGGGTGAGAACATAATCAGATTGGCATTTTAGAAATATCCCCTTGGCCACAAGATGGAAGTTGGACCGAAGGAGAAACTGGAGACAGAGAAGCCATTCTGGAGACAGAAAGTGGCACCTGCACCAAGGCAGTGGCAGTTGAGATGGAACAGATTAGACATGGCAGTACATAGCAGCCATGTGGCTAGAGGGAAAGGAGTGGGGGTGGGGTGTCTCAATGATTCCTGGGTTTCTGCATCCCAGAATAGCAGGCTAGACAGTGGCCTGTTTCCATCAAGATGGAAATCAGGAGAGGACCAGGTTTGGGGAGACAGAATGAGATACTTTGGGGGCACAATGAGTTGGTACTTTGGGAGGGCGAGTGTATAAATGGATGTTCCTACTGGGTGTGGGGTGGTACTTGACTGTATGAATAAGTGAGTTGCCCAGAGTGTGAGTGAAACCAGTAACCAAGGAGTTGACTGGGCAGATACCCTTATCTGGGTATCTTAAGCTGGAGCTCTTTCCTCACTTCTGCCTCTTCTCAGAACGCCGTCTGCCACCATGTTCCCGTAAGATAATATTCTTGCTTGAAGATGCCCATGATAGCCAAGTATTAATTTAGTTGTTTTGCGGGAACTCAAGGTTTCATCAAGAAGCCGGCTGGAACCAGTTGGGACCACCCACCTCTTCTTTGAGACCAACAAAATGAGACTAACCCTCCTTTACTTGGTAACTTCCTTTATCTGATTTTGAGTCACTAGCTCCTGTCTCATGTAGACCCTCTTCGGCCTGCCTTTAAAAAACCCCAAATTTTCCCTTTCTGGAGGCTGATTTGAGGCCCTTGCTCCTGTCCCTTCCTTTGGTGGCCTTTCAAATAAACTTATTCCTCAGCGATGGGCTTTTCTGTGCAACCGGACGACAAACTAGGGTTCTGTTACATGAGTAGACAAGGGAAGACAATTTTTCTTTCAACCTTGAAGGCAGGTAAGACAGCACAGGGTTAGGGTTAGAGGAGAAGGCAGGGGAGACAGCAAAAGTGGCCAGAAGGATCAGAGAGAGAGAAGAAAATGAAGGCAAGGAATCCTCCACACAGGGAGGACAGCCTTGAAGAAGGGTGTGGTCAGCCGAACCTGGTTCCTCCCCAGAAGGCCCCCTCCCACCCAGCAGAGGCACCTGGGAGTGGAAGACACACACCCCGAGGGGAAGGCGAGGAGCACAAAGCTGGAGACCTCCCTCAATTATTTTTAATCTCCTTGCAGATTCCCTCAGTGCTCAGCAGCGTTTTCTCCCAGAGACGAAAGCTGGAGGGTGCTTGGGGCCTGGGTGTGGCTCCAGCAGCCATAATTGCTGAGTGAGAAGCTCCTCCAGAGCTTTGGCGACCCAGCCTTGGGGGAGGCGGGCCACCCACTCTTCAGGAAGAGGCCAATTCTGAGCCGAGCGTCCCTTTGTACTTTTCTTCTCATTTTGGCAGCACAAGCCCAGCGCCCAGAAATCTTCCTAGATGCTGCAAAAACGAGAAAGGACATTAAAGAAGAAAAATTAATTTTCCCCTCTGCTCTCCACTCTCTTTGTTTCAATTTGAGTTTAAATGAGATGTTATGCTTCTTAGAGGCCCCAGTTGTGAAGTGAAATATATTTTATTTAATTTACAAGCTTTTCTTTTTTTTTCCATCCAGCAGGATTTAGTGTTTTTCATCTGAAGATCTCAAGTCTCATCAGGGACACGAGTGAACTGATCGATTCAGCACTCCCTGTGAAGTAGGAAAGAACAATTTTCTCTTTTGTACAGCAATTTTGAGGATAGATGATTCGGATTGATAACCAGGTGCTATGAGTACATTCATTCACTTATTCATTCAGCAGGCATTTATGGACTGCCTACTCTCTGCAAAATAGTGTGTGTGAAACCATGCCCTGCCCACGGAGTCACAGCCAGCTAGGACGACAAGATACGACATGCACGCGACGTTTAAAAACACCGCAAAGAACAAGGATCCGTGCCCTTGCTCGCCAAGTGAAATGCAGAAGGCAAGAGCTTCTGTTTGCCAGGGGTGGTCCCTTAGGTCTGTCTGATATGGGGGCGCTGGCAGTGGAGGTGGGCCTCCCAGTGACATGCAGCAGGGTGGCCAGCAGCACCCAGACCCCTGCCATTTGCAAGCTCTCAGCCTCCTCCTCTCCAGAATGGGGATAACTATAGCTATCCAGCAGTTATTGAAAGCACTCAGTAAGGGAACGCTTGGGTGGCTCAGTTGGTTGAACGTCCGACTTGGGCTCAGGTCATGATCTCATGGTACGTGGGTTCAAGCCCTGAGTTGTTGGTCTGGGCACCGCCATTGTGGAGGGGATTCTCTCCCTCTCTCTGCCCCACCCTGATTTGTGCTTTCTCTCTCTCTCTCTCAAAAGAAATAAAGTTAAAAAAAAAAAAAGTACTCAGTAAGGATGGCTGATGCTATTCTTCCCCTCCTTCCCATGCACTGCCCTGCCCCCCATACTGGTTTGCTCTCCCCCAGAACCCTGCTCTCCACCCCCATACCACTTCTCACACTGTCAAGGGACGGTCCGATTCCTTGTCTGCCACCCTCACAAGCCTTGTCACTGTGAAGTCTCCCCTCTTGGCACATAGTGGGGACTTTGTGAAAATGTGTTGAATCAGGGAACAAAGAGCTTTATCAACAGAGGTTGGAAGTCTGGTCTGAGCTAAGGCTGGAATGTGCTTGGGTTATTGGGAGAACAGTGAATCAACCTGTTTGGGTGGAGTAGAGGGTGTGTGAGAGAGAACAGCAAAAGACAGATGAGGACCAATTGTGGGACATCTTATATGTCCACGTGGCAGACTGGGGATCAGGGCTTTGTGCTGCAGGTACAGGGAGACACAGAGTGGTTTGGAACAGGGAGCTGACAGGGAAATGCGGGAGGAACTTGAACCTGGGTTACTGTGGGATGATGGGGCCGGCGAGAGTTTAGGCAAGACATGGTGCTGGCCATTCTCGGAGTGGAAATATACAAGCAAAGATACAGTAAAAAAAAAATTAATGTGTCTACATTCCATTAAAGAGTATTTTAGTTACTGATAGGACAGTGACTTTTATAATTTAAAATACAAACAAGTTTCATTCAGGCCATAACAGAATGACCTCAGTCTCTGAGTGAGGATTGATCTGCAACTCTGATCTTTGACTCCTAAGGATGTCACCCTTGTAAACAAGGTCTGTTCTCCATACTTGGATGGAAGACTCTCCAGGGTCTGGACAAACAGGGATGGCAGTGAAGAGTGAGCTCCTATCTTTTGTCCCTCAGGAAACTCCTGACAAAGAGGTTTTTCTGGAGGGAATGTGTGTGCGTGTGTGTGTTTGTGTGTGTGTGTGTGTGTGTGTGTGTGTACGCACACAGGTGCCTATGCTGTGGGTGTGGCTTCCCTCGTCCTTCAGATCTTATCTGGAGCGAAACACTGTCCAGTTGCTCCTGATCCTAAACTCTGTTAAGAGAGTCTCAGGGGGTCAGTAAACCTGGGCTTGAAAAATACCCCAGGTCCACACTCCTGGGAGAAGAGGGGAGAAGGACGGGGCGGGTTTCAACAAACCCGCTGGCCTGCAGGCAAAGAGCTCATGGAAAAAGGACTATTCTAAGAAAGCTCGGGCGTGCCAGCTTTTAAATTTTTCCCAGGATGAATTAATTTGGCAACCATGACTATACTTGTTGGCAAGCAGAAGGGGAATAGAAAATGCATGGTAAAGGAAGAGGTAGAGGAAGAAAGGCGTGTCGGGCAGGGAGCTTGCCTGGAAAGCACAGAGGGAAAGGGCAGCTGAGTGGAGTCTTCAGTGTTCGGCCAAGGGACACAAAGTCCGTCTTTGACTACTTCCTTATGAAAGATCACTTTTGCTAATTTGACACAATTTAACCACTGCTATCTTGTATTGAGGGTTTTCTAAGTGGAAGGGCATTACACATTTCATGCTCATTAGAAGTCTGTGAGGGATGTGCATTCTTACCATCTCCACTTAGCTCTGAAGCCTGAGCACTTTACAACAGTGAATAAATGACAGAGCTCTGAATTTGAACCCAGACAGCCTGGCTCCAGAGCTCACCAGCTTAGCCAACATCTAATCTGTCCCCTGTCCCCCATCTCCCTGTCCTTGTTCATAGTCTATTAACAAGTCCATGAGGGTTACGTACAATAGGTTTCTCTTAGATTTCAAAAGAAAAACACGTTTAGCTCTGGCAGAATCCCTAACGCACGCCAGGAGCTGGGCTTGATGCTTATTTCCTTGTACACTTCCCATCCTGGGAAGTAGCCATTACTGCATCACTTACAGATTGAGGCATTTTAGAGACAGAAGTAATTTGCCACAGGTTACATAGCTAATAGGTTTCAGAGCCTGGGATCCCAAACCAGATCTCTCTGTCCTGAGACTTCTTCCCATCACTTGTCCATGTGCCCTTGGAGGCATTCTCAAATTCAGAGGCATTGCAGGATGGAGGTTATGCAGGTGATTTCTGAGGCTGAGAAGGTAGTTTTCCTTCTATTTCCTTTCTCTTCCCCTCCTGCCTTCTCAACATCTCAGCACTGTGTTCCAGCCTCTTGCTACTCAAGAATACTTCCTAGACCAGCAGCATCCACATCACCAGGGAGGGAGCTTGTTAGAGGGCAGAACTTCAAGCCCCACCCACCTGCACAAGCAGAATCTGCCTTAAAAAAAAAAGTTTATTTATTTACTTTTGAGAGAGAGAGAGAGAGAGAGCATGCACAAGCGGGAGAGGAGGAGAGAGAGAGAGAGAGAATGAGAAGGAGACAGAATCGGAAGCAGGCTCCAGGCTTTGAGCTGTCAGCAAAGAGCCCAACATGGGGCCTGGACCCACGAACTGTGAGATCATGACCTGAGCTGAAGTTGGATACTTAACTGACTGAACCACCCAAATGCCCTTCTTTTTTAATATATTTTTATTTTTTGAGAGAGAGAGAGAAAGCATGCATGCTTGTGCGCGCACACACACACACACACACACACACACACAAAGTGGGGGAAGAGCAGAGGGAAGAGGAAGGACAGAATCTTGAGCAGGCTCCACACCTAGCTCACAGTGTGACACGAGGCTCCATCTCACCACCGTGAGATCATGACCTGAGACAAAATCAAGAGTTGGGAGCTTAACTGACTGAGCCACCCCAGTGCTCCTTTCATTTTTTTTTTACAGATTTTTTTTTTTAAGATATCTCTACACCTAGTGTAGGGTTTGAACTCACAACCCAAGATCAAAAGTCGCATGCTCTACTGACTGAGATAGCTAGGCCTCTATTGTGTAGTTTCTATCTTTTGGAGAGGGGTGTCTCAATCTACAGTATGAACCCAATTTACAAAGGATCTGGTTTCAGTAGAGGGAGTGGGGTGGGGCAGGAGTTATCAAATCATTAACCCTATTGAGTCTACCATGGACTTCTCCCTTCCAGTTTAAGAAATAAAGAAGCGGGCACCTGGGTGGCTCAGTCTGTTAAGCGTCTGGTTCTTGATTTCAGCTCAGGTCATGATCTCACGGTTCGTGAGTTCGAGCCCCAAGTTGGGCTCTGAGCTGACAATGTGTGGAGCCTGATTGGGATTCTCTTTCTCCCTCTCTCTGCCCTTCTCCTGCTCATTCTCTCTCTCTTTAAATAAACTTAAAAAAATAAAGAAACAGGGGTGCCTGGGTGGCTCAGTCGGTTGTGTCCAACTTCAGCTTGGGTCATGATCTCACAGTTCATGGGTTCAAGCCCTGAGTCGGGCTTTGTGCTGATAGCACTGCTTCAGATTCTCTGTCTTCTTTCTTTGCCCCTCCCCTGCTAGTGCGTGATCTCTCTCTCTCTCTCAAAAATAAACAAACATTTAAAAAATATAAAGAAATAAATCATATTTAATTTATTTAACAAATTTATTTAACTAGCCTTATATTATAAATTAATGCGTTTCCCATTGGCTTCTCTAACTCAACCAGTTTAAATTTGAACTGCTCAGCTCCCCCCAGATATATTCCTTTTCTTGGATTTCATCTCCCTGTTGGAACTGTCACTGCCCTGCCCTCAACCTGGGCATTTCTTTTGGCTCCACCGTCCTTCTGGATCTCTCACATCAGCTACTTGTTAGGGTTTGGCCATGGTGGTTCTCACTGTTCTTCCTTCCACTACCAACTCACCTGGGCAATGGTGTTAGTTCTCAGACTTTCTTCTGTTATCCTTCAAAATGAAAGAGTAGGGTTGCCTGGTGGCTCACTGGATTAGGTGTCCAGTTTCTGCTCAGGTCATGATCTCATGGTTTGTGAGTTCAAGCCCTACATCGGGCTCTGTGCTCACTGCATGGAGCCTGCTTGGGATTCTTTCTCTCTTTCTGCCCCTCCACAACTTGCACTTTCTATCTCTCAAAATAAATAAATAAACTTCAAAAAAGTAACAAAATGAAACAGTAAGTTTTTTTACCAGGAAAAACGAGTTTATTTGGAAATTAAAATTAATTGAAAAGAAAAATTAATTCAAAGAAAATTAAAATTGATAAGAACAAGCTATAGCAAAACCATAGGCAAGTCCTTCAACAACGGAGAGGACCCCTCTTTTATTGGAGTGGGGGAGTTGGGAGTTGTTATAAACTAAAGGCCCATTGGAGTAAACCAGGAGTTCCAAGTGTAGTGGCTTCTCGTTGGCTGAGTATGCCCACGTCCCATGAGCTGGGCTGTTGCTGGAGGAGGAGGAAACTTCTCTTCCTCCTGCTGCCTTCTCTTCTTGTTGGGGGTTCGCAATTGAGGGTGGTAGGCCTTCGGCTCTATGCTGACAGCACAGAGCCTGCTTGGGATTGTCTCTATCTCTGTCTCTCTCTTTCCTCTCACCCCTCTCATACTCTCAAAAATAAACATTTAAAAAAAATAAAGGGAGAGTCAAGAGTACACTTACCTAGATAAGCACTGAATAATATATGGAATCATTGGGCCACTATATTGTACACCTGATTGTACAACTAGTAGAACACTGGATGTTAACTATACTGGAATTAAAATAAAAATAAGGGAGAGTGAGGGGGTGGGGAAGAGAAGCCAGCAGGGCTCAAGCAGGGACAGGGAAATGAAACATTACAAAAAGCTGTTAAAAAGGTTGGTCTAGGGACACCTGGGTGACTCAGTGGGTTAAGCGTCCAACTTCGGCTCAGGTCATGGCCTCCCAGCCCGTGAGTTTGAGCCCTGTGTCAGACACTGTGCTGACAGCTCAGAGTGTGGAGCCTGCTTCAGATTCTGTGTCTCCCTCTCTCTGCCCCCCCGCACTTGTGCTCTGTCTCTCGTTCTCTCTCAAAAAATAAATAAAATAGATCAATAAACATTAAACAAAATTAAAAAAAAAAAAGGGGTTGGTCTAACATACAGTTAGGCCAGCTGTGCCCTCTAACTGCATGTATCAAAGTTAGGCATCTTTCTACTCTCCTCTAGAGACTGGGAACCAGAGGCCG
Source organism: Lynx rufus (assembly GCF_022079265.1). NCBI lineage: Eukaryota > Metazoa > Chordata > Mammalia > Carnivora > Felidae > Lynx > Lynx rufus. The sequence goes on from NW_025814878.1 coordinate 125,389,749, forward strand.
TATCCTTTTTTTTTTTTTTTTTTTAATGTTTATTTATTTTTGCAAGAGAGAGCACAAGTAGGGGAGGGGCAGAGAGGGGGACAGAGGATCCGAAGTGGACTCTGCACTGACAGTAGAGAGCCAGATTCCGGGCTTGAATTCATGAACCGAACCGTGAGATCAGTACCTGAGCTGAAGTCAGATGCTTAACCCACTGAGCCACCCAGGCGCCCCAAGGCCTTATCCTTTTTGATGATTACATTTAAAAGGAATGACTTTTAGGTCCTGGAGAAAGAGACTTCTGGGCTGTAGCAGAAACATACATCTCAAAGGAGGATAGACTTACAATTTGAATCTCCTTTTTTTAGTACATACTCTAAGAAAGGGAGTTATTAATTAGGTGTTAGCAGACACGAAGGGTGAATTCTCTTGGCTTGGCAAGGTTGAGTTTTTCCAGACAGAGAGCTTAAGGTGGGGGCTGGGTTGGCCCAAAGATGAGGGCCTTGGCTGTTAGAAGCCATGTCATGGTTTGGTCAAGTGTCTTAGTGCTGGTGTTTGAATGGATTCTTTCCTGTGGAGAGTTTATGAGATTCTCACAGTTCATTGGCAGTAAGTACATTCACACTGTTGTGCAACCGTCACCACCATCCGTCTCCAGAGCGTTTTTCATTTTGCAAAACGGAAATTCTGTCCCCATTAAACACTAACTCCCCATTCCTGCCTCCCCGGCACCCACCCTTCAGCTTTCTGTCTCTGTACACTTGTTGACTCTAGGGACACCTGGAATCATACAGTATTTGTCTTTTTGTGACTGGCTAACACTGTGTCCTCCAAGACTCATCCAGGTTGTAGCCTGTATCAGAATTTCCTTCTTTCTAAGGCTGAATCATATTTCATGCCCTCGTATGTGTATAGCACATTTTGTTTATCCACTCATCCACTGATGGACATTTAGTTTACTTCTGCCATTTTGCTTTTGCGATTGGTGTTGCTATGAACGTGGAGGTATACAAATACTGCTTCAAGACCCTGCCTTCATTTATTTTGATTATTCCCTTTTGCGTCTGCAGGGCTGGCCCCCTTTTAGCTCCTTGATAAATGCTTGTCAAAAATCTTACTGAACGAATTTCTTGGCAGTGGGAACGACCATAGCACATCGGCCAAGGCGCACAGTGGGGAGATTCCCAGAGGTCCAAGGTGACCACACAGTCAGCGCCCTGGAGGTAACGGAGCTGGTCGCTGAGCTGAGGAGCCCAGCTGGAGAGGGAGGGCTCCTCAGCCAGGGCGCAGTCCCAGGCAGCAGCATGTTGATCCTTTGATGGTCTCTGAAGCCTGTGGATACAGTGGGCCTCTGTCCACACGCTCCTTCTCTGGCTCTTTCACCTGCTTTATGTCTGAGATCCCTTATCTCCTCCTCCAAGAGGCCTTCCCGAACCACCGAAGCAGCATCCTCATGGCCACCTAACTCTCTAGCATAACACCCTATTCATAACCTTTAGAATCCTAGTATAGGTTACACTTGTTTCATTTGTTCACATGTTTATTTATTGTCTCTTCTCCATTTATGGTCTTCTCTCTGTAAGCACCATGAGGATATGGGCCTTGTCTGTCTGTATCCATGCAGTGTTTGGCACGTAGTAGGTGATGTTAAAAAAGGTAGAATATGGGGCACCTGGGGGGTTCAGTTGGTTAAGCATTCGACTCTTGATGTCAGCTCAGGTCTTGATCTCAAGGTAGGGAGTTCAAGCCCCACATTGGACTCCACACTGGGCAGGAAGACTACTTAAAAAAAAAAAAAAAAGTAGAACGAGTGATGATCAGTTTGTTTACATGGGGAATGTAGGCACCTCTGGATGTAGTCTAAACAGTGTTGGGGAGGAGGCAGTGACCCCAACCATGGTCGTCTAAGACCTCATTGAACTGAGGAGGGGCTTACGAAAGATCTCTAGAGCAAGCAGCTGGAGAAAGTTGTGGCAGGTGAGCAGGATTCAGGCAATCAGCTGATCTGAGGAGGTACTGGCAGTCCAGGCAGAGGACACGGCAAGGACCTGGACCCTGAAACTGAGTTCAGACACAAGACTCCATTCATTAGAAGTACTGGAAAGAGTACACAGGGCTCAGCCAAGAGGAGTCAGAAAAGAGGGCAGAGTCCTGAGACTGGGGATGGGCCTGAGGAGTGATGACAGGAGGGCCCAGGGCAGAAGGTTTGAGTAGGACCAGCCAACAAGCTCTCTGCCCTGATTTGGGCAGGTTTGACCTAGAGCCTGAGTTGGAGATAAAGAGCCTCAGCATTATAATTACAGAGCAATGGGAGCCAGAACCAGGCAGGCCATTATAGCAAGCATAGTACATACACACACACACACACACACACACACACACACATGTATATATATGTATTTTTTTAAGCATGGTATGCTTTTAAAATGGTGTTTCATGAAATATAAAAACACACGGACCAGAAGTCCCTGGTGGTTCAGTCAGTTAAGTGTCTGACTCTTGATTCAGCTCAGGTCATGATCTTCCAGTTTGTGGGACCAAGCCCCGTGACGGACTCTGTGATGACAGTGAGGAGCCTGCTTGGGATTCTCTGCCTTTCTGCTCCTCCCCTGCTTATGCACTGTCTCTCTCTCTCTCTTAAGAAAAAAAGATGTTTTTTAAAAAAGGAATGAGCTGGAGGACAGAGGGAGTGGGGATTAAGTACCATTAAACAATGGGAACAGAGTTTCATATTTGCAAGATGAAGAGAGTTCTGGGAACGAATGCTGGTGTCAGTTGCACAGCAGTGCGAATCTACTTAGTTCCGGTCAATCATGCATTTAAAAATGGCTAAGGTGCTAAATTTTATGTTATATGTATTTTACAATTAAAACACAGGAAGAAAATTCTGACACAGGCTACAACATGGATGAACCTTGAAGACGTGATGCTCAGTGCACTAGGCCTGTCACAAAGAGACAAATACTCTCTGATTCCACTTACATGAGGTTCCTAGAGTAGGCAGAGGGACTGGGGCTGGGGGGGGAGAGGGATGGGAAGTTAATGTTTCATGTATATAGAGTTTCAGTTTTGGAAGATGAAAAATTTCTGGAAATGGATAATGTTGATGGTTGCATAACATTGTGACTATATTAATGTCATTGAATTGTATACTAAAAAATGGCTAAAATGATCAATTTTATGTATGTATATTTTACCACAGTGAAAAAAAAAAGACAGCATACACAAAGGGAAAAGACTAGGAGAAAATATCTGTTAAGTTTTTACATCTACAGACATTTATTTATACTGACTAGAAAGGTGGAGTTTCTGGATCAGAGAATGGACTAATTACTTGCTCCCATATTGGTCTTTGAGCCAGTTCCCAACAGGCAATGCGGTGAGGCCTGGATGCAGCATGTACAGGGGCTTGTAACACAGAGAAGAGCTCTACAGTTACGGGTCTCAGAGCATGAGTGGATCCTGCTGGCACATCGCCCTGGTTGTGGAAGGGGGAGCCCTTTGTTCTCCAGTGTAAACAAATCCACTCCGGGAGAGGAGAGGAAGGTTTCTGGGGTTTTACAACCATTTGGAATGTAAACAACCAGCTCTGGGTTTATCACCTTTAGAAAATGAGGGGAAAATGGGTCTGGGGAGAAAGGGGGCATTCTCTGTCTTGGTAGCATGTCAATATCGGTTTCTCAGAAAGGTCTGGACAGTCCAGAAACACTGAGAAATCCAGGGAGGATTGCCTTCCAGCAATACCCATACCATATGGAGCCAAAAAGGGATTCATATACAGAATTCTTAACTAACTCCTACAACCAAAGAAGGAAAAGACAAGCAATCCTATTAAGAAATGGATAAAAGAATGCAAACTGGCAGTTTCCAGAGGAAGAATTCCAATTGGCCAGTAAACATATGAAAACCTCATGAGACTTACTGATAATTAGGGGAATTCAAATTAAAATGGGCACCAACCACATATTTAAATATTTCAAAACTAAAGACACAACACAAAGTGTTATGTTGTCAGGTTATAAAAGAACAGAAGCAGGATTCAGCTTATAGGAAATGTCCAGAATGGACAAGCAAATTTGGAGGGACAGAAAGGAGATCAGCAGTTGTTTGGGGTGGGGGTGGAGAGAGGGGGAGGGGCTAGGAACAGGGGTGGTGGCTAAGAGGGGCCAAAGTTCCTTCTGGGGTAATGAAAATATTCCACAATTGATTGTGGTGATGGATGTGCAACTCTGTGACTGTACTTCTAAAAGCCATTGGATTATATACTTTAAATGGGGGAATTGTCTGGTATACAGATTGTATCTCAATAAGCCTGTTTTTAAAAAAGGATGGGGTTGGCACTTCCTTCCTACCAGACTACCAGAAAGTAAAAAGTCGAACTCTTCTGTGTGTTGACAAAGATGTGGAGAGATAGGAGCTTGCCCCACTACTACTGGACGGGTAAGCTGGGACACCTTGGAAGAGCACATTGGCTGCCTTTGAGCAAAGTTAAAGATACACCTACTCTGTGTCCCAAGAATTCCACTCCTGGGTCGAGAATCTGGGATATGTGCACAAGGAGACTTTACAAGTATGAGCATGGCAACCTCATCTGTAAGAGTGAAAAAAATTTTTTTAATATGAAAATTATTGTCAAATTGCTTTCCATACAACACCCAGTGCTCATCCCAACAGGTGCCCTCCTCAATGCCCATCACCCAGAGTGCAAATTATTTTAATGCTTATGTATTTTTGGGAGAGAGAGAGAGCACACAAGGTGGGGAGGGGCAGAGAAAGAGGGAGAGAGAGGATCTGAAGCAGGCTCTGCACTAATAGCAGAGAGCCCCATGCGGGGCTCAAACTCATGAACCATGAGATTATGACTTGAGTTGAAGTCTGATGCTCAACCAACTGAGCCACCCAGGTGCCCCAAGAGTGCAAATTTTGAGTGACTTCAATGCCCACCAACAGAAGGATGGATAAGTACATTTAAATCCATGCAATGGGATACTCTACAGAAACTGAAAATGAATCAACTACGTGTATCACCATGGTTATGTAATGTCAGGTGAAAAAAAAAAAAAACAAGTTTTCAAGATGATGCATTCAGTGGGATGCCATTTATATAAAGCCATGCAAAACAATGACATAATCTTTTTTAAAGCAGGCTCCGTGCCCAGTGTGGGGCTTGAACTCAGGACCCTGAGACTATAAGTTGCATGTCCTCCCAACTGAGCCAGCCGGGCACCCCAATAGCAGCATACTTTTATTATCAGGTAACATATGGAGTGACACTATAAAGTTCGCACAAATGACAAATAGCAAAGTGATGATAATAGTCAGCTCTGGAAAGAGGAAGAGAAAGAGGACCAGGGAGGAGTATACAGGGAACACTGTACCTGTACCTTTGTTTCTTGCGAAAAATTTAATGTTGGTATCTGATAAAGCTGGTATGTATTTATTTGCCATATTATCTGCACTTTTCAGAACATTTGCAATATTTGCCAGTATGAAAGAAAAAGATGAAGTTCTTTGTTGTCAGGCGGTAGGAATTTATGAAGAGAATGAAAGTCTGTACAGCGGAAGCCAGAGCTGGAGGGGCTGCTCCCTCCCTGCCCCAGCCGGCCCCCTCCTCCTAAGTGCCCTCTCTGCCATCCTCCCTGCGCAGAGGCACCTGGGGAGGTGCTGGCGGGCAGTAGATGTTGCCAGGTGCACGCTCTGTCCCTGTCCTAGATGCCTGGTCCGCAGGAGTGCAGGCCAGCCTCCCCCCGGCTGTGATTGTGGCCTGTGCTGGGCTGGCTGTGGGTGGAAGTGTGCAGTCCAAGAAGAACCGGGACTTTGCAATATGCCTTATCATCCAGAAATTGTGCCCTGCGGCGTCACCTGCCTCTTAGTTTACAGGATGACAGACTGGAAACCTTAAGAAATGAGACTGCTTGGAGGACTCTGGCATTCCATAGGAGCTGAGAAGCCAGGAAGGGTTATCAGTGTTACTATGACAACGGTGGGGACCATGAATAACAGGGCAGAGGTGAAAGGTCATGTCAAACACTGATAGATATGTGCAGCAAAACGTCGTATGTGCCTGGACTATGTACCTAAGGTGCACCGGGTAGTTAGTTTGAAAGTAATTTTTCTGGGGCGCCTGGATGGCTCAGTCAGTTGAGTCTGGGACTCTTGATATCTGCTCAGGTCATGATCTCAGGGTGGTGGGATCAAGCCTCCTCCTTGGGCGTGAGGGGGGGTGTTGCTGAGTGTGGAGCCTGCTTGGGATTCCCTCTCTCTCTCTGTCTCTCTCTCTCTCTCTCTGTCTCCCTCTGTCCCTTTCCCCCGCTCCAGCACACATGCATCTCTTTCAAAATAAACATCAAAAAAAAAGAGGAAAGTAAATTTTCTTTCCACCCCCAAGTGACCTCTTATGAATGCTACTCTTTTTTTTTTTTTTTCAATCTATTGCTTTGGAATGCAGCTTAGCAAACAATTATACTTGGTACTGCTCTTTTAAAGGATCATGTCCATAAACCATGTTAAGTCTGATCAGAGAAAATGCTGTCTCTCTAGTTTGTATAAGCTTTAAAAACCACAACTTTCTCACCTCTATCCAGTGCTGCAAGGTGCTAACATTAGCATGGTTTGCAAATTAGACTCTAAAGAGTCATAATAATTAAACTCAGAATAATTAAAGACTCAGAATAATTAAGCTCCCAGAAATCTGGTGGTAGGGGTAGGAATGCATAGGTTTCACACGTTATTTTTCAGGAAGGACATTCATTGTCTGCAAGTTGCTTTCTCTGTCTAGCTCCTTGCTACCCAAAATGTGGTCCTTGGACCAAGAAACTGAGCTCAGCCCCATCCAGACTATTGGATCGGATAGATCTGCAGGTGATTTTTCTGTACACTAAGTCTGGGAAATTCTCTGTCTTACAGCCTGAGGTAACTGCCTTCCAAGAGATTTCTGGCATCATAAGAAATAAGGTTTTCCAAAAGGAGAGACACTCCCAGGAAAGTTCAGGAAGAACAGCTTTTCTAAAAGCAACGAAAGGGGCGCCTGGGTGGCGCAGTCGGTTAAGCGTCCGACTTCAGCCAGGTCACGATCTCGCGGTCCGTGAGTTCGAGCCCCGCGTCGGGCTCTGGGCTGATGGCTCAGAGCCTGGAGCCTGTTTCCGATTCTGTGTCTCCCTCTCTCTCTGCCCCTCCCCCGTTCATGCTCTGTCTCTCTCTGTCCCAAAAATAAATAAACGTTGAAAAAAAAAATTAAAAGCAACGAAAAACGTAGATTCTCTGAGATGTCCTAAATTACTGGGTTATTGGAGGATTATGTTTTGTACAAAATTGTTATTCCTTTCTCCCCCGCCCACTGAAAATATGAATTGATTTCTAAAACAAGGCAGGAGAGGGGATGCTGGTTAAAGATAACATGGAAGTCCTCAGTTCTTATTGGATCATCATCTTGTGTGATACTATGACCATGACCTCCACTGTGCCTTAGTTTTTCTGACTTTGAAATAGCCCGGATCATTTCCCAGGACCTGCACAAGGATTCACAAGTTAATGCTTTTAAGGACTTTGAGGTTCTTGGATGAAAGGCATGGCCAAGGCGTTATTGGGGCCATGTTGTGAGGGCTGGGTGGACTCCTGATTCAGCAGCCTCCTTACACTTGGAGTGCAGCGTGCTCACTTTTATCTCAGTCCCTGACTTCTCCAGAGGAAAGGATTGGGGGGGGGGGGGGACGGGGGGGGGGGGCCAGGGAGATAAAGCAGCTTCTTGTACCAGTGAGTCAGAGGAAGCCTCATTTGTGGCTGGTGGATCCATTATTCACCCAACCCAGCACTCCTACCAACAAGGCTGAGAGGAGTGTGAGTTTCTCACTTCACTTCTGTGATGGTCTCCCTGTGGTGGGGACAATTACAGAATGACATTAGTAACCAACAGGTTGCTCATCATACAACACATAGTGATGGAGGTGCGTGAATGACCATGACTCTAAGTAATTTGTTAGGCACAAGTATTAAATAAATATTTGTATATGAGTGACTCTCACAGAATCTCCTTGGAGAAGTGATTGCAAATGGGCAGATTGCAGAGCAAAACAGATCTTAGGTGTGACCGGCTTTAGGTTTATACATAAACCTGAACTTCCAAAGCATATTAGTTAGGAGGAAGAAGTGTGACTCCTCACCTAATACAGGAGACTTTGGCTTTACAAACGGACTCATTCATGGGCTCCCCCCCTTTTCTTTCATTGTGGGAAATACAGGTAACATAATACCATCTTAACCACTTTTAAGTGTGCAGTTCAGTGGCATTAAACACATTGACATTGTTGTAAAACCATCACCACCATCCATCTCCAGACATTTATCCTACAAAATGGAAACTCTATACCCATGAAAAATAACCCCACCCCCCAGCAACCACCCTTCTACTTTCTGTCTCTATGAATTTGACTACTTTAGGTACCTCCTAAAATTGGCATCACATAGTATTCGTCCTTTTGTGACTGGCTTATTTCACTTAGCATAATGACCTCAAGATTCATCCATGTTGTAGCATGTGTCAGAATTTCCTTTCTTTAAAAAAATTTTTTAACGTTTATTTAATTTTGAGAGAGAGAAAAAGAGTGCAAGCAGGAGAGGGGCAGAGAGAGACACACAAAATCTGAAGCAGGCTCCAAGCTCTGAGCTGTCAGCACAGAGCCTGACATGGGGCTCAAAGTCATGAGCCATGAGATCATGACCTGAGCTGAAGTTGGACCCTTAACTGACTGAGCCACCCAGGCACCCCTAGAATTTCCTTTCTTTTTAAAGGCTAAATAATATTGTATTCCAATGTATGTATGCACCGCATTTCCTTTATCCACTCATCTGTGGATGGGCACGTGGATTCTTTCCACCCTTTTGGGCATTGAGAATAGTGCTCTCACAAACAGGGGTACACAAATATCTCTTTGAGTCCCTGCTTTCAATTCTTTTTGGGTAAATACCCAGCAGTGGAATTGCCATATCATCAGGTAATTCTATGTTTCATTTTTGGGAAACCACTATTGTTTTAGTTCCAGTTCCTCCACATCCTCACCAACATGTTCTTTTCTTTCCTGTCTTTTTTTAATGGGTCACCTTAATGGGTGTGCAACAAGCAGCAATATTTTTAAGCAGCAGTATTTAAAAATGTGATTCTGTTTATCAAAAAACAATTTGTACCCCAAATTTAAATAACTGGATAAAAGCAGAATATAGTAAAATCTGTAGGCTCTCTTGGTGATACTTTAAAGGTAGGAATGAAGTGCAGGTGCAGAAAGTGAAGTTAATTATTTGCCTCAGTTTATGGTCAGTCTCATCTGGATTCTTGCAAGGCCCCTCTCGTATTTGTCCCCTCCCCCATCCTCGTTCCCTTTGCACGTCTGTCCCCTCCCACCACAGAGGAGGTGATGTGACTGCTGACATATTAGCACAGGATTGTCATCGGGGGTCACGATTATCTTTGAAATTTTTGAAAACAGCTCTGTGTTAATGACCTCACTGTTCACCTGTTACTTTCCTCACTGAGCTGAGGCTTTCCTCTTCCCTCTCACGAATCCAATCGTGTGGAATTGCCTGGTGGACACCTACAGGCTGATGAAGGCTGATTGAAGACAAGGGAAGAACCTACAGATTAAGATGAAGAACCACATTAAGATACCTCATTCTACTTGCCAGGGAACTGAGGGCTCAGAGGTAGATTCTAAGAGATGGTTCCTAAGGGGCGTCCTGAGGCTGAAGTGGGGGTGGGCGGGGCAAAGGGGAAAGGGAGGAGCTGCATATGCAAAGCACCCCCCGCCCGGAGCCCACAGAGCCTGGCCTTCAGGAAGAGCCAAGAGTGGGTCAGAGGCACTGGAGATTAGTGTTTCATCAGGAGAGGGGCTGTAGTGAGGAGGTAAGTAGGAGCAAAATCCTAAAAGGCCTTAAAACTATGCTTAAGTCTGCACTTTATCTTGTGAGAAATGCATAGCCATTGATTTTAAACCAGGGCACGACATGATTAGGTTTGCTTTTTCTTTTATCTTTTTAATTTTTTTTAATGTTTATTTATTTTTGAGACAGAGTGTGAGCAGGAGAGGAGCAGAGAGAGGGAGACACAGAATCTGAAGCGGGCTCCAGGCTCTGGGCTGGCAGCACAGAGCCTGACGCGGGGCTTGAACCCACAAACAGTGAGATCATGACCTGAGCTGAAGTCGGCCGCTTAACTGACTGAGCCACCCAAGGCGCCCGTAGGTTTTCTTTTTAGAATGATCATTGGTACCCAAATGTGGAAAATAAATTGGACAAGAGTGTGGGGATGTCTGTTAGGAATCTCTGTTTCATCCTGGCAAGAGATGAAAAGAACATTGACAAAAGAGAGAAGAACATTCTTTCATTCCTTCGCTCATTCACTAATTTGACATTCACCCAGTGTTTTTGCTGAGCATCTACTATGCGCTGGCATTGTACTGTGTTGCATGCAGGGAAGAGGATAAACTTGGCATCTGCCTCTCCGCAAATGGAACATTCACTTGGCCACCCAGGCAGGTATGAAGGCAATCACAGTTAGCGTGTAAGTGCTCAGACGGTACGTAGTATTTTTGCAGCATGTATATCAGGAGCATGTTCTAAGGGATGTGGGGCTTCCTGAAAAACTCCTCCAAAAATAATGTCTAAGCTAAGACCCAAAGGAGGGGCAGGGGCTGGCCAGGTGAAGGAAGGGGTAGAAAGGACTCCAGGTAGATTAAAAGTGGGTGCAACCACCTGGAGACGAGAGACAGCAGGGCTTTTTGAATGAATTAGAAGGTTGGGTATGACTAGACTCCAGGAACTTTTTTTTTTTTTTAATTTTTTTTTCAACGTTTATTTATTTTTGGGACAGAGAGAGACAGAGCACGAACGGGGGAGGGCCAGAGAGAGAGGGAGACACAGAATGGGAAACAGGCTCCAGGCTCTGAGCCATCAGCCCAGAGCCCGACGCGGGGCTCGAACTCACGGACCGCGAGATCGTGACCTGGCTGAAGTCGGACACTTAACCGACTGCGCCACCCAGGCGCCCCTAGACTCCAGGAACTATTAAGGGATGAAGCTAATGAGGTACGCACAGACCCGATTCCAAAGGGCCTGCCAACCACATGAAGGAGGCTGTATAAGAGGAATGGGTGTTGCTGCGGGCAGGGAAGTTCAGACGGACATCTTGGAAAGATCCCAGTCTGGAGGATAACTGGACAAATAGAAAAGAGGTAGAATGGGCAGGACTTGGTGAACCATTAGAGGGGTGCCTGTGGAAGAACGTGGGGACTCCCAAAGTTTCAGGCTTGGGTGTCATGAAACAGTAAGAGAAGGGCAGGATTAAAATGGAAGATGTAAGTTCCACTGGGACATGTGGATCTGGAGGGACATCTGTGTGGCATTCTATAGCGGACACTCCTGTGATATTCCACCCCATGGGGCGTGCAGGACCCATGGATGGTGCAGAAGTCATGGGATGGGGGAGATCAGAGAGACGGGTCTGCGGGGTAAGAAGAGAAGAGAACCAAGGAGGCAAGTGTGGGGGGATTCCAACATTTATGGCTCAGGCAGTGGAGGACTCTGCCCAAGAGGCTGGAAGGGGGGCAGCCAGGAGGGCAAGGAGAGCTCAGAGGAAGGAATTGTGCATGCCAACGAGGGAGTTTCAAGAGGGGCAGAGGGCAAGTGTGTCAACCACTTTGGAGAGGTTAGGTAAGACAAGGATGAAAAATGGTCATACAGCTTGGCAAGAAGGAGGTCTACCACAACAGGTGCGGTGGTGGGAGGTGAGAAGAGGGGCTGCTGGTCAGTGAGGGGGAGGCCAGTGCTGTCCTTGGTGGGGGAGCCACATCTCGGTCCATCAGGGGAGGTACAGTGGAAGCAGCAGGCACAAAGGCAGCAGGAGGAGGCCAGTCATCAGGAAGGGGAGACCCAGCCTAGGGGAAAAGACATGTTTAAATGATTAAAGACCAGTGATTCTGGCTGGTAAGGGATGAAGAGCCACTGACCACATTCATTACTGTTGCTATTAACTTCCAGCTTTAATTATATTCCCCCAGACAGGAAGTAAGAATTCAATAGATGTCACTTAAGCACTCATCAGACATTTACTGAGCACTTACTATGGGCCATGTGCTAGAGTTATAAACGGCCTGGTGCCTATTCTCCAGCATCTTATGTCTTTGAAAATGCTTGCCTTTAAAAAAGTCAGAGTAAAACCCTAGATTAATTTCCAAAGCATCAAAAACGATGAAGAGGGGGCGCCTGGGTGGCGCAGTCGGTTAAGCGTCCGACTTCAGCCAGGTCACGATCTCACAGTCCGTGGGTTCGAGCCCCGCGTCAGGCTCTGGGCTGATGGCTCAGAGCTTGGAGCCTGTTTCCGATTCTGTGTCTCCCTCTCTCTCTGCCCCTTCCCCGTTCATGTTCTGTCTCTCTCTGTCCCAAAAATAAATAAACGTTGAAAAAAAAAATTAAAAAAAAAACAAAAAACAAAAACGATGAAGAATGTAGATTCTTCATGAAGTCTTGCTTGATTTTTGTTATGTTGGGTGCAGAGTTCCATGAAGTTTTTGCCTTTACAATTCATGTTTCCAAAGGTCCAAGGGGTCAGACAGTATTGAAGTCAAATAGTCAAAACCCAAAGCTGGAGTTCAGTGTGAATGGCGCCCCAGCCGGGGAATTTGGGGTCAGGGTTTGGATGGAGAAACAGACCACAAGGCAGGGACTGGAAGATCAGGGCTGGTGGCACTGTGGGACAAGTTCAAGACCAAACGTAAGTGGTATTATCCACAATGGATATGGATTGAGACTGGGAAAATTGCCTTTCATTTATTTGCTATGTAGTTTTGGGAGGGAAATGTCATACATAAAAATACTAAAGGGAAATACACCAAAAATGTTAACAGTGATTATCTCTTGGTGGAGGGATTATGGGTGACTTGATTTTCTTCTTCATAACTTTTCATATTTTAAAATTTTATAAGGAATAGTATTAATTTCATAATCTGAAACACTGCTAGCTTTTTTTTTATGTTTTTATTTAGTATTTTTGAGAGACAGAGACAGAGCATGACTAGGGGAGAGGCAGAGAGAGAGGGAGACACAGAATCTGAAGCAGGCTCCAGGCTCTGAGCTGTCAGCACAGAGCCTGACTCGGGGCTTGAACTCATGAACTGTGAGATCATGACCTGAGCTGAAGTTGGCGCTTAACCAACTGAGCCACTCAGGTGCCCCAAAACAATGCTAGTTTTAAAACATGAAAGGAAATATCAGAAAAAGGCAGGATGATGAAAAAGAACAATGTTTCATTTTTTTAAAAATGGTAGGAAATAGAGTATTGGTAGGAGAAATACCCAGAAGTAACATTGGAGAAGCAGGGATCGCATGCCACGCTTAACTTTGTCACAAGTTTGGAGTGGTCCTGTCATTTCCTACAATCTATTTATCATAAAATCGAGGAATAGATCTGAAAAGGACGGTATGGTTGTGTGCCACACTGGGAAATGACTTGTCCTAACATGATAGTCATTTCATCTTGAAATTCTCAGGGAGAAAGTATAGCATGAGGGCAAATAAATATTAAGAGTTATAATTCTTGGGACATCTGGGTGGCTTAGTTGGTTAAGCGTCAGACTTCAGCTCAGGTCGTGACCTCACGGTTTGTGGGTTCCAGCCCCGTGTCAGGCTCTGTGCTGGCAGCTCAGAGTCTGGAGCCTGCCTCAGAATCTGTGTCTCCCTCTCTCTCTGCTCCTCCCTTGCTCACGCTCTGTGTCTCTCCCTCAAAATTAAGTAAACCTTAAAAAAAAGTTATAATTCTTTTTAAATTTTTTTTATGTTTACTTATTCATTTTGAGAGACAGAAAGAGCAAGAGCACAAGTGGGGGAGGCGCACAAAGAAGGAGAGACAGAACCCCAAGTAGGCTTTGCACCATCAGAGCAGAGTCTGAGGCAGGGCTCGAACTCCCTAACTGAGAGATCATAACCTGAGCTGAGATCAAGAGTCGGATGCTTAACCGACTGTGCCACCCAGGCGCCCCAAAAGTTATAATTCTTAATTGTGACATTATTATTCATGAGAAGAAACAGATTTGATGTCTCTGATGAGAGAGTGACATATTCCAAAATGAAGAAAGGTCACTACCAACTGGAATAGAGTTTTTAAGGTTAATTTGTTAAGGGGGGAGTTTATGTCTTAAGAGACATGAGAGGCTATTCTTAAATTTGATGTTTTTAAAGTTTACTTATTTATTTTGAGAGAGAGAGAGTGCACGCACGAGTGGGGCAGGGGCAGAGAGAGAAGGAGAGAGAGAATCCAAAACAAGCTCTGCAGTCAGAGTGGAACCAATGTGGGGCTCGAACCCATGAACCATATCTTGCCTTGAGCCTAAGTCGTATGCTTCACCTACTGAGCCACCCAGGTGTCCCCTAAATTCAACTTTAATGAGTATTTGTGGGTAGGTAGGGAGATAGGTGGAAGTCATGTTTGGGGTGTATATCCTTGTTTTAAAGACAAATTCCCTTTTATTAGCCTCATAGGAGGGGGCTTGCTTTTCTTTGTACCAAATCTCTAAACAAAAGAAGCAAGGTGTTGGTCCTACCAGTTGCTGCTTGTGTTGGTAGGTGAACGAGCATGCTACCACTGGTGGACATGAACGGAAGTGCTGCTTTCCACACCCATTCCAGACTTGCAAGAAAGAAAACCTACCCAGAAGCTGGAAGGAATCCAGAAGACATGGACAAACCCACAGCTCTCCCTTGAGAGAAAGGTGTGCCCTTTCATTTCTCAGGTCTACTGAAGCCAGAGAAGATTAATTGAGGGATTGCTTGCCTCCGAGGCATTTCACTTAAGCAGGCTCGGTCCTGGATCAGCAATGTTCCAGGCTGTCAGGAGAAACACACACTTGGGCATCTCCTGTGTGAAATCCCCATAACCACAGCTTCTGACTGAGGGCTTTGTAAACCCTCTCCACCCTCGGGGGCCAAAGAAATCCGGTACCAAACAGCCCTGGGTAGGTCTCCCCTTCTTGGCCATGTCTTCGAAATAAATTGGAGAGAATGATTACAGCTGAGTTTGAGAATTTACTGGCCTAATTCTTAATTAAATTCTCTTGATGGAAAACAAATTTATTCTTCTATAAAACAAAATCTGAGTTTAGAACCCATCTAGGATTTTTCAATACCCTCAGGGTCAACTTAAAAATCCCATTGCCTTTCTTTCCAACGCAGATGTCCAGCAGGATGCTGTGATGGGGGTTTCCTTCCAAGAGACTCAGCTTGACAAATCTGGTCACAAAGTGAAAAATATTGATAAAGGTGTTCAAAATAACACACAGTTCCATTCAAGATATTTGGCCCATCTTGGGGCGCCTGGGTGGCGCAGTCGGTTAAGCGTCCGACTTCAGCCAGGTCACGATCTCGCGGTCCGTGAGTTCGAGCCCCGCGTCAGGCTCTGGGCTGATGGCTCAGAGCCTGGAGCCTGTTTCCGATTCTGTGTCTCCCTCTCTCTCTGCCCCTCCCCCGTTCATGCTCTGTCTCTCTCTGTCCCAAAAATAAATAAACGTTGAAAAAAAAATTTAAAAAAAGATATTTGGCCCATCTTTAGCCTCAGTCATTTGCCTGAGTAAAATAAAGCAAGGAGCTATTTAGTCAGGGTTTTTTTTGGGGGGGGGAGGGGGTTTTAGGGGGGTAGATTTTAGCATCTGTAAACATAATTATTTAATTCCTACATATTTAAGTCTATTAATGAGTTTTTGTGAATACTGTGAGGTAAGGACACACACACACACACACATATTTTTTGCCTCCATATCTTTGTTGAAAATCAACTGATCATAAAGGTAAGGGCTTATCTCTGGACATTCTATTCTGTTCCATTGCCCCATATATCTATGCTTATGCCAATATAAGATTGTCTTAATTATTATAGCTATATAGTTAAGTTTTTAAATCAGGTAGTATAAGTCCTCCAACTTTGTTCTTCTTTTTCAAAATTGTTTGGCTCTTCTAGGTTCTTTGAATTTCATATAACTTTTAGGGTCATGTTGTCAAACTCTACCAAAAAACTCATGAGATTTTAATAGGGATTTCATGTAATTTCTAGATCAATTTATGAAGGATTTCCCTTTTTTTTTTTTTAAAGTGTCTACTTATTTTCGAGAGAGAAAGAGCATGCATGCTAGTTGGGGAGGGGCAGCAAGAGAGGGAGAGAGAGGATCCAAAGCAGGCCCCATGCTGACAGCAGAGAGCCCGATGCGGGGTTTGAAGTCACCAGCCACAACGACATGAGCTGAGCTGGTCAGTTGCTTAACTGACTGAGCTACCCAGGTGCCCCAGAAGGATTACCCTCTTAACTATATTGAGCCTTCTAGTCTATGTACATGGTACATCTCTCCATTTATTCAGATCTTCAGATAAATACCTGGTAATGTTTTCTGGTTTTAGTGCATAGTTCTTGCACTTCTTTCGTTAAATTTATTTCCAAGTATTTTATTTTTTGATGCTATTGTGAATGGAATTGCTTTTTTTAAAAAAAAAAATTAAATGTCTATTTTTGAGAGAGAGAGAGACAGACAGACAGAGTGTAAGTGGGGGAGGGTCAGAGAGAGAGGGAGACATAGAATCTGAAGCAGGCTCCAGGCTCTGAGCTGTTGGCACAGAGCCCGACACATGGTTCGAACCCACAGGCCATGAGATCATGACCTGAGCCAAAGTCAGATGCTTAACCAACTGAGCCAACCAGGCACCCCTGGAATTACTTTTTAATTTTATTTTTAGACTGTTTATTGTTAGTATATTGAAATACAATTAATTTTGTGTATTGGTTCGTTTATCCTGTGGCCTTGCTGATCTGGTTTACTAATTCTAGTAAGTTTTTGGAAACTCCTTAAAATTGTCTACATACAGGATCATGTTGTCTATGAATAAAGACAGTTATGCTTCTCTTTCCAATCTATATACCTTTTATTTGTTTATTCTTGCATTATTTCACTGGCTAGAGACTCTGGGACAAAGTTGAATAAAAGTGGTGAGAGAAAATATTGTTCCCAGTCTTAGAGGGAAACATTAGTTTTTTTTTTCACTGTTTTATCTACTTCCTTTTTTTAATGTTTATTTTATTTTTGAGAGAGAGAGCAGGGGAGGGGCGGACAGAGAGGGAGACAGAAGATCAGAAGCAGGCTCCGCACTGTCAGTGCAGAGCCCGACGAGGGACTTGAACCCATGAACCATGAGATCATGACCTGAGCCGAAGGCAGATGCCTAACTGACTGAGCCACCCAGGTGCCCCTGCTTCTTTTTATTTTGTAGCTTGTGGTGAAATATAAAAGTCATAACATAAGATTTATCATTTTAACCATCTTTAAGTGTACAATTCAGTGGCATTGAGTACGTTCACATTGTTATACAACCATCACCACCATCCAGCTCCAGAACTCTTTTCGTCTTCCCAAACTGAAACTCTGTGCCCCCTAAACAAAAAATCCCCCTCCCCCTATCTTTCCAGCCCTGGACAACCACCATTCTACTTTCTGCCTCTACAGATTATACTATTCTAGATACTTCATTATCAGTGGAATCATACAGTATTTATGTTTTTGTGACTGGTTTATTTCACCTAGCATAACGCCCTCAAGGTTCATCCATGTTGTAGTATGTGTCAGAAGTTCCTTCTTTTTGGGGCGCCTGGGTGGCTCAGTCAGTCAAGCTTACAACTCTTGGTTTAGGCTCAAGTCATGATCTCATGGTTTGTGAGTTTGAGCCCCACACTGGGCTCTGTACTGGCAGTGTGGAGCCTGCTTGGGATTCTCTCTCTCCTTCTTTCTCTGTCCCTCCCCTGCTCTCTTTCTCTCTTTCTCTCTCAAAATAAATAAATAAACTTAAAAAAAAAAAAAAGAAGTTCTAGAGCACCTGGGTGGCTCAGTCGATTAAATGTCCAACTTTGGTTAAGGTCATGAT
This sequence comes from Lynx rufus, assembly GCF_022079265.1. NCBI lineage: Eukaryota > Metazoa > Chordata > Mammalia > Carnivora > Felidae > Lynx > Lynx rufus. The sequence goes on from NW_025814878.1 coordinate 125,407,665, forward strand.
CTCACAGTTCGTGAGTTTGACCCCATGTCGGGCTCTGTGCTGACAGCTCAGATCCTGGAGCCTTGTGTGGATTCTGTGTCTCCCTCCCTCTCTTCCTCTCCCCTGCTCATGCTCTGTCTCTCTGTCTCTCTCTCTCTCAAAAATAAATAAAAATTTTAAACATTAAAAAAAAAAAGAAGTTCCTTCTTTTTAAGGTTGAATTGTATTCCATTATATGTTCAGTCTTCACTATTAAGTATAGTGTCAGCTGTCAGGTTTTCATACATAGCCTGTATCAAATTGAGGAAGCCTCCTTTTATTTCTAGTTTTTAAAAAAATTTTTTTAGTGTTTTATGTATTTTTTGAGAGAGAGAGAGAGAGAGAGAGAGAGAGCAAGCTGGGGAGGGGCACAGGGAGGGAGGAAGACACAGAATCCAAAGCAGGCTCCAGGCTCTGAGCTGTCAGCACAGAGCCCGACATGGGGCTCAAGTTCATGAACTGTGAGATCATGACCTGAGCTGAAGTTGGATGCTTAAACGACTGAGACACGTAGGTGCCCCTATTTCTAGTTTGTTGAGAGATTGTATCATGAATATCATTGGATATTGAGCAATGATTTTTCTGCAGCTGTTGAGGACCATGTGGTTTTTTTGTCCTTTATTCTATCAGTATAGTGAGTTACATTAGTTGGATTTTGGATGTTAAAACAACATTGCATTCTGGGGATAAATCCTACTTGGCCATGGTATACAATCCTGGGCTTTTTTTTCTAAGAGTTATAGCATTCTAGCCCTTACATGTAGGTCTGCAATCCATTTTGCATTACTTTTTCTCTATTATGGAAGGAAGGGATTCAGAATCATTCCTTTGCATGTGGATATCCAGTTGCCCCAGTGCCATTTGTTGAAAAGAATGTTCTTTCCCCTTTGAAAGATCTTGGGGCTCTTTCAACCCTTGTTGCAAATCAACTGAATATAAAAGTAGGATTTATTTCTGGGCTCTCAGCTCTGATCCATTGTTCTCTATATATTGATACTTATGCTATACATTGTCTTGATTACTGTAACTGTATGGTAAGTTTTGAAGTCAGGAAGTATGAATTCTCCAAGTTTGTTCTTTTTCACTATTGTTTTGGATAATCTGAGTCTGGCATTTCTTTTTTTTTATTTTTTTAATGTTTATTATTTATTTTTTGAGAGAGACACGTAGTGCAACTAGGGGAAGGACAGAGAGAGAGGGAGTCACAGAATGCGAAGAAGACTCCAGGCTCTGAGCTGTCAGCACAGAGCCCAAAGCGGGGCTCAAGTTCATGAACCATGAGATCATGACCTGAGCGGAAGTCGGATGCTTAACCGACTGAGCCACTCAGGCACCCCTGGGTCTGGCATTTCTTAAAGTCCTTTTAACTTCACCTGAGGATAATTGCCTTCTCTCAGTTGTGATTCAGGGTTATGCACTGTGCCAGTGGTTCTTAAGCTTGACAATACATAAGAATCACCTAGGGAGCTGCCAATGAAGAGCCGCATCCAAGACCAGTTAAATCAGAACTTCTGTAGTGTGAGGCTTGAGCACTGTTAGAACTGCCCAGCTAAGCTCAGCCCAATTTGCTGACTCTCAGAATAATGAACAAATAAAGCTTTGGGGTGATTTGTTACATAGCAATTGATAACTGATATGGAATCTGTATCCCACCTTGAGGACCTTTCTAGAGACTCTAACCTTGACTGGAGAATTCTACTTTAATGCTTTGCTTTTGCTATGGGAATATATGATAGGAATAGTGTCTATTCTATCATTAGGTAGGGAGGATAGAAGCTAATATGAAATTGTGTATGAGGTATATATTTTAAAACTAAATTTTTAGAAAAGCTAAGCTTCCCTTGAGGAAGTTTCTTTTTCTCTCTAACACTTAGAATTATCAACTGACTGGGGTGCCTGGTGGCTCAGTTGGTTAACAGTCTGACTTCCACTCAGGTCATGATCTGGCAATTTGTGGGTTCGAGCCCCACGTCGGGCTCTGTGCTGACAGCTTGGAGCCTGGAGCCTGCTTCGGATTCTCTGTCTCCCTGCCTCTCTCTGCCCCTCCCCGACTCACACTCTATCTTTCTCTCTCTCCCTGAAAAATAAATAAACATTAAAAAAAAAAAAAAGAACTATTAACTGACCATGTTTTCATTTTCAGTTTGGCTGGTAGTAAACAAAAAGTAAAAATTAAGGCTTAATCATAGCAACTATATATTTCCTTATAGCCTGTAGTTTATGATACTTTTTTTTTACTCTTCTGTTATTAACTTTTAACTATAATATTTATGTTATCTATAATCTTATTATTTTATTCTTATTTATATTTAGTCATGTTATTGTACCTATCTTTGTGGTAAATCACTTTAAATCCCTTGTGGCAAAAAGTAGTATTTTATTTTTTTATTTTTTATTTATTTATTTTTTTCAACGTTTATTTATTTTTGGGACAGAGAGAGACAGAGCATGAACGGGGGAGGGGCAGAGAGAGAGGGAGACACAGAATCGGAAACAGGCTCCAGGCTCTGAGCCATCAGCCCAGAGCCCGACGCGGGGCTCGAACTCACGGACCGCGAGATCGTGACCTGGCTGAAGTCGGACGCTTAACCGACTGCGCCACCCAGGCGCCCCAAGTATTTTAAATGCATATAAGACTTTGACTTTTCCTTTAGAGAGCCAAATATAGTGTGAAGAACTTTCTGTTTTCCATCAATACATGTTTTGAGTGCCAAGATAGGACATGATAACTGGCTCGGGGTGAAAAAGCAGGAAAACCTAGGTAAATCTTTATCAACTTGATCAGGGACAAGGATCCAGTGGAACTTGCCTACAATTTATCAGTCATCTTCTGTGCTGGATACTTGCCTAGACCACTGTATTCAAGAACTGGGCTGGGCGGTTCTTGTTTATTTTCACATCTGTAAAATGGGTTGAACAAGCTTCCTTCACAGGAACATTGAGAGGATTAAATGAGATAATATGTTGAGAGCACCCACCACAGAATGGTGGGTTTGTATATATTATCTCCTTTCCTCCTCCCCTTCCTCAATTAGATGCTGCAATAACTTACTAAAATGATTTGTTGGGGCACCTGGGTGGCTCAGTCGGTTGAGCGTCTGACTTTGGCTCAGGTCATGATCTCACAGTCCGTGGGTTCGAGCCCCGCGTCGGGCTCTGTGCTGACAGCTCAGAGCCTGGAGCCTGCTTTAGATTCTGTGTCTCCCTCTCTGTGCCTGCCCCATCCCACCTGTGCTCTCTCTCTCTCAAAAATAAACATTAAAAAACTAGTTATATTTGTTACACAAAAAGAACATAATTTGTTAAATGTGCAAATGAACCTGTCACGTCTTGATCAGAGAGAATTTCTAATCTTTTCTGGTAGGGAGTAGTGGACGTTGGGGAGGAAACAGAATGAGAGGCAGAGCACCTCCTGTGGTCCATGATAAACACCAGACAGCTTCGTGTGGAATCTCCATTCTGAGGGCGTGAATAGCAGAAACATTTGGATGGTGGAAGACATTAAGGGAGGAAATCCATCCACAGCAGAAGTGGTGGGTGTGGAATGAGAATTACCAGCAACAGCTGCCTTTCTTAGAGAATGGCGAGTAGGCAATAAAGAACAGAACTCTCCTGCGTAGAAACCTTCGGTTCTGGGGCACCTGGGTGGCTCAGTCGGTTAAGCCTTTGTTCGACTCTTGGTTTTCAGCTCAGGTCATGATCTCACGGTTTCATGGGCTCGAGCCCTGCATCGGGCTCTGTACTGACAGTGCAGCCTGCTTGGGATTCTCTGCCCTTTCCCTGCTCATGCTGTCTCTGTCTCTCTCAAAAATAAATAAATAAACTTAAAAAAAAAAAAAAACACAGAAACTATCAGTTCTCCGGACTGCTATTCCTTGTGCATCATCTCCTACCTGCCACACCCCTAACTCTCCTTCCGCAGCTTCTCAGTCTTGACCTAGGACAGAAGCACAGTGACCACAGGCTCACGCAGCCCGTTGGGAACTGCCCCAATACTCTCCACGTCTGATTGTCCTTCTTTCGCCTGGCTTCCTTGTGGTAAACGGACAAGTTTTTAAAAACCGGAGATGGAGGGAGCATGGCAAGAGACAGTCTTCTTTTGATGCTACTGGTTCTCTGAGGAGCACGGATGAGCTTGGCGATTGGGGGTTCAGTTGTTCCTAGGACTGCTCATTCTATCTCAATCGTATTTTACAATCCAATACCCCAACTTACCTTTGTATTTTAAGATGAAGACGAACTGCCTGTGCAGAGGCTTCCTTTATTACCTAGTGAGGAGAAATCTCAGGCTTTACCTCAAGTTTTCCATTGTTCTTCTGACCTCCCACTGATTTTGCCCCAGGTACAGCAGCGCAGGTTTACAGGGAATTCTCCCAAACCCACCACCCTTTTCATGCCCTGGCACGTGCTGCTCTGCTCATTCTTTCTGGAATGTCATCCTGACTTTTGTCTGCCATGAAAACGCCTGTTCATTGTTCGATATTCGTGTTTCATTTTTGAATCCCCACATAAAGGCTGTGGCTGGCCTCTAACCCCTCCTCATGTCTGCCTTGTGTCCTTGTCAGACTTGGTTTTTTTTATGTTTATTTATTTGAGAGAGAGAGAGAGAGAGGGAGACACAGAATCCAAAGCAGGCTCCAGGCTCCGAGCGGTCAGCACAGAGCCTGACGCTGGACTCGAACCCATGAATCATGAGATCATGACCTGAGCTAAAGTCAGATGCTTTACTGGCTGAGCCACCCAGGTGCCCCAAGTCAGACTTTGTTTTAATGATTTACTCATAGGGCAGTCTCCCATGCTTTTCTCTGAGTTCTCTGAATACAAGATGTCTGGATTATTCAAATGTACACTTCCAACGCTGTGCCTTCCCTTGTACGTGTGGGTGTGATGGACATTTTGGCCATCTTATGTTAACCTCCACAGGTTAACCCTTGACAGTAGGGTTATTTTCATCTTGGTTACTGGTTCAAATGAAAATGACACCCTTTGGGGGACACGCCCCAAAAAGCTAGTAAATTTTCTCAAAGTTTTTGTTTATCTATGGGATAGCATGATGCCATAAAATAAGTAATTATACATGTGATGTATGTAATACGTGGGGTCATTAAAGACGTGATGCTAATTGAATCTACCTCCCTGCAAGAGCTGTCTCTTAGCAATTAGTGTTTAGGGCCAGCTGTGGGGTGTAACTGCATAGCACAAGTTAAATCAGAAGAAAGCAGTGAAAATAAAAGTAAGCAAACTAGCCATCATATCAAATTTACCCAGATGTCATTCATACAGAAGTATCTTTTTTAAAAGTCTCTTTACATCACTTTTATTTGTGCTTTTAAGAAGGTCTATTTCACTTATTTTTTTAAAGTATTTTCTTAAAAAAATTTTTTTTAATGTTTATTTCTGAGAGAGAGAGCATGAGCGGGGGAGGGGCAGAGAGAGAGAGGGAGACACAGAATCTGAAGCAGGCTCTAGGTTCCAAGCTGTCAGCACAGAGCCCGGCATGGGGCTCAAACTCATGAACCATGAGATCATGGCCTGAGCTGAAGTCAGACGCTTAACTGAGTAAGCCACCCAGGCACCCCTAAAGTTTTTATTTTCTTCAGTAATCTCTATACCCAATGTAGGATCAAACTCACAACCCTGAGATCGAGAGTCTCATGCTCTTGGGACTGAGCCAGCCAGGTGCCCCTCAGGTGGTCTATTTCATTCAGTAGGTTTAAATAATTAATGACATGCCCGATTTACAGTCAGTTCAGTCTTCATTTCAACAGTGGCTATTCCTGAAAATCAGTTCCTGATCCAATGAAAGGTTAGATCATTGAAATGAAATGGCAGAGATAGTCAAAGACACTTGAAGCAAATAAAGGACCGTGTGTGCTCTCTTTTAAAAATGTCTCTGTCTTAGGGGTGCTTGGGTGGCTCAGTCGGTTAAGCATCCAACTTCGGCTCAGGTCATGATCTCACAGTTCGTGGGTTCGAGCCCCTGTCAGACTCTGTGCTGACAGCTCGGAGCCTGGAGCCTGCTTCAGATTCCTTGTCTCCTTCTTTCTCTGCCCCTCCCCCACTCACGCTCTGTCTCTCTCTCAAAAATAAACATTAAAAATTTTAAAAAATAAACATGTCCCTGTCTTAACGTTGAACTTAGACTTCATTAGTATTCCATGGATGTCACTTTTATTGCCCCTCACAATCACCTCCTCGTGCTTCTTTCTCCAGCTCAGAGGGCACTGGGATTCTCTGTATCGTACAAACATATTTTGAGTATCTACTGTGTGCCAAGCACTGCGAAGTACTGTATCTCAATGCTCATGCCATTCTAGAGACAGGTTGCAACACCACCCTGCTCAGAGCCCGTCCCAGGAGGTGGAGGACGGCGCTGGGCAGCACTATCCTGGTGCAGCTGGTAACTCCTGGGCACGCCAGGGGGAGGATTTAAAGTCACATCCCTTCGCGGTAGGAGCGTGACTCTGTGCAGCTTTCTCTCACGATAGCAGAGTTTGTAATGCTGTAGAATAGGAAGCAGACATATTTTGTCTTGAAAAGTAAATGGAAAGGACTATGCAAGCCATACTGGCCTCTTTTTTTTTTTCTTCTTTGTTTATATTGAGCAAGGGAGGGGCAGAGGGAAGGAGAGAGAGAATCAAGTAGGCTCCATACTTGGCACAGAGCCCAACACGGGGCTGGATCTCAGGATTGTTGATGCTCAATTGACTGAGCCACCCAGGCACACCCTCTTTTTTTTTTTTTTTTTTTCTACAGAAGAGATGCTGGAAGAGTAAACGTTTTTGAGCTACACAAGCTTTCTGGCACCTGTCACCTGAGACATTTTTTTGTGACATTCCCATATATTATATGAGACTTGAGCTTCGACATGGCAGAGGAAATAAGTGCCACCAGAATGGTAAAACTTGGGCATAGACAGTGACCTTAGAGTCATTATCTTGGCATTGTGGGTTGACCCAGAGAGCCTGTGGGTTAGTCTCATAACTCTAAGGTCAATGTTGCTTCTCTCATATTTGCTGGAGCAAATCTTCCCTGCTAATGATTTTCTTGCTTTTCTTTTCTTTTCTTTTCTTTTCTTTTCTTTTCTTTCTTTCTTTTTTTTTTTTTTTTTTTTGTATCTAGGCATATGTTTGGTGCCTAACACAAAATATCTTTGGAATAAAAGGCTGCCCACCACCATCCAGTCTCCCAATAACAACCCATTCCAGAGAGCACCGTACCCACCTTGCATTCTCTTTCCTCCTTGTCTCTACCAATTCTTGTTTCATTTCATTTTATAAGATTTTTTTGAATTGTGCTGAAATATAAGTCACGGAATTTGCCATGTGCCATCTTAGCCACTTGAAAGTGTACAATTCAGTAACATTAATTACATACACGGTGTTGTACCAGCATCACCACTATCGATTTCCAAAACTTTTCTACCACCCAAACAGGAACTCTGTGAGCATTAAGTAATAACTCCCCATTTCCCCAGCCCCTGATAACTGCAATTACACTTTCTGTGTCTATCAATTTGCCTATTGTAGATGCTTCATATAGATGAAATCATACAATATTTGACCTTTTGTGTTTGGTTTCTTTGTTTCTAAGTTTATTTATTTGGAGAGAAAGAGAGAGCAAGATGAGTGTGGGAGGGGCAGAGAGAGAGGGAAGGAGAGAATCCCAACCAGGTTCTACACTCCCTGTACAGAGCCCATTGTGGGGCTCAAATTCACCAAACGTGAGATCATGACCTGAACCGAAATCAAAAGAGGCTTAACCGACTGAGCCACCCAGGCACCCCTTGTTGGGTTTATTTCATTTAGCATAATGCTTTCAAGGTTTGTCTGTATTATATCAGAACTTTATTCCTTTTTTAGGACTGAATACAATGTTTTGTTTATCTATGCATCTGCTGATGGATGCTTGGGTTGTTTCTACCTTTTGGCGATTGTGAATAATGTGGACAAGTATCTGTACACTTGTTTTCAGTTCTTTTGTCTCTATACCTATGAGTGCAATTGCTGGGTCATATGGTAATTCTACATTTAGTTTTTGGGGGGAGACACCAGCTTTTCACAGTGGCAGCACCATTTTACATCCCCATCAGAGTTCCAGTTTCTCCACATCTTCACCAGCACTTGTTGCTTTCTATTTATTTGTTTTTAATAATGACCATCCTAATGGTTAGAAGGTGGTATTTTACTGTGTTTTTGATTTACATTTCCCTAATGATTAATGATGTTGAATATCTTTTTACATGCTTGATGGCCATTTGTATTTCTTCTTTGGAGAAATGTCTGTTTAAGTCTTTTGCCCATTTCTTAAATTTGGTTGTTTGTCTTGTTGAGTGTTAGGAGTTCTTTTTTTTTTTTTAAGTTTTTATTATTTATTTTTGAGAGAGAGAGAGAGAGAGAGCGAACATGATTGGGGGAGGGGCAGAGAGAGGGAGACACAGAATCTAAAGCAGGCTCCAGGCTCTGAGCTGTCAGCACAGAGCCCCATGTGAGGCTGGAACCCATGAACCATGAGATCATGACCTGAGCCGAAGTCGGATGCTCAATGGACTGAGCCACCCAGGCACCCCTAGGAATTCTTTATATAATCTAGATAGTAAACCATTATCAGATATTTGATCTGAAAATATTTTCTTCCATTCCATAGATTCTTTTCACTTTCTTGATAATGTCTTTGGTGCACAAAATTTTAATTTTTTTTTAATTTATTTGTTTTGAGAGGAGCAAAAGCAGGAGAGGGGCAGAAAGAGACAGAGAGAGAGAGAGAGAGAGGGAGAGAGAGAATCCAAAGCAGGCTCCGTGCTGATAGCAGGGCTTAATCCCATGAATCGTGAGATCATGACCTGAACCAAAACCAAGAGTCGGATGCTCAACCAACTGTGCCACCCAGGTGCCCCAGGGTTTTAGCCCTTATATTTAGGTCACTGATCAATCTGAGTTATTTTTGTGTACAGTGTATGAGAGCCCAACTTCATTCTTTTGCATGTAGGAATCCCGTTTTGCCAGCATCGGTTATTGATAAGTCTGTTCTCTCTCCCATTGAATGGACTTGGCACCCTTGTTGAAAATCATTTGACCATAGACACATGAGTTTGTCTCTAGATTCTCAATTTTATTCTGTTGCTCGATTTGTCTGTCCTTATGCCAGTACTCCACTCATTTGATTACCGCAGTTTTGTGATAAATGTTGAAATTAGGAAGTGTGACTCCTCTCAATTTGTTCTTCTTCTAGTTTTTTTCTTTCAATTTGTTCTTCTTTCCCAAGATTCTTTTTGTATTCATTACTTCCTGCAATTCTATGCAAATTTGAGGATCAGCTGTTACATTTTCTCCAAAAAAACTGCCAATTCTCCTTTAGTCTCTTCCCCCCCCCCTTTTTTTAAGGCTTTATTTATTTTTGAGACAGAGAGAGACAGAGCATGAACAGGGGAGGGGCAGAGAGAGAGGGAGACACAGAATCAGAAGCAGGCTCCAGGTTCTGAGCCATCAGCCCAGAGCCCGACGTGGGGCTCGAACTCACCGCGAGATCGTGACTTGAGCTGAAGTCGGACGCTTAACCGACTGAGCCACCCAAGCGCCCCTGGTCTCTTCCCTTAAGGAGAATTCTAACAACAGTCTTCCTCCCCAAAGGCCGCCCTGGTGCCAGCTCCCCTCAGGCCCTCTGCCTGATCCTTATCAGAAGTGTTGGTCCAACCTGCTTCCCAGGACTGGTTAATCACCTCCTCAGGTGCAGACTGCCAAGAGTCTGGTCCACTCAACCCTTTTATCAACATTATGCATATGAGGTTAAGTCAAGTTTGAGTTCCTACACATGAAGCTCCTTTTGTTGTTGTTTTTTTTATATGAACGGGGGAGGGGCAGAGAGAGAGGGAGTCACAGAATACGAAGCAGGCTCCAGGCTCTGAGCCATCAGCCCAGAGCCTGATGCGGGGCTCAAACCCACGGACCGCGAGATCGTGACCTGAGCTGAAGTCGGACGCTCAACCGACTGAGCCACCCAGGCGCCCCCCTTTTTTTTTTTTAATTTTTTTTTTAATGTTTATTTATTTTTGAGACAGAGTGAAGCTCCTTTTGGAAGTTAAGAACCCCTTTGACTTGGAGCTAAGGCTTTTTTTGAGCCGCATTAAGGAAGTACTGGGCAAGCTGGTGGGGTTAGAGGTTAGTGGCCATTTCTACGAATTGAAATGAATATGCTTATATTCTATCTCTGCCCTTTTTTGCCCGCTAACTCCATTTATGTGGACCTTTGGCATGTTGGCTATTGTTTCAGCATTAATTTGTTGAGCACCTAATATGCACTAGGTTTTACAGTGTAACAAATACATAAGAAGCTCCAAATCCATGACCTCAAGGAACTTAGAGTCTCATGGGGGAGTTTGCATGGCATAAAAATGTTCCAAATATCTTAAGCATGGGCATGGTACCTTATTTAACGTCATGATACATCTTATGGTATCACTATATATCATCTTATAGTGAACCCTTAGGTGATTAGGGCTCAACCAAAGGAGAGACCCACATGAGCTGTAGTGCTACCAAGAGGTGTGTGGATAAGGCAATACATAAATTGGGCCTTGAAAGCCAGATAGAATTTTCAGAGGAGGGAAGAAGGGAGAGGGCATCCTAGTGGGTACAAGTGGTGTGCTTAGGGGAGAGAACCACAAAATCCAAGACAAGGTGGGAATAAGTTTAATATCTCTGCCAACCAATAAGAATCTTAGTGCAGTCTACTCATATTCAAGGGCAGAGTAGACCCAGCTGAGGGTGGGACAAATTGAGAGGGCCCTGAATCAAAAGGAATTGTTTGGAGTCATTTGTGTCCCAGGACCTATGAGATCATCTTACACAGCTTTGGTAACCACTGCCTTTCCAGTTTCTAGAGGACTCCTTGTTCTCAAGGTGAAGGCAGAATATGGCTCTCACATACACATCAGCTGGGTGCAGGTGCTTGGACACCACCCCCTCCCACCCCTACCCTGGGCACATCCATCTGCCTCCAGCTTTCATTCTGTGGCCCCTACCTCTTGTCACCACACACCTGGAATGACTGAAATGGTTTTTCACCTGATCTCTCTGCTCCCACCCTCACCTCTGCTCCAAACCACAGGGCAGAACATTGTCATCTAATGTGCTTGCAACATCAACATCATGGGGGCCCTTTGCTCAAGAGTGTCTTAGAGCTTGGATCTAGACTTTCTCTCCATGATCTTTCCAACTTTAAGTGTCCTACAAACTTCCTGCTGTGCCCATAAACAAAGCAATCTTATGCGCTTCATTTATTCAGTCTTTCAACCATTTCCTGACCACCTACTATACCTCAGGCATAGACAGTGTGACGAACTGAACTGTGTTTCCCTCAAAATCCATACATTGAAGTCCTATCCCCCCGCACCTCGGAATGTGACTGTATTTGGAGACAGGGTCTTTAAAGAGGTGATTAAGTTAAAATGAGGTCAGTAGGATAGACTCTAATCCAGTCTGACTGGTGTCCTTATAAGAGGAGGAGGAGTTTAGGACACAGACACATGCGGAGGGAAGACTGTGTGAGGACCCAGGAAGAAGGCAGCATCTGCAGGCCAAGGAGAGAGGCCTCAGAAGGAATCAATCCTGCCAACACCTTGATCTTGGACTTCCAGCCTCCAGAACTGAGAAAATGAACTTGTGTTGTTTAAACACCTCCAATCTGTGGAACTCTGTTGTGGGAGCCCTAGAAGATGAACACAAGTGCCTTTGCCCAGCCTGCTCAGTAGTGGCCCCTCTCCTCTGACATGCCACACACTCCCTCTGCTTCCCTCATGTGCCTGCTCCTCTGGCCTGCCCTCATCTAGCCTGACTCCCCACTCGAGCCCAACTCAGCCCCTTCATGCCTCTTCTCTGACCACCGCGGCCACAGGGTTCTTTCTCCTCCAATGACAACATCTATTCCAAATTATTCTCTAATCTTCTTTGGTGCATTGTCTTCTCTCCCAAGACCATAAAACTTCCCAACATCCATGGGCTTTCCCCCTGTCTCCTATGAAGAGAGAGAGCTAAGGTGCGAAGGAAGGGAAGGAACCAAGAGTGACTGATTTCTGTGTGTTTGCCTGGAGCCACTGGGTAGACTGTGGTGCATAGTAAGATAGTAAAGACTGAGCGAGGAAAAGATTTGTGTATTTATATGTGCACACACTCTTGTCTTATAAAAATGGTATATTATGCAGTTGTCCTTCCTTATCGATGGGGGATCCATCCCAAGGACCCCAGTGGATGCCTAAAACCACAGAGAGTATCCAACCCTATATATACTCTGTTTTTTCCTATATGTACATGCCTATGATGAAGTCTAATTTCAAAAGATAAACAATAATAGACAATAATAAAATAAAAACATTGTAAGAATATACTGTAGTAAAAGTCAGGTGAATGTGATCTTTCAACATAGCTGACTATACTGTACTCACTCTGCTTCCTCCTGTGATGACATGAGAAGATAAAATGCCTACGTAATGAGATGAAGTGAGGTGACTGACGGAGGCACTGTGATATAGTGTTAGGCTACTACTGACCTGCTGATGTGCCAGAAGGACGATCATCTGCTTACAGACTGAGGTTGACTGCGGGTAGCTGAAACTGTAGATAAAGGGGGGACTATACTACATACTGTTTTGTAACTCAGTTTTCTAACAGCAACACTCATGGGACATCTTCCATGTCAGTGTTTATAAATCTATCACATTCTTTTCTTTTACAGGCTTTACTTCACTTTAGTTTTCTTGTGTAACACTATGTAGTGGCTACAGCTGGAGCCGGGATCCCCTGTATGGAGACTCTGGTGTGGGTCTTCCAAAGACGGTCAGTGATTTTCTAGTAGGGAGACTTGGCAAACACTGTCTCTTTCCAGAAGTCAGGGGTGACATAACCGTAGGTCTTGGAAATGGCATCAAAAGTGACATGGATCGGGGTGCCTGGGTGGCTCAGTCGGTTAAGCATCCAACTCTTGGTTTCGGCTCAGGTCATGATCTCACAGTTTCATGAGCTCGAGCCCCACATGGGGCTCTGTGCTGGTAGCACAGAGCCTGCTTGGGATTCTCTCTCTCCCTCTCTCTATGCCCCTCCCCCACTTGCACTGTCTCTGTCTCTCTCAAAATAAATAAATAAATAGATTTAAAAAGAAAAAGTGGCCTTGCTGAAATTGCCCACAGTGGCAGTACAGCCCCTGGGTGAGGGGTGGCAGTCGTTAATACTGGCCATCACCAGTAGCTTCTTGGGCACAGGGGCTGAGACAGTGCCTTTGTGGGCAGGGATGCCAGTGCTTCTATGGGCAAGGATGAAACACACCAGCACAGAGCCACAGGCGCTGGCTCCCTTGCATGAGACAGTGTGGGGCTCGCCAACCTTGTTCCCCTGGTAGCCTCACTTCACAGGGACAGTGGAAAGTTTGTTCAGTATTATGGCCCAATGGATGGCAGTGGCTACCTCCTTGGAGCACTTAACACCCAAACCGACGTGTCTGCAATAATCTCTGATGGCAACAAATGCCTTGAACCTAGTCTTCTGGTCAGCAGGGGTCTGCTTTACACAAGCATAATCTTCAAGACCTCATCCTTGAGGGGCACCTGGGTGGCTCAGTCCGTTAAGCGTCCAACATCGGCTCAGGTCATGATCTTGCGGTTCGTGGGTTTGAGCCCCGCTTTGGGCTCTGTGCTGACAGCTCAGAGCCTGGATCCTGCTTCGAATTCTGTGTCGCTTTCTGTCTCTGCCTCTACCCCGCTCACATTCTGTCTCTGTCTCTCTCAAAATAAATAAACATTAAAAAACCAAAACCAAAACAAAAACAGAAAAACTCTCATCCTTGAGGAATGCCCCCAGAAAAAAGTCAATGACCTCGGAGTCCTTGATGGGCAGGGAGAAGAGATAGATCTCTTCCAGGGACTTCATCTTCATGTCATTGATCAGGTGGCCCAGCTTGGTGACAGGGATCCACTCCTTGTCCTCAGTCATGCCTCTGCGAGCTCCCATTCCAGGTCCGTCCTGCAGCACCAGCATCATCTACTATTTGGTGTTTTCTTGAAGATGGAGCTACCACACTCTTTTTAATATGCAATATATTCCATGTATTTCTCTCAGTCTTTTTAAAATTTTTTTATTTTTTTAAGCACACTGTGCACCCAGCATGGACCCAAAGTGGAACTTGAACTCATGACCCTGAGTTCAAGACCTGAGCTGATATCAAATATCGGACGTTTAACTGACTGAGCCACCCAGGTTCCCCATATCTCAGTCTTTTTAACAGAAAAAAATCAATGGCATTAATTTTATTAAAACTGTTAGAATCTACAATGTGGGTGAATACATACTTTATTCCAAGACGGGTCTAGGTTGCCTTCAGAAAGCGAGGGTGGGTTAGAACTCAAACTTTCTATGGGAGGGACCATCGAAGCCACCCTCTAGAGCTTCCATATTTTAGAGATACAAAAACAAAGAGCTGGAGGATTTGATGATTTTTCTAAGGTCACTCCAGTGGTAAATGCTGAAACCAGTGAAGAATCCAAATCTCCTGGGTCCTTCCCACCATATCATAGTGCTGCTGAAACAGAATCTAGGCATCCCTTCCCTGGGGTTGCTATGCCTGGTTCTATTCCTTTAGCTTAACAGTCATTTTTTATTTAACAAGAAATAAAAAAAACATGGAACTAAACGTGACCTTGGACGTGAGTTAGTCTAACCTTAATGATGAGAAAACTGAATATTTCCTGGGGAGGGTTCTGAGCGTGGTAAGTATGTCATACAATGAAGTCATACAGCATGTGGCCTTTACGGCCCAGCTTTGCTTAAAATCATAAACCTGAAGTTGTTCGTCTACTTCAGCCCCTCCGGTAGCTTCCTACTGCACTTGCACGAAGCCCACACTCTTTCTTCCCATGGCCTCAAAGCTCCATTCCTGTCTGGCCCCCTTGGCTCATCTTATTGTCCCCTTTGCCCACTGTGTTTGTGCCACACTGTCCTCCTTGGCTGTTCTTTAAACAGCCAAGTATTGATTAAGAATCTCTTTAGCGTAGGACCAACTGGCAGATGTTAGAAGAAATACAACCTTGGTCTTTGATGAGCTTATAGTATGTGGGAGTGGGGGGCACGGATAGGATTCATTCATTCCTTCAGTCGTTCAATACAAAATTATTAGCGGTATATATATCCTAGGCCCAGAGCTGGGTACCAGGGTGTCAAGTCCAACAGGACAGGGACCTCAAGGTCAGCAGGGAGGAGAGCCAGTTGGAAAATAGCATGGACTAAGTATGGAGATGATTGGAATACAGAGGAGCGCTCCCCACATTTCCTGGGGGGCCAGGGAGGCTTCTCAGAGAAGGTGACCCTCCAGTTGTGTCTTAAAGAGCGTGAGAAGTTAGTAGACATGGAAAGCATCAAGGAGTAAAGCGGAGGTGGCTCAGGATGATCAGAGACCTGGACAACAGCACGTGCAAGACTTGAGTGTGTGCAAGGACTTGCTGCGTGCAGGGAGCATGCTTGCTTTTTTATCTTGGGGGCTCCTCAGAGCAGTAAGAGGTACAGCCAGGCCATGGCGTGCACAGTCTTACAGGCTAAGCAAAAAAATAAAAAATAAAAAATAAATAACAAAATAAAAAATAAAACAACCAAAAAAATAAAAAAAACCCCAACAAATACAAAAGGAAAAAAAAAAACAACAAAATTTTATTCTGCCAGTTATTGGCATTGGAAGTTATAGGTGGGATCAGACAGGGTTTTGTGTTTTTTTTTTTATAGAGCTCCTTGGTAGCATAGAGAGCACTGGATTTATTCTTGTGTCACTGCAGCCAGGGGCCAGGTGGGAAATTATTTTTTTTTTTATTTTTTTAACCCTTCACAGGTGAGAAAACTAATGCTCAGAAAAGCCGAGCAACCTCCCCGGAATCACACAGGTAGCGAGCTGGGTGGAGATGGCAGGCTTTCTATCTCAGTGCCACAAGGACGGTCCTGCCCCAGCTCCCAGATGGGGATGTCCTGAGCTCACACAGGGCAAGGGAGGATGACCAGAGGGGACAGATGTGAGAGAGCTGTCTCAGAGGCTGATTTGCAAGGACCCGAGTGAGATAGAGGAAGGCATCTGGAATCCTCCAGTTTCTGGCCTGGGCCCTGTGAGAGGTGACGGCGTTCCCCGTGGTGGGGAAACGAAGGAGCTGACGAATGGTAACAAGCATGGGCCTTGTGATGATACAGGGCAGGAAGGGAGTCCACAGAGCACTAGGGCTGCACGAGAGCAAGCAGGGCATCTGGAGAGGGTATCAGGAAAAGGTCCGAGTGGACCTATCATTTAAAATGCATTTTGGACTAGGGGTGCCCGGGTGCCTCAGTTGGTTGAGCATCCGACTTCGGCCCAGGTTGTGATCTGATGGTTTATGAGTTCAAGTCCCACATCAAGCTGTCTGCTGTCAGTTCAGAGCCTGCTTCAGATCCTCTGTTTCCCTCCCTTTCTGCCCCTCCTCTGCTCAAGCTCTCTCTTTCAAAAATAAGTAAACATTAAAATTAAAAAAAAAAAATGCATTGGGCACCTGGGTGGCTCCGTCTGTTAAGCATTCAACTTCAGCTCAGGTCATGATCTCTCGGTCCGTGGGTTTGAGCCCTGCATTGGGCTCTGTGCTGACAGCTTGAAGCCTGGAACCTGCTTTGATTCTGTGTCTCCCTCTCTCTCTGACCCTCCTCTACTTGCACTCTCTCTCTCTCTCTCGCTCTCTCTCTTCCTCAAAAACAAACATTAAACATTTTTTTAGAAGGGGCACCTGGGTCGCTCAGTCAGTTGAGGGTCCGACTTCGGCTCAGGTCATGATCTCGAGGTCCGTGAGTTTGAGCCCCGCGTCAGGCTCTGTGCTAACAGCTCAGAGCCTGGAGCCTGCTTCAGATTCCATGTGTCTCTCTCTCTGCCCCTCCCCCACTCATGCTCTGTCTCTCTCTCCCTCTGTCAAAAATAAATAAACATAAAAAAAATTAAAAAAAATTTTTTTAAATAAAATGCATTTTGAAACAGGCAGGGAAGCACGAACTTGTGTTGAGGAAACGATGGAGGTAGATTTTGGTGACGGTGCACCCACCAGCGGTGACCTTGAATATCAGGCAGAGTGAGGCACTTTGAGCCAAGGAGTACAAATTTTTGACTGCGCTTGGGGAAGGGAAATCTGTCAAGGTTGATCTAGGTTGATTTGGAATGGGTAGAGAACGGAAGTGGGGAGACCAGTTAGGAGGGTTTGCAATGGTGTGGGGAGGAAGTAATGGGAGCCCGGATTAGGTGGGGACATGGATGTGGGACAGAAGAGGGCGGCATGAAGGGATCAGTGCACATGAGGTCAATATGCTTTGATAACTAGATGTCAGCAAGTTGTCCAAGATCATTTTGAAAGTTTTGAGCTTGGACTGAAAGAATTAAATTCCGCTTTGGAAATGCTGACTTAAGACAGCAACTGCCTCACCAAGCAGTGTGGCCCAGAGGAAGGCTGGAAATTTGTCTGGAGAAATGTCAAGACCAGAGTCACAGTTTGGGATCATCCTCACAAAGGTGACAACTGAAGTCTTGACAAGGGCTGGCATTGTTGAGGACCGGGTGGGCAGACACAGAGCAAGGGGCCAGAAACAGCCTCATGGTGCAGCCCGAGGAGGCGGAGGGGAGGATCAGGGCAGTGGAGAGGCTCGGAAGTCCAGAAGAGGAATTGCGAAGAAGAGGTGGCAGATATAAAAAGTCAGCCATCAGGATGCCCGGGTGGCTCAGTCGGTTAAGCATCTGACTCCAGTTCAGGTTATGACCTCATGGTTTGTGAGTTCAAGCCCTGCATCCGGTGAGTCCTGCTTTTCTCCAAATCTGCCCCTTGTGGTATTCTCTCTCTCACCCTCTCTCTCTCTGCACCCTCTCTCTCTCTCAATAAAAATAAATAAATAAACAAATAAATAAATAAAGTCAGTTCAAAACCCAGAAACTCAATGATTTAGTATGCTGCCACTGCTTTAGTATTTCCACCCTAAAGAAAACTTTTTTCCATTACTACTCCTGTGATACACTGGAACTTTTTTTTTTTAAGTTTATTTATTTATTTTGAGAGAGGCAGAGAGAGTTGGAGAGAGAATCACAGGCAGGCTCCGCACTGTCAGCACAGAGCCTTACACGGGGCTCAAACTTGCGAACCGTGAGGTCATGACCTGAGCCGGAACCAAGAGTCAGATGCTTAACTGACTAAGCCACCCACGCACCCCATACACTGGAACTTATTAAAAAAGACTTTCCCTTCTCTCTCCTTTTCTCTGTGTCCAGTTGACCGTCCCTCGCCATGTCTTCCCACAAGACTTTCAGGATCAAGCGATTCCTGGACAAGAATCAAAAGCAGAATCATCCTGTTCCCCACTGGATTTGGATGAAAACTGGTAATAAAATCAGGTACAACTCTGAGAGGAAGCATTGGAGAAGGACCAGGCTGGGTCAATAAGGGATCGCACACAAGATGGCACACAAGTTTATGCTGCATGAAGGTCACGTGTTCCTAACCTATTACTCTGTAAACATCACAACCGCCTGAACAATGGATGTGTTTTATCAGGAAAATGATTTTTCTTTGCTACTGTGCTTCTGCACCAGTGTGTTCGTTCAGTAATAAATGAGACATTTGTTGGAAAAAAAAAAAAAAAGAGTCTTCCAAGTACTAACAGAAACCAAAAGAGAATACAACAAATAATGGATTTGCAAGGTATTCGGTTCTCACCTAGCACAGCCAGGTTGTTCTGAGGGACTCATGGGTTTCATTCCAAAAGGGAATAGGGCCCTACCATGTCCTCAAAGGTGGTATGGCTTCTTTGGGTCCCTGTCTGGGCTCCTCTCTTCCAAGGATTTGACTGGCTATTTCCACTTGACTGATTTTCTTCTGCCCTCCTTACACACATGGTATCTGAAGTCTGGACAAGAAGGCCACCCACCCAGGGCCTGAGTTTTCTTCTCCTTTGCCCATCACAAGTGACCTCTTGTCCTGGTCAGTGACACTAGGAATCACATCACTCTTCAGATGAGATCTTGACTCTACTCATGGCCAAGAGTACAGTGATGGATTAAAGAGATTGCAGCCTTAAAAAGGATGAAATAATGGGGTGGGGGTTGCGGTGTCTGAGATCAGAAGGCAGGTTTCTCTTAGAGTCAGATGTAGCAAATGTTGTCACGGATGAGGAGGCCAGGACGGACAAAGAGCCTCTGGAAAATGATGAGAAAGGCACCAGTAGTAAGGCAGGGTTGACCAGAGCAACTGTAAGGGATTTCAGAGTGATTGTGGAGGAAATGAAAACCAGAAAGACATCTGACCCTCTCTCTCCTGCCTTGGAAATGTTAGGATTCCGCCTTTCTTCCGCATCCCATACACTATGGCTGCTCCCGTTCCCTGCTCCAGTCCAGGTGGTTCAGCCAGGGAGAAGCAGAGGGCCTCCTCGTTCCTTCTGGACTCACTCCCCTCTGCGGAGTGGGGACCCCTCTGCCTTTCTGAGCACCAGCTCTGGAGGCTCACTTGGAAGGTGCAGCCCAGGCAGGGTTTCCATCTTTTCCATCTGCCCTCTCCTTGCTTGCTCCCCTGGCTTGTAGCAGGCCCTGCTTTCTCTACTTCTGCCATCCTGTGAAAGTCCTAAATGAGGACTTTTGAGTTCTGCTGGGCAAGGACAGGAAGTCACACCAGGGAAACAGGTGCAAGCATTGATGTTCGTTTGTTTCTGCTTTGGAACCACAGTCATCACAAGAGACAGTAGAGCAAATCTGAGAACGCGTACTCGGTGATGGATTTTCAGGCTACAGATCTGAATCCCTTCTTATTTATAGTCAGGCTATTTACCCCCAATCTACCAAACATGCCACTTTTTCTTCCAGGACTACCAAGCCTCTTCTTGGTGAGATTGTTACAAAGAAGGGACTGTGTCCAGTCTCCCTGTTGCATTCCACATACGTATGACAAGAACGGTGCTCATTACTTAGCCTCCACCCCTAGAGAAAGTTCCAGGATGGGTCTAAATAGCAGGCAGTCTCTTTCCCCTGACAACTTATTTTCAAGATAACTATTTGTCTCTTACTCCCTGTGGTTATGGTGGTAACATCTTCATGGCTCTATTTTTGGGCAGGATGCTGGGTCTTGGGTGACAGAGCTATGCTTTCGATAGCCATTGACGGAAATAGGATGCAAAAGATTTGGAGTCTAAATTCTGACACTAATTAACAGTATGATCCTAGGTAAGTCATTTCCCCTCTCTGGGCTCAATTCATCCATAAATAAAAGGATTGAGGATGTGCCAGTAAATCTTTAACAATCAACTCTTGGTGGAAGAGGAAAGGGGGAAAAAGGAAGCCCTGATTTGTACTACTTGTTAATTTCTCTGGTGTAAATATCCCACCAAAGTCAACTGGTTCATAAATTTCCTGAAAATTTAGCAATGGGTTCTGGTGAGATAGTACCAGCCAGTTGCAATACAATTTTGGATAAGATCAATAATACACATTGTTTTAATCCTGAAATTCTTTGATATGATAGATCTAAAAGTCCCTTCAGACTTCAAATGCTACAATTCTGTGATTCCAACACTGGATGATTTTTTTTTTAATTGCCAGGATACACCCAAAGCCTAATTCACAGACCTCACTCACTGTGTAAGTTCTTTGGCATCCTGAATGAACTTGGCTTTGGTCCAGATTCAGAGCTATCCTCCCTTTTGAGCAAGCAGCTCTGGCCAGAGGCCTTTGAACTAGAGGTGCTCTGAAACTATCATGGCCTGGGAGTTGGGACCTTGGGTCTTGAAACTTCAGGAGTCATTGTTACTGCCTTCACTTGAGTGGTCAGATGGGTTATGATTCATCACCATGTGATTTCAGCCACTGTTTCCCAGGATGCCTGGAAGCAAGGAAGGCCTGGAAGCATGGAACAGACAGAGGAAAAACAGGGAGGAGGAGAAAGGGATGTGTCTAGGGTAGGGCCCCTGCTGAGTCATAAGCAGGTGTGAGTCACTCCTGTCTCCCTTGGCAGCCACACCTTTTGCCCAAGTTCTGTATGCCAGGTGGAGAATTTGCCTACACCAAGCTCCCTTGATCAAGTCAGAACAGGTTTCCTGAGCAGTCATTCCCATTAAATTAATGGAATCAAAATAAGCTGATGTCTCTTGAAATGTGATTTACGTATTTCTTTTCTGTTTCCTAAGTCCTTCAGAGGACCCTGAGAGTGTAGAAGAGAGAAAAGAGGAAGAAGCATACTTTAACAGCCAGGAGGCTAGAGGCTGGGGGGTGGTGGTTATATTATCCATTCCTGCCCTCCCATCCTCCTAAACAGCTTGCTAAAGAAACCAAGCTGAGTGCAGTGAGGAGTGTAATGGCCAAGAATCTTCATGAGTTACTGGTAGTACTATGATCAAGATCTTTCCACTGTGTGTGTGTGTGTGTGTGTGCACGCGCACACGCACACATGCGTGCAACTACTATTGAATTAAGGAGAAAAGGTCTAGGGGCACCTGGGTGGCTCAGTTGGTTAAGCGCCAACTATGGCTCAGGTCACGATCTCACAGTTCCTGAGTTCAAGACCCACATCAGGCTCTGTGCTGACAGTGTGGAGCCTGCTTGGTATTCTCTTTTTCTCCCTCTCTCTCTTTCTTTCTCTCTTTCCCTTTCTCTCTCTGCCTCTCTCCCATTTGTACTCTCTCTCAAAATAAATCAACAAACTTAAAAAATTAAAAAAAAAAAGAAGAAAAGTTCTAGAAGGGAAAGACTTGGCATATAACTAACTTTCAAACCCTTAAGGTCACACCTCACATCCATCAGGATGCTACCATCAAAAACAAAAACAAATGTTGGAGAGGATGTGAAGAAAGTGGAACCAGGGTGCACTGCTGATGGGGATGTAAGAATATGGTGCAACCACTGCAGAATTAGTATGATGAGTCCTGAAAAAACTAAACATAGAATTACCATATGACCACAGCAAGTCCACTGCTGGATATATATCTAACAGAATTGAAAGCAGGACCTCAAAGAGATATTTGTATGCCTGTGTTCATAGCAGCATTATTCACTTTTTACAGGCAAAAAGTGGAAGCGCCCAAGTATCTATCAGCAGATGAATGGATAAACAAAATGTGGTCCATACATACAGTTCTATTCAGCCTTAAAAAGGACAGAAACCCTAAGGATGCTGGCTCAGTTGGCTGGGCGCCAGACTCTTGATTTCAGCTCAGGTCGTGATTTCACAGTCATGGGATCTAGCCCCGCGTCAGACTCCACGTTCAGTGGAGATTCTCCACTCTTGAGATTCTCTGTCTCTCCCTCTGCCCCTCTCCCCAGCCTGTGCACTCACTCCTCTCTGTCTCTCTCTCTCAAAATAAAATAAAAAAAAATTTTTTTTAAAAAAAGGAACGAAATCTTGACACATGCTATAACTTAGGTGAACCCTGAAGGCATTATGTTAAGTGAAATGAGGCAGTTATGAAAAGACAAACATTGTATGGCTCCACTTACAGGGAGTAGTCAAATTCACAGAGATAGAAAGTAGAATGGTAGTTGTCAGGGGCTGGGGGTAGAGAGTGATGGGAAGTTAGTGCTTAATAGGTAAAATGATTCCATTTGGAAAGATGGAAAAAGTACCATGGATGGATAATGGGGATGTTTGCACAATGATGTAAATGTACTTAATCCCACAGAACTATCACACTTTAAATGGCTAAAATGGTAAATGTTATACTATGTATATTTTACCACAATTAAAAAAAATCCACACGCACACACACACACACACCCCTTGGGGACAAACTGTTTGAGTTTGAAATCCTGTTTCATGGCTTGCTAGAAATATGAGCTTGGTCAAATTACTTGACCAACTTGAGCCTTTGTCATCTGTCCCATGGAGAGGACAGTGATACTCACTTCTTAGGGCTATTGCAAGGCTTAAATGAGACACCCCAAGTAAAGCACTTAGGACAGCATTTGGTACATAGTAAGTGATCAGTGGTAGAGTTCTTAGGCATCATGGTTGAGGGTCAACTAGAAGCTGACCATGGGCAATCTTGTGCAACTTGTCCTCTTAAACTTGATCCAAGGAAGTGAAACAATATTTTCTTACCACATATATTCATATTCATAAATATATGCACCATGAAGTCCCACATACATATGGAGTAAAGATGACTAACATCTCCAGTTGGCATACTTATTTCATGTGTTCTAAATTTGTCTTTTCTGCTAATATATCAGAGTCTTGCTTTGCCCTTAGGCAAATTGCATTTAGGGCTGAGATGTTTTATGTTTGTCAATACCATTAAAGATTAGGCATTTGTTTTCTTTTTTCTTTTTTAATTTTTTAAAAAATCTTTATTTATTTTTGAGAGACAGAGAGTGAGCAGGGGAGGGGTAGAGAGAGAGGGAGACACAAATCCAAAGCAGGCTCCAGGCTCTGAGCTGTCAGCACAGAGCCCGATGCGGGGCTCGAACTCAAGAACCGTGAGATCATGACCTGAGCCAAAGTCGGACACTCAACCAACTGAGCCATCCAGGTGCCCCTAGGCATTTGTTTTCTACAAGGAACTGCTGGAATAATGTCTGAGCTGTTATGACATCCACATAAGCTTCGGTGGGACGCCCACAGAGATCAAGCCAGGGCTGTAGTTAAGGCAGCAACAATGGCAGATCCCACTTGTACCCCCACCCACCTAGAATCACGCTCATGGACCTTCCATCTCCATGCTCCCTGCTAGGCCTTCCAGGCCTTCTGGAAATTGCCTGGAAAGTTTATCTGATGAAGGCTCAGGAAGCCAAGGACAGGAGAAGAGCAGAAAAATACAAGGGAGACCTATTAAGAAGACATGAAATCTTTGAGACAATATTGAGGAACAAAATATGCAAAATATGAATTGTATGTAGTATTTAATTCCAATGAATATTTTCATTAAAAATTTTTTTTTAATTTTTATTTATTTTTGAAAGAGAGAGAGAGTGCAAGAGGTGCCGGGGCAGAGAGACAGAAGGAGACACAGAATCTGAAGCAGGCTCCAGGCTCTGCCAGCACAGAGCCCAACACGGGGCTCGAACTCACAGAGTGTGAGATCATGACCTGAGCCGAAGTCAGCCGCCCAACCAACTGAGCCACCTAGGTGCCCCTGAATATTTTCAGAACAATGGTTCTTAGCTGGTGTGGGGGGAGGATTTACCCCCCTACTCACTACCTCCAGGGGGCACATAGCAGTGTCTGAAGACCTTGGGTTGTCACAATTTACAGGCTGGGGAGAGTGCTGCTGGCATCTAGTGGGTAGAGGCCAGGGATACTGGTAAACATCTTAATAATGTTCAGAGCAGCCCCCACAACAAAGGATTATCTGGCCTAAAATGTCAAAAGTGCTGGGGTTGAGAAATCTAGCTTTAGAACACCCTAATGTTTATAACAGTGCTATCAATAATAGACAAATTATGGAAAGAGCCCAAATGTCCATTGACCGATGAATGGATAAAGAAGGTGTGGTGTATATATACAATGGAATACTACTCGGCAATGAAAAAGAATGCAATCTTGCCATTTGCAACAATGTGGATGGAACTAGAGTGTATTATACTAAGTGAAATAAGTCAGTCTGAGAAAGACAAATATCACATGATTTTACTCATATGTGGAATTTGAGAAACACAGCAGATGAACATAGGGGAAGGGAAGGAAAAATAATATAAAAACAGAAAAGGAAGCAAATCATAAGAGACTCGTAAATACAGAGAACAAACTGAGGGTTGCTGGAGGGCAGGGGTGTGAGGAAATGGGTTAAATGGGTGTTGGGCGTGAAGGAGGGCACTTTTCGGGATGAGCACTGGGTGTCATATGTAAGAGAAGAATCAATGGGTTCTATTCCTGAAGCCAACACTACACTGTATGTTAACTCACTTGAATTTAAATAAATAAAAAAAGAACGAGAGAAGATGAAAAGAAATCATCTCCTAGCTGACACTATACGTATTACATTTATTTACCTTCTTTTCTTCAGTGAGGTATTAACATTTAAAAGTGGACTTGGGGGCGCCTGGGTGGCTCAGTCGGTTGAGCGTCCGACTTCAGCTCAGGTCACGATCTCGTGGTCCGTGAGTTCGAGCCCCGCGTCAGGCTCTGGGCTGATGGCTCCGAGCCTGGAGCCTGCTTCCGATTCTTTGTCTCCCTCTCTCTCTGCCCCTCCCCCATTCATGCTCTGTCTCTCTCTGTCTCGAGAATAAATAAATGTTAAAAAAAATAAAATAAAATAAAAAAATAAAAGTGGACTTGGTTAGGAGGGGAAATCTTCATCATAAACCATCAAGACTTCTTTACTTAGGACTTCACTATATTAGTCAGAACTTGTTTCTTATCTTGCTCAACATTCGGAAGGAATTTGTCCAAACATGAAATCCTTTTAAACCTCCCAGTGCGTTGTACATGGGAAACAGCTTTATGGGCCACAGATTAAAGTGGGAAAAGGGTTTGGAAAAAGGTGCTAAATGATCTGCAGAAAACCACGACAGAATAAAAGGCTCTCCCATGCTCTGGAATCTGAAACCACATCATCATCATCGTATGTTCCCGAAACACCAGCCTCAAGAGAACACGCAGCACGGGTATAAGCAGGTTCTGTGTCTGCCTGCCTGTATTTCAGTCCTGTCTTCAGGACCTGTCTTCAGGTCATGACAAACTGTGTGACCTTGGGCAACTTTATGAACTTCTTGGTGCCGCTATTTTCTCACCCCGAAAATAATCCTTGTAGAGTTGTCGGGTGGATTAACTGAGATAGTTAATACAGGAAAAGCACAGTTCCCTGGGGCATCGTAAGCCCTCTAGAGGTGCTATCAGTTACAGTGAGAATGACAAAGTGGAATGTTTATTATAAAGGTTAAATATTATAAACATTATATTTCCTTTTAAATGTAATCAGCCTTTGATGGTGTCTCTGTGACTCAAAATAATCTCTAGGTTGCTTTAAAACTGGGCAAAGGTAGTTTTCTTTTCCTCCACTCTGGAAATGATAAGCCATACTTACAGTAGCACTGGAGAATGCTTACAAAATTAGAAAATAGGATAGTAAAGAAAGAACCCAAGAAAGAGAATTTAGATAATTCACTGTGATAGCAAGTTTGAGATTAGGCTTTGTGCTGACAAATTCTAGGGGCCCAATAGACATTTATTAACAAATGAAACCACAAGGTATGTTTTGCAAGATGAAAAGCAAAACCATCTGATGGGAAGGTTGAGTTGTAAAGAGAGAAATCACTATGTAGGTGAGGGTCTGGGCTTACAAAATATTGCAGGAGTTTGGGAAAGCTCCAGCAAGGGCACTCACAATGGTTCTTGTCTCTGGCTGGACACCGGGGGCACTCTTAAGAATCCTAATTCCCAGCTCCACCCTAGATTAATTGAATCAGGATCTTAGGGATCCTGGAGGTTAAGTGGCCAGACATCATGTATTTTTATTTAATTTTTTTTTATTTATTACATTTATTTATTTTTGAGGGACAGTGAGACAGAGTGCGAGTGGGGGAGGGGTGGAAAGAGAAGGAGACACAGAATCCGAAGCAGGCTCCAGGCTCTGTGCTGAATGTTTGCAAGGGGAGCTCGAACCAATGAACCATGAGATCATGACCTGAGCCAAAGTCAGTCCCTTAACCAACTGAGCCACCCAGGCACCCCTATTTTTATTTTTTAAAAATATTTTTAATGTTTATTTATTTTTGAGAGAAAGAGCAGGGGAGGGGTAGAGAGAGGGGGACAAAGGATCCGAAGCAGGCTCTGTGCTGACAGCAGAGATCCCAATGCGAGTCTCAAACTCATGAACCACGAGATCACGACCTGAGCCGAAGTCCAATGCTTAACCAACTGAGCCACCTAGGTGCCCCAACATCTTGCATTTTTAGAGTCTGCATAGATTCCAATGTGTGGCCAAGGTTGAGTGACCAATGTTTCTTAGACTCAAATGTTATAGGAATTGTCTGGAGATTATTATTAAAACTCAAATTCTGATTTGGTAGGGTGTGGGTAGGGGGGAGAGAGGAGAGAGAAGAATCAGGAGGCTAAGATACTGCATTTCTGAGAAATTTCCAAGAGATGTCAATTTCACAATTCTGGGGATGCCCCCATTTGAGCTGCCAAATTCCACGTACTTTTAAAATGGCTTCATATAACGGGAGCCTGGGTGGCTCAGTCGGTTAAGCGTCTGACTTCAGCTCAGGTCATGATCTCATGGTTCACGGGTTCGAGCCCCATGTCGGGCTCTGTGCTGACAGCTCAGAGCCTGGAGCCTACTTTGTGGATTCTCTCTCTCTCTCTCTCTCTCTCTCTCTCCTCTCTGCACCTGTCCGCTCGCACTCTCTCTCTCTCAAAAATAAATAAAATATTTAAAAAATCAAAATGGCTCCATATAAATAAACATATGATATCATTATAATATTTTTCTTTGAAATTCACCTGTTCAACAAATGTGCAATAGCCTCCTGGAGATATGTGCTTTTGGAGGCATACAGATGAATAAGTAGATTCCTTCCCTCAAGTTGTTTACAATTCAATTTGTAATTGATGGCATCCAGTTAGGCAGAAAATAAAACTTTCTGACTGTAAGGTTTCCCGATGGCGGTGAAATGGGATGGGTACTGAGGGGTATTTAGGGTGGAAGACATCAAGAGAAAGAGTTTTGTTTGGGGAAAGTACCGAATGAAGAATATTTGTGTGAAGCAAGAGAATAGCCTGAAAAGAGGTGAAAGAAATGGACAGGAAAAAGGAAACTGAGCATCAGGGTTTTTAAAAAGTAGTCTATAGATGGCTGCTATGAGAGGTTTCTGAGGAAAGAGAACCTTGTTCCTGAAGGTAAGAGAAACTCGCTCTGGATTTGAGGTTTTTTGCCCATTTTATTCACTGCACTTAGCAAGCAGATAGATAAACCAAGCACATAAACTCAGGGCTCAAATTTCTCTGAAAGGCTCATCCACATCTCATTTTGCATCTTCTGATTTGCAAACCATATGTTATTTGCATCTGATTTCCAACTGTCGTGGCCAAGTGTCAATATCTAGGGATACTAGTCCACAAGTCTTTGTGAGCATGGTCTCCTTATATCTCCTTGTGCTTCACATTATCAATCAGAAGTAGCAATCCAATCTGGAGTGTTTAGTGCATTCCTAGCTTGTCAGAATTGGCAACGAATGGATAGACTGCCTGGTTATTGGGAACTTCATCTTCATTATTCCCCTGTCTGATACCAACTTTGCTGAGCCTGGCCAGCACATCACCTCGATTGCAAAATCTCCAACTGCTTAGGAAAGCCCAGACAGACCTGCTGAATTTTCAAATTGCAGGACAAACCTGTTCCTCCTCACCTACGTACTGACAGGTTTAGAAAACCTTTCAATGATCATTCCCAAGCTTGAACACAATTGGTTTATTCTTTTATTTTTTTATTAGTTTTAATGTTTATTTCTGAGAGAGACAGAGACAGTGCTAACAGGGGAGGAGCAGAGAGAGAGGGAGACAGAGACAGAGAGAATTGGAAGCAGGCTCCAGGCTCTGGGCTGTCAGCACGGAGCCCAATGTGGGGCTCAAACTCACGGACTGCGAGATCATGACCTGATCCGAAGTTGGACGCTTAACTGAGCCCCCCCAGGCACCCCTGAGAACACAATCAGATTCTTAATATGGGTCTCAAGTCTTTTAAATTCTTAAAAAGATGGAACTCGGGCAGATAATTTTTAATTTTTTTTAACCTTTATTTATTATTGAGAGACAGAGAGACACAGAGTGTGAGCAGGGGAGGGGTAGAGAAAGAGGGAGGCACAGAAACTGAAGCAGGCTCCAGGCTCTGAGCTGTCAGCACAGAGCCCGATGTGGGGCTCGAACTCATGATCTGTGAGATCATGACCTGAGCCGAAGTCAGTTGCCCAACCAACTGAGCCACCCAGGAGCCCCATGATAATTTTTAAAGTTCCCCCACACACTGATTCTAGTGTGTCCCCAGGATGGGAACCAGGGCCATAGACCAGCGACTGATTCCTTTGTTCAAAAAGGAATACATGCACCTGATGAAAATTTAGAAAACATAGAACAGTATAAAGGATAAAGTAAAAGCCACTGTAATCCCACTACCCAAAGACAATGTTACTATTTGGTTAAATCTCTTCCTAGCTACGTTTATTACAAATGTGGGATTATGCCGAATAGACAGCTTTGCTATCCCTACGTGTTCACTTAACATTCTTGTTAAATCATGTTCAGAGTGAAAATTATTTTTCTCTCTTAGGGTCCTCAAATCCATTCAGGAAAAGAGCTCTTCTTACTGGTATGAATTCACACTGATGGGTCTTATCCTCCATGAAAACACATCTGGGTTCTCATCTAGGCACAACATTCGGTAACAGAATTAGCCTGCTCTGCAGAGGCTTGTGCCAAGATTGCTTTTAGACTCAGTAAAGAGTGATTCTGTCTGTGGTAGTAAGGTAGGTATAATTTACTTATTCCCATTCTTGAAATATCCTTGGGGATAAGGATATTCCAGGCTTAGGATAGTAGCCTCTACTATGCATTTGTAGGATAATCTGCATATTCTCATAATATTTGCCTATCTGACTGCATAAGCTACCCTCAGGACATTAGCATACTAAATGCTCATTATTTCATAAGCTTGCCCTTTTCTTCTAACTGGTCCATTAACTCTGCTCCTCATTAGGCAATTCTATCAACAAGCATTTATTGAACATTGATAGCGCTGGAATTTTAAGAATGGCAATAATCAGGGCCCTAAAATCCTCCCTGGGAGACAACTTAGGCCAGTGATGAATGGCTGGGAAGCCCACGAGGAATGGGTCTCGTCCCTGGCTACATGTTAGAATCACCCTGGAAGCTTTTGTGTGAAGCTGCACCCCAGACCAGGTGCACCAGCATCTCTGAAGGTGGAGTTCAGGCAGGTGGCTTTCAGAGCTCCACCGGATGATTCTGATGTGTACCAGGGGTGGGAACCAGTGCCACAAACAGTGATTTTCATCTAACTGGCTACACATTAGAACCACCTGGGGGGAGTTTTTAAAAAATAAAATGCCTGGGCCCCACCTCAAAGCACATGAGTCAGAATCTCTGGGAAAGGAATCTGGCAACTGTATTTTTTTCAAAGCTCTTTCAGATGGACTGATACCCAGTGAGCATTAAGAATCCTAACTATAGGGGCGCCTGGGTGGCTCAGTCGGTTAAGTGTCCAACTTTGCTCAGGTCATGATCTTGCGGTTCGTGGGTTCGAGCCCCACGTCAGGCTCTGTGCTGACAGCTCGGAGCCTGGAGCCTGCTTCAGATTCTGTCTCCCTCTCTCTCTGCCCCTCCCCGCTCATGCTGTCTCTCTGTCTCAAAAATAAACGCTAAAAAAAAAAAAAAAAAAGAATCGTAAATATAAGCAAACTAGTGAGTTGGAATAATCTAGATTTGGACCCCTTTCTGGCTGTTTTTGCTTCGCAAGCTGGGTGTGGTCCTAGGACAATGAGTTGCCTTCAGGAGGCCATGTGGGGTTTGGACACAGCACTGAGCTAAGGCATGAAGGAAACTTAAGGCCTAGTTCAGGTCTTGGTTTGCTATAAAACATTGGCAACACAACATCAGACAAGTCACATAACCTTTCCGGGTCAGGAGCCCCTGTCCACCTGCTGATGATGGCTACCACTCTAGTTTTTTCAGACTTTCTTTCTTCCTCAATTGATGTTTTACTGGTTTTTATTTGGTGATCAGTGCATAAACCTGATGATCAACTTGCATATAGTTCTTAGCATAAGTACTGAAACTAGAAAAAGGTAGAGATGCCTGGCTGGCTCAGTCAGTAGAGCATGTGAATCTTGGTCTTGGGGTTGTAAGTTCAAACTCATGTTGGGTGTAGAGATTACTTAAAAAATAAAATCTTTCCAAAAATATATAAAAAGCTATGTAATTGCAGTTTTTTTCCCCCCAGATAGTGATTCAATTGACTTTCCAGCTTAAAATTTGGGGACAAATTGTTCTTAAGAAGAGGCTCTTAAAATCCCTTGAGGGCATTATGCTAAGTAAAATGAGTCAGAAAAGGACAAATACTATGTGATCTCACCTATATGTGGTATATAAAAAGCTGAATTCATAGAAACAGAGAATAGAATGGTGATTGCCCAGGGCCTGGGGGTGAGGGAAATGTAAGTCAAAGGGCACAAACTTCCAGTTATAAGATGAATAGGTTCTGGAGCTCTAATGTACAGCCTGGTGGCCACAGTTTGAGATACGTTATATACTTTAAAGTTACTAAGAGTTACTAAGTTACTAAAAGTTACTAAATAAAATACTAAAGTTACTAAGTTACTAAAGTTACTAAGATAATATGTTATATACTTTAAATCTACTAAGAGCAGATATTAAATATTCTCACCACACACACACACACACACACACACACAGGTAATTATGGGAGGTAATGGAGGTGTTAGCTAACCCTATCATGGTAATCATTTCACAATATATATGTGTATCAAATCACTGCACTGTATACCTTAAACTGACAGAATGTTGTACGTTGGTTATATTTCAGTAAATTTGGAAAAAAATAGAGGCTCTCAAATATCATTATCTTAAAGCATTGATAATCTCGAGGCACCTGGGTTGCTCAGCTGTTTAACCATCTGACTCTTCATTTTGGCTCAGGTCATTTCACCATTGTGGGATCATGACCCACTCACTGCGTAGAGCCTGCTTGGGATTCTCCCTCCCTCTCTCTCTGCCCCTCCCCTGCTCTCTCTCTCTCTGAAAATAAATAAACTTAAAAAAAAAAAAGCATTGGGGCCGCTTGGTGGCTCAGTTGGTTGAACGTCCGACTCTTGATTTCGGTTCAGGTCATGATTTCACGGTTTTGTGAATTTGAGCCAGGCATCAGGCTCTATACACCGACCGAGTGCAGAGTCTGCTTGGGATTCTCCCTCTTTCCCTCTCCCTCTGTCCCTCTCCCACTCAAGTGTTCTCTGTCTCTTTCAAAGTAAATAAATAAACGTAAAAAAAAAAAAAAGCATTGATAATCTGTTAGGTCTAAAATCCTACGAATTCATGACTTCATATCATTTACATTACATTTTCAAAAATTTCCAATCTGTCCCAACACATTAACAAAGTTATTAGGAAAAGCCGAGCTACCTGAGAACAAAGATGTCACCGAGAACACCTGAGTCTGTCAAGAGAAGCCCAGATCAGGAAGCATTTTTATACATAATTCCACTAAAAGATAAAAAGTTAGGTAGTATCAGATGTTTATAACAAGTTAAATGCATGATTATGACTTCAAATTGCCATTTGGTTATGTTTCTTGTTACAGGATTAAAAGCTGCTAACACACTCCTCCTCCTCCCAGCCTATGGTCAAAGCCTCCCTGAATTTGATATTTTATTGATTTCTAGTTGTACTGAAAAAGAAACAACGAGCCCATGAACTCACTTCTTTTTTTTTTTTTTTTAATTTTTTTTTCAACGTTTTTATTTATTTTTGGGACAGAGAGAGACAGAGCATGAACGGGGGAGGGGCAGAGAGAGAGGGAGACACAGAATCGGAAACAGGCTCCAGGCTCCGAGCCATCAGCCCAGAGCCTGACGCGGGGCTCAAACTCACGGACCGCGAGATCGTGACCTGGCTGAAGTCGGACGCTTAACCGACTGCGCCACCCAGGCGCCCCCGATGAACTCACTTCTTAAAAAAAGTATTTATACTTATCAAAAAAAAAAATGTTTTTTAAGGCATAGAATGAATTTCCTACTTTTTTTTTTTAATGTTTATTTATTTTTGAGAGAGACAGAAACAGAATGCGAGTGGGTTAGGGGCAGAGAGAGGGAGACACAGAATCCGAAGCAGGCTCCAGGCTCTGAGCTGTCAGCACAGAGCCCAATGCGGGGCTCGAACCCACGAGCTGTGAGATCATGACCTGGGCCAAAGTCGGTCGCTCAACCGACTGAGCCACCCAGGTGCCCCCTACTTCTTTTTTTTTTTTTTAAGTTTATTTATTTTGAGAGAGAGAGAGAGAGAGAGAGCGCGAGCAGGGGTGAAGCAGAGAGAGAAATAGGTAGAGAGAGAGAGAGAGAGAGAGAGAGAATCTCAATCTCAAGCAGGCTGCATGCTCAGCACAGAGCCCAATATGGGGCTCGAACTCATGAACTATGAGATCATGACCTGAGCCCAAATCAAGAGGTGGGACACCTAACCGACTGAGCCACCCAGGCGCCCCGTGTTTTCTACTTCTTCAAAGTGTATTTGTAGTACTATTAACATCTTTCATTTATAAAGTAGCTTCATTTAGGAGTGCCTGGGTGGCTCAGTCGGTTGAGTGTTGCACTTCGGCTCAGGTCATGATCTCGCAGTTCGTGAGCTCGAACCTGGCGTCGGGCTCTGTGCTGACAGCTCAGAGCATGGAGCCTGCTTCGGATTCGTGTCTCCCTCTCTCTCTGCCCCTCCCCTGCTCACACTCTGTCTCTGTCTCTCTCAAAAATAAATAAACATTAACAAAAATTTGTTTATAAAGTAGTTTCATTTATAAAACGCAATTCCTCTGGATTGTGCAAAAAGGGCAATTGATGAGACTCGGATCATGTCAAGCAGATTTGGTGGCTTTCTCTCCTGCTTCATCAGAGGCTGACCTGTCCTGACTTCAGCTTCTCTGTTTACTGCCTGGGGGTCTTTAATTTCTTGGTTGGTTACTTTGACTTATTTCCCTTTTGCTCCCCTTTTCCCTTTTAGTCCGTACTTAGTCCCTTTAGTCTGTACATGAGAACGTTCGGATGACGTGTGGCCTATCTGGCCTCGAACTCTCCCTTTACTGCTTCTAGAGCTGCACAGCCTTTTCCCCTGGGCATCTCAGCAGAGGCTGTGCTGGGGAGCACCTGGGCGTCTGTGGGGACAGCGCAGCCTTCGCCGAGCGGGGCCAGCTGGACATTGCCACTCTCACCACCCCTGAGCTGCTGGAGCCTCTGTTTTCAAACTTTGTAAGACCACCAGAGCTCCTTCTTACTCATGGAATCTTGCACAGAATCGCCGTTTCATGGGGACAGAGGGGCATCTGCCGTGTCGAAGTGGGTGTGTGTTTTTACGGAATGCTGATAAACTTCCCTGGAAAGTCCCACCCCATGTAATGCTGCAACATATTTTCAGTATGAAAATAATAAAAATCCTTTTAGAGTTTCTTTTTTTTTTTTCCATAAAGGGGAGTTACTTGTCACTTCTGCCAACTTTTAAGACTGGAGTGGGGCGCCTGGATGGCTCAGTCGGTTAGGCGTCCAACTTTGGCTCAGGTCATGATCTCACGGTTCGGGAGTTTGAGCCCTGCATCATCAGCCTCTGCGCTGACAGCTCAGAGCCTGGAGCTTGCTTCGGATTCTGTGTCTCCCTTTCTCTCTGCCCCTCCCCTGCCCGCACTCTGTCTCTGTCTCAAAAATAAACAAACATTAAAAAAAAAAAAAGATTGGAGAAAACAAGGTAAAGGGGTACGCCTGACAGGGAAGGCTTTAGGAGCTACTAGCTGCCCTAGCACTGCCACTTCGGTCAGTGGAGGAGGGCCCTGGATGGAAGAGCTAAGGGAAGAGGGCCGCAGTCACATCTGAAGGCCTGTTCAGTACTGTGGGGCCCCTGTGTCCCTGTGTTGTGTTTGCCATCTTCATCCCGCAAGTGGGGGTGGGGGTGGGGGTGGGGGTAGAGGGAAGAGTATTTCCCTTAGAGTGAGAACATGGCTGTAGGGCAGCTACAGTCATACCCTGGTCATCCCTGATGATCAATCAACTGCAAGTAAAACCAGCAGAAACTACCTGCTGAGGCGATCCACCTCCCTGGTTAATGACCACTAATCTGTATTCATTGTTTACCAGCAGCCCAATTAGGCCTTTAATAATACCAGAGAAGAAAACAATTAGGAAAGTACAGGCTAGCTGACCCCTTGACCTGCAGAGGACTAGACTTT
This sequence comes from Lynx rufus, assembly GCF_022079265.1. Taxonomy (NCBI): domain Eukaryota; kingdom Metazoa; phylum Chordata; class Mammalia; order Carnivora; family Felidae; genus Lynx; species Lynx rufus. Next base: position 125,442,629 of record NW_025814878.1, read on the forward strand.
TCTCTACCCAGTTGGCTTTGGCCAACTAGAGTACGGGTAACCCCATACTTCCTTTAATTATGTGAGGCTAGTTTCTCATCTCTTGGGAAGCTCAAAACACTTGATTCATGAATAGGCACTCTTTCTCTTAATTATTAGTATCTATACTAATAGATGCTAATAGAAGGAGCTAAAGGCACCTTCTTTAAAGAAAAATAGGGATAGCTTTGAAATTGCTTCTTCTTTTATATAGATTCAATTACCAACGAATTACCAAGGCAATGAAACGCCTTGAAGTAGGCATTTTGAGTAAATTTTTTGTTGAAGTATAACATACATACATAAATATATACAAATCATAAGAGTACAGTTGGATGAAGTTTCACACCTACGTATACACGGAGTCTCCAGGTTGGGAAATAGAACCCTGCCGTCACCCCAGAAAGCCCTTCTTTGGTACCCCTCCCCCCAGTTACTCCCCAAGGTAACCACTACCCTAATTCTAACACCATACACTAATATTTCCGCCTTTGAACTTTTCCATTTTGACAGTTAACCTGTTTAAATCTGCTGCAATGGACAGAGACCTTCCTTGGTAATATTTTTACCTCAGCAATCTCGATTCTAAAGAATGATTGCTATTTCGCCTTTTCCTTTGTGTCTTGTAAGTTGGACCAGCTTGATATAAAGCCATAAACTCAAAGGCTAAAAAGTCTTTCCTACAAATGGGATCAGCCTTTTTTGTTTAATCATTTGCCCCCTGAGGAAGCCAGATGTGCATGTGTATGCACCTTCCTATTTTTTTCCTGCCCCAACTTCTCTTTTTTCCTTTTTAAATTTTTTTAACGTTTATTCATTTTTGAGAGACAGAGCATGACCAGGAAGGGGCAGAGAGAGAGGGAGACACAGAATCTGAAGCACACTCCAGCCTCTGAGCTGTCAGCACAGAGCCCGACGCGGGGCTCGAACTCACAAACTGCTGGATCATGACCTGAGCGGAAGTCGGATGCTCAACCAACTGAGCCACCCAGGTGCCCCATTCTCTTTTTTCTTTTTATGTCCTCAGTGGACAGCCTTCTCTACCCTGTGCTTCCCTTGCATACAAACTTTCCTCAACAAATCCTGCTCTCCAGAATGAATCACTACTGCACACACTGCCTCGAATTGATTTTATTGTTTATCCACAATAGACACACACAACCTCAGAGAATCCCTTTTGTTACTTCTGCTTTTTCTAAAAAGATTTTATTTTGGGGGGACCTGGGTGGCTCAGTCAGTTAAGCATCGGATTCTTGGTTTCAGCTCAGGTCATGATCTCCTGGTACGTGGGTTCGAGCCCCACATCAGGCTTTGTGCTGACAGCACTCAAAGCCTGTTTGGAATTCTCTCTCTCCTCTCTCTCTGCCCCTCCTCCCATGCACTTTCTCTCTCTTTCTCTCTCTCTCAAAATAAATAAGTAAACTTTATTTAAAAAAATTTTTTTTAATGTTTATTTATTTTTAAGACAGAGAGAAACAGAGCATGAATGGGGGAGGGTCAGAGAGAGAGGGAGACACAGAATCCAAAGCAGGCTCCAGGCTCTGAGCTGTCAGCACAGAGCCTGACGCGGGGCTCGAACTCACGAACCATGAGATCATGACCTGAGCTGAAGTCGGACGCTTAACTGACTGAGCCACCCAGGCGCCCCAGTAAACTTTAAAATATAATTAAAAAAAGATTTATTCTTAAGTAATCTCTACACCCAACATGGGACTTGAACCCACAACCCTGAGATCAAGAGTCCCATGCTCCACCATCTGAGCTAGTCAGGCGCCCCCTACTTCTGCTCTTTTCTTTTCTTTTTTAATGTTTTATTTATTTTTGAGACAGAGACAGAGCATGAGCGGGGAAGGGGCAGTAAGAGAGGGAGACACAGAATCAGAAGCAGGCTCTAGGCTCCTAACTGTCAGCACAGAGCCTGCTGTGAGTCTTGAACCCACAAACTGTGAGATCATGACCTGAGCTGAAGTCGGATGCTTTACTGACTGAGCCACCCAGGCACCACCCCCCTACATCTGCTTTGGCAAGGGCAAGTCGAACTAAAGTAAACAAATGAAATTACATCAAATTAAAAAGCTCCTGCACAGTAAGGGAAACCAACAAAACAAAAAGTTGACTGACTAAATGTGAGAAGATGTTTGCATATCATACATCCAAAAGGAGTTAGTATCCAAAATATGTAAAGAATTTATACAACATAAAAACAAAAAACCCAGACAATCCTATGTTTTTAAAAATGGGTGACTTGAAGGTGACACACAGGCAGTGAAAAGATGCTCAACATCACTCACCATCAGGGAAATGCAAAGCAAAACCACAATGAGATAGTGCCTCACTGTCAGATAGGTTATTATCAAAAAAGGCAAAAAAAAGAAAAAGTGTTGGCGAGGATGCAGAGAAAAGGGAACCCTCATGCACTCCTAGTCGGAATGTAAATTGGTGTAGCCACTATGGAAAACGGTATGGAGATTTCTCAAAAAAATCCAGCAATTCCACTTCTGGATATTTATCCAAAGAAAACACCCATCTGAAGGATATATGTACCCCTGTTTTCACAGCAGCATTATTTACAACAGCAAAAATATGGGAGCAACCCAAGTGTCTATCGATAGATGAATGGACAAAGAGGTGGTATGTACACACAGTGGAGTATTACTCAGCCATAAAAAAGAAATCTCGTCATTTGCAACAATGCAGATGCACCTAGAGGGTATTATGCTAACTGAAGCAAGTCAGACAGAAAGACAAATACGGTACGATTTCACTTACATGTGGACTATAAAAAACAAAATAAATGAACAAAAACAGAACAGAAACAGACTCATAGATACAGGAAACAAGCTGTTGACTACCAGAGCTGGGAGGGGGGTGGGGGTGGGGCAAAATAAGTGAAGGGCATTAAGAGGTACAAACTTCCAGTTATAAAAGAAAGAAGTTGCAGGGATGAAAAGTCCAGCATAGAGAATATAATCAATAATATTTCAATAACTTTGGTGACACGCGGTAACTAGAATTGTCGTGGGGAGCATTTCATAGTGTGTACAAATATCAAACCCTAGGATGAACACCCGAACTAATAGGATATTGTATATCAATTATACTTCAATAAAAACTATCTTCCATGTTATGAAAACCCATTACGTCACCATCAATTAAGTTTTCTGATTAAAATGACAACCTTTGAATCATCTAAATCCCTATTATTAAAACTAGTCAGCGGGGGCTCCAGGGTAGCTCAGTCAGCTAAGCATCCGACTCTTGATTTTGGCTCAGATCATGATCTCATGGTTTGTGAGGTTGAGCCCTGCAGTGGGCTCCGTGCTGCCTGCTTAAGATTCTCTCTCTCTCCCTTTTCCCTGTCTCCCACTCGTTCTTCTAAATAAATAAATAAATAAATTTAGTCAGTGAATTCAATATTCCATGGTGTCATTTTAATATTAATTATAGTCATATTTTCATACAAGAGAAATAAGCATATGTTAAAAATTGTTTATTTAAAGATTTTATTTTTTTTAATGTTTAATTTTTATTTTTGTAAGTGAGAATGTCAGCGGAGGAGGGGCAGAGAGAGAGGGAGACAGAGGATCCAAAGTGGGCTCTGTACTGCCAGCAGCAAGCCCGATGCAGGGCTCACACTCACCAACTGCAAGACCATGACCCAAGCCCGAAGTCAGACACTGAACTGGCTGAGCCACCCAGGCACTCCAACATTTTATTTTAACTTTATTTATTTATTTTGAGAGATAAAAAGAGAGACTGGGGGGGGGGGAGGGACAGAGAAAGAGGAAGAGAGAGAATCCCAAGCAGGTTCCATGCTGAGCCTCAGAGCCCAATGTGGGGCTTGATCTCATGAACCATGAGATCATGACCTGAGCAGAAATCAAGAATCAGATGCTTAACTGACTGAGTCACCCAGGTGCCCCCCGCCAAGATTTTATTTTTAAGTACTCTCTATACCCAACAGTGGGGCTTGAACTCACAACCCCAAGATCAAATCACATGCTCCACCAACTGAACCAGGCACCACTAAAGACTTTTTTTTTTAATGTTTGTTTATTTTGGGGAGAAAGAGAGACAGTGAGCAGAGGAGGGGCAGAGAGAGAGGACCAGAAGGCCAGAAGTGGGTTCTGCACCAACAGTAGCACGCCTGATGTGGGGATTGAACTCATGAACTGGTGAGATCATGACCTAAGCCAAAGTTGGGTACCCAACCAACTGAGGTATCTAGGCGCTCCACCCCTAAAGATTAAAAAAATTTTTTTTAATGTTTATTTATTTTTGAAAGAGACAGAGACAGAATGAAAGTGGGGGAGGGGTAGAGAGAGGGAGATACAGAATCAGAAGCAGGTTCCAGGCTCCAAGCTATCATCACAGAGCCCAATATGGAGCTTGAACTCACGAACCGTGAGATAATGACCCCAGTCGGATGCTCAACTGACAGAGCTACCCAGGTGCCCCCTAAAGATTTTTTTGTAAAGACTATAAGAGGGGCCCTTGGGTGGCTTGGTGGGTTAAGCATCCAACTCTTGGTTTCAGCTCAGGTCATGATCTAATGGTTTGTGGGTTCAAGCCCCTCATCAGGCTCTGTGCTGACAGCACAGAATCTGCTTGGGATTCTCTCTCTCCCTCTCTCTCTGCCCCCCCCCCCTTGCTCACACTCTCTCAAAATAAATAAATAAACTATAAATACATAAATAACGATAAGAAATTTAGACCTGGAAGGGGGAAATGAGTACAAACCCAACTGTTAGGATGTATGGCTTTTTGGTTATCAGCCTGAGTCTGAGCCTCTGTTTTCCTTGAATAAGGGTGGAGTGTCTGGGTTTAGACATCTGTTTGCTGAAACCACAGACATCCCATTCACTAACTCATTCATGAATTAATTTTCTGAGCCCTATTATGTGCTAAGCATTGTGTGAAGGCTGGACTTGCCAAGGAAAAGTTCTGTTCTTCATATAGGACAGAGACTTAGGAGCTCAAATAGAATATATTTATAGATATGACCTTTACAGTACAAGAGACACCTCACCTCTTAAAATAGTCAGTTGTTGCTTTTAATTATGGCATGCACATAATGAGAGCTCTACATACATTTTGGGATGAAGATAATAGTTTTGTGCATGTTTCTCTATAATAAATATGTATAAACTTTGGATGGGTTAGATTAAAATAAATCCAGATCATTATTACTTTTTAAATTAAACCTAATCACTTTGTCAATTAGGCAACAACAATGGATTGCAGCCCCGTAATGAGTGGGCCTGTTTCTTCGTGGGGTAATTGCTTACTGGATTTTAGGCTGCCCTCTCTCCTTTCAGCTCTACTACTCTGGTGAGAGTCACAGCCTACACTTGTGTGTTGCCTATGGTTTAAAGTCTCATGTCAGGAGGATCTTTAGGCCTCCTTAAGGAAGCATTAGGTAGATGTATGAAAAAAATACTGAATAGTGTTTTCCTGTTATGCAGTAAGTCATATATTTGGTGCTTCCAATGATTTCTTGCAGGCACATTCACAAACACTCTCTAACCAGACAATATAGCCTTGCCTTTATTTTTTTTAAAAATTTTTTTAACGTTTATTTATTTTTGAGACAGAGAGAGACAGAGCATGAACGGGGGAGGGTCAGAGAGAGGGAGACACAGAATCCGAAACAGGCTCCAGGCTCTGAGCTGTCAGCACAGAGCCCGATGCGGGGCTTGAACTCAAGGACCACGAGATCATGACCTGAGCCGAAGTTGGCCGCTTAACCGACTGAGCCATCCAGGCGTGCCTTGCCTCTAGATAAAATGCAAAGATTTATGATAAAAGTTTCTACAGAAGGCAAGAGAGGTGAGAGGGTGATTCTCTTCTTCCCATGGCATCCATTCTGTTATCAGTTGACAATTAGTACATTTTCAGCTTTGACCGAACCCATATCTGTTAGCTCAAACTTTTGTGCGATCTGTATTATGGAGAGGTAAGTGCCAGTTAAAATGAATTTGCTGAATTGGGTATAAATTTGTTCCACTGAATCCACTACTGTTAATCCCATTAACACCTGTACTAATTGCATTGCGTAATCAGTGAGCTGGGACCCAACCCCCTTTTGTATTCTTGTTGAATACAGAAGACACATACAAGTCAGAGCTCTTCCCTAAATTAAGATTCCTCTTCATAAAAGAATTCTGGACTCAGAAGGGAAGAATGCACTTTACAAGGTGACATCATCCTGTCTACTCTCAGCTCAGGGTCAGCAAACTCGTATCAGTGGTTTCTAGTCTCTGCGATGTGGATGCCTGAAGAGACCAGAAGCGTTTGTCATGGGTTTGCAAGCATTAAATATAACTGCATAAATAATATTTTATACCTACGTGTATTATTTCTCAACAGTATTGAGATACACAATTGTATTTGCTCCGTCAGTTGCAGTCAGAAGTGTAACTTTGCTTACGTGCAGGTTTGCAATTTTTAACAATAAAATGGTCCTCATAATTTAAAAGTTTGGGAGTCATTGTTTGCAAGTGTTAGTGATTTGTACTTAATGTATGGATGGTCTCCTCCTAGTTCAATAAAGTATTGAGGTGTTGACATTACAAAGCTGTTACAAGTGGAACAAATATATTAATCCTACTCTGTAAAAGTCATATTTTTTATCCCATCCTCTCCTAATTCCCTCTGTCTCTTGGCATTTGCAACTCTAATTGGGGAAATATGGTATAAGTATACAAAATATCAAATAACCAGTCAAGGAAATGTGAAGAGAAAATGTGTAGTACGTGATCAAAATTGTCAAATGCTTTGAGCTCAGAGGAAAGAGTGGGAGGAAGGAATGGGGAGAGAGAAAGAGAAAGAAGTGGGTAGTGTGGTGAGAGAGAATGTGTCACGTAGGAGTCAAGACCTTAGGACGGGTTTTTATAGACTCTTTTTCTTGGCTCTGCTAATTACCATGTGAATGACCATGGACAGGTAACCTGACACTGCTGAGACTCCATTTTATCATCAATAAAATCAGAATCTCAATACCTCCCTCACAGTGTTATTCTGAAGATAACTATGGCAAAATGTTTTAAATGCTTTGTACTACACCTGGTATATAGTATGTTCACAGTAAATGGTAGCTACTATCTGTTCTATTATATTGTCAATCTTGCTAGCATTGGAAGGATGACTTATTTATTTTTGCTTCCCCAAAATTTAGTACAATGCTTGGCTAAGTACTCAAAAAAAATTTTTTTTTTGTTTTACTAAATGAAGGAATGGATGCATAGACAGATAGATGATTAGATGAACTTTGAAAATGAACCATAAACTTTGGTGACCTGGGAGGATCTCATAAAGGAGGAAGACTTGACAAGAACCTAACAGAATGTGTGGAAAAGGTAGGAGGGCATTGCAGTGAGAGATGGGTATGAACCAAGGTATGGAGGCAGGGAAACACAGTGTGTGTAGAGGGTAGATTGGAATACAGTTGTGGAGGGCTTGGAATGGCAGGCTGGGGAGTGTGTCTCTTATCTGCTGACAGTGGGGAGTCCAGGAAGGTTTTGAGGAGGAGAAGAACATGAGGAGAACTTTCCATAAGGTTAGTCTGGTGCTGGTGTGTGGTATGGAGTGGGGAAGGGAATGGGGCAATCTCTCTGAATAGGACATGATCAAGTCCCTGTCCATTGTGACCACTATGGGAACAAAGAGAGACAAAGGACAGAGTAAAGGAAGGGCTGTAGTCCCTGTGTCTTCTCTATCCTTTATGAATTTTTAATATGGCCATTGAAACCATTTACTAACATGCATAGTGACACTTGAAATATACACAATGGCATTTTCATTTTCATTGTAGGTGAGTGTTTAGCTGGAGAGGAGACCAGCTTAAATCAGAAGGTTACATTGATGAGATGTATGGAGCATGTGGCATTAACTTAGTCAAGAAGTAAAGGTGACTTAGGGACCAGGCTGGGTTTTGTTTTCTTAGAGATTTTGGGAGATAAACAGTGGTTAGGGTTAGGAAATGGATTACTCTATAGAATGGATTAATCTATGGAATGTGAAACTGAACTGAGACAGCTCGATTGCCAGCAGGAGAGATTCACTTGAATGGAAAAAGGTGAATTAGATGAGGTAGAGTGAGAGCCAGGTGAGGGGTGGGGGGTGGGGCTGACCTGCTGAGAAGGGATGGACAGCAGGTGCTCGATGGCTCCCCTGGTGATAAAGAGCACAGGTGAAGCCTGGTGAGGTCACTCCTCCTTCTCCTTTCACTGGGGTGGCCTTGTGGACCTCTCTTGCCACTCCATTTTAATTTGACCAGGAGCAAGTAGGTGGAGCCTAGGAAGTAGAGTTAGAGCAGGCTGCTTGCTCTTGTTACATTTCCAGGAGAGGTCTGTCTCCGTGGAGGAAATGATTTTTCCCAGATAAAGAAACCATCTCTGGAAAGAAATAAAGAGAAAGAGAGATGGGAAGGAAGGAAGGAAGGAAGGAAGGAAGGAAGGAAGGAAGGAAGGAAGGAAGGAAGGAAGGAAGAAGGAAGGATAAGAGGGGAAAAAAGGGCCCTCTTTTCTCCTACTCGTAAGGAAGATTCACTCATTTATTTACCGTATGTGTTAAATTAAAAAAAAATATCCACTTTCCTCTTCTTCCAATAACTGCCATGTTTAATGACTGCTGACCTTGTTCCTGTCTCTGAGAACCGTAATATACTCTTTTTCTCCTGCATTGGGGACCAAACAAGAATGGTGTTTAGGTGGAACTCCCTAAATTTTATTATCTAAAAATAGTAGAACATCCTGATTACTGAAAGTTTCATAAAATGTACAGAGAACCAGAGTGGTTCAGAGCTCAGAGTGGTTGCAGCAACTCTGCAAACATAAGTCAATAGAGCCAATGCTTCTGACAATCTGAGGGAAAATGATTTCCAATCTAGAATTCTGTACTCAAATTATCAGTCAAGTATGTGGTGGAATAAGGACACTTTCAGACACACGAGTTCTCAAAAAAGGTATCTCCCATGCAGTTTTTCTCAGTAAGGTTGGTGGAAGGCAAGTGCCATCAAAATGAGGGAATAAACCAAGAGAATGAAAGACATAGGATCCAGAAAACAGAAGGTATAACCAACACACAGCAGGCAAAGGAAGCGTGACAGTGAAGGATCTCCCAGGTCAACTGTGGAGAAGCGGGTCTGAGAAGCAGTCAGCTCAGATTAGAGCAAGCCGTAAGATTCCAGGAAGGATTTTTTTTTTTTTTAATCACAAGCTAGTTTAACATCCATCACCACATATGGTTACAATAAAAAATGTTTTTCTTGTGATGGGAACTTATAAGACCTACTCTCTTTCAAATATGCAACACAGTACTATTAACTATAGTCACCATGTTGGGGCACCTGGGTGGTTCAGTCAGTTAAGTGTTTGACTCTTGATTTCAGCTCAGGTCAGGATTTCACAGTTCATGATGTCAAGCCATGCATCAGGCTCTGCTCTGGTAGTTCGGAGCCTGCTTGGGATTCTCTGTCTCTCCCTCTGCCTCTCCTCAGCTCTCTTTCTCTAAAAATAAATAAATAAATAAACAAACAAACAAACAAACATTTAAAAAACCCTATAGTCACCATGCTGTACATTACATCCGCATGACTTATTTATTTTGTAACTGGAAGTTTTTTTTTTTTCAAATGCTTATTTATTTTGAGAATGAGAGAGAGAGAGCATAAGCAGGGGAAGGGCAGAGAGGAGAGAGAGAATCCCAAACAGGCTCTGCACTGTCAGCACAGTGCAATGGGGGGCTTGAACTCACAAACCATGAGATCCTGAACCGAAACCCAAGAGTTGGACGCTTGACCAACTGAGCCACCCGGGTGCCCTTGTGACTGGAAGTTTGTCTTTTGACTTCTTTCTCTCGGTTCACCCATCTCCCACCACTACCCCCTCGCCCCCAACCAGGAAGGATTTCTTTAAGAAGATGAAATTAACAGAATACCTGTTGTGGATGTTTGTGTTGAGAAAATATTTACTCAACTAGGGGAGAGTTTGGGAATAAATTAGTAATAACAGATAGTGAAGCAAAAATAAATAAATAAATAAATAAATAAATAAATAAATAAATAGGACAGTTATTAATTCTGGGAAGAGGGGAAGTTATAAAGGGAAGAGTAAGTTTATAATTATTTTACTACTTAAAAAACAACATAGTAGCATTATTTGTAATAGCCAAAAGGTAGAAGCAACCTAAATGTCCACTGACGGAAGAATGGATAAACAAAATGTGGTCTATACATACAATAGAATATTATTTAGCCCTTAAAAAGCAGGGAATTCTGACACAGGCTACAACGTGGTTGGACCTTGAAGACATCATTCTCAGTGAAATGAGCCAGACAAAAAATAACAAATATTGTATGATTCACTTATATGAGGAGTCTAGAATAGTCAAATTTATAGAGACAGAAAATAGAACAGACGTTCCCAGGGGCTGGGTTAGGGGAGGGGATAAGGGTGTTAGTGTTTAATGGTACAGAGTTTCTGTTCTAGATGATGAAAAAGTTCTAGCAATGGGTGGTGGTGGTTGCATACATTGTGAATATACTTAATCCCACTGAATTGTACGTTCAAAAACGATTAAAAGGGTAAATTTTAAATTATATTTATTTTATTACAATTAAAACATTTTTTTTAAAACCCTGTAAGGTGTTGTAGAAATAAATGAATTTATAATTTTTATTCTCACATTGATGAACACCAAATTTTTATGACTCAAGTATTGGGGGATCTCCCCTTCATTTTCAAAACTAGATATGGAAGCTACCATTTTCCTACAAAATTGCATACCTTTATTTTAACCATCTATTATTAGAAATGTATACTCCAACAAATAAGTGTTCTATGTAGCCACTTCCCATCAATAACCTCTACACCTTAAGATCAACTTCATATGTCTTTTCTAACACATACTTTTTAATGTAAACAATCTGACCACACTGTATATGTGGCTTAAAAATTGTCTTTTTAAAGAAATGAATCACTTTTTATGTAGAGTTTAAGATACAAAACATATGAACACAGGGGAAGAGAAGGAAAAATAAAATAAGATAAAAACAGAGAAGGAGGCAAACCATAAAAGACTCTTAGACAAACTGAGGGTTGCTGGAGGGGAAGTGGGTGGCAGGATGGACTAAATGGGTGATGGGCATAAGGAGGGCACTTGTTGGGATGAGCACTGGGTATTATAAGGAAGTGATGAATCACTAAGTTCTACTCTTGAAACCAATAATATACTGTATACTAACTTGAATATAAATTAATACATTGAAAAAAACAAATTTAGGTGAATTCTCAAAAAATGAATTTTAATTTTTTAAAATTTATTTATTCTTTTCAAATATACTAACTTGAATATAAATGAATAAATTGAAAAAACAAATCTAGGTGAATTCTCAAAAAAATGAATTTTAATTTTTTAAAATTTATTTATTCTTTTCAAATAGGCTCCACACCCAACATGGGGTTTGAACTCATGACCCTGAGATCAAGAGTCAAATGCTCTATGGACTAAGCCAACCAGGGGCCCCCATCATTTTGCTTGTTTGTTTGTTTGTTTGTTTGTTTTACTTTACAATACATTTGCCTTCTTTCTACATCCCTGATTATATAAACACATTCATTTTCTTAACATTTATTTGTATTGATAACACTGGGATGAAGATGTTTTTCATATTAATATAAGTCCCTCTTACAAAGACAACTCCCTTTGTAGTTAAAAAGGTTTTAAAAAACCCTCCTTTTGTATATTACATATTTTCTCACGGCTGCAAAACCAACAGAAATATTGATTTTTTGTTTTAGGATGCAGTAATTCTAATTTTGAATCAGGAGGTTATTTTTCCCTTACTCAGTAAAGCAAAATAAAAGATTGTTTGGAGATGACAGGTGACATGTCTCCTCAGTACCTTGGTGGGAAAGGACTCCAGATGCTTTGCTTGATTCCACCCGAAGCCAAGTTGCTAAGCAGTTAAAACTTCAGGGAGCTACCAGACAGGTTTAACGAGAACGGCAGAATGGTGCGTCGCTCTCCACACCCACCTTTGCAAGACAGAACTGCTTCGCAGGTTTGCTGAAACTGCTGCAGATCTGTGCTCTCTTTCCCAAATGTGAAACGTTTCTGTCTGACGTCAGCATGGTTTGCACGTTCCAGGTGAAACTTCTGCCAATCAGTAAAAAACACACAAATCAGATCCAGTTGAATTTGTTGCAATGGGCATTAATTGATGGCAGAAGAAACAACCCTGTGGGCTCTCCTCCTGATGTGCATGACTTTTTCTTGAATCCAAAGCTTGCTAAAGGGAAGGTTTCTCATTTGGAGATGAGTGTTCAGTTCACTAAATCCTGAGGAGCTCATTAAAGAAACCAGAATTGGCCCAATCTCTTAGAGCTTCCACAGCACCCATTTCCATGGATTACTCAAGGTTTCAGGAAACAAACCTCTGGTTTCTGACGTCTGTAACCCTTATACTGAGGGCTACAGAAGGATTGCCGGAAGACCCTGCAAGGACTTGCTGGGCTATGACAGGGCAGGATTGTTGTCCTAAACATGTTTGATGTTGTTGTGACTGTGTTCCATGAAGCGATGGCTCACTGCTTCATTTCTGCCTCACCCTGTCTCATTTTCCATCCGCAGTGGATACTATTTGCCACTGATGTGAAAAATTCTAGAATGGGGAGGATCTCTCGTATAGAACGTTCCAGGATCTGCACATAGCCACTGTAAAAGAACCTTTAAAAACAACAAAATGGTACGCACCTTTTAAAATAATGCTAATAAGACATTTTAAATGAGGCTGGGAAATGTTCATGGTATAATGCTAAATTAATGCTGGAAACAAATTTATATAATCTGACATCAGGCAAGAAATTCAGTGGAAAAGAAAACTGGAAGGAAATCTACCAAAAATGCATAGTGTGATTGCTTCATCTGAGTGGTATAATTATAGACAAAATTTTCTTAGCTTCTCTGTATTCCTTTCTACCATTTGTGAGTTTTTGTTTGTTTTACACCAAACAAACATACTTTTACAATGATGGGGGGAAAACCCCAACTTTGGATTCATCCTTCTAAGCAAGTCTTTTACTTGATTTGTTAGCAAACTCTCAGGTCTAATCTAGATTTTGCCCCTCATAGGCTGGGAACTTGATAAGGAACGTAAATTCTTGTCACCTCAGTTTTTTTCTGGGTGCCGTGGAAGAATCTGCATAGAGTTTTTTCCCTGAGATCTGTAATCTTACCAAGTCTCCGACAAAATGAAACTATTTCAACCCTAGATCAGGAGAGTCTACTGAAGCTGAGAATTTTTCTCTCCAGCTGCCGCTCTGTTTAGATGCTCACTTCTTGTGTCTTTGTGAATACTAGCAGTTGGTTTATGTTTCATATTTTGTCTCCTGCTTTAGATACTTTAGATGTCAAGATAATTAAAGATAGGAACTTACTCTTTAAATTCCCTTATGTGGATATTTCTCTTTGCAGCAGGGAAACAATATACATGCAATAAATCCTTCCTGATGGGGGCGCCTGGGTGGCTCAGTCGGTTAAGCGGCCGACTTCGGCTCAGGTCATGATCTCTCGGTCCATGAGTTCGAGCCCCGCGTCGGGCTCTGTGCTGCCAGCTCAGAGCCTGGAGCCTGTTTCCGATTCTGTGTCTCCCTCTCTCTGACCCTCCCCTGTTCATGCTCTGTCTCTCCCGGTCTCAAAAATAAATAAAATGTTAAAAAAAAAAATTAAAAAAAAAATCCTTCCTGATGATAAAATGATAATGGTTGCAGGAACTTGCTATTTTGCCTACGAATGTCTCTAATTTTGAAAGATGGTCACTTCAGAGATTAGGTGACATCTCCTTTCCATTACACTCTACCCAAAGTTAGATATCAGATCATCTATGGCTTTGTTTCCATCCTGATTTTACATTGTTTGTATATGAATCTGTAATTTCACTTTTTCTAAATGATGAAAGCTGTATTAAAAAAAAAAAACAACTAGGGGTGCCTGGGTGGCTCAGTCGGCTGGCATCCGACTTCAGCTCAGGTCATGATCTCACAGTCAGTGAGTTTGAGTCCTGCATTGGCTCTGTGCTAACAGCTCAGAGCCTGGAGCCTGCTTCGGATTCTGTATCTCCCTCTCTCTCTGCAACTCCCCCGCTTGCGCTCTGTCTCTCTTTGTCTCTCAAAAATGAATAAACGTTAAAAAAAAAAAAACTAAAACTAAACAAAAATATGCACTGTGATTTAAAGACACCAGGAAAAATAATCACCTCACCTATGCTATAAGAACAGGACTAAAAATAATGAACATGTTTTTTTGGTGTGACTTCTGTAGAGCAGGCTGATTACTTTTACTGCATTTCCAGACATCCTATATGTCTAGTGTAGGAGGATAACAATCAACAGGATAGTTTGTTGGGTTTAAACTGATAACAAATCACTGCTCAGAAATAATATGCTTTCATGTCTGATTGTACAGGAATTTTGACATAGTGGAAAGGGCATGAGGCCAGAAACAGGCAGAATTCTAATATTTTATTTATTAAATAACTCAGGAAACTTTCTTAACCTCTCCAGGACTATTTTCTTTCATTAAAATGTGTGTTTTGGGGGCGCCTGGGTGGCTCAGTTGGTGAAGTGCCCAACTTCAGCTCAGGTCATGATTTCATGGTCTGTGAGTTCAAGCCCCACATCAGGCTCTGTGCTGACAGCTCAGAGCCTGGAGCCTGCTTTGGATTCTGTGTCTCCCTCCCCTGCTCACACTCTGTGTCTCTCCCGCAAAAAGAAACATTAAAAAACTAAAAACAAAAGAAAATAAAATGTGGATTTTAGTTTATATGGCGCTTTCATTGGGGAAATCTTTCTGGGGCCAGAGCATCAGAAGGCATGGGGCAGGTCCCATGGGTGGACACTGGGTTCCACCAAGCTATGACTAGTCTGGCACTATCATGATCTATTTCGATTGCTGGCTGTTTTCATAGGGTTTCTTTTATAAAGAGAGTTCCAAGGTTCTAAAAGTTTTGAGAAGAATAGGTATAAAAATTCTTTAAGGCAGCTTTTGTTTCAGAAATTCTCTATGGAACATAAATTTTGAATTCCTCCTGTAAAGGCTAAGTAGCTAGTCACAATTTTCTTCATGTGGCTATTAGCAGATTGCATATTGATGTGACATTTGCTGATAACTGGCTTTACCAGCAATAATCTGCATCCTGGTTTTATATTTATAGAAGTCTGAGTAAGTGTTCCAGTCCCAACATGACAGATCGACGGTTCCTAACAATCATGGCAAGCTTAAAAAATTACTTTGAGAGCTTATTGAAAAGGCTAACTTAATTGGCACATGTATTATATTTATTGACTGTGTGGCTTACCTACTAAAAATTAATGTGAGTTATTGTTTAGGTTGGTGGGTCAGAAGTCACTTGGCCAAGGGTAGGGTGGCCTCTAGGTGGTCCATAGCTGTGCTCACCATCATCCATACCCTTAACCTCAAGACGCCCTACCTTGCAACTTGGGCTCTTAATGAAAAAGAGGATCAGGCA
The DNA here is from genome assembly GCF_022079265.1 of Lynx rufus. NCBI lineage: Eukaryota > Metazoa > Chordata > Mammalia > Carnivora > Felidae > Lynx > Lynx rufus. The sequence continues at coordinate 125,458,176 of NW_025814878.1, forward strand.
GGACAGCATGGATGAATCCCCAGTATCCATGCTATCCAATTAGAGGCAGTCAAAAAACATACTCTTAAAACCTAAATGATAGGGGCACGTTGGTGGCTCAGTCTGTTAAGCGTCTGACTCTTGGTTTCGGCTCAGGTCATGATCTCATGGTTTCATGAGTTCGAGCCCCATGTTGGGCTCTGTGCTGACAGTGAGGAGCCTGCTTGAGATTCTCTGTCTCCCCTTCTCTTTGTCCCTCCCCCATTCACGCTATCTCTGTCTTCTCAAAATAAATAAATAAACAAACTTAAAAAAAAAAAAGGATAGTACCATTTATTAGATATCACCTGTGCGAAAACCCAAACAAGTGGCATCAACAACAAAATCTTTTCACTACAGTGGCAGAAAATGGATTTGAGATGTTTCTCTCAGCTTTTAAAATTTTTAAAAAGTTAACCACCTTCTCCTGGTAGAAACGGAAAACCACTACAAACAGAAACACCTTCGTGTTCCTGAAGGACATTTGAACCAAGGATAATAAAAGTAGAATGGGGCTAATGTATATGTTTTGCCAATGTTTTCCTATTTCTGAAATGAAATTTATATGGTTTATCAAATTGCTTTCTGCAATGAGTAGTTTCAACTTGAAGAAGGAGAGATCAATCTTATTCTGGGGATATTGAGAACCCAGATTTAATTATTTGTGGAGGATTCTAATTTATTCATACAAATGGAAGAGTAATAAAGAAAAGGCAAAGGTATATGCAATTACCAAGAATTAAATTATCTGCTATTTTAATAGGCATTTTACTGGCATTACAGTTCCAATCCTAGCTTCTGTGGTTCTCATTTAACCAACATAGGGATATCATTTAACCAACATAGAGATATGAGAGTTCCCATGGGATTTTGAGCAAGTAAATGATCCCTCCTAATCTCATTGAAATCAAGGTGCTCTGTTTAGTTCCAAAAATATGCTCAAGATATGACTGATGCCTCTTACCTAACCACAAGGTCATCTCTAAGGGCAGCCCGAGAGAAAGTTACATGTCAGTGATCTGTCTCTAACAGTACAAGGGGAGGTATCTACAAGTGGCAGGGAAAAAAATAGCTGACCTTAGTCAGGTCAGCTCGTGAGGACTTTGCCAGATTTTGGATTGGGACCTTTTAGAACTTGGTGGTAAGAAACAAGCTAAACCTTCTGCTGTGCTCCCACAGTTCTATAAACATACCTTTGTAATAACGTATGTAACATATTGCAGTGATTTATTTTTCCTATTACAGATGTGATATCCCACAGAACAGGAGCCCTGCCTTATTCACCTTCATGTGATCAGTGCTGAGCTTATTGTGTAGCACATAGTAGATGCTTAATAATTGTTTTTAAAATGAATGAACGTTAAATGTCTCCCAAAGGGAGTTTTATTGATTCATGGGGGATTAAAGACAAAAACACTAAAGGTTAAAATTTCACAGCTAGCAAAGAGCTTTTGGTTTCATGGGTGATACCTTAGCTTTATACAATATTTCTATTTTCAAGAATGTTCACATATTATAAAGTTGGCAGGGTATGTATTATTGTTTCCCTCCTGCACGTGAAGAAATTGAGCTGCTGCCCAAGTAAATTGTGGCACAAAGATCAGAACTATGGTCTTCTGATCCCCAACTTCACCGTGGAGCCTTCCATGAGATGAGCCAATTTGGACAACTAATGCGTGTACATCTGGATTCCATCTCTCATGCCAATCTTCTATTTCATCCTTTTCTCTTCCTTTATCATCCTTAGAGAGAGATAAATGGAAGCCATTGTCTTCCCAAACCTGGAATGTTTGGTTAGCTGGAAGCTATTTGCCTTCCTGGGAATACCTAAAGGAGTTCAGGAAGTCAGAAGATAGGCTGCGAAGTAATGGCAGCCAGAGGTGTGTAATTGGTGGATTGTACTTTTCACCTCTTCTCCTGTTTTGTAAACAGATTGAACAGCGCTGTGAGTCTGAGTGGCGTTGGGTCTATGTGTAGCCCGTGAGTTAGGTGGAGTTTTGGTCGTCACTGGGATGTGGTTCACAGATGTGTCTTGTTTTTAAGGAGAATTCCGTGCAATTGCATGACCTTCTTATTACATATTATTAGAATAAAGGAATCCCTGAATCTTTTTAATTCAAGTTTTACTGTATATTTAATGGCAGTGATTGTGCCTTATTCATCTTTGTATTTTCCAAAGTCTAACATTGGCCCTCCCATATAATAGGTTATATAATTATTTGCTGAACAAATGAGATGCATAGGGGCAAAGCATCCTAAAGCAAATTATGTGCATTATGCCGTGGCATCCCAAATGGCTTTTCTCTGCTCCAACCAATGGATATTATGAGCTATTTGTGCTGATACTAACATCCAGCCATTGAATATTCAATTTTCAGAGGAAATACCGTTCCTGCCTGTACATCAGTGTTCGTGTGATCATCTGAATTTAAACTTTATCACATTCACATTTACTAAAAAAAAGTGGAAAGTGACACAATGATGGAAATTACTGAGTGTGCTAACAGTGGTAAGCTTTTATCTCATTGTGCTTAAGCTGGTCAACTCAACTCTGTGGTGGATTGCGAAGAAAAAGAACAGGGCAATTCATTTGTTAAAGATTTGTGCCTAGGGGCACTTGGGTGGCTCAGTCGGTTTGGCGACCCCCAGACTTCAGTTCAGGTAGTGATCTCGCAGTTTGTGAGTTCCAGTCCCAAGTCCGGCTCTGTGCTGACAGCTCAGAGCCTGGAGCCTGCTTCGGATTCTGTGTCTCCCTCTCTCTCTGCGCCTCCCCTACTCACACTCGGTCTCTTTCTCTCTCAAAAGTAAATAAACGTTAAGAAAAATTAAAAAAATTTTGCGCCTAAAAAGTGAGCTGTAATTAGGGGTGCTATAATATGGGAACTTATATATATATAACTAGGGGAACTACAATATGAGAAAACTCCCCGGCTGCCGTCACAACTTACACATGTAGCTCCATTTTTGTTTTCAGTTCTAAACATTTCAGTATATTGTATACGAAGTTAAGTTAACGGATGTTGCTAGGGAAGTTGACAAATATTTATTATCAGGACCTTTAAATGGTGTTTATTAAAGAGTAATTTTAACAGTTTTCCAAATTGTAAAAACAGCTCTTTGTGTATAGTGTGACTGAGCCTGTGTCTCAATCATGGTCACAGAGACTGCAGTGTGGTTTGCACCTGGCCACTAACTGGGAGGGGCCCCGGAGTAAGTTGCTGGAATGTTCTGGCTCAGAGTTACTCGTCTGTACCAAGTGGATGACCAAGTGGATGATGTCTGTCCAGGGCTCTTCGCTGCTTTCATTTAGACTAAAGTCCCAGGAAGGCCTCCGCCACCGACTTGTGGCAAAAGTTGACTTTCGCAAGGGATGGGTCTTGAGAGAAGGTGCTCAGGGGCGCGAGATAAGCATTCCCAAGGCTCTTTCACAAAATCTGAAAAGTGAGTCTAAAGGTGGAAGTCCTTTGCAATTTCTTGTTCCAAATGACCATCAACAGGCAAAATAAAATAAACTACAACTTAGATTTTCCCATTACTTCGTAGAAAGTGGGTAGTGTTTTCTTCTCTATCTTCATAGCAAGGGAATGCATTACTAATGGTGAAAACTTCTCCAGAAACTGATGGCTCCGTGTAAAAATCGTTTTACACGTCGGAAATCGAACTTCCAGACAATTTTTCTGGATTACTGGAATACAAAAATTCATAAAAACTCCCCAAACAAAAATCTCATCATCTAAGCATGCTCTTCTCAATTATGTTTCTATTCAAAGCTTGGCTGGCACGGTTTCAAGGGATTGGCAAAAGTAAATGTTTAATAAGTAACCGTCCAATCGAATGGCCCTCATTTTTCGGCTTACTTCCGCCCGGGGACCGAGGAAATCCTGAAAAGCAGGGGCCGCGCTTTCCCGGCGGTTGCAGCCGAAGCGCTGAGCGAGCGGCCCCCGCGAGCGCAAGTCCTCCCCTCGGTGGCCGCGCCCGGCGCTCGGGTCTCGGGGACCCCGCCCCTGCTCGCGTTCCTCGGGCCTCGGAGGCGCAGGGCGGAGCCGCGGGCCGGCGGGCACAGGTGGGGAGGGGCGGCCCGAGCGCGTCGGTGACACCCGCGGGGGGCGGGGAGGCGCGGCGGGCGCACCCCGCCCTGGGAAGAAACCGGCCAGGTGTGGCCTCGGTGCCGGGTGCCAGCGGGGAGGAGACTCGCGCCCCCACCGACCAACACCAACACCCAACCGCGACCCAGCTCCTCTGAGCCCTCGCCGCCCTCGGAGCCACAGCTCTTCCTCCCGCGCCTGGTCCCTGCCCGTCGTCGTCCCCGCGCCCGACCTCCGCCCGCCGCGCCGCGCTCGCAGCGGCCGGGACGGCCCTGGTGGCGAGGAGCGTCCCCGCGACCCTTCTGCGCCCGCCCCAGTTCCCGGCTTGGGGCCTCTCTTTTGAACCCCTCCACCTTCTCCGAGCCGGCCCGCCCTCGCTTATGCCTCGGCGCTGAGCGGCTCTCTGAGTGCTCGCCAACATGAGCTGCAACGGAGGCTCCCACCCGCGGATCAACACGCTGGGTCGCATGACCCGCGCCGAGTCCGGCCCGGACCTGCGCTACGAGGTGACCTGCGGTGGCGGCGGGGGCGGCGGTGGCGGCGGCGGGGGCACCAGCAGGATGTACTACTCCCGGCGCTGCACGGTCACCGACCAGAACTCGGACGGCTACTGGTGGGTACCGGCCGGCGGGCAAGCACCGGGAGCCTGGGACCGGGGGGGTCTCCGTACTCTCCTTGCCGAACCCCAGCATGTTAGGAAAGGGAGGCACCGAGCCCTCCCTCCTCTGACCGACGACAAAAGCCAGGTCCAGAAAAAGGAAAGCCGTTTTGCTCGAGGTCATGAAAGCATTGCTTGTTCGCGCCGGGGCAGAGCCAGGTGTCCTGCCGCCCTGTGCGCTGCGCACACCCGGGTGGGTGTGTGTGCGAGCGGGGAGCGGAGCGGCTCCTTCCCTGCAAACGGGTTCTCGGTCCCGCCCTTCTCCCTTCCTGCCAGCCGGGGCTGGAGGCTGGCCAGCGAGGCGTGCAGGAGGACGCCGCAGGCCGGCCGGGCCGTGGGGGTCTCTGCCTCCTGGACTGCCCCCTGCGCCGCCGGGTCCGGCTGGCATCCCTTTTGTCCCCGCCGGCAGGTGGGAGGTCGGGCGGGCGGGGCTGCAACGACAAAACCCAATCTCTCCAACTGTAACCAAAAGTAGAATAGTAAAGCAGCGGGGGCTCCGGCTAGCCAGGGTCGGATTCGGGGCTCCTCGGGCCCCAGTGGCTTACTCCAAATTCCTGGTCACCCCGAGACCACCCCAGCTCGGGCGCCAGGGCTGCTGCGCCAACCAAGGGCTTTTGTGTAGAGGCCGTGCGTCCGGACGCGCGGGGTCTGGTCCCGAGAAGGCCCCGCCTGGGCCTCCCCTGCTACCCAATGGAGCTTCCCCGCAGGGGCAGCGGACCGACCCCAGGTCCCAGTTCACCCGGGACGCTCCGGTCGCCCTGGCCCCGCTGCGCCGCAGCCCCAGCCGGCGAGCGTACCTGTGGCCCCGCGCCTGCGCCCTTTGTCTCCTTTTAAAACTCGGAGGAACGACCTCGGTGTATTGCTAGCAGAGTGGGGCGCAGGGTTGGCTTTTGGAGCCGGCGAGCGGGAGCGGGGACCTGTGGCGCGGAGGGCGCCGCTTCTCACAGCGCGAGCCCGCGACGCTGGGAGCCTGTCCTGGTCAGGGGGCCCAGTCGGGGGCCCTCCGGGATGGGGGCAGGGTCTTCTCAGAAACATCGCGGAAACTGATCGCGGGGGTCATTTGGGAGGGTGGGGAAGATCATGAGGCTGCATTGACTCGGTCCCTAGAGCTGGACTTGGGATGCCCACGGCAGCCGTGAGAATTCCGCGGTCCGCGCCCTCCCCCCGCCCCCCGCAAGCCCTTCCCCAGTAGGGCTTTTGGGAAACAGGCCGGCGTTCCAGAAGATTATTTACCCTGCCTTGTGGCCTTAGGCTGGGGAGGAGCAACCTGAATACACTCCAGGGGGTTTTTGTTTTACCAGCAGTTTTGAAGGCAGGACCAGTCGAGTTGCGACCTGTTTTCTGCTTCGATTTATTTATATATTTCTTTTCCCCGAGCATCTTGACATTTTATTTTCTCTTTTTAGAGTTAGCGAAGACTTGTCTTAGCCTTGGCGCTCTTGTTTTCTGAACAAAATGCGCCTGGGGATTTCCAGGAAAAATGTGCCAAGTAGTAGGAAGAATGGGGAGAAAATTTTACTAGTTATCACTTTGATTTTTAACCTTGTTTTAAAACTCGGCCAAGCATTTAAATCCGAAACTCCACTTTTCCCTCTCAGTCTTCCTGTATTTGGGAAGGACGTTCTTTTCATCTACCCATTTAAATCCAAGTCAGAATTTTGCAAGGATTCTTGAGCAGCAGTGCTTTCTGGCATTTTACGAACCAAGTGTTTTATTTTCATTTTATATTTTTTAAAAATATGAACCTGTTAGAGTCCTTATATTTTAAATTGACAATAAACATTACTGTTAATTGACCATTTCACTCCCTTGGCTCCTTGTAGAAGTAAATTTGTAATGAATTACTATATTGGTTAACGAACTGCATAAAGGTACATGATTTATAAGGATTCTTCGTGGAAACACTACATTTTGAGGGGGCTCAATGTTTTCTCATAGCATTATTTGCCAACCTAAACGCTGTTTATAAACATGTCAAGTTTTAAGTCTCTCTGAGAAGGGGAAACAGACTGGAGTTTAGAATTACTTACTTTTGGGGAGGGGTGTTTTTCTGCACTTTGAGGTCGATCTGCTAGGGCAGCGGGGTGTCTTGCTTGGAGGCCTGAGTCATTGTGGGGCCATTCTTTCGTGGTCCAGTAATGGAGATTCTCCCAGCCTGGCCCCCCAGCCAGTGGTGCCGCTAACCCTTGCTGGATTCAAGAATTAGCACACGAAAAAATTGCCTGCAACTGCTGACTTCTGCATTTAAAAAAATAATGGCGACTGACTTAGGAGACTTGAGACTTGAGACCACAGTTTCGTGTGGTCCTTTTTTTTTTAATGGTTTTGTGCCCAGGGATTTGTTGTCCCCCGGCACGTACTTTCTAGAAGTAAGATGCCGTGTATGACCCTGACTGCCCTCTGCCAAATGAATAAGGATTAAGAATTTAATAAGTGCTTTCTGACCAGAAGTTTTTCTAAATGAAGGTTTTTTGTTTGTTTTTAAAGCACCAAAACCTGTATGAAACTACTGGTTGAATTTATTATATGTGCTGCCGAAGCGAGCACGAAACTACTGGTTGAATTTAAACTTGTTTCTTTAAAACACTGCCACTTTATTGGCAGAATTAGATTGCTGATTTTTTAAACAATCTGTGTTTGTATTTAACCTTCCCCTAAATAAACTAATTTGAGTGTGTAAGGAGCCTCAATCTTCTTTTTAAAATGACTTTAAAACACCGTCCTGTGTTTGTGCTTTGCATTGATAACACTTGTCAGTTCTTAAGACAATATTTTATTTCATTTGTGGTTCTCCTTCTTCAGTGCCCACCCACCTTTTGTGTTTTCTTTATTTTAGGCTGAATGGAATCACAACTACTTTAACTTTTTTTTGCTCTACTTGATAAAGTTTGGTAAATGTTACGTGCTTGATGATGTAAGAGATATATTTTTGAAAATTTAAACTGTGGATTTTCTTATAGGATGTTACATTAATATTGCTTTCAATGAAAGCCAACTTACTGTCGCCTTGTTCCTACAGTTAAAAGAAATGATAAATCTGTAGTGAAATTTGGTAGCAAAATTCAGTTTGGTAGACAAAGCTCCACAGTTAGATCTCTCACTGATCAAAGTGTGGATATTGTAGGAGGATTAAAAGCCAAATATAGTCATTAAGCTTCAGAACTATGTGGTTATAAAGTTAATGCTTACTTCTCCCCAGAACTCGTGATTTCCAAACCAAAATACATGTGATCTATATTTTAATATTTGATATATATTTTAAAGTTTGTTTTAAACTAAGTGTCTTCCTTAGCAGGAGATAAACAGGTCCATTTGCATTGAATTTTAGAGCTGGAGAGAGGGCCGAGGTGTACAAAGTCTCACTCTTCCACTTTAGAGAGAAGTCGAGTAAGACTTGCCCTAAATCCCAGAGTCCGCTCATGGCTAAGTTGGCATGAGAACCCAAGGCTTCTCACCTTTGCCCTCCTATCATTCTGTGCCTTTAGACCATGTGTACCTTGGGTATTAGACTGGACAGCCCTGTACTTAAACAATGAAAGAGTCTCAATTCCATTCATTCATTCATTCATTCATTCATTCAGTGAATACTGAACATCTGCTGTGTATTAGGTGTCGAGTGTCAAAGGTGAAAATACAAAGACTTCTTTTTTTTTTTTAATTTTTTTAAAATTTATTTTTGACAGAGAGACAGAGCATGAGTGGGGGAGGGGCAGAGAGAGAGAGGGGGACACGGAATCCGAAGCAGGCTCCAGGCCCCGAGCTGTCAACACAGAGCCTGATGCGGGGTTCCAACTCACGGACTTCGAGATCATGACCTGAGCCAAAGTCGGACGCTCAACTGACTGAGCCACCCAGGCACCCCCAAAGACTTCTTAAAAGGAACATAGCTTTTTAAAGAAAAATAAGTACTATAATACAAAAGGATAGTAAAAGGTGTAAATGACCAAGAGGCTCATACTGTACTGGAGGTACTAGTGAGATTTTATAAAGAAAGTTGTGCTGAATTAGATGTTGAACAGTTTCAGCTGATAAAGATGGGTGGGCAGAGAGAGCATTCCAGGGGAAGGAAAGTCTGGGAGGTGAAAAAGCAGCAGGTCTGCTTTTTGAGCAAGTGAGAAGCAGTAAGACTCAGAAGAAGGGTAGGTTGTGGCCAGAGCCTGGGAGACGTTGACTCCGTGGTGGGGAATGTGGATACAATGTAGAGGGGAGCCACGGCAGGTTTTCGTCCAAGCCAGTGATGGTCTCCTACATTGAAGGAACAGGGACATAAGATTATCCTCGCGAGCTGTAGCACTGTTTCTGTGGTAGCAGTGAGCAGGGTGGAGAGGTGATGAAAGCCTGACTGAGGGTGGGGGCCTGGCCGCAGGATAGGAAAGTAGATGTGGCGGGTGGAGTGGCAGCTTCGGCTGAGAACTGGATGTGAGAGGCCGGGGAGAGCCTGAGAAAACAGGCCTGGAGTCGGGTGACTCACAGAATGGATCTTCTAAATATTTTTCTGGGAAGCGATTGCAAAGTACGATTCAGTTTAGCTCAATCTATGGCTGATAACACTTCCATGGTTATTATCTTTGAGTAAGTTACATATTTTATAAAAATATCAGATGAGTGGTTAATAATAGCTACCATCACCTGGCAAACACCTACAGTGTGCCAGGTGTATTATATATGTTTTCTTAAGCCTCCTGACAAACTTCCCATTTTACAGATACAAAACCGAGGTTAAAGTAGTTAGTTTATGATTTGGCCTGCGTCACACAACTGGTTAGTGGTTGAGCTGCACTTGAATCCAGTATACTACAATGGATCAAGAAAAGATCAAATCCGGGTTATTACAATTCATCTTTTGGGGGCGCCTGTGTGGCTTAGTCGGTTGAGCTTCCGACTTCGGCTCAGGTCATGATCTCACGGTCTGTGAGTTCGAGCCCCACATCGGGCTCTGTACTCACAGCTCAGAGCCTGGAGCCTGCTTCGGATTCTGTGTCTCCCTCTCTCTCTCTGATCCTCCCCCGTTCATGCTCTGTCTCTCTCTTTCTCAAAAATAAATAAACATGAAAAAAAAAAAAGAATTCATCTTTTGTCCTGGTAAACTCTTCTACCTAAACCGAGTGTTTGCTTCTTTTTAACCTGTTGCACTCCTGTGAAATATTTATTTCATAACCAATGTATTCTTTTGTTAATACTCCAGTAGGGTTTCCATCTGCCAAGGAAAAAACACAGCATGATGCTGTATTAAGCCAACTCATGTTGGTCAGACCTACAAAGCAGCTTTCAACAGCAGTTAATTTTTTTCTCTAAATATGGGCATAATTTCATTGTTGTTCAGGTGATTGAAATGTCTTGGGGAAGAAAAAAAACTGCTGATGCCCCTGATGCCTCAGTGCTGACTGCTTAGGGTGGAGCAAAGGAGGGCTTGGGTGTGACCTGGGGAGTCTAACTCAACCCTCAGCCAACCTGTCTTTCCAGATGAGGAGGTTCTAGAAGGAGTGCTTCAGTCTGGAGGCCCAGGTGCTTAGGGCACTGCCCCACCCTTTGCTTTTCTTTCTCCCTCCTGCACTTGGTGGGAAATGGTCAGGTGTGGTTCTGATGCTGAAGGCACCGCCCCACAGACCCTAAGACTCAGCGAGCCTCTCCTTTGAGGCAACATCCTGTAAAATGTTAGTGCCACCCAGCAATTTACATCTTACCACCAACAGCTTGGACTGGTCGGGTCCAGAACCTGCAAGGACCTCATGGATGTGAAATCTACATTTCGTGAAAATGATGATGCTTTTGCAAATAGGTCTAAGTTCTTGCTTGGAATTACATTTTTAAAAAACATTTTATTTACTTTTGAAAGTTTATTTATTTATTTTTTTAGTAATATCTGCCCCCAACGTGGAGCTCAGACTCGGGATCCCAGTGTCAAGAGTCGCATGCTTTCCCAACTGAGCCAGCGAGGTGCCCCTGCAACTAAATTTTTTACATGCAAACATAACATCCCTGACTTCATCTGGCACCTGAAAAAAATTAAAAAGGAGCTGACTTCTTGATGGATAAGCAGATAACCTGTCAATGATTTTTTTTTAGGCTTCAGAATGAATGTAAGTTTTCTCATAGGGGAATAATTTAAAATAGAAATCCTTATTGTGGTATTGAGTTTGTAAGGACCAAATATTCATAAGTCATTTCTGCTTCATGAAGGATAAGAGGACATCTTTTTCTAAATTTTCTCATCTCTTTACGAAATTTCTTTCACGTTGTTAAAATGTATCACTTTCTTTGAATCCTCTCAAGGTGTTATTTTCACATCTTTTTTTTTAATGTTTATTTATTTATTTTGAGAGAGACAGAGAGCAGGGGAGGGGCAGAGAGAGAGAATTTCAAGCATGCCCTGCCATGTCAGCGTAGAGCCCCACATGGGGTTCGATCCCACGAATTGTGAGATCATGACCCGAGCCGAAATCAAGAGTCAGATGCTTCACCTACTGAGACACCCAGGTGCCCCTTTTAGGTCTTGTAATAACCTCTGAAATGCCTCATATTTACTGCCTAATCCATTTCTTCTTTTTCCTTCTTTCTTTCTTTCTTTCTTTCTTTCTTTTTCTTTTTTTCTTTTTCTTTCTTTCTTTCTTCCCACCTCACCCCGGTTTGATGCAAAACATCTTTGGGAAAAGTTCAAAATTATGCATTGAGACAGAGACGCAAAATGAAAAATAAAACAAATCTGAGAAGCCTAGCCTAGCAAGCAGCAGCAGTGAGGATTGAATTTCTTCTGGGCTTTGTGGGCCTTTACTCGCTCCTCTGAGTGTCTTGTCAACCCCAGGAGGTGGGTGTGTTCCTACATGTTGCAGACGCAGAAACTCCAGGCACCGGGAGTCCAAGTCATTTATTTGCTCAAAGTCCCAGGCTGTACAAGTGGAAGTGGCTGAGCAGAGAGCGGAATCTGTCTCCCCGACCTCGAAAGTGTTTATATGAAGTTAATGGTATGTGATTTGTTTGCCCCGTGATGCTCCAATCCACGGAAAACCGTGTGAAGATAATGAACATGGGAAGGATGTGGAAATTTTATTAGAGACTGCTTCCAAAGCTCATGGGTGGGGACAAAAGGAAGGCTCAGAGGAGGCCCCTTTCTAAAATTTATAGAAAAAACTCTCTTTGTACATTGTTGGGGTGGGAATGGGGGTAGGGGGCAAAATAGATGCGCCACCTGACTTGGCTTTGGAAATCTGGGTAATGAGAGAGTGGTAGTATCCTCAGATCAGCCTTTTTATTTACCTTCATTTTGCTTCTCCTTTACTAAACCAAACAAATAACACATTAAGTACCTTCTGTGTGCAAAACTGTGTTGTTAGGTGCGTGTGTGAGTCAAGGATGACTAAGATGTGAGACTTTGCTCGGCAGGAGTAGGATGGACAGGTGTGTAAATAACTAGTGCAGAATGAGGGCAGAGGTGTGAACCTGAGAGCCTAGTGGAAGAGGCAGCAGTTTGGTCTGTAAGTTCTGAAGGACTTTGAGCTTGTTCAGTGACATTTCGACTGATACGTAGTGTGTTTAGTGTGTCTTGGAGGTAGGATATTGCCCTGAAATGAAGAAGTAAAGATGTTTTCTTTTTACAAACGTCACCTTTGCCCCCCTTTTTACTTAAGATCCTCTAAAGAAACTCAGAATAGTTTACGTGAAAATGCTTTGAAAATTAGAAAGAGCTGGGGCTCCTGGGTGGCTCAGTTGGTTAAGCGGCTGACTTCGGCTCAGGTCATGATCTCACCGTTCGTGCGTTCGAGACTCACATCGGGCTCTGTGCTGACAGCTCAGGGCCTGGAGCCTGTTTCAGATTCTGTGTCTCCCTCTCTCTCTGCCCCTTTCTCACTCCTGCTCTGTCTCTCTCTCTCTCTCTCTCTCTCAAAATTAAATAAACATTAAAAAATTTGTTTAAAATTAGAAAGAGCTAAGCAAATAGGCTTTAAGATCCATATTCATGCATTACATAATTATAATTTCCAACAAATATTTATTGAGCTTTTCTAAAGCCATTATTCTGTGAACCTGAATACAAAGAGACATAAGGACCCTGTGTTGATGGACTGAACAAAAGAAAGGCAAGAGATAAAGATGGTGGTAGAGCTAGACAGAGAGGGAGAGAGAGAGAGGAAGGAAGCAAAGAAGGAATCCAATAGGAGAGAAAGTGTATACACAAAAGCAATGCAGAATTAGTGGGCACGGACCACGTGTGCAATGAGCAGTACTGATTATTATAAAATGACCTTGAAAATCAGAAAGAGTAAATATTAAATTTTTTTCTTTTACCTTGTAAAGCTGCATGCACTCAAAATATTTGTCTTGTGTTTTTTGCTTATATTCTCGGCAATAGGCATTAAACTTAATGTCTCAATACAGCTAATGTTGAAGTCTTATTTTTAAAGAAAAGAATGTTATTTGGCAGTAGGAAAATAAAACATGAAAAGCTCTCTAATATTGTTCACATAATCATGTGGTCTGTCCTTAAAATTTGGATTAAGATCCAGAATGGGCTTTCCTTTTAGCCATTGATGAAGGGAACTTTATGTAAACAGTTAGAACCATTACTTGTTTAAACAAGTTTTAGAATGAATTTTTTTTTTTAATGTTTGTTCAGGCAGGTTCTTTATAGTATGAACCACTTGCCTTTCTATGTTTGAAGATAAAACAGAATTTCTGAGAAGTTAAAAACTTCGAAGGACAAATGTTATTTTTTCAAGGACAGTAATTAATTTTAGTTTAGAAGTCAGTATTTTTGATTGATTTGACCCAAGTAAGTTTTGTCTTCTTGTGGGCTTTTTTAAAACATTTTTTTTTACATGACATCTTTCATCTCCCATGCCACTGATGTGGAATTAAAAAATTGAACTTTGAGCTTTGTTAGTTCAATTCCCAACATGGTTTAAAATCGCTGCACCCCAACACCTATACATACCAGTATTGACAATTTTTTTTGAGGCCAGGGATTTTTAAAATCTCTATATGCTTGCTAAATAAGTACTTTTACTTAAAAATTATTTCTTCATCTGTGGTAGAATTTTGCATTTTTCCAGTCACCCTGTGAACTGAAGAGGAAACTTCATTCCCTACCATTAGAAGATCAGTAGGAGTGAGTTTGGTGGTTTCATAAAACAGCTACAGAGGAGTGAGCTAAAGAAATCTTAGATATCCTATCTAGCCTAACAGATGAGAAAACTGAGGTCCAGAAATTTCTGATGTAAAAAAAAAAGTTCTGAAATTGTGATGTGGTCAATTAAAAATATGACTTGACTTAAAAAGTTTTGAGTGGCACACAGCTGTAACAAAAAGGCACGTGCTCCCTGAGCAAGCTCTCAGGGAGCAATATTCACTCTTTTCTGATTTTTCTCCTGGCTGTCATGCTGATGGATCCTGCACAGTGTTGAGCCTCTGATGGCGGACTGACTTGATGAGTCACAGTCCATTCGCCTGCACTTTCTCCCTGATTGAAGTACAGCCATTTCTACGTGGAGTCTTCCTAGGGCCGCAGACAAGCAAATGGAACGTGAAAGTGGATTCTCTTTTCCCCAGTCACTAAACCTCAGTCAGCCTGAGCCTCCCTGCCCCTGATTTTGCTGGACCCACCTATTAGAAAAGCCTATACCTGGCTCCCTCTCTCACCTAGCTCTGTGCCCAAAGGGTGTTCCTGGCCACACTGCAGGCTGAAGTGGGATTTTTACAGATGAGAGACAAGATGGGTAGATTTCGCTTTGAGAATCAGAGGAAGTCTTGGGGCGCGTGGGTGGCTCAGTCGGGTGAGCAGTTGAGTGTCTGACTCTTGATTTCTGCTCAGGTTACCATCTCATCGTTCATGAGATCAAGCCCCGAGTCCAGCTTCACGATGAGGGTGGAGCTTGGGATTCTCTCTCTCTCCCTGTCTCTGCCCCTCCCTGTGACATGCGTACATGCGTGTGTGCGTGCGTGCTCTCTCTCTCTCTCTCTCTCAGTAAATAAACTTAAAAACAAAAAAAGGAACCAGATGAAGTCTTGAAAAGTCGTAAGTTTAAATTTGGTTAATTAGGTCATATTTTCCTATGGACATATAGCAAGATGGAAAATTCTTCATTATGTTTTTCTAACACTTAGCTTTCCCTTTTTTTTTTTTGACCCTTAAAAAAGTTCAATTTTTGTACATTTCTCTTTCCTGTACAGTGGTTAATCTATTCGCCTAATTGCCAAGCAACACATAGGGGGTTTTAGTGGATGTCTAAGGCATGCATGGTGAACATAGGCAAGTCCTTTAGTGAAGCATGAAGATTTTTTTTCAGAATTATTAGCAACATATGGGGTTACCTGTTTTTTTGATTAAGCTCAGATCTTTGTAGGGGAAAGGAAGCAGATGACTTATCTTTATATAGATGTCAACTGCTCTCTCGAGTAAAAATGTCTTCTTTTTTTTAAAAAATTTTTTTTAACGTTTATTTATTTTTGAGACAGAGACAGAGCATGAACGGGGGAGGGGCAGAGAGAGAGGGAGACACAGAATTGGAAGCAGGCTCCAGGCTCTGAGCCATCAGCCCAGAGCCCGACGCGGGGATCAAACTCACGGACCGCGAGATCGTGACCTGAGCTGAAGTCGGATGCTTAACCGACTGAGCCACCCAGGCGCCCCAGTAAAAATGTCTTCTAAAAGCAGGAGGGAACAAAAAACATGTAGGAAGTCCATGTATTTAAAAAAAATTTTTTTAAATGTTTATTTATTTTTGAGAGAGACAGAGACAGAATGTGAGTGGGGGAGGGGCAGAGAGAGAGAGAGAGAGAGAGAGAGAGAGGGAGAGGGAGCCACAGAATCTGAAGCAGGCTCCAGGCTCCGAGCTGTCAGCACAGAGCCCAATGCAGGGCTTGAACTAAGACCCGAGCTGAAGTTGGTAGCTCAACCGACTGAGCCACCCAGGTGCCCCAAAAGTCCATGTATTTTTAAGCCAACATCGAATTCCCTCACCTCCCTTTTTGCTGGATACAGTTCATTCCTATGTCGTGGAACTACTCTAATAGTTGGTTTAAAAGCAGCTGGTGAGTTTTCTGTTTTGTCATCAAGTGAATTTAGTGTCATCACCTCACTCTTAAAAAGACTCGTATGTACACTTTGGTCCATTCATCCACAGCTGAGTTTGGCCTCCCTGCCTCTTTTTTTTTTTTTTTAATACATTTTTATTTTAGGATAATTTTAGATTTATAGAAAAGTTGCAGATCCACTAGAGAGTTTTCATATGCGCTTCACTCAGTTTCTCCTGTCAGCCTCTGTCTTGCAGCTTAGTTTGTGATACTTTTTACAGTAGCCCATGCTATTAAATCATTTGAGGAACTCTGACTTTACATTGCACTAAGAGATAGCCCTTTCGTTTATATACCGGGGACTGGCTTGCTTTGTGGGAATCACTCTCTGGACCAGATTGCTGGAAGCAATCACGCAACATTTCAGAACAAAGGCACTCTCATCGCCTTTCAATAAAGAAAATAAATATAATTACACAGGACCTTCCTAAATTCCTTATCCATCCTCGGGTTCTAAATGAGGTTTCTGTATTTCCTAATTTTTTCCTTTGTCTCTTGAATTTCTTTCCTGTGATTCTTAAGTCCATTGGAATTTTGCACAAGTTTTGACAACTGATGCAGTCCTGTTTACATCTCAGCGATAGAGAAGTGTGCCAGGTTTCTTGTATGATTCTGAGTGGAAGAAAGAGAAGGCTGTGCTCATGGGGGGTGAGGGGCGGGGTGTGTGGGTTTTGGTAGGTGGGCAGTTCAGGCAGCATTGTGCCTGGGCCTGCCTGGAGAAGCCGTGTCATCATCCGGGAGTGGTTCCCAGGGAGAGCTTCCTCACCCACGTACATCAGCTAGTGCTGGCTTGTTGAGAAGCCTTCCTTGGAGAGAGGGACTGAAATAGGTGGCAGAGAAAGTCAGTTGCTTCCCCAACGTGAAAAGACGCAGAATCAGGTGCTGTGGGAGAAGTTTCTTGCGATCTCATCCCATCTACCCATGGGATAGCCTGTGTTTTACAAATCCCTCCGTTTTTTCAAAGTGACATTCTTTCTTTACAGCACACACAGACATACCCACCCCCCACATGCAGGCACATATACACATAAGAGAAAGTCCAGTGCGTCCAACAGGCATCAGTTTTATCTGCAGGTGTAGACCAGTCCTGGCTGAAGCCCTGGTGGCTCTGAAGCCCTGTGAGGAACTCAGGAGGCCTTTTCCCAAACATTCAGCAATAATTTAATATGCTTTAAATCTCTTTCCACTAAGCCTTAGGAGGCTATGCTGTAGCATAATGAATGTATCTTGGCAAATTAAAAAATAATACTTTTATTCTACGTTGCTCTTTTTATGTATATCTGGAGCACATTATGGTCTCGTAATCTCTTTCTTTAAAATATAGAACATCTACAGGGGTGCCTGGGTGGCTCAGTCGGTTAAGTGTACAACTCTTGGTTTCTACTCAGGTCATGACCTCATGGTTCATGGGTCGAGCCCCATGTGGGGCTCCACCCTGAGCGTGGAGCGTGCTTGGGATTCTCTCTCTCCCTGCTTGTGCTCTCTTTCTCAAAATAAATAAATAAACTTTAAAAAAATATGGAACATCTACAACAACACCTTTTAAAAAATTTTTTTAATGTTTATTTTTGAGAGAGAGAGAGAGAGAGAGACCGAGCACAAGTGGGGGAGGAACAGAGAGAGAGGGAGACAGAATCCGAACGAAGCAGGCTCCAGGCTCTGAGCTGTCAGTACAGAGCCCGACGTGGGGTTCGAACTCACGAACTGCAAGATAGTGACCTGAGCTGAAGTCAGACGCTTCACCTGGGTGGTGCCCCCGCCTTTTTTGTTTGTTTGTTTGTTTAAGGTTTCTGCCATGCATCTGCCAGGAAAATGTTTCATGTGAGATGTGCATTTGGGTGATTATCATTGTAGAGAAAAATATTCCATAGGGTCATCTTGAAAGGAAAAGCAGCTTGTTTTTGCATTCAAGATGTTTAAATTTCCCGTTGCTTTCCTGACACATATTTCTTTATCAATATTTTTTGTAGAATAAACTCTTCTCACACCTCCTACTGTTTTCCTCAGCCAGACCTGACTGTGAAACTTTCCTGTTCTGGGTCTGATCCCTTGAGGTCTTCCCTTGGAGGGCCTTGCATGGATAATCCACATTATCAGTTATTATGGGATGAAGCAGGAAAGGTGATGGATAAGCTGCTGGAAATGTGTTTTTATAACTCAAGGGAATATTTCTGGGTTGGATCTTAGACCTGGGGGTGGGGAGGAAGCTTGCCGTGAAGGACATTATTGGGCTAATTAGTAAAATTGGAAAAAGTTCTATAGATTAGAAAATAATGTTCAGGGGCGCCTGGGTGGCGCAGTCGGTTAAGCGTCCGACTTCAGCCAGGTCACGATCTCGCGGTCCGTGAGTTCGAGCCCCGCGTCAGGCTCTGGGCTGATGGCTCAGAGCCTGGAGCCTGTTTCCCATTCTGTGTCTCCCTCTCTCTCTGGCCCTCCCCCGTTCATGCTCTGTCTCTCTCTCTGTCCCAAAAATAAATAAACGTTGAAAAAAAATTTTTTTAAATAAAAAAAAAAAAGAAAAAAAAAGAAAATAATGTTCAATTTTGAATGTCTTGATTTTGGTAACTGTACTGTGGTTATATAATTGAATGTTTATTCTTAGGAAACATGCTGAAATATTTTGGGGTAAAGAGTTTATGAATATTTTTAAATGCTTCAGACAAATGTATAGAAGTTTTTTTCTTAATGTTTATTTTTAATTTTTATTAATGTTTATTTATTTGTGAGAGAGAGAGCGAGAGCGAGAGGGAGAGGGGCAGACAGAGGGAGACACAGAATCCGAAGCAGGCTCCAGGCTCCGAGCTGTCTGCACAGAGCCTGATGTGGGGCTCAAACTCATAAACTGAGAGATCATGACCTGAGCCAAAGTCAGACGCTCAAGCGACTGAGCCACTCAGGCGTCCCCAGACAAATGTGTATATACGGCAATAAATACACCTGCAGAGAGGGGAAGAGCGATAAAACAAACATGCAAAACGTTAACAATGAGGGAATCTGCACAAAAGGTCTACAGGCGTGTTTTTGTTTCATTCTTGCAGCTTTTCTGAAAGTTTGAGATTATTTCGAAATGGGGAAAAAAATAAATTTCACATCTGCTTTCTTTGTGTTTGCTTTGTCAGTCAAACCGGGACGATGTCCAGGCACCAGAACCAGAACACCATCCAAGAGCTTCTGCAGAACTGCTCGGATTGTTTGATGAGGGCCGAGCTGATTGTACAGCCGGTGAGCTTTCTTGTTCTTCGAGAATGCCATCCACCTCTACCTTTGTCCCCGTTAGCTTAGACTTCTTGTCCTGATCTGTGCATCCTTATTCACTGATGTCCTGCATACTTAGAGTTTAGAGATTATCTTTTTCAAAACAGACTAGAGAGGGAGGTGTATCTTCTTCATCTATTTGTTGGTTTAACAATGGCCATCAGTTTCCAACAAATGTTTACGGATTGCCACCCTTTTGGAATTGCAACAACCTGTCATTTATTTATTATTTTGATGATTATTGTCATGCTTTCTCTTCCTAGAAATGCAACCTGACATGTTTATGTCACTGGATTGTGACGTATGCCATCAATGTAATAAGTTTTTTTTTTGGTCAGGAAATATTACTGTATTGTGAGAACAATTCTATTTGAGAAAAGTAAAAGAAAGGAAAGAAGGAAGGGAGGAAGAAAGGAAGGAAAGAAGGAAGGGAGGAAGAAAGGAAGGAAAGAAGGGAGGAAGAAAGGAAGGAAAGAAGGGAGGAAAAAGGAAGGAAAGAAGGGAGGAGGAAAGGAAGGAAAGAAGGGAGGAAGGAAAGAAGGGAGAAAGAAAATGAGCAATGGAAAATTGAGGAAAAGTGGTAACATTTATGAAAGCCTCATGTTATTTCTGAGTATTAGCTTAAGTTCTCATTGAAACAGGCTTAGCAATCATGGATTGTATTTGTAAAGTTTTAATTTTAAAACACTGTAGCTAGCATTCAGATTTGCTCTGGTTTTGCTAAAAACCAGAATGGTGGGGCTGTAGACACCTTTTCTCTGTTTCCCCTGATTTATCGCATCTCTCCAGGGAAGGAATTGAGTTTCAATCTTCTCTATGCTGACATTAATGTAGGGGTTACACCTGGAATCTGGCCCATCACAAAGTTCCCCTGTGAAATACAAAGAGGGATTTTAACCAAGTAAATTTATGTGTTCTGTCTGGAGAATATCTTAGTGTTCTAATTTCTCAATTTTAGAGATCTGTGTGGGTTCTAGTTTATTTTACCCAGTTAAAAAATAACTTCACTTTAATCAGTATAAAAGGATATTTGGGGCTCAGCAAAGTAGCTTGACTCTAGTTCTGGTTGTTCCAAGTCCCTGGTTTATTTTTTTATTTTTTATTGACTTATTTTTTTAATGTTTATTTTTGAGACCGAGCGTGAGTGGGGGAGGGGCAAGGAGAGGGAGACACAGAATCTGAAACAGGCTCCAGGCTCTGAGCTGTCAGCACACAACCTGATGCGGGGCTCAAACCCACGAACCTCGAGATCATGACCTGAGCCAAAGTTGGACGCTTAACCGACTGAGCCTCCCATGCGCTACCCTGCCCCCCCTGCCAAGTCTCTGATTTAAAACACATTCTTGATCACAGAGCTGTGATTCCTTTACATAAAGCAAAATAGGAGGCTCCATGCTTCAGATTCTGTGTCTCCCTCTCTCTGTGCCCTTCCCCTGCTTGCACTCTGTCTCTCTCTCTCTCAAAAATAAACATTAAAAAAATTAAAAACAAAAACGGGAGGCTCCAGTGATTTAATATTGAATACATACACACCACAGTCCTGGACACGATTTGTAGTGACTGTGGAAATGTTTTACATGTGGTTGTAAAAATGTACCTGGCATCATATTCTCAATGTATTTTGACTTACATGCATTGAAGTGTAATAACGTCAGGAATAGGTAGCATACTTGCTTCATTTGGCTGAAGTCAAATGAAAACAGCAATTGTAAAATTCGAGGGAAAGCTCATCTATGGCCCTGAAGCAGCGGCCTCTTGCATGTGAAAAGAGGAAGCTTTCTTTTTTTAAAACAATGTTTAATTTTGAAATAATTATAGACTCATAAGAAGTTGTAAAAATGGTACAGACCACCCTGGTGTACCCCATCACCCAGCTTCCCCCAGTGGTGACATCTCACACGACTGTGATGCATCATCAGAAGTGGGAAATTGATTAGCTCCATACCATGAATTAGATAGCTTCCTTTTAAGAACTGAAAAGCTGTGTTCCTAGAAGATGCAGGAAAAGCTCAGTGTGTGTGTAAAACACTTTATCCAGTAGAGTGTTCTGACCCCAGTGAAATTCCCATTGGATGGATGTTCTTTGTAAATATGAAAGATAGCATTTAACATATTGAAGCAAGGGAAAACTCAGTGTTCCGTAACTTTGCCTTTAAAGGCCTAGTAAAAATTTAAAATATAGTCCACAAATTTTGCTTCATGAATCCGCCCATATTTACCTACCTGTCCCACCAAATTAATAAGGTAATTTTCAGTTAGTCACATGCAAAATGGCATCTTCTACTATTTGTCAAGTTTACAGCAGAAGCTTTTGCTTCCGTGAACACAAGTGAAAGTCTTCCTCTCCAGCATCGTGTGTTGCCTTCATGTGGATTCTTTCCTTTAGGAACTGAAATATGGAGATGGGATACAGCTGGCTCGGAGCAGAGAATTGGATGAATGTTTTGCCCAGGCCAACGATCAGATGGAAATTACCGATAGCTTGATCAGAGAGATGCGACAGATGGGCCAGCCCTGTGATGCCTATCAGAAAAGGTATTGCCTTTATCACAGAGCACACTTACCGGCAGGCCTCATGAAGAAGAATGTCATGCACCCACTGGCACTCAGTCATGTGGCCCAGGTCTTCCCTTGAAGGAACCACAGCCATTCCGGAGGAAAGGCTGGGCACGCTTGGTGTTTGTGCAGCTACTATATACAGTAGCTATATAGTGATTCTATTCTACCTTCCTCTTATGTGGAATCACAAAGCGGCCATGAAAAGAATTAAACAGAGGTGCCCGAAGGAGTGGGCTTGTATTGATTGAGGGGTTGAGTTTGTTATGAGATGTTACGTGTACC
The DNA here is from genome assembly GCF_022079265.1 of Lynx rufus. Classification (NCBI taxonomy): domain Eukaryota; kingdom Metazoa; phylum Chordata; class Mammalia; order Carnivora; family Felidae; genus Lynx; species Lynx rufus. The sequence goes on from NW_025814878.1 coordinate 125,480,100, forward strand.
TCCATTTTTTAGAGGGCAGCGAAAACCTTGGGCACAGCATTTGACTTTTAAGAGTCTAATACCAAGGCAAGCCCTGTTTGATGCATACAGAACTGAGGCGTGTAGAGTTGAAAAAGCAGTTCAGAGCAGAGATGGGTGGTCTTGATTTTGCTGTCATGGTACTTGGGGCCCATGGCATGAGGCAAATTCCCAGGGTGAAACTTGGGGGGAAGCAGTGGGTGCTACCGGGTTAGGCAAAGCCAGCAACACTTTCTGTGATGTTTCAGACTCTGAGCATCATAATATTGAGGTTCTTGTATGTGATTGAGATTCCAGTCATGTGGTAAAGAAAAGAAATCTTCAGGGGCACCTGGGTAGCTCAGTTGGTTAAACTGGCTCTTGGTTTCGGCTCAGGTCACGATCTTGCACCTTCATGGGTTCGAGCCCTCCATCAGGTTCTGCGCTGGGAGTGCAGAGCCTGCTTGGGATTCTCTCTCTCCCTCTCTCTCTCTGCCCCTCCCCTACTCACCCTGTCTCTTTTGCTCTCAAAATAAATAAACTTAAAAAAAAAGAAAAGAATTCTTTAAATAAGACATTTGTGACCTCCGTGCTAACACAAAGGAGACTCAGAAGGGGGGACTTTTGTACAGAACATGTCTTCATAGGCTGTTTTCCTGCCACAGTGTAATTGTTTTCCTTTCCTTTCAGACTGCTTCAGCTCCAGGAGCAAATGCGAGCCCTTTATAAAGCCATTAGCGTCCCTCGAGTCCGAAGGGCCAGCTCCAAAGGTGGTGGAGGGTACACCTGTCAGAGTGGCTCCGGGTGGGATGAATTCACCAAACGCCTCACCAGCGAATGTCTGGGGTGGATGAGGCAGCAGAGGGTAAGCAACTTCCAGACACGGTTGGTTTTGGAGTGTTCCACACCTGGGTGTCAGGTGTATAGAACATGGCAGGGTCGGCCCCAGTGGTCTGGCCACAGAGTGGTCTGGGACCTCAGTTGGCAGTAGAAACTTGCTGTTTTCCGTATTTTCCTGATATACAATTTAAATTGAATGCTTCTTTTTTGAAATAAAACTTCAGCGTTTTTTTTTTCTTCTCTTCTGTGGCTTAGGGAATCAGCCTCATTGTTTTATGGTCCTAATTTATCATACAGGTAACATTTAACAGGTATAATTTAATAAGTAGATTTTGAATATCTAGCTCTTACCATTCCCAACCTGAAAATGTGTTGGAGTTCATGGGTCATTGTTCTTTCTACTTGAGCAGTGGTAAGGTGGTAAGTGACCTCATCTGTGTTACTGATAGGTACTTAAAAAAAATCTTGTAGAGGTTTATTTAAAATGTTAAATTGGAGGAGCTGGAAACAGTAAAACTGGATATTCTGGTTTGGGCTCATCGGTTGCTTACCTTATACTTTTGAAGTATCAGTTGCCTTGTGCAATCATTACGTCATGGGTGTGGGAGGGGAGTAAAATAATGGCAACCAAAGTATATGCTGAGCCTTTCCCTACAACTGCAGTTTCTACAAAGTGTTTTCCAATGCTAATTATTGTTTTGTTGTTTTATGTGGTCATTAGGCCCTTTAATGAACAGGTGGCATTAGAAATATATCATAATCATGTAGATGGGATTTTATAATGAAAAACCTGATGCTAATAACCCACCCTTCTCTCGAGAAGGTGGATACGATAGAATGATAAGTTGTGCAGACATCGTTTGTTATGCCATGTGGTTGTGGTTGTAAGAAATACTGGTTTTGTTGTTTGTTGTTGGACCAATTGAGCAGTGGGTTCAAAGTTTCTCAACCACTTAACATTTTTTGTATATGTTTTTACCTAAGTGGTGAGGATTTACGGGTCTGTACATTCATTCATTCAATTAAGCTTTTCTCCTACTTGTTATAAAGACTATATAATACTATTATAGAAGGTGGGGCTTATAGAGGAGAAAAGTCAGTTATAATCCCAGAAACATAAATAAGAGTCCTTTTTGCATGTTTTCAGATTCTCTTCTCATCTTTGAACACACATTCCTTGAGCTTTTTTATATCTATTGGCACCATACCAGAAAGGGTGTGTTCAAAATTATGTTTCATAGTCCTGGAAATGAATGTTATTGAAGAAAACAAGACATGTACACCCAAATGCCAGATTTCTGTCCAGAACAGTGTGGGGTTAATTGCTGTGTTTGAGCTGTAATAAAATCCTGGTCAGATAGGGCTGGGGGAGGGGTGGTGCTCCAGTCCCTGTGGAATGGAGCCCTCAAAGGAAGGCTTGCTTGGCAGAGCCGGTGGGGCTTGAGCTACATCATAAGTGATGTTAGGTGAGACAACCTTTGAGCCAAGTTACTTGTTTGGTGTGAAAACATCCCATCGCCTAATTCCTCCTTAGTCAGTATGACAGTTATATAAAATGACAGCTCATCACCGGTCATTTTCTGTATTCATGTTGGGTGTAGCTTGGCAAGAATCCTTTGTAGCAAAGGCTCAACATTTTTAAGTTTGGAAAATGGCATCGTCCCGTGGGCTCACTTTTCTGTCATGGTGGGGGTGTGTTGTTTTAATAGGTGCCATTGATGAGCAATGCAGTTCAGATCAGCTGGCCCCCATGGTTTGAAAGGAACTAGAAGTCGTTTTATCACTTACTGAGGGTTTGCTCTGGGATTCTCTCGGGGCCCTTTTCCTCTTATCCCTCTTCCCCCAAGCACAGCCTGCATTCTTTCTCACTCCCAGGAGACTGGGCCACAGGCCCAGCTAGCTGATAAGGGAGCAGCAGTGTCCCCAGCCACATGATCAGTAAGCAGTCACACATCTCCTGTGCCAGGTTTTTGTTGTTTCCCTGATTTGTGTCTGTGCTGATGGGCTGCTCAGATACTATACACCTGGCTGGTAATGAGGGGCGTGCACGGGAGCCTGGTCATCCTATTAACTTCCTAGTGCACTCACCTGTTTCTGCTCGAAAGCCGAAAAGAGCAAGGGAGAGAAAGGTCAAAGTCCCCGGTAACTTTCAGCAATCTGACTGAAATGGCTTCCCTTTCTGAAGGCTTGCCAAGTGTATTAGAACATGGATGTGGCTTAGAACAATGCATGTTATGTTCTTGCTGCAATACCAGACTGGGATGTTTGCCCTTGGCGTGTGTAAGAGATGACACAGGTGATTTGAAAATTTACATGAGCTTGTGCAAAAGAAACATGAGATAATAGACCTGCCTCAGTATGAAACTTGTGGAATAGTACGCTTGTTTCTTATTATGTGGCATTCTTAAATTTGAAGTAGTGGGGACTCAAATTAGAAAGTCAGGTTTAATTCTTAAAGAGCTAACATGAGACTTTGAGTATGTGCTATAGTAACTTCTCTTTGAAGTGGGCCATAGGGAGTTTTGCATCCTGAAAGGTAATGGTAAATGCCAAGTTTAAAGAGTCAACAATTAACACAAATCGCGATAATTTAAAGAAATGAACAGTGAAAAATACTTTGAGGTCAGCCGTTTAGCTTGGGAAGTAGTACATGACTGACCTTAATGAGCTATTTCTGGTGCACATTTTAAAATGAATATAGGGGCACCTGGGTGGCTCAGTCAGTTGAGGGCCCGACTCGATTTCAGCTCCAGTCATGATATCACCGTTCGTGAGATCGGGTCCCATGTCAGGCTTCACTTCACTTCACTTCAATGACAATGCAGTGCCTTCTTGGGATTCTGTCTTTCCCTCTCTCTCTGCCCCTTCCTGCACCTCAAAACAAATAAATATTAAAAAAAATAAAATGACTGAATATAGGAACTTCTATCAGTATTTTCTAATATATCATACACATACTATACAGTTACATGCCACTTGCATGTGCACAGGTAGATATTTTTTTCGTTAGAGGACATAATCTAGCTTTCAAGGGTCTCCTTCCTGCATCATGTCTCCTCAGCCGTGTCGAGCTGGGGTTGAACAAGTTGTGGGAAGTATTGGGCAAGCCCTGTTTGCTGTTCAGGAATTCCAAGCCTTTACAGTTTTTGGCAGGGGGGGGGGGTTCAAGAACAATGAATATTTACATCTTCATGTTTATCTGAATGGAAGCTATGGCTGTCCCTTGATACTCTGACCCCTGTTGCTGGGGCTAAGGTGAATCTAATGGAAAGGATTGGAAATGAAGGGCACACTCTTTCCCTTGGCAGGCGGAGATGGATATGGTGGCCTGGGGCGTGGACCTGGCCTCCGTGGAGCAACACATCAACAGCCACAGGAGCATCCACAACGCCATTGGGGACTATCGCTGGCAGCTGGACAAAATTAAGGCTGACCTGGTACTTTGAGATGTTTTCATTTTTAGAATCTTAGAAAAGTATATGGAGGGATTGTGGAATTTCTCGATCCCGGGCATTTTTGTCTGAAACATTAGCCTAAGATTTCTTCCATAACAGACTGGAAATTTCTAAAAATCCCATTTCATAAATGGGGAAGCGGGCTCAAATAGACCTGCTAGAGACTGTGTTAACACTCGAGGGGGAGGTAAACAGAAGGCGAAAGGTGGACACACATGCATTTGGGCACAGTTTGTAGAATAGGGTATTTGAGGGTGGTAGGGTTTTTTGTTTGTTTGTTTTTAGAAAGCAGAGCATCTCTTAAATAGAGAAAGAGCTACAATTATAAAATTTGTGTGCTTGGAAAATCCTTTCCTATGTGGTAATTCAATGGATTTCTAATAAGGGAAATCGTGTCTCTTCCTGACACTTTTCCTTTGTCAAAGGACTGACTTGCATCTGGCTCAAGAAATACAGGATGAAATAATCACTCGATTTTAAGTACTTGGATCCCCCTGACCAGATCTCCTGCTTTTAAAGCCCTCACTTTTTTACTTAGACCAGAGATACTCATCCTCACTTCTGCCTTTTTTCCTCCCTTACTTTTGTCTACCTGAATATCTCACCAAATTTCTCCCTTTTTTCTCTAAGGTCTAGAGAGTCCTAAGTTGTCTTGTGAAACTTAACACATGAATTAACATGTGAGTCTTTAAGTGATCAACCTTTTGTGGTGATAGCAACAAAAGCACAGTAAGGGGGCGCCTGGGTGGCTCAGTTGGTTGAGTGTCTGACTCTTGATTTTGGCTCGTGATCTCATGGTTTGTGAGTTCAAGCCCTGCATCAGGCTCTGCATGGAGCATGGAGCCTTCTTGGGATTCTCTCTCTCTCTTTCTCTCTCTCTTTCTCTGTCTCTCCCCTGCTTATTCTCTCTTTCTCTCTCTCTGTGTGTCTCTCAAAAAAAAAAAAAAAAAAAAAAAAAGCCAGTGAGGGAAAAGATCCCTATGAGTAAAAGGATTTTTACTGAGAGATTTTTCTGAGATTTTCTAGAGCAAATATGTCTTTCTACTGAGGGATCTGAAGTCAATATCTGACAAAAAGGAGGTTTAGAAGGGCTGCTCTTTTTGTACAAACCCACGAGGGGAATTAACTACTTGCTCGCTGTTTGTCTTTTTCTAGCGGGAGAAATCTGCGATCTACCAGTTGGAGGAGGAGTATGAAAACCTGCTGGTAAGCAGACTTATTTCTGACATCTCTGCATTCAGTTCAGTTCAGTTCCACAAAAGTGGAGAACAGCCTGGGCGGCAGCACCTAATAACCCAGGAAGTACCCGGAAGTAATAGTTAGGGGCTTGTAGATGCTAACTGCATTTCCACTGCTGGGGTTCCTTCAGAAGTGAAGTTAGAAGACTTTTTTTCTGAAGACAGTATTCACCGATATTCTGTTTATTTGCAAGTTGAGGGTCACGTATATAACACAGATTAAATACTTGGCGTTAAAGAAATAAAGCTTTTCCATTGGTCAATTGCAGCCTTTTTATGAAGTATAAACAAAAATAAGACTTGTTTTCCCTAGATAGAGAGTGATTAGACCGTCATCACCATTTTATGACAAACGTGAAATCAATTCACTTGACTGGTAAGAAGAACGGTTGCCATTTTTTTCACCTACTTGTGACACCCTGGCTTCACGTCCTCAATATTTTCTTGTTGGCAGTGATCCTTTTAAAATAATGTGGCTAGTGGGACACAATGTAGGACACAGTTGTCCTATTAGATCCGGGGCATGACTGATGGCACCTTGAAATTTTGGGGTGCGGCAGAGGGCAGGAAAAACTTGGCTTATCTTTCTAAGCATCCGTTTTTCCCTTTGTAGTCTAAAACTAATTCTCGAAACCAAACATCAGTGTCTGAATCAAGACCCTTTTGGGTTAGGCTATTCCACTGAATCTAAAATTGCTCCCTTGTTGATCATAAGTTTGGATGGATTTTTTTTTTTTTTTTTTTTACATTCTAGGTGGTCAGGGAAGATTTTACCGATTCATGTAATTTATTTATTTATTTATTTTTTAATTAATGTTTACTTTCGAGAGAGTGAGAGAGACATAGCATGAGTGGGGGAGGGGCAGAGAGAGAGAGGGAGACACAGAATCCGAAGCAGGCTCCAGGCTCCAAGCTGTCAGCACAGAGCCTGACACAGGGCTCGAACTCACGAACTGTGAGATCATGATCTGAGCTGAAGGCAGATGCTTAACTGACTGAGCCACCCAGGTGCCCCTGTATTTGTCTATTAAAAAAAAAAATTTTTTTTTTAAATAAAAGGGACCACACAGATTTATCTATGGAAACTGCAGAGAACACCAGTAAGGTGCATACTGTTATCCTAATGCTGCTTTTGAACTTGCCTTGCAGAAAGCATCCTTTGAGAGGATGGATCACCTGCGACAGCTGCAGAACATCATCCAGGCCACGTCCCGAGAGATCATGTGGATCAATGACTGTGAGGAGGAGGAACTGCTCTATGACTGGAGCGACCGGAACACCAACATCGCCCAGAAGCAGGAGGCCTTCTCTGTAAGCTTGCCCCTCGGAGTTGTAGATGCGAGGCTCTTGCCTGACAGGGCCCTGACATGGGGACAAAGGCCTCAATAATTTAATCAGCTATGTGGAATTCTGCCTCAGTTGAAATGGTCATGACAAGCCGTTCCTTTCTGGAAACTTCTCAGTGACTCTAGAGGGGCAATGCATTGCTTACCATCCTGGAAGACAGTAGATAAGAGTCAGAGTTATGCATTTGGATATCCCAAAGTGTGTGTAGCCCAGTAGGATGGTGGATTCAAACCTAGGATTAGGAAATCTCACCATTAGTTGTTGCTGTCCCTTTGCCTGTGTGGATTGGGACAAGACATGTCTCCAGTGTGACATCTGCCATGTACTAGATGATCTCAAACATCCTTTCTGGTCTTTATTTATTTATTTATTTTTATTTTTAAAAAAAATTTTTTTAACGTTTTATTCATTTTTGAGACAGAGAGAGACAGAGTATGAACGGGGGAGGGGCAGAGAGAGAGGGAGACACAGAATCGGAAACAGGCTCCAGGCTTCGAGCCATCAGCCCAGAGCCTGACGCGGGGCTCCAACTCACGGACCTCGAGATCGTGACCTGAGCCGAAGTCGGCCGCCCAACAGACTGAGCCACCCAGGCGCCCCCCTTTCTGGTCTTTAAAATGCTATGATTCTTGAGGACACCATAATTCGACTGTTTGACATTGTTCATTTCCAGAATGCAGTTTTGTATTCTAATTTTCGCTAAAACCAGTAGAAGTGATGGCCGGCTAATGGTGACTTTGCTCTGATGGATTTGTTTTTCTTTCGTTTACAGATACGCATGAGCCAACTGGAAGTTAAGGAAAAAGAGCTCAATAAGCTTAAACAAGAAAGTGACCAACTTGTCCTCAATCAGCATCCAGCTTCAGACAAAATTGAGGTAGGCTTCAAGAGATATTTTCTTTTTTTTTTTTTTTTAATTTTTTTTTTCAACGTTTATTTATTTTTGGGACAGAGAGAGACAGAGCATGAACGGGGGAGGGGCAGAGAGAGAGGGAGACACAGAATCGGAAACAGGCTCCAGGCTCTGAGCCATTAGCCCAGAGCCCGACGCGGGGCTCGAACCCACGGACCGTGAGATCGTGACCTGGCTGAAGTCGGACACTTAACCGACTGCGCCACCCAGGCGCCCAAGAGATATTTTCAATAGAGAGTAAAGGGGAACTTTTTATAAAGTAATACTATACAGATTGAATGATTCGTATGTATCGTAAAGCCATGACAAGTTTATTTTACATATTTTGGGATCAAAACCCTAGACTCGGGGCTGACAAGCTTTTCTGGAAAGGACCAAATAATTAATATTTTAGGCTTGCAGGCCATTTGGTTTCTGTTGAGATTACTTAACGCAGACATTGTTGTGTGAAAGTAACCATAACGACATGTAAGTGAATGAACATGACTGTGTTCCAACAAAACTTTATTTATAAATACACGCAGTGGGTCCAGTGTAGCCTTCGGGCCGCTGACCTCTGCCCTAGGCTGCCATCTGTGGGCTGTGCTAAAGGCCAACATTAGCTGGTAGCAGCACTGTAATGGCCATACTGGTTGTTAGAAACTGTTCTTCATACCAGTTGATAAGAGTCACTGCCTTAAACCCCTCAAGCCCTCTGCATGGGTTCCATGGACTTCCTCATCATCCAGAAGCTGTATAGGAACAGGGTGCAGTGGAAGGACCCTGCCCCAGTGCCACCCAGTGTCTGTTCTGATTCTGATTGGTCAGTAACTATGCCATTTGAGTGAATATTTTGGCTAATCTCCTAATGGTATCTATTTGCTAAAACTGTTTTTAATTTCTACCATACCAAGAGTTCCCTATTGGGAAATTTTATTTTTTTTATTTTTTTTTTTGAGAGAGTAAGACTGTGCACGTGCATAAGTGGGGGAGGGACAGAGAGCGAGAATTCCAAGCAGGCTCTGCGCTATCAGCACAGACCTCACAATCTGTGAGATCATGACCTGAGTCGAAACCAAGAATCAGACAGTTAACCATCTGAGTTCCCCAGGCACCCCCTGCATTGGGAAGTTTCTCTTTTCAATTTTTAGAAAAATGTTTGCTTGATTTGGTATTAGATAGAACATATTTCGTAGCTTTCATTCAGGCTCACATGTCAATCAAAGAATGGGTGTCCTTGTCACTGAGTGGCAATGTGACAGCTGATGGTTTCTTGTTTCAGGCATATATGGATACTCTTCAGACACAGTGGAGCTGGATTCTCCAGATCACTAAGTGCATTGATGTTCATCTCAAAGAAAATGCTGCCTACTTCCAGGTTTTTATGCTTAGTAGTTATTTAATTGTCGTATAGGTCTTAATACCTTATCTTCTTTTTTTCTAATTTTTTTTGATGTTTTATTTATTTTTGAGAGAGAGAGAGAGAGAGACCGAGTATGAGTGGGGGAGGGGCAGAGAGAGAGGGAGACACAGAATCTGAAGCAGGCTTCAGGCTCTGAGCTGTCAGCACAGAGCCCGACCCCGGGCTCAAACTTGTGAACTACGAGCTCGTGACCTGAGCTGAAGTCAGATTCTTAACCGACTGAACCACCTGGGTGCCCCAGAATACTTTATCTTTTGAATGTACTCCTAGAAGCACTGAATACAGTCTTCAAAATATTTTACAAATCCTATTTATTGGCTTTTCGTGTCAAGGAGCACAGATTGGCAACTTGATCATGAGTCACTCAGATGTCTCTGGCTGTCACGTAGGTTAATATACCTTCTGCTGTAACCTTTTCCTTTAGCCACCTATTAAATAGACTCTGGGAAGGTACTCCTTGAAATGGAAATAGTAGTTGCCTACTGAGTTCCTTTTCCTTAACATGTGATCACTCTCATCTTTAATAGTTTTTTGAAGAAGCCCAGTCAACTGAAGCCTACTTGAAGGGCCTTCAGGACTCCATCAGGAAGAAGTACCCCTGTGACAAGAACATGCCCCTGCAGCGCCTGCTGGAACAGATCAAGGAGCTGGAGGTATCGTCGCAAAACAAAGACAGAATACTGATTACTTACCAAGAAAATTCCTTTGGAAAGCATACTTCAAATTCTATTGGCAAAGTCTTTTCACACAATGATATTCTTTCCTGCCCACTTCATTCATGGCTCTGTAGCTTCTGAAGTGGCTTGTTATGAAAGGTTCCTATCGTCCCTGCAGATAGATAAACCTGCAGCCTTTTGTAGCTGAGGCAACCGTAGCAATACCTAATTTGTGACGTCGTAGCAGCTATATTAATGTCATTTGCAGGTCTTACCTGAAATGCACTGAGCATCTATGCTAAAGTAGAATCTTATTTCCAATTGCAGAAAGAACGAGAGAAAATCCTGGAATACAAGCGTCAGGTCCAGAACTTGGTAAACAAGTCCAAGAAGATTGTGCAGCTGAAACCACGCAACCCAGACTACAGAAGCAACAAACCCATTATTCTCAGGGCTCTCTGTGACTACAAACAAGACCAGGTGTGCACTCACTTCTTCAGAATGAATCACATGTTTTCCCTTTCTTTGCTTAGAGATTTTTGCCATCAAGGGAGTAGAGTTTAATCCACGTATCAGTGGGCAGCCAAGTCAATGCCTTGCTTTCATACACAGAGCAACAAACTGTTGAACTGCAGCAGCTTTACTCTGACTCTTATCATAGCTCTTGATAATTAGGACAGTGGTGATTATTTTTTAAATGTTTATTTATCTATTTTGAGAGAGACAGAGAGAGGCAAGTGGAGGGCGGTGGCAGAGAGAAAGAGGGAGTGGGAGAATCCCAGGCAGGCTCTGAGGTTACAACAGAGCTCTACGTGAGGCTCTGTCTCATGACCTTGGGATCATGACCTGAGCCAAAATCAAGAGTCGGATGCCCAACCGACTGAGCTATCCAGGTGCCCAGGGCAACAGTTATTTTTAAACTTTTCATTTTAAGTATTAATACTTCTCTTCTTCTAATATGCAGAACTTCATCTGTGATTACCCTTTAAATCTTTTTTTTTTAAGCTGATTTATTTTGAGAGACAGTGCATGAGAGTGGGGGAAGGGACAGAGAGGGAGAGGGAGAGAGAGAGAGAGAGAGGGAGAGAGAGAGTCCCAAGCAGGCTCTGCCCTGTCAGCACAGGGTAGGGCTGGAACCCATGAACTGTGAGATCATGACGTGAGCCGAAGTCAGATGCTCAACGCACTGAGCCACCCCATGCCCCACCCTTTAAATCTTAAATTTTAAAATCTTAAAATTTCTGTAAAGAACTTTAAGTTTCTGACATGAAAGAAAGCGGGAATGTGAGCATTATGCTGCGTTTGAAGTGAATGTGGTTATAGACATTATGAATTGATTGAGCGTATTAATCCTACAGGCTCTGTGGTAAATACAAGCATTTATATGGAAAGAGGACTTGTTTTTACTAATTACTTATGTGATTTTCACAGCTCTTTTTCTTTTTTTTTTCTAATTTTTTTTAATGTTTATTTTTGAGAGAGAGAGAGGCAGAGCAGGAGCAGGGGAGGGGCAGAGAGAGAGAGACACAGAGTCAAAAGACATAGAGCCTGACTCAGGGCTCAAACTCATGAGCCATAAGATCATGACCTGAGCTGAAGTCGGATGCTTAACTGACTGAGCCACCCAGGCGCCCCCACACAACTTTGTTTTCCTGTAAAAATTATGGAGGATTTAAGAAATATATGACCACCTGTTTAGATACATGTTATAAAACGGTGGAGTTTATTCTAACAGGTGGAAATGTTTTAAGAACTTGCATGGTAAGGGGTACTTGGGTGGCTCAGTCAGTTAAGTGACTGACTTCGGCTCAGGTCATGATCTCACAGTTTGTGAGTTCCGGCCTCACGTCGGGCTCTGTGCTGACAGTTCAGAGACTGGAGCCTGCTTTGGATTCTGTGTCTCCCTCTCTCTCTGCCTCTCCCCTAATCTCACTCTATCTCTCTCTCTCGCACTCTTAAAAATACATACACATTAAAAAAAAAAAAGAGAACTTGCGTGGAGAGAAGCAAGTTGAAATAGAGATATGAAATACATAAATATCAAGCTTATTACATTTCACTAATTAAGATAGTTGTCCTATTTGAAGTGTACCCATTTCAAGAAGCTATGGAGTTGATTTAGAAAGTGAGCTATTCAGAGGGCTGGGTGGCTCAGTCAGTGAAGCATATGACTCTTGATTTTGGCTCAGGTCATGATCTCACAGTTCGTGACATGAAGACCCATGTGGGGCTCTGTACTGACAGCACAGAGCCTGCTTGGGATTCTCTCTTTCCCTCTTTCTCTGCCCCTTCCCTGTTCATGCCTGTGCACTCTCTCCTCCTCTCTCTCAAAATAAATAAATTAACTTAAAAAAAGTAAGCTATTTAGATGTTGTAGTTAATTTAGAAAGTTATTTTCTGGGAAAGAATTTCAGAATTTCTTTTTTTTTATTTCTAACTTTTAAGAGCAAGTGAATGAGACAGGTGACTCCCACATACTCAAATCTAATATATAAAATATGAACTCACAAAAATAGAAAAGCCACGGGGGGAATTTTTGCTTTATAAAAGGATTTCTCACTTTACTTATGGATTCCCCAGGCTGTCGTTGGAAAGTTACTTTACCTAATTCATTTTATACACACCTTTTAGGCTCACATGTATTATTTAAAGCATCAGTATTGATGGGATGTGTAAAGATCATCTTCATTTAAGGGCAAATAATAAGATAAAAGCCCAAACAGTTTGCATATTTCATCTCTATTTCTCCCTTTGAGAAAAAAGATAAGAATGTGTGTACTCATGAGTAAAGCCAAAACACCGGGCCGCTTGCCTTACAGAAAATCGTGCACAAAGGGGACGAGTGTATCCTGAAGGACAATAATGAGCGCAGCAAGTGGTATGTGACGGGTCCAGGAGGCGTGGACATGCTCGTCCCTTCTGTTGGTCTGATTATACCCCCTCCGAATCCTCTGGCTGTGGACCTCTCTTGCAAGTAAGTTGTTGAAGTTCCTAGTGGCCACAGTGTGAATGCAAGTGTGGAGAAATAGGGGGCAAATGCTTATACAAGAAATGTAGACCCACCCTTTTTCACTATAATCCCCTCCTTTGAAAAACGGAGCCTCAGGAAGGTCCCCTTGCATTGTCATGTAACTTTATGTTGAAGATACTATAGTTTTTATTGGAAGGTAAAAAAGAATGTCTGACTGTATAGGGGGACTGGAGAAAGCCATCCTTTTAAAAAAATATTAAATATTTAATATATAAATATTAAGCAACCCACAACTGTCCAAGCAATGGGCCAAATGAGAAATCAAACAGCAAATCAAAATATGTCTCGAAACCAAAGAAAAAGCAAACACAATATTTCAAAATGTATGGGTTGCAGCAAAAGCAGATGTTAGAATGAAATTTATGTTATAAATGCTTGTATTAGGAAAGTTCAAATAAACAACATGACACCACTAGGAACTAGAAAAAGAAGAAACTTAGCTAGAATTTAGTAGAGGAAGAAAAAAGAACAAAGAAAATCAGAAAGAAATAAAATAGAAATCAGAGTAAACAATAACAGAACATGGAAAGTAATAACCAGTTTTTCCACAAAAAGAAACAAATTGGCAATGCTTTACATTAACTAAGAAAAAAAAGAGAGAAGACTCAAAAACCAAAATGAGAAATGGAAGAGAAAATAGTACAGCATATAACCACAGAAATACATAGTGTGATAATAGATTAGTATAAACAATTATATGTTAACAATTCAGATAACTTAGAAAAAAACCCAGATAATCCCTTAAAACGCACAAGTTACCATGATTGAATCTCAGATCTTGAATGAAAAAATAGGAAATCTTCTTAGACCAATAACAAGAATTCAAGTTCAATTAGAAATCAAAAATCTCCCAGCACAGAAAAGCCCAAGACCATATGGTTTTGCTGGTGAATTCTACCAAACATTAAAAACTATATAATTAATGATGATCTTTATCAAAATCTTACAAGTAATGGAATAGAGGCAATACATTCAAAATCATTCCATGAGGCCATTACTACCCTGATACCAAAGCAGGATAAAAATGATACAAAAGCAAAAGTCTAATTTGTCCAATATAAGTATTGCTACTCCAACTTTCTTTTGTGTGATAAACATTTCTCCACCCCTTCACTTTCAATCTGCAGGTGTCTTTAGGTCTAAAATGAATCTCTTGTAGGCAGCATATGGATGAGTCATTTTTTTTATCCTTTTTGACACCCTATGTCTTTTGATTAGAGCATTTAGTCCATTTACTTATTTATTCCCACTGTGTTACTTGTTTTGCCATTGTTCCTGGAGATTTTCTTTGATCTTTTCTTGTCTTTGTCACTCTTGGTCTCTCCTTTGCACTCGAAGAGCCCCCTTTAACATTTCTTGCAGGGCTGGTTTAGTGGTCATGAACTCCTTTAGTTTTTGTTTGCCTGGGAAACTCTTTATGTCTCCTTCTATTCAGAATGTTAGCCTTGCTGGATAGAGTATTCTTGGCTGCAGATTTTTCCTATTCAGTATTTTGAATACATCATGCCACTCCCTTCTGGCTTGTCAAGTTTCTGTTGAGAAATCTCCAGCTAGCATTATGAGGTTTCCCTTGTAAGTGAAGGACTTCTTTTGTCTTGCTGCTTTTAAGATTTTTTAGCACTGTATTTTGCAAGTTTAATTACAATATGTCTTGGTGTTGGCCTGCTTTTGTTGATTTTGATGGGAGTTCTCTGTGCCTCCTGGACCTGGATGTCTGTGAGGAAACCATTCTTATCATGTATCTTGAAGCATTGTTTCAAAGTTCTTCTTCCCTTCTTAGACAATCAGTAATTTTACAGGTAGCCACAAAAATAAAATGCCCTTCTTAGGAATACCTGCTCATCAACAAACAAGTAGAGCATTCATTTTACAGATTGTCCACAGCAGATTCTTTTCCACATTTAAGTATGGAAATCTTCAACTGTACACAGAATAGGGAAAGTAGCATAATGAGCCCACACACTCCCAGGCTGCAGTAGCCATCCACATTCCATCACCGGTTTCTCCCTGCCATCCTGCATGGTGTTAGACCTCTGTCAATTAAAAAGTTGCTGACAAACAACACAGTAACAAGGAAATGTGTGTTTTGAGCAAAAGTGAATTATCTACACTGATGTGCATCATTGAGAATGAACTTTGGGGGAGGAAATTAGTCCAGACCCATTGAAATGATGAATGTCTGGAAAGTATACATTCACTGTATACGTTAACTATTACTCTGTTGGTTCTTGTTTTAGTTTTAACACAGTATGTGAGCATAGCAGGTTTCCTGTTTGGGTGGAAGTTTGAAAGCCGGGCTCCAGTGTGTTTTCCCCTTGTGCCTTCCAGGATCGAACAATACTACGAAGCCATCTTGGCTCTGTGGAACCAGCTGTACATCAACATGAAGAGCCTGGTGTCCTGGCACTACTGCATGATCGACATCGAGAAAATCAGGGCCATGACTATTGCCAAGGTACATCCTGAGGACCATGCAGGCTGCCTGGAGGAGGCGCCAAGCTGCCCCCTGTGGTGCTTGCTTCTGCCAGGCTGACCTTTTAGCAGGGCGGCTAATCTGTTCGTATCTCATCTGAAGAGTCAGCTCAGCCTGCCTGCGAGGCTCATCCCAAGTAGGATGGGAGGGATTTGCACACGGCTGGCTCTGGTACAAAAAGAAGTACTGACTGAAGTTACCTGACAAGCCAGAAGTACCCATGGAAAAGACACGTGGTCCTGTACTATCCTGGATCCTATTGTCCTTTGATGCAGTGGAAAGCTAGGTCATAAACTATTAACTGGATATCACAGAAGTGAATGGTGGGACAGAATTCATGGCATAACACTCAAAGCAGTCCTTCCTCTAGATCAGTGGTTTTCAAGTTGTGGTCTGAAGAATCCCGGCTTAAGGGGTTCCACTAGGGATAACAGGGCCAGGAGAGAGGTACAGAATGAGTAAGTCTGGGATCTCCTTTGTCCCCCTTTTCTCTTTGTGGTCAGAGCAGCTTTGCTGTGATCTGCTTTAGATTTGCGACTTCTGAGTAATATTTCCTTTGAAGAATAAAATTCTGTAGGAAAAATAAATTGACAGCCCACTGCTGTGGTTCTGAGGAGCAATCTCGTAATTCTCCAGGACCTTTTATATCTTAACGGGTCTTTAACAAGGATTGCCTTAAGCCCCCTCTAGCATAGGGCGTTTCTGGGCACTCCCCTTGGTCACCCTGTGGGGGTAATCAAACACTCCTGCCTGGTTTACTTCCAGCTGAAAACCATGCGGCAGGAAGATTACATGAAGACAATATCTGACCTTGAGCTGCATTACCAAGAGTTCATCAGAAACAGCCAGGGCTCGGAGATGTTTGGAGATGATGACAAGCGGAAAATGCAGTCCCAGTTCACAGATGCCCAGAAGCACTACCAGACCCTGGTCATACAGCTCCCCGGCTACCCCCAGCACCAGACAGGTTTGGAGTGTCTATTCTCTTTGTTATCAACCACACACACAGCTTTAACAGAAAGTAGTTTGCACGAAACCGCACACACAGCTTTAACAGAAAATAGTTTCAGAATCAACTTTGAAAAATAACATATCAAAAGTCACTCATACACTAAATTTTCAGACTCAAATCAAAGAAGGAGCTGCAGTTTAGGCAGTACAGATGCTTTTTGAGGACAAGTACCCTTCTAGCTAGGAATTCTCTGACTTCTCTGACTTTTGTGGTCCTAACATATTTTTACAGTAACCACAACTGAAATCACTCATCATGGTTCCTGCCAAGATGTCAACCATAATAAAGTGATTGAAACCAACAGAGAACATGACAAGCAGGAAACATGGATGCTGATGGAGCTCCAGAAGATTCGCAGGCAGATGGAGCACTGTGAGGGCAGAATGAGCCTTAAGAACATCCTGCTAGCAGACCAAGGGTCTACGCACCACATCACAGTGAAAATAAATGAGCTGAAGGTAGGCATCCGGTGATATTTTGTTCGATTCTGGGTATATTATTTATCTGCAAGCTAATTAGAAAACCCTCCTGGTTTAAATACTTATAGGCAAGGAGCACTGATTTTCAAGAAAACAGGCTTCTAGCAGGATTTCCTTTTTTCTTTCCCTTACTTCCATATTTGTAGAAGGTTACCAGGCTGGGGATTAAAACACCTTCATGTTGGTTTGTGGATTATTGAATCAGACTCCAGCATTTTTCCTTTGTGCCCACATAGTACTTTGTTCATTTTTAAAGTTTTCATAAACATTAATTTGGTTGCTGCCTGAAACCACCTATGATATGGGCTAAACAAGTAGATTTTTTTTTTTTTTCAGTTTAGTTGTTTATTTTGAGAGAGACAGATAGAGCGTGAGTGAGTGGGGGAGAAGTGGAGAGAGAGAATCCCAAGCAGCCTGTCAGTGCAAAGCCCGGTGTGGGGCTCGAACTCACAAACTGTGAGATTATGACCAAGAGTCGGACGCTTAGCTGACTAAGTCACCCAGGTGCCCTGAATTATTTTTGTTTATAGACAGGAAACTGACATGGAGAGATTTGTTTGGTCGGGGGAGGTAAAACCTCAAAGCTACAGAGAGAGCTGGGACTACGGCCCAAGTGTAGTCAACTCCCAGCCCTGTGATCTTTCCTGCTCGGCCATGCCTGTGCACTGCATTGGGATATCTAAGATAATATATTCTGAGTAAGAGGGCCATGTTTACACAGTGCTGATAAGGCTCCTCAAAGAAGGAAATGGAATGTCAACTCTATCTCTTGAGTCTTTTCCATTTAGTGGACTTCGTCAGGACAAAAAATGATCATAAGACTCACACAATTCAATCAAGAGCTTTTCTTCTTTTTTGACAGAGTGTGCAGAATGATTCCCAGGCAATCGCTGAAGTTCTCAACCAGCTTAAAGATATGCTCGCTAACTTCAGAGGTTCAGAAAAATACTGCTATTTACAGAATGAAGTATTTGGACTGTTTCAGAAACTGGAAAATATCAATGGCGTTACAGATGGCTACTTAAATAGGTAAACGCCCCTAACATTTATCACAGATGTTTTGCTTTTCTCAAGCTTTATTTTGTCAGACTTCATTTGCTCTGTATACCTGACTTACTACAGTCTTGCCTTACAGTTTTTTCTGTTCATTGCAGACTTTTGAGATAGTAATTTTGAGATAGTACTTTTGTAGATACTGTGCTTTTGAGATAGTAATTTTGAGATGTTAATTCCACTGTTGTGAAACCTAACGTGTTTTACAGCTGAGATATATTATGTAAGAGTCAGGACTTAGAATTCTTCTTCAATTAATGCAGAATGGCTGTCTGAAAGATGATACAGGGGGGTGGGGGAGGAGTTTATGGCTCCTGCAGCTTAGAAATAGGCAAAATAAATTTTTATCGGCTTCTTTAATTAATAGTGGCAAGAGCCAAATGTTCAAAGGCTAATTACGTCACTGGCAATATTATTTGCCTCCTTTGCTCTTTACAGCTTATGCACAGTAAGAGCTCTACTCCAAGCTATCCTGCAGACAGAAGACATGTTAAAGGTTTACGAAGCCAGACTCACTGAAGAGGAAACCGTGTGCCTGGATCTGGATAAAGTGGAAGCTTACCGCTGCGGACTGAAGGTAACTGAAAGTTCTATTCAGTTTATAACCACTGTTATAAACAGTATTATGGGAAATCATGCAGGACTACTCAGTACCCAAATCCAAGGCTTCACTAAGTTTTCATGAGTTTGAGGATTACTGGATTTCATCAGCCACACATGGTTGATATCTGTCGTTATCTCTAGCACACTGCCTTCTAGAGTGTACTATTAGGAGCTATGTGCGGATTTCATTTGTGGTGAGATTTGTTTGGGGAATGCAGAGTTAAACATAATTGAACTGGTTTCTTCACTATAGGACTTTTCTTCTGCTTTAATATATTCATATGTATTATAATTATTCAGGAATGGAATAGAGTATGGTATTTAGCATTTCTCAAACAAATATACACACTGAATCCTTTATTAAGGGGGTAGCTTAATAAGTAAGGAGCTATTTATTGACATAAATAATGGGAAATGCAATCAGCAAATATATTTTTCTGGCTTGATTATCACTTAAAGATACAAATATTCCAAGAGATTAATTTGTACTCTTTCTTTCTCTCATGACAGAAAATCAAAAATGACTTGAACTTGAAGAAGTCATTGTTGGCCACCATGAAGACAGAGCTGCAGAAAGCCCAGCAGATCCACTCCCAAACCTCACAACAATATCCACTTTATGACCTGGATCTGGGCAAGTTCAGTGACAAAGTCACACAGCTGACAGACCGCTGGCAAAAAATAGACAAACAGATAGACTACAGGTGTGCCAACTTCCTTCCCTACTTTCTTCCCATTTGGTTGTTCCACGATAGCGTCACTTGAATTTGTCACTCTAAAAGCAGTGGTTTGGTTTGCTGTGTAAGTTAGGCATAAGAGGCGCTCTGTTCACGGACTGTCTGGAGTCAGCTTTGTTGCAAATGAGGGAAGCAGGTACCCAAGCTTGAACCAACCCATACCAGGTACTCTCCAGGCTCTTAGGGAAATAGTGGAAGCCATTGATCAGGCCCTTTTGGGCCCTATAAACTCTTGCTAGGATTGTTGGAAGGAGTAGATGTTTTGAGTGAGTGTTCTTCTTAAATTTAAGAAAATTAAATCTTCTACAAAAGAAATGCCTTCTTCCAAATGAGGGTTTAAAAAGTCTCTTCACTTTTGCAAGTAGTTCATTTTACTAACAGTGCTTTTACCTTTATTGATAACTAATTCCTATCTCATACAATTTGCCCATTGAAAGTGTATAATCCAATGGATTTTATTATATTTAAAATTATGTAACCATCACTGCAATCTATGTCTAGAACATTTTCTTTGTGCTAAAAAAAGAGCCCCGTACCCATTATCACTAATTTCCCATTACCTCCCAATCCTCCAGCCCTAAACAACCACCAGTCTTTCCTCTGTCTCCGTAGATTTGTCTATTCCAGACATTTCACATGAAGGGATCATATATCATGTGCTCCTTTGTGACTGTTTTTTCCACTCAGTATAATGTTTTCAGGGTTCATCCTTGGTGTAGCATGTTTTAGTACTTCATTCCTTTTTATGACTGAATAATATTCTATCGTATAGCTATACTTACTACATTTTATTTTATTTTATTTTATTTTATTTTATTTTTTTACTTTCATTCATTCATGATTTTTGGCTATCATGAAAAATGTCACCATGAAAATTCATGTATAACTTTTTGTAGGGAGGCATGTTTTCAATTCTCTTGAGCATACAGCAGGTGGAATGACTGGGTCATATGATAACTCTGTTAAATACTCTCAGGACCAGTAGCACTGCTTTTCTGATTTTATCATATCTATCTTCTGCAGATTATGGGACCTGGAGAAACAAATCAAGCAACTGAGGAATTACCGTGATAACTATCAGGCCTTCTGCAAGTGGCTCTATGATGCCAAACGCCGTCAGGATTCCTTAGAATCCATGAAGTTTGGTGATTCCAACACAGTCCTGCGATTTTTGAATGAGCAGAAGGTACAAGCCAGTTTGTCGCTTCCTTAGATAACATTGAGGGTGCACTGTATTTTCCTCTAGTTTTCATAGCAGTGTCTAGGTTTGAAATTATATATTTTTTTAAAGACTTTTTTAAATGTTTATTTACTGAGAGAGAGTGAGAACGTGAGCAGGGAAGAGGCAGAGACAGAGAGGGAGAGAGAATCCCAAGCAGGCTTCATGCTGTCAGTGCAGAGACTGACATGAACCATGAGATCATGACCTGAGCTGAAATCAACAATCGGATGTTTATCCGACTGAGTCACCCAATACCCTGAAGTGGTGTTTGATATTACTAGTCCATTTGGTGAATGCTTGCATAAGGCCCAGCGGAAAAACAGTTGAGATATTGAAAGGAAATCATCGTGGAAATCAATTGTAAAAGAAATAATGTAACATTGTAGTAAAGTATCTTTATAAATTGAGGTGATAGGATCAGAAAAGTGTACAGATTTGAAAGATTCCTCTTAGAGAGTAAGAAGTTGAAGATCTTGCTTACTCTTCTGAAGGAAAAACATGCTCATCTTCTAAGGCTGACCTGTGAGAATACGAGTTCACTGCACGTAGTCATAAACTGTGGAAAACCAGTTGTTCAGCAGTGAAATAGCATTTATTTAAAAACATTTATATACTTCAACGCTTATAAATATTTTACTTTTTGTCTAGAACTTGCACAATGAAATCTGTGGCAAGCGAGACAAATCAGATGAAGTACAGAAAATCGCCGAACTTTGTGCAAATTCGATTAAGGTATGTTCGTTTCACAAAGAATGTTGGCATCTCATCAAGAATAATGGTAAGTGCTTGCTTTGGCAGCACACCTACTAAAACTGGAATGATACAGAGAATATTAGCATGGTTCTTGTGTAAGAATGACATGCACATTTGTGAAGTGTTCCATATTTTAAAAGTATATATTATTATTATTTTTTTTAATTTTTTTCAACGTTTATTTATTTTTGGGACAGAGAGAGACAGAGCATGAACGGGGGAGGGGCAGAGAGAGAGGGAGACACAGAATCGGAAACAGGCTCCAGGCTCTGAGCCATCAGCCCAGAGCCTGACGCGGGGCTCGAACTCCCAGACCGCGAGATCGTGACCTGGCTGAAGTCGGACGCTTAACCGACTGCGCCACCCAGGCGCCCCTAAAAGTATATATTATTAACTGCATTATTTTCTGATTTACTCGAAAGAGTATAAACTTCTCGAGGATAGCAATTGTGGCTTTTATGTGTTCTCTCCTGAACATACCGTGAAAAGTTTGTTATCCATTTATTTGAATTCATTGCACATTGGCAATATCAGTGAAGTGCCTGGTCTTCATTCTTTACACTGGTAATATGGGTAAAAATCTTCCTGTAGCATATAAAGATGTACTCCTTGGTTTAATAATGTAATGTTAGTGACTTGGACACTATGAATGCATGGTAGCCTTTGGGGTTGGTCATGAGAAACACAGCTTGATGATTTAGAACCATGAAATTGTAGCTGTCAGTGACTCTGTGAAGTTCCTTGAGTATATTTGTCTTAAACCTTTTATTCTGTAGGATTATGAACTCCAGCTGGCATCATACACCTCAGGATTGGAAACCCTACTGAACATACCTATCAAGAGAACCATGGTTCAGTCTCCCTCTGGGGTGATTCTGCAAGAGGTTTGTACATCATTACGTATTTCTTAGAGCCAGCCCCTCCTGCACCTTCATTGTCTCTGCCTTCTTCCTGTCTTCCCTGCAGACCCTGAATTCACCCCTTGTTATAGGGTCTCCACTCCCAAAGGGTTTAATAGCAGGTTATGCTCCTTTAGTGGGAGTCATCAATACTGGAGTGATTTTAGGAGGCGGTTAGTGGAAGTCTGGATCTGTTGTTTATATAGAAGGATCTTGGTAGAAACTGGGCTTAAATTCTGGGTTTAGTGAGGGAAGCTTTTAACAAGTGGAAGATGTCTAGTCGATTTTTAAAAGACAACTTCTTCCCAAAGATGACAGAGAACATCACCCATCAGATGGTTTAGGGGAAACACTCTAGAGGGATAAGGATAGGATACAATGTTGTTAGCCTTTTGTGGTGCTTCCAGATTTTGGAATTAGCACACATGAAGGAAGGGAGTTCACTCTTTATTTGTGTTAATTTTTAAGTGTTTATTTGTTTTTGAGAGAGAGTATGCGAGCAGGGGAGGGGCAGAGAGGGAGAGGGAGAGAGAATCCTAAGCAGGTTCCGCACTGTCAGTGCAGAGCCTGATGCAGGGCTCAAACTCCCAAACCATGAGATTGTGACCTGAGCTGAAATCAAGAATCAGACACTTAACCAACTGAGCCACCCAGGCACCCCAGGAATTCACTCTTAAATTATAATTTCACTATTTCATTGATTTCGGAAACAAAATGGTCAGCTTGCATGGGACATTTTTTTAATGCAATAATTATTTTTTTCTTTTTTTCTTTCACCCCTTTTTTGCAAGGCCGCAGATATGCATGCTCGATACATAGAACTACTTACAAGGTCTGGAGACTATTATAGGTTCTTAAGTGAGATGCTGAAGAGTTTGGAAGATCTGAAGGTAATTTACTTAATTTATTTCCTTGGAGCATTGGAAAAGAAAATGGAATAGAACCTTATTATTACTGCCTCATTAGAACATGGATCTGGACATACTCCCTGGTATATACTCACTGTTGTAGAATTTGTTCAAAAGTCAGGGGTTAGTTCTGTGCTTCAGGACACTGCTCTGAATGGAGTTAGGTGATATTTACAAAATTCTAGCTGCTTTACCTTACCAAAAAAAACCCACTAATTTCATTTACTGTTTGGTCAAGGATTTTGCTTTTTTTGTTTGTGTGTGTTTTCTCTCTCTCTCTCTCTCTTTTTTATGTTTATTTATATTTGGGAGAGAGACACAGAGCATAAGTGGGGGAGGGGCAGAGAGAGAGACAGACAGACAGACAGACAGATAGAATCTGAAACAGGCTTCAGGCTCCCAGCTGTCAGCACAGAGCCCAGTGCTAACTATGAGATCATGACCTGAGCCGAAGTCGGATGCTTAACCAACTGGGCCACCCGGGTGCCCCGTGTGTTTTTTAAATTAAGGAAGAGAACATCCTGGACTGGCTGGATTTGTATTTTTTTATCAACATACAGATTTGCTTTATCAAATTTTGATGTTTTTATCAACATTGAAAACATCTGATTGTTTAATTTACTCATTATTTCCAATACATGCATTGAGTTTGTATGGAAATTTAATACCTTGAAATAAAGGAAACGTAACTTATGAAATCTTAAGCTTTTGATCTTGGAAGAAATCACCTCATTTACACACGAGGCAGGGGAACCTCAAAGACGCTGTATTATTTGCTAAGATCATACAGGCAGTTGATGGAAGAATTACGACGAGAATACAGATTTCGTGGGGTTTTGTCCAGTAGCTTTTGCTTTGTGTCACTCTTTCTATGTGTGCTTATGTGTGTGGTGTGCGTGTGCACATGTGCAGGTGTGGGAAGAGACACGAGAACACACAATGGTCTGGGAGGGGGGAAAAGACTGTTTCTTTTTTTAGGACGTGAGAGGTTTTCCTTTCATCCTAATTTCTGATTTCACTTCCGCAGCTGAAAAACACCAAGATTGAAGTTTTGGAAGAGGAGCTCAGACTGGCCCGAGATGCCAACTCTGAAAACTGCAATAAGAACAAATTCCTGGACCAGAACCTGCAGAAGTACCAGGCGGAATGTTCCCAGTTCAAAGCCAAGCTTGTGAGCCTGGAGGAGCTGAAGAGGCAGGCAGAGCTGGACGGCAAGTCGGCCAAGCAAAACCTGGACAAGTGCTACGGCCAAATAAAAGAACTCAACGAGAAGATCACCAGGCTGACCTATGAGATCGAGGACGAGAAGCGAAGACGGAAGGCCGTGGAAGACAGGTTTGACCAACAGAAGAATGACTATGACCAGCTGCAGAAGGCAAGGCAGTGTGAAAAGGAGAGCCTTGGCTGGCAGAAAATGGAGTCTGAGAAAGCCATCAAAGAGAAGGAGTACGAGATAGAAAGGTTGAGGGTTCTGCTGCAGGAGGAGGGCGCCCGGAAGAGAGAATATGAAAGTGAGCTGGCAAAGGTAAGAAACCACTATAATGAGGAGATGAGTAATTTAAGGAACAAGTATGAAACAGAGATTAACATCACGAAGACCACCATCAAGGAGATATCCATGCAAAAAGAGGACGATTCCAAAAATCTCCGAAACCAGCTTGATAGGCTCTCGAGGGAAAATCGAGATCTGAAGGACGAGATCGTCAGGCTCAACGACAGCATTCTGCAGACCACCGAGCAGCGGAGGCGGGCCGAAGAAGATGCCCTGCAGCAAAAAGCCTGTGGCTCCGAGATGATGCAGAAGAAGCAGCATCTGGAGATGGAGCTTAAGCAGGTCATCCAGCAGCGCTCCGAGGACAATGCTCGGCACAAACAGTCCCTGGAAGAGGCTGCAAAGACCATTCAGGACAAAAACAAGGAGATTGAGAGACTCAAAGCTGAGTTTCAGGAGGAGGCCAAGCGCCGCTGGGAATATGAAAATGAACTGGCTAAGGTAAGGAACAATTACGACGAGGAAATCATCAGCTTAAAAAACCAGTTCGAGACTGAGATCAACATCACCAAGACCACCATCCACCAGCTCACCATGCAGAAGGAAGAGGACACCAGTGGCTACCGAGCCCAGATCGACAGCCTCACCAGAGAAAACCGCAGCCTATCCGAGGAAGTAAAGCGACTGAAGAACACGTTAGCCCAGACCACCGAGAACCTCAGGAGGGTCGAAGAAGACGTCCAACAGCAAAAGGCCACGGGCTCGGAGGTGTCGCAGAGGAAACAGCAGCTGGAGATTGAGCTGAGGCAGGTCACTCAGATGCGGACGGAAGAGAGCCTGAGATACAAGCAGTCGCTCGATGATGCCGCCAAGACCATCCAGGATAAAAACAAGGAGATCGAGAGGTTAAAACAACTGATAGAAACGGAAACCAGTGAACGGAAACGCCTGGAAGAGGAGAACGCTAAATTACAGAGGGCCCAGTATGATCTGCAGAAAGCAAATAATAGCGCGACGGAGACGATAAGCAAGCTGAAGGTTCAGGAGCAAGAGCTCACGCGCCTGAGGATCGACTACGAGCGGGTGTCCCAGGAGAGGGCTGTGAAGGACCAGGACATCACGAGATTCCAGAGTTCTCTGAAGGACCTGCAGCTGCAGAAGCAGAAGGTGGAGGAGGAGCTGAATCGGCTGAGGAGGACCGCCTCGGAAGACTCCTTGAAGAGGAAGAAGCTGGAGGAGGAGCTGGAAGGCATGAGGAGGTCTCTGAAAGAGCAGGCGATAAAAATCACCAGCCTGACCCAGCAGCTGGAGCAAGCATCCATCATTAAGAAACGGAGCGAGGACGACCTCCGGCAGCAGAGGGACGTGTTGGACGGTCACCTGAGGGACAAGCAGAGGACCCAGGAAGAGCTGAGAAGGCTCTCCGCGGAGGTCGAGGCCCTGAGACGCCAGCTGCTGCAGGAACAAGAGAACGTCAAACAGGCTCACCTGAGGAACGAGCATTTCCAGAAGGCGATAGAGGATAAAAGCAGGAGCTTAAATGAAAGCAAGATAGAAATCGAGAGGCTGCAGTCTCTCACGGAGAACCTGACCAAGGAGCACTTGATGTTGGAGGAGGAGCTTCGGAACCTGAGGCTGGAATACGACGACCTCAGGAGGAGCCGGAGCGAGGCGGATAGCGATAGAAATGCAACCATCTCTGAACTCAGGAGCCAGCTGCAGATCAGCAACAACCGGACCCTGGAACTGCAGGGGCTGATTAATGATTTACAGAGAGAGAGGGAAAATTTGAGACAGGAAATTGAGAAATTCCAAAAGCAGGCTTTAGAGGTATTCACAAATATTTGATCACAGCTTCCCTGTCCTTCAAATAATTCCCTCCATTTTCATCTCATCTTAGCTGTGCTCCTGCTAACTGGGATGGCCACTTACAGAAAGTCTAATTTTTCTCCTTATTGCTGTACTACTAGCTGTCATAACCCAGGCCACTGCTTGAAAGCAATTTGCCCTCTTTGCCCTTCTGTCCTGTTCCCGCATCAATACCAATCTGTGTGTCACCTCTGTTTGGCCGTGCTTTTCAAACTTTAGCACACCATCAGGTTTAACACCTGAGAGCTTGTCCTCTGACTATTCCAGTCTGTTTTCTAGAAGATAGCTCTTACTTAGCGAGCTATGACCTGCATTTTTTTCATTAAAATTTTCCTAAATAAAAGCCATGGTAAAGGTATTGTCTATGCAATTTTGAAATCACTTTTTCTTGCTTGCTTACACGGCTTTTCTGCATGCATGACATGTTCTCTTTTGATCACGACCCTGATGTGTTTGTTTTTGCTAGGCTTTTCTTTTAACCCCTAGTTTAAAAATACCTTCTTTAAGTTCTAATACGTTTGACTTCTATAGACAATATTTGTGTGGGGCTGGGTGTAGGGTGTGTATATGCCCATAGATTTATTTTGTTTTATTAAACATGTTAGTATAGCTGTAAGAGGGGAGATGTAGGTATAGCAGGTGTGATAACCTGGGACAAAATTCCCCATATTTTTTCAAACCGTTATTTCTGTTAAGAGTAAGACAGGTCTATAACTTCTCCTAGTTCCTTCTAAAAAAAAAAGTAAGTATGATGCCATTTATCAAAGTGGCAACATACCTCTACAGAATTTTTTTTTCATAATTTATAAGATAACAAAATAGCAGTATATCCAGGGAAAATAGAGGAAGTTCAAACTAAGTTTTATTTTTTAAGTGTAGGAAAAGAGGAATTATAACCCTATGATACGATCAAAACGTTATTTCTTCCCATTTCTTTCTTTTTAAATTCTAGGCATCTAATCGGATTCAGGAATCAAAGAACCAGTGCACTCAGGTGGTGCAGGAAAGAGAGAGCCTTCTAGTGAAAATCAAAGTTCTGGAGCAAGACAAGAGCAGGCTGCAGAGGCTGGAGGATGAGCTCACTCGCGCGAAAGCAACGCTGGATGCGGAAAGCAGGGTGAAACAACGCCTCGAGTGTGAGAAACAGCAAATCCAGAATGACCTCAATCAGTGGAAAACCCAGTACTCCCGCAAGGAAGAGACGATTAGGAAGATCGAGTCGGAAAGAGAAAAGAGTGAGAGAGAGAAGAACAGCCTTAGGAGTGAGATCGAAAGACTCCAGGCAGAGATCAAGAGGATTGAGGAGCGGTACAGGCGCAAGTTGGAGGACTCCACCAGGGAGACGCAGTCACAGCTGGAAACAGAGCGCTCCCGACTTCAGAGGGAAATCGACAAACTCAAGCAGCGCCCCTATGGGTCCCATCGGGAGACCCAGACAGAATATGAGTGGACGGTTGACTCCTCAAAGCTGGTGTTTGATGGACTGAGGAAGAAGGTAACGGCCATGCAGCTCTATGAGTGCCAGCTAATTGACAAAACAACCTTGGACAAACTGCTGAAGGGGAAAAAGTCCGTGGAAGAAGTTGCTTCTGAAATCCAGCCTTTCCTTCGGGGTGCAGGGGCTATCGCTGGAGCATCTGCTTCCCCTAAGGAAAAGTACTCTCTGGTAGAGGCCAAAAGGAAGAAATTAATCACCCCGGAATCCACAGTCATGCTCCTGGAAGCCCAGGCAGCTACAGGCGGTATAATTGATCCCCATAGGAATGAGAAGCTGACCGTTGACAACGCGATCGCTCGGGACCTCATCGACTTCGATGACCGTCAACAGATATACACAGCAGAGAAAGCTATCACTGGTTTCGACGATCCGTTTTCAGGCAAGACCGTATCTGTTTCAGAAGCCATCAAGAAAAATCTGATTGATAGAGAAACCGGAATGCGCCTGCTGGAAGCCCAGATTGCTTCAGGGGGTGTGGTGGACCCCGTGAATAGCGTCTTTTTGCCGAAAGATGTAGCCTTGGCCCGTGGGCTGATTGACAGGGATTTGTATCGGTCCTTGAATGATCCCCGAGATAGTCAGAAGAACTTTGTGGATCCAGTCACCAAAAAGAAGGTCAGTTACATGCAGCTGAGAGAACGGTGCAGAATCGAACCACACACTGGTCTGCTCCTGTTGTCAGTGCAGAAGAGAAGTATGTCCTTCCAAGGAATCAGACAACAGGTGACCGTCTCTGAGCTGGTGGATTCTGGTATATTGAGACCATCCACTGTAAATGAACTGGAATCAGGTCAGATTTCTTATGATGAGGTTGGCGAGAGAATTAAAGACTTCCTTCAGGGTTCAAGTTGCATAGCGGGCATATACAATGAGACCACGAAACAGAAGCTTGGCATTTATGAGGCCATGAAAATTGGCTTGGTCCGACCTGGTACTGCCCTGGAGTTGCTGGAAGCCCAAGCAGCTACTGGCTTTATAGTGGATCCTGTTAGCAACTTGAGGCTACCGGTGGAAGAAGCCTACAAAAGAGGCCTGGTGGGTATTGAGTTCAAAGAGAAGCTCCTGTCTGCAGAACGAGCTGTCACCGGATATAATGATCCTGAAACGGGAAACATCATCTCTTTGTTCCAAGCCATGAACAAGGAACTCATTGAAAAGGGCCATGGCATTCGTTTATTGGAAGCACAGATTGCAACCGGGGGGATCATCGACCCGAAGGAGAGCCATCGCCTGCCAGTTGACATGGCGTACAAGAGGGGCTACTTTAATGAGGAGCTCAGTGAGATTCTCTCTGATCCAAGTGACGATACAAAAGGATTCTTTGACCCCAACACAGAAGAAAATCTTACCTATCTTCAGCTAAAAGAAAGATGCATCAAGGATGAAGAAACAGGGCTCTGTCTTCTGCCCCTGAAAGAAAAGAAGAAAGAGGTGCAGACATCACAAAAGAATACCCTCAGGAAGCGCCGAGTGGTCATCGTTGACCCAGAGACCAACAAGGAGATGTCTGTTCAGGAGGCCTACAAGAAGGGCCTTATAGATTATGAAACCTTCAGAGAACTGTGTGAGCAGGAGTGCGAGTGGGAAGAAATAACCATCACTGGATCTGACGGCTCCACCAGGGTGGTCCTGGTAGACAGGAAGACAGGCAGTCAGTATGATATTCAAGAGGCTATTGACAAGGGCCTCATTGACAGGAAGTTCTTTGATCAGTACCGATCTGGCAGCCTCAGCCTCACTCAGTTTGCTGATATGATCTCCTTGAAAAATGGAGTGGGCAACAGCAGCGGCATAGGTGGTGGCATCAGTGACGATGTTTTCAGCAACAGCCGACATGAGTCAGTAAGTAAGATTTCTACCATATCCAGTGTCAGGAACATAACCATCAGGAGCAGCTCTCTGTCTGACCCCCTGGAAGAATCAAGCCCCATTGCAGCCATCTTTGACACAGAAAACCTAGAGAAGATCTCCATTACAGAGGGAATAGAGCGGGGCATTGTCGATAGCATCACTGGTCAGAGGCTTCTGGAAGCTCAGGCTTGCACAGGTGGCATCATCCACCCAACCAGTGGTCAGAAGCTCTCACTTCAGGATGCAGTCTCTCAGGGCCTGATTGACCAAGATATGGCCACCAGGCTGAAGCCCGCTCAGAAAGCCTTCATTGGCTTTGAAGGTGTGAAGGGAAAGAAGAAGATGTCAGCAGCAGAGGCAGTAAAAGAAAAATGGCTCCCCTATGAGGCAGGTCAGCGCTTTCTGGAGTTCCAATACCTCACTGGAGGCCTTGTTGACCCAGAAGTGCATGGGAGGATAAGCACGGAAGAAGCCATCAGGAAAGGATTCATCGACGGCCGAGCAGCTCAGAGGCTGCAAGACACCAGCAGCTATGCCAAAATCCTGACCTGCCCCAAAACCAAATTAAAAATATCCTATAAGGATGCCATGAATCGCTCCATGGTGGAAGATATCACTGGCCTACGCCTTCTGGAGGCCGCCTCTGTTTCTTCCAAGGGCTTGCCTAGCCCTTACAACATGTCTTCTGCCCCAGGCTCCCGATCGGGCTCCCGCTCTGGCTCCCGCTCCGGCTCCCGCTCCGGCTCTCGCTCTGGTTCCCGAAGTGGGTCCCGGAGAGGAAGCTTTGATGCAACAGGCAATTCTTCCTACTCTTACTCCTACTCCTTTAGCAGTAGCTCTATTGGGCACTAGTAGTCAGTTAGTTGCTACTTCCTTGGCTTCACTTATGTGAATTTTCACTTTACTAAATACTAACAAAAGAAAACCTAGTGCTTGCAGTATAGTGATAGAGTTTCAATGATTAGGAAGATATAACCTTGGTTGAAATCAAATACTGTTCTGGCTTTTTATCTTCTCAGCTCATCTAACATATCTAATACACTGGATGTAGTGTGTCTGAAATGGTAATCAGTTGTAAGGATAGCACAAATTGAATCTAGAGTTCGTTCCTTCTGTGTTTAGTTTTTTTGATCGGTTCTTGTACTTCTTTTGGCCTATAATACAGATTTCTGTTCTTGGAGATGAAATTGAGTTGATCATTGATATTCTAGACATCATTCTGTTTCTCATCTAAATATTTCCATCTTCTGTATTAGGAGAAAATTACCCATCCCGTTCTCCCCAGAATACTCCACCCCAAACCCAAACATTTTGGAATGAGTCTCCTTTAGTTTTAGATTGTGGATTGTGTAACCTATATACTCTTCAATGCACCTGTTTGGTTTGGCATTAATTTGACTATATGTGCGTGATAGCAGCAATCTTTGCTTTTCTTTGGTCAAACTTTTCTGTTTATTTTGCTTGTCATTTACTATGTACTTTAAAAAGGTGTCTTTATGAAGTTTGCGATTCTGGCAATAAACTTTTAGACTTTTGAAGTTTCTGTGTTTTGATTTTATATGTTTATACATACGAGGCATTTATCAGCATCTTTCTGTTAATATGTCTAAAACCTTCTGTTTACTAAGTGCCTATTAAGGATGACCATTAAAAAAAAAAACTATCTTAGTTCTGAATTCTTGTTAGAAGTTGGTCTTTTGTAGTTTTTTCAACATTCTCAAGTGCCTGTTATGTACCAGGCAGAGCTCTTGGAAAGAAGCCCATGTAAAGAGGCCAGGCCACATGTCAATACCCAGTTCTTGTTTATCCTGGACAGTGAATTCTAAGTAGCATGGGCAAAAGTCACCACAATACCATTAGAAAAAAAATGAAGTGCCTAAGATTCTATTTTGGGTATTCTCAAAATATATGGTGTTTCATTTTGTCCCCTCAGACGTATGAATTGTCCTTGAATCTATAAAAATGAGTCCTGAAGGGTTTTTGGCTCTCTGTTGAAGGACAATGAGATAAAACCTATTCTTTGTATCAAAAGAAGCTTTTGAAATTCAAACACTTGTTATTAAATCAATATGACCTTGCTGAATACCTATTATGTCTAGTATTAGGTTAGATACTATGAGGATTCAATACATTGATATTCAGTACATATGACTTCAAGACATTTGCAGTCTGGATGGGGACAGAAGACACCTATAAAGCAATCAGTGGAAGAACTTTCATATATCAGCAATATGTATTAATATAATCAAGTACAGTACAGACTAGAAAATAGGAAAACAAATGAAATGTTAATTGTGAAAAGCAAAAAAGATCATATTTAAGATAATACTTAAATTATTGGGGCTTTTGATACTTCGGATGAAAACAGCATTCCTTCCTTCCTTGTCTCACCTGCTTCTCCTTGCTCCCCTCCCAATCTGGAAGACTTGAAATTAATTTTTTTTTTAATTTTTAAAAAATATTTATTTATTATTGAGAGACAGAGACAGAACATGAGTAGGGGAGGGGCAGAGAGGGGGGAGACACAGAATCCAAAGCAGGCTCCAGGCTGTGAGCTGTCAGCACAGAGTCCGATGCGGGGCTTGAACCCACAAACCACAAGATCATGACCTGAGCTGAAGTTGGGTGCTTAACCGACTGAGCCACCCAGGCGCCCTGAAATTAATTTCATTCACTAATAATTGACTTCTGTGTGCTACACATTGTGCCCAAAGCCATGGATCCCTTGGTATTAACACATCGTAATATAAAAGGAAGAGAAAAATAAGTGGTAAATGCTGTGTTGGGTGAAATGAAGAAGGATCTTCATGCTAGAGCTAGAAGACTGTATCAGTCAGCTTGGGCTGCCGTAACAAAATGCCATAGACTATGTGACTTAAATTAATTTTCTCAGTTCTAGAGGCTAGAAGTCCAAGATCAAGGTGTCCTTAGATTGGTTTCTGGTGGGAGCTCTCTTTCTGAATGGTAGGCAGTAAGGAGTGGGGCGGGGGAAGCCCTGTTGTGTCTTGCTTGTCTTAGAAGGACTTGAGTTTTATCACATTAGAGTCTCTTCTTTATGACTTCATTTAACCTTCATTACCTTCTTACAGTCCATAACTCCAAATAAGTCACATTGGAGGTTAGGGCTCCAGGATATGAATGGGGGTGATGGTGGTGGTGAGGACAACACACAATTCAGCCTATCATAGAGGCCTAATCTAGAATGGGACAGGAGATCTCTCTAGAAGAAATGGTGATTAAACAGATGAATAAGTATCCATGTAAAGCAGTTCTTAGGGTTGAAAGAGTATACCTCTAAGCTGTTGGTGAAAGTTGTTATTAAACTCTGAGACGAGATAGGCTGTGTCCTAGAGACAGGACTTGCTTGGCCTTGGATAAGTTTTGATTTGGCTCATTTATAGTGAGCCTCCACAGAAAAGGGGAGTATATATACAACTTTTCAATGACAGTCATCATTTCACATTCAAAAATAGTCTCACGTTTTCTAGGCTAGTTGAGCTAAACATATAAATGCTGATAAAGGTAGGTATGCTGTGGACAAAGTATGAATAAACTGGAATTCATCCCTTCATATCTGCTTGCAGCTCTTGGCCTATTTCCGTATTTTTGGGTACTGCTTATTTATACTCAAAACTTTTTTTTTTTTTTTTTTTTTTTGGTGAGAGAATTGTACTATCTGAAATAGCTATTCTGTCCACAGTTTCTCCATCTGATAGAAGTAAGTGCAAAGGGAAGCAAAGATTTGACATTAAGCTTGAAAATAGTATAAAATATAAGAGGGATTAGGTTCTGGGAGTTAAAACCATTTGGGGAAATTAAAAGGGTTGATTCCAGGTCTTGGATAGGAAATGTACAAAGTAAGCTTGGGTTAATCAAAGCAAGGAAAAGGAATCAAACCAACCTTCCACTGGTCAAGGTTGGGACAATTTGAGAATCAGTTAAGAATTGTGATGGTAACAGAGTATGTAATAATGAATTAAGAAACCTCAAACCAATAATGATTTTAAAATTCCCTTGATTCAGGGCGCCTGGGTGGCTCAGTTGGTTGGGCTCAGGTCATGATCTCATGGTTGGAGCCCTGTATTGGTTTCCATGCTGACAGCTCAGAGCCTGGAGTCTGCTTGGGATTCTGTGTCTCCTTCTCTCTCTACCCCTCCCTTGCTCGTGCTCTCTCTCAAAAATAAAAAAAATTTTAAAAATCCCTTGATTTCATAGTGAACAAAAAGAAAGTGTGGTAAGAATGCCGGCTAACAAATACAGAAGCCATGACAATACTAGAGAATCATCATTTATAACTCCTAACATAATGACAGATTCACTGAAGTATTGTATCAGTTTGTTGGGGAAGAAGACTCATAGGCTTCAAAGTATCATCCCACAGAGGAAAATATCCTACAGCGGAGTGATACAGCTCTCTACCTTTACCAAGTGATCAAATTTAGCATTACTAATAGAAGGAGAATTTAAGATGGGTGTCCTCCATGAGATGTAATAAAGAGGCATACACATCTCCTTGCAAAAATTATTAAAAAAATCTAATCATAGGGGGAAAAACCTGATAAATCCAGAAAGAGGAACATTCTATGAGATAACTGGCTGAGGCTCCTGACAAAATTCAATGACTTAATTTAAAAAGGAGGGTGTGGGGTGTGCCTGTGTGGCTCAGTCAGTTAAGCATCTGACTTTGGCTCAGGTCACGACCTCGTGGTTTGTGATTTCAAGCCCCACCTCAGGCTCTGTGCTGACAGCTTAGAGCCTGGAGCCTGCTTCGGATTCTCCCCCTCTCCCCTCCTCTCTCTCAAAAATAAATATATGTTAAAAAATTTTTAAAAAGGAGGGTGGGGGGACATTCCCGGTTAAAAGAGACAAGAGCCGATTACAGTTAATGGGTTGAAAAAACTAATCAAATGGCTGTGAAAGGAATTTTGTAGACAATTGGGGAAATTTGAATATAAACTGAAAATTAGATGGTTTTACGAAATTATTATTTATCTGAGGTTTAATCATGTATGGTGGTTATGCAGGACAATATCCTTATTCTTAGGAGATGCATACAGACCTATTTGGGGGTTGAAACAGCTGCACCTGACCCTTAAATAATTCTGCAAAATAAGTATGTGAGGTTGTGTGTGTGTGGAGAGAGCGAGAGAAAGCAAACGTAGGCAAATGTTAACCAGCTGGAGGACGGCTTTGCAAATTCTCCTTGTACTAGTCTTTAAACTTTCTGTAGTTATAAACCATTAAAAAAAAAAGTTCAGTTTTTTTTTTTAATTTTTTTTTTCAACATTTACTTATTTTTGGGACAGAGAGAGACAGAGCATGAACAGGGGAGGGGCAGAGAGAGAGGGAGACACAGAATCGGAAACAGGCTCCAGGCTCTGAGCCATCAGCCCAGAGCCTGACGCGGGGCTCGAACTCCCGGACCGCGAGATCGTGACCTGGCTGAAGTCGGACGCCTAACCGACTGCGCCACCCAGGCGCCCCAAAAAAAGTTCAGTTTTTTATTGAACACGTTGAAAGAGGTTTAGTCAAAAAGACCCAAAGCTCATGCATGCCATCATCAGACTCCTCTGATTCTTTTATTTGCTCCCACTTTCTTCTTCTTAGAAAGTGCAGCGCCAGCCGCTGGGGCAGGTACACCAGCCCCTACGTTGAGATGAGGTTCCTGATGGTGACACTGGCCAGAAAGGTTCAACATTTAATGAGGGCACCGATCCTATCCTCCGTGACTGCCATCTCATCGTCGTGCAGGATGAGGGCTGAGTAGACGCAGACGAGTTCCGAGACAGAGGCCAAGGTTCGGGCAAGTGTCCAGTGGGAGCTGCCAGGGGCCTGTACTAGTCGCCGGATTAAGTGAAGGCCTCATCCCAATATGGCCTGGTTTCGTCGGAAGGACGGAGCATCTTAGAGGCAACTGAGCAAAGGGCGACATAAACTTTTTTTTTTTTTTTTTTTTTTTTACAATTGTGGGGTCAGGCTGGAATGCAGTTCAGAGAAGCCCCGTCGCAAACGCATCCGGGAGCAATCACCAAGTTGCAACATCGAGAAGAGACCGGGGAACACCTCTCTAAATGACAGCTCTGCTCCTTCCGGGGCCTTTTCCTATAGGCGGTTCCAGTCACGTGGCGGCATGGCCCCGCCCACACCTCCCAGAGACCCGCGCGCGGGGCCGGCTGTTCTGCCGCTTCTTTCTGGCGGGCCGGGTGCGGCCATGGAGGGCGAGCCGCCTCCTGTGGAGGAGCGGCGGCGGCTGCAGCAGGAGCTTAGCGAGTTCGTGGAGAGCTGCTGCCGGACGCTGGAGGAGGTGACGGCGTCCCTGGGCTGGAGCCTGGATCGGCTGGACCCCGGGGAGGAGGGGGCGGCAGAGGTGAGGGCGGCTTGCGCGCAGGGTCCTTTTGGGGGCTCTCCGCCTGCGGTCTTTTCTGGCGGGGGAGGACTCCGCGTGGGAGCCCCCGCCCGTCTGCAGCGCCGTGGTGGGCGCCCGGGACCCGGCCTGGTGCGCCTCGTAGCCGGCGGGCCTCGGGTGGGGCGCGCGGGAGCCGCCGGAACGACGCGCACCCGCCACCTGTGCGGCGCTCCTAGCGCGGAGCTTGGGTTTGAGGAGGTGAAAATGCGGTGGGTGGGGAGGGGTGGCAGGTCTGGGGTTTACCTAGAAAATAGGGAAGTCGGAGTGCTGCTAGCAGACGTGTTGGCCGTTTGCTTTGTCATCTGTCACATGGATGCCGCAGTTGCACCAGATTCGGCGTCGGGAGAGAGCTTGGGAGTTCAGCTGTCTCTGCCTTAAAGTTGTACGCTTCCGCCTGGGACAGCACCGATTCTAGGATTATTAGAGGATGTCACTAAGAGATGGTGACTAGCAACTCTTTTGAACGTTAAAATTGCTTTTAAAAATGTAGGCACGTGTATGAGAGTGAACAGTCCTGATTTTTGGTTATTTTTCATGGGATGGGAGGAACGGAAGCGCTTCACTCGGATAATTCATGATCTCTAATACTCTTTCTGGGTTTACCGAGCTCTAATAATTTCTCCCAGGTTTAAATTACATGACTGACTCCCCAAAGGCAGTTAGAGTATATTTAGTTTACACACAAACAATT
The DNA here is from genome assembly GCF_022079265.1 of Lynx rufus. Classification (NCBI taxonomy): domain Eukaryota; kingdom Metazoa; phylum Chordata; class Mammalia; order Carnivora; family Felidae; genus Lynx; species Lynx rufus. The sequence continues at coordinate 125,516,925 of NW_025814878.1, forward strand.
CACGTTTCTTAAAGTCCTGGTGGAAATTTTTAAAAGATTTTTTTTTTTAAAGTTTATATAATTGAGAGAGACAGAGACAGCGCGAGTGGGGGAGGGGCAGAGAGGGAGAAAGAGAATCCCAAGCAAGCTCCCCTCTGCCAGTGCAGAGCCCTCAGTGGGGTTAGAACTCACCAAACTGTGAGATCATGACCTGAGCGGAAACCAGTTGGATGCTTAACTGTCTGAGCCACCCAGGTGCCCCTAAAAAGATCTTTGTTGTTTGTTTAGAGGGGTGTTTGAAGCTGTGAATTCCATTGAGTGGATCCTACCATGCCTTTCCTTACCACTGAAATTTCTAATAACACTTAAATAGCACTTTGCTTATGCTATTTATTATATAGGTTAGTTACCTCGTTTAATGCTTCTAATTACCCTATGAGGTAGGTACTATTAGCCACATGTTATAGATGAGAAAACAAAGCCAGAGAGGTGGTAATTTGTTGCCTAGGACACACTGCTAGTAAAGGGCGATTGGGATTTTGAACCCAGGCATTCTGGCTCCCGAGAGTCTGTGTGTTTAATTGCCATGCTGCCTCTCTAAAACTTCTTTGTAAAATTCCAAAATTATGACAATTAGCTGTGAGTGTACATCTAAATTTTACCGAGCCAAGGTCTGCTATTCAAGACAGTGGTTTAAAAATCCTGGTACGTGATAGTCATCATTCCTGGAATAGGTGCAGTCCAGATAGTTAATGAAGCCTCACTTTTCTGCAGGAGTGTTTTAATGCTGAAGTACAGTGAACAGTAGTCACAGGTCCTGTTGCAGAGCTTACTGTCTGGGTGTGGTGACGGGGAGTGCAGAGAAATCAGCCTACATTATAATGTGACTCAGTCTGTGACTAGCTGTAGTACAGGTTATTGGAGGCTGTCGTAGGACTGTGGAGGTTTCCTGGATAGGGTGAATTCTCAGCTGATAAAAGTATGCTGAATTAGCTGGGTGAAGCACAGGGAAAGCATCAATAGCAGGGGAAAAGGATGTGACCAGATCAGGAAACCTAAGGTGGTTAAGGATAGGTAAGCATTGGCTATAGAGAAAGAGGGGGATGATGGTGGGAAGGGTCCAGATCTTAAAGGTCCTTGTGTCAGCCATAGTAAAGAATCTGGATTTTTTTTTTTTATGAGCTATGGAAGTATTTTAAGCCATACTGTATCATAATATTTGCCATTCAATAAAATAATAATTGCTTACATTTATTGACACTTGCTATGTTCCAGGCTCTGTTTGAATTGTTTTATGTGTATAAACTCGTGTATAACTTATTTAATCTTCACAATAGATCTGTGACAGAAGTCCCGTTTTACCCATTTTTTAGATGAGGAAACTTAGGCAAAGAAAGGCTAAGTACCTGAACCAAGTTCATGTAATCAGTAAGTAGCAGACCTGGAATTCAAAGTAGCTGCATTGTGGAGAGTGGAAGGGACAACAGATCTGGAAGCAGAGCAGTTAGGCAAAGGCTGTTGTAATCCAGAAGAGAGATGATGATGTCCTGAAGTGGGGAAGTGGCAGAGAGGATGGATTATGTGGTAGGATTTCAGAGTTGTTTAGTGAAAAGGACTAGGTGATTGATTAGATGTGAGTGATGAGGGAGAAGAGATGGTTTTCTACTTGAGAAAGTGGGACCTTTCACTGAAACTGGGAAACCCAAGAGGAATAGGTTTGGGGGTCAGGAGACCATGAATATAATGAGTTTATTTTTGTTATAGTGGATTGTTAGTGTTTTTAGTATAAGGTACTCAGGAGAGAATCCAGGTCTAAAGATTTAGATTTTGGGAGTCCTTACTATATAGTAGAAATTGAAGCCATGAGATCTTCTAGTAAGTGTATATCAAATGGCACAAAGTCACTGGTTTGACTTATATAAAACATCAGTATTTATAGGGGTACAGGTAGAACAAGGAAGGCATCTTTTTTTTTTTAATATTTTAATGTTTATTTATTTTTGAGAGAGAGAGGGAGGGAGGGAGGGAGGGAGGGAGACAGACATAGAATCTGAAGCAGGCTCCAGGCTCTGAGCTGTCAGCACAGAGCCCAATGCGGGGCTCAAACCCAAGAACTATGAGATCCTGACCTGAGCCGAAGTCGGATGTTTAACCGACTGGAGCCACCCAGGTGCCCCAAGGAAGACGTCTCTAGAGGAGACCAAGTAGAAGGAACCAGAGAGGTAGGACGTGAAGACTGTATGAGGATGACAGAAATGAACAGTTGGATTGTAACCTTCTAAGAGTTCACGTATTTTAAAGAGTCTGACATGTGCTTTGGCTATAGTAGTAAGATGATTGTTAGTAACCTCCTGACTGGTAGTTTGTAAACAAGTCTTTCAAAGGGTTGGGCTTTGAAGGAGTGGAGAGGGGGCTATAAAGGAGAGAGAGATTGAAGGAGGGAGGTTTTTTGTTTTTGTTTTTAATGGGCACATACATCACACAGGGGGTTGGGAAAGAGGCCTCCAGAAGAGATGAATGGATAGTACCACTTAATCGAGTAGTAAACTTTTAATGGTATAATCATTTATTTAAATATTATGTACCCCTTTTTTTTGCTTCTATTTCTTTTTTATAGGATGACGTTGTGATATGCCCCTATGATTCCAATCATCACATGCCTAAATCATCTTTAGCAAAGCACATGGTATCTTGTAGATTGAGGAAACTGGGCTATACCAAAGAAGAAGAGGTACCCTATATTTATTATGTATATCTGTCATGTAATTCCTACATTAATAAATTTACAGTATTTGGAAGATATAGTGTGAGGTTTTCTGTCAAAATAATAGTCATTTGTGGGGTGGAATGGTACTTGCCTAATTTCGCAAACTTTATTAAGAAATATTTAAATGATATAATCTTTTGTTCATGTCAAATCTTAAAATAGTCAATTATCTGTTACTCAAGAATACTAACTTTTTTTTTGTTTTTACCATTTAGGATAAAATGTATAATTCTGATTTTTTCTATGAGAATGTGAAGATACCTTCAATTACTTTGAGTAAGTATTAATTTAATTATAATTTAATTTTTTTTTTTAACGTTTATTTATTTTTGAGACAGAGAGAGACACAGCATGAACGGGGGAGGGGCAGAGAGAGAGGGAGACACAGAATCGGAAGCAGGCTCCAGGCTCTGAGCCATCAGCCCAGAGCCTGACGCGGGGCTCGAACTCGCGGACAGCGAGATCGTGACCTGAGCTGAAGTCGGACGCTTAACCGACTGAGCCACCCAGGCGCCCCAAATTTAATTATAATTTAAAAATATCTTACTATAGGCATTGATATTTCATTTTTGAATTATCAAAAGAATCGACTTTTTAGTATGCTTGTGATTAAGAAGGACATTTTGTACCTTGAGAGAATGTAGGATTAATTAATGTACAGTGAAAGTAGTTTGCTTAATCTGAAATTTAGAGATGAGGCTTTTATTAATAGGTCATGGAAAGCTTTGTACAGTAAGACAGATACTTTCTTTCTTGGTTATAACAAAAATCTGGCCACACAACACAGTTTGCAGACTGAGTATGGAAGTGTGTTCCAGGTGTTAACGGCATAGACAGAGGTTAAAATTTCAGGTTGTGGAATCAGAATGCCCTGATTCAACTCCTGGTTTTGTCACTAATAGATTTGTGACTTTCAGAAAGGTAATTTAACATTTTTGTTGCCTAAATTTCTTCATAAAATGGGGGATGATGATAATAGCACCTTTGTGAGGATTAAATGATATATATGTAAAATGCTTAGAAGAGTGCTTGACGCTTAGCTAGAGTCAAGAAATGGTAGCTATTATTGGTTGCTAAAATTTGCAACAACTGCAGTATGCCTGATGGTAATGTTTTCTGAACCGCTTGAAGTCTTGTTACTTACTGGGTTCTAGCTAGATCTGAAAGAATTCTGCGTTCAGATTACGTGGGGAGTGATGTGGGTGTTTTGTTCTTAAGATTCTGGAAGATTTGTCAATGTGCCCAAAGAGCTTGGATTAGAAACCAATTAGTTAATTTAGTTGTGGACACTGATGATTCATTCTGTGTTTATGGGTGCTTTTTTGACAGATAAGGACTCACAATTCCAGATAATTAAACAAGCTAGAACTGCAGTTGGAAAAGAGGGTGATTGTTATAATCAAAGTAAGTAGCATCATAATTTGAGCTAATTAATAATTCAAACTATTTTTTAAGTACATGTTACTAATTTTTAAGAAAAATCTTGTGCAAACAGTTACATGGGAAAAGTTAAGTTTTACATTTAACATTAGGCCAATGTGTTTGGTGTCAGCTTCATTTGTTAGATATTTTCTGCTCAAATATAGCAGAATCTCACTGGGCTGCTGTCTTAGCTAGGGTTTCATGCCTTGGAATCACCTAATAGGTGAGATTATCTTGTAGATCATTTTTATTCCAATTATTTGGTAACTAAATCCCACTGAGATTGTCTAACCCTGAGATTTCTTTCCTTTCTTGAGAATTAGCCCATTGTTAAATGTAAGGATATTGAAACACAATGTAAAAGGAAAGGCTTAGGCTGAAAGAAAATTTGAGAATAAAGCCCAAACACAAGGTTTTCCATACAGGTTCAGAAAGTTTGTGGACCCCTTCATGCCCAGTCCCTTCTTCCAGGGACTTACTTTAGCAGAGACTAGGTTAGAATTTTTAAGTATGAGCTTTTAGGAAATGAAAAGAAAACGAAATCCATCCCAAACATAGAAGTAAATGAGTAGATAGAGTTAATAGATTTCTGAACCTAGATATAACATGTAGCCAAAGCATTACTGGCTCCTTCTTATAAGGGTTTCTGAGTTGTCTTTGAACCTTCTAAAGATAGATTTCTCTGGGCATCTTACCTTTTTTTTCCCTCTCCTCATTTTTCTTTCTAGCTCAATTATATTCATTAGCCTGTAGTTAGGATTTGTTTCTCCCTTGCTGAAGTTCAGTCTTTACCCTTTGTTCTAAGCCAATATCTGGACTTGATTTTTTCTTAAGCTGCACTGTGGCTTCAGGAGGAGGAACTCTCTTACCGGTGGTGTATATTACATTGGTTCCATGCAACAGCCAGAAGCACATTTCTTGTATTTCCTGTTTTAAAGCTCCCATTTTTATGTACTTTTTGCCAAATTCTAGAGTTTTTTTTCTTTGAGGGAGACATTTGACTCTTACTTGAAGAGATTACTGAGCTCTGATCAATCAAGCCTTTTTGTGGCCCTTATTATTGATTCTGTCCCTTACCCCCAGTTTAGTTAACAAACCAATAAAAATGTAGAGGATTTTGCTATTGTCTTTTTGGAGGGGTTAATAGTTAAAGGCCTTTTTGACTTTAACTAGTCAGATAGATTTGCTGAATTTATTTTAGAGTTGAAAGAGAACTGGAAAATCATCTAATCTGGCATCTGATTTACAGATAAGGAAACAAACTCTATCTGAGAGTAATGATAAGGTTCTGGTGTGTTTGTTCTGAAGGCTCTCAGTATTTTATTTTTTTTTTAAATGGATTCTTTTTTAAAGCTGTTTTATGTATTTTGTTTCTCTTTCATAACTAACTTGGGATAATCTGGACAAATATTTTCCCCTCCATATCAGGTGAAGAAATTAGAGACACACAGAAATGGGTTAACACTCCTTCGTTAGATAATAGCAAGTCTTGGTAATAGCAAAGCTGGATTGAGGGCCAAGTTCTGAATTTTGGTGCACACTCTGAACTGAGTTATTCTGTTTTCTGTTAGAAAATTTCATTTAGTGAAATTTATGGACTAAGATTCTAGCTCTTGCTCATATATTCATTATTTATTATGTCTATTATAAGTAAGTACAAGGTAATCACAGACTTCAAATCTGTACCTACTCACTGCTATTAGTAGTGTTCATTGTTTGTTCTAATTTGTAAGCCTATTTTAAGGAAAGAAACTAGTTGCTTGGCCTGGTACAAATGACAGTTTTCCTGAGGTTTTGTTTCCTTTTCTGTAGTATAAAACTATCTTACAATGTTGTTTAAAACAATGGAGATAATGAATGCTAAACTAGCACTAGCTCTAATATATGGTAATTTCTATTGTCTAAGCAATTTATTTCTAAGCACATTAATGTATAGAAAGCCATATTAAGATAATGAAATGGGTGAGAATTTTATATATGTGGGTAACTTAATGTTCTCAAGTTTTTTAATTTATATTAACTAAGTAATAAGGTGGATTAGACATTGAATTTAGTTCTTTACAGAAGCAAAGAATTACTTTGAATGGTTCTTTCAGTAGAAAAGTTAAGAGGAACTTTTATTTTGTTTTCATACTCTATTAAATTAAACTGTTAAGAATTTTTTCTTAAATGATCTGTAACCCTCTTTTTAAAACTTTTTTTCATCTTGTGTAGAGCTCTGCAGTTTCTCAATAGACATTATTTTTGTGACCCACTTATGTCTTACACATTTTTAAATCTTACAGCCTAGAACAAGAATCTTTTTTAATATGTTACTGATTTATTTACTTTGAAGGAAGAATGACTAACATAAGCAAATTTACATTTTCCCATTTAATTAATATTTTGTGTGTCTTGTACTAAGTTGTAAGTTTTTGATAAGTTATATTTATGTTTCCATTTTGTCAGTCATACCAGGTCTCCACTCAGTGTACAGAATTCTCAATTCATGAACTTGTGAAAGCTTGATGCAACCATGAGATGTACTTACCTATTATCAACCATAAGATGTTAATTTTATAACCAAGATGCTAATTTTAATCATAAACAGTCATTTTACATTTAGTGGCGTATCTTTTTCTTTCAGTATTATTTGCTGTATTTCAATTTCATGACTATATTTGAATCATGGCCATGATTTGAAGATCAGTGTATTATACTAAACCCTTGAGAAACCCTAGTAGATTGGTTCTAGGCCTAATCTCTTCTTACCACTTGTGTGACTTGGGCAAGTCATTTTACCTCTATGGGCCTTAATTTCTTTATCTCTGATGTTGGAAATTGACTCTGTATTCTCCCTAAAATTCTGAATTTGTATCTTTGAGCCAGTACCTTCTATTAATGTTTAATATTATATATGTCATACGTTTAAGATGCTCTGTGATGGCAAAAGTGACTAAAAAGAAAGAATTAGAGTTACTAAAAAGGTAGATTAGAGTTTCAGTTTGGGTGAAGAAAAACTTCTGGAGACGGACAGAAGTTATGGTTGCAAAACAATGTAATATACTTAATGCCTCTAAGCTGTACACTTAAAAATGGTTAGATGGTAAATTTTATGTTATATATATATTGCTACAGCTTTTAAAAGGCTACTACAAAAAAAAAGTAGAGGATCATGGAATTTAATATGATTACAGCACGTCTAGGTGTATTTCTAAATCCTGTAGAAGCTTGTGTTTGAAAAGTTACATTTTATGGAAATGTAAGCTTATTTGTGTTTATCCTTTTTTTTTTTTGTCAGAAATATCTATGTTCTGAATTATTTGAATGCAGTTTGTTGTTTAACTTTTCCTGTACTTTTTCTTTTTCAGTAATTGGGGTGAGTATAAAGAGGAATTAGGAACCTGAATGTACTCCTTATTTAAAGATATGCAGTATCCTTTTTGCAAATGATATCCTTTTAAAAGTATCACTCAAATTTCTAAACTTGATCTTAACCACTGTCACAGTATTAGAATCTTTGGAATTTTCGTTGAATTTCAAGGAATTTAAGTATCCATCATCACCATACAGAAATTTAAGATGAATGAAGACAACTCAGAATAATTTAAGGAGGAAATTATATTTCTTTGTCTAAAAATAATAGGCAAAGGTTTATGTGGATCTTGTTTGTAATATATCAGTGTTTTCTAATCTTTGTATTTTTCTCCCAGATTTTTATAAAAGCCTATATTCAAAGGAATTAGGCTTATCAAAGCTAATTCATTTTTATGGTACAAAATTAAATGTTTTCACATCTGCCTTCATAAAAAAGCTTTTCATAGTGTCTGCCACAATTATAGTAAAATTGATTGACTTGAAAGGAAACCCTTCTCTACTAATTCAAAACCCTTCGACTAATACAAATGACCCTGTATTGTTATCCGCATCTATTCATGGACTCATATTCAGTGTAGCCCTCCTCCTAATGTAGACAAATGTAAAGTCATCTCTTTTTTTGTGTTGTAGTGCTTAGTTGGTAGTTTGCTCTTACTTGAATTATTCTTTTGCCTCTTTACTTGGGAAGTTAAGGCTAGACTTTATCAAATAAAAGTATCTGGGAAGAGCTACTGATCTTACTTGTTCTGTGAACCAAAGTTATTACTTTAGGGTAGTAGCTCCTATTTATTGTTTGCATCAGTAAATAATGAAGGCTAGAAAGAATTGTGTTAAAACAATTGCTTTATTTACAGTTACCATAAATTTTTATTTCTTTGAGAAAATTTGAATCTCAAAACAAAAATTTTCTTCAATGTTTAATACATCATATCAAGGTATTGTATTTACTTTCTTTCATTAATGAGCAGATTTTAGAAAGTTCTGTGACTGTTGGGGGGGGCAGTGCTCTTAACTCTTTTAAATTAATTTGGTTGTGTCAATATGCTTCCTCTTCCGAAAATTAAAACAAATTTAGTCTCAGTTTTACCTGTCTTTCTCTGGTCTGAGGAAGTTTGGGATTTCTGCTACCTAATTAATTGTGTTTTGGTCCCTGGCTCTAAGTCATTGCAAAAGTGGGGTATATTTTGAATATGGAGCATCTAACTTGATGTCTCATATAAAAAAGACATTTTTTACACATTTTTCATATTTCTATAATATATTTTCAGAGGGACTACAACGTGTATTACCTATTGAAAGCATTTTTTCCCAAGCTCTTACGGGAAAAAGCATATAAACAGAAAGAAAGTTACTATTTTTATCATATGGGTAGCCTTTTAAAAATTGTTACCCAGAAGGTTTCCTTGTGAGCAAATTATCTCATGGTTATTATTGCTTGCCTTCATGGGATGTGTCTTAACATTGTTGGAGAGAATAGCAAACATCCACAGTACATGCTTTCTGTGGGTATGGCTTTGAGGATAAAGTCACTGTTTATTATTTATGACACAGACGGATATTTTTTATATTTTAGGGATTACTGTGAAAACAATTGTGTTAATGTTGCATTATTACAGCGCATGTTTAAAGATAAAGAGTAAATTTTAAGTCCACAATGCTTCATGTATTGTTTATTCTTGTGGTTTTATTTTTACTAGGGATTTATTCTTCATTACCTGTTGAAGTTCCTCTGAATCACAAACGGTTTGTTTGTGATCTAACACAAGCTGATCGTCTTGCCCTCTATGATTTTGTAATGGAGGAGACGAAGAAAAAGCGCTCGGATTCTCAGATTATTGAAAATGACAGTGATCTCTTTGTAGACTTGGCTGCCAAAGTCAATCAAGGTTTGAGATGAATATAATAGTTTTATATTTCTTAATTGTCATTTCGCTCTTTGAGTGTTACAAAGATTTAGTTGTTAGGCCACTTTGAGTTGAAAGAGGATGATTTTGCATTATCCGATATTCACATATATGTTAAGATATTTACTCAGGGCATGAAATTTTGCTCTCTGTCCTTTGTATTAAGCATATTTTCCTTCTATAAGAATGTCACTTATAGCTGTGCTGGTCTTTTAATCTTTGTACCTTAACAATCTTAGGTTCAACTAATGGAGAAAAGGAATGATATAAAACTTAGTCTATTTGTATAATATGGAGTTTTTAGGATGTTTTTGTATGCATGGAAACATGTTGAAATATTGGATGATTGCGGTCTTTCTTCCTGCTAATTAGTAAGAATCTAAAAGCTTCCAAGGATGTAATAATTTTGTTTTATTCTTTTATTAGATAATAGTCGAAAAAGTCCAAAGTCTTACCTTGAAATCCTAGCAGAAGTGAGAGATTATAAAAGAAGACGCCAGTCCTATAGAGCTAAGAATGTTCACATAACCAAGAAATCATATACTGAGGTAAGCTTTACATAATCTCTTAAAGCTTTGTTGAGAACAGAATGTCCCTTCGATAGTTTTCTAAGTCTGTTCTATGGATTTCCACAGTTCATAGAGGTTTTTTGAAAGAAAATAGCTTTAAGGTGGCCACCTTGAAATACAAATACCTGATTTGTATTTGCTCCATTACTTTCAGATCCACTGTACCAGGCAAATAAGGCCTTTTCAAGGTACAAAAATCTTATGTAAAGAGGTTGTACAATCTTAAAAAATACCTACTTTTGAGAAAGCATTGTATCGTGATAAGTGCATAGATTTTGGCCTTAGACCTGGGTTTGAGTGTTGATTGCACTCTTTGTCATTCGCTGTTTGACTTGCACAAATTCTTTGAGCTTTTTAAGTTGGCAACTTTTTTCATTTTATACATTTTATGTAGATTTTGTGGGGGTGTTATAAGAATTGATTGAGATAATGCATGTAGACACAGAAGTTGGTCAACAAACAGCCGTTGTCTTTTCCTTACAGAAATTTTAGCATGCTTTTATGTACTCTTCTAAATGTTTGGGCTTAAGAAATGTCTGGTATAAATTATTTATGTATTAATCTCTTGATGTATATCCAAAGTTATTTTCAGATGTCCTTTAGTGGATAGTCAGAGTTGATGAATTGTTTGGTACATGAATTACCTTGCCCAGACTCTACAAATAATCTCCTTATTGAATCTCTAAATTCTTCCCACATTATTTCTTAACTTCTCTCTATGATTTCTAAGACCTTCCATAATCTGACCTTATTTTACCAAGCATTTTATTTTGCTTTAGTCAAGCATGTCTCTTAAACTGTATCTGATTACACACATTTATTCTTATCTACCTGTCCAAATAACATGTTTTCTCACCTGAAATGCTCTTTATTGTTATTTTAAATCTTGATACAAATTTTAAGGCCCGTTGTTTCCATGAGGTGCTAGTTGACTCAGTCATTTGTTGATTTATTGTTTTAATGCTCTCTGTACCACATAGCTTAGCATTTAATCTTATGCTGTTCTTTGTATAATTAAAGTATATGTTTCAGTCTTATCTCTTCCAGTAGAGGTCTGGGACCTCGTCATATTACCTAAGTATTCGTACAGTCCCTCAAATACTTGGTGGTTCGTCAGTTGTTTCTTCTCTGGTCTCAGTACCTTGTAACCAAGTGTAAGTGTTGCTGCTAGTGTTCTTCACAATTTTATGGTTAACCTTTTTTTTTTGTTTTGTTTAAAGTTCATTTATATAAGTAATCTCTGTACCCAACATGGCCCTCAAACTTACGACCCAGAGACCAAGAGCCAGCCACACACTTTTGGGACTAAGCTAGATAGGCGCCCCTGTGGTTAACTTTTTATTATGGAAATATTCAAGCATATGCTAAAGTGGGTGGAATAGTCTAATGAACTCTTTTGTCCCTGTCACTCAGCTTCAACAATTATCAACATTATGGCCTTGTCATTTTCTTTATATCCTCACTTGCTACCTCCTTCCTCCACATTGGTAATTTTGGAAGCAGATCCTAAATACCTTTCATCTGTAAAAACTTAAGTGTTTACAAATCTTTCAGTGATTTATCAAATTCCTGGTCATGAATTTTCCAACATTTTATCTATTTCTAGCTTCATTCATGTCCTCTATAATTTTTGTTTGGACTAAACCTGAACTTTGTCAAATTTCAGAAAAAAGTTACTTACTGTAGTTACTGTGCATAACACACTGCTGTTGGGTAGGTAAAGATAAATGGCACACAGACACCACCCTTAAGGAGCTTAGAATAGTTTATACAAGTGGAACAGAGCTTTCAAAATACAGCTTTCATTCAGTACTAAAATAAAGTGAGATCAAAGTATATGGGAGAAAAGAGCGATTATTTTTAAAAGATAAGATTGGTATGGGCTTCATAGAGAAGATAGCATTTGAGGGAAAGGGAGAAGCAGGAAGGATAAAGAATGTCTGTTCATCAGCTCTTTCCTATGGCGAATCTATGCAAGGTTAGGTCTGTGGAAACTGTGTCCAATAATACTTGGGCTTCACGGAGTTCATGTAGAGCTAGTCAGAGAGTCATGGGGGGCTACTCGGGAAGTGCTGGAGCTAGAATTGGAATTCAGGTGTCTATGACTCATGTCACTCTCTGGATTGTACTTGGACACATCTAAGATTTTCTCAGGAGAATATGGTGGAGGAGGGGAAGTGGTAGATGAGGATATTCCAGGTGGAAGGGTTAGTGTTCCTAAAAATAAATAGAGGTATAGTTTTTGAGATACCCATTAGTAGTCCAAGATGGCTAGCATTTAGGGTTTCTGAACCTCCAGTAGGAGATAAGGCTGGTTTCTGCTATGTGATGTAGTAAAATCATGAAAGGCTTCAAAGGCTTTATTAAGGAATTTGGACACTGTTCCATTTTACTTTCGGAGCCATTGAAAGTTTCCTTGAAGTAGGGAGAAACTCAGTCAGAACTGAACTTTTTAGTGTTTGTCTTTGAGATTGCCCCTTGTCCCCTGTACCTTCTTAAAACATTTTCTAATTAGGCATGAGGGAAATGTAACCTTCTATTTTAGTTTCATCTGTGCTTCTCAGTTCACTAGCCCTGTGCTTGATGGCATGGATAAATAGGAAAGAAAGAAACTTCCAAATGGTTCTTACAGGTAAGGGGTTTATATTAATCTTATAGGAAAGTATCTGTGAAGTGACTATAATGTTTCATATTTTGTCTCTCATCTTAATTACGAGATTTTTAAAAAGCTTTATTTGGGGGCGCCTGGGTGGCGCAGTCGGTTAAGCGTCCGACTTCAGCTCAGGTCACGATCTCGCGGTCCGTGAGTTCGAGCCCCGCGTCAGGCTCTGGGCTGATGGCTCGGAGCCTGGAGCCTGTTTCCGATTCTGTGTCTCCCTCTCTCTCTGCCCCTCCCCCGTTCATGCTCTGTCTCTCTCTGTCCCAAAAATAAATAAAAAAACGTTGAAAAAAAAAATTAAAAAAAAAAAGCTTTATTTGTAAATAATCTCAAACATACAAATAAGTTGCAAAACTAAAAATAGTACAAAGAACTCCTAAATATCCTTTACCCTGATCACCTGTTAACATTTTGTCCCATTTGCTTGTCATTTGCACTCTCTCTTAATTTGTATATTTTTCTCTCTCTTGATCTCTGTCTATGCATTATTTTTTTTCTAAACTATTTAAGTTTCATAACCCATGATTTTTTGGTCACTAAATACTTAGTATGTATTTCTTAAAAATAGGGATATTTTTCTTAATCATAAGATAGCAATCAACTAGCAAGTTTAGCAACGATTATAGTACTTTCCTTTTTCTTTTTTAACATTTATTTTTGAGAGAGAGAGTGGGGGAAGGGCAAAGAGACAGGGAGACACAGAATCTGAAGCAGGCTCTAGGCTCTGAGCTATCAGCACAGAACCCGATATGGGGCTTGAACTCACGAACAGTGAGATCATGACCTGAGCCAAAGCCAGCCGCTTAACCGACTGAGCCACCCAGGTGCCCCTATAGTATTTTCATTGACCATTCATGTTGTAATTTGGCCACAGAATTTTTAATATTCTCTAAACTCATATCCCACAGTTCATTCTGTCATAACTCTTAGTAAATATTTGGATGATTGTTAGCAGTGATTTTTCTAGCTTAATTTTTTGAAAAAACTTTCTTATCTGAGACTGGGTGCTTATCTCTCCTAAGGTGATTCGGGATGTCATAAATGTGCACATGGAAGAACTCAGTAGTCATTGGCAGGAAGAGCAGGAAAGACCAGAGGATGATGCTGAAAAGTATGTCATGGTGTTTACTGGTGAAAATATTCTCTTTTTAATCTGTTACTTTATAATTATTTGACTAAATTTCAGCATTTCCAAGACCATTAATAACACACTGTAGTTAATTAATATGCTTAAATTGTTCCATGTTGTCCTTCCTCAAGATTATTATACCAGGGTTTCTCTGTGACATTGCCCTTTGACAGTTTTGGAGAAACAAATATATTGATGAAATATTAAAACAGTAAAATATTTAAGAGCTATATTTCTTTAACTGTCTTTTCATACGGAATATAAGGTTATACCTATTTTTTTTTTAATGTTTGTTTATTATTTGAGAGAAAGAGAAAGTGAGAATGAGCAGGGGAGGGGCAGAGATCAAAGGAGGCACAGAATCTGAAGCAGGCTCCAGGCTCTGAGCTGTCATCATAGAGCCCGATGTGGGGCTCAAACTCACAAACCGTGAGGTCATGACCTGAGCCAAAGTTGGATGCTTAACCCACTGAGCCATCCAGGTGCCCCAGCTTATTATACCTATTTATATCGATTCTATCGTTGTTCTGATATAGAATATTCAACTTTAAGCTGGTGTGTCTGTGTGTGTTTGGTGGAGACCAGTGTTTAACTGTTCTGGGGCACCTAGGTGGCTCAGTTGGTTAAGCGTCCAACTTTGGCTCAGATCATGATCCCAAGGGTCGTGAGTTTGAGCCCCGTGTCAGGCTCTGTGTTGACAGCTCAGAGCCTGGAGCCTGCTTCAGATTCTATCTCCCTCTCTTTTGTACCCCCCATACTCATGCTCTGTCTCTGTCTCTCTCAAAAATAAACATTAAAAAAAATTAAAGAATAAAACTGAACTATTCTTTCTGTTTTTCAGGAATGAAGAAAGGCGATCGGCTTCAGTAGATTCACGGCAGTCTGGTGGAAGCTATTTGGATGCTGAGTGTTCACGACATAGAAGGGATCGGAGTAGGAGTCCACATAAAAGAAAAAGAAATAAAGATAAGGATAAAAACTGGGACTCAAGAAGAAGGAAAGAGAGGTGAGTCTAACACTGCATCATCTGATGTTGAACTGTTTACTTTTGAAAAGTAAATAGATCTGTCTGTTGTAGAGTATGTTGAGAAAATGGGTTATAAGAGTAAATTACAGTACAGAGAGTAAGTAATTGATGAGAATTCGTATCATTTGTCTTACGTTAGTTCAAATAACCACAGCTCTGGTGGCATAGTTCTCTATATGCCTGATTGGATGTGGGTTTCCCTCTTTTACTCCTAGTCAGTTTCCTAGTCATGACATATGGAAGTAATGTCTAGGTAGGAGGTTAACTGTCAACAAGGTGTTTGCCTAGATCTCTTTTTTCTGCTCCATCCTCCCTCCTTTTTCTTATTTGTTTCTCCTGCTAATTCTTGAGTTAAAGGGTATATAGGGTCAGAGAGAAGATCCAAACTTTAATGTCAAGTCAATTTTGCCCTTGTTAATAACTCTCATAGAATTTGATGGCTAGAAAAATATGAACTAATACTAAAATAATAAATGTAACTCATTTGTGGTCTATTCCTGTAGTCCAGCTGCCTCTGGGCATCTGCCTGGATCTCACTTTCATCAGGTCTCTAATTGAACATACTTTTTCTCATTCTGCCCTTTTTCCCAGCATTCCATATTCTGATTAATGGGATGACCATCATCTATTCACCTAAGCAGAAGTCAAGGATTTATTTTAGTGGCTTCTATTTTATTCCTACCATTTAGTTCCTAATTGCTGTCAGTTTTACCTGAAGATAACTTTACATGCACCTCCTTGTCTCTGTCCTTACTGCTGTCCATCTGGAAAATGATAGTTTTTCCTAATTGTTCTATCTGCTTGTAAGCTTGTCTCATATGGAGACATCCCTACTCTACTGCCAGAGTGAACTTTCACTCTTAAAACTTTTCAGTGTCAAAATTCACATTGTTTAGAATGGCTCTTAAACCCTCCAGGATAAGGGCTCCGCCTACCCATCCTTGTATTTTGCCAAAACCCCATGAAATGCCAAAATTATGCTGTAGCCAGCCTGAATTACTTAGAGTTCCTCATCTGTACTGTGCCACATTTGTGCCTTTCTCTGTCAGGTTCTGCTGCCTAATTTTTATTTTTAAAGCCTGCTTGGTGAGCCCTTCCTTGTCCTTTAAGACCCAGCTTAGTCATTTCCATGAAACCTATTCTCACTGAGGCAGAGCTGATCTCTCCCATCGTGTCAGCACTCTGCTTAGCATGTTCTTTTTATTGAACTTATGTTATTACTCTCCCTACTAGACTGAGCTCCTTGAAGGCGGGTCGATGTCTTACTTAGTAACATATGCCCAGTGTTTGTCTAATAATGGCCTCTCAAATGGTATCTTTTCTCTCTTCAGGGCCAATAGTAATCAGGAATTAGTAATGCTTATTGGTTCAATAATTTTGCTCATCTCACTGTCATTCATTTCATAGGTTTCAAGCTAGCTGTGATTTTATCCTTTTTTATAAATAAGAAGTATTTGCTTAGTAATCCCTTTTGATTCACATAATGAATGGTATTTTATAATAATTATACACAAATTAACTCTTAGTTATCAGAGTTATTCTTTTACTTCCTTATGGTTTGTTCATGCTTCTTCCATTTGAGTAATTCTTGGCATCTCTGGTCAGTTTTTATTGACTTAAATACATTAGCCTCAAATATAAACATGAAATAATTTTCCTTTAGAGAGGATATATTTAGAGTTTAAATATAAACTGAGTATCAGTAGGAAATACATCCTTCTCAGTAGTGTAGGACTAATCTTTGATATCCACACTTGAGGTGGAATGAATTGTAGGGAGCTGAGATAGAAGCCAGCATAAAGATATCAGACCATTTCTGACTTCAGTATTTTATTTGAAATGAATTCTCCCCTTCTCATGAGTGTATATTCAAAATCACCTTTAAAGTGGAACTCCAAAATGCAACTTAAAAAAATCTCATTTTGCTTGTCCCCACGTCAATTTTGTCCCTTGGTTTTAACGTTTAATTTTCTACATTTACTCTTAAACAACTGTTTAGGGGCATCTTGCTGGCTCAGTTGGTAAAGCATGTGAGTCTAGATCTCAGGATCATGAGTTCAAGTTATGTTGAGTGTACAGCTTAATAAAAACAATTACTGTTTAGTTCTGAATGCATGTTATAACTTGTTCTGAAGTATATTACTAGTGAGTTATCGTTTTAACACTGATATTAAAATGTCCATCATTTGTAATATTTTTTTTTCCACTCCTGTCATTTCAGGGATGGGGAAAGACACCATAGTCATAAAAGGAGAAAGCAAAAAATATAAATGAGGTATTTGTGCATGTATTAATTATGCTTATGCCATGATAACCAATATGCCAATATTTTAATTACAATTGCTTTGAGTAAAAGAATGTGTTTCTGTGACTTGTTTAGTGCTCAGATTATTGATTTTCAGTAAGTACTTATGTTTCTAACCATGAGTACACTATCATGCCCTATAATTTTGTTTTACTTATATTTTAATAGATGATTGCTTCCTATTACTGATTTTGTTTCATTCTTTGTTATAGTTTATCAGAATTCTTTAATTAAAGTCAGTACTTAAGCTATATAAATAATACACAAATACATTTGCATTAAAAAAAAATTAAACCTTTCAGTTAGGTTAGTGTCCCCTTGGAACACCACCTATAATCCCTGTGGCCACCTCAGGAACTACTATTTACCACTATACTGGTAAATTGTAATAGGGAAAGACGATTTACATATCTGTCAGAAGGGAAATAGCCTGGTTAAATAAAATATGGAATAGTCATGTGATTACTATATTGGACCTAAAAGAAACTTTATCTAGATTAATATGGATAGATCTCAGAAATATAATGCTGAGTGAAAATAACAAGCTGAAGAAAGATAGATACAAGTTATATTTATGTACAATATAATACTATACATTTTCTGTGACCATATATGTATGTAAATACATCTTTAAGGGTTTAGAAGAACCCATACCAAATTCATAATAGCGATTATTTGGGGGAAGAGTTATAGATGGGAGAGGTTAGGAGTGAAAACCAGGATTGAGAAGGTGGTCGAAGAAGATTTTAGCTTTATCCATAATACATTAATTTTTAAAAATCAGATGCTTATGTTTCACTTGTTAATTAAAATTAGATTTTAATTAAAATTAAAAATACACTGTATTTTCTTTCATGTAAATCATTTTTATTGAGGTTTACTGCTTCTATAAAATAAAATACATCCGTTTTAAGTGTAAGTTTCATTGACTTTTGACAAACTTTTACCCCTGCCAACAAAATCACCTTAATCAAGATAGAGAACATTTCCATCATCCCCAAAAGTTACCATATGCCCCTTTTACCAGGCAGTTTCTCTGCCCCCCCTCTAGGCAACCACAGACTGCTTCTTGTTGCTGTTGATTAGATGTATCTTTTTTAGAATTCATATAAACAGAATCCTACAATACGTACCTTCTTCTACTCCACGTGTTTTTAGATCAATCCATGTTGTATGAATCAGTCGTCCCTTTCTTTTTCTTAGTATATTCTGTTGTTATGATGGATCACCCAGGTGAGACTTAAGCATTAAATGTTAATCATCTCATGTCTAATAGCAACATCGTGATTCTTGGATACCCAGGATAAAGACTCCAAGGTGGGTTCCAAATAGAAATGAAACTTTAATTATTTCAGTAAGTGACTGATAATGACACAAAGGTTGACTGGATTTAGATCAGATTGGCTGTTAGGCATCAGGTATGAGAAACAACTCTCAGATTTATAAGATGGAAATCAACTGTTCACTTGCCAATTTGAAGTCTTACTACTGCTGTTGTACTTAATTTCTAAATATATAAAATTCA
Source organism: Lynx rufus (assembly GCF_022079265.1). Lineage (NCBI taxonomy): Eukaryota > Metazoa > Chordata > Mammalia > Carnivora > Felidae > Lynx > Lynx rufus. The sequence goes on from NW_025814878.1 coordinate 125,535,568, forward strand.
GATATAAAAATCTTAAGGATTTTGGCATTATAATGTTGAACCATGTAAAATTGCTGCTTTTGTGGGGCAAAACCATTTGAATTACCAGCAATTTTATATATTGTAACTTAATTTATCATTTTGTTTTTCAATATGATTTCATTGATTTTGCTGAGTGGAAGAAACCGAAGAGTAAGATTGAAAGGCATACTTGGGTTTCTAGTAGAAGAGAGAAATAAGTGGAAAGGAGAAGTGGGGTGGTGGGATTGGGGAAAAGTAGGATAGTATGGAAAAATGTAACCAGAGTGCCCGTTTTAGCAGCACATATGCTAAAATTGAAATAATACAGAGGCTAATACAGAGAAGATTAGTATGGTTTCTGGGCAAGAATGACACGTAAAATGTAACCAGGGTTCTTTACAGATTTTTAAGTATAATATCAACTACTGCAAACTATCCATTAAAATATAGATGTAGATGATAAGAGGCTTTGTTTGATCCTTGCATGTTTCAATTTTCCATGCTTGCCTCTTTGTGTTTCAGACTCCTTCACTGGATTATGGCTCCTTGAGAGCAGGTTTTACATTTTTATCAATATAACCCCCCACAGTGGTTGTCAATTTATTATCTTAAATTTTGACAAAAGCATTTGCAAGCCCCTGTCATTTAATATCTAATTTTTGATTCATAAAGTACTGATACTAATAATTACTATAACTGTTACCCATTTTACCTGTTTATTTAATCCTATTTCTGATAGTACCTTCTTGCCTACATTTATGATCTACTGGCTATAACAGTATTCTCTCCTGAAGTCTTTTAAAAGCACTAAGGATAGCTAACATTTATTGAGCACTCACTATGTAGCAGACTCTGTTTTGCACATACACAAACACACACACACACACACACACGGTGTATGTAACATAAAATTGACCATTTTAGCCAATTTTTTATGTTTATTTATTTTGAGAGAGAGAGAGAGAGTGTGTGTGTGTATATATGAGTGGAAAGAGAGAGTGTGTGTGTGTGTGTGTGTGTGTGTGTGTGTGTGTGTGTGTGAGTGGAGGAGAGGCAGAGGGAGAATCCCAAGCAGTCTCTGACAGCCTGTGCGAATGGACCCCACGAACTGTGAGACCATGACTTGAGGCAAAATCAAAGTCTGACGCTTAACCAACTAAGCCACCCAGTCTCCTCTACCATTTTAGCCATTTTCAAGTGTATAGTTCAGTGGCATTAACATTCATGTTGTTGTACAACTGTCACTGCCATACGTTTCCAGAATGTTTTCATCATCCCAAACTGAAAATCTCTACTCATTAAACAGCAACTCTCCGTTTACCCCTTCTCCCAGCCCTTGGTAACCACCACACCACTTTCTGTCTCTAGGAATTTGACTATTCTAGGGAAGTCATGTAAGTGGAATAATAGAATATTTGTTTTTTTGGTGTCTGGCTTATTTTACTTAGTGTTTTCAGGGTTCATCCATGTTGTAGCATGTATCAGCATTTCATTTCTTTCAAGGCTAACTAATATTCCATTGCGTGTATATTCCATATTTGTTCGTCATTCATCTGTTGGTGGATGTTTGGGTTATTTCCAACTTTTGGCTACTGTGAATAATGCTGCTGTGAACATGGCTGTACAAAGATCTGTTTGACTCCCTGCTTTCACTTCTTGTAAATGTGTACCTAGAATTAGAATTGTTGGGTCATAAGGTAACTGTGTTTAATTTTTTGAGAAACCACTACACTGTTTTCCACAGGGTCTGTGCATTTTACATTCTGACCAGCAATGCCCCAGAGATCCAGTTTCTCCACATCTTTGGCAACACTTGGTATTTTCTGGTGGTTTTTTGTTTTTTGGTAATAGCCATTCCAATGGGTGTGAAGTGGTATTTCATTGTGGTTTTGATGAGCTCTTTATATTAAACATATTTAGTTCTCAGAAAACACTCTGACACACCACTAAATACTGATATTATCACCATTTTAGAAATGAGGAAACTGAAGCTGAAGGAACTCAGTAACTTTCTCTCATTCTCAAAGACAGTGGTGGAGCTGGAGTTCTAGTCTAGGCAGTCTTGCCCCAAGGTCCGTGCTCTTTCAGTATTTCTCTCTCATAATTACTCATGCACTGCTTCCATCTCCGACTAGGTTTTAAAATTTTTTGAAAGTAAAATACATAATGCTTATCTTTGAATCCCCAAAGTGCTTCGTATGATTCCTTGAATAATGTAGGTAATAAATGTTTGTGGATGAGAAAATTTAGGCATAGAGATGCTTAATTATTTTCCCAACATCATACAAACAACACAACAAAGACTGGAACTAGAGCCCCTGCTCTTAACCACTATACAAACTTTTATTTATTTATTTTTTTTTTTGATTTTTATTTGTTAAGTAATCTCTACACTCAACATGGGGCCCGAACTCACAACCCCAAGATCAAGAGTTGCATGTTCCATCAACCAAGCCAGCCAGGCACCCCTATACAAACTTTTATTAACTGTGGATACTTTTTAATGGATTCCCATCATGTTAATGTCTGCCATTTCATAGCAGTCTCTGTATATCCACCAAGTTCTCTGAACTCCTTTATAAAATCCAAAAAAAATGAACATTTTGCCGCCTGCCATTTTGTTAAATTCAAGCTGATCCATAAATGAACTTGCTTTGTATCTTGATACCCTTTAATTGTGCACCAAAGTTCATTGCATCAATCAGCTTTACATTTCACATGAACTCATAAAAATCAAAATCTCACAGCACCTCCCCAAATTAAGACTGCTTGATAGTTAAATGATAGATTCTTAGAGAAATCTTAGCCAACGTAAGGAAATTGGAAACAACTGAGGAAAAACTCAGACCTGCTTAATCCCCTGTCTGCTGCTTCCCATTTCCTGCTTATCTTGAGGAGGAGGATGTGGGTATGGTTTTTCAATCTATCATAGGATAATAGTGCTAATGCTGAAACTCAAGAGAGAAGGGATCTGTGAGCAGAAAGAAATTAAGGAAGCTTCTCAAATATTCAGTCTTGGTTGCTTTAATGTACTTGTTGTCAAGGTGGCTGCTGTGCAGAGCCCAGGACACTGATTACATTCAATAGGAAACTTAACTCATCACTCAGAATTTAATTAGATCAATGATCTCCAGGTATTGGCCACTTTTGAGTAAGGCTGATTGGATAATCTCAGGCCTTTTAGTGAAAATTAGTTGTCAAATGGTAAATTTTACATAAGATGTTTTAAATTGGCTTTGAAAAATATTTTCTAATCACCTATATATTCTATCACACAAATATTAATACTATAAAAGTGTGTGTAGGGTTTTTACCCATGTCTTTGAGGATGCTTTCTTTTAATGTTTAGTGAGTTCATAAAGGTCCAAGAGGTCTGATGTAAAGCTTTGTTGCGTTGAGTATAAAACAACAAAATCTACTTGTAGTTGTTTGAGTATATTTATAAGGCTAATTTTATGTAGCTTGCTTTTGAGTTGTTATAATTGAGCCAGCAGGTGTGTTAATTACTAAACTAAACCTCACTTATTTGTTACATTAATGATTGTACTTCCTACTCTGGTCACAAAATTTGGGAATTTGGTGTAATGGAAAGTCCTCACAGCTTTTGGATATTTAGATTGGGACCAGGATTTGTATTTCTGTCTTTCAGGAAAGAAAAAAGTAAGATTTGTCGGATGTAAGGGGCTGCATGCTAGATTCATCTTTACTGAGTAAGTTGAGTCAGTTTCCATTCAAAAAACCGGTATGGCCACCTAAGAGAAAGGATGCTGCCATAAAATAGAATGTAAACTTCTAAGCTTATTTTTAGTTCTTTGGTTTAGTGATAAAAGGCAGGAGGCACTTCCACTTTAAAAAGTTGCTGCACATAACATCTGGACACTATTAAATTAAGGAAGGCTGCAGGCTCCAGAGAGTCCTGCCTTCTGAGGATCATACCTTGTGGCACCAATTAAGGGATTTGGGGTTGGGTTGCTTGAGTACTGTGTTTATGAGGCTCGTTTCCCATAATCATGGCGCTTTGGTAACCCAAGTTGTTCTTCCAGCTCGAAGTCATGATTCCTCTTTTAGAATGAGAAAGCTAATTAAGGGGAGATTTAGGGAATACAGAGAGATGGGCTTTATTTGCTGTTGCTGACACTAATATAAATGAAACACTTTTAAATAATAAATTCTTCACATAATGGAAGGAATACCCTATCAAAGGGACCACTGTGATGAGTCAGATGGATACAGTATAGGTCTGCCTCTTTCTTCACTGTGACCCTGGGTGAATTAATCTTTCCATGCCTCCTATTCCTCATCTGTAGATTGAGAGTAACAGTATGCTCTCAAGGGTAGCTCAGAGGTTTCAAGATAATGTGATTTGCTTCACCTGGTGTCTGATAGATGTTAAGTACTAAGTACCTGCCATTATTATTTGTAGCATACTTGTGAATATTTTCTTTCTGCTCTGCCTCATATGTCTTGCTTGGCTTAGAGACCAACCTCTCTTAGGCCTTCAGAATTCTGTCTGACTATAATATTGGCACATAAGCCAATACATCATTGAAGACTCTGTAAAGAAGTGTATATAGGGAGGTGCTTCACATTACCTACCTCCAGGGTATATATACAGCTGGTACGCACCTGAATGGCTGACCAGTGTAAAAATACTGAAATGCTTCTAAACTGCCTAGTAAATAACTGCTGTCTCCCATTTCGCCCTCTTGCCATAGAGTTTCCTGACTCTCTCCTAGGCACCGCCATGATCCAACAAATAAGGGCTGATGTCTAGCACAGCTGTCAGCTTCAGCGTACCCTGCTCCAGAGCTAAAGCTGGTTGGTGGCTGTTCTGATTAATTGGTGACTATGCAGTCAGCCTCTTCCCCAAATAGAGATAACCATTGTTAGCATGGAATGTATTATTCCATTTCTCACTTTTCCCTATATAGTATGCTCTGTATGTAGGTTGTGGCATTGTGGGAATACCAATCGTGGACATGGTTACACATACTTAAATCAGCCACAGCTGTCTGTAGACAACAGTAGCACAAGTGTGGAAGGGGGAATTGGAAGTATATTGTTGTAAGGGTTTCACACTGTACATGTATAATAGTATTTGAATACAGACTGTGGTAAGTAAATATATATAATAACCCCCAGAGAAGCTGCTAAATAAATAAAACACAGAGGAGTAGCTAATAAGCCATAGTAGGGAGGAAACAGAATCATTAAAAACAATCTAAAAGAAGATACAAGGAAGAAGAAGAAGAGAACAAATAAGACAAATAGAAAACAAATAGCAAGAGGGTAGATTTAAACCCACTCATACTGACCTTATTAAACATTAAGTGTAAATATTCTAAATACTCAAAAGACAGAGATTGTCAAGTTAGATAAAAAGGCAAGACCTAGCTATATGTTGTCTGTAAGAAACCCATTTTAAATATAAGGATACGAGTAGGTTAAAAATAAAAAGATAGGGAAAATGTGTCCTGCTAACACTAATCAAAAGAAAGTATATTACAATCAAAGTAGACTCAGAATAATGAATGCTACCAGAGATGAAAAGGAACATTTCAAAATGTCAAAGAATTCAGCTCATCAAGAGTATGTCACAATCCTAAATATATGTGCACCTCATAAGAGAGTTTCAAAATACGTGCAACAAAGATTGGCAGGACTGAGGGAGAACCAGGCAAATTCACAATTACAGTGGAGATTTCAACTCTCCTCCCTCAGTAATTCATAGCACGGGCAGCACGAGTGAAGAGCAGAAGAGAAGAGTTGCACAACACTGTCAACCAACCTGACCTGACATTTGTAGAACACTCCATCTGGACAACCAGCAGAATATTCTTTTCAGACACACTTGTGATAATGACCAAGATCACATTCTGGGCCATAAAACAACTCTCAGTACATTTGAAAAGATTGAAATCATACAAAATATGTGCTCACATATGACCACAACAGAATTAAACTAGAAATCCATAACAGATATCTGAAGAATCCTCAAACATCTAGAAACGAAACAGCCTACTTCTAAGTAACTAATGGGTCAAAAATTATAAGGCAAATCAGAATGTATTTTAAACTGAATCAGAATAAAAACAACATCGAAGTTTGTGGGAAGGACATTTATGGCATTAAATGCTTAACTCAGAAAAGATGAAATCTCACATTAATGATCTAAACTTCCACCCGGAAATAGTAGAAAAAGATCAAATTAAACAGAAGGAAGGAGACAATAAACGGATGTCAATGAACTAGAAAACTGAAAAGCAGTAAGGAAAGTAAATGAAACCAAAAGCAGATTTCAAGAAAATGTTGAAAAAAATTGACAAGCCTCTAGACAGATGGACCTAACCAGATTCTAGCCAAGAGGAAAAAAAAAGACACAAATTACTGATACCAAGAGTGAACATGGAAATGTTGCTATAGATTCTATAGACTTTAAAATGATAAAAAGGAAGGGGTACCTGGGTGGCTCAGTCGGTTAAGTGTCCAACTCTTGATCTCCGCTCAGGTCATGATCTCACAGTTTGGTTTATGAGATCAAGCCCTGTGTTGTGCTTTGCTCTGACAGCACAGAACCTGCTTGGGATTTTCTCCTTCCCTCTCTCTCTACTTCTCCCCCACTTGAACTCTCTCTGAAAATAAATAAACACTTAAAAAATGATAAAAAAAAGTATTATGAATAATATGCTAATAAATTCAATACCTTGGATGAAATGGATAAATTCCTTGAAATATACAAATCACTTAGGCCCACTTGAGAAGAAACATCATTTGAAATCATCTTATATCTATTCAGTAACTACATTGAATTCAGTTAAAAACTTTCCAACAAAGAAAACTTTAGTCCCAACTTTCCAACAAAGAAAACTTCAGTCCCAGGTGGCTTCACTGGTAAATCCTACCAAATATCTGAGGAGGAATAATACCAGTTCTTCACAAACCCAGATAATTGAGGAAGGAAACTCCCAGCTGTCCCCCTGATAGCAAAATCAGACAAAGATCTTACAGGTAAACTGTTGACCAACAGATCTCATGAGCTTAGACACCTTAACAAAAAGTTGGCAAAGTTTTGCAAACAAATGAATCCAGCAATACGTTAAAAAAAAAAAAAAAAAAAAGCAACAATGTATGATCAAGTGAGTTTTATTCCAGGAATTTAAGGATGGTATATTGAACATCATTGAACATAAAGGTAATTCACTATATTGACAGACTAAAAAAGGAAAATCCTATTATCCTTTCTAGATGGAGGAAAAGCAGATGATAAAATTCAGTACCTATTCATGGTTTTAAAAAACAAAACAAAACATTGTCCGCAAACTAGAAATAGAGGAGAACCTCCTCAACCTGATAAGGGACATCTACAAAAACCCTGGATTTAACATCATAATTAATGGTTAAAGAATGAATAATCTCTTAAGATTGGGAGCGAGACAAAGGCATCTGCTCTGCCCTTTCTGCTCAATGTTGTACCAAGGTCCTAATTGGTGCAATAATGCAGTAAAAAGAAAGAAAGTGTATAGATTAGAAAAGATGAAGTAATGTTGTATTTATTCACAGGTGACATAATCCTCTATGTAGAGTCCTGTAAGGAATTTATTTTAAAAAATCTAGAGCTTATTTAGCAAGGCTATATAGTCAATATACAAAAATCTTATAATTTTTGTATGCTAGTAATGAAAATTAGAAATAGCATAAAAAAACATAAAATATATGTAGAGAGGTAAAATGTGTGTAAGACCTGTACACTGAAAACTATAAATCTTGCTTAGAGAAATTAAAGAAAATTTAAATAAATGGAGATGCCATGCTCATAAATCAGAACACTCTAAATGTAACATACCAATTCTCATTAGATTGAACAATAGATTCAATGCAAGCGCAATGAATTCCCAGCAGGCCCTTTTTAGAAAAAGCATAATGTATTTTTTATTATAAAGTATACATAACATTTATCATTCTAACCATTTTTATTTTATACGTTTATTTGAGAGAGAGCACATGCACATGCAAGCAGGAGAGGGGCAGAGAGAGAGAGAGAACCTCAAGTAGGCTCCGCCCTGTGAGCGCCAAGCCCAAAGTGGGGTTCCATCTCAGGAACCTGTGAGATCACGACCTGAGCCGAAATCATGAGTCAGACACATAACCAACTGAGCCACCCAGTCACCCCAAACCACTTTTAAATATACAGTTCAGTGGCATTAAGTACATTTACATTGCTGTGCCACCATTATCGCCATCCGTCTCCAGAACTTTTTCATTTTCCCACACCAAAATTCTTGTACCATTAAATAGCTCCCTAATTCCCCTCCCCCAGCCTCTGGCAACCACCATTTCACTTTATGTCTCTGACTTTGCTACTCTAGGAATCTCATTTATCTAGAATCATGGAATATTTGTCCTTTTGTGTTTGGCTTATTGCACTTAGCGTAATGCCCTGAATGTTCATCTATGTTGTAGCATGCTAGCAGACTGGCTGGCCTGCTTTGTTTCTTTGTTCCTTTCCTTTTCTCATTCTTCCTTTCTTCCTTTCCCTCCATTCTTTCTTTCCATTCTTTCATTGAAAGACTGATTTAAACATTACATGGAAGGGGTTCTTTCCATTCTTTCATTGAAAGACTGATTTAAAAATTATATGGAAGGGGTTCATGGGTGACTCAGTCGATTAAGCATTCAGCTCTTGATTTCAGTCCAGGTCATGATCTCACAGTTTGTGAGATTGAGCCCTGCATTGGGCTCTGTGCTGACAGCACGGAGCCTGCTTGGGATTCTCTCTCCCTCTCTCTCTGACTCTCCCCCTGTTCACTCTCTCTTAAAAAAAAAAAAACCAAGTGTGTGTGTGTGTGTGTGTGTGTGTATGGAAATGCAGTGTGTGTGTGTGTGTGTGTGTGTGTGTGTGTGTGTGTGTGTATGGAAATGCAGTGGACCTAAAAGAATCAGAACATTTTAGAAGGAAAAAGGATAAAGTTGGAAGACTTATACTACCCAGTTTCAAGATTTATTATGAAGTTACAGTAACTAAGACAGAGTGGTATTGGCATAAGGATAGACATGAGTAGAACAGAAGAGCAAATCCAGAATTAGATGCACAGAGATGTGACCAGTTGATTTTTCATAACCTACTGAGATTCAGTGAGGAAAGGATAATACTTTCACCAAAATATGCTGGAACAACATGATATCCATATGAAATGTAATGAACCTCAATTTTTATCTCATACCACATCAACCTGAAGTTTATCATAAACTTACATATAAGAGCTGAAATATAAAACTTCTAAAAGGAAACATAGCAGAAGTTATTTGTGACCTTGGGTTAGGCAAAGATTTCTTAAATAGGACACATAAAAGAAGACAGAGAAAGCCATTAAGTTGGATTTCATCAAATTAAATGTTTGCACTTGAAAAGGCAAACTGTAGAATGGGACTAAGCATTCACAAAACATGTAGCAGACAAAGGACATAGCTAGAATTATGTAAAGAACTCTTTTGAAACAACCTCCCAAAAATGGACAAAAGATTTGAGTAGACCCTTGACAAAGGAAGATACATGAAAAACAAGCACATGAAAAGATGCTGAACGTCATTACTAAGGGAAATGCAAACTAAAACCACAATAAAATAACACTACACACCCAAGAATGGCTGAAATTAAAAGACTGATAATATCAAGTGTTGCTGAGAATGTGGAACGACTACAATTCTCGTTTAATGCTGGCAGGACTGTATAATTGTACAGTCATTTTAGAAAACTTAGAGTGTTTTTTTCTTCTTTTTAAAAGTTAAATGTACATTTACCATACAGTCCAGCAGTCTTTTTCCTAGACTACTCCTAGAGTGTTTCTGTGTTACCAAGGATGAAACATATCCACACTCAGACTTGTTCACAGATATTCATAGCATCTTTATTCACAATAGCTCCAAAGTGGAAACAACTGAAATGTCCATCCGCTGGCAAATGGATAGGCAAATTATCTGTCCATTCAATAGAATACTACTCAGCCATAAAAAGGAGTGAACTACTGATACAGCAATGGATGAATCTCAGAAGCATGTTAAGTGAAAGAAGCCACACGTAAGAGTATATATACTATATGATTCCCCTTATATACAGTTCTAGAAAAGGTAAAACAGTGATAAATCAGTGGTTGCTAGGGGTTGGCGGGAGGAGGAGACTATAAAGTAGCACAAAGAAGCTTTTAGGATGATGGAAATATTCTTTGTCACTATTGTGGTGTTGGTTATAAGACTGAATACATTTGTTAAAACTTTCCAAATCACACACTTAAAATTGGTGAATTTTATTTTATTGAAGCTATGCCTCAGCAATGGGAAGAGAAAAAAAAAGGAAAGAAAGAATATGATAGCATCCCCCCCTCCAGGAGCTCCCAGTCTATGTAGGGAGTCAAGATAGTCTGGAAGAAACTTAAGGCAACGAATGATTAGGAGTCAGGTATAGTTCAGTTAAACATGTTCTATCATGCCTAGGACTGGTAGCTGTAACCCCATGCCCTGGGATGGTTATCAGTAATGCTCGGTTATGCCATGAGGGAAGCAAGTCCAGCTTCCTTCGAGGAAGGAATTTAAGAGACTTTCTTCTTAACAAGTCAGCCTGTCTTACTTTTACAATCTGGAAGGACTCTGGACTCTTCCCTGGGTAAGGCACCTTGAAGCAACTGTACTTTGACTGGAATATGTACAGTGTATCCAGCCTGGTGCTGGGAATTTGAAAGAAACACACTTTAGGACAATCACTGGGAGAATAGAAACCAACAGTTGAGAAGTACTGGGAAGTTAACAGTATAGGTGAAGACACAGACTACATGTGGAAAATGGTGTTATTCTTCATGAAGAGTATTTGTGGGCATATGCCTGTGGGTCATGGGTTTCGAGTAGCAGTCTATTGGAGATGAAGTACCAAACTTAGTGGTTCTAGTAATAACCCTGAAGCAGAAAGAAACTAACTCTGAGGCCGCAAAGAGAAAGGGATCTAATTTGAGATGGATGCTGAGACTTAAAGAGGTGGAAGGAAAAGAAAGAATTTTCTCCCTGTTACAGGAGATATATGTGGACAACCCACTTGAGAAAATAGCCCCATCTCCTAAAAAATATTACAGGTGTAAAGAGTTTGATTTCTTCAGAGAAAAAGTAGAATTTGGAGCCAAGGAGGCAAAACTGATAGCTTTGTTGAATCATGGTTTTATCAAGAATAGATACATTTCCCATTATTTTTTGCCAGGTTAGAGTGTGACTAGTGTATACAAGGCAAGTTATTCCAGGAGATTCATGAAAAAAGGTCTGCAGCTTTAGATTGTTTTATTAGAGGTGATCATCAAAGACAATGATTAGGGAGGATGTTGACAGTGAGGGAGGCTGTGCATGTGGGGTCAGGATGTATGGGAGCTTTATACCTTCGCTCAATTTTGTTGTGAACCAAAAGTGTTCTAAAAAATAAAATCTATTTTTAAAAACAATTATTTGTAAATGTGGCTTTGTTTGACAGGGTAAGAATTGAGTTTGGAAATTTTCAAAAACTTCTTGGAGGTCAGTTTTCTGAGTAATATATAAACATAAAAGGAACAGTGTGCCATGTTTTTCTGGCTCCAGACCCACTTCTTTTAATTGAAGCACATTAAAAGTCAAAATGAAAGAGCAAGTCTTGATTTCAGAGCATTGGGCTTTCTGAGTTAGGAAAAGCTGGTGAGCTGGTCTCTGATGAAGGGAATAGCTGCTCCCAGGAGGCTCTCCCGCCATCTCACCCTTCCTTACCTGTCTCACTCGTCAGTGTAGGGCCTGTGGCCCAGCCCCTGTACTGTGTGAGGAGAGGGGTTGAGCAGCACTGGGTATCATCCGGGTGCCTGAGGGAATTGATGGAGGGAGTGGGGCACAGGTGAGCAGACAGCAGCTAACTGCCTCTCAGAGCTCAGACAGGACAGGCAGGCCTCCAGATTTGGCATCTCTTAGAGGGTCATGGAGGTGTTAACCATTGTTCTTTTACCAGGAAGCTGCAATGAAAAGGGTCAGGACTTCTGGCCTCCTCTTCAGTTCCCCGAAAATTCTCTAGCTATGGGAACATTCCAGAAACTGTCAGGAACATCACTGAGACACACATCTAGACCGGAAGTGGAGGCTGGTAATAACAGCAGTAGCAACAACAGCAATGATGACGGCTGTCATTGGGCACTTGTTCCGTCCGAGTACCGTGCACCTAACATGCATTACTTCACTTAATCCCCACAACACCATACGAGATAGGAACTGCTATCATTCCCACTTAACAGATAAGGACCCAGACTTAGAGCTCCAGGGACATGTCCAAGACTGCGCAGCCACCACAAATCAGAGAAGTGACCCCAACTCAGAAGTGTTTACCTTTGGAACATCTGCCCCTAACCACCGTACTTACTGTTGCAGTCATCTGAAAGTGATCGCTTGCTTTGCTTTGGTCCGGAGTCAAGGTAGATCGTGCCTGATCTGAGGGGACTGGACCAGAGAGGGGCTCAGGAGTGTGGAAGGATTCAATGCCCTTGACAATGGATGTGGGCTGGATGTGACAAATCAGAGGTATTCTCTTATCTCCAGATGTGTCTGCCTCGCCCAAATTCCCATCTTCCCAGCATGGCCTGCAAGCAAATAAATGTCTAATGTCTCATTATCAGAACTCAGAGTGCAGTTGATTTACACGTTTTTAAATAGTATGTGTGAAAGTAGGCAATGACCATACTGTGCGTCTTGTACCCTGTTCAAAGCCTTACCCATGTGGAACTGAGCCTTCTCTGGTGATCTGTGAGTGTGGCAAATCCTGCTACAGAAAGAAGAACGATTTACAGTAATGATGCTAGAGTCTGCTAGAATGCAAGCTCTATGTGAGCAGGGATTTTATTTGTAAAAAGTTGTATCTCCAGGATCTAAAACATGTAGGAAGTGTTCAATACATATACGTTTAATAATAATTACTAACTCTTCAAAGTACTCGTTCATCTACTATAATACTTGAGCAGGAAGGATAGTTTCTTTTTTTCTTTTTTAATTTTTTTGTTCCCCTCGCATTGTTGAGAAGGTGTGAGGAAATTGAGCCTTAGGAAAGTTAAGTGAATTATCTTGGTTCCAATAGCTAATTAGGAGAAATAGACTGGGGCCCTGGCTTCCCATTTCCTATTCTGGGTTCTTTCCTACCATTATCAGTCTCACTGGAATATGTTGTTTCTGCCCATAGTGGGTTATGCTTTTATTTCTGTGATTTCTGCTTTGGGTCTACTGGCTCCAGGGTTCAGAGGAAACATGGTCATTTCCTGTGGCCAGTTTTGACTGTGGTGAGCTACATGGGCAATGTTCAGAGTGACCACCATGGCATAGTGACAGCTGGGCATGCTCACGTCTTTCTGAACAGAATAGTGCTGTACTTCATTGATTCTAATATAAATACCTCTCTTACTTATTTTAACATCTCTGAAACCTGGGGCATCTGGGTGGCTCAGTCAGTTAAGTGTCCGACTTCAGCTCAGGTCATGATCTCGCGGCTTCTGAGTTTGTGCCCCACGTTGAGCTCTGTGCTGACAGGTCAGAGCCTGGAGCCTGCTTCGGATTCTGTGTCTCCCTCTCTCTCTTCCCCTCCCCTGCTTGCACTCTGTCTCTGTTATCTCTCTCAAAAATAAACAAACGTTAAAAAAAATTTGTTTAACATCTCTGAAACCTGAACAGGTTTGCAATCACTGTTGTCACGAAAAGACATTGAGTTTTTCTAGAGAGGATATGTGTCTGCTTCTGCCAGTGCCCTAGAGGTGCTATCACCCTGAGGTCCTTCAGATTCAATTCTTTGCTTGAAGAGAGCTCAATGCAGACTGTCAGGGTGATTTTTCCCCCTTCCTTCATCCAGTACTGTGGCTGAGCCTTGCTGTCCTATTCTGCGGGAGGAACACTCTTTGGTTGGTGTTTGAGTTCTGTCTACGTGGGTGTCACCTATTATTAGACTTGCCATTTGGGATACTTTTCTTTCTTAACGGTACATAAAATAATGGGCCTCTTGTGATTGATGACTCTTAGACTTGATGACATATGGAGCTTCCCTTTACTGAATTCTTCCTATTCATGAGACACTTTGCATACATGTCTTAGGTTCCTTGGAAACAGTGTCTGAGACTCAGATTTGATGCTGAGCGTGCTCTCAGGATCTGCACCTGTGGGATGGGGAAGGAAGCCTGACTGGCCAGAAGGGGAAATTTAACTCCAATGCAGTCAGGACAAAGGCCTTACCTGATCCTGGAGGGAGTAGGGATTCTGAGACTGGGATGATCCTTCAGAGCTGTCTCCAGCTGGGGCAAACAGCAAGCAGACCTTTATACTCCCACATCCACCATTCACTGGGTGCAAGCTCCACCTTCTACTCAACACCCTGGATGGTCTGTAACTTTGGACGCGGTCTCCCTTGGGCCAAAGGCAATCTGGGGGAGTATGTCAGATAGTGGTTATCATCTGGTGGCTGGGGAAAACTGCCTCCATTCATAGGGGAGATCTGGGTGGCACACCACAGCCAGCAGCACATATATCATCTCATTCACTCTTCACCCTATGGGAATTACTGTCATCGTCAATATCCAGTATGCAGATGAGGACACTGAGGCTTGGAGAGATTGAGCAGCTAATGTAAGTTGCAGAAGATTCATATCCGGTCCTGACATTAAGACTCAGCTCTTGACCATGAAGCTTGAGGGCTGCACTCTTGGCATCTCATAGTACATTCATTGGTAGAAAAGAAGGAGGGAAATGTGCATGTCTGGCCATAGTAAGAATTTCTCTGTTGGAATGAAAAAAACAGTAAGGCTAGGTTTTACACAGAAGTGCACAGGAGGTAGCAGGGACTCACTATGGTGATGAATGGGGGCGGGGGTGGGTGGGCAGCCAGACTAGCTTATTGCTCTACACTCCATGCAGTCTATGCCTATGTTTTTTAATTTTTTTTTTACATTTATTTATTTCTGATAGAGACAGAGCACAAGTGGGGGAGGGGCAGAGAGAGAGGGAGACGCAGAATCCGAAGCAGGCTCCAGGCTCTGAGCTGACAGCTCAGAGCCCGACGTGGGGCTCGAACTCACAAACTGCGAGATCATGACCTGAGCCGAAGTCGGACGCTTAACCTACTGAGCCACCCAGGTGCCCCGGTCTATGGCGATGTTTTATCTCCTGCCCTCATATTCATGGAAGGTGCTAGAGAAAGTAGCTTAGTCCACACTTTAGAAGTGAAATCATTAAGGCCAGGGAAGATGGTAGTTTGCCCAGAATCATTCGAAGGGGTGACTTGATGACAAGGGCACAGATGTGTCACCTTGTCCCTGTGCTCCCCATGTGTATCCCAGTGGAGGCTTCTTTTTTTTTTCCCCCAAAGATTCTATTTTTTTTTCCTATTTATTTATTTTTTTTTTGAGAAAGAGCGAGCAGGGGAGAGGGGCAGAGAGATCGACTGAATCACTAAGCAGGCTCCACCCTCAGCACAGACCCCAACACAGGGCTTGATCCCACCACCCTGGGATCATGACCTGAGCTGAAATCAAGAGTTGGATGCTCAACTGACTGAACCACCCAGGTACCCAAGAAAGATTTTTTTAAGTAATCTCTATACCCAATGTGGGACTTGAATTTACAACCCTGAGGTCATGCTCCACCCACTGAGCCAGCCAGGCACCCCCACCAGTGGAGGCTTCTTAACGGGAGGGTGAGATGTTGTCCCCTTCACCTTTGAGGTGAGCAGGGCAGATGATGGTTAGATGAAACTTTTGTCTCCTCACCCGCTTGGAGAAGCCAATGTCACCAGTCTTGAAATTGTCCATGGGAAGCAAGAAGTAAAGCATTTCAGAGAATTTCTGAAATTTCTAGGGCTCTGTTGGCTTGCTTAATCATTAAGAAGGAGCAGTGTATTTGCAGGGAGGAAAAAATTTCAATGAATCTGATGTGAGAGCCATAAAAGACAACTCTTTTAGTTGAAAGGAGCGTTCTTTTACTTTTTGTAGGAATTTCACTTCCTCAGCTGCTTTGCAAACCAGCTACTTCAAAAAGCCATCTGTGTTATTGCTGGGTAGATAACAGTGGGAGACATTCCTGTTTGGGGACAAAAGTCACCTAGAAGAAAAGAAACAGGTTAGCTGTTCCCTTTTATTTGATTCTTCCCTATGCCAAGAGGGAAAACAGGTATCAGTTTTCATTGTTTGCTCTAGCTGGTTACAGGCCAGTGATGGGTTCTTTACCTAAACTCCCTGGGTTGGGTGTGGGGGATTGGGGCTCATTCTACCCTCCTTCTCATTTGTCTTCCTGCACTGTAGAGGCTAAAAGCCATGCCTCTGGTTTGTAGCAAGGGTTAACAATGAGATTGCGGGCTTCCAGTCAGATGGGCCTGTGGGCCATCTGCAGGTAGGAGTGAATGCAGCATAAGCTGGCATCCCAGGCAGGAAGCAGGGCCTGTGTCCTGCAGGTTTGGTTCTTGGGGAGATTTCCTGGTGTTTTTTGAGCCAAGGGCATTTCTCTCTGGAGAAAGCCACAGTAGCAGTGGCTTCCTTATCATTGAATCTCTGCTAAGCCGTGTGATCCTGGATCTTCGTCACTCAGCAGCTTCCTGATTCCCCAGCTCCTGGTTGTGGCCTAGGTGGCAATTCTCTTGGCGGGCCAGTTCTCAGGTGTTGTTCTGGGATTTATTCCTGAAAAGCCAGCCTGGGGCCTGTTCCTCCAGCCTTTTTCAGTAGTTTTGTAAGCACCTAACCCCTTAATTAATAGCATGCACTGTCTTAGGCCATTCAGGTTGCTGTAACAGAATGCCATAGACTGGCTGACTGAAATAACATTTAGTTCTCACAGTTCTGGAGGCTGGGAGGAACAAGATCACAGTGCCAGCACATTCAGTGTCTGGTGAGACCTGGCTCGCTGTGTCCTCACATGGTAGGAGGGGCAAGGACTCTCTGGGGTCTCTTTTATAAGGGCACTAACCCCATTCACGAGAGCTCCACCCTTGTGACCTGATCACCTCCCAAAGGCCCCAATGCAATTACCGCAAACGGGGGATGAGGTTTCAACATATACATTTTGTGGCAGACACAAATGTTGTCTTTAGCATGCATCTTAGGATTGATGCCTCTTAGACTTGAAATATGGTAGCTTCTCTTTCTTGAGTGCTTTCTACTAAAGAGGCACTTTGCATAGATGTGTTGGGTTAGGTTCCCTAGGAGCAGAGTTTCTTCTGTGGGGTGCCGAACAGCAGCTGAGGCACGGTTGTATTTGACCTTTGTAACTACCCCACGAGACAGGTACTGGCTGGTCCCAGTTTCACAGCTGAAGAAACAGAACTCACATGGCTCGATTGACTTGTCAGTGGGAATGCCGGTTGCAAGCCCAGGTACATTCCCTCCTTACTGCGTCACCCCATCCTGCCTTGCATGGACTACATGGTCACCTGGTATTTGCTTATCCTGTTTCTGGTATAACATATTTGCGAGAGAAAAATGACAGCAAACTCATCTTCCAAAGTACTTCATTAAAAAGAAATTTTTTTTAATGTTTATTTATTTTTGAGACAGAGATAGAGCATGAATGGGGGAGGGTCAGAGAGAGAGGGAGACCCAGAATCCCAAGCAGGCTCCAGGCTCTGAGCTGTCAGCACAGAGCCGGACGCAGGGCTCAAACTCATGGACCACGAGATCATGACCTGAGCCGAAGTCGGACCCTTAACTGAATGAGCCACCCAGGCGCCCCCTGCAGAGTACTTCATTTTGTGTTGTTATTCGAAAAGTATCTTTGAAATGAAATTTCTTAGTTTTCTGCTATAAGCTTCTCCACAAATGTATGATACTCATTTCCTCCTGACTGCAATTACATTTCTTGTCTTTCCTTTTAACAGAATCGGGCTCATTCCCTGAGTCCCACCCAGAAGGCTTCCCACTCTCTTCACTGAAACATGAAAACAGCACCTCTATCATCTCATTAATCATTTAGTGTATATTTTCAGGGTTCTTTCCTAGATCATAAACGCTTTGAAAACAGGAACAATTGCACTAATATGACAGTAATAATATTAGCATCACTGTAGGGCACCTATTTGTGCCAAGCACTTGATGGGCATGACCTCTCCTCCTCATAGCACTGCACAGTGGACGTCGTCTTGTGACCTTGTCACTTGGAATTTTGAATCTTACTGGAAGGGGGTGAGTGGGTTTTTGTCATGTGTCAACCCTGTGGAAGCCTCCCTGATCACGTCTCCCTCTTCCCACCCTGCAGACATCCACACTCCTGCCTTCTGTGGTTTCCATGTCCTCGTTTCTCTACTGTTGTTCCAAACATGTGCCCTCAGACATTTTCAGTCTTGGCTTTGAGCTGTTCTGCGTGTCTTTTTCCACCACTTACTTTTTCGCTCAACGGTATGTGGGGTGCAGCCTCGCTCCTGTGGGGAGTGTGCTCACGGTCACTCTGGTCTGTGTCCCGCTGTGTGTGCGTCCACACTTCCTCCTGTTTGGGGACGTTTGGCACTCCTGGTGCTTGCTGCCGCAAACACTTTCCTGCGAGTATTCCCTGCTCATCTCCTGGAACACAGGTGAGCACTTCTCCGGAGCACAGACCTCTGGAACCGCTGGGTCTGCGTGATTCTTCCCAGTTCTGTTTGCTGGCAATTCAGATGCATCTGCACCCCCTCCCTGACCATCCTGAGGGGACAGGAGGCCTTGCTTGTGGCCTGAATGTCTGTGGTCAGGTGCCCTGGGGAAGGAGGAGGAGAGGAGGAGGAGAGGAGGTGTGGACGGTACTTCCTGCCGGCAGCCCAGGGAGGCAAAGCAGGGACAGCCTAGCAGGGCGGTGCCCTGGCACCTGCTCTCCGGGGACCTGGAGACCGGGGCCTCAGGCTGCAGCATGGCGACATCACAGAATCCACTGTGTGGTCCCTGCTGGGCTGTGGGACACTAGAGGATGTCACATTCGGAGGCCCTTTGGCCTCGGTTCCTTCGTGGACCCGCACGCAGTAAGCAAAACCGTGTGGCTCTGGGGGCGTTGTCCAAAGCCTGGCTGCTACTGCGTGCTGCTCTGGCTCCTGCTGCAGGGTCCAAGGTCGTCACCCACTGACCCCGGATGTCAGCCCCGGCCACCCTCTGCAGTCACCTCCCTGGCCTGTGTGCTCCCCTGCGGCCTTAGACACTCGCCCAGCCCTCAAGCCCACGGTTGTCCCGTGACCCCTTTGCCCAGGGCTGGCTTTGCCCTTCCTGGAGGAGGAGCCTGTGCCGCGGGCCTGTCACCAGCAGGGCCCGGATGGGTGATGTCAGGGCCCCCCCAACCCCCCACCCTCCAGCTAGGGAAGGGCCAGACTGGGAGGGGGGGCGCTGTGAGCAGAAGAGCCCTGGGGGCTGCCCCTGGGCTGCTCCAGCCTCTCCCTTTGTCGTGGCTGGTGGGGCAGCCGGAGGATGGCTTCCGTGGTCGCGTGGGTGAGGGGAGCTCCCCCTCCTGGGATCCCTTTCTCCCCCATCTTCCCTCCTTGGCCTCGACTCCGCGCTGAGACCTGGCTTCCCCCTCAGCTGCTCCTGTCGCCTCCCTCTGTGAGGGTGACATGAGGCTCCTATCTGGCCATCCACCTGCTGGCGTCTCTGCCCCTCTTGCAGGCCCATCGTGCAGCCCCTGTGGAGGGTCGCGCCACCCCTACGGAGGGTCGCGCCACCCCTACAGCCCTTTAGGACCCCCAGGGGCCTGTGCCGCTGCTCCCGAGGCCGTTCTGCCTCCCCTCTTCCCGGGCCTGGGCGGCTGCTCCGTCCTGGGCCTGCAGATGCGGGGGCCTCTGTGCTCACGGCCTGGCTGTGGGGCCTGTGGCCTCTGTGCTCACGGCCGCTCCTCACAGCGGACCCTCCGCCACAGCTGTGCACTTGGTGACTGCGGGAGGGGTGGTCGCGCTGGGCGTCCCATGAGCAGAGTCTGTGTGGGGACACGTGGATTCCCTCCCTTCTCCCGACTGTCCCCTTCCAGCCTAGCCAGAAGAGGTGGCCTCGGACAGCTCAGGGAGCATGTGGAATTCAACTTTACCTTCGTCTCCTCTCCATGGAGCCCTCGGCTTATCCTGAGAGGAGGAGAAAGAAATGAGGTCGAGAAGACAGTGAGGCCAGAGCATCTCAGATGGAGAGCATATAAAGGAAGACCCTTCGAGGCTGTCGAGTCCGTTGTCCTGGGGAGTTTGGGGAGGGCTCCCTTCTACGGCACGCCCGAGGGGCAATCTTGGACAGCAGGAGAGCAAGATGGAAGGTTCTGCTTGTTCAGCAGGAGAGCGTGAAAGTTCCCCATGAAAATCGTTCACTGTTCTGTTTTGCACATTGTGCTCGTGTCTGTAGAACTGATTCCTACAAGTGAGACTGCTGGTCAGGGGGCATGCTCATGCACACGTTACAGGTGCCCCCCCCCCCCCCCCACGTTGTGCTGGTGTGCAGTGTAGGGCAGTCATGGGGAGACAGACTGCAGCTCAGACAAACCAAGGACTTTCTCCTGGTTAAAATGTCTCACAACCGCTGAGACCGTCTGTGTCGGGGCAGGAAGTGTTCCAGAAGTGCACGGATGACCAGGGTGTTGTGGAGGGGATTACAACGTTGGGAAATGCAGCTTCGTGTCATGCTCTGGAGAACCCCTAGGACTCTCCAGTGTGGCATGTCCCCCAGGGGTGACTCTAGGCCCTGAGCCCTTTCAAATGCAATACATTTTCCTGGTGGGCCCAAGAGGGCTCAGGAGCTTCGCAATATCAGCTGTTGGCCACATTCCCATCCTCCTGCACCTGCGGACTTACAGCTGAGCTCGGCTTACTCTTTGCCCCAAAAGGCGTGCCTACTGTGTCCTCAGCTGGGCTGGCCTGGCCCTGATGCACCTCCCCTGTGGTCTCAGGTGAGACCTGACCTTGACCTGGCATGACCTTTCCCCATAGACCGTGAGGTCTTCCCTGGTGTCTGAAGTGGGGACACTATTGCAGGTAAGGTACAGCCAGTGACAGACTTCAGGTGTAGCTGCTGTCTCTTATGATTGTGGATGGAGATCTTGAGAAACCTCAAAGAAAGGAGGCTGGTTAGTGCTAAGGTCGTTGTGGAGCCCCTGCCCTGTGGCCTATCGTCTGCTCCTTCGTTGGGCCAGCAGCATGATGTCAGGTAGTGGGCAATGGGGCTGGTCATGTGATGTCCCTGCCGCCATTTATCGCACCCAAAAGTCACTTCTCTTCTGTTGGTCTGAACAAAGTCAAACGTTGGTGCATGCGTGAATACATCTGTCTCCCTGCCTGGCTGCCTCTGCGGGTTCCCGGGGAGGTGCTGAGCATGTCCACTGCACAGCTGGGGGCTGTGTGATGCAGGGACATCCATCTGTTGCTCAGGACTATTGAGACAATTCTGCATCTGGCTTTCATTTCCCCACAGGGCCTGTGAGAGTTAACTCATTTTCCTCTGGGACCTCAATCCACTGACTGGCTGTGCTCATCTGCCACTGCCCTCTGTGACCTGCCCACCACACAGCCTTTCTCCTCAACCCCTGGCAACAACCTCTTCAGAGCAGGGCCATCACCTGCAAGGTGGTGGGGTGGCAGGCCTCGCCCCTCGGGGGATGCATGCAGGAATGGGGTACACATCTATTTATAATCTCTACTTCATTGATGAGAAAATCAAGGTGAAGAGCCACAATTCTGCCTATGTCTCATCATGTCTGAGATCTCTGGGTAGAACCAGAATTCCCTACAAGGGGCTGGAAGTGCCTGGCTATCATAGTTCTGATCCTACTGTGGGTCATTAGTAAATACTGGGTGAACGACCTTTGGTCATTATGTTTTTGTGACCCAGGATTTCAGTGTACAAGAAAGCCAGTGTGGCCTTAGGGTCCTGGTCACTGAACACTGGACCTGTGTGATTTTGTGCCACTTTCCAAACATTGGCCGGGGAACCTGAACTGGGCTGGCTATATCAAGATCATAATGGGGGCTAATAAAAAATACAGATTTGGGGGCTCCTCTCTGAAGATCACAATTTACATAAAGTCTGGGATAGGACCTTGGAATCTATATTTTAAGCAAATTTCCCAGATACTTCTGATGTCAGTTAAACTTATCAACTAACTGGATTGAGAAAGCACAGAGAACAAAAGTGGCTAATTAAAGATTGGTAGGAGGGCGTCTGTAGATTATGATGATTTTTCTTGACTCTATGTTAGAGGTTTACCGACAGAAAGGAAAAAGAGAAGCACAATTTTATGGTGTCAGTCACACTGCTTGTGTGCTTTTGTTGGTGTTGTTTAATTAAAGTTCACTGACTCTGAAGGGACTGAATGCAGATTCTTAGATAAACTCCATCTTTCAAAAGCACTGCCTACTAAAGCTGTGGTTCACACACCTCCCTACCCCCTTCACATACAATGTGTACCAAATGAATACAATTTAAGGAGGGAAAACTTTCTGATGAACAAGAAGAGGTCTTGGGTTTGATTTTTGCAGGTGGAAACATAGAACCTTGCCCTGGGCTTAACCTTCAGGTATTTTTCTTGGAAAGGATGGATGAAATGAGTACTTAAAAAAAAAAAAGTTTTAAAAGACTTAAATTTTTTTTAATCTTTATTTATTTTTGAGAGAGAGAGAGTGTGTGAGCAGGAGAGAGACAGACACAGAGGGAGACACAGAATCCGAACCAGGCTCCAGGCTCTGAGCTGTCAGCACCAAGCCTGACACGGGGCTCGAACTCACAGACTGCGAGATCATGACCCGAGCCGAGGTCAGATGCCCAACCGACCGAGCCACCCAGGCGTCCCTTAAAAGACTTTTTAAAAGACTTTTTCACATCTTAGAATGTTTAGGGCTAGAAAAGCCTTTGGAGTTTATCTGATCATTTCTCCCCCCTCATTTTATAGGTGAGGAAACTGAGGTTGCCTCACATATTAGTCTCTCCTAATGCCGACACACAGACTTCAACGACAGAAATTTATGTTTGCACAGTTCCGGAGGCCAGGGAGTCCAAGATCAAGGTTTGGCTATGCGGTTCCTGGTGGGAGCCCTCTTCCTGGCTTGTTGACAGGTGCCTTCTCACTGTGGCCTCACAAGTCAGAGGGAGTGAACTCTGGTGTCTCTTCCTACAAGTGTATGAATCCTATCAGATCAGGGCCCCACTCTTATGACCTCATTGAACCATAATTACCCCCTCACAGGCTTAACTCCAAATGTAGTCACATTGAGGGTCAGGGCATCAACATTTAGATTTTGGAAGACATTATTCAGTCCCCAGCATCCAGCTGGTGTGGAACAGGACCAGGCCTACAATCCAAGTTTCCTAACTTGAAGTCTTACTCTCTTCTGAATACTCATAAATATTACTTCTCTTGATCACACTATTGAAATGGCACCCTTATAGATTTGAGGGAGTTAGTATAGGCTTCTTTAATCATCCATACTGAATCTACTTTGTTGCAAAGCAGGGGTTGGCAAGCCACTCCCCACAGTCCAAATCCAACTAGACACCTGCTGTTTGTGAGCTAATAATGGTTTTTACATTTTTAAATGGTTGGGGAAAAAGTCAAAAGAAAAA
Source organism: Lynx rufus (assembly GCF_022079265.1). Lineage (NCBI taxonomy): Eukaryota > Metazoa > Chordata > Mammalia > Carnivora > Felidae > Lynx > Lynx rufus. Next base: position 125,559,111 of record NW_025814878.1, read on the forward strand.
TAATATTTCATGACATGAAAATCCTATAAAATTCAAATTTCAGTGTCCATAATGACTATTTCTTGGAACACCATTGTACCTAACTGTTTATATATTGTCTATGGCCATATGGGAGCTATAAAAGCAGAGATGAGTACTTGCAACCAAGATAGTATGCCCTCCAAAGCCTAAAATACTTATCATCTGCCCCTTTTTGGAGAAAGTTTGCCCACCCCTGATCAAAAAGGTTGGGTTTTGTTTCTAAAAGAATGACTAATTGTGTGTGTGTGTGTGTGTGTGTAAGTGTGTGTGTGTGTGTTTTAAAATAAGTAACAGCGTCTTCCAGCTTTTATTCTGACAATATTCTGGGTGTCCTTTCTGGATGTCCATGTAGCATATCCCTATAACCCCAACGCTTTTGTGGGGCTAACCTCGTAGATGTTATATTGGGCCCCGTGCTCAGGAAGAGAATCTGTGCTTGGGGTTCAATGCTCTGCCATTGTCGTTCTGAAATTCTTAATAGCTTTTATCATTGAATTTGTGTCTTGTTAGAGTAGTCCTATGGGACACTGGGGCTTAGAGCCCTGGTTCACTCTCACCTCCCACCTCACTGAGACAGCCCCTCATTCCCAACCCTGGCCCCATGAGAGCTTGGGCGCCTTCACCCCAGTGTTCCTATGGGAGTCAACAGTTGACCAGTGACCATCCTCATGACTGAAAACAAATAAAACCCATTATGACGGGTCAAGAAAGAGATCATGAAAGACAGGAAAAATCTTTTTGGTTTGCCTGCTTTTTGAACAAGGGCTCTGCATTTTTATTTTTCCCATGGCCCTGCAAATTATGTAGCTGCTCTGTTCTTATGACTCATAGCCTAGTGGTTTTATTGAATATAAAGAGCTATTTGTCCAAATCAGAGAATGTTATAACACATAAAAAGGGAGATAAATTACACTTGTCTTTGCTCTTTTATTTCCACTCCCAGTATTAGCATTTTAAAATAATCACTCTTTTGATTTACTAACATTCTTTAATATTTATTTGGCAATGAATCAAGGCATTCGTTTGGGAATTAAAGACTAACATCATCAAAAGTTATGAATTTTCCTCTTGGTACAGAGTTTAGCCATATTACAGATAATTAATAAATGTTTCTTTTTATGGTCTTTCCATTTAATAATGATCAAGTGATACACGACTTTACTGTTTTGAGAAAAAAATGCAGAAGTTTTAAAAAACAAGTTACTTTTGATGAAATGAACTATGCATAACTTGAAGGACAACTGTTTTTTAATAACAACTTTGATATATTAGAGATCAAACTAAGTGCCTACAGCAGGAGCATAGCACATTTACACATTCATATAATAAGCTCTCAGAATCTCATTGTCACACAGCTTCCCAGGCAATTCTGATGAAAAGGTCTGATAGTTGTTCACTGGCCAGCCTTGGAGAACCACTGCCTGATTCATCGATCCATTGGCTTAAAGGGATCATGTTTTAATACAGTTCATCCTTCTTCAGGGGTCTTAAAAATTGTGATCTTTGAGGGGCACCTGTCTGGCTCAGGTAGTGGAACATGCAACCCTTGATCTCAGGGTTGTGAGTTTGAGCCCCACATAGCCTGTGGAGATTACTTAAAAAAATAAAATCTTTAGGGGCGCCTGGGTGGCTCAGCTGGTTAAGCGTCCGACTTCGGCTCAGGTCATGATCTCACGGTTTGTGAGTTTGAGCCCTGCGTTGGGCTCTGTGCTGATAGCTCAGAGCCTGAAGCCTGTTTCAGATTCTCCCATTCTCTCTGCTCTTCCCTGCTTGTGCTCTGTCTCTGTCTCTCAAAAATGAGTAAACGTTTAAAAATAATTTGAAAAAATAAATAAAATCTTAAAAAAAATTATGATCTTTGAGGCAATTGTTTGATTAGAGGTTGGGGGAAGAGGGAGAAAGAATTATCTAGAAAAAAACAGCTTGTTTCAATTATTCCTTAGAGGGGAAGGGATGTATAACAAGTAGAGAAGATTTCTGTTCATAAAGGACCCAGATGAATAAACATGGTATGTTTATGCTTTTAACAAACATATGTTTAGATGAGTGAATTTTTAAATAATTTTGAGTTTTGGTGTGCCTGGGTGGCTCAGTTGGTTAAGCCTCTGACTTTGGCTCAGGTCATGATCTCACAGTCTGTGAGTTTGAGCCCTACATCGGGCTCTTGTGCTGACAGCTCAGAGCCCGGAGCTGCTTTGGATTTTGTGTCTCCCTCTCTCTCTGCCCCTCTCCCACTTGTGCTCTGTCTCTCAAAAATAAATAAACATTTAAAAAGTTTTCTTTAATAATTTTGAGTTTTACTTTCATGTTAGAAGCTCATATCTTTCTCTATTCATTGGTCTTCCAGGGAAGAAGGCAACAATTCATGAGGATTCTTGATTATTCTTGATTATTAAGCAATTGGGCAATGATTCTTGATTACGGGGCAATTGGGCAATGCTTTTTCATTATTAGACAGTTCAAGATTTTACTAGTCAATTTGTAGTTGATATACATTTCCTGCTTCTACTCCCATAGCGTACTTCACCCCCATCAACATCCCCATCATAAGCAGTGGCAAGGGATTAGAAATGAAATACAAGCACATTCAGTGTTGCTGTGCTCAGCTTAGGGTATAATTTCAGGATGCACTTAATATAATCAGTGTCTTTGTGGTTGTTAATGCTCTCTGGCTTTAAAACGAAATGCAAAGCAAAACTCATAATCAGATAGCAGTCAATCACACTCTAGAGAGAGTTTGCATAAATGTATTCTCTCTGCTGGGTTTTGAAATTTTGGAACATATCCCTCATCATAAAATGAAAGGATTTGCCTACCTTAAAGGTCTTAGGTTTCAGAATGCAGATGATGGTATTGGAGTGGGTTCTGATAGCATAGTAATCATACTACCCTTGCTTAGGCTGGCTCTAAGCCTGCTCTGGTCATTCTGAGGTATGTAGGGGGAACTGGTTTCTTCTGTCTGTCATCTCTCTGCTTCTGTGAAAGGACCAGGATAGAAGTAGGGGACAGACTTGGCTGCTGGAGCATCAGGAAGTAGAAGCCAGTTAGGGCTGGTACCAGCTGTGACCAAGAGCAATTTACCTTTGGCTGTGGGGTAGGTTCGTAGGGACCTCTGGATTGGAGGCGTTGGACCTCTCCAAAAATATGTATTAGCCACATGGCATTAAGAGACACTGTAGTTTTGGGGGCACCTGAGTGGCTCAGTCAGTTAAGCGTCCGACTTTTGGCTCAGGTCATGATCTCACAGTTCGTGGGTTCAAGCCCCGTGTCCGGCTCTGTGCTGACAGCTCAGAGCCTGGAGCCTGCTTTGGATTCTGTGTCTCCCTCTCTCTCTGCCCCTCCCCTGCTCACACTCTCTCTCTCAAAAATAAACATTAAAAAAAGAGAGAGAGAAAGAGGGAGAGATACTGTGGTTTTCTATAAAGTATGAAGGCCAAACAGAAGATTAGGATTTAATTCCAATTCTTTTACCAACTAGCTTGGCTTTAGGCAAGCAGTATGACTTCTATGAGTCTTACTTTCCTTATCTGTTAAAAGGGGAATCTCTAAGATCCTTCCTGATGATATTAGTTTAGGTCTATTATCCTATTAGGAAAATGGCCATTATCATCACTGATCAAAAATACTGTAGGATTAACAGAGCATGAAAAGAAATACTGAAAACATGATTTGTTTGCAAGGTATAATAAAGAATACATCTGGTTTTTGTCCCCACTTCGTGGCATAGAGCTTCAAACCCCTGGGAACTTCCAGAGTGACAGGAGTGTCTTTGTTATGCTAAGGAGACAGTTCCTGGTGGGTCCCAAGGTAGCTTCAGGACAGGATCTGGTCACCCGAAAAACCCACCACTTAAGAGTTGGAACTTTGGGCCAGCCTGTCCTCCACTGGACGGGAAGGGAACTGAAGATTGAGCTCAGTCATGTGGCCAATGATTTAATCAATCACGTATAATAATGAAGCCCCCTATAAAAACTCTGGACATTGAGATTCAGTAGAGCTTCCCAGTTGGTGAACATGTTGGTGTCCTGGGAAAGTGGCGTGGCTACATTCCATGAGGAGAAGGCATGGAAGTTCTGTGCCCTGTCCTGTCTTCTCTGTCTTCCTGCCCCCAGACCTTGCCCTATGCGTCCCTTCATTTGGCTGTTTTTGAGTTGCACCCTATATGCTAAACTGTAATCAGAAATGCATGTGGCCTGGGAACCCACCTTGTGGCTGGCATCTGAAGTGAGGGCAATCTTGTGGAGGATGGAGCCTTTAAACCTGTGTTAGTGTGATATTAACTGCAGGTAGTATCAAAATTGTGTTGCAAGACACCCACTTGGTGTTGGAGAGTTGGTGTCAGTTTGCCTAGAATTAACATGAATTATAATATTTTATATGGACTTTCCACCTTTGTGCTTTATTTCAGTAGAGCCAAATAATGACTGTATTTGTAACTGCATATGATAATTTATATATTTAATATAAAATTATTTGATTACAGTCCTAGACTCTGTTCATGGATACCCAGCCTTTAGTTTATGTTCATTTATTTTGGTCATCTTCTTACATAGTATGTTCATGACTTAGAAAGGAATAAACAAATAAAACTGAGGGAGTGCTTTAAAAAATTTTTTTTTGGCTTAAAAAAATAATGCATAAGTCCTCAGGTATAAATGCAAAATTATTAATTGATAATTCAGATGGTAGATGTCAGTGTAGAACTAGAAGACAGAAGTGTTTGGAGAAAGAGTCCAGGTTCTGATGATTTGAGAAGGAAAGTGTCTGTGATAGAGACTAGATGTGTTCATCAAACTCGATTTTTCTCTACTTCCTGGGCACGTGAGAAGATTTCCCAGATGTTTAACGGTTGTGTTAGGACCATATGAGTAGTTTTGGCCAATGGGTTATGAGCAGAAGGAACAAGTGTCTCTTTGAACCAGAAGGCACTTAATGAGCAGGTGTGAATGCTCCATGTCACGTCAGACTCTGAAGCAATGTTACTATGGTGGCATCATGAGACGCAGATCGTCTGGCGGCCCGGATTGCTGAGTGACTACAGCACGTGGGATGTGCAAATGAGGAAGAAATAAATCCTTGTTATGTGAAGCTACTAATAGTTCAGGATTAATTTGTTACCATAGCACACCCTAGGTTATCCTAACTAATGTAGTGGCTTTGGGTACATACTTTTTTAGCATGGCTCTGAATACCTGTCCTGGGTTGGGCTCTTGAATGAATCGTGAGATTCTTGGTGGAAGATCTGAGCTGATGTAAAAGAACAAAGAGGCAAATGTTATGACGTGTGCATGTTAGAAGCAAGGGGCACTATTTAGCCAGGGTTACATGTTGGTGTTTCACATAGTGACCAGATATTTGAGCTGCAAAGACCCTTAGGGATCATTCAGCTCACTAGCAGACATCACTGGTTGCATCCCTAAGTCCATTCCTCACCCTTGCTTTCCTGCTTACAGAGCTCATGTGCTCAGGGAAGGGACTCCTTGGCTCCTTGGTCTAAGCTAGTCATGTGACCTAACACCTTCCCCCATTGATTTAGGAGTGGTCATGTGACTCTGTTCTGGCCAGTGTCACATAAGAGGCCGTTTCCTGGGGGCCTCCTGGGGAAGGCTTTTCTTGCTCTTAAAAAATGATATGTTAGAAAAAGCATTCACTTTTGTACCTCAGCACATGGCTGTGTGAAGCATGATGCTTGGGACATAAGATGAACCCACATACTGAAGGCTGCAGTGTGGTGAGAGCTTTGGTTCTTGGTGACAGTGTTGAGACTCAGAATGAACCAATCCTGGAAGAGCCCCGCATCTGGACTTCTCAGTAATCGAGATGCTGTGTCATTGTTTTTAAGTCATTGTCACTTGCATCCCCAAGCCTACTATCTGGTGTGCCTACTCCCATCACCTGACATTTTACAGGTGGAATTCTGCCATGTGTGGACTTTAACTCTGTTTCACTATTTGTAAGTTCTGGAAGAAATCTGTATATAAAATGTTATCACTGCTCTCGGGAGGCTCAGTTCGTTAAACATCCAACTTCAGCTCAAGTCATGATCTCACAGCTTGTGGGTTCAAGCCTCATGTCGGGCTCTGTGCTGATAGCTCAGAGCCTGAACCTGCTTCAGATTCTGTCTCCACCTCTCTCTGTCCCTCCCCCGCTCATGCTCTCTCTCTCAAATATAAATAAACGTTAAAAAAATTTTTAATGTTATCACTGCTTAAAAAAACAGCTTTATTGCTACAATTTACATACCATATATAATTCTCCCATTTATTTTATTTTTTTTTTTTAAATGTTGCAGTTTTTATTTTTTTTATTTTATTTTTTTTTTTTTATGAAGTTTATTGACAAATTGGTTTCCATACAACACCCAGTGCTCATCCCAAAAGGTGCCCTCCTCAATACCCATCACCCACCCGCCCCTCCCTCCCACCCCCCATCAACCCTCAGTTTGTTCTCAGTTTTTAACAGTCTCTTATGCTTTGGCTCTCTCCCACTCTAACGTCTTTTTTTTTTCTCCCTTCCCCTCCCCCATGGGTTCCTGTTGAGTTTCTCAGGATCCACATAAGAGTGAAACCATATGGTATCTGTCTTTCTCTGTATGGCTTATTTCACTTAGCATCACACTCTCCAGTTCCATCCACGTTGCTACAAAAGGCCATATTTCATTTTTTCTCATTGCCACGTAGTATTCCATTGTGTATATAAACCACAATTTCTTTATCCATTCATCAGTTGATGGACATTTAGGCTCTTTCCATAATTTGGCTATTGTTGAGAGTGCTGCTATGAACATTGGGGTACAAGTGCCCCTATGCATCAGTACTCCTGTATCCCTTGGGTAGATTCCTAGCAGTGCTATTGCTGGGTCATAGGGTAGGTCTATTTTTAATTTTCTGAGGAACCTCCACACTGTTTTCCAGAGCGGCTGCACCAATTTGCATTCCCACCAACAGTGCAAGAGGGTTCCCGTTTCTCCACATCCTCTCCAGCATCTATAGTCTCCTGATTTGTTCATTTTGGCCACTCTGACTGGCGTGAGGTGATACCTGAGTGTGGTTTTGATTTGTATTTCCCTGATAAGGAGCGACGCTGAACATCTTTTCATGTGCCTGTTGGCCATCTGGATGTCTTCTTTAGAGAAGTGTCTATTCATGTTTTCTGCCCATTTCTTCACTGGGTTATTTGTTTTTCGGGTGTGGAGTTTGGTGAGCTCTTTATAGATTTTAGATACTAGCCCTTTGTCCGATATGTCATTTGCAAATATCTTTTCCCATTCCGTTGGTTGTCTTTTAGTTTTGTTGGTTGTTTCCTTTGCTGTGCAGAAGCTTTTTATCTTCATAAGGTCCCAGTAATTCACTTTTGCTTTTAATTCCCTTGCCTTTGGGGATGTGTCGAGTAAGAGATTGCTACGGCTGAGGTCAGAGAGGTCTTTTCCTGCTTTCTCCTCTAAGGTTCTGATGGTTTCCTGTCTCACATTTAGGTCCTTTATCCATTTTGAGTTTATTTTTGTAAATGGTGTGAGAAAGTGGTCTAGTTTCAACCTTCTGCATGTTGCTGTCCAGTTCTCCCAGCACCATTTGTTAAAGAGGCTGTCTTTTTTCCATTGGATGTTCTTTCCTGCTTTGTCAAAGATGAGTTGGCCATATGTTTGTGGGTCTAGTTCTGGGGTTTCTATTCTATTCCATTGGTCTGTGTGTCTGTTTTTGTGCCAATACCATGCTGTCTTGATGATGACAGCTTTGTAGTAGAGGCTGAAGTCTGGGATTGTGATGCCTCCTGCTTTGGTCTTCTTCTTCAAAATTCCTTTGGCTATTCGGGGCCTTTTGTGGTTCCATATGAATTTTAGGATTGCTTGTTCTAGTTTCGAGAAGAATGCTGGTGCAATTTTGATTGGGATTGCATTGAATGTGTAGATAGCTTTGGGTAGTATTGACATTTTGACAATATTTATTTTTCCAATCCATGAGCAGGGAATGTCTTTCCATTTCTTTAAATCTTCTTCAATTACCTTCATAAGCTTTCTATAATTTTCAGCATACAGATCCTTTACATCTTTGGTTAGATTTATTCCTAGGTATTTTATGCTTTTTGGTGCAATTGTGAATGGGATCAGTTTCTTTATTTGTCTTTCTGTTGCTTCATTGTTAGTGTATAAGAATGCAACTGATTTCTGTACATTGATTTTGTATCCTGCAACTTTGCTGAATTCATGTATCAGTTCTAGCAGACTTTTGGTGGAGTCTATCGGATTTTCCATGTATAATATCATGTCATCTGCAAAAAGCGAAAGCTTGACTTCATCTTTGCCAATTTTGATGCCTTTGATTTCCTTTTGTTGTCTGATTGCTGATGCTAGAACTTCCAGCACTATGTTAAATAACAACGGTGAGAGTGGGCATCCCTGTCGTGTTCCTGATCTCAGGGAAAAAGCTCTCAGTTTTTCCCCGTTGAGGATGATGTTAGCTGTGGGCTTTTCATAAATGGCTTTTATGATCTTTAAGTATGTTCCTTCTATCCCGACTTTCTCAAGGGTTTTTATTAAGAAAGGGTGCTGGATTTTATCAAAGGCCTTTTCTGCATCGATTGACAGGATCATATGGTTCTTCTCTTTTTTTTTGTTAATGTGATGTATCACGTTGATTGATTTGCGAATGTTGAACCAGCCCTGCATCCCAGGAATGAATCCCACTTGATCATGGTGAATAATTCTTTTTATATGCTGTTGAATTCGATTTGCTAGTATCTTATTGAGAATTTTGGCATCCATATTCATCAGGGATATTGGCCTGTAGTTCTCTTTTTTTACTGGGTCTCTGTCTGGTTTAGGAATCAAAGTAATACTGGCTTCATAGAATGAGTCTGGAAGTTTTCCTTCCCTTTCTATTTCTTGGAATAGCTTGAGAAGGATAGGTATTATCTCTGCTTTAAACGTCTGGTAGAACTCCCCTGGGAAGCCATCTGGTCCTGGACTCTTATTTGTTGGGAGATTTTTGATAACCGATTCAATTTCTTCGCTGGTTATGGGTCTGTTCAAGCTTTCTATTTCCTCCTGATTGAGTTTTGGAAGAGTGTGGGTGTTCAGGAATTTGTCCATTTCTTCCAGGTTGTCCAATTTGTTGGCATATAATTTTTCATAGTATTCCCTGATAATTGTTTGTATCTCGGAGGGATTGGTTGTAATCATTCCATTTTCATTCATGATTTTATCTATTTGGGTCATCTCCCTTTTCTTTTTGAGAAGCCTGGCTAGAGGTTTGTCAATTTTGTTTATTTTTTCAAAAAACCAACTCTTGGTTTCGTTGATCTGCTCTACAGTTTTTTTAGATTCTATATTGTTTATTTCTGCTCTGATCTTTATTATTTCTCTTCTTCTGCTGGGTTTAGGCTGCCTTTGCTGTTCTGCTTCTATTTCCTTTAGGTGTGCTGTTAGATTTTGTATTTGGGATTTTTCTTGTTTCTTGAGATAGGCCTGGATTGCGATGTATTTTCCTCTCAGGACTGCCTTCGCTGCGTCCCAAAGCGTTTGGATTGTTGTATTTTCATTTTCGTTTGTTTCCATATATTTTTTGATTTCTTCTCTAATTGCCTGGTTGACCCACTCATTCGTGAGTAGGGTGTTCTTTAACCTCCATGCTTTTGGAGGTTTTCCAGACTTTTTCCTGTGGTTGACTTCAAGCTTCATAGCATTGTGGTCTGAAAGTATGCATGGTATAATTTCAATTCTTGTAAACTTATGAAGGGCTGATTTGTGACCCAGTATATGATCTATCTTGGAGAATGTTCCATGTGCACTCGAGAAGAAAGTCTATTCTGTTGCTTTGGGATGCAGAGTTCTAAATATATCTGTCAAGTCCATCTGATCCAGTGTCTCATTCAGGGCCCTTGTTTCTTTATTGACCGTGTGTCTAGATGATCTATCCATTTCTGTAAGTGGGGTGTTAAAGTCCCCAGCAATTACCACATTCTTATCAATAAGGTTGCTTATGTTTATGAGTAATTGTTTTATATATTTGGGGGCTCCGGTATTCGGCGCATAGACATTTATAATTGTTAGCTCTTCCTGATGGATAGACCCTGTAACTATTATATAATGTCCTTCTTCATCTCTTGTTACAGCCTTTAATTTAAAGTCTAGTTTGTCTGATATAAGTATGGCTAATTCTCCCATTTAGAATGCACAGTTTGATGGTTTTTGGTATATTCACAGAGCTGTGCACCCGTCACCACAGTTTTTGAACATTTTTATTACCCTGAAAAGAAACCCCTGTACCCATTGGTGGTCACTCACAGCTTGGGCTGTCCTAACAAAATACCACAGACCGAGTGGCTTAAAAATAGAAATTTATGGGGGCGCCTGGGTGGCTCAGTTGGTTGAATGTCCGACTTTGGCTCAGGTCATGATCTCACGGTCCGTAGGTTCGAGCCCCCAGTTGGACTCTGTGCTGACAGCTCAGAGCCGGGAGCCTGCTTGGAATTCTGTGTCTCCCTCTCTCTGCCTCTTCCATGCTCATGCTCTCTCTCTGTCTCAAAATAAATAAAAAACATTTAAAAAATTAAAAAAAAATAGAAATTTATTTCTCACAGTTCTGGAGACTGAGAAGTCCCAAGATCAAGGTGCTGGCAAAGTAGATTTCATTTTGAGGTTTCTTCTCTGGGCTTGTAGGCACTACCTGTGTGCTCATGTGACCTGTTTGTGCACGCTCAGAGAGAAAGAAAGCAAACTTCCTGGTATCTCTTCATAGGAGGGCCCTAATCCTATTGTATCAGGGCCCCGCTCTCATGGCCCCATTTAATCTTAGTTACCCCCATCCCAGTCCTAATCTTCAAATATAGTCACACCGGGAGTTAGCTTCCATCTACGAATTTTGGGGGAACACTATTCAGTCCATGTAGTACTCCACATTCCTTTCTCCCTGCCCCCACCCCTGGCATCCACTAACTTGCTTTCTGTTTCCATAGAAACACTGGCCATCCATTGTTTCATAATTGGTTTGTTTTAGGATCCCGCTGCTCCCTACCCAAATTCAGAACAGGATGGACAGAGGGGCCAGATGGAACAGTAATGTTGTCTTTATTAATGCTGATACTCTAAGAAAACACAGCTGAAGTATGGGGGACCCCGATGGCATCCCACCCCCAGCTGTCCACACAGCTGGGCAAATGCACACCCCTCCGTCAGGCCCTGTTCCCGTGCAGCAGACACCGGCCTTGTGCAGGCGGGGAATCCCCAGCTCCTCCTCCCAAGCTCACCCATCAACCCGGCGTGTCCCTAGGAGGAGTGTAAGGGGCAGAAGGGGACAGAAGATTTTCCCATGGAACCTTCACAAGAGCCACACCCCAGCAGCAGGGGCTATGACAATTTCACTTTTAGAACTTCCCTTGTGTCTTGATTTGTAGTCATTTAAAAACTCTCTCAATTCCATGTTGCAGTAACATTCGCTCCCTGAGGTGTGTGAAATCCACATTCCTAAAGCTAAAGCTACACGTCAGTCTGTGGCCAGGACCCCTTCCCTCTCTTGCCGTGGGCAAAGGGTACAGGCATGTCTTTCCCCTCACAACACCGTCAGCCAGTGGTTTGAATTCCATTCAGACGTGGACGCTCTTCCAAGGCCTCTCTATTCTCAGAGATGATACTGCCCATGGGTGGGGCAGGGGCTTTCCACCCTCTGTCCTGTGAACGCTCGCTCCCAGCGGGCCTCTGAGTGCTTGGGTCCTCATCCCAGCTTTATCTTGTTCCTGAGTGAGTATCTGACCCGTGCTAGGAAAATACTGTCATGTGCTGATCTCAGATGGCTGCACAAAAATCCAGAACTAAAAGCAGACACTGTCATGCCTAACACAGCTTATCAGGGTTGATTTTCTGTACACATATTTATCTATTTGCACATAGTTGTTACCCAGGTCAATCTTGTCCTGGTAGCAAGGCACTTAGGTTCTTCCAGAAGGACTGCTTTGATAAAGAAGAGCGAGGGAGATTAATGAAAAAGGCATTGATTTTCTCTCCTGAGGCAATAATCCCAAAGATTCTTTGTCTCTTGGGGGATGGAGTCATGGTGCTGGCCATAGAAGTGAGGCACAAGAGAGGAAGTCTGGTCTGTGTCTTACACCGCCCTTATTATCTCCACACTCACCCCTGTTATCTCCACATCCACTTCGCCCACACTCACCTCTATTATCTCCACACTCCCACGCCCGTTACCTCCACACTCACGCACCCCCACATCTTCTCACCGTGAATTCTGGAATTGCCAATCCTACAACACGAGCCAAAGAGACTCTGACTCTTCACGCAAATTTAAAAATGCAAGAGGTGGTGGTAACTTTGATAACTTTAACTTTTTCTGTGTACAAGACATCTTCTTCCTGCTTTCCTGGAGTTATTACGCAGTTCTTGAGGCAGCCTCACTTACACTGCAAGTTGCCTCCTGGCTCAGGGCTGTGGTTTGTCCTCTGCCTTTACGTCTTCCAGTTACTGAGTTACTGAGACTATTCCTAAAAATCAGAATAGGTTCCACCTCTGTAATTGCTTGGTGTCGTTTAATATTTAATACACACATTACTCAAGATTAATGTGTGTATTATGACTCAATACGCTTAATGTGTGTATTAATTACTCAAGATTAATGTGTGTATTAAATATTAAATGTTTCACCCTTACTTTCCGAGTTCATCTTCCTACTTAGTACAAGGGCACCATGTCAATGTGTGTCTGTGTGTGAATGTATACACACATATGCACACTCATATACACTGCTGTGGCAGATTTATTAAAGTCTTACAGATGGGAGTTCAGATTGGATTCCTGATAAGGCGCCGGGGCCATCATGATGAGGGAACAGACACTTCTGTTCTTCCTCTGACGACTGAATGTGTCACTTCTCTCCTTCTGCCTCTAGTCCTTTCCCTAAAACACCTTCATACCCACCATTCTCTGTATTCAGAATGTGCTGAGTATGACCAGAGGAAAATGATTCTCCGATCTCCCTCTGAATCTGGCTAGATAAAATTGTCTATCAGGGAACATCTCCAGTATTGAAATTTAATTCATCCCATAAGGGTCTTCTCAAATGACTCCCGACCTTTTTGGCCAGAGCCATTTCCTGGTGGTGTTGCTTTGTATTATACTCGCCAGAAATCAAAATGCCCCGAATGAGTCTTCATCCTCACGCTCGATGCCTCTTTGTTGAATGACGGCAGGGATGTCGTCCCCCCGGACAGAGTCAGTGCCTGGCTCTGTGTCTTGCTCCTTGATGATGCTCGGTTCAGATTTCTGCAAGAACGAGTAACTGTTGACATGGCACCTGCTGATATTCCGAGCCCTGGAATGAGGGAGAAGTCCCCGTTTGTGCCTCAAGGAGGCTGAGGATGTGAGAGGAGACACAGATACCAAGCAAGGGAACCAAACATGTGGGTGAGCCCTCTTTGCATGATTTCCTCCAAATTTTATTCTTGCGCTGGTTTCATTATGCCACAGAAGCACTTATTCGTGCAAACTACCTCCTTCTGATTGCCTGATACAAAAAGAGTTTTACGTTACACAAACACCTTTTCCACATATTGTAGGAAAGGTGAGAAAATACAAGCAAGGCCCCCCGAAATCACGTGTAGCCTAACTCTGCGTCTCAGAGATTCTACTGCTGTGTGTGGTGTGGTCTTTGTCGCTCCCCCTCTCCCTCCTCCAGCACACACACCGAGCACCCACTGTGTCTGTGCCTTGTTCCACACACCATTCCGGGGACACACCAGTGAACCAGAGAAGGTCCCTGCTGTCATGGAACTCACAGTCCACAGACTGGACAAAGAAGAAAACTTTCAGGGATGCACAATCCTGTGCAGACAATCGGTGTGCCGTGATAGTGATGGACTGGGTGACAGCTGTGGTCGGGAAGTGAGGAAGGCCTCCCCCAGGAGGGGACGTTTGACCCATGACCTGACTGACAAGGGGCTGCTAGCTATGGGCAGATGAGGTGCGGATGACGCATTCCAGGCAGAGACCCCCCAAGGCAGGGACCAGGCTGATGCGGCAGGAGATTGCTGAGTGAGGGGGAAAGGAGCCAGTGGTGAAGGCTGAGCAGTCCTGAGGGGCCAGACCTTGAAAGGCAGACCGTGACCTTACAGGCTACGGCCCTGAGTTGGGATTGGATTCAGATATTTGAAATATTCTGGTCTCTGAATGGAGAATGAATGGAGGGCAGGGAGGGGTCAGAGAAAATCAGGAGAGGATTGCATTAGCCCAGGTGAGAAAGCAAGGACCACTGTTCTTCTGGTGTTTGAAAGAAAAAATGGGCATACTTTTATTTATTTATTTATTTTTATTTTTATTAAAAAAAAACTTTTTAATGTTTAGTTTTGAGAGAGAGAGAACTAGTGGGAGAGGGGAAGAGAGAGAGGGAGACACAGAAACCAAAGCAGGCTCCAGGCTCTGAGCTGTCAGTACAGAGCCTGACATGGGGCTCGAACCCACCAACTGTGAGATCATGACCTGACCTGAAGTCAGACGCTTAACTGACTGAGCCACCCAGGCGCCCCAAAAATGGACATACTTTTATAAAACATCTTTGTATAGACTTAATGTATTTTTGAATGACCTTATGCTGTTTGTATAACTTTTAATCCACCACTAAGCTTCCTATTCATATTATGAACACATTTCTTTGTCATTTGATGTTCTTCAAGACACCATTATAAATGGCTAGTCATTATATTGATATGTAACCATGATACGCCCCAGCCTCATGAATGGATTTGTGATGACAAAGAGAAGGTGTGCATTGGACTCTCAAGGTCCCATGAGACTAGTAGACCGGGAAAAGAACAAATACATTTAAAGTAGATTCTCAATCACAGTCATCATAATGGTAATAATAGTTACCATTTACTAAGTGATTACTATGTGCCTGGTTCTGTTCCACTGCTTTACATGTATTAACTCAGCCAGCCCTCTTCAGTCCTAATCTTTATGAGGAAGGCACTCTTATTCTCATTCTTTTTTTTTAATTTTTTTTAATCTTTACTTATTTTTGAGAGAGAGAGACAGAATGCAAGCAGGGGAGGGGCAGAAAGAGAGAGGGAGACCCAGAATTCAGAGCAGGCTCCAGACTTTGAGCTGTCAGCACAGAGCCTGATGCAGGGCTTGAACTCGTGAAAGTGAGTGTGTGACCTGAGCTGAAGTCAGATGCTTACCAACTGAGCCACCCAGGGGCCCCCCCATTCTTTTTTTTTTTTTAGTGTTTATTTATTTTGAGAAAGAGAGTGGGGGAGGGGTAGAGAGAATCCCAAGCAGATTCCCCACTCGGTGCAGAGCCCCACGCGGGGCTCAATCCCACAATGGTGAGATCTACCTGAGCAAAAATGAAGAGACCCTTAACTGACTGAGCCACCCAGGCACCCCTATTCTCATTCTTATTTTATTGATGAGAGCAAGAAAGCACAGAACAGTAAGTCTATGTGAGGTATTTATCTTATCAGTTGATCCAAACGAAATTTCGTTTCTTTTTTAAAAAAGTATGACAGCCAGAATGTGAAAGCAACCCAAGCTCCCGCTGACAGATAAATGGATACAGAAAATGTGGCCTTACGTACAACGCGATATTATTCAGCTTTAAAAAGGAAGGAGGTTCTGACACATGTTACAACATGCATGAAACTTGAGGACATTTTGTTCAGCGAAATAAGCCAGACACAAAAGGACGAACACTGTAGCACTCCACTTACATGAGGTCCCCAAGGAGTCAAATTCACAGAGACAGAAAGTAGAAGGGCAGTTGCCTGGGCTGGGGGCGAGGATGGGGTGGGGGATGGAGAGTCAGCGTTGAATGGATGCAGAGTGTCAGTTTGGGCAGATGAGAAAGTCCTGGTGGCAGTGATGATTGTGTAACAGTGTGAATGTACTTCATGCCATTGAACTGCCCGTAAAAATGGTTAAAGTGCTTAATTTTAAGTTATGTATATTTAGCCACAATAAAAAAAAAAATGCACACTTCTTTCTCCAAAGGAGTTCCTGGCATTTTCTGTCTGAAGCCTTCAAATTGAAACATCCCCAAACTTAATAAGAGTGAAACAAATTTGTTTGGCTAGAGGAGTATTCTTCAATCCTTCCAACATTACTTGGAATACCCTCAGACTGAATATTCTCGGCTTGGAAATGTTTATCTATAAAAGGAAATGTTTTCAGAGGGTGCAGTTTGAAATTAGGGGATGAAAATGAAACCTTTCCCAAACATAACTATGTCGTTTGTTAACTGCGAATGAAGTGGCAAATAGAGGCATTTTTAAAGAATCGACACCAAAGCATTATGCTGCCCTTGTGTGAGGAAACGACAGAGCTGCTTGTCCTGGAACATGAATTTTGAGCTATTGGAACGCGGTGTGCCTGTAGCAGACACCGTTGGTGGCTGACCTACATCTCCCTGGCCTATCCCTGGCGTTGCCTGCGGACAGTTCTTGTACCCATCCGTGGCCTGTGCACCTGTCTTTGCGTCTGCTGGCCTCTGGTGAGTGCTTTGCCTGGTACACGTGGGCTAGAAGGGTCAGAGAGTTAAATACTCCCAGAAAGCGTGGGACTGCAGGTGGTGGGTAAAGACCCCAGCCCCCTCACTCTCAGGGGTCCCATGTGAGATGTGCTCTGCTTAGAGAAATTGAACCCAGTCGCCCACAGTGGAAACGCACTGATATACCCCATATTGAATTTTTTCTTCGTTCATGGTTCTTCCTGGGGTTTCCTCCCAAAGCAGCTATTTGGATCCATATCCTTTGTATTTTAAAAAAAATTTTTTTTAACGTTTATTTATTTTTGAGATAGAGAGAGACAGAGCATGAACGGGGGAGGATCAAAGAGAGAGGGAGACACAGGCTCCGAAACAGTCTCCAGGCTCTGAGCTGTCAGCAAGAGCCCGATGCGGGGTTCGAACCCACAGACCACGAGATCATGACCTGAGCTGAAGTCGGACGCTTAAACGACTGAGCCACCCAGGTGCCCCCGTATTCTTTGCATTTTTGATAAATGTTTCTATTGTGGTAAGATATGCATAACATTAAATTAAACATTTTTACCATTTTTACGTGTACAGTTCTGTGGTATTAAGCTTATGCATACCATGTGCTGACACCACTTGAAATGCTGTCCCATTAAACAGTAACTCCCCATTCTCCCTCCCCAGACCCTGGCCCCTGGCAAACACACTTCTGCTTTCTGTCTCCATGAAGTTGACCACTCTGGGCACCACATCTAAGTGGAATCATATAGTACTTGTCCTTTTGTGGCTGGCTTAGTTCACTAAGCATAATGTCCTCAAGTTTCATCATGTTGCAGTATGTGACAAGATTTTCTTTCCTTTTTAAGGATGGAGAATATTCCATTGTATGTGGACATCACGTTTTGTTTATCGATCCATCATCCAGGGACACTTGGGTTGCTTTGGATCCCCATTCTTATTTCAAGAATATGGAGTGAAACTGAGATGTTTTGAATTCTGTCCAGGAGGGAATGTGACAGTTATTGGAAATTGGAATCAGCTAGTTAAATGGAAGGATCCCAGAAGTCCTTGTGATGTAGACCCCTCATCTCAGCCTGAAAAGGTGTCTACACTGTCAATATGTGGACTGTGGGAGCAGAAGTTAAGGAACATGGGTGATGTGCAGAGAAAAACGAGTTCAGTCTTAAATATTGGACCCATTGCATATGACCTTGCAGAGGGTCCAATATTTTAAGCAAGGTTATGTGTTAAACTCTGTCAGATGGCTTGTGAATATTTAAGTCCTGAGCTACAGAAGAGGTGTATATGCAAATATCACAGACTCAAAGAATGTAACACCAAGCAGATTTATCCAGTCAGTGTGATTTTCTTTCACAATATCTAGGATACACTTCTACAAGTGGTTCTCATGGATTTGTAACTATTTGGGACCCAATTACCAGTTCACCTGCATGCCCTTCATCATGGTGTCACTTGCCTTCTGCAAAGGGGGGGATCACACTTATAATTCATATGGAGGAAATATGACATTTCCGGGACATCCTGAAGGTGGTGTTTGCATGCACTAGGAACCACTGCAGAAGCAGAACCACTTTCAGCTACTTCTCTGGTGAAAGTAGAAATTACCTTTGCAGAAAGCTGTGCTTGTTTCCTGCAAACATGTGCATATCCCAGAGAGGATACTTTATGGTGAATACGGACACATTGTGTGCTTGGATTCTCTCTCTTTTGTATCTTACAAGGAACTTGTTTAGAGTGAGGAGTACTTGTGTTCCTGTGCTAGAACCTGAAATAAAACTTCTCTTTGGAAATTTTTTCCCCAGAAAGTGTATTTGTTACATACAGAGAGTTTGCGCTCATATGCCCTTATTTTATGGTTTTTTTTCTACATATCTCACTTTAAACTATTATATCTATACTGTCTTCCAAATCAGAGATTTACAACCTTAAAAAAAAGTGTTTTAAAACTATTGGCTCTGCCCTGGAAATACCAGTCCCTGTGCACAAGTGGGTGGGAAGGAGGTTACTCACTATGTCAAAAACTAGGAAACAGGAGGAAAAGCTATAGTATCAGAAAGAGGGTTCCCTCTGTGGGTCTTCATACTGGGGAATTCTATGTGGTATTTGGAAAGGACCTGAAATAAAGCAAACTCTAGTAGAACCAGAACTTTCTACCTTCAAAGCTGGACTATTTTTATTTTTTTTTTAAACTAAACTTTAAAAAATGATTTCCAGATTAACTGGGATATAGTTGACATATAACATTGTGTAAGTCGATACATTTCTATATTGCAAAGTGATTGCCGCCATAGCATTAGCTCCATCTTGTCACATAATTACCGTTTCTTTCTTGTGCTGAAAATATTTGAGATTTACTCTTAGCAACTTTCAGGTATTATAGTACAGTGGAAGTGTATTGTAACACAGTACTATGTACAGTATTATACAGTATTATAATGCTCTCCATTAGATCACCAAGAACTTTAATCTTATAACTGGACGTTTGTACCCCTTGGCCCCTATCTCCCCGTCTCCCCTCCCCCAGCCCCTGCGACACCCCACTCTATTTCATTTTTCTATGTAAAGCCAAACTATTTCCCTACTAATTGTACATTGCCTTTTGTTTGACCTTATTTTATATACATATATACTATATAATTATATGGTATATTATTATATATTGATATATATTATATTATCATCTTTTAAGGATCTCTTACCAGCCTGCCTCACTTTTGCTAAGCATAAGCATAAGCCTGGGTGGTCCAGCAGCAGCAGGAGCCCAGGTGGTGGAGGCAGGGTTAGTTGAAAGGAGAAATCTCCAAGGAGCAGCTGAAACTCACAGGGCTTGGAGCTGCTCCATCACTGGACCCATGGTATCTTCCTTTCAGGACTTCCTGAGTTATTAGAAGAGTGGAACCAGCCATATGATCTGGTAAAAACATCTGTTAAAAACAATGGGCTTCAGGGGCTCCTGGGTGGCTCAGTTGGTTAAGCATCCAACTCTTGATTTCAGCTCAAGTCCTGATCTGGTGGGTTCGTGAGTTAGAGCCCTGCGTCAGGCTCTGCACTGGCAGCATGGAGTCCTGCTTGGGATTCCCTCTCTTCCTCTCTCTCTCCTTACCCCTTCCCTGCTCTCACTCACTCTCTTTCAAAATAAATAAAATTTCAAAAAATTTAAAACACACACACACACACACACACACACACACACAAAACCAGTGGGCTTCAGCTAAATTAATTCTGATCGCTTCTTCCAATCTTCAGTCATCCTGCCAGGTTGGAGAGCCACAGGGATGCTTGAATCATGGGGAACTTGTGGGGTACCTATTGACTGTGAGGTAACCAACCAATGTTGGGACTGGAACTCCTCGTCCGCTGGTCCACCATCGAATGAAACGGGGATCACCTATTTTAAAAACATATTTTCACTAAATCTCCATCCAGGTCTGCTCTCCCACCTGGAGTGCTCTACCTAATTGGCTGATAAAACAGTCATTAAATTAACTACAAATGGTAGTGCTTGGCTGTTTCTGACAATACTGAGATCAGTCTTTGGGTCCCAGCTGTTTAGGAGCAGGGGAAGGAGCGGCAGAGCCTTGGGAGGTGTGGTCCTTCTCTGCCTGCTGACTTAACCTTCCTCATCAGAGCTTCCACAACTGCTGCACCAGACAGCAAATGAAAGGTGACCCAAATGACAAATAAAAGTCAGCAGAGTTTATCTGGAGGAGTACAAACCTTGAGAGACTTTTCATTTGATAAGACCTTTTTCCCATGTAAAATGGGGTCTTGGATACATAGGAATTGCTCAGATTTTATCCTAGAGATTATAAAAAGGAAGCAGAAAATAATGAGAGTTCCATTTCAGTAAAGATGATCACACTGATTTCATGTCTAAAGAAACTGAATTATCAGATTACAAGTCTGTGGGGGGTTTTGTGCTCTTTAAAAAGACTGGGTGCCTTAGATGAGAATTTCTATTATCTTTTAAGGGCATTTAATACTGAAAAGGAACCAAAAATGTCCCAACCATTGTTGGAACACTACCTATTCAGATGGAACTATCATTTATAATGATTTTTGCTCTCACAAGGACCATCTTGAGTGGCTGTGCTGTGCTGGTGGTCCATGCTGGTGGGAGAGCTCCTTTTTTCCAACCTCTTTAATTCCTGTGGCTGCGTAAATGCACAGCCATCTTGGTGGGAACAAGCCACCAGATGGTGGCACCATCTGGGTGCCAGGGTCAAAGATTGGAGGAGAGAATGAAACACAAAAAGGGGGAAGAGGTAAGAGTGGCATTTATTATTTTTCAGGCTCCAGGGAATTCATTTGAAATAGCACTCCCCACCACCACAAGGCTTTCATGAAAGGGATCTGCAAGGCCGGCCATCAGCTCCCGAAAGCGTCCCTTACTTGGCGTTTTCCATTTGCCTCAGAGCCACGTACATGTGTGCAGGGGGAATGTTTTCCATCCTCTTGGAACATTTGGGATAGTTGAAGTCATTGTGCGGTTAAGTACTGATTGGAGCTGGCAGTAAGAGGAAATTTGCTTTTTAAAAATGGAAAAGAAAACTCCGTTATTTGGAAGTAGCAAATATATTTGAGCAGCTCTGTTCTGCCTGATGAATGTCTCCAGAAGCGAACAGTCCTGGAATCCATGTTGAAATGGAAATGATGGTCCAAGTCAGGGTGATTCAAGGTCAGGATCAGGACTTGAGACAGTGCCCCAAGTCTGCTGTTTAGAAACCGTGCCCCAAGCCTTCTCCTGAAGGGCTTTCAAACATCTTTTCACGTGAAAAGCGCTTCAACAAAATGCATTTTACTTCTCATTAGTGTTACCCAATCTTTCATTAATTAGCTTCATAAGCACTCGCCTCTGCCCATAGGACCTTACTTAATACGCTACACTAGGGATGAAAAAATACGTTGTCTTAGCAACTGGAATCAGAATCCTCGCAGGAGAGACACAGAAGACTTCCCTCTGAGCTCCCACAGCACTTGGCCTAGACTTTACAGGGTTTTTTTTTTGTTTTTTAATATGGTAACATATAACACAATTTGCAATTGTAACTGTTTTTAAGTAGGCAGTTCAGTGGCCTTAAGTACATTCACATTGTTGTACAGCCATCCCCACCATTCACCTCCAGAGCCTTGTTCATCTTGTAAAATTGAAACTCTATACTTATTAAAAATAACTCCCCATATTTCGTTCTTTCTCATTGCCATGTAGTACTCCATTGTGTATATAAACCACAATTTCTTTATCCATTCATCAGTTGATGGACATTTAGGCTCTTTCCATAATTTGGCTATTGTTGAGAGTGCTGCTATAAACATTGGGGTACAAGTGCCCCTATGCATCAGTACTCCTGTATCCCTTGGGTAAATTCCTAGCAGTGCTATTGCTGGGTCATAGGGTAGGTCTATTTTTAATTTTCTGAGGAAACTCCACATTGCTTTCCAGAGTGGCTGCACCAGTTTGCATTCCCAGCAACAGTGCAAGAGGGTTCCCGTTTCTCCGCATCCTCTCCAGCATCTATAGTCTCCTAATTTGTTCATTTTGGCCACTCTGACTGGCGTGAGGTGATATCTGAGTGTGGTTTTGATTTGTATTTCCCTGATAAGGAGCGACGTTGAGCATCTTTTCATGTGCCTGTTGGTCATCCGGATGTCTTCTTTAGAAATATGGCCCTTTGTAGCAACATGGATGGAACTGGAGAGTGTGATGCTAAGTGAAATAAGCCACACAGAGAAAGACAGATACCATATGTTTTCACTCTTATGTGGATCCTGAGAAACTTAACAGAAACCCATGGAGGAGGGGAAGGAAAAAAAAAAAAAAAAGAGGTTAGAGTGGGAGAGAGCCAAAGCATAAGAGACTGTTAAAAACTGAGAACAAACTGAGGGTTGATGGGGGGTGGGAAGGAGGGGAGGGTGGGAGATGGGTATTGAGGAGGGCACCTTTTGGGATGAGCACTGGGTGTTGTATGGAAACCAATTTGACAATAAATTTCATATATTGAAAAAAAAATAACTCCCCATCCCCCACCTCTCCCCAGGTCCCTGGCAACCTCCCTTCTATTTTCCACCTTTATGAATTTGACTCTTCTGGGTGCTTCAGTTAGGTGGAATCATACAGTGTTTGACCTTTTGTGTGTGGCTTCTTTTATTTAGCATAATGTCCTTAAGATTCATCCATGCTGTAGCCTGCGTCAGAATTTCTTTCGTTTTCAAGACTGATAATACTCCTCTGTATTGAAATACCACACTTTGACCTATGCCTTTTTCAATTGGGATTTAATTGACATATAACATTATATTAGTTTCAGGTGTACAACATAATGATTTGGTCTATGTATATATTGTAGTATGATCACCACAATACATCTAGGTAACATGCATTACCACACATAGTTAACGTTTTTTCCTTGTGTTGAGAGAGTTTAAGATGTACTCTCTTAAGATATTTCAAATATACAAAACAGTATTTATTATTATTATTTTAAATGTTTATTCATCTTGAGGGGGAGAGAGAGAGACAGTGCACATGAGTCGGGGGTGTGTTGCAGAGAGAAAGGCAGAGAGGGGATCTCAAGCAGGTTCCATGCTCAGTGCTCAGACGGAGCCCCAATGTGGGGCTTGCGCCCAAGACCATTAGATAATGACCGGAACTGAAATCAAGAGTTGGATGCTTAACCGACTGAGCCCCCCAGGTGTCCCTACAACACGGTATTATTAACTATAGTGGCCATGCTGTACGTTACACTCTGGGACTTACTTGTCTTACAACTGGAAGTTTATACCTTTTGACCACCTTCACCCATTTCTCTCTCTCCCTATCCCCCCACCTCTGGCAACCACCAATCTGTTTTCTGTATCTATTAGTTCAATTTTTTGTTTTTTGGGTTTTTTTAGATTCCATGCATAAGTGAGATCATTTGGTGTTTGCCTTTCTCTGTCTGACTTTTTTTCAGAACAAGATAGACTTAGCAAAATACCCTCTAAATCTATCTGTGTTGTCGCACATGTCGTGATTTCCTTCCTTTTTTATGGCTGACTAATATTCCGCTGCAAACCACATTTTCCTTATCCATCCTTCTATCGATGGACACTTAGGTTGTTTTCCATGTCTTGGCTCTTGCAACTAATGCTGCAATGCACATGGTGGTGAAGAGAGAGTGTTTTCATTTGCTTGGGATAAATACTTGGAAGTAGAATCGCTAGATCATATGGTGGTTCTATTGTTAATTTTTTGAGAAAATTCCATACTATTTTCCCTAGTGGCTGCACCAATTTACAATCCCTCTAACAGTGCCCAAGGGTTCCCTTTTATTCACATCCTCACTAACACTCATTATCTCTTGTCTGTTTGATAATAGCCATTCTAACAGGTGTGAGGTGCTATCTCATTGTGGTTTTGATTTGCCATTTCCCTGGCTTATACTTGTGATATGGCACATACCGGCCACTGTCTATTTTAGCCTATACACCGCATGGGGACCAAAAGATACAAAGGATTCATACTTTGAATTCCTTCACCTTGGCATGCGGCAGAGCAAATAGCACAGTGTCAGGATGTATTACTCAACTAGGTCTGTTAATGGTAACACACACACACACGCACCCCCCAGAATAATGTGTGTGGAGGCATCATTAGTTGTTACTATGATATTATGAGTGGGAGAGGGTAACCTGGTCCTACTAATAGATTAATTGCTTGACTGACTGACTTGTTGATTAATTCGTTCACAAACAAATATTTTATGCACTTTATACAAGTGTCAGGCAGCTTGCTAATGACTGAGACCACAGCAAAGATACTATCCTTGACTTCATGGAGTTTCTAACTCTTGGGGGAGAAATTAAAAAATAACTACTCAAATAAATACATAATTACAATTTGTGATAAGAGCAGGGAAAGAATATTATAGATAGGCTGGTGTATGAGACACAGCAGAAACATATGCTTCCTCTAATGAGATTTTTAAATAAAAACAAAATAAGAGGTGCCGGGTGGCTTAGTCAGTTAAGCGTCTGACCCTTGATTTTGGCTCAGGTCATGATCTCAGGGTTGTGGGATCAAGGCTTGTGTCTGCGCTGAGTATGGAGCCTGCTTAGGATTATCTCTCTCTCTTCCTCTGCTCCTCTCCCCCACTCGTGCTCTTTCTCTTAAAATAAATAAATAAATAAATAAATAAATAAATAAATAGTAAAGTCGGGGGGCAGCCTCTGGGTGGCTCAGTTTGAGCATCCAACTCCTGGTTTCGGCTCAGGTCATGATCCTAGGATCATGTGCTTAAAGCAAAAAATCTGAGATTAACAAGATGTGTCTGTAGGGGAGAAAAGCCCCAAAGCCCAGTGCGGTCTGTTGTCATCGCCAGAGACAACCCACGTTCTAGGAGTGGCTTCTTTTGGTCTTCACATTCTTCTCTCAGGTCAACCAGGTTTGCGAGCCTGAGAGCTTTGTCTCCCTTGGGTCGAGGATGCTTGAGGATTCTGGGTGAGCAATTTGAAGGTCGCTCATGGAGCTAGAGGGTCTCCTGAAAGATCTTCATCTCTACCAGACAGAGTGTGAGCTGGCATTTAATCCTTTTTTTCCATTTGGTTTCAACATTTCTCATAGTTTCATGTGTTCATTTTGCCATCTTTTAAAAAAGATGAATTATTATGACCATGTCACAAACATTACTCCGTATTGGCAGGATAATTTTATAGCATTAATTTACGTTTTCCTTGCCGTGTATTTTTCTTTCTCTTCTCCAAGTAGCTAACAAGTTACTTGGGTGGAAAGTAGGAGTTATTTCCAAGACTTCTTTGTTTCCCTTTTATTTATAAACCTTTTTGGGCACTGCATCCTGCTCCTTGAGCTGGCAATACTTCAGAGAAGAAGGGGCTGTGGGATCCCTAGCCTTGTCAAATGCTCCCGTGCCCCAAGAATCTCATGGTGTTATCAGGGGTGCTTGACATTTGGAGCTACTTAGACCAAGAGAGGCCTCCTGTCATCAATCCTCCAAGACTGGCAGAAATATCTTAGTGACTCTCTAGCACAGCCAAGTGACCTAGGGACTGGTCAGTCGGTGTCCCAGAGGGAACCCATCCCTTGGCTTTGGTCCAGGTAAGACCCCGGCACCTTTTCATGTCACTGGAGATAAGGAAAGAACCTTAAGAATGGTTTGAGGTTGAGTTTTCTTCTAGCCCAGGGAATGTGGGCACCAAGCCAAAATTAATTTGATCTAAAAAAATGTTTTAGTGCATTTTTTCCTGGTGTCCTCGAATCCGAGGTCTGAGAATACTCATACCTGTCTCAAATTACGTTAACTTGAAGAAGTCAAAGCACACCAGCTCTTGATTTTGTGGCCCATGGAAGAGAATAGCACATAGAAATGGAACCCACTGCTATTTCCAAACTGCTTTTCCTCATTTAAAACCTTTTCTTGTTGACTTTCTAGTAAACAACAGCAAGATTTTTTCCCCTAGTTTCTTCCTTCCTTCTTGTTGTCAATTAAAAACCATATACAGCCACTTTGAGAAAAGAGTTTGACAGTTTCTTATAAAGTTAAACATACACTTACCACATGATCTGGCAATCCCACCCTTAGGTATTTACCCAAAAGAAATGAAAACATATGTCCACACAAAGTCCTGTACATGAATGTTCATAGCAACTTTATTCATAATAGACAAAAACTGGAAATGATCCAAATATCCAGCTGGTAAGTGGGACAATTCCAGCAAATTGGATGAATGAATTATTGATACATGCAGCCATATGGAGGGAGCTCGAAAGTATAATGCTAAGTGAAAGTGGCTG
Source organism: Lynx rufus (assembly GCF_022079265.1). Classification (NCBI taxonomy): domain Eukaryota; kingdom Metazoa; phylum Chordata; class Mammalia; order Carnivora; family Felidae; genus Lynx; species Lynx rufus. Next base: position 125,585,412 of record NW_025814878.1, read on the forward strand.
AACACAAACGAATACATACCATCTGATTCCACCTACACATAGTGCTCTACAAAGCAGAGCTACAGTGATAGACACAGAGTGGTTGGCAAGAGCCAGGGGTTAGGAGAGGGGATTGACAGCAAAGGGGCACGAGGGAGCTTTTCGGAGTGCTGGAAATGTCCCGTACTGGGGTTGTGGTGACTGGTTACACGACTTCATGTTCCTCGAAACATATAAAATTTTAAAATACTTAACAAATTGGTGAGTTTTACTGCATGTCACAAAAGCTCCAAAAAAGCTGACCAAAATCATAAGGGAGGAATAAAGATGATAGTAATGAAGGTATTGAATAACTCGTTCCTGGACACTTGAGAGACCCGTGTACAGGAGTCCCCAGGATGCTGGTGCCAATTTTTCTTTAATGTTTGTGAACTGCATGTTGTTCACCCATCTCCACCCAACCCACACTCCAGTGCCCCCGTCGGAAGAGGCCCTCCATCTTCTCCAACACCCCTTCTTCCACCGTGAGAAGCCATGCTGCTTGGGTTCAACACTACTACCTGGTATCTGGCTCCAAGTATAGTGTGAGCCAACATGAACCCTTCCCCACATCTTCCTCCATAGTAGACAAGCTCAGCCTTCCCTGTTGCCTATCTTTCTTTCATTCCACGGCTTTATTGGTGATTGTGGGTAATATTTATCACATGTGTGTTTGGGTTTTCTAGAGAAACGAACCAACAGAGATCTCTCTATTCCCTCTCTCTATTATCTATCTGTTATCTACCTATCATCTATCTCTCTATCATCTGTCTGTGTATCTCTCTATCTGCCTGTCTAGATAGAAAAAGAAAGAGAATGAGAGAGATTTATTTTATGCAATTGGCTTCTGTAATTGTTGGGACTACGAAGTCTGGAATTTGCAGAGCAGGCCAGCAGGCTAGAAATTCAGTTAAGAGCTGACGCAGTCTTGAGTCCAAAGGCCGGAAACTCAGGCAGAATTTCTATGTGGCAATCTGGAAGTAGAATTCCTTCTTCTCTGAGTGTTCGGAGTCTTAGCTCTTAAGGCCTCAACTGATTGGGTGAGGCCCACCCGCATTATGGAAGGTAATCTACTTTACCCAAAGTCCACTTTAAGTGTTAATCACATCTAATCTAAAAAATACCTTGACAGCAACATCTCAAGTGGTGTTTGATCAAACAGCTGATTACCTTAGCCTAGCCAAATTGACACATAAATTAACCATCACACATCTTCATTAGCCTCTTTCCTCCCTTTTAAAGTCATTAAAAGTCTGAGTTTGCACTTTCGCTCTGCCATTGGCTAGCTATGTTACCTTGGGAAAGCTGCTCTTTGGGCCTCCATTTCCTCAATATAAATCTGGGGCAATAACAGGATTGTTATGTAAGAATTAAGTGAATGAATATAAGAGAGTGAATACATTCAAAGAGCCTATAGAAGACTACTCAGCACTCTAAACTACTTACTACCTGCCAGGCACTATTTTATATTTTATACATATTAACTAATTTTTGAAAAAATTTCTATTCATCTCAAAATTACATTTATGAGCAAGAAACTTCCCAGTCATGGCCAATGAATGACTTGAATCAAAAAGCGGGGAGGGAACCATATGTTTGAAGTAAACTAGACAGAATAAAGAAACGTTTCAAACTCAAATGTTAAAAAAAAAAAAAATGCCCCAGAGCCTTCCCCTACTGACTTCCATAGTGACATTTAATCAAGGCCTAGCATTTAAGATAATTTTCAAAAGCTTTTTGCTCAATGATATTCTTGTTTTGCTGTTTTATTTAATCACTAGTGTGGCAAAAGCCTTCGATTTTTCTTTTTTTGGTAGTGTATAAAAAGCAGTTCTCATACATTGTACTTTAAACAGCCCACTTGTGGGCTGGTGGGAGCCCAATCACCGCTGATCACATTTCTCTGGGAAAATGTATTCCAAGATCCAGGCAAATGACTTACGAATGAACTTGTAGTACATATCCCATCTCTAATTTGCTGTCTCCTTTCAATACAGACAGCATGACAAAGTAGGTAAGGACAAGCACTTTGAAGCTTCCCAACAGCTATGAGGATGATTCCCAGCCTGGCTGCCAACACCGGTGTCACTGTGGGCAAGTTGCTTAATCCCCAACTGCCCCAGTTCTTCAACTTGGTAATGAAATAATAAGTACCACTGCATAGATTTGTCATGAAGATTAAATGAATTTTTCTAGCACTTAGAAAGTGCTCATTAGGTGAAATCATTCTACTCTGGAGAGTACCCCATGATATCCATAACATTTAAATTATTTGGTACCAAATGCCCTTACACCTTGCTTTTCAAATGAGAAAAGGGAGCAGAGATATAGTGGCGACTCTCGTAAGCTCCCCATGCACATGCCTCTATCCACATATCAAGAACTTCCTGTAACTCACTGCTGTCTCGCGTCAGCAAGCACTGGCTGAGATCAATGATTTCTGCATCTCCAAGGCCACAGGGAAGTTTGCATCTTTCAGTCACTGGGCCTCTGTGCTATGTTTAACTATTAAACCACTGCCATGGGTGAAATCGTGTCCCCCCCATATCCCCATGTCGAAGTACCAACCTCTAGCATTCAGAATCAGAATTTATTTGGAGAAAGGGCCTTTGAGGAGGCAATTAAGTTCAAAGGAGATCATTAGGGCAGGCCCTGATCTGATAGGGCTGAGGTCTTTCTAAGAAAAGGACATGAGGACACAAGACACACACAGAAGAAAGACAAGGTGAGGACACAAGGAAAAGACCACCATCTACAGTCCAGGAGACAGATTTGAGTCATCAGTCCTGATGACACCTTGATCTTGAACTTCCAGCCTCCAGAACCTTGACAAAACAAATTTCTATTTTTTTTTAACGTTTATTTTTATTTTTGAGACAGAGAGAGTCAGAGCATGAATGGGGGAGGGTCAGAGAGAGAGAGGGAGACACAGAATCTGAAACAGGCTCCAGGCTCTGAGCTGTCAGCACAGAGACCAATGCGGGGCTCGAACTCATGAACTGAGAGATCATGACCTGAGCCGAAGTCAGACACTCATCTGGCTGAGCCACCCAGGCGCCCCCAAATTTCTATTTTTTAAAGACAGCATCTGTGGCACTTTGATATGGTAGCCCTTAGCAGACTAATACAGTGGCCACTGTCTCCTCTCCCTCCTCCTTCTTCTTCTTAAGTTTATTTATTTATTTTGAGAGAGAGAGAGAGAGAGAGAGAGAGACAGGGACAGGGGAAGAGAGAGAGAATCCCAAGCAGGCTCAGTACTGTCAGCACAGAGCCTAATGCGGGGCTCGAACCCACGAAACCATGAGATCATGACTTGAGCTGAAGTCGGACACTTAACTAACTGAGCCACCCAGATGCCCCTAACATAGCCTCTCTTTGGAAATTTACTACTGCCTAGATCCTCACAGCTCCAGCTGTTTTTCCAGCTGTTCTTTCTGGATAGATTTCTTGTCCTTTGCTCATCCTTCAATATTGGTGATCCTCAGTGTAAGTAACCTTTCTCTTTTTATATGCTCCTCACCCACTCTTATGTTTTAACTATTGACAGTAACCAATTCAATGATTTCAGCTTAGTCCTCTCTCTCTCTTGCAAGCACCACATTTATGTGTAAAATTGCACATCTTCCCCCAATGCTCCCCACATACATCAGACTCCACAGTGCAAAACTGTGGTCATCACCTTGCCCACAAACTGGCTCTGCCTCCTGGGTTGTCCCTTGTGTTCACCTCATGGCACCATCTTCCTGTTCACACCAGAGACCTGACAACCAGTCTGGACTTCTCCCTCTCCTTTACTGCTCTACATGATCTCCTCATTAGGTGTTAATCCCCTCCTGTCCTTCCGATGCTCACTGCCCTGCTCTGGTCCAGACAGCAAGCCTCTCGTGCTCAGACTGCGGCAAGTACTTCCTGGTTGCTCTGGTGCTGGAGTGTCATTCTCATATCAGTCCCGGTTGTGCTTGCCTGGGCAATTGCCCATACTCTATCCCCGTGTTCTTCCTGGGAGAGCACCACACAGCCTCGAGCAGTTTGATCAGGAAGACTTGGAGATCTATCTTGGAGGGTTGGGCAGGGAGAGACTGAATGAGAAGGTGCTATTTAAGATGAGGCTCAAGGACCAGGAGGCACCAGTGTTGTCCTTCAGAACAGCCACCAAGTCTTTAAAAAAAAAAAAATTCAAATCTACTTAAGCTTTTGCCATTTTCCCAAAGGTGTTTGGGAGTTGTAGGGTTTATATGAAGCTGTCTACTGCCACCTTGTGGCAGACAGTTGAAAAGAACCCCCCCCCCCCCCCCCACACACACAAAAAGTTCTGCTAACTTCTAGGAGCCTGAGCCTCGCTCCTGTTACAATGGTTGGCTTATCTGCAGCTCCATCGAAGAACACCACCTCTTCTCGTGCTCTGGAATCTGTCCTCTCTCCCTTCACCCAAAGACGGTGTTCCAAGTATTTCCCTCTGGCATCATCGATTTTCCTCTCTCTATTGCCACTTCCCATCAGGACTCAAACCCACTGATGCTCACCATCTTAAAACAAAACAACCACAAAACAAATACCTTAGCTTAACTCCCTCACCCCCGCCCCTCGTCTCATCCCACCCTATTTCTCTGCTCTCCTTTATGGCAATTCTCTTCAAAAGAGTTTTGTGTACTTGCTGTCCTCACTTTCCCTTTTTCTTTTCTTCCTATTTTCTTGTCCTCTCTTGAGTCTATTCCCACTTGGATTTTTGCCTCTAACACTCTACCCAGACTGCCCAGTCAAGGCCAGAAATGACTTCCGCGTTGCCAAATCCAGTGGTCAAGTCTCAGTCCTCATCTTGACCCAACTGTAGTTGACATCACTGCTGAGTCCCTTCTCGAAACACTTTCCTCACACCCCTGGCTCCACCCTTTCCTGGCTCTTCCTTCCACGCCATAGGCCATTCCTTCTCAGCACACTTTGCTGGTTTTCTCCTCTTGTCTCTAAGCCTTAAATATTGGAATGCCCATGGCTCAATCTTCTGGCCTCTTCCATATCTGTGTGCTTTCTCCAGGCCCTCCCATGAAGTTCCTCTACTTTTACTACAACTCCTATGCTGACCATTCCACAGGACTCTTGCCTTTTCCCCCTGAACCTCAGACTGGACATTACCACCACATGCCTACTGTGTATCTCAGATGAAGCATATTTAAAATTGAACTTTTGATTCCTTCTCAAATGCTCATCTTACTCGTTCTTCCCCAGTTTCCCTCATCTCAGTAAATTGCAGCATCATGCTTCCAGTGGCTCATCCTTCACTCTTTTTCTGATACACGCATCCAATCCATTGGGAAATCCTATTGACCTTATCATGCATTTTACCATCTCCTTCCACCACCACCACCATCAGCCTCATTCAAGCCCACGTCACCTCAGACTGTCAGGAAAAACCCTTACTTGGTCTCCCTGCTTCTACCTTGTACCTCTTACCGCCTGTCTCTCCACCAAGGAGCCAGGGGTCAACATGGTCCTTCCAAGCTGGAAGTAAGGCCATGTCACTGCTCAGCTCAGAACTGCCCTGTGGCTGCCCATCTCACACAGAGTAAAATGCAAGCTTCTCACCAAGCTCGTCAAGGGCCTGCATGGTCTGTGCCCAGTCCCAAGCTTCTGGTCTCACCTCCTGTCACTCATACTGCTCCAGCCTCCTCAAGCATGAGAGGCTTGCTCCCACTCGTTGCCTTCCTTCTGCCTGAAAAGCTTGATTCTTACATCTTCCAGTTCTCTGCTCAAAAGTCTTCTTACCAAAGAGGACTTTCCAGACCATCCTACTGAAAAATGAGCTCTTTCTCCCTTTCCCTTGGCTCTATAATCTTCCTCTGTAGCATTTCATTACCTAATATAGCTTATGAGAATGTAAATTTCACAAAAGGAGGGGACATGGTCTCGTTGCTCACCGCCACATCCCCAGTGCCGGGAGCAGTGCCTGGCACACAGTAGGCGTACAATAAATATTTGTTGGATGAATGAGTGAGGGCCACTGTCCTAGGTAATCCAATTTCAAAAGAAGGAACACATTCTTTCTAATCCATCTACTTTTGCTTGAATGAAGCAACAGCAATGGTATCTTTAATCAATTCCTTATTTACTTAAAAATACCCTTAAGACTTTATTTCTTTAGAGCAGTTTTCGGTTCACAGCAAACTGCAGAGGAAGATACAGCTATTTTCCATATACCCCCTGCTCCACCACATGTACAGCCTCTCCTGTTTCAACGTTTCCCACCCCAGTGGGACATTTGTTACAATTTATGAACCTGAACAGACACATCATAATCACCCAAAGTCCAGAGTTTACATTACGGTTCACTCCTGGTGCTGCACATTCTATGGGGTTGGACAATGTACAGTGAAATGTATCCCTCATTATGGTATTATACAGAGTATTTCCACTGCCCTAAAATCCTCTGGGTCCCACCTATTCATCCCTCCCCCAAACCCCTGACAACCACTAATCTTTTGACTGTCTCCATAGTTCTGAATTTCCCAGAATGTCATAGAGTTGGAATCATACACTATGTAGCCTTTTCCGATTGGCTTCTTTCATTTAGTAATATGTCTTTAAGGTTCCTCCATGTATTTTTATGGCTTGATAACTCATTTCTTTTTAGCACTAAATAATATTCCGTCATCTGAATAAACCACAGTCTATTTATCCACCCTTCTGAAGGACATCTTGGTTGCTCTCAAGATCTGGCTCTTATAAATAAAGCTGCTAGTAACATCTGTGTGTAGGTTTTTGTGTGGACATAAGTTTTTAACTCCTTTGGGTAAATATCAAGAAGTACAATTGCTGCATCATATGGTAAGACTATGTTTAGCTTTGTGAAAAACCACCGATCTGTCTTCTAAAGTGGCTGCACCATTTTGCATTCCCACCAGGAAGGAATGAGAATCCCTGTGGTTTCACATCCTCACCGGCATTTCGGTTGTCAGTGTTCTGGGTCTGGGCCATTCTAATAGATGTGTAACGGTATCTCCTTGTTTTGATTTGCATTTCCCTGATGACCTCTGACGTGGAGCATCTTTTCATGTGCCTTTTCGCCATCTGTGTATCTTCTTTGGTGAGGTGTCTGTTAAAGTCTTTGGCTCATTTTAAAATCAGGTTGGGGGCACCTGGGTGGCTTAGTTGGTTGAACATCTGACTCTTGATCTCCACTCAGGTCATGATCTCACGGTTCGTGAATTCGAGCCCCACGTCGGGCTCTGTGCTGACAGCATGGAGCCTGCTTGGGATTCTCTCTCTCCCTCCCTCCCTCTCTCTCTCTCTCTCTCTCTGCCCCCGCCCCCTCCAAAACAAATAAATAAACATTTTTAAAAAGGTTAAAAAAATAAAATCAGGTTGTTTATTTTATTGTCAAGCTTTAATCTTTAACCATTTTTTTTTACATGGAGAAAAGCTGCTATTGCTAGTTCTTTTTTGTTTTTTTTATTTAAAAAAATATTTTTTAACATGTATTTATTTTGAGGAGAGAGAGAGAAAGAGACAGAGCATGAGTGGGGAAGGGGCAGAGAGGGAGACAGAATCCAAGGCAGGCTCCAGGCTCTGAGCTGTCAACGCAGAGCCTGACGCAGGGCTTGAACCCACAAACTGTGAGATCATGACCTGAGCTAAAGTCAGACGCTTAACCAACTGAGCCACCCAGGCACCCCCATTAACTCTTTTTTTAATGTTTATTTATTTCGAGAGAGAGAGAGAGAGAGAGCAAGCAGGGGAGGGGCAGAGAGAGAGGGAGACACAGAATTGGAAGCAGGCTCCAGGCTCTGAGGTGTCAGCACAGGGCCCGATGTGGGGCTCGAACCCACAAACTGTGAGATCATGACATGAGCTGAAGTTGGATGCTTGACCGACTGAGCCACCCAGGCACCACACTAGTTGTTTCTCTATTGAGGTAGAGACAGCAAGTCAGATTTTTCTCTGGTCCAGGAAGGGTTGAGTGAACTCTTTACTTATGTAAATGTGCATCCAGACTTGCCCTGTGGGAGTTGGGGGCCCTTTTGATGGCTTGATTGAGGGTTCTCATCCTTCTGGTCACCAAAGTGTAGAAAGGAAAGAACCTTCCTGTGAGGAGAGAAATGGAAACCCCAACCTATTCTCTTTGAGGCTGGATGCTATTTGGACCCCTATAGATTCTGAGATGGTCTCAGGCTGAGGCAGTTCTACAGAGAAAAGGGACCTCCATGATCTTCCTCAGGCTGCTGGTGACCTGGGCTCAAAAAGATGGCTTGGCTGTGATGAGGGAAAGATTGTTCTGAAGTAGTGTTGGGCGGGGGCACCTATCTGCCTGGTATGGGGTGCATGCCTGTAGCGGGGGGACCTTGGGAACCAGAGCTGGTTTGGGTGTGTAGCTTCCTGCATGGAAATACCCCTGGAAAGCGCGATGTTGCTGCCTTGAAGAAACGCTGTGTCTTGAAACCCACAGTAGCACCAATGATTTCTTTGAACCAGACAAGATGAGTACTTAACTGTAGCTCTCGTGATCCTCACTGCCTGGCCACGCAGCTAGATCTGGAGCAGCTGGGTTCTGGGGGTGGCTGTGGTTTCCTTCAGCCCCAAGGGCATTGGTCTCAGTTTTGCTTTGTGCGACCAAAACCAGAGGGGACTGGCTTTGGAGACACTACTAAGTATGTGGGGGGTTTTGGACAATGCTAAGACGTTGGCAGGAAGCCACAAGTGGAAGGTGTTGAACTTCCTGCTAAGCTGGCATGTTGCAGCCTGAGCTGAATTCAATTCAAAAAATAAAAGGCATACAGCCTTCCTTGTGTGCCAAGTGGTGGGGTGGGGCTCACTCTGGTTCTGTAAGAGTCTGGTGTCCTCTACAGAAACAGGCAGGGTGCAACACTCCTGTGCTTGCTTCTGTCTGTCCCCCTGCCCACTCTCAAGCCCACATCCCTGCTTCTGGTGGCCTTCCACCAAACTAAGGTGAAACCCAGCTTGGAATAATCCACATCTTTCTCTCTGTTCCCACCTCTGTGCCCTGGAGGACACCACAAGGTCCAGCCTGGTGCTGTTACCCGTGTATGGACCCCTATCACTACCTTCCAATCTCCTTCACTTCCCTCTTCTTGTGTTGTTTGCATTCCTCAAAATGACAGCTTGACCACTTCCCCCTTCACTCTGAAAATGGAAACCAACACACAGAAACTTCTTTTACTCCCCGCCTCCCCCAACCAAAGCTATTCCCTTAGCAGCATCTGGAATGATACTAGCTGAATATGAAGTGAGAGCTTGTACAATGACCGAGCCTTGCCCTAAATGCTTCAATTGCCAACTTGTTTCATCTACTGTTTGTCCTTTTTGACTGAAACCAACAAACACCAAGGCACAGAGAGATTAAGTAACTAGACTGAGCTCGCAGGACTAGTAATGGGCTGAACTGGGATACGAACTCAGGCAGACTAGCACCTGAGGTGCTGGAACACCTCAGCACAGAGGTGACAGATGAAAATGTGTTGAGTCAATCAACCAATGAGTAAATGAATCTGTGAAAACAAAGAGGTTGAACTCCAGCTTTAGGATGCTGGTCAACTCAGTGTCAGACACAAGGAGAAAATAGCAATGATTTATGGAAGGTAGAGGTGGCGAAGCACAGTAAATTTATTTTGTTCGTTAATGTTTATTTTGAGAAAGAGAAAGAGTGAGAGAGGTGAAAGGGCAGAGAGAGAGAGAGAGACAGAGGATCTGAAGCAGGCTCTGCACAGACAGCACAGAGCCCGATGTGGGACTCAAACTCACAAATGGTGACATCATGACCTGAGCTGAGGTCGGACAGAAACACCCAGGTGCCCCCAAAACACAGTAAATTTATATTTAAATTTCATTTTGCAAATGCGAAAATAATACCTAATTGAAGAATATATGAAAGAATCACAAAAGTATAAAGAAGAAAAAGAAACCCACTAGAAAAACCAGTGACATTTGTTCCCTTTTAAAATTCAGGTATCTTTGGAAAAAACAATATCCTAGGCTCCTGTCATTTATAGCTTTGTTGAGTGAACCTGAGATCCTTCCTCAAACTAGCCCTGTATGAATGGACAGGAAGGCCTGGCCTGACTTCCTCACAGGATTAGTCAATGTTCTGCAGAGAAATAGAGCCAATAGAATATATATATATTTATATAGAGAGATTTATTTTAAGGAGTTGGCTCCCTATTATGGAGGCTGGTAAGTCCAAGATCTGTAGGGTAAACTGGCAGCCTGGAGACCCAGGAAAGAGCCAATGTTGCAATTCAAGTCTAGAGGCCATTTGCTGACAGAATTTCTTCTTGCTTGGGAAGGTCAGCCTTTTTTTTTTTTTTTTCCCCTAGTCAGGCCTTCCACTAATTAGATGAGGTCCACCCACATTATGGCAGATAATATGCTTTACTCATGGTCTCCTAATCTAAACATTAATTTCATCCAAAAACACCCTCACAGAAACATCCAGAATAATGTTTGACCAAATATCTGGGCACAGTGGCCCAGCCAAGTTGACACAGAATAACACTCCCTCCCATAGGCTCAGGTGTCAAAACTGGGGAATGTTCTCCTTTCCCCAACCAGAGGTCTGGGTGGCAGAGAGAGCCCACAACATGGAGGCTGGAGGTGGGGAGCTCATTGTCTTTGGACTTCAACATCATCAAAGCCTCGGACACAGTTGTGGAACGCAGTGTATATGGGAAGTGAGTCTGACCTAAGTCAGTGCCTGGCTCAGGACAGTCAGATGTTGACCCATTGAATGCTGGAGCTGGAACAAGGTGGGGGTTTGTTTTCTTTCCAGCATGACCCCCATCCGCTTGTTTGTCAGGTGGGGGAATGAGGCCCATCTGTTCATTGTGTAACGCACTTCTGAACTTTCCTCTTGCCCTGACCAGGATTTTACTTTCTCACGAGTATTAAGTTTGATTTTTCCCTGATGTTTTTGGTTTCAGGCTTTTCATAGGAAGTATTAGGAGGAAGAAGGCTGGTGGTGTTGGTGTATGTGGGTGAGCGTAAGGGGGATGTAGGGCGGGGTTGGGGAAGAGGGTTCTTCAGTGTGTACTGTTCTTTCAACAGAAGAGGAAATATATGCTTCAGGTGAAGGCAGTACACCTGTCAGAGGTGCTGTGATGGTTCACTACACGTGTCAACTTGCCTGGCCAGAGGGTGCTCAGGTATCTGGTTACTATTTCTGGGTATGACTGTGAGGGTGTTTCTGGAGGAGATTACCACTGAAGTCAGTGGCCTGAATAAAGCCAACCACCCTCCCCTGGTGTGGGGGGTGCTCGTCCAATCTGTGAAGGCTTGAACCAGAGGAGAAAGGTGGAGGAGGGGCGGATTCCGTCTTTCTGCCTGAATGTTCAAGTTGGGACATCCATCTTTTTCTTCCCCTGGACTGGTGCTTACACCACTGGCTTTCCTGGTTCTTAGGACTTTGGAATTAGATTTTTCTGGTTCTCCAGTTTGCAGGCAGGAGATCATAGGACTTCACAGCCCTCCTAATCACATGCGCTGATTCCCCATGGTAAATGTCTATTTCTATCTATTTATCCATCTGTCTGTCTACATTTATTCTGTTTCTCCAGACAACCCTGACTGCTACAGAGCCTTATTTGTTGGGCCTAGAATAGCGCTCAGTACACCCCCTTGGTATTGGGTCACTTAAATGGAATGGCGGGCTCAAGGAGTCCTCATTATTCCAGTCCTCATTATCTGAGTTTCTGAAGTGATGGAGTTACACAAAAAGCAAAAAATAGACACATCACGAAAATATTAAGTAATGGATTGGCCACATGTAAAATCTTCCTGGGCTCAAACATGTGTCTTAGATACCAAATATCTCTGATTAGAGCCTGGTGTTGTAAACACTCGGCGAAATCATGCCAGAACGAATGTACTGCACAGTGACAACGCAAACCTGGCAAGAGGTAGGGCTTTTCACGCAGCTGATGAAAGTGATGATGCATCCTTCCTTAGATCTGTGGAGCCATCAGCAGGTGAAGTTCTCGCAACAGGAGAGAGCCCAGTTAAGGCATGAAGAAGAGAAAGTTCATAAGCAAATCAGGACAGAGCCGTCACAAGGGGATGATTTAAACATCAAAGGATTGAGAGACTCCCTTGGGAGAATTGATGTTGTCTGCAGATATTTTTGTAAAAACGACTGTGCTGTAAAAAAATGAGGGAGGCTATGTTATGCAATCACAGATTTCAATCAGAAGAATGATCCCCCTCCGTAAAAGCCCGATTTATGTCTTGCACATTTTGAAAAGTAGTTTATGGGTTGCATTATAATGGAAATGTGGTTAGATATAATATTAAAAAACACTTGTTTAACTTACTTTTTCCAGATAAAATTTCAGCCCAAACTTTTTTTTTTTCATCGCTTCCTTGGATAATGAGGACTGTTTTCCATACGCTGGGGTAGGAAAAGCCTCCCTAAGCAATGCCACAGGAAAAGACAGTGGGAATTGAGCACTAAAAATTTGATAATGATGCATGTCAGACTAATAATAGGCACACACCTCACTGGATGAAAATCTGACTAGCGTATATAAGCACTGGTTGATAGCCACGATATATGGGAAGCACGTTTAAATCAATAAGAAAAAGGAAAGTCACCGAGTGGCAAATTGGTAAAATATGTGGCAGGTGGATTCGCAGAAGAAAAAGGGGAACAGGGCCGGAAAGTGGCTAAGGATACTGACACTTAATGGTAATCTGGGAAATGCAAAATAAAACATCAAAACACCATTTCCCCCCAGAGATTGCCAAAGACTGGAGTTAATATCCAGTGCTGGTGCAGGTGCAAATAAATATACTCTTTCGGAGACGCAGCTCAGTATGGTCTAGCAAAATTAAAATGTGGAGGTCTCTGAATATGGCAATTCCACTCCTAGGAATGGAAATCTGTCCCGTAGAAATACGCACACATGCTCACACAGAGCTGTCTGTAAGTTGTTTGCTAAAATATTACTCTAGGAAAATTGGAAATACTGCCATTATGATGAGTAACAGCTCATACCTACAGAAAGCCTTCTCTGGGTCAGTACTTGCCTAAGCACTTTACATAGATGAACTCGCTTACTCCCCCGTGACAACCCTGTAAGTGCTTTTGTTATCCTCATTGTACAGATGAAGGACCTGAGACACAAAACGGTGAAGAAGCAGTTTCTTCCTGGCCTGGAGCCAGCAGGAGACAGAGCTGTGATGGGATGAGACCCCAGGCAGTCTGGCAGGAGTCTGAGCTTCTCCATCACTTGCTGTTTCACCTACGTCCGGTGTGGGCGTGGTTGATAAATCACAGCAAACCCTTAAAGCAATACCAAGACCTATTGTAAAACGGAACAAATGGGTGGCAGTGTAATCCCATTTAGGAAGTGTGCAAACTGTACTTGGTGTGTGTGTGTGTGTGTGTGTGTGTGTGTGTATAAATGCATGGATGACAGCAAACTGGAAGAAACACACTGACTGTTCTTAGTGGTTGCATCTGCTAAGGGACACTGGGGGCAGGTGTTGGGGGGGTGGTGCTGAAAAAAGGAGACTTTTCATTTCTAATCTATAAACGTTTGACCTGTTGATTTTTTAGGAGAATATATTTATTACATGTATAATTTCAAAATGTCAAAGCCAGAGGCGCCTGGGTGGCTCAGTCGGTTAAGCGTCCGACTTCGGCTCAGGTCATGATCTCACGGTCCGTGAGTTCGAGCCCCGTGTCGGGCTCTGTGCTGACAGCTCAGAGCCTGGAGCCTGTTTCAGATTCTGTGTCTCCCTCTCTCTCTCTGACCCTCCCCCGTTCATGCTCTGTCTCTCTCTGTCTCAAAAATAAACATTAAAAAAAAAATCAGAATGTCAAAGCCAAACACTAAGGGGTGGTGGGTACTTCTGACCTGGTCTATGAATAGCCTAGTTTGAGGCTCAGTGATCGTTTACAAGTTTTACCGGAGAGGGGGTGGTGGTGAATAGCAGCTCGCAGGCAGAGAGACCTTAGTGGCTGAGGGAAGAGGCCCAGGAAGCAGGAGCTGTGGGCTGACAGCCATCTCCCTCAAGTGGTGATCCTTCCCTGGACTCACCCCAGCCCTGGTCATGGGGATGAGAGAGCAAAGAGGGATATTTCTCACCTGTTACCATTTATGAGAGGCCTATTCCTTTTCTTTTTCATTTGAATTTATTTTCTTTTTTTTCAATATATGAAGTTTATTGTCAAATTGGTTTCCATACAACACCCAGTGCTCATCCCAAAAGGTGCCCTCCTCAATGCCCATCACCCACCCTCCTCTCCCTCCCACCCCCTCAACCCTCAGTTTGAGAGGCCTATTCCTAATTGTAATGTTCTAACCGGTCAGCCATGCCACAGTGACTGTTCTCATGAATGCAGGATTTATTTGTTATCAAGTAAGGATATACTGGGGAGGGGACAGACACGGGTGGCGTGGTAACATTAGTGACCCGAACAGGGCAATGACTTGCTAGCTACTATGAACTGGCAAGTCCAGCATCATTTACAGTCCCACTTGCCTCCCTCAACTGTCGAATCTGAAAACTAAGAGCACCCACTTGCCCAGACTTCCTTGCAGCTGCAGGGTGACTTTGTGACCCAGCCCTCTTTCGTGAGATATTCGTTGGCATCACTGACTGGACTTCCAGGAAAGCTCCCTGAGGGTGCAGTCTAGACTGCAGGATGACCCATCAGACTTTTGCTCTTTCTCCCACCTTTTCCTGACCAGACCACAGATGTCTAGCCATAGCTGCTGTCCTGTGAAGAGGAAGATGAAAGTCATATCTCATTGGTTGCCTAAGGTGGCCATAACAAAGTACCGCAAACCAGGTGGCTGAAAAACAACAGAAATGTAATCTCTCACAGTTCTGGGGTCTCGAAGTTCAAAATCAAGGTGTCAGCAGGGCCATGCTCCCTCGGAAGGCTCTAGGGGAGGATCCTTCCTTGCCTCTTTTTTGTCTTCTGGTGTTGCTGGCGATCCTTGACACTTCCTTGGCTTATAGAAGCATCACTCCAACCTCTGCCTGTGTTGTCACATGGCCTTCTCTCTGTGTCTCTTCTTTTCTTGTAAGGGAACCAGTCATGTAGGATTTAGGGCCCACCCTATTCCAGCATGACCTTGTCTTAAGTTGATCACATCTACATGACCCTATTTCCAGATAAGATCACATTCATAGGTACCAAGGGTCAGGACATGGACACACTTTTTTTTTTTTTTTGATCATAAAGGTAGACAATAGGAAGATGGAATCCCCTGATAACTTTTGGGACACTGCTGTCATTGGACAGCCTACCTGTGCCTTCTTGCTGTGTGAGTCAAATAAGTTCCTTAATTATTTAAACATTGTTTAGGTTTTATTTTTGCTGCAGCTGAACGTGTTCCTGACACATTCCTATCCATCTGTCTACCCATCCAGTCAGCCAATTTGGGGGAGGTACCCATGGTATTCGAGACAGGCAGCTAGGTGCTGTCCTACTCGGAGTTGAGACTGGCACAGAGAGCACTCATTATTTGTTTGTTAAGGACATTCTGGGAAGAAAATTCCTTGCTTTCATGGAACTTATAGTTTAGAGGATACACAAAAGGTAGACAATTAAGGTGTAGAAATAGACCATGTGTGGGCTTGTACCCAACTCAGACTTGGAGCTGAAGGGCGGTTTCATGGTGATAAAGGGTGGTGGGTGTATGTGTAGAAGCTGAAGAGAGTGTGATGCATTTAAGAAACAGAAAACATTTAATACCCTGGCCTGTGGAAGGTAGGGAAAGGGGGCAGGGATGAGGAATGGGAAGAGAAGAGACAGTGTGTGTGTGTGTGTGTGTGTGTGTGTGTGTGAGACAGAGAGAGAGGGAGAGAGAGAGAGAGAATATGAAGAGCAATCTGCACAGAGGGCTAGAGACACAAGCATAAATGCCTGAGATCATTTTTTAAAGTTTATTTTGTTTATTTTGAGAGAGAGAAAGAGAGCGTGTGCGCGTGCAAGAGAGAGGGGCAGAAAGAGGAAGAGAGAGAATCCCAAGCAGGCTCCATGCTGTCAGGGCACAAACCCATGAACCATATGAGCTCATGACCTGAGCAGAGATCAAGAGTCGGATGCTTAACCGACTGAGCCACCCAGGCACCCCTGAGATTGTTTTTTAATATTTGAACCTGTGTCTGGTAAAATGGTAACTGTGGGAGAACGACTATATGTACTTTTATATTTGGGGAGGAGGGGGTCTGTAGGTCTTTAAGTTGTGTGGCTGATATGACAATATGTACAATGCAGAGGGAAAACGGCCTTAGGATGCAAACATCACTCTTTTGTGTGGTTAGATCCTGCTCTGGTAAACTCTTCATTCTTGGGTCAATAGTCTGAAGTTCAAGTTTTGTATTTTATGTAACATGTGTTAACACTCAGGGATGTTTCCAGTAGGCCTTGCTTTCGCACATCATCCTTATGCAGCTGTGTTTTCTGGATGAGACCCGCGGAGAGCTGGTTTATGCCAAATGCTCACTCCTGACACTCACATTCTTGCCTCCCATATTGCTTGCCAAGGGAACAGGCATGGACGGCTTTCACTTGCATGGACTTCTTTTCCTGCAGCACTAAAATTAACCTTCTAAAAAGTTCACTAAAAAACAAAATGAAATATGGGGCACCTGGGTGGCTCGGTCGGTTAAGCGTACGGCTTTGGCTCAGGTCATGATCTTACGGTTCGTGAGTTTGAGCCCCGTGTTGGGTTCTGTGCTGACAGCTCAGCGCCTGGAGCCTGCTTCGGATTCTGTATCCCTTGCTTTCTGCCCCTCCCCTGCTCACATTCTGTTTCTGTGTCTCAAAAATGAACAAATGTTTAAAAAATTTAAAAAAAACAAAGTGAAATAAAGGCTGTCTTGCACATAGAAAGTGCTAAAATTAAGTGAATAAATGTATACAAATTAAAATAATCTATAGTCCTATATCTTGGGAAAAATCACTGTTATCATTTTGAGGGGTAATCAGAAGCAGTTTGATTTTTTATTTATTTATTTTTTTAAATGTTTATTTATTTTTGAGAGAGACAGAGACAGAATGTGAGCGGGTTAGGGGCAGAGAGAGAGGGAGACCCAGAATCCGAAGCGGGGTCCAGGCTCCAAGCCATTATCACAGAGCCTGACACGGGGCTTGCACCCACGAGCTGTGACCTGAGCCGAAGTCGGACGCTCAACCAACTGAGCCACCCAGGCGCCCCTGATTTTTTTTTTTTTAAGATTTTATTTTTAGGTAATCTCCATACCGAACGTGAGTCTCGAACTCACAACCCTGAGATCAAGAGTTTCATGCTCCACCAACTGTCAGCCAGATGCCCCAGAAACTGGTGGATTTTTGTGTCTCTTGGACCCTAGGGGTAGGCTGGTGCTGGCCCTGCCCCTGGATGAACACTCAGGCAAGATTCATGTTTCTTCTGGTCATCTTGACTGGTACTGATCTAGAGATCCAGCACTGGCGTATTCTAGACTTGGCGGATGTTCAAAGCACATCATTTCTCTGGAAATTTCTCTTGCGTGTTCTTGGGAGACCTCTCATCAGCTAGGGTCTCTCATCTTCTTTCTCTTGACATGTCTGTAATCTTTCTTTCTTTCTTTCTTTCTTTCTTTCTTTCTTTCTTTCGAGAGAGCATGAGCAGGGGAGATGCAGAGAGAGAGAGAGCCAGAAACACAGAATCGGAAGCAGGCTCCAGCTCTGAGCTGTCAGCACAGAGCTGGACATGAGGCTTGAACTCATGACCCGCAAGATCATGACCTGAGCCGAAGCTGGCTGCTTAACTGACTGAGCCACCTAGCCCCCCACCTTTTTTAAACATCTCTGTAATTTCTGGTTCCCTGTGACCCCTTCACAGTCCTTAGGCGTCTGTATGTTCCTCTCTGGACTCTTACTATTAAGGTTCCCATGCCCCTGTAGGGAAACTCTTTTAGGGCAGGATCTAAGACATCCCCTCCTTATCTTTTTCTCATCACCCATTCTTTACTATGACATATTTAGGTTAGTTGGGCCAAGCCCAGTGTGACAGCAGCCTCTGCCCACAGTTTAGGAACCAATCAATCCTGCCCCCTTCAGACTTATCAGGCACGGGTTAGATACCAGTCTTCTGAGTACCCCCAAACTACAGGGGACACACATTATGCTTTCTAGGTGGTAGTGCTAAAGCCCTTTTTCATAGGCTTGAGGTGAGGGAAAAGCATCCCTAGCCACTACCCCCAAAGGGGAGGGGAGGACACACAGCACCCGGAGAACTCTCTTTTTCAATGCCCCCACTCCCTTCTCTTCATGTGGTTTAGGGACCCAAGAGTCATGAATCAGTTTTGAAAAATTCGTACTGTTGTCTCTCACCTTTCTGTTGTCTCATGCTTCAGGTAAATCTTGTGTTTTAACATCTGGTTACCATTTCTCTGGACCTTGGTCCCTATCTGTAAAGTGGGAAGCACAAATTCTTAGATATCAGCCATTTGGTGGCTGTGAGGACTAAAGAAAGTATCTAAATAAAGTCTAAATTGGTCTGGCATGGAGTTGATGCTCAGCCAATGGTTCTTCCCTCCCACTTGACCCCATGCTCTTGGGGGTGTTAACTGAGGCCAGTGGGTGTAACTTGCCTGGCAAAGTTCTTGCGACACCTTTTGGAGGAGGAGCAGGATCCCCTGATTACAAAGCCCTGATATAGTACCTGCGGTCGATTTCTGTGCTTCATCCCTGCAGCCGGCACCTAGGTCACCCTGTAGCTCAGTCTACACAGGAGGTGAAGGGTGAGTCCTTTACATACAGGACTGTAGCTCAGTCTACACAGGAGGTGAAGGGTGAGTCCTTTACATACAGGTCTGTAGCTCAGTCTACACAGGAGGTGAAGGGTGAGTCCTTTACATACAGGACTGTAGCTCAGTCTACACAGGAGGTGAAGGGTGAGTCCTTTACATACAGGACTGTAGCTCAGTCTACACAGGAGGTGAAGGGTGAGTCCTTTACATACAGGTCTGTAGCTCAGTCTACACAGGAGGTGAAGGGTGAGTCCTTTACATATAGGACTGTAGCTCAGTCTACACAGGAGGTGAAGGGTGAGTCCTTTACATACAGGTCTGTAGCTCAGTCTACACAGGAGGTGAAGG
Source organism: Lynx rufus (assembly GCF_022079265.1). Lineage (NCBI taxonomy): Eukaryota > Metazoa > Chordata > Mammalia > Carnivora > Felidae > Lynx > Lynx rufus. The sequence continues at coordinate 125,604,513 of NW_025814878.1, forward strand.
GTGAGTCCTTTACATACAGGACTGTAGCTCAGTCTACACAGGAGGTGAAGGGTGAGTCCTTTACATACAGGACTGTAGCTCAGTCTACACAAGAGGTGAAGGGTGAGTCCTTTACATATAGGTCTGTAGCTCAGTCTACACAGGAGGTGAAGGGTGAGTCCTTTACATATTGGTCTGTAGCTCAGTCTACACAAGAGGTGAAGGGTGAGTCCTTTACATACAGGACTGTAGCTCAGTCTACACAGGAGGTGAAGGGTGAGTCCTTTACATATAGGACTGTAGCTCAGTCTACACAGGAGGTGAAGGGTGAGTCCTTTACATATAGGTCTTCTGGCACTTTACCTAGAGGAACTAGCACTTATGATACCTAGGGTAGACCCTGGGGGAAACTCAGAGCCCCAAGACCATGGAGTCTGTCTGACTAAAGGGTGAATGAAAGTCATTGCTTCTGTTTCCGATTCTGTGTCTCCCTCTCTCTCTGCCCCTCCCCCGTTCATGCTCTGTCTCTCTCTGTCCCAAAAATAAATAAACGTTGAAAAAAAAAATTAAAAAAAAAAAAAGAAAGTCATTGCTCAACAAATTTTTCACTTCCGGTGTCCATTGTGTCCCTGTGCAGTCTGGTCCCTATGCTCCCGGGTGGGGAGGAAGGTGAGAGGGTGATTGTTTCTTGAAAAGGAGAAGTGATGCTCAGATCTGCCCTTAGAAAGGGTGAGAAACTGAACTTCATCTTGTAAAACAGTGTCAGAAACAGCCAAGGTTTCACCTGGCTGAGGTTTGAAAAATCTGGGAAGAGCTGGTGGATCAATCTCCATTTTTAAGTTTTCTGGATGTACCAAAACTTGTCCCTTAACTGGGCAAGTTGAGGGTTAGGCAACACTGCCCCCTAGAGGTCTGTTGGTGCTCTCGAGCACATTCCCTCAACCACAGAATTTTGGGTATCATCTTAGCTGTTACAGTGTATTCCATTACACTTAGATGCTCAACTACATCCCTTGATTTGTGGTGATTCAGCAGTTCAAATTCAGCATGTTCAAGGGACATGGACCAGGACCAAGGCAAGAGACTAAATGAAGGCCCACAATTGTATGTTCACATATTTCAAAGTTATAAACTAGCTTAATAAAATATTAAATACAATATATCCTTCAACTTTGACAAATGTACTTTCGTAATAACCTGGGTGGCAAAGATCAAATTCAGAATTCTTAGACTTTTTTGGACTTCCATTTCTAAACATCACAGTGCGGGAGAGCCAATGTGGCCTAGGATCTGCCCATCTTCTGTTTACACATGTAGCTCCATCTGTCACTGCAAGAAGACTCAAATGCAGATATGCAGACACCCTAGACTAGACCACATTTCGAAGCTTGGTCCACAGTATCCCCCAAATCGTTGTCCCTTGTCCACCTCCAGGTCTAGCCTTGCATGTACTGGAGGCACAGCCTGCCCTTGGGAGAACAGGCCCCAGATAAGAGGGTTTGCAAACTCTAGGATATCACGGGGACATTTGGGCAGGGATTCCAGGATTCTGGGTACCTGGAGCATGGAAGACCATGGTCTCTGAGTGAGCATGATCCCTCGGTCTTATAGACTCCTCACTGTCTGAGGTGGAACATGTCTAGGAAGCTGAAGCAGAGCCCTCTAAAACATGGAGCTCAGGGTAAGGGTCTTTTTACTAGAGTCTAAAGACCGTTCTTGACTGGGGAGTCCCTAAAGGAAGCCATATTTCTAGGAAAGACATCTTGGCTGCTGAGAAAAACAATAACAACAACCAACAATGGATGAGAAAGAAGACTGGAAGAGTGGACAGGTTGAATAGCACAGCTAGGTTGACCTAACTACCAATGGTTCCAGGTATAGGCTGAAGCTGTTCTTGACCAGTCCTCAATGCTCCCCTTTAAGCAGCCCTCACCCCAACTTCTAGTACTTGTGCATGCTAGGAAGAAGAGGGCTTCCTTATAAAGAAAATAACCAAATCCAGCTTAGGAGCTCAACAACTCAGGTGTGGGAAGTCCGTCTACAAGACCTGGTTATGAGGATCAGGAAATATTTCCCATTGGTCAGAGGAGGAGATGTCTGGAGGATGAGGATGTGGAAGACTTGTGAGAAGTAGGAGGTGAAGGGATTCCAAGATCAGTGGTAGTGGGGTTGGGGAGGCAACATGAGGGAAGCAGAGAAGAGTCCATTGGGCAGAAGGACGGAGAGGGCTTTGGACCCTGGAACAGAAGGTCTAGAGAGCTGCAGGTGACAGTCTGACTATAAATAACTCCCTTCGGACAGATAGAAAGAAAGCCTAGGGAACAATCTGGTTTCATGGATAATTTCCATGGGGACTTTGGAGACTATTGGAGAAGGGGATCCTGGGAAAAGACAGGCTTTCCTGTGATTCAAGGCAGTAAAAATCAAATAGATGAAGAATCAGAGTGTCTAGATATGGAGTCAACAGAACATGATTAGTTTGAATGCATAAATCAGTAAGGCCTGGGGTTACCTGGTTCCAGATGCCTTTTGGAAAAATGAATATTAAAAAAAAAAGGGACCAAAAGAATTAACTTATGTTTCATATAGATGAGTCTGGGTGCATCACACACTATGGTATGTTCTTAATTATACTTTATACTTTAGGAAATAATGGGGTACACACACACTAAAAATGGTTCCAACATCCAGCAGATAGATGGGCCCATCTTCAGCAAGAGGCAAGTGAAATGAACTTTGCCATCTTATGCTCAGTTGTAATCTTTTTCCAGTTAATTCTCGAGAAGACAGATGGTTCCAATTTAGTCTCAAAAAGCACACAGTAATAAAATAATCTGCAAATTAGCATGTTGGTAGGGCCCAGTGTTTACAATCCATTTTGAATAAAAAGCTTTGACTTTGTCTGTTTGCATTTCCATCAGGAAGATGGGGTTGCCAAGCAAGCATTATCATGTTATCTTTTGAACTTTTATGTTCAGATTCTGATTCAGACATAACATTGTTTCTTTGAAATGCTCTGCAGAAGCTGACCAAATATTTATATATTTCTTCAAACATCAAGTTCCTTCTTCTCTCTCTTTTTTTCTTGGGAAGTAAAAAAAAAAATCTGCTTTTCTGAAGATACCTCGTTAAACCTTGTTTGAATATTGTGAAGCTTTTTAGAAGACATTGGAGACCTGGTCTACTGGTTAAGCCTTAAGGAAGTGAAGGATTCCAGGAGAGCCTCATGATCTGTTTCATTCAGAAAATTCAGATGAGCAGTGGAGAATGATGGAAGCAGCATGGAGATAAGAATCTGGCTTATCATTTAGTGCATCCCAGTGAGGTACAAATAAGGAGAACATGAATTCTAAAGCATGGGCTCTGGCTGCACCCTGGCTCCTCAGAACAAGATCTCAGTCCATGTTTCATTCCATTAATGGTGACCTTGAGCTAGGATTTTCTGGTGCCTCAATCATCATCCAGGTTCTAGGGCTGTGCTTGTTCAGTAGAGGGAGGATATTGGGATGGCTGTCATTCCTTTAGGATTTCTCCCAGTGAGACTTAGAGTATACCCCACCCCACTTTTGATTCTGGGCTGGTCTGTGACTGCCCCAGCAACCGAATATAGTAGGAGGGAAGCTATGGCAGTTCCAGGCCCAGCTTTGGGAGGATGGAAGCTTCCACTCTGGTCTCCTGGAGTGCTGAGCTGCCAGGTAACATACCCAACTACTCTGTGGGAAACACCATGTGGAAAGGCCCTGGGACTCTCTGGAGAAGGAGAGGGATCCTGCTAAGCCCAATATTCCAGACATTTCTATCAAGACACCAAGCATGTCAGCAAAGCCTTCTTAGACCCTCCAGATCCAGACTGAACAGCATCTAGTGACCCCAGGCAATAGCACAAGGAGGAGAAAGAATTGCCCAACTGAATCCTGCCCAGATTCTTGACCCACAAAATTGTGAGTGATAATTGTGGTTTTAAGCCATTGCAGTTTGGATAGTTTGTTTATATAGTAAGAAATAACCAGGGCAGGCATAGTGGCCACCCAGGAAATACAGGAGTCAGACACCATCCTGGGTGTACCTCGATGGGGCCCACTCCTAGGAGGTGGACTGTAAGAAAACAAACCCATAAAGAGGGATTCCTTTAAACATTTCCCCTGTCCCCAGAAAAGATTCACAGATACCCCTCAGAGACCCAGATTCAACTTAGGCCCAAGGTTACATGTCTGCCCAAGACTCTGTGCTTTTTGCTACGAGTCAGCGCCCTTGCAAATAGACTTCCAATGACCAGGCTCTACAGCCCATCATACCATGCAAGTCTGAATCTGCCTCATCACGTAGCTCAGGCTCAAGCCAGAATCTGCTATCAAAACAGTATCTCACTTGTACCCCAGGTCAGCATTTCTGATCTGTCAAAAATGTTCCTCGATCAAAATGACTCCTTTCTCTTTACTATATTGACAACTGAGCGATGGTTGAGGTTGGTCTTCTGCCAAATGTAGACCCACTCTATATCACAATTGTCTTTAACTGGAAATTTTCACCATGAGAATTCTCATAACAAGTACAGCTATAGTTAAGGAAAGAAAAGAACTCCTTGGAATGCAGCTTTGTAGATAAGAGTAAAAAATATCTCAACAAGTTACAAAATTTACCAGCTGCTCAAGCCTCAGTGTATATCACACAGACGATAAAATAAACAAAATCAATGTTATTTACTCAGCGTGAATAACTGACTCCTGGCTCTAGAACCATGGACATGTAATTGAACTTAAGCTGCCCTTTGCTGTGCTGTTCTTGTCAGGTGGTCCTCTGAATGTCATGGCTAATTATGACACTGTGTGAAAAAATCTGAAGGACTGGCATTACTGTTGAGGCAATAGCTCTCCATTAGGAAAATGGTGTTAAATTGATTAATATAATGAACTGTATTTTAGGATTTTAATACCTTTTCCATTGTTAGGAAATGGAGTGTGAAACTAAATTATCTCTCAGTCAAGTTGTTTGAAGTTCATTTTTTTGAGACTTTTCTGTATGGAATGAGGATATTTTGATTTCAAGGATTTCTGGATATAAAGCAGAAAATTCAACTGGCTTAATTTCCCTAGAAAAGATCTCCAAACACATTTGTTACGCTTCTTCATTCAGTAGGAATGTCCTGGATGGGTAACGAATTGACATTTTGGTTTCTACTAAGGTTTTGTATGTGTTCTAGGGGACTTAGGAGTTCTTGGTGAGGATTTAATATTTTAATTTCTGTCTTAATTTCTATGGCTTTATAAAACAATGAATATTAGCATATTGTGAATCACCTGAATGACTGCATTAATACGTTCAGTCCCCTGCTTGCTTGAATTTAAATTTTTAAAAATGTTTTTATTGATTTTGAGAGAAATAGAGAGAGTGCATGAGCAGGGAAGGAGCAGAGAGAGAGAGGGAAAGGGAAAATCCCAGCAGCCTCCATGTGTCAGCACAGAGCCCAATGCAGGGCTTGAACTCACAAACCATGATCATAACCTGAACTGAAATCAAGAGTCGGGTTGCTTAACCAGCTGAGACATCAAGGTGTCTCTGCTTGTTTGAATTTAATTTATAAATTTGCTTTTAAGTTATAGTTGCATGAGAACCATACCTATCACTTTAACCCTAGCTTTATGTGCATATATTTTACTTTATTAAGCTCATTTCTTTCTGCCAGGCATTGATCTAAAAACTTTACATGTACTATTGCCTTTGTTTCCTGCGACGAATCAAAGAAGAAGGCACCAGTATTATCCCCATCTTAAAAATAAGGATATTGAGGCACAGAGAGGTAAAGCTTAAGCAATGTAAGGCTCAATTGAAAGTTTTAAAAATAATAATAGAGATTTGTCAAATCATAGAATTGAAAAGTCCAGAGGTAGAGTGAGCTTCAGGTAGTTTGGCCAGGGGTCTGGCTCAGTTTCTCTGTAATTACTTTGGCTCAACCTCTACTATGTGTCAACTTCATTTTCTGGTTGGCTTTGGTCAGGATCCCAAGATGGCCGGCTTCCTCTACCAGGGCCACTTGGCTGTTGCTTGTTTTCACATTTCAAGCAACCTCTTTAAAACATGGTTTCAGGGGTGCCTGGCTGACTTCAGCTCAGGTCATGATCTTGCGGTCTGTGAGTTCGAGCCTCGCGTCGGGCTCTGTGCTGACAGCTCAGGGCCTGGAGCCTGTTTCAGATTCTGTGTCTCTCTCTCTCTCTCTGACCCTCCCCTGTTCATGCTCTGTCTCTCTCTGTCTCAAAAATAAATAAATGTTAAAAAAAATTTCACCTAAAATAAAACATGGTTTCAGAAGAGAGTGGTAATTCCTTCCCCATCTCCGTTGCGTTATGCAGGGGTTTACTTCTGCGTACCATTTTGTCAACTGCAAGAACTTTGTTTCTTATGTGTGTGCTTTGGAAAAGGATAATATTGGGAGGTTGGGAATAGAAGGGAATATAAACTGAGTGGCAGATCAGGAAGAGAGGTTTTTCCACTAAAACTTGGGAGTAAGGAAGGAAGATGAAGAAAATCTAATATGGGACTTGGACCATATTCTCCTGTCTGTGGGAAGGAGGGAGCTGAGACATTAATCAGAGTTGCTGACAGCTCCTGATTTGCCTTGAAAAGATACTGGGCAAGTGAAGCTGTGTAACTCTGGGCAGTGGGAAGGGGGTGAAGAAATACCTATGTGCTCAAGCGCTACACAAAGTCTCTCAAACACACAGGTTGTTCCGTGTCTCTAGAATCATAGTAAGAATGAAACATTTCATGCCATAACATTAGTGACAAAAAATGTAAAAAATTTACATGCTCATTATCTTTAATAAAGAAAAACAAGCATTTCACTGAAACCAGGAAAAGCAAAATCATGAACGGTTTCTAGCTATTAGAACATGATAAATAGACCTTAATCTTAGAAAATAATTACCACAGATTTATATACATAAAATATCAGTAAGTTGAAAATAGAACTACCATATGATCCAGCAATTATGCTTCTGGATATTTCTCCAAAACAATTTAAATCAGGATTTGGAAGAGATGTTTTCACTCCCATGTTCATTGCAGCATTATTCACAATAGCCAAGAGGTGGAAACAACCTAAATGTCCATTGGCAAATGAATGGATAAAGAAAACGCAGTCTATGCATATGACGGAATATTATTCAGCCTTAAGAAAGAAAGACATCCTAATACAGGCTAAAACATGGATGAACCTTGAGGACATTATGTTAAGTAATATAAACCACGCACAAAAGGACAAATACTGTATGCTTCCTCTTATGTGAAGTACCTAGGGTAGTCAAATTCATAGAGACAGTAGAAAGGTGGTTTCCAGGGGCTAGGGAGAGAAGAGAGAAATGGGGGTTGCTGTTCAGTGAGTACAGAGTTTCAAATCTGCAAGGTGAAAAAGTTCTAGAGATCCACTATACATCATTTTGTCTATAGTCAGCAATACTGTGCTGCACACTGAAAAATTTGTGGAGGGGAGATCTTATGTTACAAATTTTTGCCACAATAAAAAATATAACTGGTAATTTACTGACTCCCTATGTTGTCTTTATGCTTGAATTTTGTGCATTTAAAGTGCTATTACAATGACATCCACATGTTTCCTTGTAATTTCTCCCTTCCCACCTTAGTTTTGCCTTAATGTTTCCCCAAGTTAAGCCATATCCTGGGGCTTCCAGAAAACTAGCTCTCCTAGGTGGGGATGGCCGCCACATGGATGCAAGCTTCTTAGGGTAACTGTATGTGGTTGTAATTTTCTTAAATTAAGATTTAACTAATAGTGCATCTGAGTCTCTAATGTTAACAATTTTCTAAAAGTGTTTTTACTGTAGAAAACATGCAACTAAGTGGGAAATCTTTTAATTAATTACTTTCATGGTTAGTTACCCCTTCATTGCTTGTGTTTACAACTCATTTTCAGAAATAATTTTTGCACTTCAAAATGAGCACACAAGGTCAGAAGAATGACTCAAAAATATTAGCTTGCATTATCCCTACCATTTTAATTATTTCAGGCCTTACAAAAAAGATTTTTGACTAAAGTGACTTATTCATTTTTTAGAACTTATGCTTTAAAAAAATCAACATTTTACTTCTCTACAATAGAATGAAAACATACTTTTGAATATAAGATACTATTTTGACAGTTTCTGAATAGGCCAGTGGCCAGGAACTTTCTGAATCAGGAGGGTGTGACTCTAATTTTACAGTTTTTTTCCTTCTCCTGAAAATGAATCTTATCTATGCAATGTTTCATATTAAAAATAAATCTAATTGCTCAATTTATTCTTTAGGTCAAGAACTGTTATTAGTAGGAAGCCACTGTGGATGGCTAGAATGAATGTCAGGTTCATGGTTTACACATCCAGACCCTCAGGGACAATCCATTCTTATCTCTTTTCTGTTTCCAGTGAAGTGAAGAGGAGGGGGCAAGTCTGGTGCCTTACCTGATAGTGTGACAGAAGACTGGAACTCCACGCTGGAAACCAGAAAACCTGGGAGGTTGCAGTATCTGTGGTCCTGGGTTCTGAGTTAGTCTGTCCAAACTGCCATAACAAAGTATCATAGACTGGTTGGCTTAAACAATCAGCTCTTGCAGTTCAAAAGTTGGATATCCAAGATCAAAGTACCCAGAAGATTTGGCTCCTGGTGAGAATTCTCTTCCTGGCTTGCAGAAGGCTGCTTTCTTGGTGCATCCTCACATGTTGGAGAGAGAGAGAGAGAGAGAGAGAGAGAGAAAGAGAGAGAGAGAGAATGAGAAAGAAAGAGTTAATTCTTTTCTTTTTTTACAAGGGCATTAATCCCATCATGAAGGCTCCACCCTCATGATCTCATTTAACCTTAGTTACCTCCCAAAGGCCCCATCTCCAAAGACCATCTCTTTAACATTGGGGGCTAGACCTTCAATGTATGAATCATAGCGGGGGGAGAGGGGGTAGCAACCCAATTGAGTCCAGATCAAGCTGCTTTCATTGCCTTTCTTCTGGAATAGAATAGGAGCTCTGATTTTCTGGGACATATCCAGGAAGAGAATTCTTCTCTGTATCTTAGTTTTAATATTTAAAATTGATACTTACCAGCAACTTCTCAGAAATGTCAAAATATATTTAGATAATAATTGCATATTATGGCCCACCAAATCTACTCTGATACCTTAGATGTAAAAGTTAATCCAGCAAATAGTTTTCATGATTATTATCACTTTTTGAGAAATTATTACTATACACCTATTCTTATTACCATTCAAAATTCCTTTTCACTTATGGGGCGTGAGATCTGTTTCTGATGACTTCAAGCTCGGGTTCTAGCTCTGGCCCCAGGACTTGCAAATCTAGACTGAATTTTCCCACCTTTAAAAAGTTCCTTCCCTCCATATCCTTTGGGAAAGAGGCATGGATGTCTTCCATCTGTTCTCAAGGTGTTGATGTGACTTCTCAGAGTTATGTGCCCACTTCCCTCACCATTGGTCTCAGTCTGGAATCCACTGACTGCAGTGTGCCTGTGTGTGTGCATGCATGCGCATGTGTGTGCATATGTGTGGGTGTGTGCATGTGTTGCCCGTGTACACGTGTGGTGTGAAGGATACTGATTGAACAGGATCTTTATTTTCAAGTGATAATTATCCAATACCAAGCAGCTTAGGAAAAGGGAGAATGTACTGAGTCATATAAGTAAATGGTAGAAAGAACAGCGTTCTCTCTTTCACTTCTTTCTTTTTACATGCCATCATTTTCCTAAATTATTGTTTTCCTTAGGGTTTGAATCATGGGTACTGGTAGTAACAGGCACACATGTTCCCAACTTTTCCCTCTGAGAGGACAAAACTGGGAAGGGTTCTGATTGGCTGGCCTGCATCCTGGGCCAGCTGGAAGAGCCTAGCTGGGGCCAAGAGCTTCTCTTCGACTGGTGTGGCCTGAGTTGGTGCCATGAAACTCACAGGTGGACCCTATGTTAAGACTAAAGCAATTTCCTCAAAGAAAGGAGGGAAAGGCAAGATCACCATGGGAATTGTGAGCTAAGCAGCCACCTCACTTCTCAAACTGTTTGTACTACAGTGATACAGGCCTCACACCCCTCTTTGTAGCTCTGGGGAGCTTCTCTTTATAGCCTTCCACACATAGCTGTCTGGGTGAATCAGATTTTATTGGAGGAATGGGGAAAACCAAAGGGAATGACAACCTATGCTAAGAATTGCAAACTGTATGCTGACATTATCTGTGGTCTAAGGACAAGCAGGTAAGGTGGCCAGCCTCTCATAGGGGACTCTGTTCTGATGCACCCAGTTTCTGTGTGCGGGCCCTGTACCATGTGCCTCCTTCCTCTAAACTTTACCTCTCTGCCATTAGAGGGATTAGGAAAACTCTATCAGGGGCACTGTTAATCCCCTAGGACACACCTTTCTCCTGACAGCAGTACTTTTCCAGAGTCTTAGCCCAGAAATAGTATCTCAGGGGCTCTGGGAGGATGGGCTCTGGTGGTCTTTGCCTCGCCAAGTCTCCCAGAGTTGGTCAGGCAGTGGGCTTTGGTACCACTGCTTCAAATCCAACCAAGAGTGTCAGACTCTTCCTGGATACTGTCCTGGCAGACTTCCCTAGGTTGTTCTTCTTTATGCCCTGCCCACCAGTGTGGGTTGTGAAAGTGCATATTTATTTTCCTGATTGTCTAACAGAAAGAAAGAGATTAATACTTTCCTCACAGTTCTGTAATTGCAAGGCCTACTTACTCACAATGAAGTTCTGTTCACTTTGGATTTCAAATGGTTTCCCAGTGGGCCTGTTGGGGATAATAAACAGGCGCATTACTCAGCCATATTCAATGGCTGCTTCCCTGGCTACTAAAAAGACCTTGCCAACACACTGAATTTTCTGCTTAGAGAGGCTGGATTAACTTCTTAGATAAGGATCATGCTTCTTAATCTCTGTCTGGGGAAAAGAGTTGGTTTTTTTTCTCTCCACTGTGCAAGTGATTTTCCTTTGAGTATCCCCAGCAAGCTTGAAAACTTTTTTTGAAGTTTATGGTTGTGTCATAAAATTAATGTAAATGTTGCATTCTATGCCATTATATATGTTTATAAGTAATGTTTTAAATTACTTCCTATTGAGCAAAATATATTTTCTGAAAAGATGTGTCATATTCTTCTTGTTACCCTGTTATTCTCCAGCTTTGAGTAATTCTTGGCAATGACTCGAGAAAACTGGTAATATGTCATTACAGCCTTACTACTCCCTCCCTTCCAATCTCTAATCTTCTGAAGCAACTTGGAGGAGCCCAAGCCTTTGTAAAACTGAATCTTAGGGACATATAACCTCACCCAGATCTTAGAGTGTGATGAAGGGGAACAAAATTTCCAGACAAGCTCAGTCAGGACAGTCAGAATGCCCTTTGGCATATGCAACACCCATACTTTCTTTCAATAACTTTCTGACTTGGGACTTGAGCTTTCATGTACTCACTGGCCATTATGAATCATTGATTCAGATATTTCTCAACTGAATGTAGCACCACCAACTCCTGGTCAACTCCTGGAGATCCTGGACTGGGTGTGTATGTGAGTCAGGACATCCGCACTCCTCTGGATCTGGTGGATACATTTTGCTGCCCAGTATCCATTCACTCGTCTCTGATAACCACACCCCAATATCACTCTGGGGAACCACCCCTAATCCACTTTCCTTCCATCTACTTTTGGTTGTTTTGGCTCCTTTGAGGTGCAGAACATATGACTCAGGTCTGGCCAATCAGCATGTCTCAGTTCCCTGGCTAGGGACCCAGTATGACTCAATCAGAGTGAATAAAATGAAATCCTATTGGGCTTAACGCCTGGAAGATATACAATCTAGATCTTCTGTAGACATCTTGTGATCAGGAAGAGAGAGACTGTCTGAAAATAAAGCCAAGATACAGAATAGACCATGGCCAATAGACCATGTGATGAAGACAAACTGGGTCCTGGCAACATCATTTGGCATTTACACAAAGCTATGTTTGAAGCCAATATTACCCCTGAACTTTTCAGTTATCTTAGTTAATAAATTACATTTTTTGGCTTAATCCTATTAGGGCCAGATTTTTTTTTTTTTGTCTCATGGAAATGAATGAATTCTAACTGTATGTTCCGTGTAAGCAGGATCTTGCCTGATTTACCACTGTATCAGTAGAACTGAGAACAATGGTTGACATGTAATAGGCATGGAAGAAATATTTGTTGAATAAATGAGTGATTGATAAGTTAGTACCAGGAGTAAGAATTAGCAAGTAGCAGATTCCATAATTGGCTGGGTCAATGTTGAATGGAAGTCAGAAGGAATTCTCTACCTCAGGTTGTAAAGTTGACAATAGTAGTTAAGCATAGTAAAAATGCTCATCAAATTTTCATCTGCTCTTGTGTTGGCACTCACACCATGGACTACCAAAGGTGACAACACAAGGGGACTTGGTAGGAAGAATTCTGGGTGTTAGAGTATGCTGGTTACTTTTTGTGGTTTCAGTGAGGGCTTATAATAAAAACATAAGCCTAAGCCAAGAACAATTTGTGATTGATTTTGAAGACACTCTTCAGCTTAAATTCATGTCATTAAGAAAGGAGTTGATAGAGTATAGCTTTTAAGTAGCATTACCTCTTAAGACCATCTGAGATATGACTATGGAGGATAATGGACAAAGAGATCTTCCAAGGAGAAACCATGAGCCATGGAAGAAAACAGATGAGGGAGAACTTCCTAGAGCTGTCCAGATTGGTTAACCAAGGATCAAGGTCCAATGCCAGGAAGTAAGCCTTGTTATTCCTGTCCAGTGGAACATGATATTTGTTTTGGATTGATGAACACTAAGTAATTTCTAATTGTTGCTTTTCTCAAATGGCTTAATGGAAGTTATCTTGTTCTTCCCCCACCACTGTATATTGAGTGTCAGGGGTTGCTAAAATGATCAGTTAGCTATATCAGATTATGATGCATGACATTTTTCCTTGACTGGCAAGATTGCATATTATCCAGAGATCCTAGGTTTGGTGCTGGATTAGAATTGGATTATCTCCTTTTGGAGAAGTGGTGAATGTATTTTAAGTAGGTATTTCAAGCAACTTTATAAGATATGGGAGGAAGCATGCATGCACATGCATGTATGTGTGTGTGTGTTCAGAGATGCCCAGAGGAGTGGATTGTAATGGATTTTAGTTGTATTTTGTCACCCAGAAACCATTTACCTTTATTCTGACAACCATATGTGATCTCTTTCTGGGAGGTCACCCCTTACCCATTCCCTTGATTACATATCCACATGTAGATTTGGAGCATCCCATTGCCTATCTGCATGCAACCCAGAAGAAGTCAAATAAACATGATGGGACTCCTAGAATCTCTGGGAAAGATATTCTTGCTGTTTGTAGTGCAACTGAAGCTTAAAGAAGAAAAGATATGAAACTTCTATAGTCACCTTATGACCACAGAGGGAAATCTTATTTGAGGATAAAGCCAACATATGGAAGGCTGTAGAACTGAGTCAAAAGACAGTGATGCTGGATCTTAATGTTATATTTGAAATCCCCACATCGCAGTCACTGCCTGAGGTCAGTTTTGTCCTTACACCTTCCAGGTCAATGAGCCAATACATTCCCATTGATCAAAATACATGTTCTGTTGGATTTCTTGCCATTTTCAACTGGAGAAGTTTTAACTGATGCCATGGACAAGTATACACTCTCCTGGAGATGCCCTGAAGGAGATGTTCTGAAAGGAGGGCCTGAGACAAGGACTTGCTCCTAGGTGCACAAAGTTTATTCAGGAGGTGATTTATGGAAGCCAAAATGAGAGAATAGGGAGAAAGAGACAGAAAGGGTCAGTTCCACTGGGGATTCTCTGAGGAACTGTGGAATGCAACTCAAGATTGTCCCACCAGGAGACAGGTGGTCTGTAACATTTATATACTGGCCTTTGCCCCTGTTATTTGAGGGCTATCCCCAGGAGTCTTAACTCCAGTGTGTATATGGATTGAAAATAGTTGAATCTCAGCAGATTTAAATAGTTTTAGAGAAATCTCAAAGTCAGAACATCAGAGGGACCTTGAGAGAAGCTCTTGATGTGGGATGTTGGTAGTATGCACAGAACTGTTGGTCAGAGATGCACTGAAACTAGATGGACTGGAGGGATGTGGTATGGTGTGCCAGAAGCACGAGCTACATGATTCATTTCCCATTTTTTTCTATTCAAGTTTCTCTAATAACAGACCTCTTTAAATCAACTATAGAAATTGAAGAACCTGCTCACACCTACCTTGGGCTTAGCCTATTCCAATACTACTCTTCCAAATCATCAAATTAATGTCTTCAGTATCATGATGCTAGAGCAACCTTCATAAGAAGACTCCAGGTAAATAAAAATTTACCTCTGCCCCCACACCTGCTTCTCAAAGAAGCTTGTTTGACTAAGGTAAATTTACCAGTGGGATATAAGACATTTCTAAAAATCAAAAATGTTTAAGTAGTGAAGACCTGAGCTTAGATGGATTCAGGACTCAATGCACATAGAATCTGACCGTTCTCTTATGAGGAAGCTGACATAAACCAGGACAGCTAAAGCTCACAGTTGATGAACTGAGTCCAATCCTTGACATACATGAATTCCAAATCTAATCTGTGCTAATATAGGCTGGAAATCAGGTCAAGAGGTATCATATCATAATGTGGGGAGATAACTTGAGGACTTTTGTCTTAGGCTCCTCCTTTCTCCTGGAAAAATATCATGTAACAGATGTCTCTTCCTCAGAACCTAGAGATAATTGTGTATGTCTATGTGTAGAATAATTAACTGTGTCACCTGGGTGACTCAGTTAGTTAAGCACCTGACTTCAGCTCAGGACATGATCTACAGTTCGTGAGTTCAAGCCCTGTGTCAAGCTCTGTGCTGACAGCTCAGAGCCTGGAGCCTGCTTCAGAGACTTTGTCTCCCTCTCTCTCTGCCCTTCCCCCACTTGCACTCTGTCTCCCTCCCCCCCTCTCTCTCAAAAACAAATAAACATTTTTTTAAAAAGTTAAAAAAAAAGAATAACCAGTAAATTTAAAAATTATTTTGGGGGCTAACGTGGTTGACAGCTGGCTTGCCAACCAGATATATCTGTTCTTGTTTTGTCTTTAGATAAGTCTGAAAAGAGAATGTATATGAAATCTATAGACTGATGGAATCATTACTTCAATTGGTATGGGCCTTGAGGCCTCCAAGGCTGTGGTAACTGAACTTTGGAATATAGAAGTCCTCCTTGGATAAATGGCCAATAGGATAGCAGACAGGGCAGAGACCAAGTGTGTGTGTGTGTGTGTGTGTGTGTGTGTGTGTGTGTTGAAGCAAGATCTTCCCCTGTGCAGACTTACTGGGCCCCTTCCTACCCAGACAACCTCTCACTGGTAACCAACCTTTCCCAGATGTCACTGCTAAAGGAGTAGATGCCATCACTTGATTGTATCTTCTTTCTTTCCTGTTCTTTGTTTAACTGGTTGAATATTTTGGCTTTTAAAAGCCCACAGTAAAGTAAAAGCAATTGCATTTTGTCATGAGATTTTTTTTGTCTTTAATCAAAAATGCCTTTTCACGAAGTAGAAGTGTATGGTATCTCCTGTATTACTTTACAGGATTAGATTATAGTAAAACCTTGGTTTGTGAACATAATTCATTCTGGAAACATACTTGTAATCCAAAGCACTTGTATATCAAAGCAAATTTCCCCATAAGAAATAATGGAAACTCAGATGATTCATTCCATAAGCCAAACATACTCATGCAAAAATGACTACAATTCTGTACTATAATACAAAATAATAAAGAATATACAAAAGAGAAAGAAAAGTAAACAAATTAACCTGCACTTACCTTTGATAACCTTCGTGGCAGGTGTGAGGGAGAAGAAAGAGGGAGGGTTATTGTGTAGGACGATTTTCACTATCACTAACAGAATCACTGCTATCTATTGGCTCAACGGAATCTTTTTTTTTTTTTCGTGCAACTTTCACAAGGAACGTATCCAATGACAATTGCTTTGGCCTTCTTTTGAGGATTTCATGGAAATATGACGTTGCATTGTCGTTAAACAGATTCATCGCTTGCACTGCTACAGCCTTATTCAGGTGATGCTTTTCTTCAAAATTTTGCACTGTTTCCCAAATTTTACACATCTGCCTAATATCACTTGAAGTGATGGATTCCTCCGCCTTTTTCTCCTCCTCCTCTGCAGATGAGATGCAGACTTAGACTTCTTATAAAATCTTGCAATTTTGGTCACTCACATCCATGTTTGTACTTCTTGATGATTTCCTTCTTAACTTCCACCATAATCATCTCCTTACTGCTTTTATTTTCAACTTTTTCTGCATGGGGCCATTGTATATGCTTGCATGGATGTTGACTATAGTCCAGTATTAATAAACTCTTGTCATATGCTGTATTTAATGGCACTGGCAATAAGGCAGTGAAGGAAAGGGTCTATATCTGCAGGCAGCCTGACCTAGAATGAAGCAAAGCATTTTTAAGTTTGCTCTTGTATGGAAAAGCAAAGGACTGTCCATAGGTGCTTTCAAATGACAAAAAATACACCAGTGCTATTTGTGGGCACTTGCCAACATTCTGAAAAATCACTGATTTCTGCCAAACACTGTGGCCTGAGACTGAGCATGGGAGATGATCACCCACAATCCCACAGGGAGAGAGAGAAAGAGAGAGAGAGAAGAACCATTGGCTCAGTTGTGATTACGTGATGTTTGGCATCATGTACTACTTGTATTGCAAGCCATCACTTGTTTATCAAGTTAAAATTTGTCAGAAATGTTTTCTCATCTTGTGGAATACTCGCAGAACAAGTTACTTGCAATCCAAGGTTTTACTGTATTTCTGTTCTCTGTCTTTTCTAAAGGAAGTGTGGGAAGGGGCAGAGATCTCTTCAATCCAAGAGATCCATCACCACCTCTCCCCATTTTTAAGTATTTAACCTTACCATTTCAAGTCCTGAAAATATTCTTCTATGTCCTCCAAAGGATTCAGCATTCTGGAAGGACTAGTTCTGCCAAATAACCAGTTAACGTAACAAGAAAAAGAGAGTCCAGATTTCAGAGTTGCATTTTGGCTATGACCGTACTCTGCAAAATATTGATCATGGTCTGTATAAATTTCTGGAAGCCTTGCATATAGGATGATGCCCTTTGTTATAATAACTGTGACATTTTTACCTAGGACAATGGGAGACTCAGAGAGTTAGCTTCATTTTTGATTCCTGAACTCTGTTGGCAACCTCCACATGGACTCCATGCTACTTCCTGGACCAGCAAGAGTATTTAGTAATGTCGGACACTTCCAAAGATTGCTTATATTAAATTTTTTTTTTCAACGTTTATTTATTTTTGGGACAGAGAGAGACAGAGCATGAACGGGGGAGGGGCAGAGAGAGAGGGAGACACAGAATCGGAAACAGGCTCCAGGCTCTGAGCCATCAGCCCAGAGCCCGACGCGGGGCTCGAACTCACGGACCGCGAGATCGTGACCTGGCTGAAGTCGGATGCTTAACCGACTGCGCCACCCAGGCGCCCCCCAAAGATTGCTTATATTATGCCCTGTGCTGGATCTCCATACATTCCAGCCACATCTGCATAAATACAGATATAAGATTCTGTCTTATTGAGCATCCCAGCCATTATCTTATGGCCTGCAGTTTATATCCTGGTTCTGGGAAGTATATCCAAATTCCACCATGTCTTTGAATATATCCTGGAAGAATATTTTAATGTCTGTATTTATAATAAACACAGAATCAGACTGAGATTCTCTGTAACACAGAATCTTGTCGGCCAACCAACAAGAGCTGAAGCAAATCCTAAGAAGCTGTTCAAAGCACAGACTCCAGAAACAAGAGAGATCATTTTTTAATAGGAGATGCTGCTGGCTTACCTGTGGACATACCTATACCTGCCTTTGCTGAAAATTGGAAGACTTTCCAAGGGTGACTTGCGTTTTGGAGGCAATCAGCCCCACTGCGTCCTGCCTGACCCATCCTCTCCTATTTTCTGCTAGTCCCTCCCCGCCACCCCTTATCCTTCTGTTCAGCTCTGTGGAATGGGCATGCACATTGGGGAAGGAAACCAAACTCTAGTTCTTTTGGCATGATGGTGTAGCTATACTAGAGATCAACAAATATTTGGTTAATACATGAAGATGTGTCTGCTTGCATATTTTGGGCAGGTATTTATAACATTCTTAGACATGCAGTACTTTAATCAGAACGCACCTCACCTCATTACATTTGGAGCGCTGCCTTAAAACTCAGAATTTATCTGGGAATCTGGATTATATTTTCTGCCTAAGAGCTGTCCTGAGTACATTCCTCATCACTTGTGCCTGAGCCAGGTGAAAACAAAGCAGGATTCCATTAGAGTCATATCCCTCGAAAGCACTAAATCTCAAGACTTCCACTTTGGGTTGTATCTTCTTGAAAGCAATTCTACTTGATTTTATAGATGCTCAGTTTTGTCTTTGGGGTACAAGAAATACAAACTAAAAGTACAGAGAACCAAACACATCTGCCTCCTGAGCAGAGAAATTTAGTAACTATCAACGTATAAGAGAATTTAGACCAGCTCCTTCATTTTAGAAAACAACTTTCATGCCAGTAGTCATTATATTCAATCATTTAATTCATCTGATAATTTCCCAGACTGTCTTCATTACATTTGCCTGGTATTGGACTTGCTTTTGGTTTAATTTTCTTTTGGTTGACATAGTTTTGCTGAAGCTGATTTCTAGATTTTCCTATTGCCATCCTCAAATTCAGACTACGGGTTGAGTAGAACGTGGAATTAATTAACTGTAACTGTTATATTCCCTAAATGTCTCTAACCTGTGGCCTCATCCAACAACAGATACTGATGGGTACATCTCTAATGGATGATCCTGTACTGGAGAGAGATGAATTGTTCTCTCCTTTTTCCAGATGGTTCTGTTCAATAATGTAATATGTAGATGATCACCACCTGCCTACAACAGAAGAGCCAAATAAGCATTAGGGGTCTTAATGTCTTATTTCCAACTTGGTAATTAAGTAACTAAATTATTAAGCTCAGAGGAGGTGCTACTTGTATTTAGGCAAGAAAGTTCTTTGGTCTGAAGGATTGTTCTATGCATTATGGGATGTATAGCATTTCTGGGCTCCTCCCAGTTAAAGCGACAATTGAAACTGCTCCTACAACTCTCAAACACTTCACCCAATTGAGGATCACTAAAGGAATAAGGACTTGCTTTCAAGAGAGTGTCTGGGAGTTATGCGGCAAAGCTATACTTACCTTTAATGAAGAATCCTGAAGGACAGGCAATAGATAAATGATACCCTCATTCTCCACTAGAAGTAGCTCTTTCTGCATGGTGTGACTTGTACTTTAGATTGGCCAAGCTCTTGATCTATGCCCAGATAGCTCCAGAAAATTTTCCAAAGGGATCGTAGATGCTTGACTTTGAGCATTTCAAAGGCTTGACTTTGGGTCTGGAGTTTCTCTAGAAGCTATTCTGCTATTCTTCTTGGGATTGGAAACAGATTCAGGGCATGGGACACTATTATCCATAATTTACTTTTTGTCCCTCTTCAGGCACCCTAGTATAAGGCTGCTGTTAACCAGATGGGCTGTGCTATAAGGGGGTGAAAAAGATCCCATCTTTGTCAGGCTAAAAGAATTTCCAAAACTAATGAAAACTTAAGGAACCAAATGCTTATTATATGTGATTATCACAGTGAAGCATTGTTTTAGAATGTTGTTGACACAGGTCTTGGGACTGTGTGTTCATAAACATAGTGCTCTCATGGGTGGAAGAAAATTCCAATCTAGGTTATTTTTAGAGAAAATTGTAGTTCTTTGTTTCTCCTAAAATAGAAAGATCATATTTTCAATGCTTTTGTGGCTATATCATGTTAATGAGAATAGTAAAAATATGTGGTCCTAACTGGCTAGATACAGGACTCATACAAGACACAGGTGGCAAGCACACTCTTATTCCTTCCTAAAAGATTGAATACTTATTTGTTGATTATGTGTTATGTCTAACACACTGCTAAGTGTGGAAGAAATACAAATAAGTATGTTATATAAGATACATTTATTTCCTTCCCACCAGGAGTTTCAATGAGCCACATACATACAAGGGATGGTAGAGAATCAAAGGCAGTTTGGGATATATGCCACCAGGGCTGTCACTGTGCATTGTTCAGAAAATCTTTTGTTGGCAATATTATAGTAGCTTTATCTCCAAGCCACATGACCATACCTCCCACATTAGTATTTTCTCCATGTGGATTTCAACTCTGCATCTGTAGGAGTCTTTCCAACCTACATGTTTAGTGAGATTTAATGCTTTGGGATAAAAGCTTCTGCAATATAGTGATTTTTCCCCCAAATTAGTGTAATCTTGAGCTTTCTGAACACCTCTGGAAATATGTTGTCCTGAACAGTCTAATTTGCTAAATGGCTATGGGTCCAGTCCTTTGAAGGGATAGGGTGGGACACTCATCTACTTTATTACCTTGAAAATGATTAACCATTTTTGATTCAGGCTTCCTAGTCAACTTCAATCCCATTACAAATCAGCAAGCATTTTATTGAATGGCAGTTCTGGGTAACACAGTTATGAGGGATACAAGAACTACTTAATGAGGCTCTACTCTTCCAGAGTCACAGATTAGTGATTCTTAGCCCTGATTATCAAACAAGATAATCTGGCAAGTTTCAAAAATATTCAGACCTGCTGAATATTACTCTCTGACAGTAGGACCCAGACATCATTTTATTTTATTTGTTTATTTATTTATTTATTTATTTATTTTACTATATGATCTCAGTTACATTTGGAATCTAAAAACACCCTGCCATCATAGAACTCAGAGAACAAATTGGTAGTTGCCAGAGATAGGGAGTGTTGGAAGGGCAAAATGGTTGAAGGTGGCCAAAAGGTACAAACTTCCAGTTATAGGATAAGGAAGTCCAGGGGATATAATATACAACATGGTGAATATATAGAATACTGTACTGTACATTTGAAAGTTGCTAACAGAATAGATATTCAAAGCGCTTATCACAAGAAAAAAATTGCAACTATGTGTGGTGATGGCTGTTAACTAAACTTATTCTGGCTATCATTTTGCTCTTTATACACATATGAAATTGTTATGTCATGTACCTAATGCAATGCAATATTATACATCAAGTATATCTCAGTTTAACATTAAAAATTTTGTTATGTTATTTTGTTAATAAAAAACTTTTTAGATGATTCTCATGGGCCCCTGGGGTACAGATCTGGACAAACAGACCAAAACAACCATAATAACAATTTGATAAATATTACAATAGAAGTATAAATAAAATGTAAGGAAAGGCTGGAAGAGGAGGTTAATTTCAAATGGGAATACTGAAGATCTTTTCTTGAAGAATGCAAGTGTGGAGTGGGACAAATTGCTGAAACTTTTGATTTCACATGTCTGCACTTCATCATATTTTCCAAGTTCTCTCTCCTATTAATGGGCTATTAGCTGTCCCTCCTACAGCTGCGAGTGTACGTCTATAACAGCCCATTTCTAATGGAATATTGCTAAGCATCTGGGGCTAGGAAATTTAATGTCTACGTTTGTTGGAATTGAATGTAAATTAAGAGTAAACAGGTTGCACTTCCCACTAAAGGAATGAGGACTCCTTAGAGAAATGGCTGACTCCAGATCTGGGTCAGGAAACATATGTGATGAACCTAGGACATCTTGTGCCAGAAAGCAAGGAAGCTATCAGGACTAATGGGGTCCTATCACAAGAACAGAGATCTAACTTGAGGAGACTTCCATGGGCCAAAGAAGGGGCTATTTGAGTATTGGCAAGGATAATAGCTGTAATAGGTTGAAATAAATACATAAATATCCAAGGGCTCACAATGATACTAACACACAAAAACAATAAAAGCAAAAAAACTAAAAAAACCCCAAAGACCAAAAAACCAAAAACTCAAACCTCAGTGATGAGTTGGAATTACAGGGCACTATGAAAATTCTAAAGTAACATCAAGTGTTTGTCCTTCCTTTCTTATATTTACCCTTTCAAGGCAAACAAATAGTTCTTATAGGAAGTTGTCCCTTTTTTTAAGTATATTTTCAGTTAATCAGTGAAGAAGAAATTAGAAAAATCACATTTTGAAACTTGTAATAGTTATCAATGGATCTATCTATCTACCTATGTATCTGTTATCCATCCATCTATCATCTACTATCATGAATCTCAGCTATCTGCTGATGCATGACAAACCACAATCATATGGGTCTGCTGGGGTCACTAATGTGGCTACATTATTTGGGGCTACATTCTTTGCACCCAGGGTTTCAGTGTCCAAGATGGCCCCACTCACATTGCAGGCCTTGGTGCTGGCTGTCACCAGGGAGTCTCAGTTCTCCTGCCAGTGGCCTCTCATCATTCACAGTCTGTCCTGAGCTTCTTCACATGGTGGTTGACTTCCATGAGGGTGGAGGCAGAAGCTGTCAAAGCTGGCTGGTCTCTTCAGGACTAAAACCTCAAAGGATACCATATCGCCTCTGCCACCTTCTATTGGCTGAAGTGAATCACAAAGCCAGTCCAGATTTAGAGGAAGGAAAGTGGACTCCAGCTCTGATGGGAGACATGGGCATCTCAGGAATAACTTGTCAATGTCTGTCTCCTAACCACAATAGTTCATACCCCTTCCACATGCAACATACACTTAATTCTCCCCCAATGTCTCCATTTTGGCATTTGCTGAAAGTCCAGGGTCTTGTTATCTAAACCAGGTCCTCAGGTGTAGCTCCTATTGATCTGAGTCCTATGGACTAGGAAGACAAGTTTTCTCCCCTCCACACATCCAACATACAATGGTGAGGCTGCACAGGGCACAGCTGGTCAAAAGGGGAAGAATGGGAAGAACGTGGTAGTAACTCTTCCACAGCAATTCTGAATCCGGACCAACCTCACCATTTCCTACAATTCTGGGGTCAGACAGGGGAGGAGCTGCTGGTGGTGATCTTTGGGAACAACATATCGCATATACTCAAGTCTTTGGGTGAAAACTTTGTGGAGACCTTCATGCTAGAGAAATAGGGCTGACACTGTGTGAACCTAGTAATGAGTCTTGGCAGGACTCTAACTCAGGCAGCCAGAATTGTGAGCCTTGTGATGGAGCACATGGCATCACTCAGCAACTATTCCCATCCAAACATTGATTCTGAATCTCTGCAAACACCTATACCTGATGACTAATCTACAGGCAACACAAGCATTAGAGGGACAAGTTAAATGACACAAAGAAGTAATTAGCCAGATTCAGAACACTCCGCATTCTACAGTATAAATGACTTTGTTTCCTCAACAAATCAGTGCCAAGGAAAACAGAGAGGGACTGTTAGAGAATAAAAGAGAATTAAGAGGCTTAGCAATCAAATGCAACATGTGGACCTTATTTGAATCCATTTCAATAGCTGGGGATGCACACTAAGCTATTCCTGGTTAAAGTACCGCGATATCTGGGATTTGCTTTAAAATATTTGAGACGAAAGGAATGGGGCAGGTTGAAGGTGGGGTGGGGGCGGGGCAAATAAAATAATTGGGTAAAATGTTGGTCATTGTTGAAGGTAGCAAATGGGTAAATGGGGGTTCTTTCCAATCTTGTGAGCGTTTGAACATTTGCATAATAAATGTCAAAAGAGAGCATAGTTTCTGAATGAAGGGGTTTTCCTAAGTAAATGAAATGAAGGGCCAGCACCATGGGGCAGCATCGCTAGTTATTCCAGCAATGACTCAGGGCCAGACTTGGGCTGATTTCCTACTTCTCATCTGGGTGAGGTGGGCAGGGACTGTGCTTGAAGCAGGAAGAGGCCAGCTGTGGGTTTATCTGATAGCTGGGATCCACTCCTTACTCCTGGCACTTTTTGCTGAAAATCAAATAATCCATTGGTTTATATTAGGTAAATCAGTCAGTTAATCAGTTGAATACTTATGGGGCTCCCTTAATTTTTTTTTATTAAATTAAAAAAATGTTTTATCTATTTTTGAGAGAGACAGAGAGAGAGAGAGAGAGTCAGTGGGGATGGTGGGCAGAGAGAGGAGACACAGAATCTGAAGCAGGCTCCAGGCTCTGAGCTGTCAGCACAGAGCCCGACATGGGGCTCAAACCCATGAACCATGAGATCATCGACCTAAGCAGAAGTCAGACACTTTACCAACTGAGCCACCTAGGCGCGCCTGGGGCTCCCTTACTTTAGAAAAGTTAATATTTATTACCGTAAAGAAACACATGCTACTTTAAAACACATTACACACAGTTTTAAGAATCAAATGGTTCTACACAATTTCCACCAAAAAAGAGCAAGTAGCTCTTTGCTCAACTCTTCCCTGCTTGGATTTCCTCTTGCCAGGGCTCCAACTCATATCTCTTGTAGTTCTTGCTCATGCTGTTTATTTCCATATGTCAGAATATCTGTTTATCCTCCTTCTGTCTTATTTTCCAATTTTAGATATAACCCTATGGCCTCTTACTGAAGAAAGTGAGGATTTAGCTCCTTACATCAGCCTCCACGCATACAAACTCGTCTCTCTTCCTATTTTCCCAATAGCTTTATTTTTTGGTTAAATCAATATTCAGTGTTTGCACTGTGAGAACCAGGTAAATACGGGTCACAGTCCAGCCAAGTGGTGAGCTCAGAGTCTATTTTCTTCCTCGTGAAATGTTTGGTTTTTCAGATGTTAATAACTGTCTCATGTGGTCATCTCTTCGTTTGCTTGGTTTCCTGGGGACCTATAGCCCCAGTCGTGTACTGGGACTGTGAAAGTCCAGTATGTTCTAAACATACTCAGACACATAAGGTGTTTGATGCCACTGTGTTCTTCTTTCCTGGAGAAGTCCCTCCTGGATAGCTCTATCCTCCAGCTCTGGAATGAACTGGCCACTGTGCAGGTCCACTCCATAGATGTCCTCTGGACCTTCCTCTTACCTCCTTCTTGGGCTGAATCCCTTGTTTCCTGGATCCCAAGTCTCTTTCCTGGTTTGCTCCCATATTTTTGTGGAACACACTTTCCCATAGTTTCTTGAGAGAAGGCATGTAATGGGGAGTAATGAATATTACAGTGATGTTCCATGTAAGAGAAAATGAAGACCTAGGTCTGTCTTATCACAGGCTGTGTTCCCCGTGAAGCAGGTTTTCAGAAGGAGATGAGGGTACTGGAGCCACTAGGGACATTCTTGGGATCAGTACACTGGAAGGGAAGGAAACAGGTATGGGCAGAGGGAGAAGGTGAGCTGCAGTACAGACTCAGTGAGACCTCAGTGGTGCTATAGGTTGTTCTGGAGCTGAGCTGAGTCTTCAGCATTGTCCCAAGTTGGGATGACTGTGTCGGGCCTTCATACACCTACAACAATCAGGCATTGGATTCCAGCCCCTCTAGGAAGTAGGTATGGTCTTGAGTGAGGATCTCTCTTTAGCCCAGGTAATCCCTGTGGGGGATGGGTAGGGGTCTGGGGGTCTGGGAGACACTTATGGCACCCACCACAGTCCCTTTCTGAGCTGCTTGAATCCATTATCTTGTGTAAGGTCTGGGAGCAGTTCATCTGGGATTCCAATGGGCATCTTTTCCAGGGAAACTTAGAAAGTGGAAATTAGTGGGCTAATGTCCCTACCAGGAGAACTCCTATCCCACAATCCAATGAACTGATGCAAGAGATTACTAAGTACCAATGACATGTTCAGACACGGGGGAAATGACCACTGGGTGGGTCTGTGGAACCAGTGGACCTAAGTGAGCTGGTTCATTGCTAGGACTCCTGGCCCCCATATGCATCCCACTGTAACAGGGGGTGGGGCATGATGTCACTTGGTGTCCTCAGATATCAATAGTCAACTTGGACCCTGTATTCAATGGTCCTGAAATGTTTATTTCCTTTCTCTAGTTACCTGAGTTAGGAAGCACTAAGAGGCTCATTACCATACATACTTCCTGTGGTATGTCAGCGTCTTCTTCCTGGGGTTCAGCTTCTCCTTCAATCAATGGGTTCTGGGACTAAAAATGGCCTTAGGTCTCAACCCAGAGAAAGTAACAATGACTGTTGGGGCCTCCCCTCTCAGTCTCTGGCTCACCCAACCTTGGCTTTCTCACTGTACAGATGTAATAATATCCTCATTGGCCGCCATCTATTCTGTCCCTTGGGGACCTATGTTCTCTGAACTGTTTCCCTTAACTCTCTGTGGGTCAGGCCTCTGTGTTGTCCCTCTGATCTGGACACTCATGTGACAATTGAGTCTTTCTGGCTTCTGATGGTGACTGCAGTCACTTGGCTTCGACTGGGGCGGGGTGGGGGGTTGCCTTGCCCTTTCTTGTTGGGGAGCTCAGTTCTGTGGTAGCTTCCCCTGCAGAGCCACCCCTAAACCCCTAAGGGAAGCTGGAGCCCATCTCTCCTGTGTCTTCCTTACCACCTTGGGAAATGGGGTGCCCTCTAGGTTTCCCTGTAACACTGCCCACTCCAGCATGCCCACTGCTCTGAGCCTTTCAGTGCCTTCACCCACCATCTGCCATGGCAGTTCTGGTGCTCCTACTTGGCTTGGTGTGGACTGTTGCTTTCTCCATGCTTTAGGGGGTGTTTGCACCATCTTCTGGGCCTTGATGAGGTATTGAGACCTTCAGACCAAGTGGTACGATTCTACCACTTAGTGGGACCAGCTCATCCCCAGCCCTGTGACAAAGTGACCTAACTAACCCTGGCTATTGGCCTCATGGCAAGTGGATGTGGGGGGAGACAAGGAAGATTCTAAGTGGGGAGGGAAAGTATGTGATTTTGGGGGGGAACAGACCTTTGTAATTTTTTTTAATGTTTATGTATTTTTGAGAGAGAGGGCACATGCAATTGGGGGAGGGGCGGAGAGAGAGGCAGGGAGAGAGAGTGTATTCCAAGCAGACTCCTCGCTGTCAGCGCAGAGCCTGACACAGGGCTTGATCTCAGGAACCAGAGATCATGACCTGAGCTGAAATCAAGAGTTGGTTGCCTAACCAACTGAGCCAGTCAGGCACCCTGTTTGTTTTGAAATAAGGGAGGAGTGTTAGCTATTAATGGGGAGGAGAGAGGGCACTTCTGTGGGCTTAGAAGGTTTAAGGAAATCTGGGAATTCAAGATTTTTGGATGCATCAACCCAGATGTCCTCATTCCATGTGTCAGGGTCCTGTTCCTCAAAAAGGGAGCTGGTCTTGGTAGAGATGACATACCTTGGTTGGCTTAACATTCTTTTGAGCTCAGCTACTCTTAGAACTTCAAACTATTCATAGGATTTAAAAATCTTGAGTCCATCCTCAACCTTCCCTATCCTCTTCTGCAGAAGATGAGGATCACTGTATGTTGCCCAGGGGGCCCTCTGGCTTCCACATGTAGCTTTTTGTTTCTGTTTTGTTTTTGCTTTTGTTTTTGTTTTTCCTTTTAACAGCTTTGTTGTGTGATAAGTCACAAACCACATAGTCCACTCATTTCAAGTATAAAATTTAAAATTATATTCACAGGGTTATGCAACCATCATGACAATCTAACTCTAGAATATTTTCATTGCGGGGCACCTGGGTGGCTGAGCGTCCGACTCTTGATTTCAGCTCAGGTCATGATCCCAGAGTTGTGGGATGGAGCCCCGCATTGGACTCCACACTGAGCGTGGAGCCTGCTTGGAATTCGCTCTCTCTCTCTCTCTCTCTCTCTCTCTCCCCTTTCCCCAACTCACGCTATCTCTCACTCCAAACATAAAAATAAAAATAAAAAAGTAGAATATTTTCGTTGTGCCCCCCCCCAAAAGACATCTCAAACCCATTAGCAGTCACTTCCCATTTGCCCTTCCCCTACTTCCTGACACCCACTACTTTCCGCCCTGCAGATGAGCCTATTCTGGACAGTTTGTGTAAGTGGAATCATACAGCATGTGGTCCTTTGGGACTAGCTTCTTTCATTTAGCATAATACTTTCAAGGGTCATCTATGTTGTGGCATGTGTTAATACTTCATTTATTTTTACTGCCAAATAGCATTCCATTGCATAGATTTACCCCATTTTGGTGATCCTTTCATCTGTTGATGGACAGGCCACTGTTTTAAGGAGGCTGATGATGGGGAAGAGGAGTGGGTCTTAACTTTTAATTCCATATGCTTTTGCAGTGTGTAGAATTTTCATAGAAAGCAAGTATTCTTTCTGTTAAAAGAAATCAGGGGGGAAAGTAAGGGGTAATGATGATGTCAAACGTTACACAGCTGAAGACCGTCATTGGAGAAGCATTTAGAAGTGGCTTGGAGATACTGTTGGTGACATTCTGTGCACAGTGGGAGGGTGAGGACAGGTAACTGAGGATGAAAATGGGCTCAGGGAGACTGGAAGTAGTGACCCAGCATGCTCAACAGCCAGAGGAGTGAGGAAAATAGAAATATACTGGGGACTGTGGTTGTAAAAGCCTCTCAAATGTTATCCCTTTGCCTAATTTTAAAATCCCGAAGAAAGACTTTTCTCAATTTGCTTGCTTTGAGGAAATTCTGAAAATAGCCAAAGTTTGCCAGAAGTTCCAGAATAATTTGACTTTGCAACTGCTAGTCACTACTTGTATTACTTGGCTAGGGCTGCCATTCTTTTTTTGGAGCAAAATACCAGACTGGGGGCTTAAACAATAGAAATTTACCTCATGGTTCTGGAGGCCGGAAGTCAGAGATCAAGGTGTCTGTCAGCACGGCCAGGTCCTTCAAAAGCTTCTCTCCTTGGCTTGCAGATGTCCATCTTCTCCCTGTGTCCTCACACAGGCTTCCCTCTGTGCATGTCTGTGCCCTAATTTCTTTTTATAAGGACACCTGTCAGATTAGATTAGGGTCCCATCCTCACAACCTCATTTTAACTTTGACCTCTTTTAAGGTTTTACCTCCAAAGAGAGTCCTATTCTGAAGTATTAGGGGTGAGAGCTTCAACATATGAATTTTTTGAGCAGGGGACACAATTTAGGCAATATCACCAGTGATCATTTCAGATGGGACGTAGAGGCAGGCGGTTCCCTACAACCAACATGGCCCATCTGCACTTCCAAGAGCAGACCAGGTGGCCACTGCTGACCACCAACCTCAGCTCTCTCCCTCCCTCTTCAGTCCCGTACGTCATGTCCCATAGTGACACACACAGTACACTTCTGAATCCTAAATGTGAATCGACTGCTCCTCATTTATCCTGGGTGTACCCAGCATATTTGAATCATCTTAGGGCCACTCCTATTTCTTTCCTTGCTCATTGGTCACTTGAACTTACAGAGGGTAAGCAGACTGTGAGTTCAAAGCCACAGTGCATATCATGATGTTTGGGTTTGGGATGTAAACAGGGCACCTCCCTAAAGTATCACAATCTTTATGGTCCTTTGGGGGAACCAAGGCATGCCCTGGGAAAGAAAATGCCACCCAGAGGAAGTTGTCCTCGGAGAGAACTGTGCTCCTAGAGAGACATCCTGTTTACTCTGACTCATTTCTGAGACTGTGTCAGCTCATGTTTTTTGGTAATTTGCTAATGACATGGTATCTATTAAATACGTATATAGCAAGGTAAAAATAGGTGGAGCATTTTCTAAATAGCCCTGGCTCAAAGCAAAGCGGTGAAAGAGCTGTTAGTTCTTTTTAAGGCAAAATAAAGCTGCTCTTCATCATCCCCAACACACCCGGGTACTGCATCCCAGGACAAACAAGAAATGCCCCAATGAAAGAAAATGAAAATGCTGTTCTCGACTGGCTTGCTTCAGAAATATGCCTGGACCCGAGAGTTCCAACTTTTCCGGGATTCATTCTTACAGAGTCTAACCCTTGTGGTTTTTTGGTAGGAGGTAATTTCTGTGCTGGTTATGATTTGAAGGAGCTGGCCCACAGCTCAACCTTGCTCAAATTGGAACAAGATGTCACCAGTGGTCTTGCTCCCACAGTAGGCACTTGGAAATAGATTTGCATTGGGACTGCCAGCTTCTGGGCCTTTCTGCGGGACGTCTGTTAGTTTCCATGACTAGAAATGACACCACCATTCTGTCACTGCATTTCACGTCCCTTGTACCATGTAGGAAGTGCGAGTGTTGTGGGTGGTTTTTTTTTCTTCAAGCAATGAAGGCAATGGCAAAGAATTTTTCATAAAAACAAGTGACAAATTTCACTCAAGTTACTGACACATAAAAGGAAAAAATTAGTTTTCACTTTGAAGCTAACCAGAAACAAATGGCTCTGTTTCTCCAAAGGAAAAGCTGGAGTTTAGTTATGATACATCCCCTCCCAGAAATCTAGGAAATTATACATACTGTACCCTCTGTTTATAAGAATATGAATAACATGATTGTGCGCACAGGGGTCAATTGCAGTTCAGATGAGAATTTACTGCTGTTAAATAGCAACTACATAAAGGCAGAAAGAGCTGCTGTTAACCCTTTATTCACATGATCCAAATGCCTTCCTTTTAAAAGACACTTGGATGGAAAGCTCCTTGAAGCCAGGAAATCTGTCTTCGATGTCTTTAGATATCTCTCCACACGCAGCACAGACGCCGTGGCGGGCACACTGTCAGGGAGAGGTGCGCATCCTATTCGACCAAAGAGAGAAGCAGTGTTTGACTTTTCCATTGAGAAATAGGAGTGGTTTTATTTGAGCCGCATCGTTGAGTCCCTGGTGCCAAGCAACTGAGAGCTACAGGAACCCTGAACTTGCTCTCAGTTTGGGCCACTTCCTTTCATATATCCCAAATCAGGCTGCTATCAGCAGCTGCCGCAAGATCTCCACGACAGCAACGTCTGTGCGCGGGGCTTGGTGTTGTGTCCTGTGATTCCATTCCATTTATCGCCCCCCCTCCCCCTGCCAACCACCACCCAACCACAGTGGGCACTGTCTTCATTTTGGAGGAAAGTGGGCCCCGGAAAGGGTAAGCAGCCTGAGACCATGTAGTGAGCGGCCTGACTAGGACGCACACTCAGGCTGGTCTGAGTGCAAAGGCCACCTCTCCCTGCTGCCCTCCATGATTTTTGCAAAGGGATCATGCTCCGTTCCTAAAGCCAAGCAATCTGCAGGACTATATAGTCATGGTCAAGGAGCTTGGGGATAGCAATTAGCCAGCCTGAGGGGCACTGGGCATGGCAGGTACATCCCAGCCTATGACCCCCTCCCCCACTCCACTGTAGGGCTCTATTTAACACATAATTAACCAGGCAGGCTTCAGCAGGAGAACACCCAGGAAGGCCAGCAAGGAAGAGCCTAAAGGAGAGGAGATGCGGCTGACCAGGGTGCAGGGTGAGGAGGGCAGGGATAGGGGAGCGAAAGAAGGAGGGAGGTGGTGATTTGGCCTCCCACCCCTCCTGCCTGGCCTCTGTGGGAAGAGGATGGGGCCACTAAGGGAAGATTGTTTATAAGCACCTCAGGCTTTTTTACCAGCTGATGGCGCCCCTTCCTTCTCTTTTCCCTCTGAGTCACACTGCCATACCAGCCACCTGCAGTCCCCAAACTGGGGCCAGAAGGGAATGCATTGCTGCAGAATGAGGGCGCACTTTGGAGTCAGATGAATCCAGCTGTGATTTGGGGCAGCTGTGGCCAGCTCACTCAACAGCCCTGAGTTCCTTTTGGGGGTAGTAATACCCACCTCACATGACTCTGGTGGGAATAGAAAGAGGAGTCCGAGATGTGAGGGGTGTAGGATGCCCGGCACCCCGGAAGTGTCCGATGACTGTTTCTAGTCTACATTCACCCACCCTCAGCACCCCCCAGTTGGAGAGATTGCTCCGCATTGTCACCCACCTGAGTCAGCTCGAGGTGGGTCCAACTCCATTCAGGCTTGAGCGCTAGAGAGAAGGGGAGCTTTTCCTGATTCTCTTCTCCCGTGTTTCTAAATCTGATCCTAGTTTGACGAGTGGTGATAATAAGTTACTGATGGCATGGATGTCAACAGTTCTGTTCCATGTTTCCTGAAGACCAGCTACATCCCAGACACGGTGCTTGGGACAGAAAAATGCACAACATGTGGCCCCTGCCTTCGGGGACCTTACATTTCCGCTGAAGAGACAGACACATAAGTGAGTTAAATATTATGTGTTAGATGCTGTGACAATGGCATGCACAGAATGCTAAGAAAGCACAGAGAAGTGTCAATGAGCACAATCTGGAAGTTGAGGATAACTCTAAGGAAGGTGTTGCCTTTGCTGAGTCTTAATAGAAGAGCCAGTTAGCCAGTGTGGTGACTTCGTACTTGTTACCCTGACTAAGCTGAGACTACATTCCCCAGAATTCCCTTCCCTGTCTGATTCTGGATTAGGATTAATCATAAGAGAAACATGCATGAGGTCTGGAAGGTGAATGAGAAGCAGCAGCCATATTTATGCCCAGAATGTCAACATAGGGCCAGACGTCGCTGTCGCTCACACTTATGGTTGCAGATCCATTGACCTGCCCTGTTGGAGTCAGGCAAGCAACGAGGTCTGCACCTCCTTCCCCTCCCTCTGGACTCCCTCCTTCAACTTCTCAGATGGCTAGGCCAGGTGTGTGTTTAGCTCTGTGATGAGGGATACCAGCCTCCCTTCTAGCATCATTGAAGTTTGAGGTATGAGAGACCAGCACAGACTCCATTCCTTCTTCTGGGCTCCCACCTTCTTATCCATGTGGGTTCTGGTTTGCCCTTGACTCTCCCCACTTCACATTCATCTTTCCTTTCCAGACGTGAACATGGCCCTGCTCCCTCCAGGCCCAGCACCAGATATAGACACAACAGCTGCACATAAGCTGTGTAACCAGCATTCACAGTTGTGTAGGGTCAAATCCCCATAATAAACCCCTTGTTCTAGATCACTGCAATGGTTATACTTCTTTGGTGGACCTTGATGGGTAGACCAGTTAAAGATGGCTGGGAAAAAATGGTGCAGGCAAGAAGAATAGAATGAACAGATTCGTGAAATGGCAGAGTATATGCAGGGAACCACAGGTAGCTTGGTGTTTCCAGAAATCAAATGAGAAGCAGAGAGAGGAAGATGGGACCAGAAAGGGTGGAAATGCCCAGGCCGTGGAAGGAATTGAATGCCATGCTAGACGTTTGGCCAACACAAGAAACAGTGGAATGAAGGAAGCTTCTAAATGTGTGGTAAAGCTGTGAACAGTTTGTGTAACCTATCATGCTATTTATTCTCTGAATAATGTTCCACATGACAAATCTTTAGAATATACTACTTGCTTTAAGATATGGTGTTTCCACTGTCTGATGGCAAGAATTGGGTACTGTCTATTGGGATAGGATAGGTTATGCTGTCTAATAAATCACAGTTTTCCATGGCTTGACACCACAAAGGATTTTTCTCAGCCATGTCATGGTAGGATGGTTTTCTTCGGTGTGTCTTTATCAAGCAGGGACTGGGGGTTTCAGGATCCTTTTATCTCATGACTATGCAATCTTCAAAGTGCGGTCTGTAAGACTGGAAAGGAGAGCTCGTGGACCATACTGCTGGTGGGGCACTGGTGGGCAGGAAAGTGGCTTGTGTAACTTCCGACAGCCGTCTGTCAGCAGCACCCAGTCCTGCCTCCCCAGCTACCAGAAAGCTGGGAAATGTGGGCTGGGAGGAGGGAAATAAAATGGATCTGGTAAATGTATAACATTGTATGTATTACCCTTATCACTTTGGGAGCTTTTATTTACAGCTCAATCCTAGTAACAGCGTTAACTGTGTTAGCAAATAGATGGGCTTCTTTTTCCATTACACAGTTTAGATTATCTGTTCTTGTTTCCTTGCTTTTGTATATTCCAAGACAAAACACACACACACAAACACACACACACACACGCACACACACACACACACAAAACGAAAACTCCAATGGTCACATCACTATTGAGTGCTGTTATTCTAACCATTAAAATGACTCCTCTCCTTTTATCTAGACAAGATGGCCCTTGTTTAATAAACAACTTTCATATGGAAAAAGTTTTAGTAGCAGGGACCTTCTCCAGATCATTTTTCCTTTGTACGCCCAGGTACCAGGGATTATTTGGGTTAGAGAACATCAGCTAATAAAAATGTAGAGTGATTGCTTCTTACGATTATGCAAATACACAGAGAAGTTCTTGGTGGCAAAGAACATATCGCTCTTCCTGTTTCAGTTTATCTTTTATTTTTTTAATGTTTATTTATTTTTGAGAGAGAGACAGAGTACAAGCAGGGGTGGGGCAGAAAAAGAGACAGGATTTGAAGCAGGTTCCAGGCTCTGAGCTGTCAGCCCAGAGCCCAACACAAGGCTTGAACTCATGAACCGTGAGATCATGACCTGAGCTGTAGTCGGATGTTTAACCAACTGTGCCACCCAGGCACCCCCAGTTTCAGTTCACCTTGAGTCCCCACGATGATCCCTAACTTATGGGAGACTGACCCAGGCAGGCTACCATACTACTGGTATTTTGGTTTACAGGTTTGAATGCATTTCCCCATAGACACAGTGTTACAAGAGAACCACTGGTCTTACACTTTTCCAGCATGTAATGGATCAAGTAGGTGAAGTTGAACCATTTATTACATTAGTTGCTGCAATTGCTATATTGTAAGTTCTAGATAAAGGACTTAAGCTTTTGAAAAAGGGCCTTTTCGTTCCAATTTTCAAGGGATCTCAACTGTAAGTTTCATGTCATAATGTCTCTAAGGGCAAAGTGATAAAGTGCTTTGAAAACTAGAAGATATTGCATAAAGTAATATAATGTTTTAATTTCTTGTAGAGAACTTCAGATTGTGCACATGGCACTACAATGGTTCATCTTATGTGTCAACTTGGCTGGGCCATAGTGTCCAGATATTTGGTCAGACATCAATCTAGATGTCATTGTGAATGTATTTTTAGATGAGAATAACCTGTAAATCAGTAGACTTTGAGTAAAGCAGAGTACCCTCCATAATGCAGGCAGACCTCATCTAATCACTTGAAGGCATTAAGAGGAAAAAACTACAGTCCTCTGTGGAAGAAGAAATCGTGCCTCCAGACTTCCTTTGGACTCAAACTGCCACATCAGTTCCTCCCTGGGTCTCTAGCCTGTTGACCTGCCTACCAAATATCAGACTTGCCAACCCTCACAGCTGCAGGTATGAGCCAGTTCCTTAAAATCTGTGTGTGTGTACCCACATATCCTATTGGTTCTATTTCTCTGGAGAACATTGACTAATGGAGACATTTTCTGAGCAAAGGAAAACAGACAATAGTTACTAATTTGCATCTAAAATATGTGGAATCATACACCTACAAAATGTTCTTTGACAGATACCGACCCAGTTGATTAAGGAATCTGTTTCTTAGTGATTTATCTTTAACCACCTTCAAATTTCTATTTTCTAGAAGTCTTTACAATGTGTCCCAATTCTGCATTCTATGCTTGAAGGCAGTGTAGTCAAGACACTCTTAGGTAAGAGAACCCATAACCCAGCAATACATCCAAGACTGTTCACTCCTAAACCTGTGGAGAGGATTGTTCATACTTTTTGCAAACTCTTATTTCAACTCTGATAAGGAATTAAATTCATGTTAGGTACACGTTTGATACATTCCCAGAAACAAAGGAAACTGGCACTAACTGCTGTTAAGTAGCATTTGGGACACAAGCCAATGGAAGAAATGAAAGTGTAACATATGATTGAGACTCTGTCTGACCTAGCCCCCTCCGCCCAGGCTTGGCTGGAGTTCTGACGCTCTGTGTGATGTTCCATGTTTGCAAAATGGTTGGCTATTTGAACAAGAAGGGTCACACAAAGAATGAAATGTCAGCTTTAGGAAGGTGATTTGTATTGCGTGAGGGAATACCTCCTACACAATGCCCGCAGAAGGAACCGTGTCCTGTAAACAACTTTCACTGCTTATGTAGTAGTCCTTGTGGCAAAGCCAGAGAGCATTTGCGTCTGCTGAAGGAATTAAAAATGAAACAAAACAAGAAGCCATGAAAAATTACATAGAATAGAGGTCAATTCACAGATGTCTAATCCAGGCTACGTTTAAGAAGCATCCCATTCTTTTCCACATCACGTTAGAAGATGGTGATCTTGAAAAGATTAAACAGGAAGGGGAGGATTAAAAAGAGGACAAAATATGGAAGGCCCAAGTTAGGAGTTAAGATCATTCAAATCATTCTTATGTGCTCTCTTTTTCTTCCCCTCTTTTGGAAGCTGGGGAGGTGGTGTGTATCTCCTAGAGTAACATGACCCACCATAAACCTCATAATGTCAAAAACTGGAGACTTATTTATCATCCACATTAAAGACAGAAGCCATGCAGCTGTGGCCAGGAGTGATATTAGAGGAGCCAAAAATGAAAGCAGACAGCAGTATAGGCGTGGATTTAAAACTAAGGCTTTTATTACAGAAGGCACAGATAAGAACAGATGGGTGAACAGAATGGACATTTGCATGTACAGAGGAAATGTGGTTAGCTAAAAAGTAGCACTGATTTAGGGAATAAGGAGCTGTTCTGGTTCCACGTAGCCTTCCCATGTGGGATCTTGGTGGAATGACAGTCTACTTTCTGCCTTTCTGTTTTGTTTTATTTTATTTTATTTTATTTTATTTTATTTTATTTTATTTTCATTTTATTTAATGTTTATTGATTTTTGAGAGACAGAAGAAACAGAGGGCGAGTGGGGGAGGGGCAGAGAGAGAGGGAGACACAGAATCCGAAGCAGGCTCCAGGCTCTGAGCTGTAGACAGAGATCCTGATGCGGGGCTCCAACCCATGAACTGGGGGATCATGACTTGAGCCAAAGTCGGATGCTTAACTGACTGAGCCTCCCAGGCACCCCTATTTACTGCCTTTCTAAAGACATTAATAACTATTTTAATTTATACACTTGCAAGGCAGTGGACCCTGCCCTGAACATTTAGCATAGCGCCTGGGACCCAGCAGACTGCCATATATGGCTGAAAAATCAGACAATTTCCTCAAGAGATATTCCAAAATTAACATATCAGTATTTTGCCTTAATATGTTATAAGATCATCAGAATTAAGTCCTGGGGAACTTATTTTCAATCATCCAATTTCGGTTTCTGATTGTATGTTCTTGGACAAGACAATAATCCTCCCAGGCTTCAGCTTCATCTGTAGGGTTTTCAGATTCTCTTTGGCATTAAAATTCTGCTTCTGCGAACGTAGCTTCAGGGCACCCACAGCTTAGACCACTTAAATCTTATTTTACAATTCAATCCCATTCAATCATAAATATCCAGACAATATTTAAGTACCTAGTATGTGCACGATGCTGCCTGAGCGGCTTGAGGTACGTGACTTTGTGAGTATGAAGGCCTGCGCTCGACATCAAGGAGCAGACCCTCAGAAAGGGTGGAAGGTGTGACATGAAGGAAGAGTCAGAAAGTTCTAGAACCCCTCAGGGCAAGTCTTATCTCCTTCATACCGGGATAGTGACATTTTAGAAGGAAGGAAAGTAGAATGGAGGCCCACTTCACCCAGGGCTCTGGACCCAGAGCTGCAGGACAGCTTCCTGAGGGGAGAAACTGAGTGTGTTTGGGAAAGAGTGAGTGTTCGTCCTGAGCAGCATTACCGCGTATGTAGAGAGGGGCAGGGCGGGTAAGGTCGAGGCCTTCAAATGCAGAACACAGAGACCAAACTGAATTGACTCAGCATCTCTGTGGAAGGACAAGAGAGCGTGCATGTGGCGGGGAAGTCAGAAAGCAGCGAGGAGAGGAGAGGAGAGGAGAGGGACGTGCCCATCCAGGAAGACCTCGGCAATGGGCGGTGATGGGACGGCTTCCTATGCCTCACCTGGTTAGTTACTAGAACACGCTGTAAAAATGGCACGTGGTAAATGAATGTGGTTGTGGGCTCTGGTACTGAGACCCTGTGCCTCCAGGGCTGCTTGCTTGTTTGGCTGGGGTGTCCCCTGGAAGTAGCTTTTGGAGCCTGCTCTTGCCGTCACCATGGTGGGGGGGGGGGTGTTCGCTTTTCCTCTTGGCTGATCTGTTGCTTTTTTTTTTTTTTTTTTTTTGGCTGTTCAGCAGTGGTTTGGTACATGTCTGGGCAAAATGGCTGTCGATGATCTTTCCACCCCACCTCTACCGCACCCCCCCCACCCCAATCCCACAAGGACATACCACTTCATAAGGCAGTGTTGGAAATGGGAAAATGATGAGTCCCTCCGGCTTTAATTGTTGACTTTTCGTCCTTTTTTTTTTTTTTTTTTTTTTTGGTTAACATAGACAGCAAAACAAATGAGGTTGAAATAAACATTCTTAGCTACTCATCACAATCATAATAACTAAATGACCATTGCTATTCTACCAGGAAGATAATGCATTAAGGCATATTCCACTTCTTGTTTTCATTGCTTATTTTTAACCTGCCTGCTCATTTTTGTTTGTTTAAGCAACTCCTAGCATTTTTTATGCCTTCTTGAAGTGGGAGACCCCCAAAGTTTCATGCAGCAAGGGCGTAGAGAATGATCCTGCATAAAAGGGCTGGGGGCCTGGCATTGTGTCTCCCAGGATATTTATAGGGAGTGGCTCAGCTAGGAGTCCAAGGGGGCCATGGAAGGCTGAAGTCCTCCGATCACTCTTGTGTGGACCCCTCCCTCCCAACCGGTCAGCGTTGCTGACCTCTCCTTTCTATTTTTGTTTTAAGCAATTGGACCACTGAATAGCCTCTCCTCATTTTACTACTTTCTTTGCAGTAAATCTTTTCAAGATTTTTGTCTCTCTTTGTCTATTTTTTGGCAAAGCTTCTTTGTATATGTTTTGAGTTTTTATCAGAAGGTTTCTGTTGGAATCTTTCTCTTTGGTACCTTTTTTCCTATCGTATTTTCATTTACATGATCTTGCCCTTTTGCAGATTGAACAATGGATCCTTCATACTTCAGTTTTAGATGTTTGGTTATCTTGACACATGTAATAACAGATACTTCATGCAACTGTGACTGTCAAAGTTAATTCAGTTTTGCTTGCAACCGCTGTTTTAATGAAATTTGGATTTTTTTTTCAGCTCCCACTCTTCCCCACTTGTGGCCTTTTACTTATTTGGAAATATAATATTTGTTACATAGTTGAATTATATGTTGTGCCTTTGTGGTGGATAGCTGTGCCTCTAGAGCCACCTTTCTAAGTTTTCAGCATGTTTGAATGTGTTGTTTCTACAGTGGGCAGAAAAGCTCAACTTACAGCTGTTACTTCTAACTAGTTGCTCTAGAAATGATACACCCACAGTTTTCAGCAAGGTTAACGCATTGCTTTATATGTTGGGTAACTAAACACACACACACACACACACACACACACACACACACCACAATGCAAACCTTATGGTTGACAAAAGAAAAATTATGGTGCACAAAGAAAACACCAGAAAACAAAAAACAAAGATAAAAGGCAGAGCAAAAACCTCCTCAAAGTAGGGCATTTGTTTAAAGTTGCTAAACTACACATTTTGGACCCTAAAAATGTTTGTAAAAAGTGCTCTGAAATTATTAGACCACAGTACTTCTTTAGAGTCTGAAAAACATTTTGAGGCTCTGTGATGTGGAGCAGGGAGTCTGGGCTGGCCAGGAAGGCGGTGCCATCAGGAGCACTGTGACAGCCTAGGAGACAGGAGAGTGGCGGAGAACTGAAGGTCTGTCGCTGCATGTGTAGAGACAGGCTGGGGTGGAAGCCAGGGCGTGACAGAGCCGACAAGATGGGAGCTTCGTCAGAGAAAGGAGATGTTGGCTAGCTAATGCTTCAGAGGAACCCCAAGGTTCTGTGTGCGACTGTGTGACCAAGGTTCTGTGGTGAAGGAGGTAGAGCTGGAGGTCGCTGGAGCTGAGGTGGTCAGGGACCAATGAGGGCCAGCTACCAGGTAGTCTCCATGGATGATGATGTCTCTCAGAAGCTGGCAACTCAGGAGAGCAGAACTGTGAGCCAGAGAAAGATGTGCCCCTTCTCATCGCCCTCTATAACTGTCAATCCATAATTCAGGCTCTGCTTATTCAAAAAATAACATGCCTTAAGTACCAATCATATGCCAGCCACTGCTACTGGAGTTACAAAAATACATAGGGCATGGTTCTGAGTCTGGGGAGCTGACTGCCTGACCG
This sequence comes from Lynx rufus, assembly GCF_022079265.1. Lineage (NCBI taxonomy): Eukaryota > Metazoa > Chordata > Mammalia > Carnivora > Felidae > Lynx > Lynx rufus. Next base: position 125,644,612 of record NW_025814878.1, read on the forward strand.
GGGAGGGGAAACATGTACTAGGGATCTCAGGCAGAGCTTGCTACTCACAGGTCTTTGGGCGGCAGGCTGGCCGTGTAAATGGTGACGTCAGCAGGTGCAGTATGTAGAGACTATTTGGTAAATGCAGTGAACCAAGGGTCTCATGGCTTACCTAGAGGAGATGGCTGTCCCTCCATGTTAGCGAATCTTTGATTTTCTTTTAATGCTTATTTACTTATTTATTCTGAGAGAGAGAGAGAGAGAGAGAGAGAGAATCCCAGGCGGGCTCCGTGCTGTCACAAAACTTGAGATCGTGACTTGAGCCGAGAGATCAAGAATCGTTTGCTTAACTGACTGGGCCACCCAGACGCCCCCTGATTTTCTTTTTAAAGTCACAAATGTAGACTTGTGGAGGTACCATCTCCCAACTTTAAAATTTTAGCAAGTGATTAAAAAATTAAAAGCACTGTATAAGCCAATGATTTATGAACTCTGATTTAAATAACTGGAGCTTCAGGCAGTCTTGGGTTCTGGTTCTGGCCCTAATCTACTGGTGATCTTAAACAAATCACAAAACTTCCCTGGGCCTCAGCGACCTCATCCATGAAATGGAGCAGTAAGCTGCAGAGGACGAGCTCTGGAGTTTTTCCTACTTCTCTGAGTGTATGAATTCAGTGTCTAAATAGACTTCTAATTGATTTCTGTCTACAAAGAAGGGTTGGGGGGCCACCTGGGTGGCTCAGTCAGTTAAGCGTCCGACTTCAGCTCAGGTCACGATCTCATAGTTTGTGAATTCGAGCCCCACATCCAACTGTGCACTGACAGCGAGGAACCTGCTTGGGATTCTCTCTGTCTTCCTCTCTCTCTGCCCCTCCCCCCCCCCACACACTATCTTTCTGTCTCAAAATAAATAAATAAACTTAAAAAAAAAGGGAAGGTGGTAAACACAAGGTCTGTGTTTTTTTTTTTTGTTTTTTGGTTTTTTTTTTTTTTTTACGTTCCTTCTTCTGAAATGTAGTGTCAGCAGAGAGCTGCTGCTCTGGAGGAATTCATTATTGGACCAGTCTTGGCTACCTGGACTCTCTGGGGCCAGATTGGCCACTACCATGATGCACTTTGTGTCTCTTGCCCTCTCCCGTGCTGTAGTCATCAAGGGAGGCAGGGTGGCATAATGGAATTGTCCAGAAGGCCAATATGCTGGAACCTCAGACCTGTTTCTTCCTGATCTCTGTGATTGGGAAAGTCATTTCCCCTCTGTCCCAGATGTCAGCAGCTGCAGAGCTGGAAAAAAGAATGTCCTCCATAAAAACTGCATGCTTCTCTCCGCCAGAAGAGAAACATATCATCCCTTGTATGCGTGTCTATTTGTTTTTCTGCTTTGCCTTGAGTGCTACCAAGTTTACCAGAAAGCAAATATCTGGATCGAATTAGCTTAAATTTTTAAGTCAGAGAATCCCTCCTACTAAATTAGAATTTAATGTCGTAATGGCAGCTTTTTAAAATTGTCTTCAAAATTGCTGTTAAAGGCATTATTCAAATGGTTGCTCAGCGTTTCTTATGTGGTGAGCAGAGGACGCTTTCTGTGAGGCAGGCCGCAGGCAGGACTGTAGGTTGCTAATTCGCTTCCCACTCAGCTTTCGTTTTGCCGAGTGAGGTGTGCATGGAAGGGCATGAGCTGAATTGCTGGGACAGATAAAGAGGACTTTTAGAAACTGTGGGTGAAGAATTGGGGAGTAGGAGGAGAGAAGGAAAAGAAAACTGAGCTGAAGGGGGAGTGGAGAAGAGACCTTAGGATGGACAAGGACAGAGACGGCTAATACAAGTTGGATGAGGTTTTGTCTTGTGCTTAGTGACGTAGTCTTTTTTTCATCTCCCCGCAAAACCCTCAGGAAAATCTTCCTAGTGATTTTTGCTGCTGTTTTGAGGTGAACATTGGCTTCAAGGTGTGCAGGGTGAGCAGAGGCCACATAAATGGTCCGGCCATCCATGGGTTATACTGATAGAAGATCCCCCATTAATATTTTCTCACCAAATGTTGTTGCCAGGAAACAGTATGGCTTGCCAAATAAAAGTGTATGCTTCCTTCTGCCTAATGAGAAATTCATCAGATGCTTTATTGGTTTAGCTTTGGGTAAACAAGGTTAGAAAAAGATTTAGTGCTTCATTGTATAATATCACTAGTTCCTAGTACATTGCTTTTTTTTTTTCTCTCTTTGTAATTTATGATCTTTCTTTCCTGTGTTTATTTTAATTGTAGATCTTGAATGTTTTAAAGACGCCTCAAATTCATGTTTTAGTGTTTAGTTTTAAGTTTTAAGACACTCCAAATCACTTGTGGAAGCCAAGGAAGGTCTAAACCAGCACCATCCAACTTAACATTCTGTGTCAACAGAGATGTTCTGTATCTGTGCTGTATCAGTGGTGGCCACTAGCCACATGTGGCCCTTGAGCATTTGAAATGTGGCTAGTGCAGTTGAGGCACTGAATTTTTAATTTCATGTAATTTCAATGAACATAAATTGAAGTTTAAGTAGTTATCTGTGGCTAGTAGCTGCCATATTGAACAGCACAGTCCTGACCATTTATAAATAAACAAATACTTCTGAACATCTGAAAAGGGGTCCTTCTCAAGTTTGCATGTTCTTTTTTTTACAGGATTGATTAACTTAGAAAAATCTTTTTGTATAATAAGGAAAAATTATTGCATTGTATTTGTGTAGTATAGAATTATAAGGAAGTTTAAACCCTATTAATTTACAAAAATAGCAAAATTAACCAAATGCTTTCTATTTCCTGGAGCATTGGTGGTTCCACTATCGACTTACATCCCAATTTTTACTAAAGGACTAACCGTGACTGCCTAACCATCAGAACTAACATAATTCTTATTTTAATAGGAAGTTTGTGGGAGACAGCCTAAAAAATAAATTTTAGTTCCATTTCTTGACCTGGATGAGTGTTTGCCCAGAGATTCCCTTTATGACTGTTTAAATGTCCTTACATTTTTAATGAACTTTTCTGTATCTATGTTAATTTTCACAATAAAACACACAAAAAATGAAGGTTAGTCTCTTTCATGTTTAGAGGCATAATGTGATAGAACCATAAAAGTGTCCATTTCATAGATTAATTAAGGAAAAATGAGAATTTATTATATAAGAAAAGTAGCATTTCTTTTTTTTTAATTTTTTTTAACGTTTATTTATTTTTGAGACAGAGAGACAGAGCATGAACGGGGGAGGGGCAGAGAGAGAGGGAGACACAGAATCGGAAGCAGGCTCCAGGCTCCGAGCCATCAGCCCAGAGCCCGACGTGGGGCTCGAACTCACGGACCGCGAGATCGTGACCTGAGCTGAAGTCGGACGCCTAACCGACTGAGCCACCCAGGCGCCCCAGAAAAGTAGCATTTCAAGTCAGTGCGAGGGGAATATGAGTTGCTTAACAAGTGGTGATGGGAATATTCTTGTATATTTAGGATAAACTATGCATTTGAATTTACATTTAGTGGGATCAAACTATTGCCATTGGAATGCACATTTTTCCCAGGAGGGTATGTATGTGTGTATGTATGCATGCATGTATGTATCTATGTATTTAGAGAGCATGAGCTGGGGAGGGGCAGAGAGAGAGGGAGAGAGAGAATCCCAAGCAGGCTCTGCACTGTCAGCACAGATCTCACAAACTGTGAGATCACTGGGACCTGAGCCAAAATCAAGAGTTAGAAGCTCAACCAACTGAGCCACACAGGCACCCTCAATAAGGTTTTCTAAATGAATAGGTGTTGGGTATATTGTTTAACTAACCAAGATCAAAGTGTGTCACTTAAATTTGCATTTACATTTGAAATATTTAAGAACAGACCTTGATACCACATTTCCCCATGAAGTCCCTGTTACATTCAACTTTAAATAAAGCTGGCAAAAGGAAAAATCTCAAATGGTTAGAGAGCTAGAATGTAGTGGCAAACGAAAATGACTAAAAGGCTTAAATTAAAAAAAAATATTTTGGGAAAGATGTTAATTAATCTTAAGAATTTTTTTTCCATCTTTTACCTAAAGATTTTAATTCTTTTCCTTAATTTTAATTTCCATAGGTTGAGATCTTTTCATTAATTGTTACCCCCAAATTAATTCTAGGTAGATCAGTGTTTATCCAGAAGAAAATAAAGTCAAAAAGTAGTGAAAACATTGATGAGAATTTTTTATAATTTTTGAATGGAAAAGGGCCTTTTAATGATAATGTTAAACTCAGGAGCCATAAAGAAAAATAATCATAAATTTGAGTCTAAGTTTCAGAAAATCTCTTTCTAGCAGCCAACTTCATAAAGTAAAAGCACCGACTTATTCACAACATAATGGCAATCGACAGTCTGATTTCCATAAAGCACAAAGAGCTCTTTCAAATTAGTTTTAAAAATACTAACAGAAAAGGAGCAAAGTATCTAAACAGACATTTCACATAGAAAGGAACAAAAATGGCCAATGAATAGAAAATATTCAGTATCAATTATTAAAAAGATTCAGATTGAAAAGCAAGTTCATCATTTTTAAGGAAATAGAATCCTTTCACCTTTCTTTTTTAATATTTATTTATTTTTGAGGGAGAGAGAGAGTGCGTGCACACAAGCAGGGGAGGGGCAGAGAGAGAAGGAGACACAGAATCTGAAGCAGGCTCCAGGCTCTGAGCTATCAACACAGAGCCTGATGCGGGGCTGGAACCCACGGACCTCAAGATCATGACCTGAGTCCAAGGTGACTGAGCCACCCAGATGCCTGGGAAATAAATCATTTCAATCGGCCTGCAGAACTATATTAATGTATCTATTTCTTCCTCAATTTTAAATTTACTATGTGTACCTTTAGCAGAATCTTGGGCAAATGTTCTCTGTGAACATGACCTCTTCACCAATTTGAATGGCTTTTTAAAAAAAAAGACAATATTAAGTGCTTACAGGGATGCAGGGCAATTGGAATTCTCAGTCATTGCTGGCAGGAATGAAATGTACAGCCACTCAGGGAAAAAAAAAATTGGCAGGTTTTTTTTTTTTTATTTTTATAAAGTTAAACATACACCAACCATATAATCCAGCAACCCCACTCCTAGGTTTTTACCCAAGAGTACTGGAAACTTTTGTTCACGTAAAAACTTGTATGTGAATGCCAAAAACTGGAAACAACACAAATGCCCTTCAACTGGTAAATGGATAAACAAACCATAGCACATCCAAATACTGGGATGCTATTCAGAATGGAATAAAAGGGAACAAATTACTGGTTCACGTAACAACGTGGAAGAATCTCAAGTGCCTTGTGCAAAGTGAAAGAAGCCAGACTCAAAAGACTACATTTTGTATGATTCTAATTATATGACATTCTGGAAAATGCAAAATTATAGGAACAGATCAGTGGTTGCTAGGGGTGAATGTGGGGGAAGGGTCAAGTACAAAGGGGCAGCGCAAGGAAATCTTCGAGGATGAGACGGCTGTTCTGTATCTTCATAATGGTGCCCTGATGGCATGCATTTGTCTGACTCATAGACACCAAAAGCCGTGAATTAGACTGTATGTGAATTTAAATTTGAAATAAAAAAAAGTTTTATTTATTTATTTTGAGAGAGACAGAGACAGCATGAGCAAGGGAGGGGGGGGAGAGAGAGAGAGAGAGAGAGAGAGAGAGAGAGAGAGAGAGAGAATCCTAAGCAGGCTCCACACTGTCAGCACAGAGCCTGATGCTGGGCTTGAACCCACAAAACTGCAAGATCATGACCCTATCTGAAACCAAGTCAGATGCTTAACCTACTGAGCCACGAGGCGCCCCATATGTGAATTTAAAAGGAGAATAAAAAGGTAATGGATTTCTAAATTAAATAATGGATTGAAAACAATGACATCTTTCCTTTTTGTTTTTGTTTTACTTAGATTTGGTTATCTATGCTCTTGTTTTGGGAAATAGACTTCTTCTAGATTAATGTATAACATACACATAAAAATGCACAGATTATAAATGTACAGCTTGATTATAAATGTCACAACTATCATGTACCGAAGTAACCATCACCTGGATCAAAAGACAGAACATCATCACAGGCCTCTCCTCAGTCTCCTTCCTCCCTCCCAGCTGGAGCCAATATTCTGACTTCTAACACCATAGACTAGTTTGGCCTGTTTTTGAATTTCATGTAAATAAAATCATATAGTGTTGAATATTACACTCTTAATAGGCTTAGTTATATTTCGAACTAGTGTTCTACATAACTAAATATAGATATGCCAAGTAACAATGGGGAGACTGAACGGGGTAACCACTATGATTTCTTCTAGGTCTCAACTTTGGAGTCTGTGAGTCAAGAAAATTGTGAAATATTTTTTGTTTGAAATATGTTTTTGGCTGACAAAACTTACCATGCTTTTTAAGCTAATCTAAAGGCATTTGGGAAATGCACACCATACTGTTTCTTTACAATCTCTAGAATATTTTTCTCCAGTATTATATTCCCTAGTATGGGTAGACATCGGTCTTAAAATTGGCCTGACATACAGATCGTGTCATATGATATATCCTTGGTAGTTCACCAAATGATGATCTATGAACTTTTCCTGCTTTGTTCTTTTGAGATCATGCTTGACTTTTGCTCAGCTATATTTAAAGCTGTAAGGAGAAGAGACTTGTTGAAAAATAGCGTACTGAAGTCTGCTCTAAACTTGAACATTTGGAAAACTCCAGTAAAAGTAAATCCATACAGCAGTTCTAGTCCCAGCTTGATTCCTGGGTGATTGGGTCCAAGATCCTTTATGAATTGGTGTGAGTGTGTGTGTATGTGTGTGTGTGTGCATATCCGCACACACACACACAATCTTGTAGGTGCCCTTTGTGGTGTAAGTTAATTATGCAGGTTTTTGTTTTTGTTGTTCTTTCCAGTGAGAGAACCTGGAGTATCAGTTCTGAGTTTCTGGGTTGGGATGGGTTTTATTTTCTTAGCAGTAACCAGGCCACAAAAGAGAAAAACAATGATCTCTGACAATGAAAAAATGTCTTGAAAAATAATATCAATAACAAATACTAACTTTTAAGGGTTCAGTGTGTTCCCTAACGGATTCAAAGCCTAAGTTAAATATTACACACTTAGATCCTTTTTCACAAAGCCCGATGAACCAGCTGCTCTTTCCATTGTCAGAGTCAACCGCAACCACACAGCTCAAGTGAAGGGTGTCCCCTGGCTGGGTGTGACCAGCAAGGCCACCAAAACCATGGATTCCTTGGTCATTATAACTAAAAAATGCTCCAACAGCTGGCTTTTATGAACAGGACTCAGCCAGAAGACTCTTTGTGTTTTCCCCGTCCACCTTTGTGTTAGAATTCTAACCCTGGGTGTCTTCCCTCACAGTGAGAGCTTTAATGTAAATGAAATGGTTGTTGTTGTTCGTTTCTGAGTTTGAGAACATGGCATAGTTCACATATGTAATTATAAACAGCCCCCATAGGACTCAATACAAGTTGGGGCGGAGGGTCTATGATTACAATGAGAGAATGTTGGTGTTGGAAGTCTACTTCTTTTCATTCAGCATATGCGTTATTGGGCTCAAGAAAGTACATGGCTTGCTTAAGTTTCCATTGGTATGATTTTCTAATCAAGCACTCTTTTCCTGTTTCACTGTTTATTCTCCCAAAACACACTGAAATAGTTTGGGATTGCTGCTGTGGAAACGTGTACATTGGGGTAGTGTCTTGAAATTTTAGTTAAGATATTTAGTTAAAGGGATTTATTGGCCCACGTAATGGGATAGTCTGAGAGAAGGTGGTCTTTAGGAATGGTTTGATTTCATACCTCAGTGATGTCTTCCAAGACCAGGCATCTTCCCCCATTTTTCTATTTTCCCACGTAGCCCTCCATGGGGTCATCTCTTTACGGTTACAAGATGGTTGCCATGAACTCCCATTCGTATCGAAGGCATAAGTGAGGGGTCATTCTAGAAGCTCCCAAAAGACCACATCAAGCTACTCCTCCCATCTCATTGTCCTCAATGTCTGATGGGTCTGTTCCTGAACCTGACCTGTGGTCAGGGGATCAGGTTATGCTGACTAACTTAACCCTGAGTCATATGTACTGTTCTGAAGTCACATTCCTCTAAAGCATGTGCACGGCACTGATGGAAATGTGGACAACAGAATCGTGGTAGCTGCCAAGAAAGGGGAAATGCTGGTAAAGAGGCAACCTCAGGGCTAAGGTTGTAAATATCAGAAATCAACCTGATTATTAGCTTCAGTAAAGAGTGGGAAGGAATCACATGGACACAGGTGTGTCTTGTGGAACCCAAGGGCAGGGAAGCCTATTGTTGGGGGAGGGGTCAGGAGTCAAGAACCTAAGAGCCACCAGACACCAAACTGTTACTTCTCCCTTTCTCTCCTTACCCCTCTCCCCCCCACCTTCTCTCTCTCTGGTTTTTTTTTATCTTATCACAGGCACAGAGACCATCAGATCCTGTGCCTCAGTGCAGATGGCAAAAGATGGCTATCTCTCAACTCCTGAATTTTTATGTTCGTCCACCTTCAGTCACATAAACAGAAGCTGACTAGCGTCTCTGATTTCCGGTCCCTCATTCCTGGGAGAATCTGTTCTGGCAAGCTCAGGTCAGGCACCTGTCCTGACATACGTGGGACACACTGGTCCAGGAAGGCAGCCAGGACCCACCTGTGCAGTGTGGGGCAAGATGGGGTACATGGCGGGGTCAGCGGCTCTTAGAGAAGCCAGGCCAAGAGGGCACCCTGGAAGGCCCCGCTAGCAGAAGGAGTTCAGGCCCTGGATAATGGTTGTCCTCCGAGGTGCTCCTGGTCCTGGGGAACAGTGGATGGGGAAATTCCTTTTTCTGGTTAACCCACCTCTGCTCGGGCCAGGGTTCTCAGGTTGGGAGCACAGAGAAAGAGACGCTCAAAGAGGAAGACACAGACTGCATGGGTCAAAAAGGAGAATCCTTGCTTCTAAATAATTTCCGAAATTTGAGGAAATTCTACTTTGCAACCAGAAAACTGAAAAGAGATATTTGGTGAATCACAGGGAAACTTTTCTAGGGTTTGAAGCTAAAAATTGGCCATGTCAATGACAGCCCGTCCACAGGGATCTCTTTCAAACCCAGATGTTTGCCCTGATGATCTCCTAGTGAGCCGGGCAGCTTCCTCCTGAGATAGCACATTCCCAGGGTTCTCAGACTTAGGTGTCCTGATCTGTTTACTTTTGGCAGCCCCACCCTTTCCTCTGGGAGGGTGAGTCACCGGCTGGGGTGGTGATGTCTGAAGTCTGAGAGCAGAGTCAGACGTGCCTCTCTGGGGGGCTTAAAACTGTCAATTGCAACAAGGGGTCGTTTTGACCTTACCCTACAGGATAAAGCTATCAGAGGGGTTTTCTCTGTTTTACTGTTTTACAACTTCCTCTCCAACCTAGAACAATAGCCTTATAAACAGGCAGGAAATCTTATGTGTGTCTACTGCAGGGAAAGGGAAGTGAATACAGCAGTTGGTGCCTTTTATGTTATCTCATTGAACACAGGCTGGGGTTGTTGGATTTGACAAGTGACAAATTTCAAGAGGTTCTCCCACCAAGTGAAGTCAAACTCCCCAGAGGAATGGGATGGTCCTGAGGGACCTCAGTCTACCAGTAGGCACATGGGAGAAAAGGCTGAAGTTAGCCAGAGTCTAAGGGGTTAAACACACAAAGAAACTCCAAGGTAGACCTCCTTAAGGAATGAAATGCTAAAACCCAAAAGGGGCTGACAGCAGAGGAAGGAAGAGAAGGGAGATCGGAAACAGGAGAGGGTGAAATCAATGGCTGCCATTGTTAAGCCCCAAGTGAGAATGTATTGCTTTGGATATTTGTGACCAATAAATAACAAGAGCTGGGCAGTGATTTTTTTTTTTTTTTTTTGAGAGAGAGAGCAAGACGGAGAGGGGTAGAGAGAGGGAGAGAGAGGATTCCAAGCAGGCTCTGCCCTGTCAGTGTGAAGACCGTTGTGGGGCTTGAACCCATGAATTGTGAGATTATGACCTGAGCTGACTGAAATCAAGAGCCGGGCACTTGACTGAGCCACCCAGGTGCCCTTGGGCAGTGATTTTTTTTCTTTTTTAATAGCTCCTTGGACTTTACAAAGCTCTTTTTTCACATTCATGATATCATTTCACCCCCAAGCTCTGTTCTCAGGTAGGCATCAACCACATTTTGTGAATGAGTGATGTGAGGCTCGGTAGTTGCCCGCCAACAAGCTTTGGAGCTGGGATACGGAGTCAGATTTTCTGATGTATTGTGTTTTCAAGGTACCTCAGCCTTTATTGCCTCCCTTTATTCTCACAATAACACAGTAATAAGCCCGGTAACACAGGTGTAATTCATTCCTACTATGTAGATGAGAGATTCAGGCAAACTGACAATAACATTTGACATATGTCGATTCCTTCTTACGTGTCTGGCTTTGCGCTAAGTTCCCCACACTATTATCCCCTTGACATCTACCCCAATTTCAGGATCCTCCATTTTAAAAGTGGGGAAACTGAGGCTTGGAGAGGTTAGGGAATGTGCCATAGATCCTGCGGCCTGAGTTCCCAGGCAGGCAGACTGACTCCCACCCTGCCTTCTTCAGCAATCCTCCAGGGACATCTGCACAGGGTCATTGCTGGGCCTCGAATGCCGGCTAATGGGCCTTCCAAGCTCAGCAAGTCTAGCTTCACGATCTTCTCAGCCGCGCCCCAACCCAGATCATTCAATGTACTCATTTCACAAACTTTTAAGAAGTCCCCAAGAAGCGTGAGGCACTTTGCCAAGTGATGGGGAAGAAAACTTGCCCCAAATATGCTTCCGTGCTCCCGGAGCTCACAAACTGATGGGAAGTGGGACAGCGATATTGACACCACGGTAAGTGCTGTGACCAGTGTGGAAGGGGGGACCACCTTCACTGAGCGCAAGAAGCATTAATCTGTGTAAAGGTTTTTCTTGCTGAGCCCCTGGGCACAGTGGGCTCAGTGCTGAGAGCCTGTAATACTTTCAGGAGTTCGTAAAATGTTTGAATTTTTTGTTTTAAGTCAGAAGAAAAAAAATTAACTTTTAGGTTGAAGAATTTGTCTTATATGTAATATTTGTCTTTACACTAATGCAGTATATATACATGTACTATACAATAGAAATGATGATTGGTATAATATATGTTATATATAGAATGGAGAAGGGACCAGAAAGGCAGAAATGCCTGGGGTCCATGAGAGTTATAATATGTCCCTGCTTATACTAATCCATCATTAGGCAAAATCCTTGCCTGGGTCTTTGACTGGGTTTCTCTATGAGCTATGTGACATGTGCTCCTTCCATTCAACTTGCAGGTCTGCTAAGAGCATTCTATTCATTATCAAGGGCCCGCTCAGTTTCATGTGGTTATCTAATTTTCACAGCTGAATGGGGCTACTCCACATGACGGGCCTGGGCAGGGGGACCTTGCCTACACATTATCATCCTATGCTCCTCATTCTTGAAAGTATTTTTTAAAAATCTTAAAAAGCACCTTTTTCCTTGTTAGAACTTTGCTTGCAGGTTTTTCTCTTGATGGAGGAGGTCTTAAGTGTCTGAATCTGGTTAAGCCTTAGCGAGTAGGAGGTAGGCAAGAAAGAAGGAAGGCACCAGAAGCTGACTTTCAAGGTGTGGAATGTGCAGTGGGGTGATTGTGGGGGCCCTCAAGGACTTGGGAAGATAGAACTTGGAAGTGTACCACAGAGGGACTGTTCTCTGGCTTTACAAAGTCTGAGGCTCTCTTTCACACAAAGCAAACCAGAACACAAAAATGCCTTCTGGAAGGATAGTGCCAGCTAATGGTCTAGCATTCTGATAAGCAGTCATCACTTGAGCTCTTAAGATCTACCCTTTGCCTTTGCATTTTCTTCCCAGTGTTCTATTTGGAGATACCCAAGGACTCAGGGTACTTGGGTTCACTGGCCTATTGAGGGCATTGGACACGTCTTGCCAGAGTGCCTCCCAGTGTTTTGGAAACAGGTGAGTTGGGTTGGTCAAAACCGACATGACTAATGGCAAAGGTTACCAGGGTTTGGGTCAACTTTCTATGACCATGAAGAGAAGAGTCATTGTCTGTCCTTGCTAGGAAACTGGTGTGTGCCAAGTTTATCCTTCACATGTGTTGCTAGGGATATTCCTAACAATAATGAATAATTAAGGCCATAATTCATTTTTGGATCCCCTGGAATTTTGTTTTTTCTTTTACTCAACCATTAGCTTCTGTGACAAGAATAAAACTGAAATCTGACTAAGGCACCCACTACTTACTCATTATTACACCTTACTGACTTCCTGCTGTTCTGGGGAGAAGGACTCAAATGTTTATTTAGTGGCTCCTAGTCCCTGCACGGTCACTATGCTACCCAGCTTGTCAGCCACCTTCCCCAATCCCCAAGTCCTTCTGGGGCTCTGCTGTGCCCTCAGGCTACCCAGACCTGCTTCTAGTTCCTCAGATGGAGGGACTCTGCACCAGGAAACAGTTCTCCACCTGGATTACTCTTCACTCACTCTTCGTTCCCAGTGGACTCTGTCCCTCCCTTTGCACCTCTGCTCAACTATTACTCGGAGATGCCTTTCTTGACCTCCATGATTAGGCTCAGCCCTCTCAACATTATGCTCTACCAAATGTGTTGTTCTCCTGAGGAGTCCTTATCACGATTGCTTTACCAAACTCGTTTTGTAATTCTCTGATTCAAGCCAATCTTTCCTACTAGATTCCCTGTTACAAGGGCTGACGCCACTTACCTCTCTGTATCTCGATGTCTAGAGTATGATAGGCATTAAATAATTCTATGTGAATGAGTGACAGAATGTATTTTGACATTTTGACAAAAATGACTGCAAAAGAGATCAGGGTAAAATAAACCCTTGCTGAGACATTACGAAACAAAACCTAACTTAAATATACAAATCATTTCTTTAAAGGAAAATAGGCTTATCACTATGGTAGTTAAATTATTCATATAACACACAGGTTTTTTTCTTTTCTTTTTCTTTCTTTCTTTTTTTTTTTTGAGAATCCCATAGCTAAACCTCACATACAAAATGATAGATGGCTATTATGTATTTTTTCCTTCTCTGTATTTTTCTTAATGGAAGCAAGTGGAACTTTCCAAATATCACTGTATGATTGGAAAAAGTGAAGCAGTCTGTAGTGCCATTTTGAGGGGAGGAGGGGAAAGAAAGGGGAAAGATTCTGAAAAGGGCTTATGTTTTCTAATCAAAGTCAGATGTAGAACTGATTTTATGTTGCTTCAGTAACGAGCTTCACTTTCTCCATTAGTAGTCTGGTCTAGCATGGGATGTTCAGAGGAAGTCCCCTGAAGATACATGTGTTCTTTTAACACCGTATATTTTATACCTTAGCAGTCTGCTCACTCTGGCTTTCAGTAGAGCAGAAACAAACACTTTGGGCAGACCTAAGACAACTTTGAATAAGAACCTGCTTGAGAAAGATTTCCCTTACAAGCTAAATGTTACATTTCCACTCAACAGAAAGGTACTGCTGTGTGGCCATAAAAAGCTGGCCCAAACCCTGTAACCTTTGCAGCTAGCCATGTTATTTTTGGTTCATGCCAACATGGATCACAGCTGTGACTCAACAGAGCCACTGAATCAAGAATTCAAAGAGTTTAAAGAACAGCGAACTCAAAAATGACTTTTTTTTCTTATGGTGTCATTATGCAACATTTCTAGTAGTTTACCTTTTCAAATTTACCAACTCCGTACAGATGAGCTCAGTTGTTGTTTGGCAGATGAAATCCTGAGCTACGTCAGCACGCTTCCCCAAATCCCACTGCAGGCTGGGGATGATGAAGCTTTCCTTTCTGGGGTGTTTGTTTTACGTAAGTAGTGACTTACTTTTCAGAGGTAAAAAAAAAAAAATCTGTGTTGATGTATTTCTGCCTCAAATAAACCAAAAATAGGATTGGTGGTTGATTTAAATGTTTGTAATTCCTCATTTGAAGAGGACAGAAAGCCCCTATCAATGGATTCTGTTTTAGTTTTTGCTTTTTCCTCAAACTGTATGAATTAAATGAAGCCACAGGTTTAGAGCTAATCAACTGGAAAACAGACATGAACTTGAGTAGACGATATATTAGTATATTTATCAACATCCTTTATAGTTTGGGCTTCATTTTAATAATTACTCCTTAAACTTGAAGAATATCCCAGTTTTCCCCATTGAGGGTGGAATAAGCAGGGGGACACAGAAGAAAGGATAAAACTTGTCCCTTACCTGCTAACTACGGTTTTTTAAGCTTTGTGGTCAAACTTAAGAGTTCTAAGGACGAGAGTAAGTAGGCAGGTGTTATTTTTTGTTGTTATTTGCTAGATTAGGCCATTAATCAAATGTTTCATAGGCCCCAGGAAAAAGACAACACATCTTATCACTTTTCTCTTTGGGAAAATAGATCCAGATTCTGGGGTGTATAGTCAGGTTCTTGCTTAAGCTTGCTGTTTAGAAAATGCTGCTCTGAGACCAGATTCAGCTCTTTCTTTGGGTAATTCAATGTAAGTTTCAAATGGGGATACATAATTTTGGAGGTTTCCTTCCAACAGCAGTGGTGTTTGCCTAAAAGAAATTATATTTCTGTGTTACACTTTGGATGTGGTAGGGAATCACTGCTATAAGGTAAATAGATAAGTCCCTCGGGTTCTGTGTCCGGGGACCCCCAGGCACTGTACAGGGCAAACAGAAGGCGCTCTACTGAGTGAAGGTCTCATCTTGGATTGGTCCAGGCTCAGTTAGGTCCACGGCAGCCGCTAGTCCTCTTTAAGTTAAACCGATGGAGTTTTCTGCTTCCCTTGGCCTGGTATTCTTTTTAGCATGTTCCTACCTATACTTGAAAACTAGAAAAGGTAAACTGATTTGGGAAATAGTTCCTATTTTTAACAAAGATTAGTAGGATTTTTGAGTGAGGAAAGACTGTAGAAATCATGTACGTTGACCATCTTGTTTATGGAGTACAGAAAGTAGCCCAGAGAGATTGAGAAACTTGCCTAAAGTTACACAGCTAATATGTGGCAAAATTGGGATTCATAGCCCAGGTTCAGTGTGTCCTTGAGCAGATTTATTCAAAGAACTGCTTCAAAGATGTTGGATTTATAAATCTTAAGACAGAATAAATTATTTATATGACAAATGCCATGAGAGAAAACCCTGCCATTATTGAGTAAACATTAAGACTATTAATATCAGTTGGAGTTGTGACTATTTAAAGAAAAATAAAGTGTTGCCTGTATCCTTATGTGTATAATGATTTTTAAATTATTTTTTCAGTTGAATTCAGTTTGGCAAAGCAGTTAACTTTGAAATATGGGTTAGTAAACTAAAGTTTTATTTACTGACTTTCTATAAACAAGTGAACCCTGAAACGTTACCCCTAGAAATGAAGATTCATTTGTTCCCAGCAGACATTAGGAGCCCAACAAATATTTATTGAATGATTGGATAAGAACTACAATGTTGTGGGACATTAGCATTTGACTGAAGACACATTAATAAAGGTATACAGAACACAGGGTTGGGGGCGCCTGGGTCGCTCAGTCAGTTACACATTCAACTCTTGATTTCAGGTCAGTCATGATCTTGCAGTTTGTGAGATTGAACCCCGTGTCGTGCTCTGCACTGGTTGGGATTCTCTCTCTCCCTCTCTCTCTGCCCCTCTCCAGCTCGCTCTCTCTCTCTCAAAGTAAATAAACATTAAAAAAAAAAACCACTGTGTTAAACAAAACAAGTCAGACACAAATCAGCATGCTGTCTGATTTCATTTGTATGAAGTACCCAAACAGGCAAAATTATTTACACTGTTAGAAGTCAGAGCTGTTGTTATCATTAGGAAGAGTAGTTGCTGGAATGGGGTCCAAAGGGTGGTCATGTTTCTTTGATCTGGGCGATCAGTTTGTAAAAGTTCATTGAATTGTGTGTTACAACATATGCACTTTACTGAATGTACATTTTCTGAATGTATATGCACTTTTCTGAATGTATGCATATACGAATACATATTCAATAAAAAATAAAAAATATATACAGTATTTCATCTTAGAAACAGAGCGGGTTAATAAACATTTAGCACTTGGGGAGAAATCCCCATAGAATGAGTTAAAAAAGCAAACAAGTTGGGATAAGGGTTTTACTTTCTGTAATGCTGTAAAATGTGCAACTCTTATACTGTCACAGAATAAATAGAACCTTGACTTTGCTTTCCAGAATTTATGCAGCTGCCTCCATGCACTTTTGACAGTTTTATCACATACTGGGCAGTTACAAGCCTGTTTAGACATCAGGATGATACTTGCAGATGTTGGTAGGGCTTACATATCCATGATCTTGTAAAACTGAAAAAATTTTCGGCAACCATAAACAACTATGCTGGTCTATTGAATTATTTTGTCAGCTTTATGGGAAAGCACTTTTAACATAATTGACTATAGAGTGTTGAAGGATGATCTTTCTAAATTAGCAAATCAGTTTTGAAAGTCACGCCGAAATAAATACCACTTTAAGAAAGAATATATTAAATATGTTAACGTGTATCGAACGAAATTTTTAAAAGACACAATTGATGCCCCTCAAAGTTGGTATGAGAGTAGAAATCACCGTCTGACTTCCAAATGCCCTCCCTTTGGTTGAATCAACAATATCCTGTGAGGCATTTAAGGGAAAGGAAACAGGGATCATTGGGGTGCCTGGGTGGCTCCGTCAGTGAAGCATCTGCTTCTTGATTTTGGCTCAGGTCATGATCTTGTGGGTTCGTGAGTTCAAGCCCCACATGGGGCTCACTGCTGTCAGCATGGAGTCCACTTCAGATCCTCTGTCCCTTTCTCTTTCTGCCCCTCCTCCCCCTCTCTCAAAAATAAGTACACATTAAAAAAATCATTTAAAAAAACACGGAGGAATCCTTTTGTTTAAGATATTTGTTCCTTCAACTTTTTTTTTAAATGTTTACTTATTTTTGAGAGAGAGACAGACAGACAGAGCCTGAGCGGGGGAGGGGTAGAGAGATTGGGAGACACAGAATCCCAAGCGGGCTCCAGACTCTGAGCTCTCAGCACAGAGCCCTAAGTAGGGCTTGAACTCATGAATTGAGAGATCATGACCTGAGCTGAAGTCGGACACTTAGCCGACTGAGCCACCCAGGTGCCCCTGTTCCTTCAACTTTCAATGGCCCAGTTCCTTGCATTTATCAACATATGTTAAATTGTAGGTGACTTGATACTCCAACATATTGATCTCAATAAGTTAATCTAATCGATGCATCGAAAAAACACAGCTTTAGAAAAAAAATAGAGACTTGCCATGATTTCTCCTCAACAGAATGTGCAGTGTGTATTGCTGGGTGAATCAAAAACTAGATGTGAACTAGAGCCAAGTGACAGGCCTATATTTTTCCAATACTTTCACAACTTAATAACCTATTTTTGCAAAACTTAAACAAACTTAAAGGCCTATTCCTTTGTAAAGAAAACTAATGAGGAAATAAGCTTTCTGTAAGGAATTAAATCAAGCAGCAGCATCATATTAATAACTATGCTTATTTAGCATTTTACAGTTTACAAAGCACTTTTCCCATTTTTTTTCCTTTATTCAATCCTCACGATAATTTTATTAACACTAGTTAGGTATGATTGTTACCTCTATTTTACAGAGGAGAAAACTGTGACCCAGAGGGCATAGCCAGACCTGGCTCCCTGTGTCCCCACCTGGGTTATATCCTTTCTGCTATGCTATACCATCTTGTGACCAGAAAGCAAAGGGGGGATTTGTTTTTCTATTTTTTTTTTTGCAAATGATAACATATCATTAATACACTGAGAATATTATTTTCAAGTGTACAAAGTCATTTCAAAATAATGCTTTATTTTAGGGGCGCCTGGGAGGCTCAGTTGGTTAAGCATCCAACTCTTGATTTCAGCTCAGGTCACAATCTCACGGTTTGTGAGATTGAGCCCTGCATCAGGCTCTGTGCTAACAGTGTGGAGCCTGCTTGGGATGCTGTCTCCCTCTCTGCCTGCCCCTCCCCTGCTTGTGCTTTCTCTCTCTCTCTCTCAAAATAAATAAATAAGCTTAAAAGTAATATTTTATTTTATTTAACAGATATTTGCCGAGTCCCTCCTGGGACCTGTGACAATGCTGGCTTCTGGGAGGAAAATACACAGAGGCTCTGACCTCCTGGAGGTGATAGAGTTGTTGACATGACACACAATCATGCATAGTTGATGAATAGTTGAAGCTATGATAAATCTTATGAAGAAAATCAAAAGAGGGCTATGTGAGATATTACAGGGAGTCCAGTTTAAACTTGGAAAAACCTCTTTGAGAAAGTGACATTTAAGCATTGAAGTAGGAGTCACCTAGGTGAAGAGTTGGGGTGAGGGAGAAAAGAGTAATCCAGACAGAACAAAATGTGCCAAGAGGGAGGAGGCAGTAGATACAGCCACCTTCTCAGAAATGGAAGGAGACCAGGGTGACGGGAGGGCAGTGAGCATTGGAGGGAGGGGTACAATTTAAAAAAAATTTTTTTTAAGTTTATTTATTTATATTTATTAAAAAAATTTTTTTAGCATTTATTTATTATTGAGAGACAGAGAGAGAGAGAGAGAGACAGCATGAGCAGGGGAGGGGCAGAGAGAGGAGGAGACACAGAATGTGAAGCAGGCTCCAGGCTCTGAGCTGTCAGCACAGAGCCCAATGTGGGGCTAGAACTCACAACCTGTGAGATCGTGACCTGAACCCAAGTCAGGTTAAGTCAGCTTTACTGACTGAGACACGCAGGTGCCCCTTATTTATTTTGAGAGAGACAGAGACAGCATGAGTTAGGGCAGAGGGAGAGGGAGACAGAGAGAACCCCAAGTAGGCTCTGTGCTGCCAGCACAGAGCCCGATGTGAGGCTCAAACTCACAAAACCATGAGATCATGACCTGAGCTGAAGTCAAGAGTTGGACACCTAACAGACTGAGCCACCCAGGTGTCCTGGAGGGCTATCGATTTTGAGGCTGGAGAGCAGGGCAGGATTTCTGGAGGCCTTTGGAAGATTTGAGCAGGGGTACAGTTTGCATTTAAGATGATCATGGCTGCTGTGGAGAATGGATTGGAGGAAGGGAAAAGATAGAGCCAAGAGAGGAGGGTTTCACAAAAACCTAGAGATGAAAGTATTTTAAGAACAAGGAAGAGGTCAAGTTAATGGCTTTGAGGAGTTTCCAAAGTTGATCCTGCATTTGACAATGTGGAGGCAGGTAGTGACCCTGCATAGTGGGGGTGGAAGCCAGCAGCATATGCAGACTCCACTTTGTAGGAACTTAGCCATCCAGGGAAGGGGAAAGATGGGGAGGAAACTGGAGGGAGTGTGTGTTGGGCATGGATTGGAGGGGAGGTCTTGAAACTGGGACATCCGAAAGCATTTGGGCACAATAAGGAAAGTCGTCTACCAGGGAGGGGGAGATTGCTAGTGATGATGGTGTATGTATGAAGGAGAGGGTGTCGGGTGGCTGATCAAAGGAGCAGAGTCCCTGAGAAGTCACAAAGGGATGTGACCAAGTGCACGTGGAGCATTCTGCACTAGGTTACACCATCCCTGGAAGAGGAGGGGAGCCCCCTCCTTCGTTGTGACAAGGAAGGAAGATGTAGAAAATGAGTTTAAAGATTTGATGTGGGAAGGTGATGGCATTTTTTCCCCAGTAGATTCTTCCCCCAGTCCTTTATGGAGTGTGAAGCAAGGTCATAGTGAAGATAAAAAGGGCAGTGGGAGTCACAGCAGGTTGTGGAGGTATGAACCCGGCATTGCATGGAGATGGAGGGAAGGCTCCATAGGCAGTGTCCGGAGGAAACTGCTGACCATGGTCTTGATAACCAGTCTCCATACCGGGTGATTTTTCTCAAACAGCGTTTGGGGCTGATCTAGGTTTGGGAGAAGATTGGAAGAGTTATTGTCTGATTCAGATGATTGACAATTTGCAGTTAGGTATGCTTTCAAAGATGCTTATGGTTTCTATCAAAATGGTAGATGTGAATATTATAACCCAAGAGTAACTGAATTCACAAGTCTTCAGTGGCCTGGACATAGTATTCCTGGTTTCTAGATTTCTGTTGTTGGGAAGAAAAGCAGAGATTTAGGCAGATAATTGAAATAAATAAATAAATAATAAATAAATTAATTAATTAATTTTTGCCTATTTCACCCATCCCCCCCCCCACCTCCCCTCTGGTTTGTTCTCTATAGTTAAGAGTCTTGTTTTTTTGTTTATCTTTTTTTCTTTGTTCATTTGTTTTGTTTCTTAGATTCCACATATGAATGAAATCATATGGTATTTGTCTTTGTCTGTCTGACTGACTTCATTTAGCATAATACTCCCTAGCTCCACCCATGTTGTTGCAAATGGCAAGATTTCATTCTCTTTTTTTTTTTTTTTTTTTTTGGCTGAGTGATATTCTCAATGGACACTTGGGCTCCTTTCATAATTGGGCTAATGTAAAGAATGGAAATTTAGATGTTGGAAATTTCTGACTACTAAATTCTACTGAAGTATTACATACTTCATAGGACTGGTAAATAAAATTTAGCAAGCCCCAGATTAATTTATAAGTATGCATCTCTAGCATTCACAGTTGTCTCAGCATGAAGAACCAAAGGAAACCCTCAACATGACTCTCCTGCCCCTTCTCTGAGTTAAAGTGGAAACCCCATCACCCACTCTTGCCAACAGACACCACCCTCTCTTGACCCCACAACCGCCTCCAACTTTTATGTCTCTCTTCTTTCCTTACCAGTAGACCTTCTTCTCCTTCTGCCCTCTCTACTTCACCTTCCATTAATTCTCCAGTACTTTCTACACCAGCCTCCACCCCTCAGCTCTTTACTCCCCAAGATCTCACATGACATTCTGGTGGTTACATCCAGTGGAAACTTTTCAAATGCCATCAAATGCTCTCCTATAGCATTTTCGCTCTGTAATCTCCTTAGTGAATCCTATGACACTATTCTCTCCTAGTTTCCCACCTACTTCAGTGGTAAATTCTGTGTGGGGTGTGTGTATGTGTGTGTTTGTGTGTGTAGTTTCATCTTCCTCTTCCCACTTCTAACATGTCTGTGGTCCCTAGAACTCTGCCCCAGGTCCTCTTATCACTTTGTACTTAACCCATTCATGCTCATGGCTCCAACTTCCAAATCAATGTCTCCAGACAGGTTGACACTGAGGGGCATTCCTTCCTGTCCAACTAGGCAGCTCAAACTCAGTAGGTCCCATAAAGACCTCAAATTCAGTAGGTCCAAAGCAGAATTTACCATCTTCTTCTGCTGAACTCTCTGTCTTTGCAAATATCATCCACCAGCTCCCTCAATTCAGAAACCAATGGACCATTGTAAATGTCCCCACCTCTCTCTTCCTGTGCATCTGATTACTCATAAAGAGCTGTCTGGTATATAAGCTAAACCTCTTTCACCTCTGTTCACACTGGACATCATAGCCACTATTGCTCTAATGTAAGCCTTTCTCCCCTCTTACTTGAGACATGTTGTCTTGTTTCTAGATCATCTCCATAATCTCCCTGCCACATTGCCACAGAGTCACCTTTCTACCATGCAAATTGGATCTTCTCAACTTTTGCAAAAAATTCTTCAGTGACTCTGCATCACTTATATTACATAGTTTTTAGAAAGGCATATAGGCCTCTTTTTGTGTCTTTAGCCTCATCTTTTGACTCAGGTCTCAAAGTCCTTGCAAATCAAGCATATGGATCTACTTATCTGTTACTGTGGTCTTTCATGCTCTTGAAAGGCCTCTTCGCTTTTGCATATGCTATTCTCTGTCCTCAGAATATCCTCCAATGATTGTTTGCCACACAAAGTGAGACATTTACTATTTTCCTGGCTCAGTAACTGGGGTTCCAAAGTAGAGGATAGAGAAGCAGTAAGTGGCAGCAGCTGCCCACATTTAGAACCAGACACTCTGTCATGGATTGTTAAAGAGGTTGTAATAGCTTCTCTAAAATCCTCATCCATGGTTCCCATCCTTCTCCCATACTCCTAAGGGGGGAACAAAGGGGGAATCAATGGAGTCAGGAGTCACTGGCCTGGTAGGGGAATGCATGTCTTTTCTACACTCTCTTCTTGGAGGTGGGGGACTGTTTATCACAAAGCCATGCACATGCAGGGAACATCAGGAGAATCACTTGTAGAGGTGGGTGAATTGCAAGAAGAGAAGGTTGATGTCTCACTCCTTGGCTTCATGCTTCTGAAGCGGAAACCTCTTGTTCCATTCTGATGCTGCTATAGGACCAGAGGGAAGAATGGTGAAGGGATTTGTGGGAGAGCCTGACATGGGTCCCCTAGAGTTTAGGAGCATACATAGCCATAGAAACAAGGTCTCCTCTGCCTGAAATTTCTAAGGTGAGGCTTTCTAGTCTTTGCCAGCAGGGTGAGAAAGGACTGTATTTTGACCTGCTTTTCATGAAGAAGTTGGATGTTGGGGAACCTCAGTGTAGTTCTCTTTGGCCTTTAGGGGATGTGGGAAAAGACTTCAGTGGCTTCCATGGCTCAATACAAAGGAACACAGAAGTTAGCTGAGAGGCAAGAAGGAGGGCTTTCCAGGAAGAGTCTGGGCCAGTATGGGATGCCCAGCTTGGGGAGGTGATTGAGGGTGTAGACCACTGTTGGAGACAAAAAGACAAATGACACCCCTTTCTGAAGGGATTCTTAGTAGTGGAGGAGGTAGGGGTAAACCTGAACACCAACCCCCAAACCACACATACTGGGTATAAGGCCACCATGTTAGCAGGGGGTACCAGCATCAGATAAGTCAGAGTGGATCAAAGATGTTCCCCATCACCACCACCAGTAAGACATCAGTTGCTTCGGATAACCTCTGCTTTCTTGTCTGCTGCTCCCAGTCATTTTCTCTGGAGGAGGTAGACTCAGAAAGAGAGGGGAAAGACCTTGCTTTCTAGACCATACTCTTCTGTCCAATTCAAGATGCTGGCATGAGAGGGAGTATAGCTTTAAATTTCACACAACACCCTCACATGCGTGCACATGCACACACAAGTTTAGTAGTCAAGAAAATATATTTGGAAATAAAAACGATAATTCCAGTACTTGAGCATTTCTGTAGGTCAGCCTATCCCAGGCTTTCTTAAACACTTAATACATTTAATTATAAAACTGAAAAAAATTATAAAACTGATACAACACTAGCAGGAACACAGGAGATATTTTGCAGACTTGGACAAGCGTAGTGAAAAAGTATTGTCTCACTGATAAATTAATCCCTCCAAAAAATCATTCCAAATGTATTCCCATCAATTAAAACATTAGAGACATTAAAGAAACAAAAACAAAGTATCACAGACATCGAATGTTAAATGAGAGAGACCAATGATCATCAGATCAAGACATACATCAATGCAATAATAAATTTAGAAACATTCATATCCATCAGTAAGCAGATTAAAGCCATTCAGTCATACACAAAGCAACCACACGACACACTTCTCAGCATTTACTCATCGGACACACCATTTTGAAAGGCGGGTTATCAAGAATGAGGAAACACGGCTTAATAATTAAACATTTTTCTTATACTTATATTTTAAAAGAATTTTAGAGAAAATAAAAAATAGTATATGCTTTTGGTTTTGTTTTGGCAGATTTCTAAAGAATATGCTAAGGACTTATAGTGTTCTGTGGGATACCCTTGGTGAAACATTATTATAAGGTTTAGAGCACTGGTTATCCAACCTGTAAACCACACAGTGGGTTTTGGGGTGCTCCTTCAAAATTGTAGTCAGACATTTTAATAAAGAGACTGGCATGTTAAAGTGTATGGGCTTTTAAACTGAAAGTGGGTGGCAAGTTATGATGTCTCCCCCCAGCTGTGTTAAGGACTGGGCAATGAGGACTCAAGAGAGCAAAGCTGAATGCATAGATTGGAAAAACATATAAAATGTTTTACATTTTGACCCTACTGAGTTGAGACTTCTTTTTTCTTTTCTTTTTTTTTTTTTAAAGATTTTATTTTTAAGTAATCTCTACACTCCACGTGGCGCTCTAACTCACAACCCTGAGACCAAGAGCTGCATGCTCTTCTGACTGAGCCAGCCAGGCATCCCCTGAATTGAGACTTTTTTAAGTTTATTTATTTTGAGAGAGAGAGAGAGCAAAAGAGTCCCAAGAAGGCTCTGCATGGTCAGCACAGAGCCTGATGTGGGGCTTGAACTCATGAACCATGAGATCATGACCTGAGCTGAACTCAAGAGTCAGATGCTCAACTGACTGAGCCACCCAGGTGCCCCCTGAGTTGAGATTCCTTAATAAATGGGTTAGTTAACAGTACCAATCCTAACTGTAATTCTCTAGTTAACTGAATTTCATATCATCCCAGACTTCTGTTCCTTGTTTTCTTCTCTGTTTTCATTTTTTATTGCTGTGTTCAAATCACCTCCAAATCCAGCATCTTGAGACAACAAAGGTTTGTTGTCTCACCGTTTCTGTGCATTAGGAATTTGGGTACACCTCAGCTGGGAGTCTCAGACTTGAGGGTCTTTCATGTGTTTGTAGTTAAACTGCCAGCCTGGGCTGCAGTCACCTCTGAAGGCTCAGGTGAAGGAGGAGCCCTTCCAACTTCACTTATGTAGTTGTTGGCAGGATTCAGATCTTCATGGGCTGTGGCACTGAAGGCCACAGTTCCATACTGGCTGTTGGCCAGAGGCCTCCCTCTGTACCTTGGCAGGTAGACCTCCCCACAGGGCAGCTCACAACATGGCAGCTGACTTCCTTCAGAATGAGTGAGAGTGTTCAAGAAGGAACCATATTCTTGTCATAACCTAATCTCAGAAGGAACATCCCATCACTTCCCATCCCATCACTGCCATTTTGTATTCATTAAAAGTTAGTAAGTCCAGCTCACATTCAAGGGGGAGAGATAACACAAGTTCATGAAAAGCAGGAGGTAAGTTTTATTGCGAGCCATCTTAATAGCTTCCTACCAGATTCTCTCTCCTTGCACCACAAGGTCTCTCCACTTTCTACCTCTTATGAGTCTTACTCTTACCTGATGACCCGGCCTCCTATTCTTTAAGAAAATAGACCATAAGTTGTTTTTTATTTTCTTGCAACCAAGTCTCCCACTTTCCTCATTTTCAGCCATTTTCTCCATTTTTCCTCTTGTTATCACTGACAAACTGTCCTTCTTCCTGCCCACCCCCCTTGTCACAAGTACAAAAAAAAATGTCCCTAGGCTTCTTGTCCTCCTTAAGCTATCATCTTATTGCTCTTCTTCCCATATTGCTACATTTAAGGAGCACTTCCCTATTTTTGATTGCATTCAACATGGCTAACCATTGCTACCCCCTCCTTTCTGGATTTCCATGATACTAACGTTTTCATTGTGACATAGTTTTTCTAATCATTCTGGTCACTTCTCTCTTTTGTTGGCTTCTCTTATATCTGCACTGTAAATGTTGATGTTTCCCAGAGTTCAGTTCTGCATCTTCCTTATCTCCATCTTTCCATAAGTGACCTCTCCCATTCCTGGGGTTTTAAATATTACTTACATGTAGATGAATTTGTTCAGCCAATGCTTCCTCTGAATTTTAGAATGGTTTCTCTAACTGCTTACTTGATAACTCCATTTGGAAATCTCAAGGGGACCTCAGGCTTCATGTCTATAACAGAACTTCTGTTTTCTAAATTTTCTCTCTTATTTGTCTCCCAAATTCCCCACCTCAATAAATGGAGCCACCAGTCACTTGGTTTGCTCAAATATAAATCCGTGATTCCTCTTCTTCCTCAATCCCTCATTCCAATCTATCACCAAGTCCTATACTTTTTCTGCCTACAAACATACTACCAAACCATCTGTTTCTCTTCCAGTATCTCTACCCTAATCTACCATCTTGTCACCTGGCTTACTAGAGTCATCCCCTACTGGCTTCCTGCTCTGCAGAGCAGCCAGTGGAATAGTCTAGAACACTGTATCAGGCCATGTTTTTCTTGGATAAAAGCCTCTGGTGCTGCCCCCTTATTCTTTGTAAAATCTAAATTTCTCAAAATTCTGTATGATACGTCTTTTATGTTTTCAATCTCAGATCATTGTATTCACCCTGCACTTACTATGTGTCAGCTGCATTGGCTTTCATCATTTCTTTTTTTAACATATTTATTTATATATTTATTTATTTAGAGCATGGGGGAGGGGCAGAGGCGGGGAGTGGAGGAAGAATCCCAAGCAGTCTCCATGCAGAGCTGGACACAGGGCTTGCTCTCCCAAACTGTGAGATTATGACTTGAGCGGAAATCAAGAGTCGGACACTCAACTGACTGAGTCTCCCAGGTGCCCTGGCTTTCATTTCTTACATGCCCTGAATTCTTTATTTCCAGGCTTTTGCACATGCTGCTCCTTCAGCCTGTGATGCCTTCCTTTACTTTCCCCCCATGGTTGGCTCATGCATTTGTCAAAACTAGTACTCACAGATTTATTCATTTATTTATTTGCCTACTTTGTCATACTGTAAGCCCCATAAGGACGAAGCCCATGTCTGCTTTGTTCACACTTGTATACTCAGCACCAAGCACTTTGTAAGTACTTCGTAACCATTTGTGTAAATGAACAATCTCCCTGTTGTGCTTCAAGTCTCAACTGAAAAACTATCTTCTTAATAACTTTCCCAGGCTATTCAGTCTTCCCACATTCCTTCAGGCTGACCCAGGACTCCCCCTATATATTATTTGTAAACAATAAACACCTCCACTGGTAGCAGTGGCCATACCATGTTGAGAGTTCCTTGTATATCAATCTCCATGACAGACCATGTGCTCCTTGAGGTCAGGTCAGAACTTTGTCTTTTTATTCCTAAAACCCAACAGCCTCTTTACAGTGCCTGGTGTATACCCAACAGGTGCTTAACACGCTTGCCAAATGATGTACTGAAAGTTCTTGACAACAAGGACTTTGGCCCATGGGAAGTCCTTGGCCATGGCCAAGGAAGCTCTTTTCCTGGCTCAGGGACAAATCTCAGGCTCCTGAGTTCTCTACCAGCTCCCTCCACCCTCCCAACCCTCCCCTCCCCCCCCCCCCCCCCCCCCCCGCCCGCAGCATTGCTAAGGCTGAGCTTCTTCAGGAAGGGCCCCTTTGAGGCCCTGAGCTTTTGCTGAGTGAAACATATTTAGAGTAGGAAAGGAAAGAACATGGAAGTCTTTTTTTTTAATCAGCTTTAATGAGGTGTAACTGATATACAAAAAGCTGCACATATTTAATATATACAATTCAATGGGTTTGGACATATGCATACGCCCATGGAACTATCACCACGATCAGTGTACTAGACATATCCATCACCTCCAAAAAGTGCCTTATGTTCCCCCTGCCCTTTTTTTTCTTTTGGTAAAAATACTTAAGAGGAAATCTACCATCAGCATTTTTTTCAAATATTAAGTTTATTTATTTATTTTGAGACAGAGAGAGAGAGAGAGAGAGAGAGAATCCCAAGCAGGCTCTGCGCTGTCAGCACTGAGCCAGATGTGGGGCTCCATCCCATGAACTGTGAGATTATGACCTGAGCCGAGATCAATAGCTGGATGCTTAGCTGACTGAGCCACCCAGCTGTCCAACCATCTGCAAATTTTTAAGTGCACTATAGAGTATGTTTACTTATAGGCACATCTCTAGAACTTAGGCATCTTGCATAACTAGAGCATAACAGTCTTGAAGAAAATGTTTCTTAATATTTTCATTTATTTTTGAGAGACAGAGCATGAGCAGGGGAGGGGCAGAGAGAGAGGGAAACACAGAATCTGAAGCAGGCTCTAGGTTCTGAGCTGTCAGCACAGAGCCTGACGCGGGACTCGAACTCACGAACCGTGAGATCATGACCTGAGCCGAAGTCGGTGCTTAACCAACTGAGCCACCCACACGCCCCTTGAGGAAAATGTCTCTTGAGTTGCTCTGCTAAAAAGTAAGAGCAAATGACGTACAGCAAGGGTAATTACGGTAAATGCTTTACAAGGCATACACACTTCTGAAAACTTGTTAAGTGATAACATCACCATTTTCTTAATTTAATAAGTGGGGTTTTTATTTCCCTTCAGCTCATTTCTAATGACAGGGACAGATCCCATTCTTTTCACGGCAAAGTGCTTGGCTGACAGGAGCCCTGTCCTGCTGATGTCATCTGGGAGAGCTTCCTTTTACTGATTCTGGGGAGTCTGAATTTGAAACAGGTGGATGTATGCATTTGAAAGAATCTATTCCAGATGCCAGGAGATTCAGTTCTGGTGAGGACGTGGAGGAAAATTATGAGAACAAGTGTCCTATTCACATGCTAGGAAAATAAATGTTTTACTAATCCTTAAATAACATTTTACTCTGAGGTGTATTGGCAAATTTTAGTTTTATTTCTGTATGAACGTCTCATTTTTATGGGTGTGATTTAAGTAGTAGAGGTGACTGCTAAAATTAGCTTTAGTTATCCCATGCTAATGTCCGTGTAGTATACATAGTTTTAAAGCCCTGACATTTCAGTTATATTTAATGAATAATTTAGTATTTATTATTCTTGGCTACAATTTAGTTTAACTATTACAAATGCACATACTTTTCTATGTTATGGGGTCTTCTCACGGTCGAGAAAGTATGTGATCAGGAAGGTGTCCTATGTGTTCTCTTTCCCCAGCCAAGGCCTTAACCGATGAAATTCTATCATTAAGCTCATGCTCATTTAGCACCTTACCATGTGCCAGGTACTGTGTTAGGTGCCGACAGACAACAGAGCTTGCAGTCTAGATTTCTACGTGAAAGTGAGGTGTAGTGGGTTCTCACCTACACACTGGATATCTGGAGACTGGCTTATGAGTTAGCTATTTGTTACCTGTTCAGCCCACAACTCCAGTTTACTTAATAAATTCACTAACCTCCATATGAAATTTGGGAAAATAATGTCATGTGAAAGCCCAAATAGCAATTTCTACTTATTTCTGGAATATACTATATGGGCCATACTGGAGTAGATTTGTCTTACTCCGGTACAAGAAAAAATGAACACGTACTCGTTTCACAGGGAGGAGTGACCACAGTTATGCAGTCATTAGAGAAAATCATCCTGGAACTAACATTTCACAGTAGAAAATCAGTATGCGGGTGTTTGTTTTATTTATTTTTTTAATGTTTTTATTTATTTTTGAGAGAACTAGAGATGGAGCACCAACAGGGGAGGGGCAGAGAGAGGGAGACACAGAATCTGAAGCAGGCTCCAGGCTCCGAGCTGTCAAGCATAGAGCCTGACGTGGGACTCGAACTCAGGAACTGTGAGATCATGACGTGAAACAAAGTCAGACGCTTAACTGACTGAGACACCCAGGTGCCCCAATATGTGGGTGTTTAAAAGTTGGCTCCAAGAAATCCTTCCTATCCTGAAGGCTGCCCTCTCCCACTGAAAGACACCTGATAGTCTGGACTGGGGAAGACTCTTCTGTCCCTTCAGGCAGCACTAGCAGGGACAACAGGAATCCCAACAGCACCAGATTAATGATGCAGATAAAAATAACACTACAAATCTGAAAATTAAGTTGCCATTGGAACCAGAGCTACAAAAGTAGGCCAGGACCTATATGCTAAAGCTAAACAGTGCAACTGCCTGATAAAAGATTTAACTGGGACCCAGAGGCTCCTCATATAACAGACCAAATGTCCAGGATATGCTTTAAAAAAAACAAAACAAAACCCTGTAATATGAAGAAACAAGACAATCCTGACTTAAATGAGAAAAGACATTCAGCTGACCCCACCCTCAAGATCAATCAGGTGTTGAATTATCCCACATTATCCAAATCATCAAGGATTTGAAAGCAGCTGTCATTAAAAATGCTTCAATCAATTACAGATTCTCTGGAAATAAATGAAAAAGTTGAAAGTTTCAGCAAGAAGCAGAAGTTGTATATATAGAAAAAGAACCAAATGGAAGTTTTAGAAGTGAAAGAATATACTTACAGAAATGAAACACTCCCGGGATTGGAATATAGACACACGTTACTTATTGCATCCTAAGATTAAAGCTATAGGAATAATTTTTAAAATAAACCTTTTATTTTACTATAATTTAAAAATTACAGAAAAGCTGCCAAGTGAGTACAAGGAGTTCCTATAAATCCCCCCCCCCCAGTGCTTCTGATGATTAACATCTTAGAATGTTAGGGTGCATTTGTCACAACTAATGAACCGCTGTTGATACATTGCTGTTAACTAAACTCCATAATTTATTCAGATTCCATTAGGTTTCACCTAATGTCCTTTTTTTGTGCTCCAATATTCCACCCAGGATACTACATTTATAGGAGTCCTTATAATATTAGGGTTAGTGGCCAAACTTCATGTCTTAGAAGAGATTTTATGTCAGAGGAGGAGCTGCTATATGACTACATAGGGAATCTCATTGCAAGGCTATTATTGGGGGGCTTGTCTTGAAGCTGTTCTTGGGTAGCACACAGTGTTTATTCTGATCGGCTTTTGTAGCGTGGGTGCTGATGGAGATGGGGTGCTTGAAGCCCCTCAGACCACCCCTGTATCATAGCACGGTAACCCATGGTCACCAGAACATGAACAGTCTTCTCCTCCATCCACAGCAAATTCACACTACTACCCCAGGCCTTGTGCAGTGGGGGAGGCCAGTACAGGAGAAGAAGTTTGGCACTGGGGTCTGCCTTCGAAGTAAGTCCATAATCCAACCACTTTTCTCTCTCCACTGCTTCCCCCTGAGGTCCCCTATGAGCCACCGTCTTCTCCTGCCTGACCAATAACAAGAATTTCTTCATTCATCCCCCTGATTCTGCCCTGGCAACTCTATATTCTCAACACAATGGCCTAAGAGATTCTGATAAAATTTAAGTCAGCACGTGTCACTCTGCTCAAAACCTTATCCCATGACCCTCCCTTATTGGTGGTGGCGGCCCTTGTTTTTTTTTTTTAATTTTTTAGTGTTTATTTATTTATTTTGAGAGAGAGAGAGAGAGAGAGAGAGAGAGAGACAGAGCATGAACAGAGGAGGGGCAGAGAGAGGAGACACAGAATCCGAAGCAGGCTCCAGGCTCTGAGCTGTCAGCACAGAGCCCGACGTGGGGCTCGAACTCACAAACTGTGAGATCATGGCCTGAGCCAAAGTTGGACACTTACCCAACTAAGTCAGCCAGGTGCCCCGCTCTTAATTGTGTTTTCAGTCAAACTTTTTATTGCACTATAACCACATACATACAGAAAAGAGTACAAATCATACGTGTGCCACTCAATGAATTGTTAAAATTGACAACTCCCGTGGAACTACCACCCAGGTAAAGAAATAGGCCAACTCTTGAGAACCCCGCCCTTTGGTTTTATTCCATTATTATTCCTACTCTTCTTCCCAGAGGTAACCACTAACCTGACTTCTAGATTAGTTCAGTCTGCTTCTGAATTTTATATAAGTAGAGTTACAGAATGTATTCTTTTGTGCCTGGCATCTTCTCCTCAGCACTATGTCTGTGAGATTTGTCTATGTTGTTATGCCATCTTATGCTTCTTAAAATCTGAAGCCTTGGGGCACCTGGGTGGCTCAGTTGATTAAGTGTCTGACTCTTGGTCTCGGCTCAGGTCATGATCTCGCGGTTTGTGAGTTCAAGCCCCACACCGGGCTCTGTGCTGATGGTGTGGAGCCTGATTGGGATTCTGTCTCTCCTTGTCTCTGCCCTTTCCTCCACTTGCTCTCTCTCTCTCTCTCTCTCTCTCAAAATAAGTAAAATAAATTTTTAAAAAATGTTAAGCCTTTATAAGGATGCCCAGGGCCCCATGCTACCCTGGCCTCCAATTCACACCCTCCTTGGAGGTCTGTCCTAAGTTCCTATTATTATCCCCTGTCATTTCCTCTGATGTAGCCTCAACGGCTCCTTGATCTTCTTCAGACTCACCAGGCATGCCCCTGCCTCCAGGCCTTTGCGCTTACTATTTTCATTCCTCTGGAAGTTCTTTCTTCAGATATCCTCAGGTCTGGCTCTCTTTACTCTCTTTACTCTGACACGTCTTCACTCAAGTGTTTGCCTTCTCAGTGAAGACCACCCACGTACTGCTGACCTGGTGTACTTCCTGGCTTGATTTTTTCCACAGCATTTACCGCCATATTATATACATATTCGTTTCTTCTTGTTGTGAAACAAAATGCCACCAATGTAGTGGCTTAAAACAGTCAAACTTATCCCATAGTTCTGTAGGTTGGAAGTCCATTAGGCTTGGCTACTTTCTTGGCCCTGGGTCCCACCAGGTCAAAATCAAGGTGTCAGCTGCCTGGGGCTTTTATCTGGGAGTCTCTGGATGAGAAGCCAGGTTTTTCAGGTTGTGGACAGAATTCAGAGTCAAGACTGAGGTCACTGTTTTCTAGGCAGCTGTGGGCTGAGGTTTGTACTCAGCTTCTAGAGGCCACCTGTATTCCCTGACTTGTGGCCCCTTCACCTTCAAAGCCAGCAAAGGCAGACTGAGTTCCTCTCAGGATGACACATCTCTTCTGCCTTCCTTTTATGCTTAAAAAATGTTTTTTAATATCTATTTATTTTGGAGAGAGAGAGAGAGAGAGAGAGAGAGAGAGAGAGAGAGAGACAGAGTGTGAGGAGTGGAGGGGCTGAGAGAGGGAGACCTAGAATCCGAAGCAGGCTCCAGGCTCTGAGCTGTCAGCACAGAGCCCGACGCAGGGCTCGAACTCACAGACTGCAAGATCATGACCTGAGCTGAAGTCCAACACCCAACTAACTGAGCCACCCAGGCACCCCTTCTTTTCTACTTTTAAGGGCCCTTGTGATTATACTGGGCCCACTCAGATTATCTAGGATAATCTTCCCAATTTAACATCACCTGTTTGACAATCTTAACTCCATCTGCAACGTTCCTTTTGCAATATAAGGTCACACATTCATAGATGTAACACTATAGGTAAGAATCATGGAGACAACATCCTGTCTACCACAATATATTTTCTTGGTTATTTCATTCATTGTTCATCTTCCCCTTCTAGAATCTATGAGGGCAGAGATCTTTGCCTGACACATACTAGGCATTCAAATATTTGTTGAATGAATGGGTGAATGAATGAATGCAGCCTGGGTGATTAGTATCATCATCAGCCTTCCCATTGGTACACATCTTCTTAGACTTTCTCTTGTCTTTTAGAGATAGTCTTTACTTTTTTTTTTTTTAATTTTTTTTCAACGTTTATTTATTTTTGGGACAGAGAGAGACAGAGCATGAACGGGGGAGGGGCAGAGAGAGAGGGAGACACAGAATCGGAAACAGGCTCCAGGCTCTGAGCCATCAGCCCAGAGCCCGACGCGGGGCTCGAACTCACGGACCGCGAGATCGTGACCTGGCTGAAGTCGGACGCTTAACCGACTGCGCCACCCAGGCACCCCTAGTCTTGACTTTTATTTCAACCTGATTTTACCCAGTAAGTGTAGTTTTCCCCGAGCCCCCCACACCACTGCTTACAGCTCTGCTAGTTAAGGGGATGGGCGGCCACAATAATGTCGTATTTTCATGGAGCCTCCTAGTTGCCACGAGAGACACATCCAGGGCATGGGGTACAGAGGGGACCCCGGAATGGAGTCAAGCTCAGAGGCCAACACAGTCTGAGAAGCCTCAGGCACTCCCCAGTGGAACCAAGTGTCCAATGACTTCTTGGAACAGAATGCTTCAGGGATAGTAGAACTAGTCATGGAAAGGTTTTGAGCATTGTTTTGCTTAGTAAAATAAGTTTAAGACTCAGTCCGCTCCCACTGATTATCCAATGAAACATTTAAAAACCGTTTAATCATTTGGATGTTTCTAAAGATTCTGTTGCTTAATATTATTCAGACAGCTTAAGTCCTAGGACGATAAAGATCTGAGCTTGGCCAAAATGTTTGAAGCACACACAAGTAACAGATTTGCCTTTTGGGTTACGGTGTGGAAAAAAAATCTCTGGAAACAGATTTATGTATTAGTTTTTCACTTTGCCACCAGATGTCCTTCACGAGTAGGAAAATATGATGGCTCCAATGATATTTTGAAGTGTGAATGCCCAGCATTTTTGAATAGTTGACAGAGAAAGGAAAGTGTGAGTGAATGTAAATGTTACCACAGACTTTTGGATGAGACACGTATTTTGAAGGCTGCCTTACAGGTGTAGCTTTCAGAAGCAATATTTATTTAACTCTCAAGTTTTCATTTCTCACACTCGGCACACGTTTACTTACCATATTTCCTTTTCACTTAACTCCAGATGGATATTTTTCAAATCGGAGCAAGTTATTCTATTGAGAAATTAATATTAAGGATCAGGGTGCCGGGGTGTCTCAGTCGGTTGAGCGCCCATCCAACTTTGGCTCAGGTCATGATCTTGCGGTTCGTGAGTTCAAGTCTCACATCAGGCTCTGTGCTGATAGCTCAGAGCCTGGAGCTTGCTTCTGATTCTGTGTCTCCCTCTCTCTGCCCTTCCCCCTGCTCACACTCTGTCTCTCTCAAAAATAAATGAACATTAAAAAAATTTTTTTAAAGAAATGAATATTAAGGAATAATCAAATTCTTAGACTAATATTAAAGATTAAAATTTAGCATTTTATTTTGTTTTTATTTTTTTAATCTTTATTTATTTTTGAGAGAGAGAGAGAGCATGAGCAGGAGAGGAACAGAGAGAGAAGGAGACACAGAATCCGAAGCGGGCTCCAGATTCCAAGCTGTCAGCACAGAGCCTGATGTGAGACTTGAACCCATGAACCATGAGATCATGACCTGAGCCGAAGTCAGACACTCAACCGACTGAGCCACCCAGGTGCCCCTAAAATTTAGAATTTTAAGTGGGGGGGTTCCCAAAGATTCAAGGTGACCAGATCTCAGGCTTTTCAACACAAGAGCAACGTAGTTTATGGCACTTAAGTTCATTCTAGAAGCAGCTTGCATGCCTCTGCAAGACAGTTGAAAGGGGGCAATGTGCGATTTAGGATAAAAGCAAAGACGGCAACTGCAGTTTATTGCTAATAATTGATTCAAAGGAAAGTGTATAGAATACTCAACATAAATTAAGAAACAGCATCTTTTTTTTAAAGTTTATTTATTTTGAGAGAGTGAGTGACGGAAGGGCAGAGAGAGAACGGGGGTGGGGGGGGGAGAGAGAATCCCAAGCAGGATAGGACCTGCGTCATCCTCATGAAGCCCAGCACAGGGCTTGAACACATGAACCATGAGATCATAACCTGAGCCAAAACCAAGAGTCTGGCACTTAACTGACTGAGCCACCCAGGTGCCCCCAAGAAACAACATCTTTTAAAAATGGAAATTTGGTCATGTGTGTTTTAAATGTAGAACAGAAGCCCTCATAAAAGAAACAAGAAGAACTGCCGTTTTAAGACTTTGTTGTGTGAATTGCCCTGTGCATTAATTGCACCTGGGTGCGGGACTCTCACCCTCTCCCCGGCATCTCTGAAGTCATGGGATAAACCTGTGCTTTTCGGTGAGGGTTCCTCATTCCTTCATTAAATGGGCGGGAGTGGGACAGGCAACCTATTTCCAGAAAACTGAAGGCCATCTGCATGAGATGTCAGCCAAGCAACCAGATGTTTGATGTGGATTGGCTCCCACATCCGGCTTCTTGACCGAATTCCTCCTCTTTCCACCCAGATGTTTTGGAGACACATCCAGAGAACTTAATGAAGGTTGTTCCGGCACAGAGGAAGGGGGTGGTGATATGTTGGTGTCCTGCAGGGGGCGAAGTTACCTCTGATTTTCTCCGGTTGGTTCACACATTCCAGCAGACTCCAGAGCCAAACCTGCCCTTTCCCCTTCACTCCATCCCTCCTGCATCACAGCTGGACTTTGTCCAGCTCCCTAACCTGAGACTTCTCAGGGGGTGCAGGGGAGGGGTCAGAGAAATGGGGAGTGGGTGAGGTAGTGGTGAGGGGTGCTTATCCACATAGAGTTCCAACTGCCTTGGAAAAGCAGTGGTCCCAATTTTGAGGTTGTAGAAATGTTAGAACTGCCTCTCTTTATCCCCTTTTGCCCCAACGTCCAATCCAAAGATGTTTCCTGGTGTTTTCCAGCAAACAAGTGCACCTGTTGGGAGTAGCAGGGACATGAGGAGAGCATACCCTCTTTTGTGGTCCTCAATTGAATGTCACTGCCCTTAGGATCCTTATCATTTTTCATTTCACATAGTTTCCCTCTGGCTCTTGAGAGAGCTTGTGTTTATCATCTGGAGGCGCCCTCAGCACCTCCTTTTTCCAGCAATATTCAACAGGAACCGAGAGGCCACCTTGATGGGGATGTGAGGAGCGTGGCAGACCTGAGTCGGGGTTGCTGCTCAGATGTTTAATTGGTAGTGCATCATTAAGTGCCGTTCTTGACTCACGTCACAAGGTCCATCTACTTCTAACCAAGTACCGAACAAAAGGGGAAGATGGTACGTGTGTCTGCCTGTGTGTTCTCTGCTAGACCATAGGTGCATATACAACAAGTGCATATAGATGGGTCACAACTTGCTTCTGTGTTTTAAATGGCACAGCCCCATCTAGGTGCCCTTGTGTATGCCCAAGGGTTTTACAGTTTTGGAGTGCTTTCTCCACTGCCCTAATAGGTTTTTACTCTGCTTGTAGGTTTTAAAGCTGCTTTTACTCTGCTGTGTTTCACCAGCCATCTTAAAATGAAGGTATGACTATGTTTGAGAAAGGAGAAGGACCTTGGCAGGAAGCCTATGTATACTCGCTGAGATTTTAGATCTTTTGATCAGAGCTCGTGGCTGTTGTGATGTTATGTACTGCAGTGATTTTAAGCCCCATACAGAAGCAACAAGTGATGGAGGCTTTTAAATTCTAAGGATCCTGGTAGCCCAGACCAAGTAGTGATATATTTTCTTTTCAGATGAAAGAATCCCTGTGATGGTTAAAGACTGGCCTTCAATGTTGTTGACCTTGTGGTGCCTGAGGTCAATGGCTATGGGACCTTTGTAGAACTAAAGATCACACTTGCAGAATTAAACTCAAGTTGAGAAAATTAAATTTGTAGAATTAAAGACTAGATGATCTCTCTGGGCCATGAGAGAATGAGAAAAGCAATCCAGTGGGTGGAGGGGGGTGAAGACCCTCACCCATGAAAAACAGATTCTTTGTATTAAGACAGAAATGCTTATCAGATTTTGAGCAGCAGAAACCCCATGATCTCATAAGTCCTTGAGTCCCATAGTTTATAGCTCTTTGGTCTGGCTCAGAAATGCCTTGGACCATGTGAACTAAGACCGTCAGGCCAGCAAAGTGAAGTCTGTTTTCTAATCCGTACACTTTCCACCAAGTAAAAGATCCTAGTGTTTTAAGTGAATGCGTTTGCAGGATCCGGACATAGATTACTGGGCATTCTTGGATAGTGTGAGGGCAAGCGGATTTGCATCCTGAATGGCAGGTGGTGGTGGTGGTGTTTGGACAGAGGGGGTTGTGTCTGTGATTGAGAAGTGTGTCCATCATGCAAGTGTAATGTAACGTGTGTCTTCTATGCCTGATCTTGTCTAATCCTCCCGGCAACCTGACTTTCTTTGCCCTATTACACTGAACGGGAACACGCCAGGCCCCTGCCCGGGCTGGAATTATCCATACTGCCTCTCCTCAGGTTTTATCTGGCGTCATAAAAGCTCTATTGTATTTCAATACATTAACATGAAAAGTTCACAGAAAAACTGGAGCACTGAAACATTTCCAAGAAGATAGAGGGTGGCTTTTTTTGTTGTTGTTATATTATTTGACTGCCCTTCTTTCTTTAAGGTGCTGTCTTAAGAAGCCAAGCCAAGGCAGAAACGAAGCGATGAATCACAATACATGGCCCCAAACCCTCGGGATGCCTGCTCTGGCTTACATTTGGTCCTGTCTGTGGCCCCGTGGCCCGTTTGTGAACAGAAGGTGTGTCCCAGCTTCCAGCAGCTGCCTTTGAAAGTCATGTGTCCGCTGAATGTCTATATTACAGCAATAAGAGAAACTATTCCTGTTGTTCCTCTATTAATACAGGCGGCACTGATTTAACAGTTGTTTTTGCTTTTATTTAGTTAAAGCATCAGGTCAGGCCTTTTATATGATTGTAAAACAGACAGGCTTAAATTAGGGTGTTGATTAGATCGTCCACACTAGAGATGACCTCTCAGCCTTTGCTACCTCGCGCCCACTTTGGGTGCCTCCAAGAATCCTCTGTACTTGAAACCTACGCGCGGCCGAGGCAACGCCTCCCTGGAGAGGGAGGGTGAAAGAAGGGGGCGGGCCTATTTAAATACAGGCGAGACGCGCCTCTTCATTGGCTGCCAACCTGTCTGTTACCCAAGAGGGCAGGGACTCTCCGGGGCTGGAGTGCGGTACCTGAGCGAGACGCGCACCAGAAAGCCCACGTTGGCCGCTGCGGGGAGCGCAGCTCCGAGAGGCGGGAGTCTGCGAATTCTCGCGCCGACGCCGCGGTCGCTGCTCTGCGCGCGGGTCCAGTTCCCTCCCATTCCCTCTGCGGGCGGTGTTTGCGGGGCAGCCGGGAGAGCTCAGAACGGAAAGCAAGATCCTTGCCGCCTCTGCTTGGGGGGTCAAGCGGCGCGCGGAGATTTTGAGGGGGGCAGCGACAGTGCCCGAGGGCGGAGGGCGCGGAGTTTGTGAGCGGGAAGGAAGTTAAGCCTCGCGGAGAAGACTGGCATCTCGGGACGCCTTGTCGCCACAGCCTGGGCCCCACGGCGGAGTAAACTTCACCGCGGCTGTGCCAGCCAAGGAGAGGCGTGCGCGGGGATGATGCCGGGCATCCCCCCCAGCTGGTGAGCCGCCCGGTCGCCCCGGGTCCCACACAGCCGCCCCGGAGGGCGCGGGACAGCGCACGTGCGCGGGGCAGCGAGGCCCGAGAGTGACCGCGCCGTGACCCGCCCAGGGGCCAGGGCTCGGGCTGCAGCGCAGTCCCGACTCGGACGCACCTGGCCCGGACCTTGCGCCTCCAGAGACCTGAGCCGGAGTGTGGGGCTCCCCTCAAAGTGGTTCTCCGGGTGATCGTCCTCTTCGCCTCCCCTCCAGCCTGGGCAATTGGGGGCGCCCCAGAGGACGATGAGAGATAAGGACTGAGGGCCAGGAAGGGGAAGCGAGCCCGCCGAGAGGTGGCGGGGGCTGCTCACGCTAAGGGCCACAGCGGCAGCGCTCCGGCCTCGCACCGCCGCTCCACGCCTCGCGGGGCCCGCGGGGCCAGCCCGGCCGGGCGGGGATGCTGGGGCGGAGGGCGCAGTGGCTGTGCTGGTGGTGGGGGCTGCTGTGCAGCTGCTGCGGCCCCCCGCCGCTGCGGCCCCCCCTGCCCGCCGCCGCCGCTGCCGCCAGCGGGGGGGCGCTGCTGGGGGACGGCGGGAGCCCGGGCCACGCGGAGCAGCCGCCGCCGCCGCCGCAGTCCTCCTCGGGCTTCCTTTACCGGCGGCTCAAGACGCACGAGAAGCGCGAGATGCAGAAGGAGATCCTCTCCGTGCTGGGGCTCCCGCACCGGCCCCGGCCCCTGCACGGCCTCCAGCAGCCGCAGCCCGCTGCGCTCCCGCAGGAGCAGCCTCGCGGGGAGCCCCCTCCCGGGCGGCTGAAGTCTGCGCCCCTCTTCATGCTGGATCTGTACAACGCCCTGGCAGCCGACGACGATGAGGACTGGGCGTCGGACGAGGAGAGGCGGCAGCCCGGGCCCCGAGGAGGGGCCGGCTCGTCCCAGCCCCGGCAGCCGCCCCCCGGCGCGGCGCACCCGGTCAACGGCAAGAGCCTCCTGGCCTCGGGACCCGGCGGCGGCACGTCCCCACTGACCAGTGCGCAGGACAGCGCCTTCCTCAACGACGCGGACATGGTCATGAGCTTTGTGAACCTGGGTAAGGATCTAGGGTAGCGTAACGACGAGAACTCCCTCCCCTTAACGGTCTCCCGGGCCCGGGGAGGGAGGCGAAAGGGTGGAGGAGCCCCTGGCACAAGGGGGCCCTGCTGGCGCAGCGGGGACGCGAGGGCAGGCGGGCTGCGCTCCCTCCACCTGCGCGGCGGTGGGCTGCACGTGCGCTCCCCCGCGCCGCGGGCGGGGCTGCGCGCTGGGGCTGCGGGCGGCGGCGGGCGGGTTCGGGGCGTGAGGCTCCCGGAGTGCGGCGTCCGAGCACACTCCGCGCTTTTTCCAAGAACGCCCGGCCGGGGCCAGGTTCACTCGACTTTAGCAGAAAAGTCCCGCCCGAGCGTAGCCAGCTGGGAAGGAGAAGGCTCTTCAACACTCCTTCCCCTCCTGATTTTTTGTTTGTTTTTTGGTTTTTTGCACCCTTAAAGCTCTGAGTACCAGTTTCCCAACCGGGACTTTTAGAGAATCTGATAGCGATTTAGAACTTTAGAAACTTGACATGATTGTGCTAAGTGGTATCCAGGGAATTGGCGCAGGAGGAGGGTTGCAGAGGAAGGTGTCAAAAGGACCTCGGAAGGCACGCCAGACGGGGCTCGCGCGGGTTTGGGACCGGACCCCCAGCCCAGCTGGGGTATCCCGTCCAGGGCCCTAGCTCACATGCCTTTGACCACTGCCCCCTCAAAGGCTGAACTTTTGATAACTGCTGCCCAAGCCGCATGGGCAGAGAAAGGGTGCGGGTTAGGGGCCGGGGTTGGGCGCTGAGCTGGTCTGAACTGGTTGCCAGGCAACAGAATGGAAATTCAAGGGCGGCTAAATCGGGCTCCGCCACAAATGTTCTGTGGCAAACCCGGACGGAGTCACATAGCCTTTTTTTCTCCGAGTTTTCTCATCTGTAAATGAGAACGGTGTAAAGCAGACTTTTTTTTTCGGGATCAGTGCCTCCGATCTATGCTACTCTTCATTCATAAATTCACTCAGCTTAGCGTAGGCGAAGGGATGTAGGGGACGCCGTCTGGGCTGGGAGGAATGGGGGTGCGGTAGCCACGCCAGGGGTGGGGTCTCCGCGGACGTCCTTTCCCGTGTGAGACGCGTGGCCCTGCCCACGCCCCAAAGTGGGTTACCGGACACTTGTCCAGACCGCGTCAGAGATGTACGGACATTTGACATCATTGAGTGACAACTATGTGAAATACTTCGGCGAGTTATTTACAAGTATGTCTATGAGATGACTCTCAACTCTGCTGAGCTTTGGGGGAAGAAAGGAGTGGGGGCCCAAGGGGGAGGTCAGATTGGCCTCCAACTGGTGCAGAAATCCTCCTGGGAAATACATGAAACAGAATCTCACAGGGAGTGGAGGCTCAAGGCCTGCCAATCTTGCTATTTGCAGTGCCAGGAATTCTGATTGGACAAGAGTTTTCACCATTTATTGGGACCACAGCCAAGGTTGAGCCATCTCCAGGAAGCACTCTGAGGCTTCTCATTGCAGTCAGTAAAGTTGGCGGGGGAGGGGCGGCTCAGAGGCCGGAGCTCTTCTGTCTTCTAACTTGAGGGCTTCTTCTGGCTCAGTGAATTCCACCTCTTGCCATCTCCCTCCCCTCAGTTTCCTGACAGCCTTGGGGAAATGTTTTATTGCCTCTTGGGGTAGTCCCAACTTGGACAAAGTGGAAAAAGAATGGTACTTCTGGCTCCTTCACGGAGGATCATGTTAGGGTCTCCAGAAACAGTTCCTGGGCTTAGACCATGGTTCTAACCTTGGCTGGCCATTGACATCACCTGAGGATACTTGAAGACCTAAGGGATGCTGTGGGGCCCCTCCCCAGAGCAGTTAGAGCAGAGTCCGTGAGAGTGGGCTCTGGCATCTTTTTTTTTTCTTTTTTCTTTTTTTTGAAGAGTCTTTGGTTTTTCGGATGTGCCACCATGGTCAAGAAAGCACTGAGACATGAGATCCTAATGTTTGAAGGAAATCAGATCATCCCAGTGAGAAGAGCAATGTTTCCTTATGTTAGTGGCTCCCAACTGTTGCTGCACATTAGAATCACCTGAGGGCTGTTAAAAATCCTGGTGCTCAGGTGGAACCCCCCATCAGTTAAATCAATGTGTGGGGTGGAAGCCAGGTATCCCTCGTTTCAGAGATTGCCCAGGTGAATCCGTTGTTTGGGAACCACTGCCTTAGGTGGTATTTGAAATTGTTAGAGTTGGCCAGAGGCCAAGTTTGTAAAGGGCGGTGACTTTTAATGTGTTTAAGGACCTCTGAATTCTCATTCCTTGCTTGTCTGACCTTTCCTAGTCTACAGGTGAACATTGGTTCTGAGTCACACTGCTTGAAGCTGGTTGTCCACTAATCCTGTTAAGGTGATGGCTTAACATAGTATCTCTTAACATAAGGGAAATTTCGAGGTCCAAAATATACCACTGAAAAATTTGAAGAGAATTCAACAGTAGTGTAATTTCAGGCCTGGGACAGGCTAATCTGGAACTGGAAGAGATTCCTGGGTAGGAAACTTTGCCCCAAGCCCCTCCAATCATAGCCCTAGGCTTTCTGACTACAAGTCCTAACTGTCTGTAGGTCCGGTCCTGGACTCCACATGGGCAGTTAGAGGGGGAAAACTTTTCCAGGTAAGTAGAATCCAAGTCCCAAACCATGCCACCTGCCAGTCCAGAAATTCTATCTAAATCCATTTAGCAGTAAGAAAGAGAATTTCATAATGAGAGGCTAAAATGTGGTTAAAAAAATCTGATCATCATAGCTCTGAGCATAAGGACAGTTTACTGGAAGAAAGTACTATAATTGC
Source organism: Lynx rufus (assembly GCF_022079265.1). Classification (NCBI taxonomy): domain Eukaryota; kingdom Metazoa; phylum Chordata; class Mammalia; order Carnivora; family Felidae; genus Lynx; species Lynx rufus. The sequence goes on from NW_025814878.1 coordinate 125,687,298, forward strand.
TTAGCAATGTGGATTCTCTAACTCAGGATGTTGGGAGAATTCTGCAGATGTCCGTGTCCACGGCATGTTCGCTGCTGCATTACATGACTCATTTGTTAAAGAACCTACAAAAAGATACATGTTTTGAAGTACTTACATACCTAGTGGGGTAGGTTAGGTTTATAAACAGAGTACAAGAGAAAGTGTTACATGGTGGTAAACATCTTTCTTCCCTGGGACCTGGGAATAATTTACTCATGAAATACATTTGAAACAACCTGAACCTTGTCAGCCAAAGTGGCTATCAGAAGTATCAATCGACAGAATTAAGTCCCCCCCCCATCCCAAATGCTGGTCATTCGACCAGCTCACTACTGTTTCTTTGACTGTTTTAAACTCTCTGTGGGTGAATAGGCTGGAGATGTGTCCAGCCTCCCTAGTGCGAACCGGCTGGTGTAGAGGCTGCCTGGACTAGCCCAGTGCACTCGTGAACCTGCATTCAATCAGGGCCACCGATGCCATTTTCTACTTGTTTTCTAATGCTAAAAATGTCTTGGCAGTCTAATAAGCAAGCCTGCCAATTTGGTGACCTTGGAGAAGTATCCTGAAGTATCCTTGAGGTCTTAAAATTCGCCTTCTTAGAAAAGCGTTCTCTAACCCCTCTATAGAAATTAGTGCCCTCCCCACCCCCACCCACTTCTTTACTGTCACAACACCCTGTTTATTTCCTTGGTTGCACTTCTCACAGGGGGTATTTTTTAAATTCTTCATTTAAACTTCTTATTTCACTAATCTGGAAGGTCTGATCATTTATAAATGGTGTACCTGATTTTTATTAAGTCAAAATCATTTGAATTTGAAGTAAAGACATTTAGGACACTGAGGTTGATGGTATTCGATGTATATCATAATACTTTAATAATCTCTCTTTAATTAGTTACCCATGTGTATATTTCTAATGTGCATCACATTTGAGAGTAGTGGAAGGGTTTCTGTAAATCTCTGCATTTCAGACTTCATTTAGTTTGAATTGAGGTGTTGATCTCCAGATGCTAGAGTAAAATGAAATAAAAAAAACCCAAATTATGCTCAGAAAAGGGAATCAGTATGTATTAGTACAAGTAACAAGAAACTTATTGTACTAAAAATACTGGCAATCTTCTGAACAAAATTACCCTTGGGAAACATAAATTAGAAGAAAAATGGAATACTCCCTACTTGTATTTGTAACCAGATACACTGTACTGTCTCTTTCTCATAAACATAGGATCAGTGGTACTATTTTTCATTTAGGCTGTCTGTACTTATGAAGATTTTTGTTAGCAGAAAATAAATCCCTGCCTGCAAGCTACTCACAGCAAATATAATTTGGAGAATTTGTTTGCAAGAGTGTGATTCAAAGAAGCAGTCGATGTTCTAAACAGATTTCAAATAGTAAATGTGAAATTCAGTGGTATTTCAGCAAAAAAAAAAAAAGTTGTACAAAGTGTTCTTAAACTCAGATCAAAGGGCAAGCAGATATCATTGTTTAGACCTCAGATGGTGTTTCCTCTGGTCGTCCTTCTAAGAATGGGTATAAATCCTTTTTAAATGTGCTGAATCATGCTTAGTTCCTCTACTTAAGAGCTTACCTCTGATTAGCATGGAGGAAGGATTCCTACTGATATTAAAAAAAAAAAAAAAAAATCTGTGTGTGTGGGGGGAGGGGAGCCGGACTGAGTTCAGCACTTTATTCAACATGTACACCTTGTCTTCAGAATTTAGCTACTTTTTTTCTTATTTTTGTTTATTTTTAATGTTTGTTTATTTTTGAGAGAGAGTGTGAGCAGGGGAGGGGCAGAGAGAGGGAGACACAGAATCCAAAGCAGGCTCCAGGCTCTGAGCCATCAGCACAGAGTCCAACGCGGGGCTTGAACCCACGAACCGTGACATCATGACCTGAGCCGAAGTCAGACACAACCAACAGAGCCACCGAGGCGCCCCCAGAGTTTAGCTACTTTAAATGTTGGATTTCAAAATAATATTTTACTTGGATGTGGGGGTTGGATGGGTGCATGCTGGGTATCAGAGGTGTATAGCCGACTCAGAGGTGACAGTGCTATCATCCTTGGCTCACCCTTCCTCTGTTGAAGGAGCTGAGTTAGGGAAAACGAAGAGGGTAAAAATTTCTTGGATCGTTCACCAGCTTTGTCTAATTTTGTTCACAAGTCCGTCCTTTGCTTCCCATCGTGTATTTAAAAATGAATGAATCCATACAATGCTTATTTTAATAAAAAGCCTTTATAGCCTTCTCTTAATTTTTCTGTTTTGAGCCTCGTCCTGCTTCCCCTCCCCCACCCCCTTGTTTGAATTTTAGTTTCTTTCCTATCCCTCGCCGCTTCCAGCAGGGGAAGGAAAGCAGGCAATACAGATTTTAATCAGGTGATTGTGTTCCTGACTAGAAGCTTCCATGAATACCTAAGTAAAAGTCGTAGAAATCAGTAGAGAAACTAAGAGATGAGCAGTTTACAGCTGTTACACATTAACCTTTCGGTCCCACCCTCCCTTGTGGTCATTTCACAACCCAACCAAGAGCCCAACAACATGGCTGCCCTGGCCGCAGGGTGTCACCCAGGGGCTGGTATGACCCAGCTGCTGACTTCTCGTGTTCTCACAAAAAGCTGACACATTCTTCTTTGTCTGTTTTCATCATGACAGCTCAGCTGCTTTTATTCAAGCGCATTCTCTCCTCTTATAACACCCTTACTGCCTCTCTAACACCCTGACTGTGCTCACTTCTAACTCTTGCCCTCTGGAAATTTGGAAGCCAGAAAATGGCTCCAGTCTTCCCTGGAATATAGGAAAGTGGTGACAATTAAGGAGAAGGAAAACCATTCTCATTAAATTTTTTTTTAATGTTTGTTTATTTTTGACAGAGCATGAGTGGGGGAGGGGCAGAGAGGGAGGGAGACACAGAATCCAAAGCAGGCTCCAGGCTCCGAGCTGTCAGTACAGAGCCTGACGTGGGGCTCGAACCCATGAACCTGAGCCGAAGTCCGATGCTCAACCGACTGAGCCACCCAGGTGCCCCTAACCGTTCTCATTTTGATGAAAAATAGAGTCACTAAAGAACCAGGGCCATCACCCTTTAAAGTTTTTGAGAGTGCCAGAAATTCTTAGAACTCAGAGGTGTTCTTGTTCATCTTCCACTGGAAGCATTGGATTTTCCAGTAGTTCACTGAAGTTGATTGGATTTTTTGTTCAGTTACTAGTGTTTGGAAAATACTGTTCTCCATCATTTTTCCCCACCTTAAATGTATAGTATTTCATTCTGCTTTGGATAAAATTAGAATCTGGAGCTGGCTGGGGGCACAACTCCCTTCCATAACATTGTTTTATCTGAGGAAATGTGCCTGGGCAACAGACACCCCATTTTAAAGCAAGGCTTTCACTATAATTGATAGGGAGTTTGGGATTAGTGGTAAACTTGTTTTGTAGATCATAGAATTTAGAACTTTAAGGGTTTTTTTTTTTTTTTTTTTTTTGCATATCATCTACTCACTTATGTTTGCAGTTAAATTTGATTTATTCAGGACCAATTCCTCTTCACTGTTACATCTTAAGACTGAGGGACAACCACAGAGAGATCCTAATGCATCAGAGGAACACGGCCATGGAGCCCTGCATCAGGCAGGAGTGGATAATTAAGGAGAAATTACAAAAGCTTGCCAGAACACTGTGCTAAGCGAGAAGTGGGGAAGCCCAGATCTGAAAACTTGTGGGTTTTCTCTCCATGGGTAGCATTGTCTCCTAGAACTCTGCTTTTAGAAAAGAAAAGTCAGTGCAGGTCTATAAATACCACCTTGTTTGGCATGCTGAAGCACTGCGGACCCCAAAGAATTGTTTTCTGCTCTGAAAGTGAGTTGAAAACCAGGTTGCTGTGAGTGGCATTGTTCCACTGATGTCTGCAGGCACTGATTCTCTTCCCACCCTTCCCGTGTCCATTATGAAAATGATTGAGTCCATAATAGAAATGATATCTAAATGACATCAGGTAATTCCTTGATTGGTCCCCACGGCCTTGTTATCTCTAACTCTGTCCCAGATGACTGGGTAGAAGACTCTCCTCCAAAGCATTTTTGCAGAATGAGGCTCTGGTTCCGAGCAGGAGAGCCTTACTGACTTTCAGGTTCATGGGCATACGCCCTTGATTACTGATCCTGCTGGATAGGTTGGGATTGTCCTAGGCCTGAAATGTACTGGCTCCGTATTGCTGATTTTATGTTCAGATTGTTTTCTCATCATCACAGAGCTCGGTGGGGGTGGGGGGGGGGCGTGGGGTGGGCATGTGTAGTTGCTTTATTGCAGGCAGAAAACAGTGTCTCCAAAGCACAGCCAAGCCGTGAGCCCTCCTCATGCTGAACTTTGATATCCGCCTCGATCCTTATTATGACTCTCCTGCCACTTACCCTTTTCACCTTGTCCAGAATGTGACTTCCAGCCTTAAACATCTGTGTGTGTTGATTGTTGTTCCTGTGTTTACAGTCTTGTTGGTTTCCTGTGCATGAACACGGGCTGGCAAAACATTCTGATGTGCGTATTAGAGCATGAACTAACCATATCATTGGTGTGAGCTATTTTATGTGCTGATTAGGTTGGGAGATTTTTATAATTGGCCTTGCTTAAGTCTCTGAGACCAGTTATTTGCTCTCCCCTCTTTCAAATCTGTGAATTACATTTAAATATTAGAGAGCTTTGTAAACTACAGAATTAAGGACTAAAAGTTTTACTTGGCTTTGGTTTTTCCAGATTTAATTTGAACACTCATGTAAGAGTATGTTAACAGAGAGGTTGTACATTAAAAAAAAAAACAAACACTTTATTTTTGTAGAGCAGTTTGAGGTCTGTAGCATAATTTAGTGGGAGGTCTAGAGATTTCTCATATATTCCCTGCCTTCGAATGAATAACTTCTGCTGTTGTCAACATCCCACACCTGAGTGGTGCATTTGTTATACTTGATGAACCGACCTTGATCATCAGCACCCAGAGTTCATTTTTCGCATTAGGGTTCACGCTTGCTGTTGTACGTTCCCTGGGTTTGGACTGATGTATGAGGACAAGTATCTGTCATTACAGTGTCACGCAGGGTCGTTTCACTGCCCTAAAACTCCTCTGTGGAGAAGCTGTACATGTAACCAGAAAAACAAATCAATGGGAATATGAAAATTCAAAATATGCAGAGCTTGTGGGGAGAAAAATAAAATGCTTTTGTTGAATAATGTTTTGTTTTTGTGGTTTTACCACATTGGTGTAGAAATAAGTGATGTTGATGGACTCCATGGGCCTTATTTTGTGCTTCTGTGTGTTGACCCCAAATCCATTAGAAATCCCTCCCCCACCTTTTTTTTTTTTTTTTTAAGTCTGGGAGTTTAAAAATCTTTTTTCCTCCACATACTTTCATTGAGGTGTCTGTCACCATAGTACCTAGACAATCCCTTAGGCAGAGATATGAGCGATTAAATTTCTCCCTGGCTTGTGCCCTGTTTGATCCACACTCTGCAGGATTTGGGGGAGTCATGCCTGAAGAATGAACAAGAATTATAGGAATTCTGTGCTTGTAAATTATTGAAATTTGGGGGATGGTTAGGGGAGGGATGAAGTTTTTTTTTCCCTTCCTTTCTGAAAACCTATTAAAACGTAGTGTGATTTTGGATAGAGAAACTCACAAAAATATGCTTTACTGGCCCTAGAGGCAGGGTCAGGGGACCTTTAAAGGTTTCCTCAGGAGAGACTGTTTAGATCAGATTAAAACTAAATTAATAGAGACTCCATAAATCCAGAGGTCTTTGTAAGTGGTCTATAGATGAGGCTTATTTGCTTTGAACTGTTTTCTGTGAGATAGAGCTACACAGATTAATGGTAAATAAGAAAATGCAATACCAGTATAAGCAAGGAACATGGTAACTCTAAAAGAGTGCAGTTGAGCAAAAAGCGATTTATTTGACATATTTTGGGAACTTGTGGGCATTTTTTTTTTTTAACAAGCATTCTATAGGTGAGACACTGAATTCTCACCACTTCTCATACAGTTCTCCATTATAGTGGGGTATTTTCTCACTGAATTGTAGCTAGATCCCCTTGCTCCCCCCCTTCCCTTAAGAAACCTCTCGAAAAGAGGGATGATCGTGGGGCCATGGCTGTATCCACGGGCTTGAGAAAATTAGCTTTGGCCCATAACCCCTGAGTTAGGATGTGCTGTGGTTTAACTACCCCTCTGGTAGGATAGAAGTTTGATCGAGCCCTGGGGCGCCTGGGTGGCGTAGTCGGTTAAGCGTCCGACTTCAGCCAGGTCATGATCTCGCGGTCCGTGAGATCGAGCCCCGCGTCGGGCTCTGGGCTGATGGCTCAGAGCCTGGAGCATGTTTCCGATTCTGTGCCTCCCTCTCTCTCTGCCCCTCCCCCGTTCATGCTCTGTCTCTCTCTGTCCCAAAAAATAAATAAACGTTGAAAAAAAAAATAAAAAAAAAAAGAAGTTTGATCGAGCCCTAAGTGAAATGATACCCCATAGGGTATAGGACTAAGACTCAGGGTAGGTAATAGTGAAGAGGACATAGGTACTGCAGCTAAAGATATTTGGAGAGCCGCATTTCTTCCGGGGGCCTCAGAACAGGTCTTTGCATTTTTATAGGGTCCATTTAGGGTGGAATCCCTGAACCTCAGCTTGGAAAACTGCTGCCACAAATCTGGCACCTCGGTTATTTCATCTGCTGAATTGAGGGTGTTTGACCTACCGTTATGCGTGCACATTTGTGTCATCATTATAAGATGTGGAAACTAACATAGCTGCAGGCATGTAGGTGGTCCCCAGTGCAGGTTGGTTTCCCTCTTTCTCTTTCACTTTTCCCTTCTTTTCTTCCCATTAGTAAATTTAGCAACTCCATTGCATTTATTTCCTGTTTCCTATCTGTTCTTTTCTCACAGTGTTGGTGCCCTTGGCTGTCACTGACCTAACATGGCAGACTGTACGTATCTCCACGGAGTCTGGTGGTTTTATACCGCCAAAATGACTCCTTGCCCTCTAGAATGGTTAAGTTGCGGGTTAAGTTTCTTGATGGTGCCGGGAAGTGCTTACAGCACTTCAATACAGAATTGAGGAAGGAGTGTGTGGCTAAGAGTTAGGAAGCTTGAATTTTAGTGCTATTCCTTTTTATAATACCTTGTTGAAGTCACTTACCCAAATTTATTGGTCTCTTACCTTGTAATCTATCTTATTTGTAAAACATGACAGCACTGGCTAGGTCAGCATTTTCCGAATAGTGTTTCAGGGAACACTACGTCTCCAGGATGTTCTGCGGAATATCATGGAGAATATCATTTATATCCTAGTCCTGAGATTTACAAATCCATCAGCAGGTTGAAGCTCGGACAAGCCCGGCACTGATGTCTGCTGATTGATTTGCTTGAAGAAGAGCGTTTTCTTTGAATTGACTTTTGCTCTGTAACCACTTTTTGTGTCTGCCCCGGGCGTCTGTGCCCCCAGATCCACTCCTGACCCTTTCCCTGGTCTTCTGTGGATCGAGTGTGGGACCCCAGGCAGCTGCTTTTCTAGTTGTTCCTTGCTCTTCTGTGACTCCAGCTCTCTCTGGATGGGCTGCCTTATTGTTCTGCCTCCCGCTGGTGGCCCTGGACGCTCTCCTTCCTGGGGGTGGAAGTGGCTTCGTGCTGCTAATCTGCAGGCTGACTCACCATCACCTGTTTGACTGCTTGGCTCTGCCACCTGCTATCTATGCCGCCATTTCTCTTCATTAAATTCCCTCTGTTGTAAACACTTGCAGGGATTTTGCAAGTATTGGTTGGACTCTGATGGCTAGGACTTCTTAATCCAGCAAAACACAGAGAAACTCCAGATTAGGTATTTGTATTTCTCTGATTCTTTATTTTTTTTTTAAACAGCTTTCTTGAGGAATAATCAATGTAGAATAAGCTGCATATTTAAAATGTACAATTTGATGAGCTTTGTCATACACATGTACCTATGAAACCATCACCACGATCAAGATGGTGAGCATATACCGAGCTGTTCTTTTAAACAATTGCCTATGCCAGGGAATGAAATAGTCCTCACACACAGGAACTTCAGTGAAAATTCCCATTTTTCACGGATGACGTTGCTCTTCATGCATTCATCTTACAGGCTCTGAACATCCTTCAAGGAATTTGCTGAAGATGTTTGTAAGTGGTTATCTTGGATCAGAGAACCTTGGGGTCAAGTCTTCCTGGGGTCAAACTTGCTCTTTGCAGCTGTGATTGGCTTTTATTCTATATCTCACCTCCCATATTTATTTTAGGAAATAATAAAAATAGGTTGAATATCTTTTTCCAATTTTGAAATCAAGCGTGTAGGGGTACTTTTGGGTTGTTAGTGATCCTGTTGACATCTTGTTTCTAAATACTCAAGTTTAAAAGATTTGATCCTTCTGGAAAACATCACAAAGATGCTTTCCTGTGTTTCTGTTTTACATTCTGGCAATTTACGCAGGGCACAAGTCCAAGAAATTTATGAAAGTAGACTCCAATTTACCCCCAACTTTCCCCCCTATGCTCATCCTTCTCCAAATGTTCTGTAAGCTGAAGTGGAAACTGCATTTTTTTTTTTTGCAAGAAAACATAAGTATTGTATTTCTTTATGGCCTTTGCCTGGAAGAATGACTGATGTCACGTACAATCCTATTATCTCCCACAAGGCAACAACTGAGACTTTTACACGGAACATTAGTAGATAGTAAGGGGAGAATTTAGAGAAAATTATTTAGAGCAGCGTTAATGTTCCTAATAGCAGTCAGGTGATGGAAGATTTTCATGAAGTTACCTGACCACACCCTGACTCCCCACCAGGGAGTCCTCATCATGCTGCTGTCCCAAGTCTTCATCTTGACTCCACAAGACTTTTGTCACTTGGACACTTTTTTTTTCTCCTTGCTCTCTAGTCCCCTTGAAAAATTCTCTTCTTCCATAATACTGCTTGCTTCCTCTTCATTCTGTTTCTGTCCTGCCCACACCTGCTGTGTTTTGGGACATTTCCTGAAAAGCAGCAAAAGATGCAGAAGGTTTGGCAGGTGGCGCTAGACCTCCATGTGGGGCTGAGATAGCCACAGGGCTGGGGTGGGGGGGGGGGCGGGGGGCAAGGGAGCACACACTCAGGCACAGGATTCAGGGGATCTGTGGCCACAGGGCACAATGACAGGCAGGTGCCAGGCTTTCGGGTGACCCGCCGCAGCGGTGCGGTGGCCTGGGGGTTGAGTGGACCACGGTAGTGGGGAGCCCCGCAGCCGGTGTAGTCAGAGGGCCAGATGTCAGCTGCGGGGAGGTCTGCCAGCGCTGAGCACCTGTTCGTGTGTTGCCTTCTGTTTCTGTGCCCCGTGTATTCAGAGTGTGGTCCAGGCACAGTGCGGCATCAGAATCGTGTGGTGCAGTGCACCTCAAGCTGTCTTTGCACGAGAACTAGCTTTTTTGTTTGTTTCTGGGGGTGTATACTTTCTTAAAGTCCACCAAAAACGAGTTACTAGAAAAGTGAAATGGCAAAGCACCCCCCCGCCCCCCAGCATATACAAAATCAAGCCTCAATCTTTAACTATTGGATTCCATTGGTGTGAAATGATCAAATTGCTGTAAAACTGAACAGCCTCCCCTTCTGTACTTGTTGTGGGCTGGTGACAGTGGGTGGCTCAGACCTAGTGTGTTTGTGAGCAAGCAGCTTCTTGGACCCTGTCCTCCGTGGGCATTTGGTGTGGGAATCTATGTGTCAGCACGCTGGCTGGGAGGAGTGAGTGTGCCAGGGAGGAACACCTGGGAGCCAGGCACCCAGGTGCAGCATTGATCTCTGTCCTCCTCCCACATCCAGCTAATCGCCAGGCTTTCTGTTTGAGCTTCTGAGATAGCTCTCACTTCTATCTCTTTGCTCCATTCTTTTCCCACGTTCCCCGCACAAGGTCTCCGTGATGTTGGCCTAGACTTGTGTGCTGTCACCTCTGCAGCTAACCCACCCTTGCATGGCCCCCAGTGGGTCCTCTTGCTCTATAGCAGGTGTGGCCTGTTCTCTGTCCTCCACCCCTTCCCTGGACCCTCGAGGGGTGCTGAATGACACCCGAATGCCAGCCTGACTCCCACCCCTTCCAGCTTTACCTCCCACACTCGTCTTGGTGTGTGCGTGCCCTCCTCAGGCTCACTAACTGCTGTGTGATTTCCTCCTCCAGGCCTTTCTCTCCGGACTTTTAACGTTGACATTGCACAGCTGCCGATTTCCGCATTCTCTGTTCTGTCTGTTCTTCAAGCCCCGGTTCGAATGCCATGCTGTCATGGGAGCCTTCCTGACATCTGCTCACCCACAGGCCATGACTCTTTGGAAGAACGTTTGGAGCCCGGTGACCGGGCACTTTTCTTAGCGCAGAACGCCAGACGCGTGTTTGCAGATGAGCTCCATGTGGCTCACAGGAAGGATCTGGGAACCTTGAACTCCAGTGTTGGCTCGGCCACCTACCAGCTGTGTGGATTCGGGCAAATCACCTTCAGCACCAACTTCTTGGATTCTTGATCATGTAATATTTTATTCACCGTGACACCCCCCTCCCCCCCACCTGCAGGTAACTAACATGGTGCCTTACCTTCGTTGATCCTGAATAAGTGCCCACTGGATGAATGAAAGTCAGTTTGTCCAAAATAAAGTTGGTGTGTGCATGTCTTCTTTCTTTCTTTCCCCCTCCCCCTCTCACTAATAACACCAAACACTTGAGCAAGAGAATGATAAACTGTGAAATACTGTGCAGATATGAGGAATGCTCCTTCTTTCTGTTCACAAAAGCGGTTCTAAAAAGGGACCTTGCCTTCTCCTCTCACAGTTAATGTTCTGTGACTTTCTAGATGGTTTAGGGAAAAAAGACCTCAGGAAGAAGAAAGATTATTTTCCCTCTTTCTGATGTCATTTTGACTTTAATATGTATTAGTAGGAGAAAGAATGGCTACTAAGTCTAAATATAAATTTCCTGGTCGTGCCCCGCAGAAAGCTTGCATGCGAGGAGGCGGGACTCTGGCAGGTGCCAATCCAAAAATACGTATCTTGTCAGCCTCTACTGTAGGCTCGATGGCTTGGCTTACATCGTGAAGGTGTTAGACACTCTGTTTACGTAAGGGCTGAGGAGGTGACATAATGTCTATTGAAGCTAAGTCACTTAGCTCCCCATTAGGCAACAGGGAGCATTTAAAACCTGAAAACAGATCAAAGCTGTGGGCAGGGTTGGGATACCCCTGCCCAGGAGCAGCGAGGTCTGGCCAGGGGGAGGGTGGTCTCTTGGGTTGGTTGCCGGAACAGACGTGCGTTACTGCCCCACTGTATTTCCAGACCATTGGTGAAATGAATCCAGCAGAATTCAACTCTGAGCAGCCGATCCAGAGAGACTGCTTAAGTGGGCACAAGTGTGTCCAAATAGGTTGGAAAAAATGTCAAATTACAGTAAGCACCTACAAGATGTGATGTTTCTCCTTTTATAGATGGTTGTAAAAATTGTTTAAAATTAAACAGCTCTTCAGTACTTAAATTATGTGTAATGAGACAGGTAGGTCTTGGAACAAAAAACATTTTTCCCCCCTTCTCCCACTTAAATTTTGCTCTCCCTCCTAGAGTATGCAAGACATAAACACTTTTATTTCCAGGATATATATTAGCCTTAGGTTGAGGGGAGATATATTAGCTCTAGGGAGGGACACAGAGTTGATACAGGCCATAAAACTAGCAGACCCCGCTCTCCTTCACATTTTATTTGATGAATTGCAAGAGTGTAGCCAAGAGAGATGTGAAATAACCTCAGATTCCTATTTGTAAGTGATAATCTTCTGTATTTTATAATGTTTAAGACCTGTATAAATGTAGAGGAAGGTATGTTGTATAGTATATACTTCCGTTACCTGACCCCCACCCAATTAGGTAGTGTTTTTTTCCCCTCAGCTTTATTGAAGTACAATTGACAAATAGAAATTGTATATATTTAAAGTATACATCATGATGACCTAATAGAAGTCACTGTGAGATGATCACCACACTCAAACTAACTGACATATCCATCATGTTATATAGTGGCCATTGTCTGTGTCTGTGTGCTTTTGCGGTGAGAACCCTGGAGATCTACCCTTCTAGCACATTTCAGGTATACAGTGCAGCTTTAACTGTAGTCACCATGCTGTCCATTAGATCTCTAGAACTCATGATGGGTAACGAGCTTTGTATCCTTTGACCAATATCGTCCCATTTCTCTGCGCTTCCCCCCACCTCTTCCCTGAGCCACAGCTTCTTTGAGTTTGACTATTTTATTTTTTATTAAAATTTTTTAAAATATTTATTTTTGAGAGAGAGAGAGAGAGACACAGAGTGAGAATGGGAGAGGGCAGAGAGAGAGAGGGAGACACAGAATCCAAAGCAGGCTCCAGGCTCTGAGCTGTTAGCACAGAGACTGATGCGGGGCTCAGGCTCACGAACTCATGAACTCATGAGATCATGACCTGAGCTGAAGTTGGACGCTTAACAGACTGAGCCACCCAGGCGCCGAGTTTGACTATTTTAGATTCCATATATAAGTGATACAGAATTTGCCTTTCTGTGTCTCACTTATTTCATTTAGCATAACGTCCTTCAGGTTCATCTATGGTGTGCCAGGGTTTCCTTTTTTAAGGCTGAATAATACTCTGTTGTGTATACCACATTATTTCTATCCATTCATCTGTCCATGGCCACTTAGATTGTTTCCATATCTTGCCTGCTTCATTTTTTAGTTTTATTTTTTTGGCTCTGTTTAGGAATAAGTAATAGTGTATAATGTTGCATTATTCAGGACTTAGAAGGTTAAGGTGTCTTGGCTATCATAATATCTGTCGTCTTATGTTTTCCCTATTTGACCGGCTCTTGTTAGAGTCACAATTTATCTTGTGTCTGTAATACATCATCTAACTTTTTTCCTCTTGGTGTGGGATGTGGGATGATGTGAGACACTTTTCTGAAGCGAATGAGTCATCCCTTCGACTTTTTTTTTTTTTCTCACCTGCGTTTTCAGGACAGTAGACATGCTTGCTCATTCTCATGCACTTGATCTGTCCCTCTCATTAGGTGTTATATTTTTGTGACCCTTCTGGTGTTTGGAGCCTGGCTCATAGGAAGCTGAACTCAGAATCGAAACTTCTCTTGAAGTGCCACCTTGCATCACTAAAACCACAGAGACAACCGGGATAGCCCCGTGAATGCTACAAAAATAAAATATGTCACCAGAACATTTCGCTGGAATGAGGGATTTATTTCCATGATTCTCTAAGGTCAACTATGGTACATGCTTTTTCCTACTGGGCAGCAAACATGGTTTACCAAACTCTTACCTAAGTGCTTTTCATGTACAATTCCACAATGAATTCTTGGCTTTCTTCATGTTGATTTCTGCAAATATTTTGATTTACTTCTACACCTTTTCTGAGGACGCAAATTCCAAGTTGCGATTCACCGTTTAATTTTGGCCAACGTTTTACTGCGAAAAATTTCAAACAGAAAAGCAGAAAGGTTTTATAGTGATTATCTATATACCGCCCCCCTCCAGAATGCAAAAAGATGTATTTACAACAGGATCCCATCTAGCACATGAAGACAAAAGTATATGGGTTCTATTGTCACATCCTTTGACATTGTGGGAGATCCAGTGACAATGTGCCTCTTACCAAACGGAGTCTGAGGCACTGGGTGACACACCCTGACGAGAACGTTCCTTAAACCCAGGGAGTGTCTTCAGTATTAGAAATGACGGATTTGATGTGGATGTCCAGTGTGTTGATGGAGCTCTCTCAACACATCAGGCCAAGTGCTGACTCCAGTAGGGAAGGGAGAGGTGCCGTCGTGTCCTCCAGAGAAAGGGGCAGATGTATGGATGCCTGACCCTGACCCCAAACAGAATTTGGTGGTGCCTGTGATAGAGCTAAAAGCGGAATATTACGGGAATGCCAAGGACGATGTGATTAATTTATGGAGGGACATGAATTTAGGCTGAGGGTAGAAAGAAGAGTTGGCTTTCTGCTGGTGGATGTGAAAGGCACTGTCATTCCAGACTGAGGAGACCAGGCAGGGGATGGCGGTGGGGCGTTGTGTCCAAGGGCAGGTGGGCCTGGAGGTGCTATGGGACTTGGAGGAAGAGGAGGCTGACAAGGCAAGCTAAGACCAGACTGTGGGGAACATTGAAGCAGTTCTGAGGAGTTTGGATTTGATTTTGTAGGCAGCGAGGAACCATTTTCAGTCAGGCGGTGGCATGGCTGATGTGTGCTTAGGAAGGTATTTCTGGTAGCAGTGTGGAAGAGGCTGCATAGGGGGAGACCAGCTAGGACAATTTTGCAGTCGTCTAGGTAATCCCCCCCTCCTCCATTTGATCTGTATCTGCAGCATCTGAAGGGCTTTTTGAAATTTTACAAGTATTTTGCATTTTTCCTTTCCTCTAGTTAGGTTTAGAATGTTTAATGAAGAAGGGAAATTAGGTGACAAATTCATGAATAGCACCTAAGAGATTATAACTTGTGGAAAAAGTGCCACTTCCAGTAACTATGCTCCGAAGGGTTGGGATTTAAATAGACTTAACCTGGTCTTCCTGGAACCCTTTCCCTCATTTCTCCTTACAATTAAAAACAGCGGTTTGTGAGCCTAGAAGTGTGGTCAAGGCTCAGAGAATGTTTCCATTTTTGAAACTAATTGGCTCAAGAGGAGGCTGGAGAGTCGTGAACCAAGCCTTGTTCACAGGCTGCTCGGCCCAACGGGACTGACCAGATCGAAATTCAGCTCGCTTCTCCACCACGTTTGTCTCCATTCCGTTGGCCAGCCCACACCTGTGGCAGGTAGCATGAAGGATCCCATGTCCTCTTCTGGGGCTGGGAATTAGCCAGTGTCAATTCAAGCAGGTGACAAGCTCTCCTCCTTTTGACTTCCCTAATTCATCATATAAGGACCTACTCCTAAGAATTTTTGACCACAGTGTATAGTTTACAAAATGTCATTACCTCAATACATAACACCCAGGACAACCATGTGTATGAGAGATGGGTTAGATGTGACCATGGTTGGTGTCCATATTTGCAGCAGGTGGGGCCGCCATAGTATTTGCCCCTCCCCCCACCCCCCCAGGTTTGCCTAGGGATATATTACCTTGCATGGCAAGAGGGTGTTAAGATTGCTGAACAGTTGACTTTAAACTCGGGAGATTATCCTGGATGATTACTCACATGGGCCCTTAGAAGAGGAAGGTAGAAGAGGCGAGAGGGGCTCATCCCCCTGTTGCTGGCTTTGAAGATGGAAGAAGGAGATCAAGCCAAGGGCTTCAGTGGCCTGGGCCCTCAGCCTACAGCCAGTCAGGAAATGGGGATACCAGTTCTGTGACCGCAAGCAGCATAGAATGAGCATAGAAACACATTCTCCCCTGGAGCTTCCAGAACGGAGAGCATTTCTGCTGACACCTTGGTTTGAGCCCAGTGAGACCCATGTCAGACTTCTGACCTATGGAACCATGGTGGTTTTGAACTGCCAAGTTTGCAGTAATTTGTTAAGGCAGCGATAGAAAAATGAATGTGGTGTTTTCTATAGAGGGCCTCGATGATGTTCTTGTCCCCTTGGAAATCCCTTAAGTAAGTGATGGGATGGCGGTATTCTGGGAGAGAAGGAGGGTTACACCAATAGTTGCTAGAGGCATGCTGCCTGTGTTTGAATATGGGCTTTATCCCTTAGTTGGGTGGGCATTAGGTCAGTGTCTTCTCTGTGCTCCCGTTGTGTCACCTGTATAAACAGGAAATAATAATTGCATTTAGTTCTTAGGGTGCCTGTGAGGATTCACTGAGATGGTACATGTTACAAGCTTAGCACAGTGCTTGCTACATTTTAAGTGCTCGGTTATAAGCCATAGCATTTGTTTGCAGTAAGGGGCCATTACAAAAAATCTTTATGTTCTTTGCCTGTGATACTATTTGACACATCCTCTTCTGTGAAGAAGAGGAAACCATAAAAAACTGGGAAGCACTAGGTAATAAATATTAAGTTCTTCTGGAATGCACAAATACATTATGTAGTCTCTGGAATTTAAGGTAATGTTTATGAGAGACTTACAAAGCTAAAGCACTATGCCAACGTAAGATAAGATAAATCAGGACGATTGGGAGCTCCACCGATTGTGACCAGAAATACCCTATAAGTTAGCTTAGTGCCTATGGTCAGCTTTTGAGTGGGTGGAGATTTTTGCTATTGTTAAAGCTCCCCACGATGAATGATGAAGATTCCCTGTCAGTGTCTCAGTCCAGTTCCGTAGGGCTATAATTTTGAAATGCCACAGTCACATAATTTCCATAGTCTTATAATTTTCTTGTGCCTATTGATGGCTCTAGACTGCAATTGATGGCCCTTGATTTCAAGTGTGCTACCGTGTTATGATGATGTCCTAATGCTGGTATCCACAGAAGATGAGCCTGTGGGGGATGAAAAAAATTGCAAATGCCGACATTCTTTAGCCAAAGCAGAGATCCTAGTAAAATAGAGCAAACGTCTAGTTCCACCAATTCCCTCCTCAATGCCGCTGGCCTTCTGTCCTTCATGGTGAGAACTTATAACATCCTATAGATGCTCGCTGACCACTGTGTGCTTCATCTACCGAAGGCAATCGTGGATGAGGCACTGTGCCTCCAATGGGGAGCAGTGGGATGTGGGATAGGTATTTCATGTTATTGGTATGCTTTTCAGAATATGAAGCTGTGCTTAGATCAAATTGCCAGTGTCAGGGAAATTCAGGGTTTTGTTTTTTTTTTTCTCTCTCTCTCTAACTTGTGTTTTTTTTTTTTTTTAAGTTTATTTATTTTTGAGACAGAGAGAGACAGAGCATGAACGGGGGAGGGGCAGAGAGAGAGGGAGACACAGAATCGGAAACAGGCTCCAGGCTCTGAGCCATCAGCCCAGAGTCCGACGCGGGGCTCGAACTCACAGACCGCGAGATCGTGACCTGAGCTGAAGTCGGACGCTTAACCGACTGAGCCACCCAGGCGCCCCAACTTGTGTTTTATGAATACTGAGTTATTGTAAATGCTCGTGTTTTCATATTCTTTGATCACTAGGAAACTCAGAGCTATTAGTATTGATTGATCTGTGGTATTTATTTTCCTATATTAGCCTTATCTTCTTGCCCTTCCCCATTTCCCCTTTTATTCCTATTTCCACATCTGCTTAATGTTTATCCTATAAAATTGTATTTCTGTAAATTGTCTCAAATCTATTTTTAGAATTAAGGGAGAAGCAAATTACTGTTCAAGATCAATAATAAGTTGTCAAGGACACCATTTCCTGTCGTCAGGGAGCCAGTACATCCCACACCTATTCTGTGACCACACCTTTGGGACTCTCCTCTACAAAAATCGCCTACACCCTGGTATGTCACCCTGAGTGTAGGGCTGGCGTCTTTTGCCAAGTGGTTACGTGTCACACACAGTCCTCAGGGCACATGGGACAATGTGACATTGCCTGGCTGATTAATTTTGAAGGCAGGCTTGAGTTGACTTTAAACGTTAAGTGTGGCCCATGGATAATGGGCATCAGAATCATTTGAGGAACTTATTTAACATGCACAATCCTGGGCTTCCCTCCTAAAGGGTTTGATTTAGTATGATTGCTCTGAGACCGAGGAGTGGGTAGGATTTAAAGAGATGAGGGCGGGGGGGCACCTGGGTGGCTCAGTAGGTTGAGCATCTGACTTCAGCTCAGGTCATGATCTCGCCGCTGGGGAGTTTGAGCCCTGTGTTGGGCTCTGTGCTGACAGCTCAGAGCCTGGAGCCTGCTTTGGATTCTGTGTCTCCCTTCTTCTCTCTGCCCCTCCCCCAACCATGCTCGCTCACTCTCTCTCTCTCTCTCTCTCTCTCAAAAATAAACATAAAAAAATTGAAAAATTGAAAAAAAAGGAGATGAGGGGTAGTGCCCCTCAGATGCTAGAGCTAGCCCAAGAAAGGCACAGATCACTGTGGGCAAGGGCGGGTGACAAGGGGGGCTGAAGTGTGGACACCATGTGTGTGTAGGGCACTTTCCCTACTGTCAGTGCCACCTGTCTGTCCATCCACTTGAACACTTGGGTCCCTATTGTGTGCTGGCTGCTTTGCCAAGTGCCAAGGACACTAAAGCACATAGGCCGTGCTTTGCCAGCAGCAGAGAAGGGAGAGGCTGATGTGTAGATAGAGGACGTCTGGAGCGTAGCTGGCACTATGATAGAAATCTACTTGGAGTGTATCAATTAGGGAATGATAAGGACAGGAGGAGGAAGCAGAGGGATCCTGAAACAAAATCAGATGTTTTTCTTCAAAGTTTACGAAATTGTACAATGTGGTGATTCAGCTTGAGAGTCCCCACAGTGACTTCTGCAATAACAGGTAATTTTTATTGGGCGGTTTCCTTGTGTTCTCTCTGCCTTTCTGCTGCTTAACTAAGGGAACTAAATGTAGGGAACTAACTAGGTGTATCTTGAGGTTTTTCCAGGTGGCTCGAGAATTTGAAATTAAAAAGATACCTTTGATTTTTTAAAATTCTCTATTCTTTAAAAACAAAGTTAACATTCTTTACTGGAAAGAGGAACTTAGTAAATGGGAAGCCTTTTAATAGCCTGGCCGCTATTTATTTCCTTTTAAGTCTGGTATCCGAGGTCCTCAAACACTTTGAGGTTAAATGTCGGGTGACCTCCTTACTCCACTCCTGCCCCCAGTTCTGCCGTGCCTGAGCTCTAATTCTCTCCACCTTGCATGCCTTCTCGGATGGCATCAGCTAGAATGGTGGATGGATCCATGTCAGGATGCTGCTTAAGTTACTCTTAACTTAGAGCCAGAGCGAAAATGCTGAACCTACTTGTGCTTGCCTATAACCCAAAGCCTTGAATGTTGTTGGATTACTCTGTACTCAGCCACGGTAAGCTCTGTGCCTTTGATGTTGCGTAAAGGCGGACTTGACCAAGTGGTATTGCCTCCTGCTGACATGTAGGTGAAAGCCAACACCATAAAAACGAACATTTCGCCGAGAGCGCTCACTCTACTACCTGCGAGCCCAGCCAGTCACGCTGCCAAATTGGTCAAAGAATTGGCCTGAGAATCACAAAGAGTGTTCCTCCGGCAGAGGAATGGAGCCCAGGTCAATCTCATGGGGCTCCCTAACTAAAATGTAGTAGACCTGTCAAACACGTTAATTGCAAACTTAAAAAAGCCCTCTTAATTTGCCATATTGTGAAAGCAATTTGGCTAAGAAATGAAAAACACTGATGAATCTTTGACTTTTTAAGCCTTACCTTATTTCTCCAGGAGGCCACCCACCTGGATTTCTAGAAAACAATACTCACTGTTGTTCTAAAAGATCCTAACAGGGCAGCAGATATTTAAGAGTATATAATGGTGTTGACACACACATTCTCTGCCCAAGAGTAAGATTGCGGAAAGATTTGGCAATCTGGATTACACAGAGACATCATTAAATTATATTTACAAATCTCTGTGGAGCAATCATAGCATGTGAAGTGCTATAATGGCCTCAGAATTAGACATGGCTTCTGTCCAGCAGAGTCACTTCTGTGGGCCCATTACAGGCAGACTGGCCACCAGAAGATACCCAGGGCTCTCCTTTTCAAGACACGTGTTTTCTTTAGATTCTCTTAGGTATAATGTAAGATGTTTTTCTTTGTAAGTCAGGTGAGACTATTTTTCAAGAAGTCTAATGTGGACTTCTGTGCAATGATAGCCTAAAATGATGCAGAATCTCAGAAGTGATTTAAGAAACCATTCAAGGGGTACCTGTGTCCCTTTCACCACAGTTCTGAGACGGTGAGCATCGTCAGAGTTGCTTAAAGCCTTCCAGTTACAGGAAGCTCACTACTTCGCAAAGACACTTCATTTAAATTTTGTACTGTGGTCGTTGATAACTGTCTGCTCAGTTTTTCCACCTCCTTAACAAGTCTTGGTACATGCTAATGCTTCTAGAACAAGGGTTGGAAAAATTTTTTCTTAACCAGATAGTAAATATTTTTGGCTTTGCGAGCATGGTCTTTTCACCCCTGTTCAAGTCTCCTACGGTAGTGAGAGAGGAGTAACTTAACATATGAGAGGCTGTATCCTGATGAAACTGTGTTTACAAACCAGGTGGCTGGCTCATGGGCCATGGTTTTCTGGCTTCTGTTCTAGAGCTGTGGAATCTAGGTCCTGAATGTGAGTTACTTAAACTTTAAGTTCTAGGCTGATTTTCACCTGTTCTACTTGGTGAATTATTGGAAGGTCCTTCTAAAGTCTTTAAGTCCTAGAAATGAATTTGCGAGTGGAATTATCTCCTGTTCTAAATGTATTATTATGGGATTTAAGATCATATGCTCCTTTTTGAAAAGGGGTAACTTTGATACTACGTAATTTTTTATGTCAGGAAGCCATAGCTTCAAGAAAGTGCCGCTGGCGTTCAGTCGCTGGGCTTTTCTGGTTGAGCCGTTGGCAAAGTGGAGATGAGGAAGATTCAGGTGGACAAAAATCTTTGCCCCCAAAGTGTGGCATGTTTTTAGGGTTCTGAGTACAACTATCCTTTGAGAGCCATGGATTATAGTTTAGATGGATACACAGCAACAGCTACATGAAATCTTGCTCACATGGTTTTTACCCTTTCCTCTCGCCCTTTGGGTTTTCTTCTTTGCCAATTAGCATCCTCTGTAGGGCCGTGGTGGTGCCAGAGTATTGTCTGGTAGGCATAATAAACACCTACACCTATAGCTCAGAGGATCAAGAAGCAGGGTCGGCCGGGAGTCAGAGCGTATCACACTGTAGAAGCAGGTAATATTGAGCACAGAACTTCATTTTTAAGATTTTGCATTATATATGGTAAGAGCACTGCTGTTAAAAAAAAAAAATACTGGTCTGAGTCCAAAGTAATTTTAGGCATTAAAGAAAAGGATTCAGAACATTTTAAGTAATGGTTATTAAAGCCAGTCTTGACCTCAATCACGCACCTGCTACTTAATTGATCAGATGGTCACTGGCAAGCCCTGTCTCATCCATATTAAGTAACTTTGCCCTAATCACTCACCAGCCTTTTCTTGGCATTTTTCTCTGGAGAGGAAAAGTACACGAGAGAAGGCTAAAAACTCAGATTTGGTGGGAGAAATTGTTCCTGGCTAAAATGAGCTTATGTATTTGGGGGACACGGTTCTTGTTCCCTGCTACAGAAAGTGTGGTTTGCCTCACTAAGGAGCTTGTTAGAAATGCGTCATCTCAGGCCCAATTCTGTATCTTTTGATTCAGAATCTCAGAAGACCCCTAGGTAATTTGCTTTGAGAGCCGCTGATCTTGGTCACAGCCTTCTTCACAGAGGTAACACAACAAGGTTATCTTTGTTTCAGAAATACCCATAATTACGAAGAGACTGAGTGTTTTTAGAGAGATAAGGTGGAGGAAAGAAGTCATACTTCCGATGGCATTGAGACTCTGCCCAGAAATCTACAAAATAAAATTATTCTAAGTGCCAAAGTTCTAAGTCCTCTCATCACTCTGGTATGTGGCCATTTCTTCTTTTCTAAATAAGCATTAAATGGTATAGGTTTTCCTCTACCCCCAGCTTTTGTTATGTTGTGTTTTCATTTGCATACATTTCAAAATATTTTTAAAAATTTCCCTTGTGAGTTCTTCTTTGACCTGTTGATTGCTTACAAGTATGCAGTTTAATTTTGAAATATTTGGGGATTTACTGATTTCCAGCTTAATTCCACTGTAATCAGAGAACACTCTGTATTATTTCAGTAATTTTGAATTTGAATATTGTTTCAGGACTGTAGTATTGTCTCAACTTGGTGAATGTTTCCTGTGCATTTAAAAAGAATATACACTGTGCTCTTGTTGGGTGGAGCATTCAGTAAATGGCAGGTAGGTAAGTTGGTTGATGGTGTTATTCAAGCCTTCTGTGTCTCTACTAGCATTCTGTTTACTTGTTCTGTTGATTCCTAGAAGTTGAACTCTTCAACAAAAATTATGGATTTGTTTACTTTTCAGTGCTACTATTTTTTCTTGTATTCTAGAATATGCATTTAGGATTTATATGTCTCGATGAATTGGACTCTTTAGCATTTATGGAATGTCCTTTATTATCCCTGGTCATATTTTTTATTGTGATGCCATCTTGTATCTGAAATTAATATGGCCTGTCCAAGTTTCTTTTAATTAATGTGTGCATGGCATAATTTTCTAATCTTTCACTTTTAACAGGTCTGTGTATTTATATACAAATTGGATTTCTTGTAAATAGCATGGAGTTAGATCTTGTGTGTGTGCCTGTGTGTGTGTGTGTGTGTATGTGTGTGTGTGTGTGTCTTTAAATGATCTGGTTATTTCTGCCTTTTAACTGGAGTGTTTAGAACATTTGCATTTAATATGATTATGGACTTGATTGAGTTTAAATCTACAATTTTTGCTATTTTCTGTTTGTATCATCTGTGCTTTGTTCTTTTCTTCCCCTCTTTGCCTTCTTTTGGATTGTGTATTTTTTATGATTTTATTTTATCTCCATTCTCCATTACTGGTTAATACCTTTATTTATTTGTTTGTTTGTTTGTAATTCCTGTAGGATTTTCAGTGTGTGTGTGTGTGTGTGTGTGTATGTGTGTGTGTGTGTATGTATATATATCACACTGATCACATTCTATCTTTAATGTTTTAACACTTCACATGTAGTGGGAGAACTTTACAAAGTATACCTCAGTTTCTCTCTCCTGTCCTTTGTACTATGTTGTCATACATGTTACATCTACATGTGTTACAAATCCTGTAGTATTCCTTTTTTAAATTGGAAGCAATTAATTATGTTTTAAAACACTTTAAACAAATTTTAAAACTTTTTTATATTTACATATTTCTCATGTTATTTATTTGTGTAGATCAAAATTTCCATCTAGAATCATTTACTTCTGTTCGAAGAACTTTTATTTTTAATGTTTCATGTAGTATAGGTGTACTGGTGATAAATTCAGCTTTTATTTATCAGAGAAAGTATCTCTGTTTTTGAAAAAATTTCACTTTCAAAATCGAATTCTATTTGACAGCATTTCTTCCTGTGCTTTGATGATATCGTTCTATTGACTTTTATCCTGAATGGCTTCATGAGCAGTCTTCTCTCCTTTTTATCTTTGTTCCTGTGTATGTGATGTCTTCTTTTATCTGGCTGATTTTTAAGGTTTTCGCTTTATCACCGTTGTTTTCAGCAATTTTATTATTGTGTGCCTTGGTGTTATTTTATGTTTCTCCTATTTGAAGATTCCTGGATCTGCGAGTTTATAGTTTTCTTCAAATTCAGAAAAATTGGTCTGTTACTTCTTCAAATCAGTTTTCAGTCTTTCCCTTTTTTGTACCCTCCTTCGGGGCCTCAGATGGCAGAAATTCTAGACTGTTTTTTTATCCTACAGTTCCCTGAACCCTGCCCATTTATTTTCAGTCATTTTTTTTTCTCCTGTGCTATCTTGTTTGGCATAATTTCCATTGCTATGACTTCAACTTCACTAAT
The DNA here is from genome assembly GCF_022079265.1 of Lynx rufus. NCBI lineage: Eukaryota > Metazoa > Chordata > Mammalia > Carnivora > Felidae > Lynx > Lynx rufus. The sequence goes on from NW_025814878.1 coordinate 125,710,847, forward strand.
ATTTTCTTCTTCAGTATCTAAACTGTTGTTAATCTTATCTGGTATATTTTTCACTTGATTTCTAGAAGTTTCATTTGGATATTTTATATCTTCCATTCCATTTATTTCCTCCTCATATTTATGTTTTTCTTTGCATCCTTGAGTATATTGTTAAGATAACAGCTATTTAAGGTCCTTGTGTACTAATTGTTATTTCATTTCTGAATCTGTATCGATTTTTTTCTTTTGGTTATGAGTTATACTTCTGTGTCTTTGCATGTCTACTAATTTTTGATTTGGTGTTGTGTGCTGGATTTTATATTCTTTTGAGGAAAGTTAGATTTTATTCTGGTGTGTAGTTAAGTAACTTGTGGATCTGTTTGAGGATCCTTTTCGGGTTTGCTTTTAAGCTTTGTTATGGTAGATCCAGATCAGTCTTTATTTTAGAAATAAGTTATCTCACAAATAAGGCACATTCTTTTTAAGAATCTACCTAATTTCTCATAAGAGGCCTCTACACTCTTGGTTCTTGGACACACAGAATTTCTCTAGCCATGTGTGGGTTCTGGTAATTTTTTTTTCGTATTGCTTTCCCACAGTTCTTTCCCTGCCTTGGAGGTTTTTCTCATACATTAGCAGTTCACAACTCTGCTAAAGGCTAGAGAGGACCCCTTTGAAAATCTGTGGAGCGTGCATGTGCTGTGTGTGTGTGTGTGTGTGTGTGTGTGTGTGTGTGTGTGTAGCTCTCTCTCTTCTGGTATTCACCCCTGCAAATTTAGCTACCTTGGCTTCCCCAGACTCCAGTCTCTGTCTCCAAAACCCAGTAAGTTTATTGGGTTCTATTTGGCCCCTCTGCCCCTCAAATCTCTCTCCTGGTAGTGATCTGGGATAATTGTAAGGCTCAAATCATTTGTTTCAAAACTTTTATTCTGGGGGCGCCTGGGTGGCGCAGTCGGTTAAGCGTCCGACTTCAGCCAGGTCACGATCTCGCGGTCCGTGAGTTCGAGCCCCGCGTCAGGCTCTGGGCTGATGGCTCGGAGCCTGGAGCCTGTTTCCGATTCTGTGTCTCCCTCTCTCTCTGCCCCTCCCCCATTCATGCTCTGTCTCTCTCTGTCCCAAAAAAATAAATAAACGTTGAAAAAAAAATTAAAAAAAAAAACTTTTATTCTGTTTCTAATAGTTTTATAGTGGGGGGGGGCATTCCATAGCAGTTAATCCTTCATGGGTAGAAGGGAAGGTCCTATAGTATGGTATATTAATTTCCTAGAGCTTCCATCACAAAGTACCACAAATTGGGTGGCTTTGGGCAGCAGAAATTTATTCTCTCATAGATATAGAGTCTAAAAGTGTGAAATCAAGGTATCAGGGATGCTGAGCACTTCCCCTTCCTCCTCCCCTTCCTCCTCCTCCCCTTCCTCCTCCTCCCCTTCCTCCTCCTCCCCTTCCTCCTCCTCCCTTTCCTCTTCCTCCTCATCGTCTTCTTCCTCTCTCTCTCCTCTCTCTCTTCTCTCTCTCTCTCTCTCTCTCTCTATTCTAGGTGAGAATCTGTTCCATGCCTTTCTCTTAGCTTCTGGTGTTGCTGGCAGTTCTTGGCATTCCATCACTCCAGTCTTAACCTCTGCCATTACTTGGCCTTCTATCTGTTTCTTGTCTCTTCACATCTTCTCATAAGCATATTGGTCATATTGCATTAAGGGCCTACTTGACCCCAGTATGACTTTGTCTTAACTAATTAGATCTGCAAGGACCTTATTTCCAAATAACATCACATTCTACAGTTCTGGGAAGGACATGAATTTTAGGGGGATACTGTTTAACCCAACACATTGGCAACTGTGAGTCCCCAAAATTCCTTTGATCCCTTGAAGCTGTGGAAGAGCTCAGAGGGAAAGGGGCTCACATCAGTTATTATTCTTGATAAAGAAATTCTTTATGCTGAAACAAGGCCAGTTTCAAAGATGCTGTCTACTTCCTTTCCAGACTCCTCCCTTATGTGGGAGCCACCTACCCAGCAATCGATTGGTGTTCTTTAAAATTTTTTTTTGTTTATTTATTTTTGAAGGAGAGAGAGAAACAGAGTATGAGTGGGGAGGGGCAGAGAGAGAGGGACACAGAATCTGAAGCAGGCTCCAGGCTCCAATCTGTCAGCTCAGAGCCCAAGGCGGGACTTGAACTCACGAACTGTGAGATCATGACCTGAGCCAAAGTCAGATGCTTAACCAACTGTGCCACCCAGGCACCTTGATTGGTGTTCTTTTATAGCTCCACAGTGTACCCAAAGCTTCATCTTCATAGCTGTTTCTGTACTCATTCCCTTTGAAGGATAACTGCACTGCTGAGCAGGGAGGAAATCCCATCTAGCATTTCCTTCCATTCTTTCCACAACCTTGGTCATAACTGCTGGTCACTACTCCCTACTCTGCTAAAATGGCCATTCTCTGAAGGTTCACATTTCAGAATCCTACCTGCAATGATCTCTGCAAGTTTCCTTTGTGACCTCTTTCCACAGAAGTGGCTCTGTTTTCAGATCAAAGTTCTGTAGATGAGAAACAGAATCATGGCAGATGAGAAACAGAATACTCTTTCTGGTTAGAGAAGAATGCTCTTGCATAGGGATAACACCAACCAAATACACAGCATTTTTCACAAACATCTCACATGTTGCCCTACAGAGTTCTAGCTCAGCTTCTTTTTGGAAAGAAGATAATCTGTGCAGGTTCTAGCATCTTTATGAATTCATACTTGAGAACATGAAAGCAAGTTGAGTGGCCACCATACTTAGGTAAGTGATATCCCTACTGCCATGCAGGGAACTGAATAAGGGTATAGTGATTCTCACTCATGGCCAGAAATTACTGGCAGAATCAGGAATAGATTTAGTGAATTTTGGCTGAAGACTCACCACCAGGCACTTTTTTAGAGACCAAGAAATTAATCTGCGTTTCTATTAGGTCCTTGCAGGACCTTACTAGATTTGTGTTTTTGGAAAATGGCCATACTGACAACTACGGTTTGCAACCAAGCCTATTTAAAACAAGATCAACAGGACCCCTGTCCTCCCTCCTCGGCCTTGTGGTCTTGGTGTGTTAATTTTGACTTCTTTTGAATAGCTGTGGTGGTAGTGGCCAGAAGGTGAACGTTTAGGATACTTTAGAGGGGTTGGTCACAGGAGGCCAGTTGCCAAACCTGATGCATTAGAAAAATGCAGCCTTTGGGTCAGGCTGTGCCTAGCAGTTTTTTTATCCAGTCTTGACTTTGACCTAGCCACAAACACCCTCACCCTTTCTGCACCCACCTTCCACGTGCTCACGGGCAGAGCAGGAGGTAGAGCCCGTGTTCCTTCTCTGTTCACCTTGTGTACAGGTGCATCTGTGGTTTGAGGAGTGGTGAAGGAGAGGTTGTCTCCTGTCGAACCAACACGAGTCAGTCTGTTTACTTATCAGTGCTTCTCACTATACCAAGAGCTTTTAAAGGCAGAAACTATAATTTTTGTGTATCTTCAAGCACACAGCCTGCCATATGATAACCATTGAATTATCTTCTGAATGGTTCAGTGGTACAAAGGAGGCTTTCCTTTTGCAGAATATTAGTCTCCCTACTGGCTTTGGGGACTCGTTCAGTGAGTCAGGAGGTGTTCTCTGAAGTTATGTGCTTTTTAAATCCATCATGACCATGTAAATATCCTCAACACTAGCAACACCTTCAGTCTTCCCAGGAACTTGTGTCGCTAGGAAGCTCATAGATTGCCACAGAATAATTCCGCCAGATGAGTTTTGCCAGATATTTCCTTGAGCAGCTGGAGGTAGAGGGGACCTGTCAGAGCGTGAATGAAAACAAACAAACAAAGAAAACAGCTCAAGCTTGGTGCTGTAGACAGTTTGAATTTAGCCACCACTCAAGATGCTGAAATCCAGAGCACTTTGTTTCTGGTTTTAGTTTTGCCACTAACTACCTGGTGACCTTAGATTTAAACTTTCTAGGTCCCAGCTGCCTCAGCAATAAAACACAAGCTCTTTAAGGTTCTTCTAAGTCTAAACTCTTGCCTTGAATTTGCTTTGAAATTTAAATAAAAGACACCTTCCATGGGATGAAACAAATCAGATTTTAAAAGTTTGAAGTCAAAGAAAAAAGAAATCTGTTCCACACACCAGATTCCATTCTTATTTTTAATAAATCAGAATTTCAAAATTTTTTATGCTGGTGTGATTGAGCCCCAGTGAAACTGATACAGAAAATGCAGAATTACAATTTATTTGGCCCTTTTCCTGAGTATCTTTGTCGGCCTGCATATGTGTTAAAGGAATCAGAGTAGAGTGAGGAACACCATTTTTGTACCTGACTTTGCTGCTGGGTGACCGTGGGCAAGTCACTTAACTCTCCTGGACCATAGTATTTTCATAAGCAAAGACAGATGCCCAGTGAATAAAATATACAAATCAAAGTAAAAATCTGGAATGGATAAACAATTTCTCTGTGAAGTGAACATTATCTTAACGGTGCCACCCAAATATCTTTTGTTTGCCTAATGCTATAATTAGTGGGTGGAAAATCTCCAGTAAATTTTGTAAGATTGATAATTATTAGTCTTTCTCCTCAGATCAATAATGCTGGCAGATCTGAATGGCAGTGGCACATTTTGTTTGTGTGGTCAATTTGGCCTTTGCCATTGAACGCTAAAGTTACAATGTCAAACGACATCCTCTTCAAGATTCAAGCTCTCTCCTCTTCTTTAAGACTTTTCTCTGTAACATTTCTTAAGGACCATCTTTGGATTACTTATATACACAGCTGTTTTATGAGACTACGTTGGAGCTTATGACTCAGATTACTGTTACCAAAATGTTTGTGAAATCACTTCTTAAGTCATATATTTGCATCATGTACAACCTGTTTGACAATCAAAACATTATGCCCTTCAGCACTTGGCTGGTCATTATAGTAAGTTTTCCAGTCGAGCGTTCCAACCTAATGTAATTGGGCAGCAGACAGAAGGAGCACGTTATATTATTTTAACATAGAATTCCAAGTGCATTTCTCTTTTTGTAAGATTGAGGAGGACATCTGATATTCTGTAATAGACTCCGTGTGATCAATTAATAGCACAGAAAATTCTGGGACAGCTGAGGGTTAACCAAACCCAGCCGTGGTTGCTGTTGAGTGGAGGCCACGGGGGTGGAGGAATGGATTGGGCCAGGGCACAGACACAGCCGCTGAGGTGCTGAGCCATGGGCACCTCTCTCTCTCCATCATAGGCCCCTCCTGTTGCTGGCTCTCCTTTGCTCTTGGCTGACTTTTGAGGCCCATGTCAAATGGTACCTCTTTCATGAAGTCTTGACTGAGCCCTTCTGAGTTGACACAAACACCCCTTCCTTGGAGTCTTCTCAGCATTTTATGTGTACTTCCTCACTGCTCAGTCATCATTTGTTTTTTACTGCCCCTACTGGTCTATAACCTTCTTGGGGGTAAGAACAGTGTCTTGCTCACCTTGGATTTGTCACAGGAAAGAGGATGTGTCTTCATTAGGATGTGATTAGCCATGTCTTAATGAAATGTTACATGTTCTTTTTCAAAGGACATGTCTGGGCCTAGCCAGTGACTTCCTGGGTCAACGGTTTGATTCAAAGTTTCAGGTTTGCTTTAATGATTTGTCTCTCACAAGGTTACCAGGCATCTATTGCTAAGGTGCTGTGTGTGGGATTTGAACCCTTATGCGATCGTCCTCGCCCTCTCGGAGTTGACAACACGTCAGGGCAAATAAGACTAATATATGATAAAAACGACGATGTAAGTACATTCTAAATGCAATGCCGGCTGAGTGAAATGGTCAACAGAGACCATAGAAATGTAACATTATTGATGGCATGCTAAGTATTCTTAAACACTATAGTGTCTATAACAATTCTGATTTAATCAAAACATGCAGCTCAATGTGCATGTCTGGGTGTGTGTCCATCCATTTCAAATGTTTCTCCAGTGGCCATAATGTCCCAGCGAAACCTGGACTGTGCATCCATATTCTCACGGATCCTCTTCAGGGGACACGCTGTGAGGTGACAGAGGGAATCTTGGGAGTTGGCTTGTCAGGGAAGCTGCATGGCAACACAGTTAGGCAGCCGGCTGAGGTTCATTGTGCAATCATGGCATCCCGGAAGCCTTTGAACTACTCTGAGATTCAGCCACAACCCCGTCAAAATGTGACTGTGCGCCATAGGCCCCACTTCCCACCTGACCGCCAAAGTCCCAGGCATGTTTGCGCCCCATGCTCTGCTTTGCAGATATTCCAAAACTAATATCGGGTAAATAGGTTGGCTTTTAGAAACCCGTGTTTTGAAGTACAAAGCCTGCATCTCGGAAGCAAATTTAGAACTTGGAAAAAGTTCTCGGGTATTTTCAGCTTCCATTCTCTGCAGCCAACCCCGGGGGAGGAATAATGTAAAAGAATCTCAAAGAAATGAAAGCACAAGACACCCCTTTACTTTGACACAAGAGGACCATAAGTATTTATTTTGAAAAGTAATGATAAGGCTCTGTATTTTTATGGACGATAATGGTTCTCTTCTAGATGACTTTATTTTTAAAAAGTTGTGAAGAGGGAGGGCACTCTCATGGGAGTTAAACAACAACAACCAAAAAAAAAAAAAACCATCAAAAACCAAGAGTATTTTTTCTGAACAGAAGTCTCAAGAAAACAGCCACATTTTCTTTTGTATCCCAGACTTTTGCTGTCATCCTTTTAAAACCCCACTCAAAATGAAGGCTAGTGGGTTTCATACAGAAAGCCATTTGCTATTGGGGACAGTTTGCCAGATAAGAAAGTGCGGTTTGTGGTCTTGGACGGGCAGGTTGGCTCGCTTGTGCCCCGGCACAACCTCTCATGGATTCCGAGGGCTGTTTACTAGGCCCTTGTGTCTGAAAAGTGAGGACCCTGTCCCTCCATTGTAAGGACATGCTAGGTTCAGATGGCCATGCAGGTGTGGGCTCCTGGCCCTGCTTAAAGGAAAAACCTATGTCTATTCTAGAGAATGTTGAGTGAATAGTACAAGGCTCCCCTACGTGGTGACTTTCTCTCTGCCCACCCTCTTGGCTCACACCGATGGCAAGTTACAATTGGACTATGAGGCTGGATATATTGTGTAGTCTGGAGGGGAAGATGCCAAAAGAAAAACTCTGCTGGGTCAAGCGTGTGTGTCCTGCGTTCAGTTCTAGTCCTGTAAACAAACACAGCTGTTGAGCGAAGGCTCTGTCCTCAGAAATGGTGAAACAAACCACAGTGCCCTGCCAGAGAGCCCACAGCAGGGGAGAGAAGTGATGTGTCAGGGCCCTGGGGGAGCAGGTGGTCCTCAGCAGGGCCGGGACGGGGTATCTGCTGTGTATTCCAGGATAAGCTGGGTGTGAGGAGAGACCGTTCTGTGTTTTCAGCTAAGACGGTTAAAGTATTCAGAACGATTAGTGTGGGAAGGCTTTGGGGGAAAAGGGAGTCTGAAATTTCATCCGCTTTACTCAGATTTAACCTCTGTTTAATATACAAGCCCTTGGATGTCCTTTCCTGGGGGTGATGGAAGGGAGATTTTATCTTTCTCCACTTATTCTTGTTTAAAATAATCTGCGACTCTGAGAAAAAGACATCAGAAATTCGTGGCCCCAGCAGCCTACATTTGTAAGTTATTCCCACTAGAAGTAAGTCTTGGACCACACTCCTGTTTCTTTGTTCTTGACTGTCCAAATGTAGGCTCACGGTGTGCACTCTATAATCTGCAGTGTGCACTGTTATGATGGGCCCTCCTTGGTGTGTCACCTTATGGAGGAGGTCAGATTTCTGCATCGGGGTGAACTCGGGGTCTGGTTACCCACCACTGGAGCAGTAGGGAAGAGTGAAGCCAGGAGGCGTTCAGTTAGTGCATGGAGGTTGTGTCATCTTGGCCATTGACGGCTTGCGGGGTTCTATACATACCCTCATTTATTTAATAGACATTTGTTAAATACTTCCTGCGTGCAGATAATGAGTTGACTTCAAGACCAAGTCTTCTCTTGGTAGTGGTAGACTTGTGGGAAGTTAGAATTTTGTCTCATTCCCCATTGGTCTGCCCCTCCCCTTCCTCCCTGCAATACCGATTTTTCAATGAGTTGCTATTCTAAGTTCTCAGTTTTTTTTTTAATGTTTGTTTATTTTTGAGAGAGAGAGAGAGGAGAGAGACAGGGGAGAGCATGAGCCAGGCAGGGGCAGAGAGAGGGAGAGAGAAAATCCCAGGCTGACTCCACACTGTCAGCGCAGACCCCAATGCAGGGGCTCGAACTCACGAATTGCGAGATCACTACCTGAGCCAAAGTCAGACACTCAACTGACTGAGCTACCCAGTTGCCCCCCAGCTCTTGGTTTTAAAGAGGGATCATAGATGGAACTTTGAAAATGTTTGACTTGAATAACTTGAGTCCCCTCCAGAATGCAAATCCAGTCATATTCCTTAATGGATCCCTGGATTTGTTAAGACGGATCCCATGGTGTTTCATGACTGGTTTTGTGGACATCAGCATGGAGCACACACTGCCGTCGTCAGTGGGACCGAAGGAGGAAGAATGTGCTCCAAGGACTATGGGTGGCTCTCTTAACCCCCGGCTCCACCTTCATGAGGAAGGTTTGGTCAAATGCGCATGTGCACACATGCACACACACACTGCCCTATTTCACTCTCACTGGTATGTAGCTTATTCCGTTTCATTATAAATCTGTCCTCCTGACAAATGGTGGCTGATAAAATGTTCCTGGAATGGGCCAGCCTTGAGACTTTAAAGCCTCAAATTTCCCCATGATTGTTTTCTCCATCTCCTTCTTGATTGGTTAGGGTAGTTGGTTGGCACAGGGATGCTGGGGTTGGGGATATATTTCTCAAAAAGTCCACACTAGTTTTTCCACAATGGGGAAACCCCATTTCATTCAACCATATCTATTATTTTTACCTCTTCTCAGGATTATAAGAAGGACAGGGAACAATAGCATCAACTCCCACCATTATAGGTTAAGAGGAAAAATAATCCCTCTTCTCTCCCCGAAACAAACAATGTGGCTAGTCAATCCTTGCTTGGTTTAGTTGGGTTAACTCTGTTCCATGATCTCACCTAACAGTGACAATGACATATAAGCGCATCAGAAGCACACATTAACCAGAGTGCATTCCTCACCTTGTTGGCATCAGCAACCCCCCCAAGGTGACAGACCCAGATTCCTGTTCTCTCATTAAGTCACTGACCTTCATTCAGTGCACTCTGGTGCAACGTGCTTCCTGTGTGTGCTGTAACAAATTACCGCAAGCTCTTTCTTTTGCAGTTCTGTAGATCAGAGGTTTAGTGTGGGTCTCCCTGGGTTAATTTCAAGTTGTTAGCCAGACAGTATTTGTTCAGGAGGCCTGAACAAACCTGTTTCCCTGCCCTTTTTAGCTTCTAGAGGCCTCCTGCATTCCTTGGTTCATCGCCCCTTCCTCTATGTTACACTACATCCAGCAGCGTGAGGTCTTTGTCTCATTTCCTCCCTCCCTCCCTCTTTCCCTATATGGGGCCCTTGAGGTTACATTGGACCCAGCTAGATAATCTGAGATTATCTCCCCATCTGAAAATCCTTAATCCTTAATCACACCTATGAAATCCCTTTGGCCATATAAAGTAACACATTCCCTGGTCCATGGGTTAGGATGTGAGCGGTTTTTTTTTTTTTTGGGGGGGGGGGGTACTGTTCTGACTGTTGGAGTAAGTTTGATGCCTTTGTGATGACATATTTTTTAAGTGGGAGATTCTTTGTGCACATAGTATGTACTTCTGGTGGGTCTTTTAGGCAGATGGAAGGAAGATCCTATGGAGAGTTTTGATGATTGCATCTCATTTGCAGGTTTTGAATGGTTTTGCAGTCCACTTTGATGATCTAAATAGATGATCAGAAATCATTAATTAGAAGGTATGTGATGACAGACTATTTCCTTGTGCCTAAATGTAGGGTTGCTGTTTTTAGGATAATGTGCACAATTAAATAAAACCAGTATATATTTTGATGGCATATTCTCTAGGCAGGAGACTTTGAAGCGTGATATGCATAAAGGTATTTTAGGTATCATTACTATCCTATTGGTGACCTTACTGTCCCATTTTGAAGACTTTAAAATATTTTATTTTGAGAGAGAGAGAGCATGAGCGGGTGAAGGGCAGAAAGAGAGGGAGACAGAGAATCCAAAGCAGACCCCACACTGTCAACATAGAGCCTGACCTGGGGTCCAAGCTCATGAACAACGAGATCATAACCTGAGCCAAAACCAAGAGTTGGATGCCTAACTGACTGAGCCACCCAGGTGCCCCTATGAGCCTCTTTTGAAACAGCAGTTATTTGTGAGCTGCCTGATCATCAGGGTAACCAGGGAGCTTTGTAAAGTGTAGTTTGGGGGCACCTGGGTGGCTCAATTGGTTGGGCGACCGACTTCAGGTCAGGTCATGATCTCGCGGTTTGTGAGTTTGAGCCCCGCATTGGGCTCTGTGCTGACAGCTCAGAGCCTGGAGCCTGCTTTGGATTCTGTGTCTCCCCCTCTCTCTACCCCTCCCCTGCTCATGCTCTGTGTCTCTCTGTCTCTCAATAATAAATAAATGTTAAAAAAAAAAGTGTAGAGTTCTGAGTCCCATCCTGGACATTCAGATTCAACAGGTAGGGGAGGGGGCAATGTCAGAAAACTCAGTTCTCAGCTGTTTTTCTCCCAGATACAAAGCTAATTACAAAGTAATTTTCTTTATTTGGTGGATGAAAGTTTAACAGCATATGGTAAATCTTTTGTACTTGACAGTCCTAATTATTTTAATTTCCTGATCTCATAGTTCTAACGTCCCAGCTATATCTGAGTCTGGTTCTGATACTTGCTCTTTCTCTTCAAATTGTGTTTTTTGTTTTGACCTTTTAGTATGCCTTGTAATTTTTTGTTGAAAGACAGACATAATGTACTGGATGAAAGGAACTTCAATAAACAAATCCTCAGTAAGGTGGTGGTGAGGTGATAGGGCAGGGACACCATGTTCTACGGTCCTATGACTAGGTCTTGGTCTTTTAGTGAGCTTGTGTCCCTGCGCTCTGAACTTCACTCGTGCTTCTCAACTTTTTCCCCTGGTGGGATATCATGGCCTGTGGGGACTGGAGTTGGTATTTCCTTTTCCCCAGGTTGGTTGGGCTCTACTGAAATAATGTGTCATGAGCACAGGCCCTAAGAAGAGAGTGTTCTAGGGGCATTGGGTGGCTCATTTGGTTCAGCATTGGGCTCTGTGCTGGGTGTGGAGTCTGCTTAAGATTCATCCTCTCTCTCTCTCTCTCTCTCTCTCTCTCTCTCTCTCTCTCTTCTCTCTCTCTCTCTCTCTCTCTCTCTCTTTTCCCCACCCCTTACCCTTTCCCCAGCCCCTCTCTCTCAAATGAAAAAAAAAAAAAAGAATAGAGGCTCTAGTGCATTTTAAAATACACTCATTTTAAAATGAGTACTTCCCTCTCCTCCTGTTGGAAGCATGAGGGGATTTTTCTCTGATCTTCATTGTGAGAACATGGTCAAGTAACTAAAGAATGTAAAACTTGCAAAAATATGAGGTTCCCCCGAACTTGTAAGTTCTCAGACTGGTCCACATGGAACTTCCAATGATCAGTTATTTACAGTTCAGGGTTCCCTTCCTGGGTCCTGGTTCCCCTGGAGTTTTCTGCTCCAGTAAATTGTGATTCACTGTATCTGCCTGTCTATGTCTCCAGTATCCTAGATGGTGGCTTGTCCTGTGACCTCACTTCACTGACAGACCTGAGAAGAGCTATTGATTTTCAGCTTGTTCAGCACTTTTTTTTTTTTTTTGAGAGGGGAGAGGGAGAGAAAGAGAGAGAGAGAGAGGACACAAATGGGGGAGGGGGAGAGAGAGGGAGAGGGAGAGGTGTCTTAAGCAGGTTCTATGCCCAGTGTGGAGCCCGACTCGGGGCTTGATCTCACAGCCATGAGATCATGACCTGAATGGAAATCAAGAGTTGGACGCTTAACCAACTGAGCCACCCAGGCGCCTCTCTGTTCAACTTTTTACTTGTTAGGATGGACTGGAGACTTACGAGAGCCTCACATGCCAAAGTGGAAACCGGAAGTGAAAAAATCATTCGTTTTACTTGCGTTTGGTGCCCTGCCTTTGTCCTAGCTGGGTGTCCTGGGTTTTTCCAGACACCCTGACCTCTGTACATCTGCTCCCCTAGGCTGTCTTGATGGTCTTGGCCACCTGTGCTGAACCTAGGTCTTCAGCCTCTGAGCAGCCTCACCTTGGTGTCCCTGTCGCATGTGTTCATTCCCATTGCCCCCCCACCCTAGCCCCATTCTTGCTGATCATCATGGCCCCTCTGGAAAGGCATCACCTTGTCACGCCTCTTCATGCTGCTCAGGGGCCTCTTTCATATTTCATCAGCCCTCCAGGATTGGCTACTTTTTTCTGTCTCATCATCTTGTGGTATAAAGGAATATTTCTCCCTTGAACTCCTGTTACACTTTATTTGTTCCTTTCCTGTTGAACTCATCACAGCTTATTATGCTCTGTTGTATGTTATGGTCATTTGTGTCTTTTTCTCCACATTGTAAACTGTGCAGATTGGGCCTCATTCATCGCTTTTACCCCCCACTCCCAACCCAGCACCTGCATGGTAGGCAGTCAATAAATACGATAGAAATTTTATTGTACTGCCTAGTTAAAACAGTGCTAAAGGGATACACACATGTCCTCCCCAAACCAAACATAGTAAGTATGTAATGAGTTAGTATGGTAATGCAGATGGGAAACACAAAACCAAAGACAAACAGAGCACACAAATGTCCCAGGTAATTTCTGAACTAGAAGGGAGACTGGTTATAAATAAAGGGAACCAGGCTCACTGTTGGAAAGGACAAAGCAGAATTATGCTGACCAGCTCTTCATAGCCTACATTTGCCGAAATGATGAGCAACCTGAGAACTGCTTGAACCAGTGGTTCCTGAGCTATGTTATGCATTAGAACCACTTGGAGAGCTTTAGGGGCGCCTGGGTGGCTCGGTTGGTTAGGCATCTGACTTCGGCTCATGTCATGATCTCACAGTTTGTGAGTTAGAGCCTCACATCGGGCTCTGTGCTGACAGTGGGGAGTGTGCCTGGGATTTTCTCTCTCCCTCTTTCTGCCCCTCCCCTGCTCAGGCTTGGTGTCTGTCTGTCTGTCTGTCTGTCTCTCTCTCTCAAAAATAAACATTTAAAAAAAAACAACAACACTTGGAGAGCTTTAAAAAAAATCTGATGCCCAGATTACACTCCACCCTAATTCAATCATGTGTCTGGGGTAGAAGCTGGGCATCAAGCTCCCTTAGAGATACTCCAGCAGATACAGCAGAGTGTGAGGGCCATGGGCTTATGCATTGCATGTGTTGAGTTGGGGTCAAGTTCAGGACAGGTGTATGATCTTCACATTCCTGTTGCCATGACCTCTAGAGGATTTTTGGGTTTCTGCATTTTTTGGCCTTTGAATTAAAAACCTGAAGACTTACTTGGTAGGGTCACAGAGAGATCAAGCATGTGAAAATACTTAAGGTAGTTGCGTATAGAGTCATGGAATGTCAGGAAAAAAAACATATTTGGAAAAGTATTATAATTTGTGAACTGTAATTTACATTTATTTAAGATCAAACAAGGGAAGAAACAATGTAAAGAGGTTGATTTTCTTGGATTTTGGGGGTAGACCACCATGCCATCTGCAAATAAAGATAAATTTGTATTTTTCTTTCTAGTATCAGTAACTGTCTTGTCCTGTTCTTTCGTTGTCTAGGACTTTAAGAAATATTTTATTAAAAAAATCTATAATAGCAACTGTGGGCTCCTTCAAAGTAGTGATTTATGCAAACAGATTTTCTAATGTTGAATCATTCTTGCATCCTGGAATAAACCTTTTATAATATAATTATTCTAATAAACTATTTTAGGGTCTTTGGATATAATCAGATGAAATTGCTATGCATTTCCATTTTTGTTGTTTTCTGTCATTGTCCTGTTTTGGTATCTGGATTATATAGCCACTTCCAGTGTGAATGTAAAGAATGAGCTGGAAGCCTTCTGCCTTATTTAAAAAAATGCATGGAACAGTTTAAATGATACAGTATAAAACATTTAAAATAAAAAATAAGCCACATCCTGTTTTTAAGTGGTTGAACATACTTTCAAGTGAATTGATATCTAAGTGCTTATTCAGTGATGTGTGTATAGCTTACATCATTGTTAAATGCTAGGTCCTGGTGATTTGGTTCAAATAATAGTGAAAAGAAATGATCCCATAAGGAATGACAGAAACCACATGTAACAATTGGTTCTCTTCTCTCTGGGCCTGGGGCCCACTAAGGATCGAGTATCTGCAGAACTGGGAATTTTTTCCCCCCGTTTTGTCTGTCATTGGAGTCCTGGACTTAGATTGGGATTGGAACAAAACCTCAGAGGGAGAGACTGGGTTTATGGATATAAAGAGGTATACTTAGAGTCATTCTTAACTTCCCTGTTGATTTTCCAATATTGTCCACACCCTTTCTGAAAAGTGCACCTTATTTTCTGAACCTCCCTGAGTACATACATCACCCAAGGTGCTTGTAAACATGCAAATTCCTGGGCTCTGTCCCAGATTTATTAACTCGGAAATCCTAGGGAGGGGACCCAGGGAATCTGTATGTTCACCTATTATCCCAGGTAATCTCCGTTGTTAGGAAAGCTCGAGAAGCAACCTAGGTGGAAATAGATTAAAATTCATCATACCAGTGGTTCTCAGTCTTGACTGCTCATTAGAATCAAGTGGGGGACTTTAAAGATCCTGATGCCCAGGCCTCACTCACCAAGTGACTGACTGCATTATTGGAAATAGGTCTTGGACAGCAGTATTTTTCAAATGTTCAGTGGGAGACTTTGACCTGCAGCATTCTTTTTTTAAGAAAATTTTTTTAATGTTTATTTATTTTTGAGAGACAAAGCACAGGAGGAGCAGAGAGAGAGGGAGACAGAGAATCCAACGCAGGCTCCATGTTGTCAGCGCAAAGCTCGATGTGGGGCTCGAACCCACAAACCGTGAGATCACCACCTGAGTCTAAGTCAGCTGACTGAGCCACCCAGGTGCCCCTGACCTTCAGCATTCTTGAGAACTGAAGGGAATTCTTTGGAGATCATTGTTGATTCCTTGTCTCGTTGGAAAACCAAGACTGGGTCTAACTGGGTAGATTCTTTGTCTTTGCGAAACAGGAAGGAGGCTGAGACCCTCTTTCTGCTCTAATATTTATTGTTTTCCCTTTTTCTTCATCTTCAATGTAATTCTTTTTAAAAATCACTCTGGTCAACCAAGTTAGAGCTCTGTAGAAAAGTAGAGGTATACCAGACACCCAGTAAATGTTCATTCGATGAATGTTCTTGACTGTTGGTCTAATCCAGATGTCTCCTGGGAGCACCCTGCTCCTTCCGCTGTAGACCTGACTGCCTTGAGTCTCCACTGTGCCCTTTTCAAACCTTCTGCTGCCTTTGCGTTTGTGTGGTTGTGTTGGCGGCAGCCCCTGGGTGTCTGCTTGTGTGCCTAAGAGGTTCATGTTCTACACGGATTTGACCTATTGGTGAAATCATCCCTCCCTCGTAAGTATGGCATTATTATGTAAGGTGGTTGCTCTCATTATCCCCATTTTCAGGTGAGGAAGCTGAGGCAGAGAGGTTATGTAGCTCATTCTGAGATTATGCAGTTAAGTGGGAGGTGGAGCCAGACGTTGGGCTTGGGCATCCTAGCCCCAGAGTTTGTGTTTTGATGCTTTTTATGGTCCTGCAGTCTTGCCCCTCAGTAGATTTTCTGGAAGCCTTTGGTCAGGGGGCTGAGAGGCTGTCATAGGGAGTGGAAATGGCCTAGCAGGCTGCACTGTGGAAACCTGAAACTGCATATAGGTCATTGCTTCTGTTAGAAATCTGTTCAGCTCTCACTAAAAGGGACTTGTCACCTGGGCTGCATCCTTGACCTTGTCAGCCTTAGTAACCCCCTTCCCATCTTCCCGCCTCAGGATCACTCCTGGGAATCCCACAGTCTTCTTCCTCTATTTTCTAGAGCACTTCCGCTCTCACCTGGCATAAACAAATGCATCTGGGTCCTAAACCAACAGAGAGGCTTCCAGTTAACAGAGACACCCTCCATTTTATTGTCATTATTCCTAGCAAGGGTGTGTTCCCGTGCTGTCTCATGGGCAGAATCACACCTATCAGGGATTCTTCTCCTTGGTCAAACAGAGCCTGTCCCACAGTTGTAAAGTCTCACGGCCCATTCTGCCAGTAACGAATTTATTGATTTATGACAAGATTATAACTTACTGGGAAGGCCAGACAAATGTAGTCAGATGGAGGAGGGTTGTCTCCCTGAGGGTGGGGGCTGGGGCAAGCCTGATTTCAAACGTGATGCCAGTTTATTGATTTACAGTGAGAATAAGTGCCAACAGGACTAAGCACTTGTATCCTCCTGCCAGAATGCTCTCTCCTGGAGGGCTGATGCCATAGGAGTCAAATTGTCACGAGGAGGTGGGGAGGCAAAACAGGAACTCAAGTGCAAGAGTTAATTAGGCTTGTAAAATGGGGATTCTTCTCTAAATTCCCAGGGGGTGGGCTCCCCTAACTCTGGACAGTGCTTGGGTGGAAACTGTGTCTTTTTTCTTTTAACGTTTATTCATTTTCAGAGAGAGAGAGAGAGAGAGAGAGAGAGAGAGAGAGAGAGAGGTTCCAAAGCAGACTCCAGGTTGTGAGCTGTCAGCACAGAGCCTGACACAGGCGTTGAACCCATGAACTTGAGATTATGACCTGAGCCAAAGTGGGATGCTTAACCAACTAAGCCACCCAGGCGTCCCTAGAACCTGTGTGTCTTAATCTTTGGATGCCCTCATTTCCTAAGATCCAGGGACCAACAGGTGACAGGCACCTCCTATGCCCACTGCTGATTAACACATTCTTACATTCTTTCTTTAGGTATTTTATAGAACATTTGATCTGATTACTCTCATGCCTTGCAAGCCTGGGAACCAATCCTTCTCCTTCTGGTGGCTTAATTGGATTCACTATGGGTTCATTTTTAAAATTTCATTTTCCAAGGGCAATTCTCTCTCTCTCTCTCTCTCTCTCTCTCTCTCCCCCTCCCCCTCCCCCTCCCCCTCTCCCTCTCCCCTCCCTCTCTTTTCAGATTCTTGGAGGGGATTTTCTCACTGTAGCCCCTATATGCTGTTCACAGTTAGGAAAATGACAAAAGAAGCATACTTAGAAGAATCTAGATTCTGTTTTTATAGAATTTCTTCCCAACTAATGCCTGATACTGTTCTAGCGGTTTCCACTTGCACCTGCTCTCAAGGGGCGCACATAAAATCCCAGCATAAACCTTCCTCTGCCCTCTGTCTCCATTTACGTGCATGTGTACAGCCCAACAGACCCAGTTTTACTGTTGATCATGGCATTTTTGGCAAAGCCAGATGACCTCCATATTCCAGAGGGAACTAGGGAAGGAATGGGAGAACAGAGAACATCTGCTATTAATTGTGTTCATTCATCACAAAGAATTTTCCTAGTGAATGTGCTTGGGCAGGGTTCTAGGGAGTGACAGGAAAGCAGAGATGACTGTGGAGAGGATCATACAGAACAGATCAAGGAACAGGGAAAGGATGGGCAAGCCAAACTTCGGTCCAGGCCTACATGGTGCATAAGCATAGGCTCACAATGAATGTGCAGGTCATGTACATGTATTCAGTATCGTGTACTGTGTTCTGTGCTATAATATGTATGTGCACGTGTAGACGTTCAAAAGAGCGTCCTGAAGCCAAAGCTTTTAAAAGGAATAGGGATAGAGGCACCTGGGTGGCTCAGTTAAGGGTACGACTGTGGCTCAGGTTATGATCTCCCAGTTGGTGAGTTCGAGCCCTGCATCGGGCTTTCTGCTGTCAGCACAGAGGCCACTTCAGATCTTCTGTCTCCCTCTCTCTCTATCCCTACCCCACTCGCACTTCTCTCTCTCTCTCAAAAATAAATAAACATTAAAAAAATAATAAAAAATAGGAATAGAGAGAAATGTGAACATTGGGTAAAACTAGTATGTGCAGGTGACTTTTCCTGAAGCAACCAAGGAGATTTGGTATGTCCATGTGTTTGCCATCTGACTTTGGTTTTCACAGATGGCTTAGAGTTAATGGGACACATCCCCTCCCTCCATTTCTTTCTCCTGGGAGAGACCCTTTTCTTGAGCCTATTTGGAATTTGGGGGGATAATGACATGTTAACCAGTTTGTCATGATTTCTTGGGGATGTATCAAAAGGCCAGAAGCCACCAGTGCCTTTAACCATCACCCCTGTTATTTTCAGAGGGGCCTACCTCATTCCAGCCTTGCTGGCCCAAAGGAGAGCCAGTTTTGAGACGAGCCGGTGAGTGGACATTGATTTGTGGTGGAGCCTGGATTTGGCCCACGGGGTGTCACACACGGTGCACAGTCCACTCCAGGACTTAGGTGGCTCCCTCAAGGCTGTGGCGGAGATAAGTCTCGGCGTGCCAGTCCCCGTCCGCATGCTTTCCTTTGCACCCAAGAAAGCTCCTCAAAGTGCAAGGAGGTGAGCGAGACTGGGGATAGCCTCATTCATCTAATTTATGAAAAATGTGAATCTTTTGCAGACTCCAGTGTCTTATTACATCTGGTTATGACTCACCGTGGTTGAAAACCACCGGTCTCAAAAGGGGCCCGGGAAGGGGTGGCAGACTGGGATGTTGCTTGGTGGCAGACAGTCAGCGGATGTCCAGAGAGGTGGGCAGCCGATGGCAAGTGTGCACTGGTCATCCCCAAGCACGTGGGGGCGGAAAGGTGAGGCAGAAGCAAGAGGCATGAGCACAGCCCAGTCAAAGAACAAAGGATGGGTTGTGTACTTTTGCGGACCTGGTTCACCAGGCTCCTTAAGCTGTCTTGCTGCATTTCTTTGAACATCCCTGGCAGCTCTAGACTCCTCCTCTTACATCTTGGAAAACTAGTGCTCACTGTGTTGCAGTACCTCATCCAGGTTCACTCGGCTCTCAGTGACAGAGCTGGGATTTAAACCCATTTCTTTGGTGGCCATCACATTTTAGCTGCCCCACTTACCTGTGACACGTGCTAGGGGCCCAGCTCAAGTGAATGCGGCCTCGGAAGAGCACTTCTCAGGATTCCTGGAAGGGGAGAAGAGGGCAGGATCCCAGCTTCAAAAGCAGTATCCAGGAGGGAGCTGGGCACAGAGAGCTTAACCGAGAGAAATTGCTAGCATTGGTCGTCAGGCTTCGCCTGGGCAGAAAGCGGCATAGGCTGAGGCAGGTGGGCATCCCATGATTTGGTTCCCAGCTGACTACAGCAAGGCCACTGTGTGCCTGTTGGGGTTTTGTTTGTTTAGGCTGTACATTAATTACATCCCCAGGATTTGTCTTATAAGTGAAGTTTGTACTTTTTGGCCCCCTCCACCCTCTCTCTACCCTCCACCCCTTCCCGTCTCTGGCAACCACCAATTTCTTCTCTGTGTCTATGCATTCAATTCTGTTTTTGTTTTTAGATTCCACATATAAGTGAGATCGTACAGTATTTGTATTTTTCTGACTTATTTCACTTAGCATAATGCCCTTACGGTCCATCCATGTTGTCACAAATGGCAGGATTTCATTCTTTTTATGATCGATATATATCTTATTTATTGATATGTATCTTATTTATCCATTCATTCATCGATAGGCTCTTTCCATGTCCCGACTACTGTAAGTAATGTACAATGAACATGGGGGCGCAGTTACCTTTTTGAGTTCGTGTTTTTGTTTCCTTCAGATGGCTACCCAGAGGTACGATTGCTGGATCCTATGGTCATTTCTCTTTTAACTTTTTGAGGAACCTCCATACTGTTTCCCACAGTGGCTGCACCAATGTACATTCCCACCAACACTGCACAAAGTTTCCCTCTTCTCCACATCCTCGCCAACACTTGGCCATTTCTGGTCTTTTGGATACTAGCCATTCTGACAGGTGTGAGGTGGTGTCACGGTGGTTTTGGTTTGTGTTCCCCCGAGGATTAGTGACACTGAGCACCTTTCCATGTGTCTGCTGGCCATCTCGGTCTCCTTTGGAACCTGTTCTTTGGGATATACTGTTTTTGTGGAGGTTTGGCTAACCTGGAAGAGGGCTCAGGCTTCAGCTTGGGGTGCTCTAGAAAGAGGTGGCTCAGAGTGAAGATGAACTCCCGCTCCTCCACCCCAAGCCTGGCTGAGGCATTTGCTCTGTGGAAGGAGGACTTTCTCTGCCTGGTGGGTGTGGGGCGTACCATGGTTTTGCCTGTAAACTTCTCCATCTCCCTTCTAGTGTGCCTTGTTGTGCTGCAGAGGCCAGGAGACCCAGTGCAACCAGTTCCCCCAGTCAGATATGCTGTGGAACCAACTTGAGGGGTGAGGGGCAGGGCCTGAGGCCCCCACTTGCTGGTTGGTGCAGATCTCGCAAGCCTAGCACACCTCTGGAACAGCTTCCTGTTTCCCTGGGGGTGGCTGAGAGGGTGGATGGTGTCAGGGCCAGCTGGGAGCAGTGGCTTTCTGACTGTGCTGCTGAGGGCCCCCCTGGCGGGCCAGTTCTGGGGTGTTGTTCTAGGACTCATTCCTGGAGGCCCAGCCCAGGGCCTGTGCCGCCAGCTCCTTCACAAATTCATAAACACCTAATTGCCTAAGTTAAGATACTTTCTGCTTCAAGTTGCTCAGTTGTATTGTGTTACCTGCACCCTGACTGTACAGATGAGTCACTACATGGTGGGACCCAAATACTTTCCAGCTTGGATTGCCAAGCAAGCACAGCTTCGCGCTCATGTGCTGATTTCCACCTCTGCGGCTCCTCTCCTCCCCTCCTTTCTTCCTGCCTTCTTTCTTTGTGTGTGTGTGTGTGTGTGTGTGTGTGTGTGTGTGTGTGTATACATACATATATGTATATATATAAAAACATATATATATAAATATATATAAATATAAACATATATATATATATATATAAATTTTTTTAAACAAACTTTCTACTTTGGAATAAGCTTAGACTTTTGGAAAAGCTGTGAAGTCGCGTCTGTCCAATGGTGTTTGAACTAATTAGATGAAAGAATTTCAGGCATTATGCATGTTTTGCAACAGCAAAAGCCGAAGCTTAGACCTTCTTTCTCCATCTCTCCAACCAAAAGAAAAGCATTTCCAAAGTATTGGGAAAGGAAATAAAATCCATTTAAGGAACCTGGGTTTGGCATCTTATCATGCATATGCTGTGTGATGAGCATATAGACATAGCAAGGATGGGCTCCTTAGATTATGTTCCTGCCACCTTGCCTCCCCTAGACCCTGCTCGTGACACTGCTCTCAGTAACAACATGGTTTTGTAATAATTTTCTATGCAGCCATGGATGAATTAGGTCCTGCTGTTATCATTTAGCAACAGTGGATCGGATGTCCCGATAGAGATGAAAAACTGCCACAGGACGTGGAAAACCAGTAACCGTGTGTGTTGTGCCTGGGTGGATTGCACTCGGGTTCTGCTGCTGTTCTGTTCTGGATACTCTGACAACTTGAAAGAATGTAAGCAGATGTTTCCAAGAATTTCTTAAAACAATTTCAAAACATTTGTGTTAAAAGCGTCAGCGACAGGTTTAAGGATTGAGCAAGTCCCAAGCAGGGTGGTGGTGTAGGAAACACCCTGAACAGGGAACCAGAAGAGTTGGACTTCAGTCCTGGCTCTGAAATCTTCAACTTTCGGTGAGTTGCTTAACGACTCCTGGCCTCGGTTTTCTCGTTTGTAGAACGATAGGAATTGAATGGGTAATTCTGGAGTCCTGGCTTTCAGTGTTTCAATCTGTGATTTATTACTGGCCCTCGTAGCTGCCACCCTAATAGCATTGGTGACCTTATTTATTCCTGGACAGCGAGGTGCAGCTCCATTACACGCAGTAGGTGCATGTCCCCCTGTGCCCAACGAGCTCAGATTGTTCTGATTCTGGCGACAAGAAGGGTCCTCTCTTAGAGGTGTTTAAATTGGCCTGAATCCACTGTGTTGCCCTCACAATACCTTGCAGACTGTAGCCCTGTGCGCTCCCCAGATCTGAGGAGGCTGTTCGTTACTCCTTATTGTCATGAACCGGGGCTGAGTCACAGGAAATTTCCCCTATTTCAGGTGCTGCTTTGAACTTTCATTCATTCATTTACATATTCGACAGAAATTGATTAAGTGCTTTTTGAAACTATCTGTTGCTGGGGCTCCTGGGTGGCTCAGTTGGTTGAGCATCCGACTCTTGATTTCATTTCAGGTCATGGTTTATGAGATCGAGCCCCGCATTGGGGCTCTGTACTGACAGCATGGAGCCTGCTTAGGGTTCTCCATGGCCCCCCACCCCGCAGCACGTCCTCCCCAATTTGTGTGTGTGCTCTCTCTCTAAATAAAGTTAAAAATAAATCTGTTGCTAATATTCCCCCCCTTTTGCTACTTGGCCATTATTTTAATGTTTTTTAAATTCCAGTATAGTTACCGTTCAGTGTTATTTTAGTTTCAGGGGTACAGTGTAGTGATTCAACAATTCTATACATTCCTCAGTGCTCATCAAGATAAAGGTACTCTTAATTCCCTTCACCTGTTTCCCCCATCCACCTTCCTCTGGCGAACACCAGTTTGTTCTCTAGTTAAGAGTCTGTTTTGTTTCTCTTTTTTCCTTTGTTCACTCTGTTGCTTAAGTTCCACGTAAGAGAAATCATATGTAATTTTTTAAAATTTCTTTCATATTTATTTATTTTTTTTTAGAGAGGCAGAGTGCAAGCAGGGGAGGGGCAGAAAGAGAGGGAGACACAGAATCTGAAGCAGGCTCCAGGCTCTGAGCTGTCAGCACAGAGCCCGATGCGGGGCTCGAACCCACGAGCTGTGAGATCATGACCTGAGCCAAAGTTGGATGCTTAACCTACTGAGTCACCCAGGCACCCATAATTTTTACGTGCTAGGCACTATGCTAAGGGATACAGGATGGACAAACCCCTAGGCCAGAGGACAAGGTAGAGGATGAATAACAGCTCGGATCAGCAGGTACATCTTAATGGGATGTGGGTCAAGGATAAATTAGCCTGGATCCTCCAGGTGAGTTTAGATTCAATTGAAACCCAAGGGCAGCTGGAGGGAATTGAAGTAAGGAGGAGTGAGTCGAGCACTGTTGCAGCTTTAGTACCAAAGAGAGGGGCCAGGGATAATTAGAGGATGCCAAGTTCATACCAGTTTTCTCAGTAGGAGAAACTGCTTCCTCTTTATGGCCACCAGGGTGACTCAGGACAGAGTTACCTGGTGCCTGCATTACTAGGCTGGCAGGTGGAGAGAGAGGTGGTAATGTCTGGGCCCCGAACAGTTATTCCAGTTTGCCATTTTTAAAAATGTGTGCCGAAGAGCTCTGGTGGTGGTGTTGACGTATATTTTCTTTTTTAAAAAGGGATTCCAAACAGTTTAAAAGACTTATTTACTACAAGACTTAAAGTCTTTTCACATTAACATGCATTAACATGCTGTATATTTCTTTAAAAAAAAAATTATGGAGTCCCCCACCCCCACCCCCTGCCGCCTCCCTGGCTGCCCAGTGACACTAGCTCTAGGACTATAAAAACTAGAAGGAAGGAAGGAAGGAGCCAAGTGTGTCCAATTACTCTTAGAATTTGGGTGGGGGAGAGAAGCAGTGAGAAACATTGAATGTGTAATTCCAATTATAATATTTTGGAATGGTGGAGATTGAGAGTTTGTATTAGGGCTGTCCAGAGAAGCAGAGCCAATAGGGTGTGTGTATATATATAGAAAGGGATTTATTATAAGGAGTTGGCTTGTGTGGTTATGGAGGCTGGCAGGTCTAAAATCTGTGGAGCCAATGTCCCAATTCAAGTCCAAAGGCTGGAAGCTGCTATAGAACCAGGAAGAGCCAATGTTCATTGGGCAGGAAGAGCTGGTGTTCCAGTTTGAGGGTATCAGGCAGGAGAATTCTCCCTTACTCCAGGGAGCATTAGCCTTCTTTTCTGTTTAGCCCTTCAACTGGTGAGTTGAGGCCCACCCACACATATTAGGGAGAGTAATCTGCTTTACTCAGTCTACCAATTTAAATGTTAACCTCATCCCAAAATTCTCTTATAGAAATACCCGGAATAATGTTGACCAAATATCTGGGCACCCCATGGCCCAAGCAAGTAGACACATTAAATTCACTATCACAGAACACATGTAGTCCAAAGAGAGTGACTGACCTAAGGTCCCACCACTGGCTAGTATCAGGAACTGGAATAGAGCCCACATCTTCCAGTCTAGGGTTCTTTCTACCTACCATAGGAGAACATATCTTTGGAGGTTTCCTAAGGATGTAGGAGATCAATACACCATGTTTTCCCAGACCCTCCATTCTCCTCAGTGATAAATACCATAGGACATTATTTCTTTATCAGAATACACATGGATATATTGTGGAGCAGACTGGAAATTCACATGAATGTTTAAGATAAAAAGCACAAAATGTTAAAATGTGAGCTTAGCTAACTTGGAGATATCTGCATCATAAAACTTGTCTCTCCTCTGCTCCAAGCATGAAGTTGGTGGGAAATTTTTGAGAATCATGGAGCTGCTGAAGCAGCCTCAGTGGCTGTGGAGACCCCATTTGTATTCTAGAAAGATCTGGAGTACCCACAGCCACCACCAAGAGCCTGTGATATTTTTTTCAAATTCCTTGCATGCTCTCAAAAAATTCTGCAAGTTTTGCTCACTGTCCATAACACATCTTGTTTATTTAAAAAATTTTGTTTAAGTTTATTTATTTTGAGGGAGAGAAAGAGCACAAGCCAAAGAAGGGCATAGAGAGAGAGGGGGGGAGAAAGAGAATCCTAGTCAGGTTCCATGCTGTCAGCATGGAGCCCAATGCAGGGCTCCATCCCACCAGCTGTGAGGTCATGATCTGAGCCCAAATCAAGAGTCAGATGCTTAACTGACTGAGCCACCCACGTGCCCCTTGTTTATTTTTAATGTAAAATGATGGTTTAAATTACATCCTGGTGAGTGAAGTTGACTTCTTAGGAAGATGAGCCCTTTATCCTATGAAATTGCTCACTTGTTGGCAGAAAGTCAAGGGACCTGGGGCTTATGTCCCCAGTTGGAGGAATGAGGCAAGCTCAGCCCTCCAATTCTGTCATCTTCCTACTTCTTTGCTTCCCAGTCAAGAGGACTTTCTCTGCTTGGCCTTCCAGGTGACATTAGCTTTCATTTGATGACTAGAGTGAAATTTGCTAATATTCTTCATTAATTCCAGTGACTTGGTTCAGTATTGATAATTTCTCCTCCATGATTCTAAAACTAAACATTTGGGGTAGCAAAGAAGGCATCATTCTCCATATCTCCTATGAAATTATATATATTTTTAGTAACTTCCTTTCCATTCTTTTTCCTCACATTAGGATGAAATAGCACTTCAAATATGAAACTTTCTATATTTTTCTTTAGTTTGAAAATTTTTAATTAAAACAATCAATGCCCTGGAGAACCTGGGTGGCTCAGTCGGTTAAGCATCTGACTTCGGGACTTCGGCTCAGGTCATGATCTCACAGTTTGTGAGTTTGAGCCTCACATCAGGCTCTGTGCCAACAGCTCAGAGTCTGGAGCCTGCTTTGAATTCTGTGTCTCCTTCTCTTTCACTAGGTCCTCCCCTGCTTGCGTTCATTCTTTCTCTCTCAGAAATAAATAAACGTTAAAAAAAAAAAAAAAAAAACAATGCCCCTAATTTGTTATGTAACCAAGGGCAGGAATAAAAAGGTTAAGTTTTACAGTGCTTGGAAATGAAAGGTTTTAATTTT
The DNA here is from genome assembly GCF_022079265.1 of Lynx rufus. NCBI lineage: Eukaryota > Metazoa > Chordata > Mammalia > Carnivora > Felidae > Lynx > Lynx rufus. Next base: position 125,736,714 of record NW_025814878.1, read on the forward strand.
GAGGAGTGGTTCCTCAAGTTGATGAAACAAAATTATGGGCTTAAAGAAGGAATTTAGTCATTGAGATAGTTGCCTAAGTTATATACGAAGACATTGGTAGAACTTCTCCCAATGCTCTTTTTTTTTATTTTTTATTTTTTATTTTTATTTTTTTCCCCATTTTGGCCCAAGAGCCTTAACTGTCTGGGACTGGATAGAACATTTAAAAGAGACTTTTATGGAGACTTTGATATAGTAAAAGAGAAATTAACAGAGAAAGTAACAAAGTTTGGTTTTCTGCTTTGCTTTTATAGCTTGCTTTCTTGGATCCAGGAAAAATGATGGTTCCCAAAGAGCCTCTTTTTAGTTAGCCAGGGAGTTCCCTGCCCATTCCCAGACTTTCAGGAGGAAGAACCTGACAGTGTCAGTCAAATATTTAGTCACTAGGGCTGTTTCCTCAGGGTGGTCTATTCGCCAAAATTGCTTATTTTTCATTCCCCGGCTTTACTGTTGGTCGTTGTCAAACTAAGAGTGTAAGTACAATGATTTATCAGTATTGTTTTTATTGATATGGGAAGCCACTCAGGACCATACTCTAGTTACTTTATGATGGAGGAGTGAAGAGAAGGGAAAGACATCTATAAAAAAATGAAGACCTCTAGTAGAGTGATAATCAAGTCCTTGCGATTTTAATCTGGCCACAACTTGAATATCTAGTCTCAGAGTTTTTCTTAATGTCAGGCACTCATGTTACTACAATATGAGGAGGTCATAACCAGAAACTATTTATGCTATGGAGCTAGGAATGGCTCCTTAGCATTCTTTTTTTTTTTTTAATGTTATTTAAATTTTAGTTAACATACACTACAGTATTGGTTTTGGAGTAGAAGTCAGTGATTCATCACTTACAGACAATACCCAGTGCTCATCATAGCAAGTGACCTCCTTTAATACCCCTCACCCATCCAGCCTGTCCCCCCCCACCTCCCATCAACCCTCAGTGTGTTCTCTCTCATTAAGAGTCTCTTGTCTCCTCTCTCCTCTTCCCCCATCCTTCCTAAATGTTCATCTGTTTTGTTTCTTAAATTCCACATTCTAAAGGACAGCCTCACCTTAGGGTTCTCGCATGGAAGTGGAGTGTTTCCTATGCCCCTGATCAAGGAAGGGTATCGTCCACCTGAGAAGGTTGTCCTCAGAATGGGCAGGCATCTTCTGCGTCAGGGTACCTGGCAAGGTGAAGGGGGACATAGGCGCTGGCTGAGTTGACCAGATCAAGTCTGAGTGCTTCCAGGTGCCCCTGGGTGCACTTGAGCTTCAGACTGTTAACACTTACCCTGCATGTACATTGTACAGAGACACACACACCTTTGCATGTGTACTTCAAATAGCCATCAGGTTAGGAGACAGTGGACTGGATGCATTTTGGCACATTGTGGTTTTAAAAAGTTATGCAAGTAATACATGAATACTTGCTTTATAAGAGCGCTTTCTTTAAAGCATACTAAAGCTGGCCCAGAGTGACTCTGTGTCAAATGGAATGCCCACTCTCTTGCTCTAGTACATGTACTGGAAAATGGAAGATACAGAATAAAGATAGGAAGTGCCTTGTTTCTTTGCAGACTTCTGTCACTTGCAGGTTTGGGAAGTGTTCGGCAGGAGAGAGAAGCTGGGAAGAGACAGTGGAAGTTAGGCCGATATTAAAATAAAACAAGCACACAAACCTAATGAAGACTGTATCTTTCTAGAATCATCATTTTTTTTTTTCTAATGCACAGGGAACAAAATGCTGAAAGTAAAGTATAAAACCCTAGTAAACACATGAGAACTACCAAATTAGTACTCTGTGCAAACATACCTTTATATTTAGAGCTGGAGCCACTCAGGGAGTGACCTTTTGGGAGGCCGCTTGCTTGCATAGCCGTGACTTCCAGCCTACCAAGCCTCTTCAGGGCCCCCGCCCGAGACGAGACTGTATACGTTAGTGTTTTCTTTGGCTTGCAGGGCGTTAGTGATAGCACTGCCCTTGTGTTTTCCCTCCTTCCCAAAAGGAGTGCTAAATAACTTTTCTATGAGGAACATTACCTGTTAGTTCAAAAGTCTGGTTACATGCTCGTATTCAGACATGCATCTCCTCGGAGCAAGCAGCTGTACCATTTGCAAAGTGTTTTAAATAACTGTTTGCTGACTGTCGGCTGACCTTCAGAGCACAGTATGGAACTTTGTCGGGAGAGGTGTGTCACAGAAGTCGTGACTTACCTTCTGGGTACCCTCATCTCAAAGCAGTGGGATACACAGGATAAATGTACACTATAGGGAAGTGTAACGTGAAAACACAAATGTTATTAACAGCCGGCATGTATTGAGTGCAATGCACCAAATGTTCTATTTTGTTCTTTCTTTCTTTATTAGAAAAAAATTTTTTTAATTGTTTGTTTATTTTTGAGAGAGAGAGAGAGACAGAGTGTGAGCAAGGGAGGTTCAGAGAGAGAGGGAGACACAGAATCCGAAGCAGGTTCCAGGCTCTGAGCTGTCAGCACAGAGCCTGACGCAGGGTTCAAGCCCACAAACCGTGAGATCATGACCTGAGCTGAAGCTTAACCAACTGAGCCACCCAGGCGCCTCATGTCCTCCCCATTTTTGAGATAAGGAGACAGAGGCTTTCAGTACCTCGCTCAGGGCTGCATAGCCAGCAACAGCAGGATTCAGTAAGCAGTCAGGTATGTCTCTCTCCAAACTCCGTCTCTTGACCCCTAGAGATATCTGCCTGTCTCTAAATGAGCAGACCTGGAGCTGCTCTCTAGACATTGTTTCTGTGGCTGTACAGTTGTAAGTTTCTTAACATGAGTGACAGAAAAAGCATGAGAGAAGTAGAGAAATTGGCACTGATGTTAAAGTCTTAGGATGTTAGACCTAGGAAAGAGTTTGAGATGATTTGCTTTAACCCTCTATGCTTTGCTGGAGTCTGGTCTTATGAAGCAACTTCCCAGATTCACTGAGTCAGGGGCAGAACTTGTTTTTCGGTGTGGGACGTGAGGAGGGCACACTGTCTGTGGTTTCTGTTCTCCCCGACATTCATTTGGTATCCAGTCATCTTGCCTCATGGATTATCTTCTCTATTCATGCCTGCCTTCTCCAACAAGGTCATAAACATTCCGAGGGCAGGTACTGTGCAACTTTTTTGTTTTCCCCTAAGCTCATAGACAAGTGCCTCAAACATGTAGGTATTCAAGGATTTCTGATTTCATGTCACGTTAGGCATGCCACACAACTCTGCTTCTTGGGGAGTAGTAATTCATGCCTCGGGGGTTGCCGGGCGGATTGTCTTGGCAATTTCTGAACCCCTGTGGATCTCCCCACGGAGTGGATCAAGAGGACCCAAGCACTTTCCCTAAGACCCAGGTTACAGCCCTGCAGGTGTTTGTGGTGGCTGCCCAAGTAACCTGATACTGTGTGGCCTCCACGTGCCAAGTTACCATGGTGCCCCCTGGGGGACTCTCAAGTTACTGCCTCCACTCCTCACCGGGGTGGGTTTACTCTCTAATGAGCTTTTAATGTGCAAATTGTGTACTTAACAACAATGCTGAGAAAAACGTTACTACTCTCGCAGAGAGCTCTACGTTTCCCACAGGGCTCTCAGCTGCAGTACCTCTATCCGCATTGCATCCTTGTGAGCCCACCCTCCCCATCGTACGGTCAGGGGCACCAAAGTGGAGAAGGACACTTAAATAGCAGAGAGATGCCATCTGAGGTCAAGAAGGGATTGATGAGAAAACAGCTCTCTCTGGTACCTCGTTGGTGCTCGCGGTGTCTTTTTGTGGTGTCTGGTGAGAGTGTTTGGGTGCGTTATGGTCTTTCCGCCCTGAAACCACAGGCTGCCTTTGGGCAACCAATTTGCTTCTCTGGTTCACCTCATTCCACCTTACTTCATAGGCTGTTTGTGGTTGTGTGTGTGTGTGTGTGTGTGTGTGTGTGTGTGTGTGTGTGTGAGAGAGAGAGAGAGAGAGAGAGAGAGAGAGAGAGAATTAAGTAGAATCTAGATAGTGCACACACCCAGTAATTTATTTCTGTGCTCCTTCTACTTGGCTAATTTGTTATGACTTATTCTGGGGAATCAAGATCTTCTCAATCCTTGAGTTTCTGTGACCAATTCAATCTCATATCTGGTGTGTGTTGCTGGTACCAGACTGTTAGCCCACCGCGGTAGTGTTTTTAGTGTTTTTTATTTTTTATTTATTTTTAAAATTTTTTTTTAACATTTATTTATTTTTGAGACAGAGAGAGACAGAGCATGAATGGGGGAGGGTCAGAGAGAGGGAGACACAGAATCTGAAGCAGGCTCCAGACTCTGAGCTGTTAGCACAGAGCCCGACGCGGGGCTCGAACCCATGGACCTCGAGATCATGACCTGAGCCAAAGTCGGACGCTCAACCCACTGAGCCACCCAGGCGCCCCTTTAGTGTTTTTTAAAAAGTCAAGGAATACCCTTCAAAGTCTTCGTTTTCCTTAATCCTTGAATTAGCCTAAAGCCCTTTTTTAATATCCCAAACAGCTTCTACTTAGTAAGTGATCAATAAATATCTGTTAAATGCGAGACTATATCGTTAACCTGTATCTCATAGCAACTTTCTCATCCAAACAGTGTAATGCACTATGGGACTATTTTTATTTGCCCTAACACTGTCATGAAAGCTACTTCCACTGCATCTTCTGGCCCCTTCTCATTGGATGCTTAGCATTCAAGAGTCAAGAGAGTATTTGCAGTCTATTTAGTTCTCACCAAATTCCTTATTACCACTTTATAGATGAGGAAACTGAGGCACAGAAGGATTAACATGCTGAAGTTCACATAGCCGATAAGTGCAAAAACCCACGCTCCTTCATACGTGTCACGTGGCTGTTTCTGCCATGCTCAAGTCATGCCCCGTGGTGATGTGGACAAAGACTCTGTTAGTCCGTTTTTACTGTATTTGTATGGATTCAGGCTCAACAACTGCACAGCGAGCATTTGCTGTGGGAGGTGGTGTGGTGTAGCGGAAAGAACATGACCTTTAGCATTTGATAGGTTTTCCTCTGAATCAGACTTCTGTCACCAGCTGAATTAGCATGTTATTTAAGTGAGTCTCTCATTCATTTGTTCATTTAACAATTGTGTATCGAGTGCTAAGAACTGTGCCCGGGGATGCAGTTAAATAAAAAAAAAAAAAAAAAAAAAAAAAAAAAAAAACCAGACATATCAACCAAGTAATTTTAGTACTGAGTATAATGTCATATTGAAGTTAAGTGCTCCGAAAGAGCAAAAGCTATCAAGCAAGGCTGGGCACTCTGGGATCCTATCCTGGAATAAATGGCACCTGGCTGAAGGCTTTGTCAGCAGAAGATGTAGAACTTGGGTGGAACCGAAAGGTGGGGTGGTAAGTACAAAGTCTTGCAGGCTGTATCTGGGGTTTTAACCTTTATCCCAAGAGCAATGGGGAAGGTTTTAAGTTATTGGTGGTGGGGGGCTGACTTGGTCCAAAATGCATTTCAGAAAAGATCACTGTGGTTTGGTGCAGAGAACAGACAGAATGGAGGGGGTGGAGTGGATGGGGAGCCCACTGGGAAAGTGATTTTAGTAGCTGGGTTGAAAAACGGTGGCTTGAATGGCAGAGGAGATGGAGAGAAGTGGATGAATTTGAGAGATTTAGGAGGTAAATGGACAGGACATGGTGATGGATAAGGGGTGAAGGAGCAAGCAAGAGGGGGGTTTGGAGGGTGATTGATGCATAGGTTTCTAGCCGGCAGACCTTGGACGGAGGGAGTGTTATTCGTGGAGATAGGGAAATCTGGAATACCGGGTTGGTGGGGGATAGATTACAATTTGGATCATGATCATGTTGAGTTTTGAGGGGTCTTTGAGTCACCCAGGAGAAATTGTTGTGTACTCACTGTTTTTCTAGAGATCTCAAGTCAGGAGAGATGTGGGATGGGCATAGAACTTGGTGCCATGAGTGTTGCGAGGTAACTGAAACAATGGGCATAGATGCACTCACCCAGGGGAGGAATACAGAGTGAGAGGGAGGAGGGCCTAGGAGAGAACTGACAAAGGAAACTGAGCGGCAGCCAGGGAGGTGGGAGAGAAATCAGGGGCATTGAGAAGAGGGTGTATGGAGGAAGAGGGAGCAACAAACAGTTTTAAATCCTGCTGACAGAGCGGTAGGAGAACTTAAAATTGTCCATCACATTTTGCAACATGGAGATCATTGACTACCGAGATTGACTGGATGGAGAGATCAAGGCAAAAGTCAAGTTGCGATGGGCAAGGGGAAGAATAAGAGGTTAGGAAATGCAGACCTAGAGTTGAGACAACTTTCCTGGAACCTGGCTTGTGGAGGGGAGGAGAGAGAAGGGGTATGTACCAGAGAGGATGGGAGTATGCGGCTATGCTGGGGGAGACTTGCTGTGTTTCAGTTATCCCTGGGAAGGATCTAGATGAGATGGCGTGGTTGATGCCCCAAGAGAGAGAAACATGATTGAGAATCTGAAATGAAGATACCTTTCTGGTAAGACCATTGTGAAAATTTAAGGAGATAACCTGTGAAGTTCTCAAAACAGTGGATGTTCCCGTCCTCCATGCTATTGTATATTTCTATTGGATTCTTTAAAAACATTTTTTAAAAATATTTATTTTTGGGAGAGAGAGAGAGAGAGAGAGAGAGAGAGAGAGAGACAGTGTGTGTGTGTGTGTGTGTGTGTGTGTGTGTGTGTGTGTGTGTGTGTGAGCTGGGGAGGGGCAGAGAGAGAGAGGGAGACACAGAATCCAAAGTAGGCTTCAGGCTCTGAGCTGTCAGCACAGAGCCCGACGCGGGGCCCAAAACCCACAAACAGCGAGATCAAGACCTGAGCCAAAGTTGGATGCTTAACCGACTGAGCCACCCAGGCGCCCCTCTGCTGGATTCTTTTTAAGGCCCTATCTTTCTGGTCTGAAAAGTTCCAATTTTTATTTGATTTCTCTCTGCCATTTATTTTCCTTTACATAGCAAAATGGTTCCTTTTGATTTTCATTCTTGAATCTTTTTATTTAAAAAAATTCAGTATTTTTTATCTGCTAAGTGGATATGAACATTCTTTAGCAATTTGGGTCAATCATTTTGTATATTTAAAAATTTAAGGTGCTGTTATTTCTAACCTTCACATTCTGTAACGCACACAGACACCTAAAATGTTCTTTCCTTCTTCACTTTGCTTTTGTGATTAGAGACATTTTTGCATTTCATCATTAAATGTGTGCTTCTTGCACCCCCCTGCTTATTATCTAAATTCATCTTATTTTCTAAGAAATGTGAAAGGTAGCAGGGTGCCTGGGTGGCTCCGTCGGTTAAGCATCCCACCTCCACTCAGATCATGATCTCACAGTTCATGAGTTCGAGCCCCGCATCGGGCTGTGTGCTGACAGCTCGGAGCCTGGAGCCTGCTTCGGATTCTGTGTCTCCCTCTCTCTCTCTGTTCCTCCTGGGCTTGTGCTCTGTGTCTCTCTCAAAAATAAACATTAAAAAATTTTTTTAAAAAATGTGAATGTTAGCAATCTTTACTGATAATTTCTTTTAAAACAAATTCATTGGCCATCTTCAAATATAGTTCAATGGGTCTGTATGTATCTGAAGGTTTGTTCAGATCACGTGATTAATGTTAAATTGTCCAGGGTGTTATCACAAGTGTTACAAAGTAAAGCTTTTCTCTGTCAGGATAATTTTTTTTTTTTTTAATTCATGCCTCAACTCAAATATTTTTTCCATAGTTTTTTTTTTTTTAATTAACATGTTTGGCAAAATTCACTTTTTCTTACAAAATCCTTTGAACTTTCGATGATAGTATTTGACACAAGCATGGGGGAAGATCAAACACGAAAGAGAAGGAAGTGTAGGAAGTTGATCTTGGAAGAAGTGTAAGAAATCCTCTTATTCCTCAGTAGGATGCTAACCCTGAGCTTATAGAAGCAGCTGAGGGAGGGAGGGACCAGTTGTCTCCACAGAGATGGGCTGCCTCCTTCCTACTTTGGGTCGCCCTTCCCAGGGCTCCAGAGTGTGCTGTGAGGAAGTGAAGGAGTGTCTGTGTTTCTTAGATTCTGAGGTGAACTTTTCAGTCCTGGGAGGGGAAGTCCCTAGAACCATCTGCCACCTACTTAGCAAGGGATAGCTAATGCTTTACTGGCAAACCGAGAGGAGTAGTCATGGAGACGAGAAAGTTGAGATGAATTCCAGAGAGAACAGATTTCCTCCCTAGACACCTGTTCTAGGCAGCCAGAGGAGGGCTGGAGTTTCAAGAGTGTGATGGTATACCAGATAGCTTTCTGCGATGGTCCACTTTCAGTATTTACCAAAACAGCGCCCATCTCCCACCACCAGTGCTGTCGAGGGAGAGGAGACTGAATTTACAGAGTTTGGCACTCTTCAAATAAATGATGTTTAAAAAATGCAAGGAATTATAGCTGTCATTAAAAAATCTATATGGCTTAAAGAATGGTTAATTTACTTCTTTGTATGCGTCACAACTAGTCTCCTTGTTACCTGCTTTTTTTGGTAAATGACAAAAGGGTTTCATTCCTGTTTGACCTTCCCAATTGTCAAACACTTAGTAAAATTGGCATTTCTCATGATTTTGCATCTTGATGATTGCCTTTTGAGTGATGATAAGCCTGGAAAAGGCCTCCTTAGGGGACAGGGAGAAGAGGCATCTTTTATTTTCAACACATTTGCCCTTAAGCTATTAAAGGAATTAATGGAAAGCATGCAACCTGATGAACGTCCTAAACTCTTACTGTGTCTGCTGCTGGAAGAAGCGTGAGGAGCCTCGTATTTTGTTGTGTCTTGCAGACTTCTTTTGCCTGAAAAAAGTCTGTTTATGGAGGGGGAGGATGTGGCTGAAAAAAACACTTGTACATAAACCAGCTGTTAAGCGAATCTCCACACACTGAGATCAAGAGAACGTGAAGAAATATGTCCTTCCAAGGACCCCTCTGCCAACTTGGAGCCTTCTTCAGAAAATAAATACAGCCACGCTACAAGTTTCTGGTAACTTAGTTACTGAAAAATAAATCGAGCTACTTAGACCCTTGAACCTTGATTTAAAAAAAAAAAAATCTCTAAATTCTATTGCAGTGATGCAAAAAAAAAAAAAAACACAAAAACACAGAGAAACTGTACGGAAAGTGTGTTTGCCCTTTTGCTAACTAGCATACCCCCAAAGAGTCGAGAGAAAGCAGAAAGCGTAAGTGGAGGCTTCCCAGTAGAGGCGGAGCCAGTCTGAGTGTGTTCCATTCTTTATGCACCATCCACGATGAGACAGTACTGCCCTATAGCTACGATTTCTCTGAGCTGTCCCTTCTTTGTGGCCTGGTGCAGCAAAGGACAGTTATGCTCCATGGCTGCCAGGGAAACTGGCCTTTCCCCTGTGATGGCTCATCTGGGCACGCCTCTTCTCCTTCGTGCCAGGGGGACCGCCAAGGATCGGTTGCCTTTGGTGTATGCTGGGCAGTTGGGGTGGTGTTTGTGAAAGATGAGGTCCCTTTAAAAGTTCATGCTCATACTTAGAGAATTCTAGTCGTGTGCTACAGATGTTTTACAGTTTATTTCCAAACAGCTGCTTTTCCCTTCTTTAGTCTGTTTTTCCTTTTTTTTTTTTTTTTTTTTTTTAAATAAAATCCCTCCGGAAACCTTTCAGCTCACATCGTTGGCAATGCTTCCTTAGTAAAGGCCCTCACGTGCCGTGCCATGCCATGCCATGCCATGCCATGCTCCTGACCAGCACCTGTTACTCTAGGCAGGTTATCAATTAGCAGGTTGCCCTTCTGGGAGTTAGAGGTAATTTTGTGTATGGGCATCAAATGTTGTGTTTGTGATTCAGTCGGCCTTGAACAGACAGCCCCAGCAACAAGCCTGCCATACTGAGCATTTCTTGAGACAGCCCAGGAAGTAGAGAGGAAAGCAGTGATTGATGGTTTATAGTGCTCACTCAGAGCATCAGGTAAAAAACCCCATGCAGGGGACCCAGGTCAGGGTCAGAAGGAAGGATCTCCTTGAGGATCCACCAATTTGACCATCCATTCCACTGATCGTCCAGCTGTTAATCACTCCTGACCTTTCAAAGTAGGAAGAATGGGAGTAATTAAGATCCCCCAAACAATTCCCAGACACTGGTAATAGTTTTCACATCCTTCTCTCCTGAGCCTTTTCCCCAGAGCTACTGTATGGAGCTAAATTAACTAGTTTGAGTTCAGTTTCCTTCCTTGTGTTTCCTTTCCACTAGCCTTCTGATGGAGACACTGGGGAGAAGTAGAAGGCCAATGGAAGGAGGCAGCATCAGGGAGGAAACAAAAGTAAGGAGTCAGGGAAGTCTGTCTTTGAATAGCTGAATATGGATCAGCTCTTAGTAAAAGGAAAATGTGTTTATTTGTCGTCTTGCCAGGTGTACATATGCAAATACACCATCTGTTGGAAAAATGTGCCTGGATTTCTCTGGAAGAGCCTAAGTGAGTCAGTGTCTGAAATGGAGTTACACCTCTAAAACAGTTATCAAGTATTTAGGGATGAGGTGCTACAAAGCCAAGAGAGTGAAAACAATCCATAAAGGCGTGTTTGGCCGGCTCTCAACAATCTTAGACACTTGCAACACAGTCCTTGGCTCGAACACTGGATTTTTCCCATTCATGCACTTTTTTGACAGATGAATTGTTGCAGGCTGCGACAGAGCTCCAAGAGGAATCTGTTAGACTCCTCAGTCAGAGGAGGGATCTGTTTGCTTGCATTGCCGTTAGTAAACCGAGGGGCCATTTGCCTCGTGTGGTGTGCCACTTAGCTACTTTTTCTCAGCCGAGCCTGCTCTATCCAAAACAGGTCAAGACTACATTCAACTCTGGCATATTTGTGTGTTAGGTTGGAATGAAGACTCTCGATTTAGTAAATAGTAGATACTGGTAGAACTTCTCTGGAATTCATATTTCCTAACGCCTATGGAATGTTTATTACTTTCATTATGGCAATACCAAGATTTCTTACCCAGAATCCCATAAATCATTTGATCTTGGCATTTCCCTTCTTGAGCTCTCCTTCCTTTCTGCTGATTGGTGGGCTCACATTTATCTTTGGCATGATTTGCCCACCTTCTGGATTGCTGACTGTGGTACATTGACTTACTTTTTTAATCCAAAGTCATTTTGATGAAATTATGTCAGGCTGGGGTGCCTGCTTCAAGTATAGCTTGAAGCACCTCACCCCTAAATATTTGATAACTGTTTTAGAGGTGTAACTCCATTTTAGACACTGACTCACTTAGGCCCTTCCAGAGAAATCCAGGCACATTCTTTCATCAGACGGTGTATTTGCATATGTATGTACACATGGCAAGACGACAAATAACATGCGATAATTGTGACCCATTAGAAATGATGGAGAGTGACGATCAATGGTTGTAAGCATGGCTCAGCCTGTCGTGTACAGGTGCTCTTTGGACAAGTCTGGAGTATATTTCTTGAAGCAGTGGAATAAGATGGAGTCCTTGGAAGAATGTTGCCAGAGCTCAAACAATTGAATTCAGACCTCCAAGTACACTTGGGCAGAGGCTTGGTAACAATTAGTTGAGGACACTAGACAAAGAAGAGTCATTCTTTGCATCCAGTATGGAACAAAATCCCCAGTTCATACGTTAGTCTTTCCAGCTAGACTGTCTGTAAACTCTGAGTAAGAAGAAACTCAAGTGTATACTATTGTGTATACCGGCACAAAGTGGGAAAATGATTAAGTCACATGATCTCAATACCATCTGCCATGTATATGCTAAAGGACTATGGACCCCTTCACACATTTTTGTGTGAACAATTAAAGATTTTTTAAAAATAAATTTGAATAGTCTTAAAGGTGCAGTCTTCCATGCCTTGTAACATTGTATACATGCTTTAAATATATTTTCTTCAAAATGTTGAAGTTATGGATTTTCCTATTTGGAAAACATCCACCATTATAAGACAAATAGTGACAGGACCAGTTCTCCTTATAAAGCAAATCAGAAGTGGTCACTTTGGCTTTCAATTTTAAAAAACGTGTTAACATGTGTCTTCAGGCAACCATCTAACTTCTGGATTTAAATCTGGGGTATATAGATCAGAAAAGCAAGGGCTGTGCAGTGAATTTGTCATCTGACAGAAATAAGACTCCTCCTCCCCTTATTATATCATATTTCTACTTATTATAAACTTTTAAAAAATGTTTATTTTGAGAGACAGAGCGCACAAGCGGGGGGGTGGGGGAGAGTGAATCCTAATCTGCGCTAACAGCACAGAGCCCAATGTGGGACTCAATCCTGTGAACCTTGAGATCATGACCTGAGCCGAAATCGCAAGTCAGACGCTTACTGAATGAGCCACCCAGGTGCTCCTCTATTTATTATAAAGAAAACATTTCTGTGCTTTGCTCCTCAGGCCTCTGTCTTGGGAATACATTCTCAAATGACTCTTTTTATTTGGCACCCCAGAGGCTTTCACACTCCTGTCAGTGTGCTTTAAGATCTAGGAGTTGGGGAGAGCACCCGGGTGGCTCAGTCGGTTAAGCGTCCAACTTTGGCTCCGGTCCTGATCCTCGTGGTTCTTGAGTTCGTGCCCTGTGTCAGGCTCTGTGCTGACAGCTCAGAGCCTGGAACCTGCTTTGGATTCTGTGTCTCCCTCTCTCTCTGCCCCTCCCCCCTCGCACTCTGTCTCTCTCTCAAAAATAAATAAACATTAAAAAATAAAAAAAAAATAAGATTCAGGAGGGGAGAGGTGAAAGGGGAGGTAGGAAGGGAGACCCAGCACAATCTCTGCCTCGTCAGTTTTAGGAAAGAATTCATATAGAGACGGGTTCTGGAAATGTAATCTACTTTTAGAAGTCCTCCGTGCTTATACCCCCTCCAGAAAAATCTTTGTCCTTCCCCTAGGGCTTTGTGGACCCCATTTGGGAGATGACTGACTGATTTAGAGCATGTGACTCTTAGCAGGCATATATGTAGAGGGAAAGGTCAAGGGAGAGTGTCCCCAAAGACACTGAAAAATTAACTGAAGATAGACAGAAGTTTAAAAATAGGTAGAAAAATGCCAGGAAGAATGAGGCCCACGAGACTGTAGTTCACATGGATGCTTGAATTGAAAATGTGTGGATAAAGTGAGGTGGGGAGACAGCAGGCAGACAGGCTGGCAAACGTTCCACAAATCTCAGGGAAAGTGGGTAACTTGCTCCTAAGCGACCAGTTCCAGAATGTCTTGACAACTTCCTTTCTGGAAGTACTCTGGGCTGGTAATCATTTCCCAGCTTGTATAGGCTTTCTTCAGAGGCTCTCCTTGGCTGGCCTTTTCCAAACGACCCTTCTATTTCAGACCAAGAAGATGCTTTCAGCGGCCTCTGATGACCGCAGCCAGGCCACAGCGTGCCGTGCCTCGCTGGGCCTGGGGGCTGCTGGTCTGGCCTGCCTGCTGCAGCCTGCACCCTGGCCCGTGTCCCTGGCTTGCTCAGGCCTGCCAGTGCTGGTCAGCATCGCTCAGTGTTGATCAGGTTCTCGCTTGGGGCCATTACCTCTGTCAGTTCTGAGCATTACCCTGTGTTCCAGAAGCTTCCTGTGTGTCACCAGTTGCCACAGTGAACGTTTCTGAGCCTGGACCACTTGTTTTGATGCTGGCCCAAGAACCCGCACACACAGCTCTTTTTACTGGTGTGCGTGCGCATGTGTGTTTATTCAAGTTCATTTTCAAGCGTTTTCTTCCCATGGTCCCCTTCCTCCTGCCCCCTCTACTTGGAGAATTTTTCTAGCATCTGGCAGAGGGGATAGGGCAAGGGTGCTGGCAGAGTTCATCACTGTCCATCGTGCCTCCTTTGTAGTGAAAACAAAACAGAAGAAAACCCAAACCACCAAGTTCCTCTCTCAAGGCATGTCAGCTGTCACCACGTTGGGCACTGTTGGATGTCCAGATGTCCCAATACTGCTTCCTGAAGGTTTTCCCACTGCTATGCTTCCAAGCTTCTCTGAGGAGCATCCTTTCCTTTCCTCTTGTCATGTGGAAAAGCTTCTGCTGCCCAGCGACCACTTATCTGCCTTCTCCTGGACAGGTTCCCGTTTGCCTGTCTTGCGTCTCCTTCCCAAGAGCATTTAAACGTTCTTTTGTCTGCCCGCCTCCCACAGGAGCCCTCTCTGACCCTCCCCTCCTCACACCTCCCCTGCAGGGACAGAATTCCTGAAAGTGGTGTTTGTAGTCTCACTGCCTTCCCTCCCCCTGACTGGCTTCCCCGCTGTCAGAGGGTAGAGGGAAAGTGGTTATTTGCAGGAGAAGGTGGCAATGCTTTGTTTTCTCTCTCTATTAAAATTCTGAGATTTTGGGGGTGCCTGGGGGGTTAAGCGTCTGATTCTTAGTTTTGGCTCAGGTCATGATTGAGCCCTGCATGGGGCTCTGCACTGACCGCGTGGGACCTGCTTGGGATTCTCTCTTCTCTCTCTCTCTCTCTCTCTCTCTCTCTCTCTCTCTCTCTCTCTCTCTCTCTTTCTACCCCTCTCTCACTCATGCTGTCTCTGTTTCTCTCAAAATAAGTAAACTTTAAAAAATAGAATAGGGACACCTGGGTGGCTCAGTCTGTTGAGTGTCCGACTTTGGCTCAGGTCATGATCTCATGGTTTGTGGGTTTGAGCCCCACATCGGGCTTGCTGCTGTCAGTGCAGAGCCTGCTTTGGATCCTCTGTCCCCTCTCTCTCTGCCCCACCCCTGCTCATACTCTCTCTCAAAAATAAGTAATATTTTTTTTAAAAAAAAATTTCGAGCTTTTTACGATAGCCGGGCACAATTCTGAAGTATTTCCAATAGACCCATTACCTGCTCCCAGCCCTGTGTGTTTATGGTCAGTCCTGGCATTTGGGGAGGAATGCTCCATGATGGTCTTTCTGCTATGTCTCTTCTCCTCTGGGAGCATCATGTCCATGTGGCGTTTGTGCTCTTGATTTTTCTGCTTCGCTTTCTCGGGCCCCTCCCTTGGCCCTCATGCCTTCTCCTCACTCTCTGTGGCAACCCATGTCGCCCCAGAGCTTCAATTTGTCATTGAGGGGTTGTCTGTGAAATCTGTATATCTAACCTAGAATCTTCTTTCTCCTTTTCTCCCTCTTTCTGTCTCCAGACCCTCCAAACTGCCCTTGGAACATTGGTGCTTCAGAGTCCCAGGGACCTCTCAAGTTCAGCATGTAGAAATGTGTTTCATCATGTCCCTAAGACTGCCACCTTTCTGTGCCCCTGTCCTGCAACTGCCATCACCATGCACTCAGCTTCCCAAGCCAGCAAAAAAGGCATTCTCTCAGCTGCTTCTTCCTCTTCCCACCATTTCCCACCTACCCATTTCAATGGACAATCATCAATTCCATCTTCTTAATACATCTCACATCTGTCTACTTGTCTTTATCCTTCTCTACACTTCATCTCTTGCTTAAAAGTCAATACCCTGGAAGACTTCCTTGACCTCACAAAAACTGGTTGGGTTTTTGCCTCTGTCAGAGAAACAGAACCAGTAGGATGGGTGGATGGATAGGTGCATAGGAATTGATTTTAAGGAATTGTCATGCAGTTGTGAGTGCTGACAATCCCAAACTGTAGGGCAGGCCAATAGGCTGCAAACTCGGGCAGGGGGTGATGCGGCAGAATTTCATCTTACCTGAGACACGTCTGCTTTTGCTTTTAAGGCCGTCAGCCGATTAAGCCCCACCCACATTATCAAGGGAAATCTGCTTTACTTAAAGTCAACTGATTGTAGATGTTAGCCACATCTACAAAATACCTTTACTGCAGCACCTAGACTAGGTTGATCGATAATTGGATACTATTATTAACTAGCTGAGTTGACACATAAAACTCACCATCATAGTTCTTCTGGGTGGATGTTCCCATAGCACACATCTCCTAACATCTTTTTCACTGTATTGAGATGGGCTGTGTACTCATCTGTGTCTCCACTGGATTGTGGGCAGAGATTGTATGTTGTCTACCTAATGCCTGCATAAAATAGGAATGCACAGACATATACTCCCCTCCCCCCCCACACACACTCATACATACATATGTAGGAGTAAAATGAATGTGTGGATATTTATTTTCTTAGTCTGTGTTTTCATGGATTGTAGGAAGCAGACAATGGTCCCAACCATGTAGAATCGGTGACAAAGGACATTTGATGTCACTGCCAGTTGCCAGGTCATGCACAACATTTCCATATGCCACACGGCAAACATTTCAGGGTTTACAAAGCCTGGCCCAGATCCAGTGGTAGCACATGAACTGTAAGAGGGAAAGAAGAGATGGGCCACTTGGCAGCTAAGTATTTCCTATTTAAGAGACTAGTAGCGGTAACCACTAATTGTCACGTGCCATATTAAGTACTCAAAAACGGCCACATGATTTTTTATTACATAGCAATTCTGCATTTCTAGGTCACTCACTTTGGGGTTCAAGAAGTACAATTTCTGCATTTTACTATAAATGAGTTTGCCCCCCATCCGCATGTGTGCCTGATGGCAGAAACGTCATGGAGTTGGTGCCCAGAAAACAGTCAGTTCAGAGGCTTCTTAGTTAAATTTTAGCCATCCTTCTCTGTGGTGGTGCATCTTCTTGGCGGGACGTTCTCATAACTTCAAAGCTGTGAGGGAGGACACCTGTCATTGGTTACCATCTTTGCAGGGGTGTCTGCTAGGGTGTAGGTGTTCTCCTCTCACCCCCAGGCAAAGTGCTCCCTCTACCTTGATGTCTGTTGGTGTGTCTGTGATTGCACCTGAGCCCCAGCCATCTAGCTCAGGCCAGCATATGCTGCTTTCACACTGCCAAGCCTTTTAGGAGCTGCTGGCTGTATCTCCACTAATTCCATTGTCAAGTGCATGGGGGAAGAAAGTATTATTCTCCATTCCCTCTGTGATCTCTAGGAAGTTCTCTGTGACTCTCCCAGTTACCTATGCAGCCACTTCTAGTCTGCTCTCTCTGTCCCCTGATGCTCTCAGGACTCCATGTCCCCCCAGGGCTTCGGATGGAAACAAAGGTCTGGATCTAGATGCCTGTAAAGGTTCTGTCATTCTCAGCCTTGAGCTCTGCCTATGGGTAAGGCTCATTCTCAGAGACCCACATCAGTATCTGTCCTTTTGGTACTCCCTCCTGCTCTCTCCCATCCCATGGCCTGGAAATTTCCTTTCAGGTGTCTGGGAAAGAGTGGCGGGAGGCACACCTGGTTCAGTACGAGTTCTGCCAACACTTGTTTGTGGAAGGATCTTGACTTTTGAAACGGAAGAGGCCAAAGTTGGGTTGTTTTGTTCTCTTGTTGGTTTTTCCCCCATGAAATAATGGGGGAAATGACTTAGGTCAACCCATGTGTAGCATCCCAAATGGAAAATGGTCAAAGAATGGGAAGGGAAATGGGAAAATAATACATGAGTTAAAACCTCACAGTAAATTCTGCCACATTTACAACAACCCCAGGAGGTAGCACCCTCACTCCCAGATTAAAGAAGAGGAAATGAAATGCGGAGAGTTTTAGGAGCTGTCACTTGGCCCAAGTTCTTAAGTGGTAGGGCAAGAATTAGGACACACAGGTTGGCCTCACTTCACTATGCCAAACTGTTTGTAAGGAGAGTCCATGGAGGAATTTTCCAAGGGACACCTAACCCAGTGTGAAAAGAACTGTGAGAGTAGGCTGTCCCTAACTCTAGAGAAAAGTTTATAGACCTCACAATCCCAGTACTATGCAGGAAACAGAGTCCTGTAAACAATTATGGTTTCTCAATGTTTATTAAACTGCAAAGTAGCATAACCACTGCCAAGTTAAGGAAGAAAAAAAAAACATATTGAATGTCTCTTGGCTAGATACTGGAGGTGAAGAACCTTCTGTGCACTTGGTTTTATGAACACAGTGGGGCATAGTCTCTATGTCCAGAAACTTTCATGGGGGAAAACTCGGAGGCAGGAAGTTTTCATTTACACACAATCTGGGATTTTGAAAGAAGCTTGAATAAAGGGCACAGAGAGCCCAGGAGAGGACCCTGGCCCAGTCTGAAGTGGTTGGTGCAGGTTCCCCAAGGATGGAGTCAAGTCCCAAGGGGATCGGAGTTGGCCCAGGAAGATGATCTGGAGGATGTGATTGGGGCAGGGGATGGTGGTGGTGGTCCCAGGCTGCAAAGAGGGGGGAAAGCAGCCCTGTTAGTGAGTTGTAAAATAGCCCTGTTAGTGCAGGGGTTTCTAACACACAGCAGTATGGTCAGACAGGTAAGCAAGGTTCTGGTCACAAGGGGCCAGTTTGTCAGAAGCTCCTTAGATTCAACCTTCTAGGTGATGACAAGCCATTGAAAGAAATTAATCAGGAGTGATGTGATCAGACATGTGTTTTTAGGTGCATTGCTGGGTGGCAGGGAGAGGGTGGATGGGATAGAACTTGAAGATGGGAAGCTCTCAGATTGTCCAGGTGAGATGAAGACCTGGGATGAGCTAGTGACAGTGTGGGTGGAGAGCAGGAGACACACTGAAAGGCCACTGGGGAGGTCCAGTTGGTGGGACTTGGTACTGATTGGAAAAGGGCAGGGATGGCAGGGAGTAAGGTGTTAGAGATGACTCCCAGACACCTGTCTTGTGTGCATGGCTGGGGGGTGATGCCTCTAAATGAGTCAGAGAATGGGAAGTGTGTTAGGGTTCCCCAGAGAAACAGAACCAGTAGGAGATATAGATGCACATCTATATATTAAATATATATTTATATATAATAAAACATATAGTTATATATTTTAATATATGTGATAAAAATAGATAACATATTTATACATAATATATGTGTATATATAAATTGGTATTTTAAAATATTTATAATATATATCCTGGGTTTATATATTTAAATATATATTTGCATATGATATATTTATATGTTAAAATGATCGATCATAAATGTGTAAAAGTATATTATAAATTTATATAGAGAGATAGAATAGGAAATTTATTATGGGGAATTGGCTCATGGAGACTGAGAAGTCCCAACTGGAGACCCTAGAAAGCTGGTGGAGTGATTCAACCATAGTCTAAAGGCCCAAGAACCTGAGAGCCAATGATATAAATCCCAGTCCGAGGTCAGGAGAAGATGATCTCATCCAGCTCAAGTAATGAGGGAGGAAAAAAAGGGGCAAATTCCTCCTCCTTCTACCCTTTGTTCTGTTCAGGCCCTCACAGGTTGGGTGAGGCCCACCCACATTGCAGAGCGCAGTCTGCTTTCCTACATTCACCAATTCAAATGCTAGTCTCATCCAGAAACTCCCTCCCAGATGCACTGTTTAATCTGGGCATCAGTGGCCAATTCGACACACAAAATTAACCATCATGATGAGGAAGAGTAGGTTTGGGGGAAAGATTGAGCTTAGTTTGAAATATGTCGACTTTGAGGTACTCTTGGGAAATATCGAGTAGGTGATTGGAATCAAGTTTGTAATTTGTAAGGAAGGTCCAGGGTAGAGGTTTGGAATTTGGAGTCTACAGCGTGGAATAACAGTTGACACTATAGAATGGATGTTATTGCCCAGGGAGAGTCCCTAGGGGGGAGATAAACTAGCTCCTGGGGTAGACTAAGATGAGGTGCAAGAAGAGGATCCTGGGAAGGAGGCTGAAAAGAATCAGAAACGCATGGGATCTCAAAAGCAAAGGAGGCAAGCATTCAAGAAGGGTAATGTCACATTCTGCTGAAAGATCTTGAAAGAAAAAGAAGAGTGCCATCCTGATTGCCACAGGGGAGCTCATGATACCGGAGGTAGGAAAGCTTTGGCAGACATATTGAGGATGAAGCCAAATCTAGCCATTGTGGCCATGAAGGTGTTGGTTTTGTCGCAGGAAAGTCCTTGGTGGAAAAATGTTATTTTCACCCTGTTCTCCACATTGTTGCATTAAGGCATTTTAAATAGTATTTCTCTCTCATGTGTAGGAGTATTAGTTCTGGGCCTTGTCTTGATGCCAGAGTATCTTAGCTAACTTTTCCTAAATTCTTGTCAGTTATATTATGGACATTCTGTTGAGAGAAGTAAAATTGTATGTGTTGAATGTTTTAACTTCCATGGGGCCTAGAATTCATGGTGAAGGAGTTTCTGTTTTTCCAGAAAAGGTAATACTTACAAAATAGTGTTTTCTCTTCTATCACTTAACTCTTAGTAGAATAAATATATAATGGAATCTTAGCTTCATTTCATTTAACATTTACTCTGTAAGCAAATTAGTAGCAGACTTCTTTTTAACAAGAGAAGGCTGCTGGATTCACAGTTAAATCAGATCTTCACATTTTGTAAATTAGTGACATAATTCCCCCAAATAATCTTCTTCTCAATTCACAGCTATCTAAATCTTTCTGGATAATTGGTCCTGTTTTCCAGATATCCGCACTGTCTTAGGCTCCCAAACAGAGGCCCAAGTAGTTCTGTTGTTGTGTGGGTTGAGGCTTATTTTTGTTATTCATCAACTGAAGTGATAAAACTCTGGACCTGTAATGTATCTTCTTTAAAGAATGCTTTAGCAGTGCTACCTATTCATACTAACCTTCAATGCAGACTCACAAATCCAATAATGGGGATTTGGTAAAGCAATAGGAAACTTCACAGTAAGTACAACAAATATACATCATCATACTCTTTGTAGAGGATGACACACTGGAAATTTCAGGTGGTGCTTATTTTTAAATGTATGCTCTATTTAATGTGTCCCTAAGTTCACAGACTCCAAAATAAATCCGGCACAGGCAGCACCCCCTCGTTCATCCACTACACAAAACATGGGCTGTCACCAATCCCAAGCAGTGAAGTATATAATTGCTTCAACTTTCTCCTGGCTTGGAAAGCTACGGAACTAATATTCTAAGAGGTGATGTATTTTAATCCTAATAAGCACCTAAGAATTCATTGAGTGAAAAGTTAAGGTTCGCAATCGACCTTGGCAAATTGGTGCTTATAAATTATCTCCATGTGAAATTGTGTTTTAGATGAGAAACAAGAGTGGGTGTTGAGAGAGAGTAATAAACCATCAAACGTCAAATGGCGACATTTTGTCACACCACTGTTCTTATTGGACAACGTTCACAAGCGTACCTTTGATTTATTTTTCTCACTGGGTCTGTAAATCTCTTTCTCGGAGTAGAAATTGCATGAGTAGTAAGTTCCATGTGCCAGGAGATTGCTTGGTTCATCTCTTAGACTTCAACTTTATTAATAACAGCAACAAAAAAAGTGGATTGACGCAAGCTTTAGAGAACCCCAAAGTGAAAAAAAATTATTTTAGACTCTGCTTTTTTGATTTATGTGTATTTCTTTTTTACTAAGTGAACTCCTCTATGATCATTTGTTCCATCGTGATGCTGTGAGAAGTGTAGAAACTAGCAATTGAAAAGGTCAGACATGTTGACTGGTCCGTCCTGTCCTGGGATAGGGTGACTTCCACTTGCCATTATATTGTGGACCTTGTGCTTCTCTACCATTCTTTCCCTTAAGCTAAAGTCGCCTCTAGAGACTCTGCTACTTCAATCGTGGTTTCTTCATTAGCTGACTTGTTTGGTTGATTGAAGTATACTAAGGGGACCAAGCCTTCGATTAAATACAAAACTCCTCTTCTATTTCACACATGTGTGTAAGTGTGCCAACGCATTCATCTCTGTAGATTCCGCTAACCTTATATTTTAAGGCCGTAAGCTACACTTTTAGGCCAAGTCAGCCAGTTCCTTGCCATGAATCATGAGGTAGAACTGGATGCAAGACCAGAGGGCCGAGGACTCTGGGCTCAGCAGGAACCACAGACATTGTCTTAGTCTGCTAGGGGAGCTATAACAGAATGCCATAGACTGGGTGTGGCTTATAAACATCAGACATTTATTTCATACAGTTCTGGAGGCTGGGAAGTTCAAGGTCAAGGCACTGGCAGATTTGGTGTCTAGTGAGAGTGTACCTCCTAACCAGGCTGAACCAGCCGTCCTCTCACTGTGTCCTCACCTGGTGAAGGGGGTAAGGGAGCTCTTGGGGTCTTATAAGTGTAGCGATCCCATTCAAGAGGATTCCACCCTCATGACCTAAGCACCTCTCAAAGGCCCACCTCCAAATGCCATCACATTGGGGTGAAGGATTTCAACATATGAATTTTGGGGGACACAAATATTGAGTCCATAGCAGAGATGATGTGGGTCATTTCCCCAACCTTACAGATGAAGACCTGAGGTTCAAGGAGGTCAAGTCTGTTTTTATAGTCACTCAGAGCTCTCAGAGCTGGTACTGTATGACCACCTTCTATCCAGCTCTCCTCTGGTGCCGTGTGCACAGACACCTCAGCAAATATCCCCCATCACTGTGGGGAGCACACAAAAACACACCAGTTCAGTGCTTCTGTTCCACGTATTCTCATATTCTCCATAGTATGTTTTCCTACTCACAAAGACAGTGACATTTTGCCAGTCCTGTTCATCGTGAGGGTAAGGACTCCAGTATCTCTTCCAGACTCCAGTATCTCTTCCAGACTCCTGCACTGAACACTGCTGTGTGCCACACACTGGGCCAGGGGTGGTAGTTCAAGGACATATCAGACACCTGTCACTATGAAGTATTTCTAAATAGTCCTTGATCCCCACACCACTTGTAGTCCAAGGAAGATGATCTCTAGAGTAATTCCCATAGATTCAGACTTTACAACAACTGGCCTCAGCTCAGGAACCAGAGAAACCCCTGGTAGGATTAGAGGTGGCTTTATTTCACAGATTCTCTGGCTAGATGCCAGAGTGATACAGGGAAACCAGGACCGTGGTCACCAGTGGGCCTTCTGGCAGGCCGAGGGAGATTGGATCATCTCATTACATCATTTTTAATTATTACCTCTTGACCTCACTCACTTTCTCTCACCCACATCATGTACTGATTTTTAATTGGTCAGTAGCCTAAGAGTAACAAGCTTACTCGAACTTTCCAACATAGAGCATGAAAACTTCGGCTACTGCGAATTCCAGGGTTTTGGACAGCAAAATCTGGCAAGGACTCCAAAGGAGGCAGAGGAGAGAACAGCTTATTCAACAGAATAACCTCATTTTAAGGCTGGAGTGCCAAGCTAATTTGTTAAAATTACTGCACTCACTTCTCAATTATCCATTTCAAGGATTATTTACATTGTGGATTTTCAATGGTCACCAAGTCTCAGTCAATCAAAGCAGGGGGTCAGGGTCAGATGCCGAATTGGTAATTATGTGTGAAGTAGAATTCAGAAAACTGCAAGTAACTTTGATTAATTCAGGGAAGGCCTGATGAAATTACTGAAGAAATTAAAGTTATGATTTTTTTTTTCTCAAAGAAAGGCTATTTAGCTGTAGCTGAATGTCATTGTGCAAATTATTTAAGTCTTCTGGGCCTTGGATTTTCCCTGTAAATTGAATGAATGAATGAATGAATGAATGAATGAATGAATGAATGGACAAATGAACCATCTAACTATCCAGTCATCCATTCACCAACATGAATATTAACGTCTCTTCCAATGCCAACACCTTGTAAGCACAGGGCCATTACTTTAAAATACCTGCGGTAGCTGGGAATGAGTTAGTCAAGCATCTGAACCAGTTAGCTTACTTTAATAAATAAACAGTCACGATTTGTAGTTGACAACAGCACCAGCCAACCTACTGTGTTTGTGAAAAAAATAATATCTACAGGACTTGATGTAATTTTAGAATCTTTTTTTATGTTTATTTATTAAAAAAAAATTTAATGTTAATTTTTGAGAGAGAGAATGATTGTGAGTGGGGTTGGTGGGGGGCGGGCAGAGAGACAGAGGGAGACACAGAATCCGAAGCAGGCTCCAGGCTCTGAGCTGTCAGCACAGAACCCGACATGGGGTTCGAACCCACAAACCATGAGATCATGACCTGAGCTGAAGTTGGACACCTAACTGACTGAGCCACCCAGGTGCCCCTAATGTTTGTTTATTTTTGAGAGAAGGCAAGAGATGGGGGGAGGAGGGGGACAGAGAATCCGAATCAGGCTCCACAGTGTCAGCACAGAGCCTGATGTGGAGCTCGAACTCACGAACCATGAGATCATGACCCCAAACAAAAAGTCCAACACTCAACTAACTGAGCCACCCAGGTGCCCCTGTAATTTGAGAATCTTTAAAACTTGAAAGCAGAGCTTGATTTTAATCCACACCCACTTTAACAGTTGAGTTTCTTTCCTTCATATGTGTCATTTCCATTTGCTTAAGGAACTCCTTATTTATTGGTAAGTTCAAATGGTGAAGGGTCAGGTGCCATCAAGAAAACAGACATTCCTGGGGCACCTGGGTGGCTCAGTGGGTTGAGTGTTGGACTCTTGATTTTGGCTCAGGTCATGATCTTACTGTTCATGAGATCAAGCCCTATCGGGCTCTGTGCTGACAGCATGGAGCCTTCTTGGGTTCTCTCTCTCCCTCTCTCTCTGCCCCTCCCCTGCTCACAGGGACATGCTCTCTCTCAAAATAAATAAATAAAATAAATATTAAAAAAAAAAAACAGACATTCCAAAAAAAAAAAAAAAAAGAGAGAGACATTCAAAATTAATGAAGTCCTGAATTGATCAGGTTCTAGCACGTGATGCTTTTTGACTTTCTCTGTTTATATTATATTTATGTTACTGAACAATAAAAGGTGTGTGTGTTTAGAATAGTCACCTTGCCATATGGTTTCCTCCCTTTTCACATGACCACTTCCAAACATCACTCTGATTGCTATAAAATGGTATAGTCTTTATCTTTCCTATTTCACAGTAAGTAGTAGAGACAAATGAGATAATAAATGTGAGCATTCTTTGATCTCTTAAGGAAAAGATTTAAATACAGACGTTAAAAATTATCTCATCAAATCAAATAATTCCAGTGGAAAACTTTGTAAATAATCAATATCCATAAAATAAATAGTGCATTTGATCTCCTGTTTCGCCATGTATTGGCCTTTATTTCCATAGCCCCAAAGTCTCAAAAAATCTGTTAATATTATGTCCTGAAAAAATTCTTCCTCTCTCCTTTCCTTTGCCCTACAGTTGTGGGAAACCAGGTCTTACACATTATCTGGATGGTGGGATCCCTTGCAATCTGCTCTTACTAAACTCTGGGGAGTCAGTAGTAGCTCTCCCTACTGACTGAAGAAGTTTTTCTTTCCTTTAGGGCTGGAGGGTGAGTTTATATAATCACTTTATTTAGTTATTCTGGGATTCATTCTATTGTTCCATTTTATCTCCATGTTCGAGGGCATAGTGGCGATATTTATTGGTGTGGCATTATTTTACAAACCAACTGATTAACCTGATTCAATAAATCTTCATTAATTAAAAAAATTCAACCCATATTTTCTAGTGCCCATAATTCTTTACCCCAGCTGATTTTCACCTGAACCGGACAGAGCTGCGGCCATAAAACAAAGCGAATCAAAGGTGGGCCACAAATCCTTGACCTTGACTCCAGCCAGTTGAGCTGGTCATTGTCAGCCATGTCTATTTCAGTTTCAGGGAGAAGGGTCAGTTAGCCTCAGGTCGGAGGAAGCCATACATAACAGGCTTTTCAAATTGAGATTATTCTCATTTGACCACTTAATTTGGAAGAAGAAATGTGTCTCTGTCTTGGGATGTAGTCATGAAGGCAAAGATGATGAAGCAAAATATTTCTAAATTGATGATCCCTCCCATGCAAGAGAATAAATAGTACTCCTTCATTCTGGTAGCTCAGCATTAACATTTTAATAGTGCCCTTATTAACTCAAACTGTATCCTCTGAAAAACTTTCTTGCAGAATTTTCAAACTGCTTTGTTTATTGTTTTCTTGAAGACCAGTCCTCTTATTTTTGGCATTGCCTGATACGACTGGACTTAAAGCCAGCTCTTCATCGCTGAGCAGTGACGCACTGAGAAACTCGATAGAGCAGCACCTGCAGTGACTGACGCTCAGGCTGGACTCTGCCAGGCTGGGTCTGAATGCATTCTTAAGAGCAAACCCAGGTGAACAGGAAATCACTTCCTTCTGGTCAACAGTGAGCTCTGAGATGCACAGTGATCAAATGCGGGGGCCCAGGACAATTGGATTCTGCCAAGTCATGCTCGCCCACAGGCTTGGCATCATCCCCACCCCCCCACCCCGATCTCAGGTGGTTTTGTGAAATAGTTCAGAGACTGGGAAAGGTCTGTCCAGATAATAGAGTAGTGTCAGAGGAAATATTTTCCCTCCACGTTTCCCTCTCAGTTTGGGAGATGTGTGCCAAACTGGGGTGGGTGGGTAGCTCAAGTGGCTTGCAGAATGCCACATGACTACAGATGCCTTCTGTATGTCTGTGAGGTTTGCGGAGTGCTTAGACGTGAGGTTGCCTCTCATGACTTAGTGGGCCCTGGAGCCAAGGCAGACACAGCGATGTGGTTCTGGTTGGCAGAAACAGCAGCCTTGCGGACATCTAGCAAGATGGGGTACAGATGGTTCTATAGTAGAATTCACAAATGAGGTCAGCTTGATATAGGTCAGGGAGACGTATGTACCGCCCAGAAATCTGTAGAAAGCCTTTTCTATCAGGGAGATGGAGACAGAGGTCCAAGGGGCAAAGTCCTAATCAGCTTCCTAAGCACAGAGAACCTGCCAATAGGCCATTTACAAGACATTTGGTGGAATGCTCAAGAGATCTTCAGCTTGAAAAAGATGCCTTGTGTGAGCCAGTCAATTTACTACCTAATTCAGCTCATCGTTTATTAGCATCAGTTATTAAGGAAAAAGATCTGTTGTATATAGACCCTGTCTTCCTGCCGTTTGTTGATTCCTATGTTGGAGCACTGTTCAGAGACTTGGGATAGCTCACACAGTTCATCTTTCTTGAACCCTCGTGTGCAGGGGTTATAATGTTTACAAGTAAAGGGGCTTTTCCTATCCGAGTCAGAATTAGTGGAGTAAGTACCGCGTTCAGCCAACCCACGGTTTGTGGCATGACCGAGTTAGGAGAACACTGTTCTATAAGCTTCAGATAGACCTCGCATCAGGGAGAGGGAAGGACAGGGCAGTCACATGACTGCTATTGACAATATGTGTTTCTTCAGAGCAGGTTGCTAAGAGGAGAGGGAGGCAGCAATGCCCTTGGATGTGCTGAGATTCCCTCCTTTGGATTGTCAGCTGACAATGTAGCATCTTCCTGGTTTCTTTATCCCAGAGAGCTAGTCTTAGGCAATGCCCTGTGTGCTGTGGTGAGATCGAGGGGCCCTGAGCCCAGCTGGCACTCTGGCTTAGAGTGCGCACACGCTAGGGGAGGAGGAGGGTAGGTATTCATGTATTCACTCCATAGTACTTACTGGGAGAGCAGAAGATAAGGGAGACGTGCTTCCTGTAATGATGGACCTTTCATTCTAAGGATGGAGGCCAACTAAACAAGGAAACAGTATGAGTGAAACCACTTCCAGCTGTGGTGGGTGCTAGGAAAGAAGCATGTGAGAAGCTGAATAGGAAAACCACAGACGTTGTTGGTTGGAGTTGGCCAGGCCAGGTCCCCCTCCCACCCCCGCCATTTGAGACGGTGAGTGGGGAACTGAAGCATAGGAAGGACCCACTTTGTGTAGACCCAAGGAAGAGCCTTGCAGGCGAATGTGGCTGGGTCCATGGTAGACGGGGAGAGGTGTGGGTTAAGCTGAAGAGAGACACAGTGGCCAGATCATTCAGGGCTTTGGAGTTCTTGAAAAAGAGTTTGGATGTGTTCTAACTAGAATCCATTGAAGTGTTTGAATACAGTTGTGATGTAATCCTAGATACTGCTACCAGATTAACGGTCTCTGTGGGTTACTACACAAAAATCCCTGGGGACGCCCCCATGGACTTCCAACTGGCATTCAGCACCCTTCAGGTTGTCTTGTCTTTCATTTCTTCCCTGCATGCAAAGTAAGTTCCATCCCATTACCAATGCCTACCCCCTATGCTGGCCCACTTCACACCTTTGTCCGTACCATTCTCTCCACCTCTAGAAAACTCACCACCTTCCAGGCCCAGCTCACATGGCATTTCCATCATAATGCCCTGTTTTGTAGTTCCCTCAGCCCAGATATGCTTTCCCTTCTCCGCGAGCCTTTTGTAATTTATGAATGCCACTAGATTTCCGTAACTTCGAGGTGTGGATTTCCTTCCACATTCAACTTCTGAAGTTAGGTTGTGCCAGACAACTGATGGTGTGCAATAGTTTAGTCAGAAGTGCTTTTAACTTTATTGGTTGTGTAAGTGAAGTCTGTGTTTCTCGATCAGTGGCCTTTTAGATTGGGTGAAACGTGGTAATCAGTCTACCATATGCTATTGTGATCAACATAATTGCATGTTCCACTCCTGAAATGAGGGCTCAGAGCACAGTGACCACATGGTACCTACCCCTTTTTCTAGGCAAGCTTTCTGATATGCAAAGTTGGCATGCCACGATGAATTGAAAATGGGGGAAGTGAGAGAAGAGTGTGCAGGAAACAATAAGGAATTTACTCCAGCTAGATCTGAGGGACTGAATTGGAGCATTATGAGAGATGGACATTTCTAGAATGGGGTGGGTGACCCATTGAGTAGAGAGCCCAAATGCCAGGCTAAAGAATTCTGATCTCCTCTAGAATCTCAGACAAGTTAGGTGCATAGTCACAGTTGTGGGCCAAGTGCTCATGTCCCACAAAATTGGTTATGTTGAAGCCCTAATGTGACAATTTTAGGGGGTGGGGACTTTGGGACATAACTAGGATCAGATGAGGGCATTTGGGTGGAGCCCTCATCAATGGGATTAGTGCCCTTATAGATGTCCCAAGAGAGCTTGCTTCCTCCTTCCACCAGATGCAGCAAAAAGTTGGCTTTCTGTAACCCAGGAAGCAGGATCTCACCAGACACCAAATCTGCTGGTGTCTTGACCTTGGACTTCCCAGCCTCCAGAATTGTGAGAAAGAAATTTCTGTTGTCCATAAGTCACCCAGGCTTTTCCTTTCTTTTCTCCTCTCCTTCCCTTCCTCCCCTCCTTTCCACTTCCAGAGAATCCTAAGCAGGCCCCACAGTCAGTGCAGAGCCCATCATGGGGCTCAATCCTATGACCCTGGGATCTTGACCTGAGCCAAAATCAGGAGTCGGATGCTTGACTGACTGAGCCGTCCAGGCACCCCCAGGGCTGTGAACTAAGACCCAGGCACCCAGAGCAGCCTGAACTAAGACTGTCATTGAGCTATGACATTAAAACAGAGATTTAAGGAAGAAGTAAAGGACTCCAGGGGTTACCCCCTTTCTTTTGGTTTTAACCCTCACTTCTGATCATTTATTTTTTTTTTTCATGATTCTCTCCCCTTAAAACATTACAGATTTTTAAAAAACCTCTAGCTCCTTTCGCCACTAGCCATCTTGTCGTGTAAACTGATTTTTCGACATTTTCTTTTCTTTCTTTTTTCCTTTGCTTTTTTGTTTAGAAAAAGAAGAATTCAGTAGAAACCCTGGCCTTATACATAGTGAATGTTAGGGCAGAGTTTTCAGGCAGCTCTGTGACTGTCAGGACTGATTACCCAAGTCCTTTACTTAAATTATTAATTTCACATCAACCTGAACTTCAGTGGGGAGTAAGATTTTAGAACCCAAAGACACGTGGGTAATGCTGGAAGTCTTCTCTTCCTTTGTCATTGGTACATTCATTCATTCATTCAGCAAACATCTGCATTCCAGTTATACTATGCTGGGTTCAGGAAACACACAAAGGTGTGCTTCCTTCCTTCAAGCAACTTCTATTTTAAACACAAAGAGTTGGTTAGTGGGTGATTTTTTTCCATGTCAAGGAGGGAAGGAGCATGTTCAGGATTGTTACTAAACATGTATTGACGACCTGTACTGGGTTGGTTTAAATTAGGTTACTTCCATCCCTGGACTGGACGATTTTAAAATATTTTCCATCTTTTTCTATGACCAATTTTTAGCGTATAAAAAATATGCCATCACCCAGAAATGCTGTCCCCTCTTCTTCACCAATCTGATGTTTGTAAACCCCCAGGTCACGCCAAAGTGACACAGTGTTTCATAGAAAGCTAGTTATTATCCAAAATGGAACCCAATTTACACCGATGCTGACTTGGCCAGCTTCAAATTTTCACCCTTTGCCTAGAGATTCAGTTCTTTTCAGTAGACAAAGAGCCACGCAAAGGAGTTCACCTAAGTCCTCCCTGTGTAAAAGAGCTTTGTTGGCCATGCTGTCTGTCATCCGTCCAGCAGAGCCAGAATAATCCTGAGCTCATTGTCAATACATAAATGTTATCTTTTGGATTACAAAGCTACACACTGACATACAGGTATGTGAAGTGATCCGTATCTGTTCAGCACATACAAGATTGTTATCTTGGCTGCAGTCATCTTAAAAAGTAGAATGAAATTTGTGTCTTTTTAACATGAAGGGCTGAGATGGAACTATTCTCTGTGGTTCTGTGTTAGGTTCATTTAAAGAACCAAGTCTGCCCTGCTGTCTCGTTTTAATGGCTTAGGACAGATGGAATTTTAATTGTATAGATGCATCAGATACTCTGGAAGGAAACCAGATCTTTCCCCCTTAGAATTTTGTAGAGGATTCAAGTAATAGGAATGAATGTGAATCAGTGAGCACATATTTCATTATGACAGGGGAAAACAGTGTCAATATTTGGTTCGAGAGCTTTTCACTCTTAGAAGAGCACTTGTAGGACCATGTAAGGCAAAATAAAACCCCACAAAGAGCATTTTTGAGGGTCAGTAGAGATCATAAAATATTCTAGCACAGAAGTCACAAGGCCATTAAAGTCTTAACTACTCCACAATGTGAAAAATGTCCCAGTGAGGCTTCCCACACTAAGCGAGGTCACCATGGAAGGCACATTTGAGTCTGTTTATCTCCATTTGGAATGACACATGACTACAGTCACATTTAGTCTCATTACTGCTGAAGTGTGAAGTGTCCACTTGGAAAGAATGCAGTCTTCCACACATAAGAATTGCTGTGTTCTGAGATGTGGGGTCAGCGATGTGGTTGGATGCTTTTTAGGAGATTAACATCGAACA
Source organism: Lynx rufus (assembly GCF_022079265.1). Classification (NCBI taxonomy): domain Eukaryota; kingdom Metazoa; phylum Chordata; class Mammalia; order Carnivora; family Felidae; genus Lynx; species Lynx rufus. The sequence continues at coordinate 125,767,753 of NW_025814878.1, forward strand.
CGTTTTCTGCAAAGCCTGTTCAACACGTCAAGTTAACCACTTGGTGCCAGCCTTCAGAGACCCAGGGAACATGAGACATGTGCTGTTCTCTGGATTTCCAGGACCCCAATGACCTCCCCCTCCCCTTCTCACATGGGGGACCCGGATCTTCAAATAAGAATGATACATATGTTGTTATCCAGCCCAGGTCGATGAAATCGACTTCTATTCTAGTTATCCCTTCTTAGCATGAATAGGCAGTCTGTAGGTTACAGTCCCTATGACCCATTTCTAGGACAGCTAATCAGCTAATTTCCTTTTGTCCAAATATCTCTATAATCCTTCACATTCTCACTGTGAAAACTTATGTGGCTTTTCTCATGTGTAAATTGTACCTTCTTTCCTTTCCCTCTCCAGAGTTTTGACTTGGAAATGTGTGGCTTTTGTGGTTGTACAAATGAATTTCATTGGCTCTTGATATTTTCTCTGCTTCTAAGGAACACATACTTCTGGTCCTGACAAGTAAGGAGGAAAGATTTAAATAAAGGGAATATATCAAAGTAGTCTAAAGAATTTTCAGTGTGGTCTTTCCCTTAGTTATCTTGTTCTTTCTTCGCGTTAGACAACTCTAAAGACTTTACATCCTAACGAAATTAATATTTTCCACTTAAGAGTCCATCTTCTTAAACTGTGCTTGGATTACTAAGTTTTTAAAAGAAAAAATATAGCTTAGAATAAAAGTTTCATGCTTTCTCAAGATACTGGGTTAATCTAGGGTAGCTGGGTAGGAAAGGAAATACTTCACCTGTCATAGGACAGGAATGGATTGGTTAACACCCCCCATCTTCATTTTAAATCAGACCATTGAATTAAGGGTCACCCCAATCCTAACTTCCTGACAAGAGGATTCCATGATCTCTCTGTCATCTGTGTCACTAGTTACCAGCTCTGTAAATATCCTATCCCAACGTATTTTGCTTCTGTTTGTCAGTTAAACATTCACTCTTATAAGTAGGAAACACTGGGTCATCCTCATAGATAACTCTCTCCTTATGATTGTAGTTGGGGGAGAGAATAGTACCCTGCAGGAATCTTGTATCTCCTGTCCCCTCTCCCCACCTGTGACACATATAGAAGTGGTTCTCCAAGTGTGGTCCAAAGATCAGCTGCATCAGCCTCTCCTGGGAATTGTTAGGCGTGCACATTTGGACCGCACCCCAGACCTACTAAGTCAGAAGTTCCAGGGGTGGGCCCAGCAATTTGTTTTAATTGACCTTCCAGATAGTTCTGATGTGTGCAAGGTTTGGGAACCCCTGCTGTATAGGAAGTTGGGGAGAGGCAGTCATAAAGGAGAGAGGACAACTCAGACCATCCTGGGAAGGGCAGACTGTGTCTTCCATCACACTTCAAGTGCATCTTGAAGACAACAATGGGATGCAGCCATACTCCACCTCATCCTTGTGAAGGATCCTAGTTCTTTTATGTGTCAGTAACCTATGTGAATCAGTGAGCACATATTTCATTATGACTGGGGAAACCAATGTCAATATTTGGTTTGAGAGCTTTTCACTTTTAGAAGAACAATTTTTTTTTTTTATTTTTAAGTTCTTGAGAGCGAGAGGGAGCATGTGAGCAAGCAGGGGAGGGGCAGAGAAAGAGAGACAGAGAGAGAGAGACAGAGAGGGAGAAAGAGAGAGAATCCCCAGCAGGCTCCGTGCTGCTGTCATCACAGAGCCCAGCGTGAGGCTCAGTCTCACGAACTGTGAGATGATGACCTGAGCTGAGATCAAGATCAGGCCCTTAACCAACTGAGTCACCCAGGTGCCCTAACCTAAAGTCTTTAAATGTTAAAGTGGAAGAAAATAAATACACATATAAAGAATTGCAGTTATAATTAAAGTCAGCTTGTGCTTTTGGTGGGTAGAAGACAAACTTCTATAAAGTCTGAACGTTCACTGATGAATGGAGAAGCTTTTTGCAAATAGACCTGCTAATCATGCACACTTCATTGACCAAAAACGGCACAGTGCCCCCTGTGGTGGGCGGAGCACACTGCAGTCTTATCAAAACCAATTGCCTGGGATTTCTGGGCCCCAGTTCACTTTTCAAGACTGCATGTTCTGAATTATCAATTTTAAATTTCACATTTATTCTTAGGACATGGGAGGACTAAAGAAGATGTAGATGGTTCCTGAAACAGCTTTCCTCTTCCTTTCCAAAAGACACTGAACGTGTCAGATTTTATTTACCTTGAAAGAGCAAGGCAGGCACATACTCACCTACTGTGATCACAAGCATCCACTTCGCATTAGCACTCCTGGGTCTTGAGACTCCTGAGAACTTGTGGCCATAAATAGATTTTTTTTTTTTAAATAAAAGGCTTCGGCAGGGGCCCTGTTTGTTCTAATGGATGTACAGCACAGAAATATACTCTGCTTAAAATGGCTGTGTTGATAAAGATTTAAAAGCTATGGCTTAAACATTCATCCGTAGATCCTGTAAACTTTTGGCTTGCATTTATTTAAATGGAACTCTCTGGTAGCTTTTTGCAACCTGTATTAAACTCATTGGAATGAGCGGGGAAAGAGATATCATATGTTTCCTGAACCTTTCCTGGGTCAGGAAAAAGCTGTTGTTCAAGGGGTTAATGGTGTCCAAACCTTATTTATGTTTGTGTGATTAGGGATGTGCAAAATGTGCCTCTTTGCACTCAGTCCAGGTTTGTGGAAGATTAGCTGTTCTAAACAGAAATGGAAGAACGGCCCAGAAGAATTGGAAAAAGAATGCGTAGCATGAGCAACAGGCTTTTTTTTTTTTTCTTCTGTGTGTGGCTGTGTAGAGGCGGAAGGGGATGAAATGTGGTTTAAAAATTAAATGCAGACTAACTGCTCTCCTCTGAGAAATGCCAGAAAACATTTAATCCAGGAGATACTCCCGACCAGTGACCACATTCCACCCGCCACCATTCAGTGGAAATCTTCAGACTCTGTAAGATAGACTGACACAGTTATTACTGCAAATGCTATTTGTTGTTTTTTAGGGTTTATAGCCCAATGGGTGAACAGTGAGTGATTGTGTTTGAATTTATACCACACTCAGCTTGAGAAAAACCCCGTGTGTCTAAACTAGCCTAATTGGGTTGAATGCTCAGGAAGTTTCTAGGGAATAAAACATTATCAAAGACAGCAAAATCAAAGGAAATGGAATCTGATCATGAAAATATATTGTATTAGTTCTCCAAAATCTCCTCCACGGTGAGATCAGTTAGTCATATATTTGTTGGCCACTTGATTATGTACACAGCTAGATGTTGTTAGCCCAAGGTATTTAAGCCATTTAAAAATATATGTATACAAATATGTTTACATTTCCTGCTCTACAAATTCCCAAAGTTGGGTCTAACTTTCTTGGTTAATTGTATGTACTGATAGAAAAAAAAAAAAAACCACATTTATTTGGCTCACCGAAGAATGTGAATTAAACATTTCCTGTATGCCAGGTTGTTCACCTTATCCATAAATAGCAAAATGGTTCCATTCAAGTTGTGTGATCCTCAAAATTTAAGAGCACAGCTACATAGTACCATAGAATCTTTTTATTTTTTTTAATATATTTTTTTAAACATTTATTTTTTGGAGAGAGAGAGGAGACAGAGTGTGAGCAGCTGAGGGACAGAGAGAGAGGGAGTCACAGAATCCAAAGCAGGCTCCAGGCTCTGAGCTGTCAGCACAGAGCCTGACTCAGGGCTGGAACTCACAAACTGCGAGTTCATGACCTGAGCCGAAGTCGGACGCTTAACCGACTGAGCCACCCAGGCGCCCTGCATCATAAGAATCTTAAAGCTCCAAGGGATGTTCGAGAACATCCAGCTCAGTATCCTAAAGTATAGATGAGCACACTGAGCTTAGCCTAGTGGCTGTCCCAAGACTACAGAGGCAGCTGGGGGAATAGCCAAGCACAGGGGCCATGTTGCTTCCCTCAGGGTGGATACCCTTATGAGCACCAAACTCTTGCTGAGGCTCTGACTTGGCTCTAGCCCCTGTGCCAGATTCCGTGACTAAATAGAAGAAATCAAAAGTCCCTGTCCCTGAGGAGCTCACACGCAGTCTTGTATTTGTCTTAGATCTTTCTTCCTCGAATATTACAAAGTGGAAGCTTACGAAGTGTGAAAATTAACCAGAGGATCCATTAAGATTGTTTTCTGAGGGATTATACGTAATGGTTGCGCTTGTATTTTACCAGAAGTGTTTATAAGGCGTTAAAATACATTCATTCTCGAGAAAAGGGAATTCTCAGGGTGTAGGAGAGAGGCTTTGCTGTCACCTAAGCCAGCTCTGAAGCCCTGGGGGCAGGGGGTTTGAGATGAAGCATGCTTGCCGTGTGTTCCCATGGGGACAGCAACAGTGTGGAGCCGACGACTCGCGCTGGAGTTCTGACCCAGCCACAGCCATACTTTGAAACCCCAGAGTCTGACAGAGGCCCCCCGATGCTGCTTTTCCCTTGACTGGAAAATGCCACGGTCCAGGGCCTGGAAAGTGTGCTGTTACCTCCGCCGTACAGCTCCCAATTCGGGACTAGAGCCCTGTTTAGTAAATGAGGTGCGCATGCTAAATGGGGTCAAAGGTCAGCATGTAAACAGGAGTGCGGTCACCGTATCACAGGCTCTTGACACCTTCTTAGGCCTCAGTTACTGTAACTATGATTTCTGAGTGAACAGATCTACACCTCACCCCAGCGGATCCTGTCCCCAGAAGCCCGGGACATCCCCTCTAACATGCTCAGTGTTCCTGGCTCTTCTGGAAGCGTGAATGGGGCCAGTCCCAGCAGCAAGAGTCAGAGGGGCGTGGAGGTCATCAGGGGCGAAGACTCGGGGTATCTGGTGGGTTGTGGGGTAAGACACACTTGCTTGATGGGTAAAATGACGGGAGGAAGAAATCAATGGTGGAGGAGGAGATGGAAAAGAATATTTGGGAGGAAGGTCTGATTTGTAGGGATAATCGTTGGCCTGGTAACTAGTTGCCATGGGGATGGGCCCCCTGTTAGGGGGCCCTAGAGAAAAGCCTTCTCAGCTGGCAGTTTCTGACCCGCTCTAATCGAAACAGCTTGATTAAGGAAACTTTGTTTATAAAGCACTCCACGTTCAGAAATAGGGTCTAAGTTCAGGGTAGTATTCTTTTCTGCTCTTGCATTTGACTGTAACAGGAGGCATTTTGCGCATGTAATACAGGGTATAATTTGACCTAATTGATTCCAGGCCTCATCATTGTCTCCCGAACATCTATCCCTCCTTTCTTCAAATGGGTTCTCTTTTCCCTTGGCTCAACTTTTCCAGTTAAACTCTGGCAGTGGTGAGAACTCTCTCTCCAGGTAACTTCTGTAATGGAAGCACCGAATTTTCTTTTGGGGCAGTAGAAGCCTCTGATGATGAAAACACTTCATGTTTTTGTCTTCAAATTAGGTTCCTTAACTAAAAGAAAAAAAGCCCATAGATATGAAATTCCTGCTCTGAGATGGTTATAAGAGAACAGGGTGGTGCCTCTCTGCTCAGAGCTTTATGTCAACACAGGCAGGTGTTCAAACGGAGAAAACAGGGTGAGGGTTGCAAGCCAGGACTGAGATTCCAAATTCAACATAGATTTGGTTGTTTTGGGTTAGGGTTGATTTAGATCAAGGGTACATCTTCTATACTTTGATAGAACTGTGTTATAATTGGATTGAGAAAATGGAAGGGTGTTAAGGAAAGGAAATAAGAGGTGAATCTGTTTGCTTCTTCTCGGGACTGATAGTGAATTCATTCCAGATAACAAGGATCTACTTGAAACTTTCAGTCTTAGAAAAATTTTCCTTTTATTTGCTTGAAGAACACTACCCATTCCAGTACTTTCGAACACTGGCCTGAACCTCAGACACGTTTTGAAATTCAGCAGTCTTTGGGCGACAGGGAGATCTCCAAAATTAAACCATTACAAAATTAAACTGGATGGAAATAAAGGTGACTATTTAACTTGTCTCTGGATGGAGAAATGCTTGTTCCAGCTGTAAAGTAATATGAGATTGTATAATGTATTTGTACTCCTATACATATTACTTACACATATGTATTGGGAAATATATACCTACAGAATAGACGAGATAAACTTTCAAAATCTCACTTATGTCAAAATATAAACAATACATTTGTGGTATTAGCCCTTTAGATAGACATCAAATCTGACAAAAAGCTAGTCTTGTATAAGGAACCCATGCAAATCATGAAGTAAAATACTGAAATTGATGTTAAAATGTGCAGAAGGCACGAAAAGAGATCGAGAAAGAATTGTGAATATCTGTGGGGTACTTTCGAGCACCCTTTCAGAGTATGGTGAACTGGCCTGCTTCTGTGGACCCACATGAGGAGCCCCCCCCCCACCCCCACCTCTGGTCTGTGCATTTTTCTGAGCAGCTGCTCTCAGTGGATTGGGTCCCTGGCCATGTCTCCTTGTTTTCAGTGATTGCCGGGAAGGTTGAACACCATCCTTAGCATGGGGAAAGATCTTAATGTCACATAGAGGTGTTATACACCTCTGGTTTTCTTTTCTCTTTCCCTGTTTTCTTATTTATTAATTTTTTTAAGTTTATTTTTGAGGGGGAGGGGCAGAGAGGGAGGGGGAGAGAGAGTCCCAAGAAGGCTCTGCACTCTCAGCGCCTATCAGCCTCTAGCCCTACACGGGGCTCAGTCTCACTAACGTGAGCTCATGACCTGAGCTGAAATCAAGAGGTGGATGCTCAACCGACTGGGCCACCCAGCTGTCCCACTCACTTATTAATTTTTAACTTGATATAGGGCTTTATTTTGTAAACCACCTCAAATACGTTTATTTATTTTTATTTTTTTTCCTCAAATACTCTTTAAAAAATGACGTAGGTTTTGGGGCGCCTGGGTTGGCTCAGTTGGTTAAACGTCCAACTCTTGATTTCGGCTGGGGTCATGATTTCACAGTTGGTGAGATTTAGCCCCTCATCAGGCTCTGTGCTGATTTCGCGGAGACTGCTTGGGGTCGTCTCTCTCCTTCTCTCTTTTCCCCTCCCCGCTCTCCCCAAATAAATAAAATAAACTTTATAAAAACCTGAAATGACATAGGTTTTAAGTAAATCCTTACGTAAAACGCTTTTTAAAGCTTGTACAGATATTCCATAGCATCCCTCTACAGTCTGTCTCTGGAATTCTCTTGGTTTTGTACACCGGAGTTGTCAAAAGTTGTGTATGCAAATAGCTAGCTGTATGATGACACCTCCCCCCTCCCGTTACTACCCCCCCCCCCCGCCATTCTCCGGGGTTGGGGTGGGGGGGGCGGGCGCTTGAGTGAAAACCCAGCTGTTCTTGTTTAGTGGCACCACCTGGTGGCCAGTTTGAGGGACTCCAGCTATTCGGATTTTTCCTCACAGGTAACAGGTGTCAGCTTCTACGTGCCAGGCCAAGCGCAGCTATTTAAGTCCTCCCACCAACTTTCCAGGCTGCGTGTAATTATTTCTATTTACAGATGGGGACACACAGAAATTAAGTAACTTGACGAAATTGATGACAGAGCTAAGATTTGAATCTAAGTCAGCCAGTGTATTAGTTTTCTTCTGCTACATAACAAATTATCACAAACTTAGGGCCTCAAGACAATCTCCATTTGTTAGCTCACTGTTGTATAGATCAGAAATCTGGGGGGCATGGCTGGGTACTCCTCTTGGGGCCTCACAAGGCTGAAATCCAGATACTGGCCAAGCTGGCCTCTTACCTGAAAGCTGGAGAAGTATCTACCTTGAAGTTTATACACAGTTTTGAAAGAATTCATTTCCTTGTGGTTGTAGGACTGAGGTCCCCATTTTCTTGCTGGCTTCCAGCCAGGGCTGCCCTGAGATTCTAGAAGCCATCCCCATTCCTCAACAGGTGGTCCCCTCCATCTTCAGGGCCCATGGTGGCACATCATGCCTGGAATCTCTGATTTCCACTTCTGCCACCAGCTGAAGAAGACTGCTTTTTAAAAATTTTTTTAAATTTTTTTTGAGAGACAGAGTGGGAGCAGGGGAGGGGCAGAGAGAGAGGGAGACACAGAATCTGAAGCAGGCTCCAGGCTCTGAGCTGTCAGTGCAGAGCCTGACATGGGGTTTGAACTCACGTACTGCGAGATCATGACCTGAGCCGCAGTTGGATGCCTAACCAACTGAGCCACCCAGGCACCCCTGGAGAAAACTGCTTTTAAAGGGCTTCTAGGATTACATGAGGCTCTCACTGATAATCTCCCCTTGATTAACTCAAAGTCAACTGGTTAGTAACCTTAATTACATCTTGCCAGGTCATGTGACATAATCAGGGCATGGTATCTCATCAGTTTACAGTCCTAAGGCTTAGGGCAGATAGTGTCAAGGATCCATTTTAGGATTTGCCTACCATAGCCCATGCCAAAAACTCTGGACTTTTCTTGATCCTTAAGATGGTACTTATCATATTCCCCATTTCTGTCTTTCTTTTCACCAGCTTCTGTTCTTTCATTTTATTTCAGGAATTTTTAATTCTTTTGCATAAAGTGCACACATCCTCTTAATCCTTTTACACCACCCCTGAATCTTTCACTAGCAAACATAGGGAGTCTCTCCATCTTGTCTTTCTCTCTTTGTATCTGTTTCTTTGTTCAGACCATCAGGAGGAGAAATGTAGTCTGAAAGTCTGTTGTCTCTAAGGCAAATATCTTGATCTCTTAGTGCCTTAGTTATCTCATTTGGTGGTAACTAATGTGCCTTTGTTAACCTGTTTGAGGTATAAAATGAGCTCATTTCATGTTTTGTTTTGTTTTTTTTTTTTTTTTACCGTTCAAATTATGTGATGCCAGGCTCCCAAGTCACCAATTGTAAGACTGTTCTCCCCTTTCTGGGGTCCCTTCTCTCCTGGTAAACATAAGAACTCCTAGGATATAATCAAGGGATCAGCCTCACCGAGCAATTAGAGCCTTTACTCAAAATGCTTCCTGGAAGACTTGCATTTCAGACCTCCACCACGTGCTGTGGGACCAAAACATTGATGAACTGATGAATGTGGAAATAATTTTGGATGTGTGGCACAGGATAGCAGGATGAACGCAGGATAGCAGTGTGGTTAAGAGCACAGACTTTGCAATAAAAATATCTGGACTGGAGAGCACCCGGGTGGCTCAGTCGGTTAAGCATCCAGCTCTTGATTTCAGCTCAGGTCATGATCTCAAAGTTGCGTCAGGCTCTGCACTAACAGTGAGGATTCTGCTTGGGATTCTCTCTCTCTGGCCCTCCCACATGCTTGCTCACTCTCTTTCTCAAAAAAAAAAAAAAATCTGGACTGGAATCCTGGCTCTGACACTGATAAGCTTTAGGAATTAGGGAAAATTTCTCATCAGTAAGTTAATATTGAGAGTTGCAAAAACCAGACTAGGTGTTTGTAGACCTAGCACTGCTTGGTACATAATAAGGGTTCAATAAATAATAGCGCTTATTATTTTGCTAAGAATTAATGGTGGCAATAATAATGCTATAGTCTTGGTTGAAATTACATTTAGAATGAAACATTTTAAAGGTTAAAATGATCATAGAATTATAAATTGAATCATAAATTAATACTAAATTTTTAAAAATAGAGAATACACACTACAATAAGGTCTTTCAGAATGGAGGAAAATGGCTTGGTTCATTCCGACTACAATAATAAGCATTTAACAGCAAAGATATGCTTAGTATTAACATTTTCCTTTGTTTCCAGTTGCTGGACTTCTAATACAACTTATTTATCCAAAAATAGAACAAGAGGAAATAGAACATAGCATAGAAATAGTAGTTCTGGCTGGAAACCAAATGGTTGGCAGGCGAATTTTACTAATCATTTCTGTATTGATATGGTTTAAGCTGTGCTTGCTGGCAAAATGGTTACAGGCTGACTTTGTGACGCTTCGGGGTGGGGTTGTGCTTCTATGTTAGGGCATTTCCGACAGTGAGGCCTTAAGGAAGTCCTACCCGCTGGGTTGCGAAGCCATCCATTAGTAAGACGGAAAACTGCTAGAGAGACTTGTGTGTATGTTTTCCTGATGAATTTTTTAGAAAAGGAAGAGGGAAAGGTGGGAAAAGACACAAATTAGAGGAGGTGGGTACAGACCTTGGCATTGACATTTAGGTAATGCCTGGGCCCTTTTCATCCTCTCAAGTCAAAGAATGATGCTCTCCCCATTTTAAAAGTAAGCAAGTGGCTCAGAGGTCAAATAGCTCTCAAAGGTCACATGAATTGCTAGGTGAGAGAGCTGAATTTAAACATAAATCTGACCACAAAACCTATGCATTTTTTTGCAGATACAGTTTTGGTTTCTGACCTAAAGTAAAATTCATAATTAGGAAAACGTCAATATGTTTCACCATGGTAACTCTGGAGGGGGAGGTGACGTTGAAACAATATTTGAAAGAATCCCTCCCAGTAGAATGTCTCTCAAAGTCTTATCCATAATTACATTTTCTGTCCTTGCTGACCCTTATTTTAGACTGACTAATTAAACTGAGGACTAGTTCAACTTGATTAGAGCACATTAGCACATCAGAGTATGTTGTTTGTTTTGGTTGTGGTGGATTCTGGTTTTACTTTTTTCTGTTAATGTCAGGTTTCCTTAAGGAGGCTATATATTAGGTTAAAAAAAGAAAATCCACCATGACATTAGGGGAAAATACTACAGAATGCTATAGAAGCAAGAAATTATTGCTGTACTGTGCCTGACACCAGTTATTAGCTGATTGGTCTTTTTGTTATGGTAATGCTTCAGTTACTAAGATCAGATCCTTCAGTTCACCAGGCAGGTCTAGCATTCTGGCCATACTTAGAGTAAAGAGACGAATAAACTCAAAAACAGAAGCAAGCCTTGGGTCCCTCACATCCCCAGCATCAGTTTCACTTGACGAAACCAACTTTTAGGCAGGTCCTTGGCCAACCAAGTATTCCATCAAATTAAAAAAAAAAAAAAAAGTCTGGTCTTTGAACTTCACCACTTGCAAGGTGGTTTTTCATGTGTCCGTGAGCTCATTTGATTCTTGCATTTTTTCATTTTGGTGAGGGAGCTAAGCATATGCTCTGGTCTTGTGATCTTTGGGGTTCTTTCAACCAAATGACCTTGTTTCTGTCTTACCTTTTTTAGTGAATGCTAATGTGGGTATTCTGTATGAGCTTCGATCATTGTATGTTTTAGCAAAGCAGAAAGCTGTCTCATGTTTTAAAGCTGAATTATAGGTGCTTTTAGAAGTTTTACTTAAAGTTTTTATCAAGTTCCCATCAGCTGAGGATTAGCTGAATCTCACGTGGAATACTAGATGATCCCAGACACCTCCTGTAATGATAGAAACGTAGCGTTGGAATGAAGGGGCTTTGGGAATCATCCTGGACAGCCACCTCATGTAGCAAAGTGAGGAAGTGGAAGTCCTGAGTGTCAGGCCCTTTGTCTGACGTTGCTCAGCCAGCTGGTCCCCATCTGTTATGGGTAATCACGTTAGGGATCCAACAGGTGAGTAAATTTAGCTCATGTCTCCATGCCCGCACATTGTTTTTTTAGCACATTTGTAATTGGACTGTCTCCTCAAAAAATTTTTAAAAAGCATAAAACGGACTAAATCCATGGCTTAGACTGTTTGGTTCTGCTGATTTTTCTCAGAATTTACAAGACACAGAGAATTGCAGTAGATCAAAAATAGGCAAATAGGAACAAGTTAGAGCTAGGTCAGCTTCCCAGATTTCCTAATCTCACTGCCATAGAGGTATAAAAACATTACTAAGCATTTCTCTTTTTTGTAGGACAAGAGTGGCAACGCTGTATTTGTTTTATACTTTTGGGACAATTTCTATTCTGCTGAAGGGGATTTGGGAAAAAAAAGAAGAGATTCTGGGATTTTGAATAGTCCTTGTTGAATCATATTATTTAACTTATTACCACCCCTTGTGGGATATTTCAGCACTTCTAACTCTGATTTGGGGAGCTTTCTCCCCCCGAACTTGCTAGCAGCTGTAGGCAATAACCAACATCTTTGTATAACTTGCGTTTTGTCAACATACACAACGGGAGCGAGGGCTTTATTGTGGCCTGGTGCTTTCAAAGATTTCCTTTTTCCGTAGGCAAGCACTGTCTGCAATCAAACACTAATCATATAGCAGCCGCCAAAGGGCAAAGCTTGTAGCTGGCTTGGTCAAGGTCACAGAGCCAAGAGTACTGACTCTTCTTGAATGAGGAAGCCCCATTCTGGGCTTGGGCTTCTGGAGCCCGGCTCCATACCCTTTGTTTGCTAAGTGAACAGGGGATACAGCTCCTCATGGTCTTTGGGACCATGTCACATAGGACTGCCAGGTCAGAGGTCCTACAACCTGCGGCAGAGGTCATTTGTCGACATGTTGATAATATCAAAACAGGAAAAGGCCATCCCTCTCTGGGGGAAAGGAGAGCCTTTAATGAGCTGATGATTGCATTGTGTAAAAACAGAAACACACGAAATTGGCAAGATGCTCCTTTCATGTTTCAGAGAGGGATATCCCCTGTCCAGCCAGGGCAAGTTGTGAGCACATGAGTACTCAGAGGGAGAAAGCTCACTCGTGATGACAAGGTGAATTGTAAGAATTGGCTGGAAAAGAAAATCAGGGAAAGAAAGCGACCAGGTGTGACCAGGTACACGTGTGTGTGTGTGTGTGTGTGTGTGTGTGTGTGTGTGTGAGATTCTGTGTGTGAGTCTGCGTGTGTGCATGCCTGCGCTTGTGTCCACATGTGCTCTCCAATCCGGGCATCTTCTGGATCCTGAGATTTTACTGAAGTTGATAGCCTAAGGCCTTAGGTGACCAGCTCACCCTAGTTTGCCTGGGACCATCCTGGTTTTAGCACTAAAAGGCTGCGTTCTGGGAAATCCCTCCGTGTTGGGCGTACTGGCATGGGTGGTCACTATACACCTTACTCATCATGCTTAAGGTCCAGCTGGTGAGAATGATCCAGAGGAAACGCAAACCTGGTATGACTGCATCCCTATTTCACTGTCTCATTGTTCACAGTTCACTGGCTGGGATTCAGCCGGGTCAGTTCATGGGCTAATGCTTTAGCCATGGTAGGCCTGACAAGAGTATGTTGACTGTCAGATCTGGAGGTCCAGCGGTTGTTTAAACTTGAATTTGACAAATAGGCAGGAGAGTGAAAAAGGGAAAGTAGGGTGAGAGGAAGGAAGCAAGGACTGGGAGTGGCATGCAGACCCCAGGGCCCTGTTGACAGGCCTCAGCAGTGTTCCCAGACCAAAATGAGGCCAATTGTGGGAACTCAGAATCTGTTCTGAAAATCATTTTTAGTTGTATTTAATTTTTTTTTCACTTACAATATTCCTCCAAAACTCAGCATGTAAATGAAGATGGCCTTTCAATCCTAAATGTTGTTTTTCCATCATCCATCTGGAGTTGAGGTCACACTGTGATTTTCACCAAGAAACAGAAGCTACATTTTCTTTCTTTCTTTCTTTTTTTTGGTGGCAGAGTTAACATAAATTGGACTACGGTGAGTAATCTTTTTATCAGATGGGAAAGAGGCATTCCAACTATGTTTCTAGTCATCTGAGAGTATTTAGCTTTGAGAAATAAAGTGAAAGTTTGGTGCAATTGGGTGCATTTGTGGTCCACTTAATGTTTTTGTTTTAAAAAATGTATTTTTATTAGAAATAAAATATATTGGGAACAATAAAATATCATAAAATAGAGATAACCAAAACTAAGGAAATAGAAATTATCCATAATCCTGTCATCCCAGCTGACTAGTTTGTTGTATACACCCATTCAGTCTTTGGAAAAGTGGGTGTATGTGTGTACATTTTAATATATGTATGTGCATACAAACGGTGTCACTCCATATAGTGTTTTATAAATAGACGCTTTTTAAAGGTTTGTTCTTTTTATGAATTTATTTATTTTGAGAGAGAGACAGTAGGGGAGGGGCAGAGAGAGAGAGGGAGAGAGAGAGAGAATCCCAAGCAGGCTTGAGGCTGTCAGCACAGAACCCAATGCCGGGCTCAAACCCACGAACTGCGAGATCATGACCTGAGCCGAAGTTGGATGCTTAACTTATGGAGCCACCCAGGTGCCCCGCTTGTGATGAGAACTTTTAAGGTCCACTTTTGGGGCACCTGGGTGGCTCCATTGGTTGAGCGTCCAACTTCAGCTCAGGTCATGATTTCATGGTTTGTGGGTTTGAGCCCCACTTTGGGCTCTGTGTCGACAGCTCAGAGCCTGGAGCTTGCTTCCGATTCTGTGTCTCCCTCTCTCTCTCTGCCCCTCCCCTGCTCGTGCTCTGCTCTCTCTCTCTCTCAAAAATAAATAAACATTAAAAAATATTTCTAAAAATTAAAAGAAAAAAGAGATCTACTTTCTTAGCAAGTTCCAGATACACAATACAGGTTGGTCCTTTTTTGTTACTAAGATTGCTTTGGGTTTTGCGGCATTTACAAGCTCTTACCTGTAGCCAATGACATCAGACCCGGGGGGGTTTGTGATGGGTTGAGAAGCTCAGAAGCTCTTTGGGTCTCAAGACTTGCTGATGACTGAATGCCCTTTTTTGCTTCCTGTGGTCCTTCCTCTTTTTCCACCCAAAAAAGGTTGTATCTGGGAGCTCTTCTAGCCCTGTGGTTGCTTTGTGACCCAGGCACTGAAAGCATATATAGTGTGTATGTTCCCTGAGGGAGTCAGGTGGAGGACAGAGCCAGTACCTGACCTGTCAGCTCATTCCCTGAGGCAGATGAGCTTGTTGGATGGGGGAAGGCACATTCGCTAGTCATTAAATGATTCCTTCATCTTTTACATTTCCCCAAGAGCCTTTGGCCCATTGGATGTAATTCTGCCTATTGTGGGTTATTTCCCCTTGTGTTCCTTTATTCTGGGGAAACGTCAACATGCTTGAGCTGAATAGGATGCCCAGGCTTCTTGTCACTCTCTGTCTCACTCTTCCATCCAGGTCTGGCTGTGAGGTTTGGGGTCCTGGGGTCGGACTCTCCTGTCCCCACCTGAGGGCTGGCTTCTCCTGGTCTGAGTGGGAGAACTCTAGGGCTCTTGCGTTGTGTCCATCAAGACTGCAGAACCTGGGTCACCTCTGGTGCCATCTGTGTCCCCAGATTCTCTCCTGTAACTACCTTGGGCACCATGGTGTGATGAGACTGCTTGGGTTTGGAGTCAGGTCCCAGTTGTGTCCTTATCAGTCACGTGACCTTGAGCCGGTTTCTTCTGTCTTTGAGAGTCTGCTTCCCCAGATGTGCCGTGTGTGTGGTAACAGCGACTGCTGCATGCGGGCATCAGGAAGAGTGGGTGAGATGACGCATGTACCCCACTTAGCAGACTATTTGGCCCACAATCTGTTTTCAATGTATTCTTATTTAAACAAAACATTCTCTCCTTTCCAGGAATATTCGACCCTAGGTGCACAAAAAAGGGATCTATGGGGGCGCCTGGGTGGCTCAGTAGGTTGAGCATCTGACTTGATTTTGGCTGAAGTCATGATCCCAGGGTCGTGGGATAGAGCCCGCATTGGCGTGGAGCCTACTTGAAATTCTATCTCTCTCTCTTTCTCTCTCTAAAAAAGAAAAAGGGGATCTGTGAAAGGACTGGCTGTTTGGGGAAAGTCACTGGGAATGAGATGTAACCTAACATAGAGCCTATGGTTGTGAATTTCACCTTTCTACCCGCCCTCCTCCCTGTGCAACCAAGGACTGACTGAAGGTCATCCCCGACTGTGGAAAGGAATTTTTTTAATGTGTTTTCCACAGCACAGAGCCCAACATGAGGCTCGAACTCACCAACTGTGAGATCATGACCTGAGCCGTCACCAAGAGTCAGATGCATAACTGACTGAGACACCCAGGTGCCCCAAGGAATTTTTTTTTCAATGTCACTAGCTCAGCAGACAGTGGCTTTTTAAAGAAAAAAGTCTATTTAGTTTTAGTAATCTCTGCACCCAACGTGGGGCTCGAACTCATGACCCCAAGATCAAGAGTCGCATGCAGTCCTGACAGAGCCGGCCAGGCGCCCCCGGGAAGGACTTTTTCAGGGGACTATGGCATTTGGCACAGGAGGCAGGCTGCAGGGACCAGTGGTGCTTTCTTTCCTCTGTCCTCTTTGGGGTGTTTGGTCAGGTTCCTGAAGCTTTCCTTCTCACCACATCACTTCCTAACGCCTGGAGCCCTGTTCTCGCTGCCTCAACTCCACCCCATCACCACTCCGTGGACTTATTTCTGGGGCTTTTATTTTCATCCTGGGAGTGACTGTGGAAACACTGTCCTCCCGACCCTCCGGCCTCACTCCAGTTGTGAGGTCCCTCATCTGCCCCCTCCCTCCTCTTACCGTGCTCCAACCCCCCCACCCGCCGCCCTTTTACCTCTCCCTCCTAATTGCTAGCACTCCTCTGGGAGCAGCGGTACAAAATGAAGCAAAATAGGACAGATTACCGAAAGAGTGGTGTGGCTTTCAAAAGCCCGAGTTACAGAAGTCAGCCGTGCCAGCATTCAGAAGGCTTTTGATGTGCTGGAATCTCAAGCCATAGCAACTAGCTGCTCCATGCCACTGTGTTCTGGAAACCACAGCGGGCCCTCAGCCCTGCAGCGGGATCAGGGCTAGCGCATTTGCTCCAGTGAATGTGCCCCCTCTTTTTCCTCTGGCGTTGATTCACCGTCAAGTTCTCCAGTGTGGAATTTGCAGATTGCAGCAGGCCTGCTTGACCTTCTCTGTGACCATCAGTACCTTACGTTTTTCTATCCGACGTTCACCCTGATCTTCTTTTCTCCACGGAAAAAGTTTTAATGCGAGGGATTGCAGTGACCACAATGTGTTGTCAGCTGGGTTTTCTTGCACATCTACGCACCTTGCATCTCGGTTATAGGAAGTAGAGCTGCTGGAGTTATTGTTGACTCTGCTTTGTTCCAAGGCAAGTGGGCAAAAAGAAGTGAATGGTACCTTCCACTTAGAGTACTGTAGTTTACTCTTTCCAAAATGCTTCCACATCTTTGTCTCACTGAAGCATTGAACTTCAAGAGGCAGATGAATTATCATCTTTCTTTAGCCAATGGAGGAAATAAAATCAAAACCGTTATTCATTCACTTGAAAAAATTACTGACCACCACCCATGTACTGTGCAGAGTTCTAGTTGTTCAGGATATAAAAATGCCCAACACAAAGTTCTTGCATTCATGGAACATGCATTTTAAACAAATTCAGTATAATACCAGATTGGTGACAAATGCAGTGGAGGTCAACAAAACAGGCTTTTTAAGGGGACAGAGAGTAACTAGATGTGCTGTTACTGGTGGTCAGGGAAGATGGCCTGTCCACGGAGATGGCATGTAAGCAGAAAGATAATGAGAAGTGACAGAGTGAGCTGCATGGCCATCAGAATCAGAGCATTCTTGCTGAGGATGTATCGGGTGCAAAGGTCCTGTGGCAGGAATGTGCTTGGTGTGTTCATGATATTGCCCTATTGAGAAGCTTCTTCAGTGGTACAAAATGAGGTCAGAGACCAAGTCAGAGACTAAATCAGGGCTTGGTGCATCACCCTGAGGATTTTGAATTCTATTCTGAAGAGGTTTTTGCTCTGAGACAGGAGGGTACTTCAGAGACTTAGGTGCTGGGGATGCGTCTGATCTATATTCCGAAGGAATCACCGTGGCTGCTGTGTAGACAATAGGCTGCAGGGCAAAGTAGAGTCAGAAAGTAGAGTCAGGTGACTGCCACCATAATTTAGGTAACAGATGGTGGTTGGGGAGGTGGTGAGCTGATTGGAATCTGATAGATTTTGAAGATAGTACAGGTAGGCTGTTCCAGTGTCTTAGAGTCAGGTGTGAGACAGAGAGGAGCCAAGTGGGGCTTTAAGCTCAGAGGAAGAATTCAAGAAGTGATATAATGTTGTCGGCTGAAGGCAGGTCCAGACCTCCTGATTGACATGGATGTCCCCATGTCTTTTCCAGAACTCTCTGAGCAAGGGTCAGTGAGTAGCAGGGCTCTCTGTCCGGCTTGGCCCCTTCTCCCTGTGGCCATTGTGAGCCTTCTAAGAATGGATGCAGCTGCGACCTTTCTCCCTCTTTCAAACCCACTTTTGACCACAGACATTTATTGACCCTTCCTGATTGGTACATAGTAGAGGGAGGACAGCAAGTTATTGCTGTGTAATCGTTTAATTTTGTTTAAGGTCATGGTGGAGGAGGGTGAGCTTAACCGAATGTCCAGTTAAATAGTAATATACCATTTAGTGTATCTGTAGTATCTTTAAAAGCCCGCTAACAACCTTTAAAATTTTTTTTTAAATGTTTATTTATTTTTGAGAGGAAGAGAGACAAACACAACGCGAGCAGGGGAGGGGCGAGAGAGAGAGAGACAGAATCTGAAGCAGGCTCTAGGCTCTGAGCTGTCAGCACAAAACCTGGCACGGGGCTCGAACCCAAGGGCCGCGAGATCATGACCTGAGCCGAAGTCAGATGCTTAACCAACCGAGCCGCCAGGCACCTCTGGCTAACAACTTTACAGTGATTTCATGTGCAGATATGAACTATATAGAGGATGATCTGAAAATCCCAAAGGCTTATCCATACATGCCTTGTAGATCATAGATGTTCAGGAAGTATGCATTGAATTTAGATTTTTTTTAATATATGAAATTTATTGTCAAATTGGTTTCCATACAACACCCAGTGCTCATCCCAAAAGGTGCCCTCCTCAATACCCATCACCCACGAATTTAGTGATTTTTTTTTCAACATTTATTTATTTTTGGGACAGAGAGACACAGAGCATGAACGGGGGAGGCGCAGAGAGAGAGGGAGACACAGAATCAGAAACAGGCTCCAGGCTCCGAGCCATCAGCCCAGAGCCTGACGCGGGGCTCGAACTCACGGAGCGCGAGATCGTGACCTGGCTGAAGTCGGACGCTTAACCGACTGCGCCACCCAGGCGCCCCACGAATTTAGTGATTTTTGAAGGTGAAGCATGTTGGCTTTTTTTCTGAAACATGCATATTTCAATTCCCTTTCCAATATTGGTAATTAGAGCCACACCTCACTTTCAGGTGGGATTAGTGTTGGTGTTTCTAGTACTTTGCCAGTGAGGAACTGACATGGGAACAAGTGGGAAATCGAAGAGCTGGTCTGGATGGCACATTAGATCCTCCTCCCTGGAGCTGGGAAGGTGCCGGAGAATCTCACAGCTGGATCCCAGGCGTCTGCCCTCTGGGGATCCACACGCTTGCTGCGCCGTTGAAAATGTGCAGACTTCAACCCATGTTCACCTTCTAGGGTCTTCTTTTGCTGTGGACTGGACTTTGTCAGGCCATGATAAAATCTGCTCATATCTGGTAATTTTTAGAATCGTAGTGGTTTTAAGGCACAAAGTGTTTCCCCAAGGTTTAATTTGAAGTATGCAATGCTTCTTCAACCATGTGGCTCTCAAAGACTCCATCTACTATAGACCAGTGGCAGCCTGTTGGGGAGCATTCCCCCATCATCTTATTCTTTCCTGTTGGCAGAAAAGGCGGATTGTCCCCCGTTCTTATTTGTCACCCCATGCCACTGGCTGGTCACACTCTAGCCAGGAGGAGGGCTGAGGAGGATCCCAGAGACGGAGGGGGCTTGGGGTGTCCTGTGAGTTGAGGCCACATCACAGGGGCTGTGGATCCTTCCAGACTACTCAGGGAGGCTTGAGGCACATTGACAGTGGCTGTGCTGTTATACGTCATTCTCTCTCTAAGGCCCACTGGGTAGACGTCCTTCTTGATTCCTAAGGGCTATAAGGCAGCAGCTTCCTTTTTGTTATTCAAGAAGTGACTTTTAGCCAAGTCAAATACTTTCTGTCGGTGGCTTCCCATTCACTTTCTCTCATTCTTACTCTCCTCTATGGTGTATTTATCTCCCAGTAAGTGCAGAGGGCTGGCATGATCCCACACCCGGAGGGGCCTATGGAAATGCCTTTTGTCAGCCTGGGTTTGAATTACCTGAGGGCTCCTGATTTCATTCGCGGTTTATTTTGCACTCAGCTCCTTACTGCCAACCTCCGGGCATCCGAAAGCTGTGAAAAGAGAAAGAAGAGAATTCAGACCATCAGTTGCACTGATTACTAATTGCTTTTGGCGGAAGGTTTCATGGGAGAGGCACTTCTGAGCAGAGATCGTTTGAGTAATGGCCCTTTTTCTTCTTCCCACTGTCCTCTTAACTTGGTTTGTCTGGTTATTGCCAAGACCAGGTAGGAAGAGAATAGGTTAGCAAGAGCCTGCATGAGATAAGTACCGCACGAGATACAGCACGACATAGTACCGCACCCTTAGCCACCCGAGTCGAGAGTGTAATGGATTCGGGCACTCACCCACTGAGTGGAGTGGGATGACACTTGGCTTTCTACGGCTACATGGTCAATCGCTTTTGTGGACACATGCTCCCTGACTTATGTGAGCTGTTCTTTGGGACCCCCAGTCAACCCCCATCCACTCATTTCCTCTCATCTTTTTTTTTTTTTTTTTTTTTGTCCTATGAACCATGACTTTTGATCCTTTCAGTCCACACTAGTGAGGCTGGAATATTGGTCCAAACACATCACAGCCCTGTGTCAATCCGAAAACCAAGGGCAAGTGTCCTTGGAGATTTTCTATCATCTTTATGGCCCTCCTCAGTTCTTTCCCAAGCCCATTTTTTTTTTTTGCCAGGCCTGTTTGCTGGTCTCATCAATCTGTGATTTGAGCTCCTGAAAGAATTGAGATCTTGTGACTCGGCATCAGGAGCCACCCGCTACGAGGACTCACCCGCCATGTGGACCTGCTGTGCTTCAGGGAAAACAAAACGTGAAGTGAGCAGTTTAGCTTGGACTTAATCTGGAGGCAAATCAGTAACTCTACCCTGAGATACTCTCTCCATTGTGTTCTCAGGAAAATGAAGTGAATCACCGGAGCAAAGAATGTGCTCTCTGGTGCTGCACCAATAATAAAGTATAATGTTTTGAATTAGAAGGGGAGCGCGAGTAACTGAGAAACCTTTGGCTGGTTGCTTTGTTGTTCCTTTGCCTCCCTCCCTCCTTCCTTCCCTCAGATATATGCTTGGATAAGAACTTTCTCCTCCAGCCTGGTTTTTCCCAAACTCAATCCTGCAGTGAAATGACAAGGCCATGTTAGACATGGAAATTATCACAGAGCAACAAATCCAAGATGAGTATTTCACTGAGGGCTCCAGGAAGTGGAGATGAGCTGTGAAAGCTTCCAACTCAACCCAAATATGTTTTTCTTGCTCCATTTGTTAATTAGTAAATCAGAACCAAATGAAAAACACAAATGAGTGCATACCACCAATCTGTCACACTTGACTGTTTCCCAGCTCAGTTCTGTCTTTCTGACTTTAGACCATCCATTGTTGTCATCATCTGGGAGTCAAAGCCGGAAGTACCTCATGGATTGGACTCAGTTTTAGTCTTATAAATAAAACTGCCTAGGACATGACATTGTTGAGGTAAGGATTATTTGGTTAAGTCAGAAGTTACGTGATATTTTTGAGGAGCAGGAAGGTGGGAGCCATAGGCATTTCTTACCCTTTTTCCCATGTTTTTTTTTTTTGTTTTTTTTTTTTTGTTTTTTTTTTGGCCAGAGCACAAGTGGGGGAGGGGCAGAGAGAAGGGGACAGAGGATCTGAAGCGGGCTCTGTGCTGACAGGCTGACAGCAGGGAGCCCAATGTGGGGCTCGAACCCACAAACCACGAGATCATGACCTGGGCTGAAGTCGGAAGCTCAACTGACTGACCCACCCAGGTGCCCCTCCTTTTCTCATGTTTTTAAAGCCTCTTGTAGGTGTCGGCTGTATTTTTGTTTTTTCAAACCATACATTCAAATACTTAATCTTGGTGAGCTTTTTTTTTTTTTTTTTTTGGTGGTGTTTTTCAACTTAGGAAGCATTGCCTTGTAAACACTTAGAATCCAACTTAGGATCTTAGAATCCAACTTAGGATCCAACAGGGCTAAACACACCAGCACAGCTATCCCTCAAAAGGGACCCAGAGGGCTTATTGTCCAGAGACGGAAAGATATTCCCTGAGAGCAGTCCTGGGAGAAGTGTTTGTTGTGTTTTTGCAAGGATGTGGGGATCCGAGTTTTGTCTATTAAAGGAAAGGAATGGCCCTTTTCTGTGTTTGTGTGTTTGCATCACACGGCTGTGCTACAGAGAATGTCTTGACCCCCATGGTGGCATTTTTCCATTCTCTTGTTTAGAGCCCCTGGCATGACAAGCTCACGTCCCCCACACAGCTCGGCAGCCACAGTCACATCCCCACTTGGGACCGCAGGTCTTAGTTTGACCAGGACGGAGTCGAGGGTCTGTCCCAGGTCAGGCCGCCCAGAGCTTGAGAAGTACAACTCCACTGGCTCTGGATGAGTCAGTCATTTACTCTGTCAACATGTATGCACTGGCCGCCTTCCTTGGGCCAGGTACTACTTTCCGCACTCGAGACTCATAAGGGAGCAAGACAAAATGCCCCGCCCTTGTGGGGTGTACATTGGAGGGAAGTTCCAGCCCTCTGCAGTCACAGGCTTGCATTTTCTTTTTCTGTGGCCACTGGCTTGGGTGTTGTTAAGGTGGGGAGGGAGGGCCATGCAGATGCCTGCAAGGAGGGAAGCGGGCTGGCCCCTGACTTCCCAGGGTCAGGACACCCTGGACCAATCACGGGGAGGAGAGGTCGGAAGGGATCATGAGAAAGGACTCTCCCATGTCCCCGTGTTTGGCATGCTCGATGCTGTGCCTCGAATAATAGCAGGTCATCTGATGCGGTGTAACTTGATAGGAATATGAAACCCTGGTAACCCTGGGAACTGAAGCAAGGAATTGGCCTGTCAGTTACTTTTAACTTTTAAAACTTGAACGTTTTAGTAAATCGCATAGCTCCACTGTCATGGTCAAAAGTCTGCTGTGGAGAAAGGCAGGATTTAGTGTTTATTTAAGCTGCCACCCAATGAGAGAAACTGTTGCCAATGCAGTTCAATTCTCAATCATTTAAGGATGGGTTTTTCCTTTTGTGGGCTTTTCATGTACCCGTTTGCACGTACTATCTTTCTCTGCAAAGGGTTGAAGATGGAGAAAAATCCTAATGGTAGTGATGTTGATACATTGCGCTTAGTAAAGAGAATGCATCATGTAGCATTTTATAGCCCCATTGTGGGTTATGGAGCATTTTGGTGCATAGGGTCTCATTTGCCTCTCATGCTACCTCGTGGGTAGATGTTCCTACTGCTCACGTAGAGGGTGGTCACCATATCTGTAAGTGTAGGCAAGTCGGTAACAAATGAAGTATAGACATTACATTCTAATGCATGATAAAATAATATTACATTGTTTCCAGACTCTATGGCCACTGTGTAGATACTGCAAGAGTTGAAACAGGGGCGCCTGGGTGGCTCAGTCAGGTGAGCAACGGACTCTTGGTGTCGGCTCAGGTTGTGATCTCACAGTTCATGAGGTTGAGGTTCACATTGGACTCTGTGCTGACAGCATGGAGCCTGCTTGGGACTCTCTCTCTGCCTCTCTGTCCATCTCTCTCCCTCCCTCCCTCCCTCCAAAAAGAAAAAAGCTGCAACAATTAAGTAACTTGACACAGAGACCCTGCTGCTTCTCAACCTCCCCTCTTCAGCCTGTTGGCCCTGTGCTCTTCCCTTGTGTATTAGACATCTGGCTTTCAAAAGAAAAAAAAGCTAGCTGTTTCATTAGGAGGACCTCTCTCTTTTTCAGTGCTCCCAGGGTTTCATCTGGCAAGAAGCTTTCTCACCAGTGCGATTTTCTGTCTCTCTTGTTGCCCCTTCTGTGTGTTGGCCTCTGACCTATCATTTTCTTCTTTGGACTCTTCCTCTCCAATATCTACTTCTCCTTCTCTTTGTTCTGTAATTCTGGATTAACTTCATTTATTTTTTGCTTTTTAAATGTTTATTTTTTAGAGAGATAGTGGGGGAGGGGCAGAGATTAGGAGGCAGAGGATCCAAAGCAGGCTCTGTGCCACCAGCACAGAGCCCGGCACGGGGCTCAGACTCAAGAACCATGAGATCATGACTGAGCCAAAGTTGGACTTAACCAACTGAGCCACCCAGGCCCCCCTGGATTAACCTCATTTATATTCGGACTCAGCAAACACTTGTTGTGGACCTACTGTGTGCCAGAGAGTGTGCTGGGCACATTCACTCAACACCTAGTCTCTTCTCAGATGTCCTGCATAGCTTGCCCCTGGAGAGGGGGGTGCCCAGCTCCCTGCCCTTGTGTTTGGGACAGGCTATGACTTAACTCTGGTGGGTAATGAGCAACCCATCCAACATTAATTCTAGGGAATCGGTGGCTGAGAAGGAAAATGGAAGAGGAAGAGCAAAAGACAAACATAACGGAATTGACAACAGGCACTCAGATAAGTACATGCACGTTCACAGAGGTGCCATTCGCAGTTGCTAAAGGTGGAAACAGTCCAAGTGTCCATCAGCATATGAATGGACATACGAAATGTATGTGCATACAAAGGAATGTTTCGTGGCCATAAAAAGGAATGAAGGACCAATAGGTGATACTACTGTTGATGAACCTTGAAAACATTGCTAAGTGCAAAAAACCGGTGACAGAGGATTGTATGATTCCATTCATATGAAATATCCATAGAGATGGAACAAAGGTTGGTGGTTGCCAGGGGCTGCAATGGGGAGTTGCTGTTTAATGGGTGTATGGTTTGCTTTTGGGGTGATGAAAATGTTTTGGAGCCAGATAGAGGTGGTGATTGCACAACATTGTGAATGTACGAAGTGCCACTGAATTATTCACATTAAAATGATTAGTTTCATGTTATGTAAATTTCACTTCAATTAAAAAATTTTTTTTAATGTTTATTTATTCTTGAGAGAGAGAAACAGACAGAACATGGGTAGAGGAAGTGCAGAGAGAGAGGAAACACAGAATCTGAAGCAGGCTCCAGGTTCCGAGCTGTCAGCACAGAGTTTGACGCAGGGCTCGAACCCACAAACTGCGAGATCATGACCTGAGCCGAAGTCAGAAGCTCAACCGATTGAGCCACCCTGGTGCCCCTCACTTCTTTTAAAAACGGATGAAAGAGAGCGTGTTCATGTGCCAGAGGTCTGTTTCTCTGAATTGAGGATGTGATTCCGTCTTTCTTGTGCGTGATGACCTTGTGATACGGCTTGAGTATAATTAAAGTAATTTGAGCAGATTAGTTTCTTTCTTTAGCTTTTTAAAATTTAACATGCTTAGAGTCTGTGTCCTCAACTCCCTAGCACAAAGCAATATGCTAATTGGCATTCTGGGCTTATAGTGCTGCTCCTTCAAGAAACAAACCCAGACAGATGTGTTGAGTTGGTCCCTTAGGTTAGCTGTTTGTGTTCTGGAGAATGCCCCTGGGTCTTGAAGACAGATCGCAGAGGCTGGAGTCCAAAGCTTGAGTTCTGTTCTGGCTCTTTTTGTCCAGTGGGGATACTACAGTGCCCAGGAAAGAGCATGAAGCAGACCTCAGTCCCGGCTTATACATTCATTCAACAAACATTCTTGAACCCTCTGTTGGAGGTATTAAAGTGAATGTGACAGGGACTCTACCTTTGAGGGGCTTGCGCTCCAGTGGGTAAGGTACATACATGAACAATGATCACCTTAGTAAGAGGTGGGGTGCAACGCTGAAGATTTGCATGGAATATTACAGAAACCTGTAGTCAAGGTCCCAAACCAACTGGGGGTAAGGAGGGTAGAGAAACAGCAGTTAAGGAAGGCTTCCTGGAATTCAGCCTTAAAGGAAGATTTAAAATATCGCTGCATCACCCATTAAGCAAGGCAAGTAATGGTCAGAGTTTTAGCAAAAGAGGAACACTTAACACTGAGTGAAGACATCTACTTTATTTATTTATTTATTTATTTATTTATTTATTTTAATGTTTATTTATTTTTTGAGATAGAGAGACGGAGTGCAAACAGGGGAGGAGCAGAGAGAGGGAGACACAGAATACGAAGCAGGCTCCAGGCTCCAAGCTGAGCTGTTAGCACAGAACTCAACATGGGGCTTGAACTCACGGAGGGTGAGATCATAACCTGAGCCAAAGTTGGACACTCAACCGACTGAGCCACTCAGGTGCCCCTGAAGACATCTACTTTAAAAAGAGTTTCAGCTTGATATTTTTCAACAAAGCATTCATACTTATGGAGGAAGCAAAAACTCTGATGTACCTACCCTTGTTTTATGGCTTTAATAAATTGTTTTCATTTAGAATTACATAGAAGCATCAAAGCATCTCCAAAATTTTGAGCCT
The DNA here is from genome assembly GCF_022079265.1 of Lynx rufus. Lineage (NCBI taxonomy): Eukaryota > Metazoa > Chordata > Mammalia > Carnivora > Felidae > Lynx > Lynx rufus. Next base: position 125,794,042 of record NW_025814878.1, read on the forward strand.
ATAAAAGTTTACATCCTGGAGGTTAGGGAGGGGAAGTTCTTTGACAAGGCATGGAGATTGTATAAGTGAGGGAACGGCAGGGTGCCTAGGTGGCTCAAACTTTTAAGCATCTGACTCTTATTTTCTGCTCAGATCATGATCTCACAGTTTGTGGTTCAAGCCCCACATCAGGCTCCATGCTGATGGTGCAGAGCCTGCTTGGGATTCTCTCTCTGCCCCTCCCCTGCTCATTCTCTCTCTCTCTCTCTCTCTCTCTCTCAAAAATAAACCTTAACAAAACAGTTCAAAAAAAAAAAAGGGTAAGGGAAAGGCAGTTTAAGGTCTCCTAAGAGTAGAGTTTGAGGCAGGAGAAGGTGAGGGGTAAGGACAGAAGGTCAGGGGAATAGATTAAAGGCTCTAAGCAGGCGATTTTCAAGTTTGGGTCTATGACTATGGTACCAGCTGCAGTGTGGAGAGAGGATGGGCTAGGGACACATCTTGAGGCAGCAGGACGGCTCTGAATAAGGGCAGTGGTCATGGAGCAGGACAGGTGGGTTAGAGAAATTTCCAGAACAGTGCCATCCAACAGAGCTTTCTGTGATGACGGGAATATTCTGTGATATGCTTGCCAATACGGTATCCACCAGCCACACGCGGGCACTGAACCCTCTACATGTGGCTGGTGTGATGGTGGAACTGAATTTTAAATTTTCTCTCATTTACATTTAAATAACTGCATGTGGCTAGTGTGGGTGGCCACTGTATTACACAATGCAGTTCTAGAAGGTAAAATCAACAGGAGTTGATGATTAATTGGCCAATTGGGAGTGATAAGGGTGGAGAAGGTAAAGAAAGCTACAGGGGCATATTAGTGGGAGAGAAAAAGAGTCTCATTTTGTGCATGTTGACTCCCCATGCATACGGGGCATCAGGATGAAGTGTCCCAGGTAGTGAGATAAACCCATTCCTTAAGGGAGAACAATGAGCTGGAGATGGGAAATGTGGGAGGCATTAGCGTAAAATAATAATTGAAATCATAAATGTAAGTGCCAAAGGGAAGCCCCTTAACTGCCTTTGGTGTTGGATTCCTATTGCTATGATGGTGATAATATTTGCTGTGTCTACCTTCTGGGACTATTCTGAGAAACAGATGAGATAGCATGTATGAAAATGCTTGTAAACTCCTCAAACATTAGGCATGTTTTATAATATCTTAGGAGTTGAGAGGAGTGTGTCCCAAATGTTGTTTTCCAAACGTAACCAATCAAAGAAAGACTTCAAATTCTGGAAATATTGCAGACTAGATAATTTGTAAGGCCCTCCTGCTAAAATATGACTCGATCCAGGATAAACAAAAGCAAATATGTCTACAGCATGAATGTCAGGGACTTGGGGACATCTTTGAGGACTCCCCTGAGTGTTACTGTGAGCAAACAAACATAAAAGCTAGGTTTCTGTGAATGCAAATACCAACGTTCCTGCAGATCATGAGAGCAGTGCAGAGTCCAGGCCAAGGTGGGAGAGCTATCCTAGACATTCCCACATTAAGCCCTCAAAGCGGGGAGATAACTGGGTCCAGGTCAGTAACATTCCTCACAAAAGCAAATGTCCATGTTTCTCTCTCTCTCTCTCTGTTTTTGGAGAGGGGGGCGGGCGGGGAGAAAAGCAAACCATTTAAACATTGAGGATGAATTTCAATCAAAAATTACCTAAAAATCTGCAACACACAAGGTAATAAACAAGCAAAATGAAAGTCCTCAGAGGGATGGGAAAGCAGTGCCGATTTAAATTTGCCAAGGATTTCACAGAAAACAGACACTGAGTTAGAAACTGTGAGACAACTATATAGGAAATACACAAAGAATAATGAATACTGAAATACATAATAGTGATATAGAACAATTGACAACTGAAAAAGACCACACAACAATGATGACAAGAGATGGAGTTAGAAAAATTTAAAAACTCATTAAAATGAGAAACTAATAGATGGCTTAAGCTGTATGGTAAAAACAAGTGAACTTTTAGATAAATCTAAAGAAATTTTCCAGCCAAGAGACAAGGAGATAAATGACATAAAAAAGCAGTTAAGAGCAGTGGAAATTAAAATGAAGGTCTGAAACACATCTAATTGTCATTCTTGAAGGAGACATTAAAGAGAATGGAGGAACGTCCTCATCAATGAGCTAAAGGCTAAGAATTTTCCAGAACATTAGTTCTGGAAATAATGAAGTGTGCCCAATATCCCTGATGAACACAGATGAAAAAATCCTCAACAGAATATTAGCAGACCAAATTCAACAACACATTGAAAGGATCATAGGCCAATATAAATTGGTGGAACCATTGTAGAAAACAATATGGAGGGTCCTCAAAAAATTCAAAATAGAACTACTGTATGATCTTGTACTGATTCCATTACTGGGTATTTACCCAAAGAAAACAAAAGCACTAATTTGAAAAGATATATGCACCTCTGTATTTATTGTGGCATTATTTACAATGGCAAAGATATGGAAACAATGTTAGTGTCCATTAATAGACATTGATATTATATATGCACACAATAGAATATTACTTGGCCATAAAAAAGAACGAGATCTTGCCATTTGCAACAAAGTGGATGGATCCAGAGGATATTATGCTAAATTAAATAAGCCATACAGAGAAAGATAAATATTATATGATTTCACTTATATGTGAAATCTAAAAACCAAATGAGCAAGAACAGAAACAAATTGATAAATACAGAGAACAAACTGGTAATTACCAGAGGGGAGGGGGTTGGGGGATGGGTGAAACAGGTGAAGAGTGTAAGAGATGTCAAAAAAAAAAAAAAAGAAAAAAGGTCATACATCATGATCAAGAGAGATTCATTCCAGGGATATTAGAATGATTCAATGTCTGCAAATATGTCAATGTGATTAACAAAATAAGGGATAAAACTTGTATGATCATCTCGACAGATGCAGAAAAAGAATTTGTCAAAATCCAACATCTACTCATGATAAAAATTCTTCAAAATGCAGGATAGAGGGAATGTACCTTAACATAATAAAGGCCATATATGACAAGCCCACAGCTAATAACATCATACTCAATGGTGAAGAGCTGAAAGCTTTTTTCTAAGATCAGGAACAACACCAGAATGTCCACTTTTGCCACTTTTATTCAACATAATATTAGAAATCCTAGCCAGAGAAATTAGGCAAGAAAAAGACATCCAAAAGGAAGAAGTAAAACTGTCACTGTTTGCAGAAGATATGTTGTATATAAAAAACTTGAATTATTTCATCAAAAACTATTAGAATAAATGAAGTCAGTAAAGTTGCAGGATACAAAATCAATATGCAAAAATCTGTTGGATTTCTTTATACTAATGTATTATCAGAAAAAAGAAAACAATCCCATTTACAATTACATTAAAGAGAATAAAATAGTACAGCATAACACATAAATCACTATCACCATGAATGAATCACTGTATTGTACACTTGAATTAACATGATGTGTCTACTATACTCAAAAAAACCACATTAATTTCTTGACAAAAATTAAAATTTGGATAACCAGAGAAACAAAATAACTAGGAATAAACTTAACCAATGAGCTCAGAGGTCTATATATTAAAAATTATAAAACATTAATGAAAGAAATTGAAGAAGACACAAATAAATGGAAAGGTATTCCATGCTCATGGATTGGAAGAATTGTTAAAATGTCCATACTACCCAGAGCAATATATTCAGTACAATCCCTATCAAAATTCCAATGGTATTTTTCATAGAAATACAACAAACAATCCTAAAATTTGTCTGGAACTACAAAAGACCCAAATAGCCAAAACAGTCTTGAGAAAGAACAACATAGCAATATGCTCCCTAATTTCAAAGTACATTACAAATTTATAGTAAACAGTATTGCCATAAAACAGATACATGTATCAATGGAACAGAATAGAGATCCCAGAAATAAACTCATACATCTATAGTCAGTTTACGACAAAAGAGCCAAGAATATACAATGGGGAAAGGACAGTCTCTTCAATAAATGATAAACCTGGACAGCCACGTGCAAAAGAATGAAATTGGACCACTGTCTTACACTGTGCATAAAGTTTAACTCAAAATGGATTAAAGTCTTTTTTTTTAAGAATTTTTTTTAATATTTATTCATTTTTTGAGAGACAGAGAGAATGTGTGTGAGCAGGGGAGGGGCAGAGAGAGAGGGAGACACAGAATTCGAAGCAGGCTCCAGGCTCTGAACTGACAGCATAAAGCCCGACACGGGGCTAGAACTCACAAACTGCAAGATCATGACCTGAGCCAAAGTCGGACGCCCAACTGACTGAGACACCCAGGTGCCCCTAAATAGATTAAAGTCTTAAATGTGAGACCTGAAACTGTAAAACTCCTAGAGGAAAAGATAGGCACTAAGCTCCTTAACATTGGAGTTTTCGATACTTTTTGGAATCTTGATACCAAAAGCAAAAACAAGAAAAGCAAAAGTAAACAAGTAGGGCTACACCAAAACTGAAAAGCTTCTGCACAGCAAAGGGAACCATCAACAAGATGAAAAGGCAATGTACTGAATGAGAGAATGTTTGCAAATCATATATCTGATAAGGAGCTAATATCCAAAATATACAACAGACTCCTACAACTCAATAGCAAAAACACAATCTGATTAAAATATGGACAGACGATCTGAATAGACATTTTTCCCAAACAACACTACAGATGGCTAACAGGCACATGGAAAGATGTTCAACATTACTAATCATCAGGGAAATGCAAATCAGAACCACAGTGAGATACCACCTCACACCTGTGAGAACGACTAGTATCAGAAAGACAAGAAATATGAAGTGTCGGTGAGAATGTAGAGAAAAGGGAGCCCTTGTGCACTGTTGGTGGAAATGAAAATTGGTATAGCCATTGTGGGAAACAGTATGGAAATTTTTCAAAAAATTAAAAATAGAATTACCATATGATACAGGAATTTCACCTCTGGATATCCAAAGAAAATGAAAACACTAAGTAGAAGTGTATACGCCCCATGTTCATTGCAGCTTATTTACAGTAGCCAAAACATGGAAACAACCTAAGTGTCCATCAACGGATGAAGAAATTGCAATACACACACACACACACACACAAATATTATTGAGCCATATAAAAGAATGAAATCTTGACATTCGTGACAAAATGGATGGACCTTGAAGTGAAAAACGAAAGACAAATACCATATGATCTCTCTTCTTTGTGGAATCTAAAACACAACAAAACAAACCAAGCTCATGGATACGAGAACAGATTGGTGATTGCAAGAGGCAGGTGGTTGGGGGTGGAAGAAATGGGTGAACTGTTTGTTTGTTTTTCATTTTTCTTTTTTTTTTCTTTTTTTTAGTTTAAGTAAATTGAATAAGTTTTTTTTAATCAGAGATATGGGAGCGTATTCTTTTAGGCTGTCCCATCTAGGTGTTTTGACCGAAGATGTTAAATTTTTAATAGTGAAAAAAATACATGTATATGTTGGTTTTTATTAAATGTCTGATTGCTTCTTTATAGTAGTCTTTATAAGTGGGCAAAAAATGTGGTTATTTGATATTGATGGAACTCTAGCAAGGCTGCAATTTTTCAGTTTAAGTCTTTCCTCATGACACATGTTTATTGACTTAAGTGCCTGAGTGTATTCTCTCATGTTAGCTGAAGTCTGCAACTTTTTTCCATTGGAAGACATATATAGTTGTGGCTATTAGCTGAGTGTCTTCCCCAGCCTAAAGTGATGTGAACATCTGTATTTTGGTATGAAAATTTTTCTAACATGTTTTTAAAAGTAAAAAAATGTGTTGGCTAACCCGTACTACTAATGACATGTAGGCACTTAGTGTTGGTCCGAAAGCTCTTTATAGTATATGTGCTCGATCTAGTCTTAAAAAGTCATTTGAATTAAAAGGGCAGCTCAAGGGATTTACTTTGCAGGGACAGAATAGTTCTGTGTCTAGATTATGGTGGTGGTTATAGGAATCGATACATGTGATATTGTAGAATTATGTATGGACACACATATACACACACCAGAAAATGGGTGTAAAAATTGGTGAAATCAAAGTAGGGTCTGAAGTCTAGTTAAGGTATTATATCAATGTCAGTTTCCTGGTTTTTGTTTTTGTTTTTTACTGTTATTCAGTTATGTAAGATGTCACAGGGGATCTTTCGACTATTTTTTTTCATCCTTTCTGCTATTTCTGAAACTACCAGTGAGTCCATAACTGTTTAAAATAAAAATTAAAGTTTAGAAAAGTTAGGGTGCCTGGGTGGTTCAGTCAGTTGAGCATCAGACTCTTGATTTTGGCTTAGGTCATGATCTCACAGTTCATGGGGTCAAGCCCGATGTCAGTGTGGAGCGTGCTTGGGATACTCCCCTCCCCCCCACTTTCTTTTTGTCCCTTCCCTGCTTTTGTGCACATTCTCTCTCTCTCTCTCTCACTCAAATAAATAAACATTTAAAAAATATAAAGTTTAGAAAAATCAGTTTAAAAAAATAAGATGGCAGCCAGGAAAATATTCATCTTGATATCTGTGATTCTAATAGAACATTAATAGAAACAAATATTTAGAAATGTTTGGTGCACCCTAGAGGGTAAAGTCTGTTAACTCATTGTGGTTAAAAAGTGAGCCAAAGAGTCCAGATCAATGTCTCTATTACTGTTTCAGGTTGAATGCTGGCATCTTAAAAGTCAGTATTGTACCAAGCCTTGAAACCAGCCAGAACAGTCCTTGTCACCTAAAATGAAAGAAACTTATGCCATAGCATAAAAAATTGTTTACAGTAGTCAATGGAATAGGCAAATTTTTGTTTTTTTTAAGAGTTAAAAGATTTGTAAGTTTGGTGTATGACTATAAGTGGAAGCATGAAGCATTTGGAATTGTAGAATTTATTACAGAATGAGTGTAATTTTGCCTTAACTAAGTCTTGCCAAGTTCACCAGTGAGTGAGTCCAGATAGTGAGAAAATCCTGATTATGTGACTATCCTTTAATGTATTAACTAGGAAGTTTGCTCTATTCTTTCCCCACCACTCTCCCCTCTTTCTTTTCTGTTTATATTTCCACTTGAAAAAGGTTGTGTCTTTATTTTTCTCTAGACACCTGAAACAATTCAGACTTAGCAGGATGTGATTCAGAAACTGTAGTAAGTCTTGAGAGTTAGCTCCCTGTCTCCTTGTTTGTAAGAAGTAACAAAAAGTTCTTTGCTTTCGACATGTCAAAAAAGAAAAATCAATATTACAATCAAATTAAGCAATAGTGAGGAAAAAAAAATTGGCCTCCAGTAAGACGAATCCAGAAAAAAAGGGAATTCACAAATAAATGATATTGGAATGAAAAAGCTGTAGATAGAGCAGAGATTAAATCATATGAGAATACTGTGAAAAATTTTATGGCGGGGTGCCTGGGTGGCTCAGTCAGTTGAGCACCCGACTTTGGCTCAGGTTATGATCTCGCAGTTCCTGAGTCCAAGCCCCACATCAGACTCTGTGCTGATAGCTTAGAACCTGGAGCCTGCTTGGAATTCTGTGTCTCCCTCTCTCTCTCTGCCCCTCCCCTATCCATGCTCTCTCTTTTCCTCAAAAAAATAAATAAATATTTTTATGTCAATAAATTTGATAAATTATGCCCCAGTTGACAAACTTCTAGAAAATGTACAATGACTTAAAAAGAAATAGATAACTCGAATATTTCTATATGTTTAAAAGAAAGCAAATGAGTAATTAAAAATTTTCCCCAAAGGAAAAACACCAGGATCAGATGATTTTACAGATAAGTTTGCCAGGGTTTGAAGGAAGAGATCATTTCCTGAAAAGAAAGAGAGGGAACATTTCCCAGCTGATTCCAGGAGCAAGTATTACTTGAAACTGAACAATGCTGTATGAGATGAGCCCATCACCAGTGTCTCTTATGAACACAAATGCAAAAATTCCAAACTGTAAATTTGAAAAGTAACAGAACAAATAATGTGAACAAGTAACAAACAACTTTTAGTGTCAGTGTTGGGAACTGTGGGTTCGTGTCCACTAAATTTCATACGGATGAAGCCCTAATCCCTGATGAGATGGTGTTATGAATGGGCCCTTGGGAAATAATTAGGTCATGAAGGTGGAGCTTCCATGATGAGATTAGTATCCTTACAAGAAGAGGAAGAGACTGGGGGTACCTGGGCGGCTCCGTTGGTTAAGCATCTGACTTTGGTTCGGGTCACGATCCCAAAATGGGTTTGAGCCCCTCAATGGGCTCTGTGCTTGCCTTGCAGAGCCTGCTTGAGATTCTCTCTCTCTCCTTTTCTCTCTCTGCCTCTCCCCCACTTTCTTTCTCAAAATAAATAAGCTTAGAAAAAAAGAAGAGGAAGAGACTGGAGCTCACACTGTGTCTCTCTACGTGCATGCGCCAAGGTAGGCGAAGCGACGACCTAACCAGGAAGAGGGGGAATAGGGCCCTCTGCAAGAACCCAAATGTGCTGGCACGCTGATCTCTGTGAGAAATGTTTATTGTTTCAGCCCCTCAGTCTGTAGTACTTTTGTTAGAGCAACTTTAACTCACCGAGACCATCAAGGAAGCAATCTGATGAATTTTCTTACTAGGTTTAACAATTTGTAATAGTACTCTTCCTTTCCTATTATTTAATCTCAGCAATGCTGAACTGGACCTCAAGACTGAAAATGGACATCTTTGTCTTCTTCCTGATTTTAAAGGAAACGTCTGAGTGTATCACCATTGAGAATGTTGTTCATTGTAGGTTTTTTAGATGGATTCATGATCAGATTAGTGGGGTTCTTTCTGTTCCTAGTTTGCTTATTTTGGAAGAGACTTAGGAGACAGAACAACCAAGTGTAACGAGTGGACCCTGTTTATCTCCTGATTCCAATGAACCAAATGCAGCAACATAGTTTTTTGAGGTGTTTGAGAAAATTTGATTAGGGATTGGATATTAGAAAACAGTAATGGGGGCACCTGGGTGGTTCAGTCAGTTGAGCGTCAGACTCTTGATTTCAGCTCAGGTCATGATCTCACAGTTGATGACATGGAGCCCTAATAGTGCAGAGCCTGCTTGGTATTCTCTCTCTCCGTCGCTGTCTTCGCCTCCTTTGCTGGCACTCTTTCTCAAATAAATAAACTTAAAAAAAAAAAAAAAGAAAATGAATTATTTAACTTAGCTGTGATCATGCATTGTGATTATGTAAGAAAAATGCCCATTTTTAGTTTTTTTGTGGTAAAATACTCATAACATTTACCGCTTCCGCCATTTTTAATTGTACAAGTTCAGCATTAGGTATATTCACACTGTCGTGCAGCCATCACCACCATCCGTCTCCAGAACATTATCATCTTCCCAAGCTGATGCTTGAGAATCTAGCTCTACTGATAGAGTATGTCTTTGCTGAGTAATTAAAATTACTGTCCCCACTGAACACTCACTCCCCATTCCCCTCTCCAGCCCCTGGAAACCACCATTCTTACATTCTGTCTCTATGAATTTGACATGCATGTAAGTGCGTATATTTGTCTTTTTGTGACTGGCTTATTTCACTTCACATAATGTCCCCAAGGTTTATCCATGTCGTAGCCTATGTCAGAGTTTCCTTCCTTTTTAAAGCTGAACAATATTCCTCTGTCTGTCTCTGCCACATTGTTTGTCCTTTCATTCATCAGTGGACCCTTGGGTTGCTTGTACCTTTTGGCTACTGTGAATCTTGCTAGGAACATGGGTGTGCAGATATCTGTTGAAGTTCCTGTTTTCAATTCTTGTGGATACCTGTCTGTACTTAAAAGCGGGATTGCTGGATCATATGGTGATTCGGTGTGTGTTTGAGGACTTGCCAAACTGTTTCCCATAGCAGCTGCCCCATCTTAGGTCACCACCAGCAAAGCGCAAAGGTTCTAACTTTCTCCACATCCTTGCCAGCGCTTGTTAAGAAAACGTCCGTGTTTTCAGTGGATTTGTACGAGGTAGAGCTTAAGAAGAAGAATTATTAGTCACCCATCGCCTCCAGAGCAGCCAGGCCACACCCATGGGACTTCACCTCCCCACCAGCTGACAGGCAATATGGCCATCTGCTTGGGCTGCCTTCACTCTTAGCTGTGACCGTGCCTGGATTTTCCATGCGTGCCTATAAAGTTTCCATTATGTCTCTGACGGACTTTAAGGGAAAAAAGAAAAAACACTGATTTAGTGATACATATGTAGTGAAACTGTTAGTTCTTAAAAGGCAAGACAGTGCTGGGCACTATTCATGATTCTAGATACTTTTTGGGCAGGTGCCGGGGATGGCACCAGGGAGGAATAACACAGTATTTGTCATATTCCAGTTGGGTGCTGGTTTCCTCAGTGCTTTGTTAGGATGCTTCATTACCTTCGTAAGTTGCATATATCCTTTTTGTATATATAGTATTACATAACTTACATTTTGAATCCTCAACTAGGAACTTCTACTCCTTTGGGCTATGGTTCCTGCATGTTGGGCAAAGGTCCGGTGCTGGTCTGATATTTCACCTGGTATATGGGATTGTGTATGGTCTTCAACTATGTCCTTTCTATTTTATTTGGTGTTAAAAGAACCTTTAGAAATGATCATCGAGTTAAAAGGATGCAGTTTGTTGTTTTGTTTGTTCTACTGCTTTCAAAGATGGCAAACAGAAAAAGTAAATGAACTTGCAAAAGGTCATTACTGTTAAAAAGTTTTTACTGGTCCATGAAATAAAAAAATTCTAGGAATTACCACCTCAGAGAACACAGAACTGTATTAATTAGCCAAACACCAAGACTGATGATACTCAATGTAGTGATTTGACTTACTGCCCTTTACACAGAATGCATCTCTCCAAATTAAAAAGGTAATTTAGAGGAACCATTGATTGGCCTTATCTAAAGACTCCGAAGTACATTTTATTTTTTTTTTTTAATTTTTTTTTTCAACGTTTATTTATTTTTGGGACAGAGAGAGACAGAGCATGAATGGGGGAGGGGCACAGAGAGAGGGAGACACAGAATCGGAAACAGGCTCCAGGCTCTGAGCCGTCAGCCCAGAGCCTGACGCGGGGCTCGAACTCACGGACCGCGAGATCGTGACCTGGCTGAAGTCGGACGCTTAACCGACTGCGCCACCCAGGCGCCCCTCCGAAGTACATTTTAATTACTCAGCAAAGACATACTCCATCAGTAGAGCTAGATTCTCAAGCATCAGCTAATGATCATCACAACTAATATTTATTAAGTACTTACTCTACCACTGACTCTTTTGTATAGATTGTCTCACTTAATCTTCAGAAATGCTATGATTCTCACTTAACTGATAACAAATTTTGGCTAATATCTTGCACAGCATCACACAGATCAGGAAAAGGGGAGCTGGAGTTCAAAACCAGTTTGGCAGAATGACCCTTCATCAACGCTTTTAGATACTACTCAATCATGTAGCGTGTTTGGCACCACCATTGAGATGCCAAAAGGCTAGGAGTTACAAAATAGCCTTGAGTGCTGAGTTCAGAACTCAGCCCTCTCCCTTTCATTACCTCTCATATTTCTTGAGTTGTCTGATATTTCAGGAGTCCAGAATCATAGAGCTTGAAGGGGGAACGCTAAGCTTGCTGGAAACATTACAGTTTTACCACTGTGGTCTTCAAATGCACGTGTGAGCAGTGACATAACTGCATTCATTTATTTCTTGTATCCCTATGAGACATTAGTGCACACACTATGTAAATTCAGTTGTAGGCAAAAGATTGGGGGAGAGAGGCGTTCCAGGCAAACTCCTAATGACTCGTGGCTGAAGTATCGTGGGGAGAGGAAAGAAGGTGGTACAACTTCCAGCCAAGAGGCTTCAAGAGAGGTTTGGAAGACAGTGGAGTAAAGCGGTTGAGTGAGAGGGCTGAAAATGAGATGGGGGCAATCAGATCCCTGAATCTCCTCAAAGAAGGAATAAAGGAAAGGTAAAAGAAAGCTCAAAATGCTTCAAGGTAATGTGGGGTCAGTAGAGAACTGGGAAAATGCACATAATAAGGCAATGAGCTCTAATTCGTGTTGTAATAAGGCGAAGGCTTTGAACCATGCTCCTGTCTTCTCATTTTTATTTTTTTAGTTTTAGAGGGTGAGTGAGCAAGCACACTCAAGTGGGGGAGAGGGAGGGAGGAAGAGAGATGGGGACAGAGAGAGAGGGAGGGAATCTTAAGCAGGCTCTATGATCAGCATGGGGCCAGATGAGAGGCTCCATCTCATGACTCTGGGATCACGACCTGAGTCGAAATCACGAGTCAGACGTTCAACTGACTGAGCCACCCAGGTACCCCCTAGTTTCTCATTTTTAGATTCCTTAACTCTTCACATTTGTCTGTGAGCATTTGCCAGGATTCCTCCTCAGTCATACATACTGCTTCCCAGCACTTTGAAATCCTTAATAATTGCATGTGATTTCTACCAGACTTCCCATCTCTTTCTTATCCTCTCCTGTCCTCCCTAGTCCTCTTTGTGTTCATTACCGATTACTGTGCAACAAACCACCCAAGGTCACGGTGGCTTAAAACAATGTGCTGCTACTTCCCACAGTCTTGTGAAATGACCAGGTTCAACTGGGTGATTCTTGCTCAAGGTCTCTCATGCAGGTGTAGACAGATGCTGGTTGGGGTTGGAGTCCTCCAAAGTCTCCCCTGGATTGGGCATCTAAGATAGCATCTTTATAACATGTGTGGTGCCTCAGCTGAGGTGGTCAGAGACTGACTGGACTCTTCCCTCTCTCCCTCCATCTGTCTCTTCATGTACCATACAGTCTCTCTACATGGTTAGCTTGGGCTTCCTCATAGCATAGAGGGCCAGAGTACTTGGACCTCTTACATGGTAACCATCTTTCCCCCAGATAAGCATTCCAAGAAGTCTAAGTGGAAGGAAGTTCAAAGCTTGGAAGTCACTCAGAAGCACTGTTGCTGAATGAAATGGGTACAGAGAAGGTCACGGAGCCCACCCCAGGGGAGGGGGACCACCCAGTAGTCTGAATACACAGAACTGTGGTTTATTGGGGGTGATATACTTGTCTAGAACTAGAGACCACATTCCTGATTTATTGAAGTTTCTGTTTACTTCTTATAACTGAAATATCTTGTTACTATCTTATATCTTGTATCACATCCATTATTCTTTCTAACTATTGTTTATACTAATAGTGATTGAAAGACTTCTTTGAGGAATTCGTATGCATTCTTTCAAATGAATCTTAACAATATATTTTTATTTATTGATATTAAAATTTAAGCAACCAAAAGGCCCTATAGAAAAGCTATGTGACTGGTTTTTTGTTTTGTTTTGTTTTGTTTTTAAGAAAGTCTGTTTGGGAAATCAGATTTGATTCACTTTTTAACCACCAATGATAACATATCACACTTAAAAGGCAGATCAGTTTTAGGGAAAAGTGATATACCCTCATGTATGGGTGTCCTTGGGTGAACTCACCAACAAGATTGCTTTTCATGCTTAGCCACTAAATTAGAAAACCTGTTCTCTTGTTGGGACTGAACCGTGGTTTACTTTGTGGTTAGATCTTGGTTTTGTTTTTTTCTTTTTTCTTTTTTTTAACTATCAAAGTCTTACACAAGTCCAAGCTTATTTTTTATACCACCCCCCAAATGAAGAGATAACTTGAATCTAAAAGATTTTAGCATACTCACATGGCAGTTACAGAAATTCTTTATTTAAAATCTCCTACCTATACATGACTTAACTTTTCCTTAGCTTCCTCCGCAAATGCCATTGAGGTCTTAGGTTCTTATAAAGAGTTATTGGTGTTTTTGTTTTGTTTTGTTTAAAGAAGCTAAATCTCCAACACATGTGGGAGAAAATGGGCAGTTGGAGGTGGCAAATAATTTGTTGTTGTTTTTTTTTTTCCTACCCACAGCCCTGGGAAAACTCTGCCATAAAGGATTAATTTACTCATGAGATTTCACTGCGGTTGCCATTAAGAAAAAAAACCAGTAGGAATAGTAGGGCAGAAGTGTTTCCAAACCCTGGAGAAAAGAGTCAAGGATTTACGGTGGGAAGCAGAGCAGTCCCTTTTTTTTTTAATTTTTACGTTTATGAGTTAAGCATCTGAGGTTGATACCATTTCTCTCGCACAGGACTTTATATAGACAACTGGAAGCTGACTCTGAAAAATGATAATCAGCGGTTGGAGTTTTCCGTAATTTATCTTCATGCAGGGGAAAGATTTCATTTAAAAAAAATTCAAGGGCGCCTGAGTGGCTCAGTCGGTTAAGCGTCTGCCTCTTGATTTCAGTTCCGGTGATGATCTCATGGCTTGTGAGTTGGAGCCCCGCGTCAGGCTCTGTGCTGACAGCATGGAGCCTGCTTAGGATTCATTCATTCATTCATTCTCATTCTCTCTCTCTCTCTCTCTCCCTGCCCCTCCCCTGCTCTAGTGCTTTCTCTCTCAAAATAAATAAATAAACTTAAAAAAAAAAAGACACGTTTAAAAAAAGTAAAAATGACATTCAGATTCAAATCTTTCCCAGTTTTTAGAAAAGCCTTAGAAAATAGCAAGCTATACATACCATTGGCAGTTTGCTTCCACGTGTCCGTCCCCACACTTGGGTTGTACACAAAGATTAAGTGGAGGGGCCCTGGCTTCAGATTCCTGCAGCCCTCCCTTTCTTCCTGGAGAAGGGAGGGCAGTGGACTTGAGTTAACAGTGGCATTTTCTCTGAAGCTTTACCCTAAACCCCTCAACAAAAATTGCCACAGAGCAGCACGCAAAATCCGAGGACTCTTGGAGCTTCAGGCTGAGGTCAATGCACTCCTCGGTCCCCTCCACCACAAGGACCCTCCCCCACCATCCCCCTCAGAGGTCAGCTCAGGGCTACCCTTGGTCTCGTCAACTGCTTGATGGTGACTGGTGAACCAATCTGAGGGGGACCAGGCAGCAGGAAGTCAAGGGGGCGGGAGGGGGTGACCGGGGCCAGGATCACCGGGCACCATCATATTCGTTTTCTCCATTCTCACAACTTCCTTGGGAAGCCCTGTGAATTCTTGTCTCCATGGATGAGGACATCCAAAGCCAAGAGTTTAAAATAACTTGCTTTTATGCAACGTACTTCAACTAAGTATTTAAAGTATTTAAACCAAATAGAATCTAAGAGTTTTATTTAATCCTTGGGTCAAATGAGGGATTTTAATCTCAGCCTGTGTGACAGGTCAGCCTCTGTTGGTTCTTGCTACCCCCCCCCCCGCCCCCATCCCCTCTCCTAAGCCATTGGTAACCGGTAATCCACTTATGAATGAAAACGGGGCGGCTTTCTTGAGGTGAGCCTGTGGCACTTAGTCAAGTAACAATAGTTGTCACTCTCTCTTGTTTAATCTTATAGTGGAGCACGAGAAGGAGTTCTCCCCTGGCCAGCGATACCACAAAGAGTTCAAGTTCAACTTATCCCAGATTCCTGAGGGTGAGGCGGTGACGGCTGCAGAATTCCGAATCTACAAGGACTGTGTTGTGGGGAGTTTTAAAAACCAAACTTTTCTTATCAGCATTTATCAAGTCTTGCAGGAGCATCAGCACAGGTATGAAGGCGCAAGGAACCCCAAAGGGTGGGGCTGGCCCCCATTTCTCACCCCGCCATCGTCTGACCCCGAGTGTGTCTGTGGAACGTGATGTGGAGTCCAAGGGTAGCCATGAGCATGACGAGGGATGTGTTCTGAATGGTAGTGTTTGGCCAGCAGGGAGATGTTTTGTTATTAAAATGAAGATTTTTCCAAATAGTTTTGTGTTCCTAAGCAAGCCAGTGGACGGTCTTTACTAAGCATCCTTTGTGATCAGAGAACACGTGCCTTATTGGGCAAAAAACATATCCCACCGTTTTTCAGTGCCTACTTTGAATGATGGGCAAGAAGGTGGCTAAAATAGATTCACACGTGACAGTTACGTAAGGATGCTTGCAAAGGATATTGATTCAAGTTAATAGAAAGCTGTGTGTTTGCATACAATATATACATCCAAATGATACAATATATCTTTGTGTGTCTCGAATGTATCTCTTCTCATTTGGGTTCAGGGCAACAATAGACGTGCCCCGCCCGGCCCCCTCCCCACCCTGTCTGTATTCTTGTTTTTTGAAATGAGGCCAGGCTGTTTTTACAAAAGAACTTCAACAGAACATGTTCTTGGGGCTGCTCACCGATAAAGAAAAACTTCCACAGAGTGGTTTCTGGAGGATTAGATGGGCCAAGGAGAGAAATATTACAGCAGCTGGTGCAATCCTGTAGCACAAGAGACCAAGCCAGTGACCTTGACTTGTGCTTAGTATTTGGGGGTCAGTCAGTTCGGTAGTCCAGAGAGACTGGTGATCCCGACGCACAGATTAGCACCACCGCATGCTTCCATGTGAGCGCTCGTGACGTGGAAATGCAGCATGTGTTGTGACAGCCTGGCAATTCTGTGGTAAGTAGGCAGATAAAAATGAAAGCGAATGCAGAGAGGAAAGAGCCCCACATTTACAAACTCTGTAAGGGATTCGCCAGCGTTGGTTTTATACACCAAGTCTCGATTCTTGCTTTTTCGGTCCTGGATGTCTGTTGACTTCCCAAGAATGTCCGAAGGTTTAGGGATGACTTTGGCTTCTCCTGGACCTATGGATCTGTGTGTGGGTCTGCCACAAATAGGCACACTAAAATAATCACGGACCTTAACTTGCCCCATAAAAGGTTTACTTTGAGAGCACTGCCAACATTTGGCCCTTGTGCATTTTCAAGTCTGTAATGAGGGAAACAGAGAAGAAGGAAAGACACATGCCAGGCTTTGGGGACACGTCATGGTGTGGAACATGTGCACTGATGGTTGTATGTGAGTTTTTAGGTGGGATGGTTACATAATAAGCAAAATATAGCTATTGTGGTATCTGTTACAAACCAAAATTTCAGAAAGAAGGGAAAGTTTTCTGATGTCTGATTTTCACTCCTGAATAAAAGCATAGTTAATAAGTGTTAAGGGAGGGTCTCTTTTGAAATAATAAATTATTGGTTGGTAGATTTTTGTCTTTTGAGGTTTCAGAGAGAGTTTATACTCAGTGGTGATTCTTTGGACCTGCTTTAGCCATTGATTTTTCAATCTGCCTAATTATTTGTCCACTGTATTTATCTGGCAGAAATAACCTACTGATACCAGCACCTGGTGGCTCAGTCGGTTAAGTGTCCGACTTCGGCCCAGGTAGTGACCTTGTGGTTCATGAGTTCGAGCCCTGCATTGGGCTCTGTGCTGACAGCTCAGAGCCTGGAGCCTGCTTTGGATTCTGTCTCTCTCTCTCTCTCTCTCTCTCTCTCTCTCAGCTCTTCCCCTGGCTCACACTCACTTGCTCTCTCTCTCTCTCTCTCTCTCTCAAAAAATAAATAAACATTAAAAAAAAATAATAACCTACCAGTACCTTTCTGGCTCAGGCATTTGTTTGGAATACATGGTTTTCTCTGTTCTGCAGGAAAAGCTTTCTAGTGAAAACACTAGATTGGGATTTTTTTAACTATGGGATTTTTCAAAATTATTATTATTTAACAAATAGAGCTAGCAGACCATTTGTAAGGTTTATGTTGAACTCTAGCCAAAAATGAACAGCTGCCTTGTGCTTAACATGGTGGTGTCATACTTTCTCGAGGCCAGCAGCGAGTTTGGAAAACAAAATCCCAAACGGTCCCAACTTTGATGACTGTGTCAAAGCAAAGTTGTAATTTCTCTGCCTTCTAGGATGGGAGTATTTGGCGGTCGGATGTATTTAACTTTTGTGCATAGGAAAGGGGAGATATGGGGAGGTTTGGGAGAATTTCATGCTTTTGAAGGGCTCCAGGTTGGCCAAGAGGAGATTTTCTTTTCTTATCGGTGGGCCAGGAGCCCAGGCCTCCTGCTGTCTCTTAATGTTCTTCCTGAGGCCTCCAGATTTAACTGCAGGACTCCTTCTGGGGAAGGTTTGATCTCCCCATCTGTACCGTCTTGGGGTGTCCTGGCTAAAAATGATCCTTCGGGCTTGTGAAGAAACTTATTTGTCTAATCTGTGTTTAAGTGAAATTTGGAGAATTTGATGGATTAACTTAATTTAACAAACGTTTGCTTTGCAAAATAGTTGGCCTCCTTGAAAAATAAAAACATAAAAAGGCAGGTTTTCTGGTGCTGAAGTCATAGCCTCAGCTAAGGCAGAAATGATATGTTGGGCCTCTTGATATAAAAGCAGCTAAGAAGGCTGACCCAGGGCAGGGTCAGAAAAGATTCTCGGAAGATAGGCCATTGCTATGAATTCTGCAGAAACATATTCCTCTTACTGATAAGAAATCACTGAACTGGGTAAGTTCCAGAAAGTGACTACTTGAATAGATGGCGCTTTGAGTAAGAACAGGGAAACATTTGATACTTTATTCAAAAACTGAGAATAAGCCCTGAGATAGAATCTAAGTGCTGAAAAGATCTGGAGCAACCCATAGAGCAGCATTTGGTTAGCAACCCAGCAGTGCTCACAGTTAAATCAGAGTAGCACGGGGTGCCCTTTGCACATGGTGTTAATATCTGGTATTCTACATCATCATGGTTCTATGATGACACTGGTGAAAATTGGCACTCGCATAGCACTTAGAGTTTGGAAAGAGCCTTCTCACATATCCCCCCGCTAGGAGGACTTAACCATTGACCCCATCAGCTAAGCAGGCCGGCATGTTTCCTTTTAGAGAATGAAATGTGGCACATATGAATTTTGCCAAGCCCAATTTAGGCCTCCATTGTCACCTGCTGTTTCCCAAAAGTCACCCCGATGACATGGGGACAGTCCCAAGATAAAGCTGAAGTGTCAGAGAGAGGTCAGCAGTCCCCTTCTGGCCCATCCCTTATATCCATCTGCTTAGCTTTGATGCAAGCATTCCAAAGGATGCTTCTGTTTGGATGTCCAATGAGATGGGGCTCTGTTGGGGACCAGATGTGCTAGAATTCAGGCCCTGCTTCTTTGGCTTTCCAGGTTTTTCTAAAGAAAACCTTTGTTGAGCTATTGAGCATCTGTTAGCTTTTCTAGAGGAAGGGTGTGGATGAGAAAAAATACTAGAAAATCTTATATAAAAGTATCTTTACTTATTCCTAGTATTATCTGTTTGTCCATTTACTTTACCATGTTCTCCTGAAACTCATACACCCTAAGCTGTCTTCATGCTTGGAGTGTAAAGGCTGCTCTGAATACCTTGGGACCTTCCGCTCATGATGGTAGCCTGTTGCTTTCCATCACACATACTCATGATCTTTACTTTGATAGCACTTTTAGATTAATAGTGCAATTTTGAGACCTTTCAAGAAGATCGTTTTCACCTACGTCTCTTCTTGGGTTAAAGACAGTTTTTACTGTTCTTACTTGAATTTCGTCCACTTAGAAGTCAAAGTCAAACATCATCTCTTGAAAGCCCACCAGAAATGTTTTCAGGGTCTGAAAGATGGTACAGTTTGGTACAGGCATTGGCCCACTCGCTGCTGCTAGTTTGGAAATTCCATATTCTGCTCTATATGTTTTGGCAATTGCGTTGCTGGCAGTCATAGTCCGTCTTCTGTGTATATGGTGACTTTTCTGTGTTCTATCATGGTGCAGTCTTTGGAAGCCATTTAGATTGAGAATTCATTCCCAACTTTAAAATTAAGTTCCTCTTGATAATAAGCAATATCACAACATACTCCTCTGTTTGCAGATAGGCAAAGTTTTGTTGTTGTTTTAGTTCATGTGTTTCATCCTGACTTAAGTAGCCTTAGGTTGTGAAGAAATGCATCTTTGAATCAAGGGAAAAAGGCAATGTTGCATTAGAGTTGGATTTTGAAACTGAGAAAGATTTCTTCAGGCCACCCAAAACCCAAGCTAGTAGAGTGCCTGGGAACAATCTCAGATTGAATTATTGCTTGAACTAAATTTTTGGCCAAGTTCACCGATATAAATATACAATATAAAATTGTTTCAGGAGAGAAAATAACTTTCAAAGGGCAAAAACACATTTCTCCAGAATATTTAGTTTGTTAGTGCTCTTCAGAACCATTCATAGAGATAGGGAACACAGGAATAAGCGAGGGAAGGGGAGTTAGGAGGAGTTCAGGTGTGGACATGTTCGAAGCATGAGTGGATGACCAAGAGGCAGTGGGATATGAAAGTTTTCAGCTCAGGGGCGCCTGGGTGGCTCGGTTGGTTAAGCGGCTGACTTTGGCTCAGGTCATGATTTCATGTTTTGTGGTTTCAAGCCCCACATTGGGCTCTGTGCTGACAGCTCAAAGCCTGGAGCCTGCTTCGGATTCTGTGTCTCCCTCTCTCTCTGCACCCCTCCAGCTCATGCTCTGTCTCTGTCTCTGTCTCTCTCTCTCAAAAATGAATAAACATTAATTTTTTTTTAAATGAAAGTTTTCAGCTCAGCATAATGGTCTCACTAAAGTAATAGATATTAGAGATCCTAAGTGAACTTGTGAAGTAGATTAGATAGCCTCGCTGTGTAAGAATAGAAATACATAATTGACCCAGTATCATTTATTGAAATACTATCCTTTTTCCATGCACTTCAGTGGCGTCTCCAATATAAACCAGGTAGCCATGTTTGTGTGGGTCTGGTCCTGAGACCTTCATTCAATTCCATTGATTGACTTTTCTTGCACCAATCTTATACTCTTCATTCTCTCAGTTTTATAAGAAGTCTTGAAAAATGGTATCTAAATTCTTCAGATTTTGAGACTTTCTCAGCTACTTATGGCCTTTTGCATTCCCGTATAAATTGTAAAATCACCATTTTAATTTCCACAAGGAAACTTGCTGGGCTTCTAATTGCAATTGCATTAAATCTAGAGATCAATTTGGAAAGAATTGACTCTTACGAATATTGAATGTTCCAGTCTAAGAATGTGGTATTTATTTAGGCTTTCTTTCACTTTTTTCAGTAATTCTTTATAATTTTTTGTGTCTTGGATATTTTTATTACATTATTCTTATTTATAGAACATTATAATATTCCAGGTTTTGAAGATTTTTTATGCTATTGTAAATATTATTAGCTTTTAAAAATTTTGGTGTCTGATTATTTTTGCTCACATATAGAAATACAATTGACTTTTGGATTTTTTTTAAGTTTATTTATTTATTTTTGAGAGACAGAGAGAGAGGGAGACAGAATCCCAAGCAGGCTCTGTGCTGTCAGCACAGATCTCAATAGGGGGCTCAAACTCACGGAACTGTGAGATCATGGCCTGTGCTGAAGTCAAGAGTTGGATGCTTAACCAACTGAGCCACCAAGATGCCCTTATTTTTGTATGTTGATCTTATATCCAGCAACCTTGCAAATTCACATATTCATTCTAAAAATTTTTTTGTGCAAAATTTTGGAATTTCTATAATCTTGCCATCTATAAATATCAGTTTTATTTCTCCTTTTGTAATTCTTATAGTTTATCTTCCTCTGTTTTTCTTGTTTTTATTATGCTAGCTGGACATCCAGTAAAATTTTGAATTTGATTCAGATTTCTGTCTCAGATTAGAAATCCCTATGATATTTTGAATCTTATAGGGGGAAGACTTAATATTTTATCATTAAGGATGATGTTTGCTAAAACTGTTTTTGTAGATAATCTTTATTAGAATAAAGAAGTTCTCTATTTCTGGTTTGCTAAGAGTTTTTTAATGTTAGAAATTGGTGTGAAATTTTATTTAAAAAATTCTGAATTTGGGGGGATGATTATATGATTTTTTCCCTAAGTATTAATGTGATATACTACATTAAATGATTTCCAAATGTTAAACCAACCTTACATCCCTGGAACAAGCTTAACTTGTCATTTATTATCCTTTTTATACAAGGCTTGATTCAGAGATCATGTCTGATAACTCTATTGTCTAGATCACCTATGGGTCTGTTCCCATTATCTATTTGTTCCCTTGATTTTTCCTCATTTGGTTTTATTTCTTGGCATGCCTGATACTTTTTAAAAAATAAATTCTGGAAATTATTTATGGAAAATATTCAATAGACACTGTTATCTCTTTCCAGAGTGGACTCTAAATTCTTCTGGAAGGCAGACAAAATACACCATGATCATCTTGTTCTTTTGTTCCAATGGGGGTATTTCAGGATGTGTTAAGGATTATCTGTTTTTGGTTTTTCCCTTTCTCCTAGAGCTTAGCTCTTCAGGGAGTCTCAGCTGAAAGTCTAGGATGTTTACCAGAACTCCTCTTCCTTGGTGGGCTCTGAGCTTTAGTATTTAACTCCCCAGAATGAAGAAACTGCCAAAAACTCTGCTTTGCTTTTTGCCTTTTAAGCAGTTTCTCTTTGTTTTCTCAACTTCTTACTCCAGGCATACACAGCCTAATATTTGGCAAATATCTCACACGGAAACATTGGACTTCAAGGTATACAGGACTTAAAGATCCAAGGCCCTAGAGGAAGTGAACCCAAACTTCTGTGAGCTCACTTTTATGCAGCCCCTTTCCTCTGAGACCTTAGCCCTTCAAGCCCTCGCTTTCTGAAACTCCAGTTTTTATCCTCAGTTACAGATACTGTTCCAAGCTATAGGCTCCTGCTCCTTTCTGATACACATGCATCAGGCTAGGAATTATCCAATGTCCTGAAATGAAAAGGCAATACAAAGAGAATACAAATGCGGGGCTCACCTCCATGTGTTTTTCTTTTTCTCTGTGAAATTGACCCATCAAGAGTTGACTGTCCTATTGCTCTAAGATGACGACAAATGAGCTTTTTTTTTCCCCAGTTGTTCTTAGTGGGAATGTTAGTTTGCTACATTATAACCAGAAGCCTGTGTCTCTGAATCATAGTATTTTTATTATTTTTATGGTGAAATCTTTATAATGAATCCCTACAAATGTTGCTTTTGATTTATTAACCAAATGGTGTTGTTTTGGGAACAGGACCTGAACCTGGTACTTGATCCAGTTCCAGGATCTAGGAGAGCAATTTCCTTCGAATAGCATTTCTTATAGATTGATTGCTCTAAAAATGCTGTTGGGTTTTCAGTGCTGCTTGCTGAAGTGACACGAACCTTTATCTTCACTGAGGTAAAGGTGAGATACCTGAGACTATGTTCTTTTTTGAAGAGAAGGGCAAATTTGAGAAAGCCGGGATTAGAGAACCTCATTGTACCTGGGGCAGAGGGAAATCAAAGCCCTTTATCACTGTACCAAGCCACACCTGTTTCTCTTTCTGTATCTGGCTTTCACAGGTATGATCCTCAGGGACTCCTGAAATCTTACTTGCCGACTTGATAATCTTTGGCACACTCAGCGTGGGCCTCAGACAAGCATTGAACTTTTCAGTATTTGTTCCTTTGCCCCTGAAAAAGGGACAATACAGCTGACCCACAGCTCAGGTTATATAACTAGTTAGTTTCATCTCTTTAGTGAAGTCATACCTAGAATGGTCTACTGGAAATTCAAGAAAAAAATTCAAGCAGCTACTGAACCTTACTCCTTAGCCAATCTAAGTTCTGTTCTTTGCATAGGCACAATGTAGAAGAGAATATTACAGAAAGGAATTGAGGTTATCATAAAGAGTTGGATATACTCAAAAGAATGCTCCACTTGGGGGAAGAGGGGGAGTCAGGGTGTGGCGGGCAAGAGAAACTGTTGTTTGGGGACTGTTACCAAGTGGTAACTTGGTAAACATGAAAATAGGTCTTTATTTCTGGAAACTGTGCCTTCCATATTATTCGTTCCCAGAAACAGATTGCCTTAATCATGTGCATATTCTTCTCTTTCTTTCTTTCTTTTTTTTTTAAGTTCATTTATTTATTTTGAGAGAGAGAAAGCATGAGCAGGGGAGGGGCAGAGAGAAGAGAGAGAATCTCAAGCAGGCTCCATCTCAGAGCCCTATGTGGGGCTCAAACCCACAAACTGTGAGATCATGATCTGAGCCGAGGTTGAGAGTTGGATACTTAACTGACTGAGCCACCGAGGCACCTTAGTCACGTGAATCTTCTTACCAGGATGTCCAGCCTTGTGGGAGGCTGGCCATGGTAGTAGCTAAGACTACCTTGCAAGACATCTGGGGTTGTTGTTGTTGTTGTTGTTGTTGTCGTTGTTGTTGTTTTTTAAAGAAAAGTCACAGATGAACAGCATTTTTCCTGTTTTATTTCCCTAGATCATACAGGATATGGAAATGTAGGATTGGTGATGACAATGACAGCGTAACATTTGCACATAACATGTTTAAAAGCCGGCTGGATTTCTCATTCAGTCTGTGCTTGATCACTCGAGCATGTTGGAGTATATACCCTAGTGAAGGAGAACATTATTTTGCAGGTTAGATAGCTGTGAATTTGTGGAAAGTCATCCGCTTTACCTCTCTCTGTCCTCGACACAGAGAAGTGGGCCTTCTAATGATACCGCTGTTTTGGACTTGATCTTGCTTGTGATTCTGATTATTAGTCTAACTTGATAACTCCCTGAGGGTAAGGCCAATCCATAAGACAATCAAACATTTACTCTGTGAGCATTCTACATTTGCTTTGTACTGTTTTAAGGAGAGGAGCAAGAACTCTCAAGAGCAGTTAGCTTTGAACCTTAAGTCTAAAAAGCATGTGAAGGTAATGCTAGTCCTATTCAAGGGAGGGGGACTATGCTGTAGGTCAGTGGCTCTACAGTGTCATTCCCAGACCAGCAGCATCACCTGGGAACCTTAGAAATGCAAGTTCTCAGGCCCCATGCCCCGAAACTCTGGGGGTGAGCCCAGCAGTCTGTGTGTTAACAAGCTCTCCCGGGGATTCCAACAGGAAGCCAGCTGAACTTGAGAACCACCGCTCTGATGATTGATTAAGAGCATGTGCACCACTGAAGCAAAGTTGCCTGGGTTCAAATCCCAGCTCTACGCTTACTGGCTGTATGACTGCGAGCAAGCTTCTTAACCTCTTTGTGCCTTAATTTCCCTATCTGTAAACCTGTGATGGTATCCCTGGCGTTTACCTCTTATGGTGGTTGTGAGGCATTAGCATGTGTAAAAGCATTCAGGTAGTAAACAGCATGTAAGGGCTAGCTAGGTTAATATTCTGTCAGCAAAATGACTTGTATTCGTTTGTTGAAGATGGAATATTCCATACAGAGTTAAGGTGCCTTTGCCATTTGAAACATCTCTTTATACCATGCTAGTCCTTGAGGTGAAAATTAGTTAATAGAAAGTGGCATAAAATCAATGAGAGCTTAGATAATTATATAATAATAATGTGCCTTCACCCTTGTTACTCAAATTGATGTGTGTGTAGCAGTTTACACTGATTCGTAGGGCTGTTTTCAAATATCCTATTCTTTTCTGTCCTTTTAGTGATAAAAGTTTAAACATAATTCTCTATATATGATATGTTATGTAAGAAGAAAGTAAAAATGCTGCTTTACTATCTCACTTTCTAAAATGATTGGCTTTTGACTTCCATTCTTTTTGAAGTTTAAATTCACCTCATTGCGTATAAAGTCAGTTCATCACTATAAGAATGTCATTTCGTATCTTAGTTTACCATTAAGTCTAGACATAGGTAGATGAATGTTCTGAACAAATAAAGGCACAAGACCACAGGCTCACCTTATCAAATATTTCATAAATCTGCTTGCTTCAAACATCTAAATTCTACTTTATCAAGAACATTTCTAGTAAAATGGTGAGTAGTAAGCAAAGTTGCACCTTGTCTAGGGCAGTATGACTGTAATGGGTGCCGTTTGTCAGGAAAGACCAAAGCTGGCCACTAGGAGCTCAGATACTTCCTGCTCTTCCCTGGGGGTGAAAAAGAAAGAGACCCACTATGTTCGCCATGGGTCTGCCTCTCAGCCTGACGGAGTGTCACCTACAAGGGCAGGTGCTTTGGAGGCTGTGCAATGGGAGGGACCACGTAGAGGTGACCTTGCCCATCAACACTAGTTCCACAAGTCTTTGCAAGTGACTTGCTGGTCAGTCAACTCTAGCCCCAAGGTGAATTTGTGAAATTTTCTAGAAATTTCTACATTTTCTAGAAATCTCTTGTTAGGCTTATTAATTGTTAAGAACTTAATTTTCCCAGGATGATCACAGTATGAGGAAACTCATTCCCTCAGGTTAGATAACACTGAGAATAAAGTTACTGTATCCTTGAAGATGGAATGCATATTTAGCATGAAACATGGGGTTCTGTGAGTTGATAGAGAACAAAATAGGCAGTAAATTATTTTTGTAAAAAATTTTTTAATGTTTATTTATTTTTGAGAGACCAAGAGACAGAGTGTAAGAGGGGGAGGGGCAGAGAGAGAGGGAGACACAGAATCCGAAGCAGGTTCCAGACTCTGAGCTGTCAGCACAGAGCCTGACTCAGGTCTCAAACTCACGAGCTGTGAGATCATGATCTGAGCCCAAGTCAGCCACCCAACCAACTGAGCCACCCAGGCGCCCCAGTAAATTCTTTCAAAATTGTCTCTCTCTCATTTCAGAATCTTCTTTCATGGTATATTAACTTGAGTATGTCAGTCATCCAAGTAGGAAGTCCAAATAGTCCAGTCATGGCAGTCACTTTGGCCAGACCCTAGGATTCTTTATCCACTGGTTATACATGTTTTAGATAAGATTCAGAAGCGAATCCTTGTATTTAAAAAAAATTTTTTTTTTAATGGCAGTCACTTTGGCCAGACCCTAGGATTCTTTATCCACTGGTTATACATGTTTTAGATAAGATTCAGAAGGGAATCCTTGTATTTAAAAAATTTTTTTTAATATTTCTATTTATTTTTGAGAGCAAGAGAGTGAGCAAGCACGAGTTAGGGAGGGGCAGAGAGAGAGAGAGAGGGTTACACAGAATCTGAAGTAGGCCCCAGGGTCTGAGCTGTCAGTCAGCACAGAGCCCGACGCAGGGCTCGAACCCATGAACCATGAGATCATGACCTAAGCTGAAGTTGGACACCTGTCCGCCTGAGCCAACCCAGCGGCCCTGAGGCTACACTTTTATAGTAAGGAGACTTAAGAAGGTTATATGTCATTGAAGAAAAGTAAATAGATGTTGGTGAGACCTGACCCACTTCATTGACTTGCCATAAATAATGTCTTTTTTTAAATGTTTATTTATTTTGAGAGAGAGAGCTAGAGTGAGTGTGAAGGGGGGAGGGACAGAGAGAGGGGGAAAGAGAGAGAATCCCAAGCAGGTTTTGTGCTGTTAGCGCAGAACCCAGTTTGGAGCTCGATCCCATGGACCATGGGATCATGATCTGAGCCGAAATCAAGAGTCAGGCACTTAACCAACAGAGCCACCCAGGCGCCCCAAATAGCGTCTCTTAAATACCTGAGTTATTGGAAACATTGAGGGTGAGCTAATGAAGTTGTTCCTTTTGTTTTTTGTTTGTTTTTTTAATTTTTCACCCTGGCTGGGTGAATATGTGTCAGTAGTGTTCTCAGTCTAAACAGAGAATATTCTGCGTGGGAAGAAGAGTAGAGTAAGACTGAGAAGGTCCCTAGAGTTCAGCAGATGTCAGCCATCTTTGGTCCCTTCCTGTGTGCACCTTTCACCTCTTCCTCCCTGGCCTTGATAGGAGAACCTGCTCGTGATTTCTGATCACATGCCAGCTCCAAGTATCTTAACACGTTTCTGCATCCAGCTGATGTTGGCATTGGTGTGCAGTAGATTTGAACCCTTACCTTATTCTAAGCCCTGGTGCAGTAGTTTTCAACCTGGGCCCTGTGCTTTTCTTGACTCTGCTTTTGAGATATGTGGTGGCCAAGAGTGTGGGCTCTGATTGTAAGTTCTGGTCACCCCACTTAATACCTGTATGACTTTTGATATACCTCACCTCTCTAGGCTCCATGCCCTCAGCTGTAGGAGAGAAACAGTAATAGGACCTGCCTCTCGGGGTCCCCAAGGAATAAAGGAGAGGCTCTGGGTGCACTCTGCATATCGAAAGCACACAGTGAATAGTAGTTGTTCCTTGTCCATTTAGTCCCATCATGTTAAGCGCATGCTCTAGCTCACCTTCTTCCCATGGGACCCAGGCATCGAAGATTCAAAGAACATCTGAATTTGAGGCTACCTCACTGCTGGTGAGCCACAGAGTTTTCCATCTTTCTGGACTCAGCTGCCAGGCTGTGTTTGTGTATGCCACTGGTCTCCTAAGCAGTGAGGACCAGCGTTCTCACTGCACGGCCTGGGAAGGTGGTGGAGAGACATCACAGATGCCCGGGGACCCGGCGTGACTCAGGAGCAGTCAGGAGAGAACTTCAGGCTCCCTGTGTCCACAGGTCTCCACTAACCCCGAGGAGTTATCATGCTTTCCACGTCATGATTGTTAATCCTTCCCGTCAACACTTCCCCCTTTACCCCAAGTTTAGTTTCTGATTCATGTTTTCCCCTTTTCTCCTCTCTGCTTTCTCTCCTATTGTGGACGATGGACTTGTGTCCCATCCTGCTTTCTCTTGTAATAGAGGCCCATTTCCATTATTATAAACCCGACTTTTTCAAAATAAAAGTTCATTCTAGCTCTTCATACCATCTCTGCCACACTCCTGTCCCAGACTGAGGTTTTCTGCATCCTTGTTACAAGGCCTTAAGAATCGTTTGCCAGGTCCGTCATCGAAGCTCTGTAGATAGTGACAGAGGACCCCCTTCGCCTCAGGGGCAGCGTGGCACCCTGAAATTCTCACTATGTCTTCATCCTCAAGGGTGCCGCTCTGACATGGACACGTCTCATGCTGCCTTCGGGACATTTTCCCACATTGCTGTCCATAGCGTCTGTGTTATTTCTGGATGAGGGTCTTCTCCAACCTTCTAGATCAGAATTTATGTCTTTTTATATCTTCACTTCAAAGCTTTGGACTTGCACTCCCCTCTTGCTGTTTTCCATGAACACCCCCATCTCCCTGCTTACAGTTACCTCAGTCCTGGGGGGTAATTTGTCAACAGGAGGTATGACACATGCACATCGGAGAGCACTTTAAAGATGGCAGGCCCAAGAGTGGCCCCCTGCGGACCCTGGTCAGCAGCTGAGTAAACTACTTTTAGCTCTACCTACTGTTTTAAGCTTGGAAAAGATGACAATAGAACTTCCTTCTAACTCTAAGCCATGTAAACAGGAAAAATTGTTTCCCCTCAGAAACCTAAAATGTTTAACTTAGACATTTTCACTGGCCTCACAGATATTTGATGGGATAGAAATGCATTTTATTCATTTGCCACAGGCTGTCTTTCATATTGATCTCAGAAGGCAGCATGATAGTATGGAAAACTCCGAATCTGTTTGCTTTCTTCTTGCTTGCTAGGCTTTTTTAAAAAAAAATTTTCTAACAATTATTTATTTTTGAGAGACAGAGCACGAGCAGAGGAGGGGCAGAGAGGTAGGGAGACACACACAGAATCCAAAGCAGGTGCCAGGCTCTTAGCTGTCAGCACAGAGCCTGATGCAGGGCTCAAACACATGAACTGCAAGGTCATGACCTGAGCTAAAGTCTGATGCTTAACCTCCTGAGCCACCCAGGCGCCCCTTGCTAGCCAGTTCTTTTACTTACTAGCGTTTGATCTTAGCTGTATGTCTGAAACCTCACATCTGAGTCTCCGTTTCCCCAGCTATATAATGATATGCTGTTAGCTTTCAGGATTGTTGTTAAGGAAAGCAAAGTGGATGAAAGCCTTTTATAACCAATTTTGGTGTACGACATTAGTATTGTGATACTAATCTTAAATTCAGTATTTAATTCTAGTCCTTTTTCTATCCTGTAAAATATGGCACCAGGAGATTTGAATCTTTCCATGGCCAAAGTGGTTCCCCTTCCCTGTCATGGGAATTCCTGGCCATTTCGTGCCAGTGATCCTGGGATGTCAACTCAGATTCAGCATGTCCCTGAAACACATGAAGGGGACTGTCCCTTAACACTGCTCTATCACGACGTGTGCAGGAGCAGGAAGAAACCCTTACTCCACTTTCCCACAATTCCTAGGGTTATGTTAGTTGAAAACTGTAAGCAAAAATTATGTCCATATGTATAGATAGACAGAGATACATATATAAAACTACTCCCTGGGTATGGATTCTGAGTTTGCCTACAAGAACCCCAGCCATGGCTCACAGCTGTGCTGGGATGAACTTTAAAATCACTCAACATACACCCGTGGCTATACTGTCCGCACGAGGAAGGACCCCACACTCAGCAAGGACCACTCACAGGCCTTAATTAAAAGCAAGGGACTAAAGATTACTCATAGATACGATGTGGCTTCTTGTTTCTCATTATTTCATGGGAACTAACATGTGAAGATTATCATGCCCTAATTTTACAAAAAAAAAAAAAATGAACAAAGCACAACTTTTTTCGTTTTTTGCTCACATGAATCTTGATTTTAATATTTTCCTAATTCTTTTTTTCATGCCCCCCTTTCTCTCTTTTTAGAGTTCATTTGCCATAAAGGAAGCAACAATATGACTTCCTTTCCCTCCCTCCCTCTCTTCCTTTCCTTCCCTTCCTCCTCCCCCCCCTCCCTTATTTCAGAGAAAGACTTGGCATGAACAGCCCTAGCAAGGCCTTTGATGAAGTTGAGGGGTCCACCTATATTTGGGAGAAAACTCCTTGCTCTGAAGTGCCCTAGCAGATAGCCGTCTCCAGATTGTATTGTGTGTGTGAGCCAGAACCGTGGTAGGCACTGTATGTGGTGTCTCCTAGGTGAACCTGATCCGATGCTGGCATTTTCACTTTAATGCCAAGGCAGGACAGAGAGGATGGGCCAAGAAGGCGGTGTGGTACTCACCACGCTGTCTTTTCTCTCTTTCAGAGACTCTGACCTATTTTTGTTGGACACCCGCGTGGTGTGGGCCTCAGAAGAAGGCTGGCTGGAATTTGACATCACAGCCACTAGCAACCTGTGGGTCGTGACCCCACAGCACAACATGGGGCTTCAGCTGAGCGTGGTGACTCGGGATGGTAAGTTTGCTCAAATCGGCAAACACTTTTCATTCGTCTCCTTTGCAACAGTTATGGTAGAACCATGGTTTATAGTCAAGACCACGGCTCCAAGATGACCTCACTGACTATTCCCTCAGAATGGCTATTGAAAAGCAAAACCTGTCCCTGAGGTCTCCAGATACAAGTAGGTGGTCTGAGTTCCAGGGGCCACAATGGGAAGACAGCTCGTGGAGGCAGGGGGGGAGCCTAGTCTACCTCCTGACAGTTGGGTGGGTTTGCACAAGAACCCCTCCAGCACCCTATTCTCTTGCAGCACCAAAGCCCAGCAGCTCAGGGTCCTCATGCAGGTCCCAGACTGGGCACACTCTGCCTGTGAAGTCGCCTCACTGGTTGGCGACTCTATGATCTATATGATCAGATCTGATCAGATCTATATTATCAGGTCCCAGACTGGGCACACTTTGCCTGTGAAGTCACCTCACTGGCTAGAGACTCTATGACCTATATCATCAGAAAGAGAGAATGATCATGTAGGGGGAAGTCTATCCGGGATGGGCAAGCCTTGGGAGTTCACACCACCCCTGGCTCTAATTCATGGAACTTTGGAAGGAGTGTCTTGATTCTGCCCATCTGAGGGGAGTCATCAGGGCTCTGAGAGTGCACAGTGCTCTTCCCTCCTGCTCCTTCTTTGTGGCTGGCACCTGGGTGGCCAGGAAAGCTCAGGTCTACAGCTGCAGCAACAAGTTTCCATGGGTAAAGACAGGTGCGCTGTGCTTTGCCTTCAAGGACTCAACATCAACCCCCGAGCCGCAGGCCTGGTGGGCAGAGACGGCCCTTATGACAAGCAGCCCTTCATGGTGGCCTTCTTCAAAGTGAGTGAGGTCCATGTGCGCACCACGAGGTCAGCCCCTGGGCGGCGCCGACAGCAGAGCCGCAATCGCTCCACCCAGTCGCAGGATGTGTCGCGGGTCTCCAGTGCTTCAGGTAGGTTTGGGTGGAGCCTGGTTTTTCAGGAAGCCTAGTTGGCTCTTGGGCCTCAGCGAGAACAAGGACGTGTCGATGGTTTTAGCCGTCGCATGGCTTCTGCATGGCAAATACAGAAACCTAGAGGTGCCTCATCACAGCCACCAATTATCTGCATGGGTTCCTAGGGCCATCAGAAGGGACCATTTGTTATCCAGGTACTGAGTCTGCAGGCTGAAGACCTCCTGAGAGTCTCTTTTTCTGGAAAAGCATCCTTCTGGTTTTTTTTTCTTCCAACTCTTCTTTCATTCACGTAAAAATCCTGAGGACACCTAGGTTTTCTTCTAGTTGCATGACACCTGGGAGGTTGTGGTGCACAAGCAAACTTTGTATAGTTGCAGAAAATGGACTTGCATTTGTTGGTGCTCTTGGCTGAAAGTGATGGAAAGTCAGCTCAAACAGCCTTCTCTGATGGGTTTCGTTGGTTCATTGAACTGGGAAATCGAGGGTTCTGCCTTTAGGCATGGCTGGATCATGGGCTCACATGGTGTTAGGAGTCTTACTTTCTCCTTTTCAATTTTTCCCTTGTTGGTGGCATTCTTAGAAAGACTATCTCTAACATGGTGGTAAAGAAGGCAACCAACAGCTCCAGGATTTTATCACCCTTGGTTACCTCTGCTTCAGGAGAGAATGTCTCTCTCACAGTAGCTTAGTAGATAGCCAGGCTGAGGTCATGTGCTTGACCCTGGAGCTAGAGAATGGGGTCAGCTCCATCCTGCCCCAAACAGGCAGGTGCAAAGGGTGAGAGTCAATTGAGAGTCAATTGACACCACTACTTGTCAATTCAGTGGTTCTTCAGAGATGCCCACCCCACCATGCTGTGCCTTTTTTTGGGAAGTGGTATGGAAGTCCACTCTTCAATGTTTTGAAGTTCACATAGCTAGTAAGTGTTGAATTCCAGCAGAGATCCATCTTACTCTAAAGCCAAGGCTTGTAAGTTCTGGGTTTCCTCAAGCTGTTGAGCCAGCCCAGGATTCAAGCATGCAGTTGAACTTTTGCGGTAGGATTTGAAGCCGGAGATGTTGCTTCCCTTATTACTACCCTGTGACTGACTTTGGGCAAACCTAATCCATTCCAGATTCAGTTTATTCATCCATTAAGTGGGGATGCTTAACACTTGGTACATTTGCTGGGATTAAATGAGAAGTGTTTGATTTGGTCCATAATACTCAAAGATTAGTTACCTCCAATTGTGGGAAGTATGTTCTGAGATCATATGTTAGGATCGTTGGGAAGGATGTAAAAAAGATCTGGAAGATGCATTACTTCCTCCAGGTGACTGTTTAAAAGTGTCCTCATCAGTGGCCACAAAGAGTTCATGCAACTTCCCAGAGTACTCATCTTTTCTTTGGGAGGAATGGTCTTCATTTTAGAGTCTGACTTAATAAGCCATTTCTCTCCCCAGCAACTTAGCTGTGGGGCTTTGAGGACCTACCACCCAGGGTGACGTGACATTTTCCTGCTTGTCCTCCTGGTGTTTCTTGGAAGCATTGCCCAGCATGGGTGTTCCTGTGTTTATCACTAAAAACAGTGAGGGTTGGGTTTTTAAAAAACACAAAGAAGAAATGATTGCTTTTCTTTATTCGCTTCAGAGGGAGCCTGCTAAAGAGAGTTAATCATCTCAGTGTTTTAGGCTTCAATTAATGAATGAACTCCACTTTGGTACTGGGACCCCAGACACGAAGGCAGCACTGGGAATGCTGATTGCTTTTTAAAATTGAAATTTCACTTGATTTATTCAACACCCCCTCCCCGAAGTACACATGCCAGAGTTTTTCATTGGGAAGACAGGTCTCTGATTTGGGTTTCCATAATGTCACCCAATTATTCTTTTCCATGTCCCTTTCAACATTTTTTTTTTCAATTTGATAAGTTGCAATTAAATACGAGTATTAAAGTTGATCGAATGTGGAATAACAGGCAAGTATATCTGCTTTGTCTTGGTCTTCCCTCACCCCACCTCCCAACCCAGCACTTGCAAACACGCTTCACTCTTTTCAGTGGTAGTAGGATGAGAGAGTTCACAGCAAGTGCCTCTGGCCTCACCTGTTCCAAGGACAACCCCCAAGAGAGTGTGACTAAGAAGGACTCTCCTTCCCTCTTACTGTCTTCAAAGGCCCTCTCAAGCTGGTTCGAGAAATTGCTCAGGTTAGGCCCATTCAAGTGCTACTTTATATATTTAACATTTTCTTCATTTATCCCTGCTATTAATGGGAGCAGATACATAACGGAAGAGGTCACTCCTGGAGAAGGGAATTCCACAAAGATGGTCTGCTACCCAGAGAAATGGGCCATCCAGTTGGACTGTCCTTTTTTCTAGGCCACCATGGGACTAAACCTTCATGTCTTGCTGGACCTTCCTGAACCAGGTAGCTGCCACTGAGACAAAAAGTTGTGGTCTCTGGTATGACTCCAGGCAGGACTTTCCCTTTGTAAATCTTCTGGAAGTTTGAAGGGAGAGATTACTTTGCCTCTGCTGCCCCCCTTCTTCAATAGAGTGCTCCCAAGGAATTAATATTTCTCCACAGAAACAACCACCACCGGAAGCCCATCAGAGACCATCCTGCATCTGGGCAAAGAAGTTAACATAATCCATCAAATTGCCTGTCATCAGGGTGAAACATGGCAGGGAAATCTGTGGCTATTTTTGGAACAGAGCTGCAGATGCCTGGGCCGGTAGGACGAGTCCATAACAAGGGAAAGGCCAAGAGCCCCATCCACCTCCTCCCCACCGCCCACCGGAATCTGCTCTGACATCTGTACTTGGCCTTCAAGCCAGACTTTGCAAACACACGCACCGAAGCGTGGGTTTGGATCGAAGGCTCCCGGATGGTTTTCACTTGCCCTTGCTTCTTTGCAGCTGTCTGCTCCAAATGAATGATGGATGTTGGCTGTGTCGCACCTCTCCAGTGGGCTTGGACATCATCTGGACAGCATTGTTTATCACTTTTACACATGTTTTACTAGTGCTGGTCCAAGCCATGCTGTGCCGCCTACTGGCAATTTCAGTGAATCTGGCAGTTTTCAGCCTCCATTTCTCCCAGCCTACTGCTCTGTGACACCCTACCCTCCAGTTCCTTCTCTGGTGTGCTGGTCTTTCCACCTGCTGCCCCTCACCCTCTCTTATAGTAGCTTTTTCTTGGGGTTCATTATTTCACCTACTGGAGGACTGTGACAACACCTGGCCAATTCACTACTGGTGCCATGAACAAATGGCCTTGAGGGATGGATCCATGTGGTGATTCTAGATACCAACCTAGCTAATTTTCCCAGGATGTTTCCAAGACATCACTGAGGAGGGAGAAGTTGTTGGTGAGTCTGAGGTTTTTTGCCCCGCCAACCCACTAGCTGCCAACGCTGTGACTTAGAATTGTGCTTTGCTGTGGCAGATGATAGTGTGGGAACTCTTCTGCCACTTTTAACGATTTATGTAAAATTAGATGACCTTTAGGCCTCTTTAATCCTCATGTTTTTGTCGCTGCCACGCACCTCTGCCAACCATCTGTGAATCAACGACTACTCAAGACCCTGTCTGTCTTTTGGAATGAGTCCTTCATTGCTTCAGATGCTACCAGTTAGCATTTCTGAGTCCTTTCTTCTTCTGTGTCTTTCCAACCCACCCAGACATGTGCCTTTAAGGATCCTTGGGGGGAAATGTGGCTCTGGTACATTATAGATATGCCATTGACCTCATTGATAGTTCATATCTTGTATCTCATGAACTTCCTGATTGGGACCATTCAGTGCGCATCCAGCATAAAAGCAAGGTAACCGGACTGTGTCGCTTGCAAAACAGTGGTTTGGGTACTTTATTATGACTGTGAAATCTTGCTGCAGATCTCCGGGAACTCCGGTCTGCAGGCCGAGGGCCTCATTCTTACAGATCAATGTTTATTTGGCCTTTTAGTTCCTGGCAGGTGTCCCCACTAGCTCCTCATGTGCTTCTGGGGGTTGGCATGCCACAGCTGAGTGGGCTGACCCTCTGTGGCCATCCAAAGCTTGAGAAGAATGGACGTGGGTCAGGGCTTTGAGTTAGCTGTTTATGGTTCTTCAAAGGAATCGGGAATTGTAATTTGTCATTTTGATCTCAACTTAAAATTTTAGGGCCTGCGGCTTGGCTTCCAGATGTCTTGGTCAAGACAGGCCTGTTCAGGACTTTCTAAAATGAAATCAAGTCTTAATTCTTCACAGCTGTGGCCGACAGGCATGGTGTTAGTGATTCAACAGAGTCATTTCAAACTCCGTATTTATAATACTTGACTCTCCTTTACCATGAAGTCCCTTTGGGTAAAAGTTATCAAGGAGTGATAGGCTCCCCTTTACCCCATCCTTAGGTTTACCCCATGGGAATGTAATAACGGCCAGCAGTGCTGAAGGGAAATAATAAAGAAGCATAAACAGGAGCTGCAAAAACCTGAATGATCCATCAAGACCTGCTAAGCCCACAGGCAGGTCCTGGGGGCCAGGAGACTCTGTCTAGGAGGGAACATGGAGAGCAGAGGTGCTGAAAGCACAGGGAGTCTTAGTGTTCATGCTCAGTGTTGAAGAGAAGCCTGTGTCTGTTTTCAAGATAGTTAATCTCCACATTCTTTGATAATCGAGATAAAGGCTGAAAGTAGGCCAAAGTCCACCCCAATTAAATGAAGCAGGAGAGGCTGAGATTCCAGCACCCCAGAAGAATGGGACCTCCCTGTTGACTCTCAATCTAACCATCCAGGTTGTAAACCAAGTCTAGATTCTGAATATCAAGCTCCCTGCCCCCCAACATTCTGTGACGTTACTGAGACCTGAGATCAAGATCTCAGTGTGGTTCCACAAGGAGCTGGGCTTCCTCCAGCACGTTCTTAATGGCCAGGTTGATTCCATTGGAGGGGCGGGGTAGGGAGGGAGAGCCAGAGACTCTTGGATTAAGACAGGCTGATAAGGCTGGGCGATCTGGAAGGTGCAGCCAGATCAATGAAGACCAACGTGCCATTTCAACAGCTGCTAATGTTATACTTGCCCTTGTCATTCTAGGAGAGGAGGGAGATAAGAGTAGTCAATTGTTTCTCTGAAAAACCAGTTTTGAGACACCTGGGTGGCTCAGTCAGTTAAGCATCCGACTTCAGCTCAGGTCATGACCTTGCAGTTTGTGGGTTTGAGCCCCATGTTGGGCTCTTCGCTGACAGCTCAGAACCTGGAGCCTGCTTCCGATTCTGTCTCCCTCTCTCTCTCTGCCCCACCCAACTCATGCTCGCTCGCTCTCTCTTTCTGTCTCTCTCAAAAATAAAACATTAAAAATAACTTAAAACACGGGTTTCCTCTGGGAAGACTCTTTGGGCTCAGAAGAACGGGGAACCCAGTGTGGGGTGTGCCACCTGGTCCCCAGCCCCTGCCAGGTGTGTAGCCTGCTGAGCAGGGACAACAGCTGTGGGGTGAGCCCAGCACTGCTGAGCAGCCCTGTGCAGAAGCCCTGGCCGGGGTGGCGGCCACCTGCCTGCTTCCCTCCTTCCCACTCACCTGGTTACGTGTGGTTGCCTTGACCTTGTCCCTGGTCTGCCTGTCTCCTCTCTCCATGTCTTCCCTTTTGTTTCTCTCCTGTCCTCTTCTCCTGGCACTGGAAAGGATGGCAGGCAGGCTGCCTGGACACCTGGGACCCGGCTGGCTGCATGGCTCCCACTTTGGCACCATGGTCCCCACCCTTCCCACTCGCTGCCTGCCATGGAAGTCAGGATCATTGCTGGGCCCTTCCCTTCTCATCCAGGACTCATTCCCCTGAGAATCCCCTGATCTTTGGTGCCTGGGAAGCCTGCATTTCACTCCATGTAGCCGATCAGCTTCAGAAATAAGCCAGTGGTGGGGCCCAAGCTCTCCCCTCCTACAGCTCCTTTGTGCTTTACTGTCTTCATGGCTTTTTGGGGACGGGTGGCGGGGGGCAGCAAGGAATGTTGGATGTCCTCCTTAGGGTGTATGGGATATGACCGTTGTGTTCAGGACAGAACAAACGTGGTACACATGGCCACTGCCTAGGGACACGGATGCCTTGAGGAGGTGCCAGGCCAGCTGGCTGCTTACAGTGGGTCAGAAGCACCCTGTCCTCACTGTGCTGAGCAAGAGAACTGTCTCCCTGCAGTGTCCTGTGAGGCAGTGGTGGCCCCCACTGTCACAGGGGCTCACCCAGGCCCCCGTTAGTCCCACTAGTTCTTGTCTGTAGGTGAGCCGCCCCTCAGGCATCACAGGGAAGAAAGGAACGTAAGGTCGGGGAGTAGAGGCTGTCGCCGATGAAATTGAGTGTCAGAGCCGTGGGCCAGAAGCCGAGAAGACAGAGCGGCCAGCCAGAACCGAGGAGGCCGTGGCAGTCCGGCCGTAGCTGTCCAGGTGAGAGAGGCACTGGAAGGTGAAGCGGGGGCCGAGGACAAGTGAGTGAGTCAGCGAAGAGCTGCGTGTGGTGGGACCCACTGCGTCGGCCTCCAGTGGCCCATCCAGACAGAAACAGCCACCCCCACCCGCTCCCAGCAGGACTCTCGGATGTGGGAATGAGGTGGTGTCTGAAGCGCCGGGACGAGACGCGTGTCACCCTACCCTCCTGCCCATCAGCCTGGACTCCAGGGAACATACCTCCATAGAGCTCGTTCTGTGCTGCCCTCCGCCCCTCCCCCCGAAGCCTCCGCGGTGCACCTGTCTCCTGCACTACCCAGATCAACGAATAACACACACACCTGAGGCTTGGGAGATTGACTACTCCAAAGCAGCCACAGTGCAAAACGGGTGGCCCTGGCCACTGGGCATGGACGTGACACTTTCTGTGCCACTGGTTTAATGGCCCAGAAGGCCTGGAAGAGATGCAGGTGTCGCTCGGCAAAGTATGGGAAGAACAGAGGCTTATGGAGAACGCATTGTGTGTGGGAGCCTGGCCTTTGCCCCAGCCCCGCTCTGCTCATCCTCATTTCCGACCAGGACGGTGCCTTTCCCACAACAGAGCCTGGAAGATTTTGCCCAAGGATCTTCATTTGTGGGGGGCAAACGGGCAGGGCTGTCTTAGGTCTTTAAAGGTTCCCCCCTTCTCCCAGTGTGGGGCATCTGAAGCTTTTAAAGCTTGAAAATGTATGGTGAGGGCTGGGCACCTGGGTGGCTCAGTTGGTTAAGCATCTGAACTCTTGATGTCAGCTCAGGCATGATCTCACGGTTTGTGAGTTCAAGTCCCGTGTCAGGCTCTGTGCTGACGGTGTAGGGCCTCCTTGGACTCTCTGCCTCCCTCTCTCTCTGCCCCTCCCCTACTCGCACTTTCTCTCGGAAGGAAGGAAATGTGTGGTGAGGGAAAATGTTTCTCTCCTATTTAAAAGTAGACCAGGGAGCTACATTTTTCTGGTTATGAAAGAAATTAATCCTGGGGGCTTTTATGATTGGTAGATTTTGTCACCTGGTGACAGTTATTTGCCCCAACCCATCTATGGCTGGGCCCTGCTTATCCACGGTACTCAGGACAACCCCCTTGGGCCTGGTCTGGCTGGGCCAGAATCCTAGCTGGGCTGCTGGGCACTTGCCCTGCCCTCTGCTCTAGGCCAAAGAATCCCCTGGGATGAATGGAAGACAGATTTCACATTATGTGTTCAACTTTGAGAAACCTAGATTCCTTGAAGATGTGTCTCACCTCCCAGACCAGCCTTTGCCACATCTGCATGCCAGAATGCCCAGATAGCCCTGGTGGCAGGGGACCCATTTCCAGTGATCCTGGCTTGAGGGTCTGAGAGAGGGCTTGAATTCCCTGATGAGTCTCACGATGCATCAGACAGAGGACTGTTGCCCTTGGGGAGGTTTGTGTCAGCCTCGGGTCTGTTGCTCTGGTTTGTTTGTCTGTTACCTCTGTCCAGCAATATGGCTTCTTGTTTCTGCCTTCCCCTTGATTGGCGAGCCCATCTGGACAAAGTCATGTTGCCTTCCTTTCTCCCACTGAGAATTTACTGCAGGAACTTTCACTGGGCCTGTCCAGACCATTCATCTAAACAAATATCAAGGGGCCAGGGCAGGAGAATGTTTTTCTACAATCTCTCAGTCCTTAAAAACAAACAAACAAACAAACAAACAAACAAACAAACAAAATGGTGCGGGGCAGTGTAATTCCACTGCAGAGCCCAGGGCACTGACCCCTGAGTGGCAGACACAAGTATTTTGAGGAGCATTGACCTTCACAAATATTTATACACTCTCAGCCAGCACTTAACATGGAGTTATAAGGAAACTTAAGTGTGGCTTGAAAGTGTCTGTAGGAGGAAAAACAGGAGAGTTGAATTCCTCCCTTTCCTCTCTCCGG
Source organism: Lynx rufus (assembly GCF_022079265.1). Lineage (NCBI taxonomy): Eukaryota > Metazoa > Chordata > Mammalia > Carnivora > Felidae > Lynx > Lynx rufus. The sequence continues at coordinate 125,834,239 of NW_025814878.1, forward strand.
CCCCAATCTTTACTTAACAACAAAAATGCCAGTGTCTGGCTCTAAAAGAAATAGCTGTTCTTACGGAGAAAGTTCTCTTTGTTGAGCTTTGAGAGAGTCAAATTTGCAGGAGGCTCACAGACAGACCTACTGGTGAAGGTAGAGAAGCAGAGTCCTGCTCTATGACATCATGGTTGGTCTTTCTGGCAGCTGGCCCTCATCCCGAGCCTATCTAGGGACCCACGAGTTGGAACTATTAGGAGATTTCATGGTTTTTATAGCTCTGCCAGGATGTATATTCTTTATTATATTATACTGTCCATGTTCATCAACCTGGGAAGGAAAAGTGTCCCAGAAATCTCTGCCTTCCACATGGCGAACGGTTCCAAGCTTGACTTTGGAGAGATCATGGTCCCCAGCACAGAGAAGGCATTTGGGGGGAAGTTTACTTTGTGGGGACACAGGCCAACTGATGTTGGGTGGGGAAAACTCCAGACTGAGACTATAAGTAGGAAGATCATATAACTTAGCATCTAACCCAAGAAACCTTCAGGAGCACAAAGAACCAGAGCCTTGGAGTCTTCAAAGGTTGACCCCTGCTCAAAACTGGCAGGAAAGGAAGGAATGTGCACCCAGGAGGCCCAGGCCTGGGAGCCGCACACCCCCCCTTCTCCCCAAGTGCGTGGACAGAGCTTAGGCACATGGCCACACCTAACCGCAGTGGGAAATATCCAATAGCTGTGTGCCCAGGGGGTAGATGGAGAATATGGGTTTTTACTAAACAGACAGCAGCCCTCACCAGGCTGTTCTATGATAGGCCGGCCAGGCTGCTTCCTCGGGGACTTTGCATTTGTCATTCTCACCGTGCAGGTTATTCTTCCCCCAAATAGCTTCCTGCCTTACTCCCAATATGCCTGCAGGTCTCTGCTTAGAAGACATGTGAATGGAAAGACAGTCTCAGCAACCCATATGAGATAGTGACCGTCACTTCCCTTGCACCCTGCACTCCCTATCCCTTAACCGTGGAATAATAATTTAGCTAGTCAAGGCCCTTCTTGGCTACGTGAAAGAGAAACAGATTCTAATCAAAGTGCAAACTAATGTAAGAGTATCAAGAACTCCTCCAACCTACAACCAAACACAGGGAATCCAGTGAGGAAGCTGAGACCTAGTCACAAGGAGAGTGTGGTTTGGAATGCCGTTACCCTGAACACATGGCTGCCAAACTGCCCATTCTTGGCTTTCCCTTGGAGTCCCCTTCTCACGGGTCGGGGCATCTGCCTGGCATTAATGAAGTCATGAGCCTGTACTCAGTTGCCAGGGAAGAAAGGCAGGAGCTATCTTGTGGGGGATCGGGCCTTGATTTTCACCTGTCTATGAATTCCCATCTCATTCCAAATGAGAGGTGAACCTGGGAGCTGGGTGGCCCAAACAAGAAGTATCCACCATAGCTGGGTATGGAATTCAGGGTTGACAGCATCATTCTTATGGTATTAAACCTTTTATGTTGTATATTTTTGTTGCTAGGAAGTTTGCTGTCCATGGGGCACCTGGGTGGCTCAGTTGGTTAAGCATCCAACTCTTGATTTCAGCTCAGGTCATGATCTCATGGTTGTAAGATCGAGGCCCACATCAGGCTCTACGCTGAGTGTGATGTCTGCATGGGATTCTTTCTCTCTCTCCCTCTCTCTCTGCCCCTCCCCTGCTTATGCCTGCTCTCTTGTGCACTCTCTCTCTCTCTCAAAAAAACATTTAAAAAAAAGTTTGCTGTCCATCTACCTTATGTTCCTTTGTGGATTATTTTCTTTTTATCTTTGGGTTGCTTTTAAGCATTCCTCTGTATCTAATATACTACAGTTTCACCACATGTGGCCAGACAGGAATTTATTTACTATGCTTAGGATTCATTGTGCCTTTCCAATATAAAGATGTTTGGTTTTCTTCACTTCTAGAAAATCCTCCCCCCACCCCGACACTTTATATATTCAAATATTATTCCCCCATTATTCTCTTCAGAAATTCCTACTAGAAATACACTGGAATTTACATTCTGTCTTCCATTATCTCTTTATAGGAAGAGAGTCCTATTTTTGAGCCATTTCACTCTGGGCTATATTTTGGGAAATTTCTTCAAATTTATTGCTCAGTTCTTTAATCCTGTCTTCGGTTGTGTCTAATCTGATGTTTAAACCATCCATTTCATTTTTATCTTCAATGGTTCTGGTTTTATAAAGTTCTATTTTGTTCTCTTTCACATCCACCTATCATTTTTTCATGTTCTTTCTCCATAACATTTTTGCTGTAGCATTTCTATTTCTTACTTTATTTCTTCCATTATTTTAGGTATTCTTTTTTGTAATCTCACTCAGAGACTACTCTTATTGTGGTCTCTGTGTATTCTCTTATATTCTAACTTTAGGGATAATTTATTCCTTTGTGTGCTTGATTTTTTTCTTGAGGGATTGTTTTCAGCAGGAGGTTTGGTCTTGCCTGGTAATGGTGGTTTGTGTGTGTGTGTGTGTTTAAGCAAGAGTCCTCAGTGCCCTTCTCTGTGAAGACTTCCCTTCAGCATGGCCTTGTGTTCAGTTCTCCCAGGTACTTGAAATTACAGCAAGAGTTGTTCTGCAAGGCGAAAAAGGCAGGTAGGGAGCATGAAAAAATTTAGAATTTAGCAGATCACCTCAAAAAGGTAGCCTCTCTCTCCTCCCAGTGTAGGTGACTGAGTGGAGTCAGTACCATTTGTCTCTTCCCCTTACAAACTCACGTGTCCTGTCTTACTTTGGGCCAAGCTGTCCAGAAGCACAAGTTAACAGGGAACCCAGTTCAAATAGGCTTTAAACAATTAGGCAATTTACTGGCTCATGTGATTAAAACAGGCATGTGAGTGACCTCAGGCTCTTGCATCCATCAAAATCCATTTTAGATTAGGAATCTTTCTCCGGAGTCCTGCCTTTCATCTCTCTGGAACACTGCTACCAGATTGATCTTGTAGAATCATAGCTCTGAACATGGCGCTCCCTGGCTCAAAACCCTTCACAGGCTTACTTAATGCCTCTGGTAGAAAGTCCCAATCTTTCTGGTTGGTGTTCCAGGCCGTTCATGTCCCATTTTATTCCTCCTGATAACTGACCCTTCTCTGAACTCCCAGTGGGATTTGCCATCCGCACTTGCCTGGAGCGTCTATGCTGTTCTGTATTGGAGTTACTTGTGTACATGTCTCATACTGCCCCTTAGATTCTCTAAGTTCCTGGAGGATGCAAGCCTTGTATAACCTCTCTTCCTGTTTCCCGCGGTCAGTCTAGCAGAGGGCATGTCACATTAGAGCTGTTCCAGTCAACCGAAACAAATCCAGGCCCTCCCCTTCTTCTAGGTTAGGCCAGGCTCGTGGCTCCCACATTGCACAGGACAGGTAGGATACTTCAGCAGATTCTCATGGGGCTTCCTGTCTTAGGAGTCAGTGCTTTGGTGCAAAGGGCTCAGCGCTGGAAGTGAGGCAAGGGACCAGTACCAGAGTGATTCCTGCTGCAGCGTCTCTCTCTCTCTCTCTGTCTCTCTCTCTCTCTCACTCTCTCACTCTGACGACACTCTCTTGGTTAAGCCCCGCTCCATTACCCTTCCTTCCGGATGCTTTCCTGACCCAGCTGTCCTCACAGCCCCTGGACAGTTTTAGGACTGTGTCTGAATGATAGCAAACCCTGCCTGGGTGTGGCTTTTACTGTGAATACAGTGCCTTCCAGGTCAGGAGCCCAAGGGGGGTCTGGGGGCATCTGTAAACTCTGTCCGTAGGCCTTGCACATAATGGGCTCACAACGATCATCTGTCGCTTAAAAGCATCCATTCAAGTCAATAATTACACATTGTGTGCCAGTGTGCCCGGCACCCGCCCTGGCGTGAACAAGATGGCATGAACGAGACAGCCAAGCGACCGGGCACGTGACGGAGCTGTTTGGTGACCGCCTTTGTGTCTAGCAGGGGCCAGGTTCACGTCTGTCATGAGCCCCGTACTGGGCCTGGGCTGCAGCAACCCCTCCCGGTGTATGTTTTCAAATGAAAGAATGAGTGGGTTAACGGGTGCATCTTCTGATCTCCTCCGACAGATTATAACAGCAGTGAGTTGAAAACAGCCTGCAGGAAACATGAGCTTTACGTGAGCTTCCAAGACCTGGGATGGCAGGTGAGTTTTCTGGACAGCAAGGCGGACAAAGGTCCCTTCACAGCAGCCCTTTCCTATCTTAATGGAGCAGCTACCATCAAAGACTTTGAGCTTTAGGGCTGAGGCGATTCCTTGTGTGAAGGTACTGGGAGACTTTCCAAATGCCTGGGCTTCTGGAGTAAGGCAGAGGAAGGGCCGGGCCTGCTTGTGCACCAAGAGCCCCCCCTTCCCAGGGAGCCTGGTTGCCAAGTTCTGTGTCCCTCACGATCCATACTACCGTCCCCAGTGTTCTCCCATTCTTTGCAAAGTCCACAAGGCGTGTGCTTATTTGGGCATTTAAACAAATTGTGTGTATGTGTGTGTGTGTGTGTGTGTGAGATTTTATTTTCAAGCTCTACACCTAATGTGGGACTTGAATTTACAACTCCAAGATCAAGAGTCGCACACTCTCCTGACTGAGCCAGCCAGGCGCCCCACCAATTTTGTGTTTTGAGAAAGCATTGGAGAAACTGCCCTGACAGTTCTCCAATGGCTACAAACTGACTCACCTGAACTATCTAGAGGAGCACAAAGGCTGAGCCCCACAGCTGAGAGCCACCACTAGTTTATGAGCAAATCCTCGGTGACAAGGGATAGGAGATACCATTTACTGTACGCAGGTGGCATAATGAGGAAGGGCATACTCGAGGCCCCTCGGGGGAGGGGGGGCAGGTGCAGACAGCCAACCACCTGTGTGCTTCCCGGTCTGGCAGGTGGGCAGCAGCTAAGGCCCTGCAGGCTGTGGAAGGAGCGAGGGCTCTGGAGCCAGACAGACCGGGTTCACATCCTGGCTTTGCCACTTGAACGTGAACTTGGCCTCCCTGTGTTGGTCTGCGTAGCTGTGCTACGTGAGGAATACCTTCTCACAGGATTACTAAGAACACAGATGATAGAAGGAATGTATGCTCATCACATGTCATGTCCCTTTGCTTTCAACTAAGGACTGGATCATCGCACCCAAGGGCTATGCTGCCAATTACTGTGATGGAGAATGCTCCTTCCCACTCAACGCACACATGAACGCCACAAACCACGCGATCGTGCAGACGCTGGTGAGCTCCTGGGGACCCCTTTCACTTTAAATTTTATGTTTTTTTTTTTTTTTTTTTAGACAGAGCACAAGTGGGGGGAGGGACAGAGAGGGACACAGAGAATCCGAAGCAGGCTCCAGGCTCTGAGCTGTCAGCACAGAGTCCAACGCAGGGCTTACACCCACAAACCGTGAGATCATGACCTGAGCCGAAGTCGGACGCTTAACCCACTGAGCCACCCAGGCGCCCTCCCCGCTTCGCTTTATAGGTAGGAGTCAGTCAGGGTCCGGTATGGCTTCTAACGGTGCCTCTCCCCTTCTGTTTTGGAACAGGTTCACCTTATGAATCCTGAGTATGTCCCCAAACCGTGCTGTGCACCGACCAAACTGAATGCCATCTCGGTTCTTTACTTTGATGACAACTCCAACGTCATCTTGAAAAAATACAGGAATATGGTCGTCAGAGCTTGTGGATGCCACTAACTCAAAACCAGTTGCTGGGGACACAGATGCTGCCTTGGGTTCCCAGATGACGTCTGCCTTAAAAACAAACATTCAGAAGCACAGCGAAGGGGGGAGGCGAGGCTTCGAAGCCGTTCAGTGCTGGTTGGTGCCCACGGAAGATTGTAAAGGGCCTCGTTAATAATTCGCTCACACAGTAAATAACGTGAGTAGTTGTTGGTCTATAGGAAATGGAGTTTGGATGTCTGCAGTATGAAGTCTGGTTAACTAAAGAAACATAACTTTGAAGTATTCCCCCCCCACACACACACCCAACAAAAGAAAAAGAGCCCACTGAAATTAGTTTTAGCTTTAGATCAAGCTATTTGTGGCATTAGTGTCTAACAGTAAATAGGGAAAATAATCTTAAAAGGAGTATTCTCGGCTAAAGTATCCACCCGTTCTGTAGTGTTTGTCGAAGGGAGACCTACAGATAATGGAAACTGGGGGGAAATGCCTCTGTTCACAGATTTCATTCCGAGAAAAGTTGGTTTCATGTAGGATCAACAGCCTGGGTCATCCCCAGGGCTGCGTGGAAGTGCCTTGTCTCTGTCACTGCCATTAGCGTTTGTGCTGGAGTTCTGTTGGTGTGAAAATATACTTATTTCGGTCCAACAAACCATGTCATTTCCACACCTCGGTCCCCTACCCCCACCCCAACATTTGCTATTTTCTCTGCTAACACCATAAGTGGGGCGAGTTGGGCATTGTGGTGAGGCTACAGGGGGCCAGAAGCATTTTTGACAGCCGTCACTTTAACCGTGTAACATGTGAAAGCCATTCTGCGCCTCTTCTCTTCTGGAACGGCTCTTGGAAAAGCACATTAACTTCGGGAATGTCGGCTTTAATAGTTCACCTATCTCAGTAAAATGGCTGTCTGCCTTTTACTGGACAGCATGCCGGGTCGCGGGGTTAGAAGCAACAAAGGAAACAAAATGAGGAAGGAAGCCCCCAGCCGCTAGGAATGGGATGGGCATGCCCTCATGAACCCGAATCCCATTTTCTCTTGTAGAAAGTAAGACGCCGATGAAATCGTAGAATGTTTTTAAAGTGTCTTTTTCACAATCATGTACTAGGAAGCCAATTTCATACTAAACTGATTAAATAATACATTTATGATCTAAAACTGTTTGCACTTACAGCTTTTTTGTAAATAGAAACTATAATTTATTGTCTATTTTATATCTGTTTTGCTGTAACATTTAAGGAAAGACCAGACTTTCTTTTTTTAAAAGAGTTTATTTAGAAAGTATCATAGTGTAAACAAATTGTACCACTTGGATTTTCTCTTAATACAAGACTCATGATGCAAAGCTGAAGCCACTCATGAGGATTGTGCTTCTCTAGAAAGTTGGGGTTTTAAAAGAACATCTGTGAACCATACATAATTAATAAAGATTTCCTTTAAGGCAGAGGTTGGCCGAGATCCTGCTCTGTTGTCTTCTGCTGCAGACAGCAGAAGTGGTCTTGTTTATCAGATTCCCACCACCAGTTACTGTGTGTCCACTGCCCGCACCCCCCGAGCATGGGAAGTGGGGCAAAGAGTGTTGGAGACGGAGGGATTATGAGAGGTAACTCGATGGCAAAGAACATACAGGTACATTATCTTAAGGGAGCCTAGTCTGATGGGTGCTTATTTTCGAGTGTGACAGTTAAGAATGCTTAACACCTAGGATGGCGTGGCTTGTGAGAACGCCGGTGTTGGCAGTGACTTGGCCTGTGTCAGCCCTGACCCAGCCAGCCCCACCTACTTCAGTCTTTGGTCTGGAGGCCAACTTAATCCCGCTCCTCATACAGCAGAGAGTAGACCTCTTCCAAGGCAAAGTACAGTTAGCCTCTAAAATGACTACTCAGAAGCAGAACGTGAGGCTGCCTCCAGCTCGGGCCCTGTTGCTGAGCAGGAGGGCCACCCTGGTCAGGAGACCCAGGGCTGGGAAAGCTCGCCTAAGTCCTTTTGCCCCCCTGGTGGCAAATACAACCAGAATCTTTCTATGAGTTAACAGAATAGTCAGGACAAGTCTTGTGAAACTTTCCGTGCCACATTTTCTGTGGGAGACGTCAAATCTTAAAGTTCACATGGACTCTTGGCTGCATGAGAACCTAACTAATAAATCTTTCACCTGTGAGTAACAAACAGAAGCATACACACACACACACACACACACATACATTATGGCACCAGCATTGTCTTACTCAGGCACACGTCAGAAGTACCATTACTTTCATTATGGCTGACCTCTCGCGATGAGAGTAGTATTAACAGAAACAGCAAAGCCAGGGGTGGACGTGAAGGTATCTTCCAGAGGTGTGGGGTTTCTGTGTTTAGATCTGGTCCAAGTTACTGACCAACCACCTTACTAACAAGTCCGTTATGACCTTAGAATCAGAATATCAATACTGCCACCTTTCCAGAACTTGTGGGCAGTCCACAAACGATGCTTTAGATGATACTTTCACCAGAATCACTCAGGAGCCAAAAGTAGTTGAGCAATTTGATTTTTCTCAACTCTATTTTAGTCTCAAAGGAAACCATTTAGATTCATCAAGAGAAAGGTAAAGGGGACGACAGATCGCCACTGAAAATATTGTTTGCGAAGGGATCATGAGTTACGTGTTTACTTAGAGAAACTTAATAAAGAATTTGTAGAGTGTGTTGCCTTAAAAATCACACACACAAAGAAGATACCACAAGTTTAGTACATTCAGCTCTCTGAAAAACCACCATGTGAAACTCCACACCTGCACAATTCAGCTCCCACACCCTGGGCACGGGTGGCCAGGCGACTTGGGACTGGGTTTTACAGCTCATCCCTTGCCTGGCGCAGGACGAAGTGGTGCAGCGAGTCAAGGTCTCTGCTTCCACTGTGCTCACTGACTTTTTTCCCTCCGCGGAAAAGCAGCAATGTGGGATAGCCTCGTACCTTCAAAAAAAAAAAAAAAAAAGTATGAAGACCAGTGGTCCAGGTCACGTACAAATTGCTTCTGAGATAAACCACCACCACCACCCCCTGCCAAAAAAAACTCCTAAGGTTGTAACCAGGGAAGTTCATGGTTAAGTTAAAAAATTTTTGTTAATGTGAATTTTTGAGAAAGAGCAAGCGAGCGTGAGCAGGGGGGAGAGAGAGGGAGACACTGAATCCAACCAAAGCAGGCTCCAGGCTCTGAGCTGTCAGCACAGCACCCCCATGGTTAAATTTTTAAAAGGTGCAGACTGTTTAAAAAGTACAAGAAAGCAAAGCCTTGGGGTTATTCACCTTCCAATTCAAAAGCACATTCAGGATTAGTGTCAAAGGAAGGACTTTACCCAGAAGTACAGCTTCTGGAGCTTCCGTGCATATGCCACCACCTGGGCACCCGGTGAACAGACACATTCTGATGCCGCAGGTCCAGGTGGGGCCTGACTGTGCATTTCTGACAAGCCCCCTGCTGATGCCCAGCCACTGTGTGGCCCCCACGGAGTCACAAGAATATACATCTCCAGCTCTTTTCTAAGGCTTTAAGGCACCAGAAAAAATGGCACCTTCGAGTGATGAGTAAATGACGTCTGTGTTGCACCTATTCTCAATCTAATGAGGGAACTCCAGAGCCCCCAGATGTTTTAAGAAAACCGCACAAAAGCAAAAATGTGAACTACAAACCTTTTGGGCTATCAGATTGTGCTAGCAGCTCAGAAAGAAGGCAACGCTTCAGGACAAAACCAAGTGGAAGCCTGGCTGGCTGGGATAGTCCCTTCGGGAGGAAGTCAGGGGTTTCCCTTACTCAACCACTGTACTTCAGGACACGCTTAGGGCTGAACAATAAGCCACTTAGGGGCTTGAGACGAGGCTGCAAGTCAGCTGACTGTTCAGCCAGCAAGTGGCCGTGCCGAGGTGGCACCTCCTTCTTGTTACCGCCCAGACTTCCATGCAGACAGCAAGGCCTCAAGTCCCCCTTGAGAGGTGTGTAACCAGTGGGAGAAGAAAGCCCTTCCTCGGGCAGAGCATCTCTTTTGCTTTTCAAAACGAAAATGAAGCAACAGCCTCAAAAGGACACAAGGAGCGCTTCGCAAAGACGACGAGGGCCCTGTGGTTTGTCCTGGTTGAGGCCACCACACCAGATGACAGCTCCATGTGGGCCTGCTCCCGATACTCAGGGTCCCTGGGAGGGTTTTCTTCTGCATGTACCCACCGAGTACTTGCTGCAAATATTCCGTTCCGCAGTACAGTCCACCTCCGCAATCTTGACCTCTGCCAAACCAGGGAATTCCTTTCTAGAGAGTTCTTCCCAAGTAGGAGCCAGATTCTTACAATGACCACACCTAGGAATAGGACAACGACAGCTTTATTGAAGTCTTGGGTCAAGCTCACTCACCTAAATCCAGCTGCCGAGCCAAGCCTTGTTTCTTCTGTACGAGGCAGTCCGCAATTGCCTAGAAATGTAGAAGATATCAGATTCCCCCCTGGGTGCGCTAACATTTCCTCCTCCTCCGTCCCAGACACGGAATTCGAAGTCCATCCAAAGTAGGCTTTTGGAGAACTGAATGGAAACAGGCTGGTCTGAAAGCAAGTTTAGATTCTGAGACCATTTCCAGGATGTGGTAAACTGAGCTAGCTGGATTATGAATGAAGCAAGTGCACCATGAGCAGGAGTTGATGAACAGAAAAGAAAATGGACACCAAAAACTTCTTTTAAAGACATTTCATTTTAGATTTGATTGCTGTGGTCTCAAAATGTCAGAGCAGCCTGAAAGCTTCCCTGAAACGTCATCCATTCGCTGTGAGCAGTGAAGTCCAAGCCAAGTTCTGTGCAAACCCTCCCCCTTCCCCAGCACTTTACCCCTTCACTGAAAGGGGATCTTCTGTCCTCACACTTGGTCTATATGGCTTTAGGTTCAAAAAAATAAAAAAAAAAAGAAAATAATAGATTTAAAGGTGTTATTGACTAGTGTTTCTATTCTTTAAGAACAAAAGTTGTACAACTCCTGTGAGTCGCGTGCTCCCTGACTTCTCTTCTCTGCCCCTGTGGTTTCTCATCAATACCCGGAATGAAAACAAACCGAAGAGCAGAAGTGACACGCTGGACCTTACTTGTTTGTGTTTAGAAACAAAACCTAACACTCTCCTTGAGACCATGCTTTTCTAAGCGGATTGTTTGTGAAGACAAAGCACTCTTCCCGTTTTACAGCTCAGAAAACAGAGATTCAAAGGAAAGAAAGGACATGCAGAGTTACAGCAGTGCAGGTGACTCTTGGCACCTGTCACCTGCCCCACTTCAGGGAGCCTTGGGCACAAAGTTGGTGTCGCCCTCTCTGCTCCGGTCGCTGAGGACCATGCAGCAGGAAGGTTCGGGTAATTGGGTAACATATAGGACGGCTGCCCAGGAGCCCCATGGGATTTCTCTACGACGTCTCAGACACTAAGGAGCAAAGCTACATCGTGATATGGATGTTCAATCTATCTGGACAAGGGCAGATATCACAAAGCTTAACTTTTATATGGCCATCCTAATTCTCTATTGTCACATTGTCATGTTTTCTCCAAAACAGACTGAATTTTAAAATAAACTGGCCTCATTCTCTATAAATAACTTCATGAGTACCACCAAACCGAACTTCAACATACCTGAATATAGGTGCAAACAATAACCTTTCCTCATTTCCTAGAACCTAACCTATGTATAAATGTAGCAACATCTAGGCCCAACATCGAGTCTAGAGCGGTGCCTAATGAGCAGAGAACTCTGATGGGGCTCAAGTGCACTGAGACAAGGCAGTTTCTCATCAAACGGCCACTTACCATGGAGCATAAAACTTGATGAAGGTTATTCCTTCTGCGATCGTGTCATCGAAGTTATTTTCCGTGAGTGCCAACAGGGTGCCCTGCAGGGGAGGGAAAGGCCACAGTTCCAAGGCATCACTTGGAGCAGGGATTACAGAAATACAAATCAATAATCTTTTAACAGTGCTGTCATACATGCTCCAAGGTCACACGGAGATACCTGTACAACGTGCATTTCACAAGCTACACAAGAAGGGACAATGATTCACCACAGGTAGGTCCCAAGGTCCTGAGCCCAGGACATGCCTCGAGGAGGTGGCAGGACGCAGTCCTCCCCGGCCACTGGGGGGGAAGAGGGGCTCAGGTGTGGCTGCTGTCATTCAGGTCCATGGTGTGGACCAGGCTCTGTGCGGCCTGTGCCACAGCGTGCACCTCTCCGGCCCAGAGCCTCCGACGCCGACTGGAGAGTCCCAGACACCGACTCACTGGCTCACCTGATGTGCGTGCACCTGCTGTCTTTTCGAAGTGACCCTACCACTCTCCTAGCACGTGGATGTGCACAAGTTCCCTTCTCTGTGTACTGCCTTCAGAGTCGACAGTGGCAAGACCACAGGCAAGGATACCTGTTTTACGTATCCTAGGCTTCTTAAATTCAAAGTAAATGTGCAAACTGTTCATCTAAGCTCTGGCTGGAGAATGTAGGGGGAAGGTGCCATGAGGCAGCCTGCTCTAAAGCAATTTGGTCTTGACAATTCTTTGCAGAATTATGTTCCTGGGTTTCTCCAGAAATGGATCTGTGATTCTCTCACGAGAGCAAGAATATGATGATTTATCATGTGGCTAAACGTACCAGGGCTTCTCCGCTTGAGTCTGGCATCGAGTAACGTGTGTCAGTGACTCGGAGGCGAAGCCCGCCAAGGGGCCCATTGTAGAACACTACCATCTTTCTTTATGTCCAGAAACATGACGCCATGCTCACTGAAAGACCTACTTACTGCTGGAAAACTGTGTTATAAATAGAAACTGTTCTGTGTTTGATGAAAACATCCACAGTGTATAATTACATTCAATTTGGGATGGTGACCTTTAGAACCACCGTGACACAGTCCCCTCCAACGTATGTGGTCGCAGCTACTGCAGAATCATTCGTTTACTTCTTAAACCAAAGCTCCGACTTTGAACTAACACCTAGGCAAGTCCCCAACCTAAGAGTCCAACTAAGGCATGGGCTGTAGGGGGCAAGGAGGCCCATTCCTGTCCCCACTCCACGAGGAGGGAGTGGATGACTGTCTCTTTCCAATTCCAAACAACTAGGGCTCAGGGAGCGATGGTCCCAGCAAGTCAGGATCTGCTATGTAAATGCTGAGGGTTCAAGAATTACTGGGGGGGCCGGGAGGAGGGTGGTCACACACATCTGCACACTCACTGCTCTGGCCTCGCAGGACGAGGGCATGCTGCCCCTTCCCCTGCCCACTGTATCCTGGTGTCCCAGCTAAGGGCTTGGTGTAAATTGATGTAGCAACTTAAGTATTCTGCTTGGAAATCTGTTGACAAATAGGCCTTAGGGTTCTTAGCTAGGAAACCAAGCTCTGTTTTCTGGAAAACATCCCCTGACTCCCTTTGAAAAATCTCCTTTTCACCCATGGCTTCAGCATCGGCTGACGCCTAAGGCTACCCTTCTAGTGCACATATCCTTCCTGCTTCAGTTCCCGAGTCCTACTTAACTGTCCACCGGACATCTCCGCCTGAATGTCCACCACAGCCCTGAAAATCAGCAACTTGAAAACTGACCTGATCGCCTCCCTTCCCCCCGCTCCTCAGTCCTTCTCTCACGCTTGGTGCCCTTGACCACCAGGTATGCCACAACTCCGGTCATCCCCTCACCCCACCTGCCCGACTGTATTCAGGAGGGTGAGGCTCCTTACGCTTGCTGTCTCCTGGTCTCCACCCTCTGTCACAGCCTTAGTTTCGGGGTCTCATCATCATTTTGGCCTAATACACTGACTTCCCCTCCCTTTCATACTTTCCATCTCTTTCTGCCAGTCATCTAAAATTCAAATCTGCTCAAAACCCTCTGCTGGATCCCTATAAATATACGCTGAAGCTCAAAATCCTTGGCTGGCCGACAAAGTCCTCTATGATCCAGCTCCTACCTCCCCTCTCTGGCATCCTGCACCGCACCCCCTGTCCTTTTCACCCCCTTCCCTCCAGCTGACGGCTGGCCCTGCCCCAAATACGCCCAGCCGATTACACTAATGCGCTTCTGCTCACGCTCTTCCTCAGACAAGCCTTTTCTCTCCACATCCACCACGTCTCTGCAGCAATTACCAATCTGCCTTTCAGCTCTTGAAGTGACATTTCCTGCCTGCCCGCCCCAATCATGACTGGGCCTGCACACTCCTGGGTCACACACCTGGGACACCTGCTTCTCCAAGTTCTCATCTGTCTCCCCTCTAGACCAGGTACCCTTCACAGGTAGGGAAAGAGTCTTATTATTTGCCTTTGTTTCCTGGTGGCCTGGGACAGTGTCTGAAATGTAACGAGCTCGATAAATGCAGAACAAGTGGATCTGAAACCTTCCACTGGGTGAATGAAGACAACAGCACAGTAAGTCAGAGACTGCCTGCCTAAGCAAACTAAATGTCCTCGGGCAATGTGCCTTTCAGTTCCAACGTGTACATCTTTCCTGCTGCAGACCTTTCAGGGGCCTTTACCACGGGGTGAAAGTCAAATTACTATAGCAGGTGGTGGAAATGGACAGAAACGGGGGCCTAACAGCAGCCAAACTTTCATGTAGCAAATGCCCTCAAGTACAGGGATTACTGACTCAAAAAGGGACGACTTTTCCAGAGCTTTTGACGCCAAATACTCCTAGGATTTGTCTCACGTTTATTTCAGAGAAGCTCCTAGGTTTACCCCTCACAAGCATGTTAAAAGTGGCTGAAGGAAATGTCTCACGTTGAAAAGTCAGCCTCAGCCAACCATCTGAACTACTCTCTGCTGACCCCCAACTGCCGTTCTGTGCAAAGCATTTGAGGAGAGCGGCCTCTGTGGGCAGGAGGTGGTGGGCCACCCCCGGCGCTCCTGATCGCAGCGGACACCCACCTTGGCTGCGAGCTCAGTGGCTGGCACTGGGGCCTCTGACGGCTCGACAGCCTCCGGGGCCCCCGGCTCCGTGCTCTGCAGCTGTGATTCCACATACTCTCTCAGGGACTCCAAATCCCGCTTGCCTTTGTACTGGTCAATCTGTCCAAGGTAAGGGCCACACAAAAATGCTGTCAGGTTAGTACACTTAAGTGTTCTGAATCGCTCAAACCTCGTCCCGACCCCACTCACCCCCATGAGACCTCCACTGATGCCGTCACCCTGGCGGTGGGGACTGGGCAGCATTCACACGCTCACATTCACACGAGAGTGCACGTTACAAACCAAACACCTCAGCTTTGGGGAGAGAACCTGACAGCACCTGCCTCCTGCAGAGCCCAGAGTCACGACTGGGGCCGACTCTGGTGTGCTGAGAAGCTGACCATCGGCCAGGGATAGACAGGAGAGTGGGAGTGAGCGCCAGCGACTGGGAGCCAGTGTTGACTCCACTCAACGGTTGTGGCCAGAGCACAGCTACAGCCGGCGGTACGCCCGAGCTATTCTAGTGCTAACCTCAGCCAATGGGAATGCTTCAAAATAGCAGGACAACTGACCATTTTTGTCAACTACCCAAATCTTACTAATTGAGGCCAAGATGTTTTTGTTGATTATGTATGCCTTGAAACCAGTGCCCAAGGCACCTGGGTGGCTTAGCTGGTTAAGTGTCCAACTCTCAGTTGTAGCTCAGGTCGTGATCTCACGGTTTGTGAGATCAAGTCCCGAGTCAGGCTCTATGCCGACAATGCAAAGCCTGCTTGGGATTATCTCTCTCCCTCCCTCCCTCTGTCCCTCCTCCACTCGTGCTCGTGCTCTCTCAGATGAAATGAAACTTAAAAAAAAAAACTCCTTCTGCCCCTCCCCTGCTCACACACACATGCATACTCATGCACTCTTCTCAAAAAAAAAAAAAAAAAAAAAAATTAAAAATTAAAAAAAAAAAAAACAAACCAGTGCCCAAACAATTCATACTGGCAACAGCCCACTGTGGTTAAGAGAAGCACTTGGTCTCGATACCAGGACCTGAAGACATACGTACCTTTTGACCATCTCGGAACCACAGAAGAGTGGGATAGCCACGAACCTGGTTTCCTGAACAGAGTTCATAGTGCTGTGTACAGTCGACCTAAAAATAAAGTAAGACCAGATTCTCAGTTCCTTTCTTCATGAGCCTCCCTGCTAAATGGATCACTGGGCACTCAGTACTTTACATACTTCATCTGTAGCATCTCTGCCAGCAAGTGGCAGTTTGGGGAGAGACTTCCTAAAACCTACCCCAAAATACACCTGAGCTAAGGGAGCAGAGGAATGGGATTTGTTTGAGAGACATGACTTATTTATCTCACTTAAAAATGACAATTTTTAGGAAGCAACATTTTACCTGGAGCATGTTAGCAGATGGAGAAGGGGAGCCTAGCCTGACATCTGGGGAGGGGAGGCCTGGCCGTCGGTGAGAGAGGCCCACACCAACACCAGCTGCGATATTTATTCTCATGTTCACACTTAAGGAGTTTTGAAACAGGAGTATTCAGTATAAAATAAAGATAACTCAAAAGATATCAAATTAAGGTGATTATATGTTCTTAATTCCATAAGCTCAACTATTACAGCTCTTTAAATTTGTTTCACTTAAATCTTACCAAGATTCTGCATGTTCAACATTTTCATGAAACCGTTTATCCTAAGTCACTTCTCTTTGATTTTCTACTGATGTTAAAATCAGCTATGTGGGATACTAAGTTGTTGTTTTTCAGGATATCAACAAAGTAGGATAAAAATATTACATTCACACCTAAGACTGAAGTCGGCAGTTAAAGTATTAAACTGAAGCACAGGAAGCCCCAGCCTGAAGTCTGGGTGGGGGGCATTCAGAGTCCAGTCTAAGCCAGCCGCACACATGTCCGGAGACAGAGGCCACAGCCCGCATGGGCAGACTGTGTCGGCTCACACCTGGTTCTACTAGCAATCTCTACAGACATGATCTGAAAATAATCGCCCATGAGAATTCATAAAATAGTTTAAAGTAAGGATACAAGGAATGGGGAGGATAGAACACAAGAAAATTATGACTACTTCCACGATATGTTCAATAAATATAAAATTATAAGAACACATATAACTAGAATACATAATTGAAAGTGTTTAACAACGGGGCACCTGGGCGGCTCAGTCAGTTAAGTATCCGACTTCGGCTCAGGTCATGATCTCACCGTTCGTGAGTTTGAGCCCCGCGTCGGGTTCTGTGCTGACAGCTGAGAGCCTGAAGCCTGTGTCTCCCTCTCTCTCTGCCCCTCTCCTGATCACTCTCTCTCTCTCTCTCTCAAAAACATACGAACATTAAAAAAATAAAAGTGTTTAATAGGCAACAGTGAAAATCCATTGAACGACAACTATTACAACTTACCAGGCATCTGCTTCATGCCAAACATCGTACTGAGCATCTGACTTCCATACTCTCCCCGCGCCACCTCCCCCTGCCCCAGTTAGGTCTTATTGTGGTTTTGCAAAGGGGACACTGAGGTGTGGAGAAGCTGTCAAAAAGGCTGGCCAGCCAGGTCTGCCTGGACCCTAAGCTTGTGCTTTTGGCCATCTCCCTGTCCCGGGCAGATCATCTCATGAGCTGCAGTTCTGGAAACGCAGCATTCCTTCTGTATACAAGTCAGGCCTTTGGCAAAGTAAAACATGAGATCTTTATAAAAGGAAACCCATGCCTGGACGTCTGGTGGATGCCAAAGGCTGGGTGAGATGAAAAGTGCTTGATGGCCCAGGAGCTGCTCTGGAGATTTCCAGAAAATCCACTTATACAGAAGTTGTTAGACACCACTTCTGGCTTCTCTCTGCAAAGTGGGGAAAGCTGGAAAGACTCCCAGGCAGCAGTGAAAGCTGGGGCTCACCGGAGGGGGACCTTCTGCACGCCTCTGTGAGCACAGGGCTGAGGCTCCTCTAGGGGACAGCTCTTGGGTGAGGTCAAATGTGGATGGCCTCCAAGTCCGGCCAGTGAACATTCGTGAAGGCTGTGCCCCGTATCTTTGCAGAAAGGGCTCTGGGGCTGCCAATTCAGAATTGGCCATTGCTTCAAAATAAACAAAGGAGCCAAAGCCATAATTTATCTTTAGGCTGTGGAAAAGCCAGCACATTTGAAACCAGGCTGCCATCTGTGAAGGTGAAATGAATTATCAAGTGGCACACTAAATGGAATTAATAAATCAAGTTTGCGACTTTGCACACAGAATGAATAATGGGCCACTCTGCTAATTAATCCAGCCAAAGGCGGTCTATTTCCAGTTTAATAAGGGCTTTCACTTACCTTGCCAATCTTGACAGTTTCAGAATGTTCAAGGCCTAGAGCCAGCTGCTCCCAGGTTGGAGCCAGAGCTTTGCAGTGACCACACCATGGAGCGAAGAACTTGATAAAGTGGTCGCCTTCAGTGGAGAGCCAAGACAGAGGAGGGAGAAGGAGTGACTTAATACCTTACTCAAGATCGAATGCAAGGATCTGATCTTTGTCCTCTCGCAAAACTAACTGCAGTATGAACCCTTTAACTGGTAAAAAAGAGACTCCATCAAGTAAGTGTATATCCATGAACTCATAGCAATCCTCAAAACAAAATCTAATTTGTCATCTTTGGAGGACAACAGGGAACCAACACATTATTTGAAGAACTGGCAACAAACGGGAAGAATCAGGCAATTATCCCACCTTTCTTACACAAACTGCACCACTGGATAAGCACGTGATAAATGAGGGCAAGTTTCTCTCCCTAAAACAATGAAGAAAGGATGTTTTAATGAGACTATCGGCATTTGGCAACCCTGATAAGTTAACGGATCTAGGGAAACATGTTCAACCATGCCATGGGGACACAGCTGTCAGAGTCGAGACTGGGGAATTCTACAGGTCCAATAACCTATGTGCTCAGCAAAAGGATACAAGGAAGAAAAACATGTTGGGGGAACGTGTAGATTGAGACGCAAGAGAGACGTAGGTAAAATAAAGAACAAATTAAACTATAATGTAAGGAAGGCACATCTGGATAGTGAATGATGAAGAAAAGCAAGGAAAGTGCCTCCTTGAGGGCAGGAAGACTGGGACTTGGAAAGGGCACGGGGTGACTGGCAGTGCCATTTCTTGAACTGGACGGTGGTTATAGGCTGACCACTCTATGACAACTCACTAAGCCCTACGTTTGAGGGCTTTCTGTGTCTGTGTTTTGTTTGACAATAAAACAGAAGGTTTTAAAAACAGTATCAGTGCCTTGGCTAGGAGAAAAAAACCCAAATCCATACAACATCGTCATTTGGATACTGAAGATTTTTTCTATGCTGTTCTGCCTTGACCAGCCTAGGGCCTGAAAGATGTCAGGCTGAGTGAGTATGTCATCAAAATGTGACGTAGGCTCACAGAAGGACACTGCCACACCAAACGCTCATGGCAGTGCTTTGTCACCCACAGCAATGACACCTTGAGGGAAATGGTGAAACACTTGATTCAAAAAACCAGCAAGTGATCCATGAGGTTGAAGCCATGCCTCTCTAAACAGATAATGACACTAACTTGTGCTGTGAGGTGGAGACAGGATGTCCAGGAAGGAACCTACCAGAGTATCAGTGGAAGCTTTAAGGCCAAGAGGTGACTGTCATTTTCTGAGGACAGATCCTCATGTGAGCAGCACAAGGTGGCATCTCCACATTGCTGCCCTTCAGGCACGATTTGCTTAGAGAGAGTCCTAGCTGGGCTTATGGGAACTAAAGTGAATCCCCTACTGGGGAAAACACCCTGAAATTGTACTGTCACCGCCACCCCCTCCCCCCCAGAGCCCTGGTACAAATAACAGCCTTGAACACAAAGGGAAAACAAAGGAAGGCATCACAGTAAGTTATTTTAGACCTTAAGTTGGGGGGGGGGGGTTCAACCCCCCAGCGGGCATGAAGTTACAGGGCCAGACATAATGTTAAGCCCTTTTCACAATGTTTCCAGCCCAGTCTTACAGGAGGACTTCTCTCCATGGCAGCATTTGAGAATGGAGAGCAACAAGGAAGCTGAATTTGCTTTCAAGTCATTCAGTGCTGAGCCAATTGTTCTGAAACATGTGAATAAAGGACTTATGTGTTATTTACGTTAGAAACCATATATAGATCATTTTACTATTTAGGAGAGCGTTTTCAAAAAAAATGAGATGTGGTACAAAAAACCGTTTTAAGTGTCAAGAACACCTACTCTGATTCACACGTTAAAATGGTCCCATTAAATTCTAGTTTGAACACATAAGAGAAACTTCTGTTTCTGCCTCTGGTCAATAAGCATATGATTCACATTAATATAAATACTTTCTTATCCAAGGATGTGCTAACTAGTATACAAATTAAGCGTGCCCATTCATGCTTTGTGAGCTTTCCAAAACTTACATCTTTAACTAGCATGAAAACTGGCATTTCTGTAAGCAGAGAGACAAAAGGAGAAATGATTTCTAAGAGGAAGTGCACTGTACAACGACGTTAACGGGTCCTGAAGAGACCACTGCTAAGTGCACAGATGGTAACCACGAGCCCTCAAGTGGCAGGAAGAAAGAGCCCGGCAAATCAAGGAGTGACGGATGGTCAGTGGTTCTAAGAGTGTGCGTCCCACTGTGAGCACCCATGAGCTTCACCCACCATACCTTGTGCGACGTGCAGCTCAAAGTTGCTTGCTGAGAGCTCATACAGTCCCTGCTTGCGCTCAGGAGCTCTGGGCGGTTCGACTTCTGGCTCTGGTGTCTAACAGAAACAAAACAACAGTCACTGGGTTTGTATGTGAAGACATAGAAAAACCAACTGAGGAGGTGACCTGTGTCTGTCTGGAACCTTCTGCAGATCTCCTCCCTCATCTGGCTACATCAAACCCTTGGGGCATGCTGCTGTGTTAAGGGAGGCCGAGGCAGGAACCAACTCTGTCAGATCGTCTGGACACTTCAGCAGGAGGCCCCTCACCAGCCACACCTCCAGGAAGTGCTCCAGAATCGGCACTGAAGGCAGCCAGGGATGCCTGTCCCCACCCCAACTTGCTCTTCGCTGTCCCCAGACGAACAGAGCAGACAAACTGAAGGAGAGGCCCACCCCAAACAAGCACACTGCCCTGTTCTTTGCAGCGTGACCTCAGATTCCACATGGAATTCAAAATGAAATCCCTGACGGACTAGCTCTAAAGGAAGTAGTACCTGAAAATACAAAGATAGCAAGATAGACACAGTGGAGAGCGAGAGACCATCAGAGAACAGGAGGGCCTGGCCATCCTCTGTTCACACAAATGGTAACAAACTGTGAAGGACTGGTAAAGGGACAGAAGAGATGGTGACTGTTTCTCGCAAGAGTGAGAAAACCATGGAGCAGACCTGAGTTGTGCTTCTTAATTCACTCAACGAAGCTTGGGACAGAAACACGTAACGCAGGAGCGAGAAGTGGCTTTTTAAAGGATGCTTCTGCCAGTCCCTGAGCGGGTACCAACTGTGTACAACTAGGCAGTTAGCACAGGACACAAGTCTAAAGTTCTCAATTTCTGAGGCTGGATCAGAAAAATCACCATTTTGCTATAGACACGTGGATGTAGATTACTCAATTTTTATCTGGCAGTTCACACGTTTCTATGAGAAAGAATAGCCAAGTTATTAAAAGCTTCAAAAAGTGCTGACAGCTCAAAGCTGTGCAGAGTTGTAATCGTAAAGCACCGTGAAGCTTTCTTTGCTGCTGCGGGCCTGTCAAAACTTTCCAAGTGCTAAGTACCCACACGAAAAGATGCCCGACAGAATGGTGGCTAAGCAAACAGTGAGTTCCAATAATGCAAAACACTGTATGTCACCTTTTATAGGATGTTCAATGCTCATTTATGAAACTTGGGGGGGAGGGGGCACTGTCACTATCTGACCTGTGGCAGATACCAGAGCAGTCCCGGCAGTCATGGCAAAAACACAGTATACCACAGAAATGGGTACAGTCTTGCCCTGCTGGTGACTGTGAGTTTACAGATTCTTAAGAAAGCAATCTGGCAATGTTCATCAAGAGCCATAAAAGTAGTCTTGCTTTTTCTTTCTTTTCTTTTCTTTTTTTTTTTTTTTTTTGGCCTGGCAATTTTATGTCTGGGAATATATTCTAAAAACATCACTCAAAAGTAGAAAAAAATGTCTTTCACAAAAATAAACATGCTCCTTAAGCATTTCTGATGATAGAAAAAATACACACAACCTAAATATCCATTGACAGAGAAGAGGTGAATTATGGCAAATCCACATAATATAAAATATGACAAATGTTGAGGTGATATAACTATACAAAAATATCACTAGTAAAGTGAACTGTGTTTATGTGATTATGACTATTTAAGAAAAAAATACAGAAGCAAATAGGAAAATATAAAACTTGAAGTAGAAACTTAAGATATAGCATCAGGGTTTCTTTGAGTTTCTTTAATATTGCCATAACACTAAGGGAAAAACTCTAAATTTATCCTCTTTAAATATAAAAATGCATACGTTAAGTTACTTAGGTATAAACACAGATGGAGAACTTTTTAAAAAGTTTTCATGTACAATAAAAGGCAAATTCTAATTGAAAAAAATTTTTGGTTTGCAATATAAGGTTTGACTATTTGAACTTTCTGACAGGAAGGCACATTGTCACTGTTTTCCAGCAATGACCTGAGATCCCTACTGCTCTGACACTAGGATATGGCAGCAGGTGGACCCCAAGCAGCAATGGCCCTTCATCTGGAGACACTGTGCCCCCAGCAGGGGCGGGGCCTCCCTGTCCCTCCCAGCCTGCCCCGAGGCTGCCGCTCCTCAAAACGGGAGCTTGAAGCACCCGAGAAGTCATTCTGCCATCCTGTTAAGGGCTACTGGTTCCTTGAAAAAACGTCCTCACAGTAGACTGGATTTTTGGTGGAATAATGGAAAACAAGTATTGTAAGTGGGGTTTTTTTTTTTTTTTGAGACCGTTACTCCCTCTTTAAAATCGGCTTCCTCCACTCAGAGCACTTTTCACAGAGGAAACAATTTTAAGTTTAAATCGACATGAAAGTTCCACCTGCTCATGTAACTCTCTTGCCATGACAAAGATGCAAATTCACTCCCTGAGAGGTCTGTGGCTTCCCCTAGTGCCTAAAAATTAGAGAAGTCCCTGCTGGACACTTATTCAGCGCGAACACCAATGCTCCTCACCACGCAGTTATAGACTTTGTAAAACGTGAGGTAAAGCAACACCTGAGAAGCAGGTGGGTTTTGGATAAGCAGCGACATCTACAGAGAATGCGGGGGACAGCCGAAGGACCACACAGGCACCCCGGGAAACGGCACCGGGAGCAGTGGATTCCCCCGCCCAGATACCGCTGGAGCTGCGCATGGGCACCGACAACCCTCGGATCCGCGAAAGCCCACCTGACACAACAAAGCAGCCTTAGTGGACTGCGGGATTACAAATGCCTCCAGAGACTCCAGGGGCTCTATTTCACCAGAGACACGTGGCACCGGACACCTCGTCTTTCCAGACCTGCCCTGCCAGGGCCCACACACTGGCCAATCCGCCCCGCCTCCGCGGGCCTTCTGCGCCAATCAGAACGTGCTACGCATTCTGAGCGCTTCCAGGTCAAAACCAAGGCTCCCAACATCCATTGGAGAGGGGGAGGGTTATAAACGCTTAGTATAACTCTACACAGACCTACATCTTTGAAAAATATCTCAGAAATCATACGGTTCCCACCATTTCCTGATATTACCCTTAGCGCAGGGAGGGCCATTAAGACACCGACAGTATTACGAGTATTTATTACATTAGGTTATTGGCGAGGCCAGTGAGCACCTTTGGGGACTGAGAGTGCAGAGGGCAAGGAGGGAGTCACCCTGCTGTACCGCTCGCGGTTGCAGGAGAGGGCCGAAGCCGGCCTGGAATGGACCCCAAGTCAACCCTGTGATGCTAAGAAATTAGTGTAACTGTATTACATGCGAGACTGGCCCAGAGGTTTATGTCAGGAAGTGGGAAGCGTGCACCTGTGAGATGCTACTGGAATATTCACAAATGACACTCTGCCAGGGCTGACTCTGCAGCCAAACAAGAGCTAGGAAGGCAGGTATGATAACACAAGTTGGGCAAAATGGGGGTAACTGTGGAAGGTGGGGGCAGGCACACGGGGCCATCTGCATTACACAGCTCCTCGCTCATGCACCGAAGATAAGACTCTTCCTACTTCTGTTCATGTTTGAATATTTCCATAATAAAAAGCTTTTCAAAAGTTCATCTGTTTCCACCAAGATACTCAGAGCAGTGAAAATAGAGACGGAAAGTAGAAGGACTGGCTACCAGGGGCTGAGGGGAAAGGCTGGGGAGTTGGTTTAACGGGGACATGGTTTCAGTTCTACGAGGTGCAAAGAGTTCTGGGGACGCGTGGTGGGGATGGCTGCTCAACAGGGTGCATGGACTTAGCACCACTGAATTTGTGTACTCAAAGTGGCTAAGATGGTAAAGTTTATGTGTATTTTACCAAAATCAACAAAAATTGAGAAGGGAAAAAAAGTTCATTTTTACTTACAGCATCAATTAGTTCTAAAAGAGTAAAAAGTTCCTTTGAAATGGTAGCTTTACTTTTTTTTTGCCTGAAGGGGCCTCTTTATTACCCCGAAACTATAGGAAGAAAGAGCAGGCGGGAGGCAGGGAAGCCTCATGTGCACTCACCGCAGGCTCCTCATTCAGCGTCTGCAGCATCCAGTTTTCCAGTGTCTGGAAATCCCGAGGACCCTGGTACTTCACAGCTTCTTGGCCAGGCTTGAAAAACTTCAAGCTGAAAGGGTGACAGAGGACAGGACAGAGCAGACTGTTAAATCCTTCAGAGTGCTCCGAGTAGACAGCGCTGTCCCATCGGGGGGCAAGCTTGTGCAGGGAGGCAATCAGTGGACCGCAGCCAGGCACAGACCTGCTGCCCTCTGATACAACATGAAAAAGAAAGGAAAAGAATGTCCTAGAAGATAACATATCCATTTAATCCCACACTTAAAAAAGTTTCTTAACTTATTCAAGAAAAATAAGACTGAGTGGAACACATCAAGTCTAAGATGTTGTGAGTGAAAACCCAAGCCACCAACGTTCGGTTGACAGAACTTCCAAGCTTCTCTCCTGCTAGGGATTTGTCATCCTTCCTAGGCTTTAGTAGTTTTTATGTGCTGCGTTTAAAAAAAAAATTAAAGCTGTAGTAGAAATAGCACTGTTTTGCAATAAATGTATTTCCACGCTACCTTGTCAGCTCTTCAACTCTTAACAAAGCATGAATATCCAGGTTCTGTGAGATTTACATTGCCAGCTATAAGAATAGCCTTGACACTGGCTGATATGGTCTATCCACCTCCCCACTGAGGAGTCTTTTCTTTTTCTACATATATTAGCCTCTGAAGGTATCTGCAGATAGAATATGTAGCACTTGCTTTAGTGGGTGAGCAAAAGACATTGTCAGAGACTGAAATTACACTTCCAGATCCCGTATCATTCCACTGGTAGGGGACAAATACGCTCTAGATAAAACTTAATAGAGGGTGTCCAGGATGGAGGAGTGGGGGCAGGGAATATGGCTACTGACAGAAGAAAAGAAACACAGACGAGCACTTTTTGGTGAGCTGTTCATCCAAACATCCTTATCACTTCTATGGCACATCTGTGGACTTTGGCAATAGGAGCCCGACGTGCAGGAGCAGAGTGTCAGAAGTCAAGATATGCAGATATCAGAACTGTGGTTTGAAGAGCTAACTCCCCAAAGGCCTTAGAAGGAAGTTTCGTAGCAGTACAAGAAAACCAGCACATTAGCCGGAATCAGCACTTTAATCACAACAGGCTTACAGGCCTTACCCGCTCTAAGATCCTGTGATGGACTCAGGGTGACATCCCTAATGTGCCTCCAATAAAGAATATGTGCCCCGCTTCCTCAGTAGCTTTTACTTTTACGACTGTAACAAAAAGCTAAACTCACCATTTTGGCCAGTACATCCGTTACTTCGTGAACTTTAACACTTTAAGCAACCCCAATGATCTCACAGTCACGAATGCCCACACCCACCCCTGGGACCTCAGGAAGCTCTAGAAACGTGTTATGCCCACAGAGCTAGAAGATGCTTAATGTACTCCTCCACCCCCGACTCTCTCTTCCAGAAGGCACCTCCCCCACCACAGCTCTTCAGAGTGGAAAAGGAGGTGGATCCTCAAACTACTAGGAAGGAACAGGCACTACCAAACCCATTCCTCATTTCTTTGCTAACATTAAAATGCAGTAAAACCTAACCTGTGACTTTTTCTGATTTGGTGTGCACTGAGCAAAACAAAAATAAACAATTTTTTTTTAAATTTCTTCTTACTGGATTAGAAATCTTCTTATCCTGCCCAAGTCTGGGTTCTTCCTTAGGTTCACAGAGCCTAGGGGATAAAATCAGAGCTTCCTTTACAGACCTTTCAGTCTGTCCAGGGCATCTGGGATAGGGAGAGGGCATCTGGGATAGGGAGTGGGCCCCGGGGTACAAGCCTAAAGGACAGCCCCAAACTTTCCTGCTATTCCCAAACCTCCACAGGGGCATCTGCTTTTCCTGGTGATCTGTTTCTCTTTCAAGGAGACTGTAGGGGGAAAAAAAATCTCCATTTATGGGTCACTCTGGAAATCTGTGATCAAAATCCTAGCACAACTGAGGAGACAGTGATACTGGCTGATTTGTGTCCCCCAAAGCAGATCTGTTGAAGTCCAAGCCTCCTGTCCCTCAGGATGTGACCTTGTTCGGAAATAGGATCTATATACAGGCAAGCAAGTTCAAATGAGGTTATGAAGATGGGCCCTACCTAATCCAACATGGCTGGGATCCTTTTTAAAGGGTGAAATTTGGACCCAGAGAGAGACATGCACAGAGGCTGAAGGCCGTGTAAGGGCAGAGGACTGGGGTGCTGCAGACACAAGCACAGAACCCCAAAGACTACAGCAGACACTAGGGAGAGGCAGAGATGGGTTCCCCTCCGAGTTTCAGAGAGATCATGGCCCTACCAATGCCTCAATGTTGGGCTTCTGGCCTCCTGAACTATGAGACAATAAATTTCTGGTCTCTTTGGCCACGTGGTTTGTGGTGGTTTGCTTCAGCAGCCCTAGCAAACCTCCTTCAGCCCTGCTCTGGCTCACGGTTTCCCAGATAATAAAGATTCCTTACTGGCTCAACAGCATGACCTCAAAACATTTTTCTAAGCACAGTGAGCCATCCCTAGGAACATGGGAACCCAAACTCCCTCCCTGTGCAATCCTTTATTTCAGTTGAAGGTACCAGGGTTAGAATGACATAAAAGCGAATGCACTGACCCACGGTGCACGCTCAGGCATTTTCACTCATGTATCTCTATGACATGAGTACTGTTTCAGAGGAAGTAAAAGCTCACGCAGGTCAATGCATGAATGCTCTCATGTGACTCGTTTTAATGCAGCACACCCTGCCTCCTGCATTCTATGGAAAAAAAACAACAACCTGTTCTCGGGCACTTGTGTGTAGGGCTCTGAGGGTTACATAAGTTCCTTGCCAAACAATGTTCAGTATAATGTGGACTCATTCTAGTTCTTTTTTTTTTTTTTTTAATTTTTTTTTTCAACGTTTATTTATTTTTGGGACAGAGAGAGACAGAGCATGAACGGGGGAGGGGCAGAGAGAGAGGGAGACACAGAATCGGAAACAGGCTCCAGGCTCTGGGCCATCAGCCCAGAGCCCGACGCGGGGCTCGAACTCACGGACCGCGAGATCGTGACTTGGCTGAAGTCGGACGCTTAACCGACTGCGCCACCCAGGCGCCCCTCTAGTTCGTTTTAACAACACAAAACCAGTGCATGGTTTTCTTGGACAGACCACATCTTCTAAACCAGGACACACAATCCAATGCGGCTCATTTAAAATCTGTGAATAACATCTATGGAGTAACTGACGTCGTAGCCAGAGAGCTCCTATGACCAGGTTTTGGTGGAACCCTCTACTGCCTCCTCTGGCGCCCCCTAACACTTGCCCTTCTCAGCCTATCA
The DNA here is from genome assembly GCF_022079265.1 of Lynx rufus. Classification (NCBI taxonomy): domain Eukaryota; kingdom Metazoa; phylum Chordata; class Mammalia; order Carnivora; family Felidae; genus Lynx; species Lynx rufus. Next base: position 125,861,877 of record NW_025814878.1, read on the forward strand.
CCAGTCCTGTCTCACTTCCTGGTGGTGTGGTTGGTGGTGTACATGGCCACACACAGCCAGTTATTTAACAGTAGACACCTCAGCCAATCATCTCTGTTGCCCTTGCATCTTGAAAGTAACAGGTTCCAAACAGGTAAACATCTACCTCCTCCGTGCGTCCCACTACTCACTGACAGCTTCTTTGCGATGCCCTCATCTAAGCTACATTTACTTTAAAGGCAATGCTATGAAGCACAGGACAATGGTACCTATCGTAGGCACACATCGTAGTTGATCTGATTTGAATCATGGCACCTGGATTAGCAGCAGTCACCAAAGAGCAAGAATTCTAGTGTCCTTTATGAAAATGCCAAATTTCTAAACGTAAGGGAAAACTTTAACATTTATTGAGTATGCTGAGGTCAGTATTTACAAACACGTAATTTCATACAACAATGAGGGTGGTGGGGGTGTGGGGGTGTGGGGGGCAGTAAGGTATCAACATCCTACTTTAGACTCAGAGGTTAAACAGCGTGGCCAGGACTGCATGATAAGTAAACAGTAGAGCCGGGATTCAGACGTGGCTTCTAGGTTCCAACCCAGAGTTCCTTCCACTTTTCCATGCCGCCCCTCGGGTTTGAAGACAGGCCCAGGTTTTATAAGAATTTACTTCATTCATCAATTTGAATAAATATTTGGGGAATCGCAGTGGCCAGCCCCTCCCCCATCTTTTTGGACACAGCTTCTTCCCTTTTTTGGAGCAGAGCTCTTCACTTTAACGCCTGCCATGTGGTCTGAGGGCACTGCTGCCTTCCTACAGTACCTGCCTCTCTGGCCACAAGGACTGTCTGGGGCGGACACTCCACCCCAGCTGGGCCCATCGGTAGTGAGCCCGAGCCCACCGTGGCAACAGAGAGATGTAGAGCTGGAAAGTTAAGTCACATTAAGGAGGTAAAGGTAAAAACTGGCCCCTAAGCCCTTGGAGGGGAGCCTCAGAGCCTCTTCCACAGCCTTCTAAGTCATCCCTCTATTGCTTGTTAAGCCAGTTTCAATTTCTACTTCTTAAAACCAAAAAAACCTGTTTTAACTGTCAAGGGAGTAAGTAGCACCGCTGGTCAGAACTGCCATATTCCAGTTTGTCACTTTTCTTTCCAACAGAAACAGCCCTTGTGCTAGTCACATGGGAAAATTACTCCAGGAAGGATGCTTAAGTATAGCAGAGTGACCAAAAACTCAAAGTAAAATTGATGACAAAGTATGCTCGTTGCATAAAGGTACTTGTGAACATCAAACCTGACAGGACCCCATGGAGACCGCCATTTCTGTCTCACAAACACATTCCCTTATAGACTGGAAACCCGACACTGATTAATGAAAGGCTCTTTCCAAATACAGCACAAAAAGACATCTAATATAGACAAGACAGTGTTAAGTATAACCTCTCCCTGACACCAGGGACTGCCTGCTTACATTTATCATCTCCTCACTCTTCAGAACTACATAAAAATTTACCAGAAGTTTAACTTGAATGTTCTTTAGCCGAGTGCAGCTGGCAAAAGGCTCTGGAAAACCTGGACCCATACGGGAAACACGGGCCCCTCCCACTTACGTGGGGTATCCTCGGACCCCCTGGGCGGAGCACACATCTGACTCGGCTGTGCAGTCTACTTTAGCCACGTAGACCTTGGCGTCCTCCATGCTGTTGTACTTGTCTCCCAGGTCATTCCAAGTGGGCTGCAGCCGCTGGCAGTGTCCACACCTGGAACAAGGGGAGGGGAGCAAGCACACTGAATATCGGGTCAGGGGGTGCCGGGCCACCTCTTCACCCATTTCATACGGCAGTGGACCTTTCTGATCCTTTCTTTATACTACAGCAGGGAAGGATGCCTCACAATTACCACAGAACCTCACTCCTCGGCCTCCAGCCCCCTAAAGAGTTCCCGCATTGTTCTCAGCAGGAAACCGAAACATAGCAAGGTGTTGTGACAGATCCTCCTTGAACTGGCCCCTGTTGACCTCCAATCTGACCTCTGTACACCTGCTGCCCTCCTTTGCTTGCAGTTTAACCTGGAGCCAAACTGAACTACTTGCGGTTTTCTGAAGGGGGACAGACTGGCTTGCACACGGGCATTGGTACACACCCTCTCTGACGCCTCCACCCTAAGCCCACATGGCAAATTCCTATTTGCCCTTCAGTTTGGTTTGGGTATCGCTTCCTCCAGCAAGTCGGCTCTGACTACCCAGGCTGTCTGATGCCATTCTCTTCTCTTCTTCTTCTGGAAAGTTCCCTTGCTCTCCTTCTACTGCAGCAGCTTCACACTGCCTGCCATAATCGCCCCTATTTTATTTAGTCAGGACTCTCTACTAAATAACTAAGTATCTGCCAACACGAGGCAACCTCAAAATTCACTCAATTCTGCATTTTCCTCAATGAGAAACTTTAGAAAAGTTTGCGGCTACCCCAACTTCTCGGTTTGATGCAACCAAATGTATACTTCTGATATTCGCTGTACGAATTTGAGAGTACATTTTTAAATCCCCTATCATTTAAAATAATACATTAACTTAGAATTATTGCTTCTTGCTACTCTTCCCGTTTCTTGACAGCATCAGCATTTTGTCCATCACTAAATCTACTTTTTCAGTCCTAGAACTGATCACCTTTTTTAATTATCAGCTCTCTGTAGTGCCATATTTGAATACTATATGAGTCAGCATGGAAACTTTATCTCAAGCTTCAGGTGCAGTCACAGTAGCATTATGGCACGTAGGAGTTTTTGTTGTGTTTTTTGTTTTTTTCACCTGGTGTATATTCATGGTATTTACAAAGAAACTGGCTGCCATATTGCTTTTCAAAGTGATCTTTAAGATGCTTACTTACAGGGGTGTGTGGCTGGCTCAGTCAGTTAAGCACCCACTTGATTTTTGGCTCTGGTCATGATCTCACAGTTTCATGAGTTCAAGCCCGAGGTCACTGAAGGTGCAGAACCTGCTTGGGATTCTCCCTCTCTCTCTCTTCCCCCCGCCCGCCCAAATAAATAAATAGATAAACGTAAAAAAAAATAAATGCCTGTTTATAAAGAATACCCAACACTCAAAATGGTCACAATGTCCTCAAAGTAATTTTTCAACAAAATCAGCGTTACATTTCTTTGCCTCTTTTCTTTTCTGACAGATGACCTCCGTCATAAGCACTGAAAGGCAGCACCAAAAAAGTCTGCCTCAAGCTAATGTGTCTTCCCTAAGCAGCACTTTCCTGGCCAGCTAAGAGAATCCTTGCTTTATAAGAAACTCAACTACAAAATGATTCCCTCTTTTCTGGAAGATAATTGTGAAGAAAAATCAGAATGATACCTAAGTTGTATTAAGTTATATAAGTTATACAGCTCAAGTGCTGTGAAGACAAGCACTGTTCCTTTTACAACTTTATTTCCAGTAACCAGCACATGCTTAATGGGTACTAAATGTCTGGCAATGTCTTAGTGATGGATCATCCACAGGTGCCATGTAGTGGGCACTTCTGGTTTGGGACCGTTGTGGCTACAGTATGAACCTTTGGGACAGTAGCTGAATTCAAAATCTTGCATCTGTGGCCACGTAATAGAGCAAAGCCACCTGGCCCTCCTAATCTGACAGTCACCAGATTCAAGGTGATGCACATCGGCCATACAGAAGCCGTGTCCTGATGTTAGCACAAAATCTACAGCCAGATAACCTTACATCTGCCAGGTTCAGAGTGCAGGTATACAGAGCAATATTCTCATTATATGCTGCCGCTGCCCCCAAGTTACATGTGGGCTTCCAACATTCCAGAGACTAAACCTGGAAAGAGATGGGGGGAATGGTGTAGGCCACAGCCTGTTCTATCTGAGCCCCGATGTGCCCTTAAGGTCTAACTTTTAAATGCCTTCATAGAAACCCAACATCTTTAAGTATTTTGTAGTGGATAATTAAGAAGCAAACAAAAACTTTAAAGAGCTATGTTCCTAGGAACATCCACCTAAAAGTCTGTAAGTCATGGGTCCCCTGGGTGGCTCAGTCAGTTAAGCTTCCGACTTCGGCTCAGGTCATGATCTCGTGGCTTGCGAGTTCCAGCCCTGTGTCAGGCTCTGGTACTGAGGGCTCAGAGCCTGGAGCCTGTTTAGGATTGTGTGTCTCCCTCTCTCTCTGCCCCTCCCCCACAAATGTGTGCGCTCTCTCGCTCGCCTTCAAAACTAAACATTAAAAAAAAATCTAAATCTGTAAGTCACATACACTGAAAAAGGAGTTTACTTAATACGAAGTGCCCAGTTGCCAGTCTTCTCACTCAGTCTAGGACTCGCTGGTATTACTGAGACTCCAAAATTAAAACCCCTTCGGCACTGCGCAGACTTCCTATGTCTACATGTCAGCTTTTCTTTAAAAAATAAAGAAAAAAAAATCCATGGACTTATTCCACTGAAATAGGCTCCAATTAAGTAATGTATTTAATTGGAATAGATACTCTGAGAATACTCCTTCACAGAGGAACTATTAATAATGAACGATTATTTTATGCTAGAAAGTATTTTCTAGACCACTGGTAGGTCTAAAACTTCAAGTCGGGCTGGTTCTTGGGAAGTTGAAACACAATGTACCCCACGGGTACACTGCTAATAAATGCCATCTCTCACTCAGACTTGCCCCCCAAAGTTGACTTAACTCCAAATGAACTGAAATACAGTTAACAGCCTGAGTATGGAAAGAAAGAGAAAAAAAGTTTCCTCCAACTTCCGCCCGCACAGTTCCTGAGCAGGACGTTTTTCATGGGCATCTTCTCTCTGTTCCTTCCTACATCGCTTCCCCCCATCTCAGTGAGTCTCTCTCCCGCTCTGGGGAAGGATGCCAAGTGCTGCAACAAGCCTGCAAACTGCCTTGTGCCCTAACACTGGTTTTGTGCTCTGCCCCATGAGAACTTCCCTCCACCGGGGCATCCAGGCGCTGGAAGGAAAGCACTACCTGTGCTTCTGTGAACATCAGGAAGTCCTTCTGCAGGACAATTCGCAGGGAAGGGGGTCTCTGGGGTTGGCACGGAGGCCCATACGGACGCCTCCACCGGAGAACCGAGGCAGGAGCGCCGTTCAGCTCACACTTTCCAGAAGACCAGGCCCCAAGACAGAGGTGGGGAGGAGGTGCCGGGGGTCAGCCTTGAATGGAGGGGCCAGTGCGCTGCAGTCGCCTAGAGCACACACAGCTCCCCCATCGACTCGGAGCCACGACGGGGTCTCCAGCGTTCGCACTACTCTCGGCTTCCCGGGGTAGCACAGGAACCCCTTCTCTCCCCGGACCACCCTTTCCCAGCTCCTGAACACACAAAAGTGGGAAATCACACCTTTGCGAGTTGCTATTTTTCAACTAAACCCCTGTGCAGGGGGATCTGCCCTGCAGCGAGCGCACGGAATCCGACCTCCGAGCGTTCACTGCCGGACTCCACTGGCCGGCGGCCGCCGCACGTGGCCCACGGGTCCCAGCCGCACCCGCAGGCCGCCGCCTCTGGCCGGCGCAGGAAGTTTGGGGAGGGGGCTGGTGAACCGGCGGGGTAGCCCCACAGGGCGACGAGGCCACCCGCCCCTCCCCCCGGTCCGGGGACTCGGGGGCGGGGGGGGGGGGAGGGTGTGCTGGGAGCGGGGACGGGACGGCTTTTTCCCGGCTGCCCCCTCGGGGTCCGCCCCCTCCTGCACCGCCCCGGCCGCCCTGCGCCACGTCAGCCGCGAGCGCCCACGCCCCCGGCCCGAGCCCGCGCCGCCCCCGCCGCCCCGGCGCTGCGCGACCCCCCACCCCACCCCGGCCCGCCGCGGCGCCCCCGGCCCGACCGCCCCCCGCGCGCAGGGTGCGGGGCCCCGTGGAGCGCGGCGCGGCCAGTTACCAGGGCGCGAAGAACATGACGAAGTGCGCGGCGCTCTGGATCCCGTGCGTGAACATGTCGGCCGTGTACAGGTGCTTGGCGTGCGGGTCCTGCCCGTCCTCGCCGTCGGCCGGTGGGGGCCCGTCCGCCGCCGCCGCCCCCGGCTCCTGGGCCCAGGCGCCCCCGCGCCCGCCGCCATGGCCCAGCAGCAGCAGCAGCGGCAGCGCGGCCAGGGCCAGCGGCCGGGGCAGCGGCGGGAGGAGGCGTCCGGGGCGCGCGGGCATCACGGCGGGGCTGGCGCGCTCTCGCCGCGGCGGCCGGTCCCCTCGGCGGCGCCCGCCCGCAGCCGCCCGCCCCGCGCGCCGCCCAGCGCACCGCCCCGCAGAGGCCGCGCCCCTTCCTCGCCCCGCCCCGCGCCTGGCGCGCGCCCGCTGCCCGCCGGAGGCTGAGTCCGCGCGCGCCCGTCCGTGGTCCTCCTACCCCCAGCGCCAGGGGGGAAAAGGTGAGTGGTCCCGGCCGCCAGCACGTCCCGGGGCCCGCTCAGCCCACAGTAAGGTGACTAGTGCAGGGAAGCCACAGATGGGAATGTCAGCGTCGGTTAATCGTAGCCACACACACAAAGACCCCGGGATTTCAGGCTAAAGGAAGAAAAGAGCGGCTGTCAGCAGAATGGAGGGGATTGAGCAAAAGTGGGTGGGGTTTGCACCTGAATGAGTCAAATGCTTGGCCAGACCTCAACCGTGATTCTGGGCCTGAGCTCAGTCAGAAGTGTGATGAAACCCACTTTCCAAGTGAAACCGTGGCCTGTTATCCCCGCCCTGCCTTAACTTTGGGGTGAGAAGGAGAGGTCAGAGTGGCTTCTTTCAAACAAGTCCCGCAGGGCTCATCTTCAAAAGGGTGGCTGGCGTCCTACTGTGCACTCCCTGCACTAAGGTGAATGACAGCACCCCTACTCTGGTTGCCCCCCTTGTGGAACCAGTAAAAGGTATTCCCTGGGCTTGGGCACCTCACAGTTCATACCTGCACACATGTCTTGTTGCATATGGTTATTGAAGTTTTGGTCTCTGCCCTGGGGGCCTGAAGCTAAATTAGGCAGAATCACTGGGTTGCTTCCTGGGATCCTGCTTGGTCCTTGATTGTCCTCAATCTGGGAAACTCCAGGCATTCAACATGGCAACAGCGGAAGATCCCAGTGATTCACCTGTCATTACTCTGTTCCAGACTTTGGGTCAGCCGCCACTAAACCTTTAACCATGCTTTGCCAAATACCAAACTATCAATTCCCTTCAAAACCTTTTCTCCCAACCACTTAAGCTTGAAAAATGGGAATCATCTCTCACATGCTCCCTCGTTTCCTTTATCTCCTATAATTCAAACCAACCACACTTCCTGCATCTATCCTTTCTTTCCACCATTGTAAGTATCCATACTCTCATCAGACTTTAATCCTGGCCTACTGTAGTAGTTTTCTAAGGGCCTCCTTTGTTCACACATAAGGAAAATTATTTTTCCTAAAGCCTACCTTTGACCATGATAGTTTGCTGCTCAATACCTTCCCCTACACACACACCCTCCCCCCCAACATGGTCAAACACAGATTGCTTAGTTTGCCACTCAAGGCCCTCTGTGATGAGATTCCATGTGCTTTGTATCATTGTGAAACTCACCACTGGAAGTCCAGGGATCCTCTCCAATAATCTATTATTGCCAGACTCTTATCCTGATGCTCCCCCCAATCTCATACAAACTCTTCCACCTGTGCTATCAGGAAGTTCCAACACAAGAGTGGCACACGTTTCTTTCCTTATCGTAATACAAACAGAAACAGAGGAGCCCTCCCAAATGTTAGCTATTTATTCTTTCACACCTTGAAAGATGGCTTCCTTGCTCCCCATTGCTCCTCCCAAACTGTCTCTCCCCCTTCCTCTTGCAAAACCCCTAGCTGCCATTCAAGTGATGCCATTGGGTATGGCATCCACTGCTCTTCCAGTCCTTGTCACCCGCCCACTTTTGTCATCTAACCTCTTCCAGGTGGTTCCCCCTGTTGTTCATGGAAGATTTGGTTCCTGGCTCACCGTATTCCTGGCCACCACCTTCCTGTCTTCATTCCTGGTGTCTTCAGATGGCCCATCTATCTGTCCCTCAGTGATTCCTTCCCAAAGGGAAACCCTGGAACTTATTATATAACCTGAAACTGCACTGTGTCCGGAATCCAAATCAAAGGCATCCCACTCTGCCCAATGCCTCTTGTACTTATAGTCTACTGCTCAGTGTCCCCTCATCATGACTTCTGAGCTCCAGACCACGTCTGCTCACAGTCTCCTTACAATCCACATCGCTGTGTTCCCTTGCCTCCCGACCAAATTGGATCCCATGGATTCTCATACTTGATGTCTTGCCATGCTCTCTTGCAGTGACTCTGGCAAGGCCTGAGACATAGTTTGGCTTCCCAATCAGCCATGTTTACCTCTACCAACAACCTCCCTCCACTCCCCTCTTCACCCTTTCAGTTGAACTTGACCTCATACTGCTCTCAGGAAACTGAAGCCCAAAGCGTGAACTCTCTCATGTTTGTGCCACCAAATCTATACACACCCTCGTGGCCCCTTCCCCTTCTTCCCTGTGGCTATACAAGTGAAGGAAGTATCCCCCTCCTTACAAAGGCCAGTCTTCTGCAGTGCTCTAGAGCATATCCGTGGCTCCCTCCACCCCCTCCACCCACCTCCCCAGACAGATATCCAGGTCCTAATCCCTGGGACCTCTGAGTGTGATTTTATAGGACAAAAGAGACTTTGCAGATGTAATGAGATTAAGGATCTCGAGCTGGGGAGATTATTCTGGAATATCTAGGTAGGCCTGAAATGTAATCACAAGTTTTTTAATAAGGGAAAGGCAGAGGGAAGTTTGACTACAGAAGGAGTGCAGGAGGCAACCAGAGCAGAGAGAGATTTGAAGCTGTTCCACGGTTGGCTTTAAAGGTGGAGGAAGGGACAGTGAGCTGAGAATGTAGTTCTGGAAACTGGAAAAAGCAAAGAAACGGCTTCTCTCCTGGGACTCCAAGAGGGCTCTTTGGCCCTACTGACAATGTGACTTTGGTCCAGTAAAGCTAATTTCGGACTTCTGACCTGCAGAACTGTAAGAGAATAAATGTGCGCTATTTAAGCCCCCAAGTTCATGGTGGTTTGTAAGAGCAGCTAGAGGAAACTGACCCTATCTCAGCTCACCTCCCCAAGGGCTTCACTGCTTCCATTGTCTTCTCTCTCTCTCTCCCCCGCATGGGTTATGAACTGCTCCGTCTCTCCTAGACCTTTCCGTGCACATACAACATACTTTAGATCTCCGAACTTAAAGATAAAACACATCCCTTCTTGACCTCACAATCTCCCAGCTACTATCCCAATTCCCTACTTTTCCTTCATAGGAAAATCTTTCAAGAATTATCTGCATTTCACGTTCCATTCATTCTTGAGCCAGGCCTCTGTGGCTCCCTCACCCACCAGACACCAAAGTCACCAAAGGTGTCCACTTGGCTAGTCAGAGGAGCGCTTTGCTCTGCTCATCTCACTGGGCTTCCTGGCAGCTTTGGTCCAATCACCATTGGCCACATCTGGATCCACTCAGGATGGAGACTGGTGGCAGTTTCTCCCATGTGCCCCCTCGGTTACCCGCCACTCCTCCACCCCTCCGTGTCAGCTTCTCAGAGCTTAGCCTCCAACCCACTTTTCCTCTGGCTACACTCCCCCCAACCACCCTGGGTGACCTCACTCAGAGCCATGACTTTAGACACCCCCACGATGACGACTCCATAGTGCTTACACCGGCTGAGACCTTTCTCTGAGCTCTCCCTACCTATTTGCCACCGCCGTTCGTTTTTCTGACAAGCGTGGCCGAGACCAAACTCGTGACTCCCCACAGTGATGCGCTTGTCTTTCAGTTTCGCCACCTCGGTAAGCGCCGCTTCCCTGGGGTTTGCTCACAGCTGCACGGCTTCCTTTCCCTTTCCCTTTCCCTTAATGCTGCGTCTCAGTCCCCACCCCGGCCCCCACCTCACACCAGGAGGCTCAGTCACTTCCATGTCTGAAACACATCTCCAACAACTTACTCCCTGCCACGACCCGCAGTATCACTTCGCACGTGGTCTGCCACTGAGTCCCTCCAGGCTTCACAGGTTTTCACACAGCAGCTAGAACTGCTGAAATCCTAAAACTGTCACTTAACTTCCTTCAGTGGCTTCCTTTTCTTTTAGAATGCAGCCCCAGCTCCTTGCCTCGGCTTCCGAGGGCCTTGAGGAAAGATGCAGCCTCCTGACCTACTGCTGTGCCCTCTGCTCCCATTCTGGATGATTCTTACCACCCTCCACGAGATTCCCTCCTTTGCACTTGTGGTGCCCCAGGCTCATTTCCTCTCTCTTCCTGTGACTGGCCACCTTGCGCCCTCAGGTCTCTTGCCCCCACATCACCGACTCCAGGGCCACCTTCCCTATGCATCCCTCTGGAGCCGCCTCCCTCTGCTCACCACATTGTCTCTGTCACTGCATGGTTTGGTTTCCGCACATCCCTTTCCACAATTTGATGTCATTTTGTTGCAGACACATGGGTTAAGTTGGTTAATTGGCCCTCTTCTCCATCAATAAGCCCTGTGAAGGACAGCCATATCTGTCATGTTCCCCGCTCTCTCCCGAGAACCCAAATGCCTGGCACATAGTAGACACTCAACAAGTGTTGGGTGAAGGAGCCCATCTTCTGACCCATGTTCTTTTCCCAGGCTCCAGGAAGACTAAATGACTTACTCTTTCCCAAATATCCATCGGGCTCTTCCCTGTACCTGGCATGACTCTCTGTGAATTCCCAGCCCTCATGTGGAACAGAGGTGCCACTTCATATGGCGGCAGCTACGAGTGCCCCTGCTGGAGTGCCCCATCTCTCAGCAGCCTGACTTCCAGCTCAAGAAGGCTTAAGAATGGAGAACTGGAATTTTTACAACGTGAAGTGAATACAACTTTCTTAGGGAAGGCTTTTCTGACCCCCCAGGAGGGGTTAGCCCTCACCCCACACTATGCCCTCATAATAGCTGTCCTTTCTCTCCATACCCCTGAACGGAACAGTAATTATTTGTTGGTATAAGCCTTCCCCTGTAGACTCCGTGGGGTAAGGGTTGTGAACATCATGTCTGGTGCAGGTACTTACGCATGTTTGTTGAACGAATGCATGAAGGATTAAATGAAAAGCCATAGTCATTTGGTTTTCCTTCAGAGAACACCCTTACAATCACAGCCTTATCCCAAACAGATAAGGCTACAGGCACGAAGGCTGGTATCAGTATTCCTACTACTGACAAATAGTGTTGCTAGACTGCCCTTTTACTGTAAATCTGTAGCCTTCAAGGAGCTGTGCCCTTATCCCAACAGCAGCCCAAGGGGTGTGTGACAAAGCCTATGGTTTGCAAAGCTGTCCTCATCCCAGTGAGTGCAATCAAAGCTGAAATAGGAAGAATTGCTATGACAGGGAAACTACAGCTTGCATTTTCCACGTTCTGAGAGTAAAATGAAACCCCGGTATGTTGTCACTTTGGGAAGAGGACCCCACAGAACATTCTGTTAATACAGAAACTAAAATGCCACCATCGGAACCCCTTTAGCAGGTGCATCCTGAGTTATTATTGGGCTGAAAATGCTACTTTGGGGCAGGTACTGAAAGCATTTGCATCCTGTTCTGACTGCTGGTCAGAACGTTCTGGAAGGTGCATCTAAAGAAGAGAAACCATTTTTCTCAGTAAGCCTTTGTGACTTTTCAAATGTGATTGTTGAGAAAGAGGGCAAAGCTATAGGATTGCTCTCATCAGAGAAAGTCTAAAGAAAAAGACTAAAGCAATGTCCCAGCCTGGAGTCCCTCAGAGACATAAAGCTATTTTCAGCGTTTGAAAATGGTTAATGGAAATTTGATATTCACTCGCTACCCACATGAGCTCCCTGGGCAACACTGCCCGTCTCCTCCTGAACAATTAAGCACAGGAAAACACGCTGTAACATCCTAGATCCAGTTCAGAATCCACGTGGGATCCATGCCAGGGGAAACACTTTAAAAGTTCTTGAATGGATTGTGACCACTGAGCCGAAACAACTGTGCTATTTCTCAAAGTCCATGGACGTGTGGCTCTAGCTTTCTAGGGCGGTTCTGCACATGTGGATTCTTGTGCTCTTCCTCACCTCTGTCATTCTCCCACTCCTCGTTTTGCTGGATGTTACTATGGCAGCTCTTCTGCCATTCTCCCGGGCTCCCTGAGTGCAAGGTCAGCAGGCCGATGCACCAATTTGCACGTGGGCACCTGGGTTTGGGAGCAGGAGAACAGTCTTCTCATCAAGGATGGATGCCACTCACTAAATAGCTCTACTTTTCTTTTGGCTGTGCTAGCTGGCATTGGTGGCCTTGACCGTGGTCTGTGGTGTTCCATATGGGCATGGGGGCATGCTACTCTCACGGTGCTTAGAAATGAGCTCTTAAGGGCACCTGGGTGGCTCAGTTGGTTAAGCATCTGACTCTTGATTTCAGCTCAGGTCATGATCTCATGGTTCGTGGGAACGTGCCCTGAGTCAGGCTCTGAGCTGACAGTGTGGACACTGCATGGAATTCTCTCTCTCCGTGTCTTTGCCCTTCCCCCACTCATGGTCGCACCCAAGCGCCAAGCTCTCTCTCTCTCAAAATAAATAAATAAACATTTTTAAAAAAGAAAAAGAATCCAGCTCTTAAAGGCTTCCCAGGTCCCAGAACACTATTCCAAATCTAGAATCCAGGAAAATGATTTACCTAAACTAATGGTTCTAGGCTCTGGCTGCATCCTACAATCAGCTGGGTCTTGAAAATAGTACTGATGCCTTGGCCCAGCACCCAATGTCGAAAAGCACTGAGATTAGATGATGCATAGTCGGATCTCTGCCCCTGGTGCTTCTTGGGGGGGGAGGGGTGCTTCTGAAGGGGGTGCTGCAGGGCCCTGAGCACACAGACATGGAACAGACCACTGAAGGAATGCTGGTGTTCCCTGGAAGTAGATAGGGGTTTTCTTTTCTTTTTAAATTTTTTAAGTTTATTTACTTTGAGAGAGCGAGTGAGCAAGGAGGGGCAGAGAGAGAGAGAGGGATTCAGAGTCCCAGGCAGGCTCTGTGTCGACAGCACAGAGCCCGATGTGGGGCTCAAACCCACAAACTATGAGATCATGATCTCAGCCGAAACCAGGCGCCCCTTTAACAGGGGTTTTCTTAAGAAAAGAGTTCTGACTCCAACATGTTTGCAGAACACCGGGTTTCGGCAGAGACAGGACACAGGATTCAACCTCTGCAGCCATCACCCGCCACCCCCCTTGCAGGAATGGCTTCTGCATAACAAAACTAGTTTCCAATGGAAGTCTCACTGCGTCAGGGCCGAGTGCCCTGAACTCTAGTTCACACCCGGGGACGTGTGACCTTGGGAGCCCCGCAAACACCAGGAGCGTGTGCCAAGGAGCTGGGAAGACTAAACGAATGGCCAGATGAAGCGGGAATGAGGAAGAAATTAGAGGAGACAAGCTTACTCACCAAAGGATGTCTCAGGGATTTGAATATATAAACGCACCCTCTGAGTCTCCAACAGTATCATATGCAGCATTTCCTGAACATCTTTCATCACAGACCCCTTTTCATTTGTGGGATATCTTGTGCCATTCATGCTTTGCAAACACGCATTGCGAACGACTTTGTGAAGGTTAGGTCGCATTTCACGTGCAAAGATAAACGTCTGGTCTCCTTGCCTTGCTAGAGCTCTGGCACCTCCTCCTCTATCGTGAGGACCTACTGCAGGGAAATTCACTCAAACATGTATCAGCGTCTCGTCCAGGTCAGGCACACTTCTAGGTGCTGGGGATTCGGCAAGGACTAAAATAGACCCCCAAACCCCTGCCTTAATACAGCTTCAGGATATGGGAGATACATACTCTGTTGGTCAGGACTACGCGCCAAGGAGGAAAAGATAAGGCAGGGAAGGGGGGTGTGAAGTGTTAGGGTTCAGATGGGACTGATGTCTTAAGAAGGGCTCACTGGGGAGGTGGTTTCTGAGTAAAGATGTGAGGGCAGTGAGGGGGTAACAGAGGTGACAATTTGGAAGCAGAGCAACCCTGCGGAGGACTCAGCCGAACAGAGAACAGATGAAGGAGGCACATATTGGGGGAGGCGGTCAGAGAGGTGCAGCCAGAGTCAGGCAGGTCGGAGTGAGAATGCTTGCTTTCATGAATGAGAAAGGAAGTCATTGGAGGGTTTTCAGCAGGAACCATGACAGGCCCTGACTTCCTGTCCAGCAACATTGTGCGGAGAGTTGTACTGAGGAACACGAAGAGGGCAGGGGGGCGGAGGTAAGGTACGATTAGGGCACGATTGCGGCCACCCCATCTGGTGACTCACACTTTTCGATGTTAAATGCCAGTAGAAGTTGCTGCTTGAGCAGATGAGGGTTGTGTGACAAAGACATGAGTTAAGGATGACGTTGAGGTTTTTAGCTGGGGCAACCGGGAGGATTGAGATGTCTTTCACTTTGATGGGAAACAGGTTTTGGGGGTATATAGTCACTCAAAATGGAACACATGAAACTGAAGATGTCTGTAGATACACAGAGTAGGCAGTTGGATATTCGAGTTCAGGGGAGAGATGTGCCAGATATAAATTTGAGAGCGATTAGCATGTAGATGGCATTTAAAGCCGTGAGATAGGATGAGATCCCTGTGGGAGAGGGTCTAGACAAGAGAAGAGGTTCAAGGTCTGAGCCCTGAGACCTCTCACCATTTAGAAGACCAGCAGATGAGGAGGAATGTAAAAAACAAAACAAAACAAAGACTAACAGGGGGCAACCAGCAAGTTAGGAGGACAGCCTGATAACTCTTGCCCTGAAGGCCAAGAGTAGAAATGTTTCAAAGAAGAGCGAGGGAGCAGATGTTGCAAATCTGCTAATATGTCTTTGCTTGCCCTGGACGATCCCCGTTTGCACCGGGGGACCAAGTGTAATCATACTCATACCCCATTTCCTTTCATATATGTCCCAGTTTGGATAGCACTTTTGCAGGTTATCCTCCTGACGGGTCAGGTGTGACTGGGTATTAACGCTTAGTTCTGAATTTGGCAATGTTTAGGTCACAGCGAGCTTGAACATGGTAGTCTGGGTGGAGAGGTGGTAGCAAAAATCTGATTTGACTGGCTTCAAGAGGGGCAGGAGGAGGGGAGTCAGAGAAATGAGTATAAAAACACATTCAAGGGGCGCCTGGGTGGCTCAGTTGGTTAAGTGTCCGACTCTTGATTTCGCCTCAGGTCACGATCTCACGGTTGTGCAATGGAGTCCCATGTCGGGCTCTGCGCTGAATGTGGAGCCTGCTTAAGATTCCCTCTCTCCTGTCTCTTCCTCCCTTGCCCTTGCACAATCTCTCTCTCTCTTAAAAAAATTAAAAACACACACACACACACATTCGAGAACTTCTTTTGTGAAAAAAAGCAAAGGAACACAACAGTAACTGGAGGGGAGAGTGTGGCCAAGAGAGTTTTGTTTCTTTAACATGGAAGAAAAACCAGCAGATTTCTAGGCTGATCCAAAAAAAGAAGGACACAGTGATGGTATAGGAAAGAGAAGGGAGAATTTCTGGGGCGCTGTTTCTGAGTGAGTGTGTATGGGGGTGTCACCAGCTGTATAGGGGGAGAGGTTGGCCGACCCAAGGAACACCACCAGTTGCCTGTAATAAGAGGAGGGCAGGCCCAGGGGTGGGCAATGATCTGGAGAGGTGGGTAGATGTGGTTGTGGTGGGAACCCGCATCGATTCTCTTCTGGTTGTTTCTACTTTGTCACGGAAATGGGAAGCAATGTCATGAACTGAGACCAAAGATGGGGGGGGGGGGGGGAAGTATGGGAGGTTTGGGGAGGGAAGAGAAGTCTGAAATCAAGGTCTAGAAAGGGATGAGAGTGTGAAGGACCAGGGCAGTTTGGTATGATTGCCTGGTGGCCTTGAAGACCCATTTGAAGTCAATGTGACATTCCCGGATTTTCTCCAGTCTCACCTCTGCAGAAAATCTGCTGTGCGGGGCAACCACAGGGGACTGCAGTTGAATTTGGCCAGGTTGGTGGTTTAGTCAAGTGAGGTAGCAAGGCAGAGGGGAAAACAGGGTGAGAGTGTAGGGAGGGAAGAAACGATAGCTCTTGAGTATGGAATTTAAGCTGAGTAAATGGAGAGGACAGTTATCTTAAGAAGTTACAATGTTCAGCCATCTATCTGTACAATACGCAAGTTCATTATGTCTTTGATATGTTGGTAATGTCCAGTAGGTCACCTGTCAGTTTATTGAGAAGTCTCATTCCACACATTCTCTCTAGTTGTACTACCACTTTTTTTTTTAAGTTTATTTTGAAAGAGAGAGAGAAGGAGGGAGAATCCCAAGCAGACTCCATGCTGTCAGTGTGGAGCCCAACGTGGGACTCAGACTCACGAACCATGAGATGATGACTTGAGCCAGGATCAAGAGTCGGGACGCTTAACTGACTGGACCACCCAGGTACCCCGAGTTCGACTACCACTCTTCAGCTCAGGCCTTCACCACATCCTGCCTGGCTGCTCTCCCCAGGATCTCAGTAGTTACTACCAGTTCCATGGTCACCAATTTTGGCCAAGATAATCTAATAATTAATGGCCAATAAATTAAATAATCATTTTAAAATAAGAAGCAGATTAATAAAGATAGTCTAAAATCACCTAAAAGCCAGTTTTGTCACATCACTGCTTTGCCCCCACGTAAAGAACAGCTCTGTATCTCCTTCTCCACGACTCCACAAATCCTCTGCCTGCAGTTCACAGCTCCCTCCACTTTTACTAGCTTGTCTCTAGCATCGTGTAACTCTGTTCCGGATAGGCTGCTTTCCCTATTCCCTCTGCCAGATGCTGCTTGTGCTATGCTCTCTGCATGAAATGTGCTCTCTCTCTCTCTCTCTCTCTCTCTCTGCTTTTCAAAATCCTATGTGCTATACATGCTAAACTGTGATAGTGGCCGATACAAGGAGAGGGGTGGGATTGGAGTGGGCTGTGGTTGTGTGTGTGTAACAGTTGTCATCTGATTTTTTTTTTGCAATAATTCTGCCTTCATATCACTTTTGTAATTTTGTAATTGGAAAAAGTTTAAATTTAATAAAAAAAAAACGCTTCTTGGGGCACCTGGGGGGCTGAGTCAGTTGAGCATCAGATTTCAACTCCGGTCATGATCTCGCAGTTCGTGAGTTCAAGCCCCACATCGGGCTCACTGCTGTCAGCCTGTCAAGCCTGTTAGCACAGGGCACACTTCGGATCCTCTGTCCCCCTCTCTCTGCCCTTTCTGCGCTTGAGCTCCCCCAAAAGTAAACAAATATTTCAAACATATTAATTAAAAAAATAAAAAATGTTTCTTAGTTGCAGTTTGGCAATAGATAGTTCAAATTTAAATAAGCATACCCTTCGACCCAGCAATAAGTTGAGGACCTTAAGTTTCTTTGGGAGGTAACTTCACAAGTTCATTGCAGCATTGTTTATAATAGCAAACTACTGGAAAAAACCCCGCTATCCCTTAGGAGGGGACTGAGAAAAAAAAAACAAAAACGCAAAACAAAAAAGCAAACCTATATTCAGACCATGCACAATGCACAATGTGCATAACAGTATATTTTAGTGGTGAGTGGTGCAGCCACTGTATCAGACAACTCTGGCATTTCAGCTCTAGCCCTTCTGGCGATGTGACCTTGGGTAATTAAAATTTGCTGTGCTTGAGTTCCTTTATCTGCTAAATGGGGACTAGACTAGTATCCACCTAATAGGTTTGTTGTTGTAAGGAAGCGGTGGGTTATTACACGTAAAGCATTCCAAACCATGCCTAGTTCCACCTAGGATGTAAAAAGCAGGAAAAAATATTTCCCCACCCTGACAACAGAAAAAACCACGATAAACTCTAACACTAACTTTTCATGAACTTACCAGAGAACTGAGGCCACAGGACAAAACAAATATCCTTCAGGCTCGTGCAAGGAAAGATGAAATACAAGCATGGGCTCATCTATAGCAGAGCATAGGGGGAAGAAATGCTGGGACCATACTTGTGGGTAAGAAGAATTCAGTTAGATTTTAAAATGAATTGCAGGGTGTCTGGGTGGCTCAGTCAGTTAAACATCTTACTCTTGGTTTTGGCTCGGGTCATGATCTCAAAGATCATGAGATCGAGCCTCACAGGGGGCTCTTTGCTGACAGTGCGGAGCTGGCTTGGGATTCTCTCTTTCCCTTTTTGTCTCTCTCTCTCTCTCTCAAAATAAATAAACCTTAAAAAATTTTTTTTAATGAATTGCAAAGGCAAAGTGTGGGCTAGTGCGAGTACAAACCCGAGAGTACAGACACAAATGGAGTTTGCACTCACACGTGGGGGTCTTTTTTTTTTTTTAAATTTTCTTTAAGTTTATTTATTTTGAGAGAGGAACAAGCAAGTGAAGGGGAGGGGCAGAGAGAGAGGGAGAGAGAGAGAATCCCAAGCAGGCTCCTTGCTGTCAGCACAGATCCAGACACGGGGCTCCTTATCACCAACTGTGACATCATGACTTGAGCCAAAACCAAGAATCAGATGCTTAACCAACTGAGCCACCACCGACTGAGCCACCCAGGTGCCCCCATACACAGGATCTTTTACACGGACCTCCACCAGAGGCTCCTGAGAAAGTGGTTGGTGGGAGCAGAATAGGAGACCAAGACTTGGGGCAGGAGTGGCTGTTATTGTAGGAAAGGCACAAAAATCTGATTGGACTCTTCTCCCCTATTAAAAAGTTTTGGGGCACCTGGGTGGCTCAGCTGGTTAAGCATCTGACTTCGACTCAGGTCATGATCTCAAGCTTTGTGAGTTTGAACCCTGTGTCAGGCTCTGTGCTGACAGATCAGAGCCCGGAGCCTGCTTAGGATTCTGTGTCTTCCTCTCTCTCTGCCCCTCCCCAGCTCATGCTCTGTTTCTCTCTCTCTCAAAAATGAATAAACATTAAAAACAATTTTTTTTAAAGTTTCAATTTCCTGAGACATTGGGAAACTGGGGCAGCTAGGGGATAGGTAAAAGAAAAAGGGACATCCTCTACCCTTGAAGAAGGAGCAGGAAGCAATTCTGGGTCCAGAATCATATACCAGTATGAAGAGAGATCTCCCACATCTGAAGGAGGGGCAGGGAACTGGCCCATACAAGACTCACCACAGATACAGGAGAGTTTGGCTATCATGGGGAAGAGAGGTAGGGTCACTAGCAGAGCTCCACCCTTGAGACCCAGGCAGACAGAACCAGGCTAAGACTGAGCTGGACCAGCACAACAGAAGGGGCAGAACACCTGCCCCTTCCCTCTCCCCACCACCAGGCTAGCAAGCACCAAGTAATAAGCAAGAACTTCTGGAGAGGGGACAAGAGCATGGGGAGCAACGTCCCCTTCTTTGGCATAGGCAAACAAAGAAGACTGAAAGTTGACGGTGGAACAGGAACACTGAGAAAAACCATCTGGAACCCCAGCCCCACCCTAAGCACAAGGTAATGCTAGAGGACTTGAAACCAATGGTGCATGGAAGGTAACCATAACAACCGCCCAATTCAAACCTCCCTGAACTCCTGAGTCTATTTCCTCAACCCCCAACAGTAATGGTCTAACAGAAGAGGTGTGCCCCTTTGCAGGCACACTACCTCAATGTTGACTATACTATACACGATATTCAAACAAAGTGTGTTCAATTCCATTCAATTCAACATTCAACCCAAAATTACAAGACACGTGCACGAGATTAAATAGTAATAATAATAAATTAAAAAACCAAAGTCAACAAGAGACAAAGCAACAAATAAAACCAGATTCGGAGGTAAACCACATATTGGAGCTATCAGATAAGGAATTTACAATACGTATAATTCATATGTTAGATGCTGTAGGGGAAAAAAGTATACAATAGTCCTAGGAGATGAGAAATTTTAGCAGATAAATGGGAACTGTAAGGGAAAGTCAAAATGAAATACTAGGGGGAAGAAAACCATAATGTCTCAGGCATGAAAAAACTGAAAGGCATGAAAAATGCCTTCAAAGAGGAGAGAGAACTTTGCAGAAAAAATACTCAAAACAAAATTCTCAAAATTAACAAACTACATCAAGCCACACCAAACAAATAACAATAACAAATATACCTATACACATCATTTCCAATGGGTAGGTTTCAAAACTACATGTGTAGTATTGCCCCATTTGTAAAAACTGAATTGTTTTGTGGAAGATGATCATTAGAACATTTATAGTGATTATTTGAGCATAATGGAATCCCAGGAGGGTTTTTGTGTCTGCTTTGTACTTCCCATTTTCTTTAAAGATAAGCAATAAAACTATTTTCATTGACAAAAATCTGACTAATTCTTTGAATACGGGAGCTTGTCCCATTTACATTTATTTCCACAAAGAATGTATTCTGGTTCATTCTTCAATTTTTAATTTTTTTCTTTTACATTGTGAATTATGAGTTTTTCCCTCTCAAGTAGTTTGTTACATGGCTAATATATAATTTCGGTTTCATTTAAGAGTTTCAAGAACATATTTGAATATATACATATTTGTCTATCACATCAAGGATAAAACATCTCAAATAAATTCTACTGAATCTCTTTGAACCATAAAGACATAACAGGCTCATTTTATTTCCTGTCATTAACTCTTCTTCTCTATTTATGTTAAATTGTAGACATTAATTTTCAGGTTATGCTTTTATATTACAAAATGTGTATGTAGACTTTTAATATACATTTATTAAGATTTTATTCTATGGTATTTAAGTGTTCACTGCAGTTCTCAGCTGTGACTTTACTGTTTGTGTGGGGGGCTTACATTTTGATTAATTACTTGGTTTATTAGAGCAGTACTTCTGGAACTTTAATATGCATATAAATTACATGGAGATCTTGTTAGAATGCAGAATCTGGTTCAGGAGGGCTGAGGTGAAGCCTGAGTGAGATTCTGCCTTTCCAACAAGATCTCAGATGATGTGATGCTGCTGGATTGAAGACATCTGAGTAGCAAAGGACTACTTCTCTGAGTATTCATTGCGCCATGAAAAGTACATGAATTGTATATTTTGAGCCCTTGAATCTCAGAAAATGCTTTTATGTTCTTGGCAGAGAGACAGCTCAACTACATAAGGAATTTTGGGTCATGAAGTTTCTCCTTCAAAACTCTATGGACATTGATTGCATCATCTCTGTATTTTTTTTAATGGATTTTATCTACAAAATTTATAAATTTTACCACCTATATTATTTTTTTAAAGGAATTCTGAGACCAGTTTGCATTTCTTAAAAAAATTTTTTTTAATTTTTATTTTTTGAAAGAGAGAGAGCATGAGTGGGGGAGGAGAGGAGACACAGAATCTGAAGCAGGCTCCAGGCTCCGAGCTGTCAGCACAGAGCCCGACGTGGGGCTCGAACTCACAAACTGTGAGATCATGACCTGAGCCAAGGTCGAATGCTTAACTGACTGAGCCACCCAGGCGCCCTTAAAAAAATTTTTTTTTTGGTATGTAATCTTCTATCAGGGCATTAACAGAGTTCTTAATTTTACCTAAATTTTGGAACTTTGACGAGGGTATATTAAGAGTTTGAGATTCTTCCTTTTGCCTAGGACCCAGTGAGCTATTTTAATTGGGAGATTTAGGTCTTAAGGAAGTTTTAGATGTGTTTGAATTTTGTTTTGGTCCATTTGTTCTGGTGCCTTCTTCAGAAATAGTTATCCACATATTGGATCTCCATGTATATCCATGAAATCCCACATATACTTCTTTTCCTTTTTTTCATTATTTTTTGCATTATATATATACATACACACACATATGTTCCCCCCCCCCCCCCGCCCCCAGCCTGTCTTCTGTGTCACTGAAATAATTTTTGGCAGGGTTGATTCTGCTCTTTAGGGCTTCGAATGCATCTTGACTCTGACATTATCTGCTTGGTTCTAAAACATATATTCAATACCTCATTTATTTCTCTGCATGGTTCTGCCTATACCTCAACATAATCTTCCACTGTCACATCATTTTACAGGTCATCTAATTTGATGGAGAGCAGATTTCTTTAATGTTGAGAGTAAAGAGCAGTTGCTGTCTGAAATTCATTGTATTTTTTGCCACAAATGTTTTTCAAAAATACACACTTTCTCGGGGCACCTGGGTGGCTCAGTCGGTTAAGCATCCAACTCTTGATTTCGGCTCAGGTCATGATCCCAGGGCGGTGGGATTGAGCCCCGCATCGTGTTCTGGCACATTCTCTCTCTCTCTCTCAAAATAAATAAATAAACACTCTTTAAAAATATACACTTTTGGGGCGCCTGGGTGGCTCAGTCGGTTGAGCGTCCGACTTCAGCCAGGTCACGATCTCGCGGTCCAGGAGTTCGAGCCCCGCGTCGGGCTCTGGGCTGATGGCTCAGAGCCTGGAGCCTGTTTCCGATTCTGTGTCTCCCTCTCTCTCTGCCCCTCCCCCGTTCATGCTCTGTCTCTCTCTGTCTCAAAAATAAATAAACGTTAAAAAAAATTTTTTAAAAAATATACACTTTCTCTGAATCTTACTGGTGGGATTTCATAATAAAGAATCTTTTCATAGACACCATATTAGTTTTATTCTTGCTTACTGATTGTTGATAATCAGTGGTCCATCCTGAAGGGAGCAGACGGAGCATCAGAGCCACCGGCTATGCCAATGAGAGAGTTTGGTCTCTGTAATTTCTCCTCTATCTACAGGGAAGCCACTCTGCTGGGCACCAGGGTTCCAGCGAAGCCTCCTCTCTGGCATCTGAATACCTGCCTCTTGAGCCCCATCTCTCTCTACAGCTGTTACTGTGTCCACAAAGACCTGCCACCATCCTGGGCTGCGGCTCCTACCGCTCCCAGCAGCCTCTTGTTTGGGGAAAGGGTCCCAGGTTCACCCGGCCGCTTGCCACAATTACAATCACCTTTACGCTTCGGGAGACATCCTCTCCTGAGCCTCGAGCCACAGTTCTTCCCTAATCACAGCAGCCTGGATCTCTGCATCCTGCAAGGCCGCTGTTGGCAGGGGATCCCAGCAGTGCGCACACCCAGCCAGACTTCCCCCGGGCGCTTTCCAGATTAGTCCCACAGCCCACCCCTTTCTCCAGCACTCAGCCCTCCCAGCCCAGAGACTCCACACGGGGGCCAGGACTTTACCCTCTTACTTCCCAGGAGCTATGCCAGGCATTTGGAGACAAGTTTACTTCTGCCATTTTGATGATTTGTTTCCTTAGCTTTCTGTGTAAACGGATGCTTTCCGCAGTTTTGTATTTCTTCGGCTATTTATTTAGGAACTGGTGGGTGAAGAGTGTTCAGAAGTAAAATGTGTCCAAAAGCCAAGCCTCCTTACCCAAAAGTGCCCACCTTAGTCTGCTGCTCTGACAGAAAACCACACACTGGGAGGCTTATAACCAACAGATGTTTATTTCTCACAGTTCTGGAGGCTGGGAAGTCCAAGGTCAAGGGGAGGCATATTCAGTGCCTGGTGAGGAGGCCCCACTTCCGGGTTGGGAGGCGGCCATCCTCCGTCTGTGTCCTCACGTGGCAGAATGGGCGAGGGTGCTCTCTGGGGTCTCTTTCATGAGGGCACTGATGCGATTCACAAGGGCTCCACCATGACCTCATCACCTCCCAAAGGTCCCCATCTCCCAACACCATCACATTGTGGGGTTAGGATTTCAACAAATGAAACCTGGGGTGGGGGTGGGGGGTTGGATATGAATATTCATTCAGTCTATAGCAGTCTCAGAACATTTTTTTTTTTTAATGAGAGCATAATTATCTTAGGCACAGTGATTACAGCAGGATTTTCTTCCTCTTCCTTTGCTTTTAAACAACACGGCCTTTCCAAAATTGCACATTCTAAACTTGAAAAATTAGAACTTGCATTCCCTTTTTGCATTGTAGATTAAATAGACTGTAAGTTAGACACTGCCTTCATGATTAAAGGGAGCCTATTCATGAGTTTGTTTGCTTTGAGTTGAGAAGTTCTAGTGAAAGCTACTGCCTTCACTTTCCAATGGAAGACTCCTCAGCCCCTATCATATTTTATTTTATAAACAGCTAATATAGAAATGTAACACTAATTTTATGTACATCAACTCAGGGTGAATTAGCATTCATCTCTAAAAAAAAAAAAAAAACCCAAAACTTAGTGCTGGTATATTTAAGCATCTAAAAAAGCATCGGTGTACTGGGGCACCTGGGTGGCTCAGCCGGTTAAGCGTCCAACTTTGGCTCAGGTCATGATCTCATGGTTTGTGAGTTCCAGCCCCACATTGGGCTCTGTGGTGACCGCTCAAAGCCTGGAGCCTGTTTCACATTCTGTGTCTCCCTCTCTCTCTGCCCCTCCTCCACTCATACTCTCTCTCTCCTTCAAAAATAAATAAACATAAAAAAAATTTTTTAAAGCATCAGTGTATTCCTCTTAACTTCCACAGAACGATGCCTCATTCAGAATATCTATTTCACTTACTAAGCATCTCCAGATGTCCCTTGTTTGAATCTAAATTTCTGGCCTCTAAGGCAACAAAATTAATTTTAAAGTTGTTTATAAACAGAGACCCTTATGGAAACTTTGAGAAATGTTTTCCAAAAAACTTACACCATATATTTTCACCTACTTGTCTTTTTAAATTGTGTTTAAAATTGTGTTTCCGTAGAAATAAAAATTTCTCTTTAAGGAGTTTTGGTCCAGGGGCGCCTGGGTGGCTCAGTCAGTTAAGCGTCCGACTTCGGCTCAGGTCATGAACTCGCAGTTTGTGAGTTCCAGCCCTGAGTCAGGCTCTGTGCTGACAGCTCAGAGCCTGGAGCCTGCTTCAGATTCTGTGTCTCCCTCTCTCTCTGCCCCTCCCCAACTCATGCTCTGTCTCTCTCACTCTGAAAAATGAATAAATGTTAAAAAAAAAAAGTTTTAAAGGAGTTTTGATCCAAATCCGTTTTTTTCTGTATATGTCATTACCTTCTATTTTTCCCTCTTTAAAAACAAAACAAAACAAAACAAAAAACCCATGTAAAGAAAACCATAGTTTAAAACACTTTAACAATTGATTGCATTAAAGCAACAAAATCAGGTCTTCAGTCATCATACTTAGAAATAACGGGAGAATTGTGAACGTGTGTACCTTTTGACCAGCATTAAAAATGAGGTCTTGAGGGGTGTCTGGATGGTTCAGTTGAGCGTCTGGCCCTTGATTTCAGCTCAGGTCATGATCTCAGGGTCATGGGGTCGAGTCCCGCACTGGGCCCCATGCTGAGTGTGGAGTCTGCTTAAGACTCTCCCTCTCTCTCTCTCTCTCTCTTTCAGGGCGGGTGGCTCACCCAGTTAAGTGTCTGACTTTGGCTCATGTCATGTGATCTCATGGTTCATGAGTTCAAGACCCACATTGGGCTCTCTGTCAGTGCTGAGCCCACTTTGGTTTCTCTGTCACTCTCTCTCTCTCTGCCCCTTCTCTCTGCTACTCTCTGTCTCAAAAATAAACATTTAAAAAAAAACAGACTTTCTCCCTCTGCCCGTCCCCCCCATACATTCTCTCTCTCTCTAAAAAAAAAAAAGAAAAGATAGGTCTTGAATATCTAGTATTTAGTCAGTTGTGCCTTCTTGCTCAGTGTTTTACCAAACATAGAAGAATTTACAGCCTCACACATGCAGGTCAGACATAATATAAAATAAACCAAATGAATTTAATGATGGGCAAACCCCAGTGATGTAACTAGCTTTTCTGCTCCATTAAAAAAAATCTCTTTGCATTTTTCAAAACATAGTGGTCCTACTCCTGTTGTTCCAGCCAAGTCCCTATACACGTGGAGGTAGCCTCCCTTTTCTATCACAGGAAGAAGCCCAGGCCCTTAGGTGCATCGTGTTGCTACGTGCAGTCAGGCAGCGCGGGTCCGCACTGGTAACCGCTTACATCTGTGTCACTGAGGCTTGAGGAGTCTGGAATTTCTGAGTTACAGGGCTGCCTCTGCCAAAGACTTCCTGGCAAAGTGTTTTGTCTGCAAAACAGACACAATAATGAGGACCTCATATGGATTTTAAGAAATGCCCTACACCCTGGAAACTTCTTTTGGAAGCAGTGAAGGAAGAAATCCACTCTTTCCCTAGGGAAAAAAAAAATTCCACAGCGGCTTTAAACTTTGTCCCTCGTAGAACACATTAAGAGCTGTTTTTAAATGCGAAAAGGGACTAGTGACAGAGCCAAATCCAAACGGTCTGATCTCCGAGGTTCTTGAGTGGTCCTCCCTAGTTTTACCACTGTGATCCTGTCTAGTCAGGCCGGTAAACGTGCCTGAGTTTATTTAGCTGGTGGAAGACAGAGACTCTGAGGTGCGAGGTCTCTGTTGTGTATGGGCTGAATTGTGTGTTCCCCAAATTCCTATGTTCAAGTCCTAACCCCCAGGACCTCAAAATGTGACTGTATTTAAGTTAATGAGAACTTTACTGAGGCAATTAGTTAAATGAGGTCATATGGGGTGGACCCTAATCTAATAGAATGGGTGTCCTTAAAAGAAGAGGTGATTAAGACCCAGACACGCACAGAGGAAAGACCACGTGAGGACCCAGCCATCTACAAGCCAAGGGGTGGGGGGTGGGGAAAGCCTCAGAAGAAACTAATCCTGCTGACACCTTGATCTTGGATTTCTAGATTCCAGAACAGTCAGAAGATAAATTTCTGTTGTTTAAGCCACACAGTCTGTGGCGCTTTGTTACACAGCCCCAGCAAAGTGAAACACCATGCAAGTCTTCCCTTCCCTTGATGAGAATGAGCCTAAGCATATCCTTCCATTTTGGATAGAGATGCATCCTGGGAACAGGTGACAGCTGGCCAGACAGATTCTGATTGTCCATACACAGCTCTTTGAAGGAGGCGCCCCTTGTCTGACATTATGGTGGCCTTCCTTTTCTTATTCTTCTCTCTGCACATTTTAACACAGCAAAAGGCTAGACAAAGAGCAAGAGACCGAGCAAAGTTTCTAGGAGAGCTCCAGCCACAGAGCTAGCCCTCTGGGAAGCATGACACCATGCAGCCTCGCACACCTCACACCCCACCCCATTTGTGACTGGGCAGGTATGTCCCCAGCTTCTTGGAAAGCATGGGTGACATCATGGGGGTAACCACGAAGTACGCATTTCTGTGAGTTTGATGGCTTTTGCCAGTTGTGGAATCAAGGAGGCAAGCCTTCCTTTGGTTGATCTTTTGATCCACGTTTAGTTTTGTCTATCAACATCACATCTTGTCAGCTGAAGCTGATTCCCAACATCAGGAACTTTCTTTTGTTTTGCCCTGCCAGGTGACGATATCTGATTCTGGTACATTTGTTCTATTTGTTTGTTGATGCTTCTCCAGATTTGGGACCCGAAGTTGGAGCAGGTCCTCAGCCTTTCTGATCTCAAGAGCAGTATGGTCAGTGTTGTGTTCAGAAGATGATACAATCACTTGATCACCCTTTGATATCATCACCTGGTGATAACTTGGTTATATAAGCGGCCCCCCATCCTGTGGTCTACGCATGACTTGGCATGGCAGGAAGGAGTTTTCTCCCTGGGCTACCCAGGAGCAGTGGAACGCCACCTCCATGCGCCAGGTAGGACCACGAGAGGAGCCCAGCAGCCAGGCCCAGCCACCGTACCCAGCCCTGATCTCTCACAGCCTTCTGACCTCCTGAATCCTGCTCCTGACTCACAGCGGCCACACCTCTTATGTTACATTTTTTCATATTACTTTTAAAAGGCAAACTCATTAATATGTGCCTTGAGGATTTACAAAGCTCACGGTAAAATATGTTTTGTTTTCACAGCTGCACTCACACACTTAGATGAGGCCATTTCGAGGGAGATAGTATGATGTAATGTGGGTGACAGCACAATTGTCATCCTGCTAGAGGGGACAGTATTGTGATCTCAATGGAAAAGAAAAGTGAGGCTTTCATCTGTAAGCTCAGATCCCATTTACCGCAATAATCTCAACCTTTGAGCGGGGCTGGGAGTGGAAATTACTACAAGCTGTTGAATACAGATGACATCATCCTGCCACCCACAAATCTTACGAGTTTGACAGCCCAGAAGAAGGCATACGGCTAGAAGGAATACAACTCCAACTAAGTCAACAAGTTTTGTGTGTTTCAAAGGTTTTCATAGACGTTCTCTTCTCCATTTTCTGTTTTGGTTTGGCACCCGCCACGACAGTAAAATGATGACCATGACAACAGCCATTAGCGTCCCCAGAGCCACGACCAACAGCTCCCTCTGAGTGGAATTATGGGAGTGTCGAGTCCTTTTCCATAGAACTCTGCAACATGGGGCTCCGAGACGATGAGGTTTTGGTGGGTGTAGGTTCTGTCCTGCTGTTAGTCCTGGGGCAGTTTTCTCGGCTGTAACGCTAGTCTGGGCTTTCCAGTTAGGCTGCCAGAGCCGGTATCTGCCACGTGTACACAGAAGTTGTCACAGGTCCCGAAGACGGCGCTTCCCACTTGCTGATTCTGCAGCTGCTCTCCTGTGTTGGGTGGAATGCTGGACACGTAGGTACCTACGCTCACATTCTCTTCCATTAAAGGACACCACGCCTTCTTTACATCACCTGGGATTGCTTCCACCTACAGAATTCCTGGCACGGTCCTTCTGGATATGGTATATCCACGTTATGGAACTATGTAGGCTGCTAATCATAAAAATGGAAATCAAGAGGGGCACCTGGGTGGCTCGGCCGGTTGAGTGGCCGACTCTTGATTTCAGCTCAGGCCATGATGTTTCGTGAGTTCAGGCCCCCACATCGGGATCTGCGCTGACCCTGAGGAGCCTGCTTGGGATTTTCCCTCCCTCTGCTCCTCCTTGCCCCCCAGCTCGTGCTTTCTCTCTCTCCAAATAAATAAATAAACTTAAAAAAAATGGAAACAAAGAAAAGGAAGCAATTTCAAAGGAACAAATGGCACCAAAGTCATAAGACACCCTTGCCACAAATGAGGCTTCGGGGGAAAAATCCCTAAGTCTCCCATTTGCTCACTCTCAGAGCTTGGTCTGCCATGTTTAGGATTTAGTGGAAAAACTGGTTTTCATCATGTTTTAATCGTCAGTTTCTTTCTTCACCATCTACTATCGTTTCGGTGGCTTTACAACCCATGTGTTTTGATATCAATGTAATGCTTTAGCAGTTACCTTTTCAGGGACAACTGTAATTCCTGAAACCTGGGTGAGAGGGCCCCTTTGCAACAGCGACACCTCTGGTTGGGAAGACTCTTGACTCTTGCTCACCATAATTTTGAATGACTGGGTCAGCATGCTTACACATGCTTACACAGCTTCCCAGTGCTTACACTTTCAGCGGGTCTCATAACCCTGGAAAGCGTTTTGGGAATATTGATTCCACCGGGCCTCTTAGATCTTGCAGAAAGAAAGCCAACAACACAAATGGTTACTCCTAAAGAAAAAAGGAATTAAGTTATCAAAGTGTTAACCGGTCTTCTCTCTCACTGTCCCCCAGTCTAGACCCTTCCACCACCCCCAGGAGTTCTGGGCTCTCACCCATCTTTCCCTTCCGATTATAGTCCTCTTACAACATTGATTCCAATGCAATTTATATTAAATTTAAGTGGAAGTGCATTCCCCACTATAATGCAAATTCCTTGCATTATACGACAATCACCTGTTAATCTTGATTTTCCCCTCAAAGTACCAACTCAGTAAATGTTTGTTGTATTGAATTATGCTCTCAGGAAAGTTACCAGACCTGAAGCCCCTGGATTTATCCTGACTAAATCTCCAGAAAGAGAGCTACTAGAGTATTTGCTTTATTCATGAATTTAATACACATATTCAGGTACACCGTTCCTTATATGAAAATTTCAGGGTGAGAATATACCAGATATTTTTGCATTTTCACAAGTGAAAACAGCTCATGTATTATGTGTGATGTAGCATGTTCTCAGTATGCACATTTACCAAAAATATAAGAAAAAGGGATGCCTGGGTGGCTCAGTCAGATAAGTGTCTGACTTTTTATTTTGGCTCATGTCATAATCCCATGGTTTGTGAGATTGAGCCTCACATCAAGGCTCTGCACTGCCAGCATGAAGCCTGCTTGGGATTCTCTCTTCCTCTCTTCTTGCTCCTCCCCCATGAACGTGCACATGCCCCCCCCAATAAATAAACGTAAAAAAAGAAAATGAATAAGGACTAACCTTAGTTAAGGTTATGTTTTTATCATCTAATAAGTTTGCTGAAAACTTCTGTTAAAACTTTGTTTTTAAAGGTGTTGGGATTTCAGAATGATGGAGGACCACGGACCTATCTTCAAAGAGAAAAACAAATGAATTACTTCTTTTACATTAAATTTCTAAAGCAGATAATATATTTCTTTTATAAAATGCCATAGTCCTATTTCTGTACTCCCTCAGATTTTAAAATTTTACAAGTAATCTACTAATACATGTTCACTACGTAAAATGCCAATAATAGAGATAAAGCTAAAGCCGGAAGTGACTCACCTTCCCATCTGGTTTTCCTTTCACAGACTCCCTGGCCTTCGGGGAGCTCCTCAGGCACACACCAAAGCATACTACAAGACCTCATCTTTATAGAGTCCCGTTGCAAGGTGCCCTCATTTCCATCTTTTCCCTTGACTCTTCCTTGTCAAATCTTCAGTGATACATAAGAACACTTATTGTTCCCATGTGGAGAGATGAGAAAAGTCAGAGTGAAAGACATTCAGATATTTGCTGTATGTGATAGAGAGCCAAGAAGTGGAAGCGATGGTGCTAGAACCCAAACTCCTCACTTGTCAGGTTCTTTGTGTCTCCTGCCATCACAGCACAGATTCCACTCTCCTGTGGATTCCTGATACCATGTCTAGGGCCAGGGGTCATTGTGCAGAGACATGCTTTCATCTAAAAGAGGGGTCTCCTTGGATCAAGGTAGGCCGTCTCCCAGGTTGCTAAGAACCCCATTCCCATTCCCCCAAATTCTGGACCAGGTTACCCTGGGAGCTTCACATAGTCATGGAAGTTCTCAAGCACTTCACTGATGGAAATTTGCCAGATTTCAATAATACCGTATCCTATACCTATAGCAGCTCCTTCATTTGTTTTTAAAATTACTGCTATATTCTTACAAATGTGGGCAATTCACCAGTTTTGGTCTTCTAAAATCACCATTTTCATAATCATATTTGTGTCAGGACTTCCTTTTTTTTTTCTGTTTGTCTTTAAACTGAACTCTAAGAAGAAGGAATAGGCATTCTTATCCTTCGCCTATGAATGGCTTCTATAGCTTAGTTGGTGCCTTCCCATCCCAGGAACACATCTGTCTCAGCAATACAGAAAGCCTTTTCCATTCAAGGCAGAAGTCTTCTAGATGTATTCTGAAGCATAAAAATCTCCAAACATAATGTCCTCAAGGTAAGTAGAGAAAGTTCTCAGGAACAAAGCGTCATCATGAGAGATGAGAGTTTATTTTACTAATCTGGCATCAAACGCAGTCTATTAAAAAGAGATTAGTGCTTATTAACAAGATCTGGTATTAGTGACTGCTCTGAACAGGACACTATTTGGCAAGAATGTCTAAGGACCTTGTCCTATCTACACAAAAACAATGGAAGAGCACTGTCAGGCACATTGTGCTTAGGGGATTGTTTCTCACTTTAATCATGATATTTTAGAATAAATAAAATGATGTAGAATATTTGAATTAGCTATTTGCTATAATCAAGAGTAATCCCTTGCAACTCCCCCCTTTTTTTGTTTCCAGAATGTTTCATCACTTTCCTATACAAGAGGGGTGCATTTTTAAAAATGTTTTGTTCCTCATTGAAATAGGTTAGCTTTTCTTGGTGAAAAGGAGACAGGAAGGGACAGTAGTTTCTTCATTAGTAATTTTAGAATAAGGCCTACTATTTATATAATTCATTGTGTTTTAGAAAAAAATTGTCCTAATTCCTTTATTCAATCAAACTTTTGTAGAACTGAAAAGGCAGATTAAATTGTTATTTAAAAAAGGGGCACCTGGGTCGCTCAGTCGGTTGAGTGTCCGACTTGGGTTCAGGTCATGATCTCACGGTTGGTGAGTTTGAGCCCCGAGTCAGTCTCTTTGCTGTCAGCGCAGAGCCCACTTCAGATCCTCTGTCCCCCTTCCTTCCACCCCTCCCCCCTGCTCACACTCTCTCTCTCAAATATAAACATTAAAAAAAATTGTTACAAAAAACCCAAAAACAAACAAACAAAAACCTCCCCAAATGTCATTAATTCTTTGCTTAAATGTCTGCAAAATTGAAAATTGGCTAGGTGGGATGAGTTTTATTTTCTCACACCTCTAATTGTTCTTCATGCTAATCAGTGCTGACAAGGATTTCAATGGCAGATGGCAGGAAGAAGGAGGAATGAAGAAGTAAAGAAAAGCCTGACTCAGTAGCAGCAGTGGTGGCTTGAACGGAACCAGATTGGGAAATCCTCAGTAGCATCAATACAGTTTGGTGACTGGGAGGGAGGGGGTTGAGAGAGGGGGAGAAGGTAAGCAGAATCTGAAGTTTCTAGATTGGAAGCCACTCTGAGAGAATAACTTGGCTGTACTCCGGGAGATGAGAAAGAGAAGAAAAAGAAGGGACAAGAGAGAAGGAAAGTGGTGAGGCCTGACCTATGGTGCTGAGAGAGGGAGAGAGGGCTCGCTGACTTGGGGGAGCCACCAGTAGAGCAGTGCCCCTTCATCCATATTTTCTTTTTCTGTCCTGAAGCAGATGGTCCTCAGATCATTCCAATATGTCGGCGGTCAGTAGTAGCCTGACACTACGTCACAAAGTCGACATTAATTTCCTCACTTCCCCTCCTCATGTAGGCATTTTATCACCTCATATCATCACAAGAAGGGTGAGTATGGCACAGTAAGATATTTTGAGGGAGAGAGAGAGACCACATTCATATAACGTTCATTACGCTATATTGTTGTAATTGTTCTATTCTATTACTATCACTGTTAATCTCTTACCTAATTGATACATTAAACTCGATCATAGGTATGTATGTATAAGAAAAAAAACATAGTAGTATAGGGTTCGATAATATCTGCAGTTTCAGGCACTAGCTGGGGTCTTAGAACAGACCCCCTGAGGGTCGGAGGGGACCACTGTTCTGCACAAGCAGAGAGCACAGTGAACCAGTCTTGCCCAGTCAGCTCTGAGTTCACCCATCCAACCTCCTCACTAGCTCTCAGTGTGCTTGCTCTTCCATTGATCCCCCTGGCCCACGACCTCAGCTGGGCCTTTCCACCTCTGTGGCCTTCTATTGCTGGTCGCATGCCTCCCCTAACCAATGTCCCACCATTTAGTCTTGCCCAGTGCCAATCCTTTAAATTCCAGTGCAAACTGTATTGCATCACAGCCTTGGTGAAAACTGATGAAGGCTTCCCACTACACCAGGATCAATTCCAAATCCCTGATCTCTAGCCTCTGCGTCGTTCATTTCTTACCATTCCTAGCCTCCCACCCTCCAAGACCCTGAAGGCTCTCATCCCCTGAGAGTGGACATGCTCTCAGTTTCCTGTCCATTTCTTTGCCCAGGCTGCATGCCGGGTCTACAAGTTCCCTTTCTGTAAGGCCAGCTCGTTGGGTAAGACTCAGGTGTTGTTGACTCCCTCCAGAAACACTCCCTGATTCTCTGACCCCCTAGTCAAGCAGACACATCTCTGTTCTCTAATTCCACCTCTTCACCCCTTTTGGGGAGTGTCCCCCAGGGTTATCTGTGGATTGTCTATCTCCTTCCCTAAACTAGAAACTCAAGTGATGTCAGAGGTTGTTTTTCTTCCATTTTGTTTCCCCCAAGGCCTAACCCTCCCTCAATAAAGATCTGTGAATTAATGACAAAGATGGCATTTCTCCCATTTGAAAGGAGAAAAGGGCTTTTGCTTGAGGGTGGAAAAACTGCCTCTAGTTTACTGCTTTCCCTTTTCCTTGCGAAGAACAGTAGGCGGGATGTCCACCCATCTCTCACGCGGTATAGCATGGGAAGACGAGCAGCTTCTATGTGAATGTGCTGCAAGCAAGACATGTGTGTACTCAGGGGAGAGATGTGTGTGTACAAGACGTGTATTCCAGGAAGCCAGTTACCCTGACTCCATTATAAGTTCCATCTTCCTTCAATTACCCAAACATTTCCTGGAAGTCCTAGTTTAACAGAGTCAAACACCAGCATCTCTTAAGGAGAGAACCTATAAGGAAAATCCTTACATAAGGCACAACTGTCACAAAGAGGTAGTTTCTGACACCACTGGGTATATCAAAGGCATGGAATTTCTCAGAGTCCAGCCACTCAGTGGGAATTTGCAGGAAAATGAAGGCGCTGAAGGAAAGACAGACAACATGTGCATGGGCACACAGGCGTGCATGCACCGGCAGCCAAACTAATAAGAGGGCGTCGTCAACAATTTGGGAAGCCTATATTAAGCATTTCCATGTATCTCGAAGACTGTTAGTAAAGATGACTTTAAAAATAGAAGCATCCTTAAATAACTCAAGTGGCTCTCAGTGCCATTTGAAAGTTGGATGCTTAATTGCCCTTGAAAAGGGCACAGAGAAGACTTTTCACAGTTACTATCATCTCTAACCAAAAATTCTTTGTAAGGACTTGGCATATATTAAGTGTTGGATGCATGACTTACAAACACTCTTGTGGAATATAGAAGAATCATGTTTTCTTTAAAAAGTATTATTTCCAATGTTAAGAAGAATTATACATACACACACACATATGCCATAATAAATTTAAAAGTACAGAATACAGTCAAAGATATTGCTAAATACTAAATGTAATCACTTAATCTACATTATAAGTTGATAGGTTTCACAGCAGCTGAGTCATACCTCACTTTATGGAATAGAGCTCTTTTGTGAAAGTAAATTTATGTCTGTTTTATCATCATTAGCTTTCCTTATAGATTTAAAGGTGTATTCCAACACATGATACATTTGAGCAATAAAAATCATAGTGGGGGAGTAAGCACTTTTTTAAGAGTCATGCTGTTGATGGAAAAACCTGTTTAAAAAGCAACATCAATATTTATAATTCGATGTATAATATTGAGACTTAAAATATGATTCCAGGAATTATATTCCCTTGGGCCTAGCTAAATCTACGAAACCAGGAAAGTGTCCTACTTTAAACTAAATCCATGATTTTATTTCCACCTCAAGGCAAAAAGTTCATTTCTTAAAACCACAAACTTATCAAAGGGCATTTATAGAAGGTACCATGGATGGTACAAGAAGCTTTTTTTAGCCTTAAAAAATGCTATTACCTTAAAAGCTATTCCAGAGTGACTTTAAGTGCTTCTCTGTAATTTGTAGCTAGAGTATGAACTCAGCCCATTATAAATGACTTGTAAGTAATATAATGAGGGATACAATAGAACTCACAACTAGCGCCCACAGCAGACCAAGGTAAATATGCGACTACTTCCCCACCTTCTAAGCTAACATAGGAAGTATGATTAATTTCAAAGTACTGATAAGGCCCCCAATGTGCAGGTGATATTTAACTACCTTTTACAGTTGGATTCTGCACAGAAGAAAGAACTATTACCAGCTAATTACCAGTTAATTCCTTTTCTGTAGAATCCATATATAGGTCTTACTCAGGTATGGCTGGAGTTGAGGAGACTCAAACAATGAGTTAGGGTTTTGTTTTTAATTTATGCACTTAGTATTTTTGTGAGAAAATATTTTTTAAGTCTCCAATTACATTACACCATTTTCTCTAAGGGAAAAAACAAAGTCACAGATATAGTACCAAATGATTCCAGAAAGAAAGTCTTAGAATAAAATCCAAACCAATGAGGGAACAGGAAATATTATGAGTCAAGGAGAGATTTGAGGTCAATTTTGCCTTGACCACTATTGTTGTTGTTGTTGTTGTTATTGTTGTTGTTATTATTTTGTCCCCCTAGAGGAATCTTTACAGTTCTCCAATATTTAGCCAAAACTGGCATTTTCATTGGTATTAAATAATAAACAGAATCTCCTTTTGTGTTAGTGGTATATTAAGAGTTGACTCCTGAATATCCTCACAATTTGACATGCACATTACATATGATCTTTGTATTCATTTTATCAATAGTTGCAGGACACTTGCAAGGACATATGGAAGATTTAAGCAATCTCCTTGGTGCCAATATTGAAAGCATCCAGAACTTTCTGGAAACTTTTCCAGGGCTGATGGTGAATGCTGTATGTCTCAAGATGCCCAAGCCCAGAAGGGTGTAAGATCTTCAGATGTGACCTCCAAGTTCAAGTATCCCCACATTGCTGGACTAGAATTATTCCTGCTTCTAATCTTTCTTGGTAATTCCTCAGTCATATGTCTTAGAACCTGAATGTTACAGAGATAGAAGTGGGCTACAGGGTAAAGAAGTTGTAGGGTATGTTTTAACCTATAAAAACCTTCATTTAGCATTTAAACTTATACAAATTTATTTGAGTTCATTTCTTTGAGCTGAAGGACACGCATCACCTCCCCCAGTGCTATAAGTAGGTACCATGAGCCCAATAAAGTGTCCCAAGGTTTTGCCGGTTGGGTGAATTCCTGGCAACTCCAAAGCTGCAGCTGCTTAATGGACAACTCAAGAAGAGTAACATAGTTCACTCTGTGTACTAAATTAATGGATTGTTTACATAATGGAAAAATATCAG
This sequence comes from Lynx rufus, assembly GCF_022079265.1. Taxonomy (NCBI): domain Eukaryota; kingdom Metazoa; phylum Chordata; class Mammalia; order Carnivora; family Felidae; genus Lynx; species Lynx rufus. The sequence continues at coordinate 125,898,462 of NW_025814878.1, forward strand.
ATCATCATTAAGTCCATTATGTTCTGGAAATATAGACCCTGAATGCAAAAAGAATATTCTCTCGGCATTTCCATTAAAAGTCTTAAAATTGTTCAAGCACTTGTTTTCAGAATTATTCCTAAGAATTAAGAAAATATTCTGAAGGATCCTAAGGAAATAAACTTAGAGGTTACAAAATATTTTCTTGCTTGTTGGGTTTTGTTTCATTTGCTATTATAAACAACACATGCTCATCATGAGCTCTTATTATAATAACAAAAAAAAAGTTCAAAAAAGTTTAAAATTTGATTAAATACATCTATGGTTAAAACACCATGCAGCCGGGGCGCCTGGGTGGCTCAGTCAGTTAAGCGGCTGACTTCGGCTCAGGTCATGATCTTGCGGTCCGTGAGTTCGAGCCCCGCGTCGGGCTCTGTGCTGACAGCTCAGAGCCTGGAGCCTGTTTCAGATTCTGTGTCTCCCTCTCTCTGACCCTCCCCCATTCATGCTTTGTCTCTCTCTGTCTCAAAAATAAATAAAACGTTAAAAAAAATTAAAAAAAAAACACCATGCAGCCACTTAAAATGATGCCTCAGTAGAATATTTAATTAAATGGAAAGTCACACACAATATATTAAATTAAAAACTGCCACAAAACACATGCTGAGGAAGATGACGCAAACAAATGGAAAGGTATACCATGCTCATAGACTGGAAGAATTAATAATGTTCAAATATCCATACTACCCAAAGCAACCTATAGGTTCATTGCAATCCCTATCAAAATACCAGTAGTATTTTTTCACATAACTAGAACATATAATCCTAAAATTTGTGTGGAACCACAAAACAACCAAAGCAATCTTGAGAAAAAAGAACAAAGCTGGAGGTATCACAATTCTAGATTGTATGATATCCTACCAACCTATATTAATGAAAACAATATGGTACTGGCACAAAAGCAGACACACAGATCAATGGAATTGAGTAGAGATCCCAGAAATAAACCCACATCTATATCAATTAATCTATGACAAAGGAGGCCTGAATTATACAATGGGGAAAAGACAGTCTTTTCAATAAATGATGTTTGGAAAATTGGACAGCTACACACAAAAGAATGAAACCAGACCATTTTAATACATCATACACAAAAATAAATTCAAAATGGATTAAAGACCTAAATGTGAGATCTGCATCCATAAAACTCCTTAAATAAAACATAGACAGTAATCTCTTGGACATTGCCCTTAGTAACATATTCGTATCTCCTTGGGGCACCTGGGTGGCTCAGTCAGTTAAACATCCGACTTTGGCTCAGGTCATGATTTCAGGGTGTGTGAGTTTGAGCTCTGTGCTGACAGCTTGGAACCTGGAACTTGCTTCGGATTCTGTGTCTCCCTCTTTTTCTCTGTCCCTCCCCTGCTCTTGCTCTCTCTCTCCCTCTCTCTCAAAAATAAATAAACATTAAAAAAAGTTATATCTCCTCAGGCAAGGAAAACAAAAGCAAAAATAAACTATTGGAACTATACCAAACTATACTATACAAAAGCAAAAATAAACTATTGGAACTATACCAAAGTAAACTATACCAAAATAAACTATTAGAACTACACAGTGAAGGAAATCATCACCAAAACAAAAAGGTAATCTAATGAATGGGAGAATATATCTGCTAATGATATATCTGATAAGGGATTAATATCTAAAATATATAAAGAAATTATACAGGGGCACCTGGGTGGCTCAGTTGGTTAAGCGTCTGACTTCAGCTCAGGTCATGATCTATCAGCTTGTGAGTTTGAGCCCTGTGTAGGGCTCTGTGCTGCCCGCTCAGAGCCTGGAGCCTGCTTCGGATTCTGTGTCTCCCCGTCTCTCGGCCCCTCCCCTGCTCATGCTCTGTCTCTCTCTGTCTCTCAATAATAAATAAATGTTAAAAAAAAAAGAAATTATACAACTCAACATTAAGCAAACAATACAATTAAAAAATGGACACAAGACCTGAATAGATATTTTTCTAAAACAGACATCCAGATGGCCAACAGACACATGAAAAGATACTCAACATCATTCATCATCAGGGAAATGCAAATCAAAACCACAATCAAATATACCTTACACAAGTCAAAATGGCTACTATCAAAAAAGACAAATATATCAAGTGTTGGGGAGGATGTGGAGAAAAGGAAACCCTTGTGTACTATTGGAGGGAATGTAAATTGGTGCAGCCACCGTGGAAACAGTATGGAGGTTCCTCAAAAAATTAAAAATAGAAATACCATATGATCCAGCAATTCCACTACTGGATATTTACCCAACGAATACAAAAGCATTAATTTGAAAAGATACATGAACCCCTATGTTTACTGCAGCCAGGATATGGAAGCAATAGCCAGGATATGGAAACAATCCAAGTGTCCATCAATAGATGAATAAAGAAGATACGACACACACACACACACACACACACACACACACACACACATTGGAATAGTACTCAGCCACAAAACAAAATGATATCTTGCCATTTGTGACAACAAGGATAAAGCTAGAGAGTATTATGCTAAGTAAAATATCAGTCAGGGAAAGACAAATAGCATATGATTTCACTTATATGTGGAATCCAACAAACAAAACCAACACACTCCTAAATACAGAGAAAAACTGGTGGTTCCAGATGAGAGGTGGGGTGGGGGGTGGGCAAAATAGATAATGGGGATTAAGAGGTACAAACGTCCAGTATAAAATAAATAAGTCACAGAGATTAAAAGTACAGCCTAAGGAATGGAGTCGATAATATTGTAATAACGTTGTATGGTGACTACACTTACCATGGTGAGCACGGAGTAATGCATAGAATTGTTGAATCAATATGTTGTACACATGAAACTAATAGAATACTGTATGTTAATTATACTTCAATTTTTAAAAACCAAAAAAGGGGTGCCTGGGTGGCTCAGTCGGTTGAGCGTCCGACTTCAGCTTAGGTCACGATCTCACAGTCTGTGAGTTCGAGCCCCATGTCGGGCTCTGTGCTGACAGCTCAGAGCCTGGAGCCTGCTTTGGATTTTGTGTCTCTCTCTCTCTCTCTGCCTCTCCCCTGCTCATGCTCTGTCTCTCTCTGTCTCAAAAATAAATAAAAACATTAAAAAAATTTTTTTAATCAAAAGAAAAAAAACACATGCGGCACCTGAACTTTATTAAATGAGATACTGCATGAGATAAGCTTAGCAGTATGCAAAACTTTTAATATACAATAAATGTTAACTATCATTATATATATAACAAAAGACTAGAAAACATATTCTGAAATATGAATGGTATCTGAGTGGTATCTGTTGTATCTGAGTGACAGGAATATGGATAATTTTATTTTCTTCTTTTTGATTGGTGCATTCTGAATTTCTCACAATAAATGTGTAAGAAAAAAAAATGAACAAAAATTACTACTCTCCAGAACTATATTCTTTTTTTAAAGTTTTTATTTAAATTCCAGTTAGTTAACATATAGTGTAATATCAGTTTCAGGTGTACAATATAGTAATTCAACACTTGCATACAACATCCAGGACTCATCACAAAAAGCACCCTCCTTGATCCCCATCACCTATTTCACTCACTCCCACCCCCTCCCCTTTGGTAACCATTAGTTTATTCTCTACAGTTAAGAGCCTATTTCTTAGTTTGCCTCTCCCTCTCTCTCTTTCCCTTTGCTCATTTGTTTTGTTTCTTTTTTTTTAAGTTTATTTATTTATTTTGAGATGGAGTGAAAACCTGAGAGAGAGAGGGTGAGAATGAGAATCCCAAGCAGGCTCAACACCCTCAGTGCAAAGCCCCATGCAAGGCTCAGACCCACAAACCGCGAGGTTATGACCTGAGCTGAAGTCGGACGCTTAACCAACTAAGCCACCCAGGTGCCCCTCATTTGTTTTGTTTCTTAAATTCCACGTGAGTGAAATCATATGATGTTTGTCTTTCTCTGACTTATTTCACTTAGCTTAATATACTCTAGGTCCATCCATGTTGTTGCAAATGGCAAGATTTCATTCTTTTTGATCACCAAGTAGTATTCCATTGCATATGTATGCCACATCCTCTGTATCCATCCATCAGTAGGTTGACATTTGGGCTGTTTCCATAATTTGGCTATTATTGATAGCACTGCTATAAACATTGGGGTGCATGTGCCTCTCTGAATCAGCCTTTTTGTATCATTTGGATAAATACCTAGTAGTGGAATTGCTGGGTTGTAGGGTAGTTCTATTTTTAATTTTTTGAAAAACCTCCATACTGTCTTCCAGAGTGGCTGCACCAGTTTGCATTCCCATCAACAGTGCTTGAGGGTTCCCCTTTCTCTACATCCTTGCCAACACCTATTGTTTCTTGTGTTTTTGATTTTAGTCATCCCAGAACTATATTCTTAAATAGAATACTCAAGCTAGATTCCTTTTTTGAAGCACCTGCAACTAATTTATATGTATTAATATGTGTATATGTTATGTGTATCAGAAATAGTTTTTAAAATATTAATTATTTAAACAAATATTTATTTTACAACATCAAGAGAAATATATTTTTTAAATTTAAATTCAAGTAGTTAACATACAGTGTATTCTTGGCTTCAGGAGTAGAACCCACTGATTCATCTCTTACATATGCCACCCAGTGCTCATCCCCAAAAGTACCCTCCTTAATGCCCATCACCCATTTTACCCCCACTTCCCTCCAGCAACCCTCAGTTTGTTCTTTGTATTTAAGATTCTCTTATGGTTTGCCTCCCCCACTGTTTTTATCTTAATTTTAATTAGAAGGAAAAAATAAAGGCTTACTTGTAGAACTGCATGAGAATATTTGACTTTCATGTAACTTCATATTATTGTTTTCCTCCCCAAAAGTTTGTATATTCCAAAAAATCAAAACTGGGTATTTAATTATACTCTAAGGTTTTTTGTGTTGTTGTCTTTTTTTTTTTAATTTTAGAGAGACAGCAAGTGAACTGGGGAGAGAGGCAGAGGGATAGAGAGAGAGAACTTAAGCAGGTCCCATGCTCAGCGAGGAGTGTCATGCAGAGCTTGCTCCCACGACCCTGGGATCATGACCTGAGCTGAAATCAAGAGTTGGATGCTCAACCAACTGAGCCACGCAGGTGCTGCACATTGTAAGTTTCTTGACAGCAGGAGTTATTTCTTACTGGCTTTGTATTCTTAGAACCTTGTCCTAAAACATAAATGGTTAAATGAATAGGCTAACAAATGTCTAGATATGTTTTGTACAATCTGTATAATTCTCCCATATGTAGCTATTCATTCGCATTAAGAAACATTTCTCTCTAAAAACAAACTTGGAGCATGGACAAACCAAGAGGATAGCATTTCGAAAGTGACTTCTGCAGGCTGTTTACCATGATCTGCTATAGAACTAAGATCATAACTGTGTAACAGAATTTTAAATGGCTTGGGTTTAGCTGAGTAACCAAGGGTAAGGTTTATGACCTTGGGCTAGACTCTCTTCCCCTGAACCAAGCAAACTGACCTGAGAGGAATCAGAGGATGTCCTTGGACCCTGTTAGTATCATGCTGTAACTGACTGAACCATCAGAGCATGCTTGCCAGTGACTCTTGGCCTGATCTGTGCCAAGTCAAGGAGATATCCTGCAACTCATCTACAATGGAAGGGCTGTGGGGATTACATAGTCCTTGAATGAACCTTTTCTCCTGGGTCATTCACTGCCACTTGGTTCTGGTTTCCAGAATCCTTCCATGCACTCAGGCTACTCCCTGCCTCCAGGAGAATACACCTCAGTGGAATCCACCCAAGTACAACCTTGATAAGGTTCAAAAGCTCCTCTCAAAGCAGGAAATAATTAACTTACGAATTTCCCAGGCTAATTTTATGGATTAACCATCAAAAGGAAACTCTTGATATTGACAAGTGTTCAGGTTGTTTTCTTACTGAAAACCTAGTGTTTAGTAAATAATCCCAACTACAAAGTAAAGAAGAAAAGTGGCACTTTAAAATGAACTCAGATGATTCAAAAGTTTTTACTATTGCTTCTAGGAGTTAATCACGCAATGACATATTTCCTTTCCTAAATAAACATTGACTTTTTGACATCTGGGGTTGGATCTCTTACACTTATGGACACGGCTCAGTTCCTGGATAGAGTGGAGTTAGTTACACAGAATGAGTCATCATGCCACACCTCGGTGTGCTCACCACTAGGACACCAATAAAGGACTCACAATAACTTCACAGATTTCATCTCTGCAAGGAGTGCCATAAGAGGAAAAGTGGTTCTTAAACATAAGAGTGGCAGGGAATGATAGAAAATTTTCTAAGATTAAATACGGATTTGGTTTGTTTACTCTGTGGGGATAATGCAGCACTAAGCATATTAAGTAATAGCATGAAGAATAGATTTGTATGCTGAAGAGCCTAATTTACAACTCAAACTTCCATAGGTCCTGTCCTCTATAGGTTATAATTGTTCAATTTCCTTTCAGATCTTATGGTCTCCCACTTTAGGGACTGAAATTCTCCAGAACTTCCTGTGATTATTTTTTTCCTAGTGTTCAGGGAAGGAAGGGTTATTTAACATACAAAGTTGAATTCTAAAATAAACAGAGGTCTTAAGCTATGAGGCCAAGAGTGAAAAGAGACTAAGATTGTATATGGGGCATAATTAATATAGATAGTAATTAGTTTCATAAAACAATTATAAAAACTGCCTTTAAAGAGAAAGTTTATTAACTATATCTGCATAGCTAGAACACAGATTTGAGAAATTTTAGGGGAGAAAAACAAAGTTCTAATCCTCTTCAAGAACTAGAGTGTGTCTCTTTTTGGAACCTGTGAAACTGTGACCTTAGCTTTTAATTCATTTAACAACGAATGTCTAACTATATGCCAAAGAAGCATTCTAAGCAATGAAGATATGGCAGAGAGAAAAGACAAGGCATTTGCTCTTAGGGGGTTTACAGTCTTGTGAGGGGGCGGGCTCATATACAAAAAAGAAATAAAGAATAATATCTTTTCAGGTAGTGCTAAATGTTATAAATAAAATAAGCCAGGGATATGTGATGGAGGGTGGGCTGGGGAAGGCATAACCTCTATGAGGAGGCACCAATGAGCTGAGACATGAGTGACCAGTATATTTAAAGAATGGAAAGAAGGACAGAGAGGCTGTATAATGACAGAAACAAGAGTATAGGCAGTGAAATCAGAGGGGCAGTGAGGACAAACTTATGCAGGACCTAATAGGCCCTACTGAGGGATTGGGATTTGAACCAGAAAGGGAAGCTTTGGAACATTTTTTTTTTAATTTTTTTTTCAACGTTTTTTATTTATTTTTGGGACAGAGAGAGACAGAGCATGAACGGGGGAGGGGCAGAGAGAGAGGGAGACACAGAATCGGAAACAGGCTCCAGGCTCTGAGCCATCAGCCCAGAGCCCGACGCGGGGCTCGAACTCACGGACCGCGAGATCGTGACCTGGCTGAAGTCGGACGCTTAACCGACTGCGCCACCCAGGCGCCCCAAGCTTTGGAACATTTTAAGGATGCTGATATCCAACAAAAATTATAAAACATAAAGAGGAAAAAGAAAGTGGCATACACACAGGGAAAAAGGTAATCAATAGAAACTGTTTCTGAGGAAGCCTAGATATTGAACTTACCAGACAAGAACGTTAAGTCAGCTATTTTGAATATATCAAAGAAGAAAAACTAAAGTATGTGAATGATATCTCACTGTCTCACCAAACAGAGAATGTCAATAAAGGAATCTAGATTATAAAAAGGACCAAATAGAAATTCTGAAACTAAGATGTACATTAAATGAAAATTTTAAATGTCTAGATGGTTCAACAGGAGAGTTGAGCAGGCATAAGAAAGAATTCATGAATTTGAGAATTCTAAGGTCAATTGAGTTCAACTGAGATTATCCAGCCTGAGGAACAGAAAAAAGAAGAAGAAGAAGAAGAAAAATGACCAGAGCCTCAGAGACCCCCTAGGACATCATTAAGTACATCAACACATGCATAATGGGAATCCCAGAAGGAAAAGGTGGGTGCAGAAAGAGTAACTGAAGAAAAAATGGCCCCAAACTTCCCAAATTTGAGAAAAGACATTAATATACACATTCAAGAGTTTCAACAAAACTAAGAAAAATGAACACCTACACGTATCACAATCAAACTGTTGAAATCAAAACCAATGCTATATTTAAGGCACTAAAAGAAAAAGATAGTCAACAAAGAATTCTATATCCAGCAAAACTATCATTCAAAAGGAGGAAGTTAAGACATTCCTAGATAAACAATAAATGAGAACTGTCACTAGCAGAATGGCTCTAAGAAATACATTAAAAATTGAGACTCTTTGGGCACCTGGGTGGCTCGGTCAGTTGAGCATTGGGTGGCTCAGTTGGTTGAGCATCTGACTCTTGATTTTGGCTCAGGCCATGGTCCCACGGTTGTGGAATTGAGCCCCATGGCAGGTTCCATGCTGGGTGTGGAGCCTGCTTAGGATTCTCTCTTTTTTACTTTCCCTCTGCCCCTCTCTCCTGCTTGCACTCTCGAAAGAAAGAAAGAAAGAAAGAAAGAAAGAAAGAAAGAAAGAAAGAGAAAAAAGAAATTGAGAGTCTTTCAGGGTGAAATGAAGACTATACAGTAATTTGAATCCGCATGAAGAAATAGAGAGTATCTGTGAAGGTAACTACATGGGTAAACATAAAAGACAGTATAAACGTATTTTTTACACCTCTTTTTTTCCCCCTTATATAACTTAAAAGACAACTGAATAAAGCAATAATCATATATCTGTGTGGATGGGCATATAATGTATAAAGATGTAATTTATATGAAAATAATAACACAGAATAGGAAGACAGGAATGGAGTTATAGAGAAGTAAAGTTTTTATATACTATTGAAATTAAATTGGTATTAATTTGAATAAAATTGTTATGGTAAGATGTTAATTGTAACTACCAAACAACCACTAAAAAATGACTAAAATACATAGTAAAACATGAGAAAAAAGACCACAAGTGGTATGCTAGAAAACATTTATTCAACACAAAAGGAGGCAGTCATGGAGGAATAGAGGAACAAAAAAGACATAAGAAAAATAGAAAGTGGCATAGCTAAATTTTACCTTACTGGTAATTATATTAAATGAATTAAATACTTAAAATTCAGAGATTGGTAGAATGAATAAGAATTTTTTTTAATTTTTAATGTTTATTTATTTCTGAGAGACAGAGAGACAGAGCGTGACCAGGGGAGGGGCAGAGAGAAGGAGACACAGAATCCAAAGCAGGCTCCAGGCTCTGAACTGTCAGCACAGAGCCTGATGTGGGGCTGGAACTTGTAAACTGCCAGATCATGACCTGAGCCAAAGTCAGCACTTAATCAGTTGAGTCACCCAGGTGCCCCATGGATAAGAAATTTTTAAAAAATGACTCAACTATGGGGCGCCTGGGTGGTTCAGTCAGTTAAGGTCTGACTTCAGCTCAGGTCATGATCTCACGGCTCCTGAGTTTGAGCCCCACGTTGGGCTCTGTCTGACAGCTCAGGGCCTGGAGCCTGCTTCGGATTCTGTGTCTCCTTCTCTCTCTGCCCCTCCCCTGCTCATACTCTGTCCCTCAAAAATTAATAAACATTTAAAAAAAATTTTTTTAAATGACTCAACTATGTGCTGTCTATAAGAGACATCCTTTAGGGGCACCTGGGTGGCTCAGTCGGTCAAGCGTCCAACTTCAACTCAGGTCATGATCTCGCAGTCCGTGAGTTCAAGCCCCGTGTCAGGCTCTGTGCTGACAGCTCAGAGCCCGGAGCCTGTTTCGGATTCTGTGTCTCCCTCTCTCTCTGACCCTCCCCGTTCATGCTCTGTCTCTGTCTCAAAAATAAATAAACGTTAAAAAAAAAATTTAAAAAAAAAAGAGACATCCTTTAGATTCAAGGATACAAACCCATTGAAAGAAAGAGGGTAGAGAAAAATACACTATACAAATAGTAAACACACAAAAAAACTCGTGTTGACTATCCTACTATCACACAAAATAGTCATGAAGGACAGAGATAAAGAAGGACATGTAATAAATATAAAAGGGTCAAGGAATTAAGAATATATAATAATTATAAATAAGTATGTACCTAATAAAAGAGACCCAAAATACACGAAGCAACATCTGATAGAACTAAAGAATGAAATAGACATTCCAACAAATAATAGTTGAAGACTTTGATACTCCACTTTAAATAACGCATAAAAGAAGACAAAAAATTAACAAGGAAATAGAAGACTTGAACAACACTATAAACCAACTAGACCTAACAGATAGCTATAAAATAACAACAGAATACACTTTCTTCTCAGGTGCACATGGGACATTATTCAGGGTAAATAATACATTAGGTCATAAAACAACTTTCAATAAATTCAAAAGGATTGACATCAAAGTATGTCAATACTAACGTAATGAAATAAATTAGAAATCACAAAAACTTGGGAAACTCACAAATATGTGAAAATTAAACATCACACTTTTAAATAAGAAATGAGCTGAAGAAGAAATTACAAGAGAAATTAAGGGATACTTTGATATAAATGAAAATGAAGACATATCAAAATTTATGGGATATAACTAAAACCATGTGTAGAGGGAAACTTATAGTTGTAAATTCCTGTATTAAAAAAGAAGAAAGATCTCACATCAATAATTTAAACTTCCATTTTAAGTGACTAGAAAAAGAAAAGCAAACTAAATCTAAGGAAAAAGGAGATAATAAAAATGAAAACAGAAATTAATGAAATAAGGAATAGAAAACATCAGAGAAGACTTTTAAAGCCAAAAGTCATTTTACTGAAAAGATCAACTAAATTATAAAGCCTTTAGAAAGATTAACCCAAAAAGTGAGTATATTTAAATGATTAAATCAGAGATGAAAGAGGTGAGGCATTACTATTGACCTGACAATAATAAAAAGGATTATAAGGGAATACTCTAAACAACTGTGTGCTTAGATGAAATGCACACAAATTCCTAGAAAGATACAAGCTATTGAAATTGACTCAAGAAGAAATAGAAAATCTGACTAGTTTGATAATCAAGTAACCTACCACCAAAGAAAAGCTCAGGAGATGTCTTCACAGGTGAATTCTGCCAAATGTTTAAATAATTAATACCAATCCTTCAAAAACACTTCAAAAATAGATGAGAATTCTTCTCAATTCATTCTAAAAGTATGACCTTGACAGTAATATCATAATAAAACTACAGACTAATATCTCTTAGGAATATAAACACAAAAATACTCAACATACTAGCACATACAGCCAGCAATACATAAATCATATTATACACCAAAATAAGGTGGGATTTATCTCAGTGATGGAAGACTGATTCAACATATGAATATCAATCAATGCAATACACCATCTTTTTTTTTTTAATTTTTTTTTCAACGTTTTTATTTATTTTTGGGACAGAGAGAGACAGAGCATGAACGGGGGAGGGGCAGAGAGAGAGGGAGACACAGAATCGGAAACAGGCTCCAGGCTCCGAGCCATCAGCCCAGAGCCCGACGCGGGGCTGGAACTCACGGACCGCGAGATCGCGACCTGGCTGAAGTCGGACGCTTAACCGACTGCGCCACCCAGGCGCCCCTGCAATACACCATCTTAACAGAAAAAAGAACAAAAGCACACGATCATCTCAGTCGATCCAGAAAAGGCACTGACAAATTCCAACACCTTTTCGTGATAATAACACACAATCAACCAGGAATGGATGGAACTTTCTGAAATCTAATAAAGGGCATCTGTGAAAACCCACAGCAAACATCAGACTTAATGGTAAAAGACTGAAAGCTTCCCCCTAATGTCAGGAAAAAGACAAGGATGCCTGCTCTCACCACCCGTATTCTGTGTTGAACTGAAGGTTCTAGACAGTGCAATTAGGCAAGAAAAAGGTATAACAGGCATTTAGATAGAAAGGAAGGGATAAAACTAATTCTATTTACAGATGGCATGATCTCCCATACAGAAAATCCTAAATAATCTTGAAAAATTAGAATAAACAGGTTGAGCAAGGTTGTAGGATACACAAGTGATATACAAAAACCAACTGTGTTTCTATAAACCATCAGTGAACAATCTGAAAATAAAATTAGGTAAAAGATTACATTTACAATAGCATAAAAAAGACTAAAATACTTAGGAATGATTTTTTAAAAATGCAAGACTTATACACTGAAAACTACAAAACATTGCTGAAAGAAATTTGAAAATACCTAAATGAATGGAAAGACATATGCATTCATGGATTGGAAAAATTAATATTGATAAAATGGTCATACTCCTGAAATTACCTAAAAACTTAATGCAATCCCTATTAAAATTGCAGTTGGGTTTTCTGCAGACATAGACAAGCTGGTCCTAAAATTCATATGAAATTGGAAAGGACCCTAAATAGCCAGAACAATCTTAAAAAAGAAGAATAAAGTTAGTAGATTAACACTTTCTTGTTTCGAAAATTACATAGCTACAAAAATCAATACTATGTGGAATCAGCATAAGGTCAGACATATAGATCAATGAAAGAGAACACAGAATCCAGAAATAACCCCTTATATCTGAGGCCAGTTGATTTTTGACAAGGATTCCAAGACAATTCAATAGGACAAGAATAGGTTTTTTCAACAAATGGTGCAAGAAAGCATAGGCATAAATCTTCATAACCTTGAATTAGGTAATGGTTCATAGATACAACACCAAGAGCACCAAAACAAAAGAAAAATGAATAAATAGGACTTCATCAAAATAAAAAAACGTCAAAGGACAATATCAAGAAGGTGAAAAGCTGACACACGGAAGAGAAAATATTTGCAAGTAGCATTTTTTTAATGTTTATTTATTTTTGAGAGAGAGAGACAGAGAGTATGAGCAGGAGAGGGGCAGAGAATCCGAAGACACAGAATCTGAAGAAGGCTCCAGGCTCTGAGCTGTCAGCACAGAGCCCAACTCAGGGTTCGAACTCACAAATGGTGAGATCATGACCTGAGCCGAAGTTGGAAGTTTAACTGACTGAACCACCCAGGCTCCCCGCAAGTAGCATATTTAATAAGGGACCATATCCAGAATATATAAAGAACTCTTACAACTCAATAATAAAAAGACAAATAATCAACTTAAAAAAGGGCAAGGTATCTGAATAGACATTTCTCCAAAGAGACATCCAGATGTCCAATAACCACATGGAAAGATGCTGAGCATCATTAGTTATCAGGGAAATGCAAGTCAAAACCATAATGAGAGACCGCTTCACACACTCAAGAATTGCCACAAATGAAAAGCCAGTGTTGATGAGGACGTGAAAAGATCAGAAACTTCCTAAGCTGCTGTTGCAAATGCAAAATGGTGTGGCTACGTTAGAAAACAGTGTGGTAATTCCTCAAGTGATTAAACACAGAGTTAGAATATGACTCAGAAATCCCACTCCTATGTATCTATCCAAGAGGAATGAAAATGTATGCCCACAAAAACTTTTACACAAATGCTTACATCATCATTATTCATAATAGCCAAAAGGTGGAAACAAACCAAATGTCTATGGACTAATGAAAGGATACATAAAATGTGGTAATATTCATATAATGGAATGTGATGTGACCAGAAAGTACTGTTGTAAACTACAACATGGATGACTCTTAAAAACATTATGCTAAAGGAAAGAAGTCAGTCACAAAAGACTGTATGTTACATGATACCATTTATATAAAATGTGCAAAACAGGCGAATGTATAGAAATAGAAAGTAGATGAGTGGTTGCTTAGGGCTGGCAGGGATGAATGGGTAGAGGGAGGGTGTAGCTAAGGGGCATGGGCTTTCTTTCTGAGGTGATGGGTTATGCACATATCTGTGACTATACAACAACCCACTGAATTGTACGCTTTAAAAATGGGAGTCGTATGGCATATGAATAATGTCAATAAAACTGTTCCTTAAAAAAATAGGCTGGGGTGCCTGGGTGGCTCAGTTGTTTAAACGTCAGACTCTTGATTTCAGCTCAGATCATGATCTCACAGTTCCTGAGGTCAAGCCCCGCATTTGGCTCTGTGCTGACACCGCAGAGCCTGCTTGGGATTCTCTCTCTCTCTCCCTCTCTCTCTGCCCCTCTTCCACTATCTCTCTCAAAACAAACAAACAAACAAACAAACATTAAAAAAAAATAGGCTGATCTTGCCACAAATTATAAGTCTCCCATATTTGGAAAATGATAGGCCAAAGACATCGTGCCTACCCAACTGTCTGAAACCTGGAACCTAAATGTGGATGCAAACTGGCCATCTATGCTTTGGTTATTCTACCCCAAACAACCAGAATAAAGCCCTCCATCTATATCCCATCACACAGCTCTCTTACAGCCATTGTTCAGAGGTAATGACAAATACAAGAAAATACCCAGGGCAGGAATTGGTGGTGGGTGTGGGTGACATAGTCTAGCAAAACTTTTGAATTGTAGGAATAAAAAGATCTCACATGAATTCCAGATAGGGTACTTCCTAGAAAGATTTAAAACTCTGGTTTTTGGGCCATCTGGGTGGCTCAGTCGGTTAAGCACCTGACCTCGGCTCAGGTCATGATCCCCCGGTTTGTGGGTTCGAGCCCCACGTTGGGCTCTGTGCTCACAGCTCAGAGCCTGGAGCCTGCTTCGGATCCTGTCTCCCTCTCTGTACCCCTCCCCTGCTCGTGCTCTGTCTCCGTCTCTCTCTCTCTCTCTCAAAAGTAAAGAAACATTAAAAACAACAACAACAAAAAAAGAAAATGGAGACTGGAGAGTATTTTTGAAAACCATTAAGAGCAAACCCTAATGAAATACTGGTATAGTTAGGAATAGTTAAGATTAAAGAAAGCTGTGGGTTAAACGTAAAGCTAAGGGACATCACCAAGATGGTGGTGACAGGGGCTCTTCCCGAATTCACACTGCCTCACAGGAACAACTAACAGCTATTCAGGAATAAGACACCACTGAAAGAATCCTAAAAAACAGGTATGAGGCTGAAGCATCTCTCACCACAGAGACCAAGACAGGCTGCATTAGCTGGGTAAGAGAGGTGGCTGTGCATTGACCCCATTGCCCCTCCCCCAGGACAGGGCAGCAGCACGTGGAGACGTCTCCCCTGAGCCTCTAGTTTCTCCAGTGGGAAAAGTCAACCAGGGCTGCCCCCAGCCCCAGCATTGTGGGTTGCTTTGTGGGAGGCCCCACTGTGATCTTGCCCTACAGGGACTGCAGGGGAGTCTCGGGGTGGGGAGGGCGCTCAACCACTGGAAATCTGACTGTGACAGAAAAGTTGGGGGGAGAGGAATTGCAAGAACCAGCACTTGAATCTTGGCAGACTGAGTTCTCACCTGCAGTGCCCAAGTGCTTAATCCCAACCAGCGGCTTTGCTCATCTGCAGAACCAAGTCAGGGGTGCGCTCTGGCCGGGGAACTCAGTGAGGTACAGATCTGCCTGGTTTTGATCCTCAACACAAGGAGTTCTGCCGGCCCCTAGAGCCTGGTTTGTCCACACCCGGGCAAGGAACTGAATCATACCCCACCCACTGTGAAAGTGTATTCCAATCCCTTCTGACCAAAGCCTCCTGGAGGCTGTGTGGCCCATGAACCAAGAGGTGGGCAGGCAGAGCTGACGGCCCCCAAAGCAAAGCCAATACAGGTGTGCAGCATCTCCATACTACACACAGGCAGGGGGATTAATTCATTCCTGGCCTGGAGCCACGGGGGATCCTGTCTGGGAAAACAGAGTAACCTGGAGTGGCCCTGACCTTCCCACTCAGTCGATGGAGCTGAGACACAGCCCGGCACACTGTGGAGAGTGTCTTCAGGACTCATCAGACCAGAAGGGCTGGAGATAACTCCTGGGAGCCATGACAACCCCACGGTACTCAGTCTGAGGGGTGGCAGGCAGAGCTGACAGTTTGCAGAACAAAGCCAATTGGCCCCGTGTCATCTGGGAGTGTGTGGTGCAGGTTGGTTTGGGTTAAGACAATAAACAAACAGTGTTACTGGCTTTAGAGCTCCTTTCCCCACTGTGCCCAGACAGGGGACCTTATTTATAGACCTGCTCATTGCAGCCTTCAGGCTGTCCCACCAGGGTACCTGACCAGAGCATATGGGAGGCTGCATAGCCCATTCAACACCCCTCTGTACAGGGCACTTGAACAGAGAGCACAGCCGTGGCTTCCCCCATCTGCAGAGTGAAACTGGTAGCCTCACCTAACCAGGAATTCAGTGCACACTCTGGCTTGATTCAGATCTCCAAAGCTAGATGGGTTCTGGGTCCTATCTTACTGCCCTCCCAGGGCAGGAAAGCTAATTTTCATAGCCTCAACTCTACTGAATATACTACCCAGTGCTGAGCATTTGTAAGCTAGACCAGGAAATCTAACCAACTGCTAAGCCCATACTACGACCTCACTTGGGTAGTGAACCAAGCCAGTAATCCTATCCAACTGTTCTCAACTGGTGGCACACTCCCCTCTCCCTATTTTCAGAGCTCAAACATTGCCTTGTCCCCAAACAGACCAAATTAGTAGGTTCCACCTGCCCAAGAATATTACCAGTAGACCCACCCAGAATCCCCAACTGAGCTGACTGGTGAAGCTGACAGGTTTGCCAAAACAAAGCTATAAAGTCTGGAAGAGGAACCCTGTTAAATGTGCAGATACCAACATGAGGAATCAAGGATCATTTAAAAAATAAGGTAAACACAAGACCACCAAAGGAAACTAATAAAGCTCCGATAACTGATCCTAAAGAAATGGAGCTCCATGAACTGTCAGAAAAAGAATTCAGAATAATCCTCTTAAGGAAGTTTAGTGAACTCCAAGAAAACAGACAGCTAAATGAAATTAGGAAAACAATGCATGAACAAAATGAGAAGTTTGACAAAAAAAATTGCAACCATTAAAAACAAACCAGAAAAGGGGCACCTAGGTGGCTCAGTTGAATGTCTGACTTTGGCTCAGATCATGACCTCGCAGTTCGTGAGTTCAAGTCCCGCATCGGGCTCTGTGCTGACAGCTCGGAGCCTCGGGCCTGCTTTGGATTCTGTGTCCTCCCCTCTCTCTGCCCCTCCCCCACTCATGCTCTGTCTCTCCCTCAAAAATAAATAAACATTAACAAACAAACAAACAAACAAACAGAAAAACCCAACAGAAATCCTAGAATTGAAAAATACAATAACTGAACTGAAGAATTCAAGAGTTGCAAAAGTAGACTCGATCATGCAGACAAAAGAGTCAGTGATCTGGAGGACAGGACATTGGAAATTACTCACTTAGAGAAACAAAATGAAAAAAGAATGAAAAAGAGTGAAGAAAGCCTACAGGAATTATAGGACACCATGAAAAGAAACAATGTTCACATTATGAGAATTCCAGAGAGAGAAAAAAAAGAGAAAGGTATAGAAAGTATATTTAAAATGATAATGGCTGGAAACTTCCCAAATCTGGGAAGAGAAATGGATGTCCAGGTGCATGATGTCCAAAATGCCCCCATACACGGGGACACACTATAATTAAATTGTCAAATGTCAAAGACAAAGAATTTTAAGAGCAGCAAGAGACAAGGACAGACACATACAAAGGGACATCCAAAAGACCAGTAGCAGATTTCTCAACAGAAACTTTTTAGGCCAGGAGAGAATGAGATGACATGTTCAAAAGAGTAAAAGAAAAAAACTGTCAACCAAGCCTCTATCCTCAGTAAAGCCATCCTTTGCAAACAAAACAGGGATAAGTCTTTCCTGAACCAACAAAAGCTGACGGATTTCATTACCACCAGACCCATCTTACAAGAAATGCTAAAGGGAATTCTTTGAGTGGAAGTAAAAGCATGCTAATTAACATCATGAAAACATAAACATTGCTCAGCCATTCTCCCGAGATTATTTGACTCATGTATCATTTTGGTCTTGGCTCCCTAGACACGTTGCAGGTGAGTGAGAAAGCAACAAAGATCCCATCACTTGGGAAGATATTTATAAATACGACTTCTGGTTTCCAGCCTGACATGTAAAGAGCTGGGAAGTCATTGCTTCTGTACTCATAACAAGAAACAAACCTGAACAAACTGAAAAACAACAACTCTTAGATCCATCAGAATTGAGGTCACAGGGCAAACTGCCCTGAAAACGAGTCAGACAGATGGACCCAGATAATCACAGCATACCAGGAACAAATCAGAGGCAGAAACTCACAGCTGGAGACAATATCAGCAGGAACATTTTAAACTACAAATGACTGTTCGAGGTTTGATGTAGACAATCTTGAGAATTAAACATCTCTGAAGGGGGCACCTGGATGGCTCAGTCGGTCAAGTGTCTGACTCTTGAGCCAGCTTGGCTCAGGTCATGATCTTGCAGTTTGTGTGTTTGAGCCCCGCTTCCAGCTCTGGATTCTCTCTCCCCCTCTCTCTCTGCCCCTTTCCTGTTTGTGATCTCTTTCTCTCTCAAAAAATAAATAAATAAACATTAAAAAAAAGTCTCTAAGGGGGCCCAGTCTTCGAAGAGCTCCCACATTTTGCCCTACCGGTTCTTACAGTGAAGATCATACAGTGGTCTCCTAGTGCTTCTAACAGAAAGTGCGGAAATATAATCATTTTGAAATATGCTCAGAGCTCTCTGTTCTCTTTAATAAAGCCTGCCTTGAAAGGAAACTGTTTTACCTAACCCACTGGGGTTATACCAAAGCCAAACTGACCTGGAGATAGGAAAACACCCAACTGCAGCCACCTCTAGCCTTCCATGTGGGGGAAGGGAGATACCCAATTCAAGTTCACTAAAAGACACAGACCTAATCATAGGACTATAGAAGGCTTCTTCTCTCTACTCGCCTTACCACCACATCAGTAGAGTTCCTGTAAAAAAAAAAAAAATAGGGGATTACAACTAAGAAAAATTCAAATAACAAGTTGTGAGCTTCAGATCTGACTTGAGAAGTTTCTAGGGACACCACAAAACAACAAAAGATAAAAAACAAGGATATGAAAGAAGAGTTTAGCCTCTAAGCCCAAAGCTATCGCAGGGTCAAAACGGCCTAACTCCTAATCAGATAAACATAAAACTTCACACTAAAGATCTATCAACATCAGTTCCTTTTACCAGATGCATCACACCTGGTTTCAACAAAAAATTACAAGGCATGCTAAAGGGCAAAAAACATAATGTGATGAGCCAAATCCAGCCTGAGACCTAGATTCATATATGGAAGATATTTTAGAATTATAAGACTGGTGATTTAAAATAACTATGATCAGGGGTGCCTGGGTGGCTCAGTTGGTTGAGTGTCCAACTTCGGCTCAGGTGATGATCTCACTCGTGGGTTCGAGCCCTGTATTGGGCTCTGTGCTGACAGCTCAGAGCCTGGAGCCTGCTTGGATTCTGTGTCTCCCTCTCTCTCTGCCCATTCCCTGCTCATGCTCTGTTTGTCTCTCTCAAAATAAATATTAAAAAAAATTTTTAAATGATTAATATACTAAGGGCTTTAATGGAAAAAGTAGATGACATGAAAGAACAGATAGGTAATAGAGTGAAGGGAATGCCAATAAAGAAAAGGAAATGTTAGAAATAAAAAATACTGTATTTAAAACAAATTTTTTTTAATTTTTTTTAAAAAAGAAAAAATACTGTCACGTAAATGTAAAAATGTAGTTGATGAGGTCATCAGGAGACTGGATATGGCCAGTGAAACAATCAATGAGTAAAAACTTCCAAACCTGAAATATAAACAGAAAAAAAGAATGAAAAAGATGGAACATACTATGCTGAAACTGTAATGGGAATAACAGGTGTAGAGATAAGAAAGAAACAGAAGAAATATTTGAGGAAATAATGACTGAGAATTTTCCAAAGTTAATGATGGCCACTAAACCACAGATGCAGCAAGCTCAGAAAACACTAAGCATAATAAACACCAAAAACATCTATACCTAGGTATATCACACTCAAACTGCAGAAAATCAAAGATTAATTGAAAATCTTGAAGAAGAAAAGTTGTGCCTCTTTGCAGGTATTAACTATCTCAGACCGGGCACAGGAAAGAATGATTGAATAATGAACTTAGAAAATATATGATACATGAAATATGAAGCAGGTAATAAGGTGTCATAGGATCAAGTGCCCAACAGAAAGCAAGTGCATTAGGAGAACAGCGACTCAGCAAAATGTTGTATACAGCCATGGTCTAATAAATTAAGTGAAGTATGATATTTCCTTTGGCTGATGCACAGGATTTAGTTAAGGGTTGGCCAGAAATGTGGACATTCTAGTTTTGTGTGTGTGTGTGTGTGTGTGTGTGTGTGTGTGTGTGTTTATTCATTTTTGAAAGACAGACAGAGACAGAGACAGAGCACAAGCAGGGGTGGGGTGGAGAGGAAGAGGGACACAGAATCCGAAGCAGGATCCAGGCTCTGAGCTGTCAGCACCAGAGCCAGATGCGGGGCTCGAACTCACAAACCATGAGATCATGACCTGAGCTGAAGTTGGACACTCAACCAACTGAGCCACCCAGGTGCCCCAGAAATGTGGATATTCTAGAAGGGAGAGCTGCATGATGAATTTGCCAACCAATAAGTATGTGGTTTTTTTTTTTTCTGTTTTTTGCAAGATACTCATCAAAGTACAGAGGATCATAAAAATGCATTAGACATCGGCCCATTTTTAGTAACTTAAAATATATCGGGGGGTGCCGGGGTGGCTCAGTCAGTAGAGCATCTGACTTTGGCTCAGGTCATGTTCTCACAGTTCATGGGTTTGAGCCCCGCGTCGGGCTCTGTGCTGACAGCTCAGAGCCTGGAACCTGCTTCCGATTCTGTGTGTGTGTGTCTCTCTCTCTGTCCCTCCCCCCACTCACACTTTGTCTCTCTCTCTCTCTCAAAAATAAATGAACATTAAAAAAATAATCTATTGGGAGAGAAATGGGAGCCATCATATAAAAAGAGCACTCCATAGTTAGAGGTCTGGAATCACTTAAACTCCCTGAAATTCATCAGTTGTGTGGCTTGGGGAAATTATTTATTCTATTAGTGAACATTTATTTCTTTGTAAGTTAAAAGTAATTGCACATATCTCATGTGTGTTTTATGAGGATAACATGAAAATATATGTAAAATTTTGAAAAAAAGTAAAAGCCAACTGTATCACAAGAGATACACCTAAAACAGATACACCTAACACAGAACTCTTCAAAAAAAAAAAAAATAGGACATCACTATGGAAAACAGTTTGGCAGCCCCTCAAAAAGTTAAACATAGAATTACCATATGATCTAGCAACTCCACCTCTAGGTACATACTCAAAGAATTGAAAGCAGGGACTCAAGCACGTACTTATATGCCAATATTCATAGCAGCATCATTCATAACAGACAAAGGTGGAAACAATCCCAAGTGTCCACTAACAGAGAAATGGATAAACAAAACACAGATATATATATATATATATATATATATATATATATATATATATATAATGGAATATTATCCAGCAATAAAAATAAGTGAGATTTTGATATAGGCCACATCATGAATGACCTCTGAAAACATTATGCTAAGTGAAATAGGTACAAAAGGACAAATATTTTATGATTCTGCTTATATGAGATACCAAGAAAAGGCAAATTCAGAGAGACAGAAGTAGAATAGAGGTTACAAGGGGCTAGAGGGAGGGGAGAATGGGGTATAGACTTCATTAAGTAGTGGGTATAGACTTTCTGCTTGGGATGATGAAAAAGTTCTATAAACGGATAGTAGCATTATGAATGTACTTAATGCCAATGAATTGTATACCTATAAATGGCTAAAATGGTAAGTTTTATGTTATGTGTATTTTGTTATAATAAAAAAATAGAGAATGAGATTTCAGGCATACTGAAACCCAAAGAAAACGAGTATGACAGTACTAATTTGACACCAAGCAGAACTGAAAATGGATCAAACAGAATAAAAAGTGCCATTGATGAAGTGCATAAAACACAAAGAACATATAATAACTACTATTAAATGTATACTTTCCCTCTGTGCAAATTAGTTCATCTAACCCTCCAACAAAGACTGTAGAAAAGTAAGTCTTACCACCCTAGGTTACAAAGAGGGAAATGAAGCTCAGAAAATTTAAGCAACTTGCCATGGTCACATAGGTAGAAAACAGTAGAGTGGACTTTTTTTTTATTTTAAGATTTTATTTTTAAATAATCTCTACACCCAGTGTCAGGCTTGAACTTACAACCCTGAGATCAAGGGTTGCACGCTCCACCGACTGATACAGCCAGGTGCCCCTAGAGTGAACTTTTAATACATGAATAACACGGTATCAAAACACCCATAGGAAAATTTGCTTTAAAAAATGCACAGATCATTTTGCAAAACTAATCATTGTAAGACCATTTTAACACACCTATTTTGACCTGTTCATAAAACAGATCAAATACATAAGAAATCAATAAAATAGAAAAATAAATCATATGTTAAAAGTATATGTTATTTGGTGATAATATAATAAAGTTTAAAAGTAATAAGGGGTGTGTGGGTGGCTCAGTCGGTTAAGCATCCAACTCTTGGTTTCGGCTCAGGTCATGATTTCACAGTTCATGCGATTGAGCCCTGTGTTGGGCTCTGTGGTGACAGTGTGGAGCCTTCTTGGAATTCTCTCTCTCTCCTTCTCTCTCTGCTCTGACCCTGCTCTCTTTCTCTCTCTCACTCTCTCTCTCTCAAAATAAATCAATAAACATTTTTTTAAAAAGTAATAAGAAAATTTTGGTTAAAAGAACTCCCACCAAAGTCTCCCAAATAACAAATGGTTAAACAGAATATAACATCCTAATTATAATTATTTAGAAAAAAATAGGAAAACATGTAAGTCAATATTAAGATGCACCAAATTTCAGCTGCAACTTTCAACTGGCCTAAAGCTGCTTCTGTTTTGCTCATGGCCATATGGAAGGTCAAATAGCTGAATTCGATTTCATTTTTAGTCTTAAGAATGATCCATGACCATGTGACCAAAATTTCTAAGTAGCACGACATCAGTTTACAACAAGGCATGCCAGTCTAATTTATTGTTAATACTTAATGAAACATGGATGAAACTGCCCATATACTGTATAGGTTGAAATTCTATCAGTCAAAAACCAACAGGGCTTTCAGTTAAATAAATAGTGAAAAAGACTGACAATTGAAGCAGAGCGTACCCTGAAGATAACTTCAGGAAAAATATTAATTCTTGTTTAGCCAACTTATTTTATAAAATCTTCAGTAATAAAAGGCAGAATGATGGAGATTAGATCATAAACCTATTTTTTGTAGAATTGTTTGCTGTACTAGTATTTAGAATATTAAACTCCTAGAGACAAGAAGTAGAACATATATATATTGCATTCTGTTTAGGTCATAAGTCAAGAGAAAACCCCATCTGGCAATTCTTCACGTCTTGTCAGTGAATGTCCGCTTTGCCACCTCAGAATTTCACAAGGAGGAAAGACACCCAGATCATGTAAAATATCATCCATACTAAACCACATTTGAACCAGACCTATTAAAGAATATAAAAAATGAAGACGAGAGTGTTAGACCAGAACAGAGCAACCCTCTAACTCTCTGTCTCTTTCCAGGCCTCATTTGAAAGTGAGTGTCCATTTTGTCTTGAAAATGCATATTACATTGACTCAGGAGCAAATCAGTGGCTGACAAGGCTGAGAAGTAATTGTGTTTCCACTCTAGTGCCAACATTAAAATTTGTCAACACCAAAATATATAATAATAAATTGGAAATAAATGAAAATCTTAAAATGCACAATTCAGGGAATTCTTATTTCCCCCAATTTATTGCTTGTACACTCCTTCCCCATTCCCCTCCCCCACCCCCAAGACACAAGTCCCTTGCTGTGGCTATCAGGAGACCCTGGCCATCTCTTTTCTCTTTTTCTCCTCTATCTTTTCTCCAATGTGGCAACTGGGCAGGAAATTACTGGTTTGTCAGAAATGTCCTGGGGCAGTGCTTGCTACTGGGGAAAATGCTGTGTCTTCATCTCCTTTTCTTCTGGATCACTGGAGTAGGATGATGAGACATTTGTTCTGGTCCTACCCATTCTGGATGATCCAGGAGGCCTGACTGTGCAACGCAGACCCAATGTAGCCTACTGCCATTCAACTCTGCAGTGCCAAAGTAAAGTCCCAGCCGAAACTAGACTTGACTTTTCTCTGTGTCACTTTGCTATTGTTGCCCGTTCTTATATTTCCCTTGGAGTCCCTTCAGAAAAGAGGACCGGGTGGGCCAAGACCGGATTTGGAGATTTCTGGGTTTCCTGGCCAAATAACATATTAAAACAATCAGAAAAACCAACGCCTTGGTTTTTTTTTCTCAATTTCTAAAAATAACCAGAAAATCCTCTAAAATTATAAGAGGAGTCTCTATACAACTGCATGCTTACACGTTCAATAAACCTGTTGAGAGTGAAAAAATTTCTGGAAAAAAAGGTGATCCAAATTGATGAAGTTTTGAAAAGAATAAATATCATGTAAAGAATTTAGAACGTCATCACATAATCCTTCCAATTGGCTCTGACATTTCTACTGGTGCATTTCTTCCAACTGATAAAGAAAAAAACTCTGTAGTATAGAAGTATTCTCTTGGGGCAGCTGGGTGGCTCAGCTAAGGTTAAGCATCTGACTCTTGATTTCAGCTCAGCTCATGATCTAATGGTCCAGAGATTGAGCCCTGTGTTGGGCTCCATACTGAGCATGGCCTGCCTATGATTCATTCATTCGTACTCTCTCTCTCTCTCTTTCTCTCTTTCTCTCTTTCTCTCCCCATCCCCGTCTCCTGCCCCTGTCCTTATAAGTAGTAAAGACCCAACTCTGAAGCTCTAGAGAGTCAAAAATCCCTCAGCAAGCAGAAGTTTTGATTAACCAGTCACTCTTCTGAGGGAGAAGTCACACTTCTAAGGAAGTTTTAGTCTCAGAATGAGAATCTATATTCAGAATGTCATATTTAGTGCAGTTCTAAGACATAAGACACTCAAACCTTTGTAGAATGCTCATGTAAATAAGAAAGTAATGCACCCAAGAAAGGAATCATCTCCTCTCCGATAGAAGAACAAGGAAAATTTAGGGCACACTAAAATGGAATGCAAACAGAAGAAGTCCCCAGAAAATGAAAGCCTGATGTTCAAATGCCAGATATCTAATCTCTAGCAAAGGAATCCAGCCATTGCAGAATGCTTAAAGCAATGGAAGCTACAGTGTGGGGGCTGCCTTGGGACCTGGGGCACCAGGAGTCCTGCCGAAATAACAGCGGCCAGATTCTCAGGTCATCTATCAGAGCAAAGAGCCACCAGGCCCAAGACCATGAATCAAATGATCCAGGAACATAAAAGTGAAAAGTCATGAAATGTCTCACTCCAGGCTGCTATGGGGTCTGGCCTATGGGATACCACCATCCTA
Organism: Lynx rufus; assembly: GCF_022079265.1. Classification (NCBI taxonomy): domain Eukaryota; kingdom Metazoa; phylum Chordata; class Mammalia; order Carnivora; family Felidae; genus Lynx; species Lynx rufus. The sequence continues at coordinate 125,923,941 of NW_025814878.1, forward strand.
AGGTTGAAGGGCAAGAGCTGGCCTTGAACGACTGTGATTTATTTCTAGTTTGGCACACTAAGCTAGATTAACAAAGCTAATTATTTTAAGCAGTGAAACACTACAACACATGCCTTAAGTTAAAGTACCAATTAATGGTGTTAGATCAGTCATTCTTCAAATGTTTATTAAGGACTTTCTAGGTATTTATTCATCTAGAGACAAATAAGAATTAGTTGCTGTCCACAAATGTAAGAGGCCGGAAAAAAAATGAACAGACAATGCTAATTTGCTATACTGAGTGCTATGATAGGAGTAAGCATAGGGCTCTGTGATCCAGCCATAGGGGTCAGAATAAGTTCTGAAGGAAAAACACAAGTTACCTTGTGGAGAAGCAGAAGGAAACATTCAGAGCAATAAAGATAGCACATACCAAACACCGAAGGATCCACGGGAACAAGTACACCAGCCTCATTTGTGCATACGCATGGCAAACAGTAACAGTAAGTAGCATAGTTTTTCTGAAGCATAAAATACTTGGCAGTGTGGCAACAGATAAGATTAGATGAATATACAGGGTAGACAAGCTGGGTCACAAGAGGTCACATATTCTACATATAGAAGTTTGGACATCCCCACTCACACTGTTACTTAATACTTAATACTAATAATAAACACAAAAAGTGATCTCTATTTGTCACCATAATAGAAAGCCTCATATCAGACTAGCCTTCCCACTGTAAACAATTATAAAACTGGACAAACTGTAGGAAGCAAATGTTTTCTGGTATTGGCATAGTACAAGACTGTGGGCCATGAAAGAAGGAAAACTCATGGGGTGTGTCTTTTGATTGCTCTGGCTGTTTTCCAGGGACAATTTCCTGATCATGGTGCAGGGAGCTGGAGCCCAAACAGTGCATGGCAGTTCCTTTAAGCTGAGGAGGCAGAGACCAGCACTAAGAGCTGTTACACTTGGCGGGATCTATAGGGGAAGAGCACAAGAGAAGACAGAGATGCTTAGGGATTGGGGGAGGTATGTGAGCAAAAATCTGTGTGAAAGTTCCCTTCAGGCCAAATGCTGGGCTGCACATATATAGGGTTATAATACACAGGACTCAGCAGAGAATAGCTGTTACATGGTTGAACAATACAACTTACCAAAATTGACTCAAGGAAAACTAGAAACTTTAAATAGTCCTATACCGATAAAAGAAGTTTAATCATCACCATCATCATCATCCCATAAAGACAACTGGAGGCCTAGATATTTCACTGGTGGATTCTAGCAAACTATTAAAGGAGAAATAATAGTAATCTCCAATTCTTCCAGAAAATACAAAAGGAGGAAAGTTTACTAATATGTACAAAGATAATACAAATAGGGGAACCTGGGTGGCTCAGTCAGTTAAGTGACTGGCTCTTGACTTTGGCTCGGGTCATGATCTCATGGTTTGTGGGTTTGAGACCCACGTCAGGCTCTGTGCTGGCAGCGCAGAGCCTGCTTGGGATTCTCTCTCTCTCTCTCTCTCTCTCTCTCTCTCTTTCCCTCTCTCTATGCCCCTCCCCTGCCTGTGCCCTCTGTTTCTCTCTCTCAAAATAAATAAATAAACTTAAAAAAATAATACAAAAGGATTGCAGAACACAATATCTGTCATAAAAAGATGCAAAAATTCTTTTAAAAAATTAACAATTGGTGCACCTGGGTGGCTCAGTTGATTAAGCATCTGACTCTTGATTTTGGCTTAGGTCCTATTCTCATGGTTTATGAATTCAAGCCCCACATCAGGCTCTGTGCTGACAGTGCAGAGCCTGCTTGGGATTTTCTCTCTCCCTCTCTCTTTGCCCCTCCCCTGCTCACAAGTTCTCTCTATGTCTCTCAAAAATAAATCAACAAACTTAAAACAATTAAACAATTAAAATCCAGAGATATACAAAAAGGGTAATGCATCATGATGAAGTGAGGGTTTTTCCAGGGATTTTACATCCAAAAAATCAGTCCAAAAATTCAACACACTGTAAAATAAAGAGGAAAAAAATCATATGATCTCAAGATATGCAGAAAAGTCATTTATAAAAGTCAGCATCCCTTAATTATTAAAACAACACACACAAACTCTAAGCACACAAGGAACTGAAGAAACGTCCTCATTTTTATAAAGGGCATTGGTGAGAAACCCATAGCAAGCAGCATATTCAATGGTGAAATATTGAATACATTTCTCCAAAGATCAGTTACTGAGCAAGGATGCCCAATATCACCACTTCTTTTCTATTCTGTATAGGAGATCCTAGCCAGTGGAACATGGCAAAAAACAAAACTAAAAATAAAAAAATAAAGAGGAAGAGGAAGCATACAGATTGGACAGGAAGAAGTAAAACTATCTGTATTTGCAGATGATAAAAGTTTTTAAATCCTAACAAATATGAAAACAATACTAGAATTAATAAGTAAATTTAGCAAGGTCATAGGATATAAGGTCAGTATATAAACATGAATTATCTTTCTATACACTAGCAACAAATAATTAGAAACTGAATTTTTAAACAATACTGTTTAAAATAGCATCAAAAATGATAAAAATAGTTAGGAATAAATTCAACAAAAAGATATGTAAGACCTCTGAAATACAAAAAACACTACTAAGAGAAATAAAAGACTTATGTAAACGAGAAGGTTTAAATAAAAGAAATATACCATGCTCATAGGATATTGAGATGTCAATCCTTCCCAAATATCCATAGAGTCAACACAATACAAAGCAAAATTCCACTGGGTTTTGTGTGTGTGTGTGTGAAATTTATGGGCTATTTCTAAAATATACGCAGAAATGAAAGAATGAAGAGTTAAAGTAATTTTGAAAAAGTTGGACAATTTATGCTATCTGATCTCAAGACTTACCATAAAGCTACAGTAGTTAAGGCAGTGTGGTATTGCTAAAAGGACAGACATGTAGATCAGTGGAATAAAATACAAAATCCAGAAATATATCCACATACATATGGTCAATTTTGACAAAGTCACAGAGGTAGTTCCATGGGGGAACAGAACATTTTCAACAAATGTTATTTAAACAATTACATATCCACACAAGAAAAAATGAACCTTGAATCTTATTTCCCTGTTCTCAAAAATTAATTTAAGATGGTTCTTTGACCGAGGTGTACAGGCTAAAAATAAAAATTTTCTAGAAGAAACATGGTATAGAACTTTTGCTCTGTTAGGCAACATTTTATCACAGATTTTCTTTAAAAAAATTAACAAAGAAAAATCACCACAAAAGAAAATTTTGGTAAATTGAACTTCAAAACTAAAAATTCTAATTATATTTTTATTTATTTTTTTGAACCTCATTTTTTGACACTTATCCCAGCCCCCTTGAATGCAACTCATTCAAAACTAAAAATTTTTGAAAGAAACTATTCTTTTAGGGGCTCATGGAAATGTTTATTATCTTGATAATGATAACGGTTTCAATGGTGTATATATGTCAAAACTCATCAAACTGTACAGTTTAAACATATGTAGTTTATTTAATGCCAATTATACTTCAACCCCCAACTTATACCACTCAAAAATGAACTCAAAATGAATTGAAGACTTAAATTTAAGACCTGAAACTGTATAACTGTACAATATTTGCAAATCATATATCTGATAGGGGGTTAATATCCCAAACATAAAAAAAAAAATTCATACAAGTGAGTAGCAAAAAAGAAAAAAAAAACTAACAACTCTTTTTAAAAATGGACAGAGGAACTGAATAGAGTTTCACAAAGACACAAATGACCATCAGGCACATGAAAAGGTGTTCAACATCACTGATCATCAGGAAAATGCAAATCAAAACCACAATGAGATGATCACTTCTCACCTGCTAGAATTACTAGCATATATAAAAACAAAACAAAAACAAAACAAAACAAAACAAAAAACAAGAGACAACAAGTGATGGCAAAGAGGTAGACAAAATAGAACCTTTGTGCACTGTTGGTGGGAATGCAGATTGGTGCAGCCATTATGGAAAACTGTGTGGAGGTTCCTCAAAAAATTAAAAATAAAACTACTATATGATCCAACAGTCCCACTCCTGGGTGTATATGTGTGTATATATATATATATATATATATATATATATATATGCAAAGGAAGTAAAAATAGGGTTTCATAGAGATATCTGCACCCCCATGTTTATTGTAACATTACTCACAATAGCCAAGATATGGAAACAACCTAAGTACCAATCAACAGATGTTAAGTACCTTAACAGAAGATATAGTCTATATGTATATATACAATGAAATATTATTCAGCCATGAGAAGGAAGGAAATCCTGCAGTTTGCAACAATTTGGATGGACCTTGAGGGCATTATGCTAAGTGAAATATGTCAGACAGAAAGAGACAGATACTGTAAGGTATCACTTATACATTGAATCTAAAAAAGACAAAGTTGGAGAAAAAGTAGAGTGGCAGTTATCAAGGGTGGGGATGGCGTAAATGGGGAGATGTTGGTCAAAGGGTACAAGCTTTCAGTTATAAGATTAACAAGTTTAGAGATCTAATATACAGTGTAGTTATTAGAGCTAATAATACTCTATCATATACCTGAAAGTTGCTAAGACAGTAGATCTTAAATGTTCTCATTGCCCCCCAAAATGGTTACTATGTGACAGGATGGAGGTGATACTACAATGATAATCATTTTACAATTTATAAATGTATTAAATCAACACTTTGTACACCTTGAACTTACATAAGATCATGTGATAATTATATCTCAAAGCTGGAAAAACAACCTCTTGAGCTGCTGATTTAAGTTCATTCAATTTATGAAATAAATAATTCACCAATTGGGTTAGCTCAGTCAGTTAAGCGTCTGACTTTGACTCAGGTCATGATCTTGTGGTTACTGGGTTCAAGCCCTGCATCGAGCTCTATGCTGACAGCTCAGAGCCTGAAGCCTGCTTCAGATTCTGTGTCTCCCTCTCTCTGTGTCCCTCCACTGCTCACGCTCTATCTAAATAAATAAATAAATAAATAAATAAATAAATAAACAAACAAACATTAAGTTCATTCAATTTATGGAAAATGCCCACCATATAATCCAATCAGCAGAGTGCATCCTATTTGTTTAAAAAAAAAAAAAGACTGTCAAATGAGACTCGTTTTGTTTTTAAAAGTCTGACTTTGCTTTCCATTTCAAATAAAACTGTTAATGCAAAAATAAATTAAATTAAAATTAAAGTACATTGTTGAGAACATACAAAGGCAAGTCACAAGCCAAGAGAAAATAATGTAATAAATGAATCTGACAAAGGACTTCTATCGAGGATATATAAAGATCTCTTATTACTAATGAGATAAACCCCACCAAAAAACAAAAAGATCTAAAACTACAGAAACAGATACTTCCCAAAAGAGATGTACAAAAATAACCAAAAATGACCAGAAATAACCAGATGGCCAAAAATAACAAGAAAAGATATCAACACATTTAGGAATCTGAGAAATGCAACTGAAAACTACAAAGAGATACCACTACTCACCTCCTAAAAAGGCTAAGAGTTAAAAAAAAAAATCTACCAAAACCAAGTGTTGGCAAAGATGTGGAACAATTGAAACCCTCATACACTGCTGCTGGGAATATAAAATGATACAATCGTTTCGGAGTTAAACGTACACTTAACTTGCAACCAGGGTTTTACAAGAGGATAATGACATTGTAGACAAAAAACTTGTCTATATTTATAGCAGCTTTATTCATATTAGACACAAAACAAACAATTCCAATGTCTGTCACTGAGTGAGTGGATAAACACTGTGGTATGTTTATCTAATGAAATGCCACTCCACAAAAAAAAGGGATAGAACAATGCACAAATGGTCTCAAAAACATCAGGCTGAGTGAAAGAAGCCAGAAATAGAAGATCCCATTTATGTATGTATGATTCTACTTTGTGATGGTGTAGTGATAGGAATCAGATCTAGTGATAAAATTAGATTACTGGTTGCCTTTGGGTGGGTGGAGGGAAGATCTGCTACAAAAAGGGGCACAAGGCAACTTTCTGGATTAACAGAAATGCTCTGTACCTCGATTAGGGTGGTATTACATGGATTTATATATTTGTCAATACTCATTGAACTGTTAAGTGTACACGTTTTATTGCATGTAAAGTGAACCTCAATAGCTTATTTAAAAAACACATACACACACACAAAGTGGGGCACCTGGGTGGCTCAGTGGGTTAAGTGTCTGACTTCAGTTCAGGTCATGATCTCACAGCTCGTGAGTTCAAGCCCCACATCGGGCTCTGTGCTGACAAGCCAGCTTCAGAATCCTTTGTCTCTCTCTTTCTCTACCCCTCCACTGTGCTCTCTCTCTCTCTCTCAAAAATAAATAAACATAAAAAAACACACAAAAAGCAGTCATTCAATTACAGTTCATCTAGTAGGAAAGACATTTACATAATTTTGATGTGTTTGTGATAACTGCACTGCAAGCCTTGTTAAGAGAACAAGCATGAGGAAGTAAACGCATGTCCTAAAAGAGCCAAATCCACAGATCGTTATCCAGGAACTTCAAGAACACTTGGAGTTTCTTCAAGCCATTCAGATGAACCGTCAAGATGGGAAACATTGGAAGACAAAGTTAGGTTTCTGTTAGCTTGATCATCAGAAAAACAAGTACTTATACGAGGCATTATGACAAAGACCACAGAAGTCGCCGCAGGATATCACTGTGGGAGGTAGGTTATAATCCTGGCTCTAACATGTAACCTGCAGAGCCTTGTGCAAGCCACGTGATCCTCCTAAGCCTTAGCTGCACCTACCTTGTGAATTTATGAGAATTAAATTATATGAGAATACCCACGTAAAGCTTTTAGAACAGTGGTTATTACCAAATAGCATGCAATATAAATACAAAATGCTATTTTCAGTATCATGGGGCATTTGGAGGAGTTCTATCTGGAAAGATAGATTCTCCCAATGGTCTGCCTTTCCTGGGGGATTCCAAACCCAGAGAGAAATACATATGAATTACCAGTCACACCAAGACTATATATTCCTATTCACATCATCTATGGTTTTAGGAATATGTGTAGTTGGTTGTTTTTTTTTTTTTTGTTTGTTTGTTTTTAAATAAAAGGAGTAGATCTCTAAAAGCAAATGTAAAGGGTGGGGGTAGCTGCTGGTGGATAGCACTCCAATGTATTAATCAGAGGAAAGGGGGCCAAAAAGGTGCAGTGAGAAAACACTAAAAGAAGAGGTTTAGGACACAACAGTCAGTATAAAAGGGATAGAGACTAATCAGAAAGAATTCAGGAAAAAAAGCAGCCTATTGAGGGGACTTGAAGGAACATTATCAATATTATTCACTTAAATCAAATGTGTTTAACCTAGAGATAAGGCAGGCTGATGTTTTCACCCAAAAGAAAAACTGGACCTATTTTTGTATGCGTGCCCCCCACCAGACACAGAACTATTTCCAGTGAGGAGAGAGAAATGTCAGCTTAGTAAAGGAAAGAACTATCTAATAGTCAGAGCTGGCCAGTACTGGGACAGAGCTTCAGGAACGAACGAACCCCAGAGGCCTCCAGGTTCTTGAGGGCTGAAGGCACTGTCGATGGGAGGTCTTGGGGACTGCTGGCTTGTTTCTCCCTCTAGCACCGATACTACTTACTCTCTTAAATGTAATATGCCCTCCACAGGCAACTTTTAATTTAATTATCCATGAGCAGGCTATGCCTGATATTTAATGAAATCTTTACAAAATCTGCTGCAGTACAGCCAGGATAGTGTTCGGATTTGGATTCACTTCCTCTGTTGACTTTCTCCTTCTCTGTGGATTCACACTGGGTATAACCATCAGTTTAGCAGGACATAGAAGGGAAAACACCTGAAAAGAAACCCAGCTCATCCCTCGGAGACGGCAGCTCTTTTAATTTGTTTGTTTCCATTTCTGTTTCTTAGGGAATGAGACCGGGAGAGAGGGAGAGAAATCGCTGCCAGGCCAGACAGTGAAGGTCCAGTGTGGTGTGGGAGCAGAGTGAGAATGAGCTGGGCAGACGGAAAAGAATAGGAAACCAGAATGAAATTCCTGAGCTTGGAGGCATAAACAGGTACAAAAAGTGTTTTATTTTTGTGTTAATGTTTATTTGTTTTTGAGAGACAGAGACAGAGACAGAGTGAGAGTGGGGAAGGGGCAGAGAGAGAGGGAGACACAGACTCCGAAGCAGGCTCCAGGCTCTGAGCTGTCAGTACAGAGTCCAACGCGGGGCTCGAACCCACGAACCGTGAGATCATGACCTGAGCTGAAGTCGGCCAGGTGCCCCACAAAAAGTGTTTGAAAGTGTTACATTAATTTGGATGAAACATAGTGTTGTTCTGATGCATTAAAGCAGTTGCAAAGCGATGTACCTGTATTTCAAATGAGTTACAATTAAGAGCTACAACAAAAGCATATCTGTAAGCCTGACATTACATTGGCTCAAAGTGTGAAACAGAGGTCCTTATAAAATACTCGGAGAAAGCCGCCTCTGGTGTTGAAATTTCCCGTATTTGGTTTCAGTCCAAAAGCGACTTTTCCCCCTCTGTGTGATTTAATAATAAGGCATTCAGTCATCCAGGAAAAAGCACCCTATGCCTGCACGGTGATGCCCAGCCCCCCCCCCCCCCCCCGCCCCCAGATTCTTCACATTTCACTGTCACTGCCCTGCCTGTTCCTATTAATCCCCAGAGGTGTGCCCCCCCCTAAAGATTCCTGAATGCAGAATACCTCAAGGAGGGCCCTTAGGCTGACTGTGACCTTGTGTGCTGTGAAAGTAGAAACTCGCTCACCACCCTAAATAAACAGAAGGCAGGTTTATTTATGGAGAGAGGAGCGGGGAGTGGGAGAGAGAAAGAGAGTGCTACGGAATCTAAAAGAGCAGAAGCAGAGTGGCTCACTCCTGAGCTCTCGCTTTAGTAGGAAACCCATATGGACCCCTCGAGGCTCTTTTGGGGACACTAAGGGAAGCAATGTAGGACGCTGTGGCAGCTTGAGTGTGTGGTTTTATCACACTCTGCTTCCAGGAAAGAATGCTAGGGCTATCTGAGCCCAGAGTTTCTCAGATGGGAACTAAGAGCAAGCTCAAGCTAAACAAATTTGGGCCCAATTTCTCTAATTTCAGAGTTAAGATCAAAGAGTCCTTTGTGATCTAAGGACTAAGGCAAGTCTGTTTGTCTCCAAATAGACCCCGTGTTCTCAATTACTATGTACCGTGGTTTCCGTGCAGTGTGATCCTAGGATTCTCTCTTCCCCTCTCTTTTACATAGGGTATAACAGGGGTGAAGAGACAAGATCTAGGTCATTCAGGTTTGGGATCAAATGCTGCCCCTACAGAAAGGCCTTTTCTGAACACCCAACCTAAGCTACACACTGCCCCCCATCAATCTCTATCATCTGAGCCTGTTTTAATATTGTTCTCATAGCACTTACCACACTCTGAAGTTATCCTGTATCTCTGTTCACCTACCTGTTGCCCCTGCCATGAGACTGGGATCTCCTGGAGGGCAGGGGGCTGGGTATTGAACACTGCTCTGTCCCGATACTAGAACAGTGCCTGGCCTAGAGGTGCTCAAGAGACACGGGATGAACGAATAAATGAAGGATGAAATGAGCAAATGGATGCCGGAAAAAAGTGGGTCAGGAAATTTTGATTTATGGGATGTATAACACAGAATAACAAGGAAGAGGGAAGAAAAGTTAAAATGAGATTAGTTTGTGTTGCAACCTCCTGGCCACTCTTGAGCTACCCATGCCAGCCCTACCCTTGTTTAAACTCAAAAAAGTGTTCTGCAAGATGGAATGTTCTGTGTATATCTGTTATGTCCATCTGGTCCAATGTGTCATTCAAAGACATTGTTTCCTTATTCATTTTCTGTGTAGATGATGAAGTCCATCAACGAAGTGGAGTGTTAAAGTCTTCTACTGTGATTGTATTACCATCAATTGATATCTACTGGCAGTGTGTTCAAAGGCACAGGGAGAAAGTTCCCTTGAAACATTATTGATGATCTTTGATTTGGAAGAGTTGAAAACGTCTAAAGCCATATTTGTGACGTGACTATAATCCAGCCCAGAAACTCTCAACCAGGGGGGACATATCAGAATCTATGGGACAAAGGACAAAGTGAAGTGTGTGGAATTTGACTTGCTTTGTTTGCGTTTGGATTTTTAACACTTACTATCAGGGGGCCTAGGTTCAACAAGGTTGGAAAAGTGATCTAAATAATGTCATCAGACAAAGATTTACAGGAAATCTTAATCACAAGAGAGAGTCAAGGATGAATCTAAACTTTGGAGTCTTCACATCCAGGAGGACAGTGGTTTCTATCAACCATTACAGGGAATTTGGGACAAGTTAATTTGGCAGATAAGCACGATTTTGAGTTTGCTGAGCTAGATGGAAGCAAGGCAGCTTCCAATGACTTGCAGTGGCCTGTGAGTAAGCCAGTAGAAAGGTCAGAATTAGAGACACAAAGGAGAGCCTTACACAAAATCTGGATTATACCCTGTAGTATAATCGAGAATATACATCTGATCCTTGTCCCCCTTTCCTGGCACAGAGGTTCAGAAACCCTTGGTATTTCCAGAGTGCTGTGGTGTCACCGATAACGGTAATGAGACGACTCAAGGTGCCCTCCCCCATCCCACTCCACCCCATAACTTCAGGGTGCGGACTGGTCCCCAGAAAGACCAACCATATATCTGGAGAGTTGGAATTTGGACCAGCCCTACCTCCAGGAGATTGAGCTCAATCATGCAGCCCATGATTTAATCAATCATGCCTACATAATGAAGCCCCAGTAAAAACTCTGGACACAGGCTCAGTGGACCTTCCTGATTGGTGTACACATTGATGTGTGGTACACCTAGATGCCACAAGGATTGGTAGGGATGCTCTGGACCCTCCCAGACCTTGCACTGAGCATGTCTTCCAATTGGCTGGCCATGATTTGTATCCATTATGCTAAAACTATAGTGATATGTATAGTGCTTTCCTGAGTTCTAGGAGTTACTCCAGTGGGTTATTGAACCTGGGGGACTCATGGGAACCCTTAAGTCATGGGGCTTTCACCTGGTGTCTGAAGTGAGGGAAGTCTTCTAAGACTGAGCCCTTAAACCTGTGTAGTGTGATGGGGCGCCTGGGTGGTTCAGTCAGTTAAGCATCCAACTTCGCCTCAGGTCATGATCTCGCAGTTTGTGAGTTCCGGTCCCATGTCAGGCCCTGTGCTGATAGCTCAGAGTCTGGAGCCTGCTTTGGATTCTCTGTCTCATTCTCTGTCCCTGCCCTGCTCACGCTCTTTCTCTATCTCTCAAAAATGAATAAAAAGACATTAAAAAAAAAAGAGAGAGAGAGAAAACTGTGGAGTATGATGCTAATCAGGTAGCTGGTGTGGGAATTATGTGATAGGACACCCAGTTGGGGTGGAAACAGAGCATTTACATGCATAAATGCCTGCACTATGCATGCATGCATTATAGGACAGTCGCTAAGGAAGGTAAACAGGGATTTTTAGAGGCCTGGCTCCAAATGGAAACATTTTGAATGAATTTTATATTCTGTTTGCCACTATTATTAGTTACTAACTGAAAATAATTAAAAAATTCTAAATGTTATGATGGATGATGACTTCATGAAAGAAATACAGAGTAGAATGATCACCCTCATTTGGGATACTCTTTTAAGGACATCCACTTAGTCAGATAGGAAAATACTTAATCTTTAAACTTTAATATGTAAAATTAGACTCTGCAGAAAGGTGGGAAAATTTATCTTTGCTTAATTCTTGGCTTCTTTATTTTCTAAAAAATTCTAAGATGCCATTGAATTTTTTTAAGTGTACTTATTTATTTTGAGAAAGAGGAGAGAGAGAGAGAGAGAGAGAGAGAGAGAGAGAGAGAGAGAGAGAGTATGTGTGTGCATGAGCAGGGGAGGGGCAGAGAGAGAAGGAGAGAGAGAATCCCAAGCAGACTCCGTGTTTTCAGCGCGGAGCCCAATGCGGGGCTCAAACTCATGAACCGGGAGATCACGACCTGAGCCAAGATCAAGAGTCAGACACTTAACCGACTGAGCCACCCAGGCACCACAATGCTACTGATTTTTAAGATGATGAGTTAATGACAGACTTTGGGGGTGGTGGGGAAGGAATGTAACACTACCACATTAAATACAGATATGCACTGTAAGAAATGATCTGTCCACTGCAGAAATGGTAACATGTAATAATAATAAAGTGCACCTTAGATTTGAGTAAATACTATATAGTAATTAAGAGTGCTTTTGCTCCTCTTTAACAGATGATTTGCCCTAAATGTGTTCAATGTAATCACTTTTTTCCTTAATCACTTTTCTGTTCTCAAATATTATTGCCCCAAAGCATAACTGTTCATAGTACATTCTGCAAAGAAAAAAATATTTGACTTTCCACATTAACTGAATTTTGGAAAACAATTCTTCACTAATCACACAATACACTCTACACTGACCGAAATCAGTTTTGTCTCATATATACATATAAACTGTAGGCCTTCTGTGGAGAGGACCAGGTATTATTCTCCCATTAGGATCTGTTTTTCTATATGGAGAAGATGATTCAGAAGTCAACCCTAGGGCTTCTGGATCGCTGTGTTGTTTCCCACCTGCCCTCCAGATGGCCAGCCCAAGGGAGGCAAATGCACAAAATTCACAATCCTATTTTTAGGGCTCTGGGCATTAAAACCCCTTCCTAACAGGTAGGTCAAATTTATGCCTTTCTGGCCTTAGAATTTCTTTGAGTTATCTATATTAAATTAATGAGCCACCCACTGTAAGAAATTAGCTACTATTGAGATCAGATGTCCAATCACAATCTTAATTAGACCGAGAGACTAAGGATAAAACTCGGCAGTGTGTGGTCCTTGCCCATGCCTAAACAATCGATAACTAAACATAGCCTTCACTTGCCAAAGTCTTACTGAAAATCTGTTGTATCATAGCCAAAACAAACAAACAAACAAACAAACAAACAAAAAACAACACATGGCTGTTACTAAGCTTCTTCTCTTTGGGGGATTTAAATAACCAACATATAAAAACAAACCTATCCATATATTAAAAGAATGGAGTGCTGTAAAATCCGGATGGATTTTTTTTTTTTTTCAGGCGATCTAGCACAATACCATGATAGATGCCTGTGAAATACTCCTGGAGATGTTGCTGATGAGTTTATAACAACTAAGAATAGGAGTAGGTGCTGAGGGAGGGGAAAGAATATACTGTATTTACACACAATGTAATTAAGTTACTTAGTATCGACATGGGAATCTTAAGTCACATGTAAATATCGATTATGTATCAAAATTCCAATAACTCAGCAGACTCCGCCATTTGCTTTGAGTCACTGCTGAACCAGCTCTGGGGCTTTGAAAACTGATGAAACACAACTCAGACTCTTTGCTCTCCCCTCCCCTCCAATTAATAATGGCTATTAGCACTGATACACTGCAGCGTAGCCCTTTGTAGCTTGACTCACAGTATGGCACCGAACTTATTACCAAAACAACCATTCCTTTATTGATGTCTTAGTTGTTACCCTAAAAGTTTCAATGAGACAGTGAAGGAAATTTTCATCACAAATGTATAGCGGAAACTGGTAAGCGTGCTATCTGGTGCATCTAATGACTTGAGCGGAAGAAGCCTGTGTGGAGCAGTGTGCATCGTCCCGAATCTAAAGGCACATTTGGTGAGTGGAGCACTTAATACTAGTTTCAGATGCTCTGGAAAGCTCAGCGCAGGCAGATCCGGTCTCTGAGGCATTTTCAACTGCCTCTCTAGGTTATCAGAGCCATGCTTTAAGAATGTAGGACATGTTGGGGGCACCTGGGTGGCTCAGTCAGTTAAGTGTCCAACTCTTGATTTCGGCTCAGGTCATGATCTCACCATTTCGTGAGTTCAAGCCCCACGTTGGGCTCTGCACTGACAGCATGGAGCCTGCTTGGGATTCTCTGTCTCCCTCTTTCTCTGCCCCTCCCCTGCTCATGCTATCTCTGTCTCTCAAAATAAATAAACTCAAAAAAAAAAAAAAAAAAAGAACGTAGGACGTGGCACCCGTTGAGACGACAATTCATAAGACAACCAAACCCTCACTTCATACAATCTTATTTTTTAACGAGAGCAACTGAAAAGGAACAGATTTTCTCTCCTAGATGAGTTGCTTGCAATAATTTTTTTTTTTTTAAATCACGTCTATGGAAATTCTTCCCTGCACCATAATCCATTAAGTATTTTTTTTTTTTTCCCACGGCCCCGTCATACAGTCAGTCCTCTGGGCTGACTTAAGAACATCTCGCTTCCGTGGCCAGCCAGGACGGGGCAACCAGGAAACCGTGCGCTAAGTGGCCGCTTCATCCCCTTTCCTTTGCAAGCTCTGCCAGGTGTAGCCCTGACTTCCCGAGCGCGTCTGGCTCTCGGCCGGCCGTATCCTGCCTGTTATCTCTGTCTGGCAAACAACCACTCTGGGCTTCCAGAACTTTAGAGCTTTTTGGGGCACCGATGATAAGTTATTCTCAGCCCACTGTGCCAAAAGCCCTGTTGGCCAGCGGGGACGGAGGAAGACCATTGTTGTCGCTGGCTGTTATCTCCTCCTGCGACTCCGCTTAGCACACGTGCAAGCCCCATCTCCCTGGTGTGCAAACGGGGCGCTTGACTCTGGATGAGTCAACGCGCTAATAAACAAGAGTCGCGCAGGAAATAGCAACCAGTCTTGAAAACAAAAAAAGAAACATTTCAAGGCTTATGGGATGCCGAGATGTTTGTCCTCGGGCGGCGCGCGTCTGCTTTATCTCACTTCACAGCCTTCCTATCAGAGAAATGGGGAAGTTAAGAGTTTATCAAATGTTAATCGGCTGTAATGTTTACGTACTTCTTACATAGCATGGAAACTATTTTTTGGTGCTGGGGGTGCTTTTAATTGCAAACGTCTATCTTCGCCATTCATCTCGCCCGTTGTCAGACTCGGTCTACCGAGACATTTCTTGTCTCCTGAACTTCTTCCCCTGCCGTCAGCAATACCACCCTGACTGTGGCCTCGGCAGCGCGTGCAGTGAGATCAACACTGTGAGCTTTCACCTAATGTAGACAGAGAGGCAACATGGGGACCTTGCTCTGGGGAAGGTTCTATGTCTGCGGCAGGAGCACAGGGCAGGAGAAGAGCGAATCACACCTGTCACACCATGTCTTCCCGGCAAACACAGCGTGGGAACCAAGTACCTCCCAGCATCTGGCATGGGCCACGTGTGGGCCAAGCACCAGGCTTTGGCAAGTTAGCAGGAACCCGGAAGGCCCGCATGGGATGAGAGCTCAACCTTAAAAATGTGGTGGGTCACAATTGGGGTTGTTGAGGAAACACAGTGGGGGAGGGGGGGAGCCCGCTCCAGTCCCGGGACCGCCTTCCTCTCAGAGATCTAGAATGGACAAGAGTGGTGCTTTGTATGACTCTCCAAGATCACCTGGGATTAGGATCACCCTCCCTGGGGTGACACAGGGCCATTTTGCAATAATCCTATGGGGAGACAGTCATAAGAGGGTGACCGTATCTCCCGGTTTCCTCCAGAAAATCCTGGGTTTGCCCTGGCATATATATGAATAGCACCTTTTTTCACACTCAGAAGTGTCTTGGTTGGCATGATAGATGCTCCCCTTTTCGGTCCGCACCCTAATGGGGCTGTCGAGACGCATTCCTGATGCCACAACTTCACTATTAGGGGCCACTCACCACCTAGGCTTTTTTTTTTTTTTTAATGTGATTGCAGCAAACATTTGCTCAGCACCCACGGGGGGCCAGCCCCTGTGGCTGGCAAAGGGGACAACAACATGAATATGAGAGACAGACTCATCTGGAGATGGCTATGGGGTGCTGTGTTAAGTGCACAGCAGACGCGCACACAAAGCCTGGACCTCAGTGTGTCTTCAAAATGGCCATTCAGTGAAGAGCTGCCTGCCCGCTTAGAAAATGGTCCAGGGTATGCGCTGGCTTGCAAGTGGGGACACAGTGGCAGCATGAGCAGCGTGAGCAGACAGAAGACCCCACACCCGTGGAGCAGACACGTTTCTCGCTGTGTGTCAGGAAGCATTATCAGCATCTGGAGAGCAGAGTGTGAACGACTCACAGAAGCACGCACGTTGGGGCACCTGGGTCCAACTTTGGCTCGGGTCATGATCTCGCGGTGCACAAGGTTGGGCCCTGCGTCGGGCTCTGTGCTGACTGCTCAGAGCCTGGAGCCTGCTTCAGATTCTGGGTCTCCACTCTCTCTGCCCCTCCCCGACTCGTGCTCTGTCCGTCTGTCTCTCTCTCTCAAAAGTAAATAGAGATTAAAAAGAAGCTCTCACATTTTCCCTAAAGGATATGCACGATTTTTAATTTCAACATCTACTCCTATCAGAGCTTGGCTACTATCAAATATATACAGTAAATCCACTCTATGGAAGCAAAGATCCAGGCATGGAATTTTAGATGAACAAAGAAGCCTTCTCCTTCGATTTCTATTTTTACTCAGGCCTCCTGGCAGCAGACCATTCTCTGTTTTATTATCAGTCTTTAGTACGAATGCAAAACTTAATAAGTATTGATTTTTCTGATCTTTTTTTTTTTTTTTTTTTTTTTTTAGTGGTTGAGTGAACATGCCTGCAGTTAAAAACATTTTTTTTGGAATGTTTGTTTATTTTTGAGACAGGGAGAGAGACAGAGTGCAAGCAGGGGAGGGGCAGAGAGAGAGGGAGACACAGAATCTGAAGCAGACATGCCTGCACTTTTAAACTTTGCTCATGTTCGTACATTTTCTACCTGAACATCCCTAGCCATCTTCTTCATTTGTTCTGAGGCCAATCATACGTCAAGACCCAATTCACATGCTGACTCCCTAGGAAATCAATCCTGATCCCATGAGGCAAGACCGGTCCTATTCTGTGTATTGATTCTTGATGGCACTTGGCACATTACTCTGTCACAGCCATTTGTCTGTAAGTCATGGTCCACAGCTCCTCTGAGTCCCTGGAAAGCAGACACTGCCTCTGATCCACCTTTCCAATTCTAGCATTTAGCCCAGAGTTCAGTAAATAATAAGGCCTATTTTGAATAAACATAATCACTGGTTTGTATCTTGATTTTTAAAAGACGTTTATTTATTTAGAGAGAGAAAGGGAGACAGTGAGAGAGTGAGCAAGGTGGAGGCAGGGGACAGAGAGAGAGAGAGAGAGAGAGAGAGAGAGAGAGAATCCCAAGCAGGCTCTGCACTATCAGCACGGAGCCTGACGTGGGCCTTGAACTCACAACTGTGAGATCACGACCTGGGCCAAAATCAAGAGTCGGACACTCAACTAACCGACTGAGCCACCCAGGCGCCCCTCAATGTTTATATTTTAAGTAAAGCATTTTTTCACTGTTTACATTCAAGGTATATCTTCATACACCTTTGTTTTGAAATCTGCCATTTTCCTATCAGCTTTATGCTGGTCTTGCCTGTTGTAGGTCCTCTTTTCCCCATCTTGTTTTTTGCATTCTTTAGAATTGACACAGTATTTTAAGTTAATTTTCTTCCATTAACTTGGCGGTTTTCAATCTTTTACTATTCTTTTAATAGGAGTGATTACAACATGTATTATTCAATATCAAAAGCTAGTACAGGGCACCTGGCTGGCTTAGTTGGTCGAGCATGTGACTCTTGATCTTGGGGTTGTGAGTTCGAGCCCCATGTTGGGGGTAGAGATGACATTAAAAATAAATAAATAGCATTTTTTTAATAGCTAATATCATTAACACTTTTACTTCTAAATGCAAGGGACCTTGGAGTAATTTCATTTATACCCCTCCTGATTGTTGCTGAGATTCTAAAAAAAAACCTTTCTATATTTTTAAACATCATTTTTAATTTATTGTATTTATTTTTACATTTAAAAAAATATCAAAGTATAGTTGATCATACACTCAGCTAGTGACACAAGAGACTGATTCTTAAATCAGTTAATCACACTTTTTGGAGCCACTGAGTTCTTTCTTCCATAACACACTGGTTTTGCTGTTTGAGAAAACTTCTATGTGTGAGTTAGGATTTCAAGGATTTGATACCAAGAAGGGAATGAGGCCAGAGCACTTGAGATGGTAAGACATATAAGTCATTAGATACAACTCGAAAAAAAAAAAGGGCTTAAGGCAGGAATGAGTTAATCAGGGAAAGAAACTGATCGATTGTTTTGATGAGAACAATGAAGAAAGCAGACAGGGGACTAGGAAAAGTGGAGGTGATCCTGTGAAAGCATCTCAAAGTAGAAAAGCGAGGCTCTTGTTTTGTTATCTGCAAAAGGAATGACCCTGCGCTTTAGTTTACAAAGTAATTTCATACCCCTGACTGTAGTGACAGTAAAATTGGGCAGGGGTGAGGGAGGGGGAAGCAGCTGACTACATCACGTCTGTCAGTGCAATGGTAGAAAGCAAGTCGAGATGGAAAGGAATGGCCAGGAAGGGGTAGAGCCCCTCATAAAAATTAAATCCAAACAGAAGTAAAAATGTAGTGGAAAATGGAAATTTTTTTCTGGACTCATAGATTTTATAAATGTAGGATACCATTTATGCGGTACAGAACTCAAATGAGTCATCGATGCGTTCGCAGTGTCTTTATATTAGCTGTTGCCTAATTCTTACTCATTGTACTGCATGTTTCCATAACATATCTGCTAATAAATATACCTGCTAGAGTGGTGGGTGCTTTCCTGAGACTTCTTCAATGTTATAATTTATGCTAGGAACTAAGGAAACAGATAAAAGGCATGGTCCCTGCTGCCAAGAAGTTGCTTGGCTTACTGGTGGAATTTCCTAGTACCCCATGTTGCTCTTGGTTATGCAAACATTAGATTCCTAGATTTTCAGTCAAGGTTACTCCATTTAGAAAAAGAGGCCTCGCTATGGTTGTTCACTGATGCGGCCACTCGGGTATTAGGTATAAGGGCAGGCCTCACAACAGAGTCTAAGTAACAACTGTCGTAGCCTTTACGCAGCGACACGACTGTATCGCTTTTGCTAAGACTGTGTGAACACAGCTAAATAATATTTCAGTAGTGCTTTTTAATCTTAATGACCAAAAAAAAAAAAAAAAAAAAAAAAAAGGAGCCAACACTCTGCCCAGGAAAGAAGAAAATGGCTATGTCACTGGCTGGGATGCTAATGTCAAATTGGAGTGGGGATGCAAGGAATCCCGAGGTTCCGGTGGTGTTTTTGATTACAAGTTAATTAAAGTCAAATCGTGTTAGGGGTGCCTGGCTGGCTCAGTTAGTGGAACGTGTGACTCTTGATTTTGGGGGTCATGGGTTCGAGTCCCACGTGGAGTGTTTAGGTTACTTAAAAACAAAATCTTTAAAATCGAATTATATTAAATGTTCACTTCCTCAGTCCCACTAGCCACATCCTAAGTGCTCAATAGTCATGCACAGCTCATGGCTACCACATTGGACAGCGCAGATCCAGAGCATTTCCATCACCACAAAAAGTAAATGGAATGGGTTTCCTTAAAAAGGTTGAAGGTGCCAATGGGTTTGGATAGCTAAACAAGGAACTGTAATTAAATGTAATGAGAGATTTTTTTTTCCGGTTGAACTCTGTAGAATGTAATTAAGTCAAGCAATAATGATAGAGACAAACTTTCTCCTGGTTTTGGGTGTTTGGACGACCAAGTGTCTGAATTATGTCTCTGGGATATGCACAATGCCGTGTCCCTGGGTCCAGCTACCAGATGGGCCTGGGGTCTCTGTGTCATCCAGCTGCTGGTTGATAGAAAAGGCCCTTCAAAACAAAGCCCTGAAATAAGGATGCACATTCATCCTGCACATTTAACAAATACCCTGTCTGCCTACTACTGGATTCCATAATATGAGAGAAAGTGCTTAGAACAAGAGGGGACTCTTATTCATGTGATTAGACACTTAAAAGTTTGCCCTTGACCTGATCACATGAGAGGGACAGAATGGAGTCATTCTGCAGTGGATTTTGTTAAGTGCAACTTATCTTGCTCACGTTGACACAGTATGCTTTTCTACACTCCATTTACTTGCTCCGATCCAAGACAATTAGATACATTCTACTCTTAATCTTCAGACATAAGACAGAGGCACATGGATAGGTGCAGTATTTCTTGAGTCATGTGGATAAATGAGACCAATAACAATGTCAGACCTGTAACTGGGGCTAAATGAGCTTGGTAAGTGCTAGTTTATGTCTTCTGTCTACCCCCTGGTGGAGGGATTCATTACTAGTTGTAGCCAAAGAAGGAAAGAGACAGAGAAAAAAGCATGAATTATTTCCTGAATATCTATTCAGTCCCTCCCTCAATAATCTAGCATTTGTTGTTTCTACGAGATTGCCAGCTCCACAGGAGAAGAACTGAAACCCATTATTTCCCTTTGAACATGTTCTTTCCTGGGAATGGCCGGAGCAGCACAGCAGTGGGAGAGCTGGCCTGCCAAAACGTTTAACTCTGAGCTCGAGAGGACATTGCTCGGGGTGCAAAAAAAAAAAAAAAAAAAAAAAAAAAAAAAAAAAAAAAAGAAGAAAAGAAAAAAGAGTTATGAGCTCTGCTGCCCTGTCAGGTCTGGAATCCTTCCCTTGGCCAGCCATGGATAATACCTAATGAGTCAGAGGAAGTACTGTTAATTCTTCAAAGTGAACCTAGCTAATTGTGTAATGTTATTTGGAGGCATTGGAAGAAGCCAGAAAAGAAGGGAGGTTGGGGGAGAAATTCCTTCCTTTGTAATGATCGGCTTGCATCCTGCACCATCAGATTTGATTATCCTTATCTTTTCTTGCATAACTACTAATGTTATGACTGGACATAGGTGACCAGACTTCCAAAAAAAAAAAAAAAAAGATCCAGCCACAAAATTTGACTCTATGACTGCCTGTGGTGGTAAATTCCTTACCCTGGCCACATGCTGTGTGAACAGCTATTTCCTTTGATTTATTCATTTACCAGCTCGTAATGCTATCAGGTACCCCCCTGTTCTCACATTAGAGAAGGAGGCAAAGAGAAAAGCCTGTTTTCTTGTATCAATCCTTTTCACTGAGGCCATTTAAGCTAAATATACTCTGATCTCTTTTTCTCCTATTGCATAGGAAGTTAAAAAAAATAATTCCTTTCTTTAAGCTAGTTTTTAAAAAACTGGATGAGTCATACAGGGACCTGATTAAAATCATTTAGGCACTACAGTAAATTAAAAAAGCAAATATCTTTCCCATTGGAGACCCTTGGCTTCCCAGTCCCCACTTCTAAGGGCAGTATTATTACCAACGGCTGAAATATCCAGAAATATCCAAATATGCAGGAGTATCCAAACCCACGGATGTGTGCATTTCCTTATTTTAAAATGCATTTTCACATATCTTAGAGTCACCCTTTCTCATGGCTGCATAGTGTACTAATTTGAATATACCTAATTTATTTAACTAGTTCCAAACTGATGGATATTTACATGTTTTCATTAGCTCGCTCATATATGAAAAGCCCCAACAAAGATATTTGTATACATGCCATTTTTAAAAAAAATATTTATTTTTGAGAGAGTGCGTGCACACAGGCATGGGATGGGCAGAGACAGAGGGGGACAGAGGATCCAAAGCGGGCTCTGTGCTGACAGCAGAGAGCTTGATGTGGGGCTTGATCTCAGAAACCATGAGATCATGACCTGAGCTGAAGTTGGATGCATTAAGCGTCCCAGGCGCCCCTTTATGCCTTAACATACAAATATAAGTATACGTATTTTAAATGTTGGTAGGTATTTCCAGATTGCCCTCCAAAGATGTTACATTAATTTATACTGTCACCAACCATACCTAAGAGTCCTTGTTTCCTGCAATCTTCCATCAAATGCTAGCTCTACCTGAAAAACCACGCACGGTGTAAGGAACCTGAAATAAACACTGAGTCCTGACACTGAGCCTTCTACTCCTGTAAAACCAGTCTCACCTGTGTAAGCCCTAATATTCCATAGAGAAAAACAAGATGAAAACAAACAAAATGGGTTACATGGACGAACAACTAGAGCCACCTAGAGGTTCCTGGGTTCCAGTACCACCAAGTTTGTGAACAGCTCAATTTGTACCAATAACTGTTTATGCATGTGCTTTTTAGGGGTGGAGGCAGAGAGGGGAGTCCGTAGTTTTCATTAGATCCCCCAAATGACCTACTTCAGCCCAAAAGGCTAAGAATAAGTAACCTAGATAATAAAAAAGGGAAAGAGATAAAAGTAAAATTGTACACAAACCCAAGTGCCTGATTTCATGGCCGAATGTAGATAAACTACCATTGTAAACTTCAAACTATCATTACATAAAATAATGAAATCATGCTAGAGCTAGAATCGGTTCTCAAATTTGGGGTTAGAAAAAATTTCAAAAACAAAACTTGTGGCCCAGTGTGGTTTTGCCCAAGTTCTAGGACATCATGCAGAGATGTTAACAACAACAACAACAACAACAAGAAAATAATAATAACTTCTGTTCTGCCATCATAAGAATATCTTAACATCAAAAAGTAGGAAAGATACAAACTTCAGAGTAAAAGGCAGAGTTCTTTAAATTGAATACATTTAACTGTTTAAAACTCCCTATACTGACCCTCATTTTCTCATTTCAGTCATCTGGCCCAAGCATCCAAATGGTGCGTACAGCAAAACTCTGTCACGTACTATCATTGCGAACTGGCACTTGGAAGTCACCGTGATCAGGGACTGACTCTTGAATTCACGAAAGCCAGGACTCCTTAGCACTGGTCTCTTTTCTGATACGTGTGGCTGTAAAGCCCAGAGGAGACAGCACCGGATTTTGAGTCCTGGATTTGCCATTAATTAACTTTAGTTATTTAACCTCTCTTCGAACTTCAGTTCTTGACATCACATGGGAATAGTAACACCTTTCCTGCCTACTTCACAGGACCGACGGGTTCAAAGCAAATATATAGGTGGGCAAGTTTTTTCTAGAAGGTATAATGTGTGATTAACTTTACTAACATTTACTGGGCAAAAAACAAAACAAACAACAAAAGAATTTACTCAGCATTTCTAAAGCGCTGGGTATTATTGTACACAAATATGACTCCCTCTAGCCCTTGTAGCCACCAGATGAGGAAGCTGAGGCTGATTCTGGGTAAAGTAATGTGCTAGGTTTATTCGGTTAGAGACGAGTAAGGCCAGGACTTGACCCCCTGGCTGCCTGGTTCCAATTCCATGTTCTTAATCATTACCATACACCCTTTCCCAATTAATCATCTAATTATTACTATTATTATTACAATTCTTGTATGTTTTAATTCCAGCTCCTCGCTGAACATATAATGGTTATTAATCATTTGCCAGACTCAGGCTCCTCTATCGGCAATACCTACAGATAATAGCTTTTAGTTTAATCACAAGGGATTCGTGCAGGGGCCATTCAGCTAATACATGCCACTTGTTTTTTTAATCTGTTTGATTAACCTTTGTAGCTACCTATAAGACCTAGCTGGTATAACCGCTCACCTATATTGCTAAGAAAAAAGATTGGGCATTATTATATTCAAACTGGACATATAAGTCCTTGCGGGGGCGGGGGGGGAGCTGTAAAAAACGGGGGAGTAGGGGATATGAAATTGAAAATGTGAAGTCAGTTTGAGAAGTGCTGATTCAGTTTACCAAATCTTCAGCAAATTTTAGGTAGGCATTAAAACAGCAGGTGAGGCTTGCGGCAGCCAAAAAACTAGGGAGAAACTCTGTAGTCGACTATCTCGTTCAGTTTATTTTGTGATTTATTTAGCAGAAAACATTATTGCTTTTTCTTTTTTACTCAAGACAGGATTATTTTTAGAGCAAGTTGACCGCGGCTCTGGAGGTTTTAAGGTCTGGAGCAGAGAACCCACAGCAGGGTGGCACCAGTAATGCTTGGGGACTGCAAGCGGCAAGGGCAGCACTGAGAGCCCAGGGGCCGTGCTGTCAGCTGAGAGAGGTCATGTCACCAGGACCAGCATCTCCCTTGGGTGTCCTTTCTTTGGACGTCCCCTTGCTTCCCCCAGAGCAGCACCACATCACCTCACGCTTTACGGGGCAGCTCCCCAAGAGGACTTCCAGCACCCCCTGCCCTCCGCCTACACTGTTTAGAGCAACACTTTCCCATGCCACTCTCCCATTCATAAACCAGCTGGCTTTTCTGGTCCCTATGGCATCTAGCTCCTAAGGCCCTATATCATTCCATAGGATTTATCCAATCGCACTTTTCATGATTTCATCAATCCAACCCTACTTCAGGCATGAAGAGGACTTGACTTTTTTTTCTTTAAAATTTTAATGTTTATTCATTTTTGAGAAACAGAGAGAGACAGAGTGTGAGCGGGGGAGGGGGAGAGAGAGAGGGAGACACAGAATCCGAAGCAGGCTCCAGGCTCCGAGCTGTCAGCACAGAGCCCAATGCGGGGCTCGAACTCATGAGCCGTGAGATCATGACCTGACCCGAAGTCGGTCGCTCCACTGACTCAGCCACCTAGGTGCCACAGGACTTGACTTTTCTTTAGCAGACAAAATGTTTGTTCTTACTCTGTGTGGGATTTTCTACCTGCTCCCTTTGCAAGGTGATCTAATATGAAGAGTGTAGTCTTCGGGGTCAGACAAGATGGAGGTGAGAATCTCCAACTTTCTCTCTCTATATATTTTTAAACATTTATTGATTGGTTACAGTACATCAGAAATGGCTAAACTCTTTGTCTCATTAAATAGTTATCCATCACGTTAAACCTATGAGGCAGCTGTTATTATCGCCCACCAGTTCACAGGTGAAAAAACTGGGGCAGAAGGAAACTAAGCACAGCCAGTCAGCAGAGGAGCTGGGATTCAAACCCCAAACTGCCTGCAACTCAGAGCCAATGACCTTAACCATTACTGATTAGCAACTCACTGGATATTTGAGCTCGAGTTAGCTACTTAGTCTGTCCAATCCTTAAGACTCTCTTGTATAAACAGGGATATAAATATCCACTCTACTGGATTCATGAGATTATGTATATGAAGCTACTATCACAGAATCTGGCATTCAAGAGGCTCTATAAATATTTCTCCTTTCTTTTCTGTTCAATTATATTCCACTCATCTTTTACATTCTGTCTCTTTCATGAAGCCTCCTTGGAAGAAAGAATGAACCACTTCAGCCTACAGTGATCTCTTCCTCCTGTACAATCCAGGAGTTCTAATATTTAGTTTTAAATTGTGTTCCAACTATTTCCTTTAGGTTAGACTTTGCATCTCCACCTAAAATATTTTGTAGGCAGTAGCTACATATTATTCTGTTCACATCCCCTGTATTTTGCAAAATATGTGGTAAGAACTAGATAAATGTTGGCTGGATTAGCATTATAGCCTCCTGGATATGGTCTAAGATAGATCTTGCTTTAGAAAAAGTACATTTTTGGGGCAGCTGGGTGGCTCAGTTAGTTAAGTGCCGGGCTTGGGTAAGTGCTGGACTTCGACTCAGGTCATGATCTCATGGTTTGTGGGTTTCAGCCCCATGTCAGGCTCTGTGCTGACAGCTCAGAGCCTGGAGCCTGCTTGGATTCTGTGTCTCCCTCTCTCTCTGCCCCTTCTTGGCTTATACACATACACACACACACACACACACACACACACACACACACACACACATTCTCTCTTTCTCTCTCAAAAATAAATAAATGTTAAAAAAAATAAAAACAATTTTTTTAGAACAAGTTCATTTTTTTAACTTTATATATTTTGAGAGAGAGAAAGAAAGAGAGAGAGAGAGTGTGTGAGGTGGGGAGGGGCAAAGAGAGAGGAAGAGGGAGAATCCTAAGCAGGCTATGCACTGTCAGCACAGAGCCCCGCAGAGTCCAACATGGAGCTCAAACTCACAAACCATGAGATCATGACCTGAGCTGAAACCAAGAGTTGGACACTTAACTGACTGAACGACCCACGTATCCCTAGAACAAGAGCTTTCTATATTAGAAAAGGCATTATGAAAAAAAAGATTCGTGATTTATCACTTATCCAGCCTGGGTAACAATGAGTAGAAAATGAGGAACAAACTCTAACTCTCTTTTCTTACAGCCTGTGATGTCGAGGCTAACAAACTCTTGTTATTAAAAAACCAACTATGTCTTCCAAATTGCTATATTACCAGGGAAATAACATTGATACTAGAAAACATTAATAGCACCCAACCTTAAATATGTATGGCTGCAATTAGGATTCAAGTGCTTCACAGATGTGTTAATTATTCATAGCTGGTGATTTCCCTCTGAGGTAATTATAAAGACTATTAAAATAACTGGAATTTGTAGAATTGGCTAACTATTGTGTTAAGCCAATCCTGGGAGTGAGCCAAAATGAGAAGCCAAAAAAATGATTCCACTGATAGAAACCACAGCCAAACAACAGAGGCAACTGATTTAAGGATCCAAACACAGCTCATTCTCTCTGAGTTCTTAAATTAGACCTAAGACCACCAGAACCTGGCCCCGGCACACTCCACAGAAGGAACAAAGTACCAAACCTCATGCCTGGCCCGCTTCCACCCAGAGAGACGGCTTTATCCACAATCCTGGGACCGTACGTGGTCTGCTTTCCATCCAGTACTGCGTAACGGCACAGGCCCTACTTTTGCTTTCAGCTTTTGTATGGACTCTTCTTCAGATGTTCTTAATTTCATCCATTACCTCTTTAAAACATTGACCATCTCCATCTACAGTTTCTCAATTTGGGCCTCTTGGCTTAAGAAGGGTCAACAGGAGTCAAAAGAAGACAACGTCAAGCGGTAAGGAATTCTCTAATGTGGACATAATGGCCATTAGAAGGAGCTAGATGAAGGTTGCCAACCACACAGGTCAGCCAAGTGAGGGCCGGGCTAAATGGAAAGATATCTTAAAGGAAGGAAACCTCAATATAGCTATTTCCGCTATTTCTGAAGAAATGGTCTATGTCTAATACAAATCAGAAACAAACAATTTTAAATGCAAATTTCACACTGCACTTCTGAAAGTTATAAATTTCACCAGAGAGCATGTCAAACAATTTGATTCTGATGTATCCTAATGAAAAGGCATTGAATCAGTATCTATGCTTCCAGACAGGGAAAAGATTTATGAATACCTAAACAAGGCAGGCTGAAAATAGTCTACCCGACTGTGAAAAACTTTTGGACGCAGCTTATGCAACCTCCTGACGTAATGAAGTGTCTCAAGTTTCTCTTCATTCTGTTAAATGTTACTCCCTGTGACACTTACACACAATACATTATACCTCTTATTTCATAGGGAGGATATGTCAACACAAAGTCCAATATTCAGATGACATTTCAAACAGGCAATCCTCTGGAAGTTTCCAAATAGCTTTAGAGTTGGCATAGTATAGGCTTCAAGTTCAAATGACTGTCCCCAATTTTTTCTCTGGACACAAAGAAGAAAACCCATAATATGAAGTTATGAAGTAATGAAGTAATTTATCATGCCACTGTCCTTCAGATGAGATTTCCAGAAGGTAGTGTCTAAATATTAGAAATGTTAATTTCTATTGTTTGCACGAACATGATTAGGCTACCTCGGTGATGGCCAGATTGTGAAGGATCACAGAGAAGGCAGCTCTTATTATGAATATCTACCAACCGCATTGAAGACAAAGGACCCACAGGGTTCAAAAAGCTCTCACGCTACTCAAAAACATGTTTTGATGAAATGGATATTCATTCTCTCTAGCAAGTGTATGTTTCTTATCGGAAAGCCTGAAACAGAAGTCCCAAATTCTCTTCAGGAGTAAAAGGAAAACAATGTCGTAAATAACTATAGTTCCAGAGGCCGCAGGTAGTAATCTCTGGGAAGGTTCCCAGAAATGGACAAAAAAGGACCCAAGGCCATCATCTCACCAGAGGCTATAAGGCAGTACAGTGTTCCCAAAGCAAAGACAAACAACTTACCCAGCCAGAGCCCCTCTTAGTAACGCCAAGTGGTACTAATTCATTACTGCTGGTCACTGGATTCCAGTGAAGGAAACTGAAATGTCATACCTTCATTCACAACATGGGCTCATGGAATTATTTTTTCCGGATTCCTTGGGAAGTTAAAGTATTTGAGAAGAATATCAGGAACTGTTGTTTCAGCCTGTTTTGTGAGTAGATAATTGCCTTCCAACTCCATTATTTCAGGAAATGATGTGTGCGGCATTGTTCTTAGATGGGGGTAGCACTCTGTTTTAGCAAGACTCATACATGCTTATTAAACAAAACAAAACAAAAGCATGCAGTCTAAGTAAGTCACTTCGCTGAACTCAGACTTTTTGAATCTGGTCTCTAGATAAGAGGCTGGCCCCAGACAACCTACCCACATACCAATAACATTCTTTTGAAAGGGTGTAAGCAAAACTTGTTTTGAGAAATGAGAAATTTCACCAAAATTACTAAATGTGGTAATAAATAACTTTGGTGAATTAAGTGCTGTCAAAATTGGTTCAGCAAAGACCTGTTTGAAAGGCTAGGTTTTTCTCTAATTTGGGTCTGAATCAAAGGCCAGCCTGGGAACCAGAAGTAAAACATTTCATCCTGAGAAGTACCTTTGATTCCATGGAATATATTAGCTGATCTTCCTGAAATGTGACATCATTTGTGGTACCAGCTGTATGGGTGTGTCATCTAAGGGTTTACAAAACTAGTATTTCTTTGGCTTTAGTATGTATTTTAAGACCATAGAAAGCAGTCTAATCCAGTTAAGTGCTCCAAGGGGAACTCCTACGGACTTCACTTTAAGAAGCTTAATCTACTTACAATCATGACCTATCAACCTTTTTATGGATGGACCGCAAAGAGTGAATTCCCAAATGGATACCTAGAGTTGATGATGATGATAAAACTGTTGAAAAACAAACCAAACATAAATATGGTACTTATAAGTCAGGCTACGTTGGAAATATAGTACGTAAGTTAGCTCATTTAATCCTCAGAACAAACTTATGAGGTAAGTTTTGGTACTTTCACCACCCCTATTTTGCAGATGAGGAAACTGAGGCACAGGGCGGTTAAGTAACCTGCCCGTGGTCACCTACTGAATAAGTAGTGAAGGTGGAACTGAACTCACAATGGACACTTTTACCCCCTCAGTTATCCCATATTTCACGGTTCTCAGATACTTCTGTCTGATTCAGTTATGTATATTACAATTGTCACATCTCCTCTTAACAGAGGTTATTATTTGGATGGTTTGTTAATGAAATGAGAAGTCCTGAGAATTTTCTAGGTAGAGTCTCTATTATGATTCAACCTTCGTTTCCAATAGTTGCGGAAGAGAAGTTTTATTTTCCCCTTGAATAGCATATTACTATATTATAGGATGGGTCAATAAAGAGAAAGCCATTTATATGAAATATCTATGTCTAGCATTGTCATTCAAAAGTTTAAGAATACATTGTCTCTAAAGTTTTTTTAAAAAATCCATTACCAAATGTAGAATTAAGCTATTAAGAAATACCTCAGTTCTTACATTTGTTTTTATTCTACACTTAAAAAAAATCAGGTATGAAGAAATACAGGTGAAGAGTGCTAGACTACAGCATTTCCTCTCATCCACCTACCCATTCACCCATCCATCCATCCATCCATCCATCCATCCATCCAATCAATAAGTCCCACATGCCAGGCACTGTGAATACAGAATGGGTAAGACAGACAAAGTTCCTGCCCTCATGGGGCTTATATTTTAGTCAGGGGACATTAAATACAAATGTGAGGGTGCTATTTTAGGCTGAGTGGTCAGGGATGGCCTCTGTGAGGAGGTGATGTCTTGACCAGAGTGCTAAAGAAAATGAGGGAGGGATTCTTGATTGGATATGGGGCAAAAGCGTGTCAGTCAGAGGCTCCTGGGTGGAAATGAGCTTGGATAGGTTTGAAGATCAGCAAGAAGGCCAGCATGCTAGATGAAACTAAGCAAATGTGCACAGGGGTGGGAGATAAAATGTGACACAGACAGGACCTCATAGGCCATGCCATGAAGCACGGATTTTGTTGAGTGGGAGAGGATGTCATTAGTTTTAAGCAGGTGAATGACAATGCTCTGATCTGTGCTTTCTGAAAGACACATGTCTGCTGTGAGGGAAATGAATTGATGGGAGCAAGAGAAAAAGCATGGAGACTGGTCAAGAAACAGTAGTCTAGGATCTAAGATCTAGGTAGAAAACTGGTAGTGGCTTAGACTAGAATTGCAGCAGTGAGCTGGTAAAAACTGGTGGTTAGACTTGGGATATTATATGAAGGCCGAGTCAATTTGGCTAAATGATGTACTGGATGTGGTGTGTGACGGAAGAATCAAGCACAATGCCGAGATTTTGATCCAAGCAACTGGATAAATGGTGGAGCCTCATACTCATGACATTTGGAAGGGTGGGAGCGGGACAGTTTGGGAGGAAGGGGCATCAAGAGTTCTGTGGAGACAATGAAGTTTGACACCTTTTAGACATCCAAGTAGAGACGCTGACTAGGTCTATTTTTGAATGTGTGAGGGGAAAAGTCAGGGCTAGAGATATAAATTGGGGATAAAGTCATGGGACTGGCTGTAGGCAAGAGAATAGTCTGAGCCTTAGGCACATATAAAATTAGAGGTTGGAAAGAAGAGGCATACCCAGAGAAGTGGAAGGCACCCTGGGAATGTATGGTGATCAGAGAGCCAAGTGGAGAAAGTGTTTCTAGAAGGAGGGAGTAACCAACAGTATCAACTGCTGGGGTAGAAAACTGTGAACTCATTGGATTTGTCTTGATAGAGGCTGCTGGTGACCTTGACAAGAGGGGTTTCAGTGGAGGAGTGGTACTGAAAAGCAGGCTGGAAAGGCCTCAAGGGAGAATACAAGGTAGGGTAAGTGGAGACAGCAGCAATTTTTCAGGCATTTTACTGTAAATGTGAGCAGATAAATGCAGCAGTAGCTAAGGGTAAATGTGGAGCCTCTGGAGGGCCTCGTGAGTCTAGATGGTAGTTTTAACACATTTGTAATCTGTTAAATTAATGATTTTGCATCATCTCTAAATTTTTTATCTTTTCATCTGAAAAAATGGAAGTAAATTAGTTTAACTGGTTATAACCTATGTTTGAAACATGCATTTTTCTTCTGTACACATTAACATTTTTTTTTAATGTTTATTTATTTTTGAGCTAGAGAGAGACAGAGTGCAAGCTGGGAAGGGGCAGAGAGAGAGGGAGACACAGAATCCAAAGCAGGCTCCAGGCTCCAAGCTGTCAGCACAGAGCCTGACATGGGGCTCAAACTCACGAACCGTGAGATCGTGACCCGAGCCAAAGCTGGACACTTAGCCGACTGAGCCACCCAGGCGCCCCTCTTCCGTACACATTTAATCAAAGTTTTGTTTTGTTGCTTTTTTAGGATACAAGGCAGAGTACAAATGGGCATCTAGACTTGGCTCAGTCGGTCAGCTGGCCATAGCAACTCTGAGTATTGCCTCTTACTTTCCGGTAACAGTAATCACACTTTAAAAGGGAACTTGCCCTTTTATTTACTAAAATCAAATCTAGATGCTCCTAGGTGGGCAGTGCAGATGAAATTTCTACTGGAGAACAGTAACCAGGCCTCCCAGGTATAATGTCCACCTTCTCCCTTGGAGATTTCTCCCTGCTATTACCACCATGTATGATGCCAAGGGACACCCACTTCCCAAAATCCACCCCCCCCCACACACACCACTGAGGTCATGTTGGAATATTGAAAAAAGGTTTCACCAAGGATTTGGAGGTTACAAAGTGGAAATAGCATAAAATAAAACTAGATAATCTGGTTTATAAAACATAACTCACTCATCTTTGGCTCAAGTACTCCTATCGAGAGACTCCCTGACTAGCTCCATGTAGCAGAGGTTACCTGTAACCCTAACCCACCAGGAATGCCATCAAATGTGCCCAGATTTCTGAAAGTACAGAGGAGAAGGGAAAGGGAGGGGAGAATGGAGGGATTCTCAACCCCTTTGGCCCTAAGAGTTACCACTTTCTCAGGTGATTGACAGTAGTGTCCATGCATTCCAGCACTCAAGTCAGTCTCACTCTGGGACCTTAAGAAGATACTTACAAGAGATTGTAAGACAATAAACCCAAGAGCAATGCAAGAGCTATATACATAGACACATGTATCAGATATAGGAAGGTGTTTTGTTACCATCTTATAATTGTAGACACCATTGGGACCTGGGATCTCCAACACCACCTTAACTCACTTCATGGTAACCCAGATCTATGATGGGAAGACTAGTTTGGACATGAAAGAAGGGAAGAGGGAAAAAAATGAAAATAAACCCTTAGGAGTTGTTCTCTACAGCCACTTGTCATTTCTCAAGACCCAAAGAAAGCCCTTAGGCGGCACCCTCACAGCCAACTCAGTCACCTCACAGAACGTCCCACACTTAAAAGAAAGAACCTCAGGGGCACCTGAGTGGCTCAGTCGGTTGAGCTTCCGACTTCGGCTCAGGTCATGATCTCCGGGTCTGTGAGTTCGAGCCCCGTGTTGGGCTCTGTGCTGATGGCTCAGAGCCTGGAGTCTGCTTCGGATTCTGTGTCTCCCTCTTTTTCTGACCATCCCCCATTCATGCTCCATCTCTCTCTGTCTCAAAAATAAATAAACATTAAAAAAATTTAAGAAAGAAAGAACCTCAGACAAAATGTATGAAGTTCATTGAATCTGCAAATGAAGATACCTTTATCCAGTGGTGGGTTTAAACAGCTATCATTGTCACCTGAGTACATTTTTAAAAATTTTATTTAAATTTTAGTTAGTTAACATACAGTGCAATACTGATGGCAGGAGTAGAATTTATGGATTCATGACTTACATACAACCCCCAGAGCTTATCACAAGGGTGCTGCTTAATACCCATCACCCATCTAACCCATCCCCCCACGCACCTCCCTCCATCAATCCTCACCTAATGACATTCAAAAATGTGTGAGTGTGCATGATGGTGGTAGGGAAGGGTGCTTCTTTTCTGTCATCTGCTTCCTATTGTTAACAAATCATGTTAAGAATTCCAAAATCTCTTCAGCACCAGAGAAGAAACTGTGACTTCATTTGGAAATAAGGTGGAGAATTTTCTGTTTTGAGGCAGTAAGAGTAGCAATAGAAACGCAAGATGACTGGTGTGAGGCCAGGACTGGCGACAAAGAAGGATTTGGCTTAAACTAGAGAAGTCTCTCTTCATGAACTAAGGGATTTCTCCTTCCTCTGTTCCTATCTGGCAACATTACCTTCAGAGCTAAAGCAAGAGGGGTTCATTCCAGGTCTCTCAAGTTGAAAATCTGGGTACATTTAAATTTTATTTAAAAAAAAATTAAATATAGTGGCTTACATCATTACATACTACTGGTTCTACTACTGGTACCATAATATTTTGAGACCTAATAGTTTTGTGGGCTAGCTAAGAGCCTAATCACTATGTACATCATTATTTCCATCTAGAGATTCATTCCAAGTTCCAAACAGATGACCTAAATTTTGGGGGAAAAAAATATGTATATATTGGTTAATTGGGAGTAATTGTGTGTGTGTGTGTGTGTGTGTGTGTGTGTGTGTGTGTGTGTTTCAAAGAGGTTAAGATTTCAAGTTTCTATTTTTGCAGTATATAGTTCACGTTAAAAGCTTCCTAAGAGAAATAGCAAATAATAAATTAGGTGATGATAGACCAGAAACCTGATGGTATGTATACACTAAAAATAATGGAACACATTAGTCTATGTATTTCTTCATATTCAATCATTATAAAACACACATGTAAGTAGCGTGGATAATTCAAATCTTCCTTAACAAACTCATGACTAGCTCTGTAATATGGAGAGAATTTCCCTTGTTTAAATCATAGTCAGCACATGTTCTCAGCATGGGATATAAAACAGCATAAAACACATTCTTTGTCCTTGAACAATTTAGTCTTCTGGGAAAGGAAATGGGAAATCCTTAAACGGGGGTAGCTGCTTAAAACCCCATAGTATTTTCCCACTAATTATATGAAAGCAAAATATCTAAAAGATGAAGAAAAGACCTTTCAATATCTTTTTGACTTTCCTAATTTATAGTGATCGTACTCTCAAAAGCAAGAATTCAGTTACTTGGGAAAACAATTAAGAATCATATAAAAAGGGTAATGGGGCTGATTATCTAAATCTGAAACTGTGCTAGTAATTGGCGTAATATAAATAGCACATAAACATATCTATATATGGATGTTAACAATCCCCACTACCTTAAATTCCAAACCAAGATCTTCATTTCTAACCCTGCCCTGTCTAGACTAGGAACTGCTGTTTTCAGCTACATTCTCAAGATCCATGAGCAGGTTAGTAATTTCCTCTATCAATCAGTCATGCCTCTGAGTCTACAGAGTAACCTTCCTGTAACTTTCATAGTGCCACTTACTCTAATAGTCTCATTACCTACAGGATAAACACAAATTACTAAAGTTGGAAATGATGTGAAAATTTTCTAAGTGATGTGTTTAAGTCCCTGTATAAATTTAGTGATGGTATGACTAACGCCAGTCTTTTGGCTCCCAAACCAGTGTGCTTTCCAAAATCTAGTCTTCCCTATCACTGTTTTCAACATCGAAGAGTCTACGAATTACTATTTTGAATTTGCTGGGTGTATTTCCATCTGTGTTTTTGAAAAACAAGGGCAGAAACCAACCTTTATTCACTTCTCCATCCCTAGTATCTATTGAGGAATAGAGTGGCTAGAATATAGGTGCTCCATAAATGCTTATTGAACTAAACTGAACCAGACATATTCTGCCATCCTTTTTGTTCTCTAAGACCTAATGAATTCAAGTTTTATCTCTGTTACGAACGATTTCCTGATTATAATTCACAAAGATAATTCCTACCTGGAATTCGCTTGTATATTATGGGGTGTGTGTGTGTGTGTGTATACATATACATATATATTTATATATATAAAATGGCCTTTGACATATTATAAAATATTATGGTCTTTGATATATTATTATTATGGTCTTGGCTTTCCTATTATTATATATATGCACAACTTGATTATAAATTCCTTTAAGATTGAATGCTATATTGACTGTATTTCTCTTGGAATCAAATCCAGATTCTGCACAATGCACCAAGGAATAAATGCTTATTAAATCCTACTTTGGCTTCCATACTAGGTGGGGGAAAATGCCCTGACAACCACCTCTTCGATTCCTATTATTTTCCACCAATTATATGTTTGTCTCTAAACATTCATTTAGAAATTATAACTCTACCTTTATTTGGAGTACAGGACCGAGTTTTTCAAAAATTCATTTGAAAACATTCCTGGGAATGCTGTTTCTTTCTTTCTTTTTTTTTAATGTTTATTTATTTTGAGAGAGAGGAGAGAGAGAGGGAGGGAGGGAGGGAGAGGGGCAGAAAGAGAAGGAGACAGAATCCCAAGCAGGCTCCATACAGTCAGTGCAGAGCCCGATATAGGGCTTGAACCCACAAACTGTGAGATCATGACCTGAACTGAAATCAAGAGTTGGATGCCTAACCAACTGAGCCATGCAGGTGCCCCTGGAAATGTTGTTTCTTGATTTGATTTTCATTACACAGCTGTAACCTAATCATCAGTGCACTAGTCTATATACTTCAGTATAAAGTCCAAAACATCACCTCAGGCTTTTTACTATGTATTTTTACTGCTAATAAAACCCGCACATCAATTATATAGTGAAAAAATATGTATGTTTGAGACAGGAATAAAGTTATGAAAAAATACAATTCTCAAATGTACTCCTAATCCTCCTGAAATCTTGTACATACTTTTCTACATTCTACTATTTTTGCTCAGTGACGTACCTTAAATTCATTATCTCTTACACATCTTTGTTCATAGATGGTATGTACCCATCTACACATAACTGCTTAAATGGAGGGGAAGAGAAAACAAATCTGTTATCATAGTGACACCTGCTGGTTTTAGCTATAAATTTTAGATTCCAAGCAAAGGACACATTCTTTAGAATCAAAATTTTGCTTAGTAAAGTTAAACATTAATGTCTTCCATTTGAAGAAATTGTTTATTTGATGTATAATTAATTTTTGAAACAAATTTATTTAATATGCAATTGACATTTAAAACATTTTTGTGATAATAATCTAACTTTATAAACTGTTTTCTTAAAAATGATACATTTCCAAAAAAAAAAAAAAAGCTTTTTAAGCCTTTTGGAGTACATGATGTTTTTAAAAAAGTGGTTTGACTTGCAGCTTTCTTTTCAAATTCTCTACAAATATATTTTAAGGGAATGCATTACATTAACTCTTAAAATCATTTACAGGATATTTTCTTTGTAGAATTAGAATTTTAGCAATATAAGCAATTTCATAAAAGTTAAGAATTACATCTATGCAATAGAGAAACTTTTTTTAATGTTTGTTTTGAGAGAGAGAGAGAGAGAGAGAGAGAGAGAGAGAGAGAGAGAGAGAATGCGCACATGAGCAGGGGAGGGGCAGAGAGAGAGAGACAGAATCGCAAGCAGGCTCTGCGCGGCCAGCCTGATGCAGGGCTTGAACTCAAGAACCATGAGATCGTGACCCAAGCCAAAACCAAGAATCGGAAGATCAACTGAGCCACCCAGGAGCCCCTAGAGAAACTTTTAAACACAATCTAGCTAATCTCATATATTGACTTTTTTCTATCAGCTCTACTGAGATATGACATATAACACAGAGTTAGCTTAAGGTGTGCAACATGATTTATGTATATATGTCAAAATGGTCGCCATAATAAGTTAACATCCATCACTTTGCAGTTATAATTTTTTTCTTGTGATGAGAACTTTTAAGGTCTATTCCCTTAACAACTTTCAAATATACAATATAGTACTGTTTATTATAGTCCCCATGCTCTACATGACATCCCGTGACTTATTTATTTTACAACTGAAGTTTGTACCTTTGACCCTCTTTGCCCATTTCACTCTCACTCCCCACCCTCCACCTCTGGCAACTACCAATCTGTTTCTGTGAAGTTTTTTTTTTTTTTTAGATTCTGCATATAAGTGAGATCACACAGTATTTGTTTTTCTGTAACTTAACTTACTTACAATGCTCTTAAGACCCATCCATGTTTTTGCAAATGACAAGATTACCTTCTTATGGCTGCTAAATATTCCAGTGTGTACATATGTATCACATTTTCTTTATTCAACTGTTGATGGACTTAGGTTGTTTCCACATCATGGCTACTGTGAATACTGCAATGAAGAGAGGGGTGTAGATATCTCTTCCAGATAGTGATAATGTTTCCTATAAATATATACCCAGATGTGGAATTCCTAGATCCTATGGTAGTTCTAGTTTTAATTTTTTGAGGAACCTCCATACTGTTTTCCATAGTGGCTGCACCAATTTACATTTCCCCTAACAGCGTGTGAGGGTTCCCCTTTCTCCACATCCTTGCCAATACTTGTTATTTCTTATCTTCTTGATAGCACTCTAACAGGCATGCAGTAAAATCTCATTGTGGTTTTGATTTGCATTTCTCTGACGATTAGTGGTGTTGAACACTTATCTATATAACTATTGGCCATTTGTATCACTTTTTTCAAAAAATGTCTATCCAGTTCCTCTGGCCATTTTCCAATTCATTGTTTGCTTTTATGCTGTTGAGTTGTATGGGTTCTTTATATGTTTTGGATAGTAACCTATCAGATATGATTTGCAAATATTTTCTCCCACAGTTTTCATTTTATTGATGTACAGAAATAAGTTTTTTGAAAGTAGTCCCACTTGTTGCTTTTAGTATCAAATGCAAAAAAAATCATCAAATGTCAAAGAGCTTACCTCTATGCCTTCCTTCTTCTAGGGCTTTATGGCCATATATTCAAGTCTTTAATCCATTTTAGTGTATGGTATAAGATAGTGATCAAGTTCATTCTTCTGCATGTGGCTGTCCAGTTTTCCCAATACCATTTATTGAAGAAACTATCCTTTCCCCATTGTGTATGCATGTGTGTGTATGTATATATACATACATACATATATACATGTGTGTGTGTGTGTGTATATATATATATCTTAAAGTTTATTTATTTTGAGAGTGTGCATGTGCGCAGTGGGGAGAGGGGCAGAGATGGGGAGAGAGAATCCCAAGGAGGTTCCACACTCTCAGCACAAAGCTGGATGCAGGGCTCGATCCCATGAACTGCAAGGTCATGACCTGAGCCAAAATCAAGAATCAGATCTCAACTGACTGAGCCACTCAGGCCCCCTCCCCATTGTATATTCTTGACTCTCATCATAAATTAAATGACCATATACACATGGGTTTATTTTTGGGCTCTATACTCTGTCCCACCGATGTGTTCCACTGTTCTGATTACTATAGCTTTGTAATATATTTTGAAATACAGAAATGTGATGCTTCCAGACTTGTTCTTCTTTCTCAAAACTGCTTTGGCTTACCGAGTCTTTCGTAGTTCCATACTGTTTTTAGGATTATTCTATTTCTGTGAAAAATGCCATTGGAATTTTGTTAGGGACTACATTGAAATCTATAGTAATTGTATTGAATTTGGGTAGTACAGACATTTTATACATTTTATTATTCTTCCAGTCCTTGAACACAGAATATCTTCTCATTTATTTGTGTCTTCTTCAATTTTTTTCATCAATATCTGGTAGTTTTCAGCGTAACAATCTTTCACCTCTGGTTAAAATTATTCCTAGGTATTCTTTTTGAGATGTGCAATTTGTAAGGCAATTGCACTTGTAAATGGGTTTTCTTAATTTGATTTCTCTTACTTTTATTGTTGGGTGTATAGAAACACAACTGCATTTTGTGTATTGATTTTGTATCCTATAACTTGGCTGAATCTGTTGATTAGTTCTTTAGATCTAACAGTTTTTTGGTGGCATCTTCAGGGGTTTTCTATATATAATATCATGAAAGAGGTAAAACTGTCTCTCTTTGCAGATGACACTGACTTCTCTTACAGTCAAAATTTTCACTCATAAATGGTAAGATTTGCTATGAAGTCTAAACTCCATGCCTGCCTGGTCTCAATCAAACTTGATTTTCTTTTTTTAAGTTTAAGGGAGGGAAGCAATTACTCCAGAGGAACAATGGGAACCACATTCTGTATTCACTTCCATTTTTAAAAAGTATACTATACTACTGCCCACATTGGCTGTGGAGGGGGTTGGCTGGCCAGAAGGGCTACATGCACTGCAAAAGGTTGGTTCTTCTATCCCGTCTCTCCTTTTGCTATTTAAATAAAGGCTGGACCACTTGGGCCTGGTGTGTGTTGACTGTTCTCAGTGACCTCAAATCACACAGCGGTCTCTTCCCTAGTGGCACTTATCTCTTAACCTTGGCCAAACTCATATCATTTTCTATCCTGTGGCACAGCATTTAACAGTAGATGTTTTCAGTAATTCAGAATATCTTAGAACACTGAAATTTCACATATTGACTTATTAGTGTTTGTAGCACATGAAACATTCTTTTTAAAAAAAAAAAACTATGTAATGGTAAAGAAAAATTGGCGGACACATCTATAGTGTGGATTTTCATGATAGTATTTATGGAATATTTAAAAAAAACATTAGGTATTTTTTATCTATCTAATGTACTGCTGCTGGCTCAGTGATAGGTGAGCAAAACACTGTATTACCTATATTTCTACCATTTTACTTTTTCTCCAAAAGAACACAGGGTGTATGTCTTGCTTACAAGGATGAAGTAAGATTAAATTACATGTAAGGCACTTAAAAGCACAATGTACACTGGAAGCTATAAGCTATGTTATATGAATGTATACTTACCTTAAATCGATTTGGATTATTTCTTCAGAAATAATTATAATCTTGAATTTGTGTGAGGATCAGGTGTTACTTATTAATTTATTGCTCTTATAATGCATCACATTTAAAAATCTCATTTTCTGTTTTTTATGGAACATAAAGATAAAAATTTCAGAGGCCACACTGCTTTGTTAATTTTGCCAGACCAGTGACAAGAAACCACTGTTTTTAGCAGTTAAAATTTAAAAATGAGAAGAGGATGAGCAGGCAGGCAGTGATGTAAGCGATTTTGAGCCTCTCGTCATTCTATGACCTTGAATTACACTGTCAATAAAATATTAATATCCATATTTATTGAAGTTGAAAATTAATGAAATGATTGTAAAATTCTTCTGAAAGACTAAGAAAAAACTACTAGAAAGCACATTTTCTAGAATGGTAGCTTCAAATATTTTCACTGAATTAGTGTTTAAAATATTTTTCTGGTATTTTTCATCCTGAGATATAGACTTATAGCCCAAATTGCAAAAAAGAGCCTCTAAGGTGCCGTTTCAGGAAAGACAGTCACCATGCTAACTTCCAAAGCAATACAACGCTCTACTTTTAATTTGCAATGGCAACAAGAACCTAACACATCAAAATACATGTACATTTAAAAACAGTTGAGAAAGTGAATGAAGTGTTCAGATGGAAAGCCTATCTGTGTTACAGGAGCAAAGACGACAATTTACAATGTATCTTGGAGGCATTTGTGAGTCCTCCAGGTTTTCATGGCACTTCAGGTTTAATACCACAGATCTAATACCTCTATCTACATAGCCATAGTATCTATCTACATATTCACAAATAACAATAATGTCCTGAAAAGAATCCAAAATGATGTATTCAGGTGAAAGTGATGTAGGTTCAGAAAGACTATTATGCTCTCATTTGTTTTCAGTAGCTCACAAATAGTAAGGAAGACTCCAGCAGAAGTAATAAAAACAATCAAATTAGTTCAGAGATAATAAACAATCAAATGAACAATATTTGGTACAATAATGAAAAGGAAAGGTGTCACCTTTTATACAAGAATATGGACACTTCTTTTGGGGGTAATTTTTTAAATTTGGAAGGGAGAGAGAGTGAGAGAGCGAGCGCGCACATGTGAATTCTTACGAGGGGGCAGAGACAGAGGAAGAGAGAGAATCCCAAACAGGGTCTATGCTGTCAACACAGAGCCCAACCTGGGGCTGGATCTCAGGAACCAAGATCATGACCTGAGCTGAGATCAAGAGTTGGACACTTAACCAACTGAGCCACCCAGATGCCCCTTGGGGTAGGTAAATTTTAATATAATAAAATCAACATGTATTTGTCTGACATGCTATTTCTGTGCGGAGAAATCTCACTAGATATTGAATACCAAAAACAATGAGAAAAACATTTATTTTTTTATTCATGGCTGAGTAATGGCAAATTAATAGGAAAAAGTGAAATTCCATAGCATCATTTAGACTGGCAATTGGTAACAGTCCTAAAAGCATTTTCCCATCCCCGTAGCCTGAAAGGGTTCCAGTTTTAAGAAGCCATGCCTACGTGGGGGACAGGAATTACAATTTGGGACTGTCTGCTCCGCCATAACAAAATACTACAGATGGGATGGTTTAAACAAACTTGTTTTCTCACAGTTCTGGAGGTGGTAAGTCCAAAATCACAATTCCAGAAAATTCTACCTCTGGTGAGGCTTACAGATGGCCACCTTTTGCTGTGTCCTCCTATGAACTTTCCTCTGTGTGCAAGTGGAGAGAGAGTGCTCTGTTGTCTCTTCCTCTTTTTATAAGGACTTGGTTACGGGATTGGGGCCCCATCCTCATGACTTCATTTAACCTTAATTACCTCTGTAAAGGCCCTATCTCCAAATACAATCACACAGGGGGTTAGGGCTTCAACATATTAATTTGGCAGGACAAATTCAGTTTGCAACAGGGACTGAGCTGGATGAGCAGTAGGACTGGTGAACCCCCAAAAGGTGTCATTCTCAATGAGTAAACTAGAAAATACCTAAATGTGCCTTTCTTTACTCCAAGGAGATCCATGAAGGGGAAAAAGTCTCCTCTGAGAATGCCTTATCACAGCCCAACACTCACCTATGTTTGAGAATGAATTCACACTACTTCTAAGTGTATGTACACATGTGCATGCATGCAGTGAAGGACAGGGGAGAGAGAGGCAGGAAACCCCAGAGGCAAACTGAAGGGATCCAGGGTTCATCATGCCACAAGATACAAACTGGTGGTGTGAGAAAAATGAAAACACTATCTCCCTATAGAAACATATTTTAAATAAAAACTCCCCAAAATAAAGTTTAGAGGAATACCAACTCATAACCCAAATCACTGATCATATTAGAAAACAAATCACCAATATGCTTGTTTCAGATCAAACAACATACAACAAATTGGTAGATTTAGAGTCACAAAAAAGGAGAAAACATGAAATTATCATATACAGAACATAAACATTTACTATGTCTTAGGAAA
Source organism: Lynx rufus (assembly GCF_022079265.1). Lineage (NCBI taxonomy): Eukaryota > Metazoa > Chordata > Mammalia > Carnivora > Felidae > Lynx > Lynx rufus. The sequence goes on from NW_025814878.1 coordinate 125,966,301, forward strand.
AGAAAAGGAGGGGGCAACTGGGTGGCTCAGTCGGTTAAGTGTCTGAATCGACTCTTGATTTTGGTTCAGGTCATGATCTCATGGTTCCTAAGATCGAGCCCTGAGTTGGATTCTGCACTGAGAGCACAGAGCCTGCTTGGGATTCTCTCTCTCTCTCTGCCCCTTACCTGCTCATTCTCTTTCTCACAAAATAAATAAACATTAGATAAAAAAAGAAAAGAAAAAGAGGAAATAATGGAGCTATTTGAAATGACCAGGAATGTTTGAGAAAGAAAGAGACAACACTTTTGGTAAAGAAAAAAACAACTGTAGTTAAAAACTCAATGGGTTAGGGGCTCAGTTGGTTGAGTGTCTGACTCTTGATTTTGGCTCAGATCATGATCCCAGGGTCACAAGATCGAGCCCCACTTCGGGCTTCGTGCTGAGCACGGAGCCTGCTTAAGATTCTCTCTTTCACTCTCCCTCTGCCACTTCTCCTGCTCTCTCTAAATAAATAAATTTTTAAAAATTAAAAAAAAACTCAGTAAGATATAAATTGGTTAGAGATGGCAAGAACGCAGAATTAGGGAACTGGAAAATAGATTTTTAAAGAAATATCCAGAATTCAACACACTGCAGACAAGAGACAAAATACGAAACAGATATAAAAGGGATTTGAAGAACAGTGGGATGGTAAAATGTAAGTGTAATTTGATTTCCTAAAGGAGAGAACAGAGAGAATGAGCAATGTCAATATTTAGAAATAGTAGTTGAGAATTTTCCAGAATTTTGAAAAATCACTAATTTTCAGGTTTAGAAAGCTCAATGAATTTGAATAGGATAATAAAAAGAATTTTGAAAAGATCAAAAATACTGGAATTAAAATAAAAAAGAAAATCCACAGCTAGACACATTGTATTATGATGACTTTAACTGTAAAACACCAAAGATAGACTATAAAGAACCTGAGAGAGAAGACAGTTAGCTTCAAAGGAGTAGTGATCAGCTACAACTGTGACTTCAGAAGCAACAATGGATGCAAGAAGATAATGAAAGAATATCATTAAATACTGAGAGAAAATAATCATCAACCTAGAACTGTAGAGCCACCTAACTTTCAAGGATAATAAAATGATAAGCTTGTGGATAAATCTAAATAAATACTGACTGTATAAAATAAAATAGCTATTTTTGTAGTGAAACAGATAAAATTAAAATTCTAGACACTAATTCATTGAGGAAATAAAACTCTGTTTAGGAAGATAGGAAAGACACTAACTTTGGATTTCATTAACTATGCAGGTTAAACTTCTTGGTAAGCACTGAAAGTTAAAAATTGAGTTTTATCTTTTTTTAAAAAACATTTTATGTTTATTCATCTTGAGAGAGAGAGAGACAGAAAGCACAAGTGGGGGAGAGGCCCAGAGGAGAGACAGAGTCCCAAGCAGGCTCTGCACCATGAGAGCAGAGACCAATGTGAGGCTCGAATTCATGGACCCGGAGATCATGACCTGAGCCAAGATCAAGAGTTGGACGCTAAACTGATTGTGCCACCCAGGCGCCCCAAGTTTTACCTTTTGAACTAGTAGAGGGAGTGTGAATGGAAAAAGAAAGCAAGGGGCGCCTGGGTGGCTCAGTCAGTTAAGCGTCTGACTTCGGCTCAGGTCGTGATCTCATGGTTCGTGAGTTTGAGCCCCACGATGGGCTCTGTGCTGACAGCTCGGGGCCTGGAGCTTGCTTCAGATTCCCACTTTCTCTGTCCCTCCCCCACTCAGACACACAGACAGACACACACACACACACACACACACACACACACACACACTCTCTCTCTCTCTCTCTCTCTGTCTCTCAAGAATAAATAAACATTAAAAAGAAAAAAAAAGAAAAAGAAAATGAAACTCAATCTAAAAGAAGGCAACAAAACAAAACAACCAACCAACAAAACGTGGGCAGTGAGCAAACAGACAAGCACAAGAGATGAGATAAATGAATCCTAGTAAGTTACTAGTTTCAACAAATTTAAATGGATTAAACCCTCCACTTAAAAGATAATTAGATAGAAAGAAAAAAATCCACCTAGAATTTTTGTTAAAAAACACAGATTTAAAAGTAATACAAAACTAAATAAAAAACATTACTAGGAATAGAAGCTACACTATAAATGTAAGATTTATTCTAAGCTTTGAAGAAAGAAAATGCTAAACTTATATGTACCTAATAAGAAAGTTTCAAAATACAGAAAATGAAAATTGACAGAATGACAGGAAGAATTAGAATATCCACTAGAGTAGGAAATTTCAACATATCTCAGAATCTGAGGGATCACTGAGAAGGAAAACAGTGAAACAGATAATTTGAACAACACTGTAAGTTTGTTTAATGGATACCCAATAACTGGAAAACAGTGTATGTTGAAACACTAATGAAACACTTACAAAAACTAACAATATTTTAGGTCATAAAGCGAATAAATTTCAATGTACCAGTCTGATACGGCCCCATTCTCTAACCACAATCCAATTACAGCATAAATTCATTATAAGAACAATTTAAAAATCTACAGGTTATGAAATGAAAAACCACCCGCAAATATGTAAGTCAAAAAAAGAAATCATAATGAAAAACAGAAAATACTTAGGCCTTAAAAACAAATGTTGCTATAGCACTTTAAAAGGACAGAACATTATTTCATTTGATCATTATAAAATCATCCTGTGAGCTACACAGAACCTATATTACCTCTGCTCAACCACATAAACAGTAGAAATGTTGAAAATTAAAGTTAACTTTTTAGGTAAATAAAATATCTATCAAAAGTGCTTTGGAAACTGAGATGTGAGGGAAAATATTAAGGGGAAGGCAAACCAACTGTCTCTTTCACACACTATGTTGAATAGCTCACAAAGTTATAAAGAAAGAATGTACTATCTTAACGTTTAAAGTTCAAGATGCCCACCAATTCATTTTGGTTTAAGAAGTCCTTTAGATCCTTATGTAAAATATACGAACTTATAATGGTATTTATTATTCATATGAGATGAACAAACACCATCAGAAACCTCTGCTGCACGAGTGGATGGAGGAACCAGTTAAGAGTACGTTTGCTCTCACACACACAGTCCTGATTTCTTGGTTATAGCATCTGTTCAAACGGTGCACAGGCAATTAACAGCATTCCAAAAACTGCCTACAGTACAAAGGGAATTTTCATTTAAGGTTCCCCTCCCTTTTCATGTGTGGGCTATTTTTGGAAGTATGGTTTTATTTTTTTCCATCCACTGAAAGAGAATTAAGAAAATTCCAACATGCCTTTGTGTCAGCAAGTGCTCTTTTTTAGTCCAGGTACCAGAGAATGATTGATGAACCTGTCAAGCCTACAGTAGCGGACAGAGAAAGTTGGCAGAAGTTCAGTGTTATTGAAAGAAATCTCAAATACTTATTTCATCTCCTCTATTAACTTTAATCACATTTTCAACATGGAGCCAAGAATGAAGCTTTGACAGGGGGCCATAAATTTACACAAGCAAGCATTGTCACTTTTCTGCAGTAGCAAGACTGAGATAACACAAGAGAGTTGGGTATTTTCTTTCCTGCCCCTTTCTTTATTGAAGAGCACTAAAAAAATATTTGAAAGATTTACCCATACCTCAAATTCATTTGCCATAAATCTCAAGAAATTATTGCATTTAATTTTGCTTGGTTTATGGCAAATAAAAAAATCAATTTAATTCCTCAATTAGACTGTTAAAAGCAGATTTTTTTTTTTTTAAAGATCACAGTGATGACAGAATTGGTACATGTTTCATCATAATACACCTGCTTATGAGAACAGACGTTGAACACTAAAAAAGGATTTACATTTAACATGGATCATTTGCTATGTGGGCAAACACTTCTGGTTTATTCAGAGCCAGAATCTTTATATGGTTCCAGAGGGACTCCTTGGCAGATTCTGCTGATTACTCATTAAACAGTTGAAACATGTATGGACATTATTTATCTTACAAAGCTTACCCACAGCAAAACAGACACAAAAACGAGGTAAATGAGGTGAATACTACGGACAAGATTATGGTTCTTGGAAAGGCTAAAAGTCAAATATATTTTTGGTAAGCTTTTCCTTCTAAGTATGTTTTAAAAGTTGAAAATATTAAGTGCCGGAAGGCCACAAAATTTAACAAGTGTGTTTTGTCACTCAGTGAAACACACGGCATTATGCTGAACTGCAAAATCTGTAACCTTTCCCAGCAGGCAGTTCAAAGGCCAACGTGGCCATCTTTGCCTCAGTAGAGACAAGGTTTTGACTGTCCCCTCTCTTAAATATGATCTCTGCTCCAAAGACAGTGGTTTTGTCTACACTACTCATGGAATAATACTGTATAACACTCTTCCAATAGCCAAGGACGTTATGACAGGCAGCTACTGTATCTGCTTCTAAGTCAAATAACTACTGTTCACTCTGTGTGAGAATGAATTAAATTATTTTTCTAAGAAGCCTGTACTTAACAGTTCTCTGAGATGATCAATGGAAAGAACACCCAATGCTGATTAACAAAAAACAAATTTGTACCATTTTTCCTGCTACTCCTCCCCATTCAAATAATCATATGTAGGCACTTAAAACTGGAAAGATGTAGCTCTCTTCTATTAAACACTTAAGACTCCAGTAAGACCTTTCTTTCTTCTGATGTAAGAGTGCCACTGAATATATTGCTAAGCTTGAAGCAGAGGCTAAATGGTTTGGTGGGAACAGTTTTTTGGGGGAAGTCAATGTTTTCTTATTACTTTGTCACTCTTGTGGTTCAAGTTCTTAAAAGGTTGAAAATTTTGCTAGGTCCTTCTCCATCTCGGCATACTGTTCTTTAAGTCTCTCCATGGCTTTTCTGTGTTCTTCATCCACTTCAGCCTGTTTGCTGTGTTGTTCTTTCATGAAATCTTCCCACTGGATTATATGCTGTTTTTCACTAGCTATTAAATGGTCATTAAGAATCTGAGAAAAGAAATTTAAAAGTCACATGACATTTTCCAGACAATTATTCTGCTATGCAGAAGAGACAAACATAACTTTACCTCTTAATATTTGGTTACTACAGCAATAAGTTTGAAAGACACATGCTAAAATTGCATTACAGTTTTAATGTCCAATAGGAACACGACATATAGAAACATCTAAGGCTTCTCTTACCATGACTGAACACGGGTAACCATATTTCTGAAATCTCAAAAATATCTGGTATCTTTAAATGACAAAATCAAACACAATCCAAGTAAAAGTTTATGCGTCTATTTCTCCTCAAGTTCCATTTAACTACCTATAAATTTTACATCAAGTTTAAAGAATATATGCCAAAAAGAAGCATTATTATATTAAATTAAAGTGCAGGTCTTCCATATTTAGATGCATGAAAAAAGTAGATTGTGAATCACTGGAAAAGAATGGAAGACAGGTCTTCAATTCCATCCCTTAAAGTAAGTAAACACCTAACGCGTCTGCGTCAGATATATTAAGTTCTTCTTGAGATTTTCTTAGTATTTCTAGATGAAGACGAAAAAATTTCCTTTTGAGTACCACGACAATAAAGACACAACCACGTGTAAGTCAAAAAGGCATACATTTAGTACAATTAAAATTATTATCTTTGAAGATGCACAACAAAGAGCTGAAGAGGAAAAGAGAGTCTGCAAAATAACTTTATCCTTTATCCCTGCCTTAAATGCTCTACATACACGTCTTCAGAAGTTAAGCTTTGATACAGACTAAGTCCTATGAAGCAAACAAAAACTGTGACAGATGCAGACCATAACAAGTTACAAAGCGCCTCAAGTCAGCACTAATTTCCAGCACTCCAATGAAAACAGGACACCTGGTAGAAGCAGACATTGGTGCCCAGGTGCCTGGCCACACCAGAAAGATAGGTAACAGGAAAAAAAGGAAGCTGTGTTTTCATGCTGCCATGTGTCCTTGCTGCTCCGGTTTCTCTCCCCTCTGAGTCCTGATGATAAACAGGATGAAAAGCTGGACGATCCATCATTCTTTAAGTATTTATGAAGCGCATATTTTTGCTAGCTGTTTTGCCTATCTTACCTGCTTCTAAAAGCTGCTTTCATAAAATTACATTACTTTCACTTTACAGATGAAGAAATTAAGGTTTAAAGGACACCACATTTCATTTCTTCATGGTCACTCAGCTATGAAGTTGGACTCAAACTTAGGTCTTTGTGATACCCAACCCATGCCTTTTCTATCACAAAGAGCAAATCGGATCTTTCCAGAGGAAGGTTTACACAGGTAGCTAAAAGTCTCTTTCGCAAGACAGAAACAACCATTAGAAGAGCTTTTTCTGCCAATGTGATCTGAAGTTCCTCTGCACCGAGCCTTTTCAAGCGAAAAGAGGCTGGATTAGAGGCTGAGGTTTGAGTTAAAGTCAAATGTTCCCTTTTAGTATGTGTCCCAGACCCTAGGACCTGCACAGGCACTACGGTGGTGGGTGAGAGGGCTAGGGAGGGGTTGTTGACGCTATAAATTTGGGAAACAGGTTAACCAAAATCCATTTACCTTTTAACTTTTCAGCCTCATGGACTACAATTCTCCAAAAGATGAATAAAACATGAAGAATTCATTAAACTCTTTTCATGGAACTTTGGCAAACATATTATATTCTCAGAGAGAAGAAAATGCAAACGAGCTCCCTCAAAAATGGAATCCTGCTTTAGCTGTAACTTACTTTTTAATAAATACAGAAAACACTAACGAAACATGCACGCTCAGATGCTGTTTAACCGCCTTTTCTTTTCTTCTTATTCTTTTAGGATACGTACCATAACTGGCCCAGCCAACCCTGTGATTTGGACCACAAGGCAACAGGCTGGACTCCACTTCCCACCAGAGAGCACTTTTTCTAGTACACCTCCACAGAAAAATGAAGATTTGGGAAGCACACTTCAAATTCTGGTTCACTTGCTACTAGTTGCATGAGGCTGAGCAAGTTAAAGTTTCTTTAACTTTAAAATGAGGAGACTAATACTTTACAGTCATAAATAATATTTATGAAGACCAGAGGTATTACATGTTAAGGTCCTAGCTCAGTGCCTGTGGAGCTTAATGAAAACTGATATTACTATTATATGAATTATAAGCAAAACATCTAGAAGCCAGACCAAACCACTTTTTATCTTCCCCATTTTTCCCTTTAATTTTAATAATTTAATTTCAGGAACAGATTCTTATAATAATATGAATACAGGCACTCAAATAAAAGTGACTTTCCTCTTCCCATTCCTGTACTCAATTCAATCTTCCTTGATGATTCCACTATTTACCATCTGGTTCTAAGAAAAAACTTTAAGATGTTGCTAAATACTGGTATGTCTATTTTATAGTTTCAGGATATTATGATATTTTATATATATACATATATCCATCCAACTAGCTTTTTCATAGAAGACAGATCATGTCTTGGCCTCACAGTCCAGGTGAAAAGAAGTTGAATGCTGACCAGTTTCTAATCCAGTTGAAAATCTAGTCTTGCTTTCTTATCAAGAAGTTCTTAAAGTCATTCTATTTCATAGCCTCTCACTTTTAATAACAGTTAAGTGCTATGCAAACTTGCATTCTTCATAGCAATCAGTAAAAACAAAAACAAAAACAAAAAATGGAAGGCAGTTTATACATTCATATACTGACAATCCCATACTCTTTATATACATAAATAAAATTTGGCTACCTGGAAATAACATCTTCCTGAAATTTAGTTGAGAACTATATGGTAAGACTTAATCCATCAAAAGAAAAAAAAGATATCAAGAAGTCCAATTACAAGCATTGTGGTGTTCCTGAAAAGCTCTTCTGATTTTGAATCTACTTACCTTACTTTACACATAATTCTTTTTTTTTTATGTTTATTTATTTTTGAGAGAGAGAGACAGACAGACAGACAGAGCGTGAGTATGAGGGGCAGAGAGACAGGGAGACACAGAATTCGAAGCAAGCTCCAGGCTTCGAGCTGTCAGCACATAGCCTGATGCGGGGCTTGAACCCACAGACTGCAAGATCATGACCTGAGCTGAAGTCGGACACCCAACCAACTGAGCCACTCAGGCGCCCCACTTTACACATAATTCCAACCGTTAGTTAACTGGGTTTCCAAAAGTATACCATATTAAATGTCACAAATTAGAAAAAAAATGCTGATAAATGAGACTGGAAGAAATGATAGGCATCAGCCTTATATATAGGGCAGGAGAACCCAGATAACAAAAACTTAAAACACAGTCTTTGAGGGCATTTGGTACAGAAAACCACTCTCTTGGGGTGCTTAGGTGACTCAGTCGGTTGAGTATCCAACTCTTGATTTCGGTTCAGGTCATGATCCCAGAGTTGTGGGATTGAGACCTGTGTTGGGCTCCGTGCTGAGTGGGGAGCCAGCTTAAATATTCTCTCTCCTGGGGCACCTGGGTGGCATAGTCGGTTAAGTGTCTGACTCTTGATCTCGGCTCAGGTCATGATCTCACAGTTTGTGAGTTTGGGCCCAGCATCAGGCTCTGTGCTGATGGTGCAGAGCCTGCTTGGGACTGTCTCTCCTTCTCTCTGCCCCTCCCCTCCCTGTGCCTTCTGTCTCTCTCTCTCTCGCAAAATAAACAAGCAAATAAATACATAAGTCAAAGGCTCTCTCTCTCTCCTTCTATTGCTCTCCCTGTGCCCTCTCCCCTGCTCACATTCTCTCGCTCTTAAAAAAAAAAAAAATAGATTAAAAAAAAAAAGAACACTCTCTCTTTCTCTTAATTCCCTGAGGACATCTCCATATTCACCATAATGTAAAACTGTATATTCTCAGTAATTCCTAATTCATAAAGAAAGTTAGTCTATAACATTTAGTAAATTTTTTGCAAAAACCAGGGAAGTATGAAATTATATATATATATATGCACTTATTATTTTCGTTGTGAAGCAGCGTGTGTACATAGTGTGGAGCACGTGCAGGCAGAGGAGGTCCTGGGGGTTCGGGGACATCACGGAGCCTCCTGCCCTCCCCAGGCTGCCACCTACTCTTAGAGCCCTGCAGGTCCCAAAGACCATGGGACTCAGAATCCATCTGCAAAACACATCAGCTGCTTAAATAAGTATGAAAGACATTTTTAAAGATTTCCATCCAAGATAAAGTTATAAAAGTGGTGTGCTTAAAGAAGATAAAACCTCAGCCTTGTGGTAAACTTGGCTAAAACTCCTAGACACATAAGGTTTTACTGTATACAATAGCAGAAAATGCCCCAATTAGCTGTCTCCTACTTATCACTCAAGCAAAAGGTAAACAGTGTTCTAAGTCAATAGGCGTGAAGGTTATCCTAGGGTGTATCTACTCCAAATGTGAGGACATGCGACCTGGCCAGCTGTGACTTTACTGGTCAAAATAACAAGGAGCTGAGCAGCTGCTTCATCAGAAGCAGCAGATATGCCTCCCGACAGACTGCCACAATACGTCCTCGGTGCCACCAAAGCCATTCTAATGCCAGCATGCGCCCCAGTTCATACACTTAGAAAATCCACAGATTTAGCTTGACGTGCCAATGAATCTGTTTATAATACAAAGAACTCTCAGAAATAAGGAAAAATCTTTTATAAATACTGAACTAACTGTACACTACCATCACCTGTGCCCATCACTTTCAAAAATAGCCATTCTGCTTTTATGTTCAATTAATGGGGTTCCACAGAAGACTTAGTCTGAAGTAAGTATTCCTCTAATTAAAACACATCTGAAAAACAATTCCATCAAACTATAGTTACATTCAAACAGATTCATACAAGTCTAATAGGAAGTGATATTTCCCCTACATACATACCAAATCCTTTCTCTAGGATCCTTTTTCCTGGCATTATTAGTAGTTCAATGAGTACTGAAGATTTTTTCCTGATGTTTATACAAACGTATTTCTTTAAGAACAACAAAATGAAGTCCTATTACATAGGATGGTCTGCAGCCTTCTCTTTTCAGTAATGACACAATATGTACGAGAGGCACAGCAACAGCAGGAGGGTGGGAGAGCTCTGCCCTGGGTGCAAGCAATAAGAGAGTGTATTGTCTGTAGAGAATTTAAATCAATGACACAAACAAATGAAAGACTGTGTTTTATCATCAGCAGGCACTGACAATACTGAAAAATGCTGGTGATAAAATACTCCTAAACCAAAAATCTCTCTTTGGTCTAAAGCTCTAAATAATTACTGAGGTTACTGTCGAATTTTAATAATATGTTTCAAATTAACACATTTCTATTGTTTATCCTTTAATAAGTTTTGTGTTTTACACTGAAGTTAATTTAGAGGACTTCTAGTTACATAGCCCGTCCCAGACAAAGGTGAAGTCGGCTATACACGTTTATTTAAAAAGCAAATTCCTAATAATTCAGAATCACTTAAGCTTTCTTTAGATGCTCAGCCCCTCCAACTCCCTGGGAGTAATGAAATATTACTACACTTAAATAATGAGAGTAGAGCAACTGCAGATGAAACCTGAATTAGTTCCAATCCATTATTCTACATTATCTTTTCTTGGTACTTAAACTTGCATATGTTTTTATTTGTACTTAAACTTTTTTATACTGTGGGGACATTGGGAGCCACTAGAATAGTTGCCAAAGAAACAAAGACAGTATTGCAATTTCTGGAATTGATCGTGATATGTGATTTTTATAAAGCTCTTCCAGACTTACTTTATGCTTAAAACTTTTCTGAACTATGTATCTATTGCTTCATGTGAGAAATTTTTCAAAATTATTAAAAAAAGCATTTTTAATCAACTATGACTCAAACCTGATTGATAAATCCGTCAATACTATTTAAATAGTCAAAGATCAAATTAGATGAAGTTATTAATAAATCTGCATAAGAATCAAAAGCAAACTAAAATATTATTACTCATTACCATAACATTAATTTGGATAATAGGTGCTTCCTTTTTTTAAAAAAAAATAATTGATGTACTTAAATTTATTAATCTCTTCTTTTTTTCCTTTGGTGGTGTAATATTTCTTAAATTTTTAATTTTTTTTTACCAGTGTGACTACATACATAAAGTTAAAAAGAACACCACCTGCATTTTTTTTTCTTGTTATTATTCTTTAACATCAGGTTTATTAATTAAAAATAATTTTGTTGGGGGGATGTTAAAACCAGGTCTATTCTAGGTATAAAATATTGTACATACACTGCTCCTATAGACCAATTTCCAAGGTCACACAGTGAGAACAGGGTAGAGTAAGGTTAAAAATCCAGTTTTCTACTCTTTTTGCTATATAATGCTATTTAAATGAAATATTTAAATTATTAGTCTCTCAGGATTAGCAATGTTTTAAAAATGACAGAAACTAATAAGTATTTTACATTCCAGTTTCAAAAGTAATTAAGAGCTTTAAAAAACCTGACTGAATATGCCTGAATAGGCATAAAAAAAAATCCATAGGCACACACTGTGTACCACCCACTTGGGGACTTATATGTGGGACTCCTGCTAGTTTTCTTTTTTTTTTTTAATTTTTTTTTTTTTCAACGTTTATTTATTTTTGGGACAGAGAGAGACAGAGCATGAACGGGGGAGGGGCAGAGAGAGAGGGAGACACAGAATCGGAAACAGGCTCCAGGCTCTGAGCCATCAGCCCAGAGCCCGATGCGGGGCTCGAACTCACGGACCGCGAGATCATGACCTGGCTGAAGTCGGACGCTTAACCGACTGCGCCACCCAGGCGCCCCTCCTGCTAGTTTTCAAAACAAAGGTAGAACTAACTTTGCACTAGTTTTTCTTTTTCTAGCAAGAGGTCATATGAAAAAGCACGTGGCATTAAAAATCAAGTCACCCCAGACCAGACGAGTTCACTGGTGATACTACCAAACATTTAAAGAAGAATGAACATTAATCCTTCTCCAACTCTTCAAATAACTGAAGAGGAGGGAAGACTTCCCAACTCATTCTATGAGGCCATCAATGTCTTGAGACCAAAGCTAGACAAAGACACTATAAGAAAAAAGAAGTGCAGATCAATATTCCTGATGAATACTAGCAAGCTGAATTCAACAGCATATTAAAAGGATCATACACCATAAACAAGTATTTTTGGACCATAAGGATGGTTCAATACATGCAAATCAATAAATGAAATATACTACATCAAGAGAATGAAGGGGGAAAAACACAAAATCATGTCAATCTCTGCAGAAAACACATTTGACAAAGTTTTATCTACATGATAAAAACACTGCACAAACTAGTAATAGAAGGAAACTATCTCAACATAATAAAGGCCATAGGTGAAAAACTCACAGTTAACCTCATATCCAGTGGTGAAGAACTGAAAGCTTTCCCTCCAGTATCAGGAAGGAGACAGCGATTCTGCTTTTACCACTTCTACTCAACATAGTATTAGAAGTCCTGGCCAGGGCAATTTGGAGAGAGAGAGAGAGAGCGAGCGAGCGAGCAAGCATCCAAATCAGAAAGAAAGAAGTAAAATTATCTGTTCTTACAGACAACATGATATTATATGTAGAAAACCAGAAGATTGCAACAAAGAACTTACTAGAATAAACAAAGTCAGCAAATTTTGCAGGATACAAAATCAATACTCAAAAATTAGTGCATTTCTATACTCTAACAATGAACAATCCAAAAAAGGTATTAAGAAAATTCCATTTACAACAGTATTGAAAAGAATAAAGTATTTGGGAATGAATTTAACCAAGGAGGAAAAAAGATATACACTGATAACTATAAAACATTCCTGAAAAAGAAATTAAAGACACAGTCATTGGAAAGTCATCTCATGTTCATGGACTGGAAGACTTAATGTAGTTAAGATGTCAGCACTATCCAAAGTGATTTGCAGGGTCAATGGCATCCTTATTAAAATCCCAATGATGTTTTTTGCAGAAATAGAAGAATTCATCCTAAAATTTGTATGAAATCTCAAGTGACACCAAATAGCCAAATCAATCCTGAAACAAGAATGAAGTTGGTTTCACACTCTATTAACCATGTGTCCAGGAGGCTTTGACATCTGGGACCCTTTTTGCCCTGGAGAGACTGTCCCTCCCAGGGCCAGCCTATTCCTAGAGATAGTAAACAACTCCCCACAGCATACCTTTTATATGCAAGCTAACCAGCCCAGAGCCTATACCCCAACCACCTCTACTGGGCTCTCACCCTCTGGGCCACTATCCACCTGCCCTAATCACACAAGGCCAGATAGCCAGGGAGAGCCCTATGCCCCAGAGTCTGCTGAACTCATTCAAATTAGCCAATCCTAAACCTGCTAATCCTGCCTCACATGTTCCTTCCTGCTGCAACTACAATAACCTATTTTCCCCACTCTCTGCCTCCTGACTAACTCTGGTGCTTCCTCATAGGGTCCCATGTGCATGGCAGGCATCCTCTTCTTGGGAACTATGAGTAACAAACAACCTTTCCATGGCAACCACCCCCTTATCTGTTGGCCTCACCATATCTGAATAATAATAAAACCTACATTTTATAAAATACATTTCCTGATTTCAAAACTTACCACGAAGCTATTATAATCAAAATAGTGTGGTACTGCCACAGAGATAGAGAGACCATCAGAATAGAAGAATTAAGAAATAAACCCCTGCATATAAGGTCAAGTAATTTTTGATAAGGGTGTCAAAACCATTCAATAGGGAAAGGGCAATCCTTTCAACAAATGGTGCTGGGAAAACTGGATATCCACATGCAAATAAAAATGAAAATGGACCCTTGCATCATATACGAAAATTACTCAAAATGGGTCAAAGATCTAAATGTTAAGTCCTAAAACTATAAAATTCTTAGAAGAGAGGGATGCTTCAAGACATTGGATTTGGCAATGACTTATTTGTTAGAACACCAAAAGGATAGACAACAAAAGTAAAAATAAACTGAACTTCATCAAAATTAAAAACTTTTGTGTATCAAAGGACTCTATGAACAGAGTGAAAGTCAACCCATAGAATGGGAGAACATGTTTGTAAATCATATATATGATAAAGGGTTAATATCCAAACTATATAAAGAACTCCTACAATTCAACAACAACAAAAACAATCTGGTTTAAAAAATGGACAAAGGACTTGAATGAACATTTCTAGAAAGAAGATACACAAACAGCCAATAAGCAAAGGAAAAGATACTCAACATCATTAATCCTTAAAGAAATGCAAATTGAAACCATAAGAGACCATCTCACACCCATCAGGACTGCTGCTACCAAAGAAACAGAAAATAACAAGTTGACCAGGATGTGAAGAAAATGGAACCCTTGTGCACTGCTGAAGGGACTATAAAGTAGTACAGCTGCCATGGAAAACAGGAAATTTTCCTCAGAAAATTAAAAACAGAATTGCCACTTCATCCAGTAAGTCCACTTTTGCATATATACCCAGAAGAACCATGAACTCATGTTAAAAGCAGTGTTATTCACAAAAGCGAAAAGGTGGAAGCAACCCAAGTATCCACAAATGAACAGATACACAAATATGGAATATACATATAACGGAATACTAGTGATCCTTAAAAAGGAATGAAATTCTGATACTTGCTACAACACAGACGAACCCTGAAGACACTATACTAGAGAAATAAGCCACTCACAAAAAGATAATGTTGTATGATTCCACTTAGAAAAGGTGCCAAGAGTAGTCAAATTATAGAGGCAGAAAGTAGAATGGTGGTCGCCAGGAATGGAGGGGGAGGGTGGGGATGGGGAGCTAGTGTTCCATGAGCACAGAGTCTCAGCTGGGGAAGATAAAAAGTTCTGGAAATGGATGGTAGTAATGACTGTAGAACAACAGGAGTATACTTAATGCCACAGATTTGCACACTTAAAAATAGTTAAAATTTATGTTCTGTGTATTTTACCACAACAAAAAAATTCTCAAATCAGGTTTCAGAGTGTTCCTCCTAAATGAAATCAACTGCATTTCTTAAATAAGTGGATACGTTTGTTTTTCTCAAGATAAAATTAGAAAATGCCAACTTTAAAAAAATAATGAGGGGCTTCCGGGGGGCTCAGTTGGTTAAGCCTCCAACTTTGGCTCAGGTCGGGATCTGATGGTTCATGGGTTTGAGCTCCGCATCAGGCTCTGTGCTGACACTTCAGAACCTGCAGCCTGCTTCGGATTCTGTCTCCCTCTCTCCCAGCCCCTCCCCCACTCAATCTCTGTCTCTCTTTCCCTTTCTCTCTCAAAAAGTAAACATAAAAAAAAAGAAAATGAAGAGAAAGTTTATTAATACACCATAACTGTGTACCAGAAGTACTTAGCTCTAATGATTTTATCTCTTTCTACAAGAGAGAAAGAAATAGTAATAAAAATTGGCTTACATATACCTCTTTAGAGATAAATTTAAACAGGTCTATAAATGAACTCTGGGATACATAAAAGTTTTGCATATATTATGTCTAAGTGATTCTTAACTGGGGTGGGGGGAGGTGGATTTTGACCCTCTTGTCCCTCAAATTTTTGGTTATCACAGCACAAGAGGACGGCTACTGGCATCTAGTGGGTAAAAGCCAAGGATGCTGCTAAACATCCCACAAAGCACAGGACAGCTTCCACAACAAAGAATTATCTGTTCCAAAATGTCAATACTGCAGAGGCTGGGAAACCCTAGTCTAAGGGAAAACTCTGAATAAGCCAATGAAAGTCTAAGGCCCTTTCAAATATGTCAATAATACGCTGTCACTAATTTTACCTATGCCTTACACCAACAAATAAAGAATTTAATTCATTTAGTAAGAAGTGTCAGAATAACTGCCATCAGTAAGGATTTTAAATAGAATACTACATACTGATCTATTTGTATTTTTAAGCTCTATCAAGAATAATGTATATGCTATTTCACTGCTCTCATGAAAAAAATCATGCAGGGGTATAACCAAATCTAATAAATTTCTAGAGACAAGATGAATTAAAGGATTCATGTTTATTTTATTATCACGTCCAGTCTGGTTGAATACGGCTTCACAAACTGACACTTGTGCACGAATCTAAGTTTAAACTACTTACAGATATTAACAGCTCGTTTCCCTTGATGGAATATTTTTCAGAGTCAGTGAATTTTCTAAGCTAGTTGTATTTTCATTTCGCTACTCTTAATGCTAGCTTCCAAAATGCAGCTTTGCGTTAGTGGGTAGTTTTTCAAGACATATGTCAAATAACTGGGGAATGTGCATTTATTGTTCTTCTGAATGTACTTTTAGGTATCAATTGTGGGAAGTGTAATCTGGATGAATGACGTTTATCATAATTTACTTCCCACAGAATTCCACAAATTGTCTTGACATAAAAGAATTAATGATTAACGGCAATAGTCTATTTTATTCCATTACTACTCCCATCTTTCTTTGTCCTGAGAGGTATTCAAATATACAAAATGTAGCCAAAAGTATAACCAAGGGCAACAATTACCATTAGATTGTAAAATGAAGCTACAGGTCGATTTTGCTTTGTACACCTTTGCTAGATAAAACATTAAACTTTATGTCTACATCTTTTATATATATATATGTAATCTGAAACCATGTCAGTTTCAGCAAAAACCAGATGGAGCAGTAAAAAAAAAAAAAGTCCTTAAAGATACATATTTCAAATATTCTGCTAATTAGAGAAGTACTAGAAAAGAAACAAAGACTAAAAGTTTATTGCCCTGAAAGGATATAAGGAATTTTTACTTTTCTCTGAGCTCTGAGAAATACATTTTTGTGTAACTTTCAGCTGGTTAATTTTATTAAATTATCGTGAGAAAATAATCAGAACAGATTCTTTTTTTTTTTTTTTTTAACGTTTATTTTTGAGACAGAGAGAGACAGAGCATGAACAGGGGAGGAGCAGAGAGAGAGGGAGACACAGAATCTGAAACAGGCTCCAGGCTCTGAGCTGTCAGCACAGAGCCCGACGCGGGGCTCAAACTCACAGACCGTGAGATCATGACCTGAGCCGAAGTCAGATGCTTAACCGACCAAGCCACCCAGGCGCCCCTAGAACAGATTCTTATACATGTAGGTTTCATAAATGGCATACTAATTCTTAGTGAAACACATTTCAGTACATTGTACTGAATGTGTATTCCACATTAAAAAATGGTTTAGTAACATTCTCTGACATAATACCTATAAGAAGTATATTTAAGATCAACATAATCTAAGGGCTTTTATTATTTCTTGAGGCCATTTTTTTTTTTTCTTTCAAACCATGTGATGGTATCTTAGTATCTTTTAATTTAGAAAATCATGAATGGGCAGGATTCTCAATGCTTCACCAACTCTAACCAGACCACAGCAGGGCTCTTATCCGCACAGTGAACACCTGCACCTTAAACAAATGACTGGGCTGGCAGGGGAGAAATGGTGCCTTACATTTGGAGTGACAGACAATCTGCAAAGCTGTTTCATGTAGATTACGTAATACAATTTGTCTGGTAAGGAGAGAATCAACCTATCAGGTAAGTAAAACCGGTATTTATTTTGCAGATGAGGAGCTTGAAGGGCAAGGACCTGTCCAAGGGCAAACAGCTGGCTGACAAAAGGAACTACCACAAGTAGAAGATGCCAGTTACTTCTTCACCTAAGCCGGTCATTCTCCTGCCTATATACAGTTAATACACCAAATGTGATAAAAGTTCCAAGTGACAAGAGGAACTATTCCAATTATAATTTTAGGTTAGTTATGCTCAAGAATGACAAAAATTGACATTTAATCACAATCATAACTGCACTGACAATGTCTTAGGAAGACCAATAATGTGTGAGTGCACATTCACATGAATCTGCTTAAATCACAAAGCAACGTGCTACCACAACTTTTTTATTTTATTTTGAAAACCAAGAGAATTGCTTATTTACAGGAATAGCCAGTACAGCCAGCGTTCTATCCACTAGTATTTCTGTTTAAACAGAAATACTCCTGATGCCCTCAACAACAAACCGTTCAATACAGCATTCAAGACTCTACAATTATCTCTGGAAATACCCATTTAGATACTCTACATATCAGCTGCGTGAGACTGCTGACTTCTCACATCTTTTACCTTTGCTTACACTGTATTCCTCGCCCTACAATATCTTTCTTCCCATCCTCTATCAAACTGAGTTCCTATCAAACTTGAGTCCCTACTCAAGGCTGGGCTTGAATGTCACCATCTTCTGAATACATTAGCCAAGATCCTACAAAGTTCTTCGGAACTTGATCACAGCTCTTAGTTTATCCTACATTGCACTAGTGTTAGTGGTTTGGGGCTCCCTCTTCTAGACTGCTAGTTCCTGAGTGTATGAACTGCCTTACACTTAACAAATTGAAATATCCCCACTGGCACCTTGCAGAGGAGAGAACTAAAGAAACACATCCGGTGTCAGCCTGGCATGGCCTATGTAAGGTCCTGTGCTTGTCTTTACAGTGTTCTCTGGACATGATGCAAGCATGACACCGTAACAGATGATCCTGCCCGTGGCCTTGCCTCGCCATTTTATCAACACGCTCAATGGCCCTGCTTCCTGACCCAGCCTGCTGTGACCTTACACCTCTCGGGCAGCCTTCCCACCTGCCTGAAATGTTTAGTCCTTTCACTAAGGCCTAATTCACCAAATTGCTGAATTTTAAACTCTGTATCAATATTTAGAGTTGAGCAGAGGGTACAGCAATGTAAACTCTGGCATGGTTTATTCCACTGTATTTTTATATACAGTGCAGATCTGAACTATTATTGTGGATTAACCATAGCACATTCCAGAGAAATGGAGATAGCAACACTTATTTACCCACAAAAGATACTATATTCAGAGTGACTCAGTATTTTCAGCATTTCTTAAAAAGTGTATCTTTATTAGTTCAGAACAATGAATAAGTTATAAAAATACTTTATGGAAACTGTAAGTGAAAATAGCAAATGATCACAGGACCTTAAATTCTTGTGTTGTTTTTCTACATCTAAACTTACTTAAGATATACTTTCAATAAGCAAAGCATTACCTAGCAAGTGTTTCGCATACTCTTATGACTATTCATTAAGTAACCCATCCACGGGCATGAATGCTTCCTTTTCTAGAAGAAATACACATAACATACTCATCAGTGCTTCAGGCTCAAAGAAAAGATTTATATTCCCAATCTGGTAGGCATTTTTTGTTCCATGTAAAAGTCTTATTCTCTCTCCTCAATGAGACAAATACTGCTTTCAGGGAATAGTTGGAAATGTTGAAAAGGAAAAAAAAAAAAGAGATCTGCAATTTGAATTATAAAAATATGGGTGGTACAATCAAGTGTTCATACCTCCTGAACACATCTTCAATGAATCAGCCATTTTTAAACCTTTTAAATCACTGCATAAAGAAAACAAATTCAGAGACTTTTTAAATAAAAAGCAACTGCTAATAATATGATGATAATAGGAGTTGTAGGTCCCATTATCCAAATGATGTACTTTTACCTTCTTTCGTTCCTGCTCCTTCTGTTGGAGTCTACAGACTGCATCAGAAGCTGTTTGCACTGAAATAAAACAGACAATGGGTTTTCAATCAGCAGCCCTTGTTCAAGACTTAGCTAAAAGAAACACCCCCAAAACTTGAATTGTTTTAGATCTCAAGAAACTATGCAAAAAAACTGATATTATTTTGGCTGTGATAGGCTGGCTAGAAGGGAAAAAAGAAGTTTTGCCAATATACTTAGGATGTCATAATTAGAACCAACATTATTCATGAGCCTTGAGGTATAAGCCAAGGGTATTTAGGTACTAATTCCAATGACAAGTTGTCAACAATGACTTCAGAATTCTCCAAAAAGATATAAAATGCCTGATAAATTTATCATTACATTCTCATTATGTCTACAATGTCTCTCTGATTCATTAGCCCTCCCTCTCCCTTTTTCTCATTCATACAAACTTCTCTCTTGCAGGCAGTACTTGGTACCCACAAGGCTTCAACAACTTCCCATTCCTGCTTCTGCTCTTGCCTGCTAGTTCATCCTGACTGCCACTGCCAGATTCAAATAAATTTCTCTGGACTGTTTCCTTCGAGTGACTTCCCTTTCTAATGAACCACAACTGCTCATGATAATTATTAGAGTTATTTATTATCACTATGTGCCCAGACCTGTCCTAAGTACTTTCCATGTATTACTCCTCTCAATCCCATCTTCCTAAATTAGGAGAGGATCACTATCCCATTTGACAGATTTCTGGCATCTATAAAAACCTGAGGTACAAACAGTAGGTAATATGACTAATAAGTGCAGAAAGCAGGTTGTAAGGGGCGCCTGGGTGGCTTAGTCAGTTGAGCGTCCGACTTCAGCTCAGGTCATGATCTCAAGGTTCGTGAGTTCGAGTCCCACGGCGGGCTCTGTGTGGACAGCTCAGAGCCTGGAGCCTGCTTCAGATTCTGTGTCTCCCTCTCTCTCGGCCCCTTCCCCACTTGCATTCTGTCTCTCTCAAAAACTGAATAAAAATTTTTAAAATTTTTTCAAAAATAAATACAATCAGATCCCTGCCTCTAAAGGCATGGCTCATACCCTCAACATTCTCCTCTTGTGATGTCATCAATGAAACTGGTTTTCAACCATTAGTTCTTCAGACCTCTTTATTTACTGAACCCATTTTATTTCTGTATACAAATGTTTTCACTTCACTGTTTTGCACGCAGGTGACAGGGAACTGTAGTCAAATGTAGAGTTGAGCACTCAGTTGTATAACTTGCATGTTTGCTTGCTCACTCATTCACCTGCCAAATATCGAGTGAGCATTTGCTATGAGCCAGGCACTGTCACTGTTGCTTTTCCTAACACCTCAGCACCTCAGTTCGTCGTTTGTAAAATTAATGGAACAACTAATGAGAGGACTTCAGAACTGACATTAAATGAGATAACAGAGTGGATACTAGGCTGACAAGTAATTTAAATATTAATAGCACTTAGAGAAGTTCCTCACACATTGTAAGCAGTCAAGGAAGGTTGTTATTACTATTATTCTACTTACTATCCCTACTGAAAATGCTTTCCTTAGTCCTGTCTCCTAATGACAATGTTTTACTTGTCTTACGAGAACAGTTTATGGTGTCCTGGCTTCATAATAAAGCCCTCCTAGATTAAGCCTTTCCCTATAAGGATTTTCTCTTATTTGAAATTCCTTTACCAGGTATGTGGGTATTTCACCACTTTACCTTGCATTTGCTTACACAGAGGTTTAGTAGTGTTTCACAACATGCCTTCCTCTCCTACCCAGACCTAGTCCCGAATAGGTCCCAAGTTCCTTAGCAGGGCAGGGACTGTGACTTCCCTTTCAGAAAAATGTTAGGTCCCTCCCTGTGAGAATATGGTAAAAGAGGAGGATTCTGCTTTTAAAAAGTAATGTTTTTATCAGTAGCCATTTATTTTAGTTATATCAAAGATAATATTTTAGCCCTGAAAATTATGTTCCCAATCATTGTTTGTTCTAACAGAAAAGATGAAAACAAAACAAAATGGGAGCTGATTAGATCTGCCTTCTTTCTGTGGCATATTAATATTACATCATTCTTCCCAAGCAGTGGTTCTATCATTTCCTGATTGGATTTTTTTCCCCCTGACTCTGAACATAACTTAAAAAAAAATCCATTCTGTGGTCTTTGGGTGCTTCATCATTTTCAGATCATTCTGGGCTTAACCTAAGAGAAGAATTACAAGACTATGACATTATTTTGTCATCTGTTATGTCCTTTAAAATTTTAATTAGAACACATCTGACAAAGGCACACTTTTGTTCCTTACAGGGATTGTCTTTGTGCTCAGACAGAACGCCCATTTTTAGAAATTTCAGTCCCTTAGAAGTTGCTGACTTTTTAATTCTTTAGCCACAAAATAAGAAAGGTTTACTTTCTAAATTTAATGAAACCTGCTTTTCTAAAATACAAGAAAATCACGTGACCATACCAAACATTCCTTCTTCATGATTAGAGACCCCAAGAGGAAAAGGCCTATTATTCAACCTTCCTATCACTTCCACATCACTTACTGGTTGTACCTAATGCAGCAGGAAGCCGTTTCCCCTGTTGTCTGCATTTCAGGAGACCATACTTATTTTAAAGAGTGAAGAAATGTCAAATTACTTTCTCTCAACCAAAAGATTTTTTGAAATTAGCACCACATACAGTAGTGCCACATACGATAGGTGACAATGTCCGGACTGTCCTCACACAAGAAAAACAAATACATTCTATCATGATTGGTATGTGTGAACCTCAAATACATACATAAGCAAGTAACTTTGGCTTGGTATTAGATGTTAGCTGAATTCTCATTCATTCATCTCAAGGAACAAATAATTACTTCGGAACTCCACTGTTTTAGGTGCCAGGGGTACTAGAGAGAACAATCAGAGTCCCCGAACTCATAGAACCTATATTCTGGTTGAGGAGACAGATAGCATATAAATACTTAGCATGCCAGGTTGGGGTGGATACTCTGGAGGAAAAAGCAAGGTAAAGAGACCAGAGAATGCCAGAGCGAGGGAACATGATTATTACAGAGTAGCTAAGAAGTTCTCACTGTTGACACCTGAGCAGAGATGGATGGGAAATGAGAATGTACAAAAATCTGACAAGAGTATTCAATGGAGCCCGTGAGTGAAGTCAGTTAAGCTGCCAACTTTCGCTCAGACCATGATCTTGCAGTCCGTGGGTTCGAGCCCCACATCAGGCTCTGTGCTGATGGCTCAGAGCCTGGAGCCTGCTTTGGATTCTGTGTCTCCCTCTCTCTCTCTCTCTGCCTCTCCCCTGCTTGCGTTCTGTCTCTCTCTCTCGAAAATAAATATTAAAAAAAATTTAAAAAAAGAAGAAAAGGCTGACAAGAGTATTCCAGAGGAAGCAAGTGCAAAGGCCCTGAAGTGGAAGCACGTTTGGCACATATTAGAAGAATAAGGAGGCCAGAGTAGCTCGAATGAAGTGTGGGAAAAGAAAATGGAAGGAAATAAAAGAGTGGGCGCCATTATGCACACTCATCTAGGCCACTGTGAGGAGTCTGGCCGTTCTGTAAGCAAGAGGAGGAGGTTCTGATATAGTAATGACAAGAGCCAAATTACATTTCAAATGGATCATTCAGGCTCCTATGTGGAGAACAGATTATAGGCAGGAAAGGCATAAAGATGAGTTATGTGGTTACTAGAACAATCCAGGTGAGAGATCAGAGTGGCTTAGACCAGGGTGGCAGCAGTTAGTGAAATGGTGAGGATGGTCAGATCCCAGTTATGTTCTCAAAGTTGTGCCCAAAAAATCTGTTAGTAAGCTACATGTGAGCAGAGGTAGGGAGAACAGAAAAGGAAGAGGCAGTGCGTGAAGAGGATGCTGGTAAAAATTCTAACTAGTAAAGTGCTATAAAATTTTTGGTTAATTTTAGGGACCTGGGTAGTTCAGTCAGTTGAGCGTCAGACTCTTGATTTTGGCTCAGGTCATGATCCCAGGGTCGTGGGATCAAGCCTCATGTTAAGCTTTGCTCTGAGTGTGGAGCCTGCTTAAGATTCTCTCTCTCTCTTCCTCTGCCCCTCTCCCCTGCTTGGGCTTTCTCTCTCTCCCTAAAATAAAAAAAATAAAAATTGGTATTTTAAATCATTGACTTCTTAAACATTTCTAGGTAGAGACAGATTGAAGCAAAACCACACAAACTTAGTCCCCTAAATCACTCACAAAATAAATAAAAAGTTAAAAAAAAATAAAAGGTAAAAAATTCCATCACTTACTGAACAGGGAAAAATTATAATTGTATACTATAAACTTTGAAATGTGGTATGATGGCCAAGAACTGAGATTCCTAACCCCTAATTATTTCATCCCCCAAAAGTCAGAAAAAGAAAATAAGTTGACAAAATTGTTAGAACTCTAATATGCTTTAATTTGTACAGAAACAGATATGAGGGGTGGAGAAAGGCTCATAATATGTGAGAGACAGATGAAACAGACACAGCCTCCCTTCTGAAAGAAAACCTAATAAAATTGTCCATAGGTGCTCCGTTATACAAAATCTCTCTTTATTAAAAGAGAGCAAACATATTGCATGAAATAAAAATTGAAAGTACAGGGCTAAGGAAACAAACAGAATTATACTATCATCATTAAAGATCCAGTAAACAAATGAGAAGGAAGTCAAGAGTCTAAGACTAAATAAATAAGTGGCAGCATTAGGACTTCAGGACAGAAAGCAAATACTATAAACCTTGATCAAGTTAAAAGTGAGGTTGGGGAAGAGAGTGGTGAGGGAAGCTGTGAATGTCTGAATGCCTCCAACTCTCAAGGCATTAATTAATGCAGAACTAATAACATCATGACTCTAACTTCTAAATGTTTTTTATAATTATTTTTCCTTGAACGATCTTTTAGTAAATACTATCTTTTATGCAAAAGTGACACTTATTTTAAGGTATTTCCTTCAGTTTTAAGTGCCTGTTGCATTAAATTCAAATAAAATTAAAAATTAATACCTAAGCTTAAAAGGTGTATGGCCCTCCCCATAAGACAAAACAAACAAACAAACAAAAACAAAACAAAAATAAAAACAAAAAAAATAGAGGTGCCTGGGTGGCTCAGTCGGTTAAACATCTGACTTCAGCTCAAGGTCGTGATATCGCCAGTTTGTGAGTTCCAGCCCTGCGTCCAGCTCTGTGCTGACAGCTCAGAGCCTGCTTGGGATTCTGTGTCTCCCTCCCTCTCTTCCCCCTCCCCACTGGCATGTTCGCTCTCTTTCTCCCTCTCTTTCTCAAAAATACACATTAAAAAAAAAAAAGTGTATGATCTCATTATCAAATGCACTCTCTCCCTCATACCGGCCCAGCTATTCATTCAGCTATCATGTCTCTATCCATCCTTCTATTTGGATTTACACAAAGATGTCTAAAATGATGTTCACCAATGTTAAAAAGCAATGGTTATTTTCAGGTAGTTACTAGGGTGATTTATTGCTTTCTTCCCTTTTTTTTTTTCTTATTACTTAAACATACATTCTTCTGCTTAAATAATAATAAAAAAATAAAGTCATGTCTCTCTAAAAAAAGAGGGAAGCAGGTAAGGAAAGAAAATTTCCTATGACCGTGTTAGTTAGCGTAAGGAAAACCCACAGGCTCTGTCCTTCTTACTCTAAAATCAAGGTCTAGGTCCTTAATACTAAGGCAAGATCTCCAGACAACAAATGTGGTGAAATCCGTAAGTCTATTAAATAATTAATAAGCAGGGCATAGACACTAATACTGTTTTCAGGATTAAAAAATAACATAAAGGCTGTCTCTTTTTTAATTTTTAATGTTTATTTATTTTTGAGAGAAACAGAGTGTGAGCAGGGAGGGGCAGAGAGACAGGGAGACACAGAATCCCAAATAGGCTCCAGGCTCTGAGCTGTCAGCACAGAGCCCGAAGTGGGGCTCGAACCCACAAACCACGAGATGATGACCTGAGCCGAACTCGGACGCTTAACCGAGCCACCCAGGTGCCCCCATAAAGGCTATATGTTGATGACTTTATGGGTTGCTTTTTTTGTACCCTCCAAGAACTCTCATTTACTGTTTGTGATTTTTAAAGGAACCACAGGTAAGTTTTTGTTCTAAAGCTTCTGGTCATCAAATCCAAAGACACTATACAAGGTGGGTGGCCACACAGCCAAAAGCGGAAACAGTTCCAAGCTGAGGATTCTGTAATAGGTCTACATTCCAATAACTCAAGATGTCCCCACCTTACTGCTCCACAGTTACCTAGCTCTGCGCAACATGTGAGACCAGCAGCCGGAGGTCCACAGCTGCAGAGTTCTGAGCGGCACAGCTGACCGCACCACCAGCACAGGA
The DNA here is from genome assembly GCF_022079265.1 of Lynx rufus. Taxonomy (NCBI): domain Eukaryota; kingdom Metazoa; phylum Chordata; class Mammalia; order Carnivora; family Felidae; genus Lynx; species Lynx rufus. The sequence goes on from NW_025814878.1 coordinate 125,992,109, forward strand.
AGAGATAAATGTGGCAGCTGTATTAACAGGCACAAAACAAAACTTAACTCATCACTAGGCTTGTAGAGTACTACTTAGACCAGAATATACTCCACTACATTCCACATAAGCTGGCTTTTATGATTTTGTACAACTCCTTGATGAATCAGTATTGAAAATAAACAAGCCAGCACTCTGACTTAAAATGTCAGATTTTTAAACGTGCAATTCCCTGGGAACGACAGATGGGACCAGGCAAAGCTTTAAAATTAAAGCACATAATCATCTCCATTCTACCCATGCTCATAATACTTAGCAGAAAATACTTGGGCTGAAGCCTACTGAAGAAGCCTTCCATGCTTCTAGTAGGAAAACACCTCCAAAGCCATTTTTTAGGTCCACAGAGCTAATTACACCCAGAGTAGTCCATAGATCTTAAAACCTTAATTATCAACTTTGGATTTTATGTGTTTTAATTCTTCCTTTCAGGATACACTTACAGTCTGAATTCCATTTTACTAGTAATACTTTTCTATTTCATTGTGGAGACTACTTTTAAGAGGCTAGTCTTCACATCAGAAGTTATGTTAGCCCAAGAATGAATTAAATCAAAATAACCGTTCACAGATTTTTACCAAGTTTTACCCAATTTATCTTTATGACTCAAAGTGTAGAAAAGAACAGTTACAGGCACATCTCAAATGCATACATAAGTAGTCTTACTAATAATCGAGTTTTTTAGTATAATATCTACAATGTTTGTCAGGGTTAAGGAAGTAATAGTCTGAACAAACAAATGATGTGTGTACTAAGATGCAAAAGCCTACAATCAATTTTAGACTTTCTGCTGTTTCGTTCAAAGATACCAAATGTAATCTTGGGCATTTATTCTCTCCAAGCCCCTTTTAGCATTAGAGTACATGAGACTAACTTGGACCTGAAGACAAACACTTGCTAATTTCAATTATTAACCAAATCTCCCTACTGTATTCCTTCACAGGTCATTATATTACTGGCTAGTTTTGTTTTCTCCCCACCCCCCCCCACCCCCCAGAAAGATACTTTTTCATTTGCACTTCAGTAATCCATCATTATCTGCCAGCATTATCTACCCTCACACAAGCTGAACAGTGTCAGTATGGATCTAGATCCAAGGAGAAACCTTGAGTTTTTGATATACTTCTAATTTTAAAATCAGTTAGTAATAAAACTCCTTTTATTTTATATGTTTAATAAGTATTCTTTTTTAATGTCTCTCCACATTACAATATTTTGCTTAACGAAAAAAGTTATAAAATGTTTACAAACATTTATGATGGGATCCTTTTTTAAAAAAAGTTAAAAATTCTAGTATCCTGTTTGAAAAACAAGTTTCATTTCACTGCCTAATTCTTAGTCATCAAACTTCTTATGCATAATTAAATTTAAAAAAAGGTAAATAATGCTGCAATTTTCTCACATCCTAAAAGGACTGCTTATCTTGTGTACCCCAGATGCACACATCTCACTTTGGAGATTAATGCTCTCAACATCGTTGGCAACACACATTAATCACTAGACAGTCACATGCTCTGTGACAGGGCTTCCATTTTATAGGTTTTGATTAAGAATTCTCTCTCCACCTACCACCAAAACACTGAAGGAAATACATTTTGGCATAGCATTCATTTGAAATAAAACAGCGTTAAAAAACAAAACAAAAACACACAAAAAACGCTGGCTTACATCTCTGGAGAACTTGGCTTAAGTCGTCCTGCATTATTTCTCTACATTTGGGAAGAGTATGTTCATTTGTTTCATGGATCATATTCTTCAAATTTTCAAGAACTCGCATTTCTCGAAGACCCCGTTTTTCCTATTAAAAGAAAGTAAATTATGAATACATATTGTGTCTTAAATCTCAGTAATTACTTTCTGGGATTTCCACCCAGGTTTTGGTTATATGTTATTACTGAAATTTACACAGCTTTCTTCCAATTATTTGGCAATAAATGAAGTCACAACCTGGAGGCATTTTTTAATTATGAAATGCTTCAAAAGCTGCAGTGAGTAATATTTTTATAGCAATGTTTAAAAATGGGCACGAGAAGGGGCGCCTGGGTGGCTCAGTTGGTTAAGTGTCTAGTCAGCTCAGGTCATGAGCTCACCATTCATGAGTTCGAGCCCCACAATGGGCTCCCTGCTATCAGTGCAGAGCCTGCCTGGAATTCTCTGTCTCCTTTTCTCTCTGCCCCTCCCTCTCCCCCTCTCTCTGTCAAAAATAAACATAAAAAAATTTTTTTAATGGGCATGAGAAATAGTAAATGAACCAAGAGGCCTAGATTGCCACATACTTCATTCTGTACAGCAGGGAAATTAAGACACCCTTGATCTAATTTTACTTTTGTTGTTTTTATATAAAATACATAATAATAGGTCCTACTATTACGTTGTTTTTAAAACTAATTCCATTTTTCTCAAAAATGCGTCATAAAGGGAATACTTTCCTATGCAGAAAAGAGTTAACACTGACCACTGTCCTTAGAAAGGCCTGCTTGCATGGTTGGCCTTCAGCTGGGGGCTAGAAACTTGACCAGTAAATAGTTCCCTACACTGGTATAAAACTTTCTATAAATGAAAAGACACATCCGTTTTTCTGGGAGTTTGGAATTTTGATACATGCTGGGCAGAGAGTGCCTACTTAACCAGTCGCCAATCAAATCCCTGGAATCCTATACTCAGGTGAGCTTCTCCAGTAGACATTTCACATGTGTTGTCACGGCTCATTGCTGGGGGACTGAAGAACATCTGTGTGACTCCACTGGGAGAGGACTCTGGGAAGCTTCTATTTGGTTTTCTCCAAACTTCTTGTCACACACCTGTTCCCTTTGTTGATTTTGCTCTATATCCTTTTGCCATATTAAAGCCTAGCTACCAATAAGACCATATGCTAAGGCCTATTTAGTCAATCGCTGAACCTGAATGTGGTCCTGATCCCTAACACACCCTGCTTCAGAAAGCAGACTTTAACACTACCTACCACTACACTTGAGGGTAGGCCAGTGACTTGGTTCCAAGGAACAGAGTAGGGAAAGAGAAAAATATTAACTGCATGGTGGAGACAATGAAAGTTGACATCATCAGTGATGTCATGGTGATAACATGTACCCTCTGATGTAATGTGACAAGAAGGGCACTTCCCCAAAACCCATAACCCCAGTCTAATCTGAAAAAAAACACCAGACAAACCCAGATTGGGGGACATTCTACAGGATACTGGCCAGTATTCAAGACTGTGAAAGTCATGAAAAACATGGAAAGAGATAACTGTCACAGACCAAAGAAGGCTAGCAGGACTGACAAGTAAACGCAATGTGGTACCCTGGATAAGGTCCCAGAACAAAAAGAGAACTGTAATGGAAAAACTGGTGAAACCTGAATAATGTCTGGTATTTCATCAATAGTAACATACCAATGTTAATTTCTTAGTTTTTACCCATTTAGTATGGTAATATAAGGCATTAATAGCGACAGAAACTGAGTAGGGGTAAGGTACAGGAGAACTCTTTATACTAACTGAGCAACTTTAATGTCAATCTAAAATTAATACAAAATAAAAAGTTCACTAAAAAAAGAAGGGCAGTTAACTTGACTGTAGAGAAGTAATAAGTTAGTTGTGACACTGGGGTTTTTGTTTTGTTTTGAGCCATTCTTATGGAGCAGCTATGGCTAGGTTTTTACTCTAGTATTTCCATAGTAAAAAATTAAAAAGTCATACAAAAGTTGAGAAAGAATAAACAATGAATCCTGTACTTATCACCAATCAACAATTCTTAACTCTTGGCTGATTTTGTTCCCTCTGTAACATTCCATACATCCTCCTACCCACAATCCTAGATTATTTTGAAGCAAATCCTGGACAGCATATAATTTCAACTGTAAATATTTCAACATCTATCTTTAAAAGACAAAGACTCTTCTTAAGAAAAAAAAATACATCTCTCTGCCCCTTCTCCCCTCACTCTCACTTACACACACACTCAATTCTTTAATATCATTAAATATCAAAGTCGTATTCCCATTTCCTCAAATATCCCATTAATGTTCTTTTTGATCCCCGTTAAACCCAAATCTAAGGAAAACATATATTGCAATTGGTTAGTATGTTTCTTTTTTTTTTTTAATCTATAGATTTCCCCTCCATCACTTTTGTCTTTGCAATTTGTTGAAAAAAGTTGAGTCATCTGTTCTGCAGTTTCCCACAGTCTGTTATTTGGCTGAATGAATCCCCATGGTGTAATTTAACATATCCCTTTGTCTGTTCTCCTTCCTGTAAATTAGTAGTTAGAACTAGAGGCTTGATCAGATTCAGGGTTTTGTTTTGGTTTTTGTTTGCAGGAATATTTCAGAGGGAGGTGGGTTGTGTACTTTCAGCAGGATGTTGGTAGCATTCCGTCTTCATTTATCAGCAGGAATAACCTCTGTAAAGGGAAATTTCCCCATAACCACTTGGTTACTCTGAGGAATGTTTACATATGCAAGGCAAAATAAAACACTTGATTACTTCCTCTTAACAGTTTAACTTATTTAACAAAAATAATGATATGGTTCCCTAGTATTCTCTAAAGGTTTCTGTTTGTTCTATGCATTCCTATGACTCATAGATTTAACGATTTTGAAGTTCTTCAAGCCATTACAGTATTTTTCCTTATTGGTGCTCAAACTGTCCTATTTTTGTCCAGTGGGAGCCTAGTTAAGTTGGCTCTGCAATGCTTCAGACAAAATTCTATGTTCTTTAGTAGCCTCTCTGCTTCTGATACGAATGGGTGCTCTAGGCTCACCTAGTACATTTCTAGACTCAGACTTGGAATCAGCAGGTCTCTAAATGCCACTATTTAGAAATTGTACTTAGAGAATGATCACTGGGGGTGCTCACTGCTACCATGTCAGTCATTATTTCTAGGCCTTTTAGTGAACAAGGCTATAAAATAGGTGTTTTTATTTTTTTTTAATGTTTGGTTTTTTTTGAGAGAGAGAGCATTCACATGAGACTGCAACTGGGGAAGGTACAGCAAGGGAGAGAGAGAATCCCAAGCAGACTCCTCACTGTCAGTGCAGAACCCAACACGAGGCTCGATCCCACAAACCAAACCATGAGATCATGACCTGAGTCTAAATCAAGAGTAGGACACTTAACCCACGTGCCCCAAGGTATCTGTTTTTAAAAGATGCATTTTAATGGGGCACCTGGGTGGCTCAGTCAGTCAGAAGTCTAACTTGATTTCAGCTCAGGTCATGATCTCACAGTTCATGGGTTCGAGCCCTGCATCAGACTCTGCACTGACAGTGCAGAGCCTGCTTGGGATTCTCTCTTTTCCTCTCTCTCTCTGCCCCTCCCCTGTTAGTTCTCTCTCTCCCTCTCAAAAAGAAATAAAAACATTAAAAATAATTTTTAAAAAGATGCATTTTAAGTTTATAATCACAAATTAAGAAAAATAATGCTTTTAATTATACTTCTCAGTCTTATGTCTCTTTGCAGTTCTCAAAACACCAGACAGAACTACAATTTACTTTATCACTACTTCAATCAAACAACAGCAACACTAGTATCAACAAAATGATTACTGAAAACAGATTAAGGGTTTGTTGTTGTTGCTGTTTTGAAGGGATATTCGACTATATATGCACAAATTACTATGTTTTATAGTTACTTGGAACAATTTCTTTCTGCATGGCAATGCCACCATCCAGAAAGACAGGTTTGCTTTTTTACATTTCACTTGATTTTTTAGGGATTGTTCCTTAAAAATTTTCTTTTAAATTATGTAAGATATTTACATGTCTCCAAAACTGTATTAAAAAAAATACACACACACACACACATATATATATCTATACATAGATCTATATATATAAAGTCTAGCTTCTATGTATGTCTTTGCATTGTATTACCTCCTCTCTATTTAGGTAATTCTTTTAAAACTTTATCCTACTACTGTCTTAAGTATAAGGATACACATCCATATATATATATATATATGTATGTGCATATACACATGCATTACATATATATACACAAAGGTATATATAAATGTATATATGTATTTATTCATATGTATAAGTATATATATATTTTCAATTCCTTCTTAAATGTAAACATGATATACAGACTTTTCTTATTTCACTTTATGAAATTCATAAACACACACACAATGTATATCATCTTTGTGTGATCATGTGGTCTATTTGTTCTTTTTTGGTATATCTTTCAGGATTGAGAAAAATTTGGTGTTTCTGTTCTCATGGTTATGTTTATATTAGTACTTATAGAATACCCTTGGTCTCCATGTATTTGGTTATTGTCAGTTGGTTCCCTACTATAAGCAACAACATTCAAGGCTTCACAAGACCCTCTGTCATCCGTCCATGTCTTCCTCTAGTTTCTGATACCACAGAAGCTTTTTAGCTGTTTAGCTGGTGATTTGGTCATTTGGTATTTTGGGGATACCCTGTCCCCTGGTTTTATTATAGATGTTGCCTGATTTTGCTACCCTAGTAGTTCTGTTTCTATAGACCGATTGAAGCAAAAAAATCCCAAAACAAAACAACACAACAAAAAACTATGTCAAAGCTTGCTGCCATCTTCCCCCCATGGCATTGGAATCTGAATGAATCAAGATTATAAAGATTATTTCATTTCTTATGGTGCATTTTTTCTTTGTCAAGATGTAAAGGAATGGTCTCTCAATTCAAATACAAAGACAATGAAGAACAGAGAGTGGAGTTCTGCAGTTCTACTCAGGGTATAGGTCTTACTTGGGGGGGGGTGGTCAATGGATGGGCTTTGGGGTTCCAGAATCCCCTTGAAATTGTACTCAAATTGAATACATATAGGTGTTCTATGCATTTTTCTGGGAGAAAAAAAATTCTTCAAGGACACCTTGACTCACTAATGTTAAGAGCCACTATCAAAGTTAAAATATAAAGTTAAGAATCCCTATGAAAACACCAACAGCGTTTTTCAGAAATACAGCAAAGAATACTGAACTTTGTATGAAACCACAAAAGACCCCAAATACCAAAAACAGTCCTGAGAGAGAAGAACAAAGCTGGAGATATCCTAATCTCAGATTTCAAGATATTCTAGAAAGCTGTAGCAATCAAAACAAAAAGACCCCTACATCAATGGAACAGAATAGAGAGCCCAGAAATAAATCCATGTTTATATAATCAATTAAGCTATGACAAAGGAGGCAAGAATATGCAGTGAGGAAAAGATAGTCTCCTCAATAAATAGTGCTAGGGAAACTGGACAGCCACATGCAAAAGAATAAAACTGGACCACTTATTTTACCTGATACACAAAAATAAACTCAAAATGGATTGAAACCATAAATATCCTAGAAAATACAGACAGTGATCTCTTTTATATTGGTCTTAGGCAAAAGAAGCAAAGCAAATATAAACTATGGGACTACACCAAAATAAAAAGTTTTTGCACTAGGGTGCCTGCATGGCCCAGTCAGTTAAGCGTCCGACTTTGGCTCAGGTCTTCTCATGGTTCGTGAGTTCGAGCCTCACAACAGGCCCTGGGCTGACAGCTCAGAGCCTGGAGCCTGCTTCAGATTCTATGTCTCTTCTCTTTCTCTCTCAAAAATAAATAAACATTAAAAAAAAAAAAGTTTTGCACAGCCAAGGAAACCATCAACAACGTGAAAAGGCAACCTACTAAATGGGTGAAGATATTTGCATATGATATATCTGATACGCGGTTAATATCCAAAATACATAAATAACTTATATAATTCAACACCAAATAACAAATAATCCAATTAAAAAATGGGCAGAGGACCTAAACCAACTTCTTTTTAAGATATATGCACAGCCAACAGAAACATGAAAAGATGCTCAACATCACTAATGATCAGGGAAATGCAAATCAAAACCTCACACTTGTCAGAATAGCTAGAATCAAGAAGATAAGAAACACTAAGTGCTGGCAAGGATGTGGAGAACAAGGAACCCTTATGTACTGTTGGTGGGAATGTAAACTGGTACAAACAGTGTGGAAAACAGTATGGAGGTTCCTCAAGAAACTAAAACTAGAAATACCATTCAATTCAGTAATTCCACTACTGGGTATTTACCCAAAGAAAATGAAAACACACGGGGTGCCTATGCAGCTCAGTCGGTTAAGCATCTGACTTTGGCTCAGGTCATGATCTCACGGCTCGTGAGTTTGAGCCCTGCTTTGGGATCTGTGCTGATGGCTCAGAGCCTGGAGCCTGCTTCGGATTCTGTGTCTCCCTTTCTCTCTGCCCCTCCCCTGCTCATGCTCTATCTCTCTCTCTCTCAATAATAAATAAGCATTAAAAAAAAAAAATTAAAAGAAAATGAAAACACACACCCCTATACTACACCATTATTTCCAATAGCTAAGCTATGGAAGCAACCCAAGTGTTCACCAATAGATGAATGGATACAGAAGATGTGGGATGTGTGTGTGTGTGTACACACACACACACACGTGCGTGCACACTGGAATATTACTCACTCATAAAAAAGAATGAGATATTGGCATTTGCAATGACATGAATGGACCTAGCACTTACTACGTTAAGTGAAATAAGTTAGATGGAAAAGGACAAATACCATGTGATTTCACTTATATGTGGAATCTAAACAAAACAAACAAGAAGCAGAAACAGACCCATAAATAAAGAAAACAAAGAAATGGTTGCCAGAAGGGAGGGAGGTGGGAGGATGGGCAAAATGAAATGAAAGCGGAGGACAAGTACAGGCTTCTACTTATGGAAGAAGTCTCAAGGACAGAAGGCTCAGCAGAGGGAATACAGTCAATGGTACTGTTAATAACATCACATGGTAACAGATGGTAGCTACACTTATGGTGAGTACAGCATAACACCGACTTGCTGAATTACTAATTTGTACACCTGAAACGAATGTAACGTGTTGTGTCAATTATACTTCAATAAAAATAAAGATAAAAAAGAACCACTTATTTAAAGGGTTATTTCTTCTAGCAGGCAAATTGGAGTCTCACGTTGTAGAAAGGGAGTTTATAGCCCCATTCATTTAAACAAACATATAGGCCCAATGATAGTGTTAGAAAAGATGTTAGAAATTAGAAAACAGTCTCGCCCTTGAACTTACCCTCTGGTACGTGCCTGTTTTTATGCTGGTATTTTTGACCAAGGTGTACTGTTGACACTCATTACAAAAGGAAGACTATTTAACATCTATTTAACTGCATATATATTCACATATATTCTGGTGCATAAATATCAAAGCTCAGCACTAATGAAGCTTGGCTTCTGATGTGTAACACTCCATAAAATCACACAGTTAATTTCTAAGTTGAAATGAATAGCAAGTGCTCATGTAATGTTCTTAAAACAGTGCCTGGTTAAGTATGTGCTCAAAAGTGCTAGCAATTATTAATAATATTAGTACAGTTACTATAACCTTTACATTTAAGATGTAATTTGATAGTGTTAGAAAGGAAATGGGAGACCAATATAAGAATTTAAAATTTTCTTTCAATCACTAAACTGGTCAGTCCAACAAGATTTAAAACCATATTGTATATACATATGTTTATTATATGCTATATAGGACATGCTTTACCCTGATATTTAATAATCTGCCAGTTACTCCAATAATCTATTAACCAAAAATGAGAGATTAGGACATCAAGTGAAATTCTAGCTTGACGTGTCTGCCTTTTGAAGGATTTTCTCTTCATGAATTCAATCCACGTTCAAATTCATCGACACAATCCCTCCTGACTCCTGCAATTACTGTACTTATTTGAATACCTTTGTTTTTTAGCCTCTAATTATAATCATCATTTCCTCCATTTTTTTTTTCCTACTTGCTAACATCTATTTTCCTTTCTCAGCTCAAACACCATCCCTTCTATGAAAACTTTCCTCCCAGCTCTGTGGGGAGTTGTTTCTGGAGTTGTTTCCTCCTGAGATCTCACGTGCTTTGTGCTTATTTTATCATAATAATTCCACCATGAAAATTCACTGTTTATAGGTCTTCTCCCTAGACTGTCAACTTCCTGGAGATAGACTGTTTCTTATTTATTTTTATATACCTACTGTGACAGATAGTTCTGGATCCATTCTCCTCCTCTTTCTTCCTATCAGTCTCCAAGTACTATTTGAGGTGGTATATGGTTGGAGTTCCCAGAGCCACCTTATAAGCATAAGGGTAAGAGCAACACTCCAGGGAGGTAGAAGGCAAAGTTAGAAGAAAAAGCTGACATCATAGAGCCCTAGGCTCCAGGTATTGTGAGAGAAATATAAATACTTGTTAAAGACACTATTTTTCAAGTGTTTGTTACCAGTACCTAAACACATTCCTTACTGATACACATAGGTAATCAACAACTGTTCAATTAAGCACTGAAGGAATAAAATTTGCTAAAAACGAAATAAGCAATCAGAGGAGAGGTATCGGGGGGATGGGCAAAATGGGTGGACAGTGGGAGTCATGAGCTTCCAGTTACAAAATTAATAGGTCTTGGCGATACAAGGCATAGCACAGGGAGTAGTCAATGGTACTGTAACAGCCTTGTGTGGTGACAGATGGTAGCAACATTTGTGGGGCACACAGCATAATGGATAGATTTGCTGAATTACTACATTCTATAGCTGAAACTAATATAACATTGTGTGCCAACTATAATCAATAAAAAATGTTTTTCCATTAAAAAGATTTGTGAAACTAAAAAAAAAAAAAAGAAATAAGGAACTTGTACAGGACCATATATCCCCAAAACACATCAGAAATGCTCACTAATGTGGGTCTTTCCTCTGTTCCACATGAGAGGCCACAACATATCCTCTGGGGCTAGAAAGATAACGGTACGGCAGACAATGCCTCTCCCCACTCACACTACCAAGTTGATGCTCATGGAAAAGGCCCTACAGGGATCTCTGTTCAGTGGAATCAAGGATATAAAAGATCTGCATAAAGTCAGGAGAAAGTCAGTCAACTGTCCAGAAATACTAACAAACACAAAAAGAGAGCTTAAATATAACAGAACTTCAATACCTTAAGTAATGCTGCCACCATGTGGCACTTATTCCCCTCCTTCAGAAATAAAATTTTATATAGAAAAAGATGATTGTTGGCCCGTGCATTAACTTTCTGAAATACAAAAACTATAAACATCTGTAGTTTTACATACTAGTCAGATTTTCTTAAGGTGAACTACGTTTAAATGCGAGAGAGATGAAAGTTCTAGGGTGCACTGGTAACACTGCTCTGCCACTCCTCTCTGCCCAACCATGCCATCTGGGGTGAATTAGTGGATGCTACTATTTGGACCAAGATAGAAAAGGAACTGTAAATAATGCAGATATATATTCAAATCCAAAGCCTCTAAAATGCTTTCAGCTTTCTTCTAATTTGAAGAGAAATGTCAGAATACAATACACAGAAAATACAGGAAAGTTTCCATGCTATTCCAAACCCTCAGGAAGACCAACCGGGGAGGTTATCGTGTAAAAACCTGGATCAAGTATCTATCAAGAAAAGGAATTATATTACATTTAGTTGAAGGTAACAAGTTAAACTTAGCCGACAAGATATTTTTGAGCCCTTCAGAGGCCAGTCTTCAATGACAATATGAGAATATCTTGCTTCATGAAGGGTGGGTCTGTGTCCGTCCTCTTTACCAGAGCAGCACTGGTTTCTATGTTATGTCTCACACAAAGTAAGTGCTCGAGACACTTGCAAAACAAGCTTGTTTCTATCATACCCAATGTGATAATTTTATTCTCTAGCAAACATCTTTTGTTTTTCTAAGTTTTATTTATTTTGAGAGAGAGAGAGAGAGAGATAGGGGCAGAGAGAGGGAGAGAGAGAATCCCAAGCAGGATTCTGCACTGACAGCACAGAGCCCAACACAGGGCTTGAACTCACAAATGAGGAGATGATGACCTGAGCCAAAATCAGGAGTTGGATGCTTAACTGACTCAGCCATCCAGGTGTCCCTAGTAAACAAACATTTTTCTAAGATAACAGTTCTGCCACCTGCTTAGCAAAACTCTATTTTCCCTAAAATCATTAAAAATTGAACTCAAGCTCAAATTATTGTAAATTCTGAGTTAAAACAATTTTTTGACTGTATTTGCTACCATCTTTTTCTTAATAACAACAGTTACCAACATTTGTCTAACACCTATGTATCAGCGATTTAAAAATAGCATATCATTTAATCTTCACAAAAACTGCACAGTATATATTGCTCTTCCCATTTTTAAGTGGGAAACTTAAGACTCAGTAAAGCAAGTAATCATAGCTAGTAAGACGGGGGCGGGATTTGAATCCAAAGATGTCAAGCTCCAAGGCCCATGTTCTTTTCATTCCTCAACACAGCCTCCTTTCCAAAGAGACCTTGGAAGGGCTCACGATGCGTAATGCAGGTAATCTCTCTCCTCTGAGACACATGCCCATCTTCCCTTGGCAATTATCTTCTATCCCAGTTAGAAGAGGCATTGGCTTCAACAGGAAGTGAGCTCTTAACGGCATAAATGTAAAACTTTTTTCATTTTGAATTCAACATTCAGTTTCACTTGTATAGATAGCCCTTTCACAAAAACCATCTACATTATTCAAAGAATGCTGATATAGGGGCACCTGGATGGCTCAGTTGGTTAAGTGTCCGACTTCGGCTCAGGTCATGGGCTCACAGCTTATGAGTTTGAACCCCGCGTCAGGCTCTGTGCTGACAGTTCAGAGCCTGGAGCCTGCTTCAGATTCTGTGTCTCCCTATTTCTCTCTCTGCCCCTCCCCCCACTGACGCTCTGTCTCTCTCTCTCTCAAAAATAAACAAACATTAAAAAAAATTAAAAAAAAAAAAGAATGCTGATATAGGTATAATGATAAATTTTCTAGGGATAACTCAGCCACTAATTAGCAATGTGCAACTTTTCAATGTTGCTTTCCATCTCTGGGCTCAGTTTCTATGAAGTGGGTTGGGGGGGGGTGGATCAGAAAATCCATCTTAAGTCCAAAATTCTATGTTTAATACCAAGCAGATCTCTAAAGTTATATTTTAAAAACTATTCAGTATTTCAAATTAATCAGACTAGCAAAAAGAAAAAAAGATAACTTATGAAAAAGATGACTTATGACATCACTAGACATTAGGAAACTCAAATTTTTGTCAAGGCTCTGCTGTTTTTCTTTTGAATCATATTAAGCACTCATAGTGCATTGGACATTGGTTTAGGCATTTTTAATATAATGAGAATAAGGCATTTTTAAACAATCAGGAGTCCTGACTCTTATGGTACCTCTATTCTAATGAAAGAAGACAGGCAATAAACAAATAAATAACAAGAAAAATATCAGGTAGTTATAAGAGCTTATGGTAGGCAGAATTCTAAGATGGCCCTCAAGACCCCCCCGCCACCCAGCGTACACACACCTTCTCTTAGTTATTCTATCAAACCCTAATCTAGGTGCCACTGTATCTATACTCTACAGATTGATTAAGGTCCCAAATAAGCTGACTTTAAGAAAGGGAGATTATGTTCAGTGGGCCTGACTTAATCAGGTGAGTCCTTTACAGAGTCTAGGCTCTTCCTGGCAAGCATGAGAGGGAGAGACTCCACATGAGTGAGACTGATTTGTGGCTTTGAAGATGGAAAGAGCCACGTACCAAGGAACGTTAGTGGTCTCTAGGAGTTCAGAGGGGCCCCTGGCTGGCAGCAAATAAGGAAATGGGCACTTCACTGTATCAGGGCAAAGAAATGAGTTTTGGTACAATCATGTCAATTAGGAAGAGGACTCTGAGCTCCAAATAAGAACAATGTCTGGCCAACATCTTGATTTTAACCTTGAGAGAGTGTGAGCAGAGAACCCAGCCATGTGATGCTCAGACTTTATTCTAAGTAACTGGCAATAATCTTCAAATAGCATAAAAGGGAATCATCTCTGGATAATATTCTGTGTATCCCAGATTATGTGTATCCCACCACGACAGTAATGATGATGAAATAGCTAACAGTTATTTCTTCCTAGGTACCAGATAACATTCTAAGATACACACACAGAGATGCATTCATTGTGTGAATGTGCATACCTTTAATCTTTCCAACAACCCTGTGAGGTAGGTATTATGCAGATTTTGAGTATGAGTCTATTGAACCTAGAAATGATATCTGATGTTGCAGCTCTGTCCCTCTATCTCGAGCGCTCTGTACCACAGGCTTTCTGAAGTTTTAAAGGATTTATGAAAAGATTCTCTCCTTTTGGTAGGTTTAGACTCCCTGCTTGGAGTCTTATTTGGAAATAGAACCCCAACTTACACAGAACCATGAAATTTTTTGTGCAACACCATTTACCATCTATCTGACAGTAGCTTGGGATGTTGCTGCTTAATGCACAATGAACCAATTATACACGTGTAAAACAACAGTACTATGAAACAGGATGGCAGGCTGGCACATCAGTAGCACTGGAGCGCAGCATGAAAGGTCGGCTGGCAGATGGTAAAGCCAGCAAGGCAGGGGCCAGGTCAAGGATGCGTGGACTTCATCCTGTGCATAGCAAATACCATCAAAGGGTTTTAAAAAGTGAAATAATGTCTGAGCACTCTGGTGGCATGGGAAACACTGGCTTTGACTGGGCTGATGAAGCAGGCACACAAATCAGAAGGGATGGAGATTTATGAGTAACATCCAAAAGAAATGGTCACTGAATGTGGGTCCTAACTGGGTCGGAACAACCAAGTATGAGTCTCATGCTTTAACCCGAGTGCTCTGGGTGGGTGCTGATGCTCCAACTGAGGAAAAAAAATAGAAAATGGATCTGGAAGACCTACACCCATCAGTCTTTAAAATCTTTTTTTCACTGTATCTCATGTTACGGATGAAAAAAGCTGAGATCAACAGATATGAAATACCCCAGAGCAGGCACCGGAACTTGAGCCCAAACCCCTGCTCCTTCTACTCCTTCCGCTCCTTCCATGAATGGCAATGCCTCCTAATGAGCTCTACTTTGTCTATGTTACGAACACATGAATGGAAATCAGAGATTTTAAAACCACAGAGTTCCCCTTCTATATATTAACACACTAACAACTAGGGCAGCATTTTTACAAAGTAAGGTTTAAATACTCACTTCAAATTCTTTCACAAAATAACGGGTTTCACCTTGAATAACTGGTCTGTGATCTAAAAGCCTTGAATGAATTTCTCCAAGGTCTATAAAGACAAAATGAAATTCAGAGTTAATCCACACTGGGGGGCACAATCTCTATCGTGATTCACTCTTCCCAATTCCCACGAATACATGTAGGTTAAAATCTAGTTTAGACTGGATTTAGAGGAAATCATATCCACTGCTAGTAAATAGGTACAAGTATTTCTGAGAGCAATTTGGCAATATCTAATACAGCTTAGGACCTGCACACCTAGCAGTTCCATGCCTATGTATGCACCCTGGAAAATCTCTTGCACAAATGAAAGACATTTATAAATGTTTACTACAACATGAGTATGATGTCAAAAGAAGAAAAAAAGCAAACAGCCTAAACATACTCATACAATGGAATACTATAAATCAGCAAATAAAAATGAATACACTGGGGTGCCTGGCTGGTTCAGTCGGGTAAGCATCCAACTCTTGACTTCAGCTCAGGTCATGATCTCACAATTTGTGAGATAGAGCCGCGTGTCAGCACAGAGCCTGCATGGGATTCTCTCTTTCTCCCTCTCTGCCCCTTCCCCGTTCACGCTCTCTCAAAATAAATAAACTAGAAAATAACCCCAATACATTAAGGTTACATTTATTAACATGGATAAATCCCATAAATATAATGCTTAACAGAAAAGCCGGTTTCAGCAGAATAAAGGTATTTACCTAAACTTAAACAACATCTAAAAGACACTTAATTTGGGGACACATACAGAAGCAATAAAAGTAGAAAGAAATGCATGAGAACGGTAAACAGCAAATCCAAAACAGTGGCTACCTTTAGAGAGGCGAGAGGACAACACAATTAGAGCAAGGTACTCAGTGGGCTTTGGGTGTTTATTAAGATGGGTAGAGTGTTCGTTACAGGTCTCTATACTTTTTGACAAGTCTGAAAAAATTAAAGGAAACAGTTCCAAATTTTAACTGTTTTTGGTAAGTCATTCTATTCATTCTACTTTGTAACAATTATATTGTGCAAGGGGTAAACCTCAAAACTCCTAGAGGAAATTAAGTCTCCAAATAAGTAACATGCATCATTCATGTTCATTTACTGGTATAACTTGTTCCTCGAATCTTTTATTTTTGCAGACATGCAATGGGGCAAATTTCATTACTCTATTTAAGGAGTTTATTAGGATACATCTTAGGAAGTATGCTAAGTAAAAAAACGTAAACAGATACGTAACTTTTGCTTAAGTCCTTCAATGACTTATTACCCAGAACACTTCTATAAGAAGGTAACAGGAGTTCATTTTGAAAAAAAGAAAAAGAAAAAGAGAAAGGAAAAAGGACTATGCTTAAATTTGGGAAACACTAGATAAAATCAAGTTAGACAAGTTCCTTTACCTCAGATCTTCTGGGAGGCGATAGTTACTCATGAATTATTAATGCCCAAGCGAGGGTTGCACTATGCAGAAATTCATGGACCTTATTTGATTAAGAGAACCTATGTGGCAAATAATATCTGTTCGCATTTCAACAAACACCAGTGTCTTTGAAACACAACTGTCTAACAGGCTCAAGTTCACACCTTGTAGTAGCCACACAGGGTCCTCCATATGCCTGGTTCCAGCCTCATCTCCCCCCATGTTGACAACTCTGAACGACTGGCGGTTTTCCAAACACATCGCGCTACCTCATGCATCCTTGCCACAGCTCATGCTCTCGTCACCACCGGGAACCTTCCTGAATCCCTGCTCTTCCTTCCAAACCGCTGACATCACACTTCCTTGAAATTTTCATTTGTTCTATTCAGCTTCCTCCAAGGTTTCAAGGAGTGCCCCTATTTTATGCCTCCCAAAGCACCCGGGGCAATTACTTCTATCCTACTACTTACTTACTATATTGTCCTGAAATCATCTCTCTCCTCCAGTGAGTATCTCAGAGACAACATTATTTGTATTACCCACAGAGGATATGTGGGTTAACATGTATTTTTCTATACGATGAGAAGCTATTAGGCTTTGTTGATTTGGGGAGATCTTCTGCAGCCTGATAGAATTTAGGTGGCCTTTGGAGAGAGAATTCAATTCTGTTTAGAAATGGATAGTGATCACTTCTAAAACTGTGCCCCAAAATTTAAGATAGTAAAGACTTGGGGAGAACATACATGTTACTACAGAAATTAAGCCACTAAATATTTTTGTTGTAACATTACAACAACAAAGCAAGCATATAATAATAATTCAGGAGTCCCAAGGACAAATTCTCTAAGTCTGATCATGTAAATGTAAGCTACAGAGTTTCACGTAAGTTCAACCCTAACCCTGCAAAGCATTCTTTTGTTGTTTGATATATAAGATAAAATAATCTTTCATCCTCCAAAAGTTCACACTCTAATATGAGTGTTGGACAAATACCCCTTCACACAAAAGACAGAGAAAAATAAGCACTTTAATGGAAGATCAATATGCCATGTGGCTATGGAACATGAAGAAATATGGTCAATTGTAGAGCTCCCATGATCTAACAGAAGAAGTTTCTCCTCTGGCCCTGAATTTCCAGGCCTTTATTGTAATATCATAAGGAACAATTTACTGCAATTGTTTCTGATAACTCCCACGGCATCACCAAAAAGATGCTCTTCTTCCTTATCAGGTCTCAAAACCACTCCCTCTTTTTCATCCCTGCTTGTCTCACTAGGACTATTTGAACTAACTAGTCACTTTTCTCTATAACCCACTCCACACAGAGTCAGTTCTTGTCATTCCCAGTAGCAATGTTTACACAGTTGCCTCCAACACTAAACTAGCAAGCACTGAACTACTGGTCCTCTAGGAAATACAAAGTTGGGTTCCTGCAAGCTTCTGGTCACATTTTTTTGTCAAACCAAAATGCCACTTGTGTCACACAGGTTTGTTTTCCAACATCCTTGTGAAACATGCCGCTCTCAGTGTTTAAATTTTTTAAAAATATTTTATTTATTTTTGATAGAGACAGAGCACAAGTGGGGGAGGGGCAGAGAGAGAAGGAGACACAGAATCGGAAGCAGGCTCCAGGCTCCGAGCTGTCAGCACAGAGCTCAACACGGGGCTCGAACCCACGAACCTCAAGATCATGACCTGAGCTGAAGTCGGATGCTCAACCGAATGAGCCACCTGGGCGCCCCAACTCTTAGTGTTTACCATCTGCTCTTCCAATAGAATCCTTTTCCGTGTATAACACTTACCAGGTATTCTTAAAGTTCTCCCACAGCCCCTTGACCTGCATAACCTACTTCACCTGCAAGCTGAACACTTTCATCCTGTACCACCTTTGAAAGTATGGCTAGCACTGGACTGAAGAGTTGAACGTTTTCCTGACCTTACACAACTGACCATAAATTTCTGTGGCTTTCAGCTTTACGACAATGCTGTCCACTATGCTTGGTCAATCATCTCAAGAATGCACAAATTTAGCTGCTTTCCCATCACTTCATCACACACTATGAATGTTGCTTTGGCACTTTCTGGAATGGCTGAACGCACAAATTGGTGAATCTCCTTCCTTACTGTGGACTGTTGACTAATTCACATTTATCTCACAGCAAACAGCACTGTAATTCATACCTGAAAGAAACTTGTCTTCTACAGTGTTTTCTCTGTAAGGCACACCACAGAATATGTGTGTACTTAGGGAAAACTCAGCACTACACATTGGGGATCACTTGAAAAAGCGAAATCAGCAACAAAAGCACAAAAATGTGAAAAATATACTAAATAAAAAGCAGAAAGGACACATTTACGGTATGAGAGGTAAAACAAAAAGCAAAGGGTTGCCTTGTTCAGCCTCAACTACAAATGTGCATGTAGAAAAACTCAAATTTTTCTCTCTTCTGTGCATGTGGGAATGACCATGAAAGCATCATCAATATTGATTTTGAAGTTACAAATTCATTTTAGCAATTAGGCAAATTCACAAATACCTAATCCACAAGATGAGGATCCACTGTTATCTGCCTGAGTGCTTTATTTAAAATACAAATCTGGGGCGCCTGGGTGGCTCAGTCGATTGAGTGTCCCACTCACACTCTGTCTCTCAAAAATAAATAAAACATTTTTAAAAAATTAAAAAAAATACAAATCTAACCACATGATTCTCATACTTGCTGGTTAGTTTCCTAATTTAAGAAAAAGTCCAATCTAAGGCAAGAAGTGTTCTACGGTCTGATTTCCACCAAACTCCACCTCTCTGAGAGTCACTTTGTAGCAATATATGTAATTTCCCAAACATGGCCATGCTGCTTGAGGCCTCCACACCTTTGCTCAGGCTATTGCAAACTAAGTCCAAAATACCCTTGCCCTCTTTTCTTAATTGCTAACACTTTACTCTTCAGTAAAAAAAAGTTCAGGAAGCCCTTCCTATTTCCCACTCTTTACCTCCTAACCCGCACCCATGGGCCACAAACCCTTGGGCCACAAACCCTTACAGACCCAGGGCGTAAGCAGTGAAATCATTTATTTATTTCCTTTTCACTAATTCTCGCAATAAAATTCAACAATGATCTGTTCAGAACCAATGGTCTTCAAGTAAGGATGAACTAAAAATAGACTTTCAGAATGAAGAGTGAATGGTTCCATAAAAAAGCCAAGAAGATTCTAGACATATTTTTAATTAAAACTCACTTTTCAATTAACTTGAAAAAATTTACCCTGAATAATCTTTTTCTTTTTTTTTAAAAAAGTAACACATGAAAGAAACAAAACAAAACTGTGTATGAAGGGATACAATCAACAATGAAAGGGGCGCCTGGGTGGCGCAGTCGGTTAAGCGTCCGACTTCAGCCAGGTCACGATCTCGCGGTCCGTGAGTTCGAGCCCCGCGTCAGGCTCTGGGCTGATGGCTCAGAGCCTGGAGCCTGTTTCTGATTCTGTGTCTCCCTCTCTCTCTGCCCCTCCCCTGTTCATGCTCTGTCTCTCTCTGTCCCAAAAATAAATAAACGTAGAAAAAAAAAAAAAACAATGAAAAAGACAACCCATGGAATGGGAGAAAATATATGCAAATCACCCATGAGAAAAGGGGTTAATATCCAGACTATACAGAGAATTTCTACCTCAACAACAAAAACTTGATCAAAAAACGGGTACAGGACTTCAACAGACATTTCTCCAAAGAACACATACAAATGGCCAATAAGCACATAAAATGATGCTCAAATCACTAATCATTAGGAAAATGAAAATCAAAACTACAAGACACTACTTCATACCCATTAGGAGGGCCACTACCAAAGAACAGAAAATAAAAAGTGTTGGTGAGGATGTGGAGAAACTGGAACCCTTGTGCCCGGTGAGACTCTAAATAGTGCAGTCGCTATGGAAGACAGTATGGTGATTGCTCAAAAAATTAAAAATAGAATTATCATTTGGTCCAGCAATTCCTGTTCTGGGCATATACTCGAAAGAACTGAAAGCAAGGGCTCAAACAGTTACTTGCATACCTATGTTCACAGCAATATTCACAAAAACCAAAAGGTGGAAGTAACCCAAGGGTCCATCCACAGATGAATGGATACAGAAAATGTGGTATAGACATACAATGGAACATTATTCAGCTTTTAAAGGGAAGGAAATTCCATCACAGACTACAACGTGGATAAAGGACACGTTGAGGACATTATTCAAAGTGAGATAAGCCAGTCACAAAAGAGCAAATACTGTAAGATTTCATGTATATGAATTATCTAAAGCAGTCACACACAGAGGCAGAAAGTAGAATGGTGGTTGCTAGGGATTGGAGGGAAGGGTCAGATAGGGAGTCAGTGTTTCATCCCTACAATGAGTTTCAGTTCGGGAAGATGAAAAGTTATGGAGATGGATGGTGGTGATGGATGCACAACGATATGGATGTACTAATGGCACAACACTGTCCATTTAAAAATGGTTCAGACAAACTTTATATGTATTTCACCGCAATTTAAAACATTTTTAAGTAGCAGTTCATTTAGATCGCACATATAAACATTTATAATTTAGCCCTAACACCCACGCACCACTCTCAACACTCCTAATTAGACTTAAGAGACAACATGAAGTCTACAAATAGCCACAGCCAGCCGTGCTGGGGGCTGTCTACAATCTTGACAGATAAGGTTAAAATAGGCAGCAACCGAAGGATGTCATTCCCTGGGTGGTGCTGAAGGACTCTGGAATCCTACGTGGGGGGGGGGGGGGTGGGGGGAGGTGTTCAACGCTGCAAGATGTTGGGACAGACAGGACCAGCACAGGGTTAAGAAAGGACGAGGATGAGAAAGTGCAGTATTTAACCGGCAAAGATCCTGCTACGGGAAAACAGGGTTGTTGTGAGCTTTGGGAATCAAACCTACTCAAGTTCTGTGAGAATCCAGGTTGTAACCTTCTCCCAGCGTAAAGCCGACAAACCCAATGGACATCTGTAGCTGTATATGGCGCTTTCACGTTTTAAGACGCTTTCGTATATGTTATCTAATTAATCCTTGCATGACCCAGGAGCACACAGGGGCAGAGTAGGTAAAGCGGCCGAACCAAAGTCACCCAACTCCTAAACGACCTGACTAAGGGAGCAGACCCTTCTCGACCCCTAAGCCCGATGCTATATCTACGCGTTACAGCACCGTCAAGAGGCGGCGTCCAAAGAAGTTCTGCGCCCAAAGGTCCGGGGCTTGGGAAAGGGGAGAGGGGGCGGGCCTCAAGACTCACGTCCGCGGGTTTTTCGAAGTAGTAACAGGGGCTGAGTTGGCTGGTTATTATTGGAAGGCACCTGGCGTGGGGAACCATGCGGACTCCGGCCACGACTCCCCCTACCTCCCACGAACGCGAGGCCGCCCTGCAGCCGGGGGGGCGCCCCAGGTCAGAGGGCGCCGCCCCGGAGGTGGAGCAGCGCCGGGATCCACCAGAGCGCAGCCCCACTACTCCGTACCCTTGATAATGAGGTGCGCTGGAGAGCCCGCGGTCCCCAGCGAGTCCTTTTTCCTGTCGCCGCCGCCCGGGGAGGCCTCACAACCCACAGGCGTCTCCGTCCCTCCGCCACTCATCGCGACCTGCTCCGCCCACCCGCCTCCGCGTTGCGCCTGCGCAGACCTGAACTGCCCGCCTTCCGGGCGCAGGCTTGAAGCGTCATCAAAGGGCATCGGGGAAGCTGAGTCCACCCAGCGGGCAACAAGTTGCGTTTGGGTAGCCAGAGTTGTAAACTTGAAGAAGCCGATGCCGCCATGCTGGGTTAGGGCAGATGCTGGCGGAATTGGAATTTGCCTGAAAATTAGAGTGAACGTCTGTTATTGCACCTTAAACTGGCTAGAATTTATTCTGGATTAGAGAGATTGAAAGAGAGAAGATACAGCCGCAGAATAATAGCAATATTAGTAGTAGTAGAAGTATATTATCTCTGTTATACCTGCCACCAATATTTTATAAAGCATTTTGACGTGCGTTGCCGCGTTTGGTCATGGTAGCAACTCGGGGAAACGATTTTATCATTTCTTTATAACAAATGAAGAAATAGGGTTAAAGGTTAAGTAACTTGAGTCTAAGTCTAATCACTTATGCTCATCCGTGCCGCTGTGAAGAAAAAACAAATTTGTTCTTGGCATTTGCGTTTGTGAAATATCAACCGGTTGTGTATTGTATGGTCTAAGAGAAAATACATGTCATTATGAAAGAGAAAGATTTGCTGGGCTGCTTTGAATTGTGGTTATGAAGTGTCAGCTTTGGGGATGCATATATCTAATTGCTGCTCTTTGTTAAACTCCATAAAGTTCACCTTGCAGCCTCAACAAGTCTTTGTGCAGACAATGTGAATGCAGCTTTGCAATGGCTCCTTCACCTCCTGTGTTCATCCAGTGGTTCTAGGAATCATCTCTATGTTTTCACTTGTCCCCCAGCCCCCCCACTTTCTGTACAGTCCTTACTGTCAAGGGTCTTGCAGTCGAGTGCTGAAGAAACATAAACCAACATTTAAAATATAAATCCTACAAATAATAGCATGGAGGAAGGTGCAGCACATGTGGGACACACCGGGGGGTGGGAGGTGGCCAGGAGAGACTTCCCAGAGGAGGCACCTATTTGTCCTCAGACCTGAAATGAAGAAATGTCAATCAGGGTATGTGAGAAGAAGATGGAACTTGTGGTTTTCTAGCAGAGGAAACAAGTCCAAAGGCAGAGACATAAAATAGATGGATTAATACATGAAATGTACAGCTGGTTAATTCCAAGTTGTTGCCTCTGGTTTGTAACCTTTCTAGTCTCACTTTCATTTCCCTAGCTTTAGCATCAACCTCTAGAAAATATAATTATTTTTAAAGCCCTTCACTATTCTCCCCCCTTCTAGGTACTTTTCTTACTCAAGTTTTCTTCTATACCTGCAAACCCAAATTTCCTCTCATAGCTTGTCTTCTCGTGTCTTTGAATAACTGGGGCTCCTGGGTGGCTCAATTGGTTAAGCATGCAACTTCGGCTCAGGTCATGACCTTGTGGTTCACAGGTTCGAGCCTTCCTTTGGGCTCTGTGCTGACAGCTCAGAGCCTGGAGCCTGCTTCTGATTCTGTCTCCCTCTCTGCTTCTCCTCCAATTTCCCTCTTTCTCTGTTTCTCAAGAAAATAAAGAAACATTTAGTGTCTTCGAATTACTGAAAAATCTGAAAAGGCTCACTATGGAAGGTTAATGCTTCTTCCACATTAATGTGGCTGTTATATATGCAGATCCTGGGTTCCATATTCAAAAGTTCTGTTTCAGTAGTTCTGGGGTAGCTCCTACCTCCCCTTACCCAACTGCCGATTGATTATGATTTAAGTGATAGAAGAATTCTAGGTGCAGTAGTTAAGACTTTAGAACCAGACCGAATTGGGTTGAAGCTCTGGCTCTGCCATTTGCCTGCAGTTCCTTCCCTGTCAAATGGCAATAAAATATCCATTTATGACGTTGTGATGATTAAAAAAGATAATACCTATAAAGCACTTAGCACAATGCCTGGCACAAACCAAATGCTCAATAAATGTTATTATGATTACAATAACCTCCTTATCTCCTTTTAAAGCCTTGTATAATCTGTTCTCATTCTTACAATCCACCTGTATCACCCACCACTAAAATATCTTGTACTTTTTTAGGACTTTACAATTTATAAAATGCTATCACAGACCATCTTCCCCATGTCTCTTAATCTTTTCATGAATCTAGTTGAGGTAGCTATTAAAATACCCATTTTGATGAGTAAACTGAGGTTCAGAGGATACAGTAGAGAGCCTCCAAAGATGACTGCAGTGATTCCTTCCCTCCCTGTGTGCACATGCAACATGCTTCTCTCTTCCCCTCAAGACCTGGAGTTTGTTTCCTATCCCCTTGAATCTGGACTGGCTCTTTGACTTGCTTTGACGAATAGAACATGGTGGGAAAAAAAATGCTGTGCCGGTTTGGGACCTTGAGACACCTGGTGGCTTCTACTTTTGCTCTCTTGTCAGCAAGTCCAGGGTCTCCTGCCCTGAGAACTGAGACAGCACATGTAAAGAGAGGCTGTGTGAGTGAGAACTAAGGCACCAAGCAGTCAGCACCAGGCCGCAGAAATATGAGGGAGCCATTCTTGGTTCCTTCACCCCGACCATCAGCCTTTTGAATGCAGTTGCACCATCTGCAGTGAAACTGATACCACCACATGCAGCCAGAAAGCTGCCTGATCTGTATTGTGAGAAATAATGAATTCTGTGAGAAATAATACAATTTTGAGAAACATTAAATAAATAAATAAATCCATTAAATTGTGTGTTTCAATTATGCCCTCCCTCTCATCGACAGGATTTAAGATGGCTTACAATGATCCGGGTACTCCCACAGGATGACATCACAGCTACCAAAGAGCGGAACCATGGACAGAGTCTTTAGATGACCAGGCTGGTGCATTACAATACAGCAAAGCCCAGTCAGCTAGGGGGTCTTTCTACTGTGCCATGGCTGTGCCAGGAATATTTCTGCTTCTTCCCTTTGAACGCTCCCTTCCTTACCCCTCCACCTATTCAACTCAGTAAACTTTATTTATGGTGTATAGTAAGGGATTTGGCTGATCTCTGTTCCTCGTTCCTTGGAGATAACCTCTAAATCTTTGGAATATCTCACTTTAGATATTAACTTTGTTATTCATGGTGGCCTGAGTTTATGCTAGCAAGGTGACTCTCAAAGGCCCTTAGATGGTTTCAGGATGGGAGCTCAAAGACCACTGTGTGATTAGAGGGTTGGGGCTCTGAGCCATGTAATATCAGTCTGACCTCTGGGGGGAGGGGGGTGGGTCCTGGCAAGGGGGTTCAATCACGTGGCCAATGATTCAAGCATCCATGCCTAAGTAATGAAACCCAAATAAAACCTGTACAAGCCCTGGTGAGCTTCCTACTTGGCAATCTCCCCCTGATGTGCCTAGAGGGTGGGGTATACGGAGGATATAGAAGCTTCCTGTTGGGACCCTCCCAGGTCTCACCTTATGCATGTATTCCTTTGGCTGGTCCTGATTTGTATCCCTTACAACAGAACTACAATCCTAAGTACAGTAGTTTCCTGAGTTCCAAGGACCATTCTAGTGAATTACTGAACCTGAGGGGATAGAGTGGGCACCTCCAAAATTTGTAGACAGCTAACATGGGTAGCTTGGGAACCTGGAGCTTGTGCCTGGTGTCTGAAGTAAGGGCAGTCTTGTAGAGGATGGTGTCCTTTACCTGTGGGGTCTAAGCTAACTCTGGTAATCAGTGTCAGAATTGTGTTGCAATTGAACAGACACCTACGTGGCAACCATGGTTTGCCAGATAATGTAAGTGCTCTACACATATTAATTCATTTAACTCTCATGTCAGTCTTTTGAAGCAGATACTGCTGTTATTATTACCATCTTACAGATGAGGAGGCTGAGGGACAGAGAGGTTAAATGACTGCCCAGCTTGCGTGTGGCAGAAACAACCTTGGTCTCTCTGCATGCATTTACATGGGTGAGTAGAGAGTGGGGAAGGGAGATTGGGAAGGAGGGAAGAGAGAAGCCATTTGACCTCTAAAAGGGCAGATGGGCTGTAAACTTCATTCCAACACATTTAACAAGCATGCAGTGAGCACTTTCTATGTACCAAGTGAAGTGCTAGGAGCTGAGATATAGCGGTGAGCAAGATCGTTCAGCCTTTTCCTTCTCTCAGTGAGGGTACAATCTACCAGAGGGAACAATATTAAAATACCGTACAATTACTTTTCTGCAATTCTGTTGCTTATAATCTGTAGGTACATGTTCCAGCTGTTTGATTGTATTGCTCTACATGCTACTGAGTTATGTTGTTCTCTGGGATGGTTAGGTTCATAGCAAGGAGTCAGAGACGAGTCACATTAGCAGTGCTGTTGCATCGGGAAACTTCAGCTAGGATTAGGGCTGCTTGGACCCTATATCATCCTGCCAAAGGTCTGGTATTACCTCTTGCTGTCTGGATTGATGAGATTTTTCTGTATTCTTAAATGAAACTTTGAGATAATTATGGATTCTCACACAGTTGTAAGAAATAATACAGAGAGATTCCTTGTACACTTCACCTAGTTTTCCTTCAATGGTAATGGTTTGCAAATGTTAATATCACAAACAGGATATTGACATTGATTCAATTCACCAATCTTTCAGGTTTCCCATTTTCTTATATTCATGGTGTGTGTGTGTGTGTGTGTGAGAGAGAGAGAGAGAGAGAGAGAGAGAGAGGCAGAGAGACAGAGAGAGAGAGAGAGAGAGAGAGACACACACACAGAATCTGAAGCAGGCTCCAGGCTCTGAGCTGTCAGCACAGAGCCCGATGAGGGCTCGAACCCACAAACTGTGAGATCATGACCTGAGCTGAAGTCGGATGCCTAACCAACTGAACCACTCGGGCGCCTCTGGCTCTATATAATTTTATCACAGTCAAGATAGTGAACAGTTTCAAAGCCATAAGGATGGCCCATGATGCCTTTTTGTAACCACAACCAACTTCCTCTCTGTCCCCATCCCAATCCCTGGCAACCTATAATATATCCTCCATTTCTAAAATTCTGTCTTTTAAAAAAATATTATATGCATGGAATCATACATTAAGTACTTCTGTGTTTTTAAGAGCAGGTATTCTCACCTTCATATTTACACGATCCAAGATCATTTTCCAGAGGCTCAATATCAGACAGTTTCAGACCATATAAATACAAAGGGATTTTTCCAGTTATTGTGCTTTATGAGAGTTAAGATATCTAAATCATAGAAATAATGTTAATTTAATAGGAGTAAACTTCTGACTTCGGGGTAGTATTTGCTAAATCCATATTGAATCTTATGAAAATTAGAAAATAGAAATAAAATGAGCACTTAATTATATACATCTTGAGAACAACACTGAAATTCATTCCTTGGTATAAGCCCATCCTTAGAGGCATCGCTGGGGGGGGGGGGCGACTTCCTAAATCTATTTTGCTTTTTATCATATCTATTTCACAAGATTTTCCTCTGGAACATTCTCTGTTGACATCACTGTTTATCCTCTTCTGTCTAACCTATTTTTGAGGAGGATGAAAACAATTAAAAATGGAAGAAACGAATGAAAGCAAAGGAGAAGGAAAGATTAGAGGGTCTTTTGACGTAAGATGGTAAATATTACTGCATCTCATGAAGTTTTGGGAATGCACCTGGCACACCAGGCTTGAGAGGCCATTTGGTGGAAGCAGCATGCTGTGCTTTGATATCCACCGCCTTCCGGGGGACAGCCACTCCATAGTCCTGTACTGAATCCTGCTTGTTGCCCCTACAGATGCTTCTGGTGTAGATACATCGCTTGGAGTGCATGTGGTGCTTTACTGCAGAGCCACCACGAGAGGGACGTGCTCCTGTGATAGGGCCAATGGATCAGAACGTAGAGTGCTCTATCACCATGCTGGCCACACCTTCAGAAAATTCGACTCAGCCATGCCAAAAGACAAAAGCACCCATCGTTGAGTGACCAGGCTGCTCTATGCCTACTGTCACCCAATCTTTGGACAAGTGTCGTACCAGGGTCCTCGGGGTAGGGCCAACCACAACAGACCTCTTGAACCACGCAAACACAGATTGGGACCCAGCAACTTGTATAGAAGTCCTAGGTGATTTACCACGCACGCTAAAGTCTGAGAACCACTGCTTTAGTGCAATGTCTATCGCGCATTCCCCAAACTTCTGACAAGGATAGTCAACTCTTAGATTCTTTTATCCAAGTGACAGGGCTCAAGTCAAATGCTGAAAACAGTTAGAAACTGCCAAGTGGATGAGGCCAACCAGAGGGTTAAAAATCTCTTAACTGACTTTAAGATAAGGGTGTGTGTGTTGTAGAAGGTCCGGAAAAATGAGGCAGTAGAGGAAGGACAGCCTATATGACATGAACAGACTAGTTCATGGACCGCACCAAAGAAACTTGGGACTTGGTAATCAGATGGCTGGAAGTTTGTGGTCTTGGTCAAAGCAAGCCTGTGGCTTTATTGTTTAGAGCTATGCCTTGTCAAATTAGTTGTGTGGCTACTGTATTTCAAGCTTAACTTGGACAGACAGGCCTCCCAGGCACGAATTTCTCAAGCAGATGATGTTAGGGAGGACAAAAATTACCCACCGCAAGACTGAGGGCAGATGACACTCAGCAGGAATGGCAAGCCAAATCTGCAGGATCCATAATACAATTGGCTAGCCCTAGGGACCCAGTCTCTTTGAAGTGGAAGAGACAGCACGAATGAGCCATCACATTAACTCACCAGGCCGGAAAAGATGCAAAGCTTTCATTCTCCCCACAAAGAAATGAAAGTTTAAAAGATTAAAATATTCCTAAAGGAATCACGATAATGGAATCAGAAATCCTTGAGACATAATAGTAAAACTAGCCAACATCTCAAATGCTCCTGACTTCCGTCTACCTTCTTTTGGCCTCTCTCGTAAGTGAAAGATGAGTTTTGCTAGATTAGGTAGCAGTTGGAATTGGTTTTATTCACCACTAGTATTGGGAATAAAGGCAGAGCCTGCAGGAATGTGGGCTTCAGCAACAAGTAATCATTATTGCAAAATCAAATTCCCCATCTCATCTCTGATATGCCTGTATGTAACCCTAGAGCTGGGCTTCAAAGTGTTATAAATTCAGCATATAAGACATGGAGCAGTGGGATACAGAGCCCCTTGTGTACCTAAAAGCTCTGCCCAGCAAGAGAGATATATGATGGTAACTTTCTCCCCATTGCTTTTGCAATAAAATTCACCCAGAGCTCCAGGAAGTTAGAAATGTAATTCAGCTTCAATAAATCAAGACTAAAATTAAGATGGCCAGATATGTAGCAGCCTGCTCAGGTGTATGGAGAACTTGAAATTTAGTGCCCTGGTAATGGGTAGGGGCAGATTATCTAATTATGGAGAGAAAGAAGAAATATTGCTCTCTGGGGTAAAAAGCTAAATGCTCTAATCCATTAAACCACCACATCTCTGCCAAAGCTAGATTAATATCAAAGTTCAGGTAACATCTGACTTTTTTTTTTTTTTAAGGAATGAAGTTAAATGAAAAAAATATATAAATGAAAAAGCTATACTTCACAATAATTCTAATTTGACTACTTGTCAAATAGTTGCGTGTTCGATCTTACAGTGGGATGCACCTGTACCTGATTATAATAGAGTTCTATTCTTTCCCAATGATAGGTCTGCTTAAATTTTTATCAACATATCTTCAGGCTTTTCTGGAAGGACTTTTAGCAGGGCTCTCATATGATGCACTGGCCAGAGGTGATCTTCCTGTTCATTCTGTTCCTACCTTCCTGCTTTCATCCTTGCAGAAGACCTTATGAGCTTCTCACTGACTGTAGTTAACTATGGCTTCACATTTAGTTGGGTGGAGCCAATGGAGGACGTCCATTTAACAAGGAGTAAAAATGAGAATGTCCACATATCTGTTAAGAACCTCTGTTAAGTGCAATAATCTTATTTCTGAATTTGGATGAGGAGGGGGTGGAGTTTCAACCAGAAAGTCAGGTATGGATAGGTGATTAGGTCATTCTTGAAGCTCTGTTACATTTTCCTACCATACTGAGACAGCAGCTACTTGAGATTTACAACCACAGAACTGCACAAAATATTTCATGACATCTGGAAGCTTTGGATATAACTGTGCCTAAAGTCAGATGACCTTTAGAAATTGCCTCCAGTCCTACTATATCTGTGTGTTTTAAAACCAGTGTTCATTTTTAATGAATGAAAAATCCATGGATTCTTGCCTGAAGAATGACCCTTCCCTATTTGAAATTTTTTATCTGTTCTTGAAAGTTGAGTGTGGAATATGGAGACAGGGCCATCTGTCCACTCAGGGCAGTCAAATCCACCCCTGTAACAGACTATGGTGGCAGACTATGTCCTCTGACTCTGAAATTGTACAATTCCTGCTCATTCCAACGACAGTTCAAGTGAGGTGTTGGTTAGCATGTGGATTGGCCTATGCCCCAACCTAACTTCTTAATATGAGATAATCTGAATGTGTAGTGCCTAGTAAAGAGTCTGCAACATAGTAGACATTCAGTAAATGGTACCTGATTGTTTCTATTTACTTTCCAACAATGTTGAGTGATGGCAGCCTCCCAAAGAAACTTTACACGTTGTTTCAGAAATTTGGTCATAGACCATTAGATTGTAAATGTAAGCACTAATGTCACCGTCATCCTCAGGAACTAGCAGTTTCTGACACATAGTAGGTGCTAAATAAATATTTGAGGGATTATCGAATGATCAGTGATGCAGGCTTCTGCGAATCAAAGAAAATGGTTGGAAAGGGGCATACACTCTTCAGAAGAAATAACATGCACAAAGATTGCCCCACTTTCTTTTAGAGGAGTCTCACTGATCTTTTAGAAAGCGAAACAAAACAAAATGAATAGTATGGTCCCTTTTTGGAACAGCTTGAAAGATGTAAGGACCAGAGATTTTTAAGTTGGTAAGTAATACGACAAATTCGTGTTTTCCAAAATCATAAGATGCTCTGCCCAACTGTCTTCTCTCAGATGGGCTCATGTTGCACAGGTGTCCCAGGGACAGCAGAAGGGAAAAGACTTAAGAATTAGATTAAGGATTTCACTTTATAAAATTGTAGGTTATGATTTTACAGTTTTCCATAGTAGATTGTACTGATCCCTTTCTGTGTGCTAGGCACTATACAATGTACTTTTTATACATTCTCATTGCAAATTAAACAATGAGATCAGAAATTTTCATCTCTATCTCCTAAGAGGAATTTCATGTTCAGTGACTTATTCAAGGTCTTATATGGTGAGGCTGATACGTAATTCCATTCTTTTTTTTTTTTTTTTTAAGTTTGTGTATTTATTTTTGAGAGAGAGAGGGAGACAGGGAATACCAAGCAGGTTCTGCACTATCAGCACAGAGCCTGATGTGGGGCTTGAACTCAAGAACTGTGAGATCATGACCTGAGCCAAAAATCAAGAGTCAGACGTTTAACCAACTGAACCACCCAGGCTCCCCCTATGATTCCAGCCTTAGAGTAAACGAACAAAAAAAACCTTCACTGAGCTATAACTCACATATTACAAAGTTTACCCATTTTACCCACCTGAAGTGTACATATCTATGAGTTTAAGCATATTCAGAATGTGTAACTACCTCATTTATTCTTGAAGTTACTCATTTATTTTATCCAATGCTTAGGAGGGCAGCTTTTTCCCCTAAGGTTGGTAAAAACTGATTTCTCAAGTTGATTTAAGCAGAAACTTCCTGGTCCACGGGTAAAGTAGTTTACAGGTTAAGTTTGAGCCAAACTTTTGTCTGAACCCCAGCTCGTTGATATTGATTGTGTGATCCTGGGTAAGTTCCTTAACAAATCTGTGCCTCAGTTTCATTAATTGCAAAAAAGAGAATAATCATTAAAGGAGTGAATTCACTTAAAGCACTTAGAAGTCTGCCTGCTACATACTAAATGCTCAAAAAGTGTTAGCTATTATTGTTATTAAAAGTACATTAATAGACCCTCCTGGTAACTCTTGAGTATTGTAGAATTCTGAAATAGCTTCTGAACCATGGAAATTGTGGTCAGTGAAAAGTACTTACTGTATTCTAATTGTTTGCAAATTGATGATCCATGGAATGTCAACAACTTACTAATAAAATTTCTTTTACACTTTGGCACTCAGAAGGTATTTCCCCATTTAAACACTACTTCCTGTGACAGATACTAGCTGTCTGCCCAGTATCCTTTTTCACCCCTTCTTGTCAGAGCACCAATTTTATTCTGGATGACAATGTGTGGGACAGAGAACTAGGTTTCCGGCCCTCTTCCCAGCTCAGATGGCCAGACATGTAAACAGATAGTGCTGAATAAAGCTTCCAGGAAAGGTCCTTCAGTTAATTCAGTTGGGAGAAGACAGTCTTTTTGCCCTTCCTTTCTTCCCCCTTCTCTGGTTCTTGATCATGGACCCTGATGTCTGGGGCTCTGGTAGCCATCTTGGACTGTAAATTGAGAGAAAGGAAACTACCTGTTGAGTACCGAGAAGCAGAAAGATGGCAGCTGCCTGCCCGATACCAACTGTGGACTGTGTGCATTCTTTCACATGAGAGGAAACAAACCACTTTCATGACGTTACTTGGTTTTTCTGCTACTTACAGCTGTACCTAACTGCAACTCACCCTTAGACTTTTCTTGGTCAGTACAAAATGTACTTAAAATAATACTATAGTCTCTCAACAAACATACGCTTAGCGTCTGTTGTTGCGTGCCAGTCATTATTTTGAGGGATGGATGTGTAAGGGAAGTCTCTGCTCTCAAGGAATTAACAGTCTGGGAGAAGAGAGACAGAATCCTAATGGTACCAGAATGTCAACTGCCAGAAGCAGGGGGAGGGGGAGGTGGGTCAGTCAGGACAGACCTGACTTTCAGGAGGACGAGACATAGTTGAATACTGAAGAGAGTATCAGGTGAGATGGGACGGGCATTTCTGGCAGAGAAGTACCTGACAGAAATGACCTAGGAGGCACTGCAATATTTCTACACGGAAATGAATTGTTTCTATTTTAGATGCTGAGAACATCATCTGACCTTTGCTTACTGGAGCCAGGTCTCTTACATTTCTGCCATCCTCTCATCCTCTAAGATCCAAGTTAGTGACGGGAAGTCCTGGTACCTAGCAGCACCAGATAACACCTGTGGAAGCAATGCCATGCACCTACATAAAGAACTGACTAGCAGACGTAAGGGTACCAAGGACTCACGAGGTAGATGTGGGAGGAGGGGGCATTCGGCAAAGAGGTAGACAGGGGTCCTCCTGCCGCTTCCTTACAACCGACCTAACCCTGAAGAGAACGAGGGAAATGCCTGGAATGGGAAAGCTGGGTAGCCATCTCTCAGCTATCCTGTCTGTCCTGCTTACTTCCCCCAGCAGTTCCAGGGGCAGAAGAGAGAAGTGTTGGGGGGGGGGGGGGGAAGGAGGAATTTGCAGCAGTAAAACATGACACGGAATACTTGTGGCAGACCCAGCTGGGGTGGTGGTTTGAACGAAATGTCACAGACTGGGTCTGCCTCTATGGCACACATACGCACTCCCAAGATTGACTTGAGCCCTCTATTCTCAGTGTGCAAATACAAGTTTATAGTTTCTAATTTAAAGGCTGTATTATAAAATTAAAAATGTTCCTAAGGGCAATACACTTTGAGATTTAATCCTATAAAAATTGTCCTATTTTACAAAGCACTCACCACAGTTGGCCTCTTAAATCTGACTTAGTAACATAAAGGACAAAAATGGAGGCGCAGGGGGGGGTGTCTTACAAACAAAAAGAGAACATTTTACTGATAGACATGGGCTCTATGTTAGGCTTTTCCACATATATTACCTCATTTAATCCTTGTAAGCGAGAGTGATCTTTATTTTTATAGATAAGGAAATATGGTTAACTGATTTGCTTTGGGTCATAAAGCTAGTAAGTGATAAAAGAACTCAACCAAAGGGCTATATATTTCCCAAATCTTTTTTCACTTGACCTTTGAACTGTATACCGCTTAGACTCAGCATCAGCACCAAAATAACAGTATTAAACAGTAAGTGCTCAAAGACTCTATTATTCTTATTATTTAGAAATATAAGTTCTTTAGATCTCAGTAATTGATTATCTACCCAGCAAGTAAGTTATAAAATGTATAGATCTGTTAATAATGTGCCTCTTTGTTCTTTACAGCACTTCAACAGCAGCCTGAGTTGGCTCTTAGTTCAGAAAAACCTAGTAGTTGTCAGGCCTAAAATTGGTGGGATAGCAAGAATTTCCCTTCTTGTCTTTAGCCACTGCCTATTCCAATAAGCCCAACAACAACAAAAGAACCATTAACTCCAATGAATGTATCTTATTCCAGCTCCCTCCAGGGCAGTTCAGTAGGTAGTTTCACCTCAATGAATACTGGCTACAGGAAAGAAAGAAACAAACAAAAAAGATTTTTTCAACCGCATTTACTGGCTCGCATAAATATTTGAAAACAAATCCATCTGTCTTCCCTTTCTGTATCCTTGGCACAATTTATTATAGTTTTTAGTAAACAAATTACTGTAAATATCCATAAGCAGAAAATGAATTTTAAAATATGAGGGAGAGGTCAATAAATAGTCAAATATGTCAGCCACTGAAAGGACTACTTTTTCTCTTAAGATTAAGCCACTGATTTGCAAGTTTATATACTAAAATAAGTTTCATCTATAAAAACAAAGTAATTTATAACTTGATCTCAACTCAAAGTTTTGACAGTTGAATTTTTACATATAAAAGCTGCAAAATTTCAACTAAAGAAGACAGAAAACATTCGGATATAAGTTTATTCTATCAACCTCAGCAAACAAAGAATGACTGCGTATCAATTTACGTTAGTCCTCTGGTCCGGAATATACTTTCCATTTAAAATGTCTGTGACCACGCTTCTGTATGTCATGGATAGCTTCTAGTGGGAATTAGTATATAGTCTGTTCTTGATGAAGACAACAGTGGACAGATGTTGCCTGATCCCTGGGTAATGCTGAATGTGACAAAACCAGCGAGACACATTAAGATATTTTTCCTTTTCTTGAACTGTCAGGTCAACCTAAATAGAGATTAAAAACACATAACACAGACATTACATAAGAACAATTATCAATATCATTTGACTAAAAGATAAAAACTGGGGGGAAAAAAAAAAAACAACCCCAGTTCTCAAAAGCCAATATATTTGGATAGGATTAAATAATTTCAGCCACTTAGAAGAGCCATTTGTTTAATGCTTTTATGTTCAGTTCAACACCAGATATGCTTTCTAAGGAAGTCTCGAATTTTCAACAAATGAAAAGTTTACATTAACCCAGCATCTGGAGGCCGAAAGAGTTTGTTTTTTACTTTACTGGAAAGGAAGATAGGAGAAAGTTAGAGAATAGCTCCCAAAAGGTAAGACCTTGGTTCTTTCCACAATATTTTTTTTTTTAGCAAATCTAAAAGAAAGGTTTATTAGGATCTAACATGCTTAACAAGAGAATACTATGTAAACTCTAATACATGTGTGTATATACACGCACATTAACAGATGGCTGGTGTGTGTGTATATATATATACATACATATATATGCCATATACACACACACACACACACACACACACAGAGGGGGAGAGAGACAGATGGAGAGAGACTAACACTTCCTTTTCATTAACTCTGGGTAAGAACTGTACTCAGGAAGACAATGACCCACTTAATTTCAAGTGATTATTGCTTAATACAAGGAAGGGCTATTTCCAGTGGCATGTGCCTCAGATGAACAGACCTTCTCAATTAAGTTTGTCACAAAGCTGAACTCTATCTCCATTGAGTGCAGCAGGTCACACAATTTCCTGTCAAGCTACAAGAATGCCCAAGATCTCCTTAGAAAAAGACGTAATAAAAACAGTCGGTCCTATCATTTCACTGGGCTCAAATTCCAAAGTAGGTGACTCAACGACTTTTCTCTAAGCCAAATCTTAAAACTAGAATTAAGGAGAGTTGTCAGGTAAAGAGAGAGCCAGTGGGCCAGTAACTAACAGCCATGGCCCATGTTTACGATAGTGTGGCTCCTTTTGCTGTTGTTGAATCCACATTTATTCAGATATTACAAGTGTCTGTAAAACTGACTAGAACATTTTACACAAGGGAAAAAGCCTCCTGTGGTTCAAATCCATTAGAGGTCTGCTTACTGGAAGGCACTT
The DNA here is from genome assembly GCF_022079265.1 of Lynx rufus. NCBI lineage: Eukaryota > Metazoa > Chordata > Mammalia > Carnivora > Felidae > Lynx > Lynx rufus. The sequence goes on from NW_025814878.1 coordinate 126,028,481, forward strand.
TTAGTGAGAGAGCTGTCCTGGGGCTGTTTAGAAGTTCGCATATACTTGTGTCTACAGGCAAATATTCTGCCTGGGTCAACAAAACTGAGGACAAATCACTCTAGTATGCAAAATTTATTGCAGAATATAAAATAATGTTGATAAAATTAAAAGGCAGTCACATAATATTCTCTCAGATGTTTAACTGAACTCATTATTTCCACTTTATATTTATTAGAAGGCAATTAAAAAAGCAAAACCAATACAAATCATCCTGCCTTCCTTTTTACCGTCGACATGAGGATACTACTGATCTTTTAACAATATCAATATCTGATCTTTTAACATTGTCTTAGGTAGTTTCAAAAGTCGATCTCTGTTGGCTCAGTTTACTTAGATTATCAGCAGTGAGAATCTTCTGCCTCTGCTACATAAAAAATTTAAGTTTCAGGTTTAAGTCCATACATATAAGTTGCTACACAAATGATGAAAACATATTCATCTTGTTTAAGGCAGTGTAAGGTTGAATCTAGTTATCAGAAATCTGTTACTATAACTGTTTCACTTACAATATCATTAGTCTATGGCATGTATATATAAACATATACATGTATATATATGTGTGTGCATATATATATATACACATCTATATATATATGGTACTTTTTATTACAAGAGAATTCATGGCTTCACATGTGAAGAATTATCTTATTCCTAACTGTCTGGTCTATAAACAGGAGGGAAATAAACATTGCTGAATAAACTGAATTATCAGTTTATGTTTCAAAAGGTAAAAAACATTTTGTAAAAGAGCTAATGTTTTGTTCTTTCTAAATGCTTTCCATATGTGAACTTCACCAGTGACTTCAAAAGAAAATGTAAGATTTAAAAGAAAAATGTTTACATAGACTTTATTTTTATATAGTTTTTAAATGTCTACTTACTTATTTTGAGAAAGAGAGCACATGAGCAAGGGAGGGGCAGAGAGAGAGGAAGAGAGAGAAACCCAAGCAGGCTCTGTGGTGTCAGTGCACAGCCTGAAGTGGGGCTCGAGATCATGATGACCTGAGCCAAAGTCAAGAGTCCAAGGCTCAACCGACTGAGCCACCCAAGTGCCCCCCAAATATAAGGTTTTGAAAAAGCTCAACCACTACTAAACATAATTGCAAGTCTAACAGGAGATGGGGGGTGAATTTTCTTCATTCATTCATTCATTCATTCACACATACATACGTATGTAAACTCAAAATCAACTTCAGCAAACCTCTTTACCAATAGTTAAAGCAAACAGAACAAGTTCCACTCCAACTCGATTTTGTGTTAGCTGCTGCAATATATGATTCAAATCTGACCGCTTCTTTACAATTTACTCTTTTCAAAACTTCCATTTAAAAGTCTCCACTCAGCCACTGTGTGAGATGTTATTTTTAAGGATGAATTAAAACACACTGAGAAGAAAGCATTTCCAAACAATAAAGTGCTTGTTTGATCTATGATCTACGTTCAAGTTATTCAATCAGATTCCAAACATAAGTCAAAAGGGCAATGTCTGTTTACTATTTACATTTCAGAACAGCATTTGCTATCATGGAGGACTGGCTAATGCTGCTCCTCAGACTATTATTTAAAGTAATAACAATAAAATATAACACACAGCAAAACCAATATTCTCCAACTTAAAATTTTCACATTTAGAGTCTCCAGTATAGAGATTATCAGCAGACGGTATGAAATAATTTCTATTCCAAGAGCTTCTAAACCTTCTTCTAACATTTCCAATCTATTCCAACAAGATGGATCTATTTCAGAGAATGTGAATCTGTTCATTTTCCCTCAGAAAATTGTGCCAGTGGGGTACCTTGGTGGCTCAATCGGTTACGCATCTGACTCTTGATTCCGGCTCAGATCATGATCCTAGGGTTGTGGGATCGAGCCCCGCATCCAGCTCCACGTTGGGCATGGAGCCTGCTTAAGATTCTCTCCCTCTGCCCCTTGCCCGCAAGTGCACGTTCTCTCGTTCTCTCAAAAAACAAAAAACCTCAAGTGACAGAAATACACAAAAGCTTTTCCAAAAGGCTCAGGCTACCACTTACCCTCCTTTTAAACTGTAGAGTTTGTCCCCTGAGGCTGAGAAAATTATGACTGATAGATTTGTTAGCTCTCTTCTACATTTTTGGTAGACGTTCTATTTCTGAACTCACCATAAACAAACAAAAAACAGATCCCACCCCACCCCCCAAGTAACCTTACAGGTTTTTAGAACTTTTTAGATGGGACCCCCTGGGCCACTTCACTTACAACACTGGTTTTACAGCATCCCTTTCTAGTCAGCTTCTTTTCCTTTCTTGCAACAGGAAACACAATGCAACTTTCCAGTCACCATTTCCTGCTTCTCACTGGCCCACATGCCACTGTGTCTACAGTGACGATGCTTGACTCTTTCTACCTAATCATTCCTTTTTATTTATATTGGCTCTCTATACCTAGCCTGAACTTCAAAGCCAAACAGATAATATTCTTAGACACTAATTTCCCATGAAGACACATGAGAAACACTTTAAGTGACCCATTCCAGATCGGGCTGTAAGGCTGGTTTGCTATCTTTCCGACTGGCACCATGCAACCACTGGGACAATCTTTATGGTTAGTGTTCCTGGACAGCACCACAGCAATTTCTTTTACTTTTCCTTTCTTTCCTAAAAGAATGACATACCTCCATTCGTGTTGCAGACTTCAGAACAAATGTAATTTAATTGATAACAATCTGATAGTCAGGCAACAGATAACCCTACAAAGGATTTTCATAATCTTGAGCAACAGTCTGCTCACAGGGACTGCTATCTACTAGTGAAATCACTTTAGGAAAGCAATGAGTCACTGGTATGACAATAAACAGCCACACTAACTGGCAGTTTAACAAAGGGAGAACAACGTAATATTCCTCAAAGGGAATTACGATAGACCAGATCTTATAATTAGAGTAACTTAGCCACAACTAAAGTTGGGCTTACACTGAAACGAAATACTGTGGGATTATTTGAGGACTTGAAGGTTCCCTGACTGCTGTTTAGTGCACTGCGTTGATTACATACGAAGTATTTAATAACGTGAAAACAAAGGAACGCATGAGGGCAAAGATAAATATATACCGCCAAAGCAAATGAAGCACAAAAACTGTCTGATGAATACGAGCAGGTAGCCAAACTGAACTGCACATTGATTCTGTCTGAACTTAATGCCCAGTAATCACCTTTTCTCATATGGATAGATTTACACCTAACTCAACAGGGATGTCATTTAACACCACAGTGCAAGTCCATCACAGTAGAGGTTTTAGTCTGTGAGGGGTTCCTTGAGAAGCTGTTCTCTGACGTACTCTGCCTACACTTGGACCGGGGTCGGAGACACGCTTTGGTTATGTACTCATTTCATGAAGCCAAACGCATGCCTTGCCACATGATGTACATATTATTCTACTCACTTTTGTTTTGAAAAAGAGAAGTATAATATCCTTCATCATAGTATCCTAGGTCACTACATGTAAAGAAGGTATACATTCCGAAACAGGAAAATATAAATAGGCATGGATCATTAAATATTCTTAACGTAACCCTAATTTTAACATGCTGCATTGGACAAAATACTTCCAAACTGCTTGAAAACCAAACACCCTTGGGAGCACCTAAGTAACTTTGCAGCTCATGCTATGAATATTTTGCATTATAGAATTATGACCTTGGTCACTCTGCTGGCAAAGAAATTCCATACAAGCTCCCTCCTTCTCAGAGTATTTCCTTTCCCTACCACGTGACCTGCATAAGCCAGAAGAGAGAAAAATGTAAATACATACTCAGGTTGTAAGAGTTACACTTCATTACTGTCTTTTTTTTTTTTTTTTTTTTTTAATTAGATGGGAGAAATGGCTCTTTGTCAGTGAGAGCTTGACACTACAAGGAGGCAGGCCTAGGGAAGGCCCGACAGGCCTTCCCTACCTGCGGATAGCGCCACATGTAAGATTAGATTACATTTCTCCTAGTGTTAAGCTTTAAAATGAAATAGTGTCACACTCAAATGTTTTAAAAATGTCAACAAGAGTGTTGTGGTTGTTAGATGGATGTTGTTCTTGTGCCTCTCTGGAAAGTAGCCACGCTCTTGGCTATGAACTCTCCCTCGAGTCAAGCCACAGATGCCTCCTAGTTGAAAGATGGAGGTTTCCCACCAGGATAAAGATACACAGATACCATAAGAGCAATCTTTAGCTTGTGGGCTTTTGCATTTGGAAATGAGGTAAACCGTGCCATGTCACCCTTCTACATTCAAAAAGCTACTAAAATATTTTGAATCTGGAACGGACTAAAAGGAGGCTGGGGTGATCAAAGAATTTCAGCTCTACTTCCACTGGCTTCGCATTCAAATAAGATAATTTTAGACTTAATCATACTGAAGCTTAAAACTAAACATCGCACTCTCAAGATTTACAACCTAAAACAGGAAACACAAAGAGAAGAGATTGCTAAGTACTGCTGATCTCAATAAGCATCTAGTACGATGCGTTTGCTAAGAGCTGCGAGGTGTACATGATATGACATGACCTTCTTCAGTCCCCTTATTTTGCCTGAAATGGAGTCTTACCTCTTCTAAGCATAAGGAAACATCTGTCCCACTTTATTCTTGTTGTATCAGTAATGACTAATAATTATTAATAACCCTCCTTTCACTGTCAAAGTGTTGTTCTGGATGAGAAATCCTACGATCATCCTACTTAAATGCAATTATTTATATTCAAACTTATCACTAGCTTTCTGAAGCAATGAAAATTCCCTTAGATAGCTAAAGCCATCCAAATCCTGCAGATATTGTTCTGACAATTTGATGATTCTACATTTTACTTTACTCCATCTGCCTCTTTAATTGTTCACATAATATTCTGACCAGAAATTAGCCCTTTGCTTTATTCAATAATTCTCTTCCTGTAAAATGTTCTTATTTCTTTGAAGAGATCAACAGTTACTTGAAAACAAGCTTTATACTTCTTTTATGTCTCTCAAGGATAGTAAAATGGGCACATATAATAAACTCAGTTTAAGTATCGTCGTGAGAACAGACTATTAGGCTGAGTGAAGGACCGTACCTAGGTGGTTACCCTGACAATGTTACAGAACTGAGCACAATCCCTCAGGGATCTTAGAGGAACAATGCTTAATAAGCCAAGTAAATCCAACTGAGGAATTAGAGCTTGAGCAGGGCGTGAAGAAAAACTATCGTACATTATGGTATTTGACAGCATACGAAGGGCATCCCCACACATTGTGACACTTGCAGCAGAAGACAGACTTTGTCTTGGCCCTTCCAAAACCCAGGCGGTCTTTGCACAAAGCACTAGTTTCCTTCTGTATAATAAGAGGGTAGTACCACTAGTTCCATCTCCTTTATCTGAGGTACAAGGAGAAAATATACATAAAACTGAAAAATACAGAGAAATATGTTAATTACATTAGTCAGTGTTCGTGGAGGGGAGTGTAGACGGTATGCACTTGGGAGGCATTATGTCTGACAGCGGTGTTATAGTTACGAATTGCCGTAGTCTCTGACTCAAGCAGTTTACGATTTGAAAGAGAAATTTTCCAAGAAGAATTACAGTACAAAGGAAACAAGCCAGAGCTGAGGGAGGCTGGGAGGCACAAAGAGAAACCGAGGAAAGAGCACTTCAGTAGGCTTCAGGAGCCCGAGGGGGCCTCACCAGGAAATCAGTGCTGTAGCTGAGTGACCCTTGGTGAAATGTGAGCGAATCTGGGAGGAAGATAAGGGCTGGGCCCAGGCAGCGAATGAGAAGAGCAGAGTGAGGGCCCTGAGCAGAGGGGGCGCAGAGCAAGAGACCAGGGAGTATGTTACGGCTGAGAGAGAGGCATGTGGGGAGAATGATGGCAATGAGGCCGGAGGGTCAACATGAAGAAGGGGCTCCCGTCCGGGCAGTGAGGAGCTACTTCATTATTTTGAGAAAGAAAGACACATTCATGAGAAAAATCGCTCGGGTGGCAGTGAAGATGGACTGTATGAGAGGAGACTGGTGGCAGAAGGCCATTTCAACAGCACTGACAGAAGATAATGAATTCTGGAACTAGGGCAATATCACCCAGGATCGCAGCAAGATGTATGTGAGAGGCATCCCGGAGGTGGAAACAAAAGAACCTGATTAATTGGATGCACGAGGCACGGAATACAGGAAATGGGTTATTTTTTTCCACAAGGAAGAAGATCGGTGTTGGGAGGAAGTTTCAGGGGGAGATAGACATAAGGAAGCCCAAATTCTGGAGCCAAACTGCCTGGTTTCCAGACATGGTTTTGCCACTAACAGTGTGATCTCAAAGAAGACATGTGACCTCTCTATGCCTCTCTTACTTCATCTGTGAAATGGGGATAATAATAATAGTACCTACCTGATAGGGCTGTTATAAGGATTAAATGAGTTAACACTTATGAAGAATAGAGAACACAGTGAGTTCCATATAATTGTAAATAAATTTAGGACGGGAAACAATTTAAACAGATTGACCAGATAATGGGAAAAATGGCAGATATGAGGAAGAAAGGATGTAACATTTGACAAGATCCAGAAATGGGGCAGGAGGGGGAGTTCAAGTAAGAGAGCAGAAAAGGGAGACAAGAGGGATGCATGAATGGGGGCAGGGCAGGGGGGCTGGAAGATGGGGGAAGATGAGGGCATTCAAATCAATAGCCTCCACCTTATAGCTGAAAGAGGGAGGAAGGCTCCGAGATAATGAAGATAAAGGAGGAGGGAAAAGGAGGGGTTAAGGAAAGCGCTAAGGGTCTGGAAGTATGCCTAGGAGGAATGAAGAGCTGATGCAGATGAGAGCCCGGCTGAAACTGAACAGTATAAATTCATAGTGGCACCAATCTGCAGCTTTGTGATTTCTCCCACAGACCTCAGCCTGGACAAGGACATAACATGGAAGCATTTATTAGAACTGACCAAGAGGTGGGGATTTGCAGGGAAAGGGTGGTGAATGTACAGTGGAGCAAAGAAGCTGAAGATACTAGTAAGAGTATTTGAAGTTACACAAAAGGAGATCCAGGTTGGATGGAGAAAAAGTACGTAGGTTTGGAAAAAGGGAAGGGATCCAGTTGCTTCAGATAATGACGGGATGAGTAAGAGATTAAGAGCTAAGAAGTAGAGGTTGTACAGAAGATGTGGTACTGGAATTAAGAATTAGAAGTAGGGGCACCTGGGTGGCTCAGCTGGTTAAGCATCCAACTTTGGCTTACATCATGATCCCACAGTTCAAGGGTTCGAGCCCCGCATCGGGCTCTGTGCTGACAGCTCAGAGCCTGAAGCCTACTTCAGATTCTGTGTTTCCCTCTCTCTCTGCCCCTCCCCGGCTTGTGCTCTCTCTCTCAGAAATAAATAAACATTAAAAAAAAAAAAAAGGAATTAGAGAGGGGGAGGGTGATGATGGGGGGCTAGTCCAGGCCATGATGACAGTCAAGTTTACGGAATGGCAAGAGAAGTAGCTGCGAACAGGAGCAGAGACAAGAACAGGAAGCAAACAGGTCAAGGAACAGGAAGCTACTGCATTTGATGGATTATGTGGAAGGAATATGTGCATAAGGTACTTTGTATAAAAAAATTCATTTTTATTTGAAAAGGTGAAATGCAAATTTGATTTAAATTCAAGACAAATAAAGAAATCATTCTGAACATTACAGAGAAAAAAGCTAACAACTATTCAAATACTCACTATAAAGCGATGGAGTCCATAGTACAACAGGATATCTGCTAAGGTAAAGTTATATCCTGTAAGGTAGACTTTATCTTCAAGATACGAATTAAGATCCTAGAAAAAACAAATAAGATATTAATCTAAAAAGCGATAATAATCAAGTCAACTACCGTATCATTAGATTTGGAACATTTAGAAGACTATTAGAAAACAAAACACTGACTTTTAATTTTTTAATTTCTGACATTAATAGACTCAAATTCATTCAAAAGAACCGATCATAAACCAATCGCCTCATTTTGAAAAATAGGGTAAATGTTATTAGTCTTATTTTAAAGAAATAAAAAAACATTAAAAATGTTATTCAAAATACCATCTATGTCAACTTCAAAGGCACGCATTTTTCCCCCCAGGGTTGGGGAGATCATTTTGTAAATTATGATGTTAGATTTACTTTTTCCATCAAAATATAAAAAAAACTCTTCAATAATTTCTCTTAAGAGTACTATATAATTTACTGGCTTGCTGTATTTTTTATATATGCATATTTAAAAAGTTTTAATTGCAGTAGAATCATGTTACCATCTTACCCACTTTTAAGTGTAAATATCAGGAATATTCATACTGTTGTGTAACCAATCTTTGGAATATTTTCATCTTGCGGAACTAAAACTCCGTCCTATATTGACAGATATATTTAGAACTCTGCATCCCAAGGCAACAGAATATACTTTCTTCTCGAGTGCACATGGAACATTCTCCAAGATATATCACAACATACTGGGTCACAAAATAGTCCTTAGGAAGTGTAAAAGAATTGAGATCATAGCATGCACACTTTCAGACCACAATGCTATGAAACTTGAAATCAACCACAGGAAAAAGTCTGGAAAACCTCCAAAAGCATGGAGGTTAAAGAACACCCTACTAAAGAATGAATGGGTCAACCAGGCAATTAGAGAAGAAATTAAAAAAATATATGGAAACAAATGAAAATGAAAATACAACAATCCAAACGCTTTGGGATGCAGCAAAGGCAGTCCTGAGAGGAAAATACATTGCAATCCAGGCCTAGCTCAAGAAACAAGAAAAATCCCCAAAAGAAAATCTAACAGCACACCTAAAGGAAATAGAAGCAGAACAGCAAAGACACCCCAAACCCAGCAGAAGAAGAGAAATAAAGATCAGAGCAGAAATAAACAATATAGAATCTAAAAAAACTGTAGAGCAGATCAATGAAACCAAGAGTTGGTTTTTTGAAAAAATAAACAAAATTGATAAACCTCTAGCCAGGCTTCTCAAAAAGAAAAGGGAGATGACCCAAATAGATAAAATCATGAATGAAAATGGAATTACTACAACCAATCCCTCAGAAATACAAGCAATTATCAGGGAATACTATGAAAAATTATATGCCAACAAACTGGACAACCTGGAAGAAATGGAAAAATTCCTAAACACCCACACACTTCCAAAACTCAAAACAGGAAGAAATAGAAAACTTGAACAGACCCATAACCAGTGAAGAAATTGAACCAGTTATCAAAAATCTTCCAACAAATAAGAGTCCAAGGCCAGATGGCTTCCCTGGGGAATTCTACTACACATTTAAAGCAGAGATAATACCTATCCTTCTCAAGATGTTTCAAAAAATAGAAACGGAAGGAAAACTTCCAGACTCATTCTATGAAGCCAGCATTACTTTGATTCCCAAACCAGACAGAGACCCAGCAAAAAAGGAGAACTACAGGCCAATATCCCTGATGAATATGGATGTATATATTCTCAACAAGATACTAGCAAATCAAATTCAACAGCATATAAAAAGAGTTATTCACCATGATCAAGTGGGATTCATTCCTGGGCTGTGGGGCTGGTTCAATATTTGCAAATCAATCAATGTGATACATCACATTAATAAAAGAAAAGAACCATATGATCTTGTCAATCGATGCAGAAAAAGCATTTGACAAAATTCAGCATCCTTTCTTAATAAACTCGAGAAAGTAAGGATAGAAGGAACATACTTAAACATCATAAAAGCCATTTATGAAAAGCCCACAGCTAATATCATCCTCAATGGGGAAAAACTGAGCTTTCCCCCTGAGATCAAGAACAGGGATGTCCACTCTCACCACTGGTGTTTAACATGGTGTTGGAAGTTCTAGCATCAGCAATCAGACAACAAAAAGAAATCAAAGGCATCAAAATTGGCAAAGATGAAGTCAAGCTTTCACTTTTTGCAGACATGATATTATACATGAAAAACCTGATAGACTCCACCAAAAGTCTGCTAGAACTGATACATGAATTCAGCAAAGTCGCAGGATACAAAGTCAATGTACAGAAATCAGTTGCATTCTTATACACTAATAATGAAGCAACAGAAAGACAAATAAAGAAACTGATCCCATTCACAACTGCACCAAGAAGCATAAAATACCTAGGAACAAATCTAACCAAAGATGTAAAAGATCTGTATGCTGAAAACTATAGAAAGCTTATGAAGGAAATTGAAGAAGATACAAAGAAATGGAAAAACATTCCGTGCTCATGGATTGGAAGAATAAATATTGTCAAAATGTCAATACTACCCAAAGCTACCTACACATTCAATGCAATCCCAATCAAAATTGCACCAGCATTCTTCTCGAAGCTAGAACAAGCAATCCTAAAATTTGTATGGAACCACAAAAGACCCCAAATAGCCAAAGTATTATTGAAGAAGAAGATCAAAGCAGGAGGCATCACAATCCCAGACTTTAGCCTCTACTACAAAGCTGTAATCATCAAGATAGCATGGTATTGATACAAAAACAGACACATAGACCAATGGAATAGAATACAGACTCCAGAATTGGACCCACAAAAGTATGGCCAACTAATCTTTGACAAAGCAGGAAAGAATATCCAATGGAAAAAAGACAGTCTCTTTAACAAATGGTGCTCGGAGAACTGGACAGCAACATGTAGAAGGATGAAACTAGACCACTTTCTTACACCATTCACAAAAATAAACTCAAAATGGATAAAGGACCTAAATGTGAGACAGGAAACCATCAGAACCCTAGAGGAGAAAGCAGGAGAAAAACCTTTCTGACCTCAGCTGCAGCAGTATCTTACTTGACACATCTCCAAAGGCAAGGGAATTAAAAGCAGAAATGAACTATTGGGACCTCATGAAGATAAAACGCTTCTGCACTGCAAAGGAAACAATCAACTAAAGGCAACCGACGGAATGGGGAAAGATATTTGCAAATGACACATCAGACAAAGGGTTAGTATCCAAAATCTATAAAGAACTCACCAAACTCCACACCCGAAAAACAAATAACCCAGTGAAGAAATGGGCAGAAAACATGAATAGACACTCTTCTAAAGGAGACATCCAGATGGCCAACAGGCACGATGCTCAGCGTCACTTCTCATCAGGGAAATACAAATCAAAACCACACTCAGATATCACCTGCCAGTCAGAGTGGCTAAAATGAACAAATCAGGAGACTATAGATGCTGGTGAGGATGTGGAGAAACGGGAACCCTCTTGCACTGTTGGTGGGAATGCAAACTGGTACAGCCGCTCTGGAAAACAGTGTGGAGGTTCCTCAAAAAATTACAAATAGATCTACCCTATGACCCAGCAATAGTACTGCTAGGAATTTACCCAAGGGATACAGGAGTGCTGATGCATAGGGACACTTGTACCCCAATGTTTATATAGCAGCACTCTCAACAATAGCCAAATTGTGGAAAGAGCCTAAATGTCCATCAACTGATGAATGGATAAAGAAACTGTAGTTTCTATACACAATGGAATACTACTTGGCAATGAGAAAGAATGAAATACGGCCTTTTGTAGCAATGTGGATGGAACTGGAGAGTGTTATGCTAAATGAAATAAGTCACACAGAGAAAGACAGATACCATTATGTTTTCACTCTTACGTGGATCTTGAGAAACTTAACAGAAGACCATGGGGGAAAGGAAGGAAAAAAAAAAAAAGTTAGAGAGGGAAGAAGCCAAACCATAAGAGACTCTTAAAAACTGAGAATAAACTGAGGGTTGATGGGGGGTGGGAAGGAGGGGAAAGTGGGTTTTGGGCATTGAGAAGGGCACCTGTTGGGATGAACACTGGGTGTGGTATGGAAACCAATTTGACAATAAATTTCATTAAACAAACAAATAAATAAATAAATAAAATAAAACTCTGTCCTATTAAACAACTCCTCATCTCCCCCACCCCAGACCCTGGCAACCACCATCTTTCTGTTTCTATGCACTGATTACTTTCAATACAGCATATAAGTGAACTCATAGAGAGTTTGTCTTTTTGTGACTAGCTTATACTTAGTATAATAACCTCTTACGTGAGTCAAAATTTTCTTCCTTTTGGGGCTTGATAATATTCCATTGTTTACATATACCAAATTTTGTTCATCGATTCACCCATCTCTCAGCTATTGTCAATAATATTGCTATGGACATGAGTGTACAAATATCTCTTTAAGACCCATTGTGAATTATTTTGGGTATATATCCTTAAAATAGAATTCATGAGGATGTTTTAGCTATAAAGACTCTCAAGGTTGTCACCTTCAGACTAAAAAACTACAATTAAATAATATTTTTTTTTTTTAAAATTTTTTTTTCAACGTTTATTTATTTTTGGGACAGAGAGAGACAGAGAATGAACGGGGGAGGGGCAGAGAGAGAGGGAGACACAGAATCGGAAACAGGCTCCAGGCTCCGAGCCATCAGCCCAGAGCCTGACGCGGGGCTCGAACTCCCGGACCGCGAGATCGTGACCTGGCTGAAGTCGGACGCTTAACCGACTGCGCCACCCAGGCGCCCCTTAAATAATATTTTTGATTAGTGATATAAATCAAATTGTCCCTACCACATTATAGAATTTCACATATTTAGATATTCACAGAACCCATGTTTGATGTTCATTTCCTTTGTTTTAAAGTCTTTCCCATGCCATTGCCAAACTTTATCAGATATTTTTCCCCTACAGAGTTCTGAGTTTTCTGTTTTCCTAATTAGTTTTAAACGTCCTAATAATATTGAAAAAGTGGTATAATAAACAGCTATATATCCTCTTTCTAGATTCAACAAAGGTTAATGTTTTGCAATGCCTGCCATTTTGAAATTCTGTATTACCTTATTTGTGAGCCATTTAAACTTACAATCATGGTTTTAGCCTGAAATGGAACTCTATAGAGAGTAAGAAGTAAACCCTTTCATAATATTCTATTAGCAAACGTTTTAAAAATAAGTAATACAAAGATAAATAGCCCATTATAAAACTGGGCAAAGAATACATAAAAGCAAATTTTTAAAAATCATTTAAGTTCAGGTACAACTATATGATGCAATACTAACAGGTTATCAAATAGGTAGTATAAATGAATATTTAGGGACATGAAAGATATTCAGAACTCACTGTCAATGAACAACAAAAAAAACAAGTTACAGTGTCCAATAGCTACCCACTTTTAAAATAAAATGCACACATGTATATACAGAAAGGAAAAGCATGGAAAGAGCACAAAAGGAGTTCAATAATATCTGACAACTAAAGTGTTAGTAGCAGTTCTCTCTTGGTGGGACTATAAATGCTTAAAATTTTTTTCCCTTATTTGTATTTCCTAAATTTCTTTAATAAGTATTTACTGTCTTTAAGATAAAAACACTATCACAAAATAGCAAAAAGCAAAGCAAAACAGAAGACAACACTTTCTCATCTATGTTCATCTGGCCAAAAATCACACTGCAGTCCATTATACATACATTAGTCTCCCTAGCCAGTCTGCGTTCTGTAAGGACAGGGGCTGTGTTCTTACAGCCTACCCTTAATGGGTCACTGGATCACAAGCCCTTAGAGCTGCATCTGACACATCATTGTAGGTACAGATTAGGAAACTGTGGCAGGGCAAGGACAACTAAGTCACCTATCCCCTTGTACATTTCAAAAATGGTAGTATCTCTGGTCAGATTCTCTGGATTGGAATTTCAAATACTATTTATATATCCCATATACAACGTTTTGGTGGAATTACTTCCATGTGCCTAATACCAAATCTCTGAATACAACTTTGGACTTATAAACCCAATTCAGTGAAATCCTGTTCATATCTTTCAGAATTAAGTACTATTACTATCCTTTCTTCTGGGAAATTACAAGAGATAGTTAACATTTGCCTGAAATCTCACATTCACTGAGAGAACAGACATGCTTGCTTCCCTTTGGAAATGCTGCTGAGCACGGCAGAGGCCAGCAGGAAGGGTCAGTGTGGATATTAAGCATGAATAGTTGATCAGGATAGCACCTATAAAGAAACAAGGCCTGAAATCTACCAGTTCTCTTGATGATATCTATCAAGAATATAGTTTAAACCATTCCCCCGAGTGATAAATGAAAAGCTTTTCGTACTATGAGACCTTCTTACACAACTTACACTACCAATTTATATAATGGGAATAAAATTAGAAAACAGAAGGGATTCCTGCAGTGGTATGTGGTTGTCTGGATGATTTCTAAGGTTCCTTCAAATTCTAAACTTCTATAAAAAATTTTCAATCTGCTTTATTTTTATGTAATTAATAAAAAATATCATTTGGAATTAAAAAAATTTTTTTAATGTTTATTTTTTTTTGGGGGGGGAGGGGTAGAGAGAAAGGGAGACACAGAATCTGAAGCAGGCTCCAGGCTCTGGGCTGTCAGTAGCAAATCTAATGTGGGGCTCAAACCCACAAACCATGAGATCATGACCTGAGCTGAAGTTGGATGCTTAATTGACTGAGCCACCCAGGTGCCCCACAATGTTTTTTATTATTGGTGATTCTGGAGCCATCTTCAGTTTATACCTTATATCAATAGATTCTTTTATTCTGATCTAGGTTCTTTGGAAAGAAAATACAAATCTTAAAGCAATACGTCTCAAGGGAAAAAATGTGGGCTTTCTCAGATCAATCTAACAGTGTTTTTTAGTAACTCCCAAAGATTCTGATTCCCTTCTTGCCCTTGACAAAGTACTTTACTGCTGAATGGAGAAAATAAGTATTAAGACATCACATTAAATAAAAATCATGCAAGTAATTGTTGACTATGATGAACGTTATGAGAAAAAGGACATAGAATAAGGACCTACATCTGTTAGAGAGAGAGAGGTGGCTGAGAACATTTCTGAGGAAGGGGTATCTGAGCTGAGATCTGAAGGCAGAGGGCTGGTGGACTCTTACCAGCACAGGTAATAACAGGTACAAACCTACCCTGAGGCAAAAGGAAACAAGAAGGCCCATAGCTTCAGCTACTGAATCTCAGGGGAGAGAGAGCTTCCTGCTATTAACAGTTCACGCATTTATTTTAGCCTTTACAGTGAATCACAATACCTTCAACAGAGTGCGGACATCGTCTTTACTGGAGTGCCCATCCACTCGAGTTACCCTGTACTCCAACCACTGCTGAACTACTGCTTTTTCTTCTGCGGTGCTCCCAAGCAAATATTCTTTGTTGGCCTGCTTGACAAGATGGGCTGCTATAGTAGTCAGTCCTGTTAGACTTGGACCGTTGTTTGTTTGAAGAACTGGAATCTTAAAAAGAAAAAATTCTTCAGATAAATTTAAAAAACAAGTACCATCATGTTTTTAAGTTCTACGTATCAAATCCCTCACTGTTTTTTCAAGACAATCTAGGATTCTACTCTAAGGTACTAAATTATATACAAATGAATATCAGCAAAATAGTTGTTCTATTATTTACAATTTGGTAACAGATGTTTGGAGTAAAACTTGTAGTAACATTGCAAAAATCAGTATGTTTCTACATAATTTATAACTGTGCTTATACAAGAGGAAAAAATGGAAAGCCTAATAATACTGCATTAATTTCAATCAAGTTTACCAATACCCTATTTTAGCAAGATGAACATACTTAAATAAACCTGACTTCTGTAATAACAAAAAGATACAATTATAGTAACACTGACTTAATGCTGATGTAGTTACAACCACCAAATGAGATCTAGGCTGGTTTTAGTGATATGTGATCTTAATATAATTAGTGATCTCATTAACTAGGTATGGACTGTGATGGTGACTTGGTTGCTATGAACTGCATATCCATCAATTCTGGAATTATTTAGAGTAAGGTCACTGTTGGCCAATATCTCATATTTTTAAAAACACTCTAAAATATAATTGGGGCCAATGATAATAGTCTGGGCTTCAGGTAATCATCTGAAAAATAATACTGTTTTTGTTTCCCTTATTAGAACAGTAATACAAAAGGTCAGCTTATAAGAAATTGCTAATTAATTTAAATGTTTTTGATGTACAACCAAGCAAAGACCTATGAGAAATTTAAAAGAAAATGGGGAGGTGCGGTGCTTGGGTGGCTCAGTCAGTTGAACATCTAACTCTTGAGCCTGCTTGGGATTGTCTCTCCCCCTGTTACTCTCCTTCTCTCTCAAAAATAAATAAACAAGGAAGGAAGGAAGGAAGGAAGGAAGGAAGGAGGGAGGGAGGGAGGGAGGGAGGGAGGGAGGGAGGGAGAGAGGGAAGGAAGGAAGGAAGGAAGGAAGGAAGGAAGGAAGGAAGGAAGAAAAAGTATCACCTGATGGGGAGACTGACCAATTACCCAAAAACAAGTATACAAGGGCACCTGGGTGCCTCATTCAGTTAGGTGACCAACCCTTGATTTCAGGTCAGGTCATCTCAGGATTCCTGAGATACAGCCCTGTGTCAGGCTCCTTGCTGACAGTGCAGAGCCTGCTTGGGATTCTCTCTCTGCCTGTCTTGAGCTCACACACACACATGCTCTCTCTCTCTCTCTCTCTCTCTCAAAGTAAATAAACATTAAAAAAAGTATACAGTCTAAATGACCCAAACAAACCAAACAAGAATATCTTCTTGGGAAGATGGCTGCTTTTTCCAGTCACTAAATAGTATCTGTACTTGTAAAGTGATTTACACTTTGTGGGACACTTTCATGCTCACATTTAGGTCAACAGGACCCTGTGAAGTATACGGAGAGATTAACATTTTCAGATACAAATTCAAAGGTTACCTCCTAAAAATTAAAGTAACAAAAGGTACTTTCTGGTTTTCCACTTCCTTACCTACTTCCCATTCACTACTTAGCTCCTTGAAATTTCACTTTTGCCTTCATACTCAAATGAAGCCTCTACCTCTAAGTTCACTGATAATATCCTTTAAAAAAATGCATGGAGGGGCACTTGAGTGGCTCAGTCAGTTAAACATCTGACTGTGGCTCAGGTTATGATCTCACAGTTTGTGAGTTCGAGTCCTGCACCAGGCTTTTTGCTGTCAGCACCTCTGGGGCTGCTTGTAACGTTCTATTCCTTGACTGTGTTGTTACCTACCTGTGTTCACTTTGTGGCAACTCATCAAGATTTATTCACTTTTCTGAATGTATGTTATATTTAAAAAACATTACAAAACCTGAAAAAGAACCTGCAAACAATGACTGTGTGTGGGGAAATGACATTTAATTCTAAAGAGGATTATTTGTAAAAATACATTATCCACAATCCCACCATGCTAACTCAAAAAATTCCCAGTTACCTTCTCATTTAATCACTACATCTTCTAAGTTGGAAAGTAATTTCATCATCATCTTACAAAGAATCAGGGTCACCTGCTTTGTAATGGCAAGGTGGATAATGTCAGGGTTTGGATAAAGTAAGACTGACTTGTAAAGTCCATTCTCTTTCCTTTATACAGCCTAAAGTACACAAATCTTGTATAGCTGCAATCATGGGGCACATGCTATTTTCATATTATTCTTAGAACGCCATGGTTTTCTAAGTAATCACCATCAGTGGCTATATAAGTAATATTCCAATGTGCTGATGTACCATAATTTAATGAACCATTCTCCCAAAGCTGGATCTTTGGATTGTTTTCAATTTTTTTTTTAAATTTCTTTAAATAATCTCTACACCCAACGTGGGGCTTGAACTCATAACCCTAAGAGATTAAGAGTCATATCCTTTACTGACTGAGCCAGCCAGGTGCCCCTGGATTTTCAATTAAACATTTTTTTTAATGTTTTATTATTTTTGAAAGAGAGAGAGAGAGAGAGAGAGAGAGAGAAAACGCTCAAGTGTGGGAGGAGCAGAGAAAGAGGGAGACACAGAATCTGAAACAGGCTCCAGGCTCTGAGCTGTCAGCACAGAGCCTGATGTGGGGATTGAACCCATGAACCACGAGATCATGACCTGAGCCTAAGTCAGACACTTAACCAACTGAGCCACCCAGGTGCCCCTGGATTGTTGTCAATTAAAAAAAAACAAAAACAAATTTTTTTATGTTTATTTATTTTTGAGAGAGAGAGACAGAGACAAGAGTGCAAGGGGGGAGGGGTAGAAAGAGAGGGAGACACAGAATCTGAAGCAGACTCCAGGCTCTGAGCTGTCAGCACAGAGCCTAATGTGGGGCTCAGAACCCACGGACCATGATATCATGACCTGAGCTGAAGTGGGAAGCTTAACTGACTGAGACACCCAGGTGCCCCGTCAATTTTTAATTATACTAGTCCCCCCTTATCTGTGGGGAAGATGTTCCAAGACCCCCAGTGGATGCCTGAAACCATAGGTTTGTATAGTACCAAATCTATGCATACTATGTTTTTTCCTATACATAAATACCTATGACAAAGTTGAAGTTATAAATTAGGCACAGGAAGAAATTAACAGCAATAACTGATAATAAACTAGAACAATTATAACAATATAACAAAAGTTATGTGAATGTGGTCTCTCTCTCTCTCTCTTTCTAAATATCCTATTCTACTATACTCACCCTTCTTGCGATGATGCGAGATGATGAAATGCCTATATAATTAGATGAAGTGAGGTGGACAGCATCAGCATTGTGACATAGTGCTAGGCTACTCCTGACCTTCTGACATAGTGTCTATTTCCGGACATGACTAACCATAGGGAATTGAAACTGCAGACACTGAAACTATGGATGGGGAGGTGGTACACAGAC
This sequence comes from Lynx rufus, assembly GCF_022079265.1. NCBI lineage: Eukaryota > Metazoa > Chordata > Mammalia > Carnivora > Felidae > Lynx > Lynx rufus. The sequence continues at coordinate 126,047,218 of NW_025814878.1, forward strand.
AGGTGACTAATGTATAATTGGTAATGTTACAGAGAATGCCTTATTGCTTGATGTGGAGAATGAAGGCAGAAGAAAAAAATTAAACTTTCTTACAACTTACAATCCATTGACAAGTCCTTGAGAAAGGCAGAGTGACCTTCCTCTAGAAACTCAACTGCCTTGATGTTAATACTGTGCTAAGGGGAAAAGGCAACCTAAGCTTAACATTAGCCTAATCTCCAGGAACCTGTAAGTCTCACAAAAAAATTCCTTTGGAAACTTTATCTCTACCCCTCCTCAAAGATATATGTTACCAATCATCTTCCAAGCATGTGGCCCACTGATATACATCTGAAGGGTCTCAGAAGGTTTTACTAGACAGTAGTAAATGACCTTTTCCTAACAACAGCTAGCCCCTCCAGGTCCTGGAAACCTTGATTCCAAACCCCTTAGAGACTTACGCTATCCCTAACCCCCTCCCAAATTGAAAGTATATAATTAGACACTCCTCACAACCCCAGTGCAGCTTTCTGCCCAAGGGTCCTGTCCCTGTGCTTTAATAAAACCACCCTTTTCGCACCAAAGACAGGTCAAGAATTCTTTCTCGACTGATCGCTCCTGAACTCCAACTTTTCATATCATTGCTGGCTTACTGCTGTCAGCTGTCTTCCCCCAAAATGACTGAATCTTTTCATATAATCCCAACCCTTTCCCCAAACACACAAATAGAAACTTTCAATAGCTACCCTCTGCTAAGACAAAAAAAAAAAAAAAAAAAAAGTTTAAATTAAAATAAAGTAAGAAACCATACTCTGAACTCCAAAGCCCTCACAATTGCCCTCAAACTATAATTTTGGGCTTACTTTGCATTGCAGCACTTTTCATATTGGTCTACTTCTTGCTCCAAATTTCCCAATCTTTCATAATTTTGGTCTTACACACTTTCCATAGCAGCTTTTCTGTGAAGTTTACAAACCCAATCTCACAGTTAAAGTTAACTTTCTCCTTTCACATTCCTCAACAATGTTTTCCTCCACTTAGTATATATTCCATTCTGCCCTAAATTGCCAAAGATTGTTTCTCATACTAGATAAGCCTCCAAGACTCATGTCTTGGCAATGTTCTCTAAAAAACAGAAACCGAACTAGGGAATAGTGGGCGAAGGGAAGGGATCAGCAAGAGGCCAGAGGAAAACGCAACAGCAGGCCTTTTGTCTCCAATGTCTACTTTGCCACCAATCAATGGGCTGATCTTAGGCAAGTCCCATGACTTTTCTAGGCTTCAGGTTAACTTATGTATAAAAACTACACAAGGACTGCTTTTTACCATGGACCAAACTGAGGAACAGAAAAAGAAAAGCGTCACATGGAAAAAATCTCAAAGGGACGAAAAACGTATTTATCCAAAGTTGTCTGCTTACAATCATTCCTCTTTTTTAACACATTCCATCCACGTCAAACAACGATGTTTATGAAACACAAACGTTCTTCAACGCCCTGTCAACGCCCTGAGAAATCGGGAGTCCTTATACCTTCCCAGTCAATTTCATACCCAGTACCTTTCCCCTTCATTTTCTGCACGCTGCACACTGAACTTGAAAAACTCAGAAAAATCTTCCTTGAATCTCCCAGATTGGAGCAAAACCAATTATGTATTCTCTCAGACATCTGCGCTTCAATGTAGCACTTTTCACTTGTAATTAAAACAGCAGCAAAGTTTGTCCACATAGAAAAAAACCAAGCTTCCGGAGGAGGAAGGAGTGAGTCCGTCTCAACCACTGCTGCATTCCCCAGCTCTAGCACAGCGCTACCTGGCATCCTGTTAGCTCTCTGGAGTGGCTGAATGACACTGAATGAAAGGTAGTGTTCTAGTTAATGCTGTCACTGAATGCAAACGCGGGGCCTCCAGACTGGACTCTTTGAGGGCCTTTCTCGCTTTCCCAGAACGGGATGACGACAATTTCCCAGGAGAAAACGTTCAGGCTGAACCCGAACTGGGGAGGTTCCCCTGCACCCTCTAGGAGCCAGGGCCGCAGGGGGAGACCGAGAGACGCCAGCCGGTCCTGCGGCGCAGACACGTGGGGAGAAGGAAAGCCGCCTCCTCATTCTGTCAGCCTCTGCCGGCCACCCCGTCCTACCTCAGCAAGCCCCGCTCCTGTCCACCTCTCCCCCTCCGCGCCGCCCCCGTTTCTCACCTGGCGCTCGCCCTGAGCGCTGTATTTGTTCCCTTTACTCAGTCCCAGAGACTTCTCCAGCAGCTTCAACTCCGCGGCCGCCGCCATCTTCCGGCAGGAGCTCTTGGCAGGGGCGGGACCAGAACAGCAAGGATCTCCTGCATTGGCTGGGAGGGAAGGCCCACTCCCACCAATGTCACCATCTATTGGCTGAACGCAAGGGGGGGCGTGGAAGTCTCTCAGAGCGCAGAGGCGGGGTCAAGGTAAGGGGCGGGGCAGAAGGATGGGTGTGAGACAGGTGGAGAGGTGGTAGCAAACAGCTGTGTGAGGTCTTGGAGCTCCCGAGCTTACTGGCAGAGCGGGGCTTTGCTGTTGCTGTAGACCGAGTCAGCAAACTTCTAGACAGCAGGCTGCTTTCCTGGCTGCTAGAGTTAACTGGTTAGCTGATTTGGCATGCTAAGAGTCTTTTTATGCATAACTGGAACCAAGATTTACTTTAGTTTGGCTTACGGAATCTGTGAATTTGAACAATCAAATTGAATAGCAAAGAGTTCACAATCTATGAGGAGTTTCTAACATGGTGTTAGTCATAGGAATTTTAATAGCGTCGTAATGCTGTATTGGAAAAACTAATTTTCCGTCTGTCAATCTACAGTTTAATAGTAACAGTAGAAATATAAATTTAAAGACTATTTATAGAGCACTGGTATGTTAGATAACATCAAGCAATTCCTATGGCCCAAGAAAATCAGCCATTAATAGTTTTAATGAGCTTTATTTGCCATGCCACGAAGATAAAGTAATGATGTAATTTAAGTAGCTTTTGGCATGTAAATAAGCAATGCAGTGACGTTTCCCTCCTAAGCCCCTATATTCTTACATCTTCAAGACAGAAAATGGGTAGCATATGTTGAAGCCTTGAATTTCCAAAAGATTTCTAGAAAGATTTTTTTTCCCAAATTGAAGAGTGAATAAACAAAATTTATGTCAGTCTGAGAAAAATGGAAAAGAATTACTACAAGGTAGTTCACTAAATCAGAAATATAGAAGTTTCATGGAGAGTGCTGTCCCTGTGTGACACCTTCCTTACTCTAAAATACTTAATGAGTTAACACTGGTAGCAGAATTAAATGTAAAGAAAAGAGAGTTTGGCCAAATCAACATAAACAAAATACAAAAGAAATTCTGGTGTAAGTGGATTGTTGTGCATCTATTTTCTCTTTACTTTCCAAAATACAGAGAATTGAATGACTATTTCACTACTTCTAAAAAGGTCAGTACTCTAAGAAAATTCACATAATCTATTTTCAGTATTTAGGTTCAGTTTCTGTTTATAATGAAACATTTAAAAAAATCCCACAGTTAAGGGCGCCAGGGTGGCTTAGTCAGTTAAGCCTCTAACTCTTGATTTCTGCTCAGGTCATGATCTCACGGTTCCTGAGGCTTGATCTAAATTACCTGAACTGATGATTTGAGTTCTGGGATAAAAATAACTGAATGGATATTCCCCTAAATGATAGTTTGGGAAGTTTGAGTGGATAATCAGGTAAAATATCATCTTTTAATTTATGCACTTTGATTTGAATTATTGCGGATAGATTTGTAATTGAAAAAGAAAATTTGTTTTAATGTAGAAAGCTTCCCTTCAAGCCCTGATAACTTTTAATACTGGATGTCTTCTTACTCTCTAGTATTCTTACTTTTGTTGTGGATATTAATGACTGGGGGAGAAAATTAACTACTGCAGGGCTGCTGAGATGAAAAGGAAGGGAGGTGGTGACACATAAAAAGAGGCAAATTTAAACCGGATTTCAGGAGCCCAAAGATTCTGTTCTCTATTCAGCACTGTTTATGTCACTCTAGGCAGGGAGTTAGCCTCGTTGAGATTCAATTTCCCTAAATATAAATCCAATGGGCTTGGATTCTCTCTGGTTCCTTTTGGCATTGATATTCTGTTTTTCAGTATTTAAGGTGATCATATGTTTCACTTTTTGCCTTAAAGTGAACATGTATTTTTGTATGACTAATGTAATTTTGTAATTGTAATTTTGAAATGTAACTGCACCACTAAAGCAAATTTGTATGGTTGGCTGGAAAGCCTTTTGCTGTGGCCAGCTGTGGTATATAAATATCATGGCTTGCTTGTTTTAAACAGAATTTAGGGGTAGAAATAGAGGGGTTTAGGTGTCCCTGACTACTCTCTTTTATTATTTTTTTTATTTTTAAATGTTTATTTATTTTTGACAGAGAGAGACAGAGCACAAGCGGGGAGGTGCAGAAAGAGAGGGAGACAGAATCTGAAGCAGGCTCCAGGCTCTGAGCTGTCAGCACAGAGCCCTATGCAGGGCTCAAACTCATGAACTGCGAGATCATGACCTGAGCCGAAGTTGGATGCTCAACCAACTGAGCCACCCAGGCACCCCTGGATCAAAGTTCTGATTGGCATAATTTAGTCACTTGCTTGTGTCCTGGCTGTAAGCTAATCTGAGAAATTGAGTTTTGACTTCAGTATTCAGTATTCAAAGAATTTATTTTACACTTATCTCTAATATCATATCTAAATTACAGAAATAATGGAGGCGGTCATTATACATTGCTTATCTGCTCTGAAATGTGGAACAATACAACTATAAAAAATGCAGGGGCGCCTGGATGACTCAGTTGGTTGAGTGTCCGACTTCTGACTTTGGTTCAGGTCATGATTTCATGGTTCATAGATAAAGCCCTGCGTGGAGCTCTGTGCTGACAGTGTGGAGCCTTCTTGAGATTCTCTCTCTCTCCCTCTGCCCCTCTCCCCAACTTGCACATGCTCTCTCTCTCTCTCTCTCTAAGATAAAAAATATATAATTATTAAAAACTATAACTATTTGTAAGACTATCAAAAATGGGAAGATAAGATGATGAACATACAGGAATAAGAGCAGCTTGCTGATTGCCCTGTTGGTGTTAATTAGAAGGAAAAAAAAAGCTATTATTTTACATTAGGTGCTGAAGGAAAAGGAGGGAAGGAGAAAGAAAAGATTTCTAGCTAGTTCCAATATTGTTCATGATAGGCAACTGATAAGCAGTATCCCAAAGAAGAGAGGATTTGATTAATATATAAAGGTAGTATTCTAAAGGTAACCTTAGAACAAAAATATAAACTTTCCTAAACACCAAAAGAAAGAGATAATAAAAGTAAATGGAACAGACCATGTAAGTGGATGACTGTATGTCTGTCTCTACCAATATGACAGAAATAATGAGGCCAAGTATTGGCTGACAAGCAAAATTCACATTGTATTATTTATAAGACCACATCCAAAAAAACACAAAGGGCACTTTATAATGCTAAAGGCTAAAGATATATACCCCATATTATATGCCCCAGAATGTGACAAAATTTTTATCAAAGCAGATACAACAGGAGATGGTAGGAGAAGTAGAAACTCAGGAATAATAGGGGCTGTTAGTATATTTCTCTCAATCTGAGACAGAGCAAGTGGAAAAAAAAATCAGGAAGAATATAGAAAATCCAGATAAGAGAATCAGTAATGTAGAACACATGCATATGAACAAATCTCTGAAACCTGATAAATAGAGAAAACACCTTATGTGTTAGTTTTCCTGTGGCTGCTGTGGCAAATTCCTACCATCTTGGTGGATCAAAACAACAGAAATTCATTTTGTCACATTCTGGAGGCTAGAAGTTCAAAATCAGTTTCATTGTGCCCAAATCAAGATGTCGGCAGCTTGCCTCATTCCAATATTCAAGGCCAGAATCCTCAGATTTCTTTCTGTTCCGTCTTCACACAGCCCTGCTCTTTAGTTTGTCACATCTCCCTCTGCCCCTCTCTTATAAAGACACCTGTAGTTGCATATAGGGCTCAGTTGTATAATCCAGGATAATTTCCCCATCTACAAACCCTTAACTTAATCGTATCTGCGCAGACCTTTTTAATATTGCTTTATAGAGTAATATATTTTCATGTTCTAGAAATAAGACCTGATATTCTTGGGGGCAATTGTCACCTACCATACCTTCATTTCACATGCACCCCTGGATCATTCATGAAAATTCATTGCATCTTTGGTCACAAAGAAAATAAATAAATTTGAAAAGTAACAAATTCTAAAGAATAAAAATAACAAAAGCATTATTTTTTTGACCACAATGCAATAGCATCAGAAACTAAGAATAAAATAAAAATTTAAAAAGACTTCTTTTAGAAATGTAAAAACGGGGGCACCTTTTTTGACCACAATGCAGTAGAATCATAAACTAAGAATAAAATAAAAATTTTAAGACTTCTTTTAGAACGTAGAAACAGGGGCTCAGTCAGTTAAGCATCCGACTTCAGCTCAGGTCCTGATCTTGCGGTCCATGAGTTCTAGCCCCACGTTGGGCTCTGTGCTGACAGCTCAGAGCCTAGAATCTGCTTGGGATTCTATCTCTCGCCCTCTCTCCCTGCCCCTCCCCCACTCATATTCTGTCTGTCTCTGTCTCTCAAAAATGAATAAGTATTAAAAAAAATTAAAAAAAAAGAAATGTAAAAACATTTTAGTAAGTGACTCTTGGACCAAAGAGGAAACACAGGATGAAATAGTAGAATTTGTGGATCTATGAATACAGTTATGAGAGGAAAATTTATACTATGAAATATTTATATTAATAAAAATGAAAAATAAATTAAAATTGAAATGTAGATAGGGAATTTAAAAATAAGCCAAAAGAAAGCACAGGGAAAGAAGTGATAAATATTAAAAAATGTGTAAGAAAACAATAACAATGAGAGTAGAATTTATGAATAAAATCAAATTGCAAAAGTGAAAAATTCACAAAATTAACAAACCACCAGCTACTGTATGTAGTGAAAGATATAAAAGGGAGAAAGCATAAATACACAAAATTAGAAGTGACAGGAAGGCAATAACCATCATAACGGAGAAAATTTTCAAAATCATAAAGAGATTTGTTTTGTGTAAGTCCCTGTAAATATACACTTAGATGAAGCTTCCTAGAAAAATGTTTTGAGTTATTTTCTGGAAAAATGTGACTTCAAATTGACACCAGTGAGAACAAAATCGTAAAGAGACTAATAGTCACTAGGAAAGAAATAGAGGGAGGAGTGGAAGAACTGCCCACGAAAAAGTACCAACTCCAGATGTGTTCACAGTGGGAGTCTACCAAAATTAGAGATCAAATCATTTCAATGCTGGTGAAATTATTCCAGAACATAGAAAGAGAAAAACTTGGAAATTTGTTTTACAAGGAGATGAAGGCATTGATCCCTAAACCTGTCAAAGATTTTTCCTAACAAGAAAACCACAGAACAATCTGTTATACATATATATGTAAAAATCGTAAATAAAATATTAGCAAACAGAATCCAATGGCATATTAAGAAAATACATCACGAATAAGTGGATTTTGTTCCAGGAATGCTAGGGTGGTCCAACATTGGGAAATCTGTTAGTATAATCCATCATGTTAATATGGCTAGGGAGAAAAATCATATAATCCTTTTGCCGGCTCAAAAAAGTCATTTGACATTATTTACTACTCATTCACATTAAGAACACTGAATACAATGGCAATTAGTATATACATATATGTGTATGAGTAAGTGTGTGCCAAAATCCCAAAGGTAGCAGTTTATTTTTTATTTAATGGGAAAACATTAGAAGCTTTCTTGTTAAAATCAGGAACAAGGTAACAGTGCTCACCATCTCCACTATTTCATGACATTGTGTGAGACAGTTTTAGCCAATGCATAATTACGTAAGAAAAAGTAATTAGAGGCATACAAATGGAAATGAGAGGTCAAATCTGTTTGTAGAGAATTTGATTTTATATCTCAAAAACTCAAGCTAATCAGTGGGAAAACTACAAATAGTAGGAGAATTTACCAAAGCAGTAGATTATAATAGCAACATTAAAAAATCAATAGTTAGAAGTTATAATTGAAGAGAAGATCCCATTTGTATTAAATATTAAAAAAACGGAGATGTGAAAACATAGGTGTCACTTATATGTAAAACAATATGAAAACTCAATGCTGCAAAAGTACATTTGAACAAACGGGCAGGCATGCCATATGGATGTCAAGCCTCTGTAAATTAATTTATAAATTACTAAATTGTAAGAAAAATCTAACAGGTAGTTTATTATTATTATTATTATTATTATTATTATTATTCTGGAATAATAATAAAAAGCCATAAAAATTCTGTGTGTGAAAAAAGAGCAATGTAGTTTGGGGGCCGGGAGAGCCCTTTACCATATTAAAACTTTATTATAAATCCTCTATAATCAAAACAGGGTGGTATTGACATATGAAGAGACAGATCAGTGGAACAGAATAGAAAATCCAGATAGATACCCAGTTGTATTTGTTAATATGCAATAAACTCAAATTAGTGGGGGAAAAGATGGACCGTTTATTTTATTTTATTGTTATTATTTTAAATGTTTATTTATTCTTGAGAGAGAGAGAGAGAGAGAGAATCTGAAGCAGGCTCCAGGCTCTGAGTTGTCAGCACAGAGCCCGATGTGGGGCTTGAACTCACGAACTGTGAGATCATGACCTGAGCCGAAGTCAGATGCTCAACTGACTGAGCCACCCAGGCGCCCCTGGACTTTTTCAATAGCCTCCGCCACACACAGAGAGATAAACTCCAAATATATTAGAGACTTAAGTGTATAAAATAAAAGCATACAAGTACCAAAAGAAAACATGGGTAATTTGTACTTACACTATGTACTCATAATAATTTAAAATGTACTTACAATAAGGGGAATGAAAATTATAAACTGCATTGATACCGTTTCTTATCTGTCATATTGGCAACAATCCAAAAGGGTGACATCACACTCTGTGATCGGCTGTGTGAAGAAATATGTGCTCTCATACATCTCAGATGACAGCAAAATGATATAATTCCCACGAGTGGAACTGGGTGATGCCTAGCAAAATTACAAACATCTTTACTTTTGGGCCCAGAAATTCCACCACCAGGCTTGATTCCACGGAATACTGATAAAAATATAGAAACAAGAAGATATATGTGTATAAGGCTATTGAATGCCATCCTGTTTATGATAGTAAAAAACTGTAAACACCCATATGTCCTTAAAGAGGGAGCAGGTTGAAGAAATAGAGGATGAGTTGAAGAAATAGGGAGCAGAGTGCTAAGTAGCTCTAAAAAAGGAATAAAGAACGTCTTTATATGGCGGTAGAAAATGATCTCCAGAATATGTTGTTAAGTGAAAAAAGCAAGGTAGACAAGGTGTTTATGGCATCCTACCATTCATCGAACAAAGAGTGGGTAGTATAAATACACGTATATTTTTGCTTCTGTTTAAAAAGGGAATAATAAACCAAAAACTTAAAAAAAATGAAGTGGACAGGAATAGAAACTAGACTTTTGTGATTACATTTTTTCTTATAGGTTTGACTTTGGAACCAGATACACATTTTCACATAATTATAAACATATCACATCTAAGAATTTGTCCCTAAAATACTGAAAGCAAAATAAAGCAAAATGGTACATCAAGTTGGTGCACAATCACATAGTGTGGAACTCTTTTAAATGGCTTTGTAATGCAATAATTTAGTTGTACATTCTTTAGTGAGATATACCCTAAAGACAAAAGTTCATGAAGATGTGCAGGGTTTTTTTGTTTGTTTGTTTGTTTGTTTGTTTGTTTGATTAGCATGTTGGCAGTGTTCGTATTCTAAGGCGTGTGCACTATGTATGCCTACGAAGGCACGTATACCGTGGCACAAAGCAAAGAAGTAATTATGGTTTGCAAGAAAAGAGAAGCAGATGCAAGAAAGAAGAGTTGAATCAAAGCTCCTCAGTTCTGAACTTGAATTGAAATCTTTTTTTTAATTTAATTTTTTGTTTTTTAAAATTTACACCCAATTGGAAGAATAAATATTGTTAAAATGTCAATACTACCCAAAGCTATCTACACATTCAATGCAATCCCAATCAAAATTGCACCAGCATTCTTCTCGAAGCTAGAGCAAGCAATCCTAAAATTTGTATGGAACCACAAAAGGCCCCGAATAGCCAAAGTAATTTTGAAGAACAAGACCAAAGTGGGAGGCATCACAATCCCAGATGTTAGCCTCTACTACAAAACTGTAATCATCAAGACAGCATGGTATTGGCACAAAAACAGACACATAGACCAGTGGAATAGAATAGAAACCCCAGAATTAGACCCACAAAAGTATGGCCAACTAATCTTTGACAAAGCAGGAAAGAATATCCAATGGAAAAAAGACAGTCTCTTTAACAAATGGTGCTGGGAGAACTGGACAGCAACATGTAGAAGGATGAAACTAGACCACTTTCTTACACCATTCACAAAAATAAACTTAAAATGGATAAAGGACCTGAATGTGAGACAGGAAACCATCAAAACACTAGAGGAGAAAGTAGGAAAAGACCTCTCTGACCTCAGCCACAGCAATTTCTTACTTGACACATCCCCAAAGGCAAGGGAATTAAAAGCAAAAATGAACTATTGGGACCTCATGAAGATAAAAAGCTTCTGCACTGCAAAGGAAACAATCAACAAAACTAAAAGGCAACCAACGGAATGGGAAAAGATATTTGCAAATGACATATCGGGCAAAGGGCTAGTATCCAGAATCTATAAAGAGCTCACCAAACTCCACACCCGAAAAACAAATAACCCAGTGAAGAAATTGGCAGAAAACATGAATAGACACTTCTCTAAAGAAGACATCCAGATGGCCAACAGGCACATGAAAAGATGCTCAACATCACTCCTCATCAGGGAAATACAAATCAAAACCACACTCAGATATCACCTCACGCCAGTCAGAGTGGCCAAAATGAACAAATCAGGAGACTATAGATGCTGGAGAGGATGTGGAGAAACGGGAACCCTCTTGCACTGTTGGTGGGAATGCAAATTGGTGCAGCTGCTCTGAAAAACAGTGTGGAGGTTCCTCAAAAAATTAAAAAAATAGACCTACCCTATGACCCAGCAGTAGCACTGCTAGAAATTTACCCAAGGAATACAGGAGTACTGATGCATAGGGGCACTTGTACCCCAATGTTTATAGCAGCACTCTCAACAATAGCCAAATTGTGGAAAGAGCCTAAATGTCCATCAACTGATGAATGGATAAAGAAATTGTGGTTTATATACACAATGGAGTACTACTTGGCAATGAGAAAGAATGAAATATGGCCCTTTGTAGCAACGTGGATGGAACTGGAGATGTGATGCTAAGTGAAATAAGCCATACAGAGAAAGACAGATACCATTATGTTTTCACTCTTATGTGGATCCTGAGAAACTTAACAGAAGACCATGTGGGAGGGGAAGGAAAAAAAAAAAGAGGTTAGAGTGGGAGAAAGCCAAAGCATAAGAAACTCTTAAAACTGAGAATAAACCGAGGGCTGATGGGGGGTGGGAGGGAGGGGAGGGTAGGTGATGGGCATTGAAGAGGGCATCTTTTGGGATGAGCACTGGGTGTTGTATGGAAACCAATTTGACAATAAATTTCATATATTAAAATAAATAAATAAATAAATAAATAAATAAAATTTTCTTTGATGGTTGAAGCAAAAATTATAAAAAAATAAAATAAAATAAAATTTACACCCAAATTAGTTAGCATATAGTGAAGCAATGATTTCAGGAGATTTCTTAGTGCCCCTTACCCATTTAGCCCATCCCCCCTCCCACAACCCCTCCAGTAACCCTCAGTTTGTTCTCCATATTTATGAGTCTCTTCTGTTTTGTCCCCTCCCTGTTTTTATATTATTTTTGTTTCCCTTCCCTTATGTTCATGTTTTGTATCTTAAAGTCCTCATATGAGTGAAGTCATATGATTTTTGTCTTTCTCTGACTAATTTCACTTAGCATAATACCCTCCAGTTCCATCCACGTAGTTGCAAATGGCAAGATTTCATTGAATTGAAATCCTAATATGAGTTCATAATGATTTTATCTTAAAGAAAATGAAAAGTATTTTCTATCTAGCTCTGTTCACTTAGAAGTCTTAGAAACAGGAACAACTGCATAACACTGAGAGTCAATCAGACCCAGGTTTTAGTTTCGAATACTATTTCCACTGAAAGGAATAATCGTTCTGTGGAGAACTGACTGATTCCAGATCTGGGACAAGACATGTATCAGATGATCCTGGATCATCTTGTCAGAGCAGAAAGCAAAGAAGTTATCAAAGAATGACAAGGAAGCGTGAAAGGGTGAGATAAGATCATTTGAGTGTCACTAAGACTGCAGTGGATTAAAACACTTTAAATATATTTGAATCTATGAATTCATAATGATACTAAAAAACAAAAAAGAACAAAATCAAAGCGACCCTCATTGATCACCTTTGGGTGATTCTAGAGATCCAGTTCATCATTTTGAAAAATGATAAATAATAGAATCAAAAAAGGGAACTTGTTTCCCCCTCGATTATTATATAGTTACTGCATTTTGGGGAAACCAAATACTGTTGAGGGGTAATTTTCTCTTTATGGAAGTGCTCAAGCTAAGAAATGAAGAGAAAACAATAGACTATCATTGTTTTGCATCCTTCAATGAAATAATAAATCTAGGCAATGGTTATTAACAGTTGCTCACATCACAAAAATGGAGACAATAGATATAAAGTGCTTCAGAGAAAGGTACATTAACAAGCAGGTGGGGCGATGGGGTGGCTCAGTTGGTTCAGCATCCAACTTTGGCTCAGGTCATGATCTCACGGTTCATGGGTTCGAGTACCATGTCGGGTTCTGTGCTGACAGCTCAGAGCCTGGAGTCTGCTTCAGATTCTGTGTCTCCCTCTCTCTCTGCCCCTCTCCTGCTCATGCTCTGTCTCTTTCTCTCTCTCCCTCAAAAATAAATAAAACATATAAAAAATTAAAAAAAATTAAAAACAAGTAGTCTTGCCAATTGAATCTGAATGTAATTAAGCATTTTGCTCTAGCAACCCATAGGGGGAAAGAAGAACATGTTAAACCATCAGCAAATTCTAGATCATAGGAAACTCTTTGGAACAAATGATCTGTTTCAGTAAATAAATTGTGAACAAAAAAAAAGGAAGTAGAACTTAAAAATTTAAAGAGGTCTAGGGACATATCAATCAATTGCAATGTATGGATATTTTCTTAAACCTAATTCTAGCAAAAAACTGTTAAATTAAAAAAAAGTTGGCAGTCAGCCATTACAGTGGCACACATCGATCACATTCCATTTTGCATACCAGGGATATTAAATTACGTACTCAAATTCATATAGCTAATAAATATGTGCATGAATCACCTGGAGTTTTAAAAAATGCAGATGTCATGCTATACTCCAGGAGATCCTGATTTACTTTATCTGGGTTGGGACCAGGCATTGGTATTGAAAAAAAAAAAAAAAACACAAGAAAACAAAAAACAGTCCCCAAGTGATTCTAATGTGCAACTGGAGTTGAGACCCCCTTTAATAGAGACCCCCTTTAATAGAGGAGGGGTGCCTGTGTGGCTCAGTCAGGTAAGTGTTCAACTCTTGATTTCAGCTTAGGTCATGATCTTAGGGTCATGGGATCAAGCCCCACGTCAGGCTCCAGTGCGGAGCCTGCTTGGAATTCTCTCTCTTCCTCTCCCTCTGTCCCTCCCCTCCTTGTGCTCTCAAAATAAATAAATAAATAAATAAATAAATAAATAAATAAACATTAAACAAATAGAGGATCTGAGATTTCAACTCAGTTTTCTGTCCTCAAGCCCCTAGAGTTCTAACTTCCTGCTGTCTCCTTTCTCTGTGATTATGGTGAGCTGGTGCCTCCTCTCCAGTCAACATCAGGCATAGGAAAGAGGAGAAAGGTATTTTATTTAAAATAATCAATGGACGCATTTCTTAGATGATTCGCATATTTGATCGGAGAGCTCCCTGTTGAGGCAGCCTTACTCACAATAAAGATAACTCGAGGACTTGAGTTTGTCAGATGGAACACTTCTCTAATCTGCTTTTATTACAGTCAAATTTTAAATCCACAGCACCTTAGGATATGAATTGAACGTCAAGTGAAATTAATTTGGCAAGTGGAACATGAACTGGCTGACTTTCCTTTTCGGAGCAGGCCTGACAGCTTTCTGTGTGTCATATTGGCATCTGTTAAAATGAGCTGCAGATGCCAGAAACTGTTACTGTATCAGATTGCTCTTAGCAGTTTGGGGGAACGTAACTTTCTATTTCAGAATATGTTGGGATTTTGAACGCGTGTTTAAGCGACATTGATTGGGAGGTACATAGGTGATGCCTGCACCCTGTGCGCCCGTTTCTCTTTGTCACAGGTACCTCACACATCTACAGGTGTTCCGTGTGTGTGTTGAGCCATTACTATGTGCCAGGCACTGAACCAAACACTAGGGACACACTGATGAGCAACCCCCTGCCCTATTAGGTTTAGGGCATCTTGAAGGAAGAGACTAGAAAACAGATAATTGGGATCCTGTGGCAGGCAATGATTGGGAAATAGAGAGAGTGACAAGAACACACAGAGGGACACTTAATGTGGAACGGGGGGAGGTCAGGGAAGTTTCCAGGAGGTCCTGGCACCGAACCCAAGACCTGAAGAATGCATGGATTGGTCTGGAGAGAGCTGGGGTGGTGGGGTGTTAGGGGAGAGTTCCAGGTGGTGGGAATTGCATGTGCAAAGGTTGTAATGTGAGGAGAACCTGATTCTTTGCAGGAACCGCTCAGGGTGAGTAGTGAGAGGGGAGGCTGGACAGGTAAGTAGAGGCTGAGTCAGAAGGGCCTTGTAAGCTGTTTCCGAAGTCTTTACTCCAAAGTCTCTTAGGCACCTCAGACGCAGCATGTCTGAACTGAGCTCCCTGTACTGTCTCGTGCCCTTTCCCCAGGGCCACCCCTTCTCTCCTGGTCTCCATCTCACTGAATGACATTCAAACATTTGCCCAAGTCAGAAGTCCAGGCACCAACCTTGAGTCTTCCCTCTCCTTCATGTCCCACTGCAGGACAACCCAGGGTGGATTCAAGGCCCAAGACAGTCTTCCATGCCCTCCCTGCCTCCCTAGCATGGGCAGACTGGCTCAGAGTGTCTACACTGGATCTGTACTTGAGCCCAGACTGCCTTCTGGTCACTGTTAGCCCTTGAAAGCTGCTTTTTGTATCTGCTGTTCCCCATCCTCACTGCTCATGCCTTAGCATAAATACTGTCATGGACTGTGTGAATTTTTCAGCTACCTGGGGTAGCTCCTACATGGGCTCCACACATCATTTTGGCTTCTTCCCTTCTGTTCTCCACCTTGCAGCTTTAGACATCTATCTAAAGTGCCAGTTTATTTTGTCAGTCCCCTGCCGAGGACTGAGAATTTAGTCCAGATTCCTTAGCCTGTCAACGAAGGTCCTTTATAACCTGACTGCCGTTGACTTCTTCAAACTCACTTTTCGATGCCTCCTGCCTGGTGTTCTCTGCTCCAGCCCTGCCTGTCTCCTCACAGTCCTGAAAGCTCCATGTACCCTCTTGCCTTTGGGTTTTTGCATCTGTTCCCACCAAGAATGCCACCACCCTCCCTTAGGGCTGAGGCTCCGAGCCCTCAGGGCCTCTTTGGGAATGTTCCCTCCACAAGGCAGAAGTAGCCCATGGCACTGAAACTGCTTTCTTGTCTCTCTGCCCATCGCCAGCAAGCTCCCTGAGGACAAAGACCGCGTCCTATTTATTGCTGAGTCATTGGCACCTGTAGAAGGCTCCTAACAGAGTGGGGACTCGATAAATTCATTTGTTGAATGAAAAAATGGATGCACAGAGACACAGAATGATGTTGAAAGCTAGGGCCATGGGTCAAAGCAATGAACACACAAACCATGAGGATATTGTAGAGTTCTGCCTTTACGTAAATATTAAAACCCAAAAAGCAAAAAAATCCACATGTGATGGGTGGGCCAGTGCAAATAAAAACAATTCCGAAAACTACAAATCAGGAGTTGGCAAGCAGTTTCCTAAAGGAAAAATCATTTCCTTTCAGCAGCCCTCAGTCACTCCTTTACTGATTTCCTGAACTGCCTTCTTGGAGCTCTGGAAGTGGCCACTTATCACCTCATCACGGCCATCTTATCCTCTTCGTTGGACTGTCAAACATTTATCACTCACTGTTGTGTGCTGGACAGTGCCCTGGGCTCTTGTATTGACTTATGGATCCTCACCACAACCTTTGAAGCAAATACTATTATTAACCCCATTTTACAGATGAGGAAATTGAGGCTCAAATAAGGGTAAGAAAATGAATTTCTAGAGCATTCAGAGAGGGAAATGCCTTAGAAGAAAGAAAGAATCCAATTCCCAGTAGGTTTTGAGACTCGCCCCCGCTGGACCTGTTCTCACAGCCTCATAACTCTCAGACTCAGCGGCAATTCTGAGAAGCTCCAGGCTCTTCTTGGGGACAGCAGTTCATCACAACTCAGCTAGAACTCAGCCGGAGAGCCATCCAAGGGTCACTGCTGTGCCGTGGCGGCTCGCCCGCCTGCCAGCAGCTGCTGCTGGTGCCAATATTGTTGCTGAGCTGAGGATGCGTTAGGGAAGAGCTGTTGGCCCAGCTTCAACCTCAGCCTTGGGGGCGATGATGGCAGATAATCACAGGATTTGTAGCGGCAGAATATCTTCCCAACCTCTCTGGAGGAAGGCCCACAGGCACGGCGTGTCCTCCGTGCTACCGTTAAAGTGAAGACTTAGCATACACTGACCCATCTCTTGGCACAGGCTAGTTCTTTCACGTAAGAGTACAGGCTGTTAGAAGGACAGGTGTCCATATAGCTACTACTTTTCAGCCTGCTCAGGGTCACCTTTTCTCTGAAGACTTTCCTAATCCATCCATACCCTTGCTCCTGACCAAGGCAGAGCTGGTCACTCCCCATTTTGGGTCCTCCTGAACCCCATAGGTCCTTCCAACAAAGCACTTGCTACACTTGACCTGTAGGTCTCTTACAAGTAGACACTAAGTCACTGGGAAGGTGACTGGCACAGAATTGCCATTCAATAAATGTTTCTAGAATGAAGGAATGAAGATTAAATGAATAGTAATCTTAGGAATGAAATCTTAGGGAGACAGAATAGCGTTGAAGAAAGGGGGTCTAAACTATATATATACACCCAAGGACTATCGGTCCACATGCTGGTGTTGAAGGGCCGCACTTGTCCCCATTTATGGCAGCTACTGTTGGATTCATACCCAGAAGCTATTTCTCTTTCCTTTTCCTCCATCCAATAGGGCACAGCTTCTATAATACTGACAGAAAGTACAGGAGAAACTTAAGATGCAAAGGTTTGATTGTTTTGGCTCCAAGTGGGTAACCTATTGTTTCATGGTCCTTTTCTGCTAATAATTGTTAGGATAGATTTTCTAAAGTTGTTCTTAAAATCTTTTGCAAACTTTGGTTAATTTTAGAATTTTTCTCCACCCCCCCAAATATTCATGTATGTATTGGCTACATTTGTCTACATAATAAGTAATTCCATAATCTCAGAAGCTTAGCACATAAAAATTGGTTTCTCAGTCATGTCACTGTTGAGCGTGGGTCTGTGGCAGACACAGTCATTTAAATACCCAGGCTCAGCTAGTCTAATGGCTCCATGATCACCGAAGACCTCAAAAATCCTCCTCTGGATCCTTTCAGTCTGAGCTATAGATGAGAGCACAGACAGAGCATTGAGGGCCATGCCAAGTGCTATGGGCCAGGACCAAAAACGTGGCACATCACTTCTGTCCACACGCTAGAACTCTGTCATGAAGCCTCACCTAGCTGAAGGGAGGCTGAGTAATGGTGTCTCTGTATCAGCTGGTTCTTCTTCCTTTGCCCCTTGGTTCCATTCTCCACTCTCTTTAGCTCTGCTCTGTGCCCCAGAAGACTGACATCACACTATGGATGACATCACCCAAGATCTCTGAATCTTCCAGATTCAGATTCAGGCTTCCAGAAAGGTTCAGTGTGGTAGGCACAGGCAGGAAATTGGAGGGCTAGAGTTTGGAGTTTCTATATCTTTCTCCCTTCTTGCATTTGTTTGGTTGTCTGATAGAGTCTGACTCCAGTTTTGAGGTTTGATGGCTGACAGCTTTTAGGCATCAACCTAACCCTTCCCCACCAGTGCACATCTGGTACTTTATGTAAGGAAACTCCACATACCTCCTTGAGGTCTTGACATCAACGGGAAATTTGAACCTCATAGTCCTAGCTTGGGTATGGGAACTCTTCTCCGCTCTGATGCCCTA
Source organism: Lynx rufus (assembly GCF_022079265.1). Taxonomy (NCBI): domain Eukaryota; kingdom Metazoa; phylum Chordata; class Mammalia; order Carnivora; family Felidae; genus Lynx; species Lynx rufus. The sequence goes on from NW_025814878.1 coordinate 126,065,624, forward strand.
GGCATGATGAAGGCCAAAGCCATTCTTTGCTCTTTGCTCTTGCCATTCTAGACTGCCTTGCACCTACCCTTCTCTCCCCTGAAGTCTGTTGGGTGTGTGTAATAGACTTCCTTCCAACTCTCTTAGTGGATGAAGAAGTGTTGTCAGTCGAGATGGCTAGCCTTGAGGAGGAGTCCATCCTGTGTGTGGAATGAGCAGAAGACAGGCCATGTTATCTGAGAGCAGCTGGCAACCTAGTAGTGGCAATAGCTCTCTCTTCTTGCTAATCCCTGGGTACCTCATCATCCCTTCTTGATTTTCCCTAATCATGTCCACACCTCTGTAAATAGTTCTTCCATTAAAGTTTCTTGAATCATCGGAGTTGGATTCTGTTTCCTGCAAGAATCCTGATTTACACTGGAAAAGATAGCAGGTTTGCTGAGCATTTTGTTAGTTGCTATTGCATGATGGTCAGTGCCAATATTTAAGTTTTATCCTTGGCTTTCAACAGATTTGGATATATATGCATGCTAACGTAAGTAGATGGGATTTGATTAGGGCATTTAGTAGAGGAGGATTTTTTTCCATGTACTTGACGCTAAAGTGTCACTTTGTTTTAAAACATTTTTGAGAGTAGGATGGCATTTAGACATGGAATGAACACCACTCATCTGAGACTGGGCTCTGGCTAACATGGGAAAAGCATGTTTCATATAATATTCCAGTGTAAGGCCAACTGTGATTCTTTGTAAGGGGGCATTGCTTCAAAGATCAACCTGCAAACTAGACACGCTTTTTCCTCCAGCTCATCCTGCTGAGGTGCGCATAGATGTCCCTGTGTTAGAATCAGCTGGTGCTGGAAACAGGTCCATGTAATTGAGGAAGGAGATGCCAAAGAAAATCAGGGGGACAGGTATGTGTTCCCACAGTGGTCTTGGAGTTCCATGGATGACTTGTCTGTTCGTACCTTATCCTCAGTTGCTGCATTGAGATTAGGCAACTGAGACTTGTGTTTCTAGACTTCCCTTGATTTCATATCAAGCATTTTCCAAATTGAGGGGCATTTTTCAAATTCCCTTAAAGTTTGTGAACAAGAATCTCCAGGGAGGCTTTGCTGTCTTCGCTCCTGATTTGTGTGCCCTTGGTAGCTTGCAGCTCTTTCCAGGCTCTCTGGTGTTAAATTAATAACAAATGATGTGGAGTTGACAGGTGGGTGAAGACAGACGAGTACCATGATATTAAAAAAAAATCTCAATCTGTTATGTAGCACAATGTAAAACACTCTGTCAGGTTTTGCCTGTAGGCATCTTAATTGAACTTAAACATTTTGCTCACATCTTTTTAACCCAGAGGATAGAAACATGGCCCTTAGCATCTCTCTCGCAGACTTCGTGGCATGTATTACTGTGATATAGAATACCAAACTTTGCCACTTATTTGGGATTATTTGAAAATGCACTGAACGAAGCAAAAAGGATAAATCTAATTCCTTGATAGAGGAACTAGCTGGTTCTCAATTGAAGTTGTAAGGGGGTCATATTTTGGATCAATATCAGCATTTTGTGACAAGCAGAGCCAACTCCGAGTGCCTCAAGATCCGTGTGCTCCTTGTCATTATAAGTATTTAGGCAATGGTAGACCATCTGCCAAGGACTCCTTGGAAATGGTTCTTAGCAAGTATGCTGGATCTTGGAAGACTAATTTCGCAGTGTTCAAACTGCATACATTTAGTTTGTTTTATGTATTAAATGTCAATGCAGTTTTTCTTTAAAATAGTTTTTTATGGAAAATTTCAAACACACACCAAGTAGAATACTAGAATGAATCCCCATTACCAATCCCTCAGTTTCAACAATTATAACATTTCCTTTGAAGACGGGGGCTGCCACAGGAAATGAATTTAGAAACTGCTGGCTGGGGTGATATCACAAGTTCCCATGATTCAATTTTATAGGGAACTTAAACTTTCCTGTCTTGAAGGGTCTTGGTGTAAATTGAAAGAGAAGATTTTGATTTGTGCTCCTCCTGAGCTATTCTCTTGGCCGCTGGCCCTCTCCATCTCTGCTCCCAACTTTCCCATGGACATCTACTCATTTCTCTGCTGGATACAATTTTTTGATTCATTTTGCTCCCTCTCTGTGTGCCTGTGGAGGGGTGAAGATAGGCAGGTTTCACAACTGTTTCTGCTGTCTTCCTTTGTTTTCTTTCACACCACCTGATTTTCCTGAAGGGTCAAGGCAACTACAGGGAATTATAACAAAAGGAAGAAGGCTAAAATTGAATCCAAATTTGGCCCATTAGTTCAAGAACTGGCCCTATCCCAGAAGTTATACCATTCCTGAGGAGCATACCCAGGATACCCTCATGAGTATTCCCAGATCTTAATCCCATTTCTCCCATCCATAGATTTATACAAGTTCCCAAGGGGTCTGGGGCTGTGACCTGGATTCCACTTATCAGCTCCAAGGGAGTCTGGGGTTGAGAGCTTCCAGCTTCTACCTTGAGAAGGTGGAACTCATAATTAGGGAAATTACCAGAATGTAGGGAGGATGTTCAGAGATGCTAGTTGGCCACACATACTATATTACCTGTATTCTTTTTCACTGTGAGAGCCATCACCTCACTGTTGCCAGGATTATCTTAAAACAATGCTCAATCCAGTCCATCTCTTCGTGATTCCTTAGTGTTGAGACAGCCATTCCAAAATTCCCTAGTTTGGCAGGGATGCATCATCAAGTGGCCCCCTCCTATCTCCCAGCTGCCTTTCCTACTTTCTCACCTCTGCACTCGCTATGGTCTCACAATGCTGAATTTTCTCCAGCTCCTCCATGGGCCACACACTTTAATTCCTCCACAGCTGTGGCAGAGACTCATCATATCTTCCAATATTTGTTCTCTTCTTCCTTAGTTATGGAACCTTTGATTCTCACCTGGACTCTTGACTGTCCAGGATAAACACCACATTTCCCAGTCTCTCATGCATCCAGGTGAGGCCGCGTTCTGCTTAGCATGATTTAAGCTAAAGCACCACACAAAAGAGCTCTCCCTTCTTTGCTGGAGTCCAGATATGATGGCTTCTGTTGGAAGAACCACCTTGGACCATGAGGAGGAAGACACACGTGGAGGATGGCAGATGAACAAGATGGAAGGAGCCTGACTCACTGATGGTCATAAAGATGCCATCCCAGCGGCAGGTGCTTCTTTGCAACAGTGAAATAAAACTTTGTTTTGTGAAGCCAGTTTTTTTTTTGTTTGTGTGTGTGTTTTTCTGTCACACACCTAGTGAAACCTAGTCCTAATTATTTCAGGGCCTTTATGTGAATGACTTTTGTCCACTTGGAAGATTTTTATTCATACTTCAGCATTTAATTCCAATATAATCACTCTGAAACTAGGTTTCTTTGTTTTTTGTTTTTTGTTTTTTCTTTGTCTTCTCCACAAAAGAATTATTTGCTGTCCTATTTTGTATCTAAACCATTGTATCTGGGCATCTTTAATAGATCTTCTTACCTTGTGTTATAATAATGGCTCACATTCTGTCCCCTCTGTCAGTGAACTCCATCAGGAGATCACTTCTCTTTCCTCTGGGCACACCCAGGCTTATCACAGAGCCAGAACTGGTGGATATCCAGTTCCGAATTGCACTTCTAGTTCTTTCTTTTGGCCTCTTTCACATTTCAAGTGATGGTCAGACGTTATTCTGGTTGATTGAATTTTTCCCTCTCTTCTGGTGGGGATTCGTGGGGAACCTTAAAGCATGCTGGGTGAGAAGAGGGGTTCAGCTTTCATACAGATCAAGGGCATTTTGAAAAATTTACCTCTAAAATTACCAAGCCTTCAAAGTCTCAGAGTATCACTTCCATCCTAGTCTATTAATCAAGGATGCCCTGATTTAGGGGCAGGGGAAGTAGACTCTGCCTCTGGAAGAGTGGCTGCAAAGTTCTGGAAGAGCATATGGGATGAAAACTATTGTTGCAGCCATTTTTAGAAAATGCAATCTGCTAACGTCTCCCTTCTGGCCACAATAATTCAAATCTGTCCTGCATGGAAACTGCACTCGCCCAAAGCCTCATCCCAGGAGCAAGCTCCAACTCAATGTCCAGTGTCCCATCATTTAAATCTTGTCCAGGTGAGGATGAGGCAGGCTTTTGAACATTACCTCTGAAACAACTCCTTGGGAACTCATCCTTTTTTTTTGAGAAAGAGAGAGGGTGCCATTGAGTAAGGGCCAGAGAGAGAGAGAGAGAGAAGTGGGGCTCACCTGAAGCAGGGCTCGTGCTCACCCAGTGCAGGGTTCTTGCTCACCCGATGAGAGACCCGAACTCATGAACCGTGAGATCATGACCTGATCTAAAGTCGGATGCTTCACTGACTGAGCCACCCAGGCACCATGAGAACTCTTCCTTTTGACTGAAACAGCTGTTAAGTACAGTGACACAGTATATGGACCCCATTTAACCCAATACACAATGATGGGATAGGCATGGGATAACCATTGTAAGCATTCTGTTCAGAGAAGGTGAAGGTACACAGCCCTTAAGGGTTCATAGCAATTCTGAAATCCAGCTGCACAAGTGTTGCCAATTCTACAATTAGGGCTCAGGCTTAAAGATTGGAAGTGATTCACTGTGGCTCTTGGCCTCATTCTCTGAAATAGCTTTCCTCTTCCATCAAATGTGGCCCTTGTTTGAAGCTGAGTAATTCTTAAGCATGCAAATTTTACCATTCCGTTTGTACTGTCTATCCCTCTCAATTCAAACTAATATTATTCCTTTAAAAAATTCACAGGTTTTTTTTGGGACTTGGTTTGTAACCCATCTCATTAGGCAAAAGCAACACTCCAAATCCCCTGAATAAACCCCTCTGCAGCTTAGATTCCCTCTAAGACAGTTGAGGGACAATGACTTTTTTCTATTTTAAAGGGGTACTGTCTTCCGAGATCTCAACAAAAGACTGTATGGTCACACCCTTGGCCTCATCTTTAGACTGTTTTCCTGATCGTGCCTTGGATTTGATCTTTGTTCCGAAGGTTTTATTTATTTATTTATTTATTTATTTATTTAGAGCGTGAGTGAACGGGGAGGGGCAGAAAGAGAGAGGAAGACAGAGAATCCCAAGCAGGCTCCACGCTGTCAGCATGGAACCTGATGCAGGGCTTGGTCTTGAGAACCATGAGATCATGATCTGCAGTCAAATGCTCTACCACTGAGCTATACCCCCAATGAGATCATGATCTGAACTGAAATGAAGAGTCAGACGCTTAACCAACTGAGCCACCTGGGCGCCCCCAGAAGGTATTTCTTAAATTTTTTTTTTTTCAACGTTTATTTATTTTTGGGACAGAGAGAGACAGAGCATGAACGGGGGAGGGGCAGAGAGAGAGGGAGACACAGAATCGGAAACAGGCTCCAGGCTCCGAGCCATCAGCCCAGAGCCTGACGCGGGGCTCGAACTCGCGGACTGCGAGATCGTGACCTGGCTGAAGTCGGACGCTTAACCGACTGCGCCACCCAGGCGCCCCCAGAAGGTATTTCTTAGAAAGAATTTGTTTTTGAATGCAATCCTGGATCCTTTGTATGTATATGTTCCTTAGCTTATCTAATTTGCTTTATTTCTCTTACTCACATTTTACCATACACAGCAAATAAAGGCAGGTTGTATTCTCAGTACTCTGCTTGGGTATCCCCTGAGCTAGGTTATCCCTTCCAGAAACACATCTTCTATTCCACCTTCCCACAGCAACGCTGTTGCTAAATTTTCTGTTACTACATCACAAGGATCCCTTTTCTTTAAGCTTCTTGGAACATTTTCTTCATTTTCCTTTGAGTTATTTGGCAACCTTCTCCTTAGGGCTATGGTCACGATTCTGCTTAACAGCCTCCCGAAGGTCTTCAGGACTTCTTGCAACCACTCAGTCAGAAAGCCTGCATGTATTCTATGATATTGTTGGGGAGGGAAGTACCCTACTTCTGGGTACCAAAATCTGTTTTTTTTTTTTTAATTAAAAAATGTTTCATGTTTATTTACTTTTGAGAGAGAGAGAGAAAGAGGGAGAGAGAGAGAGAGAGAGAGAGTGCACAAGTGGGTTAGAGCAGAGAGACAGGGAGACACAGAATCTGAAGCTAGCTCCAGGCTTTGAGCTGTCAGCACAGAGCCCAACTTGGGACTCGAACCCATGAACCATGAGATCATGACCTGAGCCAAAGTCAGACGCTTAAACGAATGAGCCACCTAGGCGTCCCTTTAAAAAAAATTTTTTTTAAATCAGTTTTGAATTTATCTAGGTCATCCACAGCACAGCACCTGGTGAGTAGTGGATATTTGCTGTGGAACTGAATTGTCAGCTCTTTATTTTTGTTGTTTTCACATTTTCAATGATGGAGTCTGTCTTACAGTTTTTAAAAAAGATTTTTTTAAATGTTTATTTTTTGACAGGGAGACAGAGCATGAGTGGGGAAGGGGCAGAGAGAGAAGGAAACACAGAATCCGAAGCAGGCTCCAGGTTCTGAGCTGTCAGCACAGAGCCCGATGTGAGGCTCGAACCCACAGACTGCGAGATCATGACCTGAGCTGAAGTCGGACGCTCAGCCAACTGAGCCACCCAGGTGCCCCCTTGTCTTAAAGTTTTATGCATGAGAAGAGAGTAGTGGTTTTGACAATGGATCAGTGGCATTTTGAAAACTTTTCTTTTCAAATTACTTAAGCACATGGGGCTCCTGGGTGACTCAGTCAGTTAAGTGTTTGACTCCTGATTTCATCTCAGGTCATGATCTTGTGGTTCATGAGTTCAAGCCCTGTGTTGGGCTCTGTGTTGGTAGTGCAGAGCCTGCTTGGGACTCTCTCTCTTCTTCTCTCTCTCTCTCCTTCTCCCTTCCCACTCTCTCTTTCTCTCTCTCTCTCTCAAAATAAATACATAGGGGCACCTGGGTGGCTTAGTCGATTGGACGTCCGACTTTAGCTCAGGTCATGATCTCACAGTTCGTGGGTTCGAGCCCCGCGCCGGGGTCTGTGCTGACTGTTCGGAGCCTGGAGCCTGCTTCAAATTCTGTGTCTCCCCCTGCCCACCCCCTCCACCCCATCTCTGCCCCTCCCCTTCTCGCACTCTGTCTCTCAAAAATGAATAAATGTTAAAAAAAATACTTCAAAGTAAATAAATAAATTTAAAAAATAAAATTATTTAAGCATGCAATTTGAGACATCGTAATTTGTTTTTACTCCATAGGGGCATTCATAGTAACCAAGTAATTGTGTATAAAATAAATACAAAGGTCAAAGTTATTTGATATTCAGACTGATTTTCTGACTGATATTCAGACTAATTTTGTTTGGGAGGCGGGGGTTGTTGTAAACGATAAACTTTTGAATCATTTTTATTTAAGCTTATTCTTTAAAAAAATTTTTTTAAATGTTTATTTATTTTTGAGAGACAGAGACAGAGTGTGAACAGGGGAGAGGCAGAGAGAAAGGGAGACACAGAATCTGAAGCAGGCTCCAGGCTCTGAGCTGTCAGCACAGAGCCTGACACAGGGCTTGAACTCACGAACCATGAGATCATGACCTGAGCCGAAGTCAGGCACTCAAACAACTGAGCCACCCAGGTTCCCCTATTTAAGCTTATTCTTGTGAGGAAGGGAAATTTAATCCCCTTTGACCACCAAACCATTGACTGAACCATTTCTTTTTTAAATATATCACAAAGTGCAAATGATAAGTTCATGAAAATGGGAACTTTTATTTCTTATCTTGCTCAGCTGTTTGCAGTAGCATTATCCCATCTGTGAGTCTGACATGGCTCTCTTGCTTTTCGAGTCGCTTTGGGTGCCTGTGCACCATTTGGATATATGTGTGGATTCCCCAGTGTCCCTACATAAAAAGAGACTGCAGGTGACAGTGACTGAAATTAGGGACACAAAAGAGAGAAGAAGCATGAGCATTTGCACGGTTTTTGGGGACAGATAATGCCCCCCTGGTCAACATGCTGACACGTTCCTCCACTGGTCCCTGTGGTTGCTCACTCCCCTTGACTACAGCCTATATATCTCTGTGGCCTGTCCCCAGTCGTGGAGACTTGCCAGAAAAAATCCACTCACAGCCCTTGAATTGAATCTCAAAGGTAGATGATAACTGAATGCAATCACATAACTATTATTTTTCTGCCACAGATAAATTATTGGTGAAGATGGCTTTCTTTCATATTTTTAAGATAGTTGCTATTTGTTAAAAGAACAGCAGCGCAGTTTGTCTACAGAAAGGTGCACCAATAGTAAACATATGGCTCAATGCGATCTCACCAATAGAACACACGTGTGTGACTCCAGTGTGCATCCAGATCAAGAAGCGAGGTTTCCCGCACCCTTTCCAGTCACGACCTATCCAGAGAGGAACCACCATAGATTAGTTTTGCCTGTTGTTGAATGTCATAGAAATGTAACCATACAGTAAGTTCTCCTTTAAAAGCATTTAAAAGCTTTATCGAGACATAATTGACATAAGTAAGTTGCATATATTTGGAGCGTGCAACTTGCTGGGTTTTGACGTATGAATGCACTCATGAAACCATGATTAAGATAATGAGCATATCCATCATCCTCAGAGTTTCCTTATCTATTCTGTCTCCACTCCTACCTCTCTTCTCTCCAGGCCACCACTTTCTGTCACCACAGATTAGTTTGCATTTTATAGAGTTTTATATAAATGCAATCTTACAGAATGTACTCTTCTTTTTTTGTCTTTCACTCCCTATAATTAGTTTAAGACTCATCCGTGCAGTTGTGTGTATCAAAAGATCAATTCCTTTTAACTGCTGAGTAGTATTTCTTTGTATGGATATACCATGGTTTTTATCCATCCACCAGTTAGTAGGTATTTTTGGCATCTGGCTTTTTTTTTTTTTTTTTTTTTTTTTTTTTTTTGCTTAACAGCACGTTTGTGAGATTTATTCCTAGTAGGTCATTTATGGTAGAAAAGTGGAGTTATTCTGTAATGCTCCATGGGATAAAACTCTACACCAGAGAAGATGAATCTCTCTGCGTTTAGTGTGAGGTTACCATACATTCACATACTAATTCACGTACTAATTATAATAGTTATGTCATTCACGTACTAATTCAAAGCATTTATTAAGCGTCTCCTTTTTTACAAGACCCTGCGCTAGACAATGGGCGTTCTGTGGAATGGTAGACTGGATTATTGTTTCTAATTGTTTTCTGCCCTCTCTGTAAGAGCATTATCCATTCCTGTTTGTAACCACCTGGCTTGCAGTGTCTATGTGAGGATTACACTTTCCTGCCTCGTTGATGTCAGGGGTGGATGTTTGACTTATTTTGGTCAATGAAATGTAAGCAGAAACGTGAAACGCCATCAAGTGGTTTGGTCTTAGCTCTTTTCTCTGCCACAAAATTACTGTGTCCTCGACACGGGGCACTTCTTCAGCCTGGAGTCTGAATGAAGAAGGCACGTAAAACAGAACAAGTGTGTGCCTGTGGCTGAGACGGGTAGTGAGCAAGAAATCTTATTGTAGGCGGTAGGTACGAATAAGAGCTTAGCGACTTTCTGCACGAGAAAATCAACTCAAATTACTGAATTATCGGTTGTGTTTTTATGATAATACAACATTGCAATATCTAAGTGTTAAGGCTTTTTCAATTTTAACCAGTCTCCTTATTCTTTCTTTAACAATATATTTCCTTTACTAGGGCTCCTGGGTGGCTCAGTCAGTTAAGTGGCTGACTTCAGTTCAGGTCATGGTCTCGAGGTCTATGAGTTTGAACCCCACGTCAGGCTCTGTGCTGACACCTCGGAGCCTGGAGCCTGTTTCGGATCCTGTGTCTCCCTCTCTCTCTGCCCCTCCCTTGCTTGCACTCTGTCTCTCAAAAATAATAAACATTAAAAAAATTAAAAACAAAAAAAACCAATATATTTCCTTTACTCTTAAAAATTTTTTTTTTTTTGAATTAAGAAATAAATCGTTTCCTGAGTGCCCAGCTTCTCTCACTTAATACTTGGTCATCTGATTTCTTTTCCTGAGCACATTTCAGGTTTGAGACAGTTTTTTTTTCATACTGTTCTCTGTGGATCCCAAGAATATTTCTTAAATCTCTCCTCTGCTCCCTACTGTGAATTACAGGCATAGTGCTCTAGATTCTTCTTCCATACTTGCATTCTGGTTCTTCTTCAACCACAGAACCTCCTGTACAGTTAAGAAAAAAATGGAGGGGCACCTGGTGCCTCAGTCGGTTAAGCATTGATTTCGGCTCAGGTCATGATCTTGCAGTTGGTGAGTTCGAGGTCCACATTGGGCTCTGCACTGATGGCATGCAGCCTGCTTCAGATTTTCTCTCTCCCTTTCTCTCTGCCCCTCCCCTGCTTGTGCTCTCTCTCTCTCAAAATAAGTAAATAAACTTACAAAAATGGAAATGACAGTTAAGAAATTATCAGCACCGTGCCAAAATTCCCACCAAAGGCCTTCTGCTGATCTACCAGTAAAAGAGGTCTGACTAAGATAGACTCGGCTATATTTTCTTTCTTTCTTTCTTTCTTTCTTTCTTTCTTTCTTTCTTTCTTTCAAGATTTTTCAATATTTATTGTTGAGAGAAAGAGAGAGAGAGAGAGAGGGAGGGTGGGAGAGGGAGAGCCGAGAAGGGGCAGAGAGAGAGGGAGAGACAGAATCCCAAGCAGGCTCTGCACTGTCAGCACAGACTGTGATTTGGGGCTGGAACCCACGAACTGTGAGATCATGATGGGAGTCTAGATCAAGAGTCAGGCATCCAACCAGCTGAGTTGCCCACATGCCCCGTGGCTATATTTTCTTATAACCACCCCTCTGAATCATTTATTTTCTTGTATTTTACACTGGGCCTGGGCTAACTGGCAGAGCTTCAAAACTCTCCAAAAGGAGTCACTTTATGTCTTAATATTGTCAGAAACTCTATCAGTTCAGTGTCAGTTGGGATCTCACTCTGCGCTCACTTGTCACTCTAAATTCTCAAATTAAAATTCATTCCTGATCTATAAAATTCATGTAGCTACCTTGGCCTTATTATCATCCTGTTGTCACTGGAAGGTTTTAAAGTCCCATTTCTAGGAGCTTGCTTCTAACTTACCGCCAGCTATAACATTACAGACATGCCCAGGAGATACTGGGTTCTATTCCCAATAATAGAGCGAATATTGCAATAAAGCGAATATGGCAATAAAGCATGTCAAATGACTTTTTTGGTTTCCCAGTACATACAAAAGTTATGTTTACACCCTGCTGTATAGTCTGTTAAGAGTGCAATGGCATTATGTCTAAAAGAACAATGTACAATGCATCTAAATTTAAAAATACTCTATTGCTGGAGCGCCTGGCTGGCTCAGTCGGTGAAGAGGTTAAGTGTCAGACTTAGGCTCAGGTCATGACCTCACGGTTTGTGAGTTTGAACCCTGCACTGGGCTCTGCGCTGTCAGCATGGGGCCTGCTTCTAATCCTGTCTCCCTCTCTCTCTGCCCCTCCCCCATGCTCTCTTTCAAAAATAAACATTGAAAAATCATATAAAAATTTTTAAAAAATACTTTACTGCTAAAAAAATGCTATCATCTGAGCTTTCAGTGAATCCTGATTACTGATCACAGATCATCATAACAAATATAATGATGAAAAAATTTAAACTACTGTGAGAATTACTAAAATGTGACAGAGACACAAAATGGGCAAATGCTGTCAGAAAAATCTCACTGATAGACTTGCTTGACACCAAGTTGCCTCAAACCTTCAATTTATTAAACAAAAAAACCCCAATATCTGCAAAACACAAAGCGAAGTGCGGTAACATGAGGTATGCCTATATGCATTTGGAAGAAATATGAAAATCTAGCTTATGTGCCAGGGCTGGAAAAAAATATGTTTACCCAGTGATTCCTGGCTATAGTTAACTTTTTAATCTGTTTCCTGAACCTTTTCCTCCCTAGCTAGGCTGTTGTTTGGGATCTGACCAGCTGATGTCACTATGGGACCGTGAATGCAGGCATATTTCAAGGTCCTCGGTTCAGAGAAACTCTGGATTGGTGTCTTAGCAGCCCCGGGAAAGATAACCTCCCTCCCACCCAGCGCCAGCCTCCGCCCGACCTCCTCTCTCCCCCTGCCTGCGTAGTTTATAAAATTGAGAACTAGCTGACGGATTTAATTTTGATGGAGAATTACCTGTAGGCAAGAGGGCAATCAAACCCATACTGTTAAGGAGAGGGGGGCTGAGATAATGAATCTATTATCTCTGTTTAGCAAATGGAGAGTGTCAGGCTAATAATCTGTCAGTTTCTTTTTTCTACACTATAAGCTTTCATTTCCATCGTTAGGTGCAACTAACTTAGAACTATCTGTAAAGGGGCTGATTAACTGGATGGCATATTTTCTAGACTTGTTACTTCCTATATCCTTTTTTGTGCCTGCCTTTGATCTGCTTGTGCTATCTCAGAATCCCAGGTGGACTTGGGACTTCAAACCAGTCTCTTGGCCACAAAGATTTATTTATTTATTTATTTATTTATTTATTTATTTGGGGGGGGGGGGTAGGGGCAGAGAGAGAGAAGGGGAGAAAGAGAATCCCAAGCAGGCTTTGTGCTGTCAGTGCAGAACCCAACATGGGACTTGATCTCACAAATCCATGAGATCATGACCTGAGCTGAAAACAAGAGTTGGCCACTTAACTGAATGAGCCACCCAGGTGCTACACCCCAGCCATAAAGTTCTAGAAACCATGGAGATTTGGTATGGGGGAAGGTTGAGAGGAAAGGCTAATAAGAGTTTTGGAATTACCTATAGGCAGAAGGCATTTATGCCACCATTTCCTCTCAGTGCAACAAATCATGTACAGGTTCTCAGAGGCCACAGGGGATCACTCTGAGTTTGAGTTTAAAGTTGTACTAATGTACTGCCTGGATGGCTCAGTTGGTTAAGCGTCCAACTTCAGCTCAGGTCATGATCTGATCAGGTCATGGGTTTGAACCCCACATCGGGCTCTGTGCTGACAGCTCAGAGCCTGGAGCTTGCTTCGGATTCTGTGTCTCCCTCTCTCTCTCTGACCTCCCCTGCTCATGTTCTGTCTGTCTTTCTCAAAAAATAAACATTAAAAAAAGTTTTTTTTTAAGTTGTACTAGAAAACTCAGGGTCACTAACTGCACACACCCTGCATTCCTTTGCTAGGGTTGCCATAACCAAGTATCACAGACTGGGTGCCTCCAACAACACAAATTTATTTTGTCACAAGTCTGGGATCAAGGTGCTGGCAGGATTGGCTCCTTTTGAGGCTCTTCTTCTCAGCTTGTGTCCTCACATGGCCACCCCTCTGTGCAATTGAGCATCCTTGGGGCCTCTCTTGTATGTCCTAATTTTTTCCCTGTACAAAGACACTAGTCAGACTGGATTAGGACCACTTTAATGGCCTCGTTTTAATTGAATTACCTCTTTAGTATTTTTTATGTTTATTTATTTTTGGGAGAGAGAGACACACAGAGTATGAATGGGGAAAGGGCAGAGACAGAGGGAGACACAGAATCCGAAGCAGGCTGCAGGCTCTGAGCTGCCAGCACAGGGCCCGGCACAGGGCTCGAACTCACTAATGGTGAGATCATGACCTGAGCTGAAATCTGACACTTAACTGACTGAGCCACCCAGGCGCCCCTTGAATCACCTCTTTAAAGGCCCTGTCTCCAAATGCGGTCACATTCTGAGGTCCTGGGAGTTAGGGTTTCAACATATGAATTTGAGGGAAGAAAATGGTTCAGCCCATAATCCCCTTTCCACTCCCTTTGCTGATCTAGATTGAAGTTGACCAGTCTCAGAGGCTGATTTTTCGACAGAAATATCTTTCCCGATTTCCTTAGCTCTTTACGTCTTTTTGAGTAGCAGAGAATAGACTTGCCAATAACCTGCAGTTCTCTTCTTCAGAACCATCAGATTGCAGAGAACTTCCAGATGTCCAGGGATTCCTCCTGAAGATCACAGAACCTGGGGGAACAGGTATCTGTTCAAGCCAGTAGGAAATAAGGCCCAAGCCTGGGGTTCCTAATGAGATTTTGACTGATCCCAAAGTGCCTTAACTTGCTCTCCTTCCATTTATCCTGAGGCTATAGACACGCAATTTTAAGGAAGCCAATACCAAAATGCTCTAAAACTTAAATTATTGAAAATAGAGTTAATGCAAAAATAATTGAATTGAGATGGTACCTTTGCTTTGTAAGTTAAGATGGCTTTAGCCTTTTATTAAATAAAATTAAAGGACTGTGAGTTAAAATAATGTGCAGTTGTTACACTTTTATGTTAAAATTAGTAACATGATGATGCCATGTTAGAAAATTTAGAAAGTATAGATAAATAAAAGGAAAAGTCAGTTAGCTACAACTCTTGGGTTATTTATCTTTTCTTTATTTCCCTCTGAACATATCATACTATAAATACTGCTTTCTATCATAGAACAAATCTTAACTGAAAACAAGGAAACTTCTCCTAAATTGGTAATGTAATAGAATTTATAAATAAATTAATTCAATCATGTTTTCATCAAATGTATATTGAGCACTGACCACTCCCGGGACTGTTTTAGGGGCTGAAGACATTGCTGTAAATAAATAGGAAAAATCCCTGATCTCAGATTCTAGTGAAGAGACACAGAGCAAATAGAAAATCCATAAAAGTGAATTTTATTGATTGCAAAAGCATAGAATTTTTAAAACATCTTTGATACTGAGATACATCTTACAGTCACCATTGGTCTGTACTGGTCACTGCCTGGAACTTGTGATACCAAATACTTCACAGTGAGTGTCAAGAGCTTGGAAGAAAATTCTAGAGACAATAAGAATCAGTCTTTTAACCTATGTGGATGGATGGTCGTGGGTGGGAGTTGAGATAGTGACAAATCAGAGCAACATAGCAGCCTCCTGGAAGAGGGGCTCTGAAATCGACCCAACACCACATGATACAAAGCTGAGCAGGAGCCCAACTCTGGTGAGTTTAAGGTCACTTATGGATTTATGACCAAAGATTTTTAAGGCACCAAAAATGACATTGCATGGCAAAACATAAACATGAGTCTGGGTTTTATTTTTATTATGTATTTATTTTTTTTAAGTTTATCTTATTGTGAGAGAAAGAGTGCAGGAGGGGCAGAGAGAGAAGGAGAGAGACAGAATCCCAAGCACACTCCACACTGACAGCGTGGTAATTCATGGGGCTCGAACCCCAAAACTGCAGGGTTATGACCTGAGCCTAAATCAAGAGTTGGTTGCTCAGCTGCCCTGAGACTCTGGGTGCCTGGGTTTTAAATAAAAACTTAAAAAAACAAACAAAGGATGGTTCTGGGTTAAAAAAGGATTCAAAAAGTTGGACTCTATGAAAAAGTTTTAGGAATATCTTAATTTATATCATTTTCTCTGAATGTGTGTGCAAAAGAGATACCTGATAAAAATCTATGCCTAAATAGATTTAGAAAAGCTCTCTTAATGAGCTTAACATAATTTTATGTGAGATAAGGAAGCATTGTTCCCTAGTGGAAATGGAGGTAGTTTTTCTCTTAGTGGTATACATAAAATACTGGAATGGGTCTCAATACTGTTTTAGATTCTATGAAATATGGTGCTGTATCAGATTAATAAGTGACTCTAATAAACTCAAGGTAAACTTGGAGGCTGTATTAGTTAGCTCAGGCTGCGATAACAAAATACCACATACTGGGTGGCTTAAATAATAGACATTGTTTTCTCACAGTCCTGGAGGCTGGAAGTCTAGATCAAGATACCTGCAGATTTGGATTTGGACCCTGATCAGGAGAGCCCTCTTCCTGGCTTGCAAAAGGTCCCTATTTGCTGTGTCTGGAAAGAGAGAGGGAGCTCTGGTCATTAATTCTATCCTGAAGACTCTACCCTCATCTAAACCTAAGCATCTTCCAAAGGCCCCACCTATAAGTACCAATACATTGGGGCTTAGAACTTCAACATATGAACTTTGGGAGGAAGCAAACATTCAATCCATTAAGAAAGGCACCCCGTTGGGTTGAACTGGTCTGAAAGAGGATTCAGGAGCACCTTTATTTTTGCCCTGGGTAACTTTGGGGAAATCTCTTGACTTCTTTCAGCCTCAGTTTCCTTGTTGGCCAAATCATACCTGCCCTGCGTGTTTTGTAGGGTTTTAATGATGATCACCTGATATTTATTCAGATGCTCAGTCACTGAGGACCGTGCCCAAGGTCTGTGCTTGGGGATGGGAGTATAGCATTGAAGAAGGCAGAGATGGTACCCTCCTTCAGAGGACAGCATTGGGTACTGATTCAGCTTTTTCCCATCTACCAGGGAGACCTTTCCTGGTTCCTTCTGCTTCCTTTGTCCAACTGATGAAATGTAATGTGCAATATTTCAGAAAGTGTGTGAACTGTTGTCATTATTTGTTTGAGCCATATTCAAAGGAAATAAACGGGCACTATAAATGGATTTTAGTTGCCTCTGGCTAAAGTACTTGGGGATTATTTAGTTCTTTCAGCATTTGGATTGGGCCTTGGCAAAAAATGTTAAATAGAAGTTGGCCTTCAGGAGGTCAGGCATCATTTTGGGTAAATTTCCTTTTTTTGGTAAGTGTTCTAGACATCACCTTATAAGGACCTATGGCCTCGGAGACTCTACTCCATCCTTCTGCCTGCCCTACTTCCTCTACCCATTCTTGCTGTCAAAACTTGCTTTTAGGAGATAACATCTACTAAGTGGTAAATGGCTGATAAAAGCTTAAAGTATACCCCTTCCTAAATGCTTTGTATTTTAAGTGCAATCAGTGCTTTGAAGTAAATAAGTAAATTTTTTTTTTTACAATAGATTTTAGGTCATAATAATTAAATAAAAAACTTGGTCTCTACCACCCATCCAGAGGCCATGTAGGAAAACTTAATTCATCACAGTGACAACCACTTACTTTTCTTTCTAAGAAGGTTGGTTCTATTTATGAGGAAACTTTCTTGTTGTTGTTATTCTACTTATTTCCTATTACAAATAATATATTATTTATCAAACATCCCTCAAACTCAAATGTATGCTTAGGGAAAACCTACTCCTCAATTCTTAAGAACAAAGGCCCTGATTCTAACTCTGGAGAGTTCTATTTTATACTTTCTTTGAGCTACTTCTAATTTTCATTTTTAAAATGGGTATTAGATGGCAAGGTGATATCTATGCATTGGATTATGACTTGCATCTTGGGGAAAAAAAACCCTGAAAATGATAGATATGAAATAACATATTTCACTTATATTCCTCCCTATCCTTATGTCTGATTATTTATTCATTTTATTAAAACAATTGTGATTTCTTGATTTAAACATAAGCAGCTTTTTTTTTAAGTTTAAAAGACTTTTTCTTTGCTATTAACATGAGCTGATAGTATTTTTTAAATTATTTTTTAATGTTTATTTATTTTTGAGAGAGAGAGAGACAGAGCATGAGTGGGGCAGGAGCAGAGAGAGAGGAAGACACAGAATCCGAAGCAGGCTCCAGGCTCTGAGCTGTGAGCACAGAGCCTGACATGGGGCTCAAACCCACAAAGTGTGAGATCATGACCTGAGCCAAAGTTGGGTGCTTAACTGACTGAGCCACCCAGGTGCCCCATGAGCTGATAGGATTATAGCCAACAGGCAGTGCCATCCTGAAGAATGTATACGGTGGACCCTTGAACGGGATTGGGGGTACCAACCCCTCCTCCACCATGCAGTCAAAAATCTGTGTATAAGTTTTGACTCCCCCAAAACTTAACTACTAATAGCTTACTGTTGACCAGAAGCCTTACCGATCACATCAACAGTCAATTAATACATATTTTGTATGTCATGTAAGTATTACATACTGTAATTTTACAATAAAGTAAGTGAGAGAAAAGAAAATGTTATTAGGAAAATCATAAGGAAGGGGCGCCTGGGTGACTCAGTTGGTTAAATGTCAGACTTCAGCTCAGGTCATGATCTCATGGTTCGTCAGTTCGAGCCCTGCCTCAGGCTCTCTGCTGACAGCTCGGAGCCTGGAGCCTGCTTTGGATTCTGTGTCTCCCCCTCTCTCTGCCCCTCCCCTGCTCACGCTCTGTCTCTGTCTGTCTCTTAAATAAATATTTTTAAAAAATCATAAGGAGGAGAAATATTTATAGTACTGTATTTATAGTACTGTACTGTATTTATAGAAAAAAAATCCATGTATAAGTGGACCCATACAGTTTGAACCCATATTGTCCAAGGGTCAGCTATATTTGCTATAGTCCAGGTTTGGTTAATATCATCTGAGCAACCATGTTTTTATCACCAGGTCAGCCTAATTTAATGTGAAGTTTTGGGAAGGTATGTTCTCAACAATGAGCAATGACGATCCCTAGACTGTTAACTGAGGTTTAATCAATCAAGATATCAGCATTAAATTTGTTGCGCTTTTCTGAGCCGTAGTGAGGTTGTCCTTTGGTCCTGTATTCTGTTGCTCATGGAACAGAAGTCTATGGTGAACAGCAGCAGTTCTAGCTTTGGAGGACATTGAGGCAGGTGTACAAGGGTTTCATTTATAGTTCATTCTAGGGACGCCTAGCCAAGCTCTCTTCTTGCTCTATAAGCTTCAAGACCAGTGGTGGGGAGAAATAGCCCATCTTTGTCGATCCTGCAGCTCAAGAGGGATGTGGGAGAGGAGAAGGGCATCAAGGATTGCTCTTCCTGTGGAAACACCAATAATGTCAACAACCTGAGCAATGCAGTACATTCAGATGGAAGAAGCCATTGACAAATCATGATCCACCTCCATTCTCTTCAAAGAAAGTTCATTTTCCTCTGAACGCCCCCAAGGAAAGGAGGAGTTAAATGGTAGCTTCATTTAATGTTTACTACACCTTAAGCACTTCCTTTGATGTCAATATCATTCCTTTCATCTTACCACTGAAGACACACTGGGCTCAAAATGGTTAAATCACTTGTCCCAGGTGTCACATAGATATCAACAGAAGAGCCAAGCATTTGATTCCTAAAATAGAAACTTCTAATTTTTTTTTTTTTTTTTTAGAAAATCATGCTATTTATTTATGGAGCTGACACTGCATACCTATAGAACTTGAAATCACGTATTATAGATTGAAAAATGTTTTTAACTACATGTCCTAACTACTGAAACTCCTGTTACAAACTTTTGGAAAAAGTCAAACGTGCATAGGCTTTGTAACTGAACATAAATGGGCTTCAAGTCCACATGCTATTGTGTGATCTTGTGTGGTAAGTTTGCCCCTCCCCCCACCTCAAGTTCCTCATTTATAACTCAGAACTAGTAAAACACCAGGTAAATGTTATTCTGTGTATAATTCTAAACACATCACATGAACTGATCACAATAAGGAAGTTTCTGTTAAGGATGATGAGTATTTCTTAAAAGCGTTAATTTAATTGCTTGTCACACATTTGTACTGTTCAAATATAGTAAGTTGGTCAGAGGTGTTGAGTTGATGTTTTTCCCATTGATAAAACAGGTGCAAATAGGACACTATACTATAGATGTGAGGAAAAAATGTTGTTGTCCTTATGGCTTTTAACTCAAACACGTATTACTCTTGAGCTCCATTCTCATTGATGTTAGAAGGCACTTACATTTGACAACTAAATATAATGGTCTCTTTCTCCTAAAACAGTCCTTTTCAGATAAATTGGTTCAATTCAAAAACTTTAAATTCCCTTTCAGGGTCTTCTCCTGCCCCTCGTTCTTCTCAAGATGGCAGCTGAATGAAGGGAAAAGGCCATGGATCCTTCCGGGGGCTGAGGCGTCCACTCCGTCCTGGCCACTTTGCACTTTGACAAGGATATGATGACTATGGCAGGTTCTGCACGGGCCTTGGGTATCCTCTTGGTGCCCTGCTAGGGAATTCTGTGGTCCCTGAACTCTGAGATCTCTTTGAACTGACCTCAGACCTCCATGGGCTATTAGTTCTCTTAGTACTTTCACTTAAGAGTCTATTGAAGGAGGCAAACACTTAAAGAAGCAACCAGCATAAAGCATACTAAGTGCTGTGGTAGAGGAAGTACTGAGTATCAGGGGATGTGTAAATCAGAGGTGCTGGACCAAGTCTCAGGTTCCCAGGAAAGGCGCTCTCAAAGTGCAACCTGAAGGATGTTCAGGAAGGAGTTGGCCAGGCCAAGTACAGAGATTTGAGAGCTGGGATAGAGAGGGGGAGTGCACCTTCCAGGCAGAGAACAGACGTGAGGGGCCAATGGCAGGCTTGTTTGAGAGGCTGAAAGGTAGGGGTAAAGCGTGTTCAGGTGGGGCGGGGAGCAGACAAAGATGAGAAGGAAGCTGGGACCATGTCAGATGGGCTGTGGCAGCCACAGGAGCCATGGTCACTAAGAGCACTGGAAAACCACTGAAGGTTTGTAAGCAGAGGAGTAATGTGGTCACATTGTCTCTGTGGGGCGTTGACTGGGCTGTACCACAAGGCACAGATCAAGGGGGTCCATTGCATTTGGTCTAGGTATTTGTTTGAAGAAAGATATGACTAGCTCAGCAAAATCCCCTTTTCATGGCATGGGTTGGCATCCAACATCATTAACAGAATTTCTTCCTCCCTCCCCGTCCCCCCCCCCCCCGACCCTGGAAAAATAGAAATCACTAACATACATTAAAATTTTATCAGAAAAGTGTGTTATTTTAACTTACTGAAAATTCTATATATTCCATGACTTCTTTCTCACCGATGCTCCACTGAAAAATTAATTATAATACAAAAAAACCTCAATGGATAATGACTTAAAGATTAAAACATACATTTAAAACCTGGTGGGATCGTAATCTCCCCATTTTTAGGTGACATGTTATGGACAATTAAAATGATCAAAAATGATCTGTTTACAGGTTCTGTGCAAAATGCTGGGCCAATATCTGCATATTGCCTGGGTGGCTCAGTCGGTTAAGCATCCGACTTTGGCTGAGATCATGATCTCACACTTCATGAGTTCCAGCACTGTGTCAGGCTCTGTGCTGACAGCTCAGAGCCTAGAGCCTGCTTCAGATTCTGTGTCTCCTTCTTTCTCTCTGCCCCTCTCCCACTCATTCTCTGTCTCTCTCTCTCTCTCAAAAGCAAATAAACATTAAAAAAAATAAAATGATCAAAAGAGACAGGTGATACCACCAGTCATTGAGATTTGGGGTATACTTTGTTACCCCAGCATAACCTGTTCTGATGAATATAACTATTATATCATAATATAATATTATACAAAATATGGAATTTTAAAATATCTCGATTTCCTATGGAAATGGAAAATCTGAAAATAGTGATTAATTTGGTTTTGCTGACACGCAAGTGACTTCTGTGTGAAAATGGATGCTACCCAGGCTTTCAGGGATGCAGTCATAAGAAAACTGAGGGGGGGGGAGGTGCCTGGGTGGCTCTGTCGATTAAGCGTCGGACTTCGGCTCAGGTCATGATCTCACGGCTGGTGAGTTCGAGCCCAGAGCCAGGCTCTGTGCTGACAGCTTGGAGCCTGGAGCCTGCTTTGGATTCTGTCTCCCTCTTTCTCTGCCTCTCCCCCGCTTGCACTCTCTCTCAAATATAAATAACATTTAAAAAAAAAAAAGACAAAAACTGAGGGTGATGGGTAAGCAAGGAGAGGAGGAGAGATGGCTTTCTTTAGACCAAAATGTGGCCCGGGAACCTCCCTCTCAGACCTCCTCTTGTATCTGGCTCCTGCTCCCCCACCCATCTCCTTTCTCCAGCTTTCCAACTCAATCCCTGTTGAGCTCCTAGGGAGACAGGTTGGAAGCATTCCCCGTGAAGATGCATGAGTTTGTTGCTTTCGATAAATAAATTGACATAAACTTAGCACCCAGGCAGTTTGCTTGAAGATACCTATCAACTTGAGCCGATCTGTTTACAGGTTCTGTGCAAAATGCGAGGCCAATATCTGCATCCAGTTCCCCACTCAAATGGTGCTCAAATGACACAATTGCGAACAGAGAGTTTAGTGAAAGTCTGCCAAATTCAAGCAAATAAATTTCTAGGGGGATAGTAATGTGTCAATATTTTTGTCCTATTTAAAGAGTTGTAACATTAAGAAAGCTTTTTTTTTTTAAGTTTATTTAGTTTATTCATCTTTTGAGAGACAGAGAGTGAGCGGGGGTGGGGCAGAGAGAGAGGGAGACGCAGAATCCGAAGCAGGCTCCAGGCTCTGAGCTGTGAGCACAGAGCCCGATGCGGGGCTCGAACCCATGGACCGTGAGATCATGACCTGAGGTGAAGTCTGATGCTTAACCCACCAAGCTACCCAGACACCCAAAGGAGTTGTAACATTTAAATTCTGGGTATTTAATGGATCAGTAGGTTTGGTTTCCTGTTTGCTAAGGTTCCCCCCTGTGGTAGGTTTTACTATGTTAAGTGAGTTGGTTCTTAGTAGGGATTATAGAATGTTTGTCCTTATTCTGTGCCCTTTCACTCCTTCCCATGCATCCACGTGCTGTGTTGGGTCATCTCTGGGGTGCTAATGGGAGAGCTGAAGGAAGCAGCGGCTAAACATGGGCTCTGATCCCGCGGTGTGGGTCTACTTCCTGTGATAGGGCAGTTGGAAGTTCGGGAACTTACTTACAAAGTGCAGCTGGCACTTTGATCCAAAAAGTAGTGCGGGCGGGCATAAAACAGGCCCAAACCTTTGTTGCTGAGAGTATCAGAAAAGAAGACTGGGGATCGTGAATCTTTAAGCTCAAGGGTTGTCTTTTTGGCAAATGTCACTAGTCGCTGTAAGTAAAATAGAAAATTACAGGGAGAAGTTTACTGCTACATGTTATGGATAATTACATAGATTTATAAGGGAGATTGGATGGCTTCCTTAAGTTCTTTGCAGGGAAGTCTCCAGTGAAGTTTATGAGATGGAAACATGGCATGCCAACAGTCGTCTTTCCCATGTCACAGAGAGGCATGCCTTCTCCTAGGGATCTTGTTTTCCATTGCCAGATCTTTACATATTTTATTTATTTATCACCCCCAAACTATTTGAAGAAGTTCATCAATATTTGGCTTATAGATGAAAAAATTTCTTATATGGTCATGGCATAAGAATTATAAGTGAAGGTCCAGGGGCACCTGGGTGGCTCAGTGGGTTAAGCGTCTGACTTCGGCTCAGGTCATGATGTCACCGTCTGTGAATTTGAGTCCTTCATCAGGCTTTGTGCTGACAGTTCAGAGCCTGGAGCCTGCTTCAGATTCTGTGTCTCCCTCTCTCTCTGCTCCTCACCCTCTCTCTCTCTTTCTGTCTCAAAAATAAGTCAAAACATTTAAAAAATTAAAAAAAAAAGAATTATAAGTGAAAGTCCTAACTTTCCAGATTCTTGCCTGATCCACTCAGCTTTAGCCACTCAATGTATGTATGGAAGATACATGAATGTCTTTTTTTAAATGTCAGTGGAATTTGTCTGTGGTTATGCACAGATGAATTAAACCAGATTCTACCTTCAAAGGCAGAATAGTGGGGCACCTGGGTGGCTCAGTCGGTTAAGCGTCTGACTTTGGCTCAGGTCATGATGTCTCAGTTTGTGAATTCAAACCCCCTGTCGGGCTCTGTTCTGACAGCTCAGAGCCTAGAGTCTGTTTCAAATTCTGTGTCTCCCTCTCTCTCTGCTCCTCCCCTGCTTGTGCTCTGTCTCTGTCTCTCTCTCAAAAATAAATAAACATTAATTTTTTTTTTAAAAGAAAGGCATACTAGCTTGCACTCAGTTCATCAGAATCCCAGTCAGAGTGGCTTACAAGTTCGTGCCTTCTCCTTGTGATACAGGGTCAATGTTGGAGAGCTGGGCACTGTTTGGAGTAAAATGCCCATAAAAAGGTTCTTGTTTAGGGGTGCCTATCTGGCTAGTTGGTAGAGCATGCCGCTCTTGATCTCGGGGTTGTAAGTTCGAGGCCCATGTTGGGTGTAGAGATTACTTAAAAAATAAAATCACATATATATGTATATGCAGATAGGCTCACATATGTATGTTTTTATATATATAAAAAGGTCCTTGATTACGTAGAAGCCCAAAGTGTCTCCAGGCTGTAGGGGGCCTTCAGGTAATCTTTCTGGGCTGCAGAGAAAATGTAGTTACTTCACTCAGGGTTATGTTTTTTAATGTCCTGTTCTTTGGATTAACTGTCAGATTGTTAAACCGATGCTCCAGTGGTTCTGAGGCCTGGCTGCATTCAGCTGGGAAACAATCCTGTGATGCTGGTCTCGTTGAGCACATAGGCCCCGTGTAAACTCGCGTGGCATTGGAGGCCTTCCGATCCTTGGTTAACGCTCCGAATGTAACATTTTGTTTCCTTTTCAAAATGACTTATTTTTCTTCATTATTGAAATAGAACCCACTTCTTTTTTTTTTTTTTTTTTTTTTTTTTACTGCCTGTTATACTTGTAAATGCAGCTTTAACAAAATTTTAGGGTTATGCTCTGCCATAGTCATTTCTACAATTAAAAGGTCTGTGTGAACTAATTTGCAGATGGATTGAACGTCTTCGTTTATTTCCCCCTCCTCCCTCTATGAAAGGACATAGAATATTTATAGGTTTTCTGGAAAGAAGGGCAGAGGCGCTGTGTGAATACGCATATATTTTCTAAAACATTCTTGTACGTAGCAGACCCTGTGAGCTTCCACATTTATATAGTCAGTAAGGCTTAAGGCATGTGTGAAGAACTTTGGTTGGTCCAAAATTTAGTTTTTTTAGAAGAGAGGTATAGAAAATTTGGCTGGATAATAATGGAATCTATTGAGACTATGAACCTTTTTTTTTTTTTTAAGGTTTATCTATTTATTTTGAGAGAGAGAGAGAGTAGGAAGGGCAGAGAGAGAGAGAGGGAAAAAGAAAGAGAGAATCCCAAGCGGGTTCCCCACTGTCAGCAGAGCCCGATGTGGGGCTTGAACTCACGAACTGGGAGATCATGACCTGAGCTGAAACCAAGAGTTGTACACTTAACCGACTGTTCTGTTCCACTCAGGCACCCTGTTTTTGTTTCTTTCTTTTCTTTCTTTCTTTCTTTCTTTCTTTCTTTCTTTCTTTCTTTTTTAACATATTCTACCTTATTTCAGTTAGCAACTTTCCTATTTTACTTCCTTGCAGTTTGGCACAGGAAAAGTTGATGCCATTTGGAATTAGAATAGACACAGGGCAAGTTCTCACTCTCTTTTGAGACCCAGTTTCTCAGTTGAAATAATATTAGCCACCTCTCTTTTTGTGAATATCGAATGAGACAATGTATAAAAAAAAATCAGCGTTCCATCAAACATAACAGTCACTCAGTGAATACACATTCCCTTTCACTCTCTTCTCTGACACATTCTTTCCTTAAGGAAAATCTTACATTAGCCTCATAGTGAGTGAGATAGAATGAATGAAGCCCTAGAAAAAGGAAGGGAGGAAGAGAGAGAAGAAAAAGAGGAGAAAGAAAGGATAAAGGAATGGTATTAACATAATATAGAAGTTAATTTAGAAGCACAACTTTAGCTAAAATGATCATTTGGTATTGTGTTAACCAAAGTAATTGATTCAGGTTTTAAAGAAAAATTGGTGATGCCACATTTATTCGGCACCTCCTAAGTGCTGGGTGCTGGGATAGGCACTAGGGATTAAACGACGAGCAGACCGGTTCCAGCCCTCTAGGAGCTCAAGTTCATGTGGGGAAATAGACACAAAAATAATGACCTCTAATAAGATCTGCTAAGTCCTATCATAAAAAACGTCTGCACATTGGTGAATGGATGGGTGATTTATACTACAAGGTTTACTCAGATGAAGCTTCATGAGCTCCAGTGGTCTCTAGCACATTACAGACATTTTTATGCCATGTTCTTCCCCCCATGAAATGCCTTGCCATTGGATGTACAGTTGGGGTAATTCATTGCTCATAGTCAGAATAAGTTATTTGGGCCTCTATAAACATTATCTGAGGAGCAAGACACAAATGCTTGAGTATTAGGGAAAGCCAGAGACACTCGATTTCCTCAAGGGTTAAGATGTTTTATCGTTTATGTTTTATTTAGTAGCAAAACAAACAAATGCACAGGAGACCAAGAAACACGTGAAGCATCTCACCACTTAGCCTTCTAAAATAAGTTGGCATTTCCAGCGAGAAGATATAGGCTGGGAAGAATTCCCTGTCACTCATAGCTTTAAGCAGATCTGACAGTTTCTTATTTAGAGAGAGTGCATTCCTTAGTTGACATGAAAAGTTTTGATGACACCACCGCCCTAATTACCCTTACTCTCTGGAAGAGCTGAAGCCACAACCCAATTCCGGGTGACATTTTTTGGCCCCTCTTGCTATTATCGGTCTCACTGACCAGTCATGACATCAAGTCAACCTGCAAATACAAACTCCTGAGTCACTTAATGAGGCCCTTAGTATCTACGCCCAACTTTGAGGCCTCCAATGAACTCTTTCGAATCCCCTCTTCCGATGAACAACATCAAGTAATGATTCCATTAAAATAAATGCATCTTTGTTCGAGATGTCAGGTTTAGGGGCATCCGGCCTCTGAAGCTGGCTACGGCGTCACTCCTTTGCTAGGGACGAGGTAGGGAGCTCACTGACGTGATGTGATTAGAGCAATTATTCAGAGCTACCTGTCACAGCTAATCAGCTCTGGTTTGCTGGATGGGAAGAGGTGGCCTCGTCCTGCCTCCGGAGACCAAGCACTGTTATCCGACGGCATCTTTGCCTCCAGCATCTCCTCAGACGGGCTCAAGTTTCAAGCATTTATTGGCAAAACTTAACTTCCTTGCGTTTATTTTCATAGTGCTCCTCCTCAGAGAAGGTCATCGGAGGCTTGTTCTGATTTATTTTTCTTCCGTGATTTCTCCTTTATCCCACTTGACATGTTTTCCAGTGGAGTATGATGAAGCAATTCTTCTGAGTTATGGGCAACTGCTTGTTTTCTTTTGCCCTGTCGAATCATCCTGAAGATGACTGTGTTCCCATTTTCATCCTGAAGAAAAGGATGAAAGCCTTTCAGTGAAATTTGGTGTCGCCGAGGAGGAAAGAAATTTGAAAGCCGTAGAGACATGGCTTATCTTTGATGCGGAAGGTATTGACGAGGAAGAATTTGTCATAAATCTTTGTGAGCCTTGTCGTCATCGTCATCATCATCACCATCCTCTTTTTTTTTTTTTAACGTTTATTTATTTTTGAGACAGAGCATGAACGGGGGAGGGTCAGAGAGAGGGAGACACAGAATCCGAAACAGGCCCCAGGCTCCGAGCTGTCAGCACAGAGCCCGACGCGGGGCTGGAACTCACGGACTGCGAGATCATGACCTGAGCCTAAGCAGGCAGCTTAACCGACTGAGCCACCCAGGTGTCCCCATCATCACCATCCTCTTAGCCAACATCATCTTCACCAGCATTTTCCTTGTTTTCATGACCACTAGGTACTTGTGTGCATGTGACGTAGCACTAGGAACGCCATGAAAATGGAATTAAATGTACACAGTCCTGCCTTTCTGTCATGCAGTTGAAGGTGACTAAGATCCATACATATGCTAACAATAAAATAGTCAATTTTGAATAAAGAATAAACAAGAGCTTGGATTGCAGAAATAATTGAAACATTGCCTTTACATATAACACTTTTTTTTTTTTTCTAAGCAGGAGGAGGAAGAAAAACTATAGCTGCTGTGTACTTCATCCAGAGCAAGGGCAGGAGAATGTCTTTAACCCCTCTTCCAATTTAATTGCTTTAGAAAAGGGAAACTTGTCTCGTTTGATGGGGTATTTCAGCTGTACTAACACCTTTATTAAAATTATCTTAGTAATTTTCATGAAAATGGGATTATTTCCTTTGGCCGATCCTGGACAGCAGTAATGGTAAGTTGGGGACAGTCATTTATTTGGTGATCAAAAGTAGCCCTTGATACATGGCAAGGTATTTGACTTGATCTGGGTGGGTGAAATGGTCTCTCCTCCTGATTTCTATTTATCTTAAGTACGACCTCACTCTAGAACTCAGTGGGCACTTCTCTCACTTATGGTCCAGAAATAGCACTTAATAGTTACTTCTTACCTTTCTGAAATCAACATGTTTCCCAGTAGAATTGAAAGGAAGATCTATTGCCAAGTATAGATCTAGGAAAATGATAATTACTTGTTAGACCTTTGTTCATGCTGTTTTCCTTGCCGCAAATGCCTTTCTGGATCACCATCATTTACTAAAACCTGCTCTTCCCTTCTGATCTGGCCCACGTTGCCCCTCCATTGGTAGGTATTTTTTCTAACTAAAGCTGTCCCTGGTGACATTCGGTTTTTGGAAGGGTGGGGTGGTTGTTCTGAATTCCCAGAGTATTTACTGCCTTACAAAGTAGATGCTACTTTTTATTGGGTTTTTTCCCCCTTTTTTCATGACTTCTAACCACACAGTGAATCCCCTCAGAGAGACGTAACCTGGTGGAGGCAATTTAATCTGAGCCTTAAAGTTCCCATTTCTAGTATGGTAGATACTCATAGTATCTTCCCCAGTCTACCCCACAGGCTATTTTGAAGCTAAGGATGAGATAATATAGGTTGAATCAATATGTGAAAATATCTTGAAGAGTATAAAATACTGCGCAAATTCAAGTCCACAAGAATGACAGGTCTCTCAGATATCGCCTAGTCCAGTACTGTTGTTTAAGAGGGGAGGAAACTGAAGTCCTTGAAGGCAAAGTTGCAAGGTTAGTGTAGCTGGGCTTGTGCTCATGTTTCTGGACGGTCTGTTCTCCACTCTGCTGCTTCTCTTATTGGGCAGAACAGTGCACTTCCTGGGCACCAAATAATTATTTGGTCATTAGAGGCAACACAACTTGGTTTCATACTGGGGTGCGAGGAAGCGATGTTATATCCTTTCTTGAAAGTGGAAGCTGATAGAAAGTTGAAGGATCAGCAGAAAGGCAATGAGAATCTTGATGTCTGTGAGAGGGAGGGGGAGAGGCAGGGCTTTGGAGGATGAATGGGAGCACAGAAGAGGGAGACTGGACCTGTGGAGATGAAATTTGCTGATGTACATTTTCCAGATTGGTATGACCTGCTTAAATGGGTGGGGAAAACTTGCATGGATTTATGCTTGGATGGGAAGCTCGCTTTCTATATTCCAATGGTCCATCGCCTTCCACTGTGTGACCACTCTCATGCGTCCAAAGCGCGACTCATTTCTAAAAGGAGCTACCTGCAAGCGGTGTAGTACTCAGGTGGGGGAGGTGATTCTAGACAGTGAGGTCATCATCAGTCTTACCAGTTCATGACCGAGGGAGAGAAGAGATCAGAAGTCGAAAGTCTGGGGGTGTGTGTAGCACGTTTGACCATCAATCTTGGGACAGAGGGAGGGCACCAGAGGGGTGCCACAGGGGACAGATGAGTAGAAGTATGTAACAGTCAAGATAGGAGATGTGGCAGTTCTGGACCAAATTACATCAAGGGCGGGAGACGGCAGGCATTCCTTTTACAGAAGGCTTGTGTGCTGCTGAACAGGCTTGGAGATGGAGTCAGTCTGTGCATCTCATATAAAGCCTGGCTCCTCGGCACTCTAAATTCTTAGGAAAAGAGAGAATTGGGAATGCAGTCAAGATAAGCCTACTGGGTGTGGGGGGGGGGTGGCGCCTGGGTGGCTCAGTTGGTTAAGTGTCCGACTTCAGCTTAGGTCACGATTCACCGTCTGTGAGTTCGAGCCCCGCGTCGGGCTCTGTGCTGACAGCTCAGAGCCTGGAACCTGCTTCAGATTCTGTGTCTCCCTCTCTCTCTGCCCCTCCCCTGCTCATGATCTGTCTCTCCCTGTCTCAAAAAAAAAAAAAAAAAAAAAAGATAAACCTACTGGTACTTCCCCTGGGATTAGTGCCGTAGGAGGCTAAAGGTGCGTCTTATTTCAGGTGAGCGGATCATTTCCTCCTATTCCCACCTCCATGCTCCTTCCTTACCCCTTCTTATAAAAAAGAAAATTTCTGTTTGAGCAAGTAGAGGGTTCAGTTTCCTTCTGCACACTACAAGTAATGGAAACAATGCTATTGTTCTCATAAAAGACAACAGCCTTGCACGCTACAAATATTTGAAAACAAACACTTATGATAGGAGAGTTGTTCACTTCCATCTTGGGTCCAGCTGTTTGCTAAGTCTCGGAGAGACAGAATTATTCTCTTAATGTTTTGACACACGACATGAAAAAATCTGTTTGAATTAGCAGATTGTGGGTCAGCTTTTGAAAAATGACATGTTTGTTCCCGTGTTAAAAAAAAATCTTTGTCAATGATAATCTCACTTCAACTTTATCACTTTGGGATGCTTCTATACCCCTTGTTCCCCCTCACTGGCAATGGGCGAAGTCCTCACGGGCACACAGCCTCACTCAATGCCATCACTTGTAACAGAAGCAGGAAAATAACACTTGAAAATGATGGTTTTGTACCAGCCTGGAGCGCATGAATTAAAGATCTTCCTGGCTGGCCCAATTGCTTCATCGCATAGCAAAGCTTACCACTTACCACACACAAGTAAAAGAACTTTGGGGCAACTGCCTCTCCCCTCTTGAATTTTGACACTCTGTGTCTGGAAACGTCCCCTTCACAGCTTGGTAAGGGAGAAAGATATTTTGTTCATTAGAAGAGAGAAAATCCAAATCAAGTATGAGTGACCAAAGCAGTGCCAGTAATTTTGAAAGTAGTGTGATCACTCAGTGTGATATTTCAAAATCTCTGTAGGCAAAAGAAGATGACTGGGTTGGTCAGTTTCACACTAAACAGGTACTGGGACAATGAGTCTTTCTTCCTACTGTAACACAGAGAGTTCTTATGCGTGATATTTATGTGGCATCAATTTTAGAACTCTAATCTAAGAGCTCTGGTATGCAAGTTTTTGTACTTCTGCAGATTCTTTTGGGTGTTGGGTTTCTACAGTGTTTGCCTGAGTTAAAGTTTCTTCTCAATGGGGAATTGAAAATTTAGAAAAACAATGATAAATAGTGTGAGATTGAAAGAGACCAGGGATATTGTAGCAAGTTCTCCAGAGAAACAAAATCAATAGGATGCATATATATGGAGGAAGAGATTTATTGTGAGGAATGGGCTCATGTAATTATAGAGGCTGGTAAATCCCAAAGTCTACAACCGGCAAGCTGGAGACCCAGGAGGGCTGATAGTACAGAACCTGAAGGAAGAGCTATTTCAGTTTGAGTCCGAAGGCAAGGAAAAGCCAATGTCCTCGTTCCAAGGCAGTCAAGCAGGAGGAATTCCCTGTGACTCTGCGGAGGGTCAGCCCTTTTGCGCTAGCCAGACCTTCAACTGCTTGGGTGAGGCCCACCCACATTAGGGAAAATAATTTGTTTCACACAGTCTACCTATTTAAATGTTAATCGCATGCAGAAACACACAGACACACCCAGAATGGCACGGTTGATGCGCAAAGTCAAACTGACACATAAACTTAACCATCAAAGACATACTGACAAAGTACTAAACTGGGAGCTGGGAGGTCTGTGAAGGTAAGTGTTTTTCACTAGGCCAATGAGGCAAGTTCTTCTAACTCCTTGTCATCACTTAACCCTTCTTACCCCTGCCAATGTGAGTAGACGAGGCACAGATCACTCAGTTGATGGCTAATTGCTCAGCTGCATACTGGCCATTTGATTATAGACTTTTTTATCCTCATAAACAAGGTGAAGCTTACATTCTCTCTCTGTGTGGGTTTTAGTAATTCCTTGAGAATCACATGCTGACCTGGAATTGGGTGCCCTGCCTTTTAATTTGGGTTTGGCCACCAACTCCTTGTGTGTCCATGCCAATTATTTGAGCCTCATTGCTCTTCTTTATAAAATAACCAAATTGGGCGTAATTTACATGATCTCAAAGGTCCCTTCCAAGCTTCAAATCTTATAGTTAGCAGATGACTTGAAAACTAATGAAACTGATTAGTAGATGGCTTGGACACTATTTTTATTTTATTGGTGTCTTAAGTATGAAGGATATTTGAGTTATTTTAGCTTTGTGATATCTGGAAATGACAAGCTTCTTTCTAATTTCCACTTTGGAAAGAATTTTTTTCTTCTGCCTCAAACCTCTATTATTTTGCTTTTGTCCTCAGTCTAAAAAAACAGCATAAAGATTTTTGAAAATAGGCTTATTTCTTTCCACAATAATAAAAGTACATTCTGTGGAAATACGTGATACCCTATATGATAATTGTTAGCTCATGACTTGTAAATTCTAGGTTTTGTAGCTCAAAGTCAAAGAAGCCAAGCTGCTCTTTCCTTTGGTCAGTTTTGAATCCAAGGATAATAGACACCAGGAAGACATTTAAGAATGTGAGTTCACATTTTTTTTTTAAATAGGCTCCATGCCTAACGTGGGGCTTGAACTCATGACCCTGAGATCAAGAGTCTCATGCTCTACCGACTCAGCCAGGCACCCCAGTTTACATTTTGAGTCCTTTCCGACTAAACAAGACTTTAGCATGTATTATGGTTGGATTTATAGTACATGGGACAGAGGACACACTTCCTATTGCCATTTTCTTTTGTAGAGAAGGTAAAAACCTACTGCTTTAGTGGTAAGACTGCTAACCTCCTAACTTCACACTTGAAACTCGGTCTCCACCTCTTTTAGTGCCACACTGTGTCAATGACAGAGATGCAGGCTATTGATCAAGATTCTTACGGAATCCACCTCCCCCCCACCCCCACATTCTTCATAGAATCATAGCTGACAAAGTGACATGCTATATGTTTTCGCAATGACATGGAGATTGAAAATGGAAAAGTTAAATATAAATCTTCATGGAAGTTTCAGTAATTTTTAATAATTTGTTCTTTTGTCGCATGCATATGTGAATGATATATTTGTCCTAGAGCAATACGAATTCATTTCCCCACATCTGTAATATCTGCAGTAAGCTAAATTAAAAATGCATTTGTACTTGTACAGTTAAATGATCATATTTAATGAAATGTCAGAGATGAATCTTAGCAAATAGTCAGGAAATTATTTTAGAGAGGGCAGCATTTCATTACTAGCAGTTGGGGAAAAGCAAAGTAATTAAACAAATGGTCTACGGCTCTTAGGTGGTGGCTGTCCAAGAAGAATAGAAAACCAGTGCGTGGGGGTGATAGACAAATGTTGCATTTCTAAGTCTTTGCTCTCTTTCTTTTCCTGCTCCCCCAAGCCGTCACAGAATCTTGAGTCTGATAGCGATTCACATGAGGAGTTTAGGAGACTCTCCCCGTGCAGCGAGCAAAATAAGCTGTTAGAAAATAGGATGCATGAGGATCATCTCACATGAGGTCTGCCCAACCCAGGTGTAGCAAAGGTTAGGCACATGCATTGAGTAGGAGACTCAGGTCAATTGAATGAAAACAGGAAGCATCTGGGTGGAGAACATGGGCTGTTTAGGGTATAGGCTCTTTACCTGTGGGGCCCTGGGACACGAGTGGGGAGTGCAACTAGAAAGTGGCAAGAGATTAGGGAGCTGTATTGAAGGTCAGAACAGAGTGAATAATGACAGGCAGCGGGTAGCAGCAGAGAAGAAGAGAACAAGAGATCAGCAGGGGGCGTGAAGGGAAGGTATTTGGTGATTGAAAGCGCAGAGTGGGACCATCAGGTAGACAATGAGACCTTCATTTGCCTCCAACAAACCGCCACATCGCACACAAATACCACACATGCAACCTGATGTGCTGGCAGGTTAAATATGTAGTAACATAAGAATTATCGACTGTTTTGTTGGGTGTTATGTACTGAATTGTGTCCTACAAGGAGACATGTGGAAGTCCTAGCCCCCAGTTCCTCAGAATGTAACCTTGTTTGGAAATTAAGTCGTTGCAGAGGTGATTAGTTGAGATGAGGTCATACTGGAGGAGGGTAGGACCTTCATCTAATACCTCTGGTGTCCTTATAAGAAGATGATAGAAGAGAGAAGAGAGAAGAGATACAAGGCCACATGATGATAGTGGTGAAAATGGAGAGATGTAGTTGTAAGCCAGGGAAAGCCAACGATTTCCAGCCTTCACTTGAAGCCAGCAAGAGACAAAGAGGGATTCTCTCCATAAAGTCTGCAGGGGGAGCAAGACCTTGGAGACACCGTAATTTCGGACTTCCAGCTTCCCAGAATTGCAAGACAATAAATTCATGTTGTTTAAGGCCACTCAGTTTGTGGTACTTTGTAATGGCAGCCGTAGGAAATGAATATAGTTGGTAAAATACAATACTGAATGGCAGAATCATTAAGTTATATTGCTCAGTCTTTTGCATTTTTTCTTAAGGAAATTCCATTACTTTCCACGTAAGTTTTTTGTGCTGCCGTCTGGGACCAGAGTGAGGTCAGCAAGGCATTCTTCTCAGCTGCCAAAAATCTGAACAATTAAGATAAATAACAATCTAAGGCAACATTTTTTTAAAATTAAAATTAACGTGAGATCCATGATGAACAAAATATCTAAATTTTATGTATCTATTTTAAAGTTTATTTATTTTTGAGAGAGAGAGAGACGGAGACAGAACATGAGCAGGGAAGGGGCAGAGAGAGAGAGGGAGACACAGAATACGAAGCAAGCTCCAGGCTCTGAGCTGTCAGCATAGCACAGATCCCGACTCAGGGCTCGAACTCATGTGAGATCATGACCTGTGGCGAAGTCGGAGGCTTAACTGACTGAGCCACCCAGGTGCCCCCTCATTTGCACTCTTATGAAAAAGAAATGTATCCTGGACATAAGCCATGTGGCTAGCAAGTCATTATTCTATTACCAAAGCTTATCTCTTGTGTTTACCTAGTTGTAGGTCCACCAAACTCTGCAAGATGACCCCGACTGAATTCACTTTTCTCCACGTGAGAACTCAAGGCAGTTGGGAATACCAGATCAGCAATATCAGGTAACAAGCCAGCCCAGTTAAGTATCTTTCAAATATGAAATCTGCATAGAAAAGACAAGCTGCTACAATCCCAGTAGCGAAGGGAATTAGATTCTTCGGCCTTTACCACATGACAGTAAATGACAGCATAATAAATAAAGCAAAAATGATTTCTGACTTCTACTTTTCACATCATGTCCCGGAGGCACTTTGCTATTGTTACAAGTATATTAAATGTAGGTCTGATTACATCCTAAGGAGAGCTGACAAGAGGCATATTCTGGAACAGGGAGATGCTGGCCTGTATCTGGTGGTTAATATTTATTGGGGGCACACTTCTGAAGCTTCAGAGAGATCAAGGGTGGAACCAGGAGAGACCAACAGTGGAATGTCATAGCACGGGCTTAATTTGGATCAACTTTCTTTCAATTGCTTAAAGAGATCATGGAGTGTTTGTTTAATACTCGAGGGTGGTTATTAGCTATTCTCTCTTATCCTCTACAAGTGTACTCTCATGGCCAATGGTGATGCCTAGGATGTGGATTCTATGACCAAGACAAGATGCAAAAGACAGAAATGACTAAATTAAACACTGGGATCTACACTGTTGAAAAACATTTTTACTTATTGTAAAGTGCTGTATTGGTCTATACATTTTAACAACCATAAGCAGAGATTCATGCAACCATAAGCACATGAAAAACATTTCCATAACCCTCCTAACTCCCACGTGCTACCCCTTTATAGTCACATTCCATAAAACTTGATTCTGTCTTTTCTTTGTCAAATGGTCTGCTAATTTTCATTGTCTCAGGGCTTACTTTCCTGAATTCCCATGATTCCACTTACTAAAAGTTCTACACATTCACACCAATTTTAAAAATCCAAAGCTATCTAGCTCTTGAGTGGAGAGTCTTTTACTCCAGGACAATGGTTTAATAAAAGATGTTTGCAAATAGGAGGAAAGTATGGAGATATGAAATGTAGAGGTCTGACCATTGAACAGAGTGAGATACAGAACCACTGTTGGCTGGGAACAGTACACACAATTGTGTGTAAGATAAGGTATATCCATTCATCTCTTAAGGAATTTTTATTTTATTTTATTTTATTTTATTTTATTTTATTTTATTTTATTTTATTTTATTTTGTAAGTTTATCTATTTTGAGAGAGAGACAGCGCAAATGGGGGGGAGCAGAGAGAGAGGGAGAGAGAGAGAATTCCAAGTAGGCTCTGCGCTGTTAGCACAGAGCCCAACACGGGACTCGAACCCACGAACCGTGAGATCATAACCTGAGCTGAAATCAAGAGTAGGTCGCTCAACTGACTGAGACACACAGGTGCCCCAAGGAAATTTTAATATTTATAACCCAGATTTTTTTTCCGCAGTAGTATCACACAGTTAGTATTTTTGATAATGTGAAAAGGATTTCAGATAGTTTTGATTAATTTTCTTTCATAATTGTTTCTACTTTAACCATTTTCAAGCGTACAGTTCAATGGCATTATGGCATTCACAACTTTTGTGCAGCTATCGCCACCATCCACAGATATTTTCATCTTCCCGAACTAAATCTCTGCATCCATTTAACACGAACTGCCCATACGTCCTCCCCGTCCGCCCTCCCCACTCCCCCCCAGCCTCCAACAAACTGCCCTCAACTCTCTGTCTCGATGATTTGATTACTCTAGGTTTCTCAAATAAGGGAATGGTACTTATCCTTTTAGGTCTGGATTATTTCACTTAGCACACTGTCTTCAAGGTTTATCCATGTTGTAGCATGTGTCAGTAGTGCTAAAGATTTCTACAAATGTAAATAACACAAAACTTAAAGAATTTATGGAAGTGAATTTTCAGGAAACTAAATAGTTTGGTTGTGTTTGAAGTGTTGTTTATATGACCCCTAAGCAAATGAAAAGAGAAAAATGTAATTAATATACTAGTGTATACAAAGGTGGTATTTTGACATTTCCCCCCGTTGAATTAATGAAATATCTGACTACTTTGATTTCTCTTACACAAAGCCCTAAAGCTGCCAAATGCTAGAAAGTAATGCAATAAAATTCATTTACTTCCCCCCAAGTTTTATTTATCCATCACTATATATGTTTAAGACTTGCAGCATGTTGGTTTGATTTGTATATATTGTGAAATGATTTCTGCAATAAGTTCAGCTAACGTCGATCTTCCCATACAGATACAATTAAAATGAAAGAAAAAGAAAAAAAATAAAGGTAAAAAATTCTCCTTGTGATGAAAACTCTTAGGATTTACTCTCTTAATAACTTTCATGTATATCATATAGCAGTGTTAGCTGTAATCATCACCTGGTACATTACATCTCTGGTACCTGTTTATCCTATAACTGGAAGTTTGTACATTTTGACCAACTTCCTCTTATTCCTCATCCCCCCCACCATTTAAATCTTTCATCATTTGTGAGTTGGTTTTTGTGAATGACATAAGATATGGGTGTACTTTCATTCTTTTATATGTGAATTATTATCCAAGCACCATTTATTGGGGAGATGGTCTCTTCTCCATTGAGTATTCCTGGCTCCCTTGTCACATATTAGTTGACTCTATATGTATGGGTTTATTTCTAGGCTTCAGTTCTGTTCAATTGATCTATTTGTCTGTTTTTATGCCAATACCATATTGTTCTGATGCTTTATTCTTCTTTATCAGGATTTTTATTTTGGACTATTTGGGGCTATTTGGGCTCTTTTGTGGTTCCATATAAATTTTAGGAGTTTTTTTTCTACTTCTGCAAAAAATGCTATTAGAATTTGGATAGAGATGACACTGGATCTATAGATGGCTTTTGGTAGTGTTGACATTTTAACATTATTAATTCTTCTAATCCAGGTACACAAGATACATTTTCATTTCTTTGTATCTTCTTTAATTTATTTCATCAATGTCTTATAGTTTCCAGACTAGAGATCTTTTACCTCCTTAGCTAAATTTACTAAATATTTTATGACTTTTGATGCCATTGTAAATGGGATTGATGTCTTCCTTTTTCAGAAAATTTGTTGTTAGTGTATAGAAATGCTGATTTTTGTATGCTAATCTTGCATCCTGCCACTTTACTGTATTGATTGATTAGATCCAACAGATTTTTTTTGTTGTTGAGTCTTCAGGATTTTCTCTATACAAAATCATGTCATCTGTAAATAGAGACAAATTTACTCTTTTCTTTCAATTCTGGTATCTTTTATTTCTTTTTCTTGCCTGATTGCTCTAGCTAGCATTTCTAATACTGTGCTGAGTGGGAGTGGTGAGAGTGGACACTCTCCTGATCTTAGAGAAAAGGCTTTAAACCTTTCCCCACCGAGTGTAATGTAGCTGTGGGCTTGTCATAAATGGCCTTTATTATGTTGAGAGTTCCTTGGATGACTAGTTTAAAAGTTGTTTTTTTTTTTTATCATGAGAGGATATTGAATTTTGTCAACTGCTTATTCTGCACCTTTAGAGATGATCATATGATCCTGTTCTTTCATTCTATTAGTATGATGTGTCACATTGATTGATTTGTGTATGTTGAACCATTCTTGCATCCCAGGGATAACTTCCACTTGATCATGGTGACTGATGATTTTATTATGCTGCTGAATTCAATTTGCTAGTATTTTATTGGGAAAATTTGCATCCATATCATTGGAAAGATTGGCCTGTAATTTTGTTTTTCCTAGTAGTGTTTTTGTTATCAGGATAATGCTGACATCATAGAATGAGTTTGGGAGTGTTCTTTATTCTTCAATTTTTTGGAGGAGTTTGAGTATTAGTGTTAATTCTTTTAATGTTTTGTAAGTTCATCAGTAAAGACTTCTGGTTCTGGTTCTGAGACATCTATTGTTGAGTGGAGTATTAAAGTACCCAAGTATTATTTTATTACTATTTATTTCTCCTTTTGGCTCTGTTAGTTTTTGCTTTATATATCTAGATGCTCTGTCATTGGGTGCATAAATATTAACGATTGTTATATCTTCTTGATGTGTTGACATGTTTATCATTACATGGTAAATTTTTTGTCTTCTTTTACCGTTTTTAGTTTAAAGTACATTTTGTTTACTACAAGTATAGCTATCTACTCTTGCTTTTTTTGGTTACCATTTGTTTAGGGTATCTTTGTCCATCCCTCACTCTCAGTTTATGTGTGTCTTCAAGGCTAGTGTGAATCTTGTATAGGCAACATATTGTTGGCTCTTGGCTTTTTATTTATTTTTTAATCCATTCAGCTATTCTATGTCTTTTGATTGCATAATTAAATCTGTTTGCTTTTAAGGTAATTTTTTTAAAAATTTATTTTTTTGAGAGAGAGAGAGAACCAATGGGAGAGGGGAAGAGAGAGAGGGTACAGAGGATCTGAAGTGGGCTCTGTGTTGACAGCATAGAGCCCAATGTGGGGCTTGAAACCATGAACCATGAGATCATGGCCTGAGCCCAAGTTG
Source organism: Lynx rufus (assembly GCF_022079265.1). NCBI lineage: Eukaryota > Metazoa > Chordata > Mammalia > Carnivora > Felidae > Lynx > Lynx rufus. The sequence goes on from NW_025814878.1 coordinate 126,104,898, forward strand.
GATGCTTAACCAACTGAGCCACCCAGGCACCCCTTAATCTGTTTGCTTTTGAGGACGAAGGCACTTGTTGGGATGAGCACTGGGTGTTGTATGGAAACCAATTTGACAATAAATTATGTTAAAAAATAAATAAATTACATATTAAATAAAAAGGCAAAAAAAATAAATAAAATGATCCACAGCTAAAAAAAAAAAAATAAAGTAACTATTGATAGGTAAGGATTTACTATTGCCATTTTGTTCATTGTTTTCTGTCTGTTTTGTAGACCATATTCCTTGTTTCTTATCATGCTGTCTTTCTTGTATTTTGATGTCTTGTATTTTGAAGCATAACAGGATGCTTTCACTTCTCCCAGGAGTTTTCTCCAGCCCTTCTGGTCAGATGGAGCAGAAGACACTCTCCACAGAGGGTGGGGCTGTGACTTAGGTCCTTGCCCGAGCATGGGCAAATTGTGCTCTCAGGCCAGTAAATCCAAAATCAGGCGGATCTGCCCCCCACTGTGTTCCCTGGCCAGAGCGTAACCCTGACTTGGGCTCTGCTGATGAGCAAGATGGCTGGTTGGGATTACCACTTGGGCACTGCAGGTACCAACTTGCTCTGCTAAGATCCCTGAGCTGGTTGTGCAAGCCCCTCTTCCCTTCTCTATAATAGATTCCCAGTGGTTGAGCCACACAGATTCCCCTGCAATTCCTGTGGTGTGAGATCACAGCAGAGGCTCCCGCAAAGTGACCCACAATTCTAGGGTTCTGGTTGTCTCCCCTGGCTTGTCTTTTCCCACTAGGGGAGCCAGAGGCTCAGGAGAGACCTCTCTGAGTGATGCTGCACTGGCCTGGGGGAGGGGCAGTGTGGTTGATGCGTAATTGCTTCTCTTCTGATGCAGTCTGTCTTGGTGTCTATGATGCAGGGGATGCTTCAGGCTCGCCCCTATGTTCTAGGATTCTCTTGCTGACATCTTGTTGAATAGTAGTTAGTTCTCCCTATGATGGGGAGTGAAGTCAGGACCGACTTCTGTTTCCATCTTGGTGACATCTCTCCCCATTTGCATCATACAGGAAGTGGGAAGCCATAAAAATGAAATACTGAAAACAGGCATTGGAAATCTTCTTAAACTTGTTTGTAAACCCATGTAGTTTCCTTTATGTACACATGCAATGTAAAATGAAAGACAGAGTCTTTGCTTTAGTGCAGATAGTTCATTTAAATTTGTTTTTTAATTTTTTTAACATTCATTTTTGAGAGAGAGAGAGAGAACATGAGTGGGGGCAAGATGGGGGAGGCAGAGAGAGAGGGAGACACAGAATCCAAAGCAGACTCCAGCTCTGAGCTGTCAGCATGGAGCCCGATGCGGGTCTCAAACCCACAAACCATGAGATCATGACCTGAGACAAAGTCAGACGCTTAACCGACTGAGCCACCAGGTGCCCCTTAAATTTCTTTGTTAATTCAGCATAGGTATTTCATATAAATTTTTCTTTAAGTGCATATAATTTGTTATTGATTCATTCATTCAACAAATATGTTTTGACCTATTGAAGTATGCCAGGTCGGAAAGAATGAAGATGTAGATGGGCACTGTGCCCTTAGGGACTTTACTTTTTTGGGGAGATAAAACTTAGACCAGTGAACATAAACACAATGTGAAGGGTTACAAGGAGAGCAAAGACAACGGTCCAGGAAGCTCAGAGAGGCAATTACCTCTTCTGGGGAGTGACGAGACTTTGTGGGAAAGATGGGGTTTAACTTGAGGTTTGAGGGTAGGCAGGATTTGGATACTCAGGGTGGGGAGCAGCACCCCAGGGAAGGACGCAGTGTGCAGGCAAAGCCAAGCGAGGCGTTGAATGGGAGCCCTCAGTCTGAATGGAATGTGGGGTGAAAGCATGGCAGATTTGGAATAGGGCTGCCAAAGAATGAAAATATCAAATTTTACATAGTGGTCACTTTGTACCAGGTTGATACATTTTTTTGAGGATGTCATAATTTTTAATCTCTAGGCCACCTGTCCCCAGACAAGTGTTATTTTTCTTTTTGTACAGTGTTAGTGTTCCTTTTCCACAGGATGTGAATCTGAGGCATAGAGAAATTAAGGAACTCAGTAGAGGTCACCCATCACTAAATGGCGAGACGAGCATTGAAGCTCGGGTCTGATGGACTCTTAAGCACACATTTCCCCCCATGTGTCCATGCTGTCTTGAACGAAATTCTAATGAAACGGTAGGGGAGGGACTCTGGGGACCTTGTGAGCAGAAGAGAGACAGCATTAGAGCTCTATGCTCACGAAGCTGGTGGCAGTGTGCATAGGACGGGCTGGAGCAAATACGATTTATCAGTTTTATCCTCACAGAAGATATATGCTCACTTGTGTCTGAAGAAAAGTTAATAATTACCTTTTCCTAGATGCTACTAGGCTAAGTGAACCCAGGGAAGCTAAGAACAGGAATGCATTTAAAAACATGTAAAACTTCATTGAGTGTAGTGGCAATCACTGTGCTGAGCACATTACAGACATCAGCTCAATGAATAGTTATAACCACCTGACGTCTGGTGTTATCTCAAATTCACAGAGAGGAAAACTGAGGTCCCGACATGCTGTTAATTCACCTGTTCAAGGTCAGAGTTAAATGGGGCAGGTAATCTTCAAAGCAGCACTGTCTGTTTCTACAACTTTGTGCTATTCTCTCTCTTGCTATTTGCCTAAAGTCCCAAAAGAATGTGAATTAAAACAATGTGTCTGCTCAATTCTGCCACCTGGGAAGGTGACCTCCTCCTGAACGTCCCTGTCTGCACCAACTCTGCCAGCTCCTTGACCGTTACCAGCCGTCTCTCCTCTTCTTTGTCTCGGTTCACTCCTAAGGGCCTCTCACATCATCCCTTACAACCATCCTAACGTACACAAATCACCTTTACAGGCAGAGTCGTGAGTATGAAGAGGGCAATTCATCAATGCGATGTGTCCTGGTGAAGGGTGGTTTGTCTTTGCCAGGCCTGAGAGCCTCTAGTGAATTTCATTTGATGTGGCTTCCTGGGCATTGGAGGGGTTATCGTTGGTGAGAGGTTTGAACTTCAGCTGACATATTAATAGAGGAGGCCTATGCCAGTTTGAAAATGTTGTCTTGATTTTTTTTTTTTTAGATGTAAAAGGAAAGGGGCACACATGCTCAGAAACACAATGGGCTAGTTGATGGTTTTTGCCACAATTCATCTTCTATCCCCTTCTATCCCCCTCTTTCCACTTGATAATTATCTCTACAATCTAATTTTCACTATGTTCTCAAAGTATATAATTCAATTAGTTTAGATGTATTTATTGAATGACTACTATGTGCAAAGCATTCTACTAGGCTTTCTAAAACTAGTGCCCTGAGTCACTACCTTAAGATGGAAAGATGGGGCACCTGGGTGGCTCAGTAGGTTGAGCATTTGGCTTTGGCTCAGGTCATGATTTCGTAGTTCACAAGTCCGAGCCCCACATTGAGCTCTGTGCTGAGAGCTCAGAGCCTGGAGCCTGCTTCAGATTCTGTGTCTCCCTCTTCCCTGCTCGTGTTCTGTCTCTCTCTCTCTCAAAAAAAAAAGACATTAAATTTTTTTTTTAAAGATGGAAAGATGATGGTAACTAAGTGAATGAAAGAGATTTGGGCTGTCTTGCCTCCTTTTTCACATAGGTGCTGGTCTTGAAATGACATGCACTATAGTCTTTGTGTAAAGCCGGAGAGGAGACAAAGAAAGCTGGTGGCTCAAAACTATGATTGAGGTACTTGGCAATTCATAGCACTAATTACTGCTGATACAAATCATACAATAGATTATTTATAAGCACTTATAATTCCATTTTGTCATGTTCTAATTGGATAGCTTACGGTTGCTAAGGCCTATGGGTAAGACCAGCAATGGGTAGCATGCCCTGTGGTGATTGGTTACATGGACATTTCTAGAAACAACAGTTCTTTTGACCAATCTTGGAAAAAATATAGGAAGAATTGAAAATTATATTGTTATTAAATAAGCCATCTTTCCTCTTTTTTGCCAAGTTCCTTTTTTTTTTTTTTTTTGGCTGACTCTAGTAACAAGGGAGAAGTTTAAAATAGTGATTTTCTAATCCATTACTTTAGTTTGAAAATGCATAGCTATTATTATAAATTTATATTAGGAAAATTAAAAAAATACCTACTGCACAGAAAGTTAATAAAATTTCTTTTTCAGAAAAGAGTAGGTTGAGGGTTGTCTTAAGTGGTTTTTTGTGAGTGTATGAGTTTCTTTTTCCCTCCCTAGCAGCTGTATTGGATTGTGGGCCTTGAATATCTATGTTTCTCAGAAAAGGCCGTGGCTTAAAAAAAATATATTGGTGAACTTTGGGTAACCAAAGAATGGATTTAATTCTTTGGATAAGCTTGTGGTTTCAGTATAGACTGGGATGGGATTAGGCTGGTTCTGGAGTTTTTGAAAACACACAGGATTTTGGATCTTTGAGATCAATGTCTGTATTAGTTTCCTTGTGGCTGCTGTAACAAGTTACCACAAACTTGGTGGTGTAAAACAACAGAAATCTATTCTATCACAGTTCTAGAGGCCAGAAGACTGGAACAGTGAGTTGGCAGGGCCACGCTCCCTCCCGAGGCCCTGCAGAGTCCATTCCTTCCTCTTCTGGTGGCTCCAGGTGTGCACTGACTTATGGTCTCGTCACTCCAATCGCTACCTCCATAGTCACACATTGCTTCCTCCTCTGTATTCTGTTTCAAATCTCCCTTCTCCTTTCTCTCATAAGGACACTTGTCTTTGGATTTTGGGGCCCACCTACCTAATCTAGAATGAGGTCCTCATCTTGAGATCCTTACCTAATTCCATCTGCACCCTTTTTCCAAATAAAGTAACATTCCTTACCTAATTCCATCCACCCTTTTTCCAAATAAAGTAACATTCACGGATTCTACGGATTAGGATGTGGACAAATCTTTTTGGGAGCCTCTATTCAATCTACTGTAATAGCTTTCAAACTTCTTTTGAGCCACAGGAAGAAATACATCTCGCAGCATAACTTAGCTCCACTGCCTACAGGAAATGAAAACGTTTTACAGAACAGTACTTTCTCTTACCATGTGAGGTGTACTTTGTTCCATTCCTTTCTAAATCGTTGCTTGCTACTCCAACAGAATCCTGTTTGCTGATCTACTAAATCAATCACATGACCCATTAATGGTGTTGCCCCCAACAGTTCTAGATCTCAGATGATCCTGGGCCATATCAAAACATCTGGACTCTCTTGACTGGGGAACACTAGCCTTGGATTCCTCAGGGCTGGCTAACCTGAACTGGCTTTGAAGGAGTGGGCAGGGAGTTTAAGGGGGTGATCAAAATACTCTGTTACTTAATAACCTCTTCATCATGTTAAATGCAAATGATCGATATTTACTGACATCTTCCATACATCAAGCATTGTGTTAGATATGGAAACCACAAAAATGAAGTATGCAAACCAACCGCAGACATTCCCTAAATTCTTTTCCATATTGTAGTATACAGATTATTTTAAATATACACTCTTAATCACCATTTCTCTGCCAAGGCAAATAGTTATGTACAAATGGGCTGGTAGATTCACTTAATAACTTTTCACGTATATTCTTAAATATTCAAACTGTGGTGTCCTACTGAAGCACCTGAATTCATGCTTTATACATTGTTTTAAGAGAATTTGTGAGCAATTAGAGGCAAGCTATTTCAGAGAAGAGGCTAATCTAAATTTCTCATAATTGTGTGGACATCGTCAATGCTTTGCAAAACAGACTACAAAAGTAAAAGCAGTGACCAAAAAAAAAAAAAAAGCCCTGCTTCCATTTCTAGCAGGTGACGTAAGAGAACTAAAATTCATGATTAAGAAAAATGAAATTGTATAAATTATAGCAGAAATGCCTGTCATCACCCGTATTAGCTGCTGAAATGCCTCCAGGGGGTTAGATTAGAAAAAGAAAATTACTTATCTGTAATTCTTATTCTCTTTAGGTAGCAATTATAATAGATATACACTCTTGGGTGTAAGTCATTGGTGTGAGAACCAGGAGTAGACGAGAAGCCAGCTAAAGAATTATAACCCTCAAGGAAGACGCACCCTGGGACATCAAGGGCATAATGTATATGGAATGTCATTGCCCTCAAATATCATTCCTATCTGACCATCAAAAAGAACTGGCGAATTTAGTCCCTCAGAAGAAAAGAAAGAATGAGTGGATCTATTATTATTATTATCATCTATTAAACGTATGAAGGTCTAGCCCTAGGCAAAATTTGTGAATTGGGTCTACTCATTTTCTCTCTGCACCTCTACCTACTTCAAGAATCCAATACCTACCTTCTTGCCATTTCTCTCACCCTGCTTTTAGGAAATACCTCATTAAATTTATTTACACTGAAGCCAAGACTTTCGCAGCCTCGGGGAGGGAATAAGGAGCCACAGGGCCGATGCTGGCTTTGTTACCAGTTCGTCCTGGGGTTGATGTCAGGTGAACCATGTCACCTCTTTGGGCTCCAACATCCTCATTTATACAATGAAAGGGTTGAAGTAGGGATTGAGTGATATTTCTGGAACACTCTCATCTCCATGATTCTAGGTGGGAAAGACAGGCTAAACATTAAACTAATTTTAGGGTAAAACGTTAGGTTAAAAATGTTACCCTCGAATATGGTATTTAAGCTGGAGTGGGATGGAGAAAGCCTCAAGCTGCAGAAATGAAGCCTCATTTGAGACAACCATGGGGACACAGGGAAGTATTTGGGGGTTTGTGTTTGTTTGATCACAACTGCTGAGATCATATCATGTGAATGGCTACTACACAAGCACTCAAGACTGGCTCTACGAGCATCGTAATATAACTTGTGTTGGGCCATACTCCACATGAGGGCCCCTGGTTAGGCAAGAGCCTTTTGGAAGCAGCACTTTTTCAGGGCATCATTAGCTCAGAGAAGCAATCATCCATGGAGGGTCACGCTGGTGTCTGAAAGAGCTCAGGCCATTTCCAGAAATGGCAGCAGCTTCATGGTTGAGGAGTGTTTCCTTTTTCTTCCTTTTTGACACGCACAGGGACTAGCTGCACATGCCTTTTTTTTCATAGAGACAGAGAAAGGCATTTCTTTCCCTTCTCTTTTCCTTACACCAATTCCTGCTTTCCTTTTCTTTGGAAGCCATTTCAGACCAGATTGAAGGACTCTGGGAGCCTATGGCCTGAATCAGATATCCAGACCCATTCCTTCAACACAACTATTTGGAACAGTGGCCCTTGACCCCTCACTCTGTAACAGTGAGGCCACAGGAGGCAACAGGCAGGGATGAACAATAGGAGATAGGACATTTATTTAGGTCCAGAATAAACCAGAAGCCCATGTGGCATAATTAGGCTGTTCCAGTTGCCTTTTTTCCTACCATTTTTTTTCTCATTTCAAATAACCTGGGAATGAAAGGCTTCATTGCAACTCTGATCCTGTGCTCCTTTTATATCTGGGAAGAAAAGAATTAAGCAGCAGATCTTCTATCCATTCTGTCCCTTCATTATTGGGGTTAGGGGGATGGGGACATGACACCAGAAAAAGGAAAAGTCAGATAACTGAGTCCAATTTCATTGTAAACCTGGAAATGACATTTTCTGGTAAACCACCAAATGGTATTTGCTAGCAGGAGAGTCCTCATCCATGGAATGTTTTTAGCAGGATGTATCTGGTTGCCTAGAATTGCCTATCATAAACTGGCATGGAATGTATGCATTTATGGAGTATGGCTCCCTGGGAAACACCACATGGACTGTCTGAGTAAAAATGGATGTGTTGTAAAGGAGGCAGAACTCTTTAGTCAGTGACTTGAGCTATACACATTGCTTAGACACACCATGTGTTAATCTAAGCCAGAGAGCATCTGATGCTCTGAGAAGAACCTGGAAAGCTACCATGAAGGTCCCAGACCTCTCTCTGCACCATCTGTGCCTCTTGATGACTTGAATCCTTGAAATGACCAGTAAAGCTTGATACTGAGTAGAATTCCTGGTTCATATGGGACTGGGTTGACAATCTCATCCTCTGTATCATCGTAGTATGAGTATTGTTTCTTGGTGGTAGCTACTTTTCTTAATTATTTTCAAGGTGCATTTGGTAAATTGTTTCATCCATCTGTCCATTCATCCACTCGTTCATGCAACATTAATTTATTATATACCCACTAGACTATAGGTACTCTTCTAAGTGGGAGGGATCCACAGCGAACAAAACAGACAAAACCCCTGCCTTCATGGGACCTACCTTCCAGTAAGTAACAGGAGATAACAGGTAAAAAATATTAGAAGAGTAAATTATACCCTATGGTAGAGGGTCATACGTACTATAGGAAATAAAGAAAAGCCGACAAGAGAGATGGGAGGTGCAGTGGCGGGAATAACAATTCCAAATGAGGTGGCTAGGGTCAGCTTCCATGAGAAGGTGACATTTGATCAAATTCCAGAGGGAGGTGAGGAAGTGGACTGTGTGAATATGGGGGAGGAGAGTTGGTGGTCTGAGGGAGAGATTGGAGAAAGTGGGAGTCTGCGTGGCCGGTTTGAAGCAAAGCCCAGGTACGTCCTATGTGTCTGCAGAGGGGTCAGAGGGGTGAGCTAATGCTGGCTCACAGATCATGTACAGCTTGGGAAAGACCTGGGGGGCTCTGGGGAGCTCTGGGATCAGAGAAGTGACATGACCCAACTCGCATTTGTGCCTAGAGTTCAATTTTAACCCGAATTCACCTGCAAAACCTCGAGGGGAAGAAAGCTGGTTATGCAGGGGCTTGGCACAGGCCCAGAACGGGGTTCAGTCAGTGTTTATTTATTGAAGAGTTCATAGCTCGTACTTTGATGGTAAGACAGAGTTTGAAGAAAAGCTCAAACTTTATCTCAATTAAAGAAGGCTTAGAAAATACAACTGTCAACCATCTGTCTATCTCTCTTACAGTTTCTTTAGCTAAAAAAACAAAAATCTGATGGTGGTTCTCAACTTTGGCTGAGGTTTGAGATTGCATGGGAAGTTTTAACAATACAGACACCTGTTACCACCCCAAAGGATTTTATTTAGTTGGCCTGGGATGTGGTCTGGGCATCAAGAGATTTCCTATTTCTCTGGGTGATTCTAACGGGCAGCCAAGGCTGAGAGTCATCAGGAAAAGAAATAGCAGGCACATTGGTACTATCACGATACTAGATAAAATACAGGACTCCTAGTTAAATGTGATTTCAGACAGCCAACAAACAATTTTTTTTTTAGTATAAGTCTGTCCCAAATGTTGCTTACAGCATACTTAGGCCAAAAAATTACACGTTTATCTGAAATTCAAATTTAACTGAATGTCCTGTACTTTTATTTGCTAAATCTGGCAACCCTGATTACTATAAAATTATTCCTCACATGCTAACCTTGTTAGAGTCACTGTGTTCAAATGATGTTTACTCCTTCCTATGACATCCTGGTCCTGTGTGGTGTTGCTCTTGTGACAATTTGCCTTTTGTCCCTCCAGGCAACCGTGCAGCTCTGACTGTTCCATGAAACAATATTCTCAAAACCAGAACGCCTGGTGCCAGTACAAAAACAAAAAACAAAAAACAAAAAACAAAAGACAAAAAAAAACCCCACTCAATTTACTAGGGTGTTAGACATAACCAGGCAAATTTAGGGGCAAGCCGCAAAAACATCCTTTGGAGAGTTGCACGGGGAAATTGAACGGTTGAGAGATTAATTTCACAATGTCAACAATTTATACAGGGTGCAATTCCAACCAAGAGGGAGGAGCATGAACACTGTGTTTCTCATTTTCCCCAATCAGACTAAGTGAAATAACTTAATTAATTAGGTGATTCAGAGTTAGAGCTGTGTCAAAGATGACCAGGTCGTGAAAACAGAAGACAGAATCTTTCCTTTTTTTCCCACGTCTGCGGGTGCACAGATGCTTCCTTTTCTACCATCGTTGCATTTGTTCATCCTTCGCTTCTCAGATGGGCAGGTGTTGCTCTTGAATCCCTTGGAAGGTTCTAAAGAAGGGTATGACCTCTCCTCTGCCTGCTTATGCTATCCTTGTTCGATGTTTATGAGATTTAGAACTCCACACATCAGTAGGTTTGCTTCTGGGTTGTTACTCACACTACAGGAAACCATTCCATTTGCAAATTTGGGGGGCATTCCTGATTCCATAACTCAACACTTGAAATGCCCATTTATTCTCTACTTTGAGAGATTACGCTGTCTTGGGGTCAGAAGAAGGTGCATTTCTCAATAAATTGAATTATTTTGGTTGCGGTAGAGTTCATTATAGTAATGGCACTTTACCAGCACATTGTCACTTTCTTAAAGCATTGTATTTGATCCTAACAATCACCCTGCAAGTTGGTAGGGCAGTCATTATTCTCCTTACCCTACAGATAAGTCAATTGAATAAGCTTAGTTAAGCAACTGTGTGAAATTGTCTATCTAGTAAAGGAGATCACCATCTCAGCTCATAGGATCCCAACACTCAGAGATCTTGTTAAAAATGTATGGATTCCTGAATTCCTGAGGCTGGGGTGGCATCCAAGGGTCTAAAGACAAGCCTTAGACAATTGCCAGGGACTACCATATTTGAACAACATTATTGGAATTCTTGATTAAAGTTCTAGGAATCCAGGGCACCTGGGTGGCTCAGTTGGTTGAGTGTTTGACTCTTGACTTTGGCTCATATCATGGTATCATGGTTGGTGATTTTGAGCCAACATTGAGTTCTGTGCTGATAGTTTGGAGTCTGCTTAGGATTCTCTCTCTCTCCCTCTTCCCGCCCTTCCCCTACTCTCCCTTTCTCTCTAAATAAATAAATAAACATTAAAATAATTCTGGGAATCCAGCTGTTTTGCAGAGCAGTGCAAATAAATTTAAGTGAAAATATTTACTACCTGTTTTACAAAAGTTGTCGATATTTATAGTTTACTTTTAAAAATTACATTGGCAGCCCTTAATAATTACAACAAAAGTTGAAAGGTAGAAATATAAAAGTCGATTAATTATTGACTTCTTCACTCCACCATCACTTTTGGGACTAAATGAGGGAGAGGCTCCCTCTTTTAGATTTTGTGTAATTTTAATCCATTTATAACAGAAACATTTCCTGAATATCTATAATATACCAGGCACAGTGCTAAAAGCTAGAGGCAAAAAGTTGAACGAAGCATAATCCTTGCCTTTGAGAGGTTTCTGGTCTGTTGGGCAGACAGACATGCGAATCTATAGGTTATTTTAAAAATATGATCTATGATACAATTCAGGTATGGATTACGTGGTTAGGGAACACAGAAGAGGGAAAAGTCAGCTCTGTTAGGGAACACAGAAGAGGGAAAAGTCAGTTGATGCAGGAGGGGCGCCTGGGTGGCTCAGTCGGTTGAGCATACGACTCTGGCTCAGGTCATGATCTTGCGGTTTGTGAGTCTGAGCCCCGCGTTGGGCTCTGTGCTGACAGCTCACAGCCTGGAGCCTGCTTCGGATTCTGTGTCTCCCTTTCTCTCTGCTCCTCCCCCATTCATGCTCTGTCTCTCTCTGTCTCTCAAAAATAAAAAAAAGTTAAGAAAAAAGTTGATGCAGGGTCTTGGTAAGGTTTTCTGAATGTTAGTGAGTCTCTGGCCTTTGCTCTGTGTTGCATGGACAACTTCAGGATCACTCCACCCTTTACATGTGGCATCCACTCAAAAGACCAGTATTGCTCGGAACTGAAGTCAAATGGTCTGTTGCTCTCCTTTCTCCTGGGTTTCTAACAGACATTGCTTCCGAGGGAAAATCTGAAAATGAAGTCAACTTAACATGAACTGGATGGGCTCTGAACTTGAGGCTCCCCTCAATTCCTAGTTTGGGGCTCTAAGGCGATCCTCAGGATGGAAGCCGATAGATTTCACACACACTGGTTCAGTGTTTGAAGAAGGCTGCTCACAGATTTGCAGTTCTGCCCCGGGATGAGACTGACACCAGCATTCAGTTTCTTGTGGTCATGCATCCTGAGAACCCTCTGTCTCTCTGCCTTGCTAACCTAATTCCATGGACACGAACCCCAAACAGAGAGCTTGGGAAGGACACTGGGATGAACCTGGCCTGTTCGGACTAACTTGAGGCTACTCTTTGGAGCCGTTCATTGCCCTCACTTAAATAGTTCCCTAGTAGAGTTTCCCCCTCTCTGATTGAATGCAATTTTAATTCCTTTACTCTCAACTGTTACTAACCTCCCCCTTCTCTTTCTTCTACTCTCCCCATCTCTCACCCCTCAACCTGCCTAAACCATTTTTCACCCTTTGCTTTGATAGCAATCACTATCAATAAAACCAGAGAGGTGGCAGGTATTCCAGGAGAGGGGTGAGGTCACAGAAGCTGCCCTTGGAGAGCATGGCTGGGCTCTCTTGAAGTCAAAGGGACAGCCTATTTCATACCCCGGCATCCCTTTGCGGCCATCCTCACCTCAGGCAATGTTTTTGTTTTTATTGTTTGTTGTTCATCTCCCTGGAATGCGGAGTTGTTTGGAAGCTTGCATCTGTGGAGCCGAGCCGTGTCTGGGTAGCCTTCTTCCTGACACGGAGAGGAGCAGGGGCGGGAAGGAAGGAGGGAGAAATGGGTTTCTAAGACAACAGCACTGAGCATGCTCTCATCTCTGAGATGGGTAACCCTATTTCATCAGGGATGGATTTGCTTGAAATGTAACTTCCTGTTCTGGAGATGGTGAGCAAAAATAATAAAGTGCTTAAAATGTGGGCTCCTTTTGAGAAAAAAGTTATGACTAACCCATGTGACAGGGTGCCTGAAGCAACCAGGGCTACCAAATTCTGATCTTGGATGCCTGAATGAAAAGGAGCAAATCAAAGGGGAGAAAGAAATGAATATATACGGACTGCTTTTTATATGGGCAGGGAATTTTGCCTATTTGTCTCATTTATTTGTTCAAAAGGGCCCTCTGAGTCGGTGTCACTGTTCTCAGGTTACAGATGAAAGGATCAAGGGTTCAGGGAGTGTAGGCAGCAGAATCCAGAGCAGGTGGAGGGCAGGGTCGGGATTCAGACGAAATCTGTCTGACCTGCTACAGGGCTAAGAAGAAGGGTTGGTGTCTTATTGGCTTCAGGGAGGTATACATATTCTGTTCCAATATGAGCAGTTGATACACAGTGTAATCTGACTGAAGCATTATTGGGGATGCCTGAACAGAAATGACACCTGGAAAGAAAGAAGCGTTTATATAGAAAACCAAAGCACGTGATAAAGGCTGGATGTGCTAAACAATTCTTAAAGTCAATCTTCCCCCATTCCCCCTTTTCCTCCCTCCTGTCTTTCTCTTTCCCTCCCTCTTCTGTCTCTCCCCTCTGTCCTTCCCTCCTTGAATTTTTCTTTCTTTCTTTCTTTCTTTCTTTCTTTCTTTCTTTCTTTCTTTCTTCCTTTCCTTTCCTTTCCTTTCCTTTCCTTTCCTTTCCTTTCTCCCTCCTTCATTCCCTCCTTTTCTCCTTCCTTCCTTCCTTTCCTTTCCTTTCCTTTCCTTTCCTTCTCTTTCTTTCTTTCTTTTTTCTTTCTTTCTTCTTTCCTCCTTTTTTCCCCTCCCTCCCTTCCTCCCTTTGTATATTTCTCTCCATGTAGAAATATGCTGGGCAGTGATCTAGTTCCTGTCTTTGAGGAGTTTCAGGTCATCTACGGAGATGGCCGTATAAGCAAATTGCTAGGATGTCCTATGGCAAGCTGTGTTATAGAGGCTTACGTCCAGCTCTGCAGGTACAGGTGAGGGAGTAAGTAATTTCTCCTAGGGAAATGAGGAAAGAAAGAGAGGAAGTGACATTTCATTTGGCCTTGAACATTGGGCATTTACTTCCATTCTAGGAGAGATGAGTGTGTCCTTTATACTTGGGACATAGTAGGGCCGGGATAGCTGGACTTTAAGGGTGGTGTGAAGCTAGGAGGGCAGTCCTGGCATTCAGCTTCCTCTTCCAGAAGAACTTGGGGAGGTTTTTTTCTTGGAGGAAATCGATGTTGACATGAGTATTGGAGACTTGGAGGATTTTGAATAGTCCCACTAGGCCAAGTCCCTGGACACCAGTGCTGTAGAATCTATACGTTCATTCTCCTCTCTTGACCCCATGTATGGGACAAGGACCCCACCCATGAGACAGGGACCCACCCATGGGACAGGGACCCATGCATGGGACAGAGACCCCACCCATGGGACAGGGACCCCACGCATGGGACAGGGTAACAAGTCACTCACCTCACATAGACCTCTGGGAAAATCACAAAGAGACTTGGGAGTAATCTGTCTGTACTTGCAGTAGATGCAAGAACATCTTTCCGTAAGCTGAGTCTAGTCAGTCAATAGAATTGCCCTTGAAGAAATGCCTGAAGAAATGTCATTGGGAGAGAATTTCTTTTGCCCTACGGAAATCAATAAAGACCAAGAAGAATGAGCAAAGGCTATTTATTATTCAGGGCTTGCTGGATTAAGGGAGCCAGCCACCATCACTTACTTGTGTTTTGGCAGACTCAGAGGTGGGTGGACTGGGAAAGCTTTATCGTGGGAAAAAGGGAAGGTTTCAAGTATGCCCTCCCTGATTGCAGGCTGTTGGCTCAGGGATGTTGAAGTTGGGCTAACTAGACAAGGGGCCTCCATGTGATTGGGTAGGTGTACATATTTGGCTTACTTTTTTTAATGTTTATTTTGAGAGAGAGAGAGAGAGAGAGAGAGTAGGGGAGGGATGGAGAGAGAAAGGGAGATAGAAAATCCCGAGAAGTCCCAACATGGGACTCAAACCCATGAACCGTGAGATCCTGACCTGAGCAGAAACCAAGAGTCGGATGCTTAACCGACTGAGCCACCCAGGCACCCAGCATATTTGGCTTTCTATGGTTGGTCCTAAGTTGGAAGTAGGGACAAAAACTAGGGAAACTGTCAGTGAATTAACAGATTGTAGGATGTCCTGAACTCCTACTACAGATAGTATTCTGATAGTATTTTTCAATTTCAAGAAAAAAAGAAAAGAAAGAAGCTATGACGAGAAAAGAGACTTTGTTTTGATGAGCCGTTCTACAGCTGTGCTGCCTGTGCCTAGCTGCATATTACTTTCACAGAAAAGTGACTTGCCTTTTCTCTACCCTCCCCTGAATTCAAAGGCTTGGCTGGAAAGAGGAATCTGGAAAGGGGACTCTTTTTTTTTCTCTCTCTCTTTAACTGCTACCAGGTGTCCTACTCAGGTACTTGGGTAAAATAGTCAAAATATTTTTATAGGGGCTATAAAATGGTTTTACAATATACTTACTGTTTATGAGGAGGGCCAACATGTTGGGAGTTTTGATGGCTGTGACAGACTTACAGCAGATCAGCCCGTGTTTCTCATGGAGTTTTGTTAAAATGCGTTAATCCTGGTCACAAAGCCAAGTATAAAATTTTAGTGGCTTCTGAAACTGTCGCCCTTTTTTTATGCTCCTTGTCTGAAGCTCTCTGGAAACCAATGGAACCTGACACAGCTAAACATAGTTGCTTCTGTGAACAGTGCTTATGAGGCCACGTACAGTCACCAGCAGGGGGAGGGTGACAAGGGGGATGAGTGTAAATATCACCTTTTAAATAATTAGTAGAGTGAAATAAATCAATGTTACTAATGTTTTGGGAAGCTTTTTCATTTATGTTGAAGGCTTCCCCCCCCCCCAACCTAATGGTATCTTTTGACACAGAAAAATTTAACAATTGGAAAAATTAATTGGAGACAAGGATGTCTAGCTTTTTTAAAAGGCAAGAATGAAGATATAATGAAACGGGGCACAACATCAACTTTTTTTTTTTTTTTTTCCTGATCAGGAAGTAAGTTTAAATTATCGGCAGCCTCTTTAATAGCCCATAGCAAATAAAATAGTTTGATGACCTTAATGATATAAATTTTTGTGAATTAACAACGTGCTAGAAAATTATAAAGAGATTCTCATTAAATTGACAACCACAACCAATGTTGAGAGATGATTACCATCCGGCAGCAGTTCTTTTATTTCTTTATTTTTTAGCAGTTCTTTTCAAAGCAACTGTCAAGTATGGCTACGCTGAGTTTTTTCTCATTTAGGTTAAAGTTAGTGCATGAGTCCTGAATGGTGAAGGTACCAGTGGTGTGTTGAAATGGAAAATTCAGCTCCTTATTCTATGTTCAGAGGAAAAGTGCTCCTGAAAGTTCACCTCTGAGCTTTTTTAAATTCTGACAGCAAAAAACAGAGATAGTGAGGGGGGGAAAGATGAATAAGAAAGCATATCTGGTCCAATAGGCAAGTGACATGACCTTTGGTTCATTCTGCCTTATCAAGTCACTTTATTTCTTTTTTTTTTTTTAATTTTTTTTTTCAACGTTTATTTATTTTTGGGACAGAGAGAGACAGAGCATGAACGGGGGAGGGGCAGAGAGAGAGGGAGACACAGAATCGGAAACAGGCTCCAGGCTCTGAGCCATCAGCCCAGAGCCCGACGCGGGGCTCGAACTCACGGACCGCGAGATCGTGACCTGGCTGAAGTCGGACGCTTAACCGACTGCGCCACCCAGGCGCCCCAAGTCACTTTATTTCTTAAAAAAGGATAGGAATGTCTCCATTGGATCTGAAGTTAGAAAAAGGAATAATACTTAAAACAAAATTCCTTGAGTTGCGATGTTACTGATTGGCAGTGCAGCCTTAGAATTCACATTCTTCTTTTCATCATCATTCTTTTGTGCTTTTTCAGTTAAGTGGGATAATCCACCTGCCTCCTTGCTGGTAAATTAGGGCACCCATTGGAAGTGATGCCTTGTCACTCATTCACTCCAAGAACTCTATTGAGCATCTATCACTGCATGCCAGGAACTGCGCATGTTAGTGGATGAACAATAGAATACAGCCTTCACCCTCACCTTGCTGACACATGGAGAAGTTCTAGAAGCAAGCCCAGAAGCAATTGTGACTCATTGCTACAACTTCTATGGTGGCAGGGATAGAGGCTGCAGGGGAACCTGGGAAATTTATCCAAATGTAGAGGGGCTGTGATCTCTCTCTCTCTTTTAAAGTTTTATTTATTTTTATTTTGAGAGAGAGAGAGAGAGAGAGAGAGAAAATGCGCCTGAGGGAGAGGCAGAGAGAGAGGAACGAGAGACTCTCAAGCAGGCTCAGTGTTGTCAGTATAGAGCTGGATGTGGGGCTCGAACTCACCAACCTTGAGATCATGACCTGAGCCGAAATCAAGAGTCGGATGCTTAACCGACTGAGCCACCCAGGTGCCCCATGGTCTCTCTCTTTAAAAATGTGCTTTGCATTATTGTTTAATTTTAAAATTGCATACAAATTTTAAAGTTTAAAAACTGTAAAGTTATATGAATGGGACCGTATCATACATGTTCTTGTTTTGTGATCTCATTTTTTTGCCTTTTTGTTGGACTAAAAAATTCTTCTCCCTGCATCTTTTTCTTCCATATCATACCCCAGCCAATGTTCACAACTTAGATTGTAGATTTTTCTCCATGTTCAAATAATTATATACAAACATATATTTACACATATATAAATATCACATGTACAAATGTAGGAGGTTTTGATCATTGGGTTGTACAGAAATGGATTATGGGGGCACAGGACATGGTGTGATTTGATGTTAAGGTTTGAGCTGGAAAACTTATTCTCAGGCCATCCGGCATGGAATCATCTCTGGTAACTTACTTCATTCGTTCAAACAGAATAAATAAAATAGCCCCAAACTATCTTTAATCATTGTTGAAGCTGATAATTCAAAAGAGAAGAGCTGGCTTTCTTCCCTGATCTACATGCTATTGGGCTGAATTTATTGATTGTGTTTATATTCCTAGAAATCACCTAAGTAAGTATTTGGACACCGTTGCAGACAGTTGGGCAATAAACCCAAAGTTTCACTGGGCTATATTCTACCCCTTAGCAGGACACAATGGAGTGTTTCTTGCTCAGGATTAATGATGTTCAGATTTGACTGTGTTAGTAGTTTGCCGTTCTTTGTATTGACTCCACTGGTAACTCCCAAACTCACTGGAGAGTGAATGGCTTGTCTGACCGCTCCTTTACGACCACTCTGTAACATTTTTAGTAGCACCTGGGTGGCTCAGTCAGCTAAGCGTCTGACTCTTGATGTCAGCTCAGGTCTCGATCTCAAGTCCTGAGTGGGCTCTATGCTGAGTGTGGCACCTGCTTGGGATTCTCTCTCCCTTTCACTCTGCCCCTCTACTACTAGTGTGTGCTCCCTCTGTCTCTCAAAATAAATAAGCATTTAAATAATAAAGACCACTCTGTAACATTGTTGAATATTCAAACTGATTCACGTATATACGCCAGCCCAATGAAGTCCTAACCCTGCCTTCCTTCTGATCCCAGATAACAGGGATGTGGGAGAGAAGAGCAAGCTTGAGAGAAAGCCCATCCCTGTCCTTCAGGACAGCCTTGGGTACTGTGCAGAGTTTTACTAGAGCCCAAATTTTTGAATATTGTTTACAAATTGGGTCTCCCATTTCTTGGTGCCTGATGACCAATTACACAGCTAACAAACCAAGCGTGATCTTGAGAAGGTTCATGAAAAAGACATTTTATTCACAGGCCATGGGTACCTCAACAGCAGTACAAATTTATGATAGAATGCTAATTGTCAGAGTATTTTGCCCTAAGTGCCAACTTCATCCAGTAAATTCTTGACAGACATTTATTAGAGAGCAACATGAGTTATGCAAAAATCCGGGTGTATGGTTTAGTGGGAGTGGGGAGAAGACTGGGAGAGAGAAGGGGGGAAAGATAGAGGAAGTGGAGGGAGAAAGAGAGGAAGAGGAGAGGGGTAGGATGAGACCTGCCTAGAATATCATCTGCCTTTGGAGTAGAGAGAATATTTCTCTGGATCTTATAATTGTGGGGATCATAAGAGTTCTCAGTGTAGTTGTGAAGGTGACGTGAGGAGTGCGGACAGAAAGCAGAACCACCAGGATGATCCTGAGGAAGCCGTAAGACCCTGGGGAATGGTCTGATAGATGAGGGTAAAACACAATTATTAGAGCAAAGAACTACTTTGGGCCTCTTGGGGGCAAATCCCTGAGAAACCTTAATCTGATGCTCTTCTGTTAGGGATCACTTGCCCCTCAAAAACTCATGAATACCCTTCTCCCCCTACCCCCCAATCATCTAGACTGTAATGCATGTAGGTAATTATTATGAAATGGCCACTGATGTCTGTGAAGGTAGATGTTACAACAGTTCCCCTTGGAAGCTGGTTGTTTCCTTTTGAATAGGCAGAAAGGTACTTAAGATGGAAGTTTTAAGGTTGGCATTTCCTTTTGCTTTAAGTTGGTTTTTCAAGATAAAATTAGAAGGTGTAAAATCCTGGCATCCTTAAGAGGCATTTAAAAAGATTTTTTTTAACATTTATTTATTTTTGAGAGACAGAGAGAGTCAGAGCATGAGCAGGGGAGGGGGAGAGAGAGATAGAGATACAGAATTTGAAACAGGCTCCAGGCTCTGAGCTGTTTGTTAGCACAGAGCCTGACACAGACTTGAACTCACGAACTGCAAGACTATGACCTGAGCTGGAGTCAGACGTTCAACCGACTGAGCCACCCAGGAGCCCCAGCATTTTTAACAAGTTTAACAGAGAGGGAGGCAAACCATAAAAAACTCTTATGTACAGAGAACAAACTGAGGGTTGCTGGAGGGGGGTGGGGTGGGGGGATGGGCTAGATGGGTGATGGTCATTAAGGAGGGCACTTGCTGGAATGAGCACTGGTTATTACATGTAAGTGATGAATCAGTGGGTTCTACTCCTGAAACCAATATTGCACTGTATGCTAACTTGAATTTAAATAAATAAACTTAAAATTCACTTTTAATAACTTTATATGTAAAATGATTTGTCTATTTCCCTTCCGCATGTTTTATTTCTCTGGGCCCACTTTTATGGTCCTTTGAAGCTTAAAAAATAAACCTCTCAATGACCGACCCCATCTTTTGCTTGGCATTCTGGTGATCTTTTTTTTTTAGCATGGCCTCAGGCTCCAACAGTGTAGCTGTGATAAAGTAGTTCAAAAGAGATTATTGTTTTATTTAAATACAAGGTGAGTGGCTACTTCAAGGGTGATGATCAGTTTTCCTGACCAGGAGAGGTAATAAGTGGTCGCTACTCTTTCCAGTATGGACTCTGGACCAACTGAGATACAGGAGTGTGATAAGGACCCCTCCATCAGCTTTATTGCTCGCAAAGCTGGAATGGAGTATCCAGGCTAGTGTTGAAGTAAGAAACAGTCCTCCATTTTGTCCTCTACAAAATGGAGATAGTGAAAGGTAGCTAATTTCCCCCAAATACTTTCAGAAGGCTGGAAGCGCCAACTTTCTATGGCTTAGCAGGACCACTACCCAAGGGATAACACCTAACCAGATCCTGCAACTTCCCAGTACTGGTGGAAGCTGGAAATGTCCATTACTCCAATAGGCTCCTGTGGTGTATGATTGGTCCATCTACACGAGTATTGGGTTGATGATTTGTTGTGAAGACACAGGTTCAGAAGGATTCTCCATACTCCAATAACAATAAATGGAAAAATTCTAAAGTTCAGGGAAGAAAATTCTAATCCATGTGGAGAATGAACCAAATAATAATTTCAAGGTATTATTTGCAACACTTATCAGAGCTCTTTTATCTAGGGTTGTCATATTTAGCAAATATAAATATTTTGGGGCACCTGGGTGGCTCAGTAGGTTAAATGTTGGACTCTTGATTTCTGCTCAGGGCATGATGTCGTGGTTCGTGAATTCGAGCCCTGCTCGTGAATTCGAGCTTAAGATTCTCTCTCTCCCTCTCTCTCCCCCCTCCCCCCACCTCTCTCAAAATAAAACAAAAAATTGGTATTTTATTTGGCAATCTTACTAACTTCATACCATTAGTAATGTTAGCATTTTGACCTAAATATATCATGTTTACTTTTTAAATAAAAACAGTTTTATTGAGATATGACTCACATACGGTACAATTCACTCATTTTTAAGTACACAGTTTCATGATTTTTGTTATATTTAAAGGATTATGCATCCATGGCCACAATCAATTTTAGAGCATTTTTGTTAGCCCAAGAAGGTCTTCTGCACCCCTGATCCATCACCTCCCAAATTCCTTATCCCTGGGCTCACGTAACCACTAATCTACTTTCTGTTACTGCAGATGTCCCTATTCCGGACATTTCATATAAGTGGAATCATGCAATATTTGCCCTTTTGTGTCTGACTTCTTTCACTTTGCATAGTGTTTTCAAGGTTCAAGTTTGTGGCATGTGTCAGCATTTTATGCCCTTTTAATGGTGAATAATGTTCCATTGTATGTTTGGACCATATTTTGTTTATCCATTCATCTGTCAATGTACACTTGCATTGTTTCTACATCTTGGCTATTGTGAATGATGTTGCCATGAACATGGTTGTACGATTATCAGTTTGTGTCCCGGCTTTCAATTCTCTTGGTAAGGTACTCAGAGGTGGTATATATTGGTGGACCATGTGGTAACTCCATGTTTATTTGGAGATCTGCCATGTTTACTTTTAAACAACTTTTTAAAAAATTTTTCTTTTTAATGTTTATTCTTGAGAGAGAGAGAGAGAGACAGAGCGTGGGCTTGGGAGGGCAGAGAGAGAGGGAGACACAGAATCTGAGGCAGACTTCAGGCTCTGAGCTGTCAACACAGAACCCGATGTGGGGCTCGAACCCACAAACCATGAGATCAGGACTTGAGCCAAAATCGGATCCTTAACTGACTGAGCCACCCAGGCACCCCTTAAGCAACGTATTTTTCTCTATGATTTTAATTTGGAAAAAATAAGTGGCACAATCTTTCAAATCCCTATTTGTCTCTCTTGGTTTTCTAATTGAGTACCATTCACACAGTGCTGTGAAAACCTTCCTTATTATCTGCTCTCCTCCCCCTAATATAAAAAGGAGGCAAAACAATATTGAAATTATAATGATGTAGAATAAAAAGTGGAACAGGAAGGGAAATTCCTTTGCAAAACCACATTACCAAGGGATAGTGTATTTTTGTGGGATCCTAAAAATCCCTCAGGTCCAGGAATATTTATGAATCGTCAAGGTTTTGCTTGCTCCTTGATACCAAAACACAGGGAAAGTATTTTTGAGAGTGTTTGAAACAAAAATCCAAGAATCCTTCATGGAAATCTCAACATTAAACCAGTCTTTCCTTGTCTTTCCCCTCGAATCATTTATTTAAGCGGCAATAATAAAAGGTGTCAGCAATTCAGTTCTGAGCTCCGGAAGATTTCTGTGCGCATTGACCTTTAAACGTTTGTGTCTTGACAGGTGAGCTGTTCTTAAAGTTTCCTGTGAGATATGGTGCGGCCAAGGGGTCAGGCATGCTAATGATAAAATTACCATTTACCTTTTACCTCGGCAGGCTCGGTGCCTGACATTATAAATGTAGGTAACCTTTCACCTGAAGTTCTCTTTCTTTTGCTTCTGCTAGAGATTCTGTCGGGATGAACACGCTTATGGTGGCAGAAGGCAGAGGAGAAAAGAATGGAATTTAGTGCATTTTTTCCCCCTTTGGATTTCTTTCGGGGGCTGCCTTTTCTCTCTTACTCAGTCTGGATAAAACATTGTCTGTTCTTGGGGGGTAGGCCTGGGGAGCTGGAAGGAGGCTCCCTTTGTCATTTGGTATTCTTGACATTTTTGAAGCATGGCCACAGCTCGCCTTCTTTCTTTAAAGCTGCAGGTATTAATGAGGTTTTATTGGTGGGCTGCTTTCATCTGTAACAGCAGGTTCCCTTCCTGCTGATTCCAGGAGAATGGCATTTCAGTGCTACTGGGTACCGGATACGGTTAAGTAATTAGGGGACTTGGTGGCAATTTACAGAAATGCATGCTTCAAGTTTGTGTGGAAGAAAAATAAAACACAGAGGGTCGTTGGTAATAGAAGGGTCTGAAGAGGCAGATGACAGTTCGGCGGAGTCATGGAAAGTTCATGAAAAATGCTGTGGATGACAACTTCTTGAGCTCACAATTTGCAGCGGTATATGCTGTATTTTTTACATATTTTTTGAGGAGTCTTTGAGGTGTCGTGGGATGATGAAGTTCTCTGTAAATAACACTTAGGCTAAATATCTCGAGACTTTGGACGGCGCAAAAATTAAGATCAGAAGGTTTTCATCACGAGGTAGTAAGTGTCATTGAATGTTTATTTTCTCTGGTGTGTTGAGAGTGGAGAACACAACTGGGATGGAAGTGAGGGGAAGAAAAAAGGAAGAGAGAGAGAGAGGCAGAGAGGGAGAACAAAAGAAGGAAGGAAGGAAGGAAGGAAGGAAGGAAGGAAGGAAGGAAGGAAGGGAGAGATGCAGGGAGAAATGGAAAAGAGAAGGAAGAAGGAAGACAGTGAAGAAGGAAGGAGGGAGGGAAAAAGAAAGGAAGGAAAGTAAGGAGGAAAGCCTCATTTTTCCCACCTTCAGTCACATTTCATTTCCCACCCTGTCCAGAGCAGGAAACCCATTACACTGTACCCTGATAAGAGAGAGCAAGTGATTCCTTGGCCCTTGAAGTGGCTTGTCTCCACCTTGGGAGAAATGGACGGCTCATAAGGAGCCAGGAACCCATGATCCCTGGACTCTTCAGATCCTCAGAGCCTCTCCCTAACACCGCACATAGGACTTGAACAACATTTGCCTAGTTGTTATGAGAATACTTTATAAATAATGATAACTAGGGACCCAACAAGTACCGTCTGGTTGCTTAATGTGTTCGTTTAGCTCAAAATGTGGTACCTTGTGATTGTCATATGGAGTAAATCTTCAGCCACAAAAAAAACCTCATTACGGATGTGTTCCACTAAGGAAATATACATTTTTTGGGAGCACTTGTAGCATATTCAAATGAAAGCTGGTGCTAATGAAATTATTCTCATGTAATTAGATATATTAAATAATGTCCCAGGTTGGTTCTATGACATGGCTGGACTGCTAATTTTTCTTCTTTCCAGGCGCAGAGAGAATTCTCTCTGAAGATTTGTGACACAAATAGCCTGAGAAGCGTGCTGATTTTGGAATCATGGCTGTGCGGAAGACAGGGCCACAGCATCCTCTTTGAGAAAATGTAGTCTTCCTATTCTTCCTCTCTGAGCTGGTGACCCAGGACTGAGCACACAGGAAAAGCCTTTTTCTTGCAACTCTTGAGCTCAAATCTAATGTGTTGACAAGGTCCCGGCAGGGACCTCGTTCGGGCTGAGTGAATTGGCAGAGTCATTTCTCGGCTTATCAGATCACGTTCCCCTTGTCTTGCTTTATTTTTCGAATCAGCCCCAACTCAGGAGACCAGAATTACAACAAGAATCCCATTTCCACCAGACAAAGGGCTCAGCCGTGCATTCAGTCATCCATTTTTCCTCATCCTTCCCCGGGTCTGGAGTGACGTGGAGCAAGACAGAGGTTCTGTGTCAGATATTACTCAAGGCTGGACCTTCCAGTCACCCTCCTGGGCACTGGGGAGTGTGACTGAGCAGGTGCAGGGGTAAGGAGGCAGGGGAGCCAAGAGCACTTGACATTTGTGGTGAATTCCCTTTTTCCTTTTATACCTTTAAATCTCACTTCCAAATTATTTTATTCATTTTACTTAGAAAGGAGCCCTTGCTTCAAAAAGAATTGGAAGTCACAGCTTCATCTTTATGACAATTTCATGTAATGGCACCAAAGAAGAGAGGATTCCAAAGCATCTCTTCTCCTATCTCTTCTGCATCTACTGCTTTGTTAGTTCTGTTCTTTTTCCTGGGCTCTTGCCTGTTGGACACAGTTGTGTTTATATACAGCGAGGTCATATCTTTCCCCCACTGAAGAGGCAGAAGAATCAAATTGTATGGCCTTAGTAGGGAAGAGAATTTTTCTCAGTCTAAGTGAATAATGTTTGCAGGGACAAACTATGTTTCTAAGCACTTGAGGATGATGCTGTCTATTCCAGAGAATCCTATATGCTGTGTGCGTGTGTGTGTGAGTGTGTGTGTGTGTGTGTGTGTGTGTGAAAGAGAGAGAGAGAGGCAGAGACAGAGAGAGGATGAGAGATTTCTCTGCTTTGTTCTTTTAAGAAGACAATATCACAATATCAACGGCAGTAACTTGGGTCATTCAGGATGTGTGTAAACCTGTGTAGATGTAGTTATTCTTCGCGGCCACCAGGGAGACTCTCTGGTGTACTCCCCACCTTAGGACTTTCATACTGAAAAGGATAAACAATCTGAACAAAATTCCTGATTCTCATCAACCAGCCAAGCCTGCCCCTTCCATTCCAAAGGGTAATGCATTTTGTGGATGGAGCGGGAAACTGGACAGGCAACCTCTTTGGGGATGTAGACATCTCTGCTTCAGAAAATGTTTATTGATTCTTCGGGTTTCTCAGAACAACATTAATCATGCAAAAAGGCAAAGGCATGAGCCTCAGAATCCTGGTGGCAGGAGATAGGGGAGTGGATTTTCTTTTTACAGTAAGACTTATGTCAACACATTTCTGAAAATGAATCAATAGTCAAATAACTCAAGTGACAGATTAATCATTCTGGCAAAGACCAAGGTCTATAAGATGCTATCCAATTAAAACAGAAACAACATATATGGTATTTTATTTGACCTTTCTCAAACTTCTACTAATCTTCTCACATTTTATTCATCTTTTTTCCATCAGCTTCTGGATATAAAGAGATAAAAGTTACAGTAAAATGAAATTTAGCCATTAGGTTAGACATATAAACTTGAAGAGTGCTTACCATTATTTCAACTCCAACTTAACAAAAAATAAAGTTATAAGTTCTGTATCAGCTAAAATAGACTATATAATGTGTTATGTTTGTAAGGTCCTTTATAGATGACAGAGCACTTTTTTTTTACATCGTTTCAATTATAATGTGGTTTTCTTTTAGCTGTTTTTACTTAAATTTTTTTTTAAAATAATAGTTAAGCCTTGTGACTTTACTCTTGTAAAATGGGCTATTTTCCTATTTGCTTATCAATACAATATTTCTTTTTCTCTTTCTTGAGTTCTGTACATGTTGAATGTTGCTGTGGAAGCTCATGAGCCTTTCATGAAAGAGCTTGGGGGGAGACAGGTCAGGGCTCACATTCCTGTCTCGGCCTTTTACTGGCTGCGTGACCTGGGCAGGCTGGCTGGTCCCTAGAAATGTCCATTCAAAGATAAAAGGGATCATAGTCTCCCTGTTAGGATAGCTGTGGGGAAAATTAGTTCTATGTTCGCATGTAGTTGGTAGTCTTACTACCACCTAATGTTGCTGTGTTTATTATTATTATTATTATCTCCCCCACATAAAATTTTTCTGTTATTTAATATTTTTCACCTGTGTATCTTTATATATACACACACATACACACACACACACATATATATGTGTGTATGTATATATATATATATATATATTTTTTTTTTTTTTTTTTTTTTTTTTTTTTGTAAAGTAAGCTTCATGCCCAGCATGGAGCCAAGCACGGGCCTGATGAACCCATGACACTGAGATCAAGACCTGAGCTGAGGACAAGAGTTGGATGCCCAAACAACTGAGCTACCCAGTCACCTCTTATCTGTATATCTTTATCAACAGAAAAATGATGACTGACATTTGTAAAAGGTGAAAGATTTATGCGATCTGAAGAGAAACCAGAGCATTGACATTTGAAACCATGATCAAGGCATTGGAAAATTTGGAATTATCTTGAATTATCAAAGAAAAGTTATATTTGAGGCAGTATAGCTTGAGTAATATGTATATTATAGTCTATTCTGATTCCCAAAATTGTTTATATGTTATGAACAATGACCTTTGGTCAACTGGAATATTTATTTATTCATTTATTATTCATTCATTCATTCATTCATTTATTTTTCTAAAGTTTATTTATTTATTTTGAGAGGGAAAGAGCACATGTGTGTAAGAAGGGGAGGAGCAGAAAGAGGGGGAGAGAGAATCCCTAGCAGGCTCTGCACTGTCAATGCAGAACCTGATGTGGGGCTTGAACTCACAAACCATGAGATCATGACCTGAGCCAAAATCAAGAGTTAGGTGCTTAACCAAACTGAGCCACCCAGAAGCCCCTGGTCTACTGGAATATTTAATCAAATACTTGACTAGACTGAATAATTTTGAGTTTCCTATATTCTGTGTGTCCAATGGAGAGAAGTTGAGTCAATTCTTTTTTTTTTCTATTTTTATTTTTATTTATTCATTTTTCTTTTATTTAAATCCAAGTTATTTAACACATAGTATAATAATGGTTTCAGGAGTAGAATTTAGTGATTCATCACTTAGCATATAACACCCAGTGCTCATCCCAACAAGTGCCCTCCTTATTGCCCATCACCCATTTAGCCCATTCCCCCCCCCAACAGTCTTCCAACAATCTTCAGGTCTCTGTATTTAAGAGTGATTCAATTCTGAGTAGTGAGTGAAACCTGCAAATGATAGTAGTAAAGAATATTTAATAAATATTGGTGATAATTAACACATATGATATGATTATTCCTAACTTTTGTCTATATTTCTTGACCTTTGAGAGAAAGCTGTCATTATGAAGTGGCATTTATGAATCTGACAAAATTTTTTACTTATTAATAGGCTATTTGGGGGTAAGGTGGACAGTGTTTTGATACCAGTGAAGGTAGGTCATTATAAGCCTAAATACCAGTGATTTAACACACCAAAGTTTATATCTTGCTCATGCCTCATGTACACTCTGACTTGGCAGGAACAGGATGGGCTATGCAATTTGTGGTACCAGGTGAAAAAAAATTATTAAGAATTTCAAGATAAGGATGCCTGGGTGGCTCAGTCAGTTAAGCGTCCAACTTCAGCTCAGGTCGTGATCTCACGGTTCACAAGTTGGAGCCCCATGTTGGGCTCTGTGCTGACAGCTCAGAGCCTGAAGCTCGCTTCAGATTCTGTGTCTCCTCTCTCTCTGCCCCTCCCCGGTTTGTACTCTGTCTCTCTGTCTGAAAAATAAGTAAACATTAAAAAAGAAAGTATTTCAAGATGGTAGCAGTAGAGCATTGAACTCTTTGCAAGGCCCTTCTGAGCAGGGACTAGCATGGGTCGCATGCCTATGAAGCTGGCCCTGGACAGGGAGCTCTGGTCCTGGTGGTCACTCTGAGACTCAGACTGTCTGAGACTTCATCTTTGCAGATGTCACAATGATTTCCAAGGTAGGAGTGACATGTGCCACTTTTACTAACATTCTGTTTGCCTAAGGATGTCACATGGCTACCCCTCAGTTTAGAATTGGCAAGGAAGCACTTTCCTATTCAATGCTTGGAAACTGGAAATAATTAGTGAACCATGCTTATGACCACCACTGACTTCCTTTTTTTTTTTTTTTTCTTTTATAGTGGAACCACAGTTAAGACAACTGGGGAAAGGAGGAAGGGTCCCTAGATGGGAGAGGTAACAATCTCAGCATTACTGGGGGAGGACCAAGGACACCCTTTAGCACTCACTCTTCTAGGGCTTTTTGCTGAGGGCTTTTAACTCTGAGGCATGTTGTATACTAGTGATTCTCAAACTTTAGCATGTGCCAGAATTACCTTAGGGCCATATTAAAACTCACCACCCAGATTCAGTGGGTCTGAGCATTTGCGTTTTGAGTAAGTTCTCAAGTGTGTAAATGTAGGGTCTCTAGAAAAACAGAACCAGTAGGGAATCTATAGATACAGATGTATAGATATAAGTATATAGATAGATGGTGAGAGAGAGAGAGAGAGAAAGTGAAAGAGAGAGAGAGAGAGAGAGATCTGCAGTTGGCAAGCTGGAGACCTAAGAAAGTATAAAGTGTAAGTTCCAGCCCAAGTATAAGTCTGAAGGCAGCAGACCAATGTCCCAGCTCAAAGATAGGCAAAGAGAGAGAATTCCCTCTAAGTCAGCCTTTTTATTCTATTCATGCCTTCCTCTGACCGGATGAGACCCACCCAATTTAGGGAGAGCAATCTGCTTTATTCAGCCTGAATACTGACTCAAATGTTAATCTCATCGAGAACCACTCTCATAGAAACACCCAGAATAACATTTGACCAAATATCTGGGCACTCTATGGCCCAGACAAGTTGACATATGAAATGAACCATCACCCCCAGTGATGCTGGTGCTGCTGACCCAGGATGGCGCTTTGAGAACCACTGGCTCTCTACTGTCTCAGTCTCCCAATGGGATTGAGCCTCAGCTGCTCCCAGTGGTAACCTGTTCCAAAGCGTACCCTTTATTGATTTCCTTTCTTTCTAGCTCTTTCTCCAACCCCCCTTCCTCTCATTATTTCTTAGGATCACCTTCCAAATAAATTACTTGTTCTCAAAGTCAACTTTTTGGGGAACCTAACCTAAAGCATTTGCCTATAGCACAATTGTGCCTGGGGTTAGCCTGTCTATGACGATTATGTTTGAAAATGTGTCATGAGTGAGATGATACTTACTTATTGTCCTTGTGGACAAAAAAAGTCAGTCCTGTATTTTAATCTTTAATTTTAGATTATAAGTGATTGTCGCCAGGAAGGCTATTGAAACTCTGGACAAAATTATTGTGCAGGGCAGTGTTGGTCTTTGGTGCTCCCTACTTTGACTCTCACTCTTCTGTTTCTTATGTCCATTTTCTCCTTGTCTCCCAGGGCACTCACACTGCCCATACTCCCTCTGTTGCATAGGAAAGCAATTGGATGATACTGTTTTATAGGAAAATATTATTGACTGATGGTTCCTTTCTCAGTTAAGTTAAAAATATTTATTGGAAACTTACTATGTGCTGGGCACATTAGCTTGGCATAAGGAATCCAAGATAGATAATATATACTCATGCCTTGGAGGTGGGACAAGTCTAGTTCCCGAACCTGTTTACACACTGGAATCACTTTGGGAATTCAAAAAGTAAAGTTTGTCAGACCACATCTTGGGAGAGAAAATGGGTCTCATGTAGGGTTGGGAAGAAATCATTTATGAAAGCTTTCTGAGTTGTTCTGATGTGCTATTGACTCTACAGACCCTAAAGAATGCTTTACTCAAAGAAATTCATCTTTAATGAGGAAAATTCAGGGACAATGACAGGCCAGTGGAGGAAATAATTTGGGGCTCAAAGTAGCCATCTTAGTACTCTAAAAATGAAACATGCAAGGTCAGCATTATCCTCTATACCAGGATTCTCATTAATGTGTTTGATGCTGATGACGACAGAGTATGATACTGAACAAAAAAAACTGAATTGAAATTGGCCAAGAATCCTATTATTTTATGGTGTTATTTGAACCAGACCTGGCTCATTTCAGTGAAAAATTCAGGGGACGTGTTAAGGATACTGCCCTTTGAGTGTCTGCAGGTATACACTTTCCAAGGCTCAGGTGATGGACAAAGTGAAAAATTCAGAAGTGACACTCGTTCAGGGACTAAGGTGGGCATCGGAGCACATGTTCTGATTCAAATAAGGCTTTGGCGTTAAAGGTTCAGGTCCTCAGTATGTCCCCCAATGACTCAGAGTTGGTTTGATTGGCTGTTTCCCGATAAAACTCTCTGGGAATACAAGTTTTGGGTTCCTTGGGTAGCAAAGGCACTGGCCACAAGGCAAGGGAAGCTGGGGCACCGGGAGGCCTGGGCCACTGTGACTGAGTTTGTCACCCACGTGGTTTCCGGGTGGAAAATCTTTCCTTAGCTGAATCCACAATGGCAGTGCCCCAGTGAGTGAGAGACATGCAAAGCTCCAACTGGCAACACAGAGAAACCTTAACGTAGAAGAAAATCCTCAGGACTCCATACAGTACCCTTTAAGTACTGAGCTGCTTAAAATATCATTCCGTTTATTGTAATTTGATGTGTGAAATTCTGGAAGGCATTTACAATTCAGATCCTGTTCCTTAGGGATTCCCATTTAGGGCCTGTTCCTTTGATTTATTCCAAGCCTCTCTTCACTTCCGGATGCTTGAAACTGTTAGGTAAAATGCACATATATGCTCAGAGACAAATGTTTATCATTATTACCTCAATGAATCATTTACTGGCCCTGACATGTTCTAATGTCCCTGGCATGTCAGCAGCGTCCCCTCCTGCCTCTCTCCTGACCATGGTGTTCCCTGCCCTCTCCCCTCCAGCCCCCCACATCTCAAAATTTCAAAGTATTGCCCCCATCAATCATAGGAATTTAGCTGGCAGCAGGGCAGTGGGGGAAGAGGCTGGGTAGGCAGTGGAATCATTATCCAAATACCTCATTCAGAAAAACAAAAAGATAATGGCTTCTTTGTTCTGGGGGGGGGGGAGGGAGATGAGAAGGGAGGGAGGATAAGGAAGCTCCCTGAGACATCAAACTCAAGCTGTTTTCAAGATGTTGATGGTGTTTGGTGACAGCTCACACCGTGGGTACAGCCCCCTTTGCTAAGGAGAGAAATCCCTCTGTTTTTATGGCTGGACCTCTATACACTCATGGGCTGGTTCAGGAGCTACTGCCCGAAAGGGCACACATTTCTGCTTTTCCAAGCAGGACCTTCATTCAAGGTGATAGTTGAGTTAGGAACCCTGATTCCGTCCTGGTTGGGCCTCATTTTTCTCACTGCTGGGCCAAGAGAGTGTGTGATTCTCACCACTACTTATATGCTCTGTTTTTAGCTCTTTCAACTGATGTATAGTATGACCTTGTGTAAGAACATTGACCTCTCTGGGTTCCACCCTCCCCCCACCCCCAACTCCTAATTTCTCTTCATTTGGCCAGAGCACAGTTTGTTTAGTTGCTGGGGTTACTGTCGTTTATTTGACACGACCATATTGTAAAAAAAAGATGCAAAATAGACCAAAAAATGTACTTTCCCGAAGGTAACAGAATTCTTGTTCATATTTTGCTGTGTTTCTTTCCATTCTTTCTTTTACACTTTAAAAATGTAGTTACAATCGTAGTGAATACCCAACTTTGTAGTTTGCTTTTGTGCCTTTTCCTGTGTTGTTAATTATCTCCAGAAACCAGGATTTTTAATGGATTTATGATATCAAGACATATTTCTTATTCCCTTCTATTTACTCCACCTAGAAAAGATACTACAATTGAGATACAGTTTTTCCACTGAAAAATACCCCTTCGATTTGCTCTTGTTGCTTTTGAAATATCGGTGGCTTCTTTTTTAGAATAGGAAGCTAGCCCAGTACCTTGGAGATAAAATGTTCAGATGAAACCAAAACCAAAAAAAAAAATGGGTTCATCCTTTCTACAGGTAGTCTGCCCATAAACTCTAAGCAAAATATTTGATTCCTCCAACTCTTGGATTAATATATTCCACGGAGCATTTTTTTTTTAACTTTTATTCCTAGAATTTCTGGTAAATTCTTCTGGATGTTAACTGTCCTCAAAGTGTACAAGAAATCCTGCTGGGACACAGAGACCAGGGCATCAAATCTCTTTAGAGCTGCCTGATGCAAGGAACTACTGGTGTCTGACCATACCAGGGAAGAGAACTCACAAAGATCTACAACTGAGGTATGATTGAATTATATGTGTGGCTTTTTTTGTCCCCAAGTTAGCTGGGGAGACAAAGTGAAGAATTATTGGAGCACTTCTCTCCAGATCATAGAGTAACAGGTGATGCCAAGTATCTGTCTCACGAGAGCTCTTCTGTTGGCTTCTCCCTGAAAGGCTGGCCACCTAAGAAGGCTTTACACTCACTGGAGTGCTATCACACTGCGTCATAATAGAAATATTTATATTTTGAAAAACAAAACTTTCAAACAGAGAGGGAGGAAAACCCATAAGAGACTCTTAAATACAGAGAACAAACTGAGGGTTGATAGGGGGGCGGGTGAGAGGGGGAAATGGGTGATGGGCATTGAGGAGGGCACTTGTTGGGATGAGCACTGGGTGTTGTATGTAAGCAATGAACCATGGGTATCTACCCCCAAAACCAGAGCACAATGTATACACTGTATGTTAGCTAACTTGACAGTAAATTATATTAAAAAAAATCCAAACAACAATTTCAGAAAGTGATTATTTTTGAACAGTGTTTTCCTTTTTCTTTGATAACTCATGGTTTCCAGGTGAATTCATCATGGCCTTCACACCAAACCTACTGGCTGCTTCCCCTCCCACTGTGTTATTCCAAATTAGATAATTGGGAGTCAACTTAGATTTGTCTTTCAGTTCTCACATCTGACACTGACATGATCTTATTAATTCTACCACATATAGTTTACTTCTCCGCCTTCCTATCCACAGTGCCCTAACTCAGTTCATGTTCTTATTGCTGTTTGACCAGATATCCGGGTTGCCTCTATAGCCAACTTCATTCAGTGACTTCTTTCCCCTCATGCCTGATCCCACAACCACTCAATTTATTTTGTTCACTTGCACTGGAGTCAGAGTCCTCTTTCTCAAATGTCCATCTGACTATGAGACCCACGTGCTCATGAACCACCTTCCTTCTACAGCAAAGTCCTGGGGTTCTTGGAATGCCATGCTGAATTTTATCATTGGCTGCCTGCTTCTCTTCCCAGCTTGGTGTTTACTCTGGATTTCGTGGAATCAAAATATCAACTGGTGAACGCCAGAAAGATACTTTTAAAAGGGTCTCTAGGTAATTCTGATGCCTCAGAAGCCTTGGAAACTACTCTTCCAGCAGCTCAATGAAATACCATTTGTGCCTTGATTTTTCAGCAATCAAGTCTTAGGGAAGAATGTATCATAATGTGTCTCAGTTACTGAGCCACCTTGGTTTGGATTCAAGATGGGATCCTGGTATGGCTTAATTCTGCATCAAAAGGATTACACTGCAGGATATTAATGTTGTTCATACCTAAAGAGATTGGATGTTGTAAGCCTGCCCAGGTACTAACCCAGTTACATTATTCCCTAGTCTTATTTGTTTCTGGGGCAGCATACTTCCTATGCCCAGGTCAAGTCTTAGTTTAAAAGAAAGAGAAAGAAACATGGAAATAATAGGGTAATAAATAAGAACAAAAGAAAACTGCCCCACAGGATAATATGGCAAAATGGGAAACACGGGTACCCTAAATTTCAGTAAATGATTGTCATGCACACTTTCATGTGCTATCATTTGGCCATATCAAATGTGCAACTTTAAAAAAAATTTGTTTTTGAGAAACTGAGAGAGACAGAGAACAAACAGGCGAGGGACAGAGAGGGAGGGAGACACAGAATCCGAAGCAGGCTCCAGGCTCTGAGCTGTTAGCACAGAGCCCAACGTGGGGCTCGTACTCACAGACTGAGTGAGACATCACGACCTGAGCCAAAATTGGACACTCAACCGACTGAGTCACCCAGGCGCCCCAAACATGCAACTTTTTTAAAAAAATTTTTTAAAGTTTATTTATTTTTGAGAGACAGAGAGAGATAGAGCATGAGTGGGGGAGGGACAGAGAGAGAGGGAGACACAGAATTGGAAACAGGCTTCAGGCTCTGAGCTGTCTGTACAGAGCCCGATGCAGGGTTCAAATTCACGAACCGTGAGATCATGACCCGAGCCAAAGTCAGACGCTTAACTGCCTGAGCCACCCAGGCGCCACCCAAACATGCAACTTTTAAACATGAGTTTAATAATATGGAAAACGCTGATGACTTATGAATATGGACAATTATTATTTTAATAATATGGAAAATGTTAAAGAAAATGTCAGGATGCAAACTTACTTTTGTAATATAATTTTGGTGGTGTACAAATATGTAAGAAGCCTTAGCATATCAAGTTAATATTGGTTCTCTCAGGTGCTGAGATTATTGATTTTTTAAAATTTCTTTGTTTATTTCTCCCCCCGACACTCTCCAAATTTCCAAGTGAGCAGTTACTACTTTTGGAATCAGGAAAATATAACTTTACTTTTATGATTGTCCATGTTAGGACTTGAACAGAAAGGGATGCAGAGGTGGTGGAGAAGCTGGTAATGGGGGAGAGAGAGAGATACAGAGACAGAGACAGAGACAGAGACAGAGAGATAGACAGAGAGAGAGACAAGGGAGGAAGAGGAAGAAAAAGGAAAGACAGAATATGAAGAAGAAAAGCATTTGGCAACAAGACAAGGGTGCGTTTTGTTTTGAAGCCTGAAGAAGTGCACATTATTTTAAGACTTTCTCTTCAAGTTGGAACTTCTGATTTTCTAAGCGGCCTGGTACCGTGATCAGAAGACGCTCTTAAAAGACAGCTCTTGTACAACGTACTGGTATTTTTCTCAATGACACATGGAAACAGCTTCTTTTTTACCAGCAGTATTGAACACAGCAACGAGCTCCTGGACGGTACTTTAAGTCACTTGCGTATTGAGAAATGAGTCACAGGTTGGCAAAGCTCCAATGTTTTAGGAAAATAGTTCTTCATGTTCTTTCTGCTGTTTTCTACTGTCCAGAGTCCTCTCAAGTCTATCAAGGAGGATATGAAGCGCTGACTCTGAGCATCAGTATGTTTCCTTGTCCCCAGGGTGAGTCCAGGACCTGGACGTTGCTGTAAGGGTCTTGACCCAGTCCCCGTAAGATTGGCAGATGGATTAGGCCATGAATATGCAGAAATCAGGATGAAGGGAATGACTACCCAGTGCATAATGACTGAATTACAATTTTAAAATGGAATGAGTTAGATAGTTATTATCAGTGTAATTATTCATAAATGTGCCTAATTATTCATAATTATTCAGAAGCATATTACTTCCCTGATTGCCATAAGTGATCTCCGAGGCCAATTACAATTTGATTCTGGTCACAGGACTCAGTGAGTGTTATTACCCCTTCGGTCTTGGTGAATCCTGAGCTTGGTCTCTGGCCCGACAGCACTGGGAGCCCTTTCTGTCATCTGGCCCTTTAAATACACAAAACAAACCCATTGCTTTACACCCAGCTGACTTCAAAGCCCCCATTGTCTTTTCTCCCCCCTTTCCAGCCCGGAGCTCCTCTTGTTTGGGTTCAGGCTGTTCCTTCGAGGGCCTTGGCTGCTGCTGTTTAATTAGGGCTCTCTTGTTGTCATTTCTGCATTTGATATCTTAATAGCATTGGAGGGCACATGTAGGGTAATAGGGCAAGATTATGTGCACATAAAGGTTATGTGGAGAAGCTGGGAGCCTGGAAGCCTTGGCCATCTTTCGGAGGATGAAGTGTTAAGTCAGGGGTTTCAGACTTTCTTGCAAATCTAGAAGCCCTCTTCGGTGGGGGAACGCAACCATTTTTAACTCATCTACAATAGGCTATAGCTCACTGCCTTCCGGTACACATTGTGCTTCTGGGGATCATTTCAAAATAGTGTAGCCCAGGAGAATATTTCCAGTTTTTCCAGAGTGATTTCACTTTGACCTCAATGTGGCAAACCCACTGATGTGCTTTATAACTTGCTCTTTGTGTAGAGGTTCTCATGAATGCAGACTTCAGAGATGAAGCCATGGCTCAATTTCTACTTTTTTTTTTTTTCTCCCTAGAAAACATTACAGCAATTACCATATTATGGGACGGCATTATCAAGTGCAAATTAGCATATAGATTAGTTCTGGGGGGCAGGGAGAACGAGAGGTGGGTTAAGATCTTTAAAATCATGTATAGTTATGCTACACAAAGAGTGGCTTGCAGAAATCTTCCAGATCCTGGGTGTACCTAGCCCTGTGT
Source organism: Lynx rufus (assembly GCF_022079265.1). Lineage (NCBI taxonomy): Eukaryota > Metazoa > Chordata > Mammalia > Carnivora > Felidae > Lynx > Lynx rufus. Next base: position 126,141,513 of record NW_025814878.1, read on the forward strand.
ACACAGTAACGGATCTGATAGGTGGCAGCCGATAATTTCTAAGGGAACAAAGGCAACTGGGCTCTGATTGTAGCTAAGATAATCCCAGGAATTGGACAGTATAAGAAGTTGCATATCTGTTCGGTGGATTTCAAGACTCTGACCAGCTTTCAGTTGCTGGATGGAGACTCCTTGATTTGGTTAGTGAGAATAACCAAATTGGGATATAATTAATTGGAATCACCACGTTTAGGTTTTGCATTTGGCTCAGGAAATGAAAATGGTAACATTTTTGCCGGTGGGGTAAAAAAAGGGACCGAAGAAAGAAGAGAATGTCATTTGGAACAGAGACTCTTCAAGAAAGCGTGCCAAAGAGTAGAGTGCAAAAATGAGATAGATTAAATTACCATCTTCTAACGTGAGAATAAAAAATAGATTTATGGAAATATATGCATTGGTAAGACCCACTTTTTCTTTGTAGGTCTTCTAACAGTACGGGAGACTGATTGGTTTACAGCCAATCAGTCACTTGGTCAAGTATTTATTGGGTACCCAGTGTGTGCACAACACCGTGAACAGTACCAAACATGCTGTATGGCACCAGCCATCACAGTTCCTGCATATGATCTTTTGAAGAGAAGAGAGAGGTTACACCTATGACTGCTGTAGAAGAGATTTCAGGGGAGACGGAGAAATTAAGAGGACTGAGCGGTCAAGAAAACATTAATAGGATTTGAGGATTGACCTGGCCATAAAGGATACCTGGGGTATGAATAAGCATGTGTGAGGACATTCCAAGCCAGGGTGATGGACCCCAGGACACAGGGGTTGAGGGAGCCATGTGCAAGGACACTGGCCTGACAGAACAGAAGGTCTATGTTGGGGTGGTGGGAGGTAAATATAAAACGCGATAATGGTGTCTAAGTCAAATATCAACTTCCTTCAATCTTTGTCATCTACTTAAATGGGTCTAGTAGTAACCACCATGAAAAATTATGGTAGAATATAAAAAATCAGTTCTTTTTCCTGATGCATTCATGGCACATAGTAGGCAGGCAGGAGTTGCTTCATTATATTAATGAATTAGTTAAATTAAATTAAATTAAATTAAATTAAATTAAAAACCACTCACGGCCAGCTCAGGGCCCAGTGTTAAGCATGCAACTTTCCCTGTTGCAGTTATCATCACTGAGAAACAAAGAGAATAAAACATATTTTATTTAATAAACACAGCTCCTCTTAAAAATGGTACTCTCAAATCCTTTCTGGGATCACCTCCTCAGCTGTTCTGGTTGCGAGCCGGCTTCGATTGAAATGTGGAAGAAACCACTCCAGCAAAGCAGAAAAATAAAGGATGTGTGTGTGGTCAGGTAACTGGGAAGACAGACAAGCCAGACGGAGCTGCGCAGAGATTTCTTTTCCCTCGGCAACTTGAAAGGACAAAAACCAGAAGAATATGGCTCCGGAGCTTGACAGGTCAACATGGCTACAAAGCAGAGCGGGTCCACAGGGCTTCTTTGATTGCTGGAGCCAACACTACACATTTCACGGTACATTAGGTAGGTTTTAAAACCTAATCTCGTCCCATGAATGTTTTATCAGTGGTTTTATCAAGGTACAGATTGCTTGACAAGAGAGGAATGAAGTAGGGGCATGAAAGAGACATCTGGCCATGTCGAATTCGGCATGATGTCCTGGGTCCCAACCCCAGCACCGTTCACTGTCCATGGAAGGCTCCTATTAACTCTGCACCCCATGGGCCCCCAAAAGGCACCTGTGTGTGTGTATTTTTAGTATCTCTCCCACCCAGAGTCTCCAAATGCTGCGAGAGCTTGGGTGAGAAAAGTACAAAGTCTTTGACCTTGGAGAAAAGTCCCGGACACATAGTAGGTGCTCAATAAATACTTGTGGACAAATATCTGTTGAAAGAACCTTCTCTCTTGCTCAGTTTGAGTCACCAGGTCCTGTAGCTTTTATTGCCTGTACTGTCTTTCATGATCTATTTTCTAACATTTCATACTGGTATTATAGTTATTTTTCATTTTGTTCACAAAAATGAAATGTCTTATTCTTCCAATTAGATCTCAAGCTGTTGCAGGACAGGGACCTTTTGTTCCTGTCTGTTCCATAGCATCCAGTGTAATGCTTTGCTCAATACACGTAGGTGTTGATTAGTGACTGTGGAGGGCAGCTGTCTCCTGGCGGCACAGGCACTAGATTGGAAATCATAAAATCAGGTTTCTCTGGGCTCTGACAGGCAACCTGAGAGTGAGTAAGCCATAAGCTCTTTGAGCCTCAGTTTGATCATATGTAAAATATGGATAATTTATGTCCTCCCTGTATTACAGGATCCAATAAATTGGATTTGTAAGGATCAAAGAAGTTACTATACGCTAAACTGTTCCAGCAAGGACTTCTTGAATTTAGCTGTAATGATACGGTACATACATGATCATTTCTGAATTTGAGGCTTTCCCATTCTAAGGAAAAAACTGATTCCAAGAAGCCTTAATGGAATAGAGATGAGCTAATAGTACTATTATTATTATTATTTATTTTTTTGACTTGGTTGCAACTGGATTCAGGCTAGTCCAAAGCCAGCGTGCCTTGTCTTCCCTTCTGACACCATGTGGCAGCTGACACTGGTGGTTTGGTAACAAACATCCTTGAGCATAAGAAGCACCTTCATCCAAATAAGAGTTTTCAGCTGAGGACAGAGAAAATGAAAGACTATCTCATCTGAGATTAGACAAACAAAACCAACAAGCTGTGCAAATCCCAACAAACCCAGGTCTGTAGGGCAAGAGATTCCCTGGAAGAAAGTTAGAAAAGTCTCTGGTAGAGAGTATCTTAGAGTTGTTGCTAGCAGAAAGTACAATGGGAAGGGTGAATTTCCCCATGTCTGTTAGGATAGCTTGGTCCTGGAGCTCTTTACTATGTCTTTACTTCTCTTATCTGCCTGTTGTACTAAGAGATTCTCAAGCTATCACTGATCACGGATCCACCATTGGCCAACTGGTCAACTATCACAGCTCGGCACATTACTTCCTTTTGTTCTATTTAACGTTGAGCGTACCATGACTTCCACTATAATTTAATTTATCCATAGCAAACATTTCTCTACTTAGCATGGATATTTGAGATTATCTAAACAATATAGTAATGTTGGTTTTGAAGACATTTTCTCACCTTATGCCTTAGCTGTGTTCCTGAGTAGCAGGCTAGTAATCCTCAATTTAAAAATTTAGAGAATATGATTAATTGATTAACCAACTTGATTAATCGTGACTGGTTAGGGCCAGCGAGTAAGTATTTTCAAATGCTTCCTAAATGAGTATAATCATAGTTACAGGTTAAAAACAATTTGTTACGTAAATAGAAGTTCTTGAGTCATATTATCGTTATGCACCAATGTTTAAAGAAAATAGTACAAGGACTGTTTTGTGACATAAATAACCGGTGTTCCTACAATCTTAATTTTCCATTTGGAAGCGCCTGAATATATATATAATAGTGTGTGTGTGTGTGTGTGTGTGTGTGTGTGTGTGGGCGGTGTGGGTGTGGGTGTTTGTGGGGGTGTATGTATGAATAATATATGATGACACAACCCCACAGAACCCCACAGAATTTATTATACAAGAGAGCTCCTTTAGTGCACAGAGAAAGTACCTTACTCCTATGTTTACACTATTTCCATTTACATGGTCAATTGATCCATAATCCTGCAGAAGTTATCAAATAATATTTATTCATATTTACATGTAATACATAAAATGAGAAGCATCTACAGATTCTGTGAATTTCCAAAAGCGTTATTTTCCCGTCATAATACTTTGGGTGGCATCTTTTTTTTTTTTAACTTTTTATTATGGACATCTTAAAATATATGCTGAAATAGAATTGATCAACTTAGTGCTCACTTACTAATCATCCAACGCCAACAATTATCCATGTATTGTCCATCTGGCGTCTTGTCTTCATCCTTTACTTTCTAAGCCCCAATACCTGATTGAGACTATCTTAGCTTTATCATTCTTGTACTTCCTGTTAAAAATCTTAATAATTGTTTAATATTACATTGCCAACAACCTTCCCTCATCCCTGATTGAAGACGCAGGCTGTAATTCCGTCTCTGGTTTGCAAGGTTTCCTGCTAAACCTAAAACCCTTAAGCTATGTTCCTGCAGACTGGGACATTAGCAAGATCTCTCGATTGAATTACAGAATTGCATTCCACCAAGGATTCAGTTTTGTAGAGTACTTAACATTGAACTACATGACGAGGCACAGGAGTAATGGGTCTTTTCAGTAATATCGTCTTTTTTTCTTTCCATAAATCAAAGGCAGTATTGCAAGACCTCTTTGTTTTGAGGCAGGAATGGAGTTAAAAGTATACAGGGGCTGGAAACAGCCCCCAAATTAAAGCAGTTCTGTCATTTCCTGAAGGTTTATTCTTTTACCTATAGTTGTCAATGTGAATCATTGAAGAATCTGAGATCTTTCCCGTGATTTGAAACTTTTTGGGGGGTATAGATTCAATGGTTTCCATTGATCTACAGGCTGAAACAGAATAAATGACCTAACTCATTCCCGCCTTCTGTCAGTGACCTATTTTGGGGCTCTCCCCTTGCAGCGGGGTGCCATACCTCCAGCCTAGAGGATCAGCACTGACAGCTTGCTGCGGGCTCTGAGGCAGCCTGCACCCTCTCCTGGGTTGACTCTGGCAATACAATAAAGAGAACATTGTGGAGAAATCTCCCATCGCAGGAAGGTCCATGGGCAACACCCTGTGACCAAGGGCGGACAGAGCAGTTACAGGCAGGCAGAGATACCTGGGGCCGGGCTTATGGCACGGGTGTGGCCCTTCTTGTCTCTGGGGGTGTGATCCATTCCCAAAGTGGCAGGTCACGAAAGAGCCCGGGGTAGAGAGGAAAGGCCAAGTGGAGGCTCACCTGAGAGCTCAGACCAGGAGGATGTGTTGTCTCCAGCCAGAATTCACGACCTCCATCATTTTATCGCAGTGGTTCTGAACCTCAGAATTTCAACCCTCTAGGGTCTCCTGATACTTCAAGTGTGAATTTTCTGGAAAGTTTCTCAGAACAATACTTAATTTCACTTCACTTTTATTAAAAAACCAAACTCTTATAACGTTGCCTACAAATTTGGGAGCCAAGGGAGAAATAAAGAGAAAGCTGTGGAAATTTGGAAACCAAAATCATAGAACTCTTTATTTTGGGGTGGGGGTGGGGCGGGGAAGAGGGGTCGTGGAACTGTTCTGTGTCTGGATTGTGGTGGGATTTAAACAAATCTATGCATGTGTTAAAACTCAAAGACCTGTACGCCAAAGGAAAAAAAGTCAATTTTACTGTGTTATAATTTTAAACATAAAGTAAACGGTTAATCAAGGAAAAAATAAGCCTTCTAGTGCTTTTCAAGGTTGAAAATATAGAGAAGCCAGTGAATGAATATTAGACATTCTGGAAAGCAAAGGGAAATGGCACCTTGGGACTGGCAATTATTTTATTATTTTTTAAACATTTTTAATGTTTTTATTTATTTTTGAGAGAGTGACAGAGTGGGGGAGGAACAGGGAGAGAGAGGGAGACACAGAATCTGTAGCAGGCTCCAGGCTCTGAGCTGTCATCACAGAGCCTGACGCGGGGCTTGAACTCACGAGCTGTGAGATCATGACCTGAGCCGAAGTTGGACACTTAACCGACTGAGCCACCCAGGGTGCCTCAAGGGACTGCCAATTATTTTAAAAGTTGTTTATTTTTTTTATGTTTTAAAAAATTATCAGTTGTTACACAAATGATATTGTAATAATCATACTGTAAATGAGATTTTAAAAAGGTACCAAGAATCTGTTTGCATAAAAAAAACACAGAAACTTAAAGGACTTAGTTAAGCTCTGCTCTTCCTTCCCTTTACTGGAAAAAGGCTAACAGCTCAAAGCTTCCTGGAAAGAAAGTCCTCACTACTCCGAGTGAGGTCTGAGGACCGCAAACCTCCACTCCACTCCAGACCTGTTGAATCTGAGGCTGGCTGTTAGCAAGATGGTCTTTGATGACTCATATTCACGTTAAAGTTTGAGATGGGTTGGAGACTTCTGGTTGCCATGGTGATTGCTGCAGAGTCCTCAAGTAAATCCTTCCTCTGAGGGTGACCATCTGCACACGAACCTGCACCGAACCTGGCAATTGAGAGTCAGGGCTCTTCTCCAGAATTCCTTCCAGCAACATGACACCAGAGTATATCAGAGTTGCCCGAAGAAGCTAATCTCCATTCCATTTAAAAAATATCATAGGTGGTATTTGCGGATTACTTTCCCTTAAGCTATTTACGTTTATTCTAAAGCATCTGCTTTTTCTCTTAAGTCAAAAAAAAAATTGAGTATAGTTGACACACAATGTTACATTAGATTCAGGTGTGCAACACAGTGATTCAACTTCTCTGGACCCTATGCTACACCCTTCACAAGTGCTGCTACCGTCTGTCACATACAATTCTATCACAGTATCATTGACTGTATTCCCTGTGCTGTACCTTTTATTCATTCCATAACTGGAAGCCTATATCTCCTACTCCCCTTCACTCATTTTGCCAATCTCCCCCCTCCCCACCCCCAACTCCTCTGACAATTATCAGTTTGCTGTTTTAATTATCTCCCTGCCAGGTTGAGGGCAGCAGGCTGAAGTATGGGAAAGTGGGTAAAATCCGGGAGAAATGTGATAAACTATGGAAGGTGCTAGTTATCAATGATAGGTGTCTGGGGCAGTACGAGTTCCCTTGTTGTGTCCCATTGCTTGCTTGGTGGGGACTGAAGTGTTCCATGAATAACTGCTATGTTCATACACACGTCTGTGGGAGACTCTGCCGTGAATGTTTTGTCCTGAGCATGCTTTCTGATTCAGGTCCAAATGAAATTTTCTCTAGGTTCTGAATATTGGTGCCAAGAAACTCCAGAGCTTTCTGTCGGTGGGTGAGCTGACATACAAGACTGGCAAGACCAATCGGTCTTTCCCTATGGGTGACATGACTGGGTCCATCTGCCTTTAACTCTATGCAGAAAAAAATCCAGGTGAAAAAATGAGTTAGCACCAACTGAGATTGCTTCTATCATATATTTTTCTTTTTAATTAATATTTCATGACCAGTTAACCAGCAGTCTGTTATCCTTCTAATAAAGAAAAAGGTATTATAACCAATAAAATATATTTATTGCCCTCATTTTAAAGTCTTAATTAAGGACCTATCTCTTGTGAACGTCTTCTTTAAAATACCATCAGAAGCACACAATAGAGAAAGAAGCCTTTGTATGCTAAAAAAGAAACATACCTTCTTACAGTTAGGCCATTAAATGTATTTCTTGGACATATTTGTAAATTCAAGTGGTAGTCAATTTATTACGGAAGGGGTAGAAATATGCCTATTAAGTAAAAATATGACTGTGTTGTTGGCTCAGCATAGATTTTGTATATAGCACGTGCATACTATAGAATCATTCTCAAATTTGAGGAATTCAGAGATTTTTATTTTGGTTTTGTAAACTAAATGTGAAGAGATAATACAACTCTAAATTATGGGAGTAATTCAAGCACACGTTATAGGAAAAGGGGTTTAGTGCTTACAGGATCATCTTACACGGGCATAAACACATATATCTAAAGCCATGACTATCTTTCGTGTCGGACGCTTAAGTTGTGGTTTCCAGGAATTGGAATCTGTTGAGCAGACCTGCACTGCTGAAAATTCTGTAGAGGGCAGTTAGAGCAAGATCCTAATGAATTCTTTTCTTAAATATCAATTAGACCGGTGTAAGTAAATACATGCGAAACCAAAAGCGTTTCTTCTTTCTTTGTGCATTTAGAGTTCTTGATTCCAAGCACTGGAGAAGATGGAGACAATGAGAGGCAATCTGCACACTCTTGTCTTTGTTAGGGTCGTTTGTTGCATGAAGAATTTTTCCTAGCTTTTCCTGTTTTTCTTAATTCTTTTGCAATGTCTTCTTATGCTTTAGATTCAAATACAAAGAATCGTTTTATGAGTGAAGTGGAGCTTTCGAAATATTCTACTGTATTGAATTTTTCACTTGAGGAAAAGAAGGTATAAAGACTTCAGATAATTTGCTCAAGGTGGCAGAACTGGTTGGTGGCATTTCATGCTACCTTGTGATCATTTTAGAACCAAAGGGAGCAAAATTCCCACGGGTGCAGCCTGTTTGGTCAATGGCCATTGAAAATTTGGTATCAACTGCTATTTAACGTACTGCTTGCTTGCTCTTAGTCAACTGGGGGTAAATCCCAAATGTGTTTGATATACTTCAGCAAAAGAAGGGTCCCCTTTTTCAGTAAATTAAAATTAGAGACATAGTTACTTTTAGGGAAGAAAGACTATTCCAAAGGCATTATGACAATCTCTAACCACGAATCTAAATTAGCATAAATGGGGAATTCTGTTGATACATTTAAAAAATTGGGGTGGTTTTGATTCACTATCTTGGCAAAAAAAGTCATTTTAAAATGTTGTAAAAATCTACCGATATCCTTCCAGTGTTCAGGATTCTAACTAGATGGGATAGATTTCTTTTATTTGATCATACTTTTGTAATTACTTATAAGTCTGTAGTAATATGCTTTACAAATATGAAGTGCAAGCATAGAGTATTAAATACCAGCAATCGTTGCTTGAGTATCCTGAAAGGTAAAATTACTTCTCCAGTTGTTACTGTTTCCATGTAAAGAATCATCAGTGGACTTATTTTTATTGGTACTTCTGCCCATCACTATGTTTATTGGCTCAAAGCTTAATGAAAAAGCAAAGCAAAATAACTTCCACTGATAGTAAAAATCTTAAAGCTGAGAAAGAACCACTTGTGGACTCATATTTTTTTTTGACTCTAAGTTGGTTTTGGATAGAAGCGTAAAAAACAGCAAACAAAAAATGAAACCATTCTTCCAATGGTATTTTCTTTCTACTGTTGAATGGGGGAAAGAAGGCACTAGTGTGCCACCTGGTGGTTGAATATGGGATTGGCATGGTACTCCCTTTTTTTTTTTATTCCCATTTTAACCTAATCGAAAGCGTACCAACGTTTTCTTAACTATCAATTTTTTCCTTTTAAGACATGTGTATTTTTTTGCCTAAAGAATACTTATAAATTCTATTATTCTGTTTAAAGATCAAAAATAAGTTCTAAAATTAAAGTAAGTAATCACCTCGACCGTGTTTTCTTAAATTATGCAAATCTACGCCCATTTGCCATTTAAGTTCTACCATTAAATGACATTTAATTATTTTGGATACCACTAAGGACTGTCTATAAAACTTATGCCACCCGCAGCTACATCATTGTAAGGAATCGTATATTACGATACTAGAAGTAATTTCATCTCTGTGGACTACCAGTTCATTTTTCAAATAAACATTGATTTCTGTAGCTTGATGTTTAATCAGATGCTCAGTGCTCAGCCTCTTCGGTATACATTTTGTCTGTTTGGTAGAGTACAATCAGGGATCACAAAACATTACTTCTCATAGTTAACCTTACCTTTCTCAAGTCTGGAAAAGTTTTATATTGTAGACTATGTTTATGGGCAGTACATGTATATAGCAGATCCATTTTTACAACTCAAGCACCCCAAATCTATTGTGTATTGTCCTTGATTGGATTTTAAGTATTTTTATTCTATCTTGTATTATGCTTTGTATATCTGAAACCATGGCTAAAATTTCATGAGGTGAGGGTGAAATCAGGATCACCGAAGGAACGATTTCAGAAATCGTGGTTCCCTTACTACCACAGGCCTGGACATATCTTCTGGTCTTCTTGCAAAGACTGTCTTTAAAATCAGAGCCCAGGGGCGCCTGGGTGGCGCAGTCGGTTAGGCGTCCGACTTCAGCCAGGTCACGATCTCGCGGTCCGTGAGTTCGAGCCCCGCGTCGGGCTCTGGGCTGATGGCTCAGAGCCTGGAGCCTGTTTCGATTCTGTGTCTCCCTCTCTCTCTGCCCCTCCCCCGTTCATGCTCTGTCTCTCTCTGTCCCAAAAATAAATAAACGTTGAAAAAAAAAAAAATCAGAGCCCAAACAATTGTAGACAGTGCAGCTAAATCAACCTCATGATGGAGGGTTCTAAGGTTCACCTTATGAAATTGAACTTGAAATCACATATTTTCTTACTGCCAATAAAATTCTAATTTTGTTCTGTTGGGAACTTTTAGGCTTTTTTAAAAAGTTAAATTGTATCTTTTTTTTTCTATACCTTTGCACAGGCCTCTGGCTAAAAACAATACACTTTTATTTAACCTGTTCTACCACTTATGATCCTTGAGGTTATGGAGACTTTTAAATAGGTTACAATCCCAGAAGTTACAGTACGCATTTACATTCTATGTAAGTAGAAAATGAAGCAGGAAGACGTTGTTAGATGAAGAGAAAAATGAATTAATCTGATTGCTTAAAAATATTAATTGCGAATAATGATTCTCTTTTGGGTAGGAACATAAAATAGAAAATATGATTCATTTCTGGTTTTGAAACTTTGATGTTCTTTATTCTGAGATCACTTCATCATCTTCAAAGAGACAATATCTTGTTAATCCGTCTCTATTTCTAACATAATGGCATTAGTGAAATGTCATATCAAGGGCATAATGTCATATTGTAATAGATCCTTCCTTTGATTTTTTTTTTTTTTTGAGAGAGAGAGGGCACAAGTGAATGAGGGGCAGAAAGAGAATCCCAGGAGGGGGAGAGGGAGAGAGAGAGAGAGAGAGAGGAGCAGGGCTCACTTGAAGCAGGGCTTACCTGAAGCGGAACTCGAACTCATGAACCCTGAGATCATGACCTGAGCCGAAGTGAGATGCTTAATGACACAGCCACCCAGGTGCCCTCATCTTGTTTTGTATAAAACTGGATGATGGAACATTGCTCTTGAGTGGCACCCACAGTTTTTGGTGTAATCTTTGAAGCAAACTTTGCAATTCATTCAAGAATATGGAAGTCACTGTCCAAATCCTTACTGATCCGAGAAACCATCTTCATTAGGTTCTAGTCAAGTAAATCCTGCCTTTTTTTGTTGACTTCTCAGGTAATAGTAGCAGGCAGCATGGGGGGCAGGAGTCTTTAGCTTGGAGTCTTGCTTGGCCAGAAGAGGTTTATTTCTCCCTAGATTTCTTACATGTTAAGCTAGTTCTGCCACGAACTACCTGTAACACATTGAGCAAATTATTTGACATACCTGGGCCTCATATGGAACATAAAGTAACTTGGGACATAAAGTAATTAAGCAGTAATTACCACTACCTGATTCTGTGGCCTCCTTGAAGCTCAGATGTTAAGCAGGAAGCCAGTCATCTCAACAAGAGGGCTTTCGCGCGCCCCTTGCATTGCCAGTGCTGTCCGCCAAGCTGATGGGGTCAGAGGGCACAAGCCCACATACAGGATGAAAGCTTAGATGGGGAGGCAGAAGGTAGAGCCTTGTGTGGTCATCTTTCTTGGTAAGTGAAGCAAACCACTGGCCTTTGGAGGAATCAAACTTCATATGGAGTCCTGCTACCCAAGGATCAAAGTACCTAAAAGCAAAGTCTAAGAACAATTCCATGCTTGCTAATAAGTAGCGAGAAGGGCACATTCAGAGAAGGACAATAAAAGATAGGAGAACATCCAGGTTAGTTTTGAGATATTTCCCATCAAAACAGATGGAGCATTATCACTGGTGATGAGCAAGGAAACAGTGATTGCCTTCAGTACTGTCTTCTGTACCTTTAATAGATTATTGTACCTGAAAGTGTTACAGGCCATAGGGAGTTTTCATTAGGATGTGCTGTGGGTTGCATCGTGTCCCCTCAAATAAACGTGGCAGAGTCTTTTTTTAAAAATATATTTATTTTTAAATTTACATCCAAGTTAGTTAGCATATAGTGCAACAATGATTTCAGGAGTAGATTCCTTAATGCCGCTTACCCTTTCAGCCCATCACCCCTCCCCCTGGAGGGTTACCTCTCCGGTAACCCTCTATTTGTTCTCCATATTTAAGAGTCTCTTATGTTTTGTCCCCCCTCCCTGTTTTTATATTATTTTTGTTTCCCTTCCCTTAGGTTCATCTGTTTTGTATCTTAAAATCCTCATATGAGTGAAGTCATATGATATTTGTCTTTCTCTGACTAATTTCGCTTAGCATAATACACTCTAGTTCCATCCACGTAGTTACAAATGGCAAGATTTCGTTCTTTTTGATTGCCAAGTAATACTCCATCGTATATATAGACCACATCTTCTTTATCCATTCATAACATGGTGAAGTCTTTACCCCACTACTTCAGAATGTGACTTTATTTGGAGATAGGGACATTAAAGATACAATTGAACTTAAAATGAAGTCATTGGGGTGGGCCTGATCCAATAAGACTGGTGTCCTTATGTAAAGGGAAAATCTGGGTACAGACATGCACAAAGGAAAAACCCCATGGGAACATGAAGGCAGAAATTAGGATTCTGTATCACCAAAGGTTGCCAACAAACTACCAGAATCCAGGGGAAAGACCTGGGGCAGAGCCCGCAGAAGAAACCAGCCCTGTCAACACCCGATCTCAGACTTCAAACCCCCAGAACCGGAGGACAATAAATTTCTGTTGCATAAGGTGGCCCAGTCGTGGTACTTTGTTATGGAAGCCCTAACACATCCATAACACAATGTCATAGGTAGAGCACTTCTCATGACTTCTTGTTATCGTCTTCTGGAGGACTTGAATGAGTCTCATCTGATAATAGATAAGATGCTCAGGTCAACGTCAATTTCAGATAAATGCAACTATGCTTTTTAGGATGCCCAAAATATTGCATGAGACATGCTGATGCTAAAAAGTTATTTGTTGTTCCTTGAAACGCAAGTTTGCATGGGTACCCTTGTTTTTATTTGCTAAGTCTAATGAGCCTTTCTCGAATAGCTTTGTTATGGTCAAGTTCACATACTTGAACTGAGCGGGTTCTCTCTGGTGCCTTGTAGAGGAGGCCAAAGTGGAGAAGTGCACATGCTTTTAGGCTTTTGTCTCGATGAGGTTTATTTCTGACTATATTTACATATGTTAAACTTCTGCAACTAACTAGCAGTAAGACACTGTGCACATCATTTGACATGTCTGGGCCTCAGAGTTCTCATTTGTTAGATGAGGGGAGCAGAACTATATGCTTTCAAAGGTCCCTTCCAGCTCTGAATTGTCTGTCATTCTAGGAAATGCTTCTTAAAGGCATATTTAAGAAAGCCTAGCTTATCAAAGCATTAGAAAGTGCTTAGCTATTTTTATGGTTTGGATCAAAAATAGAAGCTGTCACTTCTCTGGAAGCTTTATTACCTTCACTTCGTAGCAAAGGCTGAAGTTTAATATCATTATGGTACCCCTTAATGAGGATTCCCTAATTTAGGAGGGCGTTCATGATAATGATCACTTAAAAAGATCACTGGTTTGAGAAATGGTTCAAGTCTTAATGGGTGCTGGAATGAAGGCTGAGTGATTACTTCTTTACTGGGCGGGTGGTGTTGATGTTTGCTCTGCTAATTGTACTTAATATACTGTGAAGTTTTTTCAGGGCTCCTGTTGCTCTGAGAGATGGTGTTACACTGGGCGAGACATTGAACTTAGAGCCTGTATGCGTGGACTATCACACAAGCCTTGATGGTAAAGTTGTCCTGGATTTAATTTTTAGGTAACTTATTAGAAGGAGTGTCCTGGGGTTGGCCCAAGAGTTCTGCACCTTCTATCCACATGGCTTCTTAGACATGTAAATGATTTCACCCACCAGTTTGTAAAAGCCCAGGAGTTGGGAAGGTTGCCAACAGGTGCTGACAAAAGAGACCAGATCACTATTCCTCAAGGACAGTTGTCAAGTTTCCTTTGTGAGAGCCAATGGGCATCTCATACGGGGACTCACTGGGAAGTTCCAGGGGAAGGAACGTGGAGGTCATGAACAAAAGGAAAGAAAATAGTGTTGATAAAGAGCTATGAGGAGCCCTTTGCTCTTTTTTTTTAAGAGAATATTTTCTTTCCTTTTTTAAAAAAACGTTTATTTACTTATTTTTGAGAGAAAGAGAGCAAGAGCAGGGGAGGCGCAGAGAGAGAGGGAGACACAGAATCCGAAGCAGGCTCCAGGCTTTCAGCACAGAACCCGATGCAGGGTTTGAACCCACGAACTGTGAGGTCATGACCTGAGCCCAGGTCAGATGCTTAACCGACTGGGCCACCCAGTTAGCCAGAGCTCTTTGACTTCATAGAGAGCTTGGGAGGGCACTGGCTTCACTGCAGGGCCTTGCTCCAGGGCTCGGGGAAAAGGAGGGGCCTTGGTTTCCTTTGTGAGGGTTACAGAGGGGCTATTGGAATGACGGAGATAAAGCTCTTCTTCCAATAACCAGACGAATCACATTTTGAACCATTCACAAACCCAATAAACCCTGGTCCTTATCACAAAGAGATCTAGAAGATTCTGCCTATCCTGGGTAAGTCAATTTGTCCTGTCTGATATCTGATTTTATTAAAAAATTTTTTTCATTGGAGTTTTCCAATGTTAATGCAAACAGAACTGGCACACACACATTAAGATGAATGTAATTATTATTCCTCTTGCTGGTCACTACCGTTGCTTTCTATTTCTCTTTCTTTGTGTGAATTTATTTAAAAGAAAAAAAACCTTTTTGTAACAACTATTTGCAGTTTAAAAATCAAGAAACCCCGTTTTTTTCAAGGAAAAAAATTTTTAATGTTTATTTATTTTTGAGTGACAGAGAGCATGAGCGGTGGAGAGGCAGAGGGCGGGGGTGACACAGAATGTGAAGCAGGCTCGAGGCGCTGTTAGCACACAGCCCGACGCAGGGCTCGGACCTACAAACTATGAGATCATGACCTGAGCCGAAGTCAGACGCTCAGCCGACTGAGCCACCCAGGTGTCCCTGATGTATGATTTTATAAAGAAGTGTTAATCACCTCAAAATGGAGAGTGTGGGCAAACCTTGCTAGTTACCTACTTGGTATCCACCACCCCCCTCTTCTCTCTTGCTAACAGAATCCTGATTTTGTTTCGGCTGCCATGTGTCCAGTTCCCGGGGATGGCTCATGACTGGTCCAAGCAATTATATCATCTTGCCCTTCTATTTCCAAGCTTCTGTGGCAGCTGGCAGGTGCCATGTGTCCTGATTCTGGACAAGGAGACAAGAGCAAATCTTGGAACCCCTTCCTGTTTTTCCTTCCCTGCGTCTTGCTGCTTCTGACTGGAATATGAAGAAGCCACATGAGATGTGAAGTCAGTGGGATGATAGGGAGGTAAGATTGAGGGAGCCCATGTATGTCTTTCACTTTATTTCGTCCGCGAATTACTCCAAACCTCAGACCTCTGGACATTTTTGTTATATCAGGTCCACTTCTTCCCTTTGGGCTGCACCATTAAGAGGACCCGTTTATGCTCCTGCCGTTTAACCCCCTTATTGAAGCAGAAAGTGGTTGACTTGCATCCAGAGAGAAGATGATATTACCTGGGAATGGCGTCAGTCCTGGAAACAAGCGATTATCTGGTGTTCCATGTTTTCATGACTAAATGTGTTTCTCGATGAGAGTAAGGCACGTCTGTGTTCTGCAGACTTTGTGTTCTATTTATTTCCTATGTACAGCATGGGGGTACATAAAGAATCCAGCACAGTAAACTCTTCCAGATATCATTATAAACAACGGGAGTGGTTCTATCTATACACTGTATTCATAGCAACAATAGCTGGCTTTGCTTTGTAAGGCCCCCATCACCTTCAGTCGGCTAACGAAAAAGCTACACTACACATCAATGGCCGGTTTCATCATCTAGGTTTTGTACCTTTTCTCCAAAGATTGTATGACGATTGAGAAACAAGACAATTAATCTAACTGGACCTAGGAAAACCAGGTCCGATCTGAAAACCAGGTGTCTGGTTTTTCCACTAAGATTTATTGCCCTGTATGTCAGCCAGCTGAGGCAGAACATTCCTGGGTAATTAGGAGTCATTTCATTGGCAGGTGGGTACTGACCTCACCTTGCAAAGCTCTCTAAAGTGTGTGAGCCAGAACCCACCCCTTTTCCCAGCATACCTTTGCAGCAATATCCTGGCAGATACTTTATGACATGCTGCCATTGACATAAAGCTTGCATGAACTGCATTACATTGCCCTGAGCCCCAGGCTACTGGGGAAAAATGCTAAGTGTTCGAAGTTTAAGCTAAATAATATGCTTTTAATGAGATCATGTGCGTTGCAGATCAAAAGCATCACCAAAAGGTAGAAAGTTCAAAAAGGCCTCCGCAGGTACAGTGAGTTTGACCAAAGCAGTTCTGATGATCTTTCTGATAGAATTTTTTTTAAAAAAGATGTTTTTAAGTTTCTGATCTCAAATGTTACACTTCAGTGAGTTTCCCTCCTACCTTTCGTCACACAGACAGGGGAGCGATTTGGTCGTAGTGGGTTTATTCAAAGGGAAATAATACTTTGCAACCTGGGATGCTGAACTCCATAGGATCTGGAAGCATTTGGGATGTAACCTGGGTGGTCAGGCAATCTGATGGGATATCATCTCTTCAAAACCTTGGGGAAAAGGACACAAGCAGCATAGTTTAGGAGAATGTAAGTTTTGCTTAAACCCCATCCGCTTCATGAGACTCTCACAGAAATCTCAGAATCAAGAGAAGGGAGGGAGAAAGACATGAACAATTTGCTGAGTGCCTATTAAGGTAAATACTAGGGATGTGTTGGGGTCTTTTAGATGCTTTATTTCATTTAATCCCGAGAGCACCCTTGTGAGGTGGCTGTTATTAAAAACCTGTTCTTCCACTGAATTTAATTTTTTAACCGTAGATATAGCATTTGCTATAATCCTCCTTGTACAAAGTCTTGTGAATATCAGTCTTTACCATTAGACCGTGTGCGGTTAGAGAACAGAGGCTGTGCCACTTGCTGCTACGACCTAATGGCCCACTGTGCCCCGGCCACAGAGCCACGTTCCCTCGTGCGTATCATCTCTTTGGATGCTGTAGACGCTCTGGGAGCTCGGCTCTGTTTTGCTCATGTTATAGACGGAGACATGGTCTGGGAGACTGGGTGGCCTGCTTCAGCTCACCCAGCCAGTACGTGGCAGAGCTGAACTCTGAACTCAGGTCTGTGAGTGGAGAGTGCATGTTTCTCCCTTATGCTCTGCTGCCTCTAATCTTTGTGTTGCCCTTCGAATCTAGGGCTTTCGAATTTGTTCAGCGGAAAGCTTGCACGGCGCGTCAGCCGTTTTCCAGCAGGTAGCCCTGCCTGGCAGGCTCTGATAGTGATATTGCACTTCAACACATTCGGCCAGCACCCCTCTCAACGTTCTCCCAAGCATGCAGTATCGGCATCCCCTGGGAGCTCTCTAGGAAAGCACATTCTTGGGGCCTTCCTTAGACTTTCTCACTCTGGGCTAGGACTCAGGGATGTGGTTTTTTAATCAAGCTTTCTAGACATGCTGAAGCTCAGAATACACTGTCTTAATTGGTTTCTGCGTTTAGCATAAATTATTCGATCTATCTTTTAGGAAGCTGCTAGCGATTTTCTGAAACACACTTAGCATTGTGTCCTGTGTATCCACACTGAACCCTATTCATGCTTCTATTCAGGCGCCTACAGTATTTTATTTGAGGGCTTTGCTGACATGACTGTTCCTGTCATTGACTATGAGCATTTTATTTTTTATTTTATTTTTTAATGTTCATTTATTTTGGAGAGAGAGAGAGAGAGAGCGCTAGCAGGGGAGGGGCAGAGAGAGAGGGAGACAGAATCCAAAGCAGGCTCCAGGCTTTGAGCTGTCAGCAGAGCTTGAGAGCCCATCACAGGGCTCGGACTCATGAACCCTGAGATCAAGACCTGAGTGGAAGTCAAACACGCAACCAACTGAGCCCCCCAGGTGCCCCACTCTGAAAACTATTGAACACATTGTGAGTGAATGGCTAAGTCACAGGTTATTCTCTTGTGGCAAGAGACAAACTCTATTAACGGACCGGACAAGGATGACTCCAGTTCCTTTTTCTAAGTTATTTGATGTTAGGTTTTCACCCAATTAAAAAATGTAACCAGGAGCTGGGGGCTATAATTACATAGGTAAAGGCTGTTGTTCAAATCAATCAAGAGACATAACCATTACTGTAGTGAAAGAACCCAAAAGATGGTGTATGCGGATTGCCCAAGTAGCGACCACTTTGTAAGGAGTCAATTCTTCACTCATTGGCAAAGTGGCTTTTTTTTTTTTTTTTTTGCAAATAATAAAGATTAAAAGGAGGAGATGCCTGGGTGGCTCATTTGGTTAAGCAGCAGTATCTTGACTTTGGCTCACCAACCAGGCTCAACTTTCCTGGTTGGTGAGTTTGAGCCCCACACTGGGCTCTGTGCTTGGGATTCTCTCTCTCTCCCTCTCTCTGCGTTCCTCCCCCACTTATGCTCTCTCTCTCTCAAAATAAATAAATTAAAAAAAAAGGAACGATTAAAAGGGGCAGGTTCCCTCCTGTCCCACTCCCCAAATTTTCGTTGGGAGCCCCAAATTTAAAATTTTGTCATTAACAGGTACATTATCTTTTCTTCTCTCTTTCTTATAGAATCCAAAGTTAGGTGTTGCTTTTCAAGTAGATAGGGCAGGAGACTGACAAGAGGCAACTTTCAGTCTGCTGAAGATTACATTTTATAGATTAAACACACTGAAGCTTCTAGAATTTCAACAACACATCAAAAGCTCCCCTGGTGGTAAGAAGTGAGACTGGGATTGAACTCTTACCTGCTTTCCTTTTTTTTCTCTGTAACACTGATTTCCCAAGGCAGAGATTCCCAAAGGCCTGAACCCTCAGGGTTAAATGAAGAGCTTTAAAAAAAACAAACACCTTTGGAAGTGCCACCCGAGCCCTAATAAATTAGAATCTTGAGGGTAAATTCCAGGGAATGCTTATTTTTAAAACATATTTGGGTATTTATTTGTTTGTTAAATTTTGATGCGCAGACATGTTTGAGAAATATGGAAATGGGCAGATCTCATATTCAGAAGGATCTGAACCTGCCTCAGGCAGTGAGTGGGTATCTACCCCTAATTTAGTAGTTCGCACAGGGATCCCCATGTGGCAGCATAAGCGTCACTTGGGAACTTGTTAAAAGATGCCTAAACCAGGACCCCATCCATAACTACCTAATGAGAATCTCGATTAGTCCCTGGAAATCTGTGTTCGTAATGGTTTTTCAGGTGATTCTGATGTTTGCTAAGATTTGAGAAACACTAATCTAATTGATTTCTGTAAAAATGTACACATTCCAGAGAGGGACAGATTTCTAAGCTATTATCAGTCATTTGTAGCATAGTGAAGTGAAGATTTTAAGTGTGTGCTCTGCCTCCCCAGGTGGGGAACAGCAGCAGGGAGGGCTGGAGAGGGGTCTCAAACTGTGAAGTTAGGAAGAGAGGCAAGTCAACCAAGAACAATCTCTGTGACTTCCCAATTTTGCCTCAGGCCAGCCCTGCCTATGTTAGTTCTTGCCTTTCTTCTAAGAAGTAAATGTCAAAAGTAGTTTTCTTTGAAGGCGACATAGGTATTTAACACCTCAAACAGCTAGAATCCTACCAGACAGTTTTATGATGTGATAATTTACCTCCTATGACTAAGTGCACTTTGCCAGGTAGAATTTAACTAGCTAAATTTGGGTTTCAGAAAGGAATTCTGCTGAAGGAATTTCTCTTGCTTTTTGAAGGCAAATCTGATTGACTTATTTTTAATTGGAAAATTTAAGTTCCTTTGGGCTCATTGCATCACTAAAAGGATGGGCCAATTATGGGTCCATAAAACAGTGTGACCAGGGATTCCTGTCGTTTAAAAACATTAAAGGAAGCCCCCCCGCCCTGCAGTCTTTTGCACAGTATAAAACGAATGTGTTAATTCTTTCTGCATTTAAAAATATTTAAGTAAAATATTCCTTACCCTTCATCTAAACATATTCAAGTAATAGTCTTGGTGTACTAATCATGCATTAGCACTGTATTAGATCTTGGGGATACAGTGAGGAACAACACAAGATCTTGATGCCCAAGTAGCTTTAGCCCAGTGAGAAGCTCGTAGTGGTAATTAATGTGTACTATATTCTCCATCAGAGATCTTTCTGCCCAAGCTATGCCTGGATATTAGTTACATAGTTGCCCTTAGAGACTTACCTATAACAGTATCAAGCACATATATCAAGTCAAGAGAATAACTATCCCTTTGGGCATATCAAATAGAGGGAACTTAACTAGGGGATTGGTTACATAGGCTCTAGAAGAGCCTAGGAGACAGGTCAGTGGGGGCACTCAGAGGTTACCAGCAGGAGGAAGGGCTAGAGGGACTCCAGAAAGGTGATGTTACCAGACTCCAGAAGCTGGCTCCTTTGGGTGGTTCTAGAACCACAGGGGGGACCTCCTGGTCGGAGCTGGAAACTTGGACAGATGCGGTTGCTGCTAGAGATGCCTGCTGAAGTAGAGCAAGAAGGACAGAATCCTTAGTTTCACCCTTGGGTATTATGTTGGAAAGTATACTTTAGCTCCATTGAGTGGAAGGGGCTGGGACAAGGATAGCAGATGTCGGGGTGCTCTGAAGGAGACTATTGTAGTAATCTAAATGATAGATGTGGCTTTTAGTGAGGGTTGGAGGAAGTGTCTCTTTTTAGGAAGAATTCAAAGAAAAGTCACAGATTAGAAAATAATTACTTGCCTAATCCTTTTAGGATTTTTTTTAAGTTCTTATTTATTTGAGAGAGAGGGCACAAGCAGGGAAGGGAGAGAAAAAGAGAGACAGAATCCCAAGCAGACTCCATGCTGTCAGCACAGAGCCCCATGCAGGGCTTGAACTCATGAACTGTGAGATCATGACCTGAGCGGAGACCAAGAGTTGGATGCTTAACCGACTAAGCCACCAGAAGCCTTAGGATTTTATTTTTCAATGTTTGCTCTTTATTGCAGACAGGCCCTTTGGCTGTGGGTGGCTCTTTGGAAGCCTCAGTTCTTCTCTTTCTGTCTCTTTGGCGGTCCTTGTGGTTGGTGGCCCCATCCTCGTGGTTGGTGGTCTGCATTCTCAGGCTGCTCCTGGGTCTGGTGAGACGCTCTCTGTTTGCTGAGATGACAACAGACCTGTATGTGTTTATGATATCTTCCTCTTGTTATTCAACTCTTCGGAATTATCATTAGCTCCCTGTCCAGGCTGCACACATGCCTCTTTCCCTGGTGCTTGCGGTAGGGTTGAGGAATGCTGACCTTGTTGCCTCTCTAGGCTCTTTTGGCTGGGTAATGATGAGCTGTGCCCTGGAGGTGTTGTCTGTGGTTCTGCTGAGAACTGTATAGAGTGAACAGTCTCCATACCAGGAGTAGCATCTAGAAGTACACTGCAGTCTCCTGCCAGGATCCCCCCTCTGCCCCCCACTGAACAAACCTAAGGAAAACCAAGAGGGCAATGGTTCAGTATCACCATTCCTGTGATACTAAACAGGGGAAAGTAGAGAATGAACCTGAGAACAAATAGTCTAATGGGGACAAGCTCAGTTGCCCTCTGACAGAATTTCTCATCAGCTGGATCAGAACAAGGAAGTTTTAGAGAAGATCAGGATCACTCCTTGTTGGGTGTGGGGTGGGGGAGAGCCACGGAGAGATGCACTTCATGGAGAGCTGCAGAGATGTGGAGGTCAGAGCGGTGCAGGGGGCACAGTTTCATCAAGACCTATTTCAGAACCAAGATTCTTGGATTCTCTAGTAAGCCCTTGTCTCAACACAATTAAAACAAACAAGCAAATGAAACAAAAACTCTTTCCTCTTGCAACAGAGCTCAAAAATCTGCCTCCTGTTCTCAGAGGAGACCCCCTTGACAGGGACTCCATACAAGTATCAAGGTGTCTACATTGATTGGACCCTCAGATACTCAGAGAAAGAATGCTTAGGTCCAAGGACCAAATTGCAAACATCATGCGAAAGTAAACAGATTTTGGTCAACAGGGTCCTGCTGGGTTCCTGCCTCTGCCATTGGAAAGAGCTCTGCACAGAGGTTTGATTCATCATGGTTGTACAGGACTATTGCAAATTGAGCATAAGGACTTCAGCTGAGGACAGTATTTCTTGAGGACCAGTTCTTTCTCTCCCCCAATTTATTATGGATCCATAATATGTAAAATACAATATATTTTTAAAAGTTTATTAGAAAAAGGCAAAGCAGTGGTTCAAACATTTTTGTTAGATTCAACAGGCATAAAATCAGCTCATTCAATGGCACTGGAAGTACCTCAACTCTTACCCCTCATTTTGCATTTGTTGTAGACAAGCCAAACATTTTCCTGACACCTTCTGGCCCACATTTGCTCAGACTACGCCAACTGAGATTGTCTTTTTCTTTTTTTTAATTTTTTTTTAGCGTTTATTTATTTTTGAGACAGAGAGAGACACAGCATGAATGGGGGAGGGGGAGAGAGAGAGGGAGACACAGAATCGGAAGCAGGCTCCAGGCTCTGAGCCATCAGCCCAGAGCCCGACGCGGGGCTCGAACTCGCGGACCACGAGATCGTGACCTGAGCTGAAGTCAGACGCTTAACCGACTGAGCCACCCAGGGGCCCCAACTGAGATTGTCTTTGATTGTAGGAGGCTGTTGTGGAGAAAGCTTATTTTTCCTACTCCTCCTTTCTGACCTGTGAGTCTCTGGAAGTTACCACCAAAATTTAACAAAAAGCAGGATCTGCGAGTCTGAAAGAACCTGGTGCAAAATAGCTCAGAGAAGGCCCCTTAGTGATAGCCATTCCGTTTGGCATATGTGTGCATTCTGACTCAGTGGAATTTTTCCAACTACTTCATATTATGTTCTTTCGGGGCCGACAACTTGGAAAAGGCAGCAGACATATCTAAAAATGACAGTTATCTTCAGGGAAAGGAAAATGGCAAATATTAGACAAAAAAAGTATGAAGTAAATTTTTCACCCTGAAGGGCCAAAGAAATCATTAGAGTTCTCTGACAGCCTCCGTCTCCAGGCACGTGACCTGCCTCCTGGCTATCTCATTGCTATTTATATGAGTCAGGGTGTCTGTCTTGTGGCCAAGGTTGAAATCAGGTGGGATCTGTAGGAACTTAGATATGGCCCAGAGTGAAAGAAGCCAGCAAACCCTTATATCTGTCTTTAAATTCTGGATTCTGAATTATTCACCTTTAGTTTCTAATGAGTTACTCTTCTCCCAACACACACACACACACACACACACACACACACACGCACACACACACACACACACACACACACACACGTTTTTGTTCTTCCCTCCCCCAAAACATCACATTAAGCGAAAATAAAACTTCAGGAGTTAATTACCATGTGTCTTCCACAAGATATCACTCTACTCACAGAGTGGGTATTAAAATGAAGTAAAATACAAATAGCTGCTCTTTGCCTTGGGTAAGATATTCCAATAAATTATGAAATGGAAAGTTCAAAATCCTTCCCTGGCTTATTCTTGACACTTACTTAAACCTACCAAATTCCTTGTTAAAAAAGTCACCATTATTGAAATGTTATTAGGGTCACAATAACTCAAGTTAAATACATACCAATGGAACATAGAGTCCAATGCAATTATATGGGATGGAGTGTTTCTTTCTGGTTGAGAAATAGGTTCCCTTTCGTGGCCTTTATTAAAGTTTAAAGAAAGTGTTGACTTGGAAGTACAGAAAGGGGTAGGGAAAGAGCTTTCTTGCAGCTGACCTTTCCGAACTGTGTGCCTGCAGCAGTCATTAAGCATGGCAGGATGCAGTAATGTTTGCGAAAAAACATTAAAAAATAAACAGAAGCAGAAACCCCCCTCACCTCCAAATCAGCCCTCCCCCCCCCAAATCTAGCCCCTGAGATCGCTCTGTGTTTTCGGCATGTCTGCGTGTGTAAGCGTGTTTCGGGAGCGAGTTTGACCACTGTTCTACCGGCAGCTAAAAGCCATATGTCAGTGTGTGTATCAAAGAGAAGCTTGACTGTATTCTCTTACGTATTGTTTCAGCTATAGATTTTAATCGCCGGAATTTAAAAATCTGTTCCCAACAATCTTTTGACGAGTTAAAGTTTCTCCATTTCAGCTTTTAGCATGATAAAAAAAAGAATCAAAACCTCTGTACCCACGGAAATTCTTATGACTGGCAAGCATTTGCTTTCTCTCTGAAGATCACATCATCTTTTTGACTAGGTTGTGCATTTAAGACCTGGAAACTGTGACCCCTGTTGCCTAGCAACTGAGAAACTCAGGCCTCAGCGCTGGTGGGTAAGATGAAAAAAGGTCAATTAATGTGGCAGGCCTGTCCTTATCAATATGCTACCGTGGCAGCTACTTTTATTTCTTTATAGTAATAGATCATAATAAGTTCTGTAGGTCTTTCTACTATGGTTCTCCCTTTTGAATAAAAGCATAACTAAGACTTGAGGGGATGTCTGATATAACAGAAAATGTAACCATAAAAAAAAAAAAAAACAGAATAGAAATCATCTGACTGACGAGTACCCTGCCAGGCTGCCTGAGGCAGTTACACATTTCCATTGAGTTATTTTATGATCAGGCCAGTATGTTATTGAAATATTATCTCTTTAGCCTTTCTCATTCTGATAAGAAATGACAGGCTCTCGGAACAGTAATACATACAGAGTACAAAATAGGGAGCTGTGGACAAAATTCAGCTGGGGTAAAGAACGTTGGCTTTGGAGACTTGCCATTGGAACTGATCATCTGGGGTTGGTTTTTGTGTTTTTCTTTTTTCTTTTTTTCAAATCAGGCACAGAGCACATCCTAATGTCCACTTACATTGTGATGAGAATTTGGAGCCTCTGTTGATGATTACATTCAGACCAATTACTGAACAGCATTAAAAAAAAAAAAGTCCATGTTGTTTTTAGCAACCTCATTTAAGGTACAACTTCTTTAGTAAGTAGTGAGATGTTGTAATGTTTGAGATGCATAGGTAACAGTTACAATTCAGCTTTGAAGGGTCATTCATGAAAACAGGGTAAGGAGATGTAACTAAGGATATAAAATTTCAAGTTAAATATTGGGAGGGGGAGTCTAATTTTGAAAGCTTTGTTGCCTTGTTTATAAAGCTTTCACAAGAGGAAATGTGATCTTATCACTGTTTACTTATTGATTCTTTATTGTTGTTTAACACAAAAGCTGTTTCATATATACAAGATCGATGTGTACATATTTATAGATATGTAAGGCAGAACGTGGTCTCTTGTCTGGGCGTCAGGAGACCTGGGTTTTATTCTCTACTCTGCATTGTTTCGCTATGTGATCTTGAACAATCGGGAACTCTCAGGGTCTCAGTGTTGACCATGCATCGAAAGAAGAAATTGAACTACATAATTTCTACAGTCTTCTCCTGTGACTCTTCCAACCTCCATCAGCTACATTTTCCCTCTAGTCTCTCTCCCGCCATCTGGATGATACACACTCTCACACTTTTGTTCTGCAAAATATGATATGTTTGTGATTTTGCATAATCACCACTTTGTATATTTTAAGACTTTTTGAGCTTCAGACAAATGACATTCAAGAGGACATAAATTTAGGTGTTCCCAATAATCAGCATCATTTTAGGGTCCTACAAACCTGAAGTTAGCATGTTCCTCTGTTCAGGCCAGTGTCAGTGAACTCACGGGATGCATGCCTGTTTTTCTTTCCTTTTCTTTCTTTCTTGCTTTCCTTTTTTTTTTTTTTTTTAGAGCATTAATGTAGAAGCAGATGTTGTCTCCCTCCTCACAAATGCTACACAGTGAATCATCTTAGCCTCTCTGTAAAATTTTAACTTAATGGAGTCCTGGCATTTCTGATGAGACGAGGAACTTAATTTTATAGAACAACCTATTGAACAAGCTGTTCTTGGACATTCCCATCTCAACTAAATGTTAAAAGTATTAAAATTCACATTAGCACAAGAGGAAATTTTGCATGGGTAATCCTTTAATACAGTGTTTTATGGCTCTATTAGCTGCACAGCAGCTGGTGACATGATGAATTTAATCCATTAAAAAATTCAGTAAGAGGTTTAAAAGTCAGCTTTTTAAAACATTATCTTGCTGCAAGGAAAGAGAACTTCTCCTCGGGGCCAGAACAAGGGTGGCCTCACACTGTGCCAGGTATGGGAAATGCACGTGCATGACAAACCTTCGTGTGCTCAGAGATTTGCACCCAGAGAGGGTTAGAGTGCTGGGCAGGAACCAGCGTGGGGCTGTGGAACATCTTTGCCTTGCGTCTTCCATTTGGGCAGTGTTTCTCCAAGGAGGGTTCACCTTCATATCCAATGATGGTGTTGTTTTTAAACGGGTTAGGTATATTTGTGCAGATGTTTGTATTCATGTAAAATCAGAAATTTCCGGAGGCTTTAGTGATATAATTATTCCTCTTATGAGGACAGTACTAAGAAAATATTTCCTTCTTTTTTTTTTAAGTTTATTTATTTCTTTTCAGAGGTGGGAAGGAGAGAGAGAGGGAGAGGGAGAATCCCAAGCAGGCCCTGCACCGTCAGCACAGAGCCCGACTCGGGGTTTGAGCCCCCAAAACCACGAGATCATGACCTGAGCTGAAATCAAGAGTTGGATGCTTAACTGGCTAAGCCACCCAGGCTCCCCACTAAGAAAAGATTTTTGACTTCTGATATAGATAAGCTTCTGCAAAGTTACTTAGGTATAAAAGCTTTGGCTCAAGAGATCTAAAATCTCCCCTTGAGGAAATGCTCCCACTTTGCATATCTCTGGAGCATCAGGAGGGATTCTGGGTACAGCTAAGTTGCATCTCGGATGATGGTGGGTGAGGGTCCTGTCTAGGAAGAGACTGATGGTACAGTCACGTCTTAGACACAAGTCTTAACATTCTTCATTTTGCTTTCCAAATTGTGACTTATTTTCCCAAAATGGAAAAAAACAAATTACATTGTCTGCTCTTATGAATAGATTCTGTGAGTTACTAGCTAGGATTAATTGTTCTCAAAGACAGGAGACTTTCTTTGTAACAGATTTGTATTTCTGAGCAGAGATGGGTAACAGGTCACTTTGGGTCAGGTTGCCTAGCAGCTATAAACCGGTTTGGTATTATGTTAGACTCTGGTGACTTGAAAAATAGGTAGCTTACCTTAGGAGTGGTTTTTGTCTAAACTCATTTATATAATTCCCATGTTAATGTAAGCTCCCTCATTTTATCTCCTCGCTTAGCAGAACTTGATGTAGGAGGGAAATTGGTATTTCTTGTGGCACAGCCATTATGGATCGTAAGAATAAAACCCAAATCTACTTCGTCGGCTTTGCAGGAGATCGCTAATAGTCCCTACAGTTTAAACAAACCACCGGGTTGAAAACAGAAATAGCTATTGTATTCTCGAGTATAAAAATTGGTTTATTTTTCTTCCGACACGAAAGGCTTTATGTTTCTCAAAGTGCACTGCTTACTTGGATATGAAATGCTCTGCCTTTTGTTCCGTGGAAGGAGACACGAACATTTAAACATTATGATTTTCCATACCACCCCTCCCCCACCCCAATGCTGCCAGGAGTCTACCTTTTAATGGGAAGTTCAACGTATTTAGGCAACAGTTGAACTTGAGAGCTGATTGCTGTTAGCTTGAGTGAAATCTGTTTTGATAATATCTCATCCTGTGTTTGAGGCTGATTGACCTAGATGCTTCCCCCCTCCCCTCCCGTCAATGCTTTTACAAAGACGCCTTTCATGGGTGTTTAGTGATGTGTTTCTTTTTCCAATCTATATGGTTCCTGGTGACTGAGCCTGTTGTGGGAAGGGTTATGCAGTCTGAGAGCCCAACTAATGATACTGCCTCTTTTTTTTTTTAAATAAAACACAAACTCCACTAAAATGATTTCCTTATTGAAAAAAATGCATATCTGAAATACAGTCGACAGCGTCATCATAAACCAGCCACATTTCCACGTATAGACCATTTTCCTAAGCAAGAGAAATTCTGGTTGACATTTTACATTTTATAGTCAAGGATAAAGTCCAAGCAGAATAATCAGATCTTCTTAACCAGGGTAGGTATTATGACAGGATTTGGTATGTCGCTACCACTTCCAAAGGACTTCCAAATGAGAGCAATTTGTGTTTCTTGATGGTTTGATTGACTCCAGTGTTTCTTGAATGGCCAACACAGGATGGTACAGGTTGGGCCACGTTGGGTTACCCAATGTGTAATTAGCTGATCCCGGTCTCTAAGAAAAAGTCCTCAGCCTCTTCTACTTTTCTCTGCTTCCCAGTTAGCCATGCTTCTCCCCTGGCACATGAGGGAGCCATTGACGGCCTGTGCGGATTGTCTGCTACGATGTTTCTTACTTCACCATGAGGTCAAAGGTTCACCTATGCCAAACTCAAACTTTTACACACTGATTATTTCAAAAATAGCCTTTGCTATGTAGAGACCCAGTGAAACCTCATCTAATAGCTGTTACTTATTGATAAGAGAGGGCCTTGCAGTTACGAGCTTTCATAACTCCCTTTCCGGACTCCCTTTCCGCTGTCATTCACTCATTCATCCTTGGGTTCTGTGGATGTGGATCCCTCTTATATGACTCGCGGTGTTGCAGGCACTGGGGATACAGCTGAGAATGAAGCAAAGGTACAGCTTAGATTGAGCTGCAAGGGGAATTTCAACCGGATGAGAAAGGATGCTAAGAGAAAGCTCGCTTTTTCAAGCTCCAGTAGATTGCGGGGAGGGAAGCAGTGGAGGGGGGTGGAGGCAAGGGCTCTTTTTACCACTTTCTGGCCTGAGATCATGGGTTGGGGCTCCTGTAGAATCATCAAGTTCTCGTGGGAGAAATCTGAGAGAGCTGGGTCTAGTGGCTTGCTCCTTTAGGTGTGGGGTGGGGGAGGCTGCAGTTACCCCCAGATGAATTCCTAGTAACCTCAGGAAGTGCTTACAGTAGAAACAAGGCTCTTTGGATAACTTTGGAAAATACTGCCCAGGACACAGTCCTTCAGCAAAATACTTCTCAAAGTTTCTGTGCACGGATCACCGGGGGATCAGGGCCTGTATGGGGCCTGCAATTCTGCACTTCTAGCCAGTGCCCAAGTGCTGCGATGCTGCTGGTACATGAACCATATTTTGAATAAGAAAATTCACGAGATTCTTTCTACCTCATTGCCTTTCAAAAGTGCTAAGAAATCCTCCACTAATTCATCCTGTTTTATTAGCTGAACATGGTCATTTACAAAGCTATCTAGCTCACGAACAGCTATGCTTTTGGAACACAGTTTAGGAAACATTACGCTGTTAGCCATATGGAATTCCACTGCACTATCAATCAAGAATTCTATTTATCGTGTGTGAGCCTGTGTGCATTGGAATGTGTTAGTGTGCCGCGTAAGTCTGTGTGGCGGACTGTAGTTTTTGCCCAAATATCTGCGACGTTACTTCCCATGGGAACCTCTGAAAACCTTGCCAGGTCCTCATGAAAAGGTGGAGTCTATGTTTCCTCCCCTCCAAAAGAGCATGTGCCTATGTGACAGTCAATGAGTGGAGCACAGTGGGAGTGTGATTTCCGGGGTCAGAAAAGGTGGGGCAATTTCGATCTGCCCTGTCTTAGGACACTTGCTCTGAGCCGTTGGTCACCACTGAGAAGTCTGGTCACCCTGAGACTGACCTGTGCAGAGATCACATGGAGGAAGAGAGGGGGAGGAAGAGAGAGGGGGGAGGGTTGCCCACCTCTTCCAGCACCCAGCTGTTTGGACCTCCCCAGCCTGGGCACTAAACCTGAGTCAAAGGCTTTCAAATGTGACCTCGGTCGGATCTCAGCTCCCACGACGGATTGATTCCAACCGATTCAAAACCTCAGATAAGAACTGCTTAGCTAAGCCCAGTGGCCCCCCAGATTTATAAGCAAAATAAGTGATTGTCATTGTTTTAAACCACTATTCTGGTGTGGTTTTATGCAGCAGTAGATGTCTGAGAGAGTCCAAATCGTAAAACACTGATCACACTGAGAATTTGCTTTTTTTATATTCACTGAGAGCCAGAGGAAAATGTGGTACCATCTTTGTTTGAGCTGAGATTAAAAAACAAAACAAAACAGAACAAAACCTCAGTCTTAGAATTTTTCCATGAGCAGAGTTCTCCTGGTCTGTAGTTAGTATCTAAAGCTGTGGCACCCTCTTTCCTCCTGCCCGTCCAAAGAGGGGTGTATTCCATAATGCCAGTGAACACATCTGATAAACAAGCAGACACCCATGAAAATGAATGTCAAAATTTTTTCATGCTTATTTGTTATTAACGACAGAGACTGTGAAGGTGCAATTCAAATAGTTTATTATTGTTATACGTTTGTAGCAATATATTACAGTTTACGCCTTGGCTTGGAAATTGGTTACAAGTTTTATGAGACTGAGTGCCTGTTGTTGGCAATCTTGATGTTTTCCTTTTCCCTGTAACGTGTCACAGGCAATTGATTTATATGTAGTCAACGATTTTTTATATTATATCATTTCAATAAAAAAATTAAAGAAGAAAGTGTGTAGCAAGGAGAGGAGAGAGGATAATGAAGGTTACATCAGTCATATGGGAGGATTTTAAAGTGTATTAATAACATGTGTGTTCTCTGTGGAATCCATTCTAAGAACGTTTTATATTCTTTGCGAGAGACAAAAGAAGTCATCAAAGACTTTTTATAAACACAGGTGGCGCTTATTAACTGAGAAATAAAAATTTTACACTCCTGATGATTAGCCTAGACAAGTTTTCACGTGCTCCCGCACTTTTGGAAAATGCTTGTTATTTCTTTTCTTAGTTTTCCTCTCGATTCTGATTACTTTCATTCTGTATGAACAGCTTGAGTTAGTGGTGCAGCGACATCTAAAATACCTTTGACAGATTTTGGGGGGGAAGGCATTAGCAATCTATTTTATAATGATCACTATAATAAAATATGGCACTACCCAAGTAGTAACCTCAGTATGAATAAACAAAGCCTTCATATGTGAATAGAGAATGAAGAGTTATATGTCCAAACAATTGTCCAAAAAACCAGAATCCAATTTTGCCCTTTTTATGCCATTGCCATACATTGCTTATATGATTTTTCTTAACATTGCCTGAATTGGCGGGTGCCTGGGTGGCTCAGTCAGTTAAGCGTCCGACTTCAGCTCAGATCATGATCTTGCAGTGAGTTCGAGCCCTGCGTCGGGCTCTGTGCTGACAGCTCAGAGCCTGGAGTCTGCTTCAGATTCTGTGTCTCCCTCTCTCTCTGCCCCTCCCCTGCTCATGCTCTGTCTCTGTCTCAAAAATAAATAAAAACATAAAAAAATTTTTTTTTTAAAAGAGATTGCCTGAATTGCCTGTTTATTTTGTTATTGTTTCAATACATATGAAGGACAGACTCAAAGAAGATACAAAAGCAACATTAAGAAGATTCTGTGAAACAATGAGGACAAAGTAGACACCTGAAAAGGAGACTGAACAGCAAGTGTTTGAAAGAAGAGGCAATGGATCTTAGAAAACTTGAAAAAGAAAAATCTGGGGGTGCCTGGGTGACTTGTCCAACTCTTGGTTTGGGCTCAGGTCATGATCTCATGGTTTGTGAGTTCAAGCCCTGCATCAGGCTCTGTGCTGATGGTGCAGAGCCTGCTTGGGATTCTCTCTCTCCCTCTCTCTCTGCCCTTTCCCCACTCATTCTCTCTCTCTCTCAAAATAAACAAACAAACATAACAAAAGAGAAAAATCTATAGTTTAAAGAGTTTTGAATTTAAACTTCTGGAAGGCAAGAAAGGTGAGAAGTTGTATGGACATTTCAAGCAATTAGAAGGAATGTGGTTTGGAGAGCTGTATGACATTAGAAGCCCTGGAACAGAGGATGAGCAAA
The DNA here is from genome assembly GCF_022079265.1 of Lynx rufus. NCBI lineage: Eukaryota > Metazoa > Chordata > Mammalia > Carnivora > Felidae > Lynx > Lynx rufus. The sequence goes on from NW_025814878.1 coordinate 126,173,378, forward strand.
GAAATTTGACTTTAACGGATGTTGTAGAGATAACACTATAACAATAAAAACAATAAGAAACATTGTATGTGAACACAGATTGGTGAGTATTAGATGAACAGGTATACTTAACTAAAAAATATTTAACTAAAAATATTTCTTTAGTTAAGTAAATACATGTCTATCTATCTATCTATCTATAATCTATCATGTATCTAATCTGTCTATAATTCAACATTATAAGGGTCCTAAAATGATAGCATAGAAGAAGGTAATCTAAAACTGTGAATTATTTTGGGAGATGAGATATTAGCTCAATAAAAGTGAATTATATAAAAAAGTAAATGGATGGGTGCTCCTGGCTGGCTCGGTGGAGTATGTGAATCTTGATCTCAGGGTTGTAAGTTTGAGCCCCACGTTGGGTGTAGAGATACTTAAAAAAAGTCTTAAAAAAAAGTGAATGTATGCAGGAAAGCAGAGTGCAAGTAAATGAGAGGCACAAGCCTTGATTATCGGTCCTGGTTGCTGGAGGACATCTGAGAGGGTGGGGAACCTCATAGGCAGATGAGAAGAAAGGGACTTCCACTCACTGCAAATAATTCAGAAACTGACATCAAAGAATGGGTTTTGGGGATGTGATCACTTCCTGCACTATGTTTGCATATAATAGAATGGACTCTCCCAGATGGACGGTTCAAAACACAGCACAAGTGACTTCAAGTAGGAACATATAGCTTTCACCTTTAAATTCCTTTAGGAGCATTCCTGCTACCTGCTTATCTGACCACTTGCCTGGGAAGCTGGTTAGCCTTTCTTGACTGACACTAAATAAGCCAGGAACTGGGGGAGAATAGAGAGAGGAACAGTCAATGCCTGCTGAGGAAGTCCTGAGCCTTTTTTGATTTTAATTTATCAACTATATCCAGGATTTAAATATTGACTAGGAGGAAAGTTAAAGAAACTTTGAGAATTAGGCCCAAGGCAAGTAGAGTGCTGAAGGAAGACAATTTTATTTCTTAACAAAGGAGTCTAATGGGTGAAGTTGTGGCCCAAGAAAATAAATTTATAGAAGCGAAATGATGGATGAGATTCCTTCATTTACTGGAGTATTTATTGAGCACATACTACATATCTGGCCTCTGTTAGTCTTACTTTGGGAATGAAGAAGAATCCAAGTACTATTCTGAAGGAAGAAGCAGCAGTAGTTGATGACATTTCCTATCTGCTTGAGTAGAGGACATGGAGGAGTAACTATTGGTATAATGCACCTCAAAATGAACACTGAGGATTTATTTTATTTTATTTTATTGTTTGAGAACAAAGTTTGGAACACCTGTCTATTTGAGATGAGATTAAACTGCAACTACAAAGAGGAAAAACAAAGAGTAGAATGTGGTAAGAAAGAAGAAACTTTAGAAAAGTGTATCCATCGCTTCTCGGCTTTTTGGCTAAGATCAAGTGTAGAAAGGTGTATCCATTACACAGATGGGTGAGTTTCTCAAAGTGTCCTCTACAGACTTCTGATAATCCCTGGTGGTTTACAAAATGCCCACAGGCAAAATTGCAGTTTCAAGCAAAAGCGATTACATTATTTTATTCATACACATTGACCAAATTTGAAAGGCTTTCATAATCACATATAGCCCATTGCATTCTAAATAATTGCAACATTATTAAAATCAGCATAGGCTCTACAAGGGCTGTGTTTGTTTGTCATATGGCCAATATTCATGTAAGAGGATACAGTTTTATTTGGGATATATATATATTAAATATTTATTTAATATTTATTTAATAAATATTAATAAATTTATTTAATAAATATTTATTTATTATTAAATATATATACATTTAAAGTTTATTTATTTCTTTTGAGAGAGAGAGACCACGCGTATGTTTGAGAAAGAGAGTGGGGGAGGGGCAGAGAGAAAGGGAGGGAGAGAGAGAATCTGAAGCAGGTTCCATACTGTCAGTGCAGAGCCCGATGTAGGGCTTGAACTCATGAACTGTGAATTCATGACCTGAGCCAAAATCAAGAGTTGGACACTAAACTGACTGAACTACCCAGGTGCCCCTGGGCTATATATTTTTATGTTACTTGGGTCTTTGTCTTAGGTTTGCAAAATGCCCACTTTCATTGTGACTAATGAGTTGCATAATATCCCCAATTTATAAAAATTATACACCCACAAATGCTTAAAAATGATTAATTGGGCAATGGTAGAGTAGCTCCTATCAGATCAGTTCTCTCATAAATAATGACTATAATCTTCAGACATTATATATATTTGCTGGAGAGCAAATAAAAGCAGGCAGATACTTAGAGAAACATTAAAAGCTGGGTCAAGGGAATAAAACTAAGTGTGTGTCACACTTTTAGGCGTTAGCCTGGGGGCAAGTCCCAGTTGGTGCCATGTGGTGTTGCTAAAACATGAAGAGAGACTCATCATCTTACTGGTTTAAAGGACAGAATTTGAGGTCCACAACACCTGGAAATTGAAGCAGGAAATCTTTGAAAGGACAGAACCACAGAAGAGAGGAAGCCCAAAGATGAGAGTGAAAACTCTGTCCAAATCTCTAGATAACCCTCAAACAACATATCTAAAGGGCAGACTTCAAGCAACCTAATTAAAGCTGAAAGAACCAGAGTTTGGTATTTGAATTCAGTTCAGCAAAATATCTGCTTAAAAGAAAACACATTTTATTTTATTATTATTATTTTTATTTTATTTAATGTTTATTTATTTATTTTGAGAGAGAGAGAGAGAGCACAAGCTGGGGAGGAGCTGAGAGAGGGAGAGAGAGAATCTCAAGCAGGCTCCACACTGTCAGAGTGGAGCCTGATGTGAGGCTCGAGCCCGCAAACTGTGAGATCATGATCTGAGCTGAAATCAAAAGTCGGACACTTAACTGACTAAGCCACTCAGGCACCCCAAAAGAAAATACATTTTAAAGAAATGAACAGAATCTATAGTTTCTGTAATTTGGCATTCCTAATGTTTAGGATATAATCTAAAAGTACCAGATGCATAAAGAAAAATGAAAATATGATTCATATACTCAAGCAAAAAAGGAATCAATGGAGAGTGATTTCAAAATGATCCAGATGTTGACATTAGCAGAAGCAGAAAAGGATTTCAAAACAGCTATTATATTTCTATTCAAAGGTATATAGGGAAATGTGGTCAAAATGAATGAAAAATATAGGAAATCTCATCAGAGAATTTCAAACTGTAAAAAAGAGAACAAATGGAAATTCTATAACCGAAAAATACAATGTCTAAAATTTGAAAATTACTATATGTGTTTAACAACATACTGGATATGACAGAGAAAAGAGTTCATGACTTTGAAGATTGATCAACAGAAATTATCCAGTTTGTAGGACAAAAAGATAACAATTTAAACAGAAATGAATGGAACCACGTGAAACTGTAGAAAAGATCAAAATGTCTAATAGACGTGTCATTTGAGTCCCAGAAGGAAAGGAGAGGGAGAATTGGCAGAAAAAGTATGTGCAGTCAGCACAATATAAAATGAAAATATCTAAACCAGCCAAAGAAAAATGACACTTCACATACAAGAGAACAACATTCTGGATTATCACTGATTTTTCATCAGAAACTCTGGAGGCCAGAGGGAATGGAATAACTTCTTTAAAGTGCTGAAAGAAAAGCAAAAACTGTCAACCCCAAATTCTATATTCAGTGAAAATATCTTTTTAAATGAAGGCAAAGGAAAACATTTTCAAATGAAAAACAATCAAGGGAATTTGTCAGCAGCAGACCTGCACTAGAAATGCTAATGAAGTTCTTCTGACTGAAAGGAAATAATACCAGATGGAAACTCATATTTTCAGGAAGGAATGGAAGGCATTAGAGATGGTGACTATCTGGGTAAATATAAATGAATTTTTCGTCCTATTTTCTTTTAAACTATGTATGTCTATTTAAAGCAATTGTTAAAACATTTTTCTTGTGAGGTGTGTATTGTATGTAGATGTAATATATATGCCAACAGTAGCATAAAAAATGGAAAGAAGAACAATGATAATTGAAAAAGATTTTGAAAAATCAAGGATATATATTTTAATCCTTGTATCATGTACTAAAAAATAATGCACAGCAGTAAATCTAAAAAGAATTTTAAAAATATTCTAAAAATCCATAATAAGGCAAGAGGAAATGGGGACCCAAAATCAAAAAGGACAAACAGAAAATAAATATTAAAATGATAGACCTAATTCCAATCATATTAACAAGTACACTAAATATTAATGGACTAAAGACTTAATTAAAAGGCAGAGATGATCAGACTGGATAATAATCAAAACCTAACTATGGACAGTCTACAGGAAATGTGCTCTAAATATAAAGACATAGACAGAAATGGACAGAAAAATATATACATGCAAATAGCAACCATATGAAGAGTGGAGTGGAATTAATAGCAAAAACAAATTCAAAACAAAGGTAATTATTAGTGATAAAGACATTTTATAATGATAAAGGAATCTGTTAGGAAGTGATAGCAGTCACAAAAGTATATAAGCCTAATACAGAGCTTTAATATATATTAATTAAAATTAATAGAAATAAGGGGAGATAGTCAATTCCATTATTATAGTTTGAGGTTTTAACATGCCTTTCTTAGAAATTGATGAAACAACTAGGCAAAAAAAAAAAAAAAAGAAAGAAAGAAATAAGTATCAGAATAACACTATCAACCATGTTGACCTAATTGATATAATAGAATACTATACCCAAAAATGCAGAATATATATTATTCTCAAGAGTACATGGTATGTTCACCAATATAACCTCAAGGTCAGCATATGCTGTGCAGTACAATCTCAATAAATTTAAAAAGATTGAAATAGGGCAGAGTACATTCTCTGGTCACGGAATAAAATTACATTAAAATATATTTTAATCACATTAAAAGTACAAAAACAAGATACCTATGAAAACACTGAATATCTGGAAATTAATTAACTTCCTTCCAAAGGTCAAAGATGAAATTACAAGAAAAATTAGAGACTATTTTGATCTGAATAATAACTAAAGTACAATATATCTAAGCAGGCTTAGAGGGAAATTTGCAGCTTTAAATACTTACATTGAAATTTCTATAAAAATCAAAGAAACCAAAAGCCAAAATAATTTAAAAAATTAACAAAATTGGAAGACATACTTTCTTAAAAAATGTTTTTTTAACTTTATTTATTATCAAAAGACAGAGACATACAGAGCATGGGCATGAGAGGGGCAGAGACACAGAATCCAAAGCACAGAGCCTGATGCGGGACTTGAACTCACAAACCGCGAGATCATGGCCTGAGCTGAAGTCTGACACTTAACCGACTGAGCCACCCAGCGCCCCAGCAGACTTATGCTTTCTGACTTTAAGAAAACATAAAGTTATCGTAATCAAGAAAACGATATTCATAAAAGGATAGACAAATAAGTCAACAGAATAGAACGGAATCTAGAAATATACCCATGCATCTAGATTGAGTTTATGGAGAAGTTCTCTGTAGTATTCCTTCAATTTCTCTTCAAGTCTGAAATTATGTCAAAATAAAACATTTATTAAAGATAAGAAAATAATAATATTAAACTATTTGAACAGTAATGAGCTTGAATAGATACTTACTGAATGGGTGGAAGAAATCTATAAAACAGCTACACTAAAAAATGTGTTTATTGTTCTAAAAGTTAAAGTTTCCTACAGGTTAATCTGTAATTCTTTCATTTAAAGAAAACCTTACATATTATAACTGAAAATAATATTTTAATGTGTCATGAGTATTTGTATTAACATCTAAAAGTACGTGAATACACATTTAAAAAATTAAGACCAACAAACCACTTGGAAAACAATTCCTAAGTGAAAATAAAAGCAAATCTGTAAGTATACATTGTGGCAGGTACTGCGAATGCACACCCTTGCCTCCTCAGCCTAGCCTAGGTTCACCTGTAGCTGAGATGAACATTATCCATGAATAGTGATAGTTTCCTACCTTGAACTATTATGGCTTTATATTTTTCTACTTGGAAGTTTTCTCTAGTGTGTTTAGCTCACAGGCATAGTAGCCTGGAATTACTGAGGATTTAATACTCCTAGGAGTTTCTGTGGATACATACCCCAGCTTCCTCTTTCCTCAATGGGACATTTCCAAGACATATAAACATTTTCTCAGAGGCGGAGCTCCAGTTGCTTGTAACATTAAACCACTTATTAATCTGCCCTCTCTTGTTTTTTCCTGCCCAATTTTACTATCCTTACTTCCTCATTTGTGCTTCCAAGAATCACATCTCAGAATCATATCACATCACACCACATCACATCACATCATTTCTATAACCAAGCATTTGTTCTGAATCTACTTTTGGGAAAACCCAAACTACAACACACATTATCTTAAAACAATATAAAGAAGATCAGCACATCTCAAAAACTTATAGGATGTGACTAATACACCCTGAATAAATTTTGTAGCACTATAAAATTTTCTTATTAAGAAAGAAAAAATATATGAAGTAATTTAGTAGAATGTTAGAAACTAACAAAACTAAAAAAGTAAAGATACAAAAATTATACAGGTAAACACACGTGCAACATAAATGTTAGAAAGCAAACGAAATAAAATTAGTTCATTAGTCCAAGAGCATGCTCTCTGGAAACAGTTAAAAACCAGCAAATGTTTGGTAATTCTGGTAAACAATCACAAAAACAAAACAAAAATGAGAGAAGACAATAAAGCAAAATAAGATTATTACATCTGATATTGAGGAAAGAAAATGAAGAGAAAGGTGTGTATGTTTATGCTAATAATTTGAAAATGTTGGCAAAATGAATGATTTTTAAGGAAACTATGAATGATCATAATTATTTCAAGAAATAGATTGCTGAATATAATCATGGAAGAAATTAAAAATCTTTTTGAAGAATTATTTTTAAAATGCTGTAGGGCTGGATTATTTTGATATAATTTTTTTAAAACTTTCAACTCATAGCTTGTTCCTATGCTACATAAGACATTTCTAAGCATAGATGAGAAACTTTCCAGTTTCTTTTATAAAAATATTGCAACTTTGATGCCAAAACTTGAAAGAGATAAATAAAAAATGGGAAAAAACCACTGAACAGTTTTTCTTCTGAATATGCTTAAGATAATGACAAATATCTACAATCAAAAGGCAATCGTTTACTAGGCAGTAAAGAGCTAGAGGCATTGCCATTAAAATTAAAAACAAAACATGGATGTATGCTATCACTGCTATCAATTTACGTTGTCCTGAAACTTACAGCTATTAAAAATAAGACAAAAAATATGCAAGAGGCAATAGGTTTGTTACTGAGGAAAAAAAAAACAACTCCAATTATTTGTAGATGGCATGGTTGTCTTTCTAGAAATTGCAAGAGATCAATTGAAAAATTGTTAACACTGATGAGGTCAGTTAGTTGATTAATTAGATTAATGGCTTTTGTAACAGAGAGACTTCAAACATAATGGATTAAATAAGATAGACAATTTCTTTCATCTTTTATAATAGTCCAGAGATCAGTGGTCAAAAGTGCAGAACTGCTGTGTTCCAAGTGGTGATTAAGAGACTCAGTTCCTTCTATTCTGCAGTACAACAGCCAGTCCTCTAGAACAGGGATTGGCAAATATTTTCTATAATGGGCCAGAAAGTAAATATCCTAGGTTTTGAGTGCACATACAGTCTGTCACATTCTTTTCTTTTCTTTCTCTTTCCTTCCTCCATCCCTCCCTTCCTTCTTTTCTTTTCTTCTTTTCTTCTTTTCTTTTCTTTTCTTTTCTTTCTTTTCTTCTTTCTTCTTTCTTTCTTTCTTTCTTTCTTTCTTTCTTTCTTTCTTTCTTTCTCTTTCTTTTTTTCACAACCATCTAAAAATTTAAAACCATTCTTAGCTCATGGTCCAGACAAATATTAGGCCACTGTTAAGATTTGGTCCACGGGTCATAGTTTGCTAATTCTTGCTTTATAGTTGTTCACTGCTTCATGATTAAAGATAATTTATCTCAAGTCTATGTTCTAGGAGTAGACTCCAAAGATTTTTTTGGGGATGACTTGGAAGTTGCACAGGTAATTTCCATTTACATCCTACTGGTGAAACATAGTTACCTGCCTGCATATAGCTGCAAAGGAGGTTAGGAAATCTATAAGGGTAGACATGTGACTAAGAAAAAGGGAAAAATATACATGGATGGGACAACTATAAACCTGACTTAAAAATATCAATGCCTTCCTGAATATCAGTAATTACCAATTAGAAAATATAATAGAAAACGGATCTTTTACAATAACAAAATGTCCTTAATAATTACTTAGCAAATTTTGAATCAAAAATGCTTAGGAGCTACCTACAGATAATTAAAAAATATATACTGAAGACAGTAAAATTTGAGAAATTAAAGAAAAGACAAACAAAACTGTCTGCTGGAAACACTGAAGTATTTAGAATATTTTTGTCAATTTTTCTCAAGTTAATTGATAGGCTTAATGTGATACTAACAAAAATTCCAATAAGATTAACTCTGTGTGTTTGACTGGATGATTCTGAAATGTATGATAATTCAGAAAAATAAATGGGATAGAATTCCCGGGAAACCATATTTGTAAATAAATGAAATGAGAGGAACTTGATCTATCAGATATTTAATTGCAGGTGTGATCAGTAGAAAGGGAGGAAGGTTCAGAAAAGATAGCGTAGTGTAGTTAGAACAGTGCCAGCCCGTTCTAAGTATTTGTAGGTCATGAGATTTGGGGAAATAAAGGGTCCTAATTTAGCCACTTTCTGTATGACTCTGGGCAAGTGTTTTAATGAATCTGAATATCAATTTTATCATGAAATCAGGACAATAATAATACTTTCCAGGGGTTTATTAAGGATTCAAATTTGCTCTGTACTACTTCTCTAGAATTCTATGATTCTTACATTAAAATATTTCACCTAACTAAAATCGTGTTAAATCCAGTGTTCCTAGTACAGCTGAGTCACCAAGAATTGCAATGCATGATGCCTATGGTTACTGATGATGATGCTGAGGAAGAGGAGAATTGATAAGTTGGCATAATCTTCTCTTGATATGCTACAGCATTTCCCATAGCAGTTTAAGAAATAGTTGTCAGTTTGGGGGAAAGAAAGCTGTTCTGAATTTTAGTTCTCTCTATTCCTAGTTACACAATGCTGGGAATGTACCTTAATTTCTCTTTGCCTTTTTTTCCTTATCAATAACAAGTTAGATAATAATGGTGATGATGATAACATAATAATAATAAGCAATTTACTGATCATTCATTCCGTCCCAGGCACAAGATACTCATGATTCATTGACTCACTTATTTCTTCACACAAATCTTAAGACGCAGGTGCCATCATCATCATCATCATCATTATTTACATTTTGCAGTTGAGGAAACAGAGATAAAAACATTTCTACAACTTGCCAAAAGTCACAGTTGTTTGATGTGGACCTCAAGACCAGCACTCTGGCAGCTCTTCCCCATCAGGGAACTGCAATTTGAATAAGGGTAAGCACTTGGTAATCAACTGTTGCCTTTGGATTAGAACACATGAGTAGAAACACGGTTGCTGACATTGCAGAGGCAGTTGATAGAAGTTGGATATTGTGATCTCGCTGTCTGTCTTGTTTTATAACCTTTATTTAAACAAAGGGTGGTTTAAAGGCTCAGTGCACTCTTGAGGTCAGGGACTGTGTCTTGTTTGCCAAGCCCGTAGGACAATTTGTGGACAATTTGTAGGACAATTGTAAACATGCAATGAATGTAGCTATGAATGGTGGTCATTCATATTGTAACTATGGTGTAACTGAGGGGTCTAGCAGAGTGCTTAATTCATTATCATCCACTCAACAAATATTTATTAATTGAATCCATACTTTAATAAAATCTCTGATCTTCCAATGTCTTTGGCATCCCTGGATTTTCCTTGAGTTGTGATTTTGAGACAGTGAAAGATACACTACAGTGAAGAGGCTTGTAGACAAGATCACTTCTTTTAATCCTCTCTGCAAATTTTGGCTTGAAACTGCTTTATAATTAGAATGGTTACCAAGTAGAAATGTCTCAGAAAAAACGTTATTTTATTCAGGTAGACTAAATGATTTGCTGGGCAAAAATAAAACCATTGAAGACAACAGATACATTTAAAAATTGTTCTTTATTATACAGTCTTCTTTGCTAGAATAGGTGGTGCCCACATTTAAGTACTGGTTTCCAGTACTTTGTTGTGCCATTTTAGATTCTCTCATCTGTAGCTATATACAGTTTACAATAATTTGGAAATGGGGTGTCCATGTAAGAGAGAAGCCACCCTACTTTTTCAACTCTTGGAGAGATGAACCCCTAAAGATGAGAGAAGTAATAGTGGGGAGAGAACAGAGGCTAGGAAAATAATCTTGCACTTTCTATATTAGCTTCCAAATATCATCCCCAAATAGCTCTCTGAGACCTCAATTTATTGAACCTAATGGATATGAGAGAGGGAATGGTGAGATTGATAATGATTATAATGTGCAGCTTCATGAGGTCATGGGCTTGGTTAATTCCCTTCCAAAGGGACAGAAGGAAGAAGGATAGGAGAAGGGTGAGTGCAGCCATTCCGCCCCTCACTTTTAAGCTAACTGGGAACTGTTTCTAATGAATGTCCCTGCCTCCATCAAGGGCATTTCTTCCATTTAACGAGCACGCGGGAAGCACACATTGCTCAAGTACAAGGGTTCAGTTTGCAGTGAGCCACAAATCACATTTCATTTATCAGGCCCTACAGATGACAGGATATCATCGAGTCCCTGGAGAGCCATATTCATTAAAAAGAAATCTTAAGTAATTACAACAATTAATTGACTTGAAACAGTTTCTGGTGGATAAGGTTTACATAATTCATTTGCCAGACAAAACAAGCCTGATCAAGTCCGGGAACATGCTATTTTGGAGTGTCCCTCTATCTGACACCGTGCAGTCCCGGAAAGGGCTTATCAACTAGGGCCCTCCCTCCCCCACTTTTTTTGGGAAAGGAAATGGAAATTTCTAACGTGAGAAATGGGAACCCGGGAAGATCTGACAGACTCTATTTTGGGTCCATAAGATGGTTCTGTAGCCCTTCTTTACTTACTATTATTACTAAAACTGGTTAACAAAAAATGAAAATGGGTTGTGCCAATCCAGAACTCTCTGAGTTTGTGGTCTTAAAGAGGTATGGATGGACTCAAGGCAAGGTTTTCCAAAAGGCTAAGCAATCATTTAGGACAAGGTTCAAATCCCAGTCCAAGAACTCCATTATCCCTGAAGATAATTTACATGAGCAACTACCCTGGTCAAATTAATATTTCATCAATATTTTAAGTGGTTATTCATAAATTTCTGAGCACTAAATTTTTATTTTATTTTATTTACTTTTTTTTTTTAATTTTTTTTTCAACGTTTATTTATTTTTGGGACAGAGAGAGACAGAGCATGAACGGGGGAGGGGCAGAGAGAGAGGGAGACACAGAATCGGAAACAGGCTCCAGGCTCTGAGCCATCAGCCCAGAGCCTGACGCAGGGCTCGAACTCACGGACTGTGAGATCGTGACCTGGCTGAAGCCGGACGCTTAACCGACTGCGCCACCCAGGCGCCCCACTAAATTTTTATTTTAAAAAAAATTTTTAACGTTTATTCATTTTTTGAGAGACAGAGAGAGACAGTGTGAGTAGAGAAAGGACACAGAGAGAGAGAGAGAGAGAGAGAGAGAGAATCCAAAGCAGGCTCCAGGCTTTGAGCTGCCAGCGCAGAGCCCTATAGGGGCCTTGAACTCATGAACCATGAGATCATGACTTGAGCCGAAGTCAGACGCTTAACCACTGAGCCCCCCAGGTGCTCCTGTGAGTGCTAGGTTTTTAAAATGTGGGCTTATGATTAAATTTGGAGAGGGAGATCACTTGGAGAGCTAAGGCAAATCATTTCTTTTATGTGCTGTGAAATATGATTTTCCAACCATCTGGTAATACCTGCAAATAATGTAACCATATTATCAGGCTCTGTTATATTAGCGCCTGGTTTTGGAGACATGATTTAGAGAACACAACAACTATCTTCTAATACAGTCCAAAGTACCTTGTTGGGCTGGTAGCAGAAGGGAGGATGGCAAATCTTGGGAAAAGAAGGAAAAAAGCATATGCTATAGAATTTTCAAGATATTATTTTTTCATGGCCTCAGGGAAAGTTGCTAGACTTTTAGGACTCACAGAGATAGCCTCATTCAAAGGGCCACAAATTGTGCAGTCTCTTACCCCGGTGCAATTGTCTCCAAAATTTGATTCTCCCAGATCAAGCCACACACAGGCTGCCTCACTATCATCTGAGAAGCTTGTTGAACATATAAATGCAGAGCCCAGGGCTGACACACTGGATCACTGGATCAGGACCTTTAGGGATGGGGCCTGGGCTTCTGTTGTTTTAACAGGCATCCCAAAACACAATGACCATTAGTGAGATTCAGAATCTATAAAAAGCTTGCAGTGTGAATTTCAGTTTATTGGTGTTTTTTGAAATTATTCTTTCTTCTATACTGGTCAGTGTTTTCTAGAGAAATAGAAGCAATATGATATATATTTATAGTTATATTGACATAGACATATTTATTTATTATGAAGAATCAGTATATGTGATTATGGAGGCAGAGAAATCTTACTATCTGCCATCTGTAAGCTAGACACCTAGAAAAGCAGGCAGTTTAACTCAGTCCAAGTCTGAAGGTTTGAGAACCAGGGGGAACCGATGGTATAAATAACAGTTCAAGGACAGGAGAATATGAGATGGAATGTTCTAATTCAAGCAGGGATGAAAAAAATGGGATGAACTCCTTTCTTCACCCTTTGTTCTATTAAGACCCTCAAAGGATTGGATGATGCCCATCCATGGATCAAAATCTAAAATAGTGTTTAATCTGAGCACCATGGCCAGTCAAGCTGATATGTAAAATTAACCATCATCTTCTCCAAGATTTCCCTTATCCTTATTTGTGCCACTTGTTGAAAATTGAACATTTCTGGACCCTAGAATTCTGGAAAGAAGTTGCAATGTTATGTGTTTTATCCATCCAATAAATCTTATTGAACACCTGATACTGCCTAAAAACTATGCCCAGACCTGGAGCTACAAAATGAATAATCTTTCCAAAAATCTATTTTGTATTTTCTTGGATTTCTTCATAGATAGAGAGATTTTTATTTCATTATTCTCTTTTTTAGGTCTGTAATTTCCATTTCATTAAAAAATAACTTCTATTTCTTTATTGGGATTTTCTAAGTATTTAATTCATTTTAAGAAAAGCTTTAATTGATCATTGAAGTGTTTTTATGATGACTAGTTAATAACCCTTGTCAGAATATTCCAACGTTGGATTTATCTGATGAATCTTTTTTCATTCAAGTTGTGGTTTTCTTGGTATGACACATAATTTCCTATTGTCTCTTGGTCATTTGGGCTATTATAATAAGGGATCCTGGGTCTCACTGAAATCTTTTACTTAGCAAGCAGCCATTCTGCATAGGTTAGGTCCCAGGTTCTGACCTAATTTGGTGGGCTGTGGTTTCAATGGCAGTTTAATTTTCTGAGCCTTTGTGGTATTCTTTTGTTTGCTTGTTTTATCATGTGCCAATGGGGGTGCTCAATGGTCCCTGCTGGTGCTGCCTGAGGGGCTGGAGGTGTTTCCCCAGGTAAGCCTCCTCTCCACTGCCCACCTTGGTGAGAGAGGGGAGTCTCCAGGGGTGTGGAGGGATGTTTCCCTGTTGTGCGCATCTCTGCTGAGGAGAGGATTTTCCAGCCCTGCCTAGAAATTGAACATCTTCTAGCTGCTTAGCCTCCTTGCAGACAGTGCCAGTTTGTCTCCTATTGTTGGAGGGCATGCCTGCTCATTCCAGGGAAGGAATGAGCCCACCTGGGCTGCCTTCTTTTGCTAGGTTGGGTTGGAAAATGATGGGCCTTAGTCACATTCTTCTGTTGTTGGCGGGGGAGGGGGTGGGGGGGGGTGGGGCAGATACAAGGCACCCTGCCCCTTGTTGTTTCTTTAGTCCTTGGTCTCAAAGCAGGTTGACTCTCATCTCACCCCTCCCAAAAGTTCTCCTTTGCCTGCTTCTTCTGCTGTTTCTAGGATTTATAGTTGTACTTAGCCAGGAGGAACAGAAATAAATGGGTCTACATGATGGATAGGTTTTTAAAAATAATTTCCCATAGAAAATCCAATGGGTAGATTTTTAAAAATAATTTCAAACCAAAGTCTTTTGTTAAGGTCCCAAAGTGATTTTAGATAATTTTCTGTGTGGCCATTTATTTTTTTTTTTTTTAAATTTTTTTTTCAACGTTTATTTATTTTTGGGACAGAGAGAGACAGAGCATGAACGGGGGAGGGGCAGAGAGAGAAGGAGACACAGAATCGGAAACAGGCTCCAGGCTCTGAGCCATCAGCCCAGAGCCTGACGCGGGGCTCGAACTCACGGACCGCGAGATCGTGACCTGGCTGAAGTCGGACGCTTAACCGACTGCGCCACCCAGGCGCCCCTCTGTGTGGCCATTTAAATGAGATATAATGTTTTGATAAATGTTTACCTAATTATGTTCTATTTGAAATCATACATCAAAAATATCACAGGGTTTGAAAAATTCTATAATCTGGGGAGAGGAAGTAAAAAGAAATACTCTATTTCCAATTTTAGGTTATAGATCAAACAAAATTCCTTCTTTTATTTACTGCCTTTTCCCCCTTTGTTATGCTTGAATAAATAATTATTTGAGACAGAGGCAGTTTCCAGAGTTCAATGTCAAAACTTTTTCAGAAGGTCTAGGCTGGTGGTACAATTGAAGATGGCTGATGGTCAGAATTGCCTAGAGAGCTTTAAAAAGTCCCATCTTCCTGGGTCCCACTTACTTAAAATTCAGAGTCACTGAGGAGAGGCCCCTGGGTATATATATTTTTCTAAAGTTCTCCATGTAGCCATAGGTGATGGGTCATATTGGTTACTATACCTAACCAAGAAATTGGTACATTTCCAAAATGGGATAGAATGTAGAAAAATAATGCGTTTTACCCAGGGTAACAATTTATGCAGGGAGAGCCAAAGGGAAAACTGAAATATTAACCTTGCAATGATTTTGGCCAGCACATTTTATTTTTTATTTTTATTTTTATTTATTTTTATTATTTTTTTAATATATGAAATTTATTGTCAAATTGGTTTCCATACAACACCCAGTGCTCATCCCAAAAGATGCCCTCTTCAGTGCCCATCACCTACCTTCCCCTCCCTCCCACCCCCCCATCAACCCTGATTTTGTTCTCAGTTTTTAAGAGTCTCATGCTTTGGCTCTCCCATGCTAACCTCTTTTTTTTTTCCTTCCCCTCTCCAATGGGTTTCTGTTAAGTTTCTCAGGATCCACATAAGAGTGAAAACATACGGTATCTGTCTTTCTCTGTATGGCTTATTTCACTTAGCATCACACTCTCCAGTTCCATCCACGTTGCTACAAAGGGCCATATTTCATTCTTTCTCATTGCCACGTAGTATTCCATTGTGTATATAAACCACAATTTCTTTATCCATTCATCAGTTGATGGACATTTAGGCTTTTTCCACAATTTGGCTATTGTTGAGAGTTGGCCAGCACATTTTAAAAGAGAGAATGAAAAATCAGAAACTACTTTGCGGCGCCTGGGTGGCTCAGTCAGTTAAGCATCCCACTTTGGCTCAGGTCATGGTCTTGTGGTTCATGAGTTCTAGCCCGATGTCAGGCTCTGTGCTGACAGCTCAGAGCCCTGAGACTGCTTCAGATTCTGTGTCTCCCTCTCTCTCTGCCCCTCCCTCATTCACACACTCTCTCTCACTCTTTCTCTCTCTCTCCCAAAAAAAAAAATTTAAAAAATTGTAAAAAAAGAAACTACTGAGGAACGTGACAAGGGGTATGTAAAGCATGAGATATCTAGTATATGAGAAAAACAACTGAACTAATTGGCATAATTGACTTGGAGAAGACTTGGAGGATGTGGTAATTAATTGTCTTCAAATACTAAAAAATCCGTTTGAAAAGAACTTAGACTTATACTGTTTTGGACTGGGAACCTGAATTTTTTGCAAATTTCCTGGGTGGTTCTGAGGCAAACATTTTGAGGTGAGAAGAACGGCTGGAGCACTCCTGGTCGTGGGAAGGATTCCCCCAGGCTTTAATAAAATGGCTTGGGTGTTTGAAAATGAAGGGCTGATGGAAAGAATTAAAGAGGAAGCCAACCAAAATGGAAAAGGAAGGAAGGGAGGAAGGGAGGGAGAAAGGAGGAGAAGTAAGGAAGAAGAAAGGGAAGGAGGGGGGAGGGGAAGGGAAGGAAGGGGGAGGGGAAGGGAAGCAAAGGGAAGGGAAGGGAAGGAAGAAAAGGAGGGCAGATGGAAGGAAGGAAGGGACGAAGGAAGGAAGGAAGGGATGAAGGAAGGAAGGAACGATGGATGGATAGATTGAAGGAAGGAAGGGATGAAGGAAGGAAGGAATGATGGATGGATAGATGGAAGGAAGGAAGGGACAAAGAAAGGAAGGAGGCAAAGAAGGAAGGAAGTGAAGATGGAAGGAAGGAAGAAGAGAGGCAGGGATGCTTTGGGTTTGAAGGTTACACTTCTGACTGAATGCTGGTTATATGAATTCCTGCAAGAACCTAGCAACCTGGGAACAATGCAGAGAAAATAAATTACATTAATTTGAAACTGGAAAAGGGAAAGGCAGATAGAGTCAAGTCAAGGGGCAAAGGCGATTGTGACTGTAGGTACAAACAGGTTAAAATGCAGGATCTTGGCAAAGTGAAGGCAAGTGCAAAGAGGAGACCAGCAGACCTGGAAAAGCGGGTAACTCCAGTGGGCTAGAGCTCACCACATGTGAGGGAAAGGCTCAGAAAGTAAGGAAATGGAGAGAATTCTAGATCCGGAGTAGTTGCCACTTTTCGTGGTCTGTGAGATGAGGAGAGAGCAGCATTCATCACTGGAGTTAGCTGTGGAGCAAGTGGTTGGCCTAAGGCAATAGTTTTCAAATAGAAGCATGTGTCAGAATTGCCTGGAGATACAGTGAGAACACAGGATGCTGGACTCCACCCCCAGTGACTCTAATTCTGTAGGTCTGGGAGGGGCCCCAGGGTTTCTTTCTCTGAGGACCTCCTAAGTGATGCTAATGTTCTGGTCCCGGACCATATTTGGAGGAACAGTGACCTAGGAAAAGCCAGGCTTCCATTAAATTAACATCCTTGGGGAGGATGAGGACATAAGAAACTCACCCACTATAGATTGTTCCAAAAGGCAGGGTACACATGGCTGGGCAGTGATTGGAGTCTTTGTTAAGCTAAGTTCTACCAGGGCAAGATTTGGGGCATTCTTCTATGGCTGAAGGTGAGCTGGATAGATTCCGGTGTGCTTTCAAGTAGTTATAAATGTCTATACAAGCCGTTCAGACTTACCCATCACTAGTTACTTAAAATTGGGTCCTTCATGTGCATGTCTAGCTTTGTTGATGCCAAGGATAGCTTATTTCACTGTGCCTGAAAAGGGTTTTGGTTGAGACCCAGTATGGAGTATAACTGGCCCCTTCACGAAGAAAGAACAATTTGGCAGCAGACGGACTTTAGAGTAGACTGATAGCATGAGAACTTTATGTACAGGTTTTCTTAAAGCCTTTTGATGACTTCCCATAACCCTTGGGATACAATCTAGAATCCAGAATATCATGTGTAAGACTTTTCCCAATCTGGTCTTTTAGCATCTTCTCCATGACACAATCTCTCCCTCCTCTCCAGACTTTTGTCACAGGGGCTATGTCCAATGTCTTTCATGCACCATGCTTTCTTCAGCATCAAAGCCTTCACACATGCTCCTGGGTTCTCTTAAAATGTTTTTCACTTGCTTTCTTAGCTAATTTCCATGGATTCCACTAAGTGGAAACCTAAGTGTCTTCTGGGGAAGATTTTCCTAATCATCCAAGTAGGGCAACTTTCTCCTCCCTGCCTATGGCATAACCCCCAGTTGTAATTCTGTGTTCACTATCTGTTTTCCATTTTTTACCTGTAGCTCTAGAATGGCAGAGGGGTTCCTCACTCCTCCAGGTTGCTCTGGGACTTATCTGGCTTTACAAGTTCAAATCCCATGTCTTGGGAACCCCTCAGCCCTGGGTAAACCAGGATGGTTGGTCATCCCAGCCTGTTCACACCATACCCCCAGATATAGCACTGTGACTGGCATACATGATATGCTCAAAACATTCGCATTAAGCAGAATTGAGTAGTGCTTAATGTGGTTCAAAGGGGAATCATCTCTCACTCTCAATGTCCTTATGACCTCAACAAACATTACTTGGAAAAAGATGGCTAAATGTCACAATCTAAAATGTTTTGGGGGGTCTGATTCCAACATTTCGCTTTGAAAGTCAATGATGGATTTAAGACTGTAGACATATAGGGGCACCTGGGTGGCTCAGTTGGTTAAGCGTCCGACTTTGGCTCAGGTCATGATCTCATGGTTCGTGGGTTCGAACCCTGCATTGGGCTCTGTGCTGACAGCTTGGACCCTGGAGCCTGCTTCTGATTCTGTGTCTCCCTCCCTCTCTGCCCCTCCCCTGCTCACATTCTGTCTCTCAAAAATAAATGTAAAAAAAACATTTTAAAAAAGACTGTAGACATACGGTTAAGATAATGTATAAGGCTGGCCTGCTATGTAAGAGAGTATTCATTTATTCATTCAGGAAACAGTAATTCTTTTACAGGTATCTCCCAAATACCCCCACCTCTCCACCACGTTCACTAGTAAATTATATTCACTTTCTTGAGAATTTTCAGAAATTACCTAATGAAAGGCAAATACCCTGGTTGGAGATTGCCTTAAGCTCTGTTAGTCACAATTCCGAAGTGGGGCAGGGGGATTAGCATTGAGCTCCAGGACAAATTGCTGCAGACACGAGGACTTCAGGAATGTCTGGGGTTAGGTTGTGAGGACACCCTATTTATGTTTCCATGTGTCTTCTTCATCGACAGTCCTGGGGGCATCAGTGTCTCTAAGTAAATGTATCATCTGTGCCCCTGAAGAAATGAAATGGTTTACAAGGAACAGGATGTCCCGAGTCATGGCTTGAGTGGACAAACTTGGTAACTCATCTGTAAAGTCTTTTGTAATTTTTAACAGACTCTCCAGTGCTTTGAATGGTTGAGGAGTATTTATTAACATGGCATGTTTCAGAACCAGCATCAAGGATTTCAGTCTTCCAAACAAGAAAATTAGAAAGCATGTCTTGTTTCCACTGAGACGGAGTAAGGGCAAAGGCTATTAGGACAGCTCATCTTCTAGAATATTAAAAACACCCTAACAGGCTTCTCCAGGTCACAAGAGGGACCCACTGGAGCTTGGAATGAAGAGCAGCTGTGTGACGCTGGTTCTCCGACAGGTACGTGGTGAGCTTGTTACTGCAGATGAGGGAAGAGACTAAAATGAGGAAAAATGGAAATGGAAATGCTTCTTTTCAGACCCACCATTTCAACTTTACTCTCAGAGTGTGCCTTTTCTTTAGACTCAGAGGAGAAAGATGGAGAAAAGAAGAAGGTGGGAAGAGTCTGGAGAAGAAATGGGAAAAGAAGGTCTTGTCTCCAATTCCTCTAATGGAATAGATGCGCCATGTCCTTTTACTTCCCCCGTCTCAAACAGTGATGAGAGACTAAACTGGAGTAATCCTCAAGGTGTTCTTGACCCTGACAGCTACCTCAAAGATATGTGTCTGTGTCACAAGATGCATCTATGGCAGGAACATGAAATCCATCAATCCAAATCCACCAATACTTGTTCTGGTTTACCTGTTGCCAGGTAATAAATTACCCTAAAACTTAAAACAACCACCATTTTTTTATACCTCATGATTTTGCCAGGAATTGCACCAGGGTTCATTTGGATGATTCCAAATGGCATCAACTGTGGTCACTTGGTGATGCATTCAGTCACCAGGTGGGCTGGTCTGGAGGATCCAGAACAGCTTTACTTACAGGTCTGGTGCATTGGTGGGTAGGGTGGGCTGAATAACAGCCCCCAAGCATGTCCAGGTCTTAATCCTTGGAGCCTGCAAATGGAACTTACGTGGCAAAGGCACTTTGTAGATGCGATTCAATTAAAAATCTTGAGATGGAGAGAGCATCCTGAGTTATCCAGGTGGGCTATAAATATAATCAGAAGTGTCCTTATGAGAGGGGCAGAGATTTGATTACAGAAGAACAAGGCTCTGTGACAGTTGAAGCAAGCAACTTCATTTCTGGCTTTGTAGCTGGAGGAAGGGGGTCCAAGAATCGAGGAATGTACTGAATGTGGCCCTAGACGCTGGGAAAGGCAAGGAAACAGATTCTCCTCTAGAGTCTCTAGTGGGAGTGAGACCCTGCTGAGACCTTAATTTTGGCCCCATGAAACTGATTCTGAACTTCTGACTCCAGAACTATAAGGAAATAAATGTGTGTTGCTTTAAGCTACCAACTTAATGCTTTAAGCATTCATAGGAAACTAAGGGCTGGCAGACTGGACTGAACTGGGACTGAGCTGCGTGCCTGCTGTAGCCTCTCCAGCCTGGGACCTGCTCACAGAACTTCTTACATGCCCCCTCAAAGGGTGTTCCAAGAGATAGGAGTGGAAACTTGCGGTTTCTGAAGACTTGGGTAAAGCTGAGGCATAGACCCACCTCTCCTGAGAGGAATACCAAAGGCTTTGTGGCTATCTTTTTACTTTAGGAAAGAATATTTTGAAGACTCAAGTCCTGCTGATTCTGAATCAACAGTATCGTGTTTCTATGCTTATTCAATCTGGTGACAATCAAAATCCTCATTCTGTGGTGGATAAAATCATTTATCAGTCTGACATAAAAAACCAGAGGGATTCCTTATGGAATCCAAAGTCACGTTGACTAGTCATCCTAAAAGAGGTCAAGAAAATGAGCAGAGTTTTTAGGGTAGCATTCCTTCTTTCTTTCATTTTTAACTTTTCTGCCTAATTTGCTAGAAGACAGATATTATGTCAGCAACCAGGACCAGTAATGGAGAAGGCACTGTGGCAAAACTGACAAATCTTCATTGAAAAACTGATTTCAAAGAGGGGAGCTTAGATTTCTCTCTTCTTTGGTCTGAGTATATTGACTAGAAAGAACTATATAGAATATATTGCAGCTTCTTAGTAAAGAGTACTGTCACCTCTACTTCCAAACTTAGTTGTTGTACGGATGGATGTTCAGATGCCTTGGGCACTTTCCCACACATTATTTCTTTTGATCCTCATAATATCCTATCTCGCAGATGATTATTTTGAATAACAGGAAACTGAGGCCGAGAAAGGTTACCTAGCTAAGTAACTGATCCAGCCGAAACTCTGGGCAGGACTTCCTCTTTCTTGCAGCTGAAAGAAGGTTCCTGGGGATGGAAACGTGGTACAAGTGTTCAGAGAAATGGATTCCCCACACATTTCTTACACCATTTTTCTCGGCATCACAGAAGCCTGCTGATTTCGAACAGCTGGTGGGCTTGCCAGGTGTTCACGTGTTTGAGCACCCGGAGTAGAGACCGATCTGAGATGGGGACTTTGCATCAGCTTCATGGAATGCACACAGGTTGATGTGTTGAGGCTCCTTAGAAGGCACTTTTGTATTTGTTGATACAGGAGGGAATAATTCATCCAGCACAATAGGGACCTGTACATTGGTCATGAGAACAAGGTGGCTGGACTTCCCACAGTTGGAGCTCAGTAGCCTTCCAGACCTCCAAGGGATGTTTGGGTGTGTATAACAGCCCAGAAAAGTGCTACCATCAGCACCTCTCTTGAGGCTTTTAAGGAATCATAATAACAATGAAAGCAATAAAAAAGGTGAAACTCCTCATGTAACAACTGAGAACTCTGTGGGTAAAGAATTATTCTGCAGCCGTCAACTTGTGAGACTACTTTTCTCATATGGGTATGATGGCCAGACATCCAGGGCTCTTAGCTGAGTCCAAGCTCACTTTGTGGTGGGAAGGGTTTCCAGGGTCCTGGCGGGTTGTAATCACCATCCACTTCTCTTCATTAGAGCTGGCACCGTACTCAGCCCTTTATTTATAGTTTTTCTTTGGTCTTAAAAGATATATTTCCTCTGGGGCACCTGAGTGGCTCAGTCTGTTAAGCATCCAACTTCGGCTTAGGTCACGATCTCACAGTTTGTGAGTTCAGGCCCCGCGTCAGGCTCTGTGCTGACAGCTCAAATTCTGGATCCTGCCTCAAATTTTGTGTCTCCCTCTCTCTCTGCCCCTCTCCCACTCATGCTCTGTCTCTCTCTGTCTCTCAAAAATGAATAAACGTTAAAAAAAATTAAAAAAAATATATTTCCTCCAAGATTCCTTCCAAGGAAAGTATCTAAAAAAATCTCCTGTGTCCAGTGACCTGCATTACAGAGGGCTGCTGAGCACTGATGACAGCATAACGAGAGAAATTTTTTTTTTAATTTTTTTTTCAACGTTTATTTATTTTTGGGACAGAGAGAGACAGAGTATGAACGGGGGAGGGGCAGAGAGAGAGAGAGAGAGAGAGAGACACAGAATCGGAAACAGGCTCTAGGCTCTGAGCCATCAGCCCAGAGCCTGACGCGGGGCTCGAACTCACGGACCTCGAGATCGTGACCTGGCTGAAGTCGGACGCTTAACCAACTGCGCCACCCAGGCACCCCCGAGAGAAATTTTTATAAAAATGAGGTGGATTTTGAGTTATCATAAAGTTTTAGAATCAATTTTATTTCTATAAGTGATGATTGAGGAGCAGCAAAGGCATTGGTAAAGTTCAAACTTCAATATTACAGGCTTCATAAAGAAATATGGTATATGAGCTCCAGAGTGGTCTTGCCACCAACCAAGGAAATGGAAAAGAAGAAATAAGTTGAAAACTACTAGATGTAGCAAACCCTGCTTCCAGAAGAAAACTGGAAAAAACGTGTGTCAAGAGCAGGATTTGGTTCAGCTGCACATGACAGAAAATCCAAAATGATGGTGTCTTATTCAAGATAGTTATCTTTTTCTCTCCATAGAAGGGGCCTTGGGGTGGATGGCACACTCTGGTTTGGTGGCTCCTTAACTGTCAGGGATCCAGCTTGCTAACTCTCATTGATCCACTGTCCTTGGTCTGATGTTCCCTGATATAGGAAGGCTTTCTGAACCCATGTAGCTGCATTTCATCCACCAGGAAGGATAAGGGAGAAGAACAAAAGCATCAAAGGATATGAACCAGCTAACTTTTAAGGGGCTTCTTAGAAGATGTTACACATATCACCACTTTTATGTCCAGCAATACTGTAAGGGGGTGAATTCCTAATCTGGGTGAAAATATGCCTAGCTAAGAAAGCAAGGTTTCCTTTTCCTCAGGAAGACAGAGAAAACCAGTAGTGGATAGAACACTGGTAGTTGGGCACATACCATGTCCAGGAGAAACGATAAAAACAATGCAGATCAATACAAAAAGTGACCTGGTTTCTAAATGGATTTCAGGGTATGATACAAACATATTGAAATTAGAAGTCATGCCTCCCTCCTTCCAAAATCACGTTAAAATCAATTTCAATACATATATAATGAAAACTCCTTTTGTTTTCACTAAAATCGTTTTCTAGTAAAATCGGGATGTATCTTCTGTTCATTCATGTCTTTTATTCAGGCAAAGATGGTAAATGTCTCCTTGAATTTACTACCTCAAATCTATGAAGTGGATAATATTGTCCTCGTCATTCTGAAGTGTCATTCAAGCTCGGGGACAGATGTGTCGGGCTTCAAAATTCATGAACTCACTGTTCCAAAGTATTTCGTGCTTCTTCAAAACATATGAAAACTTTGGGACTTCAGAAAAGAAATAACCTTGACGTGAGGGGCTCTATCCTGTTTTTCCTGTACTAGAACAGTGCTTGGTGGTAGATGGAGGTCATTTAACACAGAGCAAGTGGTGTTTTTGTAATATAAAGGAGAACTGTGGTGAAATACTAGCCCAGTCTGTCCCAGTTAGAGAATGTGATGTGACTATAATGGAGTAGTAACTAGGGCTGTGGGGTCCTTTCCCCAGCATCGTGTTATTTTTAAAATAGTTACATAGTACGTCGCAGCTGAATTTGTATTACAGCCTTGTGGACAGCCAGTGTAAACAACCCAGACTGAATTTCCAAGCATCCAAATACTACAGCAGATTCTTGTATGCAGAACAGATGTGAGAAATAAACTTGGACCGTTTATATCTGTCGTAAATTGAAGGGGGAAAAACATCCCCATGTAGAAACAGCTTATTTTGGTGTTAGAAGAATGTAATTTTAAAAGATGATACTCGAGGAAACTTGAATAACAAAATGTTATTGGGTGTTGGTTAAGTACCGTGTTGGAATTTGAATGTGTCCTAGGAGACAAGCATCCCACTTTAATCAGATATTCACATGGTTGAGTCTTAAATTCAGGGAATGCCTAACAGCATTTTGCTTCCAGATTTCATCTCAAGTGTAGACTTGAGTACTGTCGTGATATATATATATATATATATATATATATATATATATATATATAGTATTGTCTATCAGGCCAGAGGTTTCCCCACATTTCTTTCCCTGTATGGCCTAACAATTTGGAAGTAATTTTGAATGAAGTATGTGGCTTTGATACAATTTGAAGGACCATCTGCATAGAGACAGCTCATTCTTCTAGAGTTATCTCTAGACATCTGAGTAACTCTCTGACCCACAGCCAGCTCCACTGGTATAAGACAGAGGCTTCAAAACAAACCCCGGGTCTGAGCTGAAAACAGCTGAAAAATACCAGGGTCTCGAACGTTATGGCCTGGGCACAAGAATTGTCAAAACCAAATGCTACCTTCTACCTCAGGGGAAAAGGAAGTCAGCTGGATCTGGGCGTATTGTTGGAAAACTGGTAGACTCTCCCCTTGAAATCTGAACACTGAGTGAAATTAACCTCTGAATCCCATAAGGTCCTAAAGAAATAATCTTTCCCCAAATCAGTGACTTGTTCTCATGAGTTCTTTGAGATTTATTGTCAGGACAAGACCTAACTTCCGGACATAGAAAATATGACTGCTGCTTATACATATTATTAAGTCTTTAAAATAGATTTGAATACTAGTTTCTGAAATACTACCAGTTAAGTATTTATTGCTGCTTCTTTCTTTTTTTAAAAAAAAAATATTTTTAATGTTTACTTATTTTTGAGAGAGACAGAGCGTGAGCGGGGCAGGGGCAGAGAGAGAGGGAGACACAGAATCCCAAGCAGGTTCCATAGTGCTGTCAGCACAGAGCCTGACACAGGGCTCAAACTCACAAACCGTGAGATTGTGACCTGAGATGAAGTCAGATGCTTAACTGACTGAGCCACCCAGGCGCCCTTCTTTCTTGTTTCTTGAGTTGTGATATTGATGATTTACCATTGAGGAAGGATACTGAATATTTACGAGGCATTTTTTTACCACCTTGATTAAGGTATGATTTGATAGACAAATAAAAACTGTATACATTTAAAGTATACAATGTGATGTTTTGGTATACATATACATTGTGAAGTGATTGCCTCCATCAAGCTAATTAACACATGCATCACCCCACGTGGTTATCATTTTATTTTATTTTTTTTGTGGTTGAGAACACTTGAGATCTATTCTCTTAGCCAGTTTCAAGTATGAATACATTATTATTAACTATGGTAACTGTATAAGTTGAGTTCTCCAGAGAATCAGAACCAACAGGATACATACATAGATATATATGAGGGGAGATTTATTATAGGAATTGGCTTACATACAGTCAAGGAAGCTGAGAAGAACCACCATCTGTCATCTGCAAACTGTGGAACCAGGAAAGCAGGTGTTAAAATTCAGTCTGAGTCTGAAGGCCTCTGGGTCTCTACACCAAGCTGAAGGTGTAATTCCCATCCTTACATCAAAGTCCTGAGAGCCAGGGGGCTGTTGGGGTAAGTCCCAGAATCCAAAGGCACAGGAACCAAAAGAAGGGAAGGAGAAGACGGACATTTCATCACAAGAAGAGAATGAATTTACTCTTCCTTCACCTTTTGTTCCATTCCTGGGTCTCCAAAGGATCGGGTGATGCCTACCCACATTGATGAAGGTGGATCTCTTCACTTAGTCTACTGAATCAAGTGCTAATTTCTTCCAGAAACACCCAATGGGCACACCCAGAAATAATGTCTTACCATCTATGTGGGCATCCCTGAGACCAGTCAAATTGACACATAAAATTACCCATCAAGGTAGGGACACCTGGGTGGCTCAGTCGGTTAAGCATCTGACTTTGGCTCGGGTCATAATCTCACGGTTCGTGAGTTTGAGCCCTACGTTAGGCTCTCTGCTGTCAGCACAAAGCCTGCTCCAGATCCCCTGTCACCCCCTCTCTCTGCCCCTCCCCCTCTCATGTTCTCTCCCTCTCTCTCTCTCAAAGATAAACATTAAAAAAACAAACATGGTAACCACGCTATACATTAGGTTTCCAGAATGTATTCATCTTATAACATGTCCCCATTTTTCCCACCCTCTCAATCCCTGGCAATCAGCATTCCATTCTCTGCTTCTTTGAGTTAGACTTGTTTAGATTCTACATATAAGTGAGATAGTACAGCGTTTGTCTTTTTATGTCTAGCTTATTTTACTTAGCACAATGTCGTCCAGGTTCATCTATATTGTCACAAGTGGCAAGATTTCCTTCTTTTTTGAAGCTGAATAGTATTCTTATACACCACATTTTATAGTCTGTCAATGAACACTTAGGTTGTTTCCATATCTCTGCTATCTCAAATAATGTTGCAAAAAACATGACAGCGTAGATATCTCTTTGGGGTAGTGATTTCATTTCCTTTGCATATAGCCAGACATGGGATTGCTGGTTTATATGCAAGTACTATTTTTAACATTTTGTTTTCCATAATGGCTATGCCAATTTACATTATTCACCAATAGTATAAGAAGATTCATAAAGGGGATTTCTTAACACTGAGTCGAGGAAATCATTGCATGTGATCTTCACGGCTGGAGAGGGAGAAATTTCCCTAGGAAAGGTTCTTTCTGGATTTATTCAAGTTTGGGAGTATCAAGACTCCATTAAAAGAATGTCAGTCTCATCTATTCCTTATTTTGTGTTTTCTTTCTTTCTTTTTTTTTTTTCATTCAGCATGTTTTACAGTGCAATCTATGGGCAGCTACTGTGCTGGTCATTAGAATTAAAAAGAGAGAAAAATTATAAACACCCTGCTGCTTAGGGAATGCTTAGTATTTGCCATGAACCAATGGATCAAAGCACTATGAGTTGGCTTCAGAAGAGTTATTCAGATGATATGAGAGTTGACAAGAGGGTGTTTGACTGAGGGTGGCAGAGGGTTCCCCGAGGAATATAATTTGAATGGAGAGTAGAGCAGGAAGGAGGGAGAAGAAGAGGGAAAGAGTATATTGAGGAGATGGGGTATGTTATGGGAAGAGGTCCCAAGAATTCCAGGAATGAAAGAAGGGTGGTATGGTAGAGCAGAGATGGAGAGGGATATGGGGGGGGCATTTTTCTGTTCCTGCTCTTCCCATTTCCCACAGCTGGGCCACCTTCAGGGTCATAGAGAAATCCAAATGCGAAATAGGAAGGCAGAGCCTACCCATCTTATTTTTGACTACATTTTTACTTTTTTGCATATTTCAACGACTTTATGAACACTAAGAAGTTTAGAATTAATTCCAGTAGTCATGACAGAAGTATCCTTACCCCAACTTTAGCTTTTACCTACCTGACTCCCATATTCCCCATTCCTGAGCAATTAACCACATTTAAATCTTTTTGCTGTTTCTTTGGGTCTTAGTTACACATTTCTAAGTATGCTTATACTGTGATTCATTCATCTACCAATTTGAGACCTGTCCATTTACGTAGATGAAGACTTGGCTTCCTCAGACTGCCTTTCACACCTCGCTTTCGCCATCTCCCTGACTTGGTTAAAATCACCACTTTTTACATCGTTCTTGATCATGAACCTTGTGAACATTGTTCACTGTTGAGCCTGCTGTATACTGTGGTTACATTTTTTTTCTTCAGTTTCTTCAGTTTTTGGCTTTGCTTGACTTAGCATTTTGCCTTGTCTCTTTGTTGGTGTCACTCAATCCCTATTATTTTCCATTCAATCTAAAACAAAAAACAAAAAACAAAACTCTTGCATTGAGAACGCACATGTGTATGGCCACCAGCATGTTAGGAGCAGAGTGAGGCAAGGGAACTGGGGGGTCCGTTACTCAGTCCATAAACTTTCCATTATCTTCCTGCTTTTAGGATGGTGTCACCCACCCTCCACTCTGAGCAGATACCGGAGCGTCTCTAGGTGACTCTATTCAGACACTAGCTCTGTATCCCCTCCTCTGCTGTGGGGAAGCATTGTGGGTGTTCTACTTGCAAAGAAGATTCCTCCATTCTGTTAAGTCAGTTACTACTCTCTTTCCAGCGTCCCCCAAATTGGTTAAACTTGCTCATCTTAAGATGCAGCCTCTCCTGTCTTCCTTGTTCCAATGGGTTTGTGCCAATTCTATTCCTTTTCTCCCATTCTAGTGGCATTGCAGGAAAGAGCAGGGATAAAGCATGGGGCCAGCCTGCTATGTTACCCACAAGCCCCTGCGGTTCCCG
Source organism: Lynx rufus (assembly GCF_022079265.1). NCBI lineage: Eukaryota > Metazoa > Chordata > Mammalia > Carnivora > Felidae > Lynx > Lynx rufus. The sequence goes on from NW_025814878.1 coordinate 126,202,082, forward strand.
GGTCCGTTGTTCCCTGCGCCCCGTGGTCATGCCCCCATTCAGACCTGAGACCAGTAGGGATCTCACTAGGGCTCTCATGCTGAACATGAGTTCCCTGGGACTTCCGGCCCGCCTTTCTGCTGTGCCTTATTGTGCCACACACCAAAATCCGGAGATGTTGTCACGAAGGATCACATAGAAGATTCTTACCCACATGTGGTTTCATGGGGTTGCATGCTCGGCGGCTCGGGAACGAGAACGAAACCGACAGATAAGAATGCTTTTTTGTTGCCTCTTCAAACTAAACTTTAATGATAGAAGCCTCCCTCTACCCCTGCCTCATTCTCTCTGTGTGTAACTTCGTTGAAGCTGGGCATCTGGATTATAGATGTTCATTGAAAAACTCAAAATATCGGGTGGTTTCTCCCGCCCCCTGGGCAGGTGCACCCGTTATTCCCACAGTGCGCCTCTCTGTCTTCTATGATCTCAGCCCCCCGTTGCCTTGTGGAGGAAGACTTGCCGAGGGTGGGGAAGGGCCCCGGCAAACACGAATGCTTTTGCACGCCAAAGTGCGTGGAAACAGAAAGAGAACATACTGGAATGTCCACCGAGGAAAGGACGATGAGGGAAAAATCAAAATAAAGTGTAAAAGGGTGTGGATGTGCCTGGCTTCTTCGGCAGGTGAGAGCAAGCTTCAGGGACACGGGAGCATCCACGTTCCTCTGGGTTACTCAGCAACGCAAGACTGTGAATAATGAAATGGAATTATATCCATCTTTTCAGAGGCCGTGCTTCTGGGTTAGGGTCTGCCATTGCCACGTAGCGGCTGGGAGTGAATCTCTACAGCTAAAAATAGGGGTTTGTAATGGAAATGCTGACAGACCCTTAACCATGGCAGTGCTAGCAAGAGCTGTGATAATACAGTAAATAAGGTGTATGGGCTCGGCTTATCTCATTTCACAGCTGAGCTGTGTATTGCCAGATAAATCAAATCAGGGTAAACGGCTTCATCTAATAAACTGGGTCAACATATAATGTATTTGTTCAGGTTCGCACTTTCATTGATTCTCATTTGATTTAAGAAGAGATATTTCAGCTCATGTTTGAATGTGTTTAGTATTCATCCCTCCTTCTGTAAGGAGAGGCTGAGAGACAGGGACACACAGCTGGGATTTTTTTTTCCCTTTTAAATAAATTAAGTTTTCTGGTTCTTGGAAATTCTTTTGCTTTCCATCTTTATGCATCAGAGCGGGGGAAGGGCATCGGTAGGACCGCGTGGGGAGAAAGCCAAGAAGAGGCAGGAAAAAGAATTCCATCTCTCCATCTGCATTTCCCAATAACGTTTTAGTGATGTTTGCTAATGTATCATTCATTAACCATCAGCCACTATGAAAAACATAATCTATCTCGCAAAGTGGACATTATTATCGCATTAAATCATTTCACAATATACCTGAACGGTTCCACATGAGAGGCCTGGCCTGGCCAAGCTCAGATGCCTCCGGGGAAACTCTTCAGCAGTAATGAGATACGAGGTCTGTCTGTGATGAATACGATATTACTCGTGTCAGTGGTTGTGGACGGCACCCAGAATATTTCTTCTTACAGGTTTTTTTTTTTTTTTCCCTTCCATAGCAAAGGAACTCAGGCAAAGCACTATTAACCCAGTAAATGAAGCTCTAAAGATCACAGAGTGTGTCCATTAGGAGACAAGACGGTGACTAATCCAATTTTTCTTGCAGGGAGAGATCCTGATGCTTTGGTAACATCTGGGGACGGCGGGCCCTGCATTACAGATGAGGCTCTGTGTTCTGTCCTCTCTGCTACGCTTCCTTCCCTGCCTTTGTGTAAGACTGATTATTGCATTGTGTCCTCCTCTCCCTCAAACTCCTCTTGCCCAAAACTGCTTCGAGGATGATTAAAATAGTGTCTGTCCATGGCTGGTGGAAGAATTGGAAAGGGTAATGGCGGGGGCTGGGGGAGGGGCAGGGAGAGAGAGCGCGAAATAGTAAGTTTTCCCAGTTCACATTTATGGGACTCTCTCCGGAGGCTTCAGGTCTGCGTGGTGGACAGGCTGGAACCTGAACAAGGACGAGACAAGGGGTGCCGGGCCCCCTTCCCTCTCTGCTCCTGTTAAAAGCACATTAAACAGTCTTGCTTCTTGGGAAATAATCCACATTTTCATCTCTCATAAGGGCATTCACTTGTTTCCTTTATTCCTTGAAACACTGTTTGCGGGCATTTGTTTAAAGTGTCGATGGCTGAAAACAAGATTCCCGTGTGCCCCTGAGCCTGGACAGCCATCGGATGGCTGTGGGCTGACTGTCTCGAAGAGCTCAGTAGAAATATAAACAAAGTGGTGATTCTTTCCTGAACGTTGTTCTTAATCTCCCTCCCCCCCTTCCTTTTCTTCAACACTATTTGTCACGTGTCTACTTTATGCCTTGCCTTGTGCAGGACACAGTTCATATTGTCACTCCCGCTAACAATTACAAAACAAATAGGAAGCCACCCCCCCCAACCTTTAGAATAACCACAAAGCAACTGCACTGATGCCCCAATTAAAATTGGGTTACAGTCTGGCAACTTTCATCTGTAACTAAATGTGGTGTTTGATTTTTTTAAATGACAACCTTGCATCATTCCTTCCCAAGAGAATATCAAAAATACATTCCCCCGAAGAGGTAGCCTAGAGAGTCAGGAAATATATCCTTGTCCCCCATAGGTTTGTTTTCTGCAGTTAATCAATTCAGAAGGATTGGCTTAATTTTCCACACTGGAAAATACAGGTTGAAACACCCCTTTGAAAGTCAAATTTATAATAGTTCACATTACTCTGGTATATCAGCTCAGGTGATGTGGAAAATGTAATTTTGAAAACATTTTGGCTTACTCGTGGTCTTTAGAAAGGACAGCGTATTATAAGTCATGATTTTGTATCTAAATGGCTATACTCTCCACTTCCCTTTTCATGCTTAAATGACTTTATAGATTTTATTAGTTTCAGTGAAATTTATTTACATTGAATGAATGAATCATCTCTCCCTGTGTCCCCTCCACCTTGTCCCTCTTCTTTCTTCCTCTTCTTCTTCTTTCTTTTTTTTTTTTTCTCATTTGATTAGAAACCAGTTGATGGGGCATTTTACTGACAATGACCACATTATTCATACCATGATAAGAAAAATATTTGTTGCTACTTTTTTTTCCAGAAAATATATCTAGGCTCTTTGTGTTTATTTAACTTTCCTTCAATTGACAATGCTTACGGTGAGTGTATTCTCGATGTTGTGCAACCACAACCACCGTGGTCTCTAGAACTTTTTTTATCTTCCCCATTGAAACTCTGTTCCCATGAAATATTAACTCTTCATTCCTCCCTCCATTTAGCCTGTAGCAACAGCTATGAATTTGAAAGAATAATACAGTATCTGTCCTTTCGTGGCCGGCTTCTTTTGTTTAGCATTGTGTCTTCACAGTTCATTTGTGTAGTGGCTCATACCTGTTAGTAACAACATGTTTATTTTCACATGTGATCACTAACTAGAGACCAATTGTCTGTTAGACAGTGTTTTACTAGAATTGCTTCCTGAATTTAGTTAAATGGAATTGAATAATGTTAGAAATAACCAGCCTGTATGCTTTCTGAAATACATTATTTCCCTAATTAGAAAAGTAGTCCTTTTGTGGGTCTCAGACTCTTTTGGTATATGTTCCATTTATCATGATTGTGCACAAATTATCTCTAAGAGTTTTGAAAATTATCTGTTGATTTCTTTCGACATTATTTAATGTCCTTTGTTGGTCTTGGAGTGTCTGCTCTTCAATTTCAATTTCCTTGCGTCTCTCTGACTTTGACAGGCACGGTCTGGCCTTGCTGTCCCCATTTGATTGGGGCCTTGAGTTTTATTTTTGTAGATTTTTTTAATGCTTATTTATTTTTGAGAGAGAGAGAGAGAGAGACAGTGCATGAACAGGGGAGGGGCAGAGAAAGAGGGAGACACAGAATCCGAAGCAGGCTCCAGGCTCCAGGCTCCGAGCTGTCAGCACAGAGCCCAAGGGGGGGCTTGAACCCATGAACCATGAGATCGTGGCCTGAGCCGAAGTCAGATGTGTAACCGACTGAGCCACCCACGTGCCCCGAGACTTTCAGTTTTAAAACAGAGACAGTCCTGGGAAAACTGGGATGAGTTGGTCATCCTGCTGGCCCGTCTTGCTCTTACTGATGCCAAGCTGTTCTGATGGTGCCACAACAACACAGAGAGAAAGGTCTTGTACAGGCATACCTCAGAGATACTGGGGTTCCCTTCCAGACCAGTGCCATAAGGTCAACATCGCAATAAAGTAAGTCAAATCAATGTTTGCTTTCCCAGTGCATATAAAAGTTATATTTTACACCATATTATAGTCTATTAGGTGCACAATAGCATTACGTCTGAAAAATGTACATACCTTTGATTAAAAATGGCCTTGTTGCCAAAAAATGCTGAGCTCTAAGATTTCAGTGAGTTGTAATCACTGACCACAGATCACCATAACAAATATACAGTAAAACCTTGGACTGTGAGTAACTTGTTTTGTGAGTATTCCTCAAGACAAGCAAACATTTCTAATAAATTTTCATTTGGTCAATGAGCTCTTGTGATAAGAGTAGTAGATGGCACCGAATGTCACATGATCACAACTGAGCCGATGATTCTTGAAATTCACTTTGATATGCAAGTGCTTTGGGTTACAAGCATTTTTCCAGAACAAATCATGCTTGCAAACCAAGGTTTTACTGTAATAATAATGAAAAACTGTGAAATATTGCAAGGATTACCAAAATGTGACAGAGACATGGAGTCAAAGCTGTTGGAAAAATGGTGCCTATAGACTTGCGTAAAGTAGGGCTGCTGCAAACCTTTAATTTGGAGAAGCAAAATCAATTTTCTGTGGAGCTCAATAAAATGAAATCTATACGTCTGTATTCTTGACTAGCCCAAGTGATCATTTATGAATTTTGGTGTGAAATTATTTAATTTGCCATTTGGTTTATTTTAAACTATGTATAGCATTCATCTTTGTTTTTATGACACCAAAGGTTCCATTTGTGAGAAATTTGGTTAGTAAATTTCTTTTTTTCACGGGCTTGTTTAAACATTCAAAGATTAAGGACATTTCTGCTTCCTTTTCTGTTTGAATTTACATTAAAGGTTGATTACAAAGTGTAAAATGTTAGTTTCTTATTGTCAGTGACTCAAGAAAACAGGGCCAGGGGGCATTGGGTACAGCTGGGGACAGGCCAGGGGTTTGTGGGCTGGGGACCAAAGCCAGGCTCGGGAGCCCGCTGTCAGCCACTGCTCCACAATCTCAGGCAGGGGTGGTCTCCAGGGCTGCCCGGACACTGCGTACTCCCAGGCATGGGTCCACCTTGAAATGCTGAGGAAGGGAACACAGAAGCTGACCTTGATGGACAGGCCAAAAAGGTGGCCATGCTGCAGTGAAGAATGGTGGGAATGAAGGTCATGGCCACTGTGCTCCAGGGTCCCTCACCTGAACTTTGACCTGCTCTACCTGATTCAATTCCTCAGCGGATGCTTGGAGTCACTGGTGGAACGCATCAGACCAAAGATCTCACAGGTAGATGTCCCATGCTGGGAAACCTACTCATCTGTCCTCTTCAGCTGTGGTCTTGGACTGCTCCCCTGAGTGCAGGTGGGTGAGGGGGTGATGTCCAGGAGGCCACGCACCCCTGACGCTGCCCATTGGGTGTGCTTGCATTTCCTTCACTTTCTTAAAATCAAACAATTAGCTACAGTGTTTACTGTTCCTGAGACATTGGGGGTGTACTTGTTATTTTTTTGTTTGTTTGTTTTAGTGAAAACTGGCAGTCAGCTATCTCCTTTTTAGTCTTTGCTCTTCTGCTTGGAGATTGTACCATAAGGAAGGAGTGTTGTGGATTACACTTAACATGGTGACCGTGGCTTTATACCAGGTGAACATGATTACTCAGCACTGTGTCTCGAGTATCTGCTGCAGCTAATTTTCACTTTGGAGGGCCTTCTAGGATTCAGTAGGAGCAGCAAGAGCTCTTTGGAGAGTGGTAATACCCTAATCCAAAGGTTAGATGGTCTTTTCTTGTCATTGTGTCTTGACAGTGACTTCTACTATCATTGAAATTTCAGTGGTCTACTCTGGAGGAATTATATGAAAAATACATTGTGGAAAATAACTAGAATATTCCATGATCATTGAGGACTACTTCCTTAAGGCCTTTCTGACTTTTTTTCCATTTGATTTACTTATTCCCCGCTTCCCTTATGTGACGTAGCTCCTGACCAGTCTGAGGCAATGAGTGGTTCTGTTTCTCATGCCATCTGTTGGCTTAGAGATGATGTGAGACCCACCGCAGGCCAGTGAATTGTGTGAGGGTAGGTCTACTGATCTCCTATATATACTTCTGGAGAAGGATTCTTTTTAGAAGAAGCAAAAGGGAAACATGGCTTCTTCTGGAGTTGTGATTTCTGGATGTGAGATGTGATATCTGGCACTGGGCAGCCATCTGGCAACTATGAGGGGAGCCAGCTCAGGAGAAAGCCAGCAGACCACACATGGCAGAGTTGAAAGATGGAAGAAACCTAGGTCCTTGAAGACATTCTGGAATTATGGAGCATACCAATCTTGAAGCTCTTTTAACTCTTATTTCTAATTTTCTGAAGTAGAAACTTACAATTCCTGCAATGCCAGCCAACTGTTTTTATTTATTTTGAAGACTTTCTCTGAGAGTGGCCCATTAACTAGTATTAGAATCTCCTGGAATACTTGTTAAAAAGCAGATTCCTCTTATATACAGATATATATTATGGGTTCTGTGGATGGGACCTAGGAATTGCCATTTTTTAACAATTTTACTATTTACTCCATGTTCACTCAAAATTCAGAATCTATGTTTTCAGAAAGAAGAAAAGACATCTACTGGAAAGAGCTCAGTCTATCACCTTTTTAGAGTACAACCTTATGATATATTGTATTTTCTTACATTGACTAAAAATTCTTGCATGGCATTTCAAAATATGAAAATCACCCCAGTGAGACATGAGTCCAAAGTCCAGGAATAGGAAACAGATCAGAAGTGACATAAAGATCAGGAACACTTACTAGGGCAATTAGAAGAAGAAGAAACGCTGTAATCTAAGAGGATGAAAATAATTCAGTGAGCAAATGGGTTTCCTCAAACATATATTCAGTAGGCAGATGGTAAAGTGGAAAGTTGGCCCATTAAGAAATAATTATAGTAGGTGATTGGGGACTGGGGAAAAGGAAGTAAGCGATTTATTAAATAGCGTCTACACATTTATGCAGAAAGGTGCCTAATCTTTGGATTATATGTGCATGTGAATGTGTATCAGTGAGAGCCAGTGAGCCTTGGAAAACAGTAGAGTTTAAAGACTGCCCAAGGAGGGTGAGAATGAATCAAAAGGTCCTCTTATGATCTAAAAGAGTAAGCCCTCCCCCTCAGTATCTCGCAGGCCATCAAGGGAATGTGACTCCTCTGTTCTTAAATGGCAGTTGTAAAAATGATAGCTCTGTAATGTCTGGTAATTAAAATACTTTTTTTTTTTTTTTGCCAGCAAAGGCTAGATTTATTTGTTGAAATACCTACATACACACGTGTGCATGCCAACCCCACTCCCCACTTAAACCACTTAAACACCTTTATTTCCTTTTCACAAGCCTTCAATAACTTCCAATTACTGAAGCCATAAATGCCCTATTTTACAAAATAATACTCTTGAGGCCTGCACTTTTGCCTCACTTACTACCTGGAAAAGACAAAGTCTTGAGTCAGGATAGTGATTTAGATTATATTTAGTTTTGAACTTCATTCTCATGGCCCTAGAATGCAGATATGGCTGTTTTCAGACCCCTCATGGGTGGTTTTTTTCTATTAAATATTGAAGGCTGGAGAACCTATCTATAATACCCTATTATAAAAAGAATTCTTGCCATTTCACATATGAACATTTCATCAACTTCCCACTCCCGCACAGGTGAATCTACCTATATCTTCATTGATCACATCCTCCTTAGGGACATCTCCCACTGGAATGGTACATTTATAATCAATGACCTTACAATAGCCCATCATAATCCCAAAGCCTATGCTTTAAATTTGGGTCCACTCTTGGTGTTGCATATTCCATGTGTTTTGGTAAATGTATAATAATACGGAAATACCATTATAGTATCATACAGAACAGTTTCACTGTCTTGAAAATCTTTTCTCTATCCATCCCTCCCTCCCCACTAACAAGAACAATCATTGGTCCTTTTACTATCTCTGCAATTTTGCCTTTTCCAGATTGTCATATAGTTGGAATCATATGGGATGTAGCCTTTTCAGATTGGCTTCTTTCACTCAGTAATATGCATTTAAGGTTCCTCCATGTCTGTTCATGGCTTGATAGCTCATTTTTTTGAAGTGCTGAAAAATATTTCACGGTCTGCATGTACCAGTTTATTTATCCATTCACCGATTGAAGGATGACCATCTTGGTTGCTTCAAGTTTTGGCAAAGATGAATAAAGCTGCTCTAAAGATTTGTATGCAGGCGTTTGTGTAGATGTGAGTTTTCAACTTCTTTGAGTAAATACCAAGAAGCATGATTGCTGGATGGTGTGGTAAGAGTATATTTAGCTTTGTAAGAAATTGCCCAACTGTCTTCTGAACTGGCTGTACCATTTTTCATTCCCAGTAGCAATGAATGAGGATTCTTGTTGCTCCACACCCTCATCAGTGTGTTGGATTTTGGCCATTCTAATAGATGGGTAGTGGTATCTCATTGTTGTTTTAATTTGAAATCCCCTACTGATATATAATGCTGAGCATCTTTACATATGCTATTTGCCATCTGTATCTTTGGTGAGCTGTTAGGGTGTTTGGTCTGCCTTTGATTATTTTCTTATTGGTGAGCTTTCTTTCTTTCTTTGTTTCTTTTTTTTTTCTACTTTGTTTAAAAATTTTAATTCCAGTGTAGTTAAAAAACAGTCCTATATTAGTTTCAGGTGTACAATATAGTGATTCAATAATTCTATATATTACTTAGTGCTCATCTTGATTAATCCCTTCCACCTATTTCACCCACTTCCCTTCTGGTAGCCATCAATTTGTTCCTCTAGAGTTGAAAGTCTGTGTTTTTGGTTTGTCTCTTTTTTTCTTTGCTTGTTTTTTAAAAGTGTATTTATTTATTTATTTTGAGAGAGAGAGAGAGAGAGAGAGAGAGAGAGAGAGAGAGAGAGAGAGAATGCAATCAGGGAAAGGGCACAGAGAGAGGAAGAGGGAGAGAGAATCCCAAGCAGGACCCATGATGTCAGTGTGGAGCCCAGTGCAGAGCTTGAACTCACAAACTGTGAGATCATGACTGGAACTGAAACCAAGAGTCAGCCACTTAACTGACTGAGCCACCCAGGCACCCCTGCTCATTTGTTTTGTTTCTTAAATTCCACACATGAGTGACATCATATGACATTTGACTTCTCTGACTTATTTCATTTAGCATTATACTCTTCAGCTCCATCCATGTTGCAAATGGCAAGATATCATTCCTTTTTATGGATAAATAATATTATATTGTGTATATATATTACATTTTATTTATCCATTCATCTATCAATGATAGAAAAGTAGACACTTGGTCTGCTTCCACAATCTGGCTTTTGTAAACAATGCTGCATAAACATAGGGGTGCATATATCTTTTTATCAGAGAAAGAGCTAGTATCCAAAATCTATAAAGAGCTCACCAAACTCCACACCCAAAAAACAAATAATCCAGTGAAGAAATGGGAAGAAAACATGAATAGACACTTCTCTAAAGAAGACATCCAGATGGCCAACAGGCACATGAAAAGATGCTCAACGTCGCTCCTCATCAGGGAAATACAAATCAAAACCACACTCAGATATCACCTCACGCCAGTCAGAGTGGCTAAGATGAACAAATCAGGAGACTAAAGATGCTGGAGAGGATGTGGAGAAATGGGAACCCTCTTGCACTGTTGGTGGGAATGCAAACTGGTGCAGCCGCTCTGGAAAACAGTGTGGAGGTTCCTCAAAAAATTAAAAATAGACCTACCCTATGACCCAGCAGTAGCACTGCTAGGAATTTACCCAAGGGGTACAGGAGTTCTGATGCATAGGGGCACTTGTACCCCAATGTTCATAGCAGCACTCTCAACAATAGCCAAATTATGGAAAGAGCCTAAATGTCCATCAACTGATGAATGGATAAAGAAATTGTGGTTTATATACACAATGGAGTACTACGTGGCAATGAGAAAGAATGAAATCTGGCCCTTTGCAGCAACGTGGATGGAACTGGAGACTGTGATGCTAAGTGAAATAAGCCATACAGAGAAAGACAGATACCATATGTGTTCACTCTTATGTGGATCCTGAGAAACTTAATAGGAACCCATGGGGGAGGGGAAGGAAAATAGAAAAAAAAAAGAGGTCAGAGTGGGAGAGAGCCAAGGCATAAGAGACTCTTAAAAACTGAGAACAAAGTGAGGGTTGATGGGGGGTGGGGGGTGATGGGTATTGAGGAGGGCACCTGTTGGGATGAGCACTGGATGTTGTATGGAAACCAATCTGACAATAAATATCATATTTAAGAAAAATAAATAATAAATAAATAAGTGTTTATGTATTCTTTGGGTAAATATCCAGTAGTGGAATTACTGGATCATATGGTAATTCTATTTTTAATTTTTTGAGGAGTTGGTATACTGTTTTCCACAGTGGCTGTATTCTCACCAACAGAACATAAAGTTTCCTTTTTCTTCACATCCTCACCAACACTTGTTGTTTCTTGTGTTTTTGATCTTAGCCATTCTGATAGGTGTGAGGTGATACCTCACTATAATTTTGATTTGCATTTCCCTGATACCCTGAATGATATTGAGCATTTTTTTTCATGTGTCTGTTGGCCATCTGTAGGTCTTCTTTGGAGAAATATTCATTCATGTCTTCTGCCCATTTTAAATTGCATTATTTGTTTCTTTTGGTGTTGAGTTTTAGACATTCTTCATATATTTTGGATACTAAGCCTTTATTGGATATGTCATTTGCAAATATCTTCTCCCATTCCATAGGTTATCTTTTAGTTTTGTTGATTGTTTTCTTTGCTGTGCAGAAACTTTTTATTTTGATGAAGTCCCAATAGTTTATTTTTGCTTTTGTTTTCTTTGCCTCAGGATACATATCTAGAAAAATGTTTTTTATGGTCAGTGTCAGAGAAATTACTGCCTGTGGTCTCTTCTAGGAGTTTTATGGTTTCAGGTCTCACATTTAGGTCCTTAATCCATTTTGAGCTTATTTTCATACTCGGTCTAAGAAAATGTTCTGGTTTCATTTTTTTTTTTCAGGTAGCTGTCTAGTTTTCCCAGCACCATTTGTTGAAGAGACTGTCTTTTACTCATTGCATGTTCTTACCGTCTTTGTTTAAGATCAATTGGCCATATCATTGTGGCTTTTTTTTTCTGAGGTCTCTATTTTGTTTCACTGATCTATGTGGCTTTTTTTTGTGCCAGTACCATGCTGTTTTGATCACTACAGCTTTGTAGTATATCTTGAAATCTAGGATTGTAATACCTCCAGATTTGTTCTTTTCCAAGGTTTCTTTGGCTATTTGGGATCTTTTGTGGTTCCGGACAGATTTTAAGATGGTTTGTTCTAGTTCTGTGAAAAATACTCTTGGTATTTTGATAGGGACTGCATAAAAACCTATATCCTGCTTTGGGTAGTGTGGACAGTTTTAACAGTATTTGTTCTTCCAATCCATGAGCAGGGAATATGTTTCCATTTGTGTTGTCTTCAATTTTTTTCATCAGTGTTTTTATAGTTTCAGGTTACAGGTCTGTCACCTCCTTAGTTAAGTTAATTCCTAAGTATTTTATTCTTTTTGGTGCAATTGTAAATAGGATTGTTTTCTTCATTTCTCTTTCTGCTACTTCATTATTAATGTATATAAATGCAACAGATTTCTGTGTATTGATTTTGTATCCTGAAACCTTTCTGGATTCATTTAGCAGTTATAGTAGTTTTGGTGGAGTCTGTAGGGGTTTCTAAAATATCATGTCATCTGTAAATAGTGAAAGTTTTACTTCTTCCTTACCAAGTTGGATGACTTTTATTTCTTTTTCTTGTCTGATTGCTGTAGCTAGGACATCTAGTACTATGTTGAATAAAAGTGGTGAGAGGGTACATCCTTGCTTTGTTCCTGATCTTAGGGGAAAGCCTCTCAGTTTTTCCCCAATGAATATGATGTTAGCTGTGGGTTTTTCATAGATGTCTTTATTATGTTGATGTATGTTCCCCTTAAACCTACTTTGTTGCGAGTTTTTATCATTAATGGATGTTGTATATTGTCAAATGCTTTTTTCTACATCTTTTGAAAGAATCATATAGTTTTTATCCTTTCTCTTGTTGATGTGATGTATCACACTGATTAATTTGTGAATACAGAATCACCCTTGCAACCCAGGTATAAGTCACACTTTATTGTGATGAATGAGTTTTTAAATGTATTGTTGGATTTGGTTTGCTAATATTTTGTTGGGGAGTTTTGCATCTATGTTCATCAGAGATATTGGCCTGTAGTTCTTTTTTTCAGTGTCTTTATCTGGTTTTAATATCAGGGTAATGCTGGCCTCATATAATAAATTTGGAAGCTTTCCTTCCTCTTCTCTTTTTTTAATAGTTTTTGAAGAATAAATATTAACTCTTTTTTTAAAGTGTTCAGTAGAATTCACCTGTGAAGCCATCTGGTCCCGTACTTTTGTGTTTTGGGAGTTTTTCAATGACTGATTCAATTTCATTGCTGGTAATTGGTGCTCAAATTTTCTATTTCTTCCTGATTCAGTATTGTGAGGTTATGTTTCTAGAAATGTATCCATTTCTTCTAGGTTGTCCTGTTTTTTTGGCATATAATTTTCCATAATATTCTCTTGTAAACCTTTGTATTTCTGTGGTGTTCATTGCTATTTCTCCTCTTTTATTTATGATTTTGTGTACTTAAGTCCTCTCTCTCTCTCTCTCCTGATGAGTCTGGCTGAAGGTTTATCAATTTCGTTAATCTTTGCAAAGAACCACCTCCTGGTTTCATTGATCTGTTCTATTGTTTTGGTGTTGTTGTTTGTTTCTATTTTGTTTATTTCTGCTTTAATATTTATTATTTCCTTCTTTCTACTGGTTTTGGGTTTTGCTTTTTCTTCTTTTGCTAGCTCCTTGAGGTGTAAGGTTCTGTTAGTTATTTGAGATTTTTCTTGCTTCTTGAGATAGACCTGTATTGCTATGAACATCCCTCTTAGAACAGCTTTTGCTGCATCCCAAAGATTTTGGCCCATTCTGTTTTCACACGATGGAGGCTGTGAACCAATAGTTGGTGATCCATCCAGGGTAGCAAAGAAATGGGTTTCAGGAAAGAGGCATTTGCAGGGGAAATCCCAACTTGGCCATGACCTCTGTGTTGAGAAAGGTGGTCCTTAGGTTGGATTCTTGTGGACCCCTATGTGAATAAATGGGTGGGCCGGCATCCTGGAAATACTGCCTGCTTTAATGTGTGTGTGAGAGAGAGAGAGAGAGAGAGAGAGAGAGAGAGAGAGAAACTGTGCATAGAATCCTTGGGAAAGTGATGAGAACAAAGAGGAAGATGTTAAGGTGATGGACCATGAAATGGATGAAACATCTCATGGTCACTGACCCCTAATACAAAAGAAAGTAAAAACGCAGCAACAGCAACCCTAGCCAGTGGGGCAGCTTCCACTTGACGAAATGTACCTGATGAGAGAATATACTCCCACTGAACTTATTGATATAGCTGCCAAGTTCCAGCAAAAGGCCAGGGAGAGTATCCAGGCTTGTGGCTATTAAATCCAGGAAGTGATGGCTTTTCTCTTACCAGGGGACAAAGAAGATGAGCAACATCACCTCACAACCTGCCTCTGGCAGCATCTGCATGGTACTTGGGGGCTTCATGGTACTCACTCCCTCATAAATTGGACCATTCTACCTTACAAAGAGTTTTGGCACAATGAAGGGGAACTCCCTGGGCATATGTGACCCTGGAAATCTATAGAGGGTGTACAACAAATTCTTAGGGAGTTGGGAATGAGACAGGAAATCTGTGCCCCTGTCTTTCAAGGCCCTGATTGGGCCACATTCCCTACAGGAATCAGAGCTAATATTATACAATCTGCCCCAGCACATGATATGGGATGTTGATATCTATGCTAAGCCCAGTTGTGATACAAGATATTTATGATGGTGAAGAATCCATTGCAGATCTGCATAAAACTGGCAAATCTGGGGTATGGGATGTTCAAAAGGCTTGTGATTGAGAGGGAGCTTGGGAAGCCAAAAGACTAATCCAGTTGGCTATAAAGTATGCAGAAAAGTAACTTGAAAGCAGATGTGGTTTGACTTCATTACTGTGGGGACCCCACCTGAAGAGATAGACTGACAAGCTAACATTATGTTGGTCAAGCTGTGGAAAGCCTTAAAACTTGAGCAACAGTTCAGATCTGCCCCATATGGTCCTAGCATCCCTGGTACCCCATCTGATACAGCAGAGGCCTCAAGGACACAGTCCTGTTAGGCTGGGTGCCTCCCATGTCCCAGAGACAGGATGCAGGCCAAGAGTACCTCCAGGTGAGGGCCATTGGGAGTGATCGGAAGTCTCATGGCCGGCTCACTATTCATTGGTCCTCCAGAAATAAACAAGGGGTGATGGCTCTGGTGGATACTGGAGTTGAATGTACTCTAATACATGGTGATACTTTTAAATTTCCTGGCCTCCTCAACACCATCAATGGTTATGGAGAGCAAACAGTTAGTTCAGGAAGGTCTTATGACAATGCAAATTGGGCCTTCTCTTCCCAACTCCAAGAACATGAGTTTTTTTTAATTTATTTTTTTTTACTTTAGAGACAGAATGAGAACACAAGCAGGGGAGAGGGGCAGATGGAAAGGGAGAGAAAATCTGAAGCAGGGAGAGAAAATGCTTAGCATGGAGCCTGATGTGGAGCTCGATTCCCGTGACCCTGGGATCATGACCTGAGCTGAAATCAAGGGTCAGAAGCTCAACCAACTGAGCTACCCAGGGGTCCCAAGAATATGAGGCTTTTAACTCTCCAATACCAGAGAACATATTAGACATTGATATCCCATAAGGCAAAATTCTACAAACCTCTTATTGGTGAAGTCTGCCTCTGGGTTAGAATAATCAAACCAATGAAGAAGGTAAGTGCCAACAGGGAGTCTGTAAACCTGCCACTGAGTGAAGAATGGTAATTGTCAAACTATATAAATGGCCAAGGGGCATAAGGGGATAGGAGAAACTATTCAAGAACTATACCAGATGGGTATTGTACGCCCTATCCCTGGTAGTTTCAACAATCAGTATGGCTGGGTATAAAGCCAGATGGCCAGTGGTGGATGACAGTGGAACTGAGAATTGAACAGGGTGGGGCCCCATCCGTGCAGCTGTGCCCAACATTGCCACCATCTTAATACCTTGGCCATGATACTAAGAGTATCCTGTGCTGTGCTGGCTTTAGCAAAAGATTTTTTCAGGATACCCCTGGTCACTGAGTCTCAAGAACAATCTGCCTTCCTGTTGGAGAGACAATAATGGACCTTTCAAGTGCTTTCCCAAGGCTACCTGCACAGCCCAGCATCTGTCATAGGATGGTAGTATGTGACCTGTCCTGATTTTCCCCCACACTAGTAAAATGGGCCCATTACATTGATGATGTAATGTTAACATGTGAATAGTTGACTTTGCTGCAGGACACTCTGCAGAGTTTGCTGGAACATTTGCAAGGGAAGGATGGACAGTTAAAACCACAGAAAATTCAAGGCCCAGTCACTACTGTAAGGTTTCAGAAGTTGTCTGGTAGGGTAAGAAGCTAATTGTCTCAGAAGCTGTGATTGATAAGGTGCAAGCCTATCCAGCTCCTAAGAACATGAAGGTGGTGCAAGACTTTATAGGGATTTGGGGGTTTGGGAAGCATTTTATTCCCCACTTGGCACAGTGCCTCTACCCCTTATGCTGTCTAGTAAGCAAAGGGAATATGTGGGACTGACAGTCAGAGCAGTAAGCTGCCTTTGAGAAGGAAAAAATACTAATGAAACAGATTAAAGCTCTGGATATCTCCTAAGCAGGGCCACTATTTGAGTTAGATGTGGCTGTGACTCAGGAAAGTATGGGTCAGGCACTGTGGCAGAGACAGCAGGAGAGAGTGCCCCCAGGATTTTGGCCCCAGCTCTGGAAGGGAGCAGAAACCTAACAGTTCCTGCAGTGTAGAAAGTGCTTCTCCGTGTGGGACCTCAGAGGAAGGGATAAACCTTGGCAGCCAATGGGCTGGACTCAGAGTGGAGTTTAGTTGGCTGGTCATCACATGAGTCCTGGCCATTAACCCTTTGCACTGACAGCTGGGATGTCATGTGAGCCAAGGTATTAATTCTGTGGCTCAGGGGCGCCTGGGTGGCGCAGTCGGTTAAGCGTCCGACTTCAGCCAGGTCACGATCTCGCCGTCCGTGAGTTCGAGCCCCGCGTCAGGCTCTGGGCTGATGGCTCGGAGCCTGGAGCTTGTTTCCGATTCTGTGTCTCCCTCTCTCTCTGCCCCTCCCCCGTTCATGCTCTGTCTCTCTCTGTCCCAAAAATAAATAAACGTTGAAAAAAAAAAATCTGTGGCTCAGATAATGGCAAGCCAATGGGTGGATGGTCATCAATAAGCTCCTGAAGGATCAGGATACATGGAAAGACATTTGGGTCTACCTATAAGAACCTGAGGCAGTCTCCATTGTTTTTCTTGTCTTGGCTCAAGAGACATTGACACCGCCTGGAATTCCCAAAGCTGATGCCGTAATTTAGATATGAGCCTTAGCAACTTATCCTTCAGTAGATACAGCAGATTGGGTGCACAGAAAGAGTAGCTACCATTTAGCCCAGATGGGATAGGGGGTTGCCAAGGATGCCAGATTGCTCTTGAAGCACAGCGAGCACAGTGACTTGGTTAAGCAATAATAGCATGCCCTGTGTTTTCTAAATAACACCCAAGGTAACTGCCAAAGGAGTTTGGGGCCATCCACCAGAGTTCCTACCCAGTGAGTGATTAGTAAATTGATTGTGTTGGCCCTTTCTCTCCAGGTGAGGGTTCTAAATATGCCCTGGTTTGTGTAGACACTGGGTATGGACTAACCTGTTTTCTTTTGTCATTGTGCAAACTAGGCTGCAACCATTAGGGGATTAGAGAAGCTGAGTACCTTGTATAGATACCCTCACAAATGAGACAGTGATGGGGGGACACATTTCAAAGGCCATAATGTATGAAACTGGACAAAAGAACCTGACATTGAATACAGGTTCTATCTCCTCTATAACCTGTGAGTAACAGGATTGGTAGAAAGAAAAAGTGAAATATTAAAGCAGCAGATTAAATTACTAACAGGTAAAACTGCCTTGGCTGGGTGAACTATAGTAATGTCCCAGGCTTTAGTACATTTGACTGGTCGACCAGTAGGGTCTGTGCCCCCATATACCAGACACCTAATACCATATAGGTATGGAAGTCCCAGGAAACAGCCATTGTTCCAACTATCACTGTGGGTCAGTGTACTATGCTGCTGAGAACACCAAGTCCATCACCAACTGGAAAGGGAGTTATCTATCAGAATTTGCAATGGGACATCTCCCTGGATGAGTGAGTTACTTCACACCCCTGGGTGCAGTGCAACTAGTCAGTCTCCCCTGGGATCTTGTCCTTACTGCAAGATGAACCTGGTGATACATCCATTATCTGAAATGAAACATGAATCATTGGAAGAGGGGAGAAAGTGAGGGTCCTGGTATGGCATATCTTTCCCCCAATCCCTCTTCTTATACCTGACAGTGCAGCCTTTTCCAGGTAACATGTATGGTATGTTACAACCAGGTCAAGTTCCTAAAACAGCCAATCTCCCTCTCCTCAAGGCCAGGTGGGCATGTTCTGTTTTCCACTGGTAGGATTATTTGGCTTTTGTCTCTCTTCCTTCCATTGACCTGGAGGATGTTATAGCACACATAGAAGCCCTCTGCAAGCCTCGAATGATAGCCAACAATGCCTATCCTTGCTGAATGCTAGAATGTTTCTAATGAGAAAAGCTGTCCTCCAAAATAGAATGGCCTGGACATCATTACTGCCTTGCAAGGAGACATCTGTGCCATTAACTAATCTGAATGTTTTGTGTTTATAACTGATGAGTGTGCTAATGTATCTTCTTTAGTAAGTCACATGAGGGCACACGTGAACACCCTGAGTCATCCTGACCTCTTGCCTCAGGGACTTAATAAATCAGTGGTCTGGATCATGGGCCTTTTGGTGGAGAATATTGTCACTGATTTTGGGAATCATTGTCTTAATCTTTATTTTTTCTTGTACGTACTTGTACTTTGCTGTGGCATCTGCCTCCACTGCAGCCAGCTACAAAAAAGTCACTTCTATGCTAATATATCCCCTTGCTATTTTCTCAGGGCACATTGTAAGGGGTGGGCATATGAGATTGTAAGGCCAGGTCATGGGGTGGGGTGCTGGGGAGGTCATTCAGAGAAGTGACTGCCCATGGACCTGCCAGCTGGACCCCAAACAATCAGAGGCTCTTCACTCCCTCCACTGTCCTTGGAATGTGCACTCAGCTTGCCTTCTGCACTTCCAGAAGCTTAGCCCCCAAGGACACAGCTCTGAGATAGTGATGTGGTGTTGTGGTCATCTGGATGGTATATGTGATTGAACCTGGTTAAAACCTCTATGTAAACTTTTAAGATTCTGGCAGGTGAGTGTGGAGATCTACTCATCTTGCAGCCACCCAAGATAAGCATGTAGGTAAGTTTCTTTGTTTATGAAACTTGCCACCTACCAGTCTGGAGTACCTGCCTCTTTCTTTGATCTATCATTCTTTGCCCTCTGAGAATGGGTGCCAGTTTCAGATCACACCTGGGAAGCTCCTGAGGAGGTGACCAACTGACACCAGGTGACAATTCTTTGTAGCTTCACCAGTTTGTGATGATCCATCCAGTCATTTACTTATCTTCCTCTGTAGGCTGTAAGTGTTAGGAGACCCAGGTCTATTTTTGGTCTACAGTGCCAATCAATATTCTTGAAAGAAGGGTCATGAAGGGAAACTTAGCGATCATATGGTCTGTTCAGTAGTGCTTCTGAAGTGTCTTCTAGATAGAATGGATATAAATGGAATCATGCAGAATGTATTCTGTTTTGTCTGACTTTTTGGCCTAATTATGTTGTGATACATTCATGTTGGTGCTTTTACCAATGGTGGATTTCTTTTTATCGCTGAGTTGTATTGCATGGTATGAGCACACAGCAATTTGTTTGATCGCTTTCCTTGTTGATGGAAATTTGGATCGTTTCCAGTGTTTGGCTATTAAAAATAATGTTCTATGAATAGCCTTATATAAATCTTTGTATAGATATATATTTCATTTTCTCTTGGGATAATTCCTAGGATTGGAATGACTGGACTTCCTGGTAAATCTAACTTTTTAAGAAATTGCCAAAATGTTTTTGAAAGTGGTTGTGTCATTTTACATCTCCACCAATAATGGGTAAGCGTTCCAGTGCCCCTATATTCTCACCAATACTTGATACAGTCAATCTTTTCAATTTTAGCCATTCTAATAGTAGGATCTCATTGTGGCTTTAATTTGTATGTCCCTAATAAGTAATTATGTAAGCATTTTTTCCATGCGCTAATTTGCCAGCTATGTATTTTCTTTGATAAAGTGTCTGTTCAAATCTTTTGCCCATTTTTTAAGTGGGCTGTTTTCTTCTTGTTGAGTTTTGAGATTTTTTTATATATTCTGGATATACATCTTCTATTAGATATATGCTTTGCAAAGATTTTCATCCAAACTGTGATTTGTCTTTTCTGTCTAAGCAGTACCTTTTGATGAGCAGACATTTTTACTTTTAATGAATGCCAATATATCAATTTGTTCTTTTATGGATTATACATTTGGTGTCATGTCTAAAATTTTTTTTCCTAACTCAAGGTCACAAATATTTTGTACTATATTTTCTTCTAGAAGTTTTACAGTTTTAGGCTTTACATGTAGGTCTATGATCTTTTTTGAGTTAATTTTTGTTTATGGTACAAGGTATGGATCAAGGTTCACTTTTTTCTTTTGGCTGAAGGCTTGTTTCTTAGTTTTTGGCCCATATTTCTATCTTAGGCTTGACACTTGGGACATATCCTTGCTGACTATTTGTACCCACAAATTGAACCACACTAGTTGTAGATGCTCTGGCTAATACTCTCCCAAGTAGAGCTTAACCTTAGGACCAAACTTTGTGATGATTATTAGGGCCAGCCTTTGCCTTGTGTAGCTTCAGCTCTGTGCACAGGAATCACATAGCACTTTTTTTTTTTTTTTTGAGCCTAGCTGATCATTCTATGCCCACCTCTCAATCTATTCTTTAAGTGCTCACCTCATATCTGTAGATTAATTATAGTGGGAGGTAGCTTTCAGAACTTCCTCTTTTCCACTTAACATGAAGCTCATTTAGAGCCATCTCTACATTCACCCCCAGATTTTCATCTGAAGTTTTTTTTTTTTTTTGAATTATCTGTATAACCTTGGCATGTGGTATAAGCAAAGTATTAACCAACTGAGTTTATACTAATGGCTTTATGTATAGATATAAGAACTCTTCAGGTGTCCAACAGGTTTGGGCATTTCTGGTAAGCAAGCTACAATTGTGGCCCACTTAATTGTGGTCTTTTATTAGACATAAAGATTGAGGACCTGGTCTGTCTAACTGAACCAATTCTCCTTTTTCGGTTTTGTTTGTGTGAAAACAGCCTCACTTCTGAGCTCCTATGTGGCTAATTCTGCCAAAGTCCCACTGGGAACCTGGCAGGGTGAGCGGAGTGAGGCAGACAGGCTGGAGAGCTTTAAGGCTGCTGGTGACTGCACCATTACCCAGAAAATTCAGGTTAATGTGGGGAAAGGGAGGGAACCGTGGGAGGCAGCAAAGCAAACCCAACAACACCTATTAGAAGGAACAGTCATGCAGCATATTGGTCAGAAAGAAGTGGTAAAGGTCAAAAAGTCAGAACTCCTTTCACTCCCTAATGAAAGAAAACATGCTAGAGGACAGGGATTAAAGAAACAACAATAGAATAAAGGCTGAACTGCTCACATGGACTTGGTCTTCACACTTTACCCAGGTCCAAAGTCACTTCTGAGTCTCTTAAGTCCCTATAGGGCAAACGACCCACATTGATGGAAAGGATGTGCTCACATGGCAGGATACCGAAGTGTTGTCACTGTTCCTAGTAAGTTTTGGGTTGGCTTCATGTAAACTGTCAACTTGGCAAACCCAAATAATTTTATTATGATGCAGAGTATTAAGTGAGAAACAGACACAGACAAGATTATGTGATAATTCAGAGCAGGAAGAATTCAATTTCTATTCAAGATTTCATGAAGACATTGAATTTGAGATAAGCCTCATAGAATTGGAAAGATTTCATGAGGCTGAATTTGTGGGGATAAGGCAGATGCAACAAAAGAAAATGGAAGAGGAGTTAGGAAAGAAGAGGGTGCTTGCTAGATCATCAAAAATAAGGAAAGCCTGAGAAACTGTCAAAGCCAAGAGATGCAAAGGAAGTAATGATTACCAAATGTAATGTGGCATCTTGGATGGAACCTTGGTACAGAAAAGGACATTGGATAAAAGCTAAGAGCATGTGAATAAACTATGGAGTATAGTCTGGTTAATAATAATGTTAATAATTGATTGGCTTATCAATTATAGTAAATATACCTTACTAATATAAGATGTTCACATTTGGGGACTTGGTTGGGCTATGGGGTGCAAGATGTTTGGTCAAACATTATTCTAGATGTTTCTGTGAGGGGGTTTTGGATGAGATTAACATTTAAATCAGTGGTGGGCTTCCAGTAAAGCAGATTGCCCATTTCTTTCATTCTTCCTTCCTTCCTTCCTTCCTCCCTTTTCTTTCTTTCTTTCTTTCTTTCTTTCTTTCTTTCTTTCTTTCTTTCTTTCTTTCATCTATCTATCTACCTATCTATCTATCATCTATCTTATTGGTTCTGTTTATCTGGAGAATCTTAATTAATATAAGTACCTTCACAACTTTCTGTAAATCTAAATCTATTCTAAAATAGTTTATTTACAAAATTAAAGAAGGCAGATAGTCTTGAAAGAGGTAATACATGGGTTTAGATTTATTTTGAGGTAAATTTACTCTGAATTCTGGTCCTTTTCTGGGACTTTAGGGTAGGAAGAGGGAAAGTATGAAAAGACAGAGAAGGAGTCTGTGTCAAGGCCATCTATGTTTTCTTACTTCATTCCAAATCCATAATCGCTTTCTTTTTCTTAATGTTTATTTATTTTGAGAGAGAGAGAAAGAGAACAGGCATGAGCAGGGGAGGGGCAGAGACAATGGGAGAGAGGGAATCCCAAGCAGGCTCTATGCTGACAGTGCAGAGCCAGATGCGGGGCTCATCTCATAGTTTGTGAGATCATGTCCTGAGCTGAAATCAAGAGTCGGTTGCTTTAACTGACCGAGCCACCCAGGCACCCTACACAAATCACTTTCTTACTGAGAGATCAGCTTCCCAGATATTGTGATGCATTATATTACTAGATATGCATACTGGTGACTGAAAAAATTTCTCCATGGTAAATAATTGCATGATGTCAAGCCACTGAGTCAAGTTTCCAGAGGGAACATGTAACTGTTCTTCCTTTGTCTTACCCACTTCCCTTCCCTGCCCTCCATTCCCAGAGTGAGCCTACAAACTCAGGACTGTTATCTTCAGTGTTCCAGCTCCAAGGCCAAGAAGTAAGACTTATGGAAGGCATTGAAACTGGATATGATGAAGAAAGCTGGTCTGAGTCAGGAAGCTGTGTTATTGTTGTGGCTCTGCCTTGATTAGCTCTATGACCTGGCAACTTATGCCATCTTAGCCTCTGACATTCTTTCATCTGTACAAGGCTGGGATGGAAAGAAGGAGGCATTTAGTCATAGAAGAGTATTCAGTGAAGTTGAGTAAAAAAATCTGAAGAAGGAGTAGCTGTTCCTCATTCATAATCCTTTCATTTTTTTGTAATACGAAACAGAATCTTTCCAACTGGAACTTTTCCAAGTGGAAATGAACTCATAAGAGATGAATTTTATTTAAGAAAGGAGGTTAGAAATTAAGCAGAAAGTTATGGGAATGCTTTAAATTCTGTCTCCACTGAGATCTTTAATTCACACTAGAAAAAAATTGGAGAGGGGGCATGGAATGTGTGAGAAATAAAAGGGTAAAGAAAATAAAAAATTATGAGTTTGGTTTCTAGGGTTTTCTCTCTCTCTCTCTCTCTCTCTCACACACACACACACACACACAATTTACACACACATTCAAAAAATAAATACTTATAGGTGTTAGTGTCACCTTAATGGATGCCTAGAACTGAAAGAAATGTTTATAATTCTGACCTCAGTGACTCCATAAGATCAGTCCTTTAGTGTTTAATATTGTTTCAGAGTTTGTGCTGTTAAATCAAAAGGTTATCTATAATACATCTGGTGATATTAATGCAAAAGATCAGAGGTATTCAAAAGACATTTATTCATTATTAATATAGATAATAAAGGATCATTTATGAGGCTTCAGATGAGATTTTTATCATCAAAAGCTTAAAAAGGGAAATTTATTTTTGCTTCGGGACAGCCATGAGAGGTGTCTGTAATGGGAAATGTGAGCCAACACAAAACTGTCAGCTTCACTTTGTTTCTGAAGATGCCTGACACTTTATAGCAACAGATTAAAAAGAAAATAAAATTTTGTGCTTTAAATTTCTATTGACAGGGACCTCTTGATTTATTCTTGGTTTGTCCTTTATCAAGATGTCTTGTTGATGTTCTTTGCTTTTCTCTCTTACATTTGTGGTCTTTGTTGGCTTCTATAAGTTGATGGGGGTGGTGAAGAATTCACCAAACTACAAAATATTTGGGACCATTCTGCAAATAAGCACCAACCAGCACATCTCCAGCCAAAGTTATAGTTGGAGACTTACTGTATTTTAAGTTTGGAATCCACACAAGTGAGAAATAGAAAACTAAAGATGGTCTACACAGTATCAGCTACAGGTCACGTGCTCAGGAAATGTTTTCTGACTAAATGAAAATGTCCTGTTAGGTTTGGGTACCACAGTCGAAGTTACCTAAGTATGGTGGTCATACTCCAAAGATTCATTACTAATATACATAATTAAAAATCATGTATATGGGATTTCAGATAAATTACCTGAAGTAATGCATGAAAAGGGAAGACTTATGGACCAAATTGCCTTGGATTACCCTGGTTTCACTATCAGCTCATCATTTCAGGACTGGAAATTAAGTTAAACTGAATAAAATCACACATCGCTCCAAATCTACTTCCTTAAGTAGGATGAGTGCATTAAGGATCCTTTGTGCTGGGTATACGATTGGCTCCCATTCCACCCTTTTACTAATAATCCCACATGTTCTGAAGGGGCTGGAAGAATAAAAAGGATATGTCCTAAATGCCTTTATAGTCATGTTGCAAAGAAGAGTTAGGTTTTGACAATCAGGTGCACTTGCAAAAAACTTAGAAGATGCAAAGCTGCCTGTTGCGTTGGTTTCTCCTTGCACAGTCATAGCAGCAGTTCTCTCTGCAGTTCCCAGAAGGCTCGGTCCGCAGCCAGCAGGTCAGTGGGTTTGGAGACCCAGGGAGCCAGCGTCTCTTTGGTGGTATAGATCGCAGCAGGCGAGGTGAGGTTCTAGGATTATCAGTCCCAGCTTCCCCTTGTGTTAGTGCTGCAGTCTGGGAACTGGCTACCTTATCATAGAAGAGAGAGCAATTCTTTTGCTGGACATAAGTGGTTCCTGAAAGTTCAACCTTTTCAGTCTGTTTTGTCAAGTCGTCTCATAACTCTCTAAGCCACTTAATATGCTGTAACAAAGCCACTCTTAATCAAGTTAACTAATGCATCTGTTCTCAGTCTTTACTCTCAAAACGGCTTAAAACAATTTCTAGATCTCAGGGAACCCCTGTGTTTTTACCAAGGCAAACACACCAAGATATAACTAACCCTGACTGTTCACTATCGTTAATCAGAGCTTAACAAGCATTGGCAGGACATAGGCCATTTTTTACATGGTACACTTATTTTTCTTACATTACACCTGTATGCTTCTCAGCCTGTGCCTTAGGATTTCCAAGGCTTCTTCCTTCAAGACTTAAAAAAAAAAAAAAGATTTATGGAAAAAAAAGTTCATGGAATTGTTACCGTGATCTGTAAGTTGTAGATGTAATAATTGAGGCATAATTGTCAGTCTCTTTTGACAATGATCTTTTCATGTGGATCTGTTTATTTTGGCTAATGTACTAGTCTACTCTTCTATATGGTTCCTCTTCCCACAAGGGATATCTGCTCTGATGTAAGTCAGTAATACAGGAAGAGGAAACTTCAGATTTGTCTCTAAAATAAGTTATTTTGATGTTTTTACTGTATCCAAGTAGATTCAAGGGTCTTGTCGAAAATATCTACTCTGCAGATCACAGTGAAGTATGGTATACAGCATATGGTAAGGGCAAGGGCAGTCTTCTACTTAAAACTAAAAATGTCACTTTCGCTATTATTTCCTGCATAAAAACAGTAGTTAATCTTTCCCGTTAATAAGAGCAAGAGAGAATAATTTTCTGCTAAATAACTGTGTTGAACCAAAATGGAAATTATTTTTTTCACTGGTAGTTTTGGTAGATTTAATTTAGATTGTAAATTGATTTTAAGTAATGTTATTTCCAACACGAAAATTTATTGATAATGTTGAAGTATAAACCTCTAAACACATAAGCCAAAGCAATGTTATGAATGAAAATACGGTCTAACGTGCATATTGGCCTTGAAAAAACATTTATTTATTTATTTATTTATTTATTTATTTATGACAGAGAGAGAGACAGAGACAGAGACAGAGAGAGTGGGGAGATAGAATCTTAAGCAGGCTCCACACCCAGCATGGAGCCTGACTCAAGGCTTGATCTCATGACCGTGAGATCATGACCTGAGCCGAAATCAAGAGTTGGACGCTAACCGACTGAACCACCCAGGCGCCCCTCAAAAACATTTTTAAACAAGTAACCTGATCAGGCTCAAACACAGGTATAGACATCACAAAATTATTGTGTGCATGTGTGGATCACTTGCAGCTTATATGTCCATAAAGTTTTATTTTTGAAACTAGAAATACAGAATAAAGCTTATCTCTTTAATGTGAAACCTTTTTTTTTTTTTTTTTTTTTGGCTGTGCAAATACTCAGTTCTGGGTTGAGCTTGAGATAAACACACATGGATTTCATTTTCAGTTGAAATGAGAAGGTTTCTGTCCATGCTCTTGATATTTATGAAGCAATAAAAGTCTTGCTCATACATGGAAGAAGTTGAAACAGAGAAAAATGTTTCTTCTGAATGGCAGCATCTTCTTGACAGAAATAGACAACTAGTCTAGGGAGATATTGGTAAATCTCATCTTGAATATACAATTTCACGATTTATAAATTCTTCCTCCTTTCTCACAGTCAACGTGTCAACTGAGTCCATGGCTCAGAGATGCATCCCTTACCCAGTTGTACACTTGTACTGAAAGGGACAGAGAATATCATTCAGGTTTATTGTGTAGTTCTTCATGGTAGATTATAGTAAGACTTGAGACCTACTGACTTCTTTAATTCTCAAGCCAAAGTACCAGTAGAAACATGCCAAGAGTTCTCTTTGCCACATGATTTTTCTAACAGTTTGGTTTCCTTTAAAATCCAAGAATTTGATTACTTGAAATAAAAACATTTTTCCCAGGTCTTTGCAGAAATTTCCTCAACTAATTCATGTGATTAAAAACAAATGTCTGCCTGGTAGGCTGGCTTCTGTAGTCAGTCTTCATCTTCAAAACCCTCTGCAAAATATGGCCTGATGTTCCCTTGACGAACTCCTGACATTCAAATATCTTGTTGAGAACTCTTCCTCTTTAAGCTGCCACATCTCAGTGTGGTGCTGGAGACTTAGGGGCTCTTTGTCCAGGTTCTCAATTAAAGAATTTTTTTAATGTTTATTTACTTTGAGAGAGAGAGAAAGTGAGAAAGAACGCACAGAAGTGTGTGTGGGGGGGTGGGTCAGGGAGAGAGGGAGAGAGAGAGAAACCCAAGCAGGCTCCATGCTGTGAGCGCAGAGCCCAACATGGGGCTCGAACTCACAAACTGTGAGATCATGACCTGAGCCAAAACCAAGAGTCGAATGCTTAACCGACTGAACCACCCAAGTGCGCCCAGGTTCTCAATTTTTAAAGCATTCTTCAGTGATCTGAGCTTCATTTAATAGTTAACTAATATTGTATTGTCCCGATGTTCTTTGTCTCCAGTACTTTTAACACCATCTCCATGTGTGAAGAAAATGGTGTATGGTGAGAATGCTAGGACTTTCTTTTTATCCAAGAGGGACCAAACTTCTCATGGAGCCAACCATAGATGGCCATCATTAGTATCATGCCAACTTTGCTCCCCCAAGACAGACCTTTTGTTTCCAGGTAGGAAGACCAAACATTGACTATATCTTGGTCATTGTTTCTTTGGCATAATTCTTTGCAAGAAAAAAATTTTCTTGAATTTTACTATCATCTAAAATCTCACAAACACTACAGAATGACATTTATTAAAGAAATAGGTAGATTCATCAACCTGGATGGAGAAGCTGTTGTTTTTCAGTTTATTATACAGAACCTCTTCAGCTTCATGTAACCTGTCATTATAAATCAACTTATCGGATTATTTAAAAGTAGAATCCAACTTTTCTTTCTTTCTTTAAAAAAAAAAGGTTTTATTTTTAAGTAAATCTCTACACCCAACGTGGGGCTCAAACTCATACCTCCTGAGATCAAGAGTCACACGCTCCACTGACTGAGCCAGCCAGGTGCCCTACAACTTTTCTTTTTTTTAAGTGGCGAAGTTTGCTACTAAATAACTTGCTTCTTGAGACTTTTTATTGAATGCGACTTTTTAATTTTTAAACAAGAGTTTTATTCTGTTTGTTTTGGGATTCCTATGACCATTGAAAATAACTGGCACCTTTACTTGTCAAATCGCCACGTGTGGCTAAGTGTCTCCAATTTTGCTGGAGCAAGCACTGCATTTGAATTTGTTGCCATCAACAGGGACACCTGGGTGGCTCAGTCAGTTAGGCGTCCGACTTTGGCTCAGGTCTTGATCTTATGTCATGGTTTGTGAGTTCCAGCCCCAGGTTGGGCTCTGTGCTGACAGCTCGAAGCCTGGAGCCTGCTTTGGATTCTGTGTCTCCCTCTCTCTCTGCCCATCCCTCACTAGCACTCTGTCTCTCTCTCTCTCAAAAATAAATAAAAGCATTAAAAAAATTTAAAAAAATGGAATTTGTTGCCATCAAGAAAGCACAATGGAACAGGACAGTTTATGGATTATCAGTTTGAAGCATGAAAGATCTCTGATGAGTAGGCTGGCATCACAGGGTAGCATCACATGGCCTGCCGAATTCAAATATGATGTTCCTTTTGTTTAGTAGTGATGTAACAAAATCACATCATTAAGAAACACTTTGCAGAAGACTGGGGTTCTATAGAATCCTACTTGAGAAATATGGGCTTAGAGTGGATTCTATTCTCTGCAAATTAACTCTGATCAATATAGCACATATGGGGGCACTTGAGTGGCTCAGTTGGTTAAGTGTCCGACTTTGGCTCAGGTCATGATCTCATGGTTTGTGAGTTCGAGCCCCACGTGGGACTCTGTACTGATGGCTTGGAGCCTAGAGCCTGGTTCGGATTCTGTGTCTCCTTCTCTCTCTGCCCCTCCCCTGCTCATGATCTGTCTCTCTCTGTCTCAAAAATAAATAAACATTAAAAACAAATTAAAAACATAAAAATACATAGCACATACAAAGACTCTAATTGATACTTATAGATTTATATTTATATCTAATTGATATATTTATATCCAACAACAGAGCACACTTTCTTTTGAGGTTTCGTTGGAACACACAACATCCCAGAAGATATTTTGGGTCACAAGACAAACTTTTTTTTTTTAATTAAATGTAATTCATTGTCAAATTGGTTTCCATCCAACATCCAGTGCTCATCCCAATAGGTGTCCTCCTCAATGCCCATCACCCACTTTCCCTTCTCTTCCACCCCCCATCAACCCTCAGTTTGTTCTCAGTATTTAAGAGTCTCTTATGGTTTGTCTTCCTCCCTCTCTGAAACTTTTTTTTCCCCCTTCTCCTCCCCCATGGTCCTCTGTTAAGTTTCTCAGGATCCACATATGAGTGAAACATATGGTATCTCTCTTTCTCTGCCTGAGTTATCTCAGCATAACACTCTCCAGTTCCATCCACACTGCTACAGATGGCCAGATTTCATTCTTTCTCATTGCCAAGTAGTATTCCATTGTGTATATAAACCACATCTTCTTTATCCATTCATCAGTTGATGGACATTTAGGCTCTGTCCATAATTTGACTATTGTTGAAAGTGCTGCTATAAACATTGGAGTACAAGTGCCCATTTGCATCAGCACTCCTGTATCCCCACAAGACAAACTCTAATAAATTTAAAAGAATTTAAATCATACAGAGTATGTTCTTTGATCACAGTGAAATCAAACTATAAATCAATAACTGAAATATAACAGGAAAATATCTGAACAATCAGAAAGTAAATAAGACACTCCTGTTTTATACTTACTTATTTACTTATTGCCCATGTGTCAGCGAGTAAGTCTCAGGAGAAATTTAAAAAAATATACAGTAACTGGAGCACCTGGATGGCTCAGTCAGTTAAGCCTCTGACTTCGGCTCTGGTCATGATCTCACAGTTCATGGGTTCAAGCCCTGAAGCTGACTCTGTGCTGACAGCTCAGAGCCTGGAGCCTGCTTAGGATTCTGTCTGTCTCTCTCTTTCTCTCTGTCCCTCCACCACTTGTGCTCTGTCTCTCTCTCTCAAAAATAAATAAACATTAAAAAAATTAAAAAATACAATGGAATGAATAAAAATGAAAATACAATATATCAAAACTTGTGGGATGTAGCTAAAAGAGTACTGAAGGGAAAAGTTATAAAACCAATGTTTACATAAAAAAAGTGGAAAGGTCTCACATCAAGAGTCTAAGCTCCCATATGAAGAACCAAGAAAAAAAAACAACAACAAGTAAAATAAGCCCAAAGCAAACAGAAGAAAGGAATTAATAAAAAGAGAATGTCATGAAAAACTCTATACACATACATTGGAGAATTTAGATGAACTGGGCCAATTCCTTGAAAAACAAAAACTACAATTCACTCAAAATAAAATAGATAATTTAAACAGCACTATAACTTTTATGAAAACTGAATTTATAATTAAAAAATTCCTTTGGCCTAGATGGTTTCACTGGAGAATTCTACCAAATGTTTAAAGAAGAATTACTACCAACTCTACGCAGTATCTTCAAGAAAATGGAAGAGAAAGGAATAATAATCTAATTCATTTTATGAAGCTAGTGTTACCCTGATATTGAAGCCAGACAGGGCAGGAAAACTATAGACCATAAATATTGAGGTAAGTATCCTTAACAACATTTTGGCATATAAAATTTAGCAATGTACACAAAGAATTATATACCATGATCAAGTGAGGATTACTCCAAGGCTGTATCTGTAAATCAATTGATGTGATCCATTATATTAATAAGCTAAAGAAGAACAATCATATGATCATATCAGTTGATACAGAAAAAGCATCTGACAGAATTCAATGCCTATTCATAACAAAATTTCAGAAAACTAGGAAGAGTGGGGAACTTCTTCAACTTGATAAAGTGGTCTAGCACTCTGCAAGAACCTTACAGTTAACATTACATTCTATATATCAAAAATAAGTCAAGGAGGTTTGATCTCATCACTCTTATTCAACTGAGTGTCAAGTTCTAGTCAATGCATTAAGGCAAAAAAAAAAAAAAAGGAAATAGAGGGCATAAGAATTGTCAAGTGAGAAATAAAACTGTATTTGCAGACAATATGATTCTGTATGTAAAAATCCCAAGGAATATTCACAGAAGCTCCTGTAATTACTAATTTGGTAAAGTAAGGTTATAGGATGCAAGATAAACATACAAACATCAATTGAATTTCTATATATTAGCAATGAACCTGTGGATACCAAATTAAAAATACAATATCACTTACAATCACTTAAAACAACAACAACAAAATTCTTAGGTGTAAATACTCATGTACAATAAGGGTATCATGAAAGCTATAAAATGTTGAGAGAAATCAAAGGAGATCTAAATAAATGGAGAGAAATGACATGTTTGTGGATATGAATACTTAGTATAATAAAGATGTCAATTCTCCCAAATTGAGACAAGGGCTTACCATTAATTCTTACCAAAATCATAGCAGAATTTTTTTTTATAGATATGGAGAAGGTTGTTCTAAAATCTTTGTGAAAAGGCAAAGGAAATAGACTATCTGTAATATTGTTAAAAAAAAAAAAGAGTAAAGTGGGAGAAATCAGGCTACTCAATTTTAAGACAGTCAGGACTGTGTGTCATTGGCAGAATAGACAGTAGGTCAATGGAACAGAAAAGAAACAAAACAAAACAGAAATAGACCCCACAAAATACACCTAGCTGATTTATGACAAAGGTACAAAAGCAATTTGCAGGCATATCTCATTTTATTTCACTTTTGTTCACTGTGATTCACAGATATTACATTTTTTAGAAGTTGAACGTTTGTGGCAACGCTGGGTTAAGTTTATTGCTACCATTTTTCCAACAACATTTGCTCACTTATTGTGTCAGGGTCACATCTTGGTAATTTTCACAATATTTCAAACTTCTTCCATAATTATCTTATTGATTATGGTGATCTGAGATCAGTGATTACAGACTCACTGAAGCTTTCAAACTTCATATTCCACAAAGAATTAATATCCAGAATATATGAGGAAATCTCAAAGCTCAACAGTAAAAAAAAAATCCAGTTAGAAAATAGGCAAAAGACATGAAGAGATATTTCACCAATGAGGACATATGGACAGTAGATAAGTATGTAAAACAACGTTCGACATCTTAACCATTATGGACACTAGATTAAAATCACAATGAGGTATCACCACACACCTATCAGAATGGCTAAAATAAAAAATAGTGACAATGCCAAATGCTGGTGACTGTGTGGAGAAAGTGCATCTGTCATACATTGCTGGTAGAAATGTACAATGTTAAGTCACTCTGGGAAACCTTTTGACAGTTTCTTAAAAATCTGAAAATGCGTGATTAGAAAGGCCCCTGTCCATGGCATTTTTCCCAGAGAAATGAAGACTTATCTTCACACAAAAACCTGAACATAGTTGTTTGCAGCAGCTTTCTTTATAATGCTCCCAAATTAGAAGACAGCCATATGTCTTTCAAGGAGTGAATGGTTAAAGAGACTCTGGTATATCCATGCCATGGACTATTACTTGGCTGTGAAAAAATATATAAAAAGAACACAAAACAAACTACTGATAGCATGAATTGAATTAATCTGCAAGAATTAGACTGACTGAAAAAAGTTGATCCCTAAAGGCTATATCCCATCGGGTTCCATCTATACAACATTCTTAAAATGACATAATTATAAGAATGGAGAATGAATTGGTGGTTGTAAGAGTTAAAGAGGGAGTGGGGATGGAGGAGTGTTGGGGTGGCTATAGAAGGGCAACAGGAGGGGCCCTTGTGGTGACAAAAGTGGTCTATATCTTGCCAGTATACCGGTCAAAATCCTGTTTATAATATCATGCTGTAATTTTGCAAGATGTTGCTGTTGAAGGAAACTGGGTAAAGAGTACATCAGATCTCTGTTATTTGTTACAAATCTGTGTGAATATTCAACTATTTAAAAATGAAAGGTGTCATTTAAAACATCATATATATCATAAATATAAATATATTCCATATATTTGCAAGTTGCCTTCCCATAGAGATGATTACAATTTATGTGTCTGTCAAAATTGTGATGGATGTGCACCTGTCCCTGTATCCCAGCCCACATAGTGTATCACATTTTTTTGACTTTGGCCAACCAGATAGTTGATAGTGGTATTGTTTTCATGTGTACTATAAGTTACGAGTGAAGTTAAGGATTTTTTTTCTCATGTTTCAAGGTCATTTGTGTTTCTTTTTCTTTGAACTGCCTATAAATCTTAAAAACCAGAGCTTGGGCGGGAGTTGTGGGGGGAGTTCCCTGCCAAGATATTAGCTTTTTTTTTTTTTTTTTTTTTTTGCTGAATTTTCTTTTTAACGTTTATTTATTTTTGAGACAGAGAGAGCCAGAGCATGAATGGGGGAGGGTCAGAGAGAGAGGGAGACACAGAATCTGAAACAGGCTCCAGGCTCTGAGTGGTCAGCACAGAGCCTGACGCGGGGCTCGAACTCACGGACCGCGAGATCATGACCTGAGCCGAAGTCGGATGCTTAACCGACTGAGCCACCCAGGCACCCCGATATTAGCTTTTTTGAATGGTCTCCCTGCCTCCCACCCTCCATACCTCATGACACATATGCCTTCTCTTCCTCATAGGATTGTTCTTGGTTTCATAAGCAGACTTTATTTTTTGGCATCTCTGCCATCTCTTAGAATAGCCAAACCTGTGATACATTCTTTTACCAAAGAGTGGGTTCCTTTTTTTCTTTTTTAAAGTTAATGTCTATTTATTTTTGAGAGAGAGAGAGAAAGAGAGACAAAGAGAGCTGGGAGAGGGGACAGATAGAGAGGGAAACAGAATCAAGTGGGCTCCAGGCTCTGAGCTGTCAGCACAGAGCCCAAGTGGGGCTCGAACTCATGAACCACAAGGTCATGACCTGAGCTGAAATTGGAACCTCAACCAACAGAGCCACCCAGGCGCCCCAAGAGTGGGTTCTTAATGAAGGGCTCAACCCGGTTCATTTTTCTGTGTCGCTCCTATTGAATTCTATAGCATCACAATCCCACAAAACTTATCAGAACATGCCTCTTTTACATTCCCTCTCCATGTACACTTTGAAGTCAATTTATTTACTCTTCTTCCTTCATGGATGTTAAGAAATTTGAATTCAGAGAGAGCTTTACACCTCCTGCTCGTCTTACCCTTACACAGTGTGCCTGTGTCTCCAATGCCCTCTGTTGTTTATTCATTCACTAGTAACATTCCTGCTAAACTCATTCTTCGGGGAGACCTTGAGATATATTTAACCCTAAACGGGAGGCCACAGCTTGGGAGTGGCTAGCTTCCATTTCTGCCCTGGCAAACTGTTTCTAGTTCCTTGGGGAGAGAGATTTAGGGAGTCATGGAACTCTTTTATGATTCCCACAAAATCAAAAGAGGTTTTGTTGTTGTTGTTGTGGCCACTTTCAACAGTCTTCTGTCTGGTCCCCTTTAGTGGCTGTCCATTGCCTTCAGGTTTGTTATCCCTCTCAAAAACCTGCCCTTAGCAAAAGATTCGATAAGCTCATTGGGACAGAAATGCAACTGAGAGATAAAAGTTTAGATGGGACCCTCCTGGGTTTAGGTGTAACCTGCTCAAAGCCTGACCCTGAGGCATGAAGCTGTAACGCTGACATTTCATGATGCAGACAGCAGGGAGGAGAGTTAAGGGTCTGGCCAAGTAAACACTTTGCGTTCTTGAAATCTGAACATGTAAGTAGCACATATTGTCTCTACTCCTACATGTGCCCCTGTTCCTTGTGTGGGGCTGTGGAGGCGGTGAACGCCTAAGCAAGCTAAGCATGTGTTAATGACAGGGGTTCAGCAGTGACGCACAGGGTACCATTTATATATTTTGGTCTAGGTGATAAACAGATTCCGAGAGGGAGTTGGTAATAGTTCATCTTTGAAATTTCTTTTAGTTATACTGATTGGTGCAGCTGATATTTCTGTTAATACAGTGGCATTCAGCATCTCCATGTAAACTCTTAGGTTCCAGTTAGTACCAGTGTTTTTAGAAAGATCTGGGAAAATTAAGAATGTCTTGAGAAAAATGAAAATAACACCTCCATGATAAAAACAAAGCTTGCTGTTGTAAGCATTAATGGACTATCATTCTTCTTCTCCTTCTGTTTCCACACGGTTATCCCCTTTGTTACAGACTCAATCTTCCTTTCAGCCACTGACCTCTCTTAGACATATTTAATTGATTTTCTTGACAGCATTTTCCTATTTTGATTCTTCTTCCATTGTTCCATTTTCCAGATGCGGTCCTGTTTTTTATTTACCCACGGGCTTTTTTTTTTTTTTTTAAAGCCCTTTATAAAATCACGTCAATTGTTTGCCCCTTCTGGAGAAATTATAATTTGCAAAAGCTTAATTGGGATCTCTTATGATTCTCCACACTTCACAATTTTAATACGTATCATTAGTACCACAGAATTCCCAGATTTCTTAGTTCTTCCGAAGTTTCCTCTCCATATCTAGCCCCTCTCTATAGTTATAGTTGGCTAAAGTGTTTATTTCTAAAATAAAAAAGTCTGAAAGAAAACCGGATAAACATTATTACTACATCAAAGTCACAAGCTCTTCCCACACTGTCACTTAGCGTTGCTGTTTTAAGTTTTTGAAAAAGCAAATGCTGAACCCCATTTGGATGCTGTTTTCACAATAAACTATTTTAATGATCACATATGTTGTTGTTTTAAGGGCCCATTTTATAATGGAAAGACCATACTTGGGCTTATCTTGGGGATTTGATTCATGTAATACCTACCTCATTTTGCACTAATCTGTTCATTAATCTGCCTGAGTACATGGTCTGTTTTCATTCACTTTGATTTCTTTTGTGTTTAAAGTTCAGGGTTTCAATGTTTACTGCTAAAATTGAGGATGACAGCTTTTGCTTGTGTGTTTGCTTGTTAGTCCATCTAGATTTCTTTCTTTTTTTAAAAATTGTTTTTCACATTTATTTATTTTTGAGAGACAGAGACAGAGCACGAGGGGAGGGAGGGGCAGAGAGAGGAGACACAGAATCCCAAGCAGGCTCCAAGATCTGCGCTGTCAGCACAGAGCCAGATGTGGGGCATGAACCCACGAACTGTGGGATCATGACCTGACTGAACATGACCTGACTGAAGTCAGACACGCAATCAACTGAGTCACCCAGGTGCCCGCATCTAGATTACTAAACATTTCCATACTGCAAAGGCAAGAAAGAAAAGAAAATGATGGAGATAATATTGTGATATTGTGTCAACACATTTACTTATTACATGAGAAGCCCTCTGAATGAGCAAATAAGGATGTAGAGAGAGAGAGAGGAAGAGAGAGAATCCCAAGCAGGCTCCACACTGTCAGTGCAGAAACCAATGCAGCGTTCAAATTCATGAACTGTGAGATCATGACCCGAGTTGAAATCAAGAGTCAGATGCTTAACCAACTGAGCCACCCAGACACCCCGGAACATGGATGATTTTCATTTGGGATAGGATGAGAACACTTACTGTTGGGATTCAGAGTTTTCCACCACTCCTTTTACCCAGTAGCACCTCATCTCATTTCCTACTGTTGGACTTAAAAGATTTCAGTTTTTGTTTTTTTTAATTATCATTATTATTTTAAGTGTATTATTTATTTTGAGAGAGAGTGGAGGAGAGAATCCCAAGTAGGCTCTGTGCTATCAGGGCAGAACCTGATGTGGGGCTCCATCTCGTGAACTGTGAGATCATGACCTAAGCCAAAATCAAGAGTTGGATGCTTAATAGACTGAGCCAACCAGGCACCTCAAAAAGATTTCAGTTTTTAAGAGACTTCTGTCATGCTGATGATAGTGTAACACATATTTTAGTCCCAAACAATAAGATGCAAGAAGTCTCATAGGATTTATATCTTTATCCAATTAACCAACTTCCGGTTTATCCTGATCAATGGACAAATTCACTGGTGGATTTCCCCCTTGCTGAGTAAAAATTTAGGAGAGAGTGCTTAATCACTACAGAACATTTAGGCAAGGGTCCTCTGTTCCTCTGTTCACACAGGTCACCTGAGAAAGGAAAAGAAACCTATGGTAGTAAGAACAAATGCAGATTAAAAGCTCAATAAAGTAGCTGCTTTGGCGAATGTTTTGTTTGCCACAGGTGCCTATTAAAGGCGGGGGAGATCAGAGGATCATTCTCTATGAATCAAGTGTCAACGGCCATTCATCAAGTTACAGACCAGCACGGATGTCTGGTTAAGGGCACAAGTGCCTGGGTGCTTGAAAGTAAGGGAAGTTGTCCAATGAAGTCTGAAGACAGAAACTGGTAATAGTGTCTGTGATTGCACCCTTTTTCCTGCTATACTGGGCCTGCGTTTCCTGTCAATATCCGTTGGTTGTTACCTGCCACCTCCCTTTACACATGAAGAAATGTTTCTTCATTATTTGGATGTGCAAAAGATTTTATTACCCCTTAGTTTCTGAACTATTAACCCAACATTCCTCACTAACACCTGGTAATGGTGGTGGTGGTTGAAAATACATTTGGTACAATCTAAGTTGACTGTTAGCCTCAAGCAATAATTCTAACAGATGTTTTTTAACAGTTTAATTCAGGCTCTTTATGATCAATGTTCAGTCTCTGAGATTCCACTCTGCTGTTCTCCAAGATGGTGTGTAGAGTATGAGATCTGGGGGAGAGGCTCCCATGACTACTTGGCTTTGGAGGAAGCACTGAGCTTCCTACTGGTTCCTGATGCATTTCAGTTGGCATCTGCTGAGGTGTGTTTAGTGTGACCCCGTCCCTGTGGTATCCACCAGTAACATCTAGGGCTGATAATCCCATAGTATATATTCTCTTCTCTTCTCCTCTCCTCTCCTTCCCTCCCCTCCCCTTTTCTTTTCTTTTCTTTTCTTTTCTTTTCTTTTCTTTTCTTTTCTTTTCTCTTTTTTCCCTTCTTTTCTTTTTTAAGTTGCATGCTCAGTGTGAAGCCCAAAGAGGGGCTTGAACTCACGACCTTGAGATCGAGATCTGAGCTGAGATCAAGAGTCAGAAGCTTCACTGCTTGAGCCACCCAGGTGTCCCATTGTCTATTGTTTCTTAAACTTGATCAGGGCCTGGCCAGCTCACCTCTAACATTTGCAGGACCTGAGGAAGACTACCAGGAAGTATGACTATAAATGTATATAAATATAAATCAAGTGAAGGTACTCTTACGTATGTTCTATGTAATAGAACCTCTATGGGTATACTTTTGAAATGACAACATTGAAAAATATCTTTAAAGCTAAGGCTTTCATATATTTGAAAACTGGCAATATATTATAGAAAAACTTATTATTGTATGTGTCTGAGAGTTCTGTTGATGGGTTGGATGACTACTAAAATAAATACATAATTCAATATATTATTACCTATTTATTTCTTAAGTTAATTTTTCTGATTTTATTTCAGCAGAATCATTAATAATATTATTGTGATCAAGATTTTCATAACTTGGGTCCACTGATGGTAATGCCAAATGAGACATTTCCTGAATGATTGTAGTATTTATGCATTTTTCCTTTGTCCATAGCTCTGCTGAGGGGTATAGCAACAAAAATCTAAGTAATTGTTTTGAAACAATATTTGATTTGAAATGAACCCATGGATTTTACAAATGTGTAAACATTGTAATGGAGTTGTGTATGATAAAATTGTTACTAAAGAAATTATACAAGTTATTAAATTATACCTTATAAATACTACTTATGTTGCTAATGATCCTCACCATCTCTTTAGAACCATATAGTTTATCTTCAGTTTTTCTTCTTCAAACTTTCAATTCTTGAATATATTTTTTGAAGTGAAAATAGCTATATTCTATGAACATTTCTCTGTTTTGTATGAACTGTACCACGATCGATAATGGCCAGAAAATGCAGTCTATATTTTGGAGACTTTCTGTACACATCTTCTTCATAATCAGGCAAGTGATTTTGTTTTTTTACTCTAATTTTCTTATTTTTTTAATTGAAATGTCACTTTTTTTGCATATTTCATATGCTGTTTCTTTCAATTCAGGCATACCATATTTTTTCTAAAAAATTAAAAAGTAATTAAAAACTTCTTAAAAATGTTTATGAGTGCGGGAGGGGCAGAGAGAGAGGGAGACACAGAATCCGAAGCAGGCTCCAGGCTCTGAGCTGTCAATACACAGCCCCACAGGGGGCTT
Organism: Lynx rufus; assembly: GCF_022079265.1. Taxonomy (NCBI): domain Eukaryota; kingdom Metazoa; phylum Chordata; class Mammalia; order Carnivora; family Felidae; genus Lynx; species Lynx rufus. The sequence goes on from NW_025814878.1 coordinate 126,241,345, forward strand.
GAACTCACCAGCAGTGAGATCATCACCTGAGACCTGAGCAGAAGTCAGAGGCTTAAGGGACTGAACTACCCAGGTGCCCCTTAAAAAGCAATTTTAATCCTTTTAAAGGTAAAATAACCAAAGTTAGAGGGTTTTTTTTTTCTTTACCAGCATGTATGGGAAGCAATAGCTCCATCCCCCTACTGTGGATAATGCAAATCTGATATTAATTTCACTTTCCCACAAGTCACAATTCACTCTTTATTTGAGCATCTTCTCTTGAGCATCTTGTGTTGTTTTTCTTAATATTGTGTGTACTTTAGTAAGTGGTTGGAAAATCAGAATTAACACGTATTTCATGAAGAGTTCTCCCTTGGGCATATCCAGAAACTGCTTATATAATCTATGATTGTTCCAAAGGACATCGCTGCTGTGACGCAGTTGTAATCCTGTCTGCCACTCGTCATATGTGCCTATCATGAATACTGAGCTTGTTCTGGAGTGTCCCAGGGTCACAAATCAGAGCAAGACGCAAGACAATGGACACTTAGCACTTTTGGAAAACGACACCTCATTACACAAGAATTCTATTGTACTCTTGCTGAGAGGATTTGATACACTGAGTGCTTCCTCTGCTCAGAATCTCCGGGCTTTGAAGCAGTGACGGTTTCTCACTCAGCAGCAGGAGTGTAACCGAACCCACGTTCCATGTTTGCTATGCCTGATGCATAGCAAACCCAGTCACTGAGACACTAGGTGTGCAGCAAGGAAAGAGTGTATTCGAGAGGCAGCCAAACGAGGAGACAGGAGGACAAGCCTCAGATCTGCCTCTCAGAAGAGGGAAAGAACAAGTGTTTTATAATCACAGGGGTTGGGATGATATACATATTGATGAAAAGGGTGGGGGAATTGATGATTATTCATGAAGAAAGATGGAGCAGGCACCATGAGCAAACATATATGTAATGTGGGTTCTCATGTTTACTTTGGGTGGAGACTTAACATCAAAATGAGGCAAAATGCAGCCCCTGATATCAGGAGGTTATCGTAGGACAAGAGAAGGAGCTGGGGGGCACGCGCGGACAGCTGGTATAATGTGGCGGGGTCTTGGGCTCGCTATCTTGGGCAAGGAGGGCAGGGCCTTGCTTGTTCATAGGCTGGAACCTAGAGTTGACCTAGAGTCCACGCTTCTGCAGAGAGAGAGCTAGTGAGTTTGTTAGTGGGGGTCTGAAGGGACACGGTAGCTGACCAGGGGGCAACAGTTCTCTGAAAAGCAAGCTTTAGACTTTCTGCGACTTTCAACCTGTTAATACTATGGCTCCCAGTGTCAGGATCACCTTGAGCCACCACAGCATTGGGAAGCAGTCATCTTCTTTCAAGGACACAGGGTAAAGCATGTGAGGTGTCTCCCTGGCACCTGAACAGGGTTGCTCATGAGAGTGGATGCTTGGGGTTATGGGTCACTCTGTGAACCACTGAGCCCCAGATCCTGTGCGATGGAGATACCATGTACTTTTACCCCACAGAGCTGCCCCTGTAGGCACATAGCTCTTTTGGCCCTGGGGATGTGTCATTAGGAGAATTAGGTAATTTCTTATATCCCGTAAAAATAAGATAATATTTGCTTCATTGTATATTCTTAACAATTATTTTATGTAACTTAATTCTGAATATTTTGCTTTTACTCCATATTTAACTGATTTATCGCCTGGGTGTGTATGTATATGTGTTTGCGGTATACTCTATACTTTAAAGCACGGTCTAAGATTAGGAATGGGTACTGGAACCTTCCCCATGTACTCAGCCTGCCCCTGTGCCCCCCTGTCCCTGGCCTTATAGGTGCTACAGATCCTTCTGAATGACTTCTATGTCTCAGACTAGCCACCCTGGAGGCTCAACCTTGAAGTGGCTTTGCTCTCAACCACAGCGAGCCTCTTGGAAGGCCCTTTGGTTCTCAATCCAGTGCCAATACCATATTCAACACCATATGGAGAACAAGCCTGGCTCAGAAAAACAAACTAGACATTTTCTGTGCTCTTACCCTCTTCACTGTGGTGGGATGAGTGCTACTCTGTACAGCAGAGACCCTTGGGGATGGGGATACCAGGGCATACCTCCTCTTTCTTCTTTCTACTCTCATCCCTTTGTCTTTCCCCCAGGTGGCCATGGGATGGATTTTCTTTTGTTTCCCTAATCTACTTTCTTAATGAAAAAAATCTATGATCTGCTCATGGGCTTAACCCTTGATATATTAAGTGAGAGCTAAAGAGATCTAGAAAATCCTTTGGTCCTCAATAATATTAGCCTTTTAAGACTATTGTTTTACTGCTGAATTCTAGATTTGATGTCAGAAATGAAATAATAATTCTACGTTTATTCCAGTTTCTTCTTTGATTCTTTTACAGCTGTAGTTAGACTTGAAGGCACATTGGAATCACCATGGATGGCTGATTAAAAGATATACTGCTGGGGCACCTGGGTGGCTCAGTCAGTTAAGCCACCAACTCTGGGTTTCAGCTCAGGTCGTGATGTCACTGTTTTTGAGTTCAAGCCCTGCGTTGGCTCCTTGCTGCCGGTGGGGGTGTGCTTGGGATTCTGTCTCTCCCTCTCTCTGCCCCTCCCCTGCTCTCTCTCGCTCTCTCTCTTTCTCTCTCCAAATAAATAAACTTAAAAAAACCCCACATATTGCTGGAATTCACTCTTGGAGTTTCTGATTTTGTAGGGCCGGAGAAGGGCCTGAGAATTTTCACTTTTAATGGGTTCCAGTGATGCTGGTGCTTCTGGTCTGGGGACCATACATGGAGACCCACTCTTCTACAGCAATCTTAAGCATGCCCTGTTCCAGCAGATGGATACCTTGGGTTGAGCAGAGAGAAAGTTTATGTGTTTGGAAGGTAAAATAGAAAGGCACATTAAGTGGTTGTGTGGTTTTTTATTTTTTATTTATTTATTTTTTTTTTTGTATTTCAAATGGGTATGTCCCTGCTGAACTCACCAAGAAGTGCCAGATCTAAATACCTGTTTATTTAGATGGAACGTAGTCTAACAATACGAAATTTAGAAGAAAGCATTGTTTCTTTTTTGCACGTGGGCCTTAGCCAACTATGGTAAGAAACAGATACTTTTCTTACTTAGCTGAGATTTCCATGACATGTTTTCTCTCCATGATAATTTACCAGAATGTGATATTTTAAAAACAGTTAACCGATTTTTTTTCTAGGTTTCATTTAAAATTATACTCAGTAGAAATTTACCATAAATACATCTTTCTGCCTTGGAGGATTTTCTTTCACTTTTTCATGGTAGCAATGGAGCGACATCATTGATCACTTAATTATGATTCCCTTTGGGGTAAAATGTTAATGAAAATACTTGGGAGCACCAAGAAGCATTTTTCAGATTCGAATGCCAAGTCACAGTATGGCTAGTCTATTCTTTTTGAAAATGGAATCACATCCCTCACTACATGTTTCCACAAAAACAACTTTTGGGTGCTTTTGCCTTGAATGGGAGTTGTGTGGGTGAGGAAGACATTCAGTGCATTCTACATTAATCTTGCTCTATTTGTTTTCACCATAAGGCATAATTATTGAGCTACGGACATTATAAATCATATAAAAACAGAAGTAGCACTAAATTACGTTGTTTTCTCAAGTCTCAGTGTTAAATTTATTTATTATTTTTTTCACAGCTTCCTTATCTAAATAGGGGCTCCTCTTGCACCCTTATTTGGAAGAAGAGGCTGGCATAGAACATCAAAATTTTTCTAGCCCTGAGTGCCCTTGTATCTTCAGACATGACTAGACCAGTCAATAATTGTGGACATGATTGGGGACCCATCTCGGTCTCCCACCACTCAGCTTTCTTTCCTTTTGTCCCTACAAGCAATGTGTTAATGTATCTCACAGAGGCTCTGCTGTTCTCAGCTGCAGAGTGTGAGCTCACACACTGAAAAGGCAGTGAGCTAATTAATGCAGCCACCTCAACAGTGAACACAGCAGTCACCCTAGATGTACACTAGGACACCCGTGAGAAAGGAGTGACCATCTGCAGAAAGCACAGTGCTCCAAGAAACCGTAAGAATGCAGTGGAACAGAGCAAATGGACGTAAGTCACACAATCTCGATCTGCAACTGGTCAAAGCAAACATTGTCCCAAAGATGAGACACGAGGTAGTGTAGAGTATCTCGGATGTTCACCTTCTCTGGCTGCCTAAGTATTTATAAAGAGAGATTGATATGGGAGGCAGGGAGGGAGAGGGAGAAAGAATATGAAAACACGCCTGCTGAAACCATTAATATGAGCAGACAGGCAAGCTAACATGCTTATTACCAACATGTAATAATATATAGTGAAGACATTTTGGATGCTTAGAAACGGTTCAGGGAATTGGGAGGCCCAAATTATTCTGATGCCTTTTAAAAGGTTTGCAAAATATTGTAATGTGTGTGAAATGGACAGTTGCTTTTCCATTTTTTATTAAAGACAAAATGCAAGGATTTTTATCTTCTCAGGGTAAGATTTGATTCTGGATAGAAGTGCGATTTAAAAAAAAAAAAGTGAGTGCAGACCATGCCTTTCTTTGCAATTATCTATAGAAAAGAAATCTATTTCGTGTCTCGTGTAAAAAAAAAAAATCTGTTTAAAGTTTTAAAGGACCAATGACTTAGCCCTGCATTTTTTTTTCTTGTGTGGTAATTTTATTTCATGGCTTTTGAGCACCTTTTGTTCTTAAAACGTCTCACCAGTATTTGCTTTGAAGTAAGTCACACGTGGTCTTAGATGCCCCAAACCTTCAATGAGAGAATTGCCCTCATTGTGACAATCCTACACATTTTAGTTAAAAAAATCCCTCAACCCTAGTCATCTTCAGCACAGAATTTGAATTCCTTAACTTTCAATTGAAGGTATAGGCTTGTAGGTTCCATTTTAATTTTTGTGGAAAACTTTTGTTAATTTTGAACTATGTCCCAGATAGTCCACAGAGTGAGGTAAGGAAAGGCAAGGCGGGCGGCCGATGGCTCATCAGCCCTGGAAGTCAGGCTCCCGCTCCACAGTGTCGGCGCCCTGCAGGGCTGCTCGTACGGCAGGCACTCTGGAGACCAGAAGAATCAGATCTTTTCTAAATACAGAGGACATTTTTACTTCTATTCGGAGGGTTAAAAATTAGGGGCATTTTTACCTCATGGGACCAATATTAAATAAGGTGTGCAATTTAGTCTCCCAAGTTTAAAAACTGAAATTGTAAGACAACTGAATTAAAGATTCAGCCTTTTTCCTCCTACTGGAAAAAAAAAAAAAAAAAAAAAGAAAAAGAAAAAAAAAGCGGTGGGAAGAGAGAGAGCAAGAGATAATAATAAAGTCGGGATACAGAACAGAGGGCCTTAGTTTCTGTCCAGAGGGACCACCATCTTTTAATATAGCCACTTAAAAATACATGCATTGCTACATTTTTCATTAGCCTTAATTTTTTCATCAATCATGTTAATTTATACAGAGGGCACTTAATAATAGCTAATTAACACTTATGACTTCTGAAATTAAAAGACCTTTGGAGAGATTACTGCTGGTTGGGGAAAGGATTTTTTTTTTTTTTTTTTTTTGTTCCTCCCATTCTAGAAAAGAGAGAGAAATAGCAAGAAAGTATGGGGCTTGGTGTGTCGAGAGGAGAGTCTTGCTTCTGCTTCCCTGATCATCCAGCAGATGATAACGACAATGGTGTATGTAGGCCTGGTGACATTCCCTGACACCGCCCTAGAAAAACGACACCATTGAGGATTACTGGTCTCAAACGAAATGAATCAAAATTCAGGATGATCTCTAACTAGACTGAGACCAAAATGAAACTTATAAATGCCACAAAATGATGTCAGAAGTAAACGAAAAATAATAACAATCCAGTGTAGTTTCTCTGTTGGAACAAAATAAGTCACAGAAAAGGTCAAAATTTACTAAGTTGAAATAACATTGAAGTTTTTGGGAGAAATAATTGTACAATGACCTTACTTATCAACGGAGGTGACTTGGATTTCTCTGTGTCATATTAACCAACTGTGCTTGCCTGTTTCATTCCTTTGTACCTCACTGCTTTAGGTCATGGTCTCTGTATTAAGAAAGTAGATTTTAACTGGGTCCTTTTTAGTATCTACAAAATGTCTTTGGTCAAGTACTTGTTTTATGTGAATGGATGTCCGTGTATATATGTACATACACAGAAATATACTATTGTATACAAATACTACATGTGTATATTATAATTTGTATATATTATAGCATCTTCTGTATATTTAGAAATAGATCTATTTATAAATACATCTTTTACATTTTTATTTTATCTACCAGTAGATGTCTCCCTTCCCTGACTGAAGATTTCAATCTATAGGCCTGAGATTGTCAGTTAATCTTGTTTTTGTATGAATGGAGACATTAAGGTCTTTAAAAAAGGGAAACTTGAATATAAAGTATCTCCCAACCAAATTGATGTTTTATTTTTTTAAGTTTATTTATTTATTGAGAGAGAAAGAGAGAAGCAGAGGCGGGGGGGTAGGGAGAGGGGGAGAGAGAGAATCCCATGCAGGCTCCACTCGGAGCCCAACTCCGGGTTCCAACTCACAAACTGTGAGATCATAACCTGAGCCGAAATGAGGAGTCAATTGCTTAACCAACTGGGCCATCCAGATGCCCCTATCCAAATCCATGTTTTAAATGCCTATTTGTGTATACCATATTCAATTGAAAATGTTGCATGGGGGCATTTTAATTTTAAGAGGATTACACAACAGATTCTCATTGCTCTCAGACCCTTTGAGTCTTTATGTTCTGACTAAAGATTATACCTGTGTAATACCTTTCTCGAAGTACCTAATCTGGTTTCAAGGGATTATGTGAATCTAAAAAGAAGTCTAAAGTCAGACTAGGGAATAAAATGTACTTCTGAATTTTAACATCAACTTGAAAATTGTCTGAATTTAGCTGTACATAAGAGTGAAAATGTTGACTCACTTCTTGGCAGATCCTTTGGTTTATTCTTCAAGAGGTGGAAAACATTTCCGAATGTGGTTATATGACCTGTGTTGATGTTAAAACGTTTAGTGCAAGTTGTAGCTTACAGGGGAGAAGTTTGCACATTGAGAAGCTTGTCATGTCCATGCTAAAAAGTTTTCTCTAGAAAACTTGCAGTGATAAGGCAAAATTTTTGAGGCATTCTTTTGGTGCCTCCAACATTCTCTTTCCCCTTCTCTTAGTTTACTTTTCCATTTTCCCTCTGTCGTTTGTGTGGCCTTGGTCTCACCTGCTCTGTTATCTTCCCTGTGAAGTGCTCTTAATTTGGTGTTTAGCAGGCTATTGAGAACTTGGCTAGATGTTGTGAAAACTCTGTGGCCTGCCAATTGTGGAATTTCCCAATGGTTGGGATGGAAGAGAGTCCTTAAATCTACTGATTTGTCTTTGAACATGCCTGGGACAAAACGTATTGGTCTATTACTCATCGTGTTGATGGTTTTTTGGTGGTCTGTGTTCTGAGAAAACTGTGCTGACATTATTCTCTAACTGTCTGGAACCACCTGGATTGCAACTATTTCATCATCAGAGGAGTGATTCCAAAACCCTTTTCTGTGAGGAACATTCCCTCCTAAGGTGGTTACAGTGTGAGTTTGGGGACTCTCTCAGGGGTATGATTGTAGGTTATACTCAATTCTGACCTAAACAATCATCCAACTGATTGAAAGCCACGAATGTGTTCTAACATCAGGGCTGAGAACCGCTGGTCTAGATAATTCATTGTCGCCTTCTCATACATTGGTTATAGCTAGAGAGGATGCTTTGAGTCCATTACTGGAGTATCAGATTAGTATTCTGTGAAATTACTGTGAACCCACAGGAGGGCCTTATTTTTCTAAGTGGAACCAATTTTCAAACCAGAAGTTCCATTTTTTAAATAATGGTAATTAAATAAATAATAGTAATTACTAAATAATAGTAATTAAAAAATTATTTATAAATGAAATGAAAGTACCATTTTAATTATTGTAAGGTGTACATTTCAGTGGCATTTAGTATATTCACAGTGTTGTACAAACATTACCATAGTCTTATTCCAGAATTTTCATCACCCCTAAAGGAAACCCCATCCTCATTAGGAGTCATTTCTCACTACCCCCCAAACCTGAGCCTCTGGCAACCACCAATCTGCTTGCTGTCTGTATGCGATTGCCTCTTCTGGACATTTCATACAAATGGAATCATACGGCATGTGGCCTTTGTGTATGGTTTCTGTCACCAAGCATACTGTTTTGAAGGTTCTTCCGTGTTGGCACATGTATAAGAACTTTATTCCTTTTTATGGCTGAATAATATTCCATTGTATTTATGTACCACAATTTGCTTATTTACCTTTTGGCTATTGTGAATAATGATCCTGCAAACATTCTTGTACAAGTTTTAGTTTAAATACTTGTTTTTCATTCTTTTGAGCGGAAATTTTGGGTCATGGGACAATTCTATGTTCAACTTACTGAGGAGCCTCCAAACTGGGGTGCTATTTTTGCCAGGTGAATGTTTCTTCAGAGAACCACTAATGTAATACACGGGGAAGGCTTCCTAATTCAATAAAAATGCAGAGTTAGGCATCCCAGGGTCCACCGTAATAATCATCATAATTATGAGTTTAGAATCATGCTTACAGTTATAAGGTATTCTGTGATTTTTCATATGCTTTGACAATGATTATTTATTTGAGTTTCATGACAATTCAGGATGGCAGGCAAAGCTAACAATATATTCATTTCATAAATGGGACAACTGAGGTCCAGGGAGCTTGGATATCTTAGCTTCACTTTGTAATTAGTAAGTGCTATGATCAGGACCAGAATCCATGTCTATTAGGTGGATGCCTTTTGTACTGTTCTATGATATGTATTTATTGCTTTTTAATTTTTCACCATATTGGCAATATTAGTACTGAGTTTTCCATTTTGGTTGCTTATGACAAATGGTACTTTTGGTAGGGTGATGACTGGCTAGGGTTTGCAGCTGTTGACAAAAGTGTTCTCCAATGATTGAAACAATGACTGACTGTATTACTCATCCAAGTTTTACAATTGTGCCCATCCTCTGAACTCTGCCTCGAGAAAGTGATCCTGTCATCTTCAGATGAAAAATGATGACACATGCATTAATGAAACGCTGTTTTGTATTTTCATATCTGCAGTGAGAAAAACTGGAATGGGGCTTCTTAGCTAATTAATACCTTGACAGAGTATAAGAACAAAAGGCTGACTTTTCTGAAATTTGATACCCACTTTGTATTAACAGAGCCAATAGTGGTGACCAGAGGAGAAACTTCTAGAAGGACAACTCTTCAGTTTTAATCAGTGTTATTCAGATAAGAGGCTTTGCTTTGTTTAGACTTCAGTAACTTTTATTCCTCTATAATCAGTTAAGCAATTAGGACTAATTTAGGCCTACACTGGCTTGTAGGACATGGTGATCTATTTCCTTTGAAGCGTCTCCCCTATCCAGTTAGTATCACCTAACACATTTGGAGGTACTTTTGGTAAGAATAGAAAAAATACAATGGAATACTACTCGGCGATGAAAAAGAATGAAATCTCACCATTTACAACAACATGGATGAAACTAGAGTGTATTATGCTAAGTGAAATAAGTCAGAGAAAGACAAATACATGATTTCACTCATATGTGGAATTTAAGAAACAAAACAGATGCACATAGGGGAAGGGAAGCAAAAATAAGATAAAAACAGAGAGGGAGCAAACCATAAGAGACTCATAAATACAGAGAGCAAACCAAGGGTTGCCAGAGAGGAGGTGGGTGGGGGAATGGGCTAAATGGGTGATGGGCTTTGAAGAGGGCACTTGTTGAGATGAGCACTGGGTGTCATACGTAAGTGATAAATCACTGAGTTCTACTCCTGAAACCAATACTATACTGTATGTTGACTAAATTGAATTTAAATACATTAATAAAAAAAGAAAAGAAGATGGAACTAACAGGTTCAGGAAAATTTTTTTGGGGAGTGAAACTCATCCTTTTCCGGGACAGTCATAGTGGCAGCCAATATGCCTTCTTTCATCCGGCATTTGCTTTGTAATACATTTTGGCAGCTAATGCACTCGAGGGCTTGCCTGTTTCAGAGTCCTACTACCAGCAAAATACAGCACGTGGTATATGATTATTCTAAATTAATTTGGGTTTGAAACTTTTTGAGCATTTCATTATCATCCTTTAGAGCCTCACCGTCCAGTACAGTAGCCTCTTGCCCTATGTGACTATTTAAATTTAAATTAATTAAAATTAAATAAAATTTAAAATTCACCTCATCAGTTGTACTAGACACATTCCAATTGCTCACGAGCTTCATGTGGCTGGTGGTTACTGTTTTGGACACCACGCATATAGAACATTTCTATCATCATAGAAAGTTCTATTGGACGGTGCTGCTTTAGATAATTGGGAAAAATCATCTGGAGTTCCAAAACTACAATTTTGCATCACAAAAATAGGAAAATGTTTGTTGATTCACAGCCTATAATCCTAGAAAAGAGGCCCTAAGGAACTGGAAGAAGCCTTAGAAATCATCCGAGAGGAGCCATCTGTTTTACAGACCTAAGGGAAGGTGGGTTTGGCATGGGCTAGTGACTTGTCAAAAGTCCCGTAACTAGTTACTGGCATACATTTCATAACTTTATATCATGCTTTTCTTCATAAAGCTGGTGTATATATTGTCCAGAAGTGTTTTGAGAAGTTCATACAATGTTAAAATAGTAAATTACTAGCTTATCATTTTCCTTTTGTTCATCACCAAGTGTCCTGAGAGTCCATATTCATGCCTTCTCTTTCTCCTGCCCATTTACTCTGGACTCTCTTGCTGGATGGTTTCAGCTCTTACAATCACTAAGATGTGTCTACCAAGGACACTGACCACATCTTAGTTCCTACATCCAAAGGGCTTTTCTTGTTTTATAATATGGTTCTGCATTATATCTTTAAATCTTGGAATATTTAAGAATAGATGCCTTCACACTCGTTTATTCTCCTTTTCCCCCAGTCTTATCTTCTGCTCCACTATCCTTTCCTTCCTGGTCTCCCTCTCAGATTCCTATTCCTTCCCTTCTCTCCTAAATGGGGTCATGCAAGGACCCATTGTTTCCTTATTATTTTTCTCCCTACACTCTCTCCCTTGACAAGTTTACATAACACTAAGGCTCAGCTACCCTCCAGATGACTGACTCCCCACCTGTAACTCTAACTCTGGGAGCTTGGGTCCCATGGCCAGCTGCCCCACAGGAACCTCATGCTCAAAACACTCAAAGCTCTACCCAGTTGTCTTTTTCCTCTAGCTCCACTTCTTCCCGTGCATCCTATTTTTGTTAAAGACACAATAATTGTCCGAGCTACCCAGAATCGAAATCTTAGGTTCGTCACTGCCTCCTAAGGATGACCAACTATCTTGCTTTATCCAGGATTGAAAGATCTTCTAAGGGCAGGACTGTTAGTGCCTAGCAAACCAGGGTTGGTCACCCTATTCACGATTCTTTCTTGCTACTATATCCAATCAGCCAGCAATTTGCTTTCAGTTCCACAATGTTTCTCAAGTTTGTCTCTTTATTTTATCCCATCTTAATTTAGTTTTATCTCATCATATCTCTTGTAATAGCCTTTTCATGGATCTCCCTCTTCCAGTCATTCTTCCTTCAACCCATCCCAATATCCACTACTGGGTAATCTTTCTATAAGTTAACCATGCTGACTCTTTACTCAAAAATATTCCCTGAGGACTTGGGAAGGGACCAAAGAATGGTAACAAAAGAAAAGATAATTACTTTGAGGAGTGAAGTAAAAGCAAAAGTCCTATGAAAGAACAGAGTTTTGTTTCTTTCTCTTCTGAGTCCAGAAGTCACAGGCACCAAATTGTCAAATCTGGGAAATGACTTAGGCCTTCAGTCTTTAACCTGGGGACTTGGCCAGTGACATTTTTTATGCATACTACCTCCTCCTGTTACCAACTCTTTGCTGCTTTGCTGGTAGCTCCGCTTCTTTGTCACTAGCTATTTTTGTCCAGGGACAATTATTTCCAGATAAATCATTTTGCCTGGGAAACCATTTCTCACTTCCCATATCAAGAGGCAGAAACAAAGAGGAGACAAATATGGTTCTACTTAAGAAACACAGTTCTCCTCAGAAGAGTATCCTCTTCTCTATTACTTCCCAGTGGCTAATGTTTGTGGCCAGGCTCTGAACAACGTTTGCTTACCTTGTTTAGACCACTGATGTCCAGCCACTTTGAGTAACCCACTCTTCCCTATGATCAGCCTTTCCATGTACATATGTTTGCACGTGGCACATTTTGCCTTTTGTTATGTCACTCCCATGTATGCATGTCCCAGCCCACCCACGGTTCAAATCTCAGCTCATATGTCATCTCCACCATGATGTCCATGCCATGGACAGAACCCATCATAACAGAAACCATCTTCCCTTTTCATAGATTCCACAGACTTTTGAGAGCCGTTGAATTTTAAGATGACTTACGGGAACATTGTGTTCTTCACCCAGGGGAGGCAAGAAGAAGCCTTGTCCAAGCTGAATGCAGAGAGACACCTTTTTACAAAAGTGGATGACTTTTCCAGTTGCCTCCCAACTCAATTTGGTTCCCATAATCATGTAATTAAAAGAGTTAGAAGGAGAGATTTCTGATTCTTTCTCATACTCTGGCTTTCCAAGATTGCAGTGCCATCAATTTAGTAGGAAAAAGCAGGTTATTGCAAGTGTATGTTACAGTGGAGTAAGTTCTGATCTAGAAAAGGCTGGAAAGAGAAATAATTGAACGCAACTACTCTTTCCAGGCTTTCCTAGATGGGAACCAGCCAGTTCCAAGATGGGTATCATCTCTCTCTAAATTTCCATAGAACTTTATATGCATCTTTTGATGGTATTTCTCATTTTTGCATCTTACACATTCCACATTCTTCTGTCCATCTTCTGTCCATGTGTGTCTTTGACACTCTTTCTCAGTCTCTATTGTGAGTTTCTTTTCCTTTATTCTCGATGAGAGTTGGAATTTCCCTGTGCTGAGTTCTGAGTTTTCACTTCCTCTGAAAGTGATTCCACACTTTCTTTTTCAGCAATCTTACCCTGACCCATTACTTCGATTAATGCCTATAAATGACAACATCCAAATTTATAACTTCATTCCAGCCTCTTTTATTCTCAGACCTATATATCATACTGCCTGCATGACATCTGCACTTGAATATCATCTAGTGCTTCAAATTTAACAACTTGAACACTTGACAGCCTTCAGGATTTACTGCCACTCCAGTGATCACACCTCAGCTAAGAACACCACCACTTACCCAGTGTCTCAGGTCAGAAACCTGAGAATTGTCATTTCTCAGTTTGTATGAACTCCTATAGATTCTATATCCTAAAATGTATCTTGAATTCCTATCTCCACAGTCACAATTATCATTCCCCCACTTATTCAGAAAAGCCTTCTTCTACTGCTCAATATAAAATAGACTTTCCGCTCATATTATTACAGGAATTTTACTTTTCCTTCATAGAGTTTATCCTCATCTATAGCCGTATGTTAACCTGTGTGATTCTGAGTGTGTTTTCTCTTCATCGTTAGCTTGTAAGCTATGCGAGAACAAGTGTTGTGTCCACCTTGCTCACCTTTGAGTCCCTAGCTCAAGCCTGGCACTCACAATAACCACTTGCTGACTGAATAAATAAATGAGACTTACAGAAGTATTCCATATTAATATTTGACTATTTATAAATAGACTTGACTTCAAACCTTTGTGCCACAGATAATAACCAATAAACATCTAATTGCCAAATGCACAGAAAAACAATCATGTATTTATAAGGTTAATTATGCATGACCACCTCTGCTTAATAACCTGTATGGAATGGTTTTGAGCTTTAGGGTATCTTTTCCTTAGTTAAATAACATTAAATGAAATCTTTTGTTTATTAGTCAGGACAAAGTGTATATTTGCAGTCTATGATCCCCTACATTATTATTCTTATAAGTGGGGAGATGATAATTGAAAAAGACAGTTGGAGTTCAGGAAAATTCATAAAGCAGAGCATCATATAATGATGATTTGCTTTCTGTTTTAAATTTTGTAGGTCACGTGTATTCCCACCCTGTTGCTTTCCCAGTATTTGGCTTGGAAGTACTGCCACTCATGATCCTTGCTCCTCTGGGTGAGTATAAGACTCATTCAAAGCCCAAAAGATTCTTTCTCCCAGGAGAAAAATCTTGACAAAAGATATATTTTTCTCGGAGAGATGTTCGTCCAATGGCAGTGCCCTCGAGAAATGACCTATGATCCATGCTTTCTGGACACTGAGATTCCTCTCCTGATTTTTCAAATTTTTTTCTAAATCTTAAAACTATAGGATATATATAAAACATATATATATATATATATATATATTCTTGCTAATAAAACCTCCTAGATAAAATCAGTACATATCCAGAGCTAATGACTAACTAAACATAGCCTAGCTTTTTTTTTTCAAGAGAGACTTTGATAAAAAATAAACTGGGATGAAGATGATAGGAAAGAATAACTAACATAACAAAGGAAAAAAGAACTGTTTCTAATTACCTTTACAGTGTCTATTTACATCAAAAGGAGTCAGACAGATTACATATTCATGTTCATTTTCATTGAATATGGTGTATCTGGAATATTGTAAATATCAATCAAAGAGTTCTGTCGTCAAAGAACTTGAGTCTAGTAGACTGGAAACTTACCCAAACACAAACAATTATGAGAAGGAAGAAGGACATTTTACTGATATTCAATATTGTAGTGTTTATAGCAACGTGGGAAGTAGGTATTATCCTCCATTTTGCAGATGAAGATTATGAGTCTCAGAAAGTCTAAGTAACTTTTCTAAGGTCACAGGATCTGCCAGTGATGAAACCTAAATTCAGATACTGATGCATGCTTTGCCCATGTCACAATGAGATTTTTCAATTCAATAAGTGAAAAGTGTTAGGTGTGTGCGTAAAAAGGAATTTCTTTCAACCACAGCAGTGTTAGAAGTCTTCAAGAGGGAGTTAGGAGTTGAGTTTGGAGCTTGGGAAGATTTTAATTTTCAAATATAGAAAGGAAAGTTGATCCAGGCAGTGAGAAAATATGGACAATTAAGGGTTTAAACAAAGATCAGTGTTGTTTGGAATGGTGGGTATTTTAAGAAAATATAGAGAACTGGGACACCTGGGTGGCTCAGTTGGTTGAGCGGCCAACTTCAGCTCAGGTCATGATCTCACAGCTTGCGAGTACGAGCCCCGCGTCAGGCTCTGTGCTGACAGCTCGGAGCCTGGAGCCTGCTTCAGATTCTGTGTCTCCCTCTCTCTCTGCCCCCAACCCACTTGCATTCTATCTCTGTCTCTCTCAAAAATAAACAAACATTAAAAAAAAAGAAAATATAGAGAACTATCTTAAGGAAGATAGTTTGAGCTCAAATGTTAAAGAACCTCAAAATTTGAGGTAAAGAACTAACTCACCTTTATTGCAAGCCTATCAGAGCCTCTACATGGTAACTCTTTATCAATATTAAACTTAAAGCTACTTTATACACTACACTGCATTTTAAAACATCCTGCTAAGTGTGGTGGGTGGCTCAGCCAGCTGAGCGTCTGACTATTGATTTTGGCTCAGGTCATGATCTCATGGTTTGTGAGATCTAGCTCCATGTTGGGCCTCACATTGACAGCATGGAGCCTGCTTGGGATTCTCTCTCTTCCCCTACCTCGCTCACATTCTTCCTCTCTCTCTCTTTCAAAATAAATATTTAAGCTTAAAAATAGTAAAATATCCTGCTAACTTAGGGTAATCATGTTTTATTTTGACAGTCTCCCGCCTGTACAACCACATTTGGTTCAGATAAAATCTAGCATTGGCTTGTTCATTGATTCCTTTATTCATTCATTCATTCATTCATTCATCCTTTAAACGTATACAAGTCACCTACTATTTAGTGGATGTTCTGATAGATCCCATGGATATAATCATAAGATATTCTCCATACCCTCCATGAGTTGGGGTGAACTATAGGCAAACTAACAATTGTAAGAGAATGTAATAGATGTTGTAATAAAAATACGGCATGGGCACTGTGGAAGCAACAAGATTAGTTAGGCAATCAACTAATTATCTAGTTCAGATGGCCAAATGGCCCAAACGAGTGATCAAAGGTCAGTTCTAAATATGACATTGACTTGTCCTCTTAAATTGGACCTTAGCTGTCGGTGTTTCCCAACGTTTTGGCTAAAACACAGTGACAAGCAGAATGGTAGATTCAATGAGGCATTGAAGGTATGTTGAGGTCAGGTTGGGAGAGTCTTGGAAAACATGCCTATGTGGTACGTGTGTAAACAATTACATAAAAGCCTGTCGTGTGGGACTCAATCATTTAGATATAAGTTTAGCCTGAAGCTCTTGTTAGAAACGACCTATGAGGTTCCCTATCATAGCACATCACATTATGCTCTGTTCTTTAAAAATTTTTTTAAAATGCTTATTTATTTTTGATAGAGACAGAGAGAGAGACAGAGAGAGAGAGAGAGAGAGAGCAGGGGAGGGACAGAGAGAGGGAGACACAGAATCCAAAGCAGCCTTCAGGCTCTGAGCTGTCAGCGCAGAGCCCCATGTGGAGCTTGAACTCATAAACCATGAGATCATGACCTGAGCCAAAGTCAGACACTTAAGTGACTGACACATCCAGGCACTCCAGGTTGTTCTCTTTTCAACTGATGTTTTTTAGCACAGTTTCTTCTGCTAGATCCATAAACTGTAATTTACTTTGAGTTCAGGACATTTTGATTTCAACTTCTTTTAGTTACTAAGGAGAATAGTAAGTCTCCCAGTTCAATTTTTACTTCTTTTTTTTAATGTTTATTCATTTTTTGAGAAAGAGAGAGAGAGACAGACAGAGAGACAGAGAGAGACAGAGACAAAGGGGAACAGGATCCGAAGTGGATTCTGTGCTGACAGCATTGACAGCAGAGAGCCCAATGCTCGAACTTGTGAACTGGGAGATTGTGACCTGTGTTGAAGTCAGACACTTAACTGACTGGGCCACCCAGATGACCCCACTTTTTTACTTCTTTAGAGCTTTGGACATGGGTTATGTTTACTTAAGATTCCCTATGCCTCAGCGTTTTGAATCTTTACAACGAAGGTAATAACTCCTGCCTCATGGAGTTGTTAAATGTAATACTGCTTACAGAGCACTTAGTTCCAAGCCTAACACATATTAATATTTAATAAATATCAAGATGACCGCAGAACTACAGATCTCCATTGAAAAACATTCCTTCCAAATTCCTGGTCTCCAAGGTATTTGGAGTCACAAGTAAGCCTATAGCATGGGAACAACTGACCCCCCTTTCCCTTATTACACATCATAGCATCTCCCATTCTCCTCAGAACACCTTTTCAGTGTTTATCATTCCCCTCAGGCCCCCATTGAAGTCTTCTACTCCTCACTCTCAACAACCTTGGCCCCAGGCAGGAGCCACTTGAGCTTCTGGTCCTCCCCAGCCATAAGACCACACCATGCCCCCCTATACCACTTCTTTCCAGGCTCAGAGGAAGAAGACTATTTTCTACTCAAAGCTACCTTCTCTGTTTTTGCTTTTGATTCCACTGCTTCCTGACTTTGTAGCTCCTCAATTATTTACATTTCTTTCTTATGGTGCTTTCCACCTGTAAACATACTAGGCTCTCTCCCTTTATGTATTTGTAACTTTCTTGTTCCAATCTGTCTATGGGAAAACTACCATCTGTATGTTACAAACTCACACATATATACATACCTACCAGATGATAGATAGATAGATAGATAACAGATAGTAGATGATGGAGATAGATGATATATAAAAAATGGGTGGATGGATAGATAAGTTGGTAAGTGGATGGATGGATGGCTAGAGATATAGATAGAAGATGATAGCCAGATAGATAGATAGGTAGATAGATTTAGATATATTTCTATATCTAACACACTTCCTTGAGCCTACAGCACACTCTAGTTTGTTTTCTCTTTTCTTCAACCCATTTTAATCTGGCATTTACCTCTGTGGCTCTCCTGAAAATAGCTGTGTCATTTGATGACTTCCTAACTGACCAATTCAACGAAAAGTTTTCAGTTCTCATCTTATTTCATTACACTTATTCTTACTGTTTAACAGTGAGGATAACAGTAAAAGTCTTCACTGGTGTGCAAGAGTTCCTAAGTTATATCACCCAGCACAGTTAAATGATTAAACATGTAGACGTTGGCATCATAATGCCTGGGTTCAAATCCCAGCTTTGCCAGTTGATAGATTTGGGATTTTAGATGAGTTACTTAACTTCTCTGTGTCATAGCACTCTTATCCATATAAGGTGGATAATAATAGTAACTTACTCATAGCGTTGTTGTATAGATTACATGATTTAATACAGATAAGGAACAGCATCTAGCACATGATAAGTACTAAGTAAATATTGGTTAGTTTGTTCATTTACTTGTCCTGAAAAGAGTTTACTCAAATATACATTACTATTTTCTAGTCATTAGAGATATAATCAAAATAAAGAATTCTAGATAGGAAGCTATATATATACATCCATATCTGTCTATCTGTCATCTATCTATCTATCATCTATACACACACACAGAAACATATTTTTCTATTTTATAATTGAAGACTAAATAATAAAACTAGAAAAACAGAGTTAAGTATAATAATTTTAACAGTTATAAAATTTAATTTAAATATAAAAATAATTCTTGAAATAGAAGATATATAATATACCCTATTAAAATCATTTAAGTCTAAAATTTCAGATTATATCATCAGAAACTGGAAATTCATGAGATGGTAAGAGAAGTGACACTAAAGATTCTTAATTTCTCATCTCACATGTTGGAGGGATAATTAGAAATAAATGGGTCCAAATATAAATTTTATAAAAATATGATGTGCTCATTCCTTAAATAAGAAAGAGCTACAGACTTTCTCTGATCATAATGCATCCATTCCACAAATGAGATAGATCAATATGTATTTCTTTTCATACACAACTGTTTCCTGGATGTCTAATAGTATGTTGTCCTTTTCTAAAACAGTGTCCCCAAAACTCTACTGGCACAAAAGCATAAGTGAAGGAGCAATGTAGAATTTACTCAACTATTTAAGTGAGAGAGAGGAGTAGTTCACATCACACAGCAAACAACCTAATAAATCCCAATTAAATACCATGCATCTGAATATGGGTTTTCTTCTTTTTGACCCTTTCTACACATGTGAAGCTCAGCTCTTCCTCACTTTTCCCCTTTTCCAGTACTTTCCCCCTTCCTTTTCCTACAGTGGGGCATGCCCGAGGTTCACTTCTACCTTCCACCAGTCTTGGCAAACATCTTCTCATTGAGGCTGCTCTCCCTTGTCCAAAGATCATCTGTTAAGAATATATATTTTCGGGGTGCCTCAGTGGCTCAGTCAGTTAAGCATCCGACTTTGGCTCAGGTCATGATCTCACAGTTTGAGCCCCGCGTCGGGCTCTGTGCTGACAGCTCAGAGCCTGGAACCTTCAGATGCTGTGTCTCCCTCTCTCTCTCCTCCCCTGCTCGTGCTCTGTCTCAGTCTCTGTCTCAAAAATAAACAAAAATTAAAAAAATTTTTAAAAAGTATATTTTCTATATCATTAATTTACATACACACAGACACAAATGTATATGTATTCATACGAAAGATTTTTGGAAAAAACAGCACAATGTTCGTGTGGGTTATCTATGGGTTCCCTTCCCTTGCCTACTCCCACCAACCTCCATCCCTCAGGAAAGGCAACCCCCTGGGGAACTGCATTTTACCTCTAGCAATGAAATGGTTTGTGTTTTTGTCTATACTCCCCTCTAGGATGTAAGCTCACTAAGAGTGGGAGCCCTGTCTTACTCATCTTCACATCAATAGTTTCTAGAAGGGTCTTTCAATATGATACAAGCTGCAAAAATTGAACTCAATTCAAATGACATCAGTGAAATAGTTTTAGCCAGCAGTGAATATAGGAGGTGGGACAATACTTGGCATAAAAGGCTTTTTTCTCTATTCTGTGTGTGTTCATGAAACTATTTTGCTAATTGAAAAAGTTAGGAGTGCCAAGCAGAAAGGCTTAAAAATATCAGTCTTCTGAAGGATGAAACAGACAGTACTAGTCAGAAACCATACCTCTATGTTGTGGTTGTTGGGTTCAAGAGCTCCTGTCATTTCTTCTATTAACAGCAAGAGTGAAGGAAAGCTGGAAAGAGTGTAATAAGTGACCAGACAGAATTTTAAACTTCTTTTCTAAGTGTGCTTAGGAGAATATCCTTAGCCAAAACTGCTGAGTACAGATAAAATACTTTGCTGCTTTTTAAATCACCCTAATCTTGAAAGCAATTAACTGTGCTTTGATAATTGAATTGATTTTTCCTTCCTCATTGAGGAACATTGACATCAACTGGGGAACTGAAGGAAAATCTCTTGAATATCATTAAAAATCAGCTTTATTGAACAGCCTAGCATATATTTAAAATATGTTTTAGAGGGAGCTTACAAAGCTAAGTAAAAAAAAAAATTAAATGCAGTCAAGGGTGCTGCTACCTTATAATACCATAGTTAAAAAGAAACAAATAATTCTGGACGCATTTTTTTTTTAATAAAGGAAAACTACTTTTTTTTTTTTTGTCTGCCACATTCATATATTACTCAAAAGCACTTCAACTAATTGGTTCAGACTTTCTCAGTATAGCTACCTTTGAGATTTATAAGGAAAAGTTTCAACAGAATCACAGTTATTGCTGAATGTATCAGGAATGTTACCTAGCAACATTATGGTAAAAATGCTTAACTATAGACAGAATTTTTATCAACACACTGGGCTCACATGAGGTGCCATAGAAGTGATCATTATTTTTGTAGGACTACAGGAACTACAAAGAACATGCTGCTATAGATAGCATGTTTGTGTCCCTCCAAGATTCATACGTTGAAACCTAAAACCACCCAAGGTGATGGTATTAGGAAATAGGGTCACTGGGAAGTGATTAGGTCATTAGCACCGAGCCTTCATGAATGGGATAATGGGATTAGTGCCCTTATGAGAGAGAGAGAGCTCTCCTGCCCCTTTCCACCATGTGAGGACACAGTGAGAAGTTGGTGGTCTGCAATCCAGAAGAGGGCTCTCACTAGAACCTGACCATGCTGACACCCTGATCCCAGACCTCTAGCCTCCAGAACTTCTGTCCAGGATGGCCAAATCTGCGTCCTGGGCAGAAGTGGTACTCCTGGAAAAAGCCTGATGCTTTTTTGGGCCCACTTTCTTACTCCTTTATACTCTACTCCCAGGCTGCTTTGGTTTTCTGTCTTTGTTGACTAACGGAACTTTCTTCTGACATTGATTCAGAATTCTATTGATTCAGAATTCAGAGAACCAGGAAAATGAAATACCTGGATTTCTTTTTCATAGAAACATGATGATAATTTATGTTCAAAACCACAGCCCTGAGGCACCGAAGAAGCCATGAAATACTTCATTTATAGGCAGCAAATCAAGGTCTTAGGGTGATTTTTGGTGCTAAGGATAGTTTTTGAATGTATTTTCTTTGAAAATTGGTAATCTTCAGATGGTATAAAATTTCATTCATATTATTGAGGCAACCAGATTCCCTAATGCCCAATGATTCTAGGCAAATAATCATTTGCTGTACAAATGTTAGAAATTTTACTCTAAAGATTGAATTGCACAGCTATTGAATATGAAGTTATATATTAAAGAGTCTAATTTAAATTAGCAAAATTAAGTGATAATATCCTCAATTATTTTATTTTCATAAAAGGAAGATACAATTTGGGAGGAACTTTTTAATAGCAGGGTATCCTTCAAGGACTTCATCAAAATCGGTTCAATATGTATACTCTTTTTTTTCGTAAGTTTTCACCTTCATTTAAGAAAATTTTGATTAGCAGACATGTATTGACCATTTTACTTTATGCTACCTAAGAAGGGGAGCTAGAAGAAGCAAAAAACATTTCTCATTGCATCCTACTATGTGCCAGGTACTGTGGAGAATCTGTGGAGTTGGGCAGAAATGAGTATCAGCTCATCTGTCTGTTATCTGGGTGACCTTGGGCATGTTGCCTAATCTGTCTAGTCTCAGAATCAGCATCTGTACAAATGAGTATAACAATGCTTTACTTTATAGGACTTCAAGTAGAATAAAGTGGGCTGATATAACAAGCATTTCACATAATATCTAACACATGGGACCTGCTCAACAAGGGGAGACAAGTCTCATAACCATCGATATTCTCTTCCTTGTCCCCTATGTCACTGTTTTTGCCACTGCATTAATTCTCTGAACGGTATTCAAACATTCAGTATTTCGTCCATCTGGAAAGAACTTTGCCCTGATCCCACATTTCGCTGCACGTGATCTGCCCTGATCCCCTATTTCTCTGCTTCCCATTATAACTCTGCGAAAGAGGAGCAGCCTGGCTCTGGTGGTGAGCTGTGGCTGGGTCAAGAAAGTGAGTGGATCTCAAGCTTGGCTGACAGCAAGGTCACAGAGACAGCTCAGGCACATGCATGCACATGCACACAAACACAAAATACACACCATGCCACACACACACACACACACACACACACACACCACCACTGGTGAATGGGAAAAAGAGGGAAAAGGATAAAGGTGGGATAACCAAGATGGTTTAAATGACATGAGAATCAGGGATTAAAATGGAAAGGGTGATCAGTGATCTAGGGCTGCCAAAAGATCAAGGTGTATAAAACACTCATAAAAAAGCTCCTAGATTTGTCAATTAGGAGATCATCAGTGACTCTATAAAGAAATCTCAGTAAAGACAGAAACATATACCAGATGGTTTAAATCATGTCAATACTTCCTCTCTTCCCATTCTCTCTTAAGTGTAATATAATCAGGTCGTTCTTTTATTTTTTTTTTTAATTTTTTTTTCAACGTTTATTTATTTTTGGGACAGAGAGAGACAGAGCATGAACGGGGGAGGGGCAGAGAGAGAGGGAGACACAGAATCGGAACGAGGCTCCAGGCTCTGAGCCATCAGCCCAGAGCCCGACGCGGGGCTCGAACTCACGGACCGCAAGATCGTGACCTGGCTGAAGTCGGACGCTTAACCGACTGCGCCACCCAGGCGCCCCCAGGTCATTCTTTTAATGCCCTGCTAAACCTTTCCTTACTGAGGTTACCAGTGGCCTCTACATTACTAATTCCAGTGGTCAAATTTCAGTCTTCAGTGTACATCATCTGTAACATTTGATAAAATGGATCACTCTCTATCCCTTGAAACACTATCTTCACTCAGCTTCCAAAATGTCATTCCCCTGGCTTTTTCTTCTCACCCCACAGACAACTTCTTTTCTTGTTTGTCCTCACACATCTTTCCCTTAATGTAGGAATATTTCAGAGTCTTTAGACCTCTTCTTCTCTTCACTTCACAAAGTTTCATGGTTTCGAATGCTATCTACATGTTGAAAATTCTGAAATTTACACCTCTAGAACAGACTATGCATCTCACTCCAGATTCACATATTCAACTATCCACTTGACATCTCCATTTGGATGTGTTTAGGCAATTCAAATTTAAGAGGTTGAAAACTAAACTCCTGATCTTCCTATTCATTCACTGTTGCCCACATTTCCATGTATACTAACTCCGTTCTTTCAGCTGTTGTTTCCAGAAATCTTAGCATGATTCTTGTTGCCTCTATTTCTTTTGTACCCTATATGGTGGTTTTAAAATATGCCTACTAAATCTGATACTCCTCCCTTCAAATGGTGGAGTCTGATTTCCCTCCCCTTGAGTGTGACTTACTGGCATGACTCTAATAAAATAAAATGGAAGCAAAGGTGTGAAACTTTGAAGATGAGGTCATAAAAGACACTGTGGTTTCCTCTTCCTTCTCTCTCTTTTCTTACTCTGGGTATATTGGTCTACTTGGGCTGTCATAACAAAATATCACATACTCGTGGCTTAAATGGAAATTTAGTGTCTCACATTTGTGGAGGCTGGAACACATAAATATAAATTTTGGGAGAAGGACACGGACATTCAGGTCATAACAATGGGAGAAGTTTGTAGTCAGGTCATAAAGACTCTCAATTAGCCTGAGAGGTCCTTCAAGCAAGGAACTGAAGCCTCCTATCAACAGCTTGATGTGAGTGAGCCATGTTAGAAGTTGGTCATCCAGCCCCAATCGGACCTTCCGATGATAGTAGCCCCCAGCAACATCCTGCCTGCAACCTGATGAGAGACCTGAGCCAGAAATACTCAGCTAACCTGTGTGAAATTCCTGGCCCACAAAATCTGTGAGATGTTTGTTGTTTTAATCCACTTAGTTTTGGGTTGTTCTGAAGCAATAGATATCTAATACACCCTACAGCAAATCCATTGGCAAAGTTAATTGGCTCCACCTACAAAATATATCCAGAGTCCAACTACCTTCATTGTTACTACCCAAACATATGCCACCATTATATCTTAGTTGGGTTTTTGCAAAACCTTCCTAACTGGTTTCCCTACTTCCACCTTGACCATTACAATCTGTTCTCAATACAACAGAGTGATCCTATTAAGATATAATTCATATCATGCCACTTCTCTGCTTAAAACCCGTACATTTAAGGCTGAAATCCCCCTTATGTCATCTTCTGGTTTCACCCTCATTCTCTTTGCTCTTGACACATTGGCTTCATTACCATTTCCGGATCATGCCAGCTACCTTTCAACCTCAGAGCCTTTGCAATTGCTCTTCCCTTTTCCTGAAGTACTCTTCCTCCATGTATCTGTGTGGCTTACACCTTGTTATTCAAATATTTGCTTAAACACGAATTTCCTATTTCTTGTTCTCCTTCTCTGTTTCCATAGCTCATATCTAGCTCATACTATATAATTTTCTCTTTTTTTCCCCTGAATTCCCCAAATAGAATGCTAGCTTTGGGACTACAGTAATTTTATCTATTTTGCTTGTTCTTGTATCTTCAGTATTAAAGAGTATGCCTGGCATAAATTATGTATTCATGAATATTTGTTGAAAGAATGAATGAATAAGTGAGATAAATAGCCAACAAAATTTTTGTTATATATATATATATATATATATATATATATATATATACACATATGCACTTGTGGGACACCTGGGTGTCTCAGTAGGTTAAGCATCTGACTCTTGGTTTTGACTCAGGTCACGATCTCATGGCTTGTTCGAGTCTGCATTGGGCTCTGCACTGACAGTGGGGAGGCTGCTTGGGATTCTCTCTCTCCCTTTCTCTGCCTGCACCCCTGTTGCTCATGCTGTCTCTGTCTCTCTCAAAATAAATAAACTTTAAAAAAGAAATAAACTTGTTAAAAGGCAGACATCTATGTTGAGGGATTGCAAAGTATGAACCATAGATTCCTCTGGACTCCAATGTTCATTTCATTACAAAACACTGCAGGGCTCATTTTATGCTTCTACGTTTTTTTGTTCTTGCTTTTCATAAGAAGTATAATTGGAAGAAAAGTTTCCCTTTCTTTTTTTTTTTCCATGAAGATGGGGAGGAAAGATGGTGCTCTCAAAAATATCAATGATGTCTCACATGGCAGTGACTTTCTCATTCTTGGAGGTACCAAGAGCAGAAGTTGACTAACCCTACCTGATGGTAATGTGGAGGGGATTGATGCAGTGCATGATGGTTAACAGGTGACCTCCCTTTGGTACCCTCTAACCTGAGATTATGTTCCAGCAATAAACAAGGACTCACTGCATAGACATTACATTTCCAGCTCTGTGAAGGAAAAGGCTGAGCCAAAGGGAGAGCTGAGCCAGTCCTCAGCTGTCCATGAGGGAGCTCATGGCTCTGAGGAGACAGACTCTTTTGTCCGGGATGTGCAGGCGGATATTGGATTTGGCTTCTGACATTTTAAACCTTGAGAACATCTAAATGGATATATCCTGAGGCATGCTGAGTAATACCACCTTCTTCCTCTAGGACTGGAAAGAGGATAGAAAAGGAAAACAGGGGATCTGTCTCTCAGCACAGGTTAACACAAAGACCATCAGTGTTAAGAGGGCTGCTTATTTAGAGACACCAAACCTTGTGAAAATTTCTGATTAAACCCTCCAGGGACCACGTATAAGCTGTTCTGGGTTTTGTCAATAGGGAAGTAGAATTGATTCTTCATTTTATGGTCAAGACACAGAGAAGAAGAAACCTTGACCAGGTTATTTCATTAGAAGACAGTAACTATCCCGAAGCAATACATTTAAGCAAGACTGACTACTGCTGAGGTATAGGGGAAGTATGACATGCTTCGCTCCCAGAACGGATCAGTCAGATACCCAGTGTTAATTATTGTACAGCTGTCCTGGACAGCAGGTGGGCAGGAAGAGCTCAGGGCTCAGGTTCATGTGGATGGGGAAGGTAAATCATGGAATTTCAGTCATGAGAAACTTGTATATCAAAAGGGTGTGCTTGGGCTATCTGATTTAAAAATCAAATGAAATCTAGCTCTCCCCCCCACCCCCCACCCTATGCACCCTATCACAGAATGCTGCTTTATTCATTCTGCTTTTCATAACAATGGGAGGTGTCAAAATGAATGATGTTGAAGTGGTTATTGGAAAAGTGCCATGTAGTACATTTGTGTGATATTGTTAAAATGTAAATCAAGTCAACTTCATTAGAATGCTTAGTAGTTTCAAAATCAGGCGAGAGTCCTTTCCTAGGCTCAGTTCCCAGCTGGAAGAGTAGTTTCCTCTGCACAGCTGTCCCTGCCACTAACAGTTTGCGACAGAGATGGCATTTGAATATAGATTTGAATATACTGAGCAACTGACAAATATTCTCAGTACACATTCTATGTCAGTTTTCCACATTAGGAAATAAGTTTTACTCATTCAACTGACCTTGATAAGAATGCAAACTCTTGCAGCATGGGGTGCTACAGAAACAAAATGCACTGTGGTCCTTGCCAATTATGGTCGTATAGCTATGGCCTTGGGTTTCAATTAGGCAGAGCAGTAAACCCTGGGTCAGGCAGCCTTAGGTTGCAGTGCGTACTACAGGGGGACACAGAACTGTTCTTCCTTCTTTGTAGGAGAGGCACAGCTTGATGAGAGCTGTCTATCTGAGGAGCAGATGGGGCCAGCATTGTCAGGCTCTTGTGGGGGCTACAACCTGGTTGAAAAAAGTGTACCTCCACCTTGACTGACACCATGGCCATAGAAGCAGCTCAGGCCAGCAGCTTGGGACACACACCATGCACACATGCACACACACATATGCACACATGTGCACACACCCACACACATACACATAGGAACAGGTGCATAGGACAGAGAAGGAATAGCACAGGTGGAATAATCAGCATGGTTTGAGGACATGGAAGTTAAGCTTTAAGAGGGAAAGGATGGTCAAGAGCTGCCACAGAATCAAGGTGAATAAAATATTAAAAACAAAAGAAAACAAAATCTTTGGGTTTGTCAGTTAGGAGATCATCAGTGCCTCTAAAACACGGGTTGGCCAACTACGATTGCTGCTTGTTTTTGTCTGGTGCACAAGTTAACAGTGGTTTTAAGTATAAAACATTTAACATTGATAATAGCTGCTGGAAGAGTTGAGGGCATTGCCTCTTGGCCTGAGAGCTTAAAATGTTTATTATCTGGCCCTCGACAGAAAAATGCTTGCTTACCCCTGCTCTGAAATGATATCAGTAGAGTGAAGAGGGAAATTGAAGAACCATATACCAGATGTTTTTCATCTCCCAATAACACAAAATGACCCAGCTTGCTCCTCTCACTATTCTGAGTGAGAAAGATGGGAATGGAAATCTGGCTTCTGTGCCTTGGCTGCACAAGAGAATCCCCTGGGGGGCTTTTACATATGCAGATGTCTTGGTTCTGACCTTAGATATTCTGGTTTAATAATTAGTCTGGAATGGGGCTTGGGACTAGTTTTTTTTAAAGGCAGGCAGGGTTGAGTATAAAGGGGTTATACTCCTATTGGACAGGTAGTATATACATCATCTGGAGTTGAATGGGAGGATTTTGGAGCAAGGTCAACTGACATAAGACTTTGGCATATTTTAATGGATTCAATTAAGACAGTTTTATTACTTTTTCCACCAACAGGTAGTGGCGAGGTAGGAAGTCAGACAGTCAGCTTCTATTTATGAAGCTGTATAGGACATAGCAGAAGGACAGGGGTTGAGCTAGTTGGGGGTGTGGTGAAGACATCTTAAAATGGTTAACTATGTGGTCCACAGTATAACAGGAATCAAGTGAGGTTAGGAAGGGATGAAATGATGGATGGATGGATGGATGGATGGATGGGACAGACAGATGGGAAGATGATGGCTGGATAGATGGATGGATGGACACATAGATGGGTGATTGGCTGGATGAGGAGTTCAGAAGTGCTGAAGGGCTGGAGGTTACTGAGAAGGGAAGAGAGAATTCAGCACATGCAAGGAAATAAGAAAAATATGAGGATGCTATGATAACAGAGGGAACATTCTGATGATACCTCAATATCAAGCAGGTTCAGGTCATGAGAATACATCATAAACCTTTAATCTAATTTTTTAAA
Source organism: Lynx rufus (assembly GCF_022079265.1). NCBI lineage: Eukaryota > Metazoa > Chordata > Mammalia > Carnivora > Felidae > Lynx > Lynx rufus. Next base: position 126,270,007 of record NW_025814878.1, read on the forward strand.
TACTTATATAATTTTTTAAATTAAATAATTAAATTAAATCATTTTTTAATCTAATTATTTAAAAAATGTTCTGGTTTTTTTTTTGTGTGTGTGTGTGTTTGCTTTTTAGTTACTGACATTGCAATAGCACTTTCTCCACCATTTTTTATCATCAATATGTTTCTTCTCTGTGTCAGTCTATACAGCCTCTGTGGGCAACCTAACTACCATTTTATATTATTGCTCTTGGATTAAAATATGTTCCATTGAAATGATACAAAAATATTCACAATACACTTGCAATCTTTTGGTAAATTGAGACTTTCCTGATACATACAGAAACATAGATCTTCAAGACTTTGCAGAAGACCCTCCCCCAGTTAAAGACATCCCCAGTAGCCACAAGGCACAGCTCCTTATGAGTGCTGCCCAGCACAGACAGCAGCCACGTGCTATAGAAATGCAGGGCTAATACCACAGATGGCATTTTCATTTCTGGTAAAATTCAGTCCTCTTATTCATGGCTTGCTTTCTGTTAGGTTTGATGACCTCTGAGAATGACAGGTCACAAGGTTAAAACAATTGTTCAACTTTTCTTTCTTTCTTTCTTTCTTTTAGATTTTTTAATGTTTATTTATTTTTGGGAGAGAGAGAGAGAGAGCAGGGGAGGAGCAGAGAGAGAGGAAGACTCAGAATTTAAATCAGGCTCCAGGCTCTGAGCTGTCAGCAAAAAACCCCACGTGGGGCTCGAACTCACGAACTGTGAGATCATGACCTGAGACAAAGTCTAACGCTTAGCTGACTGAGCCAACCAGACACCCCAATCATTCAGCTTTTCTTGCCGAAGATAGTAAACTTGGTAAATTTGGGAATAATCATATGCAGAAAAAGTGATGCATGCCAACGGCTTTGTTATTTGCTTACTTCTTTTCTTGGGGGGAAAAGTGTTTCTCGTTTATGTTTTTAATTACAAAAATAATATGTGTTAATTACAAGGTCAAACAATGCAGAGGCTTGTGAAGAAAAAATGTAGTTACCCACGCTTGTCCTCCAGAGCGATCCCCTAGGGCAGCCAACATTGACAATGTGCTTGCATACTTCCAGCCTGTCTCTTGACCGAGGCTCATTCGGTTTGCATTTGCAGCCTTTAAAGCTGCTCACAAACAGTTGATGACCAATCTTCAATTGCAGAGGAGAGAATTCAGCCCCTATGGTGGGTGTCAGCTATGGCGACAAGTCAGAGTGCAGCCTGGAGCCGGCTGCCTGTGTTCAAATCTCAGCTCTGCCACTTAACTGCAAAACTGGGAAAAATGAACCAGTTTTTCCTTGCCTCCAATGACTCATGTATAAATATTAAGAAGATGATTGAGAAGTTAACACCTTATAGGATGCATAGCAGTTAGTAACTTCTCAGTAATATAGTTATTATTATCTCTCTGATGAGCACTGCAGAAGGCAAAAGAATGAATTTTTTTTGATAACCGGGTATATACTGTGTCAAGGATAAGCACAGTTACAGAAAGACTGCGTTTGTTTAGCTTTAGTGTTATCCAGTGACAAAACGCTTCCCAATCTACTAATTATCCTATATGAGTATAGTTCCATATGAATTCCTTTTTGTTTTTCAGGAATGATAAGGAACATCAATAAGATTTTAGGCACATTTTAAAAAACAACTTTATTGAAGAATGATTACTTATTATAAAAGTCATCCATTTTAGGGGCGCCTGGGTGGCTCAGTTGGTTAAGCATCTGACTCCGGCTCAGGTCATGATCTCGCGGTTCCGTGCGTTCCAGGCCCACATAGGGATCTCTGCTATCAGCATGGAACCTGCTTAGGATCCTGTCTTCCTCTCTCTGCCCTTCCCCCACTCACAGGTGAGCACTCGCTCTCTCTCAAAACTAAACACTCAAAAACATTTTTTTTTGAAAGTCATCCAATTTGTGCAATTAAATGATTCTCAGGAAATTTGCAGAGTGGTACAACCATCATCACAACACAGTTTTAGAACATTTCCATCACCCTAAGTGATGCTCTTTGTGCTCTGTTAGGCTTAATCGCAGCTCCTATTCCCAGCCTCAGGTACCACCAGTCTACTTTCTTTCTCCGTGATTTGGCATTTTCTGGACATTTCATACAAGCGGAGTCATATAATATGTGGTCTTCTGTGCCTGGCTTCTTACAGTTAACTTGTTTCTGATCATATTGGAACATTATCAGTATTTTTGTTTTGTATTGATGAACCATATTCCATTATATAGAAATACACATTTTGCTTATCTACTCATCAATTGATGACTCTTTGGGTTGTATCCACTTTTTGTTTATTATGAATAACCCACTTTTTATCACTATGAACATTTGCATACAAGGTTTTTGGTGGACGTATGTTTCGGTGGAAATAGGAAATTCCTAGGAATGAAATTGTTGGTCATATGGTAAATTTATATTTAACTTTTTAAGAATGCTAAGCTGTTCTCCAAAGTGACTGCACCATTTTGCATTCCCACTAGCAATACATGAGGGTTCTATAGATATATATCTATGTCTATAGACATAGTTTTAAAAGTTTTAAAAGAGAAAGATCTAGCCATAAAAAAATACAAGTTAAAATGTTGAATTTCCATTCTCTGAAGTTTGTTACCTTTTACATCTCTCCTTTAGTGGAAAGAGAGAGGGACAGTCCTGTCCCTCAGAATGCCTTCCTGGGATTCTGACCTCCCACATTTTGCTCGTTGGTTGCCAGAGGGTTGTCTTACCTTACCTAACCCTGCTAATTCAGGGAAAGAAACCATATGCTCCTCCACTCTTAGCAACTCTAAGAGGCCATCCAAAGAGAAAAACAACATTTAACACATGAAAATTCACTCCTTGGGTATGGCAAGAGTTAATGCAGTTTGTAACAATTATTGACTACAAGATCTGCAAATGATTGCATAAAATTTCTAAAATATGCCTGCAAGCTTCTATTATTGATGTGGTGCCCCCAGGGGTGCACATATGGGTTTAAGTGTCTAAACTGTTTTATTAATTAAATTGCTATGATTTACCTCTCCCATGTTAGCATTTATAGTTTATGAAACAGCCCTGTAATTAGAAAATGATGCACTAGTGTTGCTTGTTTACTTTGTGGGTGAAATATTACATACATATATACTTGTATATATGTACACACACACACACACACACACACACAAATTGTGTTTTCTCCTGCCAACACTCACAGGCTACTTTATTTCTAGTCCAATTAATAGGCAACCTCCAGTGGTGCATTAAATTGCTTTTTAGGGGGAGAGGGAGATAGCTGGGAAGTTCATTGTTCCTGCTGAGGTGTGTGATGGCATCCATGAATGTTTGTTTATTTGTTTTCTCTCCAAAGACAGAAAATTGAAATAATAAGATTGTATTATGAAAAATCTATCTAGGGTGGCCCTGATATACATAGCAAATTCCAAAATTGCAGAATTATTTTAATTGCACAGTGTGTTATACTCTTTGCTTCCATCTTGAAGGTAGATATAGAAATATATAGTATGTGTAATAGTATGCATAATATATTACCTGTGACATATAAAGTTGTTGAAACACTTTTTGTTAAGCTTTATTTTATACATATTTATCATGCCATTTACAAACATTGGTGCCAAATCCAATGTTGTATATATTTTTATCAATTTTATCAAGTGTGGGTAATATCTGACTTTTAAAAATGTCAGATTATGACAAGTCTGGTTCAAGCACATCAAAGAATTACTGAATCTTAAATTGGAAGAACTTTGGGAGTTATATATTCACACTTTTCATCTTTCTGTAACATCTCTGGGTTCTATATGAATCAATCATTTAAATTTCAGATCTCTTAGATTGAGGTAATGTATAATTTTAAAAGTCCCTATCTCACAGAGATATTAAGAGTAAATGAAATAATAATCTTTAAGATATTTTAACATATAGGGGAAAAGGTTTTCTATGGATTCCAAATACTAATTTGGTTAATAATCTAACATTGAAGCGATGCATGAATTATGGTTGATCTGCTCTCACAGCTGAGTGTTGTGGTCTGATTACAGAGGGTTAGAACAAATTTGGGGGGCTCGACAGAGCAAAAGAGGAGGAGATAATACAGAACTGAGCATAAGGCTACGTGGAAAAGGTGCTGTATACAGTTTCATTCATCCACTTAACAAATATTTATCAAGAGCCTATGCTGTATTTTTGTAAAACAGTAGGCACAAAAGTGGATACACAAATTTTTATAAGACAGTCTCTGGCCAGAAGGAGCTCACAGCTAACTGAAGTGAAAGCTCTGTTCATAGGTAATTATGCTGAATGTGTGACGTGTCAGAGAGCTGGCACTCACAGAAAACGATTTTAGATTTCAGAATATAGAGGAACACCTTCTGGTTGGGGTGGTCAGAAAAGGCTTCTCAAAGAAGATGGTATTAGAGTTGAATCTTGACATATGGGGAGAATTTCAATTTTCAAGGGTAGGTAGTTCCAGCAGGGGTAACAGCGTGGGTAAAAGTTCAGAGGTTGGAAAATCTAAGATGTAAATGATCATGTACACGGGATAAAATAAAAGACCTTCAACTTCCCTTCAGTGCAGATCTGAACTACAGAGAACAGTCATTTGATTATAATTATCTTTTTTAAAAAATTTTTAATGTCTATTTATTTTTGAGAGAGAGAGAGAGCAACCGAATGTGAGTGGGGGAGGGGCAGAGAGAGGGAGACACAGAATTCAAAGTAGGCTCCAGACTCCAAGCTGTCTGCACAGAGCCTGATCCAGGGCTTGAACTCATGAGCTATGAGATTATGACCTGAGCCAAACTCAAACGCTTTAACCAATTGACCCACTGGGGCACCCCTCATTGTAATTTTTCTTTAAAAGTCTTTTGAGGTGGAGTCAGGTTCTAGTGGGAATAGGCTCAGTTCCTATATTGGCTTTTCTGATTGCATATTAAGAGAAAGTCATGGGTGATGTCATCAGCTTAGCCCTCATCTTGCAATCATGTGACGTGGCTAATTAAGGTGAAAGAGCATGCATGCTTCGTAGCAACCAGCCAGTGATGCTGACAATTGTGTGCCCAGTGAAGAAAAGAAGGACTGGTGGAAAGTGAAAAAGTGCAGTGAAGAAAAGAAGGACTGGTAGAAAGTGAAAAAGTGCAGTGTTTATAGTACATCATTTTTAAATGTGAAAAGAGCATTTAGTCCTTTAAAACTTATTTTAGTCAGTTAAAAATGCGAGATTCGTAACGATGAGTAATAATTAGCTTTGGTGAGAAAAGGTAGGAAATATGTGTATCTTTGTATTTGCTTATATATGCAAGAAGAAAAGTTGGGAAGGGGGGAAAAAACTAGTAATAGTAGTTACCAGTGCATGTGTGTGTGTTTGTGTGTGTGCACATGCGTGGGAGCGGAAACTTGCAAAAAGGACAGGATTTGGAATAGGAATGGGGACATGCACTGTACATGAATCACCCAGGGATGCTGTGAAAATTTAGGTTCTGATTTAGTCAGTCTGGATTAGAGCATGGGATTCTGCATTTCTGATGAGCTTCCATGCGTGATGTCCATGCTGCTGATCTGTGACCCACACTTGATTAGAAAGTGTGTACACGATCTGGAAAATCTACATATGACTTCACTATTGGACGATACCAAGGGATTAACATTTCTTTTGTTGGTCTGATGATGACATTATGGTTCTCTATAATCCTTAAAGATGTACAGTGAAGGTAAAAGACATGAGTCTGGGCTTTGCTTGAAGAAAACTCCAGAAACAACAAGAGGAGAAAATAGCAACAAAAAGGTAGATAAAGCAACTGTGGCAAAATCCTGATGATTATTCTGGCTTCTAGGGATATTGGGGGTCATTCTTCTGTTCGGTCTACTTTTTTTTTTTTTTTAATTTCAAAGAATCTGCTCCTGGTTTCATTGATCTCTTCTGTTGTTGTTGTTGTTGTTGTTTTAAAAATCTCTAATTTCTTTCTGCTCTAATCTTTATTATTTCCTTCCTTCTTCAGGCATTGGGTTTTGTTTTTTCTTTATCCCGCTCCTTAAGATGTAAGATTAGGTTGTTTATTTGAGAGTTTTTATTTTGTTTCTTCATGTAGGCCTGTATTGTATAGACCTCCTCTTAAGACAGGTTTTTCTGCATCCTGAAGCTTTTGGACTGTTGTGTTTTCATATCCATTTGCCTCCATGTGTTTTTTTATTGCCTCTTTGATTTCTTCATTGACCCGTTCTTTTCTTCATAGCGTGTTATTTAGCTTCAGTGTGTTGTCTCTACTTTCGTAGGTTTGAAATTATTCATAATAAAAAATGTTTATGTTGTCTACAATTTCTGTTCCTACCTCACGAAATAGCTTTTCCTCAGGTTCTCCCTGATCCCCATTCAGAAAATCCAGATTAAAACTCTTGGCTTCATCTTATTTGACTTTCAGAAAGCTTTTGACACGTCTGACCACTTCCACTTTCTCCAAATAGTTCTCTCTTGGTTTGCTGACACCACATCTCTCCGTATTTCTCTGTTGCCCAATCCTTCTCTGTGATCAATACCTCCACTTGCAGACTCTTGAAATTCAACATGTCCAAAATGGAACCACTGATCTTTCTCTCAACTTGGCTTTCACTCACAATTTCTACTTTCATAAATGATACTGCCATCCACTCAGATATTCATTCCAGAACTCGGGGTGTCATCATTTACACTCTTCTTCATCCCCCCTCAGCCTCTCAGTCACCAAGTTCTGTCACTTCTACTTCCAAAATACTTTAGAGAGCTATTTCTGTCAATCTTCACTGCCACCACTATCTTGTGCCACCTTGTACTAACACTGCCACCTTGTACTAACGACTGAGACAGTCCCTAAATCATTTCTGTAAGTTGTGTGGATCCACACCCCAAAGTTCATTCTCTACTTTGCAATCAGAATATTCTTAGAGAAACATAAAGATTAAATACTCTTCTGATTAAACTCCTCCAATGGCTCCTCTTCAACTCCGATGTCCAAAGTCCTTGCCATGGCCCAGGAGACCCTGTGTGACCTGCCTGCATCATCCTAAACCTCATTTGATACCATTTTCTCTTTGTTTGTTACATTCTTGCAACAATGGGCATCCTTCTACTATCATTCCAAACCCATCCACAATCTACCAAACCCATCATTGCTTTGGGTTTCAGTCTAAACAACCCTATATCAGAGAACCCTTATCTGACCCCCAAAAAAGGTGAAGTCTCCCTGTGGTGCACTTCCATTATTTGCTGAGATTTTCCTTCATAGCATTTAACACTAATGCAAGTAAATGATTATTTAGATTATTATTAGTTTATTGTCGATCTCCTGAATCGGAATGAAAGCTCCACGTCTTAACATATTGTGTACTGACTGACATGTACTAGTTAATTTATCATCTATTCTATAAAGACAGACACCTAGCAGATGCTCAGTAAATTATTATAGTATTGAATGTTGTTGATTTTCAAATTGAACACTGGAAATAGAATATGAATGTTAACATTAAATTCTCTTGATAATGTCTCCTAGGGAAACCAAAACCAAACAGAGTGGTGATGAGCTTATAGGTATTTGTTTTGCTAGTTGGTTACCTTCACCCCCACCCTTGGACTTAGTCCCTTCCTTTTAGAATTCATAGCATTCTTGTTGCCTCCACCACTGATGCTTCGTCAGAAATGAGCTGGAGGGGCACCTGAGTGGCTCAGTCAGTTGAGCATCCGTTTTCGTTTCAGGTCATGATCTCAGGGCTCATGAGTTCCAGCCCCACACCAGGCTCACTGCTGTGAGTGCAAGCCTGCTTCGGATCCTCTGTCCCCTTCTCTCTCTGCCCCTCCCCTGCTTGTGTGCTCTCTCTCAAAAATAAATAAAACATTAAAAAAAAAAAAGAAGTGAGCTGGAGGGTTTAGAAGTTTTTGTTTTATTTTGCCATCTTGAGTACAGGCTACTTATTACAAGCTGGATGTCAGATCTTCTAGCATGGAAATTAAAGTATGTCACAGATGTTTGAGAGTCATTTCCAATGAAATATTTTTTTTCTTTCCTATCACTGAACCTAGCCCATTTCAGAGTATGTTAGTTGCTCCTGACAATTTTCCCAGTTAGAGCAACTCCATCTTAGAAAAATGGAATTGCGTCACTGAGTGTTTAAGTAACAGTGACCAGCGTGTAGGTTTATTTCCAGTTTCATAGCCCTCAGCCCCAAGATGTCAGGTTAGTTACATGTCAGTTTCCCAATACTGGTTTTGCCAACTCCAAGCAAGATGAGAATTTATTCACTCAACTACCAAAATGGCTAAAGTGTGGAAAACCATATTTTTAGTAAGGTGGGTGAAGATGGATTGCTGAACAATGAAAGGCGCAACTCTCTCTAAGCATGGCAGCCATCACCCTGGACCAGTGCTCTGAAAGCATAGCTCCATAGGTGTGCTGGATGCAGGTGGACCCGCCAAGCAGGTTTGCCAGTGTCTGCCTCTTCAAACATGGCAGAAGTCTCCAAGTAACAAAGCCCTAGACCCTATAGGGTTTTCTGTACACCTTGTGGAGGACTGGCCTATGGCAGGAAGTTCAATAAATGCGTCCTATATTAAACGGCAGTTAGGCACTTTTTACTTCTCTGTCCTATTAAGGAAGTCATGCACTTGAGGGAAATAAACCCACATGATGTCTTTGGTGGTGGAACATAAAAAAAATATTTTCTTCCCTCCCGGTTCTATTTGTAGATGGTATGCTAGCAGGTTAGTTAATAAAACACAATTGCTTTTTCATCTCTGGGGCTAGGATTAATGTATGCCTCTTATTTCTGCAAGAGACACTGCAAGCTGGGTTCTTGGCCCTCGGTCCTTTGCATGGACATTAATCATGTGGCTGTACTCAATTAAAATTAGTAGGTCAGGACAGCAAGCGGGAAACTCGGGCAGTTGCTCTTTTTGTGGCACCTGAAAGGGCCTGTGCAGGTGCTGTGAATTCCCCTGCTACCCATGCCATGTGCCCAGGACTGCATGCAAGCACCAGCTGAGCACACCAGCCACGGACAACGGCGCAGAAATGTGCTTCTCGTTCCCGTTACCTAGTCAGGTGTGACGCCTGGATTGGATACAGGCAACCATCTGGTTTTCTCAAAATTAGTTTAGTTTGTGCACTTTCTTTTAACTGTTAAATGCTGGTAACTTGACCCATCACTGTGTCTGCTGATTTCCTCCAGTGCCCTTCCTAACCCCCCACGACATGGCTCCTGCCTCTCTACTTTGAAATTGCTCTGAAATCTCCCTATTGACTTCCTTACTTTTAAATGTGATGTCTCTTCTCTGTCTTTATTTTCACTGACCTGTCTCTGATGTTTGATTCTGTTGTTGGTCAGATTTCTTTGTGCACTCTTCTCTCTTGGTTTCCAGACCATCCTGTGAAACTGGTCATGCCTCTGCTTCAGCCCCTTGGTCTCACTTTCCTTTGCTGTCAGCTCTTCCTCTACCAGGTCATCCGCAGGTTCCTCTAAGATCTGTTCTATGAAGGAAGGCATCCTCTGTCTACACGAAGATGTACCTCTACTTGTTTGTGTTCTTCAGCCTCTCAGCCTTTCCTGCCCGCTGTCTAATCAAATCCTGCCCACTTGTCACATTATTCTGGAAATAGCTAATGTGCATTGTATCCCTTTAATATGCCAGGCATTGTGCTAGGCCTTTAGAAACATTAACCTTAATCCTCAAAACCAATCGGAAAAGGAGGTGTTACCTCAATTTTAAGGGGGAATAAGAAAAAGTTATCTTTTGATGATTCAGAGAGCTTTAGCAACTTTCCCCAAATCCCACAGCAACGGTGAGGCTGAGATACAAACTCAGGTTCATCTGTCAGTAAAGCCCACACTCTGTATCCAGAAGGATTGCAGCCCAGTGGCCAAGCTATGTCCTTTGATGGTCAGGCGGTCCCGGGTCTGAGAACTTGCTCAAATATTGAGCTGTTTAACACTTCCAATATTCAAGTGTTTTAGCTACAGAGTCAAGACAATGATAATAAATACCTCATGGGCTGTGAGTACGAAAGAGTATTGTATAATTCTGGCACACAGTTCTCAATCAGTTTATTGTGCTATTGTTCATGTTGTTATTATTTTCCATGTCCTTACTTCTAAGCCCAGTGCCCTACCCAAAGCCTAGCAAGTCACATTTATTCCATGATTATTCTCACCCTGATATCTCTCTTCCAAGACTTTTGTTGCACTTACTGTATGTACCACACCACTTAAACTTGATTATTGTCCTCTTATTTTATTCTCAAGTTCTCCAAGTTCTCTGTATATTTGGACTCCCCAGTGAATTGTTATATCATATTTCCTCTAAGAGTTATAAAGGTAGAACGTTATATTTGCAAGTTTCATTAGTAGCTCTACATGATTTCAAAGACATCCCTGTTGTCTGTCCAAAAGCCAGTATCTGCTGGTTTGGTCTCATCCCTACCATTCTTCCAGATGCATTAGTACAGTCATTTCAAATTACTTGCAATTTACTAATGCAGCTGATTTTCTCATATCTCCCTCCCTCCCTTCCTCTCTCTCAGTGGTGTATCAATAGTATGTATTAAGAACCTGCTATATGCCAAATATTATGCTAAGCACTGGGAATTCAACAATAAACAAAGCTCATGTAGCTCAGTCTAGTGGGGAATTGAGAAAGCTGTGAATCTATTACAAAACCATGTGTTGAGTGTTATGATAGAGAATGTGTATACCAAGGAAGCCTTAGGACATCTTCTAATTAGAACTGGGGAATCAAGGGTAGCTTCACAATGGAAGTGAGCTCCATGCTGAGACCAGAGGTGCCATGTAAGGTGGAATGGGGAGAATATAAATGTTCCAGGCAGAGAAAAGAATTTATGCAATGGCTTGTAAGAAAGGGAGAGCACATGGAGTCAAGAAATTGAACAAAATTAGGTTGGCTCACCAGGTCACAGCTGGAGGGGGAGGCATGAGCCTGGTCACCCAAGCCTTCTGCACCATGTGAAAGGGTGAGAACTTTACATAATACCATATGTAAATAGCATTTTTCCCCCTCTTCAATCTGAAAAATTACTTGGAGATGGGACTAATCAAGAATAGATTCAGGGAGATTTGTTATGAGCAGTTTCAATCACCTGGGTGAAAATGAGTGATGGCTTTAAGCATTTGGAAAATGTCTAGGGAGTAGAACTTACAGACATCCATGATAGATTTGATAGAAGAGGTATTTTGGAGGAGACAGAGGAGATAAGAATGACTCCTGATTTCTGGGTTGGGCAGCTGGGTGGATACTGGTTCAATGAGGAAGGGACATAGGAGGAGGGGAAACTGGTTGGTGGAAAGAAATCTATGTGTTCCATCTTGCTTAGGTTAATCTTGAGGTGCCTATGGAACATCCAGGTGGAGATGTCCAATGGGAAGTTCAATATTTAGGTAAGTCTCAGGAGGTAGACAGGGCCTAGATTTACAGACATTACAACGCAGCATGTGTGTGTATGTGTGTGTGTGTGTGTGTGTGTGTGTGTGTGTGTGATTTATTTCCTCTGATTTGCCCTCTCTTTCCCTGCCCATTATTTGAACTCTAGTTGTTAAGACTGAGATTAGGTTTTACTTCCTTGATTGAGAAATTTCTTTTCTCAGATTCCCCTTATCCTCACTCCAAAGTCATCGTGTATAAACCTACAGCACAACACTTACGAGGTTGCTTTGTGACTATTCACTTGTCCCTCACTGTGGATTCTGATCTACATGGAGGCAAGAGCTTTGTTTTGCTCATCTTCATACCAAACATAATGCCCAACAGATGTGTGTTTAATGAATGTTTTTGCATACACTGTAATTAGAAGCTTGCTATGGTCAAAATGATGAAATGGCCTCGTTTGACTCGGGTTCCTCTTATTTCCCACCAAGGAACCCGGTACCTTACTCACAAACCCAACTAGATTTTTCCCAATAAAGTACCTACTCCAAACTTTTCCCCTTTCATACCTATCAAACATACCACTCAATACCAAACAATGCTAAGACACAGCACTCAGGTGCTGTGAAGAAAACAGAAATGAATGAACACATTCTCTGCCTACAAGGAGACACCCAGTAGCAGAATGAAAGATATCTCTAGGTTCTGCAGGTAAAAACCTGCAGGTCACATCTCTTGGGTGCTGCTTCCCAGGACTATATTTGAGGCCTGTCCCCAAGCTTCCAGGATTACTCTCCAGACCTCAGCTTTTCAGATGGTCCCTGTCCCAGGCTGCTATAGATTTCTAGGAGAAAGACCTTGCTAAAACCTGAAAAACAGGATATTGGAAGTCTGTTACAGGAACCTACTAGAACTTCATATTTTACAAATGGCATTTTATTTTATTTATTTATTTTTTTATTTGAGAGAGAGAGAGAGAGAGAGAGAGAGAGAGAGAATAGGAGCAGGGGAGAGGGGCAGAGGCTCAGTGTGGAGCCTGACATGACAGCTTGATTCTACAACCCTGGGGTCATGACCTGAAATCAAGAGTCAAAATCACGAGTTGGATGGTCAACTGATTGAGCCACCCAGGCACCCCACAAATGGCATTTTAGAGATCTTTCCTGAGGTTGTCAAATGAACAATATCAATAGCCTCTACATAGATCTTAGCTGGTATAAAATGGATCAGTAGTTACAATTATGGCAAAAATATGTAATAAAGTAAAATGCATTGTACGATTTACTCTTTTTAAGATTTCATTTTTGGGTTACCTGGGTGGCTCAGTCACGTAAGCATCCAACTCTTGATCTTGTGGTTTCTGGGATCAAGCCCTGCGTCAGACTTTGTGCTGACGCAGCATTGCCTGGGATTCTTTCTGTCCTCTCTCTCTCTCTCCCCCTCCCCCACTCATGGCTCATGCTCTCCCTCTCTCTCTCTCTCAAAATAAGCTTTAAAAAAAGATTTTATTTTTAAGTAATCTCTACACCCAATGTGGGGCTCAAACTCACAACCCTGAGATCAAGAGTCTCACGCTCCACCAACTGAGACAGCCAGGGACCCCTCATTGTACTATTTCCTTTACAACAAGGTAGACCAACTTTGACAATGGCTTTCATTAAAAGGTCTTGCTGTTTGAAGGATCTTAAAGCATTTTTCTTGGTTTCCAGCTAAGACATGAATATTTCAGGTACACCTTATGAATGTGTGTGTGAGTCATAAGTAAACATGTGACCATCATGGGTTATTGTAATAGACTGTGTCTCTTTAGAATCTTTGTTCCTTAGTCTTATAGGAAGGGTGTCTCAGCAGGAAACCATCAAAACCCTAGAGGAGAAAACAGGAAAAGACCTCTCTGACCTCAGCCGTAGCAATTTCTTACTTGACACATCCCGAAAGGCAAGGGAATTAAAAGCAAAAATGAACTATTGGGACCTCATGAAGATAAAAAGCTTCTGCACAGCAAAGGAAACAATCAACAAAACTAAAAGGCAACCAACAGAATGGGAAAAGATATTTGCAAATGACATATCGGACAAAGGGCTAGTATCTAAAATCTATAAAGAGCTCACCAAACTCCACACCCGAAAAACAAATAACCCAGTGAAGAAATGGGCAGAAAACATGAATAGACACTTCTCTAAAGAAGACATCCAGATGGCCAACAGGCACATGAAAAGATGCTCAACGTCGCTCCTCATCAGGGAAATACAAATCAAAACCACACTCAGATATCACCTCACACCAGTCAGAGTGGCCAAAATGAACAAATCAGGAGACTATAGATGCTGGAGAGGATGTGGAGAAACGGGAACCCTCTTGCACTGTTGGTAGGAATGCAAACTGGTGCAGCCGCTCTGGAAAACAGTGTGGAGGTTCCTCAAAAAATTAAAAATAGACCTACCCTATGACCCAGCAATAGCACTGCTAGGAATTTACCCAAGGGATACAGGAGTCCTGATGCATAGGGGCACTTGTACCCCAATGTTTATAGCAGCACTCTCAACAATAGCCAAATTATGGAAAGAGCCTAAATGTCCATCAACTGATGAATGGATAAAGAAATTGTGGTTTATATACACAATGGAGTACTACGTGGCAATGAGAAAGAATGGAATCTGGCCCTTTGTAGCAACATGGATGGAAGTGGAGAGTGTGATGCTAAGTGAAATAAGCCATACAGAGAAAGGCAGATATCATATGTGTTCACTCTTATGTGGATCCTGAGAAACTTAACAGGAACCCATGGGGGAGGGGAAGGAAAAAAAAGAAAAAAAAAGAGGTTAGAGTGGGAGAGAACCAAAGCATAAGAGACTCTTGAAAACTGAGAACAAAGTGAAGGTTGATGGGGAGTGGGAGGGAGGCGAGGGTGGGTGATGGGTATTGAGGAGGGCACCTGTTGGGATGAGCACTGGATGTTGTATGGAAACCAATTTGACAGTAAATTTCATATTTTAAAAATATTATTCATAATTTAATAAATTGCCTAAGGTAAAAAAAAAAAAGGAAGGGTGTCTCAGGTTTCCTGTATGTGCTACAGACCCTAGGTCAGTAGGAGTAGAAACCCAGATACTGTGTCCCCAACCCTCCCAGGGAGAGTTAACAGGAGCCTGATACAGTGTGCCAAAGGGCTTCTTAGAGGTGACAGGATGGTTTGGAAAAGGAGGCAAGTTGCCTAAACAGACTGACGTCTCTGAAAAATGGACGTCAGGTCACCAGTCTTCAGCTGCTGATGTAAAAAGCCTCTAACAAGAATGCTTTCACTTTTGAAATTCAGAAAGGTAAATTTCCCAAGGACTGTAAAATGACTCTTGTCTCCTATATTTTTCTCTGAAAAATAAATGCCTTTTTGCATTATTTAAATAGCACATAATTAAGTACTAAGGGCTCTCTGTTATTTGTACCCTGAGCACAGCCAGTGAGCTATGTAGGCCTTGAGGGCCCAGGAGAGGCACTTCCAGGACAGGAGAGAGGAAGAGCACTCCGGAGAAAGAGACAGACAGAGACCGGGGGTGGGAGGAAGAGAAAGGAAGTGTTTAACATTCAGAATTTGTCCACAGCCGATAATTTATTGGAACTCATCTGTAACAAGGCCTGGCACTGATTTATAAGTTGATTTGAAAAATAAATAAAAGTGATAGAAACCTGCATTTGGTTTTAATGATAGACTGTTGCAGCGTGAAAAGTAAGGATATGAAACATTGCAAGGAAATTAGATAGTATGCCCTGAAGACAATTGCAGCTACCAGCCCATTAATTGTTAGATATTTATTATTAAAAATTTCTTTTCATGAGTGACTGCAGAATATTTGTGCTACTCAAGCTGTTGAGTTCTGACATGAATGGAGTGTGGAGAGCTCATTTGATTCTGTGTGTGTGTGTGTGTGTGTGTGCATGTGTGTAACTGGCAAGGCAACTGACCAAACTAGGTGATAGAGCTTTCCTAAAAAAACACAAACATAGAGGGGCTTCCTCGTAGGCCAACTCAGAACAGAGCAAGGAATGCTAGAACACTTGTCATTTCTGGAGCCACCATCATTGCCGTCTTCTTCATCATCATCGTCGTCGTCGTCGTCCTCATGGTCATCATTTCTACTACTATTATTTTTTACCCTCGTGTAAACACAAGCTAGACGTTTGACCTCTGAAAATACTACTCTAACATTACTGGCAATAGCACTCCAGAGGGACGCAAGCTATGAATGCCAAGAGCGATATTCTTATGTCACCAGTATTTAATTTATAATGTTTTATTTTGGTCTAGGAAGATGCAGAAAGATTGCTATTTGACCATACCACAGTTTAGATTAGTATACAAAATGGGGGCACCCAAAACAAGGTATCCCCCTTCCAAGGTTTAAAGGGCTTAAAACTGCTTTCTTAAAAAATAGAGAATATATTTGTTTTCTCAGAGAGGAAAAAAAAATAAAAGAGAGTGGGTCTTTAATTAACTGGAAATTACTCATCTTTACAGACTGACATTGTTAGTTCTCAAATGTTCATCATTCTCTTTTTAATTCATATTTAAAATTTTATATTTGTAATTCTCTTATTTGTCAGATATTAAAAAAATTTTTTTAATGCTCATTTATTTTTGAGAGAGAGAGAAAGAGAGAGGGAGAGAGAAAGCACAAGAGGCGGAGGGGCAGAGAGAGAGAGACAGAATACAAAGCAGACTCCAGGCTTTGAGCTGTCCGCACAGAGCTGACACAGGGCTTGAACCCATGAACTGTGAGATCATGACTTGAGCCAAAGTCAGAAGCTTAACCGACTGAGCCACCCAGATGTCCTGTTTGTCAGATCTTTTTAGGAAAAGGATATATGTGGATAGAGTTTCATTTATTTAAAATACGTAATCAACTGGTGATTCACTGGTTCAGATACATATTTTTTTTATATCAAAAGGCACGGTCTTATAGCCAGTCTTAATTCCTGATTCACTCTTAGGGCTATTTTCAGTTTTACTTTTTCTACTGTGCAGCAAGGAGGCACACAGAGAAATAATTTACAGTGGAGAAGGCTGGCATAGCAAAGATACAATTGTTTATGCAAATACTGTATTTAAAAAATAACTGTGATGGGTTGCAATGCAAGTCCATAAATTTAACTTGTCATCATTTAATGTCTAATAAAAATACAGTCTAAAATATACAGTAGAAGTGGTCCAAGTGCCATGATGGCCAGCTTTGCCATCCAGTGGTTTACAAACACTATTTCCTACTACTATTTCCTACTACTATTTCCTACTACTATTTCCTACTATTTCCTACTCCGTTTTGCTGATGGCTCTGATCATTAGTGCACTGAACTTGAGGATAAAGCACTGAAGGTCTGAGCAAACGCTTGGGCTTAGATTCTGGCTAGATGGTAATCTTCCTGAGGGTAGAGACTGGGAGTATTTCTATCTTTGTAGCTTCAGAGTCCAGCCTGGTGCCTCTCACTTTGAGAATAACTGGCCGATTAGCTGACTCAGCACAAAGGCTTCGCGTTGAAGAGTTGGTGAAAACCTGTCAACCAGTGTTTATTGCTTCCTGTCTTTCTTCCTTCCCCCAGTGAGGAGAACATTTCAGCTATCGATACACAGATGCTGCCTCTTTGGGTAAGAGCCAGGCTTGCAACCTGGAATAAAGGATTTATACTGTAAAGTGGCACACAAGGTCCCTTCCAGCTCTGGCATCTGGTCTACCTTTTCCAGTTCCCGGAGCTCCCAGGTGTCCACCCATCCCCGCCCTCTCTACAAGTCACCTTACCTGTCATTTCTTTGAGATTGTACGGATATCCTTAACTCCAGCCCTTTCCACTTCCGGCTTTGCTTACATTCTGTTTCCTTTCCTTTTGTCTCTCCTTCCTATCTCAAATCTGTTCTCCAAAATTAACTCTGTTTCTTCTTTGGTCTCTCTACTCCCCACACATAGTCATAATGGTCCTTTTCAACCATAAATCAGAGCACATCACTCCCTTTCCGTGACATACCATCACAGTCAGAAGGTCACAGTAAGGATATTTTATTTGGACACGAATGAAATGAAAACATTAGCCATGTGGATATATGAAGAAAACAAGTGCAAACACCCTAAGGAGAGCTTGTTTGCTGTGTCTAGGGGTGGTGGCGAGGGTGGAGACTAAGGTGTATAAGACATGGTCCAGAGGTAGCTGGGAGCTAGACCATCTGCCCAATGTCCTGGCCTGGTGAAACCCTTCCCTGTTCTCTGCTTTCCTCCGAGGTCTCTGCAAATGGAGGGTCTGACTAATTTTTCCCTCCAAAATTAGACTGATAGCTTATGCCTATTTTCCTAGAGCAAATACCAGTGGTACCCCCTTTCATTTTCAAAAGTGTCCAGGTTTGGACGATGCTACGGTAATCCCCTCTTATCTGTGGGGAACACCTACCAAGCCCCCAGTGGCTGCTGGAAACTTAATCTCCATTAAGAGACTAACAACGATAACTAATAAAGTAGAATGATTATCACAATATGCTGTACTAAAAGCCAGGTGAATGTGGTCTCTCTCCTCAAATATTTTATTGTACTGTCTGTTTCTTGTGAGGATGTGAGATAATAAAATTCCTCTCTCAGGAGATGAAGCAAGACCTTGACATATGCCTTGTAACAATAGTTTTAGCCTACTATTGACCTTGTGATGACACCTCAGAAGGAGGATCCTTTGCTTTCAGACTGCAGTTGCAGGGGCAGTGTGTGGGGTGAGGGTGGGGTAACTGAAACCACAGAAGTGAAACCCCATGAATAAGAGGGTACCGCTGTATGGGATTATCTGTCAAACCTTCCTATTCAAATGTCACCGGTTTACGGTGTCTTTTCTGATCCTCTTGAATGGCTGTGACCTCTTCAAAATCACATCATCTACCTTCTTTTCTCTTGTGCTTTCCTGGCTATAGTCACGGACAGTCTTCACTTCTTCCCTCTAAAGATTTTGAACATGAAAACTGCTTTACTAGATGCTACAAGAGTATGCAGGACGGTTCCTTGCACAGAAGTGAATACCCAACCCTATGTGCCGAATGGTAAATGATGGACTGGCCAACTTGAAGTTCAATAGAAGGATCCGCGACTGGCTTCAGGAGTTCGAGACCCATGAGTTTGGTTTCTTCATACAAGCTTTACAAAAATAGCAAATTTTTCTCCCAAATCATGTAGTGGAGAAATTATGTAAGAGTTTACAAACTACAAAGAACAAAAGTGTTCGTTTAGCTAGTTCATTTAGAACAGGGGTTTCTAAGATATGTTCTTGGAACACGAGTTGGGCCTGATGTTAGTGGAGCGTTTATCATAAAAAGAATTATGTGGTCAGTAAAGGAAATGCTGTGTTAGAGCTTAATGAAGCTTTTAGTATATTTTTTGGTTAATAGTGGGATTCTCAGAACTTTTAATAAACAAATGTGCATTGCAAATCTATAAAGAAGGACTATAGTATCTCACATTTTCCAAATTTAATTGATCATGAATGCGTCTCCTCAATTCTCCCACCCCCTTTTCTTATGGAGCCTAAAGAAAATAGTAATTTAGAAAGCAGTTTTACGGCTACTTATGAGGATATCTCGACTATATTCATTTCTCAGGTTAATTCTAACCTCAAATTGTGAATACACCTCAAAATCTTATGAGGCAATTTTCCCTGGAGTCAGTTTCTTTTTCTTTTTTTCTTTTTTAATTTTTTTAACATTTATTTATTTTTGAGAGGCAGAGAGTGAGCAGAGAGAGAGGGAGACACAGAATCTGAAGCAGGCTCCAGGCTCTGAGCTGTCAGCACAGAGCAGGACATGGGGTTTAAACTCACAAACTCCTAGGTCATGACCTGAGCTGAAGCCAGACACTTCATCGACTGAGCCACCCGAGTGCCCCATCCTGGAGTCAGTTTCTTAATTGAGATCTGATGAGCACATTTGGCAGTCCATTCATGCCTTCAGAGTACAAAGACTATAACACTGTTGGACTGAGCTCAGGCCCCCAATCTGGACAATTCAGGTTCCATCCTTTGCTTTTTATTACCATTTTTGCTCAGAACTTCATCAATTCATGCTGAGTCCTTTTGCCTTCAACCTCTCTTCCTCCTCTCTGTACGCACCCACCCTGCATAAGCTCCTTTATTCAGCCTCCCCAAAGCCTGTTCCATCAAACTCCACCCTGGGCAGTAGTCCTAAGTGGTTCTGTTTTTCCGGTGGAGTTATTTCCAGCGTGTTCACCTGGAAGTCCGCGTACTGTCTGAAGAGCACCATCGAGTAATGATAGATTTAATTCCAATAAACAGATTAAGAATAATATTTGCAGCAGGAAAACTTTCTACTGCATATAAAAATTACAGACTGAAGCACATCTCCCTTAAGAACATGCTGTCAGATTGAGCATGCTTGGCTATTTTCTGGAAATTTCTTGTTACTCGTATCTTCACTTCAGTGAAGCGTTAAACTTTTAAAGGAACATTTTTTTCTGATACCGATATAATTGGAAAACAGCACTTTGTAAGTTTAAGGCGTACAGACAGCACAAAGATTTGATTAACATATATTGTGAAATGATCACCACAATCAATTTATTAACATCCGCCATCTCATACAGATACGTCAATCAATCAATCGAGCCAGCAAGCATTTTTTTTTTCATGTGATAAGAACTCAGGATTTACCCTCTTTGCAACTTTGCTATACAACATACAACAACGTGTACCACTTTTGTCATATTGTACGTTATGTGTTCAGCACTTACTTATCTTATAACTGGAAATTTATACCTTTTGAACATCTTCCTCCAATACCCCCTCCCTCCAACCCCTGCCTCTGATATTCCGGTAACCACACGGCTGATCTCTTTTTCTGTGAGTCTGGTTTTCTCTTCTCTTTCTCTCCTTTTGGTTCCACCTGTAGGTGAAATCAGACACACAATATTTGTATTTCTCTGATTATTTCACTTAGCATAAATGCCTTCTGGGTCCATCCACATTGTCACAGATGGCAGGATTTCCTTCTTTTTTTGTGGTCGAGTAATATTCTGTTGCATATATACATACCACGTTTTCTTTACCCATTTATCCATCAATGGACAATTAGGTTATTTTCATGCCTTGGCTCTTCTAAATAATGCTGCTATGAATATGAGGCTCTTTACCATAGTGTTTTGTTTCCTTTGGATATATTCCTGGGTGAGGAATTGATGGATCACACGGTAGGTCTGTTTTTAACTTTTTTTTCTTTACAGCACCAATTTACAATCCCACTAACAGTGCACAAGTGTTTCCTTTCTCCACATTCTCATCAGAATTTGTTCTCTCTTGTGTTTTTGATGATGGGCATTCTAACAGGTGTGAGGGAGTATTTCACTGCGGTTTTGATTTGCATTGCCCTGAGGGTTAGTGATGTTGAACATCTTTTCATATAGATATTGGCCATTTGTATGTCTAAAGAAAATGGGAGAAAACTTTTAATTGAGAAAACCCCATCTAAGTCACTCATTTGTTTTTCTATGAGTTAGCAAATCATTGCTACTCCTTGGCTTTTGCTAGATGATACCAATTCTAACCCATGATCTGAGACAGCAGTTTTAATACCAAAGACTCAACACCACACTTGCAATCTGTTCCTGTCATATTCTTTTATTTTTAAAAAATATTTTTAAGGTTTATATTTGAATTCCAGTTAACATACAGTTATAATGTTAATTTCAGGTATACAATATAGTGATTCAACATTTTCATACAGCACCTCGTGCTCCCCACAAGTGCCCTCCTTAATCCCCATCACCTGTTTTACCCATCCCCTTACACACCTCCCCTCTGGTAATCATCAGTTTGTTCTCTAGAGTTAAGAGTCTGTTTCTTGGTTTGCCTCTCTCTCTCCCTTTTTCCCTTTGTTCGTTTGTTTTGTTTCTTAAATTCCACATATGAATGAAATCATACAGTTGTCTTTCTCTTACTGACTTATTTCCCTTGGCATAATACTCTCTAGCTCCATTCATGCCATTGCAAATGGCAAGATTTCATTCTTTTTTTATGCTTGAGTAATATTCCATTGTGTATATACACCATGTCTTCTTTATCCTTTCATCACTCAGTGGACACTTGGGCTCTTTCCACAATTTGGCTATTGTAGATAATGCTACTATAAACATCAGGGTGTATGCATCCCTATGAATTAGTATTTTTGTATTCTTTAGGTAAATACCTAGTAGTGAAATTGCTGGATCATAGGGTAGCTCTATTTTTAACTTTTTGAGGAATCTCCATACTACTGTTTTCCACAGTGGCTTCACCAGTTTGTACTGCCACCAATAATGCAGAGAATATTTTCTCCACATCCTTGCCAACACCTGTTGTCTCTTGTGTTGTTAATTTTAGCCATTCTGACAGGTGTGAGGTGATATCTCATTGTAGTTTTGATTTACATTTCCCTGATGATGAGTGATGTTGAGCATCTTTTCAAGTGTTTGTTAACCATTTGTATGTCTTCTTTGGAAAAATGTCCATGTCTTCTCATTTTTAAGTTGGATTATTTGTTTTTTTGGGTGTTGAGTTTTATAAGCTTTTTGTAGATTTGAGAAACTAACCCTTTATCCCATATGTCATTTGCAAATATCTTCTCCCATTCTCTATGTTGCCTTTTAGTCTTGTTGGTTGTTTCCTTTGCTGTGCAGAGTTTTTCATTTTGATTAAATCCCAATAGTTTATTTTTTATTTTTGCTTTTGTTTCCCTTGCCTCAGGAGACGTATCTAGAAAGAAGCTGCTATGGCCAATGTCAAAGACGATACTGTGTTCTCTTCTAGTATTTTGATGGTACCCTGTCTCACACTTAAATCTTTAATCCATTTTGAATTTGTTTTTGTGTATGTTGTAAGAAAGTGGTCCAGTTTCACTCTTTTGCATGTCACCGTTCAATTTTCCCAACACCATTTGTAAAAGAGACCGTCTTTGTCTTTTTTTTCAACTTTTTTTTTATTTTATTTTTGGGACAGAGAGAGACAGAGCATGAACGGGGGAGGGGCAGAGAGAGAGGGAGACACAGAATCAGAAACAGGCTCCAGGCCCTGAGCCATCAGCCCAGAGCCTGATGCGGGGCTCGAACTCACGGACCGCGAGATCGTGACCTGGCCGAAGTCGGACGCTTAACCGACTGCGCCACCCAGGCGCCCCGAGACCGTCTTTTTCTTACTGGATATTCTTTCCTGCCTTGTTGAAGATCAATTGACCATATAGTTGTGGATTCATTTCTTGGTTTTCTATTCTGTTCCATTGATCTATGTATCTGTTTCCATGCCAGTACCATACTGTTTTGATTACTACAGCTTTGAAATATAACTTGAAATCTGAAATTGTGATGTTTCCAGCTTTGCTTTTCTTTTTCAAAGTTGTTTTTGGCTATTTGGGGTCTTTTGTGGTTCCATACAAATTTTAGGATTGTCTGTTCTAGCTCTGAAAAATGCTGGTGGTCTTTTGATAGGGATTGCATTAAATGTGTAGATTGCTTTGGTACACACATTTAGTATAGACATTTTAACAATATTTATTCTTCCAGTCCATGAGCATGGAGTATCTTCCCATTTCATTGTGTCATCTTCAATTTCTTTTATCAGTGTTTTATAGTTTTCAGAATACAAGTCTTCTACCTCTTTGGTTAAGTTTATTCCTAGGTATCTTATTGTTTTTAGTGCAATTGTAAATGGGATTGATTCCCTAATTTCTCTTTCTGCTGCTTCATTATTGGTGTATAGAACTGCAACAGAATTCTGTATGTTGATTTTGTATCCTGCCAGCAGAAGGAAGGAAATGATAAAGATTAGATTAGAAATAAATGATATAGAAACTCCAAAATTTCAAACAAATAACAGAAAAGATCAATGAAAACAGGAGCTTATTCTTTGAAAAAATTAAGAAAATTGACAAACCTCTAGCCAGACTTATCACAAAGAAAAGAGAAAGGACCTAAATAAGTAAAATCACAAAAGAGAGAGGAAAAATAACAACCAACACCACAGAAATCAATTATAAGAGAATATTATAAAAAACTATATGCCAACAAGTTGGACAACCTGGAAGAAATGGATAAATTCCTAGAAACATATGAACTGCCATAGGTGAAGCAGGAAGAAACAGAAAACTTGAACAGACCAATAACCAGGAAAGAAATCAAATCAGTAACAAAAAAACTCCTAACAAACAAAAGCCCAGGGCCAGATGGCTTCATATAGGAATTCTACCAAACAGTTAAGGAAGAGTTAATACCTATTATTGTGAAACTATCGAAAAAATAGAAAAGGGAGGAAAACTTCTATATTCATTCTCCGAGGCCAGCATTATCCTGATACCAAAACCCAGTAAAGACGGCACTAAAACTACACGGCCAACATCCTTGATAAACATGGATGCAAAAATTCTCAATAAAATGCTAGCAAACGGAATGCAACCATACATTAAGAAAATCATTCAGGAGTGCCAAGGTGGCTCAGTTAGTTGAGTGTCTGACTTCGGCTCAGGTCATGATCTCGCTGATGTCACCCTGTCAATGCAGACACCACTTCAGATCCTCTGTCCCCCTTTCTCTGCCCCTCCCCTGCTGTGATCTCCAAAAAAATAAATAAATATTAAAAAAAATCATTCACCCCAGTCAGGTGGAGGTTATTCCTGAGTTGCAAGGGTGATTTAATATTCACAAGTCAATCAGTGTGATATGTCACATTAATAAAGGATAAGAATCAGGTGATCATTTCAGCAGAGGCAGAAAAATAGTTGACAAAGTACAACATCTATTCATGATAAAAACTCTCAACAAAGTAGGTTTAGAAGGAACATACCTCAACATAATAAAGGCCATCTGTGAAAAACCCACAGCTAACATCATCCTTAATGGGAAAAAACTGAGAGCTTTTCCCCTAAGGTCAAGAACACGACAGGGATGTCCACTCTCACCACTGTTATTCAACATAGTACTGGAAGTCTTAGCCTCAGCAATTAGAAAACAAAAAGAAATAAAAGGCACCCAAATCGGCAAGGAGGAAGTAAAACTTTCATGATTTGCAGACGATGTGATATTCTATATAGAAAATCCAAAAGATTCCACCAAACAACTGCTAGAGTTGATAAACAAATTCTGTCATGTTCTTTTGAGACATGACTTTCTGCCACTGTTTTCCTGTCCCCTGCACCCTAGCCCCTCAGAGTGTGGTAGTAGACCAGCAGCTCCAACACCGCATAAGAGTTTGTTAGAAATACTGATTCTCTTTGAAGATGATTCTCATCCCTCTTCAAACCTAATGATTAAGAATCTTCTCTTGAATGAGGTCACCCAACCACACAAAGTTTAAGGAGGGAGGTGAGGGGCCAGCCACTTAAATCTCAGTTTTCACATTTTTTTGTAAAGAATAATCTCTCTCTTAGGACTGCTGCAAAGAGGAAATAAAACAGTGTATTCTGCTGACTGTGAAGCATGTTGCTGATTTGAATTATATGATGGTGGTTTACTCACTGTCCCCATTCACCCAGGCCCTTTTCTGCCTCTCACCTGTCCCTGTCTCTGAAAAACCTTTCCTCACTTCCTTCCAAGTATCTATCTGAATTATGGGCTAAGTTGAATGCCCCCAAAATTCATGTGTTGAAGTCCTGACCTTCAGTATCTCAGAATATGACTATTTGGAGGCAGGGCCTTTAAAGAAGTGATTAGTTAAAATGAAGTCACTGGGATGGGCCCGAATCCAAGAGAGCTGGTGTTCTTATAGGAAGAAGGGCGCCTGGGTGGCTCAGTCGGTGAAGCATTGACTTTGGCTCAGGTCATGATCTCAGGGTTAGTGGGTCTGAGCCCTCGTCGGGCTCTGTGCTGACAGCTCGGAGCCTGGAGCCTGCTTTGAATTCTGTGTCTCCCTCTCTCTCAGCCACTCCCCTGCTTGTACTCTGTCTCTCTCAAAAATAAAAATAAAACATTAAAAATTAAAAAAAAAAAAAAGGAAAGAAGGAAGAGATCAGGACACAGACACACACAGAGGAAGAACCATGTGAGGTCACAGGGTGAAGACGGCCACCTACAGGCTAAAGAGAGTGGCCTCAGAAGAAACCAACCCCATCTGCCATCATTTTAACCTTAGACTTTCCAGACTCCAGAATTGGGAGGAAATAAATGTGTGTTATTTAAGCCACACAATCTGTGGTCTTTGTTAGAGCAGCCCAGAGGACTAATACTCTGTCTTTCTGGTTTCAGGAAGTTTCAGGTGCTCTCTCCTCCAGCCCCTATTCCCCACCCCAAGCCCCAATCTACACAACTACATTGGGTGGAGTTTTAATTAACTTGGCACACATACATGTCTGATATCTTCAATTATGTATTATGGTTCTGGAGACTGGGCAAACTCTATACACTGTCCATTGTCCAGACAAGTGCTCGTGAATAAGTTAATCAATATAAACTTGTTGATTGGTTGGTTGAAAGAAGAATCCCAGTCAAGTGTGCTAGCCAGCCAAAGAACAATTCTACCTCTAGAAAAGCAAAACAGATTTTGCCCCCGTTAAGCCTATATCAGTGCTAATCTCATGATTTAACATAAGTGTTTGTAAATTCAGTTTGGGAGGCAACCAAACTGTGGGAATAAGTGAATCTTAATGCCTTCTCTTTGAATAAAAAATTCTAATTCCTGGGGCACCTGGGTGGCTCAGTTGGTTGAGTGCCTGACTTTGGCTTAGGTCACGATCTCAAAGTCTGTGAGTTCAAGCCCCACATCGGGCTTGCTGCTGTCTGCGCAAAGCCGTCTTCAGATCCTCTGTCCCCCTCTCTCTGCCCCTCTCTGCTTGCAGTCTCTCAAAAATAAATAAACAGCTAAAAAAAAAAAGATTCTCTCTCCCTCTTTCTCTGCCTCTGTCCCTCTCACTTTTTTTCTCCCTCTAAAATAAAAGTAAAAACAAATAAATTAAAAAAAAAAAACTAACTCCTTATGTTACTTGACCTCCCAGCCCTACTCCACTCCCACAACAATGTGGGGTAAGCAAAGATGCTACTGCTCCTATCTGAAACGTAAAAAAAGCGGAGGTTCAGAAAGGTCAGGAGGTTTAGCCCGGAACTAGTTAATAGCCAGAATGGCACGTGGGAAGTTCCTGGCGCTTTGACAACAAACAGGTCCTATGATGAAGTCCTCAATGAAGGGTCTTCATAGAAGAAAAAAGAAAAGGATCTCATGCGCCCCCCCCCCCGCCCTGCGCCCCCCTACCCTTCCCCCATCAAAAACAAAAAAAGCACAAAAACCCAGAGCTTGCATGTGAATAAGCCAGAAACCGTATTTTTCGATTCTCTGCCACAACTTCTTAAATTTAAA
Source organism: Lynx rufus (assembly GCF_022079265.1). Taxonomy (NCBI): domain Eukaryota; kingdom Metazoa; phylum Chordata; class Mammalia; order Carnivora; family Felidae; genus Lynx; species Lynx rufus. Next base: position 126,296,751 of record NW_025814878.1, read on the forward strand.
ACCAAAATTGAAAGCAATCTCCATAGAATTTCTCTGGAGAGAAATGACCTACTTCAGCTTATATTCCTCCCTGTATTTGCTCTGAGCCTTGGGAATTACCTTGTCCATGTATTTTCATTCAGAATGAATGCTCTAATATATTTCTTTAATCATCTGTTGCATCAGAGAATATTGTTTCATGCATATTAAAGACTTGAGCATGTAATAGACCAGTGTTCTGACTAATAAAAGCACTCAAAGCATGTCACTAGTCTTATTGCTTTTCTTGGCTTCAGGATAGATTGTTTTATTTGGCAAGTAATAATAATAATACAAATAATAATGATAATAGCACTTACACTAAACAAAAGGAATTATTTTATTTTAAAAGGGTGCCATGGCCTTGTACAGATCATTATTCTTTTGAAGGGGTTGGCCCTCTACCCTACTTCCAGAGTGTTTTATTTCCCATTCAGGCAAATCAGTCAATGAGTATGAGGAGACTTCTCTGGACCCAGTATCAAGCTGATCAGAAGTAATACAGACACAACCTTTGCCTAGAATGTCTTCTAGTAGGATTTGGGTCTGTAAGACTTTCACAAAACAATGAAAAGCGCAAACCACAAACAGAGAAGGGAAGATCTTCATAGAGGGATGAGGTTTAAGTAGGATTTTGGTAGAAGAGAAAGAAATATTGGGATGGGTGAACAAAAGGAAGGAGGGGATTCTGGCCAAGGAGAAGGATATGAACAAAGGCACAACGTTGGGTATTTATTTAATAAACACTCTCGGGGCGCCTGGGTGGCTCAGTCGGTTGAGTGTCCGACTTCAGCTCAGGTCATGATCTCACGGTTCGTGAGTTCAAGCCCCGCGTCGGGCTCTGTGCCTGGAGCCTGCTTTGTATTCTGTGTCTCCCTCTCTCTCTGCCCCTCCCCTGCTCATGCTCTGTCTCTCTCTGTCTCAAAAATAAATAAAAACATTAAAAAAATAAAAAGTAAATAAATTGAATAAACATTTACTCTCGAACTCACTTTTCTAGATGGGAGGGCCACAGAGATAAAAGCCATGGTTTTTGTTCTAGAGTGAAAAGTCCAACAGACCCTAGCAGGCTATTGTCTACAGAGTGATGGGTGCCACGGAAGAGCCAAGGGTGGTATGCTCATTGACCTCAGAGAAGGGCCACGTGACATGACTGGGGGAGAAACAGGAGTACAAAGAAACTTTTCCCAGAGTTGTTCATGCCTAATAGGAATCTCGAGCCAGGAAGGAATTAGCCAGCGGAAGGAGAGGAAGAACATCCTAGGCAGAGGGAATCATTTGGTGAGGGCAAGTGGGAAAGAGAGAAGAGGAAAGTTCGTCCTGTGTCAGTCTGGCTGGAGTGAGATGTGTGTGTGAGGGGTGAGGCTAGAGACACGGGCTGGGGCCAGGCTGAGAAGAACCCGAGAAATCCTACCAAAGAATTCTGATGTTACTCTGGAAGCAGCCGGCAGCAAATACCATATTCGTAAAAGAGCAAGAAGGAAGGAGGCCTGGTTGGAGCACAGGCTTCTGTGAAGTTGAAAGAGAGAGAGAGAGAGAGAGAGAGAGAGAGATTGAGAAAAGGGAGAGTGTGAAAAGGGAAGATAATAGAGAATTTTGCGTGTCTTTCACAGAAGTTTGGATTTGAGCTGGAACATAATCTGGTCACTGGAGGTTCATGTTCTCATTCTGGCATTTCTTTTTGTGAGACTCATTTGACATGAGCTTCATGCACATGAAAATATGCAGTCCAAATAAACCAGATTGTGTGAACCCGGGCAATCACAGTCATACTCTCTGAATTTGCTACCATCATTTAACAATGACAAGTAGAAAATTAATGTTATATCCTCAATATCTCAACTAATGCTGATCTCTCTCAAATAATATTTTGTCCCAATTCCTCATGCATTCAAATTCCTTACATAAAATAACAGTTGCTAAAGTGAATCTGAGCATCATAACTGGTACTCTTTTTGTTTTAGTATCTTAATCGTGATATATAGACTGAAAAATCTTTAGAAGTTGATTGACTAGCACCAAATCAGAACTGTAAAAAGTCAGTGGACATTGTCTTCTTTTCTTGACCTCAATCAAGCACATTTGAATGATTTTTAACTATAAGGTAATGGAAAATGGAAATGTACAGCAGGGACTAAGAGTGGGGGATTTCATTGTAATCCCTTAGCCTGGCTCTGAAAATAAATTCATAAAATCTTGCTATTCAGTTTACCAGCTTGTAAAATGCCCTTAACGTTTTCCCACACAAATGCCTCAGGGATGTATGACACAGCTAATGGCAACTTTCTGTACGACTTCAGGATTTATGACTGAAAATGGAATGTACTGTCATTTGGAGATTTATATCTTCCAGGAGTCAGTAAATAAGTATTGTCCGTATGGATCCTCCTACAACTTAGGAGTGGGGTCTGGATATGGTGAAAAATGAGACAGGTAGTATCTCTTTAACCTAACAGGCTCATGCAAGAGACAAAAAAAAAAAAAAAAAAAGCTTATTTTCAGGGAAACTTAAGAGATCAAGCTAAAATGAAAATTAATCTAAACTGCCTAAAATTTTTATACAATGGAAAAATAGGATTTTTTAAGCATGTAATTTGATTTCAGGAAAAGCAGATTATGGGTCACAATATTTGATTAAATCTACAAAGAAACTATTGAAAAAATAATACGAGTGGGGATCCAATGGAAAAGTGTTAGTAAATGGTACATCTGAAATAAATATAAAATTAAAAAATGCAAAACCTTCCCAAATTGTTCTGGGTCATGTAAAAAAAATCTGGCAAAAAATGTCACGGTAGAAAGAAGCACAAGCAAATATATTACCTTCCAATAAGGCTTAAAAGTGCTGACATTGGAAAATGAAAGTAAACCTTTAAAAATATATATTATAAGTTCTGGAGATATGCTCATGTTATTTTTTGTTATGCTATTTTTCCTTGCATAGTTGTTCAGAAAACATCTTACGATTCTCAACACAGCCTGCAGCTTGACTCATTGTATCAGTCTGCTCAGGCTGCCATAACAAAATACCACACAGTCTGGTGGCTTAATCAACAGACATCTATTTTCTCCAGTTCTGGAGGCCGAAGGCAGAGATCAAGTGCCATGGTTGCTTCCTGGCAAGGCCTCTCTTCTTGGCTTGCAGACGGCTGCCTTCTTTCTTGTACTCACATGGCTTTTCCTCTGTGCATGTGTGGAGAGAGGTCTCTGATGTTTCTTCCTCTTCTTACAGGGATACCAGTTTTACAGAATTAGGGCACCACCATTACGGCCTTATTTAACCTTAGTTGCTTGTGTTATAGGTCCTGTCCCCAAATAGTCACATTGGGGTTGAGGCTTCACCATAAGTGTTTTTTTATAGGGGGCAAAATTCAGCCCATAACACTCATCAGTATCAACTCTGAGAACAATTAAACCACAAATTAAGTCATTAAAACTCTAAGATAGTTTCTTCTACTCTCTTAGGTATTTATATATAAATATTTTTAGTTATCTAAGTCTTTATGCCAGGTATTATGTGGAAACTCTAGATGAATTTATAAGAATATCAGCAACACTGACATAATTCTTTGGAGATTAAAGGAGAATTCTAATAAAGCAGTGGATACAAAGTCTAGCTGGGGATGCTCAGATGGTGGAGGAGAGGTTTAATAAAGGAGAGGAATATAGCTAGATAGGTGTGGGAATCAGCAGTAGGGTGAGAGTGGAAGGAGCCCTATTCAGGCTTGTTTCTTCAGGGAGAATAACAGGCTTGGTTTTTAAAAGCTTACTGCTGTCATTTTTCTCTCACCAGAGCTTTTAAGTGGACAAACATGGCTTCACAGAAGGGAGCCCAGCTACCTCTACTCTTCCCCACCCAGTCGTGCCGATCCTTCAGAGTAAAACCTTAGACAATTGGGATAATCCTTGGAGTCAATTTCCTCTTCTTTAAAATGAAGTGTACATTGGGGCGATGGGTGGCTCAGTCGGTTGAGCGTCCGACTTCAGCTCAGGTCATGATCTCACGATTTGTGGGTTCGAGCCCCGTGTCAGGCTCTGTGCTGATGGCTCGGGGCCTGTAGCCTGCTTCAGATTCTGTGTCTCTCTCTCTGCTCCTCTCCCGCTCACACTCTGTCTCCTTCTCAAAAATGAATAAAGATTAAAAAAAAATTTAAATGAAGTGTACATAGCAGTAAAACCCTACTCTACTCCTAACATCTGGCTTGGACTTCCCTAAGACTTCCTTCTGGAGAATGCATATTCTGGTTCCAATGTTTCTAGAACACTTGCCATGTAACATATAGAAACCTTTCTTCTCTTTGTAGGTGTAAGTAGCTCCACAATGCCAAGCTTTATGCCTAACTTGATTGAATTCTGAGGTATAATCTGGAAATCACTGTAATCTGAGAAGTAGGGAGGAAGAGGGGAAAGAAACCATAGTATAAAATCCAAGTAAATGGCCTTATTTCCATGGCCTTGTTATGTAGTTAACTCATTTATTTAGAAGTAATTTCATTTTAATTACCCCAGTTCTGTTTTTGTAATGCTCATGTTTAAAAGGATAGATTAAATTTAAGCTTTATGTGTTGAGAATGGAATTTCTTTTTTTTTTTTTTTACAAACATTAGAGTTTTATTTGACAAATACTGTTCTTAGTTTATTAGATAATTCAAAATATCTATACTTGCATTGGATATATCATGTCATCACCACAGAACGACACGGTAGAAACACACACCGTATCACTATACGTTTTCATACTTTTTAAGAGTTTCCATATATGGCATCCATATATGGCAAGTGTTAATAAAATTATATGCCTTTCTAAATATTTTTCTCAGAATGTCATTTATCAGCACCTCTATCAGTCGATATTAAGAGGTGGTCACATAATATAATTTAGGTCAATCTCATAACTTCACCAGAGAGCTTCTTGGTTAGACACTGGTGTGACTTCGGGGTCATGTAGATATAAAGAGTGTGATCTCCTTTAGGAATATTCTTGACTAAGAGGAAATAGAGCTGCTCTGCAGGAACAAAACAAGACAGAGGCAAGAATGGTGATGTGAAGAGAAGGAACAGAAGAGCAACTGGATCCTGAAGGTTTTCTTTGTCCTTCTTCCAGTCCCTTTGGATGTAGTCCAGTTTGCAATCCCTGCTCTTGGGTTCTTCTTCTAAGAGAAACAGCAATGTCCTGGTGATAAACCTCTTGACAAGGCTAATTAAATATGACTTTGTAGCACTTGCACTCAATAATTCCTTCCTCACCACACTTGATTTTGGCAAACCACTCTAGAATTTACCAAATTTTTATTGCCTTTTCAGCCAGTGTCCTCTTACTTGTTTCCTCTTCCCACCAAATTGTATATAGTTTGCTCAAGCAGTTAACAATATTGTGCTAATCTGGCCAAGCATGGCCACAGACAGAAACTTAATGAGTTGAATGCCTCATTTACTGACTGAAATTTAACACACCAGTTAGTGATTTGGCACAATTTCCAACAAATACATGCCGTTGGTTAAAAAGGAGCAGCTAGTTTTCTGAAAAGACTTATCACTGCAAATTCATCACCAGAAATCCAACTAAAAATGTCTAGTGAATGGAAGTCAGTAGTGTTGGTATAGGAAATGAACTGTTAGTTATAACATTTGTTTATTGATTAATTTATATCCACAAACCCATAAGAGTAATTCCCAAACCTCATTGGGATCAGAATTGCCTCGGAAATCTTTTAAAGCATAAATTCCTAGGACTGTCCCAGAACTGTGGAATAAAAACCTGTGGGAGATGAAATCCGGGAATCTGTATATGTACAGTTTCATAGATGATTTTGACCCTCATCTAGCTTTGAGGACCACTGTCCTCAAAAAAAAAAAAAAATATATATATATATATAATGACCAGGGGAAAAATTATAACTGGAAATAAAATGCCACTAAATATATAAAAATCAATTGTATTTTTTTTTAGTTTTTAATTTACATCCAATTTAGTTAGCATATAGTGCAATAATGATTTAAGGAGTAGATTCCAGTGCTCATCCCAACAAGTGTCTTCCTTAATACCCCTTATCCATTTATCGCATCACCCCACCCACAACCCCTCCAGCAACCCTCAGTTTGTTCTCTATATTTAAGAGTCTCTCATGTTTTGTCCCTATCCCTTTTTTTATATTATTTTTGTTTCCCTTCCCTTATGTTCATATGTTTTGTATCTTAAATTCCACGTATGAGTGAAGTAATATGATATTTTTCTTTCTCTGATTAATTTTGCTTAGCATAATACCCTCAAGTTCCAACCATGTTGTTGCAAATGGCAAGACTTCATTCTTTTTGATTGCCAAGTAATACCCCATTATATGTATATATGCATAATATATATATACATTATATATATTATATACACATATACATTACACATATATATGCATTATATATTTTTCATATATATATATACATATATATATATATATATATATATATATCACATCTTATTTATCCATTCATCCATCGATGGACATTTGGACTCTTTCCATACTTTGGCTATTGTGGATAGTGCTTCTATAAACATTGGGGTGCATGTGCCCCTTCGGAACAGCACACCTGTGTCCCTTGGATAAATACCTAGTAGTGCAATTACTGGGTCATAGGGTAGGTAGTTCTATTTTTAACTTTTTGAGGAACCTCCATACTGTTTTCAGAGTGGCTGCACCAGTTTACATTCCCACCAGTAGTGCAAAAGAGATCCTCTTTCTCCACATCTTTGCCAACACCTGTCCTTGCTTGAGTTGTTAATTTTAGCCATTTTGACTGGTGTGAGGTGGTATCTCATTGTGGTTTTGATTTGTATTTCCCTGATGATGAGTGATGTTGAGCATTTTTTTCATGTGTCTGTTAGCCATCTGGACGTTTTCTTTGGAAAAGTGTTGATTCATGTCTTTTGCCTACTTCTTCACTGGATTATTTGATTTTGGGGTGTTGAGTTTGGTAAGTTCCTTATAAATTTGGATACTAACCCTTTAACTGATATGTCATTTGAAATATCTATTCCCATTTCATTGGTTTCCTTTTGGTTTTGCTGATTGTTTCCTTCACTGTGCAGAAGCTTTTTTATCTTAATGAATTGCTAATAGTTCATTTTTGCTTTTGTTTCCTTTGCCTCTGGAGACTTGCTGAATAAGCAGTTGCTGCGGCCGAGGTCAAAGAGGTTTTTTGCCTGCTTTCTCCTTGAGGATTTTGATGACTTCCTGTCTTACATTTAGGTCTTTCATCCATTTTGAGTTTATTTTTGTGTATGGTGTAAGAAAGCGGTCCATTTTTCTGCATATCACTGTCCAGTTTTCCCAACACCGTTTGCTGAAGAGACTGTCTTTCTTCCATTGGATATTCTTTCCTGCTTTGTCAAAGATGAGTTGGCCATATGTTTGTGGGTCCATTTCTGGGTTCTCAGTTCTGTTCCATTGTTCTAAGTGTCTGTTTTCGTGCCAGTACCATACTGTCTTGATGATTACAGCCTTGTAACACACCTTGAAGTCTGGGATTGTGATGCCTGCAGCTTTGCTTTTCTTTTTCACGATAGATTTGGCTATTCAGGGTCTTTTCTAGTTTCAAACAAATTTTAGGATTGTTGGTTCTAGATTTGTGAAGAATACTGGTGTTATTTTGATAGGGATTGCATTGAATATGTAGATTGCTTTGGGTAGTATTGACATTTTAACAATATTTGTTCTTCCAATCCGTAAGCATGGCATATTTTCCCTTTTTTTGTGTGTGTCTTCTTCAATTTCTTTCATAGGTTTTCTCTAGTTTTCAGTGTATAGATTTTTCACCTCTTTGGTTAGGTTTATTCGTAGGTATTTTATGGTTTTTGGTGCAATTGTAAATGGGATTGATTCCTTGATTTCTCTTGCCATTGCTTCATTATGGTGTATAGAAATGCAACCGATTTCTGTGTATTGATTTTATATCCTGCAACTCTGCTGAATTGATGGATCAGTTCTAGCAGTTTTTTGGTGGAATCTTTTGGGTTTTCCATGTAGAGTATCATGTCATCTGTGAAGAGGGAAAGTTTGACTTCCTTCTTGCCAATTTGGATGCCTTTTATTCCTTTGTGTTGTCTGATTGCTGAGGCTAAGACTTCCAATACTATGTTGAATAACAGTGGTGAGAGTGGACCTCCTTGTAGTGTTCCTGACCTTGGGGGGGAAGCTCTCAGGTTTTTCCCCATTGAGGATGATATTTGTGGTGAGTTTTTCATATACGGCTTTTATGATCTTGAGGTATGATCCTTCTATCCCTACTTTCTTGAGGGTTTTTATCAAGAAAGGAAGCTGTATTTTGTCAAATGCTTTCTCTGCATCCATTGAGAGGATTATGTGGTTCTTGTCCTTTCTTTTATTGATATGATGTATCACATTGATTGTTTTGCAGATATTGAACCAGCCCTGCATCCCAGGTATAAATCCCACTTGGTCGTGGGGAATAATTCTTTTAATGTATTGTTGGATCTGGTTGGCTAGTATCTTGTTGAGGTTTTTTGCATCCATGTTCATCAGAGAAATTGGTCTGTAGTTCTCCTTTTTAGTGGGGTCTTTGTCTAGTTTTGGAATCAAGGTAATTCTTGCTTTGTAGAATGAGTTTGGTATTTTTCCTTCTATTTCTATTTTTTGGAACAGCTTCAAAAGAATAGGTGTTAACTCTTCTTTAAATGTTTGGTAGAATTCCCCTGGAAAGCCATCCAGTCCTGGACTCTTGTTTTTTGGGAGATTTTTGATTACTAATTTGATTTCTTTACTGGTTATGGGTCTGTTCAATTTTTCTATTTCTTCTTGTTTCAGTTTTGGTACTTTATATGTTTCTATGAATTTGTCCATTTCTTCCAGATTGCCCATGAGCTGTGAGATCATGACCTGAGCTGAAGTTGGACGCTTAACCGACGGAGCCACCCAGGCACCCTAAAGACTTATTTTAAAGTTCAAATAAACAAGACAGTGCAATATTGGTGAAAAAAACCAGAACCAGACACAGAAATTGATGGAATAAAATATAGAGTCCATAATTAGACTCATGCATACAGATTTTGGAACAAAAGTGCAAATGCAGGTTAGTGGAAAAGGGAATGTCTTTCCAATAAATGGTGCTGGAACAATTGAATATCCAAATGCAAAACCACAAACTTTGATGCCATGCCTCATTTTATAAGCAAGCATTAACTCAAAAAGAATAACCTGACCTACATGTAAAACCTGAAACTATAAAACTTCTAGAAGAAAGTATACAAAGAAAATTTTTGTGACCTCAGATTAGGCAAAGATTTATTAGAAATGGTCAAATGCGTGATCTACAAAAGAAAATGGTGTTAAATTGAATATCATCAAAACTAAAAGCTTCTGCCCTTTGAAGAATATTGTTGAGAAAACGAGGACAAGCCACACACTGGGAGAAAATATTTCAAAATTTGTATCTGATAAAGAATGCGTATCCAGAATATTAAAGAAGTCCTAAAACTCAATAATAAAAAATGCAGCCAATAAAAAATGGGCAAAAGATTTGAACACTTTACTAAAGTAGATATATAAATGACAAGTAAGTGCGTGAAAAGAACCTTACTGAACCTTACTGAACCTTACTGAAAAGAACCTTACTGAAATATAACACCTTACCAAGTGTTGGCGAGGATTCAGAGAGGCTGTAACTGTCATATATTACTAATAAGAATACCACTGTGAAAAATAGTCTGCAAGCTTCTTGTAAAGTTAAGCATATACTTGCCATATAGTATAAATATCCTACTCCTAGGTATTTATTGATTCAAGAGAAATAAAACTTCTGTTTATGAAAAAACTTATACATAGATGTTTGTAGTGGCTTTATTCACATTCACCAAAATTGGAAATAACCCAGATGTCCATCAACAAGTAAAATGATACGGGCACCTGGGTGGCTCAGTCAGTAAAGCGTCCGATTTTGGTTCAGGTCATGATCTCATGGCTTGGAGTTCAAGTCCTGCATTGGGCTCTGTGCTGACAACTTAGAGCCTGGAGCCTGCTTCTGATTTTGTGTCCCTCTCTCGCTCTTCCCCTCCCTCGCTTATGCTCTCTCTCTCTCTCTCAGGAATAAATGAAACATTAAAAAAAAAAAGTGAAATGATAATCTGTGGCACATTCATACAATAAAATATTATTCAATGATGCAAAGGGACAGCTTGCATTGTCCACAATAGGGATGAATTTCAAATGCGTTAGGTTATGTAAAAAAGTCAGACTCAAAAGGTCGTACAGGCACCTTGATTCCATTTTAAGCGACATTCTGAAAAAGATTATAGAGACAGAAAACATGTCATTGGTTGCCAAGAGGTGGGGTGGGTGGGAGAAGATAGGTTGACTACAAGGAGAGGAGGGAATTTGGGGGGTGGGGGAGTTTTTTGGCTCTTCTAAAGTATATGCTACATTACTGTAATATTTGCCAGAATTCATAGAACTGTATATAAGAAAGGACAAATTTTCTTATAGGTAGATGATGCATCAGTAAATCTAAGAAAAAAAAAACAAACAAAATAAAAAGACAAGCAACATTCCAGCTGAGTGTATCAAGGGATATGTATTTTGTTTCAGTTCCATCATTTTTAGGAATCAAATTATCTTTCTCTTTACTCAAAATGACTAAGGTAATAAGTGGGCTTCCAGTCTTTTCTTGCTGTGGTAATTGGGAGGGGACGGGGTATTGTGTAGCTGTCTACTTGTTGCGGGGAGGGACTTTCAGCTCTACCATAATGTACTGTGCAGGCTTAGGATACAACAGTGAGATATTAATGCATTGGGAGAGACGGGGGAGACAAAGACCTTTGTTATGTTTCTACTATACATCAGATAACCTGCGGGGGTTTCTACTATATATCAGATAACCTGCGGGATGAAAAAAAAAATTCAACAGATCTACAGATGGTTTTGGAGAAACTTCATTAAAAAAATCTTTGGGTTGAATTAAATTGTTAAGTTGCACGCCCATGTTTGCACTTAAAACGGGCACGGTTGGGCATGGGTGGTTCAGTTGGTTAACCATCTGACTTCAGCTCAAGTCGTGATCTCATGCTTTGTGAGTTCCAGCCCCACACTGGGCTCTGTGTTGATAGTGTGGAGCCTGCCCGGGATTCTCTTTCTCTCCCTCTCTCTCTGCCCACTGCCCCCCCCCCCACTTTTTTGCTCTCTCTCTCACTCTCAAAATAAATAAATAAACTTAAAGAATGGGCACAATTAGGTAGTTCTCAGCTAGTGGGCCCCCCTGCATGGCATTTATCCCAGAGTCTTCAAGGAAGAGAGAAGGAGCCACTGTGACCTCAGGGGTCCCTGTGTGCCTTTAAACAGGAATTTTAATTTCTAAAAGAAAATATTAGATAATCTCTAGAACGCCATCAAATTTTTCAGTATTTGAAAGTACGCAACGAATACCAAAGGTTGAAGAATGTGAATTGAACTCTAAAAAAAGATACTCCAAGCATTAAGTTTCCAGAACTTGCTGCCCCCTCTGTTGGACCTCGAATAGGTGAAATGATTTGCCCAAGCTGATAAGTGACGGGAATCTTATTTAAACTCAGGTCTACCTACTTGAAGGCTGGTGCGCATCGATACTTCTTATTTTTTCTCTTCGAAGCCCAGTAAGGGTATAAGCCATGATGGAGGCATGATCTACCACGAGAAGAGAAGCCAGCAGTATTTCCTCTCTTGGTCACTAGTGCTGTTAAGTTGAATACAACACTTTTTAAATTAATTCGTACTTGGCATTCCATTATAATTAGATTGGTTTAACTGAGCTATGTTTTAATTTTTTAATAACTTTTAAACTTTTTTGACATCCAAGTTAGTTAACATATAGTGTCATAATGATTTCAGGAGTAGAACTTAGTGATTCATCACTTACATATAACAGCCCGTGTGCATCCCAACGGAGCTATATTTTTAATATTTCAGAGTTAGAAGACATGGAACAAAATTTTATTTTCTTTTGTGACTTTTCAAAATATTCTAGCAATGAGAAAACATCTTGAAGGAAAATACTTGGTAACATTCTTCACCAGAGAATAACATTTTTTTTTTTTCCTCTTGCTTACTGGTTCTCCCTTCCTTTCCAGTTCTTTGCAGAGCCCTGGGTGGGATCATCTCCCTCTGCTGTTCCATGAGATGTGGGTGTTTCTCAGAGTTCTGTCCCTGGGCAACTTTCCCTCTCACTGTATGTAACATCTCCTAGGTGATCTCACGCATTCAGTTTCCACTACCATCTGTAGACTGATGACTTCATCTTTGGCACAGACCATTCTGACTGGCATAAATCCCATTGCTTTCCTTTTGGACAAGGAGGCCCAGATGACCCACAGAAAACTAAATCTCACCATGCCCCGCAAGAAATCCAGTGCTTTCCCAACGCTGTGCTCTGAACCTCCCCTGTTCCTGCTAGACTCCCCATGTCACAGATGGCACATGGGAGCCGTCTCAAGTGTTTGGCTCCTCCCACCCAAGCTGCCACTGTCTTACTGTGCTGCCTGCTTTATATCTCTCAAAGTCATCCCCTCCTCTGTATATCCCTTCATGAGGTCTAATCTGCATTATTCTGATACATCACCTCCTATGTTGTTGCCCCACCCCCCACCAGGCACACTGCTAAGTCATGTTGCTTCCTGCTGTGAGGCCCACAATGGCTTCCCACTCCCAAAGGTCAACACCCAACTTCAAGCCTTCCCCATCTCCCTCTGCAGCTTAACCCTAATTGAAATCTGAGTTTCAGCTGCAGTGAACTACGTGCAGCTATCTGAGCATCCTTTGCTGTTTAACCAATTATTCGCTTACACTGCTTCTCCACCCAGCCTCTTAGTACTGGGCTGTTAGGTCTTTCTTTGCCTTCACTGTCCTTGTCATTATGGATCTGTTGAGCAAGTGTTTTATATATATATATATATATATATATATATATATATATATAAATAAATATATATAAATATATATATATATTTTAACATTTAAAATTGTTTTTTATTTTATGTTCTCCCCCACCACCAATTTTTCACAGTGAGCAAGCAAATCTTTTTTTAATTAGAACATCTAAACTTTATTAAAATACCTTAATGAAAAAAATACCTTAATGAATATGTAATGACATTCTCTTTATTTTTCTGATATGGTCCAGATGAATACAGGCATTGCAAAACTTCAAAACAGTTGTTATTCTTTTAAATCTATTCATATTTTCAAGTCTTTTAATTGTATGTGTAATTCACACCATCTTGAAGCAAGCTTGGGGAGCTGTGGATTTACTCCCAGATCTCCAGGAAGAGATTCGGCCATTTTTTGTCTACCTTGGTTGCTTCTTCATTCCCGTCTTCTTTCGTATGTTAAAAAATTAAATAATAGCTTTATTTTTCAGTATAGTTTTAGATTTACAGAATAAATGAGTGGGTAGTAAAAAGTATTCCATATACACACCCCACTCCTCCTTCCATGCCCCCATTCTCACCCCCAACTCCCCACACATAGTTTCCCTATTATTAACAACCTTCCACAGTGAGGTACATTTGTTACAATTAATGTTCCAATATTTATATACTCCTATGAACTAGAGTCCATTTAATTTGCATTGTCACTCTGTGATGTCCAGTTCTATGGGTTTTGACAGATGTGTAATGACATGTACTCAACATGACAGTTTCACACAGAATAGCTTCCTTTGTGCTTCCTCTCTTCATCCTTCCCTTCCCTCTCCTCCTCCTCAACCACTTATCTTTTTACTGCCACTGTAGTTGTCCTCCAATATTATCTTTTGAGCCATGGATTGCTCAAATTGCCTTTTCTTTTTAGGCAGACCTCTGTTTTCTTTCTTTTTCTTTCTTTCTTTCTTTCTTTCTTTCTTTCTTTCTTTCTTTTCTTTTTATGTTTATTGTTGTCAGAGAGAGAGAGACAGAGACAGAGCATGAGTGGGGGAGGGACAAAGAGAGAGGGAGACACAGAATCCGAAGCAGGCTCCAGGCTCCGAGCTGTCAGCATAGAGCCTGATGAGGGGCTTGAACTCACGGACTGCGAGATCATGACCTGAGCTGAAGTCAGACACTCAACCAAATGAGCCACCCAGCCACCCCAAGACCTCTGTTTTCTTAAAACAAAGAAAGAATAGCTTCGTGAAATGTAAATTATTTTGCACAAATAGTAAATACAGGTTGAATGTTTTTTAGTGAGCAGTAGAGGTTTTTCAAGGACCGACCAGGTTGCATTTTCTACTCCCATGAACCTATAGTGAATACATTGTTGATCAATGTATTCAAGCTATAGGAAGAAGAAAGACCCTTGGGAAGAAATGAGGGTCCAGATAGACCCAGAAATGCTCATGAGGGACACTGATTTCTCTTATCCATTACCATATTGCAAGCAGCTATGTATGACAGTTCAGTAACAGTTTATCAATTTCTAACATGTGGCAATGATAAAATAATCTGGTGCACAATCTAGGCAATTACCATCATATTTTTTTTAGTGCTTATTTATTTATTTGGAGAGAAAGAGTGAGCAAGCAGGATGGGGGGGAGGGGCAGAGAGAGAGAGAGAGGGAGATAGAGAATCCCAACCAGGCTGCACGCTTGGTGCAGATCCTGACACGGGGCTCAATTTCATGAACCAGGGATCGTGACCTGAGTCAAAATCAAACATTGGACAGTTAACCAACTGAGCCAACCAGGTGTCTAGTCATGGTCAGTATTATTCTATATTTTTCCATCAGAAAAATCTCAATTGTGAGAGTCCAAAGCTTAGCACTGTTTATTTTCAAATAGACACACTTAACCTATTCCTAGATGCCACTCTCATTTAAATTTGATAGTGCTAATACCAAAGAATGGAGTGCATACTTAACACTCTTTTTAAAGTGCGTTTTCTCATATTTATTTTGATACAAGTTAGCCTTACCAGATGTGTTATTAACATAGCAGTGTTTTAAGATATTGAAAATCTGCTTCTGAGTGCAATAGATTAGAGTGATCAGAAATGATCCCAGAGCGAAAATATAATGGCTTTCTTCTTCCTCTTTGCTTTAGTGGAATGTTTGAAAGCCTAACTCTATGAGCTGAAAGTATGATTTGCTATTCCAAAACGATTTTAGTCTCAGCAGAGATGGGAGTTTGCACGTGCATTTTCTATAACTGGGGTTGACTCACATTAGGGAAGAAATAAAGTATATGATTCATAATAAGAAATTGCTGCCTTTGAAATCACTTCCTACCACAATACTGGCCACTTCATTACAGTGGTAATTAGAAAGAAAAAAAACCCAGAAATGGCCATTTGAGGGGGAAATTAGTGCTTAATTTCCAAGACTGTTTTATTCTAATGAATGCAACACTGGCAGGATTTTATACTTAAATTGCAAACAGAAGAATGATAAGACTAGTGTTTTAGATCTATCTTCTAAATGGAAAACACTTAATGCGATATGTGATGAAAAAGTATCTTAATGACTGAATATATCCCTTCCAGTCAAATATACTGACTTTGAAGGGAGGTTTAAAAAATAAACACATATTTAAAGGTAGGCATGTGTGTGTAAGTTACATCCATGTAATCAGCTGCTGTCATTAAGGAACAACAACTCTTTCCAGGAGCACCTTTAGCTTGCTAAAGATACTCTGATAAGGAAGGAGAAGGCACTGTGAAAAGAAAATTTTATGTTTTATTAAAAATGTCTGATTCAGTCCAAAATGAAGGAATAGATCTTTTCACTGAAAGAGGAAAACGAGACTTAAGACATAGAAATAATCATGGTTGGTCTAAGATTCCACATTTAAAAAAAAATTTTTTTTTTTTTTTTACATTTTATTTATTTTTGAGAGAGAGAGAGAGACAGAGCACAATTGGAGGAGGAGAAGAGAGAGGGAGACACAGAATCTGAAGCAGGCTCCAGGCTCTGAACTGTCAGCACAGAGCCCAACGTGGGGCTCAAACCCATGAACCGTGAGATCATGACCTGAGCCAAAGTCAGTTGCTTAACCGACTGAGCCACCCAGGCACCCCTAAGATTCCCCATTTTTTAGAGAACTGTTGAGTCATCTTATATTCTAAAGAATATATTCTCTGTTCTCCCCCCCACCTTTCCTCTTTTAGAGAACTGTTTAATTGTGCAATATAATACTCGTACAGAAAACTGTACCAAAAAATATACAGCTCGATGCTTTATCTGAAATGGCACAGTAGTGAAATTACCACACAGGACAATAAAAAACTGCCAAGCACCTTATGAACCTCCTCCTGCCATTCCTCCTGCCTTCTGTACCCCCAAAATGTAGTAGTATTTTATTTTATTTTATTTTATTTTATTTTATTTTATTTTATTTTATTTTATTATTATGAAAGAGAGTATGGGATGGGAGAGAGGGGCAGAAAGAGAGAGAGAGAATCTCAAGCAGGCTCCATGCTCAGAGTGGATACAGGTCTTGATCCTACAACCTTGGGATCATGACCTGAGCCCAAATCAAGAGTCAAGTCAGACACTCAACCGACTGAGCCACCCAGGTGCCCCACAAAGTCCATATCACTTCTTTGCTTTCCTAGATAATTTTACCATCAAAACATGCATCCTTAAACATTCCAGTTTTGCTTTGTCTTTTTTTTTTTTTTTTTTGGAACTTTGTATAAATGGAATCAGACATTTCTCTTCTTTTGTACTATGTTTTTTCATCCAACATCATTAATATGAAATTTATTCTTATCGTCCATTTTCATTACATTTATATGTATATACCATGTTTTGTTTTTGTTTTTGTCTTGTTTCCCATTCTACTGTAGGTGGCTGCTGTATCTGAGTGGCTTTCAGTTTCTGCTTTTACAAATGATGTTGCTCAGAATATTCTTGTCTTTGGATACACATGTGCTTACATTTCTGTTGTATGTGCATTTGAGTAGAATTTCTGGGTCACTGGGGAAGCATACATTCAAATTTTGTAGATATACTGACAAGTTGCTTTCTGAAATGGTTGCATAAATTTATATTTCTACCAGCAGTGCACGAGAAGCCCTCTTTCTCCACATGGTTGTCTATATGCAGTAGTTGTGACTTCTTTAATTTTATCCTTCCTGGTAAATTTGTAGATTTTCAATTGAGGTTAAATTTATATTTCCCTGAGGTTGAGCACCTTTTCATATGTTGATGGCCACTTGGCTATGTTCTTTTGTAAAATGCCTGAAGTCTCTTCCCAGCTTTTGTGTGGTTACCCTTTTTCTTGTTCATTAAAGGGACTCTCTTCATATCCTATGTACAAGTTCTTTTTTGGTTATGTGTGTGGTCAATTCACTGTCCCACTCCACAGTTTATATTTTTATTTTCTTAGTGGTATCTTTTGATGAATAACAACCTTCTATTTTTAAAGTTTTATTCTGAATTAATTTCAGATTTAATGAAGAGTTATAGAGAGCTCCCATATGCACTTCATCCAGCTTCTTCCAGTATTAACATATTTATCAAACAAAACACTTATCAAACTCAGAAATTAACACTAATATGATACAATTGACTAAACTACAGAGTTTATTCAGATTTCATCAGTTTGTCCGCTGTTGTATTTTTTTCTGTTCAGGCATCCAATCCAGGATACCATGATGGCATCCTGTCTCCTGGGTTTCCTTCAGCCTGTGGTAATTTCTCAGTCTTTCATTGTTTCTCATGACCTTTATACTGACTGGTCAGTTATTTTGTAGAGGGAACCTCAAAAGTTACCCTGGAATTCTTCTGTTCCTTCCACCCCCTGTATTAATCACCTCCTACATATCTCTCATATTGGTTCCATTCTCTCCAGTACCAATTTCCAAGTACTTATTTATGTCCTCATAATTTCTTATATGGATGTTCTTAAATACTTCCTCTTCGAAAGTCTTTCTGAACACATATATATTCACATCATAGGAATTATTATCACATTATAGAAATGATTATACCATAACTCTATGCCTGCCTCTCTCCTGTAGGATAATTGAGTGAAGGAGCTATGGCATTTATATATATCCTAATATATATTCTGAGAGCCTTTCAAATTGCTCAGTACACATTTGTTGAATGGATGAAGCAATGTGACATTTGGGTCAATGGATCTCATCAAAAAACAAAAAAGAAAAGCTTACTATTTTCTCATCGCTTATCACAATTGCTGATAATTCATACTTCTCAGTGGAGGGGCCATGTGCGTCTATGGATTGTTATTTATTAACCTTTCGGAAAAGTCAGTTAGTTCAGATGGCACTATTAATTTGAGTCAATGTCACTTTAAAATAGAACATGAATAGAATATGACCGTCTCTGCTCTCCAGGAAAAGTCTGTGTTCATGCAGTTATAATGAAGCCTTCTGACATTATCGCCACCTCATTTGAATATTCATGTCTATTTGGAAGATAATCGTCAAATCATAATACTATTGAAGCTGTATGCTTAGAAAAGCTCAGATCATGTAATTTGAATTTTGAATATTATGATTTCAAATTATATACCACTTATTAACAAAACTATCGTAAGAAAGAAATCTCACTTCTGTGGTGAACGTGTTTTTAATCATCCCTTTTTCTTTTTTTTTTTTTTTTAAATTTTTTTTTTTTCAACGTTTATTTATTTTTGGGACAGAGAGAGACAGCATGAACGGGGGAGGGGCAGAGAGAGAGGGAGACACAGAATCGGAAACAGGCTCCAGGTTTGGAGCCATTAGCCCAGAGCCTGACGCGGGGCTCAAACTCACGCACCGCGAGATCGTGACCTGGCTGAAGTCGGACGCTTAACCGACTGCGCCACCCAGGCGCCCCAATCATCCCTTTTTCAAAGCACAGATAAAATACAGTAAAATCAAGCAATTTATGTTAACTCTCATCACATTACTGACACTAATTCAGGAGTATTGATTCCTAATTCTAGATTCTCCCCCTTTCTTATGGTGGTAACATTGTCTTGACCTAACCTAGAAGAGTCACACAAAATCATTAAGCATAACTTCTGATCTTGCTCTTACAGGCCATATTTTTGAAATTCCCATGGTGGATAACCTTTAATCTTTACGTTTAGTCCCTTCTGGATCTCTTACTGGGGGAGGCAAATAGACCTTGGAGTTCACAGCTTAGCAAGCCAGATCCCATTTCATTTTCCTCTGACCCTGGCACCTACACTTTCTATTTTTTCCCTTGTGATTAAGCTTCCGCCATGTGTTCTGTTCCAGTGATGTCTTCTCAACCTTGACCACACTTTAGCTCTGTGCTCAGCATTTCTGCTGAAACTCACATTCTGACTAGTCTTTTCTTCCTTCCTTCCTTCCTTCCTTCCTTCCTTCCTTCCTTCCTCTCTCTCCTTTCCTCTCTCTTTTCTTTTTCTTCCTTCCTTTCCTCTTTCTTCTTTTCTTCTTTCTTCGTTCTTTCTCCCTTTTTCTTTTTCTTTCTTTCTTTCTTTTTCTTTCTTTCTCTTTCTTTTTCTTTTCTTTTTTTTCTTTCTTTTTCTTTTCTTTTTTTTCTTTCTTTTCTCTTTTCTTTTCTTTTCTTTTCGGGGGTGGGGGAAAAAGAGAGCGAATCTCATGACCACAAGATCATGACCTGGGCTGAAATTAAGAGTTGGATGCTCAACCGACTGAGCCACCCAGGCTCCCTTGACTAGTCCTTTAATTCTATTCCCCACCTCCACTTGTCCCTAAAACTTCTCCTCTGGTTGGGTTCTATTACCTGCTGGTAGCCTACCCTAAGTGCCTACCTGTAAAATCTCACTGATGCATATGTGGATTTACCTGCTCAGGGACACAAGGCAGAAAATCCCTTCTTTCACCACTGTCTGGGTATCTCTCTTAAAACCTGGCTGAAGTGGCCAGTCTCCTGAGATGTGTTAATAGGTAATATACAAGCAGAATTGTCCATAAAATCCCTTCCTTGGGAAAAGTCTTGCTCAGTGTAAGTGGGACAGAGAAAGAAGGCAGCATTAAGTCCTTTGACGGACCACAGGAACAATGGAGAGGATGCCAATCTGAATGTGGTGTTGTGGTGGCTCGAAAGAGTGGAGGTTCAGGAATCGTGGGTTATCAGACAGGTATTAGGATACAGAGTGAAAGACACTGGGTGTGGTTTCATTTTGCCTCTTTACTACATGTGAACTTTAGCCACATTTGTCTTGCCAAGGCCCATTTCCATGTCTGCACAACAGAAATCATTTTTGCCTTTTCTGTTCCCAGAATTTTGTACAAGTGAGGATTACTTCGCTGTGCATTAAACAACAGCACAATTGGAGAATTTTATAAGGTATATGAATAAGTATCATCTCAAAATTAAAGCTTTAAGTGTAGTGAAGTTTTTCAATCTCAAGTAATTATGCAGATGTATTAAAATAATCTTCAGGCACCTGGGTGGCTCAGTCAGTTAAGCTTCTGATTCTTGATTTTGGCTCAAGTCAAAATCTTGCAGTTGGTGAGTTTGAGCCCTGTGTTGGGCTCTGCACTGACAGTGTGGGGCCTGCTTGGGATACTCTTTCTCCCTCTCTCTCTGCCACCCCGCCCCCCAAATAAATTAATTAATTAAAAAAAAATCTCATCTAATTAACTATAATATAAAATTTAAGTTTATTGTAATGACTGAATTCTATTTTATGTTTCCATTACTTAATTTTCCTTTCAAAAGATGTGAAATCTTTCAAATGGTTGAATATTATAAATCTTACTGCTTAAATTTGAATTTTTACCAATTTAAATGAACCAGTATTTGTAAAATACACTGAATCAAAATAGCAGCCAGCAAACTATTACTTATAGGGGTTGGAATGGCAAATCAGAGAATCATTACTGTGAATCACTGAGAGACAGAATTGAGAGAGCTTCCTTTTTAATTAATTTCAGCTCCTATCAAATGGTGAACTAGCACAGGCTGCTGGCTCTTCTAAAACCACCCCAGAGAAATTATTGAAGAGAGATAAAGGCAATAGGGAGACAGACATATGGATTCTAGAAAAACAGAAAAGTGAGATGTCCTGGGGAGGCCAAGACAGTCTTAAGCCTTGCAGCGTGGAGAAAGGAGTGCAATGTGCAGAGGGGACGGTGTATGGGGGAGGAGCACGGTGCCAGAGAGCACAGTGTGGGAGGGGCCTGGTGTGTGTGGGAGCCAGGTATGTGGGGGAATGTGTTATAGCAGGCAGCGAGAAGGCTGGGCCGAACAGCCAATGCCTATACAAAGGTGTATAATTAATAAAAGACCACCAACTTAAAAAACATCTATCATCAGAAACAGAATGATTAGGATAGAGAATCCAGGAAATTAAAATAACCATGGTAACTATAATAAGGGAAAATATTGTTAACATAAAGCAGAACCAAGAAATCATTAGAAGAATCCAAATGGACATATTAGGTATGAATATGTAATAACTGGGATATAAAAAAAATGACACTGCACTGAATGGGACAAATAGTAGGTTGAATGGATGAAGAACAAGCAGAAAGATCAGACTGAGAAACTCTCCTAGAAGCAGCAAGAAAGAATAAAGAGTTGGAAACCATGAAAGAACAGCTCAGGGATATGTGAGGCAAAAGTAGAATTGGCATCTCTTAGGAGTCCTTGAGGGAAAGAAAAGAAAACAAAAACAAAACCAAAAATAAAAACAAAACAAAAACAAAAAACTATCAGGTCTTCTTAGAAATTTTGTAAATAGATAAGCCCTGAGAATTACGGGAAAAAACAAAAACAAAAACAAAAACAAAACTACCCATGGCTCAGTTTTATGAGAATGGCTGACTGCCGAGAATTGAATGAATAATTAAATATATGTTTAGTAAGATTAAGTTTGAGAATTTGAGTAGCTGGGATCTTAAAGAATGAGTTCCTCCAGGCACCTGGCTGGCTCAGTTGGTTAAGTGCCTGACTTCGGCTCAGGTCCTGATCTCACAGCTCGTGAGTTCGAGCCCTACATTAGGTTCTCTGCTGTCTGTGCAGAGCCTACTTCAGATCTTCTGAAGATCTTTTTGCCCTTCTCTCTTCACCCTTCCCCCACTTGGTGCGCGCGCGCTCTCTCTCAAAAATAAATAAACCTTAAAGAAAAAAAAAATAAGGAGCTTCTTTATTCAGTGTTTGACTGTCAGCTAATGTAGGCACATTTGAACTAGTCCCGTTAACTGTGCACTAGCTCCATGAGCCAACCTGTGTCCCCACGGGCACCGCACTCCTCTGGTGCAAGCCTCTCCTGGATCCTGCAATAATCCCTAGTGGTTTAAAGATAGGCTTGAACTGGCTGTGGATGTGTTTGTAGGTATTTTACAGGAAATTACCCCCAGCCCCATACCATCCTATTAGATCAAACCTTTGTAAGGGCAGACATTTCAATCAACTTTTCATTTCATGAGAGGTACCCAAATACCAAAACAGTACTGAGATCAGCACATATATTGCAGATTAACATTATGTCAATTAATATGTAGTTAGAAACTAGAGAAAAGATAATCACCCACCTTTATGAGTCATCTCTGGGTATACACACACGTACAAATCCTACACAATTAAAAATAGGATATATATTAATGGACAATTTTTCGTAACGTATAAAAAAATGAATTCCCACATGTTCATTTTCTGTCGAGTCAGAAATATGCTTTTTAGTCCTTTCATTGTGACTGGTGTTAGGAGAAAACATGGAAGGTGACTGTAAGGAAATCTCTAATAATCAGACTCCAAAGTCTCATTTCTATCATTATCTATTGTGATAATTATCCACACTTTACCTATTTCACCTATTTAAATCTTATCAATTGTGTGAAACTGATGAAAATGGAAATGTTTTAGACATTTGGGGGTATCATAGCATTAAGATATTTAATAAAACACATTTTTGTGATTAAAGTCTCAGAAGAATCCCTTAAGTGTTAAGTCCTACTTCCTGAACCCCTTATAATACAGTTCATTCTGAAGCCGGAGTAAATCACTGAAGTGAACATTTTCTTCATAATGTCACTACAAAATAGCGTAAAAGGGATTCTAACTACATGCCATGAAATTAAAACAACAGACCATGACTGGTAGGAAATTATGGGTTTATCTTAGTTTCGTGAAGATTTAAAAAAAAAGCCACATTTATGGAGAAAGTAATGAATATTAAATCTTTCATACACCTACACTGATTAAAGAACTCTTTTCACTTACGCTAGCAACTCTGCAACATGGTAAGATTTTTGTTCAGTTTGAACAAAGAGACTTAGAGATGTTACGTAGTGTGAGGTAGGTCCCACAGAATGGGAAGTTTGAAAAGCAAATGGAAGGGAATGAGGTGGAAGCTATTCAAATAGCTTAAGATGTCTGGACCCCAAGAGCAGGACACAGATCTGGTATTCTAAGGCTTTGATACTCAAGTGTGGTCCAAAGACCAGAGCATCAGCATCTTGTTAGAGCAAAGTCTCAGCCCCAAGACAACCCTATTAAATTAAAATCTTTTAAAAGAAGATCCTCTGGTGACTTACGTGCACATATAACTTTTAGAAGCACTACCACCTTGGGGCGTTATTTTGAAAACTTAAGGCTAACAAGCTACTCTGTGACAGGAAGTTTATGTATTTTCACGTAGCAATCACAGCAAATCTTCTCTATAGAATAGGTTCTCCTTAAGAGTTAGGGTTTATTTATTTTTCTCATCCTCAGCATCTAGTATAATGCTTGGCTCATATCTGGCCAGTGAGAATGGAAGAGGAAAGTATGTTAAAGTAAAAATAAGAGTAGTCAAGTCAGTGATGGTACACAATCTGTTAAAAAGGTTAAGATGGTTGGCCCCATGGGCAAGAACGAGGACATTCAATAGGGACACGTAAAAAGCAGAGTAAGTAAAAACAGGAGAAAATGTTTTTGTTCAAACACACAATGGGAAAAAAAAGGTCATGTGCTTAATTAGGAAGAAAGCATACAAAGGTTTTGAGCATTCTGGGCATAACTTGGTAATTGGAAAACTGTAGTTTAAAGGACAAACGTGATATTGGAATGCAAAAATATTTTCATTATGTTAAGCCCTATTATTTGTTGGCCCCAAATATTGGTCAAATTTTACTAGAACTCTATGCTCTTTGATCAAGGAGGAATCTAGAATGTAAAGTGGGCTGAAGATGAAAATCACTTGAGAAAACTCAAGAGGCTTTGAGAATAGTGTAGAGAATGCTAATAGTTATTTACAAGCATTTGTTCAGCAATAAAGCCCACAATGGAATTGTAACAACCCAGATTAGGTCATTTCACAGGCAGTCTCCACAAGACTTCCCTCAGCTGCAAGCCCTGGGATCCTAAGGCCACTCGTACTTGTTACCCACTGGGTACAAATTCGGCAGTTCCCACTATCCCCTCAGGTTCGAGAATGTGCCAGAACAACTCGCAGAACTCAAGCAAGTGCTATACTTCCTATGTTTGTTTTGTTACAAACTTACAAATCAGGACCAGACCAAAGAAGAAATCCTTGGGGCAAGGTCTGCGGAGCGTGACAGACACTAAGCTTCCAAGTCCTCTGGCACATCCTCCTGTCACCCTCCTGGTACATCCACGTGCATCTCCAATCTGAGAAACTCTCCCAAGCTTTCAGGTATAGTGTTTATTGATCCTCACCGCATGGCCATGATTGACTGAATCACTGGCTATACAACTGAACTGACGTCCCAAATCCTCTGCCATCCTTGGAGGTCGGGCTGGTATGATGTGGCTCAAAACCCCAACTCCATAGACAGTTACATGGTTAGTCATTCTAACATGGTCAGCCCCTACTCTGGAACTATTTAGGGACCTACCATGAATATCAAAGACATGCCCATCACTTGGGAAATCCCAAAGATTGGAAACTCCCTACCAGGAACCAAGGAAAGGCCAGCCAAATTCATCATATAAGTTGGCCTTACTAAGGATTCTGGCTAGGCTGGCTTACCTGTACGTAAGATTGAATAGAGTGATCCACATGAGTTGGCCAGATTCTTCTGCTATTATTTTGTTGCTGCACTATTATGCTAAAAAGAGGGACATTGCTGGAAGAATTCAGAACATATATTATCCAATATAGTTTTTGGCCTCATGGTATTCTTTGAGGACTAGTCTTGGATAACACAGATATTTAGTGAGTGCTAACTATGTGATAGGCACCTAATGTGAATATAGCTGAAGAAACAATCTATATTTACATACTGCTTAAAACAAATATATCTATCTGCACTGAACTAACGTTCCAATCAAATCATCTTTGCCTATTCATTAAAGTATGTCTCACAAATTCTTTACTAAAAAATATTCTATCATTGGGGCGCCTGGGTGGCTCAGTCGGTTAAGCATCCAACTCTTGATCTCAGCTCAGGTCATGATCTCATGGCTTGTGAGTTTGAGCCCCGCATCAGGCTCCGTGCTGAGTGTGCTTGAGAATCTCTCTCTCTCCCTCTCTCTCTGCCCCTCCCCCACTCGTGCTCATGCTCTCCTTCAAACATAAATAAACTTAAAAAAAATATTTCATCATTACGTTACTTGTTACCTAAATGCTCATAGTGGGGTTCAGAAAATATGCCTTGGGGTATGATGGAAAGGGACTTGAAATCCAATTAACTGTGAGCTAGTGAGTACTTACCCTGGTCCTCAACCTCTGTATTTGCAAAACATGAACATAAACCATCACATCTACTTAGAGAGGCAACATGGCTAAGAGCCTTACTCTGGGACTTGGCTGCTTGACAGACAGCTCTGGTTCTTTCTAGCTCTGGTTCTTTCTAGGTGAGAAATGTCACCTAATCTCTCTGGTCACAGCTTCCTCATCTGTAAAATGAGGATAATACTTGCCCTCATAGAGCTGTTGTGAGGATTAAATAAACTGTTGAGTATTTCACTTAAAATAGTGCCTGGCACCTAATAAGCACTTAAATTTTAGTGATTTTAGTAATTGTTATTTTTAATTCCTTTATTAATTATATTACTTATACGTGGGTTGTTGGGATCACATAACATTTACGAATGCTATTAGAAAACCTGACACAAAGTATACATTCAAATATTGATTTCCTTTACTATAGAAAAGTATTCTGTATTTCAAACTATTCACTAAGGGTACTCTAGGGACACAAATAAGTGAGATGAAGTTTGCTTCCATCTGATAGCAGGTAAAAAAAGGAAATGGGAGTAAAAGGGTTAGGCTGGCAAACCAATTTTTAAACAGTGCTCAGCTGTTTAAAATTGGGGGGTGGGGTGAGGAATTCTTAACAGGCAAAGACAAAAAAAAAATAGAAAAGCGTGTACATAAAAGGATGCCTTGAAAAGTTAAAATTATAATCTTTTATCAAGAACTCGAGAAAACTGATTTTTTTTAATGGCACAAATTTCCTTACCGTCTTAAGAGTTTAAGAAGGCATAATGAAATATAAATTAAGATTCCTTTCATTTTAAAATATGAAAACTTAAAAAATGATTACCATTTGGGGAAAAATACCCTCAGAGTATTTTAACATGTAACTGATTTTCAGTCAGAATTCCTTATGGCTAGACCCTTAAATTATCACGGGCTCTGTTACACCCACATATGCACATAACAGGTTAAAATTACCATCAGAATACAATGGAATTTTCAGAACAAGATTAATATTCCAAGTATATTATACTCACAAAATATAAGTGATATCACCAATAACACAGAAACTAAGCTGTTTTAACTAGCATTACTTATGCTGAAAATGAAGATTAATTGGATTTTTTTAATACAGTGGAAGCAATTCCAAAACTCAACTGCTACAAAATAAGGCCAAAATCTTTACGAGTTTATACTCAAAACTGTGCAAACAAGATACTGTACAAATTTGGTAAAATCTACTTGTGTTTCTTATGTTTACCCTATTTAATCTTTAAGCTGCCAAACTAAATTTGTTTTATGAGAAAAACTATGATGGTTTTATTATTTTATTGTAATTTAAGGCATGCATTATTTTCCCTTCAATTAAAAAATCCAAATCATTAAATCTTTTAGCACTTCTTTGATGAATAGTAGCTATTTTTTCTGCGACACATACTTACAGGTTGCAGGATGACTCCTTTTATTATGCTGTCTATATTTCACAGAAAACTTAAAGCATGTTTCCTCTAATACTCCTACTAAATTATCGGAGAAAAGCCTAAGTTTTAAAGTTTCTGTAAAGACTTACTCCAACCTTCACTTCCCTCTTCGTAACAAAATTCTAATAACACATTTATTTAAAAAAATCACAGAATAATTTTTATTTATAATGAAGTTATTCTTTCTAGACTTTAAATCATCAGTTCACTCTTATAACAGAGAATCATTTAAATAACACCACCAAAATGGAATGAAAACAAAACAATCTATTAATTGATATTATTATATCAATTTCTTTGATATGTCATAATGATATCCAATTAGTTTTGCAACATGGTCCATTTCCAGTGCAATTCTCAACAGGTTGCTAAGAAATGTCAGTCCTTCGCACTGACATTTGATTCTAAGGCGTGCCAGATGTGGCTCTCTTGATTGCTTCAGAAGTCAAACGGTTAAACAAGTATCCTGAAGAAAAGGCTGACTTCGTAGGTGACCCATCCACAAATGGGTAGCATGCCTTCAGATCCTTTGGTTTTTATAATAATCCCTTTGGAAAGTTAATTACTTGATGATTACTCCCTTAGAGTTCTGTTTTAAACAGGATGAATCACTCACTATACGGTTTGTGCCAACGTCCTTGACTTTCTCATTTCCACTATTTTGTTTATCAGATCATATAGTGCTGGTAGTCTTAGTTTATCCATATTTTTGCTGTAAACATTGAGAAATATACCAAGGACAACTAACAAACCAGACCAGACATACCTAAGAAAAGAAGGAAGGAAAAAATATTAATATCAAGGTAACGATTTATTGTTAACCACAGAACTTGGTGATGAGTTAACAATAATTTTTCAATAAAATAAACATTTTGTTATTGGAGGGCCACCATGACACTAAAATAAAAAAAGCCAGTATTTTTAGACCAGATTAGATAGAATTCCTATTATTTATGTTAAGTATAGGTACAGAGAAGATATTTTACAAAATATTAAATATAGTTCATTTGAATTTTGAGGATAATAGCAAATTCAAGTCCATGTCCTAACCAATAGTCTTAAGAGTCTAAACACTGAATGTGTAAATCTGCCAGTGGCCATCTTGGGAATTCAACAATCTACCCAGTTATCCCAGTTGGGTGGGACATACAGAGGTAAAAAGGGGCACATCCTGAGAAAGTAGGGGAATTACATGGGTTGCTATAATGTATACCTAGCACATGCACAAAGAGAAACTGATTACAGAAAACAAATACACCAACTGAAATTTATCTGTGGTTAACTTTAAGCTTATACATTGATAATTTCTAGGTTTGAATCTTCTCAATTACTAAGCAGCATAAATTGAAAGGATACTAATTTTAAATGTATACCAGACAGTAAAGAAAACAGTAAATGCTTTATAAGAAGCCATAAACTAAATAAACTTACAGAATAGATCTCTACCTCAAATCTTTGTTCTAAGGGGAACAAATTGTTCTAAGGGGAACAATAAACTTAACAACTTTATTTATTTTTTTGTTTTAATGTTTATTTTTGAGAGACAGAGAGGGACAGCGTGAGCAGCGGAGGGGCAGAGAGAGAGGGAGACAGAATCCGAAGCAGGCTCCAGGTTTTGAGCTGTCAGCACAGAGCCCGAGGCAGGGCTCGAACCCACGAACCATGAGATCATGACCTGAACCAAAGTTGGGCACTTAACTGACTAAGTCACCCAGGCGCCCCTAAACTTAGTAACTTTAAAAACCACATATATATATATATAACATATATAATTTATGTATTACATACATATAATTTATACTTTTGTACTAGGGCAAGGCAGAATCCCTTCATCTCAAGACATCACTCACGTTCACTTATACTGGAAACAGGGTCATGCTAGCACTGGAACCCTAGTTAGGCAGTTTAAGTGTACAACATGATTTCTTCAAAATAATTACATGCATTTCTGAAGTAGCAGAAGACACGTCAATAAAGTATGGCTCCAGATAAAACTGATTCTTTATAAAGAAATTAAGGAAATATGAAATGTGAAACCAGGTACCTGCAAGTAGAAAAACTTGTTGAATTACAAACTACTTACTGAAATGTGAATGGTTTGGAGAAGAACATAAATGAAAGTACGATAGTCATTGCTTTTCTTCCGGTTGTCACTGTAGGGAGAAAAAAAGGTTGCCTTAGAATGTGCCTACTAATATCTATCTTTTAGAATATTTTGGAAATCATTTCAACAAATATTAACTAAGCCTGCTATGTGCCGAGGTCTACATGACACGCTAAGAAAACAACAGAAACCAAAAAACAAACAGAAAGTTGCTGCTGGGGTTATGGAGTTAACAGTCTGGTAGAGGGTAGAGACATTAAATCATACAGTTAAATGTTAAAGTACAACTGTAATGAGTACTTGATAAAGGCCACGACACTAGTGGGGCATGTCAATCCCTTAGAGATGCTTAGTCTGGCAGGAAAGAAAGGCTTTCACGAGGAAGGTATGATTAGGTAGAACAGGTATTATTCTTTAAAAGTAGTAAGCTAAATTCCTAGGAGTGCTATCTGCTTTCACTCATATGTGGAACTTGAGAAGCTTAACAGAAGACCATGGGGAAAGGGAAGGAGAAAAAAATAGTTACAGAGAGGGAGGGAGGCAAACCATAAAAGACTCTTAAATGCAGAGAACACACTGAGGTTTGATGGGGGGTGGGATAGAGAGGAAGATGGGTGATGGGCATTGAGGAGGGCACCTGTTGGGATGAGCACTGGGCGTTGTATGTAAGCGGTGAACCATGGGAATCCACCCCCAAAACCAAGAGCACACTGAACACACTGTTATGTTAGCCACTTTGACAATAAATTATATTAAAAATAAATAAACAATGAAAGTAGTAAGCTAAAGGATAAAGTAAGCTAATATCCTAATACTACTGGTCATGGCTGGGTAAGACCATGAATAATCTTGACATGGCTGTATTAACCTTTACCGGTCTTTCAAGTATTATTTTAAGTCTGCTGTTAGGCATGAAGCCCTCCTCCCTGTCCCAGCCAGGTAGAGGTAGGACTCGGCAAATATCTCCATGGTAGCCCTGTTCCCCGCCTTGCATTATTACTTGCTATCCTCTCTCTGGACTGTGTGTCTTACTTAGTTCCTTGTCTTACTCATCCTTGTATCCCCAGACTACAGTCCCTGGCACTCAATGTCCAATGCATGAATAAATGAACTCCAAATGAAGAAAGTTTTGGAAATGTGTCAGAGCCTGACTCCCCAGATCTATTTTTCCTTCTGTGTTATTTTTTATGCTCTATTTTTACCTGGGCATACCTTCCTTTCCTACAGTCAGGTGTGGTCATGTGATTAGGTTTTGGCCGGTGAAAAGTGAGAAGTGCTGTTTCTAGGGGTGTGTGATTTCTAGGAAGATTTTCTGAAGACAAAGGTGTGTCCTTCATCTTCTCTCCACCCCACTGCCTGAAATGAGGATGAGGACAAGCTGGCAGAGAAGACAGGAGTCCGGCTTCCTGATGAACGTGGAGCCACCACAGCAGTTCAGGAGGCAGGATCACATATGGGTTAAGAGCATAGGTCAGGAGCCAGACTGCCTCCGTTGGAATACTGATTCTGCAACTTACTAGCTGGTTGACCACTGGGCAAGCCACTTAACCT
Organism: Lynx rufus; assembly: GCF_022079265.1. Lineage (NCBI taxonomy): Eukaryota > Metazoa > Chordata > Mammalia > Carnivora > Felidae > Lynx > Lynx rufus. The sequence continues at coordinate 126,327,466 of NW_025814878.1, forward strand.
CTCTGTGCCTCTGTTTACCCCTTGTAGAATGGAACAATAACAGTGCCTACTTTATTAGAGGACTATTGCGAGATGAAAATGAATAATGTATGTGAAATGGCTCTGGGTACATAATGAAGGTTATATACATGCTGGCTATTATTATTGCCACCGCATTTCTTTTACACGGAAGAGAAATAAACCTGTCTGCACCTTTAAGACAAGGACTGCATCTCATATTTTTTCATACCAACTACAGGGTTTAGATAATACGTATCAATTGATATCAACCCCCTTTTGAAGAGTTATCATCTTTAAGCGAAACTGGAACCCGAGCTAAGTATATGAATTTGTAATCTTTCTTGGTAGTATGAGATAACTTGACAGATTATACATATGGCCTCACCTATAACTAAATGCCCTCTGTTTACCATCAGCAATACAAACTTCAGCAGGGGAGTCATATGTGAGCAAATAAAGAGAAAGTTTAGGATTTAAATCCATTTGCTTAATTTATTCTGTAGTATTAAACTAAGTATTCCCTTAAAAGTATGAAATGTTAAAATCAGCTATAAATGGCTAATGTGTGTGTGCATTATGATGCAAACCTTACAAATCTCTGATAGAAATGTTCAAGTCCAACCCAGTCTCTTTCCAAGAGAGAAATGAAGGCCAGAGAAGAGGAAAGAATTACTCTCCAGGCCACATGCCATTAAGCATCTGAGCTGGGACGACGTTCTACCTTCTCTGACATCCCAAACCAGCCACACTGCATCCAATCCTGGGCTCCTTTCAGCGCTCTCTCCATATGGGAGATGCTGAGTGCATTTGTCATCTGGACCATTCACTTGGCAAATGGTACGAGGTTAGCACATGGAATCATCTATCTTTTTCACTGGGCCTCACCTGTAGCCTCTCATCTATTTTCCTGACTCCTCCAAAGCATAACAAATATAACTTCCATTCCTCTAAAGTGCCAAGCAAAGTTCCTGCACAAAGCAGGTGCATAATAATTATTAGTGACAAGAGAAGCTAATCTGGCTAATGCCCCAGAAAGGGTACGAATGAAGGTCCAAAGTTTTGTTTGAAATATAGCTGCCATATTTTCCGTGCATCAAAACTAGAATTTTTGTTATAAATTAAAAGTGTATATAAAAGCAGCATTTTTCTCTGAAGGTATTTGGCCTATCACACTTTAAAAAAATTTTTTTTAATGTTTATTTTATTTTTGAAAGAGAGAGAGAAAGAGAGAGAGAGAGAGAGAGAGAGAGAGGCAGAGAGGGAGACATAGAATCTGAAGCAAGCTCCAGGCTCTGTGCTGACAGCTCAGAGCCTGATGTGGGGCTTGAACTCACAAATTGCGAGATCATGACCTGAGCTGAAGTTGGACACTTAACTGACTGAGCCACCCAGACGCCCCATAGCCCATCACACTTTTTAATAAAAAATTCTTTTAATGCATTTAAAAGTTACTATTTAGATATATATACATATTTGATTTTAAAATTAAACCTTCAAATAAATAAAATATTATGAGGAAACATCATTTTCTTTAGAATTTTAAAGAAATACCATAAGCCAAAAAATAAATTGATGAAATACAACAATTTTCTTTTTAACGCAGAGTAGACACTGCCCGTATCTTTTGAAAATGAGAGTCAGAGAAAATTTAAATGTAAGCAAGTATATCATTCATACCTGTTACAGCAAGAAGTGCTCCGAAAATTTTAATCAAAGCCAGAACAAAGGAGATTCCAAAATACCCAGTGAGGGAAAAAAGGAAAGCATAACCGTAGGTCTGAATTGGATTCTGCAACATATAAAAAAAGCCTGTTAGGAAAATGCAAAACAAACCCTGAGGTATTACAAATGAAATAAAACTACAGATTTTAATCAACCTCCTGAGTAGTAATAAGCCATTCAACAATGCAGTCAAGCAAAGATTCTTATTTAGTTCCGATTTAATGGAAAAACAATGATGAAATTAAAAATCCCAACTTTTACACATTATGCATCACTTAAAAATTAACTTATAGGGTAGAGCAAGGATAAAATAAATTTAAATATAAATCATTTCATTTCTGAAATAATTTCTGATCTGCATATATTATATTAAAGGAGTTATCAAATTACATAAAAATAATCTTTTTGAACAAGAAATACAGAGGAAACTATTTAATGGGAGATGTTTATTTTTAAAAATATGATTAGTGTTTACCTTTGAACAAAATGTTACTGCAGGGCCTAATCCACTAGTGCATGTCAATCCCAGTAAAATGTACACAAAACCGATGGAATACGAATACAAAACCTATAGTAGATAAAAATATAGTGGAAAAAAATGCTATCAAACCAAAGGCAGAAAATGAAGGATTTTTAATACATGGCTTAATTAATTAAATGTGAAGAACAAACCATTTTTTAAGTAACATCATTATTTCAATACGGCCTAACTTTGTCGAGACGATGACGGATCCTGTTTCGAAGTTTACAGCTTTTTTTACATATAAGGTAACACAGCAGTACTGATCCTTTCATATATATGGTCACATAATATTCATTTTTTTGCCTGGCTTAATTACTGAACTCAAACCATATTTTATTGTTGGGGTTCTAAAAACACATATAAATAAAACAAAATAACTTTAAAGCTACTTATTAAACATGAAAACACCCAAACGTTAAATTTGCAAAGAAATTAAAATATAAGGAAAATAAGCAGTATCTGGCATATCTATTGCTTCGTTTCCCAGTTTTCCTACCAATCTTTCTATCCCGGTTTAGTATACTCTCAGAACAGTCAGCAGCAGCATCGTCATCAAATTTACAGACCTGTGATGCTGCAGGTACCGTGTTAACAATGCTCTCTATGAATAATTCCACTTACGCCTCAACCTGCAGATGAGGAAATTAAAACTTAGAGACAGTAAGTCATTTTCCCCAAATAAGAGAGCTCGCCAAGTTGGGATATAAACTGAGGTGATCTTAGCCCAGAGCCTAAGCTCTTAACCATTGTACTTCTAACTATTTACACTTCCTTAATTCTCTGATCTTGACCTTACCCAGGAAGAGTGGTGACGATCATCAAGAAAACTTCTGACCCAGATTAAAGACTCCTTTAAGATGCTCACTCTGCTGACAAAGTAACAGGAAAGACCATTCCTATATACTCTTAATGTAGTATGTTCTGTCTAGCAAGAGGTTGGTTAGAAAATTAATGTAAACATACATATGGTAACTTTCCTATACATAAATACCAACCAGGTAGAAGGTATAGGGAAAGAAAGAGCATTATTAGCAGTAACAACAGCAAAAAGATGAAACCCCTAACAATAGCTTCAATAAGAAATATGGATTTATATGAAAAAAAAATTAAAATCTAAGGGACGTTGGAAAAAAAAACACTTGAATAAAAGGAAAGTCATACCTTATTCTTGGACTGAAAGAATCAAGTGTATAGATGTCATTCTCCCTAAATTAAGTTATAATTCAGTGCTATACCAATCACAATAGCAATGCGATTTCTAGTTTATTTGGGGATATGGACACCCAAGAATAACCATGGTAGTAATATTCTGAAAAAGAAAAGGAACATTGCTGGCTAGTCTTAGCAGATGGTACATGTATGACAAAGCTGCTGTCATCACATGGTTTGGGTGCAGAAAGAAATCCAAAAGAATATAATTCTGAATCCTACATTACACTATGATATGATAAAGAAGGCACTTAGGCTGAAAAGTGGATCTTTCAATAAATGAAATTGGGGCAAGTGGATAGCCATATGGAAGAAAAATCTTTTAAAGTGTTGGCTAGATCGAAGCTTTAATTAAAAAGGAAATCATAAAATGGATAGGCAACCTGGGTAAAATTCTTAAATCTTAAGAGATGGGAAAGCCCTTTTCAATCATAATATGTTTCCAGAAGCCATGAAGGAAAGGATCAACCATATAAAAATCACAAGCTTCTAAATGGAAGATAATACCAAATACAAAGAGAGGAGAAAAGTGATGTAACAAAGGATTTTTTAATATGTAAAAAACTCTAGAAATAGGGAAAATATTCATCAAATATTATTCAATAAGCTCCATAGTGGTAATGGTATTTTTACTTTTTCATTTCCTGTAATGTTTGCATGGATTACTTTTGTGAAAATAATGATGACAAACCAGTTGGAAAATGCCGTGCCAGTCTCCAACACCAGAAGTGGTTCGCAAAATGAAGCACGTCACCATTTCTGAGCCTGTCCACCGTGGAGAAAAAAACACCAGCGCACTTACCATTTCTGAGTTGGAAGCATTGTGCAGTTTCATGGCTTTCTCTTGAACGTTCCCAATGACGGCGTCCGCACACAGTGCCAGGGAAATAAGGATCACACCTTCAAGAAAGTGCAGAAAAATACAACCTCCTTATTTAAACATGGGAATGACACTCAAGATTTACCAGAGATTTAACTTGGCTGAAAAACCAAAGCAGATCTTAAATCACATTTGCTCAGTAAAAATGGATTATTTTCATCCACAACCAGCTATAATTGGGCGCATAGATGATAACGTCAAAAAAAAAAAAAGGTAATGGACACTAATAAACTACATTAAAGTTGTCACCTTACTGTGTTTCATTATTATATAAAATAATAGTTCTGTTTAGGTTAAATGTTTGAAAGGAATACTCTATTAAACACATACAGAAGAAATTCTTAGGAGCTCTATCAGGACTGGTAGTTAGTTAATTGAAAAAATCAGATGAGGATGGAAATCATAAAAGAAATTACCTACATTATTAAAACATTTAAAACACATAAACATACACATAGTTGCCAAGGTCTTTTCTTTGAATATGTGTCCTAACGAAAACCATACTCATAACACACACCGTTAATGATTTCCCAGTTGTTTTCGTTAAAAAGCATACAGGAAAACACAGGAACTTCGGACACAGTCGGGGGGCAGAATCCCTTCACGCTTTTATGATATCCTGCTATTTTTACAGTTGTTTCCTCCACACCTAATTCAACAATGATTCTGTTGACTAGTCAACCATATTGTTTCAATTAACAGAAACAATTCTCTTCAAACTCATTTTTAAACAATTTAAAAAAAAATATTTACTTTTGAGAGAGCGCAAGTTGGGGAGGAGCAGAGAGAGGGGGACAGAGGATCTGAAATGGGCTTTGCACCAACAGCAGTGAGCCTGATGTGGGGCTCGAACTCGTGAACCGTGAGATCATGACCTAGGCTGAAGTCGGACGCTCAACGATTGAGCCACCCAGGTGTCCTTCATTTCTGCACAATGCAAGCAATATTATTACCTAGTTGTAACAGTACAACTGGCATGTACAAATCTGAAAATCAACACACCAATGCGAATAGGCACATCTACCTAAGAAGCAGGTGGTTGGTTACCTGAAGTGTTCAGGACACCGGTCACCAGCCATGTGCTTTACAGAAAGAACAAAAAGCAGCCTTGGGTATGTCTGCGAGTCTGCTGGGACCTATGGGAGTCTCCCCCTTTTCATTTTTTTAAACAATGCAGAAGCAATTACACGGAGCAGAAAAATATATGTGCATGTGTGTGCACTTGAGAATTTTCAAGTTTTCATACTTATTCTTCAGTTTGCCTTTTCATCATCTAACTTTGTGGTATTTATTACCTAATCATACATTTTTATTCACCAAACTTGATCCTGAATGCTCTTTTACTTATTTCAAATATGAAACCTGTCCTTGAAACAAAGACGGGCTATTGTTGAAGACTTGAATACAACATCCTCGCTCCCGGCAGGCTATTCAAAGACATTCTAAAAATGTTTTGAACAAAGGCAACACAGCATGAAAATGCTTGAACTACATTCTAAGGGGAATATTTAAAGGCAGACATTTATCTGCATAAGTAAATTCAGATATATTCACTTTACACATTCAAAGTTTTATTTATGTCTATCTTAAATAACTACCTAAAGAGTTAATCTAATCTCCTTTAGATAATATATTATTACAGATCAGAGACCATGATAAGTGCTCATCAGTTATTCTTAATGATGAAGTATGACCAGGTTCTAATTTTCTTACAAAATATTTCCATGGGAGTTGGAAAAGGTCAGCGGTCATGTCACCTTGAGAGGTTGTGGGACCACCGACACCACTGACACCACTTCAGCCCATCTTTATTGTCACTTTCACCCTCAGCACGCGCATGCGCTTTCATTCATACCCACTGTTCCATCACCTCAGTCAATCCTCCCACCACCTCTGTGTGAGGCAAGCTATCATCATGACCTCTGTTTTAAGGGGAGAGTACAAAGGGGTCTGGCACTTTAGCCAGGGTTATAATTTTAAGTGATCTGAACAGAATTTGAAGCCGTGATTCTGACTGCAAATTGTGCCTTCTCTAAAACTGCTTTTTCAATAAGTAAAAGAGTCAATTACCTCAGTTTCCATACATAATTTTCCTTTGAGAGTTGCTGACACGAAGCGTTCTTGAAAAATCTACACCATGTCAGACACATCTGTAACTATAAGCTTCTCTCTCAGAGGAAAACTCAGTGAAGTAATGATCACCTGTACTCTGAGCAAAGTTGAAACAGATGTTGTAAGAGGTTCCATCAGAATCTTTTGGTTGTTGAAGGGTTACTCCAAGAGGCTGTGCTGGTTACATTTAAATCCATTAACTTAGCCTGGTTAACCAGGTTAGTAAATAAAGAAGGCTGACTAACAGCCATGAAGAAAAATTTTGATTCTTAGGAATAGCAAAGCTGATGTAAATCATTTTCTTCATTACGTAGTACCTTTTTCTCATGAATAAATTTTTTCCCTTTCTTCAGAGTTCCTATGAACACGTAAGTATTTTATTTTATTTTTACTCTCCTCCCCCCCGTTGAGGATCTACTGGCAATAAATGCAACCATATAAAAGCATAAATTATGAAAAACATAGCCATGATGTGCCCCGCCCCTCAGCCCAGGCCCTAAAAAAAGCCCTTCTGAGGGAGGGAAGAGAAGAACTGCCTAAGAACACTGTTGCCCCTGGGCCTGTGGGAGAAGCCAGGTGCTGCTTCAGCATATCTGGTAGTCAGTAGAGCAGGACAGCTCACACAGCTGGCCCTTGAAGTCCAGGTCAATGGTGAAGTCCAGATCTCGATTATTATTGGCCCTGGGCTGAATGTCAATGGTGCCAAAGATCTCTCCGCCTGTTTTCACTGTCAGGTGGTCCTCCATGTAGAACACTGTCTGCTCCCAGTGCGTGTGCAGGGACTCAGGGCTGGTGGAGAAGCCTGTCCTCTTGGGGCAGCAAGTAAACTTGATGTTGAAGTAGGCCACCAGGGCGTGCTTCACTTGCAGGCAGAAGGGGGAGGTGAAGATTAGGTCTTCCACCTTGACAGTGTAGATGTCCACCTCTTTCATGAGGCGGGCATTGGTGACCAGCTGCTTGGGGTCCACCACATCCACCAGGGGCTCTCTGATGGCCATGTCTTTGACACAAGATATGTCAAAGCCATATATGTTCTCCCACCAGTGGATCTTCATAGTCTTAGTACAGCCAGTCTTCAATGGTTGTCACACACAGCATGGCTCAGTCTGGGAAGATGAGGCCATTAGGTGTCAGCCACTTGTCTGGAACACCGTATTGAGCATCGACTTGTAGAAGGGGCGGCAGTCCATCTACTCACTGATGATGATGTCTACCTTCTTCACTGGAACCTCTACTTTCTCCACCTTCCCCTTGGTGATGGTCACCACACGGTCTAAACTGTTGGTTTTGACAATCTGCACCACATAATCAGAGATACTGGAGCACTGGATCCCAATGACCAATGACCTTGCGGGCTCCAGCCTTGGCAGCAAACATACAGAGGATCCCTTGGCCAGAGCCCACGTCCAGTACCATGTTGTCCACAAAGAGGTGTCGGCTATGAAACATGGAGTTTTGGTACATGAGGGTGAGTGCCTCATCTTTCAGCATCTCTTTCGAAATGCCAAAGTGAGCACTGGAATCAAAGTAGTGATCTTTGCATGTCAGCACTGGGCTTCCTGCTGCTTTCTGCCTGGCCCCAGGTGACCTCCATGATGCAGTCCGTGGCCTTGGCTGCTGCCACCTTTACCTGCACCTACTCCTCCTCCGGCCACCAAGACCTGCCCTGAACACGTAAGTATTTTAAATACTACTTTTGTCAGGCTAGGAGATGGGATGATACTAAGCTTATGAATAAAACTCAACAGTATAAGAATGACAATACTGTGTATATAATAATATAATAATTTCTCTTCAAGGTTGTTAGAACAAAAACAATATTATAACACATTTTTTATTCTTATTTAGTTCTAAATATAGAGAATACCTATTTTGCCTGTGAAAAATCTAAATTTTATTTGCAAAATTCCACGGGACACACAAGGAGGAAACTGTTCATGGTGGAAACTTCAAGCACTGTAAGGTTATAGACATATTTAGAGTATACAGTTCTATGTTAACATATAGCATAACTTTTCCTCTTTAGCTAAAATAATGACAAGTAAATGTGCAATTTAAATTTTTTTTTAAAAAAAGAATAAAAAGTTACTACTGTGATTCTCCTATAACTAATGTGTATACTTCCGATTCAGCCCATAAGAAACTCATCTATCATGTACTGGATCATAGAAGGTTTTGACTGGCCGCACAGCCTTTTGTCATGTCAAGATACCAGAGCACTGAAAAGAACTGTTACATTTGCAGGTTGTAATATTTTTACTACATCTTATACAGAAAGTGCGAAAGCTTTATGTCAGATACAAAAATCATAGATGTCACACTATCGTTTAAAATTCTCATGAAATTATAAAAGTTCTTACTCTAAACCCAAATGCCTGTAAAATCTGAGCAGCACAAACAATTTCCTTACCGGTCAGGTTGAAATTTGGTGCAACCGTGCTGTCAGCTAGGGTGAACCATATCAGGCCAAGGCTCATACATATGGCAGCAGACACATCTGCAATGTTGTAACGCTTCCCTGTGTAAAATAAATGTAAGCCAACCTCATTATGCACACGCCCACTTGACACAGTTTTAGATCTATGTGTCTAACCAAGTATAGCAGGATCTGCTTTTTATATCCAAAGTCAAAAACATACGAAGAATGCTTAGATCAGTGCCTTAGACAGTCACAGAAGGGCTTCGGAAAATTAAATTACCAATGAGCAGCAACATGTCCTTAGGAGTTAGATATGAGATCCTACCTTATCTGTTATGGTGAGTAAATATGAACATTTAAAGTGCATGGACATGAGTGCCTTTTTTACTTCGTGTATATTAGAAGATTCTGAATTTTCTTACAGCCCATACGTTTACAAAGTAACCAGAGCAATTTTTCAGGCTGCATAATTGTTTAAGTTTGCAACTACCATAATCAGAATTGGTGCGAATGAACCTATTTTAGTAGATCCACATCTAAATAATAAAATCATGTAGTGTAACTTTTTGGTAAGGATTGTTAAGGACGTATTACACATGCATGTGGTTTTTAATAGGGAAGGGTATCAGTACTTTTTCCTGCATCAACAGTTACCCTGAAATTATACATGAAGTAGTTGACATCCATACTTTCATTTCAAAGGGCTTTTGTGGGAAGGCCTCTAATGTAAAAAATGAAGTCAGGCTGTGTAAGAACTTTAGTGAAATAGAAACCCTTGATTGTCAAAACATGAATATTCTGCATGACTGTTACAGAAACAACAAAAATGTGTTCCACTTGCTATCATTGCTTCCTCTTTCGCTCCTATTTCCACATAGCCTGTAACTTAGTTGGGGCTCTAGGAAGTCAGTGAGCCAGCAGAGTTGGCAAAAAAGCAGTTCTGCTCAGGTTAACCTTTACTTCAGTGTGAGAACTGTCCGTGTGTATGATGGAGGTAGACAGAGGAGCCCTGCAGAGCAGAAGAATGAAAGAGTTGAAAAGAGGAGTTTTCTAGGTATTTCTGAGCTACGTCTTCAATAGATGAATGCAGTATTTCTGGAAATGTGATGGATTCCCGACTAAAAGAAAAAGTAATTTAAAAAAGTGCTATTTTTATTTTTCCCCAATCCAAATTACTGACGGCAAAGACTAGGGGATATTGCAGAAGTATCAGTGTTTTTATAATACCTTATTTTGATACAGTGTCACTCAGAATTGTTCTGGTATTTCGAATGTTCATTAAAAAATATTAATTGGAGTTTCAGGTTTTTCCTAATGCTAGATGCCATAACAGATCCTATTAGTTTCAAACAGTATGAAAACATATCATTACTATACCTTGAATAAAAACTCCTCCTAGCATAACAGGAATCAATTTGCAGCACTTGAAGATGACTTGGGTGGGATAATTCAGGTAGCCCAAGGAAGTATTTGATAACCCCATAGTACCCACAGTTAGAAAAGCTATTATCATGTAGGTTTTTCCTGGTATTCTGTAAAAGACAATTTTTAAAATCTTCATTTTGGGACCCAATTCACACTATTATAAGATAATGTGTTTACAATGTGTAAATGTCTAATTTCTGATGAATATTTCTACAAATACTGGTGAAGTATCACTATTTTAAAGGTTATCACGCTGTATTCATACAGAAGAATGTTGGTAAAAGCAACAATTTACCCTTATTTAATTGATCACAAGTGAGAACTTTCAGCTGTGTGAAACACGGTGTACCACAGAGTTCTACAGATTCTTCTGGATGGTCTGAAACGTTGGTAAGAAGTTTTTTAACAGCAGTTCTACCTACGTATAAAAACCATCTTGACTAAATTTGGAAAAAAAGAGTTTTAAAAAATATTGACCTCCATAATGGTAAAAGGAACCTTAACTAATTTTCAACTTCTAAATTGTTGTTTCCTAATGTTCCCATCTAGCATTAGGAAAAATACGTCTAGCCCTTCTGCTAAAATAACCTGAGCAGAGTACCTGCAGAAAAAGTACATGGCAGTTTAAAATGCTGAACGTGATTTTTATTACCACAATGTCATATGGGTGAACTCTAATTCTGTATTCCATAAAATGTTACAATTAGCTTCAAGATGAGGTATCTGATTCCCCTCCTCACGATCCCAAATCACTACCTGGGGTCCTATCTGAATTTCCTAAAGGGGATTTTTAATATGACATCTTCAGAATTTTGCACTATTATTGTGCACTTTGACTGGCTATTTAGTGGTCTAAAATAACCCTGTACACTGGTGTGACTAACACGTGAAGTACTATGCACATAATTAGATTATGCTGCATACTTAGATGTAGCTTCCATTTTGGGATTAAATCAAGGCAACAAAATTCCTCCATAGTTTTTATTTGGCTAGATATAAGGCAAAATAATTTACTGGAAAATTCAATTAAAATGTATCCTTCCCGTTTACATTTCAATTTTCAGGCCTTTCCTACTCAACCGCTAATAGAGTAGTCAACATTTAAAGTCCGTGTGGAAATAACGTGGCATGCCCATATGCATCAGTGGAGAACACAAACACTGATTTACATGCTGTCTGTGGGGTCTAATCCTCAGTGAGGCATCATCAGGGAAGGACAGCACTACTCTTCCAGGTAATGACAGAAGTCAAAGTGGTCAAATTTCCTCAGAGATAAATTGCAAATAGTGGCCAGAAAATTAAAAAAAACCTCAAGTCAGAAAAATCATAAGGAATGTTGATTAAAAAGTAGCGTAACACAGGTTGAAAGAAAACCAGCCTGAAACTCAGGAGACCTATATTCAGAAGGTTGCAACTCTGAGAGCAACTTGCCATAGAGACTCATGAAGGCCCCAGCCTCCTCCAGGGGTGTTCGCTCACTGGTGAAACCAGGAGGTTATTAGATTCATCATCCTGCCTCTGGGGTGCTCACTGGGTCTGTTTTATTTAGTATCTCAATTTCTTACTTCTTTAGACATGGTGGGGAAATTGTGACTTTAAATAGCCCCTTCAAAACCAATTTGACAGATCTTCCTTAAAAACTCAAATAAAGTAACAACAAAGTTACAAGGTAATCTTGGGTGAAAAATAACAAGTAGCAGGTTCAGGGTATTGCAACTTACAATATGCTTTACCACACATTAGGGAGTGGTCCTCAAAGGTCAGAGAACTTAAGAAACTCCCTTGAGGTCTTAGGACAGCTAATTAGAGGCCATGCCAAGACTCAAATACATGTTTTCTGACTCCATATCCTTTTCTCTTTCAAGTACAAGGTATTCATATAAACATAGGAAGAAAGGGGGAAAAAAAAAAAAAAACTAAGCAAAGAATCTGGCTAACTCAAGATTTAGAGAACAGTGGCATTTAAATAAATTCAGAAATATGTGACTGAGCATATTTTCATCGTAACATACCTTTAAAGACTTTTTCTAAAAATGTTTTTAATGTGCCATGGAAATGAAAAGGTTTCAACTCATAATTATCTTCATCTGTAAATTCTTTTCCTACACTCCTTCATTTATGTTTAAATCAAACAGAAATGATTTTATCTTTAAACATGTTACAGTCATGTGGTTTAAAGGCAGGGATAAACATGGCCGGAGGCACACTCCCCATCTCATTTGGGTAGATGACAGAGAGGCGTATCTTGGTATCACTTTCCATTTAAGAAAGACAGCGTTAGATTCTTTTACTTTGAAAACAGACGTCCAGCAGTTTGCAGTTGGTAATGAATCATCAGGTTTTCCTACATATTAGTCTTGACAGATATATTTAATTACTTTTTATTCTATCACCTGTGACTGAGAATGGCAGTTTTAGAGCATGAAAATAATACAAATGCTATCCTCAGATTCAAACATTTTACTATGAATGCTCTAAAAATTTATTGGCAGTAAAGAGGTTGAGAACTATGAATTAGGACTATGAAGAAATACCAGTGGTACAGACTTAAATATTTAAAATTTTATAGTTATCTTCTTAGAAATATCAAAAATATATTTGTAAGAAAAATAGCAGCTGTGAAAATATCCTATTTTTACTGAAAGATTGAACATTTGTATCAATGAAGATCGAATGTCAGTATTATAGCTCCTTTACTGCATTTAAACTGCCCGATATATACATGAAATGTTCACATATTAAAGTCTGATATGACAGGATAACCACACTTACAGAAGTTACATTCAATTTCCTAACCTCCTCTTGTATATAATCAGGTTTTTATTGCACATTGTTCAGTATACCATTAAAAATATTTTGAGATATTTCTCAAATCTAGATGGTCAATTTAAAATACACTGTTAAACAAGCTCCTGTGGTTTTGATGAAAACACACGTTATGAAATTTCTCTGATGTCTAAACATGCAGTCTCAGGTCCTGGACATTACAAATACAACAATATTAAGCAGAGCATATCCCACCAAACATTAACTGTACATTTCAAAGACCACTATAAAAGTGGCATTGATAGTTCATTTCATCACTTTGATCTTAGTAGCACTGTAAGTCTTTCAGTAATCACACCCACTTCAGTGAAATTTATAAAAACACTTATGTACACTTGATACTTTCTCCCGTTTCAAGAAGATACATTTACTGTAAGTTGAGCCTAAACTACATTTTTCTGATAACATTACACTGTAAGAGAGACCACTTTTTTTCAGGGTATAAAGGAAATATATTTAGTATTTTTTAGTAAGTTGATTATACTGATAAAAATTCTTGGGTATTAGATATGTTTTATTAATAGGAAATATGTATATTGCATGTATAATATACTCCATATTCCCAAAACACAAAACAAAAAATTTAACTACTACTAATGAATTTAACTGTCAAAAAAATAAAAACAAACTACATACCTTCTCCTTTTGTCCTGAATAAGCTGAAGTTCTATTAGGCCAAATATGGAGTAAAATGCAAACTGTACTAAAGTTAGGTACCAGCCAAAGGACTTAAAACCCTCCATTGAAAATATTAATTCCTGTCAAGAGATACATGAATACTGTTAAGTTCTTGGGCAAACCAATTTCTTCACAATAAATTCCTATAAACACAACATTAAAAATTTTTTTTTTACATTTATTTATTTTTGAGAGACAGAGAGACACAGCACAAGTGGGGAGGGGCAGAGAGAGAAGGAGACAGAATCCTAAACAGGCTCCAGGCTCTGAGCTGTCAGCACAGAGCCCGACACGGGGCTCGAACTCAGAAACCGTGAGATCATGACCTGAGCCGCAGTTGGACGCTCAACCAACTGAGCCACCCAGGTGCCCCTATAAACACAACATTTTAAAAGAAACCAAGCCTCACCACCACCACCACCAAAAAAACAAACAAAACAAAACAAAAAAACCCACCAAAAATCAAAACACCATCCAAATCACAAGGCACCTCAAAGGTAAAATTAGAGAAGTCCAGGAGGCCTTTCCAAAGAACTGAGTGAGAAAAACAAAGGGAGGAAGGCTGGCTATAAAGCAACATTATCCTATGCTTTGCTCTTTAAAAAAAAAAAAAAAAAAAAAAGATTGCCAAAATTAAAAATTGCCCCCAAACATTGAGAAAGGTCCCTGGGTCAAGAACTCCTTTATGATACAATAAATATATTTCATTAGAAGTTTATTATCTCAGACCTGTTTTTTCTATAGGAATTTAATCAGTTCAAACCAATGTTATTTTTTGGAATATCTGGGCCACGGATTTTATGAAATTTCTCCTTGTAAATGGTTACTTATCTAAACACAATGTTGTGTCATGAAGTAACACTTATATTAATTGTTAATAAGCCATTATTAACAAGTCATTAAGAGGTATTCCAATAGTTATTTGGCTTAATCCAATAAATCACCCTCCCTCATAAACTCTGAACTAGATACTGTGTAATTCCCCAAATTTACTTCATGTTCAAGTACGTCTGCAAGGTATTCAGGAATTTTCTGGCACATGAACTAAAAAACATGAAAATAGCTTTATTAAGTATGCTAGCATTCAGATATATTATACATACATATATATATATATATATATGTATATATATATATATATATATAAATAACTTCATTACAAAACCCCACCATTTTCTCTAAACTATTTTAAAGCTTTTCTTTTTTTCATTTATTTTTGAGAGTCAGAGAGCAAGAGAGAGAGAGCACGAGCCAGGGAGGGTCAGAGAGAGAGAGGGAGAGAGAGAATCCCAAGCAGAATCTGCACTATCAGTGAAGAGCCTGACACGGGGCTCAATCTCATAAGCTGTGAGATCACGACCTGAGCAGAGATCAAGAATCGGACACTTAACCAACTGAGCCACGCAGGCGCCCCTAAACTATTTCAATATGCTAGCAACATCAGTTGTCACAAAGTGAAAGTGATGTTTATCTAATTTTAAAAGAAGTTTTGCATAGATTATTAAGTCTCTGCTCATTAATCAAACAGAAAAAGATTAATATAAATTTGTACAGCAAACTTCTAATTCATTTTCCTTTCTAATGACTAACTCTGCTCCCAGACTATTTGGTAACAATGGTATTTTGAAGAAGAAATGAAATATTTCTTAACAAGAAATTGCAACCTTTCTTTGATAAAATTTACTATTTTTCATTGTTCTTCATTGTGATATCTGAATGTTTGTATCATCTTCTAGTGGGGAAATTAGTTATTATAAATACTAAGATTTTTAATTCATGTTTTTATTTCACGCTAATACTCCTCATAGCATTTTTACAAGGTAAGGAATAATCAGTTCTACCATCTTCTTTATTTATACTTCCTTTTATATTTCATCTATATATGATAATCGAAAAGAATACAATAATTTTTAAATCACTCTAATGAGCTCCAAGAATCAACCATGGGCTAGAATATGACTTTTGTGTTATTATTCAATTTTATTGGAGAATTATGTTCCAAAGTATCAGCGAATACTTGAATCACTCTTTACAAACACATGGGTGCATATTACCCCCATTTTGTTAACCACAATAAATAGTTCAAATTGTGTTCATAATTTTAATTTTTTAAGATGGTCTCTGTTCCTCTCCCATCTGAAATGTTCAACTGTGAAATTCTGATCCCTGAAAAAAGGAGCACACTAACTTTTAGAAAGTCTTTTTCCATATTTAAAAAACTCAAAAATGTGAATAAACTGGTATCCTATGGAGAAAACTACCTTTGGTAAGACTATTAGTAATGCTCTTATTGACCTCAACTGTTATAAATAATTAGCATCTTGTAAATAAATATTTTTACCTGTAAATATCCATAAATTAGGTAAAATACAAAAACTCCAGCAACACATATGAAAAACTGAGTAAGTTTGTTAAATCTGCTGAGATTTATGCCAAGCACTACAACGTCATCTATTGACTTGATGTGTGGTGACATTGTCTGTGTTTTGGGAGGGACAGTTATAGAAATATATTTCCTGGAACTGTTGAACTTGAGATCCATTGTTCTTGTTTTGCTGCATTCAGTGCTTCCAAATTTATCTTTGTTGGTTTCCTCTCCTTTGTTCAGTGTTTCTTTTGCTTGCTGAGCCAAGTCCTAAAGAAGGAAATTAGCAATTAAAGCAAAACCTTTGGATAAGATACTATGCTCCAAGTAATAGTTCACATCACACTTTAAAAATTATACAGGCGAATCTCATTTTCTCTAGATATTAATATAGTAATTCCTCTATTCAAACTTCTAAGCAACCAAAAACAATGTCTACTCTCCAATTTATGTTTGCCTGGTAAAGACCAATATCGCTAAACATAATGCCATTCTCATTCCCACAGCAAACGTCAAAAGCTAACTTAGTGTTTATTTTTTATCTTTGTGTTTACTTATCAAAGAAGTAAATATGCTTTTACTGTTTTTATATGTATTAAGGATATAATTCTTAAAGCCCATGACAGTCTATGAGTAACATCTTCAACATTAAAGTTGATCTTTAATTGCACAAAAAAAACTGATGCTCCCTTAAATACTAATACAATTTAAAATATACTTGCTAAGGATGTTTTAAAATAAACAACTATAAGTTACTTTTAAAAAAGCTAGATTTGTCAGAGACTATAGAAAGGATGATATGCTTTAGCAACAGCATTTCTTAGGTTAAAAGATGTTTCCTTCCTTTGGAAATCATTTTAATTTAAAAAGTCTTTGGGGAGTTGTTCAATGGATTTCAAGTTTCAGTTATACAAGATGAGTAAGTTCTAGAGACTCATTATAGGACATAGTGCCTATAGTTAACAACATGGTGGTGTGCACTTAAAAACTTCTTAAGAGGGTAGATACCATGTTATACATTTTTAACCACACACACACACACACACACACACACACACACACACACACACAGGCAGACACATGGAAACTTGTAGAGATGACAGATATATGTATTACCTTGATTATTAGGTGATGGTATCATAGGTATATGCATATGTCCCAACTCATCAAATTGTGTTATGTTAAACATGTGTAGTTTTTTTTTTTTTGTATAAAAATTATACCTCAATACAGCTGTTTAAAAAAAAAAAGAAATAAAGAAGTCTTTGGGATTATAAAAAGCTGGAAAACATCATTTTTTGTTAGTCTGTGGAAAAAAGTCATGAGGACTCTGTAGATGACTGTCAGTTTCTCTTTGGATTTATATAAACTGAAAAATAAATTCCAAGTACAGGGTGAGGAGAGAGCAGAGTTAGGACAACTAAACACATTTGTGATGAAAAATTATCCTAGAAAAGACTGTCTTTCACAACCCCAATGGGGACTAAAATTCAGACTAGTTGAGTAAAGAGGATGGATAAGGATAATTTTGACAAAACTGTCTTCATGGCTTAAAATGGCAAGACTTAGTCACTCTGTGATCACTTCTCCTTTGCTGATCACAGAGATTAAGCAGGCCATCTTTAGTAATTTAAATATGGATCCAGGTTCTGAATACACCTTGTAACTAACCATACTCAGGCATCAAAGAACATTTGTTTTACAGTGCACCCACCAAATTTCTAAAGAGAAAAAGCATAATTTTAAAAAGTTTTACTGTATTTCTTTTCCTTTACCTGTTTCTTCTTTATATATTGTTCTTCCTTTCTTCCTTCCCACACTATGTTTCAATCACTGCCATCTCTGAGTTAAGACTTTTTAAGACATCTTGCAGGACACCCTTGAGATCTGACTTTCTTTATAAATCATGCTTCAAATGATCTTGAATGTAGAAGAAACAAAAACCTGAGTAACTACTTTCCACATGTGTAGGCATGGATACAGAGTACCATTCAAATAAATCTGATCCCCCTTAAGCTTCTCCTCCCTCCACATCTTTCAATCAAGCCCCAAACTGCCCACAATGGACTACTATTTCATTCCAGAAATAGACCATGGACTTTCAAACACCTCTACCTTATGTTAATGATGTTCTTTCAGCCTGATGTCTTCTTTCTCTAGGTCAGGGTTTGAAATAAGCTTTAGCGTTCCTTCCTTTGTGATACCCTCTCTAATTCCCCAGCTGGGAGAGAACAGAACTGAAAAGGCAAGACTCAAATCTTACTTATCTCTCCGTTCTTGGGATCCGGCATACTCTGCACCCTAATAAAGGAACCAAATAAATTGGCCCTTCGTCTGGAAGTCCTGAAACCCCAGCTTGCAATCACCCTGTCTACCTGAGTATGATTTTTCAAATGTACTGTGGTGGTGGCAAACTTTGTGAGCAAAACTAAAAGTCTTATGGAAAACAGGTTGAGTAGGATGTGCAAATATTGATTATATATTTACACGAGAGAATAAATAAAACTTCTAGAAGACCTCTTTCCTGCTTTTGTTAGTATCAAAAATTTCTCCCCAACCATATTCTGCTGAGATGTTTGTAATTTAGCAAAATGCCTGGCATATTGCAGTGACTCAAAAAAATTATAGCTACCCTTATGAGAAAGCAGTACAGCATGGTGCTTTCCCTATGCTTTGGATTTTGACAGATCTGAGTGCACGACCCAGCTTTGCTAACTGATTAGCTGAAGAACCTTAAGCAAATTCTTTTAACCTTTTTGAACTTCAGGTTGTACATCTTTAAAAGGGGGGGGGGTGATAAAAAATGTGCCTATCATAGAATTTTTGTTAGTACTAAATGAAATACATGTAAAAACATCTGGCATATAGTAAGACCACCAATGTTAACTATTACCCAACTTTTTTTTTTTAATTTTTTTTTTTTAATGTTTATTTATTTTTGGGACAAAGAGAGACAGCATGAACGGGGGAGGGGCAGAGAGAGAGGGAGACACAGAATCGGAAGCAGGCTCCAGGCTCTGAGCCGTAAGCCCAGAGCCCCGATGCGGGGCTCGAACTCACGAATCGCGAGATTGTGACCTGAGCTGAAGACGGACGCTTAACCGACTGAACCACCCAGGCGCCCCAACTATTACCCAACTTTTTAGAACTACTGCTAGTGCGATATGGTCGGCTGCTGGGAGACTCACTCCTCTGATGTGCAGTTGGAAATATGAATCTGGACTTCCAACCCGGACTTCTCTTCTGAAATCCAGATCTCTATTTCCAAATGCATCTTTGAAAGCATTTCTACTCATGAGTTCCACTGGCACCTCATTTCAAAAATGTTCAAAGCTGGGAGTGCCTGGGTGGCTAAGTCAGTTAAGCCTCCGACTCTTGATTTTGGCTCAGATCATGATCTCAGGGGTTCATGAGTTCGAGCCTCGCACTGGACTCCATGCTCTCAGTGTGTAGCCTGGTTGCAATTCTCTCTCTCTGCCCCTCCCCCATGCTCTCTCTCTCTCTCTCAAAATAGATAAACTTAAATAAATAAATAAAAGTCCAAAGTTGAACTATGTTCACCTCCAAACAAACCTGCCCTTCCTATATTCCCAATCTCACTTATGGTATCCGAGCAGAAAATCTGTAAATTATCTTAGATTCTTTCCCTTTCCTCAAATTTACATTTGCCAAGGTTCCTGTTGACTCTACATCTGTAAATGTATTTAAAATCTGTTTCTGAACCTACCATTAGCAGCTGTTTTCTCTTGCCTAGATTACTAGGCATCACTAGATTACTGTTTATAATATCTTCTTCCCTCTCTGATCCCTCTTTCACACTGCTCAACATGAATACCCACTATGCTATACCCCTGATTAAGGCCCTATACATTACAAGCTGGGTGATTCTCTGGACTCTCATAGCATTTTATAAAATTTTTTACAAATACCTAAATCATAACAGCATAACTTTTTGCTTTTATGGTTGCTTCTCTTAGAAGCTTCTGAAATCTTTAGGGGAAGAGAAGATATCATCTTCATTATGTTTCAACACATAACAAAAGTGTAAAATATGAAATGAAGGAGTCTATTGCACTCTAGTAAGCACCAATTTAATCAACAGAATTCTGCTCCTTTCCAACAATTTGCCACTTTCAACACACCTATTGGCAATCTTAGGAGCCGCAGATCTGTGCCAGACATGTAGAGTTAAATCCCTTCAGCACTGTCACTTCTTGGACATCTGTGCCAAAATATTGACATCTCCACTGAAATTTCCCACAAAGCATCTGAAATGAACATGGAAATAAATTCATTTCTTTTGCTTACTTGAGGTACCAGTTCCAGAAAACCTGCCTTGCAAGCTTTGCATTTAGAATGCAGTTTTATTAATCAGAACATCACTGGTCAGATCACATGACTGATGAAGGAAGACACTGTAAACTCTGATACCCAATAACTGTGATCCTAATGTGTGAAACCTTCCGTTTCAGACATTAATGATGGATATCAATCAATATCCACAGAACCTAGGCCAATGTCCTTTCGATGCAGGAAAAATAAAATCCAGCATAGAATTAAACCTGTTTTCAAATTAAATGATCAACATTTTGCTCTGCTTTAGACATTCACAGTAAGCCTTAAACTAAGAACAAAAAAAACCCCACAGGTGTGAATCACTGCCTGGGGCCTCTCCTGTTCTTAAAGTCAACACATATATCTAACTTTAGTTACTTGTTGGTACAAAGCAACTGCTAAAATGGGAAAAGACAGCATTTTCAGTATATACTAACATCTAAAAATTATAAATAACTGGTAATAACATTGGTGTGCAATGACCCACTTAAGTTAAAAATCTTTCAGTTCATTTCTTAATCTAGTTCTTTTCCAGTCTTTAGAAGAAAAGTCTCCCACTACTAAAGGGTAGAATATGAGGAAATTACATTACAGTGTAAATAACCTGAACATACTTTACTCTGTATTTTGTCATACTCGTTGTTACAAATAAAATAATCTTGCCATTGTATCTACATTAACTGGCCTCGATTAATTGTTCACCTATGGGTTATGGTTATAAAACAACAAAAAAAGGGGGGCTCATTTCTTTGTACACACTTCACTACACGAAGATCAAACAGGGTACTCATTTTTGACAGTTACTCTATTTTTTTCCAAGGGATAAATCTAAGCTTTGGATTTAATATAAAGAAATTAAGTACAAATAACACTCATCCAAATTATTTTCAAATGCTGCCCTATCTCTCTCTTCCAAGGCCCAAACTATCTCAATTCACTTAGGAAAACGTGAATCCAAAAATCTACCCTCGACATCGACATGTGAGACCCTACCTTAGAAGAAATGCATATGCCCGACACTAAAAAAACCCACTGTCAGCACACCAAAGCATTCCACCTCCTTTCAGTATTTCTTTAAAAGAAAAATAAAAAGGCGGGGGAGAAAACTAAGCTGCAAAGACTGGAGAATCTGCATAACTTTTAGTGGAAGATTATGACATAAATTTAATAACCTGGCAAGAACGATCACCTTGCACCGCAAAGCAGATGGACAGCAGAAGACCCTAAGTACTTTATCTAACGCAGAACCCGGAAGTAGCTCTTCACTCAAAAGCAGCCTTGGGAACCCAGGCGACTGCCAGTTCTCCAGAGGCCCCTCACTAGTCTAAAAGGCCCTCCTGGAAGTGGCCTCACGCCTGAGTCCACAGACCGGGGCCTGAGGGGGTTCTAGCCTGCCGCAGGGCGCAAAGGGGACAAGGAGGGACACATACTCCTCCCTAGAAACCGTGCCAGGTTTCCGTTCTTTAAAAAAGGAAGTCATCCCCGCCCTCCGTCCTGCCCTCAATCCCCTCGCCGCACGCTCGTTATAGATGAGGAAGATAAGCTGTGTCCAGGTTCTCTGGGGAGGGGAGGGTCTGGGTCCCGAACACGGCGAAAAGCCGGGGGTACACGTCCACTCCAGAGCCGTTAAGCCACCTGAAAAGGTGACCCCAGCCCGGGTGGCGCCTGCCAGACGGAGCGGTCTCCCCCTCCCCAGGTCGCCATCACCTCCTTCTCCTCTCCGCCTACCCCTGCACTTTCCACAGCGGCCGCCGCCTCCTCGCAAGGTGTTCGCCTGGCCTGCGCCCGCGCGCCACTTCCGCCTACGTGTCCCCGCGCGCGTGCGCAGCTGTGCGGCCCCGCCCCCTCGCCGGCCTGGGGTCTCTCGCCGTGAGGGCGCGGTTACCTTTCGCGCATGCTCTATCTTCTCAGGAACCTGGGTAGAGCGCAGCCAAGGTGGGCACCGCGATGCCGGGAGTGCGTTCCTGCGCCCACTAAAATTTGCTTAGGAGCGGGGAGCGCCGAACGGGTAGAGTGTTCTTATCCTTTGATCGGTCCTCGCTTGTTGCTGGTCTCTGAGCCTCTGCAGCCTCCGGGTTGCTTCGGCCTCGTACTCCCGGGTCCCTCCCCCCGTGGGCCACCACGCTGGGGGCCACTTCCACTGCCATGGCCCTTTGCTGATATTTGGGAAGGAAGACTAGTGGAGAATGTTGAACCCGGAATTAGAAACACTGGGGTTCCCTCTTCCCTCTTGATCCAGATGAGATGGCATAGTCACTCTACCTGTCTCTATTATGTTCTTGCCTGACTTGCACCTGCTTTCTGGTGACAGCGGACTGAAGTCGCACTTGGGTTGCTTCTGACGTTATAATTCACCTTGTAGCTACAGCAACCCCAGGCCTTCCAACGTGACACGAAAGTTGACAGCATTGTTAACACAATGTCACTTACTGCTCAGAATGTACATACATCCCGTAGCTCTGCCAGCCATCAACACTAAACATTTATCCTGCATTTAGGGTTACATCTACGGTCGCTGAGATGTAATGACATGAACCCCAAGATGGGATAGCTGCGATAGCTTTAGGTAACACTAAGATGGCCCGGAAGGCAAAGATTACTGTAAAGAAGCCAGAACATTTTTTGAGTGCATGATTTGGATACCCATAGAGAGATGGATTGGATTAATGTATATGTTAACATCAAGTCAGTTTCGCACAGCTTTGACAATTTCACAGGCATTATACAGAAAGGGCAACATTTGTATTTTGTATTGGGTGTGAGGGTTTATATCAAAGACTGGCAGATATCTCCTAGTATAAGCGAGGTGAGTGTGGCTAGGCATTTTTATTTAATCCTTACCAACCTGGTACAAGGTCAGTGTTATCAGCATTTTATAAATGTTGAAATTAGGACTTAGAGAATTTTAATTTCCCACTGAGACAGTAAATGACAAAGCCATTAACGATGCCATACTGTTACCTGAATAATGTGGACTTAAAGGCATTTGAACAACAGTTCTTTATTGAGCACCTATTAAATGGGCATATGCAGAGTTTGCATACATAATTCATAAATTACAAGTATGGGTTCCTTGCCCTCAAGGAGTTGTGGGCACAAAAGAAAAGGTAAATGTCAGCATAGAACAACTTATTGTACAAGAGACATCATAAGTTACCCTCTACTTCTGCCTGGACAATTACCATAGCCTTTCTGACAGGACTTTCTACTTCCCCTTTATTTCTCTACTTCCAGTTTCCATTCAGCAGCTTGCTGTTTGCGCCTCCCCCATGTATTATGAGAGCAGAGATTTTGTCTCAGTCACAGCTGTATTGCCATCATCTAGAACAGAGTGCTTGGTACAGTCTGCACTCAGTAAATAGTTGCTGAGTGAATTACCAAGATGCAATGCCAAATGAGGGTTAGGACAGGAGTATGGAAATCCAGAAAAAGTAAAGTATTGGCTGGCATGGCTTATGAAAGCTTCTTCTAAAGGGCAGAACCTAGATGATGAGGATTCCAATGGCTTTGAAATGGGGGAAAGGGGAGGGAAGGCAGTCCGAGCAGAATCAACCAAAATAAACAGAGACATTAAACAGGCAGTAATCGGATTTACAGTAATGCTAATATGCTGATCTCCACGAGCAAAACTAAGACAGGAAAGCAGCTAATAGCTGGTGTGTGAAAATTCAGCCTTGCCTCGCCGAGGGCTCATGTATCATTTCCCTCTTTACTAGCAAATTCCATCCTTCCTAGATTGTATCCGTTAGCTATTATCAATTCCAGACGGACTGGCAAATACATTTAGAGCATACTTGGAATTTGTTTTAAGCTATGAAAAAGAAAATACTGAAAATGACATGGAATTTAATGTCTAGACATCCTCAAAACCCAAACCAGACCAACCCAAACCAAACCAGAAAAACAACCCAGGGAATTGGGAATCAAGAGGTCTGCATCCAGGAGGCTATGGAAGCTGGTGGAGGACTCATAGCTGTTTTTCTTGGACAAGCTGGGGTTTGCACATTATCTACCTGGATGACTGTTCAGGGAATCACTAAACACATTTAAAGGAAGAACAGCAATCACTTAACAGAAAGCAGAAAAGAGGAGAAAAGGTGAAATGTAGCAGTTGTCAAAAAAAAAAAAAGGGGGGGGATCTGGGGACAGACATGTACAGAGGGAGGGTCATGTGAAGACAGCCAGAGAGAGGAGAGGAGCCTCAGAAGACACCAATCCTACTAGTACCTTGATCCCGAACTTCTAGCCTCCAGAACTCTGAGGAAATAAATTTCTGTGGCTTAAGCCACCCATTCTCTGGTATTTTGTTATGACAGCCCTAGCAAAGAAATACAGCCAGTGCAATATTTTTACATGTCAGATGTGAGGTGAATGACAGACTGAGTAGTACGTTACTGAGTCGGTTTTTAACAAGTACTGACTCCATTACATCACTGTGATGCCCTAGTGATGACCACCGTGGGAAACTGAAGATGTGCAGCAATGAACTGACTGTCGACTCCTAAGAAATTCATAGTCCCATTGTGTCAAAAGCCTGTGGTGTCTTGACTCATGTTCTGAGCATCACCTCCAATTTTGGACTTGGTTGTGGGGTCGGTTTCATGCAAACTTGTCACTTTTCCCTGATGGCTTCCTTTCTCTATCATTCTTTGCAGTCTGCCCGGAGTCTCCTCTAAAAGTTTGCTAACTCCCATGACAACAACTCACTCCTGGGTTGGCCTTCAACCAACGGGTGACAGTACCCAATGGGTAAAGCCTCCTGCTCTTACCCTTTAGTGAGGCAGTTCTGGAGGGCCATTCTGTGTGCTTCTCAAGAGGTCCTGGGGAAACTGTATCCTGGTTGCCCAGAGCAGCAACTTTCAAACTGCGTTCTTAGACCATTTCCTATACCTTCCTTTCATTCCTGCACTGCTTCTCACTGGGATCATCTTCCAGATGGCCTGGGCACACACATGCAGCTGTCTTAGGTTATACTTTTTAGGGAAACCAAGCTAAGAAAGTTAGTGTAGGAAGAAAGTCTCAAATGCAGCCCCTCAGGTGACTCACTAGTCAGATGGCAACACTGATCCGTCCGGGTGTGCTGGGGTATCACCATCACTAAGGCTCTTCTTAGATGTGGTGGACAGAAGGTGAAGATAAAACACTGGTCTGCATGGTAGCTCTAGCATTTGAGTGGGAAGAGATAAGGACACTTAGAAGATGGCAGAATTCGCTGGCTTTTTTTTTTTTTTTTTTTTTTTTTTTTTTTAACTTTCATGGTCAGCCAGCTCTCAGCTCAAGGCTCACTGGGAGATGTATCAGCATTTAAGGAGACCCTCATCTCTTGCAGCCACAGGACAGGGTGCTAAAATCACGTTCAAGATTTAATTTTAAGGGTGGCAGAGCTGCTTGGTAATCCAATGTGTATCTTTGACGGGTCTCTAATGTTAGGGTCAGGGGAGGAGAAGGATCCTGAGACTAAGAAGGGGAAAGTTACGTGGGTGATCTTGGGAACCTTAAACCTGGAAACTCCCTTAATCCCTCTGGGCTAGTAGAAGCAACCCTTAGCCCCCCCCCCCCCCAACACACACACCCTTGTTTAGGGAGAATCACTCCCACCCCCACCTGAAGACCATGAAAAGACCTCATCAGAGACAGGTGCTTGACAGGGTCATGCTTATCCTCAAGATCTGCTCCAATCTCTCCTCATTGCCTCCAGACTAAAAATTAGGGTGGGCTCTTATTATAGCCTTAGTGGGGAAGTGCAGTCCCTTCTTTGGCAGGAGATGGTTTTGTCACCCAAAGAATCACTAGATCTAGCCGATAAGAACCGGCAGCAATCCAGAGGACACAGGCTAGAATCTGGGAGTGGTTATTGCAGGTATTGGACTTTGTGGGGTAGTGGAAGGGGACAAAATATCAGGCTGGATAAGGGAGGATTTAATGACATATTAGTAGTCTCCATGATTCAATTTAATAGCTGGGCAAGGTCACCTAGAGGCAGTCCCCATGCCCTGCTGAGATGGTTCACTGAAGCTTAAATGCAGTGGAAGCCCCCAGTAAATGAAACAGGGTTGGCAGAATGGTCTTGACAGAATATTGAGGAAGGAATCAGGGAGGTGGTATTTTTGGAGTGAAATTTTTTTAATTTTTTTTTTATTAAAAAAAATTTTTTTTTCAACGTTTATTTATTTTTTTGGGACAGAGAGAGACAGAGCATGAACGGGGGAGGGGCAGAGAGAGAGGGAGACACAGAATCGGAAACAGGCTCCAGGCTCTGAGCCATCAGCCCAGAGCCTGACGCGGGGCTCGAACTCACGGACCGCGAGATCGTGACCTGGCTGAAGTCGGACGCCCAACCGACTGCGCCACCCAGGCACCCCTGGAGTGAATTTTTAATGGGAGGGCAAAGAACCCGACATGTGACTATATTGCCTGGGAAGGCTAGGTGGGCACTGCCTTCAATAAAGCAATAATGAATATCCTTTGAGAAGTTTAGGGTCCTCTATAAGCCCAGGCTGAAGTAGGAGATGCTTCCATGGAACAAGGATCCCGAATAATCAGTGGAGGATGACAGGGGTGAGAGGATTCCAGAAGAGCAAAAGCCCTGTGGTAGCATTTAGCCAACAGAAGGTGGATGCAATTACTAAAACTGGTAGCAAAACCAGAGTGGCATCGGGTTGCCTTGGTCTGCAGGTTCACCGTCAAAGTCTTTCTAACGGTGAGGCAGATGTGTATTTAAGCATATTGTTCACCTTGAGTAGCCATAAAAACAAACAGAAGAAGTAGTGAGCAAAAGGCTGACATTAACTGCCTTAATACGAGTAACCTCACATTCAGACCCATCAAGTGAGGGGGAAGCCAGGTCCCTTGAGGAAGAACCCTGCAATGCCACTACAAATTACCTACAACAAATGTTCCCAACACATTCCCCAAGGGACCAAAAGCCATTTGCCCAAGGAGAAGCACACTGTGGAAAGTGAATTACACAGGGACTAAATCTGCGTCACGGTGTGTCCACTGCGTCTATGGATTCCCCCAGGTATAATTGGTACTGACATGCTTAGCAACTGATAGATCCCTCTCTGACCTGTCGTAAGAGTTCTTATGCTAGGAAGGGCCAAGGTAAAACTCCTGAAATCATTTCACCTCCCTGGACCAGAATAAAAAACCGGAAGCTTATTGCCCCCGAGAGGGATTGTAGAGATTGCATCAGTAAACACTTAAAAAATGTAGAGATGATGATCTCTGTCATAACCCATTCAATTCATCTTTTTGGTATTTGAAAAAATTAGTAGTAGCATGGTGTATTTTGGTAGATTTTGGAAACTTAACCAAGCGATAGCTCCAATAACAGCTGCTCTTGTGCCAGATGTGATATTTTTATTAAAATAGCTAAAACCGCCTTTCATACTTGTTATATGGTTATTGAGCTGGCAAATGTCCCATCCATAAAGCAGAACAAAAGCACTTCACTCCTTTGTGAAAAAGACTTAAGTACATATTCACTGTCTTTTTCCAGGGATAGGATAACTTTTCTGCTTTCCGTCAATGTGGAGTCCTGCAGGAACCTTGACTGTCACGACATCCTCTATATCATTGACATCATGCTCATTGGACAGAGATAACAGGAGGCAAGTGCTGGATATTCTAGGAAGATATTCTATGGAGAGTGCCACAGAGTGAGAGATAAAGCCTATGAGGATTTAGAATCTGCCTGACTTGGGGGCATCTAATGATTTAGGAGCTGGTGGCATCCTCTCTTAGTTTGGTTTCACCTGAAATAAGACCTGAGACAAGAACTTGTGTGCAGGTAATTTCTTTGGAAAGCCATCTCAGGAAGCAGAGGGTAAACAAGAAGGAAAGGAAGAGGGAGAATGAAGAGAGTCAGTACTGGGGTTCATATAGAGGTGGTTGCTCCAGACAACAGCGCTCAGTTCTCTCAGGAATGCAAAGTGTTAAGGACCGGAGTTTGGATTTCAGAACATACATGAGCCCTGTCTAAAAGACACCTGTAGTTTCAAGGGAGACCCTGGGGCAGAAAGCAGAGAGACTCATAGAGTCTGCTTGAGCTGAAACATTGCAAGTGAAAAGTGGATCTGAGCTCCCACAAACATGTTCAACAAAGCTGTGGCTTAAGTCAGAGATTTGCTGATGGAATGTCATGTCATGGGGCACAGAAGCACTGGCTACATCCTTTCCAGTGAAGGAAAATGTATGCACTTTGCAGTCCCTATTGAAGAGAGAGAGAGAGAAAGAGAGAGGGAGAGAGAGAGAGAAATTGCACCGATGACTCCTTGATTTGGGAGGCCACATATACCACATTTAGGAATGCTGCTTCAATCCATTCATTAGATGACTCAAAAAGCCTTCAGCTCTGAATGTGGCCCAGATCTGCTCTGTAGCGGATCCAGGCAGTACTGAAGTATAAACTTTTCTGCACTTAACCTGTGTGACCCAGTAGATTCATTGGGGCTGGAGGCATCTATTGTAGATAACAATGTTAACTGGAACCTCTGGAAAACAATAGAAGATCCAAGGTATAGACTACAGAAAACTGCTTGATTTTGATAAGCTCCTGCAATACTCCTGGGGGCTGGTAGAGACTGGGTTTTAACTGTGGGATATCAAGTGGCTATGAAAGCACTGGTGCCCATCATGAGCTAGCTGTTGTCAAATTCAGACCCACTGAGTCATAAGGTTAGGCAAGTAGAACAGCAATCTGCTGTAAGAGGAAAATGGTACATTAAGGATCAGGCCTGAGGAGGTCCAGAGGGCAAAGTAAGTTAGATATCACCTACCTCTATTGCCCCAGTGCCTCTCAGTCAGCTCACATCTATGGCCTTAGGACAGGCTTCTGAAGATGAAGTAATGAAAGAGACAACAATAGCAACAGCAACAACACAGACCTTATACATGCATTGGTTGGCTAAATAGCTTGGTTTGAGCTGAAAATGTATCATTGTTTTTCTGCAGCCCTACTCAGGGATGGCCCTAAGAAGACATTTGAGTGAAATGCCCCCATTGGACGGAGCTGTGAGCACTTGATTGTCTACTCAGTATGGAGGGAGAAATGGCCGCTCCCTCCTAATTAGTGTCTATTTCTGGTCAGGGGTGAAGATGGTACAAAATCAGCAGATTAGAGACAAGGAGCTTTGGACGAGGCATGTGGATAGATCTAAGGGTGTCTGCACAAAGTTCATGAACTTTTATATATTATTTTTATGCCCCATTTAGAATCTTTATCACAGAGGAGGCACTCAGCAAGCAAGTCCAATGTGTGTTAGTTAGCCTTTGTCCTCAGCTGATTCAGTGCTTGCCTGATACTCTCATGAACAGAGGAGCCATGATGTTAAGGATAGGGTGCATGTCTGGCTCCACAGCAAAAGCTCCTGCTTACCAAAGCTTGTATAGCTCTTGGAATGTCCAGTGTGTCAGCAGCAAAGATTGATAGTAAATCCTGAAAGGAGAGCAGCCAGCCACTTGATTGATTACAGAAAAGCCCGTCTTTCCGGGAGAGTGGAGGGATTTATCCTTTAAGAATTGACACCTTCCTTGTTATGGATTGGTCCTGTTCCCAATGCCTCTGCCAGCACTACAATCTGATGGACTTACAAGATACCTGATTTTCTGACACATTGCCTTTGAGTAAGGGACCGACTTTATGGCAAAGAGGTGTCACAATGGGTACACGACCATGGGTTCTATGGGTCCTACTGTATATTGCATCCCCTGGAGGCAGCTGGCCTAATAGGACATTGGCATGGTCCATCATATCTCCCACTCAGGAATCCTGATCGAATTGGAAGGCCATCGTCCCGGATACTTACATGCACAAAACAAAAACAGCTGATAGATATGATCTTGTGCCCCCAAAGAGCTCGAATATATGAGTCTGGGAACCAAGAAGTGGAAATAATATTGGCCTTTCTCACACTGCCTCCCTGACTTAACTGCAGAATTTCTGCTTCCTAGTCTTCTACTAGAGGTTCTAATCTCCACAGAAGAACTCTCCTACCAGAGACCATAATAGGAGCCACTGAAACTGAAGTTATAACTACAGCTTGATTAGTTGGGTACCTCATACTAGTGGGACGAACAGGTGGAGAAGAGACCTGGATTCTTCTCAGACCTGTTCATTACAAATGCTACTCTATTTAGTGAGGACAAGGAGAATCTGTGTCTACAAAGCTATGGGATTCATTGAGGTGTTTCTTGGTGTTTCCATGCCCAGTCAAATTGGTGAAGGCAACTACAGCAATAATAGCCTCATGAGGGCAAAGCAACTAAAGGCTCAAATGTCTCAGTCACCCCACTAGGTAAGCAGTCAGCTGTGGTGCTGGCCAAGGGTGAAATATATCTAGAATGAAAGTTGGAAGAGGAAGAAGATGGCTGTCAACTATGGCCTCAGCATAAGTTGCTGCAGCGGGTTCTCTCGCTGATTCTACTAAGCCTTGGGAATTAGATATTCTGTAGAGATGCATATGTCTTCTCAATCTCACCGGATCACTTATTGCTGCCAGTGTCTGGCCTCAAGCTTATGTTGTGTTTTTTGCTTTCTGTTTTTCTGATGCGGCAGAGGCCTGACAGAGCAATGACCCTCCATTGGGGGATGGACACCTATGGATAGATACTCCTGCATTCTATCCCTCAGGACAATTTTGGGAGGTGTTTTGCTTCTCAGATTCTCAAATGTCCTGGGGAATCATCTTGCATAGTGTTAAGACTTAAGTTCTAGAATCAGACTAAATTTATATCCTTTTACTAGTACTTGCTTGTTGGGTATCTTTGGGCAAATTACTTAAATCTTCTAAATTCCAGTCTTCCAGTGTGTAAAATGATAATAGTACTCATCTGGTTAGTTGTAGTGTTAAGTGAAAAAGGATGAAATGTTGCCAAATGGTTAGCACAATGGGTATCACCTGGCAAGCCCTCAGTAAATGTTAGCTTTATTATTATTATTATTAACTTTCTTATTTAGAGAGAGAGAGAGTGAATGGGGGAGAAGGGCAGTGGGAGAGAGAGAGAGAATCCCAAGCAGACTCCATGCTCAATATGGAGCTCGATGCTTGATCCCATGACCCTGAGATCATGACCTGAGCCAAAATCAAGAGTTGGACGCTCAACTGATTGAGCCACCTAGGTGTCCCTATTATCATTTTTATTAAAAGCACTTTTATCGTAGGGGCGCCTGGGTGGCTCAGTTGGTTAGGCGACTGACTTCAGCTCAGATCATGATCTCACAGCTCGTGAGTTCAAGCCCTGCGTCGGGCTCTGTGCTGACAGCTTGGAGCCTGGAGCCTGCTTCCAATTCTGTGTCTCCCTCTCTCTGCACCTCCCCTGCTCATGCTCTGTCTCTCTCTGTCTCTCAAAAAATAAATAAATGTTAAAAAAATATTAAAAAAACACTTTTATTGTTAATTATTATATGCATATATTAAATATATCAATTATTAATTATTAATATTAATATATCATTGTTACTGGTGAGTCCTGTTCTCTGGACTTGGTTCCTGAATTTGGCCAAGAAAGAATTCAGAGCCAAACTTGCAAGCAAGCAATCCTTTAATAGTGGACAGAGTGAAAGTGCACTCTCAAAGTGGGCGATTGGGCAGGCCCAGGGTTGTCTTATTTTTTATACTTGTATGGGTTATGGGTACAAATTAGGGCAGTCTCTGACTGAGGTTGCCTCCAGTCATCTAAGAGATCTCTCCTACTAGTTGGGAGGGTGAGATTTTGAACCCTTCATGGTCCTTGTTGGAATTGTCACAGCAGTCATCCCCTGCAGGGAGGGTCAAAACCTCATTGCAAATGTATTACAATGAAGTTATTGGTTACTTTAGGGCAGCGATTATAGGGAAGAGCTCATGTGAGCTCCCCCAGGTTTTCCCTGACTTCAGTGAGGAGGTAGTTGGTGATTTCTGTCTTTTTCAGGTCAGAGAATCCAGTTCTCTGCACATACCTAGCTAGCTGCCTGCACTATATCATCATTTCTGTATTATTATTATCAGTTGCCTCTTTTCTATCTCTGCCATAAAGAGAAGCTTTGATAGCGTTTTCAAGCTAGGCCACTCATTGGTAGATATGTGGCTTCCAGTGCACTGAACAGAAAAACTACTTGATTCAATTTTTACCAAACATTCATTTAGTAAATAGTGATTGAGCCCTTATTGTACATGCTGCTGGGCATTGTGGACATGTCCGTGAGGAAGACAGATGTGGATTCTTGCTCTCACAAAGCTCATAGTCTTGTGCTGGAGATAGTTACTTGCACAAGTAATTACAGTGTGATTAGTATTAATGATAAGAAAATTAGCTATAGGGTGTGATGGGTACTGTAGGCTATGTTAATAAGGCTCTGGTTATGCATTCAATTCCCCTGGAGGATGGCTGACTTCCAGGACTACAAGGTTTGCTCTGCTCTTTCCCAAATGCACAGAGGTTCGCAGAGCTGGGCCACTTGTGGACATTGGCCCCCATACCCTTTCTTTCTCAGCATTAATAATTTGTGTGGTGCAAAATTGTACATGAAGAATTCGCACGTGTAGTGGAATGGAGAAATATTTTACTTGTTCAGCCCCTAGTTTGCGAATCCTTTTTGGACAAAGTTTTGTTTTTTCTTTTTGTAATAAGTAATTTGATAAGCCCCTTACAAGATTATTCCTAAAATGCTTTCTATGGTGGGTCGGTCTGTTTTTTGTTTTTGTTTAAAGTAGGCGTCACACCCAGTGTGGGGGGCCAATGTGGGGCTTCCGCTCACAACCCTGAGATCAAGAACTGAGCCATCAAGAGTCAGAAGGGGCTCAAACCAACTAGGCTACCCTGACATCCCTAGAGGGTTGGTCTTTTTAATATTCAGTTTCTTTTACTTCTTAGAGCAGTGCCACTAGAAATACAACGTACACTACATATGCATTTTATTTATTTATTTATTATTTTTTTTAATGTTTATGTATTTTTGAGAGAGAGAGAGACAGAGTGTGAGCGGGGGAGGGGCAGAGAGAGAGGGAGACACAGAATCCGAAGCAGGCTCCAAGCTCTGAGCTGTCAACAGAGCCCAATGCAGGGCTTGAACTTACTGACCATGAGATCATGACCTGACCCGAAGTTGGACACTTAATGGACTGAGCCACCCGGGCACCCCTACATATGCAATTTTAAATTTCCTGCTAGTTACACTAAAAAGGTGAAATGGAAAAAGTGAAATTAATTTTAATAATTTTTCATTTAACCCAATATAGACAAGAGAGTGTCATTTCAACATGTAATCAATATTGTTGAACAAAATTCAACTCAGCAGAAATTCAAATTTGAATTTGAATTTTCAAATTTGAAGATCTAATTGGCTTTATTAAGCCATTCATGAATTGTGCAGCATCCCATGCAGCACCTGGAAGGGAACTCCTGGAGGAGTTGTACAAAATGGAAGGTTTTTATAGGAAGAAGGGTCAGGCCAGGAATTATTAGCAAAACAAAAGAAAGGATCTTTTCAGAGAAGGTCACCTTCCCTTAGGGGGAGGTGGAGGGGGTCTGATTAGGTGGACATTATATTTTCTACATAAAGTCTTGAAAACTGAGTGTCAATTTTATACTTCCAGCACATCTCAGTTCAGACTAGCTGCATTTCAGGTAGCACATGACTGTTGGCTACTGTATTAGAGTAGTTTTAGAGCATTTTAATTAATTCTGATGGTATATTTGGAGGGGAAACGGAGTTTAAAGTGGTAGAGAAAATTCAGGAGCTGAAGGGAGGAAGGAGAGAGAAGAGAGGATGATCTGGCTAAGAAGGGGCTGTGGGAACAACATAGATACTTCATTGGAAGGAATTAGTTACAAATGAAGTATCTAGGGGTGCCTGGGTGGCTCAGTCGGTTAAGCGTCCGACTTCGGCTCAGGTCATGATCTCACAGTTGGTGGGTTCGAGCCCTGTATCCGGCTCTGTGCTGACAGCTCGGAGCCTGGAGCCTTCTTCGGATTCTGCGTCTCCCTCTCTCTCTGCTCCTCCCCCACTCATGCTCTGTTTCTCTCTGTCTCAAAAATAAATAAACATAAAAAAAATTTTTAAATAAAAAAACAAATGAAGTATGTAATTTGTAATTCCACACACCAAAGATAGGTGTTATTCTTGTGCAGTTTTGTTTTTATTGCATCTATGTTTTCTGGACACAGATCGTGACCATTCAACAACTAGAGGTACGTTATTTTCAAACAAGGTAAACTTAAATTCCTGGCTTAAAGCGATTGCTTTCTATTTTCAAATGAATTCAGTAGAAATGGTCCTCATGAGATATAAAGAACTTTGAATTTTGGATATGTGCAACCGTACATTGTGCAACTCAGGAGCCTCCTATGTTGCTGTTTTAGGAGACAGTATTCCAGCAGGGTTAAAACAGTTGCTACTTGGCAAAATCTAGTGCCGGACAAATTAGTCTTGTACCCATATCAAGGGGAGAACTATTAAAAGGAAATATTTATCAACAATTTTTCCCTAGATGCTTTATGGAAATGATGTTTTGATTCACTGATACAATTAAATAAGTAAAAGTTTATAGTTCGTATCAAAGCCTTGATTTGTCTATAAATTCTATTATGGTTTGTTATTTTAGATTTTTTTTCTACTGACTTCTGTAATAAATAAGTTGAAAGATTTTATTATTCTAGCCTGATTTGTGGAAGTCACGCTAATATTTGGCTAATTGTAATTGTGGTTTGAGGCAATTTGTTACCTTTCATACTTAGAAATAAGTAAAAATCTTAAATCGGCATGCAAAATGCATTCCGAAGGTCTGCCAAGAAACTAATAGTATAATATACAGATATATTTAATATTATAATATATGAAATAATACCCATGTATAATAGACATAAAAAGTACTTTCTAAATACACTGTATTTTTGCAGTTCAAAGAAACAATCATAGAGCTAGGGGGAACTTTTTCTGTTCTATGCTATTTCTGTTTATGACTAGTATTAATTGGACCAATTCATGACAGAGAGATACGTTTTTACTTACTTTTATTTTCTCTGTACTCCGGAGAAGAAGTTTCTACAGTTAAATAAATATAATTAAATGAAGTCTGGAGACGTATGTGACATGACTATTTTCCTTAGTATATTAAGATATTGTACATAAGATTTAAAGAAATAATTACTTCTTTTGGATTAAAAGCTTAAATGAAATTTCATAATCAATGACCAGAAAAGCAATCCAAAAAATGATAAATTTATAACCTTAGAAAAATATTAGTCCCTTTTTTATGTCACGTGTGTTAATAATGACTGAGTCCCCTTATTTTCATTTTGTATTGAAAACATCATGGTCTACATAGGTATCTGCTTAAGATATTCATACGCTCTCTTGTTATTCTTTTTTTTTAAAATTTTTAGTGTTTATTTTTGAGTGAGACAGAGTGTGAGTGGGGGAGGGGCAGAGAGAGAGGGAGACACAGAATCCAAAGCAGGCTCCAGGCTTGGAGCTGTCAGCACAGAGACCGACGTGGGGCTTGAACTCACGAACCTCAAGATCATTACCTGAGTCAAAGTTGGATGCTTAACCAACTGAGACACTCAGGCTCCCCGCAATTAATTTTCATCACAACTAACTTATGTGTGATTCGGTGGCTTTGAGTTTGATTTCATCACAATAATTTTTCATGAACTAAATTTTCATTTCATATGTATTCTATGTATATATTTCTGTTTGTCTGCTTACACTGTGTATGATTATTTTAATGTGATTTAGGTCTTAGCAATATAAATTCTTTTAGAAATAAAACGGCCAGCTTTCATTCATTTAGACTTATAGTATTATCTGCAATTGAATGAATATGAAAAGAGAAATTTACTTAGACAGCTTCTTGTGACCACAGTCTATTGGATCCACCAAATAAAAAAGCCTGGGGACCAACACAGCTTGGAGAAAAATTGTAGCATTTTGGCTTATTGTACTTTAGCATGCTGTGATGTAGAATATGGTGTTCTTCCTTACTGTTGTTCTGATGTTTGTCTTAAGTTTCCGAAAGATGATGGAATAAAATCAGGCTCATGAGATGACAGAAGAAGTTTCATCCGCATGTGTGACAGCGTAAAAGGCTGAGGAACTGAGGAATGAACCTTGTTAGCGCCATGATGTGCTTAAACATTACACACAAGCCCCATTTCCAAGGGTACGCTGCTGAATAGAACCTCTGTGATGAATACCTGATTCTAGGAAGATGCACAGACATCACTTTAACAAATAATACTTCAATGTTCTTAAAAGCCATTCTTCCCCCCCCCCAAGGTTTTATTTAAATTCTAATTAGTTAAGATATGTGGTAACATTGGTTTGGGGAGTAGAAATTAGTGATTTGTCTCTTGTATACAACACCCAGTGCTCATCCCAACAAGTGCCCCTCTTAATGCCCATCACCCGTCTAGTCACCCACCTCCCTCCATCAACCCTCAGTTTGTTCTCTGTAGTTAAGAGTCTCTTAGGGGCGCCTGGGTGGCGCAGTCGGTTAAGCGTCCGACTTCAGCCAGGTCACGATCTCGGGGTCCGTGAGTTCGAGCCCCGCGTCAGGCTCTGGGCTGATGGCTCAGAGCCTGGAGCCTGTTTCCGATTCTGTGTCTCCCTCCCTCTCTGCCCCTCCCCCGTTCATGCTCTGTCTCTCTCTGTCCCAAAAATAAATAAACATTGAAAAAAAAAAAAAAAGAGTCTCTTACGATTTGCCTCCTTCACTCTCTCTTTTTTTCCTTCCTCTATAGTCATCTGTTTTG
The DNA here is from genome assembly GCF_022079265.1 of Lynx rufus. Taxonomy (NCBI): domain Eukaryota; kingdom Metazoa; phylum Chordata; class Mammalia; order Carnivora; family Felidae; genus Lynx; species Lynx rufus. Next base: position 126,364,697 of record NW_025814878.1, read on the forward strand.
TTTCTCGAATTCCACATAGAAGAGAAATCATATGGTATTTGTCTTTAAAGGCCATTCTTGATGGGAGCTTTGAGAATACCAACAGCTGTGTACAAGCTTCACCTTCTCATTACCATGGGTGGCAATATTCACTGACCCTCATCCATTATTATTACTAATGCCTCCGACACATGAATACAGTGTCATTATTATACTTCACCTCTTGTCAAACGTAACAGAGGTTTTCACTGCTTTGCACACATTTGACGAGAACTGGCTATTTGGACATTCCAAGTAGCCAACTCAGTTTTATATTGAATTAACTCCATTAAACCAGATAATCCCTCTGAAACACATTCCATTAAATAAGAGACACAGCAATAATGAAAAGATTCGTCCTTGTTTCCAATCTACACGTCCTGCTGGGATAAGAGTTTTGTAGCAACACTGCCTGACAGCTGGTTAGTTAATAAGCTTTCAGCACCAAAGTGATTATAAATAAGCTGAATTGGACTTGTGGTTTGAAATAACACTTAATGCTAGCTATGCGTATCTGTTAACTTCTATGTGAAACTGCATGTGCACACATAATATATATCACACAATGCACGTGTGTAAGTCATAAACGCTTTTGGCAAAAGGTTTGAGTTGTTCAAAAGATCTTTTTTAATTCCGTGAAGCAGGTAATTGTTAGCAAGACACAGCTTGAAAACATGGCTTACATTAAATCTCACTCCTGTGTGTGTATGCTATAGCTGTAAGTATTGATGATCTTTGGTCATCCTGTTAGGGACAGTGTGGAAAATGAATACTATTGGAAATACAGAGATAATTTTTTTTAAAAAGTGACTTATTTATTTATTTCGAGAGAGAGAGATAGAGAAAGAGAGGGAGAGAGGGAGGGTTCCAAACAGGCTCTGCACTGTCAGGCAGAGCCTGACGTGGGGCTCAAATTCATGAAACCATGAGATTATGACCTGAGTTGAAATCGAGTCAGATGCTTAACCAGCAGAGCCACCCAGGCTCCCCTCCAGAGATTTGAATTTGATTGAAGGCTCTGCCATTCCCATGCTCTGTTAACAGCGAGAAGTAGATCCTCTAAAGATCTCTCACCCTTCCTCTCTTTGCCAAGTAGATGAACATTTCCCTGTCTTGGGCCACTGCAATTCTTATGAATCGCATCTGTTGGTTTCTAGTAGAGCAGAAATCATAGTGTTTTGTAGTGTTTGTGCTTGTCTCTCTCTCTTTCTCTCTCTCTGTCTCTCTCTCTTCCTCCCGCCCCCCATTCCTTACTGAGTTGTGAGCTTTTAGAAGGCAGTGACCATAGCGTGTATTATTTAACGTGTATTTTTCGTCTCTGCCTATTACAGTGCTTGCCTTATAGTGGCATTCAATGAATATGTGCTAAATTAACAGATTTGTATATGAGGAAGTTTGGATGGAGTATGTTTAATGACTCTTAACGCTTCTGTGTATAACTTGATATGTAGCTGGCATGGTTCTTTATACGATTGGTCTGTAATACATGTAGTTGAGTGAATGCTTCCCAAACCTATTATCGAATTATTTCAGATTACAAACTCCTGGATTGGCTGGGTTGGCTATGGACATCTGAAGTGCATTATTCATCGGTTTGTGACTTACTAAGAGCAATTGGAATATTTTATAGTCATTCAGTCACATTCTGAACCTCAACAATGGAAGAAATTATTTTATAGCTGGTTTATGAGACAGTACAATCTGAAGATTATTTTGCCATGTCTTTAAACATGTATATCTCATTGTTAATCTCATTAAATTATTGAACACATTAGTTACTGACGTTGCTGAAATGGGCAGCAATGCCATAGTTTTAAATTTTCTTGAAACCTCCAACCAGGACATACCTGCACAATGTAATTCTGGGTGCTTGAAATATACAAAGACACGAAAATGTAAAGGTAATGATATTTAATATAGAAATGTGATTTTGAGTATCAAGCAAGAGGATTACTTTACTCCTACGTTTCCATGTATATGTAGGGAATCTTGGAAAAGAGTCAGCAATTTGGGGATTGAACTCAACTCTGGGATTATTTCATTTTCCCCTGTGGTTCATTACTAGGCAAGGCTTCAGACTATTTGTCAGAGAAAATGCCCCAGGCATGTTTTATTCCGACATTCATGGGATTCTTAAAATGTTTTTTAATGTTTATTTATTTTTGAAAGAGAGACAGAACGTGAGCAGGGGAGGGGCAGAGAGAGAGGGAGGCACAGAATCCGAAGCAGGCTCCATCCAGGCTGTCAGCACAGATCCCGATGTGGGGCTCGAACTCCCGAATCGTGAGATCATGAAGCAGAAGCATCTGAACAGAAGTTGGGTGCTTAACCAACTGAGCCACCCAGGCGCTGCTTTGGGATTCTTTTTTTAAATATTTCTTTACTTATTGCCTTCTTTAAGTTTTAATGTTATTTATGTCTGTATATATATCCATAGAGTTAACGTTTCAAAAGTTGCAAAAGCATATGTAGTGAAAAGTTGATCACACGCCATGGGTCTCGTTCACTTAGTTCCCCCTCCTAAGGCAACCAATGCCACCAGTATCTTAATATGCTTCCAGCTATATTATACAGAAGAAGTATACACACATGCATAATTTTTCCTTTATGAAACTTAAGGTGGTAGTATCATATATATTTTATGCACCTGGCTTTTTTCATCCGTGATATCTTAGAGGTTCCCTAGGTGCAACCAAAATGGGGGCACAGGATATATAAAACATATAACTTGTTTTTTTTTCTATTTGTGTATATTTATTTTTTTATATCTGTGGTTCTTACACTTATGTTTTATTCATGCATATTTACATTACCTGTAATTTTAGGTCTATCCAGTCATCATGTACTTAATCATGACATGTTCCGTATGACCAAGTGTTCTTTTATTAATTAATTTATTATTTTTTTACTGTTTATTTTTTAGAGAGAGAGAGAGACAGAGTGTGAATGGGGGAGGGGCAGAGAGAGAGAAAGACACAGAATCCGACGCAGGCTCCAGGCTCTGAGTTGTCAGCACAGAGCCCGACGTGGGGCTCAAACCCAGGAACTGTGAGATCACGACCTGAGCTGAAGTTGGATGCTTAACCGACTGAGCCACCCAGGCCCCTCACCAACTTTTCCTTTCAAACTGATTGTGGGAGGAAGAAGGGAGGGGACAAGCGTCTGAGGGCATTTTGGAAGCTTAAACTTTGGGCTTCAACAAAAATTTTGATGAAGAAGAGAGGGACTATGATGTGGACGAAGGTGTAGAAACTGTGACATAAAGCAGACTCATTGAAATAAATGGGCATTCAGTTATCGTCCTCAGATCATTAAAAGTCTGTTACAGAAAAAGGAATTAGGCTTATGTGGCTCTGGAAGGCAGTCCTAGAACTAAGAGATAGAATGCATCATTTCTCATTCCAAAATGAAATGGGTTGTCTCATGCAATGCACAACAGGGACTGGAATGGCCTTTTTCTGGGATGATTTTATACAAGGGATCACTGTATTATACATGGGAGTTCCCAGCCCTGACATGCTGCCTTCCAGAGCAGTGCTCCTGAGAGTGCCAAGCCCTTGGGGCTGCTCCATGGCTAAGACTGCTCCTTTTGGGTCACACATGTCCCTGTAGAAGGAGCCATACCGACAGATCAACAATGCCAACAGCAGCTCACAATTGTGGGCAGAGGTAATGGTTACAGATTTCTTACATACTAACAGATAAGTGTAATAGAAAAAGGACGGGAATGTCCTTTGTGTTAAAAACGATAGAAAAATGTAAGAAACATTTCAGACCCAAACAGGACCATTTCTGTGCTGAAAGGGACAGTCCATGTGGACATAATTTTCCCCATTAAAAGCACTTGGCTGTGTATGCCAATCTTAGTGCCCATACAGTGAGTAGGAAAACAGGGCAGACTAGTTTCCTGATCTAGTTTTAGGTAACAAAATCCTGTAATTCTCAGTTTGCAGCAAGCTTCTTGAGAGCAGAGTTGATGTCTAATACATCTGGAAATTCTGTAGCATCCTATCACAGTGGTGCTCAAATAAATATTTGTTGAATACATCAATAAATCACAAGCTCAGTCAAAGCCAATTTCTTCACCATCCTCTATGAATGTTTACAATGTTTACTATCAGTAGGAGTGCACTCCTAATAGTGTTTCTCCTTTTTAAAATTTTTAAAATTTTATTAAAATTTTTTAAAATTTATTTTGAGAAAGAGAGAGAGAGAGAGAGAGAGGGGGAGAGCAGGGGAGGGGCAGAGAAAAACAGAGAGAGAAAGAATCCCAAGTAGGCTTAGAGCTGTTAGCGCAGAGCCCAATGTGGGGCTCGAACTCACAAACTGTGAGATCATGACCTGAGCATCAACCAACAGTCAGTTGCTTAACCAACTGAGCTGCCCAGGTGCCCCCCCTTGAAGTTTTTTAATGTTTATTCATTTTTGAGAGACAGATTGCAAGCGGTGGGGGGTGGAGCAGAGAGAAGAGGACACACAGAATCCGAAGCAGGCTCCAGGCTCTGAGCTGTCAGCACAGATCTGATGTAGGGCTTGAACCCACAAACTGTGAGATCATGACCTGAACCGAAGTCAGATACTCAACTGACTGAACCACCCAGGCGCCTCTCTCCTTCTAAATTTTCATTTGTTTTGCTTCACCGGCTGACACTGTGTCCTCTTTATCAATTTTCCTCCAAGTTCTACAATTTTTCACATTTGGGGTCTGCTTTTGTATACCTCATTGTCTCTGTCTGTTCCCTTCTCTGTCTTTAGATACCTTAATACTTAATGCCATAGAATTTACACTAAATTATTACAATCTTTTGTTATTCAATATATACAATATATAATTATAATAATATATAATATAATTATATAATATTTTATATAATAATATTTATATTATTTATATAATATTATTATAATATATAATATATAATATATAATATATAATATATATTCTATATATAGTGTATAATATGTGTGCTATACATTATATACTTTGTATTTTTTGCATACATACAATGAGTTCCTATCTACCTCTCCCACAGTTTCCCTTATTATTAACCTCCTGTATAGAGTGATATATTTATTACTGTTGATGAGGCAATATTGATACATTATTTAAGTAATGTCCATAGTTTGCATTAGGATTTGCTCTTGGTGTCCATGGACTTGGGACACATGTATAACAACACATCATGTATCCACAATTACAGTATCATACAGAATAGTGTCATTGCCCGAACAATTCCCTGTGTGCCACTTAATCATTCTTCCTTACCTCCCTCACAAAACTTTGGCTTTTTCCAGAATGTCATATAGTTAGAATCATACTAGTATGTGGCCTTTTCAGATTGGCTTCTTTCACTGAGTAACATGTTTAATTTAAGTTTCCTCCATGTCTTTTCATGGATTGATAGCTCATTTCTTTTTATTGCTGAATAATATTCTAGTGTAGGGATCTACTGCATTATTCACCCATTGAGAGCCTAAACTAAAGAATATTGTTTTCCTTTATACAACGTTTAAAGGTTAATTAAATATAGGAAGAAAAACTATAGCTAGTGTATTTATTACTTCCAGAAACAAAAGGCATTAGAAAATATAGTGAACCATTTAGTTAAAATGTCTAGCTCTGGGGTGCCTGGGTGGCTCAAATCAGTTGAGTGTCGGACTTTGGCTCAGGTTATGATCTTATGGTTTGTGAGTTCGACCGCCATATTGGCTGGCTGCTGAGAATGTGGACCTTGCTTCGGATCTTCTGTCCCTCCTCTCTCTGCCCTTCCCTTGCTCATCCTCTCTCTCTCTCTCTCTGAAAAATAAATAACCATTAAAAAAATAAAATCTCTAGCTCTGAGATCAATATCAAATCAATATGTGACAATATTTAGATTTGAAAATAAACATGCATTTTGATAGAGATTACATTAAATGTGTAGATCGTCTTGGGTAATACAGACATTTTTAACAACACTTGTTCTTCCAGTCCACGATCATAGAATGTGTTTCCATGGCTTGTATCATCTTCAATTTGTTTCATCAGTGTTTTATAGTTTTCAGATACAAGTCTTTCACCTTTTTGTTCGGTTTGTTGCTCGTTATCTTACAGTTATTGATGCAACTGTAAATGGGGTTGATTCCTTGATTTCTCTTTCTGCTGCTTCATTATTGGTGTATAAAAATGCAACAGATTTCTGTATGTTGATTTTGTATCCTGTGACTTTGCTGAATTTGTGTATTCTAAAAATTTTTTGTGGTGTCTTTATATAGAGAATATCATGTTGCCTGCAAATAGTGAAAGTTATCCTTCTTTCTTGCCAATTTGGATGCCTTTTATTATTTTGTTGTTGTCTGATTGCTGTGGCTAGGACTTCCAGTACTATGTTAAATAACAGTGGTGAGAGTAGACATCCCTGTCTTGTTCCTGACCATAGGGGGAAAGCTCTCAGTTTTCCCCGTTGAGGATACTGGCTGTGGGTCTTTTATAGATGGCCTTTATTATGTTGACGTATGTTCCCTCTAACCATACTTTGTTGAGGGTTTTTATCATGAATGGATATTGTACTTTGTCAGATATTTTTCTGCATCAATTGAAAAGATCATATGGTTCTTATCCTTTTTTTATTCATGTGGTTTATCACATTGATTATTATGTGAATATTGAACTACACTTGCACTCAGAAATAAATCCTACTTGATTGTGGTGAATGATGCTTTTAATGTACTTTTAGATTCAGTTTGGTAATATTTTATTGAGAATTCTTCATCTATGTTCATCAGGGATATTGGCCTATAGTTCTCTTTTTTAGTGGAGTCTTTATCTGGTTTTGGTATCAGGGTATGCTGGCTTCATAGAATGAATTTGGAAGTTTTCCTCTCTTTTCTATTTTTTGGAATAGTTTGAGAAGAATAGGTATTAACTGTTCTCTATATGTTTGGTAGAATTCACCTGTGAAGCCATCAGGCCCTGGACTTGCGTTTTTTGGGAGATTTTTGATTATTGATTCAATTTCTTTGTTGGTTATTGGACTGTTCAAGTTTTCTATTTCTTCCTGTTTCAGTTTTGATAGTTTATATGTTTCTAGGAATTTATCTGTTTCTTCTAGGTCGTTCAATTTGTTGGCATGTAGTTTTTCATAGCAGTCTCTTATAATTGTTTGTATTTCTGTGGCGTTGGTTATTATGTCTCCTCTCTCACCTGTAATTTTATTTATTTGGGTATGTTCTCTTTTCTTTTTTATAAGTCTGGCTAGGGGTTTATAAATTTTATTGATTTTTTCAAAGAACCAGTTTTTGGTTTCCATTGACCTGTTCTATTTTTTCTTTTGTTAGCTTCTCTATCATTTATTTATGCTCTAGTCTTCATCATTTCCTTCCTCCTGCTGGCAGGATACAAAATCAATGTATAGATATCTTTTGCATCTTTAATTTTTTTTTCAACGTTTATTTATTTTTGCGACAGAGAGAGACAGAGCATGAATGGGGGAGGGGCAGAGAGAGAGGGAGACACAGAATCGGAAACAGGCTCCAGGCTCTGAGCCATCAGCCCAGAGCCCGACGCGGGGCTCGAACTCACGGACCGCGAGATCGTGACCTGGCTGAAGTCGGACGCTTAACCGACTGCGCCACCCAGGCGCCCCTCTTTTGCATCTTTATATACCAAAAATAAGCAGTAGAAATAGCAATCAAGGAATCAATCTCATTTATAATTGCACCAAAAACAACGAGATACTTAGGAATAAACCTAATCAAAGAGGTGAAACAAGCTGTATTCTGAAAACTGTAAAACACTGACAAAAGAAACTGAAGAAGACACAAAGACACATTCCATGCCTACAGATTGGAGCAACAAATATTGTTAAAATGTCTATGCTACCCAAAGCCATCTACACATTTAATGCAATCCTATCAAAATACCACCAGCATTTTTCACAGAGCCAGAACAAACAATCCTAAAATTTGTATGGAAACACAAAAGATCCTAAATAGCCAAAGCAATGTTTAAAAAGAAAAGTGACGCTGCAAGTATCAGAATTCCGGATTTCAAGTTATATTACAAATGGTAATGGCACAAAAATAGACACATAGATCAAGGGAACAGAATAGAAAATCCATAAATGAACCCACAACTATATGGTCAATTAATCTTCAACAAGGCAGGAAAGAATATCCAATGGAAAAAAGACAGTCTCTTCAACAAATGGTGTTGGGAAAACTGGACAGCAACATTCAAAAGAATGAAACTGGACCCTTTCTTACACCATACATAATATAAATTCAAAATGGATTAAAGACCTAAATGTGAGACAGGAAACCATTAAAACCCCAGAGAAGAACATAGGCAGTAACCTCTTTGACACAGGCCATAGCAACTTCTTTATAGATACGTCTCCTGAGGCAAGGGAAACAAAATAAAAAATAAACTATTGGGACTTCATCAAAATAGAATGCTTCTGCACAGTAAAGGAAACAATCAACAAATCTAAAACACAACCTATGGAATGGGAGAAGATATTTGCAAATAACATATCTGATAAAGGGTTAGTATCCAAAATATTATGAGCTTATAAAACTCAACACCCAAAAAACAGACAATTAAAACAAACAATTAAAAAATGGACAGAGTACATGAATAGACATTTTTCCAAGGAAGACATACAGATAGCTAACAGACACATGAAAAGATGTTCGGCATCACTCATCATCAGGGAAATACAAATCAAAAATACAATAAGATGTCGCCTTGCACCTGTTAGAATGGCTAACATCAACAGCACAAGAGACAACAGGTGTTGGCACAGATGTGGAGAAAGGGCAACACTCTTGTGCCGTTGGTGGAAATGCAAACTGGTACAGCTACTATGGACGATAGTATGAAGGTTCCTCAAAAAGTTAAAAATAGAGCTAATCTTTGATCCTCCACTAGAACTAGTAGATATTTACCCAAAGAAGGCAAAAATACTATTTCAAAGGGATACATGCACCCTGATCTTTATAGCAGCAGTATCGGTGATAGCCAAATTGTGGAAGGAGCCTAAGTGTCCATCAACTGACGAATGGATAAAGTAGAGGTGGTTTCTATATACAATGGAATATGACTCGGCCATGAAAAAGAATGGAATCTTGCCATTTGCAATGATGTGGATGGAGCTAGAGAGTATTCTGCTAAGTGGAATAAGTCACTCATATGTGGAATCTAAGAAACAAAACAAACAATCATAGCGGGGAAAAGAGAGAGGATAACCAAGAAACAGACTCTTAACTCTAGAGAACAAACCAGTGGTTACCAGAGGGGAGGTGGGTAGGGGGATGTGTTTAATAGGTTATGGGGATTAAGAGTATTCTTGTTGTGATGAGCACTGGGAGTTGTATATGTGTTGAACCAGTAAACTTTACACATGAAACTAATATTACCGTGTATGTTAACTAGCTAGAATTTAAATAAACACTTGAAAGAAGGAAAATAAGCATTCTCTTTTTCTTATTATAAAACCAAACATTAAAGATTTCATTTTCCATAATCAAGATCTCCAAAAGTATGAGAGTATAGATAGAAAGTTTTTTCTATGGTTTTTTATTTTATTATTCCTTCTTACAAAAAATGTTTGCTAGACAGCGTTTTTTTGTTTTTGTTTTGTTTTGTTTTGTTTTAGAGAGAGAGAGAGATTGAGAGTGGGGGAGAGGGGCAGAAGGAGAGAGATAGAGACAGTGAGAGAGAGAGAGAGAGAAAGAGAGAGAGAGAGAGAGAGAGAGGGAGAATCTCAAGTAGGCTCCACACTCAGCACAGAGCCTGACACGGGACTCAATCCCATGACTCTGGGATCACGACCTGAGCCAAAATCAAGAGTTGGACCCTCAACCAACTGAGCCACCCAGGTGCCCCACATGACAGTTTTTAATATATATTTTGTTAAGTTCTATATTACAGAGTTTTAAAATGTATCATGAGAGCTTATTGTCACCTGGTCTGGTTGGTGTCTGATATCTGAATTTCTTCTCTATCATTGAAGGCAAGTGGTCTTAGAGCATATGTTTGAACATTTGGAGTGATAGATTAGTTTCTTATAAGTACATGGGTTTCACTTTTTGGGGAACTCTAGTTATTGGAAAGGCCTTCCTTTTATTGAACTAAACTCTGTTTTCCCATAATTTCTGCCCATTTGTTCTAATTATAGCCCATGAATCATAAAGAATAAATCTAATCTTTTCCCCATTGATAGTCCTCTGAATATTCAAAATGTAGCTATAATGTCTCTCTCCATATTAAACTTCCTAAGCACCTTGTCACCTTGGACATCTTCCTGTGAATGGTTGTACTAATGCCACTCTTTAAAAATATTTTCTGGATGCATACCCAGGTTTTTCTTATTCATGTATTCATTCATTCACTCACCATTTTTGAGTACCTACTACCTGTCAGATGATACTGTGTTAGACACTGAGGTGTATAATGGTAAACCAGACAAAGGTATCCCTTCCATCAAGGAAATATACTTTCCAGTGAGTGAATACAGACCAACCAAAAGAAAAAAAAAGTAAATGCAATCAAATAAAACAATTATAAATTGTGGAAAGTATTATGAAGGCTAAGACTGGATCTAATGTGATGGGGAAGCCATGTGAGAAAGAGATGGCCAGCCTAAAGGGCCTGAAAAGAGGAAATTCAAGGGAGGAGCAATCATGTTCACATGTGTAAGAGCTCTGAGGTAGAAAGGAATCTAGGAAATCCTAGGAGTTGAAAGAAAATCACTGGGAATAGAATTCAGTGAGAAAATGTTCATGTGATTGTTTTAAAATATGTCCACATATCTTTTCCTTTCCTAAAATGGAGCCTAATTTCCTCCCTTAAATCTGGGCTAAACGTAGAGATTCTCGTCTAATGAATAGAATGTGGCAGAAGTGATACCATGTGACTTCTGAGGCATAGTCATAAAAAAAAAAAAAGAGAAAAGAATGGTTTCCACTTGGCTGGTTTTCTCGCTCTTGGATTGATCATTCTGAAAGGAGTTGGCTACCATATTGTGTCTCAGCGACCTGTGGAGAATTCCCTCTGGGAAGGAACTGAGGCCCCCACCAACAGCCAGCACCAAGTTGTGAATGTGATGCTTTTTAATGAACTGTTTTGGAATTAGATTCATCTGCCCCTGCCAAGCCTTCAGTTGACTTGCAGCCCTAGTCAACATCACATCCGTCTACAACCTCATGGGTGATCCCAAGCCAGGACGACCCAACTATGCCAGTTCTGACTTCATGACCCATAGTAATTGTGAGACATACACACTTATTGTTGTTTTGAACCCTTAAATTTTGAGGTGATTTGTTATGCAGCTAACTGATAGAGAAGGAATGTGTTGGTCAGATCGCTTTTGGCTTCAAATAACGTAAGATCCAACTAAGACCGTCTTAAATCATGAGGATTGTGTTGTAGTACATAAGAAGATGCCCAGATGTAGAGCGGCTCCAGGATTGGTCAATTCTGAGACAATCCAGTACCCAGGTGCTTGCCACTTTCTGCTCTGTCCTCCTTGTCGTGTCAGTGATGTCTCCTCATAGAACCACAAAGCTGTAGCTGTGGTGTCAGCCATCACCTGGATGAGAGATGTCTTTCATTTCCTCCTGTGTGTCATTTTTTAGATATGGAAAATCTTTCTTTCACACTTGGTGGCCAGAACTGGATAAAATATTGCCCTTAAGCCAACATCTGGCAAATGAGATGGAGAAAGCAGGGGCTTTAGAAGATATCTAGATTTCTGGCTTAAGCAACTAGATGGAACGTGGTCTCTTTCTTTCTTTCTTGCTTGCTTGCTTGCTTGCTTTTTGTGGTAGTGTGAGGGAATCTGAAAACCTCAATATCTCAGAACTGGGTACAAGAAAGCCCAGGAGTGCAGGAGGTAGGAGAGAGGGCTGACAGTGGTGTCCTAGAAGACACAAAGGCAGAAGGAAGGAATGGTTAACTATGTCCTGTTTGCCAAAAGGTCAAAGAAAAGCAAGACATGAAGGTGACCTTTGGATTTAGCACTGCAGTGTCTGTGGACTGGAATAGAACTCTCTGTTGGAGAATGCATAGGACATGAGTAAGTAGAGACAGCATGCAAATACAACTCCTTAGAGAAGATTTGCCATGAAGGAGCAAAGGTAAGCGCTAAGGGGATGTGGGATCCAGGAGACAGAGGATAAAGTCAGAAGACTAGAGCACATCTAGATATCTAGATGCTAATAGGAATTTTCCTTTATAGAAAAAGAGAATGATTGATATATAGAAGGAATGAAGACCAGCTGAAGGTGTAAAATCCCTGAGAACAACACACACACACACACACACACACACACACACACACACACACACACACTCATATGTAATTTAAAGCTTAATTAATTATTATAGTACAAATAGGATATTCATTGTCTGGGGAGAGTCATTTAAGTAGTATGCTGGATCTAGTGACTGGTTTTTGGTGAGGCAATTTTGCAAAGTGGCTAAGAATCCAGACACCTAGAGACAAATTGTTGGGGTTCAAATCAGCTGTGTGGCCTTCAGGAATTTCCTTATCCTCTCGGTGCTCTGCCTCCCTAATTTATAAATGGGGATAGTAATAAAAGTACCCACCTCGCAGGATGGTCTTCAAGGTGACCTGAGTTAATATATGTAAGGCGTTCAGAGCAGTGCCTGCTCTATGTGCCGGGCATCTACTTCCTGATATTTGCTGGGTTTGGTTCTACTAAGCAACCTAGGATAAAGGTGCCATCTTTAGGAGGGAAAATGATTGATTTAAATTATATCATTGTTTCTATATGCCTTTTGGGTTTTCTGTAGAACTTGATAAAAAGTGTCATATACTGAGAATCAATCTCAAGTGAGAAGGTGAAATTTACATTTTGAAAGATAGTTACGCAAACGTTAATAAAAACACACCTGGTTGGTACTTGATATTTATTATTTTCTGCTTGTCGGAACTCTTGCCTTGAAATCTAAAAATCTGAAAAACATGGTAGCTAGACGTTCATCAGAAAGCATCCAAAGAATATTTGGAGGAGGCAGCCAAGGTGCCAAATGAAACAATATAGTATGAAATAGAAGGCGTATATCCAGATCTTGTACTCCGTGCCCAGCACTTTCTTCCTCTCTTGCTTCAGTGAATGTTAATTCCCACCCAGGACTGTCTACGTGTTTGCAGGAGTCTGCAAAGATAGAACATTTATAGGAATTAATGCTCTGTGGGTATACACGACGTAGACCCTGAAGAACTCAAAAAGCATGAATAAATGTATTCCAATTACAGGCTAATGCAGGTAATGGGTTTAGAGTACTTAGAGGTCTGGATCCGTTCTCTGACAGCCTGCAGACATTAGGAGCCCCTCATGACTCGCCTGCAATGCAGGCATTATGGAGTGATTTTTACTTTACTGCCTTTTCCATCAGATCATCCCCTTTCTTTCACACACAAGGTTAATTCACTTCTTGATCACATTATTTCCTCGCTGCTCTTTGACAATATAAAAATTCTGAGTGGACAGCTCAATCCCTCTTCCATCTCAGATTTGATTGTTATGGTATTGCCTGGCGTCCCTCAGAGGCCTCCAGCAGCCTTTGCTGCACTTTATGACACTTAAATGGCTCGGTTACAATTTCTCCATCTATTCACGAAATGCTGTTAATAACTCATTTCCAAAGAGGCCCTTCTTTATGTCTTGGCATTAAAGGAATTTTTATTAGGTGCCAGGATAGGTGACACACAGCCCCAGTAACCAAAGAGTTAATTAATCTGTTGAAATTTATTGCCTTTTATACTGCACTCAGTGTGACAGTCCCTAAGAGAAACAGATACTATATTTACAACCCGGGTTGAAATATTCAGTAATATAGTCTGCATACTGACCTACTCCATCAGTGTATGCCTTCTGCTGGAACATCCATTAATCACAGAAGATGAATTTGTGTAATCTATCTTCTTTCTTATTCTGAGATTCCAATAAATATTGAAATAATAATTTATTGATTACCTTGCAATATAAATGTGTAGTAAAGTCACCCAAGACATTTGCATGGTAATGCATTTTGGAAGTTCTTGGCATTCTGTGGGAATGAAAGGAGAAAAAAAAACTGTCAGGAGTGACATGAATACTCTTGGGGGCAAAACACCAAACTTAATTTCATATTGTGTGTAGGGAAATCATAAGGTAGCTTTTGAACTACCAAAAATCATAACCACAGCCGTGATAATTGCATTCTCCAAAGTAAACAACACGAACATTCACTATCACATTTGCACCTTGCCTTCTTTGTGTGTTTTCCCCAGAATATTTCAGATCACAGATAATTTCTTTGTGCCACCTTTCACTTGTAAAGCCACTTCTTTCCTGACCTTAATTCAGGCAAAGATGAAAATGATATAGGAATATTGGGTGCTATCTTCCATTTAATTTCAGTAAAATCTTCTGGGACCATTTTATTAATTCTTCAGGCTGAAGTATGTATTTCCTAGGACTGCAGTGTGGATAGTGCTTTGGGCTCTCGTCCTAAATCTAAACTCAATTCTACAATTTTCATGAGTTGTTGCTGTTACTTATGGGCCATTAGTTTTGACATAATTCTAGGATCATGATCATTTTTGTGTCTAATCTGATTTGGTCTGGAAACATTGGAAAAGTGCGTGTGGGTGGTACAGAACATTGAGATGCCTTTGCGGATGAGGCATAATTATTGCTAAAAACTCAAAAACTCTAAATGTCTTTGTATCTGGATATATTGTAAGTGTACTTATGCCGTATTGGGTAAACATGAGCTGAACGACCAGCATTTCTGTTCTGCACATGCACCACCAGCAGCATTAGACCTTAGGGTTTGTTATAGGGGCCATTCTTCTAGTTGAATTCAATCATGTATAGTTAATGTAACCCATTTCTGGTCTCCATAATAATTTATCTCAGTTTTGGGCAACTCTTTATGATCAGGATAACTCTGCGGAGTGGATGAAATTCTAATGTGTGAGGTTTGTTTTCTAGTGCTTTACTGATAAGGTTAACCAGATGGTGAAATGTAATAGCTTGGAAGATCCAGTTTTGATATACGCTCAATCATTTTTGGAATGATAATGAAAAAGCAAAAAGAAACAGAGCTTTTTAGAATCTCTTCTTGGTCATGAAATTGAAAATATCCTTTTTTGGAGGATAAAGAAGTATCTCATCATAATTTGCCTGACATTTAAACCTCTTGGCTATATATTTCTAAAAGAAGACAAAGTATTTTGAAAATTTTGCTACAAATTTTTATATATGGTATATTTATATCACATTTTTAGATGAAAAATTATGAAACCCTTTATGTCACCTGAAACACTGTTTCTGATGTCCATTTTAAAATAAAATATTTTCCTTAGTATTTTCAATAATAATGCCGATTAAGAGATATATATCTTTTATGCCTATTTTGCTAAAACTTTAAATCGGTGACTATCAACGTATTATAAAATTAAGCAGCTCTGAACTGTATTCTGCTATGACACCTGCTAATTTAGTACAGATACTATTCTTTGAAAATGGACATATGGGTTTTCAGTAGGTTTGATTTCTGCTGATTTGAATTATTTTAATTATGGATTGTATATATTTAAGTATCTTGCGAAGGAGTTATGTTATGCATTAGACTATTTCTTTGGTGATTAGGTTTCTTATGAGATGGCATATTACTACATAATTACTATACTTCCCTCTCCTCCCGCCCCCTTTTTTGGTCCTTTTTACTTGTCAGTATTAATAGTTGCTCTTTGTTCTGCTCATATAAAGTTACATTCTGATTTAAGTTCTCCCTGGTGTTTAGCTAATTGGACTATTCATTTAAAGTATACTATGTTTTATTACCTTATCTTCCGTGGTATTTTACATTTTGGATTGACTGATTCTAATTCCTGTTTCACAGTAGTATAATTTCACAGTAGCATAACCTTGGGAATCCATTAAATTTGGCCTTTAAAACACTGCTTTGTTTTCTCCACACAGTCCTGAAAAGCTGTGGCATTTTCCAGCACCCACGTTGACTCTTTCCCTTTTTATAGCAATGCTACTTTCCCTTCACTTCTTAATTCAAACCAGCGCAACACAATGCATATTTATTAAGCATCTATCTCATGGCAAGTTCTGTGTTAGGTACTGAATGTATGATGTTGAATAGGCATAATTGCTACTTTCAAGCTCTTCAAACTCAAAGGCTGTTGATTGAGAGAGAAAAGTAACAAATAATGGTTTTGAAAACCATGTCCCTCCCCTCATCAAATTAACTTCTTAATTTCAGGAACGTGATGTTAAATGATTTTGGAAGCAAGCTAAAGTAGCTTTCATCCAAAGGAGACACTTGGAATGGATTATTTTACTCAATCTTAACAAGACAAGGAGTTGAGTACTATCGCTGTATCATCTCCATTTTACTGATTGGTGAGGTGAGCTGTAGAGGGGCAAGGTGACCTGTCCTGACCTTGGATTCTAGTGTACCTGAGGAGGGATTGGAATGTAGCCATCTGACCCCAGTGATGGGGCACTTAACCACTCACTCTCCCTGTCCTACAGAATGAGATGTAATTTATGCCAAGAAAAAAAAATTAACATTCTTTTTTGTGTATGTATTTTCCCATCTCTAATTAATGAACCCTATTTTCAGAAATTTCCCATGCCCCTCTATCAGGTCACAAATTTCCACATACATGTTTCTAGGTTCTTTTTTATTCCTAGGTTATCTGTACTAATCCTTCGGTTTGTCTATTCCAATCCTATTCCTAAAATTGATAATTTTAGAAAAGTTTTAATGTCTGATTGTGAGTCTCTTTTTTTTTTTAAATTCAAAATGTGTTTTTTGTTCTTGGCTTCTTATTTTTTTGTTAAGGTTTTTATTGTTAAATATTATGCATACAAAAGAATACATAAAAATTGATGTCCAGTGTAAAGAATAATAATGAGAGTCATTATGAATCTTTTATCCAGTTCAAGAAGTAAAATATTGCTTTGGTATTCTTTTTGTTATAATCCTCCTAGATTTCATTTTCTGCACATTCTCCCTTCCTTTAAATGGTAACAGAACCAAGGTTTCGTATTCATCTTTCCCTTGTCTTTCTTTATAGTTGTCCTATCTTTGTGAATAATATATTATTTTGTCTTACTTGTTTATGACATTTATCTAATGAAAGAAATTGGATGTTATTTTCTCTAACTTGCTCTCTTTGTTCAGTGTCATGTTCTTGAGATTTATCTGTTAATGTAAGTACCTATAGTTAATTTATTTTGACTACTGTCTAATATTCAGTTATATGATAGAACAAGTTATTTTTCCATTCTGTTGACTGATATTACACCATTTCAGGTTTTGTGACTATGAGCAATGCTGCTATGACCATGTTTGTATACATATCCTGTATGTATGTGCAAGACTTTCTCCCGAGTATTTACTAACTAGTGGCATTGCTGAATCATAGGGTGGGGACGTGTTTAAATGACCAGGAAATGTCCAACTGTTTTCCAAAGTGGTTGTACCTATTTATGTGCCAGTCAGCAGTATGTGGGAGATGTTGCGGCTCTACATTTTGCCATCACTGTATTGTCTGAACTCAAAAATTGCTTTTCTGTCCATGGGTATAAAGCAATATTGCATTATGCCTAAGTTTTATTTCTCTGATTCCTAATGAACACTTTTTTGGTCGATCTATCTATCTATCTATCTATCTACCTACCCATCATCTATCTATCTACCTATCATCTATCTATCATCTGTTGCTATTTTTTTCCCTTCTGTAAAGTGCCTGTCCAAATCTTTTTTTCTTAGGTTGTTTGCGTTTTTCACCTTGATTTCACAAGAGTTTTTGAATTATTCTCTATATAACTTCTTTTGAGTTTTATGTGTTACAAATATGTTCTCCTAGCTTGGCACTTATGTTTATTCTATGATAAGTTTTCGTCATCAGACATCTTTGATTTTTAATAGAGTTCAATTTATCATTATTTTTCTTTGTAAATTGTATGTTTTATGTCTTGCTTATGAAATAGTTCCATAAGTCATAAAGATACTTTCTTATGTTATCTTTTAAAAGTTTTATGCTTTTGTCTTTCACATTGATTTTTCAATCAACCAGTAGCTAATTTGCTTGTGTGTGTGTGTGTGTGAGAGAGAGAGAGAGAGAGCGCGCGCGAGAGAGAGATGAGTGATATAGGAAACCTGATAACAGTTTTCAATAGGGGTAATTAAAATGCCCGGAACCTTTATGAATAGCCCATCCTTTTCCCACTGATATCAAGCTCTAAATTTTTTATAAATCAGTATAGCCCATTTTGCCTGGATTTGTTTCTAGACTTTCTGTTTAGTTCCATGAGTCTATTTATCTAGTTATACTACAGGATCTTAATTATATAACTTTTTAATAAGTCTTCAAATCCATTAGTTTAAGAGTCTTCCCAAATGTGGTGGCTATTTGGGTGCTTTTGCTCTTCCAGATAATGCTCTTTCAAGTAAATTGTAAAATCAACTTCAACAGTAACAAATCCAGTTAGGATTTGTATTGAATTCTATATAAATTATTTGTGGGTGAATATACACCTTCATGATATTGAGTTTCTTCAAGAATATGAAATATTTATCTACTTAGAAATATTGAATGCCTTCCAAAACAACTTCATAATTTTTTCCTAAAAACATTTTTATATTTAATTGAATTTATTTCTAAGTATTATTTAATTTTAATTTTAATTTTTAATTGAAGTGTAATTAACATACAATGTTATATTAATTTCAGGTGTCCAACATATTGATTTGACAATTCTATACATTGCTCAATGCTCACCATCTGTGTAGCGTGGTCAGTTATTATGATATTATTGACTATATTCCCTATGTCTAAGTACAAGTTATTTTTGTTTCTATTGTGCATGTTTTTTTAAATTACAGTTTTGATTGTTGCTGAAGTGAATATTCGCAAGTAAATTTTTTGTATTGATGTTTTATCCACTAAAATTATTTATGCTACCGTTGATATAAAAAAATTACCTGTAGATACTTCTGAGTTTTCTTTAAGAGAAAAAAACAATAATATGTAACTTATGATAAGTTTTGTTTCTGTTTTAACCAGTTCTTTTGTCTTCTTCTTTTTTTCTTCCCATCTTACTACACTGGCTAAAACAGCCATTAAGCATTAAAAATGAATGGGAACAGCAAGTATTTTTTGATTGTTTTTACCATTTTAGTAATTATATACATGATTTGTTTTCTATGTTTACTTCATCTAGCAAGTTTATAAAGTTCCTTTCTGTTCACGGTTGACTTAGAGTTTTTCTTTCTTTTCCTTAGTTTAGTAGTCACAGATAGATGTTGAATTTTATCATTTTTTTTCTGCGTATACTAAGAAAATGTATAAGGTTTAGCTCCTTTGGTCCATTAATGTGATGAATTGCAATAATCAATTTTTTGATATGCAACTTATCTTGTATTCTTGGGGTAAACGCAACTTGGTCGTTGTTATGGGTTAAATTGTGTCCCCTCTAAAGATGGTGAGCCCCTAATCCCTGGTACCCATAAATATGACCTTTGGAAGTAAGGTCTTTGTGGATGTAATCAAGTTAAGATGACGTCATTACAGTGGACCCTAATCCAGTCTGACTGTTTTCTTTCTAAGAGAGAAGAACACCGTACCAAGACACAGAGACACAGGGAGAAGACAGCCACATGAAGCCGGAAGCAGAAATTGAAGTTATGCTGCCACATGTCAAGGCACCACCAGAAGCTGGGAGAGGCAAAGAAGCACCCTCCTTTAATGACATGGCAGGAAGCATGGCCTGCTGGTACTGGTCTCAGACTTCTAGCCTTCAGCCCTATGAGAGAATAAGTTTCTGTTGTTTTAAACTTCCCAGCTTGTGGTACTTTGTTATGGCAGCCCTAAAAGTGGAAACAAGTCTTCTTGTTGAGTTTGATTTCCTGATATTTACTTTATAAGTTCAGCATCAATATACATGAGTGAGGTTGCTGACTATGTTCATAGTTTGTGGTGTTTGTGTTATTGTCATAGAGCCTATGTAGTCTCATCAAATAAATTGAGATAATTCGCTCTTCTTATTTTCTGAGAGAGGGATCTTAGATATGCCCTTTCCTTTACTGTTTGGTGGAGATCAATGTAAAGCGATCCAGGCCTAGTATTTTATTTGTGTGAAGTGTTTTAGTTATGAATTAATTTCTCTAATGATAATAGAACTATTAATATATTTTTCTTCTTGTGTTGATTTGGTAAGTTACACTTTTGAAGAATCTATCCATTTCATCTAGTTTTATTTTATCTCATTTTCACATTTACTGGCATAAAATTCTTTATAATATTATTTTCTGTTCAATCTATGCAGTTCTCAAGGCATATCTCCTGTTTTATTCTTAATACAGTTTAAAGAATCTACCTTTTATCATAATAACTCTTGCCAATGATTTGTTAATTTTTTTCAAAGAACCAGCCTTTGGCACTTTATCTTCTCTATAGTATATTTGTTTTCTATATCATTAATTACACATTTTCTATACTCCCTCGGCTTAATCTGTCCTCTTTTACATATTGTAATACTTAATGCTACAAATTTCCCACTAATTACTGCTTTAGTAACCATATCCCATAAGTTTTTATTTGCAGTATGTTACTGATCTTAAGCATTTTCCAAATCCACTGTGAATTTTCCTTTGAAATACGTTTCTTAAGAGTATTTTTAATTTCCAAATATGTGTCGTTTCCTTAGTTTTTGTACCAAATATCAATATGTATGATACAAACTCTTTAAAATTATTGGAAACTCTTTTTGTGGCTTAACACATGGTTCATAGTGTTCCACAGCATAGACATTTCACACATGGCCTGTAAAGAATGTAACTTCTCCAAATCTAGAGTACAGTTTCATATAACCATTAGGTTAAGATCATTAATTGTACAGTCATATCTTCTATACCTTTATTGACATTTTATATTTTATAATTACCTTAAAATCTCTCATCATGATGGTGGAGTTGACAATTTTAACTTTATGTATTTGGAGGCTATATTATTAGGAATTGTATAGGTTTGTTCTTGTTATATTTTCCTGGTGAACTGAACCACTTACCAATATTTAACAACCTTTTTATCCTGGTAATGCATTTGACTTCATAGTGTAACTTGCTTAGTGCTAACATAGTTATGTCAGCCTTTTTTTAACTAGTATTTGCTTGTTATATCTCTTTTCCATTACTAGACTTTCAGGTTTTCTGTGTCCTTATGTTTTAAGTGTGTCTTTTTAAAGCAGTGTATAATATTTTGAATTTTAATCTTATTTGGCGCACTTTATCGTTGACCTGGATGGTATAGTCCATTTACTTTTATTGTACTTTTAACATATTTGGATTGCGTTTAAATCATGTTTTGCTTTCCATTATATCTTGCCATTTCTTTTGCTGTTTCTCCACTTCCTTGCCTTCTTTTGGTTTACTTTCATTTATTTTCATTCATTTATTCATTTTGTTCATTTTTTTTCTCTTCAACATGTTTGGAAAGTCTATGTCTATTTTTTAACCTAGCTATTTTAACATGCATTCTTAACAAAGCTTAAGAAAATTAATAATTATTCCCTACCCCTGAACCATATGAACATCTTAGAATACATTAATTTTGATCAGGCTCATGAAATTATATTCAATTGTTGACAAGTATTTTAGGTCCAGCTAAATTATAAGTTGTTTTTATGTCTTCATTTTATCAATTGTTAAAATATTTTTTTCACATATTTTCTAATATTTTTGCTTATCAATAATTCTTGCAGAGTAGAGTTTCTGGGATCATTTCCCTTCTGTTCATAAATTCATAAAATTTTCCTTTATTGAAAGTCTTCTAGTAATAGTCTCTTTACCATTTTATTTCACAATTTTTTCCAGATGTCTCTGAATTTTATTTTATTTTTAAAATTTTTTTTAACGTTTATTTATTTTTGAAACAGAGAGAGACAGAGCATGAACAGGGGAGGGTCAGAGAGAGGGAGACACAGAATCTGAAACAGGTTCCAGGCTCTGAGCTGTCAGCACAGAGCCCAACGCGGGGCTCGAACTCACGGACCGCGAAATTATGACCTGAGCCGAAGTCGGCCACTTAACCGACTGAGCCACCCAGGTGCCCCTTTTTTTTATTTTTTAAATTGAAGTATAATTGACACACAATATTATATTAGTTTCAGGTACACAACATAATAATGTGGTATTTGTATACTGATAAACTCTTTATTTCTCCTTCATTTTGAAAGATAGCTTACTTAACTGGGTACAGAACTGTATGTTGACAGTAAAGGGTAATATGCTCACAATGAATGAAAATGTAGTAAACTTCAGGGCTTCTGGGTGGCTTAGTCAGTTAAGCATCCAACTCTTGATTTCAGCTCAAGTCATGATCTCACTGTGAGTTCAAGTCTTATATCGGGCTCTGCACTGACAGTATGGAGCTTGCTGGGGATTCTCTCTCTCCTCTATTTCTGACCCTCCTCCCCACAATGCTTGTACATGCTCTTTAAATAAATAAATAAATAAATAAATAAGAAAGAAAGTGTAGTAAACTTCAAGAGAGTAATACAGACTATGAAAAAGGACTAAATGCAACATCTGGAACAGAAAAATACATTCCTCAAATTAAGAAATAATCCCTTAAGTGTCCTGATAACATATATGAGTTAAAACATGAGTCAGTTTACTTGAAAACTGATTAATGCAAATTATTTAATTTGCAGAGAGACAAAAAAAAATAATAAACAAGACTGTGTAAGTCTGCTATAGCCATCTTAAAACAATAGATGGACCCACCACCCCAAATGTGGTCCAAATACAAAGACTGATGAAACCACACACACAAACACCAAAATGGGATGAAAAAGTTTATTATTTATACAACAAGGCTGTTTCAAAGAGCTGGGCAGGCCTCTCAAGGTGATCTGATTTGAGTCTCCTGTTGGTGCCTAAGGAAGTTTTCTTACCAGTTTATCCATTTGTAGAATACAAGGGAAAAAAAAGAAGGGCTTGGTTTAAAAAGCTGTCAGCAATTAAACATAAAAGTGGAGCCAAACTCTTGTTACAGAGACAATATCAAAATGTTTAAAATATATGTTATTAGAGTTCAGGAAGCAGAGAAGGAAGAGGGGTGGGAGAAGAAATGTTGGAAGATATCATATCACAGCTCAAAATGTTCAGATTTGCAGAAGGATTTAAGTATACAAATTCAAGAAACTCACGAACTCCAGCAAGATAAGTACAGACAACCACCTTTAGTCAAACTGCTAAAAACCAAAAGTAAAAAGAAAACCTTGAAAGCTACTAAATAGAAATTACACGTGTCTCTCATAGGGCAAATTCCTAGGAGCAGGTGAACTAGTCATATGGCATATCAGCCAGGGTTCAGTCAGAAGAAGAAACCACATAGTAATTTAAGCTGTGGAAGTATAAAGAATTATTGAGCTCTAATGGGAGAGTAACTATATAGATGTAAAGGGAACTCTAAAGGGTACTCTAGGACTGAGGGTGAACACACACAGAATGATAAAGTTGAAAGACGGGAGCCTTCACCAAAGTTGGAGTTAGACTTCATTCGGCAAGGTGTTATTGTGGCCTACTGGACGGTGAAGGCGTTCACTGGGCTGTTGTGGTCAGAACTGGTCCATAGTTGACAATCATTTAGGAGATAATGCTCTGGGGTATACGTGAGCTGAATACGTGGAGCAGGTGCACGGAGGCAGTAGAGTTGCAGTTGTGAGCAAGAGGTCTTCAGAACATCGTGTCCACATCAAGAAGGCCATACCCAGGCAGCAGTTTGGTCCAAGTTGTTGCTAAGGGGTTGAAAGTTCTGAGCATGCTCCTGGGGCATACACCACTGGATACCCCCCAGGATAGTTGCTGCTGATGTGTTGTTTAGCAAGAACAAGAGAAAATAAAAAAAGCAGACCAGAACAAAGAAGAGAACCCCTTTGTTCCAGCAATGTCTCTCTTGTGCCTTCTACTGACTGAGGATGAATTTGAAATTAAGACAGTACATTCATAATTAGCATGTCTAGCAAGTGATGTTTACATTTATAAGAAATTGTCTTACCATTTTCCAAAATAATTGGACAATTTTTCATTCCTATAATGGTATGAATGAGAGTTCCAGATGATCAATGTTCTTATCAATGCTTGGTATTGTCAGAGTTAAAATTTTAACCATTCTAATGTGTGTGTAATGGTATTAAATTGTTTTTATTTGCATTTCTCTAATGATTAACAGCATTTTTATGTGTTTATTTACCATCCATATATTCACTTTTGTGAAGTGTCAGTTCAAATTTATTGCCTAAAGTTTGAAATGCATTGTTTAGCTTTTTATTATTGAATTGTAATTGTTTTTTTTAATATTCTGGATATGAACCTTCTATATATAATGGTTTATATAATATTTTCTCTCAGTGTGTGGCTTGTCTTTTAATTTGTTATCTTTAGAAGAGCAGATGAGTTTAACTTTGATAAAGTCCAATGTATCAGTTTTGTAGGTTTATGCTTTTCTGTCTTTCATTCTAAGAAATCTTTGCTAAATTTGCCAAGATTCCTCCCCATGTTTTTGTCTAGACTTTCTGTAATTTTAACTTTCATATTAGGTTATATGATACAATATGAGTTCTCTTCTGAGAGGTAATGGTTGATATTTGTTTATATATTTATGTATATGGCTTCTAATCATTCCAGGGTCTCACATTGAAAAAACTTTTCTCTTTCCACTGATTTGCCTTGGTGCCTTTATTGAAAATCAATTGACCATATATATTTAAAATTATTAGCTAAAGTTGTGTAGATTTTGCCTATATATTCAACAGGGATATTGGTCTGTACCTTTCTTCTGTGTTGTTACCTGGAGTTTCCAGACTTCAAGGTTTGAGGGTACACTCCTTTATACTTCCAAGTCTTCCCAAGGTTTCCAACACCAACTGCAAATTCAAGGGGGTTCCCTAAATCAACTTCAGGTTTGATAATTACTAGAACTCCTATAACTCATTGTAAGCTATTATATTCACAGTTGTGGTTTTATAAAGGAAATGGGTACATTAAATAAGCCAAAGAAAGAGATGGAAGGGCAAAGTCTGGGAGAATTCCAAACATGAAGTTTCTATTGCCCTTGGGATATATTACCCTCCTGACATCAGGGTTTGATAATTCGCACAAAGTACCGATAAACAGGGAAGCTTATTTAAGCTTCTATATTTTTATTATGTATCTGTATCTTTATAATTAAAGTGTCTTTCTTCTAAATATCATATAAATAGAGTTTGGTTTTAGCAATCTAATCTCATAATCTGTGTCCTTTATGATGAATATTTAGACCACTTATATTTATGTGATCATTATTGGTTAGGTTTAAATTTACCTTCTTTCTGTTTTCTATTTGATCTCTTTTTTGCTCTCTTTGCCCTGTTTCTTGCCTTATTTTGAATTAGTAGATTATTTTTTTATGATTCAATTTTCAGTTAACAGTATATATTTTAACTTACCCCAGTATACCTTTAAATGTATTATATCACTTCACATTGTCTAAGAATCTTACAACAGTATACTACGATTTATACTCTAGTCCTTTGAAATATTGTTATACATGTTATTTCTACATAGTATAAATCTCACAATTCATTTTTAGGTTTCCCATTAAAGTACCAATTATCTTTTAACTAGATTAATCAATAAAGGAAATACCTTCTATATTTACTACATATTTACCATTTCTTCTGTCTATTCCTTTGTTGAGATCCAAATTCAGTTTATTTTTGCCTGAAGAAATTAACATTTTTTTTGTAGCGCAGTACTGATGCTGCTGATTTCACTCATCTGCTGTTAGTCTGAAAAATTATTCCTTTCATTTTTATTTTTGAAAATTATATTGGATGTGCATAGATTTCTTAGCTGACAGTTTTTCTCTTTATACTTTAAAGTTGTCTCTTCATTGTCTTTTGACTTACATAGTTTCTGACAAGAAGTCTATTCTCATTCTTTCAATACTTCCTCTTATGTAATGCATCCTTTTTCTCTAACTGGTTTTAGTATTTTTTTCTTTATCACTGTTTTTTTAGAAATTTGATTATGATGCACTTTGGCATACTCTTTATCACATTTCTTCTGCTTGAGTTTCATGAAATTCTTGAACATGTTGGCTTTTAGTTTTAATAACATTTGGAAAATTTTCATTCCCTGTTTCTCAAAAATATCATCTGCTCCCTTGTGTTTTATGAGATTCTATTTTTACATATGTAGTGCTGCTAGATCTGCTCCGTGGATCACTGATGCTATATTAATTTAATTCTTTTTTCCTCTACGTTTTACTTTGGGTAGTTTCTATTGCTATATATCCAAGTTCAATAATGTTTTCTTCTCCAGTGTATAGTCTGCTGTTAATTCCATCCTAAGGGATTTTCCACTTGAGATATTGTATTACTCATCTCAAGAGAGTCTACTTGTGTCTTTCTTAAAATTCTTCATTTCCCTCTTCATCATGTTGTGGATACCTATATCTTCTTGTACACATTGAGTACATAGACTAATTCTATGCTATTCTATCATGTCAACTGTGTCATATTTAATTGGTTTTATTTTCTTCTGTTTATGTGTCATTTTCCTACTTCTTTACATGCATAACTAAAAATTAAAATAAATTGATTTTAATAGAATCTAATTTTTAAAACATCATGAGACTCAAAAAAAGGATGAGGCATGTTCTAACTCTGAGAAGGTAGGAATCATTAACCTAGACCAAAATTGATGTTAAAATATTAGATTCATATTAGAATGCCTCATTTGTATCTATATTTTTCTCTCATATGTTCTACTCACATCATTTTAAACAAGAAAAAGGAATGTAAATAATTTTACCTAAATAATTCTGTCCTAAATATGGTCTCTACATATTATGAGGAAATAGTACGGGACAGTGACGAAATTTTTGTGTCCTCAATCAGAAACTCTACAGCAACTTGACCTTATTACAGTCAAGTGAAAACGCAGCATTTGTTGAGGGAAGGTGTGGAAGTGAGGTTTTTCGCTGTAGAGTTTAGTTGGAACAGATTGGTGTTTGCATAAAAGTATTCTTGCTAAGGTCTCACTTTCCTGATCCTTTGGCTAGAGAAAAAAAGCAGAATTTTCTTGGAGCTTTGTTGTTTTTTATTTGCGTCTGTTGGCATTTCTGGTTTGCCGGATCCTCCAGCAGCCAGTCTGGATATGTTAAGCCAAATGAAAACCTAGGGAAGTCATTGATGCGTTGTTCCTTGGACCTCAACTTGGTCTGCCTTCTCTCTCGACATTTCAAATCTTCTTATGTTTGTTTTATGTGCAATGTTCAGGATTTTTTAACTGGAGGAATAGGGAGGAGTTTCTCTTCTATCTTATCACAGAAGCAGAAAGCATGCCTGATAATTGTTGATTAGATATTGGGTGAAATGAATTTTGTGTCAGTTGGTGTTGATTTTTTAAATCTTTCATTCAATGCTACTGGGATTTGTTTTAGGGTGAAATGAAGTCATGTGAAAGAGTTTTATTATTTCTAGGTTTACTTTTAAGCTTTGTTGTGTTTGGTCCAGAGAAGTCTTTGGTCTGACGCTAATTTGACCTCACTCCTAAAACAATATGCTCTTTAGGACTCTGCTGAATGCTCTGTGCTTTGGGTGCTTGGTTTGGCAGCACCTATACTGAATGCTCTGTGTATTGGGATGTCTTTCCACATTGGCTACTGAAAAAATGAGCCATTCCAAGCTTTCTTTGAGCTTAAAGGGATTGTTCTTCCTACTTTTGTTTTTTTTTTAATGTTTATTTATTTTTTGAAAGACAGAGCACGAATGGGCTTGGAGATGAAGGAGAGGGAGACACAGAATCCGAAGCAAGCTCTAAGCTGTCAGCGTGGAGCCGGATACAGGTTTCGAATCCACAAACCGTGAGATCATGACCCCAGCCGAAGTTGGGCGCTTAACCTAAGACTGAACCACCCAGGTATCCCGTTCTTCCTACTTCTTACAGGTGGAATATTTCCTGGTCTTGCATAGCATCCTTACACTTATCTGTATCAGTTCTTAGCCAAAATCTTTAGGGGTTCCTTCTGCAGACCTCCAGAGGAGTTCTTTCTCTTTCCTTCCTTGACATTTGGCCTCAAATCCTAGCCCTCTATCTCCCTAAACTCTGCACACTGTCTCCTCAACTAAGCTAGGTCATGGCGTGCTGTTTGGGCTTCTACCCACTGTGTGTGTGCTTGGAAATTCTCTCCAGACCGCTGGAAAACTTGTTAGATTTACCTCCTTTGTTTCCTTGTCATCCAACGTTTAAAAACTGTGTCACACATGTTTTCTGGTTATTTAGTTTTTAAGGGGGAGGGTAAATCCTTCCCTTATTAATCCATTCTGGTTGGAAATGGAAGTCTTCCTTGCTTGCTACACCATCACTTCTTCCCTTCTAGTTTAAATTTTCTTCAATTAATTTCTTTTTTCAGTTACCTTTCAATTACTAGTAGCTTTATTTTTATGTATCTATCTAATCTATCTATCATCATCTATCATCTTTGCTTTTTTGTTTGTGTTTTGGCCAGAGTGACATATTCTAAGTGTTTAATTTTTTGAAAATATTTATCTGTCTACCACTCCTGAAGGATATTTTAGGTGAGTGTAAATTCTAGCTTTTCAATTATTTTGCCTAAGCACTTTACATCATTTTATGCCATGATATATTTTTTAAAAGTTTATTTATTTGAGAGAGAAACTGAGCAAGCTAGAGAGGGGGAGAAAGAGAGAGCATCGTAAGCAGGCTCCAAACTGCCAGCGAAGAGGCCAACACGGGGCTTAAACTCACGAACTGAGATCATGATCTGAGCTGAAATCAAGAGTCCGAAGCTTAAACAACTGAGCCCCCCAGGCACCCAATTCCATCATATGTTATCATTAATTGTTGCTAATGAGATGTCTTCTGTCTGCCTAGTGATTTTCTTTATATATTAGTAATTTGTATTTAGTTGCTGTAAGAAATTTTTCTTTTTTTAAATGTGTTTTTCCCCTCACTATCACATATTTAGGTGTAATTAGATTATATTTATTTTGTTTAGTACTTAGCATTTTCTATAATCTAAGAGACTCTTACTTTTCTTTAATATTGTAAAATCTTTAGCCATATTTTAAAATATTGCCTCCCCTTTTTCTTTCTTGTTTTGTTGGTTATTCTATTGGACACATCCTTATCTCTCAACCTTATTTTTTTTCTCTCTCATTTTCTATATTTTTGTTGTTGTTTTGTTAATCTGACTTGCATTTCAGGTTATTATTTCAGATCAATTATTCAGTTCACCAATTGTCTCTTTGGCTACTCATTTTGATTTATAAAAGTTCTGTTTATTTCTTTTCTCAACTGTCCTCTTCCTTTTTGTAATTCTTGGTCTTTGTATTATGGTTCTATCACTTCTTTTATATACTTATTCACTTAAGAAGAATAAGCTTATTTTATAATAATTATCACATCCTAGGAAATATAGCTTGTTTATACATTCTTTTTCTTCTTCTGATTTATTATATTTGATTATGAGATCATTTCAGCAAGAATTGTTTGTTGTATGGAATCTAGTATACCTGGAGTTGTCAAAGTGTTCCCACAGAATTGATTTTCAGTGTGAGTTCTGCAGCATGCAGTTTAGGGAGGCCACCAGTTATCTGTTTAGTTTAACTTTAATTGTGTTCACTTCAACTATCACTTCTTGCGGTAAGAAAGATAATTCTTGTAACTCTTGTAATTCTTTCTTCCCCAGACTACTCCCAGTTTTATAATTTGTTGTGGGTTGAGAAATCAGATAATAGAGCATGTGGGAGGTCTATTTAAATTGCAATTGCTTTTGAAAAATACTTTGACCATCAGGGGACCATTCTTTATCTATTTATAAGTCAGGATGTTCCACAGAACTGAAGTTACCTGAAATCTGAATCTTAGTTCATTTTAATGTTAATGACCTTTTAAATAATGGGAGTTTTGTGTTATAGAACACCAGAGAGATACACCTCTTTTATTTTGTAGATGTGGAACTCAAGACCCAAAATGTTGGTTTTATGTTATAGACTGTCACAGCTGGATTTAGCTCCCAAATTTGGTGTTCAGGGTGTTACTGGTCTGATCTTAGTCACTATTTACCAACAGTCTTAGAATACTCTTGCCAGTCGTTTAACTTTTTCCTGACTCACCTATCTTTGTAGATAATTTCTGCTAGTTGATAAAATAGTTATAAAAACTATCACTTATAAGTTATTTTTTTTCAAATTATAAAATGAGAATCAGCTCTTTTTTCCAGGACCAATCAAGATAGTGCAGGAACAACAACAACAACAAAAACCAGATAATTACTATTTACCTCTGCATTTTCTGGCTAGGGTTCAGGCCGTGCTATGTGTTGGGGCTCTAATATTTCTCAAAATAATAAACATAGAGTTTCTAGTCTGAGAAATTTTGGAGATTTTTTTTAATTTTCAAAAATAAAATAATGTAACACAAAAGCTTACTTTCTATCCTTCTACACCTGTCAAGCTTCTACCCGACCTCCATTACTAGGAAGAAATAGTACTTATACTGTAGTTTCATCTCCAACACCCAAGGCAGAGTTGACACAACATTCTTCCATTCTATTATGAAATTGAAGATGCTGCCTTATACCAAGCAAAGGAGCTGGAATGAATTAACAGACTCCAAAATGCTGGTTGAATAAGTGGATGATTAACAAAAACCATACAATGAAAGAGCCAAAAAATTTTCATGTGTGTAAAAATGTTGAAAAAATTTTGTGGCCATGTTATTTATTTTTGTATACTATAATTTCAGAAAGGAAAAAAAGACTGTTACAACAAAGATGTTGAATTTTCATCTCTAACTTAATCCATAATTATAAGTTTATCATCATAAACAAAAATGAAAAATGTAAGAAAAATGACAATACTGATACATGAATACAGAAATTAGGTCCATAATTCTTGACATAAATCTTGACATTAGCAGATTGGCAGTTAAAACATGTTAGTAATTTTTGAAAGCTAAATTAAAAATAAAATCTAAACTAGGTTAAAGATATGTTAAAGTATGTAGAAAATGAATTATTAGGAAATTAGAAAATGAATTAGTTCATGTGTATTGTAGTCCATTAACTATTGAATTTATATGTGTGATTTATACACAAAAAGGAAAGATTTCAAATATCTTTTCTCTAAGCTGTGGGTCTACTCTATGAACTGCTATTCATTTCTATCTATGCTATTTGATACTATAATCCAACTCAAATTTTCCATGTAGTTATTAAAAATGACTCTGCTTTCTCTCTTTTGACCTTGTATAGTATTTGAACAATGCTTTACATTTTCTTTTTCGATTTACTTACCAAAAGAGTTCAATTGCGTTAAATGTTACATTATTATATTGGACTCAATGAAAAACTGGGAAAGAGTCCAAAATGTGGAAGCCCAAGTGGAAAAAAGACTTTTATTTAAAAGTTAGAAGGACTTATATTGTTTCCTTAGATCAGTGACTAACTTCAATGCAAGACAAATTACTTAATGTCTCATCAATAAAATGAGAATAATTATTTCTTATACTTTAATTTTGTAGTGAAAATGACATGGAACTAAGGAAGTAGAAGTATGTCACGATAAAGATTTTTACTGAGGAAGAATCAGGAATTGAATAACATTTGATGAGAATAGGTTGAGAATAAAAGACAGGATGATGAAACAGAAAGGCCAATGTAAAATGAACGTTTGAAAGACAGTGGCCCAGATGCAACAGAAGTAACAATGAGAAACATAATAAGTAACTTTATTTAGCTGAAGAAAAGCATATGTGTATATTTGCCGTGCTATAGGCAAAATAAATGTAAAGGAGACTCGTCCACAGACTGGAGTAAAATGTTACATCACTTTGTTTAAGAAAAAAAAAAAACTCAGGTAAAAAAAGAATGATAAAGTGGTAGCTAGCATTAATCACATATAATGGACTTGGTCTAAGTGCTTTGGAAACTTAATTTATTTTTCCTTAAAACATCTCTGTGCCATAGATACTGTTATTGCCGTCACTTTACAGATGGGGGAAATGAGGTTTGGAGAAAATAGGAACTAAATTTTCACAGTAATTAAGTGACAGGGTCAAGGACATGAACCAAATCCTTAGTCTTGGGTCTTACACACTCTGCTCTAAAGAGCCTTGGAATATTTAAACTAAACTCAGAAAGATCATCTTCAAAAATACTAACAAACAAACTCCAGTAGCCTATGAAAAGGATTATATACCATGGCAAAGTGGAATTTATTCCAAGAATGCAAAGTTGGTGCAATATATGAACATCAATTAATGTAGTACACCAATTTCATGATTATCTCAATAAACGCAGAAAAAATATTCGACAAAATCCAACATTCTTTCATGATTAAAAAAAAAAAACATTCAAAAGCCTAGGAATAGAATGGAACTTGCACAACCTGATAAAGAGCATCTATGAAAAAAAACAAAAACAAAAACAAAAACAAAAACCCATAGCTAACATAATACTCACTGATGAAAGACTGAAAAACTTTCCCCCTGAGGTCAGGAACAAGACAAGGATGTCCACTCTCACTACCTCTATTCAACATTGTACTGGAAATTCTAGTCAGAGGTACATGGCAAAAAAAGAAATAAAGTTACCCAGATTGGAAAGGAAGAAGTAAAATTATTTCCATTTCCAGATGACATGACCTAACATACAGAAAGCCATAAAAATCCATGAGAAACTACTAGGCATACTAAATGTGTTTGGAAAGTTGCAGGATATATTATCATTATACAAAATTCATTTGTAATTTTATATCCTAGCCATGGATTATCCATAAATTAAGAAAACAATCCCATTTGTAATGGCACCAAAAAGACAAAGGTACTCAGCAATAAATGTAGTCAAGGAAGTACAAGCCTTATACTTTGAAACCTGTAAAGCATTGGAAGACATTCAAGATACTTTAACAATTGCTGAAAGACATGAAATAAATGGAAACACAGCCTTTGTTCATGGATCGGAAGACTTAATATTGTTCAGATGGCAGCATACCCTGAATTCATCTGCAGAATTATCAGTATCGAAATTTTAACTGCTTTTTTTCTTCTTAAAACAAAGAAAGAAAGAAAGAAAGAAAGAAAGCAAGCAAGCAAGCAACAGATAGGCTGATCCTAACATTCATGTGGAATTGCAAGAGGCAATGGATAGCCAAATAAATGAATGAATGAATGAATGAATGAATGAATAAATAAATAAAATTGAGAAAGAAGAACAAAGCTGGAGGATTCAATTTACTGATTTCAAAACCGATTACAAAGTGAGGATAATGAAGACAATATGATACGGGCATAAGAATAAACAAAAATAGTTCAATGGAATAGTGTTTAGAGTCCAGAAATAAACCCTCACATGTGGCCAGCTGATTTTCAACAAGGGTGCCAAGAGTATTCAACTTGGAAAGCACAGTCTTTACAAAAAATGGTTCTGTGACAAGTGGGTCTCCACATATGTGTTTTGTATGCCTATCTCCCACCATATACAAAAATCGACTCTGAATGGATCAATGACCTAAATACAAAAGCTAAAATTATAATGTTTTTAAAAGAAAACTTACATGCATATCTTCTTGATCTTAAACTGGGCAATAGTTTCTTAGATAAGACATCAAAACACAGTCAAAGGATAAATAAATCAGCCAGACTTCATCAAAATCAAAAACTTACACATCAAAGGACACTACCAAGGAAGGGCAGAATGAGATAAAATATTTGAAAATCATGTATCTGATAAGGATTTAGTATACAAATATACAAATAACTCTTAGAACAACAATAAAAGCTAATAATCCAATTAAACAATGGACAAAGGTTTTGAATCTCTTCAAAGAAGATGTACAGATGATCATTAAGGACTTGAAAAGATGCTTAATTTCATTTGGCAAATGTAAATCAAGACCACAGTGAACCATCCCTCCACACCCACTAGAATGACTGTAAGAACATACAAATAAATAAATATACAGAAATTGACACATGTGAATGAGAAAGTGAAAGGCATTCATACCTTGCTGGTTGCAGTGTAAAATGGTGCAGACATTTTGGAAAATAGTCTGGCCATTCTTTAACTTTAAACAAGAGATACCACATGACCCAGCAAATTCTATTCCTAGGTGTATATCCAAGAAATGTGAAAGTACATGATTACACAAAAACTTATACATGAATATTCATAGCAGCATTATTTATAAGAGTCAAACAGTGGAAATGCCACAAATGTTCATCAAATGATGAATGGATAAACAAAATGTATTAATGCCATAAAATGGATTATTCAGTCATAAAAAGACATGAAGCACTGATACGTGCTACAGCATGGATAAACCTTGTAAGCATTATGCTTAGTGAAAGAAGCCACAGTAAAAGAAATTAAAAAAAGGGGGGGTCACCCAGGTGACTCTGTCGGTTGAGCATCTGACTTTGGTTCAGGTCATGATCTCGCAGTTGGTGGGATTGAGCTGTGCATCAGGCTCTGTGCTGACAGCTCGGAGCCTGGAGTCTGCTTCAGATTCTGTGTCTCCCTCTCTCTCTCTCTGCCTCTCCCCCATCAAGTTCTGTCTCTCTCTCAAAAATAAACATTAAAAAAAAGAAAGAAAGAAAAGAAAGAAGCCAGGCACAAGGGCCACCTATTGCATGATTTTATTTATATGAAATGTTCAGAAAAAACAAATTCATAGAGACAGGAGATATTATGATTTCCAGGGGATGAGGAGAAGGAGGAAGAAGGGAAAGATGGGTACAGCGTTTATCTTCGGGACAATGAAAAGGCTTTGGGATTAGATAGTAGTGAGGGTTGTACAACCTTGTGACTACACTAAAAACTACTGACTTATTACTTGAAATGGTGCAATTTTGTGGTATGTTAATTATATCTTAATAAAAAATGAATATTTTAAGACAATCAGCTCAGACCAATCTGACTCAAGTTCTTCTGCCATGGTATAAAAAGTTAGGAGAAAACGTACCCAATGCTGAGGCAGAAAGGCCCACACATATTTTCAAATGGCAAGGTAATTTATGACTTTGAAGATGTATTCTTGCCAAGTGCAGTGGGTGAAAATTCATCAGGAGAGTGATCATGATGTGAACACACACCATATCTCGGAGCAATTTTGGATAATGTAAGATTGTAAAAAAACCCAAAAATGTAATCTAGCGTAAGGTGTTAAACCCTGCTCCTAAAAGATCGATGAAAAATTCAACAGTGATACAGGCATATCTCATTTTGTCGTGCTTCCATTTATTTTACTTCACAGAGATTGGGTATTTATTTATTTATTTATTTAATTTTTTAAAAATTAGTTTTCTTTATTTTTGAGAGGCAGAGCGCATGTAGGAGAGCGACAGAGAGAGAGGGAGACACAGAATTGGAAGCAGGATCCAGGCCCGGAGCTGTCAGCACAGAGCCTGACGCGGCCCGAACTCACGAACCGTGAGATCAAGACCTGAGCTGAAGTTGGTTGCTCAACGCACTGAGCCATCCAGACGCCCTGAGACTGGGTTTTTAAAAAACAAATTAAAAGCTTGTAGCCTGCGCGCATTGACAATTCTATCTGTCTTTGTGCCACGTTAGGTCTCTGTGCCACATTTTGGTAATTCTTGCAGCATTTCCAACCTTTTCATTATTATTATATCTGTTACGGTGATCTGGTGAGCAATTATTATGCACTGAAAGCTCAGATGATGGTTAGCGTTTTGTAAAAATAAAGTATTTTTAAAATAAGTTATGTATTTTTTTTTTTTTTAGGCAACGCTATTTGCACACTTAGTAGACTTCTGTAGAGTGTAAACATTTATATGCACTGGGAAACCAAAAAGTTCACTTGACTTGCTTTATTGAGATATTCACTTTATTGTGATGGTCTGGAACCAAAGGTGCAGTATCTCTGAAGTATGCCTATAACGTAATGAAAACCCGGACTTAAAATCTGACATGATATTTATAAAGACTGAAACTGGTGGTGGGAAGATTTCTCAAATAAGAAGACTTAAATAGGTTTCTGTATCACTTGTCATTCTGACAATTAGATAAATAGAAATTAAGATATTCTGAACAATCACTAATTGAATTAAAAATAAGAAAAACACCTTTGGAAAGAAGTGGACCAAAAAGAAGACAAACGCTGTCTGTGTAGAAAAGAAAAAAGCAAACAAATAGCAGAAGATGCTTAAAAACAGAAAACACAGAACAAGAGGACCAAAGTAAGAAGAAACATAATATTTATAAGAACAAAAATGAATGCATTAAAAACAAAGGACTCAAATCGAATCAGGCAAATGAAAAGAAATGAACAAAAAAGAAATCAGGGCTGCTTGAAATATTAAAATGAGCATTATGCTTAGTGAAAGAAGCCGGGAGCAAGGACCACCTATTGTATGATTTTATTTGTATGAAATGTTCAGAATAAACAAACTCATAGGGACAGAAGATATATTATGATTTCTAGGGGATGGGGAGACCGGGAAATGGGGAGTGATTCCTAAGGGGTACAGAGCTTATTTGTGGGACAATGAAAAGGCCCATTAAAATCAGACAAAGGCTAAAATAATCACACAGAATAAAGAGAACCCCTTTATATTGCGAAAGCGCATAATACACAACGATAACTATAACATTAATCTTTATGTGCTGAATAATCTATTCTCAAAACATACAAAGTAAAATTATCAAAATGCAAGGAAGAAATGATGGAAACATTTTAGTCAGAGATTTTGACTGTCTTTCCCACTTTATGTGATCAAGTAAATACATAGAGGATCAAGGGAATACTATTGGTAAGGTTAATTTAATAGATATGTGTGGAACTTTGTAACTGACAAAAGGAAATGGGCCTCTCTCTACATCATTTGGGCTTTCATAAAAATTGATAATTTGTGAGGCCCGAAAGAAATATCTTAATAAATTCCCCAAAGAATAAACATTTTTTTTCATAATCTAGTTAAAACGAAAATTAGTAACCAAGATTTAATTCCAACGAAAACTACAACTTGATCATCAAAAAAATCAGCTTTACTTGGTTTCTCCTAATCATTATTAAATCAAAAAGAAAAAAAAAGAGAATTGAATATATCATTGGATATATATGATATCCAAAACATACTTTAGAACAAAATGGGGCTCCTGGGTGTCTCAGTCGATTAAGCTTCTGACTTTGGCTCAGGTCATGATCTCATGGTCCATGAGTTTGGGCCCCATGTTGGGCTCTGTGCTGACAGCTCAGAGTCTGGAGCCTGCTTCAGATTCTATGTCTCAGTCTCTCTTTTCCCCTCTCCCACTCACACTCTGTCTCTTTCTCAAAAATGAATAAACATTAAAAAAAATTAAAAGCAAAGAAGAAAGTGTATTGCCCTTACTAGCTTCATTATAAAATATCCTTAAAATTGAGTAAATAAATTTGAAACCATATAAAAATACAAAAATAACTTAAAGGAATAGCAGGGATTAAAAATGTGGGAGCAAAAATTAATGAATTATAAAATAGAAACAGAGTTGAACTGATAAAAATATTCCAAAAGCTATTTTCTGAAAATGTCCAATTAATAGATGAACCTCTAGCAAGACTGATAGGGATACCAAAAGACGGAAATCTCTGTTGTTGTAAATCTAATGATAACATGATTACAGTATATTAATATCAACAACTTCACCCACTCATTGAACACTTATATGGACCAGATAGTGTGCTGACAGCTTTATATACAGAATTGTTGAGTTTGGGATTTGAAGTTACATTTGCTGCCTTTAAATTTTATCACTGTGAGCTATTAGCTATCTGTTCCTTCTGTCATAAAGTTAGGAGAATATTAACATCTACTTCATAGGACAGTTGTGGAGATTTTACATGATAAACATATAAAGTGCAGATATGGGGGCAATAGGTGGCATTTTGTATACACTTTATAAAAGTCAGTTCTGAGCTACCAGTAGAGAGTACATCTTTTAGAACTGTATTTGATGCAAATAATCATGTCTTCTATAGAATAAGTAAGAATTATATTTTCCCCATGCAACAAGAGCCCTAGAAAGAAGAAGTCCAGAGCTGTAAAGTCAGCTCACAAATACATCAAACACGAGAACTGAGTGGCCTACCACATGCATGAAAAAGAAGGAAATTCTAACATTTGTGACAACATGGATTGACCTTGAGAGCATTATGCTAAGTGAACTGAGACAGAGAAAGACAAATACCGCATGATCTCACTTATAAAAAAAGAGACCAAGTTTATGGCTACCAGAGGCAGGAGGTGGGGCATGGGGTAATTGGATGAAGGTGGTCATAAGGTACAAACTTCCCTTTATAAGATAAATAAGCACTGGGGATGTCATGTACAACAGAAAATTATAGTTAACACTGCTGTATGATACATTAAAAGTTACTAAGAGAGTAGATCCTAAAAGTTCTCATCACGAGGAAAAAATACGTTTTTCTCTTGCTTTTTACCTTTTTGTATGTATAGGAGATGATGGATGTTAACCAAACTTACTGTGATGGTTCTTTTCCTATATATGTGAGTAAAGTCATTATGCTGTATGCCCTAAATTTACACAGTGCTGTATGTCAATCATGTCTTAATAGAACTGAAAGGAACAAAGCACTGGGACTTCTTATAACTTCCTATTTTGCTATTCTTTCTCTGTGGCTATCACCCTCATGGTCACAAGTTTGTGGGTGCACATCTGGGCATTGTATCGGCAGTCCAGGCAGGAAGGAGGGAGAAAGTTAAAAGCTTTATCTTTATGAGGTTGTATGTTTTGATTTGGAAAGGGAGCACTCTCCATTGGCTTTTCATTGACCAGAAATGCGTGGCAAGGCTAATCCTAATCGCAAAGGAGACTGGGAGATTAAGCATTTTTAGCTGAGCACAATGCTACGCCTAACAAAATATAATAAAGGAGAGGAAGCAATGGATATTGATAGGTAACCAGCGGTATATCTTATGGAGAGGTGTAAAAGCTTTAATGTGTACTAATACAATATTTTAATAAATTGGGTGATTGTCAAGGAAATAAATACAAATGTAAATATATAATTTCTTGATTCAAGGAAAAAAGAGGGAACTTTTGAATGATTAATAAGATTTTAAGATTTTTTAAATTTAAACAAGTACATTAAAAAAGACATCAAGCCGAGGTGATTGCATAAGCAACCTGTTTTTTAATTCCTTAAGGACACATTAAATCCATTAGTTTTTAAAATGTTCCTAAGGATATAAAAAAATAGAAAACATCTCTGTTTGTGTTACAAAGATGGCAAAATCTTGTTACCTGACAAAAATTACTCAAAGAAAAAAATACGTAGGCCAAATTTATTTATGCATAGAGATAAAAACGCAATAAAAATATAACAGTTAACAATAATATGTTGCGACTGAGGATTTATTCCTGGAATTCATGGGTGGTTAAATATTTGGTAGTCTGTTTATATAATTCATCCCATCAATAGGTAAAACGTGAATAGCTATTGATTCACAAAAACTCCTAATAAATTATATAGATTCTTCCTTAATATTATAAGGTATGTCCCAAACCAGTAATAGTCATCATTATCGTTAACGGCATTTCTATTACAGTCAGAACAAGAAAATGATGCTTATATTTACAAATATTCTTTTATCTTTTTTCTTTTTATATAGTTTATTGAGATATAATAGACATAGTACTATATGAGCTTAAGATGTATAGCATAATGATTTGACTTACACATATTATGAAATGATTCCCCCAATAAGTTTAATTAATACTCATCATATAGATAGAAAAAGAAAGAAAAATATATAAAAAGATTTTTTTCCTAATAACAAGAATTTTTAGGTTCTACTCTCTTAAAAACTTTCAAATATACCATACAGCAGTATTAACTACAGTCATCAGATTGTACATTACATCCCTAGTATTTATGTATATTATAATTAGGAGTTTGTATCTTTTGACCACTTTTATTTAGTTTTTCCTCCTTCCATTCCCACCTCTGTGTTCTATTTTATTTTATTTTATTTATTTTTTCTTTCAAAATTTTTTAAATTTTTTTTAATTTATTTTTAGTTTCAAGTTTTTATTTAGATTCTGGTTAGTTAACATGTAGTGTACAATCTTCTGAGTATTTTATTTATTTATTTTTTCTGTGAATTGCACAAACATGTTTATGAAAACTGTATAAAATAATGAAAGCAAAATAATTTCAGTTATAAGCACAGTATAAATTAATGTATTAATTTTTCAAATGTATCTGAATATAATTGCCATTCATTTTTTCATTAATATCTATTTTTTTTTACTTCAACCTCAGATAGACTTTTAAAAAATGATATTGGCATAAAGACAGAATGGTTGAATTAATATTATCATTTGTATGAAATGTTGGTCTTAATGGAGTAAGTAAAAAATTATGCAGCACGTGCCTTTACAAGTCTATATCATCTGGTTATGAGATAAAGTACAATTTTGCCAATTTGGAATCTCATTTTGAAATCTCAATATGCTTCCTTCTTTGACTTAGTTATTTGCAGTAAAAGATGTGGATTGAGTTTTCATTTCTGGTCTTGTATTTCTTGGTGAGGTCATACTCACTAATTTTTATAGAAAATTAGTTACCCAAAATAACAAAACTACTGAAGCTCCCTGGAAGAAGATTTTCCAAGATGAGCACAGCCCCTTCATTACTGGGTTTGGTGGTACCCGGTAGAGCAATCTGTGTTCCTTCTCATCCTTATTCCTTCTTCTATTGCTGGTCCCTTGTTTTACATTGTTTTTATTCTTTCTTTATTTTTTTAATTTTATTTTTAATTTTTTAAAATTTACATCCAAATTAGTTAGCATATAGTGAAGCAATGATTTCAGGAGTAGATTCCTTAAAGCCCCTACCCATTTAGCCCCTCCCCCCTCCCACAACCCCTCCAGCAACCCTCAGTTTGTTCTCCATATTTATGTGTCTCTTCTGTTTTGTCCCCCTCCTTGTTTTT
The DNA here is from genome assembly GCF_022079265.1 of Lynx rufus. Lineage (NCBI taxonomy): Eukaryota > Metazoa > Chordata > Mammalia > Carnivora > Felidae > Lynx > Lynx rufus. The sequence goes on from NW_025814878.1 coordinate 126,405,768, forward strand.
ATATTATTTTTGTTTCCCTTCCCTTATGTTCATCTGTTTTGTATCTTAAAGTCCTCATATGAGTGAAGTCATATGATTTTTGTCTTTCTCTAACTAATTTTGCTTAGCATAATACCCTCCAGTTCCATCCACATAGTTGCAAATGGCAACATTTCATTCTTTTTGATTGCTGAGTAATACTCCATTGTATACATATACCACATCTTCTTTTTTTTTATATGAAATTTATTGTCAAATTGGTTTCCATACAACACCCAGTGCTCATCCCAAAAGGTGCCCTCCTCAATACCCATCACCCACCCTCTCCTCCTCCCACCCCCCATCAACCCTCAGTTTGTTCTCAGTTTTTAACAGTCTCTTATGCTTTGTCTCTCTCCCACTCTAACCTCTTTTTTTTTTCCCTTCCCCTCCCCCATGGGTTCCTGTTAAGTTTCTCAGGATCCACATAAGAGTGAAAACATATGGTATCTGTCTTTTTCTGTATGGCTTATTTCACTTAGCATCACACTCTCCAGTTCCATCCACGTTGCTACAAAAGGCCATATTTCATTTTTTCTCATTGCCACGTAGTATTCCATTGTGTATATAAACCACAATTTCTTTATCCATTCATCAGTTGATGGACATTTAGGCTCTTTCCATAATTTGGCTATTGTTGACAGTGCTGCTATGAACATTGGGGTACAACGCCCCTATGCATCAGTACTCCTCTATCCCTTGGATAAATTCCTAGCAGTGCTATTGCTGGGTCATAGGGTAGGTCTATTTTTAATTTTCTGAGGAACCTCCACACTGCTTTCCAGAGCGGCTGCACCAGTTTGCATTCCCACCAACAGTGCAAGAGGGTTCCCGTTTCTCCACATCCTCTCCAGCATCTGTAGTCTCCTGATTTGTTCATTTTGGCCACTCTGACTGGCGTGAGGTGATACCTGAGTGTGGTTTTGATTTGTATTTCCCTGATAAGGAGTGATGCTGAACATCTTTTCATGTGCCTGTTGGCCATTCGGATGTCTTCTTTAGAGAAGTGTCTATTCATGTTTTCTGCCCATTTCTTCACTGGGTTATTTGTTTTTCGGGTGTGGAGTTTGGTGAGCTCTTTATAGATTTTGGATACTAGCCCTTTGTCCGATATGTCATTTGCAAATATCTTTTCCCATTCCGTTGGTTGCCTTTTAGTTTTGTTGGTTGTTTCCTGTGCTGTGCAGAAGCTTTTTATCTTCATAAGGTCCCAGTAATTCACTTTTGCTTTTAATTCCCTTGCCTTTGGGGATATGTCGAGTAAGAGATTGCTACGGCTGAGGTCAGAGAGGTCTTTTCCTGCTTTCTCCTCTAAGGTTCTGATGGTTTCCTGTCTCACATTCAGGTCCTTTATCCATTTTGGGTTTATTTTTGTGAATGGTGTGAGAAAGTGGTCTAGTTTCAACCTTCTGCATGTTGCTGTCCAGTTCTCCCAGCACCATTTGTTAAAGAGACTGTCTTTTTTCCATTGGATGTTCTTTCCTGCTTTGTCAAAGATGAGTTGGCCATACGTTTGTGGGTCTAGTTCTGGGGTTTCTATTCTATTCCATTGGTCTATGTGTCTGTTTTTGTGCCAATACCATGCTGTCTTGATGATTACAGCTTTGTAGTAGAGGCTAAAGTCTGGGATTGTGATGCCTCCTGCTTTGGTCTTCTTCTTCAAAATTCCTTTGGCTATTCGGGGCCTTTTTTGGTTCCATATGAATTTTAGGATTGCTTGTTCTAATTTCGAGAAGAATGCTGGTGCAATTTTGATTGGGATTGCATTGAATGTGTAGATAGCTTTGGGTAGTATTGACATTTTGACAATATTTATTCTTCCAATCCATGAGCAGGGAATGTCTTTCCATTTCTTTAAATCTTCTTCAATTACCTTCATAAGTTTTCTATAGTTTTCAGCATACAGATCCTTTACATCTTTGGTTAGATTTATTCCTAGGTATTTTATGCTTCTTGGTGCAATTGTGAATGGGATCAGTTTCTTTATTTGTCTTTCTGTTGCTTCGTTGTTAGTGTATAAGAATGCAACTGATTTCTGTACATTGATTTTGTATCCTGCAACTTTGCTGAATTCATGTATCAGTTCTAGCAGACTTTTGGTGGAGTCTATCGGATTTTCCATGTATAATATCATGTCATCTGCAAAAAGTGAAAGCTTGACTTCATCTTTGCCAATTTTGATGCCTTTGATTTCCTTTTGTTGTCTGATTGCTGATGCTAGAACTTCCAGCACTATGTTAAACAACAACGGTGAGAGTGGGCATCCCTGTCGTGTTCCTGATCTCAGGGAAAAAGCTCTCAGTTTTTCCCCGTTGAGGATGATGTTAGCTGTGGGCTTTTCATAAATGGCTTTTATGATCTTTAAGTATGTTCCTTCTATCCCGACTTTCTCAAGGGTTTTTATTAAGAAAGGGTGCTGGGGGCGCCTGGGTGGCGCAGTTGGTTAAGCGTCCGACTTCAGCCAGGTCACGATCTCGCGGTCCGTGAGTTCGAGCCCCGCGTCAGGCTCTGGGCTGATGGCTCGGAGCCTGGAGCCTGTTTCCGATTCTGTGTCTCCCTCTCTCTCTGCCCCTCCCCCGTTCATGCTCTGTCTCTCTCTGTCCCAAAAATAAATAAAAAACGTTGAAAAAAAAAATTTAAAAAAAAAAAAAAAAGAAAGGGTGCTGGATTTTGTCAAAGGCCTTTTCTGCATCGATTGACAGGATCATATGGTTCTTCTCTTTTTTTTTGTTAATGTAATGTATCACGTTGATTGATTTGCGAATGTTGAATCAGCCCTGCATCCCAGGAATGAATCCCACTTGATCATGGTGAATAATTCTTTTTATATGCTGTTGAATTCGATTTGCTAGTATCTTATTGAGAATTTTGGCATCCATATTCATCAGGGATATTGGCCTGTAGTTCTCTTTTTTTACTGGGTCTCTGTCTGGTTTAGGAATCAAAGTAATACTGGCTTCATAGAATGAGTCTGGAAATTTTCCTTCCCTTTCTATTTCTTGGAATAGCTTGAGAAGGATAGGTATTATCTCTACTTTAAACGTCTGGTAGAACTCCCCTGGGAAGCCATCTGGTCCTGGACTCTTATTTGTTGGGAGATTTTTGATAACCAATTCAATTTCTTCGCTGGTTATGGGTCTGTTCAAGCTTTCTATTTCCTCCTGATTGAGTTTTGGAAGAGTGTGGGTGTTCAGGAATTTGTCCATTTCTTCCAGGTTGTCCAATTTGTTGGCATATAATTTTTCATAGTATTCCCTGATAATTGTTTGTATCTCTGAGGGATTGGTTGTAATAATTCCATTTTCATTCATGATTTTATCTATTTGGGTCATCTCCCTTTTCTTTTTGAGAAGCCTGGCTAGCGGTTTGTCAATTTTGTTTATTTTTTCAAAAAACCAACTCTTGGTTTCATTGATCTGCTCTACAGTTTTTTTAGATTCTATATTGTTTATTTCTGCTCTGATCTTTATTATTTCTCTTCTTCTGCTGGGTTTAGGCTGCCTTTGCTGTTCTGCTTCTATTTCCTTTAGGTGTGCTGTTAGATTTTGTATTTGGGATTTTTCTTGTTTCTTGAGACAGGCCTGGATTGCAATGTATTTTCCTCTCAGGACTGCCTTCGCTGCATCCCAAAGCGTTTGGATTGTTGTATTTTCATTTTCGTTTGTTTCCATATATTTTTTAATTTCTTCTCTAATTGCCTGGTTGACCCACTCATTCGTTAGTAGGGTGTTCTTTAACCTCCATGCTTTTGGAGGTTTTCCAGACTTTTTTCTGTGGTTGATTTCAAGCTTCATAGCATTGTGGTCTGAAAGTATGCATGGTATAATTTCAATTCTTGTACACTTATGAAGGACTGTTTTGTGACCCAGTATATGATCTATCTTGGAGAATGTTCCATGTGCACTCGAGAAGAACATATATTCTGTTGCTTTGGGATGCAGAGTTCTAAATAGATCTGTCAAATCCATCTGATCCAATGTCTCATTCAGGGCCCTTGTTTCTTTATTGACCGTGTGTCTAGATGATCTATCCATTTCTGTCAGTGGGGTGTTAAAGTCCCCTGCAGTTACCACATTCTTATCAATAAGGTTGCTTCTGTTTATGAGTAATTGTTTTATATATTTGGGGGCTCCGGTATTCGGCGCATAGACATTTATAATTGTTAGCTCTTCCTGATGGATAGACCCTGTAACTATTATATAATGTCCTTCTTCATCTCTTGTTACAGCCTTTAATTTAAAGTCTAGTTTGTCTGATATAAGTATGGCTACTCCAGCTTTCTTTTGGCTTCCAGTAGCATGATAAATAGTTCTCCATCCCCTCACTCTGAATCTAAAGGTGTCCTCAGGTCTAAAATGAGTCTCTTGTAGACAGAAAATAGATGGGTCTTGTTTTTTTATCCATTCTGATACCCTATGTCTTTTGGTTGGCGCATTTAATTCATTTACATTCAGTGTTATTTTAGAAAGATACGGGTTTAGAGTCATTGTGATGTCTGTATGGTTTCTGCTTGTGGTGATGTCTCTGGTACTTTGTCTCACAGGGTCCCCCTTAGGATCTCTTGTAGGGCTGGTTTAGTGGTGACAAATTCCTTCAGTTTTTGTTTGTTTGGGAAGACCTTTATCTCTCCTTCTATTCTAAATGACAGACTTGCTGGATAAAGGATTCTCGGCTGCATATTTTTTCTGTCTAGCACACTGAAAATCTCGTGCCAATTCTTTCTGGCCTGCCAAGTTTCAAAAGAGAGATCAGTCACGAGTCTTATAGGTCTCCCTTTATATGTGAGGGCACGTTTACCCCTTGCTGCTTTCAGAATTTTCTCTTTATCCTTGTATTTTGCCAGTTTCACTATGATATGTCGTGCAGAAGATCGATTCAAGTTACGTCTGAAGGGAGTTCTCTGTGCCTCTTGGATTTCACTGCCTTTTTCCTTCCCCAGTTCAGGGAAGTTCTCAGCTATTATTTCTTCAAGTACCCCTTCAGCACCTTTCCCTCTCTCTTCCTCCTCTGGGATACCAATTATGCGTATATTATTTCTTTTTAGTGTATCACTTAGTTCTCTAATTTTCCCCTCATACTCCTGGATTTTTTTATCTCTCTTTTTCTCAGCTTCCTCTTTTTCCATGACTTTATCTTCTAGTTCACCTATTCTCTCCTCTGCCTCTTCAATCTGAGCCGATACCACATCTTCTTTATCTGTTCATCCATCGATGGACATTTGGGCTCTTTCCATACTTTGGCTATTGTTGATAGTGCTGCTATAAACATGGGGGTGCATGTGTCCGTTTGAAACAGCACACCTGTATCCCTTGGATAAATGCCGAGTAGTGCATTTGCTGGGTCGTAGGGTAGTTCTATCTTTAGTTTTTTGAGGAAACTCCATACTGTTTTCCAGAGTGGTTGCACCATCTTGCATTCCCACAAATATTCTTTTATCTTAAAAAGAAAGAAACATGATGATCAAAAGAAAGGAGAGAAAGTTATCATTGACCAATGATATGCATTGCTATCTGAAAATTTCTATAAGCTATTACACCGGTATAATATATTCGTTATGTGGAAATGTGTAAACACTAATTAGAAATCATTAGTTTGAAAACATGATAAAAAATCTTAATTCAATACCAAACATAAACTGGGTGTTAGCCAGCAAATATATATAGAAACTGTATGGGAAACATTTTAAACTTCACTGAAAGAGTTAAAAGGAGAGTCTTCGATGTGGAAATATACCATGTTGTTCATAGGAAAGACCTATTATTGCAAAGACTATACTTTTTCCAAATTAGCTTATAAATATCCTGTATTTTCATCAAAATTAAAAAATATTAATGTTTATTTTTGAGACAGAGACAAAGAGAGACACAGTGCCAATGGGGGAGGGGCAGAGAGAGAGGGAGACACGGAATCCAAAGCAGGCTCCAGGCTCTGAGCTGTCAGCACAGAGACCAACACAGGGCCCGAACCCACAACTGCGATCCGTGAAATCATGACCTGAGCCGGTTGGACGCCCAACCAACTGAGCCACCCAGACACCTCTATTTTAATCAAATTTTAATGAGATTTTTTTTCCCCCAGACTTGGCAATACTATTTTTAAAGTCACAGGAAGAACCAACAAGCAAGGTTAGCAAAGCTAATTGTGATTTAGGGTTGTTAAGGCAATCATTGGCTTACTAGAAATCAAGCATTCTAGGGTTCTAATAGTTTAAACAGTAAGATTGTGCAGGGATAGACAAGACATGTAAAATAGGAAAGAAATGCATAGACAAATCTAAACATGGCAAATAATATACCTTGTGAACGAAATGGATTTTTTGGTCACTGAAGAAAATATATTTCTTCAAAATGGTGCTGGAAGAAGCCATAAGGAAAATACAATTTTCCAATTCTATTTAATACCTTACCCCAAAATAAAATTCAGGTGCATTTAAAACTTAACGTGAAAAAAGAAAACGTAAAATGACTAAAAGCAAATCTGTAGAAGTTTGTCCAATTTTGAATTTGAAATTGTCTTGCTTTTGCTCTGGAAAAACGAACTCAGTGGATTTCCAATAAGGATGTTACGCCTTATATCTGTAGGGATGTGGGGGTATTGTCACAGTGACAGAAGGGGTTACTGCTGACATTTAGTTAGTGGGTTCCAGGGATGTTAAAATCCTGCAGCGTATGGGCCATTCCCTCACAGTAAGCTCCAGTTCTTTCCCCAAATGCCAAAAGCATCCCCACTGAGAAACACGTATTGTTGGGGAACATTATTAATCATGAAGAGGTCCAGTAAGTTAGTACTTGTATCCAGCTTCTCTCCCTTTTTACAGCAAAATGCCTAGAAATGAATAGACATTTGAATAATGGTTTTTCAATTTCCTTTTTCTGTATACCAGTCTTACAAAGTGTTTCATCTGGGCAACTTGCTTTTAATTTGTTTTTAATGTTTATTTATTTTTGAGAGAGAGAGAGAGACAGAGTGCAAGCAGGGGAGGGACAGAGAGAAAGAGGGAGACACAGAATCTGCCTTCTCCTCACACATATGTGTGTGTGTGTGTGTGTGTGTGTGTATGTATATATACATATACATATGTGTGTATATTTATATGTATATATGTGTCTATATATGCCACCTCTTTATCCATTCATCAGTCAAAGGACATTTGGGCTCTTTCCATAATTTGGTTATTGTTGATAATGGGGAGCATGTGTCCCTTTGAATCAGTATTTTTAGAATGATGGCATTTTTAAACTTTAATGTGCATGTAGATTACTTAGGGAATTTTGTTAAAGTGAAGATTGGGATGTAGTAGATCTGGAGTAGTCTACACTTCCTTTTTTCTTTTTTAAGTTTTTGTTTAAATTCCAGTTAGTCAACATGCAGTGTAATATTGGTTTCAGGTGTACAATTTAGTGATTCAACACGTCCATACAACACCTGATGCTCATCACAACATCTGTGCTCCTTAATCCCCACCACCTATTTAATCCATCCACTCAGCCACCTCCTCCTTAGTAGCCGTCAGTTTGTTCTCTATAGTTGAGTCTGTTTTTTGGTTTGCCTCTCTCTCTTTTTTTTCATTACACTCATTTTTTTGTTGTTTCTTAAATTCCACATATGAGTGAAATCGTACAGTATTTGTCTTTCTCTGACAGACTTATTTTGCTTAGCATAGTACTCTCTAGTTACATCCATTTCATTGCAAATGGAAAGATCTCATTCTTTTTTATGGCTGAGTAATATTTCATTGTGTGTGTGTGTGTGGATATATATATATATATATATATATATATATATATATATATGGCACTTCTTCTTTATCCATTCATCATTAATTGATGGATGCTCACACTCTTTCCATAATCGTAGTGCAATTGCTGGATCTTAGGGTAGTTCTATTTTTAACTTTTTGAGAAACCCCATACTGTTCTCCAGAGTTTCCACAAGTTTGCATCCCCACCAACAGTGCAAGAGGGTTCCCCTTTCTCCACATCCTTGCCAAAACCTATTGTTTTGTGTTGTTGATTTTAGCCTTTCTGGAAGGTGTGGGGTGATATCTCACTGTAAGTTTTGATTTGTATTCCCCTGATGATGTGTGACGTTGTGCATCTTTTTATGAGTCTAATGGCCAGATATGTAATTTGCATACATCTTCTCCTATTCTGTAGGTTGCCTTTTTAGTTTTGTTGATTGTTTCCTTTGCTGTGCAGAAAAGCTTTCTATTTCGATGAAGTCCTAATAGTTTATTTTTGCTTCTGTTTCCCTTGCCTCTGGAGACATATTCAGAAAGAAGTTGCTACAGCCAATGTCAGAGATTACTACCTATTTCTCCTCTAGGATTTTAATGGATTCCTGTCTCACATTTAGGTCTTTAATCCACTTTGAATTTATTTTTGGGTATGGTATAAGAAAGCGGTCCAGTTTCATTCTTTTTCATGTTGCTGCCCAGTTTTCCCTGAATTTCTAATAGATTATTAATGTTGCTGGTCCACGAACCATATTTTGAGTCTAATAAGAACCCTTTAAAGTTGTTTCCTTTCCTATCCTGCAGATTTTGAACGTGTCAGCCCCAGTTATTGTGTTGGTCAGTTCCTTAAAGTAAATCTCTCTCTCTCTCTCTTTGTATTTATATATATATGTATATATATGTATATACAATTGGTTCTGTTTCTCTGGAGAACCCTGAGTAATAAACCAACCCACTCTCCATGCTATTTTGTTCCTCAACTGCATGGCTAGAAGCAAAGTTCTCCAAAGGTGATGGAGCTACATGATGGAATGAGTTTGGATCCCTCAGTCACCATTAAAGGCAAACTGGTCATTATCACATGACCTATATCCAACTATGAGCTAGAAATAGATGGGATTTTTGTTGTTGTTGTTGTTAAATCACTGGAGAAAAAAAATCAAGACATGTTCCCTTAATATAACATGATTCTAGTTTTATAAAAAGTCTTGATTCAATTTTTAATATGTTCGGTGGTAAAATCCAGATGTTCTAGCTTATTCAAAGTTAATACTCTTCCCCCTGTTTCTTTAGTGACCTCTTGGGCCTAAAGGAATCCTCTTTCTTATGGGACTTTTGTGTGAGAGACCCTTCTTCATCCCCTGAATCACTGGAAAGCTCTAGTCTACAAGACTGAGTATCTATATTTCCCTACAAATTCATCTGTCTGCACAAGGTCATCTCCTGATCTAGTAACCACAGAAATTGGCTCCTTTTTTTTCTGGGTGTTTTTGGGGAACCTGATAAGATTTCATTTTATTAGCAGTGTCAACCTCCAAGTTCTTTCTGCTATGCTCTCTGCTCCAGGAGGATTTACATGGGCAAGATCTAAGACACCCTCAGCCTGGCTCTGTTTCTTGAGTAGACCTCATATGGTTCATGGGGAAAACTTCATACATTCTTTGTCCAGATGTGTTCCGGGAGACCAGGCCATTACCAATGGAAAAATGTTTCTATTGTTCACCATCAGGGTAGGTAACTAGTCATTGGGTCTCACTCTTTAGATTTCCTGAGCTTAAATCAGACACCAGCCCTCTGTGCCTCCTAATCTCCAAATGGCCCTACTGATGGATGGGCTGTTTTTCTGGCTGGGGATGAGGGACAACACACTTAATGTCTCCCCTTTGGGCAAGGGCACAGCACAATTCTCTCCTAGAGAATCTCTGTCTCAGTTCAAATTGAGCCCAACTTCTTGAAGTGAGTGTTTTAGACTTTTACGTCTAGCTTTCCAACTACCACTTTGCGAGTTCTGCATAGAGGACCTACTAATGCATTTTGGGATGTGGAACGGGGATGTGGGAACGTTGGAACGGGGCTTCTGCATAAAGTAAGGCAAGTAGTGGCTTCCATAACTCCGGAACACCATTTATCTCCTAGTCACTATGGACTTATGCAGTGATAATGATGATTTTTTCATGATGACTTTTCTTAATTGTAGTTGGTGCAATTAAGGAAAATAAAAGGTTACCTATTTTTTTAATTGCATAGAATCCTCTTGATCTAGTGGGACAACTTATTTTGTTTTGGGTCATCAGAGGAACTGAGAAATCTCTTGTAATTAGGAATATTTTAAAATACTGAGTGTTTATATTTATAAAATGTGAGGAAGCCAACTTGGATGTATTTAATTCCTTATCATTATTCCTTGAATACCAGTGCAAGTTCATCTTTGTTAGTTTTTAATAATTCATTTATTCATGCTGACTGAGAGCTTTTAAATTTAATTTTTAGAACCTAAAGACGAGATAGCAGGATTTGAATATCAGTTACTACTTGCATTCATATATTCTCTAATTGGTAAGTTCTGTGCCTTGTGTTGCTTTATATTTCTCATCAATATTTCAAAACATATATGTCTATGAATCTTAATTTTAATATAATTTATTGTTCTAGGCTTTATTCCTTTGAATGAAATATGGAGTGATATTTTTCTATAAATATGGCTCTTATGCATACAGATTTATAATGATATAAATTAGTCAAAGCCTTTTTGTGACAGTTTATTGTCTCTTAAAATTTTCTGTAATTTATAGTTTTGTGTGTGTCCAAAACCGAAGGACCTACAGGGAAATTTAAATTATTTAAATTATCCCAATTAAGGGAAGTAGTTTTGAATTTATAAATCTGACAATTTAATCTTGTAGTTGCCCTTCATAACACTTGCAAGGCTTAGCAAGATCATGAAGAGAAATTGCGTTTCATTCTTGAATCTATGGTAGAAATCTCTGGAGTTTATCTTTATAATTTCTCATTCTTCCCTGTAAGAACCACCAATGCTCATTCCACTATCTATGAATAATTTTAGTTGACAATCAAAATATATTAACCCCAAGTGACCTCAAAGCACTGAAACCCATCGTTTCTTATTCTAAAGGCTGTTGGGCAAACACACTTAAATCACTTACCCACCACAAAAATTCTTACAAATGAAAAGCTCAGTGGCCTCTTCTATCAAATAATTTCTTGATATTTTAACCTATGATTTCTGAGGCAAATCATATTTTTATCTTGCTGATGGTCAGTGGAGTAAATTTTCATTGTGTAAGACCTGATTTTAGAGCTGATTGTGAAGATAGTCCTGCTCGGATTCAACAGTAAAAATTAAACCTCTCTCCACCTTTGGCCAGAAGAGGGAGGTAGCTGATTGCATCTGAGACATATGTGCAGTGATTCGGACCAACTTTTTTTACTACAAATTAATTACTTCAACAATATAATAGTTAAAATAATGTATATCTTTGAAATGTCACTTGTAAAATATTCTTTACCATTAACTTACTGCTTGAAGTGATTGGTTTCCCTTAGATTCTGTGTGTTTGTGAAATTTAAAAAATGTTTTGCCAACTGGCTGTCAAACTGAACTTTAGGTCAAAACATTACCAATGGATTTGAAAATCAGTGACAAAACAAACCAGAACACCCACCTTATTGTTTAGGGTGTAAACTTTTGCCTGTGATGTAAGAATGTTATTTCTTAGCTGGTCTACATAGTCAAATGCAAGCACACAGCAACAAAGGATGATATATTTTTACCTCAAATATTTTCCATATTAATACATTTTTATGTCTTCTAATTTCTACCTCAAATATTGCTAATATTAATATAAATTTTTATCTCTTCTAAGTTAGGAAGGAATCACTCCTTCAAATTACAATTTTTACTGTCCTATTCTTCCTTTATATCTGGTACAAAGTTCATCTAAAATGTTTTCCTGAATTAGTTTGTACCCTAAAGGTCAGTTTGCATAGAGACTTGAGGGAAAATTTTCTGGATAATTCAATATGAAAAACAAAAATGAAAACAAATTAAAACAAATTAATCAAATAAAAGAAACCTATTATTGAGGAAACATAGGCATATAGGTATTTCTGTGTTGATAGTTGTACACATTTCATCTTATATTTTAAATTTACTCTAGCTGTATTTAGACATCTATGTATTTCCACCATGACAAAAGAATGTTAAGAATTTGGTTGTTTTGCCTCATGATATGTTGTATTTATTTTGGCCTTATGGGAATAGGCTTACCACATGACCCATTGAAAATTTGTTGCTGTTTGCTCAATTACAGACATAGTTTTAGTTGCATGATGTTGGTATTCAGTTTCCTCACTGTATTTTTTTTTATTTGTGAGTATATTTAGTTTTTCTTTCTTTTTTCTTTTGTTTTCGATTTAACTTCCAAATTAAGAACACTTTTAATTTTATTAACTTTTTAATGTTTATTTATTTACTTTTGAAAGAAAGCATGAGCATGGGAGGGGCAGAGAGAGAATCCCAAGCAGGCTCCACGCTGTCAGTGCAGAACCTGAAGTCGGGCTTGAACTCATGAACCTACGTACGAGATCATGATCTGAGCAGAAATCAAGAACTGGACACTCAACTGACTGAACCCCCCCCAGGTGCCCCAAATTAGGAAGATCTTAGGAAGAAAAACATGTACCCAAAGAAGACTCAAAATATCATTATCTCAAAATCTATACTCTGTGTAAGTGAATAGACCATTTGTGACACATTCAAGATGGCCACAAATTCTTTGAGACTTGTCTCATCATGAAGTGGGGTTCTATGTTCCTTCCACTGGGACCTAGGTAAGTCAGTGCTATCTACTAGCAGAAGTGAAGTTGTATGGTTTTTCTGGTCAAGATTTTAGTAGATTGGTAGTTTTACTTCTCATCTCTTGGAATACTTGTTCTTGGACATCAGTTACCATGTTGTGTGGAAGCCCAAGCAGCCCTGTGAAGTGTCTTGTGTGACGCGGAATTGAGGTCCCTGGCTGGACAGATTGACAGCCAATACCAGTTTGCCAGCCATGTGAGTGAGCCCCCTTGGGAATGCACGCTCCAGCTCAGTCCAGCTATCCCAGCTGTCACTCCCTGGGGTAAGACATCCTTCTGAACACTGCTCATGTTGCTGGTTTGTGAGCAAAATAAAGGCTTGTTTTTGCTTTAAACCAAAAAGTTTTAGGGTGGTATGTTATGCGGCAACCCATAATTTTTCACACACAATCTTCTTTCAAAGAAGTTCATTCATAATAAGTGATATAAAGTTAACAGTTTGGTCTTCTAAAGCTTTTCCTATTGTTAGGGGGAAAATCAAGGCATGTGGGCTTGCAATTATCATTAGGGAAAATAGAAAACTAGTGCTAAATTTTAAGTCGTAAACTCTACAACACCACTTCTGGGCTGAAGTATGCTTTCATTGCTCCAGACAATGCCAGTAAATTTAGAGTTTATACAAGGTACCTAATATGTGACTGTGCCGTGTCAACATTCGTCACCATTTGTCACCATACATGGTCAATAGGTTGGAATGGATTTTGGAAACACTCATATGAAGTGTTTTTATTGTATAATCATGTTCCAGGTTTGTCCCCCAAGAGTTGAACTAGCATACCACAACTAAAACAAAGCACAGTAGAAGTTAAATAATACCCATTTTTTCTTTTCTGTTTGAAAAAAGCCTGCAGACGAAAATGAGGAGACTCACGCAGACATTCCTAATTCTTTTAGAACACACATTCTCGTTTTCACACTGATTTATTTTGTAAAACAATCCTTTTTAGGCACAGAAATACACATTTCTATTTAGAGCAGTATTCCTAAAACAATAGCAGCCACCAGAAGCATTTGGAAGGTTTATAAAAGATACCCTGTAGTGAACTAACCCCAGAGTTTGATTCCTTAGGTGTGAAGTTAGGTCCTGAAAAGTTACATTTTTTTTCTTTTTTTTTTCTTTTTTGAGAGAAAGAGAGAGGGTGCAAGTGAGCAAGGGGCAGAGAAAGAAAGAGAGAGAGATGGAGGGAGAGAGAAAAGCAGGGCTCACCTGAAGCGGGGCTCACTCTCACCCAATGTGGAACTCAAACTCATGAACCTTGAGATCATGACCAAGCCAGTCAGATGCTTGACAACTGAGCCATCCAGGTGCCCCCAAGGAATTACATTTCTAAGTTCCCAGGCAATGTTGATGGTGTCAGCTATATCGTGTCAACTATAGTTCCCATGTTAGGCGTTAGGTCCTCACAATTTCATCCTATAACTGAATGTTTGTAGACCTTTGACCAACTTCTCCCTATTTCCCCCACTCCCCCAGATCCTGGTGACTACTTTTCTCCTGTTTGTTTTCTGAGGGTCTTTTTACCTGGACCAATGTTAAACTGAATATGTAGACTAAAACAGAAATGGCGTTTCAAAATAAATGTTTGATATCAAGAAATGTGAAACCACATTAACTAACTTGAGTATATCAAATATCAATCAGTTTTTGTCTAATCCAGAATTACTTGGTGGACAATCAAGGATGGCCTCTCACAAAGTTACCACTATCCCCCAAATATAATGCTTTCTTCAGAAAAACCACCTCTCAGTCCCCCCTTGAGAGAGAAAATGATAGGTAAATTAACAGGAACTCAAAACAGAAGCATGGCTACTAGATGAACAAATAATACAAAAATGCCTGAAACCAAAAAATGGGCAGCTGCAGTTAACATTGGTCTCTTTATTATGTATCAGCTTGTCATATTAGAAAATTAAAAAACTTGGGGCGCCTGGGTGGCTCAGTCGGTTAAGCGTCCGACTTCAGCTCAGGTCATGGTCTCACAGTTTGTGAGTTCGAGCCCCACGTTGGGGCTGCTGACAGCTCAGAGCCTGGAACCTGCTTCAGATTCTGTGTCTCCCTCTCTCTCTGCCCCTCCCCTGCTCTCACTCTGTCTCTCTCTCTCAAAAATAACTAAAGATTAAAAAAAATTAAAAAAAAAGAAAATCAAAAAACTTCATATCTATATCTAATCTATATCTATCTATCTCTCTATATCTGTATCTATCTATCTATCTATCTATATTTTAACTAAATATGTACATGCAAATCAAGTGTCTTGAATAATAAAAGCATCCCAATCTTGCAATAACTTTTAAGGTAAATTCAGGAAGTTAGAAAATGGTGGAGAAATGATAAAACAGACTCATATTTCAAACGGAATATAAAGGTACATACTAAGCAGGAAGAAAATTGAACAAAAAAGGAATTCAGAGTGATGAAAGACAGTCTCCTGTTTCAACAGCCCAACAAATGCCCTCTTCATGTGTTTCTATGACTTCAGTTGGAGACATAAAAATCTTTTCCCAAAAATAGCAACATATGTATAACCTTTTTGGTAAAAATAGCAAAACATGGGCACAATAGCAACATATGTAAAACCTTTTTGGTTCAAGCAACATTCACAGGTTCCTTATTACCTTTACGTGGGTGGAATATCCTTGATCCTTTAAAATATGGTAACGCTGTTTACCACGGCGAGAAGGACAAACAGTAGAGCTTCAAAATCATGACAATTTTTTTAAAGGCAATTAATTTAATTAGGGCGCCTAAAGAAAGGAATCCCAGAAAAGGAGAGCAGAAACATTTCTCTGTAACGTTTTCCACAAATTTAGACTCTAATCCAGAGCTTAAATAATGCTTGTGTCAAAATAGTGAACTGGCTTTCTGCAAAGGGCGTCTTTGAACTGGTTTTTACTTGTGGAGCTGTTTTGTGTGCTTAAGGTTACCCACTTGTCAAGATGCCAACCTGAAGCCCAGATGAGTACCTAAAGCTCATTCTACTTGCCCTCGGGACAGCTAAGCTTTGCATTTTTGATGACAATGGAATGCAGTAGTTTATGTCAGCTGTGTGTGTGTGTGTGTGTGTGTGTGTGTTGTTCTAAAGCTTCTGTTTGAGGTTCACCTTACTTAATTATAAAGTAAGCATGAAACAGGGGAACACCCTTCACAACTACCCTTTACTTTTCATTTTAAGGTCGTGCATCTTGCAAAAATCCGATTTTCTCTTCATTTTAGTTCTAGAAATAGTTTCAAAAACTATTTCTAAAATGCAATGAAACGTGTCAAATATTACACTAAGTCACGTTGCTTGCCTTAAATATAGATATGTTGTATTTCTTATTTTTGGTTCCATTTTGGAATTTAGGAAAGCAAATGTAATCCTGGAAGTCTTCTACAGTTGTCCTATTAAACAACTATAAATCCTGAAAAATTGACTTTCCATCAATTTCTATACGTTCTGCGTCTTCTCTACGTGTCTGTGTCTATACATTCACTCAAAATACCAGGGATAAATGTTTTGCTTCCACAGAAAAGCTACTCTTGTTGATTAAGCTTGAAATATTTATCTTTGAGGTTATTATCACCAGAATTTCTACTGATATCACTGAATAAAACAACATAGTTTCTTAAGTAACCTTATTAAGTTATATATTTTATGATTCTTAAAGAGCTAAGCAAAATGTTTGTGCCACAAACCTTGGATTCAGCTGATCTGTTTCTGAGAATACAGCCATAATAGAGAGAAAATACAGGAGTATGCTAATGAAAAGAGCGGTCTTCAAACTGCCATTAATTGTATGATTTTGTTGAAGTTTCCATGTATATAGTAACGAATTGGACTAGATCTTTAAATTTTAATTTCTAAAAGTTCTATGATTAAAAAGTAATCAGATCCATAGTAGAGAACACAATCTAATACAATTAAGGAGACATTTGAGTTTCCTTCTACCCACTCCCACCTTCTCCCTAACTTCTTTTCGTGTTTTTCTCTTTTCTCTCTTAGGTTCTTTCTCCTCCCCTCCCCCTTCCTTCCTCCCCCCCCATCTCTCTTTCTTACTTCTTCTTTTTTTTTTCTTTTCTCTTTTCTTCCTCCTTCTATCCCTCCCTTTCTTCCTTACCTTGTTTCTTTACCTTTATTGTTTAGCTTATGGATCCTGCCTTTAATAAAAGCGAATGAATGATATTAACATAGAACGTGAGGAAGTTATACTAGAAGCTTAAAAGAGAAGATGGAGAAAAGCCACTTAATGTAGCACCGACAAGACTAAGTAAGATAGGGAGCTCTGAGGATCTGTGTGGATGGAGGTCAGAGATGCCTTGGCAAGCATTGGGGATTGAAAATCATGTATAGACATTTAGAGCCACCCAGACCAATCCAACCTGTACCGCACTTCAAAAACTCCTTTGCTGGGGCTCCTGGATAGTTCAGTGGGTTAAGGGTCTGACTTCTGTTCAGGTCATGATCTCAAGGTCCGTGGGTTCGAACCCCGCATCAAGCTCTGCGCTGACAGCTCAGAGCCTGAAGCCTGCTTTGGATTCTGTGTCTCCCCATCTCTCTGCTTCTTTCTTTCTCTCTCTTAAAAATAAATAAATATTAAAAACTGCTGACAGTTCAGTTTCCCTAGAGCACTAATCTCACCACGTAGAACTTGCAGAGGATAATTAGTGTTCTACTCATGCAGTAAAAATAGTGGGGGCAAAGAGCAAACAAATTCTTGTCATAAAAACAAATCTTGTCACACAGAACAAGTAGGGTGGGTGGGAGGCAGTGTGGTATGGTAAGAAATTCACAGCCCTGAGGACCCTTAGGAGCTGTTGGACATATGACAAGTTTCTTTCTTTCTTTGCTTCTTTTACCCTCTGTTTCCTCATGCATAACATGGAGATTATACTAATTCCCACCGAGGGATGATGTGTGACTTAAATGCAGCAACACTGGAAAGCACCCCATGTAGTACCTGCAAATAATGGGTGCCCTCCCTTTGGTTTTTCCTTCCCTCCCTTTATCTGTTCCCCTTTTCCTTACTCCTGATTTTTTTCCTCACCCTCTCACGATGGAAGAAACAGAAGCTTGCAATTAAAAGACCTTAACATCCAAATGCTCTGTTGAGTTGCTTCTCAATGTCTCCAGGCCCTTGTGGTGGGCGATTCTTCCTAAGGACTCCCTGCTGACCTCAGTTTCCAATGTCCTGGACCCATGAGCGGATCTCCAGGGTGCTGCTGGGCATTTTTAAGATTCTCTCCTCAACCAGTTGTTTCTTATCCCCTTGGGAGCTGTAATGTAATTCCTGGAATTAGAGCTTCCCCGGAGCTATTTATTGGCAAGGACAGACTCTTCATCTTTTTCAGAGTAGCTCTACCAGGAAGGAGCTCTGAGGCCTCTTCTAGGAACACAGGGGCAAGTCTAGACATGATTTTTTTTTTTTTGCTGCTTACACTGCACAATTATTGGGTTAACACTGAAATTGTTTTCTTCAGAGCACGTTGTAGGATTTGTGATATATAAAATTTACTATGAAACCTTTCAATGGTGCCCCTTGGTTTAACCAATATTGACTTTTATTTTTAAGAGAGAGGAAGAGAGTGAGGGGGGAGAAGGGGAGGGGAGAGAGAGAGAGAGAGAGAGAGAGAGAGAGAGAGAGAGAGTCTTAAGCAGGCTTCACACCCAGCGCTGAGCCCAAGGTGGGCTCAATCTCATGACCTTGGGACCATGACCTGAGCTGAAATCAAGAGTCAGACACTCAACTGACCGAGCCACCTAGACGCCCCAAGATTGACATTTTTAATAATCTTGGTAAAGATTCTATCTAGGATACTGCATTCAAGTGTATCTCAGAAATACCTGAGAAGGGGGGCTCCCTTGGATCAAGGCATTGAACCTGACCAAATGTTCCACACCACTTGAAAATCAGTTTAGTTTATGAAGGGTGATACGCATCATTGGTTTCTAGTTTAAAGAAGGGAAAGAAAGTGCTACTTGAGACAGGGTGATGTTTGAAATCCATCAGCATGAAATTCAGTGACTAGAACCAGGTGATTTTTATTATTGACAAGAGGACAATTTTGATGTTTGGTCTTGGGAAAATGTAGTAGTTCATGCCAGAGGGGGGAGAAAAACAGCTCAAAAGTAGAAGTCATCCCTGGATACAGTTTATCAAAAAGTAATAAATATATCTGCCATGACATATCCTTACAACTTCATTGAAACAGTTGCTGGGATTCTGAATAGTTTCCAAGATCCTTATGACCCACAGTGTAGAGCTCATTGACACGAATGTGCAGTTTGACCCTCTTTGTGTGCAACACTGAGAAATCAACATGGGAAGCAATTACCAGGACTCCATGGCCTGGTTCTCCACTGAGTCAGGGTGGGCTCCCCATAGCCTGCAGACTTTTGCAATAGCTGATGAGGCAGCTCGTACTGTCTGCTACAGCCACTGTGCCAGCTCCTTTGAAAGCTTGAAGCATTCCTTTTGCTCTAGAAGATAAGTGAAGAAGAGATAATGGAAACACGAAACACAGTGCCCTTGGACATGCGTCTGGTAGGCTGTTTGCATGTAGAGGGTGTCATCCATACAGTGTATCAGTGCACACATTAAGCGATATTAGATGTCATTGCCATAGTGAATATTTGAGATTCATCTGGTGTTCTAATATTACTGACTTTAACTATCCCTGAGGACCCTAAATTGAACTATTATTTTAAACTTGTCAAAGGCAATCTAATGAGTAGTTGATATTGGTGTTTCTAGGTTTACCTCAAACCTGTCAGATAAAAAAAAAATCTCAGTTTTGTTCTAATTCTAAATAATATTATCTCTACCCGGATAACCCAGTACTCTGTATCGTTGAGAAGCAGAGGTCAAAGGGCAAGATATTTGTGGTACCTCACTAAGATAATATCAGTAAGCCAGCCATTAGTTTCATGGAACCTGTCACCAAGCAGATGGTCAGCCCGAAGAGACTCCTTGAGATGACTTGTTGGAGGAGATTCATCAAAAGGAGGCCCATGTTTCTTGCTATTCAAAATGACAGAGTTAAGATGTCTACTGATTAACATGGGTCCGTCAAGACTTGCTTTGGTTTTCATCTACTTAAGTGTAGCTGAGGACTTGTAAGACTATTTGGAATATATTCTGGGGGGCACTGGAGTGGCTCAGTCAGTAGAGCGACCGATTTTGGCTCAAGTCATGATATTGAGGTTCACTGGTTTGAGCCCCCGCATCGGGCTCTGTGTTGACAGCTCAGAGTCTGGAGCCTGCTTCAGATTCTGTGTCTCCCTCTCTCTCTCCCCCTCCCCTGCTCATGCTCTCTCTCCCTCTCTCTCTCTCTCAAAATAAATAAATAAATAAATAAATAAATAAACATTGAGTAATAAAAAAAGATTATATTCTGAATTTTTTTCTGTGAGTATTCCTGCTATTTTATCACAAGAGTTACTTATAAGCTAAAATAAAGGATTTTTTTCTTATTCTGAAGGCAATATAAGCTTACTGTAGAAATTGGGAAAGTACAAAAACAAGTCAAAGTGACTTGTAATTTTACTGTTGAGACTTGTCTGCAAACTTTTAGCGTATTTTCTTATAAATACATGTGTGTGCACATGTGTGTATGCATATGCACATATGTACACATTTAGGACCAGACTGTATATAGTAACTTATTGCCTGCCTTTTTAAGTTTTTATCTTTATTTTTTTAAAGTTTATTTATTTATTTTTGAGAGAGACAAAGATCAAAGAAAAAAGCACAAGTGGGGGAGGGATGGGGAGAGAGGGAGAGAGAGAGAGAGAGTCTCAAGCAGGCTTCATGTGACTAGCACAGAGCCTGACGCAGGGCTCAAACCCACAAACCATGAGATCATGACCTGAGCCGAAACCAAGAGTAGGATGCTTAACCGACTGAACCACCCAGGTGCCCTTCTGCCTTTTTTTTTTTCAAAAAAATGAAGCATTATATGTTATGCATTTGCCCAATCTCAAATATTTTTAAGACATTATTTTCAAGAGTTGCATTTTTTTATGATTTTATCATGTGGATAAACCATATTGTGTTTATTTTTATAAAGACTGCTTAAACTGTTTTCAGTCTTATAATTAATGCTGCCATAAATGGGTATGAACATTTTCAAGGCGATATTACCAACTTGTTCGGAAAGTTTGCGCCAGGGTGCACTTTTGCCAGCAGTAGACTAGCCACAGCCAATCCTGCTGCCCCTGCGATGATTACCAACTATTACTTTAGGGAGACAATTAGGATATTGGTGAAGAGCACTGATCTCAGTTCTGCCCCTCAGTAACAGTCTTTAGCAAGTTACTCACCTTTCTGTGCATCATTTTCCTCATCTGTAAAATTGGTATTAGAATAATAACCCATTGCACAGTGTTGGGAGAATTATATGAGAAAATGGATTTAAAGCTCTAAAATATAGCACCTGGCAAATAATAATCACGAGTGCTTGCTAATTAATATGGCAAATGATCGATAATTTGATAGGCAAGGTATATATCACCATGATTTTGATTGGTGAATTTAAATGTTGTTTCACACAAAAATAAAAAATAAAAAAATAAAAAATAATAAATGTTGTTTCACAGGTTTCTTGTTCTTTCTTTTTTCTTTTCTTTTCTTTCTTTCTTTTTTTTTTTTTTTGTATGATTATCTGTCTGGCCATATCATTTACCCACCGTGGTAGCCATGGAGATGTGCTGCTCAAGGACCCAGGTCAAGCAAAGAATTGTAGCTCCAGGAGCTGAGATCTGTCAGTGGAACCCTCAGCTAACAGTCCCCTCAGGGATTTCTCCAGCTGCAGAAGCTGCCTACCCCAAGACCATACCCTTTCCTAGGTTGGCCCACATTCACTGAATGATAGGTGTGGAGGTATAAAGGAATGGACACCTTGGCCCAACTTGGAACAATTCTGAATGACCATTCTAGCTGTAGAGCCCTAGCCTTTCCCCCCAACTCTCTCCCAATGTGGGGTTAGCTGTCAGGCTTATATCGAAGGTCCATATCTCCTGCCTCATCCTGCTTCTAACTCCTCGCCCCCCTCCCACTTCCATAGATACTGATTACAAGGACATCATCTATGTCCAAATAAGCATCTATGGAATTACAGGGGTTGGTGGGGGGGGGAGGGAAACACTAAACTTTGTCTCCCTGTTGCTTTCTGGGAAATCCAAACTCTGACACCCATTTTTCTCTTGGGGTCTGTATTTCTCTTGTTGACTTGTTATGGTTTTCTCTATATTAGGCTTATAGACATATATCCTATTTATTATAAACACTTTTTCTACTACTTTATGTTACTTAATTTTGCTTCCCTGTGCTTTTTTAATATCTAGAAGTTTTTAATGTTCAAATTATCAAGTCTATTACTTTTATAGCTTTCATGCTTTAAAAAAATCCTTATATGATTTCATTTTTAACTCTTTAAATCACTGGGAATACATGTAAGTCAAAGATACAAGTTGAGAAGGGAAACAATTATCTCCCAATCAATCAAACACACAAACACTATTTTGTTAAGTAAAATTTCCTTTACTGGTACAATTTTGAGCTACATTTTTCAAGTTACATTTATTAATTAAAAATTGTTATACATCTTGCAATTCCTTTCATGACTATACTGATCATCTTTAAACCAGTACCACGTTACCTTGATTATTACAGCTTTTATAATGCCTTTGTTAATTTTCTAGGATACTCTTTTCAGGATATTTGTTTTAGGATACTTTTCTTTTCCAAAATGTTTTTGCCCACTTTTGCACGTCGTTCTCCCAAATGAGACTTAAAATCATTTTCTCAAGCCTCTATCCTACTTCTCCCCACCCCCACCCCCCCACAACAAAAAAATTCCTGTGGGGACTTTTAATATATTTAATTGTATTAAGCCTAAAAATGAACTTGGGTTATGGTGAACAAACTCTGTAAATTTACTAAAAATTATTGAATTGTACACTTAACATGAGTGAATTTTACAGTACTTAAATTATACCTCAATAGAGTTTTTTTTTTTTTTTTTTTGAATGAGCTTTCTGTGCAGAAACGTCGTATCTTATTTAGGCCTTCTTTATATTTTTAATGATGTTAGTCGTGTTCACCTCCAGCAGGTTCTATCTGTTAACCTTCTTTGTTTTCTTTCTTTCTTCTTTCTTTCTTTCTTTCTTTCTTTCTTTCTTTCTTTCTTTCTTTCTTTCTTTTTTTTTTAGACAGTCTCAAGTGCAATGCTGTGATTGAATCTAGAGGCTATGAAATCCAAAGAGTAGAGTGGCCAATGTGACAGCCATGTGATAGCCTGCTAAAGGGATGAAATGGCGGTAAAATCATTAAAGCCATGTTTTTTCTGCAGGAGTCCCAAGCACCAATGTCTTCAGGACTGAGCAGCCCATGTGGATATGTAAACTATCTCAGAGGGAGACAAGAGAGGATGAGAAAAGCTATGGATGCTAAAAACTGGGCCCCTCACCTGGAGGCATGCCAGTTTAGAGTTTCTGAAGAACATAGTGTTAGTGAATCAGAATTCCTCTGTCATCCAACCTCAGCCCACTGGCCTCCAAGTTGTAGCCTTATTTTATGGTCACCTGAAATTCATATTGAGTTGCCTGCCGTGAGAATTCATCAGCAACATGACCACTAATTCAGCATAACACAGAGTAACCACTGAATTGGAGTGAGCTGGCCTTTCTCTGTGGGCTCCTCAAACCCAGATGTGACTTTTAAGGAAGAAGTACAGTGGGTGTCTGGGAGAGCAGCTGTATGAGAGAAGTCTTGGCGGTTCTGTGGTAGCCCATTGAGTCCTTTTCTGTGCCCGGTTCCAGGCACCCATGATCTTTGTGTTGTTGCCTGTTTCTCACCAATTTTCTTACAACATCTGTTAAGAATTAATACTCTAAATTGAAGTTAGAATGTGATCAAGATGTTTTTAAAATTTATTTTTAATTGAAATATAATTGACACATAATGTTACATTAATTTCAGGTGTATGACATAGTGAGTCCACAAATCTATACATTATTCTGTGCTTATCTCCAGTTAGCTGCGATCTGCTTCCATACAAGACTATTATAATACTATTATACTATTAAAATACCATTGGCTGTATTCCCGCTACTGTCCCTTTTATCTCTGTGACTTATTCATTCCATTACCAAATCCTGTCTCTCCCACTCTCCTTCACCCATTTTACCCATCCCCCTGCTCTGGCAACCATCAGTTGGTTCTCTGTATTTATGGATCTGCTTCTGCTTTTTGTTTGTTTATTTGTTTCGTTTTTTGGATTCTGCATATAAATGAAATCATATGGTATTTATCTTTCTCTGTCTGGCTTTTTTCACTTAACATAACACCCTGTAGTTCCATTCATGTTGCAAATGGCAAGATCTCATCCTTCTTCATAGGTGAGTAATATTCTATTATATATGTGTTATGTATATAAACCCATATATATTATTAATATAATTTATAATAAATAAATATATATATCGCAGAAGAGGATAAATATCTAAAATTCATTACTTGACTGCTTATTTAATTATCAAAATATATTTCTTCCTGCTAACACATGCATAGCAAAACTTGTGCATAATAATAATGGAATCTTATAAGCCTTTTGGTTAAAAATTATATACACATATACATAATTTTATAATTTATTAACATATGCCCATTTTAGTTAATTATAAAATTTACTAAATTTTTATAAAATTTTACTAAACTTTATAAAAGGCCAATTATATTTTTACAACAGACTTACTGTATTTTTATATATTAATTGACATGCATGTTTCTTTTTATTGCCCAAAGACTCTTGCCCAGTGGCTCAGTGAAGGAAAGAATACGAATTTATTTATATGTATATGTGTTAGACTGGTTCTGATTAGAAGGGGTTTGTATCTTAAAATGAAACACAACCTCAGCAAATGAAAACAGTACTATTAATTTAATCTTTGATAACAAAAATTTCAGCCTTGTCTTACAATTTTTAGAAGAACGCATTTAGTTTGCACAATCTTTAAGATTGCCCAGTAAATTATATTCTTTTAATGTAAGATCTTCTTTAATGTTTTTCTAATTTTGAGTATCTTTATTTATTTTTTTTTTTTAATTTTTTTTTTTCAACGTTTTATTTATTTTTGGGACAGAGAGAGACAGAGCATGAACGGGGGAGGGGCAGAGAGAGAGGGAGACACAGAATCGGAAACAGGCTCCAGGCTCTGAGCCATCAGCCCAGAGCCCGACGCGGGGCTCGAACTCACGGACCGCGAGATCGTGACCTGGCTGAAGTCGGACGCTTAACCGACTGCACCACCCAGGCGCCCCAGAGTATCTTTATTTTTAAAATTTACTTGAAAACGTACATTATACAAGTGGAAAAATAGTGACCAGTATCACTAAATTTTATAGGAAATACTTACCTTCTTACACAAAATTCATACAACTTAATATATTAGTATTATCTTTATAATTGATCCAATTGAGTTAATTATTTGAATTTTATGTTCATCTTAGAAAAATATAGAAATAGACAACATACTGATCAATCTTTTCCAGGGTCACAATAGTCTTAAGCTTCTCTTTTATTTTATAGTATGAGATATTTTATAAAATTGTTTTTAAGTAATGACACCACTAACAAATTTTTTTTTCTGAATTATCTAAATCTTTAAATTACTTAAATTATGATAAAGTTAAATGTAAGGCTTTAAACTTTACTTTAGGATTCACCTTCTACCAAAAATTCTCCTTCCCTGACACTGTTATAATTATACCTCAGTCTCTATTTTATCATAATTCTTCTAACAGATTAATAATGATCAACTAATGATCTTTTGAGTTAAATTTCATAACCATGACAAGTTTCCAGAAGGTGAACTGCTGAGAAATTTAAGAAGATTTGACTAAAGTTACAGATAAATTGCTTACAAAGGGATACATTGACAAAGAGCCTTGTGTTGTTGCATTTAATAGGAAGAGTACAAACCATTGTTTTAATAACACACAAATGTTTTCACATAGAGAAAAAAGAAGGCATCGTCATCATCACCATCATCAACCACTGCCATCCACATCTCTACATAGACCGGCATTTAAAAAACTCAAAACATGAACTCTGCAATTGAATGACATCTTGAACAGATTTCCCCAAGTACTCTATTATCTACTAAGACACAAAGGTATTCTAGCCCCAATAGTTTGTTGCTTTGGTTGTCAATATCTTGATGGCATTTTTTTTTTTTTTCTGTAAAGAGATTTCCTTCCAAAATACTTTCAGGCTCTAAATTAGCTGTTAGCTGCCAGCAGCACAGCGATTCTTCCTCTTTCTCAGAGTTACGGATTACTCCCTAAATCAAAAATAAAGACTTCTTCATCACAAAGGACTTGGCATATTTTCAAATGTAAAGAGACAGCACCATAATTAATTTCTTAAAAGATATGACAAATATTCTGGCAGGTTAGTTTGGATAAATGAAAGCTTCTGAGGACAGAAGAATTTATTATTTTTGAAACTACTAAATATGAATTCTGAGTGTTTTCCATTTGCTGTAACTATTTGTCAAGATTTGATAAAGTGAACTTTGCCCTCAAGTGGTTGGTAGCTAGAGCATAAGCAAGCCGCTGTTAGAGCTGATGGGAATTTTAATTAGAATGGAAAATAGATGTCTAGGGTTGGGGATAGACTTTCTTTCCAGTAGCAGTCTAAAAAATAATGCTGGATTTCTAATATATTATTGTAATTACCATTTCCAAAGAGGAAAGAGTGAGAAAACTCAGGCAAGCAAGCATTAAAGCATCTGTTCTCCATATAGCTGATGAAATCCCACAAGTTCTGGACCTAGAACAATGCAAAAAAATCATTCTTTCTGAATCACAAGATTTTTGGTCACAACAAGAAGTAATAGATAAATTTATAAGACATATACTAAAAAAAAAGATTGTGTTCATAAACATCCTAAATAATTTTCATTCATTTATTGTTTGATATTGAACTTTGTTTCTGAGGCCTTGAAAGAGTCTTCCAGTTTTAGAAATACTAATTTCTAGCATTTATTGTTGGGCACCATGATAAGTACTTTATGTATGTTATTTATTTAAATCTTATATATGCTTTCATGGAGATTGGGAAATGAAGCTTAGAGAGATTAAATAATAGCTATTCAGTGGTAGAGGTTAGGTTCAAACCTAACTCTATTTACTCGTTATATCAGAGGGATATTAAAAGCGGATATTTACTTCTGATGAATTTGGAGTAACAAGGACCTTTCACTAAAAAAAAATCTTGCTAACCCATCAAAAGAAAAAAAAAGACAAAATATATGAAAGAAAAATCTAAAACATTGGACATAAGGCCAATCAGAACAGCGATCCCTGAGAGAAGGGGGAAAAAAAAGAAAGTAAGTCCTACAATTTCCCTGGTGTACTACTTGGGAGAGTGTTTAGGCCACAACACAGGCAGCAGGCCCAGTGGTCAGACTTGGCTCTGTCTCCCTTGAAAGGTCAAAGCTGGGTGGAAGGAGAAGCAATAACAGGTAGCAGAGAAGATATACCAGGCTGATGACAGCTGCCAGGAGAAAGAGATACAGACATCTTCACAGGTTTCCTCTTTAGAGGACAACTGCTATATCCAGGTGGAGAACCTCTTTGGGGCCAGTGAAAGAACCACCTGAAAAGATTAGAGGCAACAATCTCCGGCACTTATACAGGTGCAGTAATAGTACCTGTTCCCACCAGCCAGAGTGGTAAGAAAACAACAACAAAAGCCACAAAAACAAAACAAAACAAAACAAAACAAAAAGTATAGTAGATGGGACATCAAATAGGGTGCTTGGAAGGGCGTTACCTCTTCCATAGGAAAAGTTAGTTCTAGACTAAATGCTGCTTCCGTCTCATCTTACAAAGCTTAAAAGTGTGCCTCAGAAGGATCAGAGTGCTTACAAGTAAACTAATCACATTGCAAATAAAGCTCAAGGTTATTTAAAGGAATATAAAATATCCAACACTCGACAAAGTAACATTTACTATAATGGTATTCAGTCGGTTAGCAGGCATGCCAACAAGTAGTAAAATGTGACTCATAATGAGAAGAAAAATCAATCAGTAGAAATAGAAAAAGAAATCACACAGATGATAGAATTAGTAGACATGGACATTCAAAGCTGTAACACACTTCACATGCTCAAGAAGTTAGAGAGGGGTGCCTGGGTGGCTCAGTAGGTTAAGCACCTGACTCTTGATCTCAGGTCTTGATGTGAGGGTCATGAATTCAAGCCCCACATTGGTCTCTGTGCTGGGTATGAAGCCTACTTAAAAAAAAAGTTAGAAAAAAGATGTGTCCTGTTAAACAGGGCCATAAATACATGAGAAAGACTAAAATCAAACTTCTAGAAATGAAAACTACAATGTCTGACATTAAAAATACACTAGATGGGACAGACAGTAGGGTACATGTACACACTGCAAATGAAATGATTAGTGAACTTGAAGACATAGCAATAGAAACTATCCAAAATCAAACACAGAGAGAACAAAGACTGAGAAAACATTTTTTTTAAACAGAGTAGAAGTATACTGTTAAGGCAACTTCAAGCAGCCTAATATATGTCTAATTGAAATTGCAAAAGGAAGGGAAGGAGAAGAAAAAAATTGAAGAAATAATACCTGAAAATGTTCAAATATGACAAATCATAAACCCAGACAGCCAAGATCATGAAACTTAGATCACAAGAATTAGGAAGAAAATTGCTTTAAAATTGCTTTAAAACCACTCATGGCATAAAATACTGGTGGCTGGACTGTCCCAGGAGGGGATGCCAAGCTGGTAGAATTAGCAGGTCTCTGATTTCCATGTGGGCCCATCCTGCTGGTACTAACCTTCCCCCAAGCTGTTGGGTGGATGGGTTGATTGGGAAGTTGGGACCCAGTCTGTCCCCAGGAAACCAGCCCCTGCTGCTCCTTCCGTCTTCACCACATTTCCAAGGCAAGGGTATTCTGCTGCCACAGGAGTGAGCACTGCAAGAAAATCCCATGTGCCTGTGGAAAAACAGGCTGCTTAGCCTTGGTTCTGAATGGCTGGACCAGAGACAGATATGTGTGCATTCTGTGACTCCCCACTGTGCCCCTATAGCAGTTACTGCTAGGAAAGCACAGTCAGGATTCGCACCCTAGTGCTTAGCTGGAATGGACATATGCCCCAGGTGGCTTATGAGAAGTGTCTGGGGGAACTGATGGGTTCTTAGAGGATCCTTCCTGAATGGTGTTAGTAGTGTCATATAAAGAAGAAAGAAAAGGATGAACCTGCATGGAAGCTAGAGACCTGCTAATTCTGCCAGCTCAACATCCCCCCCATCCCCCACTCCCCACCCCTGCTCTGAAAGAGTCCAGCCATCACCACTTTATGTGATCACCAGGGCCTTCTGCACCTGAACTCCTTTTCTACCTGCCCATAGACCAAACACTTCCGTCTTCCAGTTAATCTGGATCCAGTTAATCTGGGACCTACCCAGTCCTCCTTCCCTCTCACTCCTCCTCTCTCAGACCTCCAGCCTCCACTCTGCCTTGATCATCAGTTTCCTGTTCAGTGAGTTGTCTTTGCTATGCAGCTCATTAAATTTTGGGGAACTCTCTCTGAGGGGAGAGAAAGAAAGAAAAATAAATTTAGGAATTTCAGGGGTGGGGATTGTGTGCAAATCCCTTTTATTTGGGGAACCATAAGACTCAAACTGCTTGGATGAATATTTTCACTGGGGTCCTCTGAGTAGTAAGGTTTCTGTGTACTGGGGAAGGTGCTCTCAGGCGGGTCACCTGGGGCCATTTCTGTTGAGCAGCTCCGTTGTGTCTAGTTTGGGCGTAGAGTTCTGTTGCTATAAATTAAACACTGGAAAATATTTTTTAAAAAAAGAAAAGAAAAGAAAAAGACAAAACAAACAAACAGAAAACAAACCTTAAAAGCAAGCAGAGAAAAAAAACCCATAGATGGACAGAGGATAAAGGTGAGGACGGTGTGTTTCTTCTAAGAAACAATGCAAGCCAGAAGACAGTATAGCAACATATTGAAGCTACTGAAATAAATGATTATTTCAGAGCTCTCTATCTAAAGAAAATATTATTCCAAAAATAAGATGAAATATTTTCCTTTTTCAGATATTATAAAGCTAAAAGAATTCATCAGCAATAGACCCACATCTGAGAATGTTAGTCATTCAGGAGAAGGAATATGACACTAGATCAAAATACACAGATATATCCAAAATACTTCTTCCTTTTTTTGTTTATTTTAAAGGTATTTGACTGTTTAAAGCCAAAATGATAGTGTATCAGAAGGTTTACAACATGTAAAGTAAAATTTTGATAAAAATAGCACAAGGGCTGGGAGGGGGCTGCAACAGAAACAAACTACTGTAAGATTCTTACATTGTACCTGAAGGATTATAATATTACTCAAAAGTGGACGAATAAGTTAAAGATGTATACTATAAATCCTGAGTCAACCACTAAAAAAATCAAATAAGATTTATAATTAATAAACTAACAAAAGGGATAAAATGGAAACCATTAAAAAGGCAATCAATCCCCAAAAAAGCCAGAAAAAAGAGAACAAAGAACAGATGAAACAAATAGAAAACAAATAACAAGATGATAGATTTAAACTCAAGAATATAAACGATCACAATAAATATAAGTGGTCTAAACACCATATTAAAAGATGTGATTGGTGGGGTGCCAAGGGCCTGGGTGTTCAGTCGGGTAAGCGCCCATCTCTTGACTTCACTCAGGTCGTGATCTTGAGGTTTGTGGGCTCCAGCCCCGTGTGGGGCTCTGCGCTGACAGTGTGGAGCCTGCTTGGGATTCTGTCTCTCTCCCTCTCTGCCCCTCCCCCACTTACTCTGTCTCTTTCAAAATAAAAAAAAAATAAAAAATAAAATAAAAGATGAGATTGGCAATTGGTATTTTAAAAAAGGGCAAGACCCAACTATACGTTGTTTATAAGAAATAAATTAAAGGGAAAAGAATGGAAAAGATATATCAAGGTAGCACTAATCAGAAGGATGAAGTAGCTATATTAATCTCATACAAAGTAGATTTCAGAATGCATAACAATCCAAAATATTTATGCACTGCATAACAGAGTAAATAAAGAAAATGAAGGAAAAATTTACAGAAGAGCAAGAAGAAATAGAAAATCCACAATTAGATTCAGAGATTTTAACACCCCTTCCAATAATTATAGAGATGGAGAAACAATTAGAAGAAAAATTCATAGGGCATAGAATATGTGAACAATAATATCAACCAATTTGATCTTACATTTATAAAACACTACACCCAACAAGTGCAAGATATACAATGTACTTAGCACATTGATCGACACAGACCATATTTTAGACTGTAAAACAAGTTTCATTAAGTTTGAAAGAATTCAACTCTTATAAAGTATGTTTTATGAGAATAGAATTAAATTGGAAATCAATAACCAAAGAATTTTAGAAAATTACCAAAATTTGAAAACTAAATAATATAATTCTACATATTCCATGGGTTAAAGAAAAAAATCAAAAGTAAAATTAGGATGAAAATAAAAATACCATATATTAAATTTTGTGTGACATAGCTAAAGTACTTCTGAGGGAAAAAATTATAGCCATAAATGCCCATTTAAAATAAGAAAAGTCAAAATCCTAGGAGCATCTGAGTGGCTCAGTCTGTTAAGCATCCGGCTTCAGCTTGGGTCATGATCTCATGGTTTGTGGGTTCGAGCCCTATGTCCAGCTCTGTGCTGAAAGTTCAGAGCCTGGAACCTGCTTCGGATTCTGTGTTTCCTTCTCTTTGTGCTCCTCCCCTAATCATGCTCTGCTTCTCTCCTCTCTCAAAAATAAATAAACATAAAAAAAAATTTAAAAAAAAAGTCAAAATCCTTGACCTCTGCTTCTGTTTTCAGAGATTAAAGAAGTGCAAACTAAAACCAGTATTTGCAGATGTAAGGAAGTAATAAATATAGGGACAGAAATCAATAAAATAAAATAAAAAACCCAAAGAACAAATTAATAAGACCAAAAGCTGTTTCTCTGAGTAGGTTTAAAAAAAATGATTGATTAAAAAAAAGATATAACACCAATTATCAATATTAGGAGTTATACAACTGACAGGTATAGATTCTACCTATGTTTTTAAAAAGAATCAATATTATGAACAACTTTTTGCCAAAAATTTGACAGTTTAGAGTAAATTGACAAATTTTGTAAAAACCATAAACCACCAAAAGTCACTCCAGAATAGAGAACTAGAATAGCGTTATATCTATAAAAGAAATTGACTTAGTAGTTTAAAATCTTTCTACCAAGCTGGGACAACTGAATGGCTCAGTCAGTTAAGTGTCCAGTGCTTGCTTTTGGCTCAGGTCATGATCTCATGGTTGAGAGATCAGCATGGAGTGTGGAGTCTGATTGGGATTCTCTCTGTCTTCCTCTCTCTCTCCCCCTCTCTCTATCCCTCTGCCCCTCTGCTGCTCATGTTCTATCTATTTCTCTGTGAAAATAAAATAAAATAAAATAAAATAAAATAAAATAAAATAAAATAAATAAACTTTAGAAAAAATAAAATCTTTCCGGGGCCCCTGAGTGGCTCAGTCAGTTGAGTGTCCGACTTCAGCTCAGGTCATGATCTCATGGTCTGTGAGTTCGAGCCCTGCATCGGGCTCTGTGCTGACAGCTCAGAGCCTGGAGCCTGCTTCGGATTCTGTGTCTACCTCTCTCTCTGCCCCTCCCCCGCTCATGCTCTGTCTCTCCGTCAAAAATAAATAAACATTAAAAAAATAAAATAAAATCTTTTCACAAAGCTTCAGGTTGAGTTAACTTCACTAGAGTATTTTCCAGATTTTTGAAGAAGAAAAAATACCAAGTCTACACAAACACTTCCAGAAAATTGAACAGGATAAAACACTCAAAAATTTATTCTATGAGAGCAGTGTTAACCAAATACCAAAGCCAGAAAAAGATATTAGAAGAAAAAAAGTATAGACCATTAATCTTCATAAACACAGACACAAAAATAATAAAAAAAATTCTTATAGAATCCATTAGTATTTAAAAAATGATAATATGACATGACCAAGTGGAGTCAATTCTGGGAATTCAAGACTGGTTTGACAATTGAAAATCAATTGATGTAATTCATCATATTCACATACCAAAACAAAACAAAAGAACATGATCATCTGGGTAGATGCTGGAAAAGCCATTGCCCAAATTAAATATTTATTCCTGATAACATTTCTCAGCAAACTATGAATAAAAGGGAAATTCCTCAATCTGATAAAAAAAATCTGTTAAAAACCTGCAGTTAACACATAGATCAGTGGAATAGAATAGAAAATCCAGAAGTAAATTATATGGTCAATTAATCTTCAACAAAACAGGAAAGAATATCCAATGGGAAAAAGATAGTCTCTGAACAAATCGTATTAGGAAAATAGGACAGCAACATGCAAAAGAATGAAACTGGACCACTTTCGTACACCAGACACAAAAATAAATTCAAAATGGATTAAAGACCTAAATATGAGACCTGAAACCATAAAAATCCTAAAAGAGAACACAGGCAGCAACTTCTTTGATATTGGCCATAGCAACTTCTTTCTCGATATGCCTTTTCAGGCAAGGGAAATAAAAGCAAAAATAAACTATTGGCACATCATCAAAAAGAACGTTTCTGCACAGCAAAGGAAACAATTACAAGACTAAAAGGCAACCTATGGAATGGGAGAAGATATTTGCAAATGACATATCCAATAAAGGAAGAGTATCCAACAGATTTAAAGAACTGATACAACTCAACATCCAAAACCAAATAATCCAATTCAAAAATGGTCAGAAGAGAGGCACAAACATTTTTCCAAAAAAGACATATAGATGACTATCAGTCACATGAACAGATGTTCATCATTTATCATCAGAGAAATGCAGATCAAAAGTACAATGAGATACCACCTCATATCTGTCAGAATGGCTAAAATCAACAACAAAAGAAACAACAAGTGTTGGCAAGGATGTGAAGAAAAAGGAATTCTTGTGCACTGTTGGTGCAAATGCAAACTGGTGTAGCTACTGTGGAAAACAGTATGAATGTTCTTCAAAAAGTTAAAAATAGAACTACCTTATGATCCAGCAATGGCACTACTGGGTATTTCCCCAAAGAATACAACAACACTAATTCAAAGGGATATATGCACCCCTATGTTCATAGGGTTCATTATTTACAATGGCCAAGCTATAAAAGCAGCCTGTGTCCATTAATTGGTGAATGGATAAAGAAGGCGTGGTAGTTAAACACAATGGAATATTATTCAGCCATAAAAAAGAATGGAATTTTGCCGTTGCAAAGACACGAATGGAGCTAGAGAGGATAATGCCAGGCAAAATAAGTCAGAGAAAGACAAATACAATATGATTTAAGTCATATGTGGAATTCAAGAAACAAAACAAATGCTCCGATGGAAAAAGAGAAATAGACTCTTAACTTTAGACAACAAACGGATAATTGCCAGAGGGAAGGTGGGTGTGGGGAATGAGTGAAACAGGTAGTGGAGATTAAGGAGGGCATTTGCTGTGATGAGTGTGCGTTCGTGTATGGAAGTGTGGAATCACTATATTGCACACCCACAACTAATAACACACTGTATGCTAACTAAGTGGAATTCAAATAAAAAGTGGAATGAATGAAGGAATGAATGAAGGAATGAAAGAAAAAGCCCTACAGCTAACATCATCCTTAATGATGAAAGTCCAAAAGACGAAGATAAAAATAGGCTTTTAGTACTTTTATTCAGCATAGTGCTGGAATTGCAGCACTGCTATAAGGTGAGGCAAAATAAAAGACATCAGAGTTGGAACGGAAGTAAGTAAATGCTATTAGTATTCACAGATAACAGGACTGTCTATGTGGAACATCCTCCAGAATCTACAGAAAATTTTCTAGAAACAAAAAGTGAGGTTAACAGTGTGGTAGGATACAAGCCAATAATCAACATTCAGCTTTAGCACTGGGTGTCATACGGAAGGGACGAATCACTGGGTTCTACTCCTGAGCCCAAGACTACACTGTATGTTAATTAACTTGGAAATAAAAAAAAATTAAAAATCAGCTTTATTTTCATATACTAGCAGTGAGCAAATCGAAGTTGAGATTAAAATAATACCATTTTAAAAAGCATCAGAAATGAAATATTTAGAGCAAATTTCACGACAAATGTGTAAGATGTACATAAAAAGCCATCATACATTGTTGATATAAACTTTAAAAACATAAAAGATTTGGGAAAGTTAAACATCCTTTTCTTGGTTAGAAAAATTCAATATTCTTTTTTTTTTTTTTTTTTTTTTTTTTAAATTTTTTTTTTTCAACATTTATTTATTTTTGGGATAGAGAGAGACAGAGCATGAACGGGGGAGGGGCAGAGAGAGAGGGAGACACAGAATCGGAAACAGGCTCCAGGCTCTGAGCCATCAGCCCAGAGCCCGACGCGGGGCTCGAACTCCCGGACCGCGAGATCGTGACCTGGCTGAAGTCGGACGCTTAACCGACTGTGCCACCCAGGCGCCCCAGAAAAATTCAATATTCTTAAGATGACACTTTAAATTGATCTATAGTTTCAATTAAATCTCAATGAAAATCCCAGCAAGTATTTTGATAGAATTAAACAAACTGACTTAAATTTATGTAGAAACAAAAATGACCTAGAATAGTCACAAGTAACTAAGAAAAGAGAGAACGAACTTGGAGGATTTACAGTATCTGTTTTTAGATGGTTGTTTTGTTGTTGTATTAGTCATTACATGAGTCAAACAATGTGGCATTGGCACAAAGATAGAGAAATAAATCAAGGGAAAAGAATAAAGAAACCAGAAATAAGCTCAAACATACACAACCAAATGATTTTCAACAAGGACAATTCAATGGAAAGAGAATCGTCATTCCAAAAAAAAAAAAAAAAATGGCACTGGAACAATTAGTTCTACCCAAAGTAGTGAAACTTGACCCATACGCTGCAACATATAAAAATTAACTGAAAATGGTCCATAGACCCACATATAAAACCTAGAAAATGACTGGAAGCAAATTTAGAATCTTTGTGATCTTGGGTTAAGCAATGATTTCTTAAACACAGAATCAACAATATAATTCCCCCCTCCAAAAAAAAAAAAAAAAAAAGAAGAAAAAATATACTGGTCTTTACTGAAATTAAGAAATTCATTTATTTTGGGGCACCTGGGTGGCTCAGTTGGTTAGGCGACCGACTTCGACCCAGGTCATGATCTCGCAGTTTGTGAGTTCGAGCCATGCGTCAGGCTCTGTGCTGATAGCTCTGAGCCTGGAGCCTACTTCAGATTCTGTGTCTCCCCCTGTCTCTACCCCTCTCCTGCTCACGCTCTGTGTCTCTCTGTCTCTCAATAATAAATAAATGTTAACAAAAAAAAAAGAAATTCATTTATTTGAAAGACACTATGAAAATAAAGCAAAATCAAGCCATAGATTGGGAAAATGTATTCTCTAAAAAGAAAAAAAATTAAAACATTTATATCCAGAATATGGAAAGAACTCTCAAAATATAATAACACAACACATGACTCAATTACAAATGGGCAAAAGATTTGAACAAAATCGTTCACCAAAAAGATATATGGATGGCAAATAAGCATACAGAAAGATGCTCGATGTCTTTAATCATTAGGGAAGTGTACATGGAAACCCACAATGAGAAACTACTACCTTCCTACTGGAATGCCTCTAATCAAAAAGACTGACAACAGAGTTGGTAAGTATACGGTATACTGGTATCCTGGTATACTGCTTGTGGGATTGGAAGTGGGAAAACAGTTTGGCAGTTTCCTGCAAGTTTAAACATTCACTTACAATAAGTTTCAGATATTCCACTGAGAGAAGTAAAAGTCTCTGCACAAGGACTTTTACATGAATATTTGGAGCAACTTTATTTGGAACAGGTAAAAACTGGAAACAACCCACGTATTCATCTCCAGGTAAATGGCTAACCAATTCGTGGCATATCCTTATAATGAAATACTACTCAGCAGCAACAGTATGGATAAATATCAGAATCGTTATGTTAAGTGGGAGAAGATAGGTTGATAAAAGTAGTACACACGGGATGATTCCGTGTGTTATATAACATTGTAGAAAATTCCAGTCTACTGACAGAAAGCAGTTCAGCGGGTGCCTCTCTATAGGCAATGCAGTGGGCCACCAGGAAACTCTGGGGGTGGTGGCCGTGTTCACTGCCTTGATATGGTGCATGTACAAGGATTAAAGTATTAAATTATAGTATTAAATTGATGTATAAATTACACTCTTCAAATTTGTGATGTTTATTGTACATTAATTATATCAAATAAATCTACCAATCAACATGTAAGAAACAAATATGTGATATTCTAATTTGAGAATCTCGAATTATAACCTTGGTCTGTCTTACTTGACTTCTATTGTGTCATTAACCACCACTGTTTGAAATGTTATTAAAAAACACTAGACTGACCAATCAGCTAACAATAACCCTCACGACTATCAGTACAAAGGTAAGGATGTTTAAGAACATATTCAGTTGTTTAGGTAGCTGTTTTTTAGTGTATTAAAGTTATTAGTGCCTGTCCTTATGCAAAATTATGCTTTGGATCATAATTATCATTTATTAATAATTAAGGAACCTAAGATATCTTTGAAATAACACTTCAGGAAGTACCCTATGTTTTACAGTCATAGTTACTCACTCAATATGGACATGATACAAATTTGAGCTCTCATTCTATAAAAATTTTTTTTTAAAGAATCTTCTCAGGGAGGATAAGAATTGTAAGATGATTTTTTTTTTCTTCTGTCAGAGAGGATGAATTTTGCTTCTGGTACTCATGGTAGTTCGGCTTCTCCCTCTGACTTGAGGTATGACCATGGGCAAGTTTGTTTGATCTCTGCAAAACACACTAAGCCCTTGTATTGCCTCCATCCTGAACAAATTAACCACGGTGGATGGAAAAACTGCAGACTGTGATTGAGAAATGTGCTTCTGGATCTACTGAACCCATTTTTGCAAAGGACTATTACACAATGGCAAAAATTAAAAAAAAAAAAAACTAAAAAAGGGACTAACATGTTCTTACGTTAAAACTGAGCATGGGGCTGTCTTGTTCCCAGGATTTCCTGAGATGAGGGAAAAATCAGATTCACAACTGCTTTTTGATGATTAAATTTAAAATGTAGAGCCTCAGCTGATAGCTGTCGCCACTATAATACCTGAATGTGAGGAACTTGCCGGAGACCACGCTGTTGGTTGGTCTCAGCAGAAAGGTCCTGCAATAAAATTGCCTACACCCACGAGGCTCCTATCAACTGCCGTGGGTGAGTATGACCGCAGTGGTGTGATCTTAGAGCGCTGCTTCTCAAAACTTCCATGTGCACATTTCAGGAATCATCATTCAGGAATCCTGATTATATGCAGAATCAGGTTTGGTAGGGAGAGCCCTGAGATTTGGGGTTTTGATTGGTTGCTGCCATTGCTCGTGGTCAGTGAGTCACGCGTTGGTAACAAGGTCTTAGACTCTCATTGGGCCTGTGACTGGGGTGTGACGATTTGCTATTCTATCTCAGAATAGCTGGTAGAAAATTCGTGGACCTGAAATTTTCCGAACCAGTTAGGATTAGGATTGAGTACACGTGCCTAATAGTGGCTTACACAAGATCATTTCTTTTTCATGTAGAAGTCCTGAGGTAAGCTGT
Source organism: Lynx rufus (assembly GCF_022079265.1). Lineage (NCBI taxonomy): Eukaryota > Metazoa > Chordata > Mammalia > Carnivora > Felidae > Lynx > Lynx rufus. The sequence goes on from NW_025814878.1 coordinate 126,444,157, forward strand.
CTAAGGCTGGTATTGTGGCTCCACTGTGTCAAAGACCCACGTTCCTTCCATCTTGTTGCTCAGCCGTCTTTAGTACCTCACTTCAGGGTCCAAGATGGCTACACGAGTTGCAACTGTTTAGGTTGGAATCAGCCAGAAATAGCAAGATCCTAGAAAAGGCTATGCCTTATGCCTCTAATAGTATTTCTTGGCATTCACATGAAATTTTTCCATTTACATAGTAGAAACTTCGTTTACATAGGCCAAACGGTCTCATGGTCCCACTCAGGTGCAAGGGAGTCTGGGCAGGAATGTGCCTGTCGAAAATGGGATTCTGGGTTAAGACAGGGGAAGCTGGGTTTGGGAAGCAACTAGCAGTTCCTGCCACAGTATCACTGTACTGATTTTGATTGGAGGAGTTGCATTCGTCAGTGCATTAACGCTCAGCCCATCAATTAGCTATGTCACCTAGAACTTAACCTATAGAGATCTTAGGGTTTTTTTGCCTGTAAAATGAGAGGCGGGACCAGGTGACAGAAATAGCAGGAATGTCCTAGAAGGAGGGGTTAAGTGGAACTGCCACCCGTGGTGAAGACATACTGGATGAACTCACTGGCCTGTTTCGCAGGCCAGAGTAACATCAACTTCCACATACACTCAGGTAGAGCTTGCTGTTTTGTAATATAGCCCTCTCGTATTCCTCCATCCAGCCTGCCCTCAACGTGCCATGTGGTTAACTGTGGGAATGACACCCCATTATTCCCCTCTGTCCCTTCCTCCACAGGGATAGCACTTTCACAGTCTTTACTAGGCAGTCGTGAAAGAGTAACCTCTACTAAAATTTGAAATAAAATGCTATTTACTTATAAGTTATTGCTGATGTTTAAAGTAGGGCCCTTGTTTCCAATCCCAACTTTAATATTTTCCTCAGAAAGAATGAAGGTCATATGTGCACAGCTTTGGAGGAATATAGCAGTGTGCATATGTGTTTTTGTCCGATGGCATTATCTCTTCTGATAAAGTAGAAGAAAAAAGTTGACACGTACTGAAGATCACATTTAACTTTGGAAACTTAAAGGGGGTTTCGTAAGAGTATATGTGTTGTACAATTTAAAGAGCTCTTTTAAGAATAGAAAAAATCACAGGCCTATGATGATGTATTGTATGTTTTGCATTAAACCAAATAATATTCCATAAGATTCATGTGGTTTATGAAATACCATATTCTAACTAGAAAGCACCCATACCTAATACTGCTTAAGCTACTATCACTGAGTGTGTATGTCTCTGATGGGTTATACATATATGCAGCTCTGTGCAGGGAGTATGTAATAATCTACATGAGGGCATTTTATGAATCGATTTTTATCCTCTGTTATAAAGCAAATTAGACTCCAGGGACTTGTGTATTTATTAAATTCAGCTTCCCTCACTTGCTTATAAAAAATAAATTTGTCCTTCTTTTTAAAACAATCCCCTTGTATAAAACTAGAAACTAAGAAACCCTATTTTTTAGAGTTTAGATTTTCTGTTTTTTTTTATGTTGGCATTTTAAAAAAGAAAAAAATCTCAACATTACAAGAACTCTCAAAACATTACAAAATTGAGATATAGATATTACTGTAACTTGAAGTAATATCATATATGCTTTTAATTTTTATAAAGTGAGTCCTTTTTTAAAAAGTCTCTAGGGACACCTGGGTGGCTCAGTCGGTTAAGCCTCTGACTCTTGGTTTTGGTTTAGGTCACGATCTCATGGTTTCATGAGGTCGAGCCCTGTGTTGGGCTCTGTGCTAACAGTGGGAAGCCTGCTTGGGATTCTCTCTCTCCTGCTCTCTGCCCCTCCCCCACTCATGCTGTCTCTCTCAAAATAAATAAATAAACTTAAAAAAGATGTATAAAATACAAAATAAAAAAGTCTCTATATCATTCAGGGTTCAGCCAGGAGACAAAACCAAAAAACAAAAACACAACACACAGTAACTCAAGCAGGTAAAGTTTACTATAAACAATTGTTAATTGGTAACTAGGGATTAGCTACTAAGAGGTAAAGAGGACTCAAGGAAGATAGAGTAGTTACTGACTCTATGGCTGAGGCAGGGTCCACAAGAAAGGGACCTATTTGGAGAAGGCGTGCCACAGCCCACTGGGCAGGTGGAGAAGCTCACTTTGGTGCTTCAGACTGGCAAGCGAGAAAGCCGCCGCTGTGATGCCAGTGACACTCACTGGGAATCAGCCATAGCACAAGCGGAACATTCTGGGAAGTTGTCCACTAGAGATCTTCCAGACTATTTGGGATCCTGACTGGGGAACCAGCCAAACTTTCTAGGAGGCTGCTGAGGTGTGCTGCTGAAACTTGCCAGGTAACTGAGTGCCCCTGGGTGCCCCCAGGTGCTGGCCTACACTGCAGGGGCAGAAGAGAGGAGAGCATACTGTGAACGGAGGAAGAGACTCTTTTCTCCCCCAGCATCCCTCCGTCACCTTCTACTGACAAAGCTTAGCATGAAGACCAGTAGACGAAGAAATGTTTGGAGGGCCCATCTTCAGAGTCACAAGGCAGAGTAATGAAGGGTGAACTTGGACCGGAAAAGTAATAAATTGACAACTGGTACAATCACTCCATTTTTTTCTTTTCTTTATTCTTTATTCTTTTCTTTTCTTTTCTTTTCTTTTCTTTTCTTTTCTTTTCTTTTCTCTTTTCCTTTCCTTTCCTTTCCTTTCTTTTCCTTTCTTTTCTTTTCTCTTCTTTTCTTTTCTTTTTTGTATTTTAGTCACTGAACACAAATATGAATTGTTAAAAATGGAAAAATAGGCCATCTTTTGCCACTATGATCTGAAAATTATCCATAACCAGTGATGTAGGGAAATAATATTCATCTAAGCAAATTCATGGAAACTTACCATAATTTATTTATTTATATTATTTTATTAAGTTTATTTAATTTGAGAGAGAGAGTGAGCACGAGCAGAGGAGGGGTAGAGAGAGAGGGAGAGAGAGAGAATCCCAAGCAGTCTCCATGCTGTCAGCATAGAACCTGACGTGGGGCTCGAGCCCATGAACCGTGAGGTCATGACGTGAGCCAAAACCAAGAGTCGGAGACTTAACTGACTGAGCTACCCAGGTAACCCAAAACATATTGTAATTTAGAAAGGGTGGTCTATAGGGTCAAGTTAAAGCATTTAAATCAAATTGAAGCATTTAACAATATAACAAATATATATATATATATATATATATATATAACAAATATATATATAACAATATAACAAATATATAACAATATAACAAATATATATATATAACAAATATATATATATATATATATATATACACACACACATATATGTATATTTAATGTTTATTTATTTTTGAGAGAGACAGCACAAGCATGGGAGGGGCAGAGAGAGAGGGAGACACAGAATCTGAAGCAGGCTCCAGGCTCCCTGTCAGAATAGAGCCTGATGTGGGGCTTGAACTCATGAACTATGAGATCATGACCTGAGCTGTGAGATCACAACCTGAGCTGAAGTTGGATGCTTAAGCAACTGAGCCACCCAGGTGCCCCTGAAATTGAAGTATTTTAATCTGAAATATCTGAGAGATTACTTAGCCCAATTCCCTCATTCATAAAACTAGGGGGAGCCTGAAACCCAGAAGAATTCAATGACTTTAGCCTTGGGGCTGAAGAGTTAGGGAAACTGCTCATTCAATGAATATTTCTTTAGTAAATATTTATTTAGTAAATACAGGTGCCAGGTGTGGTTCTAGGTGCTGGTGAACAAAATACATCCTGAGTTCACAGAGTTACACTTAAGTTGAGAGAGTCACACAACAAATGGATGAACAAATGAATCCATAATAATTCAGGTATTAGACAAGTGTTATGACAAAAGAGCTGGGAAGGAAGATAGAAAATAATATAAGTGTGAAGGGAAGGGGGAGGTTCTGCTGTTTATGTTTATATTTATTTATATTTATATTTATATTTATATTTATATTTATATTTATATTTATATTTATATTTATGCCATTTGAACAGATCCTTGAAAGGAGTTCCCCATCTCCCAATTCAAAATATTCAAATAAACAATGACTTTTAGCAAATTAAATATATTTTCTAGTTATGTCATACCTTTTGTATTTCTATTCATGTTTTTAATGGTAGAATACATATGAATCCATTTAGATATCAAGGTTGAATAGTGTCGTAGTTTCTCTTCTCCTGTCTTTCTGTTATGAAGGGACCTCAGGTTATCTGTTTGCACATTGTATGAGTTGATAACACTTTAGGAAACTGTAGGCAGATGTAGCTTGCAGGAATATGGGCTACAATGGACACAAACTACACCTCCAAAACTCAGACTGACCACATATTTTGACAAGTTTCAACAAGGTTACTGGATTTCTGGCTGTTTAGATATTATACATTTCTTAAGGGCAATGTTAAAAATGTTGAAAATCATTCAACAGTCAGTGTCCTACATAAGATGATATTTCAGCACCAAGATATTTCTTAATTATATGTATTTCCACTGTGTGTGTAAGCAGGGGATAAAAGTTGCTGAAATACCACGAACAATGGCTGATGAAATTTTGCACCGCTCTATGCACAGAAAGGGAGTTGAACATTTGATGGTTAGTGTGCGATCAGGCTATTTCCTGACAAGTATAGCTGACTTTTAAAATCAGCATAACTGATCCCACTGTCAGGCTCTAAAAACTTCATCTTAGGTAGGCAATGCAGCCACAGATATACAGTTAAGTTTTGGAAACTAAAAGAAAAAAATGTTCATGATTCTTCTGAAAATGTCATCAAATTTTAATTTGATTTCAACTGGACCTTGTGCAACACAACCTGACTAATCTTTGTTTCTCTATAACTGGCCATTCATCCTGTTCTGGCGTTTTTGGTTTGTGATTCTGTTAATCAATGTAAACTGAATTGCATTAATGTTCTGATTTGTCAAAATGTTCTTTCAAAGGAGATTCTATTAAAATTCTATAGTTGTTGAAAGAAAATAATTTTCTTTTAAGATAACTCGTTGGTTATTTTTTTGGCAATTCATTGGTTATTAAAATCACTTTGTTGAATTCCTGTTTAACAGCATTTGAATGAAAGTATTTGTGGAATTTAGTCAAAATTACTATGCAAATGGAGATCTTCCGAAATGTGTTTATTACCTTGTTTAGATCTCTATTTTAGAGATTTTGTCATTAATTCAGCCCACTCTGTGTAAGGGTGTTAAACTCTGAGACCAAATCACTACAAAATTTGAAACGTTCTATGATGGAAATAATAACTAAAAATCCTAAAATTCTCATATATCTTTTAACTCATGTGAACATGATAGTTGAGTTAATGCATCTCAGGGCTTACCTTACAATGATCAAAAAACCAAAAACTCAGATGAGAAAAATTATTTCCTTTCCTGATTAAAAAAAAAAGAGAGAGAGAGAGAAACATGTACAGTGTAATAAAAAGAGCATAGAGACTACCAGAAAACTGCCAATTATAATTTTCTCTTAGATCTCGTCCTAATAAGTTTTTAGTTTGTTTTCTAAGCAAATCGGGTGATAATTAAATGTGCCTGGAGGCCTCCTAGAAACATCCAATTACTCCCCTCGTGGAAATCTTCTCCTCAGTTACAGGATGATAGACAACCGCTGGGGCATGGAGTTATGTTGGCCACATTAAAGGGAAAAAAAAATATTTTGTAAAGAGCAATGAATGTGAAGGGACAAAAGTTTTAAACAGGTTCCTCATGTCTTGTTACTTCTCAGATACATACCTTATGTTGAATAGCCAGATCATTTTATTATTGCAAATGCCACAGTTGTAATCTTTTATTGCTTGCAGTAGAGGCCTACAGCATTAAGTTAGTATAAAATTACATATAGTTTAATATATCTGTACAACACCTTTAAACAAGCTTCTCTAGGCAAGAAGGTTATCCGTCTTATAAATCTATTATTCCATTGTACATCTTGATAGCCTAGCATTGCTTCTAGCCATGTTTAAGCATTAAATAGTGCATTATTATTTCACATAAATCAACCAGAGATGTGTGAATTCATAAATTTTGCATTTGCACAGACAGTATTTTAAACGTTTTACTGCTTCGTGGGAACGCAGAGCACAAGCCTGTACACAAATCAGGACCTGAGAAATTTCAATAAAATTTAATATCACAATTACATCTTCTCACAGTCAAGGCATGCATATTTTAGAAGTATTTTAACTAAGTCCAAAAATAAAAGTAAAATTTGAAAGGTGGCTTTTTTGTTGGAGTTAGTCAGCTATTGTCATAATAAGCTAATGAGCACTTTGGTTTTTTATTCTTTGTAGCAGAATGGTGTAAAGAGGATAAAGCCTTATAAAAATTTGAAATGAAAGAAGAAATACAATAAAACCAGAAATCGTGGTAATTGTCTGTAATTGGCAAAATAATGCAGATAGAAGGCAGTCCAGAATTGATATGCTTGTATTATAATTAATATACAGCTTTATAGTTTGAGGCTGAAATAAATTTTAAAAAAGTCATAGCCTAGGCTGTAAGTCATGGAAAGGTAAGAATGAAGACTTTTCTAGGTGTTTTTAGGTGATTCTTTCTGATTTGGAAGAGGGATACTTTCTTTTTCTTATTTCTAGGCACTTTTTTTTTTGGTGTGCTGATATTTACTGTTTTTTCAATGTTTTCATTATTTTTCCCAGAAAATGTTCCTTTTAAGGTTTTGTTTAGTAGGAAATGTCTATAAGATTTCATGTGCAGGAGTTTGGGGTCCTAGGAAGATTTCTGCTTTAGCATGTGTGTGGTGAAAATTACATTCCTGTTGAAATAATTCCTAATGCATATAATTAACGGAACAAATGCCACACTAATTTGAAAATGACATATTTATCACCTAGAAACAGGTAATGTAGAAAGATAAATTGCTGTGAACATAGAACTCACTTCCAATCATCATCAAATTCTGGGCAGAAAGCTGATAGGAAAGAAAGGAAAAGAAAAGAAACATCCTCATGAATTTTTTGGACCGCTTAACTGAGACACTTCTTTGAGTTGCCGGTAGGTGATTCCTGGGGAAGTGACAAAAGGATAGATACAAATAATATCTTACCATGGACCTTTCCTTTTGTAGTGAGTGTTTTTTTATGATGAGGATTTATTACAACAGGAAACCAGTTTCTGCTTTCCTTTATAAACTTTAGATTTTTTCTCTGCCATTCTGAATCTGCCCTTTCTTTCTTGATGGGCTAAAGGTTCAAACCTAAGGTTAACAGGACCAGAAGATCATTGTTTGGAGATTAATCTCTTTAGGGCGATAAGCAAAAGACAGACACAGGGAGTCTTTAGAACCCTACAGCTACTCAGAGTAATGACAAGCATTACCATACCCAGGCAGGCTTTGGAATGTTAAAGAAAGCAGATCTAGTTACCATCCATAAAAAAAACTAATGGAAACTTCTCTCTTACTCTGATGAATGTTGAAAATGGAGTGGCTTAAATAAAAAATCACTTCCCTTATTATGATGTTTGACTATTTAGCATTCATTGGTTTGGGGTCCATTTAGTTTTTGATGGTATTACTCCTTCTCGCTTCTTTTTACTGTGTGAAAGTTTCATCTTATTGTCTGGGTCTAGACTATCAAGGATATAAGGGAAAAAAATGATTCATTATAGAAATTACATTTTCTGAGCTAAGCCAGAAGGCACTGTCTTTACTTTAGCTCTTGTATAAGCAAGACTTAGTGTTATGTATATATTTTATGTGTATATAATGTTTACTTAGCAATATATATATTTATACCACACAAGTGGCCCATGCTACCATTACGCAAATCCCTCTATTTTTCAAAGGCTATATGGAAACAATTGATGGCTGAGGAAGGAGCATGTATAAACAAACATGTTTAAAAATTCTCAGTGTGTGTCAACACCATTTAAATAAATATATGTGCTTTTTTTTTTCATAACACTACCATTAACTGGTTAGAGGGGAAATTAGAAGGAAAGGATGGACAGTGAATATGTTGAATTCTAAAGCAGAATGAATTTGCTTCATCTCTCTCTCTCTCTTTCTCTCTTTCTTTAAAAATCTGGTTGCAAACATGGTTGTCTCTATTTGAAACACAAATGGATTCTTTTGTTTACCTGACTCATGGATTCAATTTCCGTTGGAGACACCACAATTAAATTTTGACAAATAAACTTTAGCACATCATCAACAGCACGGTCTCTGTGTTATATTGTTCTATCTTCTGTTTGTATGTTTATTAATTCGCCTCAAATAAAATGTTCAGGTTTAAGGAGAAATGAAGACAGTGGGCCACAAACAGATCAAGAATTGATCGGTCTTAATTTTCATAAATTTTTGCCTCTCCCTATCTATTTTGTTAGACATGTTCATTAAAGATGTATTGTAAGCTGTTATATTGAAAAGTGCGATGTCTTTTACACTATTCATCTCCTCAAATGAGCTCTATATTAATAATCCTTAGATTTTTATTAGAATCTGTGCAGCTAGGTAATAGGAATATGATATTGCCTTTTATTAAGAACAAAGCACCATATTTTCTAAATAAAACTGACCACCACAGGAAGGTAGGCAACATGATTTTGTTTTGTTCTGTTTTCTCTTTGTGATCAGTTGTTACTGAGCTATTTATATCTGCTGAGAGGCAATGTAGTGTAGTAGAGAGGGCACAGCTTTAGTATCACAGTACCTTGGTTAAAGGACTGAGTCTATCATTTAATGAACATTTCCTGGTAGACATGAATAACTGTCCACCAAGCTTTCATACTGTAGAGGGATGGCTGGCAAGGATTTACCCTGCCAGAGCACATGTCATAGTGTCACCCCACCCCTTGCATATAAGTGCAAATGTACATTTGGGATTCAAACCTGGTTCAGCTTGACTCCAATGACATGGAACATACCACCGTGTCTCCACCTACAAAGTGATAAATGTAGTTTGCCCCTTGAATACAAAGGGATGGACACATCAAAGACCCTGTCTTAGCCCACGTTCTTCAGAAAACAGAGTGTGAGACAAGGGTTATGGTGCAGGTGCCTGATTTGAAAGATACAAACTCAGAGCAAAAAAAAAAAAAAGACGAATGTGGGAGTAAGGGTTGGGGAGGGAAACAAAGCAAAGTGATGTGGCATGTCCTTGCACTGGCTTTTGCTTGGACAGAGCTCAGAGCTCAGAGCAAGCCAGAAAGACGCCCTGTAGGTTGCTTGGCAGGTGTGTTTGCCTAGCACAAAGGATTTCTCTACAACTTGCAGGGAATCCATATCGCTGAGTAGTTGTGGGAGTAAGGAAGAACAGGAATGTAGCTGCCTGCACACTCCCTCCCACTCTTATTGTGTATTGTTCCAAGTTCCTCACTCTGACCTTTGGGATTGCATCATTTGGCCCATTGGATGGACCCTCAGGATACCAGATCACACGGTGTGTGTGGTGCAGTGTTCCATCTAAGTCTGGAAGTGACTTCTAGGCATGGCTGTCCAGTGGAAACTAAAGGATAGGGCCCAGCCTCCCCTGGGCTGATGGTTGGAAGACCCAAGCATAGAACTGCAGGGCTTGACTGGACAAAGATGATGAGGGTTTAGAAGGCAGACAGCAGAAAGGAAATAAGAAAAAACACAAGAGATCTATATCTGAAACAGAGCCTTCAATTGATTCATTCAGCTACTGTTTATCAAATGCCAGCTGTGAGGGGCATCTGGCTAGCTCAGTCAGTAGAGCATGTATGTGACTCTTGATCTTAGTGTCATGAATTCAAGCCCCACATTGGGTGTAGAACTTACTTGGGTACCAGCCACCGATAAAGAAACAGCAATAGAAGAAAAAAAAAGTTAAAAATTTTCTGCCTTTATGAAAATGCATTCCAGGAAAGGACAAAGAAAAAAGTGAGATAAATGAGTATAATAAATGACATCTTGGAAGAAGACCAAGATGGAAATGTGGATATAAAGTGTTTGTAAGCAGGCGTAGTCAAGAGACTCCTGAGAGGATGACTTTTGAATAAAGACCTAAAAGAAGTGTGGAGCAACCATGACAATATCTGAGCATGAGTAAATACAAAGGTTCTGATCTGGGAAAGTGTTGCTATATTCATACAAGAGTGAGGTCAACGGGGCTGGAGAGAAGTGAGAAATCAGAGTAATATGAGATAAAGTCTAGATCATGTTGAGTCATAGAGGTCATTGTAAGGAGTCCATCTTACTTATCATTCAAACATTTTAATCTGTCGTCTCACTTGTTCATCACAACAGCACTGACAGATAGGCAGTCTTATCCCCATTTTATGGAGGAGCAAACTGAGCCTCACAATGGTCAGGTGAATTGTACAAGGTCATAGTTAGTAAAAGCTCACATTGGGATTGCTGGGATCTTCATTAGTAGGAGAAATAAACACACCTGAGCAAACAAAAGCCATATCAGCTCTACTTAGCTTTCAGAACCAAAATACTGAAGTGTTACCAAGCATTGTGAATAATGACAGGCCATAGCCTTTATGAGAAGCTATCCTCATTTATTCCTCAAATAACCCTCTGAGGTAGGCACTATTTTTTTTTTTTTTTGGTTTTGCAGATGAGGAAATCAGATAATCTTAGTCACTTACCCAAAGTGACACAATTGGAAAGTGATAAATCAGGAGTTGAACATATTCATTGTTTTGTTTTAGAACCCGTGCTGTTAATTAGGATGACACATTCCCTCTACAATACTTTAGTTATTATTGTTATGTGTCATATTTTCTTTCTCAGAGTCCTTGTCTTTCTTCCTCTTCAATGTTGAAATATAACCATATTATCCTTTGTCCCTTTCAGATAATTCATTTGTGGTCTATACTTTTCTATTTTGAAGACAATGAAATAATAATAATTAACAACTTCTTTTGCTTCCTGGACTATTTTTTATTGCTATCTCTAGAGTTGTGCCAAAATATTTTCATCTCAGTGGTTCTTTTTTCCTAATTTTTATCAACATTGTTGTTCTTTGGTCTTTATTTCTTACTGAATTACATCTTTTGTAAATGTTTCAGCATGTATCAGTCACTTCATGTGAATTCATATTTATTTTGCTTTTGTTTTTGAGTTATAATTTAGGCAGGTGTAGACTTTTACATTTACAGCTCTTCCTCCCTTGTTTTCTGTCATCTATTTTTACTAATGAGAATATTACTCATCATTCAATTTTTCTTTTTTGTATTCATGCTCTCTGGATTTTCTTTCTGTTTTTTTTTTTTTTTTTGAACTCTACAGTTTCATTACAATGTTTTGATATAGATTTAAAAAAAACTAATCTGCTCAAATTTCTGTTTCCTTCTTCAGTATAAAGGTTTATTACTTGCTTTTTTTCTAGAAAGTTCACAGTCATTACTTCTTTGGATATTACCTTTGTCTTCCCTCTATTCCTGTGGAACTATTACTAAATATACACTATTGGATATTCTTTTAGTATTTTCGAAGTCTCTTAGCTTTCTTTTTATATTGTCCATATTTTATCTTTCTGATCTTTCATCAATTCCCTCATCATTTGTGCCTAATCTGCTATTTAACTGAGCTACTGAATTTTATTTTATTTTATTTTATTTCATTTATTTTATTTTATTTTATTTTATTTTATTTTTATTTATTTTTATTCAAGAGAGAAGGAGAGGGTGAGTGGGGGAAAGGGGCAGAGGGAGAGAGAGAGAATCCTAAGTGGGCTCCATCCTTAGCACTAAGCCTGACGTGGGGCTCAATCCCACAACCTTGAGAACATGACCTGAACTGAAATCAAAAGTTGACACTCAACTGACTGAGCCACCCAGGCGCCCCACCCATATACTGAAATTTTTTAAGTCAAATTTATTGAGGTCAAATTTACATACCACAAAATTCATAGATTTTAAGTATAAATCTTGATGAGTTTTGAGAAATGTATACACCTGTGTAGCCATCTCTCCACTAGTCAAGATGTAGAATATTTTCATCATTCCAGTAAGTCCCCTGGGTTCCTTTGCAGTGATTTCCTTCTGTGGCCTATCCCAGGCAACAACTTATTTATATCACAAAATTGACTTTGCCTGTTGTGAAACTTCATAAAAATAATCACATATAGGATTTATATACTTGCATATAGTTACTTTCAACTCAAAATGATGTTTTTGAGTTTCATCTGTATTACATTTATCAAAAACTCCTTCTATTTTTGTGCTTTGTGGATATTCTATTTTATGAATATGCTACAGTTTGAATGGTGGATGCCTAATTTTATTCCTCTTCATACACCCCTCCCCCAGAAAACCCTATAACAAACTAGATTTGCAAATTCAACTATACATGACTCACATTTTCAGCATTATGGAATAGAAAAACATCAACTTTCAAATTATTTTAAGTAGAATAATAAACCAAATTCTAGAATGTTCTTGCTGTCTGACAGAGAGGGAGGAAGGTTCATAAGTCTCCACAAAGAAAAGTGTAGGTCAAACACATGAATCACTCCCAGAAGAAAAAAAAGTCACAGGGGAGGAGACAAAATACTGAACAGAGAGCTGGAATTTGGTAGTCTGCTCTACTGTCTAGAGGGAAGGGCCTTCAAAGTGAGTGGGACCGGAAATAACATCCTTGAGGAATCATTGTTTTCAGGATAAATCAGATATATAGACAAGGAATGGTATCCTTTGGAGATGTGACAACAAGGCAAAGAAGAAATAAGAGAAAAGAAATTAAGAATTCCGAAACAAATTGTGAAAAATTGGTAATGCCTTACCCACTCATTATTATCCATCAGAGTGTCTGTATTTTATTAAAATAACAGAAGAGGGCACTCTTGAACTAGTAACCCCATCCACGAATGGAATAAAAATAGAAAAAAAAAAGCAGATTGTAATCTGCTACTTTACATAAAAGTACTGCAAAATGATAACAGAAAATCTAAATCAGACAATTTCAACTGTTGAATATTCTCCCCACCCAAAAAACCACAAGCAGAAAAGTGTAACATGATTCCTCAAACTGAAATAAATACTCTCCAGGCATTTGGAAATATTAAAAAAAAAAATCCTTAAATCAAAAGTTCAAAATCTAATAATATAAATGTATAAAAATCAGTATAAAATTAAATAAGAGTCGAATTAGATAGAATTAAAAAGAAGAAAATTATATCAGAAATGGAGACTACATTACAAGATATCCAAAGGACAATAAATTCAAATAAACATTTAAAATTAAAAGTATTGCTTCCATCCTAACAATGACAGAAAACCAGAGACTCTTATAAAAGTTTTCAGGCTTATTCTGTGAGGGGAGCTGAGACTGGAAGTGGTGACAGGAAGAGAACAAATATATACAGTAGCTGAGTTGACTGAAAGATAAGAGTAAAAAAACACTTATTCGTGGAGGGGGTGAGTGGGAGATAGGAAAATTCTTTGCCCAGGGTTTTATACCATTTTTATACCTATACTGATACCATTAAAGGCCTGCTATTTCTAAAGGAGGGGAAATTCCTGCCTAAGATACAAGTCAGAGTTTTGCTGTGACAAAGAGTGAATGGAAACCCCACCTCTGAGACCCTGGCATCCAGAGAACTCTTTCCATTTCCCAAGAAGAGCACGGAGAATAAACGAAAGCAATATGCCACTAGAGGAAGCACAAGAGGGTGGAAAAAGGGCAACTATATAGTGGAGCGTACAGAGAGATGACTGAAAGCTGAGTTGGAGCAGCAGTACTAAGGAAAACTTCTGGAACCCAAGCCCAAAGTACAAGAGGATGTACCCCACCACTAGAAGAACTGAAGCATATGATATAAGAAAGGTAACTGTAGCAGTAGCGACATCAAAACCCAAATCCTGCTCAACCCATGGCTAGTTTTTCTCAAATCCTGACCCTAATGCCTATGACAAAAGAATAAATATCATAAATGATACTTATTATGTACTCTTCTACACATAATGTTCTACATACTACGTTACTACGGTTCTGTACATAGTGTTCAATAAAAAGGTAGAAGGTACACAGAAAGCAAGAAAAAACAATGATTTGTCAACAGCAATCAATAGTACCCCATTCAGAGATGATCACGATATTGGGACTCTCTGAGATGTAAAAATAACGATGGTTCACATGTTAAAAGATTTAGTGGAAAAAGTGGATCACATGTATTAACATATGAAAATTTTTCATAGAGAGTCGGAAACTATAGTAATGCAATGAAAAAGAAATGCTAGAATTATATCCACATCCGCATGGCACACACACCATCGCGCATAAAGAATGCCTTTGGACAGTTCAGAAAATAACCTGATACAGCTGAAGAAGGCATCAGTGAGAAAAATATCAGGAATGTATCATTCCTAAAATGATCAAAACTGACATATATAGAGGAAAAAAAGTGAGATAAAAGGAACAGAGCATCCAGGAGCTGTACAACAATATTAAATGGTCTAACATATCTTTAATTGGATCTTAGAAAGAAAAGACTGAAAGATAGAAAATAGGTAGAAGAACTATTTAAAAATATAATGGATGAGAATATTCCAAAAAGAATGAAAGATATCAAACCACAGATCCAAGAAACTTTAAGAAGCCTAAACAGGACACACACGCGCACACACACACACACACACACACACACACACACACGTCAAATCATTATAAACAGATTTTAACCAAAGATAAAATAAAATATTAAAGGAAGCAAGAGAGAAAAAAGATCAATTACGTAAAAGGAACAAACTGTTTTATAAATGTCAGAAACTATGCAATAATATAGAAACTGGCAAATCAATTCTAAAATATTTATAAAAATGCAAATGATATGGAATAGTCAAAACATTTTTTTTGAAAGTGTCAGTGTTGGTGTACTCTCACAACCCAATTTTAAGACTGAATGGGTAGAGACATAGATTAATAGAATGAATAGAAAGAAAACAGACTTACATATATACGATCGATTGAATTTTGATTAGATAATTAGTGGTAAAAGGATATTGTTTTTTAAATATGATACTGGAAAAATTGGGTATTTGTATATAAAAAAAGAAACAAGCCTACACAAAACAGAAATCCTCGACCTATTCTTCATACCAAATACAACAATGAATTTGAAATGGAAAATATACCTAATGTAAAACTCAGAACTATAAAACTCCATAAGACTCTAAGCCTGAAACCATAAACTAGATCCATGTGACCTTGGATTAAGGAAAGATTTCTTAGGCAGAATACAGAAAGCTGAAATCATAAAATCTACAAGGAAAGAAATTACAAAATACATAATAAAAAAACCCAGCTTTCTCCGGAATATTTAAAGAATTTTTACAACTCAATCATTAGGAAATAAAGAACCTACTTTTAAAAGTACACATAAGATTTAAGCAAATACGGATTGCAAGTAACTACTGTGGAAATACAGATTGCAAGTAACAATATGAAAAGATGCTCAATAATATATCACATTAGAGTAATGCAAATTAGACCTACAATAACATATCAGAACACATCTATTAAGACAGCTAAAATTAAAACAAAACAAACATCTATTAAGACAGCTAAAATTAAAACAAAACAAACTAGCTGAAAATACTAGAACCTGCAATGGATAAGACAAACTATAACTCTCAACACATTGCTGGTGTCAATGAAAATGGTATAGCCACTTTGAAAGACTGTTTGATGGTTCCATACAAATTTAAGTTATACTTACCAACAACCCAACAGTCCTAGACCTAGGTACTTACAAAAGATGGAAGAACACACACACACATACACACACACACACACACACACACACCTATATCTGAATGCTTATGGTAGCTTATTCACAATTCCTCAAAATCGGAAACTACACAAATGTTCATAACCTGGTTAACGTGTATAAAGAATCTTCTGTTCTCTTCCTACTTCTTTTCATCAATGTATCAACTAAATAGCAAAAGTAATAGCAGCAACTGTTTTTTGACATATTTTTCCCTTTTCTCTTTTATACTATAACAGCATAAAAAGGATAAAAAAGAAATTTTGTCACAAAGTATGGTCCTCAATTTTCCATTTCACTGTTTGTGTAGATTTAACTATATGTATGTGTATATATATATATAGTTGACCCTTGAACAACACAGGTTCACAGGCATGAACTGCATGGGTTCATTCTAATGTGGAGTTTTTCAATAATTACAACACAGTATTGTAAATATATTTTTCTCTTCCTTACATTTTTCTTAATAACATTTTTTCCAGCTTACTTTATTGTAAGAATACAGTTCATAATACACATAACATACAACATATGTGTTAATCAATTTGCCCTTGCCCTTACTGACAAGGCTTCCGGTCGTCAGTAAGCTATTATTAATAGTTAAATTTTTGAGGAGTCAAAACTTATATGTGGATTTTTCAACTGTGTGGGGGGTCAGTGCCCCAAATCTTGTGTTGTTCAAGTGCCAACTGTGTTTGCAGAACTTGTTAAGAACCTGGAAATCTCTCATAATAAAATCCAAGAAGCTAAATCACATCAATTATAACATGAAAATGACTGAAATTTTGCTATCAGTTAAAAAAACTGATTACAGAAAGTTGAGACTTTTATGCTGAATTCTGAGTATTGCATTTCTGTGTATTTTTTAAATCATCAAAAGCATGTTACAAATCATGTCAAAAAATACAAATACTCCAGCCCTTTGGGATGGCAAATGACACAGAGGGTGTCTCTGTATCCCAGAAAGTGGTCTAGTGCACGCGAGAAGGAGTGGCCGGTCACCCAGCCCCTTGTGCCCCACTTCCCGGAGTGGAACCAGGATGAAGTTTGCCCCTGACGCGCTGCACCCAAGTTTCTGCCCAGGGGCTGAGTTTGCCTCTGAACACCTACAGTTCCTGCTTGCATTTCTATGACTATTCCTTTCAGCTACTCCCAGTAAGCACATACTGGCTCGTGAACAGTCATGGACAATGACATAGGTGGAAAAGTGGAGGCAGGAGAGGGTTGGCAGAATCTCCCTAGTTCATGGAAACTGACCCTTGGGCTAGACTTCGTAGCAGGACCTTTATGATAGAAATTTTTTATGTCAGATACTCTTCCCTGATCCCAATATTTTCTAACATTTCCTTTAAAATTTGCACAAATTACAGGTTACAATGAATCAGAAAAACAATTATGCTTCCAAGTTATTCCTACTTTTATTTACTTATTTTTTTAATGTTTGTTTATTTTTGAGAGAGAGACAGAGAGAGACAGAGAGAGAGGGAGAGAGAGGGAGAGCACAAGCGGGAGAGGGAGAGAGACAGAGAGAGAAAGAGAGAGAGAGAGAGAGAGAGAGAGAGAGAGACATGCAGAATCCAAAGACTCCAGGCTCTGAGCTGTCAGCACAGAGCCTGATGCAGGGCTCAAACTCTCAAACCCTGAGATCATGACCTGAGCCAAAGTTGGACGCTCAACAAGTGAGCCACCCAGGAGCCCCCATTTCTACTTTTAACTTAGAGTACACTTCAGTATTTTAAACTTCCTTAAAATTACATCCATGTGTTAGTATGACTTCATTTCAAATACCTAGCTGGGATCAGCTGTGCTGGGTTGGATGCTTGAGGGCAGGGGTTGGTAAATTGGAGATCAGGGCAGGCCTGGATAGGTGGTTATTTTGAGAATATCTGACCAGCAGGAAGGAGATACTGAATGTCTGTTCTATAGATAAAACTTTGGGATATTGAGAAAGTCATTTGATTTTTCCCTCCTTTCTCCTTTATTAATATTTCCGGCTTCTTACCAATGCCTCCAGAACACTGAATTCAAATCAGCCTATTAAATAACAAGAGACAGAGAAGTGAAACAAACATCAGTTGAACCCCTAGATTCCATAAAAAAGAATGACTATATTAGACTATATACTCAAAATCTGATTATGTGCTTTTTATCATCTTACATAATCTTCACAAAAACTCCCACACACAAGAAATATGAGGTTTACTTGTATTGTGAGCTAAATAGGCTTGGCATGGTAACCTAACAATGGTAAATGTTGTACTGTTTCTTTTCTGGGAATATGCTTTTTGGATTCTGAATAACAAACCTTTGGAAAAAGAAGTATTTGAGACGGCCTGGAGTTGCATTTTATGTTATATGCAAAATTTAAACAAGCACCTTGTGTAATAATTTTCTTAGAAGAACCACCATGTTCCAGGGAACAATAGTAAAAACTACCTTTGGGACCATATGTCCAACACTTGCTTTTCCATAGTCTCCTTACTCTTTAAATATCCTCAAGTTAAAGCATGCAAATAAATAGAAAACAGCCCCTCTTATTTATAATCTCCAAATATCATCCATAGATTGCATATAACTTTTTGAAATGCTAATCACCAACTATACCTGTGCATAATATCTGCTGAGGTTCACATCTATTTATTTCACCAACCAGTTAATAAGAAATCTTGGATGTAAAGTCATTTAGAATTGTGATACATGGAATCATACGGAAGCTGGCTTATAAAACAAAAGTATGCTTCCTATTTTCTTGACAGACTGCTCAAGGAACCTCAGAAAACTGAAAACTTCCATAAAGAGTAACACTTGTTTCAAGATAAAAGTCTTTTACTGGGATAAATGTTTAGTTATAAACCTCGTATAATTGCAAAAATGTGGTATCCTTACGTGTTAATAAGAGGTAAATAGATAACTCATTTTCCAATATTTTTTATGAAAAAAAATTCAGATTAGAAGCTAGGATATAATTTCCCATACTTTCATATTGAAAATTATAGCACATGACTACATTTTGAAAACGTAAGTAGTTTGGGAGTCATATCTCTACCCATATTTAACAGGAGAGGGGAAAATGTACTTAGTGCTTTAACAGATAGTGAGATATTATCGTTTTTCATTCAAAATGTTTCAAAAACAGTTTTCATTCTCCTAATCTTAATAACATCCAGGAGTTTGAGTGTATTTCATAAGGATTTTGAAATGTAGCTAATTTGGTGTTTAGTTAATTGAATATCTTAAAGTAATGAGTTCAAAGACAGAATGGAGGCTCATCTGTTTTCAATATGTGAGGATTACAAGTGAAGATACATTCTCCACCCTCCCAAGTATGTTCACATGGACAGAACCAGCAGGGTGTATTTCTGTGGATGTGGTTGGTTAAACTCCAGAAATAAACAGGAAGCATGAACAGAATGAGGAGAACTGAGAAGATATCAGTTCAGGCTACAAAGACTGAGGAGTCAAGGCCAGCCACTGCAGAGGCCAGAATCTTGGAAAGCTCATAGAAAACACTATTTTTCTGAAGGGCTGTAGGTAGATTATTCCCTTCACTGTCACCCTTCTGCCGACACCCTCTAATCTCAAACTGTATTTGTGTAACTATGGGCCCATTTAATTGGCCTTTTTCTCATTTCAGGGCTGTGATTTTTTGATCTGCTCCTTTCAGCTGGTCAGACCTTCATATCAGAACTTTGACTTTCTACCAGCCTTTGGCGATCAAATTTTCCTAACTCTCTACTCTTCAGCCAGCTTTCCTGTTAAAGGACCCAGCAACCCTGCCTTAAATACCTTTCTCTTCGTCTTCTGGTAAATTCCTATCAGGTTCAGGATCCATATCAAATGTAAGTTGTCTACATTTGATCCAATCCCATGGATTGGTCTTCTGATGTGACAGTTATGTTCATACCTATGCCCCACTCTACTCAGCCCTGCACTACTTTGTAGCACTTACCACAACTAATGGATTAATTACCTGTGCAATTATTTACCGTCTGCTTCCCTTGTTAGAACTTAAGCTCCCACGGTCAGTAACTGTGTTTCTCTCCTCATTCCTATGCCTAGTTAAACTGCCACAGTGACTTGCCATTGTAGGCGCTCAATAAATGTTCATTGAGTGGGTGAATAAAGGGACATTTCTCCTTCAGAAAGATCACCCTCATTTATACCAGCTGGTAGAGCTATCACTAGCCTGAAGGAGAAATTTTTCTTGGGTCCTGTGCTGTGTAGACTTACTCATTCTTAGCATCTCCATCTATTAGCTTCAACTTTTGAAATACAAACCTGAACAAAGACCAAGGCTCTAACATGTACTTACTGTCCTGTTTCTGTAAGTTACAATTTACATTTATTACATTAATCTGAGATCATTCTGAGTGAAGTAGGATTATTCAATCTATATTTACTGTGATACAAGGTATATAGCCTATGTTTGGTAACTCCTAGGCATTTAAAGATAGTTTGCAATGTTTAATAAAATATGCTATCTAGAATTCTCACTTATAAATTCAGATTTACATGCCATATTAAATATATAATTAAGATATTCATTACTGAAATGTTTTATTTCTCATAACCTTGATATTTGAAATATGAAATATTTTCTTTAAAGTGTATTTATGTATTTATGTATTTACTTATTTATTTATGTATTTATTTATTTATTTATGTATTTATTTATTTATTTCTGAGAGAGAGAGAGAGCACAGAGGAGGGTTAGAGAGAGAGAGAGAGAGAGAGAGAGAGAGAAAGAGAGAATCCCAAGCAGGCTTCCCACTGTCAGTGCAGAGCTCAACGTAAGGCTTGATCTCATGAACCATGAGATCATGACCTGAATCAAAACCGAGAGTTGGACGCTTAGCTGACTGAGCCACCCAGGTGCCCCAATATGAAATATGGTCTAAAAGCTTTTCTGGAAGGTGTTTCTGTTCAATGCTGTCGTTCAAACGTCTTTACAATCCTTAGTTTTCAGTTGGTATTGATTATGTTTTGGTATTAAATAATTTACAGATCCATTTGACAATTTACATCTAACAATATTAGAAAAAGCAACTGCATTTATTTTTGGTAAAAATATGAATGTTTCGGGTGCCTCGGTGGCTCAGTTGATTAAGCATCTGACTTCAGCTCAGGTCATGATCTCACGGTTCATGGGTTTGAGCCGCATGTGCTGACAGCTCAGAGCCTGGAGCCTGCTTAAGGGTCTGTGGTTCCCTCTCTCTCTGCCTCTCCACACTCACAGTCTGCCTCTCTCTGTCTCTCAAAAAGTAAATAAATGTTAAAAAAATTTTTTTTAACATGCATGTTTCCTAGTGAGAAAAAGACCACTTGACTGGGATTCAGGAGCCTGGGATTTCAGTGGGAGTTTTGCTAATAAATGACTGGGTGGCCATGGGTGAGATAGAAAGACCTCTTGAGCCTCAGTTTCCTGGTCTATAAAATGTGACATATTTTAGTGTTTCCTAAACTGCATTGCTCTGGATACCAGTTCTGCAAGATGTTAGTCAGTATTCCATGCTAAAACTGTGATAAAATAAACTTGGGAAAATGAGATAAATGAAGTTAGTAGGATTTTTTTCCTCTGAGATTTCTTAGTACTTTTTCTATACAATCTCCAGAATTAGGAAGTTTATGTATGATCTCCAAAGTGATTTGGCCATGGAACTCTTTTTAAAGAATTATCTATTGACAAAATTATTGGTAGTCATTATACTTTGTAAAACCCTTAAAGTTCTAGTAGAAATTTAATTCATGGCTATAAAAGTACTTTTTAAGTTAAAACAACAAAAAAAGGAAAGATTAGTACTGATGAGGAGAAGATGAGATTCAGATACTAAAGAAAATTTTTTTGAGTACTTTTGTTCCTATTTTTAATTTTTAGATTAATTTGAGATGGAGGTTTATATGTCTTATGGATTAAATCCATCAGATACAATATTTTTATTTTTTTATTTTATTTAAGATATTTTTATGGTTTACTTATTTTTGAGAGAGAGAGAGAAAGAGGGAGAGAGAAAGACAGAGTGCAAGTGGGGGAGGGGAGAGAGAGAGAGAGGGAGACACAGAATTCGAAGCAGGCTCCAGGCTCTGAGCTGTCAGCACAGAGCCTGACACAGGGCTTGAACTCAAGAACCATGAAGTTATGACCTGAGCCAAAGTCAGACAGTTAACTGACTGAGCCACCCAGGTGCCCCAGATACAATATTTTTAAATTATTTCTCTCTTTATAAATTTTAGAAGCATAGAGAATGATAAAGAAAATGTGAGAACAGACAATTATAAGGGAAAAGAACCCAGAAGAGTAGAAACGTTCTTGAGAGTAGTAGAAAAGTTCTTGTCCCTTCCTGACAACATAAGTTAGAGTTGTACTGGCAAACACTGGCATATGTATCTCCTCTGGGTGCACAGGAATGTCTCTATGGTCTGCCCAAATCCTTTTAATCTGGATCCAACCTGTTTCATCCTAAGACTCCCAACACTTAGTGTTAACTCGTGAGAAATCATCAGCCCGACATCAAGTAGATGACAATAACAATCACAAATCCCATGTATCATATACATGCTACTGAAGGAAATTTAATTACAGAAGAAAATCTTTTCAATTGGCAAAGTGAAATAATGATATAAAA
Source organism: Lynx rufus (assembly GCF_022079265.1). Classification (NCBI taxonomy): domain Eukaryota; kingdom Metazoa; phylum Chordata; class Mammalia; order Carnivora; family Felidae; genus Lynx; species Lynx rufus. The sequence goes on from NW_025814878.1 coordinate 126,466,514, forward strand.
ATGGAATTTGGAGGTTGATCAAAGAGATACAACCTTGTGCTTTATGATAGACTTGAGGACAAAGAATTTAGTTGCTTTCAGTGGGGGCACATTTCGTGACTACTGACTCTATTGCTTGATCTGCTGGTGTCAGCTCTGACCACTACAAGGATCCTGCCACGAACTTGAGTGTCCTCAGTTATGGCCACCATTTGTCAGTGGTGATGTGTATAAGGCCCAAAGAATGTGTTTAGAGTGGAGAAAGATCTGACTAGTGTGTTAGGCCCCTCTACTGGAGAAAGTGAAAGGCAAGGATAAAATAAGTCTCTGAAATAAACACACACCATGACCGTATTTTGTTTTGAAACTTTTGTCTAGACTTTTCTTTCATTTCCTTCCGGGTATAGCTTGGCTTACCCTCGTAGTCCTAAATTAGGTAATTAATTCACTTGAATTAACACCAAAATGAGGCATTCTGGATAATATCCAACTTGGCTCTTAGGTTTTACTATCTATTACTGGTTAAAATTGACACTTATATCCTATGAAAATATTGTAATGTTTTGTTAAAAATTATGTATTTCATTTTTTGGATATGGAAGGTACAAAGTAAGTCCAGGGGGCATACAAAGCTATCTTCAAATTTAGGAATATTTTTTTCAGGTAATGAGTAGATGATTTTGGTTTATCCCAGCATGCAGCATTTAATTTCTAGGTGATTCCAATATAATGAAAGATTTCATTCTGGACAATTATTTAATTCTTTTTGATAAAAGTTATTAATTCATTAATCTATACTAAAGGAAGTAATTTGATCCATGGATTGTTTATTAAAGTATGATGAGTGGTTATACCAGAAAAATAAAAGTCACCCAAACCTATTTCTTAATAGAAAAAGAAAGGGGAAACAAAAACAATTCATGAGAGGCCAAGTTCCAAAAATTCTCTTTCCCTCAAATATTTTAGTAATAAGAATATATTTTGAGTATTTCCATTAAGAAGCAACACTACGTGAAACCTGACCTAATAGTCATGAGACTCATTTCATGTAATACCTATCAAAATCAGGGGTGCCTGGGTTGCTCAATAGGTTAAGCATCGAACTCTTGATCTCAGCTTAGGTCTTGACCTCAGGGTCATGAGTTCAAGCCTTGCATTGGGCTCTGCACTGAGCATGAAGCCTACTTAAAACAAAACAAAACAAAACAAAACAAAACAAAAGAAAAAGAAAAACAAAAAACCAACAAATAAAACCCTCCACCACACTGAGCATGGAGCCTGCTTAAGATTCTCTCCCTGTCTCTCTCCCTCTGCTCCTCCCTCACTTGAGCTCACTCACACTCTTTCTCTCTCCCTCTCAAAAAATAAAATAAATAAAATAAATCATAGTAATCCTCTTGGATACAGACAACATGTGCCATGTTCCTTTGACTCTTTTCACCTTGTTTTTCTAGGATAACTCGCAGGAAAAATTAATGACATAGCCTTTATGAAGCCACTGTTCGGTGAATATACTGTGTCCTAAACACATCTACCTTCCTTTTTCTTTAATGACGGTGCCATTCGTAGTTCCGTTCGTGTAATCTGCAGTTCATATTTGTAATATGGAATAAAATTTAAGCCTCTTAATAATTTTAATTTTTTTCAACATTCATTCATTTTTGAAAGGCAGAGAGAGACAGAGCGCGAATGGGGGAGGGGCAGAGACAGAGGGAGACCCAGGAACAGAAGCAGGCTCAGAGCAGTCAGCACAGAGCCCTACGCGGGGCTCGAACCTACGACCGCGAGATCTTGACATAAACCGAAACTGGCCGCTTAACTGGCTGAGCCACACAGGCGCCCCAAGCCTGTGAATAATTTTAAACAAAGCATCTTGGGGGGAAATTTTGTAAAAGAACTTGGCACACCAGCTCAAGTTGCTTTTGTTAGCAGTGGAGTAGGCAGCTATTAAACTTTCATTTTGGCATTTATTATGACTTTATAAAGTCACTTACCAGATTATCATTTAGTAGGATGAGGAAGCCAATTCTACATAGTCCAGGTTATATTATCTTTGGAATAAATTATTCAGATGATCAATCTGATTCTTTAATTATGTAGGCTTGGCCAAGAAGTTACTTCCTTAAATGAAATTCAAGCAACACGAAAAAAGAAAGTTAACTATACAGAAGAAGCGCCCTTTTGTTTATTTCTGTTGAAAAATAAACTTGGTGGCTCTTGTTACTTGAAATTCAGTCTAACTTTCAAAGAAAACTTCGTTTTGTGTCAGAAAAACATCTCCCTATAGGCTAATTGCATATATTGTAAAGGAACTTAATCTTTTTTCATTCTTTAAATTACAACTCATTTATTTAAAGGAATACTTGTCAAAAGAAAGCTTTAAGTAGTGAGTTAAAAAAGCAGTGTTAAATAATTGAATTGACTGTGATAAAATTGCCTTAGTTTAAATAGACTAGTCTGTTTAATGAATTGTGCTTTTATAGGGTGAGATAAATCTAAAGTGAACTCAAGTGGCTACACCAGAAACACTGAATTTGGATAGATTGTAAGAAAGCCAAGATGAGGCATTTATAATATTGCAGTTACATGTGATTTTAGTAAAAATTGTCGTTGACTACAGAACGGTATTTTTGTCAAGGTTAATAATAATGAACTTAAAAATATTATCAAGAATCTTACATACATATTAAACAATTCAGATCACCTGAAGAGGAGGGACTATATTTGTTATTATTTTTTCTCCTGTAAAAATAATAACTTGAGTCTTAATTAGGAACATAGCACTCAACTTTCAATTTTTAGGAAGAGACTTAGCTTACAAACTTTCAGCATTGCAAGAAATCATTTTGGCAATGAGATCGTGGCAGGAAATTAATTTTGCATTTTAAAATAAATTTGGCAGGTTTACTTTCCTGTTTAATGTTGAAAAGGGTTTTTATAACGTACCATTAAGCTACCATGTAGTCAGCCTGTGTAGCAATGCTTGGTTATCACTTCAAAAGAGAACCTTCGCTGGAACATTTTGTAGCCCTTGATTATACTTCTTGTGTTGTTAAGTGTTGAAATACATTTTATGTGCTGAAAAACAGAGAAGCAACTTAAGGAGAAAAAAAACTAGCCTAAAACAAGTACAAACATACGGATCTGTTCTCATCAAAAAAGAATCATGAACTAAGACTGGATCATGTACTAGGTTGGCAATTCATGTTCAAATTGGCGGAATGGTGGAGACCAAATTCTTTGTTGCATAGGTCAAGGCTAAAAGGAAAGAGTAGGGCAAGATATTATCAGTTCACACATACCATTGAACCATTCCGCAGTTTAAGAGCTATCTCTTCTTTTTATCTGACCCATGAAATTCCTATTTTAGTACTTATTATCTGAGAAGTAGCTTGTTAACTTAAGGCAAAATTCCTTTCACCATCCACACAGAGACTTCCTGCGTGGTATGTAGATTCTTACTCTGAGGAGTTTCTAATAATTGCCGTGAAAAAAATTTGAGAAACTCAACAGATGAACATGCGGGAAGGGAAGGAAAAATAAGATAAAAACAGAGAGGGAGGCAAACCATACAAGACTTAAATACCGAGAACAAACTGAGGGTTGCTGGAAGGGAGGTGGCTAGGGGGATGGGCTAAACGGGTGACAGGCATTAAGAAGGGCATTTTTGGGGGGATGTCTGCTGGGGTCTTATGTAGGAGATGAATCACTGGGTTCTACTCCTGAAGCCAAGACTACATTGTATGTTAACTAACTTGAAAATAAATTAATAAAACAAACCAAAACAAAACAAAATAAAACAAATCCTTTCAACAAGCAACAATAAAAAATATGAAGTCAAATTCAAGTTTAAAATGTGTGACGAGGTTTCAACATGTAAAACCCTGATTTCAAAGTCACGGTCTAGTTTATATTAGCAAGCAAATTGGGGTGTTGATATAACCTGAATAATTCGAGTACATTCCCAAACTTAATTTTCTTTAATTTTAGAATATTTCATATCAACTTTTTTTATAATTAGATTTTTTGTTTTTTTATTACAGAAATTATGCACGCTTGCTACAAAAACTTATAATGACAAGAGAGGAAAATAGATAATACTCATAATTTTATCCATTTATCCTATGCTCTGTAACAATTTGAGTACCTAATATGTACAATACATATTTTGTGCCTTTATAGAGTTTATAGAATATCAGAGATAACAGATATTAAACAGAGTCACAAAAGGATTCTATGATTGCAACAGACTCCAATGCTATGAAAACAGAGTCCAAGGTTCTCTTAGGATGCATGACATGGGGACCTATTGTAGACTAGGGGAAGGGGTGAATATTGTGACAATGTGTTTCAGTCTGAAGTTTGAGCAGAGCCTGGGTAAGAGGGTGGGAGTGGTGAATGGGAGAAGAACATTCTAAATGGAAGGAACTGTGAGTGGCCAGGCCCTGAGGATGGAAGGCCATTGGCAAGTTCCCAGAGGCCCAAATGCCTGGGGGGTGGTGAGCAAAAAGGAAGGTGGCAGAGACAAAGCTGGAACAGCAGGTCAGAACCAGATCATGTGGCACCTTTGAAGGAACTCAACTTTTCTAAAAACAATGAGAGAGAAAAAATATTAATAGTTTGAGCCAACTTGTTCTTTCTCTCTCATTAATTCTTAGAGGATCAGCCATTGTACGCTGTTTGTAACTTGCATCTGTATTCATTAAATGTTCTTCCATAACAATTTTGTTTCTGCTAATTAGTTTCATTATACGGATTTTTCATAGTTTACTTCACCACACTCCTATTTTATACCTTTGAATTTTTGGTTGTTTTAGCTATTATTAACACCGATGCAATGAATATCATTGTGGAGACCTATTTGTACACATTCGTAACTGTTTCTTTGGGAAAAATTCACAAACAGCACAACAGGATTTCGCTGTCAAAGGATAAGGACATTTGCAAGCTTTTAATATGAACTGCCAAATTGCCTTCCAGAAAGATTGGAACAATTATTTCCATGGTAGTGTAAAAGACCATCTGTGACAAATCTACTTTTTGAGCCTAAGTTATAGAGATGACTGGGGGAAATTTTCAGGTTCTATGAGATAGTCTTAAATAGCTATTTGCAAAACTGGAATTTACTTGCAGATTCTTAGTTGATAATTAAATCTGAGCCATGTGCCTGGAAATCTATAAAATTTCTGTCTTCCAATCGGATAGGTTTCAGTTAAGAACGAATCGCGTGCGCTGATTACTAAAATATGTTGTCAGCTTCAACGTCTGTAGGTGACATGTCGTTTTTTTACATTTGTACAGGTAGTGAAAAACTTTAACTTATACATAGGACACATAGAAACTCTGCATTTCAAAAATTTGAATTTGGGGCAAATTATTGAAATTCATGATTAACCCATGAGGCTGGGTCCCCCCAAATACAAACACATTCAAAAACAGATTTCGAAAGTGTCAAGAAATATTAGAAAAGTATCCTTTACTCAGTATGATTAAGTCTACCTCAGATGCTCCAAGCTATTTTTAAGCAATTGCTTGAAATTTTCAACACCAGAGCTGATACGCTATCACTGGGTTTCTCACTAATTCCAGCTCTCACTCTTGGCAATACACCCCAGCTTTGATCTGCCTCCGGCTCTTTGGCTTCCACATTCAGATTTTGTTCTCTCTGGCTTTTACTCATTGCTTTCCTTAATGGATTTTGGCTTCTCCTAACGTTCTGGGTTTTCTTACTCTGTACAACCTCAGATGGGCAGACCTTCGTTACCCTCATGCCCGGCTCACCTCACTATGGCTGTCTGGAACACACGCCCCTGTGAACTGTCAATGAGACCCCCCTGGCCTTGTCATCTTTGAGTTGGGGCAGATATTTGAACAAAAAGGTATGTATTTTCTTAACTGTTCAAATAATTGTGTAAACGTCCCAATAAGCCATAAGGTATTTATGAAAAGTTTCTTTCATGTAATTTTGGCAAAAATATAAAAATAAATGACACTTTTCCTATTTCCATGACAGTTACAGTTAATGCTTATAATGACATGTAACTTTGAACTAAGAAATTAATATTTTACTTGAATTAATAAGTGGGGATACAGTATTTTATAGCACAATCACCCTGAGAGTGACACAGACTTGTGTGTTGCAGACATACATAATTAAGTGCTAACTTAAGTGGCTAATTCAGCAAGGGCTCTAGGACTTCAAGGAGGGAGAGGGGGCTCGGTCCCTGTTTGAGTAGTTAGGGAAAGTTTCTTGGATGAAGTGGGCCTTCGAGAGTAAATATTATTTAGGTAAGCAGAAAGGAGAAGACAGAGCACAGAGGAAGGGACTCATTTTGGCAAAATAAAGGAAATGCATGAAGCATGGCATGACTTGAAATGACAGAAACATTTCAATGATGTGTTCAAGTTTTGCCATACTTTGTACTTTGATCATTGACAAAGTGGTTTTCTTCAGACATAAAATTAATGCACTTGACTGACCCACCTTTGTCGGGGTACATACTTTTTTTAAAAAAATTTTAATGTTTATTTTTGAGAGAGAAAGAGAGACAGCATGAGCAGGGAAGGGGCAGCGAGAGAGGGAGACACAGAATCTGAAGCAGGCTCCAGGCTCTGAGCTGTCAGCACAGAGCCCGACGCGGGACTTGAACTTGCAAACCACGAGATCATGACCTGAGCTAAAGTCGGATGCTTAACCGACTGAGCCACCCAGGCGCCCCTGTACTTTTTCACTGTATTTCCTAATAAAGACATTGGCTCTATTCTGCCATTCATCCTGTTTTATTCTTACCCAAGAGCATGTGAAGCTCATAGAACAAGTACTTGGAAAATTATTTCTAAGCGAAGCAAATGGAATATAAGCAAATCGAATGGAGCAAATAGTTATTTAACACTCCCATTTCTTCAGCCTCTCAGTTGTTCTTTTACCTTTCCTCTCTCTTGCATACCACAATCAAATGCTCATCACGAACATTTTTTTTTTGCATTCACATTCTTCAGTCTTCCCTTCAGCAACTTGTACAGGTCCCTCCAAATTCAAACATAGTATAGAATAATATTCCCTTAATTGGTGCCTCTGGTATCATTTCTCTCTACTCCACTTTCCAGACAGACTGGTAATTCGACTACTTTAAAAAATACTGCTTTTATTTCAGGACATTTCCTGATCCAAACCCCTACACTGGTTTCCATCATCACCTGAAAGGCAGAGTTCTCCACACCATCCAGCCTACTGCATCTCCTGCTAGTGCCCCAAAGGTCATTCCTCAAAAACTCACTGGTTTTTGTTTCATTCCCCACTGTGGAATATTTCTACCTCTCCCTTCTGAATTCACCATGGCCGGTTTCAATGTTTACTTCCTTCTTCACTAAGCAAACGGGCCTGTATAGATCCTACTGGCCAGCTGACTCCTTTTCTGATCAATCCTGTGTACAGAGCTTTCTTCCATTATGTCCAAAAATGAATTAAAACTTAGGTGGCACCTACAATTGATCAATCTTGTATCGTTATTTTATATTCTTCCATATTATGTGGTTATTCCAAGTAACAGATAACCTCTTTGAAGATGGTGACAGACTTTCCATTACCCCACCCCCACAGAGTAGGCCTTACTTATGGCATTTATAAGTCCTGGATTACACTCTGTTTTTTAAGTAACCTTTAAAGGTATGTATCTCACTGGTAATAGGAAAAGAAAAACAGGAAGGAGTGAGGGAGATCTGCTTTTCATAGACAGGATGCTCAACTTTTCAGCATTTCTTTAGGAAGTTCATGCTGTTCAACTGTTGCATTCACCTTGGTCTCTTCCATAGCATTTCACAGGTTAATAAAACCTAACACTTATCCAGTAGTTGCTACATGCCAGGCATTATACCAAGTGTTTTACGTGAATTCTCTCATTTAACATTCATGCTATTCCTATGAGATAGACATTATTGTACACATTTTGCTGAGGAGGAACTAGAAGCTTCCAGATCAGTATCAGAACAAGTAGATGGTAAGACCAAGATTTTCATTCAACTGGATTCAACGCTTTTTCTTTCTTTTCCACATTTCTCTTCTTAAAGAAGATTCCTCAGTGAACCAAAGTGGAAATCAAGAACTTTTGTAAAGCTGAAAGAGAAGTATAATGTGGATGATTGGGAAGAATATTTTTCTTTTTGTAGGGAAGCATGATTCCTTGATTACACAAGGTGACAGGAGGTAGATGAAAAGCTGGTCCTCAAATCAGTGTAAGCATTTGTCCTGGTCAGGTAGAATATTGAAAGGTGATTGGCTTTTATAGCTAGACATGACATTTGCTGGCACACTGATCTGTTACTTCCAAGAATAGTTGTTATCTCCCTGATCTTAGCCATAAGATTATTGATTTCCATGGAAGATGTGGGAAGACACTGGATGTAGAATGCAGACGATTAGAAATGGATCTGAAAGGATGAAACATTTTAGAAAACTGATGGAACAAAAAAGATTTTCATTATCCTGCTTCTTCTTGTTCTGTCACCATGAACTTTTCCCCCTGTAAAGGAATCTATCTTCCCAAGTGGGGAAAAATGATTTTTAAAAAGATAAGCCTGAAAAAATTAATTTAAACTTACCCATATTAGGGTGGCATTAAGGCACTCCCGGGTATATTTTATTGGTCCATTAATATAGGCCCCGAGTGGTTGAATACACCTAAGGCATGTACTGTATTAATGAACCAATAAAACATGCCCTGGAGTGCCTTAATGATATATTACAACCATTTCTATTACATACATAAATGCACTATTTGCTGGCTGTCTTGAATAGTTTTAAAGAAAATCTTCAATTAACCAAAAATATTGCATCAAGAACTCTTACCCACAATAAAAAAAAAAAAAAAGCAACAAAGAATCCTGTAATTAACTTACTGGGCTAGTTACCCATGAGGTGATTCTGGATTGATTTAATCTTTGGAGCTTTTTCACTCCACGACTTAGGAAGAACTAGTTCTTTGGATTTACAATTGGATACTTTTAGGAAAGGAAACAGATGAAAGCTGACAGAATTCATGCGTTCCTTTCTTAATTCAAATATCCCACCCCGGCTTCTGGTTATAAAATTAAATAGATTTTAATGACTGGATCCAAATGTTAGCCTTCTGTGTTCACATTGAAAGAATATATTTTAGGAATTTGGGGAAAATTTTTTTGCAGAGCAATAAAGAATGCTATACACTCATAGGCAAACATGACAGGATTGTGAACAGTACGTGGGATCTGGTAAAAATGTCTTCTCCTGACCAACGTGGTGTCCCACTTATTTAACTCAGTGTTAGCTCCGCTGTTTTTTCACTGGAGCCATCAACCCAGACACATTTCTATGAGTAGGAGTGGGTGAAAGAGGGAATGGAAAGAAGGAGATATAATGATGATGAGACTGGAGATGACTTCTTTAGAGATTATTAGACAATGTTTTAATTATTTTTAGATCTATTATCTGTGGAGCAACCTTATGAGGGGGCTACTGTTCAATTTGTTGCATCGATGGGATATCCAAAGTAAAACCAGAAACTCTTCCACAAGTAAGGCTTGGGTTTGATCCCGGCCATCTGAATCCAAAGCCCATACTCAAGTGGATAAAGTTTGGTGTGGCCACTCTGAGAAAAACAGAGAACTATTAAGTTAATGCTTTCTTTGGATTGCAAGCACCTTTAGAGTAGGAGTCATTTCTAAAGTCTATACATCAACATTACATTTTACATAACATTCTTTCTCTCCGCTCCCTCTTTCGAGGGGCACACTGGTAGTGGAGAGACAGATGGTAGACATGAAGGAGACTCTCAGCAGGGGCTTCAAGGATGCAAGGTGACTTGCATGGAGTAATGATCCAAGACCCGGTGGGAATGGGGAGATTGCAATACTAGATACCAATGGTGAGAAAGAAGATAAGGTGTGAATGTCTCAACATTTGACCATGGTGAGAAGGTGGTGGTTGAGAGCCAGACATCCTTCCATTCCCACTGATGCTGTGATACTAAGTAGATCCCTTGACACTGAGATGCCACCCCTGGGATAATGAATGAGTACAGAAAACCTTCAGGTTAGTCATAGCTGGAGAAAACACTGCACTGACTGATTAATCCTGAATTTGACCATGAGACTGACTGGGGGTGCATGATAGTAATGAGTTGCTAAAGAAAATATAAAATGAGAAAACTTTGTATACGCATGTTTGAAGCCTGAGATTACTATCCTCAGTTGTTTTATTTATGGACATTTTAATTGCTACAGATTTGCAACCTAAGAGAACCTGACTATGAAATGTAAAAAGTCACTGAAGTGACTGCAGTTATTGTTTGTGGTAGAGTCATAGGTTAGCCATCATGTAATAAAACTTGCCTTTTCAAGGAATTGCATTTGAGCTTAATTTCTTCTTTAAAAAGATCTGTAAAACACTAGGAATTTCATTATTTTTTTCAGCTTTTTCAGAGCCAGTTTCCCTAACTGGATTTTATAGTCCTGGAAAACAGTTGCTTATGGGTCTTCTCTGACTCCTTTTGATTTTTACTCATAGTTTATATTTGCCTTGCATGTTTTGTACTCAAGTGATATAATTCTACTGGCTTCATTTACAGAAGGACTTAATCCATGTGTTGAAAGACATACTGCAGTGTTGTTCACTCAACCATTAGGACGCAAGAAAGTTGGTAAAATAAGCCTTTACTGCATTGAAAAATTCTGAGAAATCTACCAAACAGGTTATGCAACAATATCTTTAAAAATCCCACATATATTGAGAAGTAATTGATCCCTCTTTATTTAAAGATGTTACTGAAGATTACTTTTTAAAGACAATTAGGTTGGTGCTATTTATAATGAAATAGTAATTTAATACCAGACAGTAAATCTACCATACAATTTCACTAGATAAATCCCTGCATCATCCAAGGTCACTGAGTTTGTTAAGTGACTCATGTGTTGGTTTATGTTCAATTTGGGAACCAGGACACAAGCTCTTCTGCAAAGTTGGCTGGATGAGTGAGCTCAATGTAGTCAGTTTCTTATAATAAAGCAGCATCAACATGTAGAACATAATAGTGATGGCTGGACATTTGCAGTGAGTAATTTAATGGATGAATAATCTCACTATTCTTACTTTTAAAAAATTTAATGCTGGTTTTGCTGATGGAGGCATCTTTGCTGACTCTAATAACAGCAACCTAAGCGTATGCTGCTTTAAACATTTCTGAAGTGCTTTCTCAGGCAGTATATCTTGTTGGATACTTTCTATGCCCTGAGACATAGATGTGGACAATATCATCCTCATTTTCAGGTAAGGAAATTATTACTCAGAGAAAATAAGTGGTTTACTTAAGGTAATTCACCTGCTAAGTGGCAAAATGCATTAGAATCAGGTCTTCTTATGTGTACTCAAGTATCTTCGTCATTCTCTTCCCCACACCGACACTTGGATATCAGTAGGTTAAGGCAGTGGGTCCAGAGTCCAAGGTGGTAGGTTGGGCATAAACGCTGAGAGGCAAACAGAGGAGAGGAAACACTGTTGAAATAATGAGCCAAATCTATATTTGGGGCATAGATATTGCCTTTTAACTTTCTATAACACCGTAAGATAAACTGAAAATGCTTTATAGACCAGAAATTCAATTGAATCTAAAATCAAAATGGAGCTATCATTTGAAGATCAGATGAGATTATTAGCCCGTAACTTATTCAGAAAACTTTAGATATCCTGGAATTCTCATTCAATAAATATTGATTCTACCTTATTGACATAAAATGCTTTATAGTGGAATATAGGTGATGACCCACACTAACCGAAGTAGGAGGGCATCATGGGACAAAGGGGAGCACATTTGATATAGTGCTAGGTTTGAGTTTAACACCAAATTCTTCCGCCTCGCTTGGGCGAATCATTTAGCTTCTTTGTGGCTTAATCTTTTCAGTTGAAAAATGGGAATAACAAAACCTATCTCATAGAAGTGTTGTGAGGATTAACTTATAAATTACAGGAGTTATTCACCATTGCATGGATTTTAGGAAATCAATGAACCTTCCATAATTGCAATGCAGTAGTATATGTATATAGGCCCATGAACAGAACTCTAGAGAGAGTGCTCATTATTGCCATTAGATGCTCAAAGGACTGTTAGATGAACCAGCATTGTATGTGAAAAGGATTTTAAATTGTGAAACACTATGTAAATAGTGGCATTCAAGGGTAAAGAAGCAATGCTCAGGAGGGAAAAACAAAATGGTAATTTTCAGTAGGAGAAAAAAAAAATGTCCATTTGTCTTTAACAAACTTGGACTAGAATTCTATACGATGATTCGGTAAGTCTAATTTACATACAACATAAATTACCTGTAATGGCAAAATTACTTTCACTTATAATAATTTTAAATATAGGCTTGTTAAACCGTGCGTTTGAACATATTCCATAGATGATAATCTCTAATTTACTAGTTTCTGTTTCTTTTTGAAATTGTAATACATATATTTGAGGTCCTTTTATAATTTTCCTTAGGTGATGTTGTTGAACACTTAAGTGTGGGATAAAACAAGTCTTCCCTGGTTCCAAGTAGTTAAATAATCTGTTCAATTCTTACCTTGACTTAATGAATTGATTTATAACACTTGAAGCATGTCAGTCCTTACCTCCTACTAAGATCCAGTATTTGGAATTACTAATCAATTCTCAACAAATATGACTTTTATGAAAATTGTCCTTTCCACACGTAAAACAAAAACAGACTCAACCTGGGGTAGAGTTGAGGGAGTAACATGGGGAAGAAGAAATAATATCAAAGATCTTACATTAGAAACCTTCCCTAAAGTACTAAAGAATCAGTACTGCATTTAAAAAATAGGTTGGGGTTGGTCAATGGAGCAATAGATATGCAATTTGGATGGAACACTTGCTCTCTCAGATATAAAGACATCATTGTCTGCGGAAAGGGTTCTATTGCATAAATAATGTTGAGATGACAGTGGAATTTAGATCTCCCAGTCTCTTCTTTGATTTTGGCAAGGTTGAATGTAGTGGAAACCACAGTGGTTCAGGAAGAATGCCATCATGATGTGATGTTTTATTACAGAAAAACAAAACCAGATGGTATAGGTTAGAATAATGTATCAGTTGATGTCCCAGCAGGAAATAGATGATTCATTCCAAAGAATATTTCAAGGAGTATTTAATAAAGGGGCCATTTGTGAAAATGTAGGTGGGATATAGGAGAACCATCAAGGAGAAGTACCCTAACACTAGTCACTCAGAGCCAATTTCCACCTATAGATCTGAAGAGGTAAATTACCTGGACGGAGCGTCTTGTGGAGGGACCACCTTGTGAAGAGCCATGATCTTTATGGGGAGGAACCAGCAACTCACAGTGACCCACAGAGAGGGAGTTAAGGGATTATGAATACTCTGTTCCCACTCTCCTCTCTCCCTCTAATCTCCTGCCAGGTCTCTAGTGGTTGAACTCACGCAGAAGCCAGAGGGCAAGACAGCTCATTGGTATACTCTTTACAGGCTGGCTTCCTACAGCAGAGGAGGGTGGAGAATTTAACTGAAGGGGTAAATGGAAGATATCTGTTACAGTTAAGCTGCAGGGGCAAGAACTCCCCCAACTTGGTGGCTTGCAATCCCAAAGTCTCACTCAGGCTGAATGTTCAATGTTTGCTCTATTCGCTATGGAATTTGGCAGGGAAAGAACACACAGAGTTAAGTTAGAAGCAGCTAAGCTTAAAGTATCTGAAGCTACTTTCCTATCAGCATTCCTGGTGGTACTCAGAAAGTATTATCAGTTAGCCTTCTATCTAGGACTTATTCCCAGAAGACTTTGCCTTTCACGATTCAGATAAAATGAAGAATAGTTTCTTTCTACCAAAATATTAGCAAAGTAGCATCATGCTGTATATCCAAAATAGACTAAATATCCAGCTGCCAAAACAACTCATAACATAATAACTTTTCCTTAGTATAGATGAGATTACCATCACCTTGCCCCTCACCAGTTATGTATTAATTTGGTTTGGCTTCCAGTTGCTGGCAACTGCTTCCCTTTGCCTGAGGGCATTCTCTGGCCCACGGAGTCTGCTCTGCCTGGGCATGCAACAGCTTCAGAGTACTGGGAAGATGCTGCCATGAAGGAGCGTCCTCAGTGAGACCCAGAGGAATTCTCTCATCCATGGATGGGATGGCAGTGAGGTGCACATTCTAGAGGATCTCTTACAGTTTCCTAAGGCCATAAGACTGCAGCCATTCAAGGGCAAATTACTTGATAAAGCACCTTTTATCGTCTTCCTTCCCTTCCTTTTCTCACTTCCCCTTTCTCTCACAGTATCTCCTGGGTTCACCTTCCAAATAAACTCTGAGGACTCAAATCTTTATCTCAGGGTCTGCTTGGAGGGGGTAAGGGGGTAGGGGCAGGGCAGGGGCTGACATAAACTAACACAGTGGACTATTTCTTCAGCTACAGGCTTCCTTTTATTTATACTGAATTGTGGGACCTGGAAGGACATTAGGAAGTCTTTGGACAAATATCATTGGTGGGTAAAGAGGTTATAGGCAGAGACAAGGAAAGTAGCCTAAAGTAGTTTAATGAAGACCTTGATTATAAAGCCTTTCACTAAGGAGGATGTGAAAATATTACAGATCTTAAGACTTGGAAATTCCTGAATTAGATATCGTTTAGACATTATCTATCTATCTATCTATCTATCTATTTCATGTTTTGCTTGAATCATTTAATCTATAAAGATTGCGAATGATTTATTAGATGGCTAAATTAGTTGCAAGGTTTCTGTCTCCTCCACTTTAGCCAATGTGCACGGTGGAATAGAGACAGGATGACTGTAATAAATAGCCCATTCAGAAAACAGAAAATTGCATTATACGTAGTAATTGCCGTCTAAGGTAATGATGAAATCCTTTTGGACAGCTGTTATGAAGTCCTGGCTGTGAGTGATATTCCTTGCTTAGAACTCAATTTTGCTTTCGGAGAGGAACTTCCTTGTCCTCTATGGTCTCTGGTTCTGCCATCTGGGGCTTCTCGCTGGTCCATGACGTGACATGACCACATTTGTAGTGGGAGTTGAGGGTTCCAGAGTTTTTTGCTGCGTACTTCCTGTCTGTATGAGTTGGGTGGCTTAAGAGTTGTTTTAATTCTCTGCCAAGGGCTTTAAAAAGAAAGTCTATTTTCTGTTTTTGCTATTTCATCAGACATGATCATTCAGAGAAGGAAAGGAGCCTATGTCTAGGCTTAAACTTCAAACGTCACCAAGAGAAGAAAACAAATCCAATAATAATAATAATATTCCCATCATGAATATTTTTATGTCTAGCAATGTTTCTGCTTTGCAGGTGGGGGCAAAGGAAAAAAGGTTTAAAGATACAAATTCACAAATAGACATCATTTATATGGATTTACAGTAAAAAATATGTGATACATATTTTGGCCAATAGGAAATTCAAAATCATTTACATCAAGAATTTGTCGTATAGGTGATATGTCTAAATAAACATTAACTCTTAAATTTCAAAGGATTTCAGGGTATTTTTTCAAAAAACCACATCAATAAACTAATAAACAAATGAATAGAAAACTAATCAGCCAAAGACTTTTAAGTTTTAACTCATAGCTGTTTTGGCAATATAACTTCCTTTAAAGTTACTAAGACTTTCCTCTCTTTGCTTGTAGTTAGTTCAATATGCTGGTACTCACAGCTACAATTCTTTGTTAGACATAATTCTTAAATCCAATTAATTTATTTTCTTTTTCATCACAATTTTTTTTTCTCTAGTCAATGACATTTACCTTAGGGACATCAGCCTTGGGTTGAGGGCCCGGCTCAATCTAAACTTTGTCACATAATTATATTATCAGATCCTTAATGATTCAATTAAAAAAATCTTATTCTCTAATCTTTGGAATCTAATCTTTGAGATAAGCATGCCCAAATTTTCAAAGATTTAAATTTTTGGAGGCTTCCTTTCTACTCTCTCTCTCTATATATATACATACATACACACACACACACTCATACTATATACATATATATATATTTATAAAAGATTTCTCGATATATTTTTATATATTTATAAATTTATATATATTTGTAAAAGATTTAATGCTTTTCTTTAATCTCTTGTTTATTTTTATTTACTTTTAAGTCAACTCTATGCCCAACGTGGGACTTGAACTCTCAACCCTAAGGATGATCTACTGAGTCAGCCAGGCACTCCTACTTTAATCTTTTAATATGCAAAGACTGCCAATTCTTTATTAGATGGCCAAATTAGTTGCAAGTGTTTTCTGTGGTCATTTCTTCTTCTAATAGCTTGCCACATAAAGTTACTAATATCTAATGCATGCTAATGTAATTCTGTTTTCCAATCTCTTCTGCTAGAGCCACAGGCTAGGAAGGTGTGTGGTTTGCCTCTCCAAATATCATCAGCATCATTGTAACTGAATATTTTCCCACTGCCTAACTTGATAATTCACTTGCCTAGCTTCTGATATTAGTTTCCTAGTTTTCTTCTGCCAGTAACACAGATTTTATATTTTTTGTTACTACCCACTCTGACTGAAATTTCTATGTAAGATAACACTAATTATAGTAGCAGGTAAACCTTGAAATATAAATGACTTAATCTAACAAGATGTTTGGTTTTTGCTCATGTAAAATCCAATAGTTGGAGGGGCTGTGGGTTCTGCTTTATAAATTCATCTAGCAGTCCAAAGTAGCAATACTCTGTTGTTTTAAATATATACTTTTCAAGGCACTGACACTTAGCCAGCAGATATGGAAGGGAGAATGCAGATTTGTTTATGGGAGGTTTAATTGTTTTATTTTTTTCTCTCTCATTATCTTTATTGATACTAAGAATCAAAAACAAGCAAAGTTTGGGGTGCCTGGGTGGCTTAGTCGGTTAAGCATCTGACTTCGGCTCAGGTCATGATCTCACAGTTTGTGGGTTTGAGCCTGGAGCTTGCTTCAGATTCTGTGTCTCCCTCTCTCTCTGCCCCTCCCCAGCTTGTACTCTCTCTCACAAAAATTAATAAAAACATTAAAAAAATAAGCAAAGTTTGGTCTCATCTGCTCCTAGAACGTTTTCTTCCTTCTTAGAGTGCAGCTTATGGGAGGTTTTTATAGCCCAGCTTGGAAGCAGTACAGATCACTTCTGTCACGTTGCATTGGCTCGAAATCAGGCACTTGGCCATACTTAACTATAAGGTACCTGTGGGCCCAGGAAGCTGTGACAACATGTAGATTTTGATAAATCCATAATATTATAGTATTCTTTACTACACTGACTGACTTATTATTTTTAAAATTATCTTTTGATTCAGAGGGCTCTATTATTTATACATAACGGTTGTGAAGATCATATTCCAAAAAGAACTATGATTTTTTAATTTCCCACACAATGATATTTACTCTTAAATAAAACGAATAACTTTAATTTTATGCATGCTCCTAGTAGCACAAAACACGACCTAAAAATTAAAAGACTAAACTTTTTATTTGAAGCCTGGTACGGTCGGGCTGTTTTATCTTGGGCAAATTCCTTATCTTCTTTAAGTTTCATTTCCTTGTTTACACACTGAAAGAACAGCACAAGGTGAGTGGCTTTCAACATTTTCCATGACAAAACTTTGGTTATCTTCCCTCCCTCCCCCATCATTAATTACCATCACTTACAATGTTAAGTGATTATTTATTGGATAGCAATTTTAATTAATCAAAGATACAGGTAACTACCAACACAGATCTTCAAATCAGCATGATTTGCCATCATTATCACAATGACAGACGTGGCTATTTTGGTAGGATAGATGATGAGAGGTAATTACTTATTCAAGAGGTATTACCTATGGGTTTATGTTCAAATAGACAAGCTATTTTCTGGAATTTTGAGAAATTTAAAGTTAAATAGTGTACACGTTATCATCTATGGTTACCATAATTAAGTAGTCTTTCCAAATTCGATAAAAATATCTAGCTTCTTATTGTGTATTAAGATATAACTATCCTGCATCAATTGCCAGGTACACATTGTACATTTCAATATATGGATTCAAATTTCTTATGAAGAAGAAAGTTTTCTTGGATTGTAATTTTAGTATTTGTTAATTCCATGGTTTTGATTTTCTTCAACAGGACCTCCAATTATACTCA
The DNA here is from genome assembly GCF_022079265.1 of Lynx rufus. Lineage (NCBI taxonomy): Eukaryota > Metazoa > Chordata > Mammalia > Carnivora > Felidae > Lynx > Lynx rufus. Next base: position 126,484,662 of record NW_025814878.1, read on the forward strand.
TGCTAGGTCTTCTTTGTCCTATGTCTATCTCAAATTATTTTTAATCTCTTTGTTTACTTTTTTTAGTTCTATTTTTTCTTTTTTCTTTCTCTTTTCCTAACATTGCTTCTTGAGTCGTCTCTCTACTTTTGTATTAGTTTCCATTGAGTCTTCATTTCTAAACCTATTACTTTTATTTCTTTTTTTTTTTTTTTTTTTTTTTTTTAATGTTTATTTATTTTTGAGACAGAGAGAGACAGAGCATGAACGGGGGAGGGGCAGAGAGAGAGGGAGACACAGAATCGGAAGCAGGCTCCAGGCTCTGAGCCATCAGCCCAGAGCCCGACGCGGGGCTCGAACTCACGGACCGCGAGATCGTGACCTGGCTGAAGTCGGCCGCTTAACCGACTGCGCCACCCAGGCGCCCCATATTTCTAATTCTTTTATGTGGTCTTTTTGTTCTCATCTTTCACTATATATGTATTTATTTCTTTAAGGTTATTTAGTCTACACATTTATTTAATATTAAATTAATATTTAATATTTAATATAATAATATTTAATTTAATATTAAATTAAATAATATTTAATTCTTTTCTGTTGTTCATATTGGAGTGAGCTGGGTACCTCTATACTTCAAAGAAGAGATTCCTGTGTAGGGGATAGAAGTGGGTCGAGCTAGATTTTTTTCTAGAATTTGGTTCTTCTTTTGTACTCCTCTCTGATTTTGTATCCTGTTGTTGGTGAAGAGTATTAAAAAATATGGTCTCTCCATATAGCCAAGCATCCAGTATTTTCTGATATCTGTCTGGTGCCCTCCGCCAATTGTATCTGAATTTTCTCTTCTTCTTTACTCCCTTAGTTTCTGACCTAATAAATTTATGTTTATTCCAAGAAGTTTTACCTCAGTCCAGGGTTCTATTTTGTTTTTTTGCTGGGTATTTCTAATACCCCTGAGAAAAGTCTTTTAAAACAAAGACCATAACAAAAGACAAAGAAGCACATTGCATAAGATAAAGGAGTCAATCCAACAAGAGGATATCACTTTTGCAAACACTTATGCACCCAAAATAAGAGCATCTAGACATAAAAATCAAATATTAATAGAAATAAAGGGAGAATCAGATAGCAATGACAGTAGGAAACTTTAATATCCCACTTACGTCAATGGATACATTATCAAAATATAAAATAAATGAGGAAACAGTGACCTTAACCAACATATTAGACCAGATGGACTTAATATATACAGAGAATTCCACCCCAAAACAGCAGAATACACATTTAAAAAAAATACACATGGAATATTCTCCAGAGTAGATCACATGTCAGGCCACAAAACAAGTCTCAAGAAATTCAAGAAAATTGAAACCACATCAAGTATCTTTTCCAACCACAATGGCATAAAACCAAAAATCAATTACTAGAAAAAAACTGGAAGAAAACCCCCACAAACAAGTGTAGAGAAGAACATATTACTAAACAATCAATGGGTCGATAAAAGAATCAAAGAAGAAATAAAAAAAATATTTGCAGACAAATGAAGATGGAAACACAACATTCCAAAATCTTTGGGACACAGCAGAAGATTTCTTAACAGGGAAGTTCATACAATACAGGTCCACCTCAAGAAACAAGAAAAATCTCAAATAAATAATTTACCCTTATACCTGAGGAAACTAGAAAAAGAACAAAGTCCAAAGAAAGAAAGTAGGAAATGATAAAGATCAGGGTGGAAATAAATAAAATACATACTGGAAAAAAAAAAAAAACTAAAGCAAAAGATCAATGAAGCTAAGAACTGATTCTTTGTCTTTGAAAATTCAACAAGTTTCTAGCCAGAATCATTAAGAAAAAAAGAGAGATGACCCAAATAAATAAAATAAAAAAACAGAAGAAGAGAAATTACAGCCAATACCACAGCAATATAAAGGATCACAAGAATGCTGTAAAAAATTACATGCCAACAAATTAGACAACCTAGAAGAAATGGATAATTTTCTAAAAGCATATAATCTTTCAAGACTGAAATCATGAAGAATTAGAAAATCTCCACAAATCAATTAGCGGTAATGGAACTGAATCAGTAATCAAAAAAGTCACAATAAACAAAGTCCACTTCAGAGGTTAATTCTACTACACTTTCAAAGAAGAGTTAATATCTACCCTCCTCAAATTATCTCCAAAAGTTGAAAATGAAAGAACACTTCTGAATTTATTTTATAGGGTCAGGGTTACCCTGATACCAAGACCAGACAAAGATATTATAAAATAAAAGAAAAAAAAAGAAAAAAGAAAATCGCAGGCCAGGATTACTAATGAACATAGATGCAAAAATCCTCAACAAAATATTAGCAAACAAAATTTAACAATAAATTAAAAGGATCATATACCATGACCAAGCGGACCCATTCCAGGGATTCAAGGATGATTTGACATCACAAATCAATCAACATGACACACCCCATAAAAAAAACAAAAGATAAAATTCTTATGATCGTCTCAATAGAGGCAGAAAATGCATTTGACAAAATTCAACTTCCATTTATGATAAAAACTCTCAAAAAAGTGGATAGAGGAATACACCTCGACAAGGTAAAGGCCATATATGACAAACCCACAGCTAATGTCATACTCAAAGGTAAAAAGCTGAAAGTTTTTTCCTCTAAGATTAGGAACAAGACAAGGATGTTCACTATTGCCACTTTTATTTAACCTAGAATTGGAAGTTCATATAGTAAAGAATGAAATCTTGCTATTCATGACAACATGGATGGACCCAAGGTGTATTATGATAAATGAAATAAGTCAGAGAAAGATAAATACCATGTGATTTACTTACATGTGGAATTTAAAATAAAAACAAAAAAATTTTTTAAAAAGCACAAAAAAACAGAAACAGACTCACAGATACAGAAAATAATCTAGTGGTTGCCAAAGGGGAGCTGGGTGTGGATGGGTAAAATAGGTGAAGGAAATTAAAAGATATAAATTTCCAGTTATAAAATAAATAAGTCACAGAGATATAATATACAACATAGGGAATAAAGTCAATATTTGCATAATTTTGTGTAGTGACAGAACTATTGAGGTGATTCTTTCATAATGTAAAAATGTTAAATCACTATGCTGTATACATGAAACTGTTGTAATATTGCATGTTAATTTAATTCAATAAAATATAAGTTATAAATGTATGACACTCTCTACTCAAATTTATTTACTTCCATTTTATACATTGGTTAGCAACAGAGCAAAAATTTGTGCTCACCTCCACTCCTATATATTATTCATTGATTATTCAAACAATTTCTGAGCTAATGATCTACACCAATCATTGGTCCGGTGCTGGGTATATAGAGACAAAAACATTTGTTTTTATTTTTTAGGGCCTTGTAGTCTTTTTGAAAAGACAGCCATCACACACAAAACTTCCAATGGAATAGACTTAACAGTTACAAAGAAAATGGAACTGAAGTTAAAAGGATAAATAAACACATGAAATGTTTCAAGTCTGCTTGGAAGAGACAACATTTGAATTGAGTCTTAAAAGATGAGGGGTATTTGTAAGAATAGGTGAATATAAGAAAGGACCTTCCAGAAGAGATAGTTTGCTAATTATTATGGTAGGTCTATTGTGCTTAGCAAATGGTGATGACTTTAGTAAAATGACTTTAGAGGCATGTTAATGGCTTGGAGGAAGTGGACAAGAGTTTACACGGAGTTGGCAAAGGAGCACTAGGCCAGAACTGTGGTAGAAGGGACTTCAGAGCTAAAATAAGAAATTTGACTCTAATTCTATAAGCAATAGGAGCCAAGAGAGGTTTTTAAGCAAGTGAATGACATGATTAGACTTAATTATTAGGAAAATAGCTAGAGTCACTCCACATTACCAACTTGGTCAGGGGGTTCTGAGCCAAAAAGCTGTTCTAAGAACCTAGGCAAAAGATTATAAAGTTCAGAATTAGTCAAAAAAGGTGGAGCAGAGGACTGGATTTAAGGTATTTCTGCTACAGATCCCACAATAAAAAGAGTGTTTAGACTTTAAAATGCTTTTAGAAGGAAGCAAAGTAAAATCATAATATGTGAATTTCATACGAAGATCTTTCAATTGAATTTTTGCTTTTACCAAAGAAGCATATATTAGAAGCATATATTAAATAGTCTCAATTTTTGGTCTGCCAGGTTATTTTTACATGATAAGAGTTTTCAAGAAAGAAGAATCTTTTGTTTCCAAAGAGTGATAATGTCCACTTTGACACCTCCCTAAATATCTCCAACATGAGCCAGTTGGTATAGACAAATCCAGGTCTTCAACAGCCATTGGAGCTTTTGATGCAAGACAAAAACAGTCCAATACGGAAGTGTCTGTTCCCATAGTGCTCGCCAAAGTTGAGGCTCAGCACAAGCTGCAGTTATTTTCCTGGGTTTTATGTGTTCAAGGGTATGATAATAAAAAAGAAAAACAAGTTCTCTGGTAAACCACATTTATAGGCTCCTGGACTGCAAGGTTCACAGCAAGGGTCTTTCTCTTTTGAAGTCAACATATTTCTTGAGAAACAGAAGAGTACAAGGTCTGTGGAAGACAGGAAGGAGGGTAAGAGAGCATGTGAAGTGTTCTGCACCTGGGGCTCATGGCTCTGTGGAGTACATGGAACTTCAAGCCAGAGGCAGGCTACAGAAGGCCTTCTAACTCTCTGAAATTATGGAACAACCATGGTGGATGCATGGATTTTTCTGGGGAAAGTGTTCGTTGCTTTCATCAGATTCTCCAGCTTTAAAGAGCTGACCTTTGAAGATAAGACTGGACACAAACTATGACAATATAGATCAGTTTATGATAAGAACCAAAAGAATGATTTACATCATAAGGTTTTGCTACTTCAGAAGATGTAATTAGTTTGTCTCAATGGACTTAGAGTCATCTCTTTAGTTATGTATATTTATAGTTTGTTTAAACAGTCACACAACTTTGGGCACGTTTGCCTCTCTGAGCCACAGTTTTTTCCATTACTACCTCCTAGGTTTGTTGTGATAATTTATATAGAACAGTTTGCACAATCCTTGGGAACGTTTTAATTACATATTTATGACAAATGCGGGTATGACATTTGTTATGCATGTGTATGCATAGTAGCTATAAATACAAAACTGAAGCTTAGTGAATTGTTGAGGATTAGTCATATTTTATTTATGATCATCTCTTGGAAGCTGAAGAAAGAAGATCAAGTAGCAAGAATGTTTATGTTTTGCAAGTACTGATTTTAAGAAGGCAAACGTTAGGTTCTGATGTTAACCACCTGTTGCCAAGCCACGAATGAAGAAGAATTTGAGTAAATGACAATCCCTAGTTGAGTAAATGACAATCTTTAGAGAGTGTGAGTCAAAGTGACAATTTTTAGGAGAATGTACAACCAATAAGGATCAGACCCCACTTCTGATGGCAAGGATTATAAAAACATTCCATAAAAAAATTGAATCCTGGTCAAACCCAGGCTGCTGTTTTTCATATCCTGCTTGCTGAGTGATCCTGGAAACTTAATCTGATTCTTCAATTTCTCCCAACATAAGTAATTGAATTGTGGGTCAGGTGGGACCCTGTGTCCGCAAGCTATAATCAGGGGATTTGGTCACTCCATGGCTTCCTTAACCAGCACACCAATCTGATTAAGGAGCCCAGTCTACAAAAGGGCCTTGCTTTAGGACACAGGCAACTTCTTTGTCCACTGACCTCCAATGATTAGGCCTCTGACTCAAGAGCTTGAGTTTTGAAGACTTAATGTAATTGGACGACCACGATGGGTCCCCTTTCTTTCTCCCAGTCTACCTCATCCCTCCATTATTTCCGTGGCTAGCTTACAGGTTACCTAGAACACTTAATAATCCTTTTATTTGATTCCTTTGTACTGATGTATGTATATTTTCTCAGACAGCCTTTCCCTCTGACAGAAAAATATTTTGGTAAACAAAACAAAGCAACTCACCCACCAGACAAAGTGATTACTAAGTTGGAGATCTCTTTGGAAGATATTAGCCAGCCGTGAAGCAGAGACATATTTTTCTCCATGCTTTTTCATAATAGTGTTCATAAAGTCATATGTAAGTTGGATGGTGTGTGGTTAGAGCAATGAGGAAGGAGAGAAAATGTGCTGGAAGGGAAAGAGCACCGGGCTGTGCTGTCAACAGACCGGGGCTGAGAGCCGGGCCACGGGTTACTTACTTGCTGTTATCATGGCGGACAATTTACTTCCTAGAAATGTCCTCTCTGTGAAACGTGGATGATGATGCCTGACAGGGCAATTCTAAGGGTTAAAGGTAAAGTGGGTAAAGTGCTTGGCACCAGTGAACACAAGCACATTAAACGTGTTTTATTGTTTTGCTCATGTTCAATTCGTGTTCTACCTTAATGAAACTCCATATCAAGTACTTTATTTTTATGTAAGCAGCACATTTGCGTTGATCATTTGGTATGTGCCTAGTGGTAGGTGCTGGGACACAAGGGAATAAAGCAGAACCCCTACGTTCAAAGGCATAACAGTCTAATTGTTTGGGGGGTGTTTGTGTACATGTTCAAAGAGTAGAGCATAATGAGTCCTTGCCTTGTTGAAAATATTATCTAAACGAAATGAAATCAGTGAGGTGGTATTTTCACTGTGCCTGGAGGACACAAAAATACATAGATAGCTCATAGTTAGGAATGGCGGTTATGGGAATTCTAAGAGGTGAATATTGAACCTGAAATATACCAGGGGCACAAAAGTGATGAGCTGTGTTTGTGTGGTTAGTTTCCTCGTGGTATTCTCCTTCACTTTTTCAGCAATAACTTAAAATTTGTCACATTGGATTCTTCCTGAAGTCAATCTGACTTGAATTTTAGACCCAGGATCTCCCTTTTCACTTATTTCTTTTCAAAATACCAAGTTTCCCAAAAGATTGACAAGTTTTTAAAAAGATATAATCAGATTTTTCACAACAGGTTTGCTGCCAGAATACAGGTGTCATGAAAACCCCTGCTTAACCTAACCCAAAATGGGAAAGGAAAAGACTCATATCAATATCATCGTCACGGACACACAGATTTGGACAAGTCTGCCACTTCTGGTCATCTGATCTACAAATGTGGTTGACAAAAGAACTATTGAAAAATTTGAGAAGGAGGCTGCTGAGATGGGAAAGGGTCCTCTCAGGGAGGCCTGGGTCCTGGATAAACTGAAAGCTGAACATGGACACGATATCACCGTTGACATTTCCCTGTGGAAATTCGAGGCCAGCAAGTGTTATGTGACCACTGTCGTTGCCTCAGGACACAGAGACTTCATCAAGAACATTATTACTGCACATCTCAAGCTGACTGTGCTGTCCTGATTGTTGCTGCTCGTGTTGGTGAATTTGAAGCAGGCATCTCCAAGAATGGGCAGACCCGTGAACATGTCCTTCTGGCTCACACTGGGTGTGAAACAACTCATTGTTGGTGTTCACAAAGTGAATTCCACTGAGCCACCCTCCAGCCAGAAGAGAGATGAGGAAATCGTTAGGAAGTCAGCACCTACCTTAAAAAAATTTGGCTACAATCCCAACATAGCGGCATTTGTGCCGATTTCTGGTTGAAACGGCGACAATATGCTGGAGCTAAGTGCTAACATGCCTTGGTTCAGAGGATGGAAAGTCACCTATAAAGATGGTAATGCCAGTGGAACCATGCTCCTTGAAAGTCTGTATTGTATCCTGCCACCAACCCGTCCAAATGATAAGCCCTTGCGTCTCTCCCTCTAGGACATCTACAAATTTGGGGGCATTGGTACCGTGCTTATGGGCGAAATGGAGACTGGTGTTCTTAAATCCAGCATGGTGGTCCCCTTTGCTCGAGTCCATGTTATAACCGCAGTAAAGTCTGTGGAAATGTACCGTGAAGCTTTGCGTGAGGCTGTTCCTGGGGACAGCATGGGCTTCAATGTCAAGAACACATCTGTCAAAGATCTTATCATGCAATGTGGCTGGTGACAGCAAGCAGCTGGCTTCACAGCTCAGGTGACTATCCTGAACAATCCAGCCAAATCGGGGCTGGACATGCACGTGTGCTGCATCGTCACCCAGCTCACGTTGCTCGGAAGCTGGCTGAGCTGAAGGAGAATATTGACCGTAGTTCTAGAAAAAGTCTGGAAGATGGCCCCAGGTTCATGAAATCCGGTGACGCTGCCATTGTTGATATTGTGCTTGGCAAGCCTGTGCATGTTGAGAGCTCCTCTGACTATCCTCTGGGCTAATTTGCTGTTTGTGACACGAGACAGATGGTTTCTGGGGGTGTCATCAAAGAGTGGACAAGAAGGCAGCTGAAGCTGGCAAGGTCACCAAGCCTGCCTAGAAAGCTCAGAAGGCTAAATGAATATCATTGCCACCACCTGCCACCCCAGTCTTAATCAGCAGTGGAAGAACGGTCTCAGAACTCTTTGTGCCAATTGGCCATTTAAGTTTAGTAGTAAAAGACTAGTTAGTGATAGCAATGCATCGTGAAACCTTCAGAAGGAAAGGAGGATGTTTTGGGGACCCAGTAAGTTTGTGTGTGTGTGGCAGTTTTAAGTTATTAATTTCTCAAATCAGTACTTTTTAATGGAAACAAGTTGACCAAAAGCGTGTCACAGAATTTTGAGACCCATTAAAACAAAAGTTTAATGAGAGAAAAAATTAAAAAAATAAAAGATATAAACAAATTTTGCTCTGCATCCCTCTTTTGCCTGCCCCCCCCCCAATCTCCAGGAAACTTTTTGACATCCACTTCATAAAATAAGCAAGTAATTATCTGTTTGGGGGATGGAAAACAGAGGAGGTGGGAAGTGAAATGACTGGCCTACACTCCCATTATTTAGGCATGGAAATTATTTGTTTAGTGATTGTGTCACAATCATAAAACAGTTTTTACATTGTCTTGGCCTCTTTGTGTGTTTTGAAAGAGAAGAGTGCACTTAAAACATTCTTTTAATTCTTCGGAATTACGTGTATATTTGGGGAGGGTGTGAAAGAGGCATTCTTGAAAGAAAAATGTTTTAAGCACAACTGGGAAGACATGTTAACACAGAAAAAGGAAAATGAATAAAAAATGTTACTTTAGAATTGAAAGAGATTTTAGAGCTTACCTTGTTTAACTTCCACGTGTACAGATGAATGGCCTGGGTTTAAATGTCTTGCTCATAGAAGGTCACACAAACTGAGATGTCCTGACTTCTAGAATAGGGCTTTGCTCCCCTCCGTTATTATGAGATGACACGGCAGGATGGTCTAATAAATATTGTCGTGTTGCTGTGACTGCTTGTGAGGGCAAGTTGTTTGTACAAACAAAGTTTACATAATACCTGATACAGAAATCCTAGTGCCCTGATGTAACTTTAATGATGATGCCTTTGCTCTCTTTAGACCAGGGAAATGAACACACATTTCTAGTTTCATTTATTTTTTTATTTTTTTAAGTTTATTTATTTATTTTGAGACAGAGAGAGAGAGAGAGCATGCATGAGCACAGGGTGGAAGGCAGAGAGAGAGAGAGAGAGAGAGAGAGAGAGAATCCCAAGTAGGCTCCATGCTGTCAGCACAGATGCTGATGTGGGAATAGATTCCACAAACCGTGAGATCATGACCTGAGCCAAAGTCAAGAGTTAGACGCTTAACTGACTGAGCCACCCTGGTGCCCCTGTAGCTCCATTTCATAAAAGGTCTCCTTGAGGGCACTAAATCCTGCTCTTCTGGAAGAGCTCATCCACCTCCCATGGGTAAACAATTCGCTTCTTTACAAATTTTGTTTACTCACAATCCATAAACAGAATAAATCCTGTTTTGTGTGATTGCTGTTACCACAAAATTAGACAGACTTCACTTGAATGAACAGTGGTAGACTGTTGCTAACATGGGCATCAGTTCTGCATAGTGTCAAAGAAAGGAAAAAAAGTTTGACCAAACATATTGGATCTACAGTTAAGTGACTATAATTATTTAATTGTGGTTACTCTGAATACTTCTGCAGTGAGGGAAAGCTAGTGGTCACTATGGTTGGTTTAAAAATCAAGTAACCCATTCCATAGTTTATAGGTGAATGTTTCTGAGTTTTAAAAAAGTTTATCAGATAGAACAATTTGCATTGGTTTTACCATTATATTCACCAAAGCCATATTCTATCTATACTTCGATACCTTCCTCAGCATTTGACATTTAACTTCCCAGAGACTGAATTTCAAGGTAAATTATATAAAAGTAAGTTTTGAAAGAAGCCAGTCAAGACCTAGATTTTGCTGTTTCTCAAACAAACTTTTCTTATTACTGTAGTTGAGGCTGGTGAGATTAGTGACTCTATTTTTAAAATATTTGTATAATTCAAGTTGTTTGGATTTATTCTTTTTTTGGAGGGTTTCTTTTCTTTTCCTTCCTTCTTTCCTTCCTTCCTTCCTTCCTTCCTTCCTTCCTTCCTTCCTTTCTTCCTTCCTTCCTTCCTTCCTTTTCAAACACAATATATGTGAAGAAGAAATAGTAATTGATGACCATTTATACCCACTTGTTTCACTCTGGAGAATTCTCTTACCTCCTCATCCATGCCCTTAGCAAAAGTGACAGATGAAAGGAAATTTCCAACTGTATGTAAAATTTTGGGAATATTGCAACATACTGATGGATCTTCTATAAGTTTGAAGTGTCAGCTCTTTATTAAGACCAATTTATTAATATTTTTCTCTTAGGTCATATTTATGAGAGCAGATCTGCTTTTAATGATATTACCAATATATACAAGGTACAGCTATATCACATCATCACATTGCACATCAGAAACACAAAACACACAACTCATTTTCATCTTCTCCAGGCCTCAGTTTCCTCATTTGTAAAGGAATGTGAGAAGGTGGAATGATTTTTTTTAAGTTTATTTATTTTGAGAGAGAGAGAGAGAGAGAGGATGTGCACATGACCAGGGGAGGGGCAGAGAGAGAGGGAGAGAATCCCAACCAGGCTCCATGCCTCCAGCACAGAGCCCCATGCAGGACTTGAACTCACAAATTGTGAGATCCTGACCTGAGCCGAAATCAAGAGTCAGGCGCCTAACTCACTAAGCCACCCAGGTGTCCTAGGGTTGAATGATTTCTAAGGTGATTTCCTGCACAAACTTTTTATGAACGTATTCTTAACACATGAACTTCCTAGCAATCCTGACAGCAAAGAACACTCTTACCAGATTATTCCCAAATGTAACACTTTTTTTGTGGTTTATAATTTAAATATAAAAATGTGGATGATGTACATTCAGAAAGATTTAGGTTAACTTAGAAAATTATGGATGGATCTGCCATTTCCTATTTTAAATCCTTAACACAGGCAATCCACTGTGTGTTGTTTATTTCACAAAATGCCTTAATCCTTAAAGATCATAAGAGAATCAGAATATTCTTGTAATATTACTCTTCACAATTTAAAAACTTTGATTATGACTAGCTTTGTTCTTGTCTTTTAAGATTAAAGGGTCACAGATTTTTTTTTTTATAATGTTTGCTTATTTTTGAGAGAGAGAGACAGAGTGCAAGTAGGGGAGGGGCAGAGAGAGAAAGAGAGAGACACAGAATCTGAAGCAGGCTTCGGGCTGTCTGCACAGAGCCCAACATGGGGGTCTAACTCACAAACCGTGAGATCATGACCTGAACCGAAGTTGGACGCCTAACCGACTGAGCCACCCAGGCGCCCCTGAAGGGTTGTATTTTTTTTTTAAATGCCCTCACTATGCTGCACTCTTGCTGTCACGTGAGTACGATCTGGGGTGTTTCCATGGCCCTCCTCCAGCTTCATAATGGCCTCTTTTACAGATACTCAAGAAATTATTAGATTAATTTCCAGGCCTGGAGATGGTTCTGTATATTTTGAATTTTATGACCATAAGATGTTTGATGGACCTCCTATTCTATTTTCGTTGGCAACAGATGCAGTACATTGGGGTGCTGGAGAACTTAGATGAAAAGCATCACATAGAAATATGCACTGCAACTAAAGCAGCGGCAATTTTAAAACAAATAGAACTCAATCCCTCTGTAGTTACTGTTTTAGAACTGATAAAACCTTTCATTTTGAAATGAAGAGGAAAGTGAGGACATAAAGTATATTATGTGTACAAAATAAGTGAAATTTCCTTACTGCTAATCAGATAACTTGGAGTTTCTCCGACACCACGCCTTCCTTGTCAATTACCCCCTGACATTGATCAGCCTCTGTTTTTACATCTCCATGTTAAATACAAAGAGTTTCCAGCCTCTACTTTTTTTTTTTTTTTCTTATCGGTGAAAATTCTAAGCAGACGTTGTCACAGTTGTTTGGATGCTTATTTATCTAAGCTCTTCTAAAACCCATGAAGGCAGAATTTGTTTCTTTCTTTCTGCCTTCTTCTTTGTATTCTTAATCCTAGCAAAGTGTCTGGCATGCAGCAGGAACTCAGGGCGGATCTAGTAAATATTTGCAGCAAGAAGTACTGTGCGCCCTGAACACTAACCGCCACTGACGTCTTTAATGTCAGGTTTGCTGGAAGGAAAGCTCACGTGCTAAGAATTAGGTTCATAAAAAGTTTGCGCAGGAAATAATCTTAGGAACTATTCCATCCTCTCACGCTATTGTACAGACGAGGAAACTGAGGCCTGGGAGAAGATGACAATGAGTTGTCTTTTTTGTGTTTCTGATCTACACATTTAAAATTTAAAAAAATATAACGTTTACTTATTTTTGAGAGAGAGAGAGAGCGCGGGGGAAGGGCAGAGAGAGAGGGAGACACAGAATCTGAAGCAGGCTCCAGGCTCCGAGCTGTCAGCACAGAGCCTGACGCGGGGCTCGAATTCACCAACGGTGAGATCACAACCTGAGCTTAAGTCAGATGCTCAACCGACTGAGCCACCGAGGTGCTCCTGATCTGTACATTTTAACAGAGCATAAACAGTAATATTAACATATAACAAATTATATTCACAACAGAGCCGGGTGATATAATTTCTCACATTTTCCCCAGCTTTCATGAGGCATAATTCACAAATAAAACTCTTATATACATAAGGTGTACAATTTGATGATTTGATATAGCTGTACATTGTGAAATGATGCCCACCATCAAGCTAATTAACACATCCATCGTCTCATATCATTGAGCACCAACCGTATGGCTACTTACAAATCAGAACATTTTGCCTTTTAATAGCTTTGTTGTGATATCTGTTGGGTTGTCTCTGAGTGCTCAGGGTTGGGCTGGCTCGCAGATGGGAGTTATGATACAGCAGCCGCCGGGGGCTGTGGTGGTGGAGATGGAAGGGCTCAAGAGCCTTGAGCAACATGGCCAGTGGGAGCAGAGGTCCTTGTCTTCAGGGTCCTCCAAAATGAGGTGGATCTGAGGGGAGAACTAACCTGGAGACGGCAAACAGGTGGATCCTTGCAGGCTTGAGGCATGGAGACAGTTTCTACTTTTCTCTTATGATCTGATATTTGCAAATAAGATGGAAACCAGAATATACTGGAATATCTAAGAAACCCAGCCAGACACAGGCCTGTTGTTTGTTCTGTCTGCAGAACAACACAGGTTGTTTGTTCTGTCTGCGAGAGTCTCATTTGTGTATATATATATATATATATGCAGAAAAATACATTGGGCTGGTTTGTGAATATTCTTTCTATTCTTACTGTTAGGATTAGAGATAGAAATGTGAAGGTGAAGACAAATTGAATTAAAATTTCCAAAGTCTCTGGGAGAAGTGAATGTGTACCATGTTGAAAACAGATATTCAAATAAGATTCTAAAATATCTTCCCCAGAGCTAAGAAAACAAAAACAAAATGAAACCCCCCCCCAAACCCCCCAGTCTTATTCCTAAAAGACTCTTTTGAAGCAGGTGTTTTTGTCAAATAGTAAATCTATAACTAAATATTTCAAGGGTATGTAGATTCAGAAACATAGATATATTCTAAGAACTTTTTTTACTTGATTGGGTTCTGTCACAGGTCAGTTTTTGTTTTTGGCTACCATTTTATTCAGCAAATATATTCCAGAGTAACGTAAAATATGTCCATTTAGTTCATGAGTTTCTTGAAACAGTTGGTGTCTAAATAACTTTATTCTTGGCAGAAGCAACTTCCTGTTTTAAAAGAAAATAAGTTAAAGGTCTTATAAGGAAGGCTCATACGTCTTCTTGGAAATCAAGTGTTTCTTACAAAACATTTTGATGTGTTTAGTACAGAGGAATTAGGAACATATGGGTCACATTTTCCTTAAAATGCACATGGTTTTTAAAAATTAAAGGGTAATGTTCTTGGTAAAATAGGTTTTGCCAAACCCAAACTGCTTAAAAAATTGTTCAAGATGTGTAGCAAGGCCAAAGGGCCCCAGGCTTCCACAGTCCTAATAATAGAATCAATCAGGAAAACCAGAATGAAGTCACAAAACTCATTTTAACAATCTCTTGAAAAAAACCAACAAAAATAAATCTCAATGTAGTAACAATCACAAGCAATTAGAATATAATAACTTTTATGCTCATACCGAATAAAACCCCAAGCTGGTAGTTAAAATCGTGCTAGGAATTCTGGAAAGTTGGCAGTGTACTTTGCTTGACTGAAATAATTGATTACATCTATAAAAATGGCGAAGAGACTAGAAGGGATTGCACAGATAAAGTACTTACCAGAAACGATTTAAGAATTTTACTGTGGTTGCTTAAGGAATAGAGGTTTATATGATTGTTTAAAACCCACACATTCTTTAGTAGAAAGATGTATGAAGAGGCAATGACCACAAAAATTTCATTAACCTGGTATTGAGTACTACTTGTCTTGTCTGGAACAGAGTCTATTAAATCGCCTAGTGATGTTCCCAGGGATGATGGGATAAAACGACTCCAGGACGTCAGACCTGAGGCTGTATATGTATATGGCCAGAATCAATTTGGTGTCCCATCAACTGTCAGCAAACAAATCTAAAAAGAATCCAAGTCTCTGCGCGTCAATATTTGCTTCTCTTAACTACTTATTTTGATGTGATATCTTGGTCTCGCACATAGTAGGGATCTGTTAGAAATGTACCGATAGGATTTGGTTTCTTTGCATGAGAATACCTCGCATCCTTTTTCAAGGTCTTCATTTTCCCTGCATGATCTGCCTCTGGGTATTATGAGTAAACCCTCAGGGTTTTCCTCTGCTGGTTGACTCATTGGTGTTTTAAGGAAAAAAAAAAATACTGCAAGGCCTTAGAATAATAATAAAAAAAAATCTTATTCTTCTCCAACTCAGACTGAATATAATCACCTCCAGCAAACGACGGAAACATTATGTTTACCAGTTGGGCAAGTTGAGCCAATAGTGCAAAGGTTCTGGAATCCTTCCAGTTTCCTCTTCTCTGCTCAAGATGCATGGCATTGTCTCCTGCTGAGAAGAATTCTAATTACTAGACAACGTGGGAACAGGGCAGACCGTATCAGCAGACTTCTGCATGGGACGTAGAGTTTGCAGAGACACAAAGTGCTCATAGAAATAACGCCAGTGTTCCTCTTTTTTTGTTTTACCAGTTCTCTAGGAAACTATATGTTTTGAAAGTGAACAGGACTGATGCATTTTAAGTCACAGGGAAGGATTTGGAAGGGTGTCTAGGTTGAGCCATAGGGGTTATGATTGTATTATTGTGTGTATGCAGGGTGGAGGGTGTTACACTGACTTTCATCTAGATCTAAGTGGGTAAGGAATTGTGTAAATGTGTCAGTGTGTGTGTGTGTGTCGGGAGGGGACTTTGGCTTTATCAGAATTACTGGGTGATGTCAGGGAAAAGGTTATCTCAAAGGGCACTAAAAAGATACATATCAAGGCTAAGGATTCATTACTAAAAAAGTGATTTAAGAGGAGTGATCTAGTTCAGTTGATTAAGATTTCTAAGGGGAATGAACTTTCAGATGTCAAAGAAAAAATATTTTAATTAGAATATTTCCAAGAAGTCCCTCTCAGTGACATTGACACAAGCGTTTCATTTACTGTCCCACCCTTCCTGCTCTATTGCATCTGACTCTAGCCTCCTTTATCTTATTCAGTTTAAATCTTGGTCACAGCTCCCAAAAATGATTTCATTCTTACCAATGTGTCTTCATCCACTGTTTGCAAAACATTTCTCTGTGAAGATTTCCTTGATAATTCCAGCCCACTGGTGCCTCCCTCAGTTGTCTAAACTCATAATACTTTTATCATTTCTATGGTTTATTTGATGCATGCCAATATATTACATTTAATTTGTCTCCTTGTCCTCAATCGGGTAAGAGAATGTATGTTGTATATTTCTCTGCATTTCTTATAATATCTAGCACCTTCTGCATTAGAAGTACTCAATGAATATTTGTTGAGTGGATGAATCAGGTTCATGCATAAAAATGTGCACATATAACCCTTGTAGGAAGGGACAAAAAAATAACAGAAGGCTTTAAAACGTATGAACCGGTTTTTTGTTCTGTTGCCCTAGCAACATTTTGTTGAAATTCTTCATATTGAGTCTAGTCATATTGTTTCTTGATTTCTTAGGGAAGTCCTGGCTTTCCAGTGAGTATGAATCCTTATCAACAGCTACCAACAGTGCACGAGATACACAATAGTCCTTCTATTCCACAAATGATTTTGATTTCATTTTGAGGGCCAGTCTCAACATGGCAACAGAGTTCATTGCAGTTAGTTTGGGATTTCCCTACATTCATTTTTCCCTGGAGTCGTATATGACTCTGAAGACGTTAAATAGTTCTATGGGTGTGAGCAGAAATGGCCCTTGGCCATTAATTTGGGGGTGTCATGGCTGAGATATCTTTGTCTACCCTGTCTCATTGGGTCTTGGGCTCTTTCTCTTAAGTCTGTGCTGTTTTTAGGGTCAAAGATTTACTCTGCTGTTTCTTCTCATGCTAGGTCACAGAAACCTCTAAGAGACTGATCCAATCTCATCACTCTATATTTGTTAGGGTTTCCATCTCTGGGGTTTTGCCTTCCTAAGGAAAAGGATCCTGGGATTCTTTTTGGAATGTCTTCTTTAACAATTCCCTTGAGAACTGTCTCCCTTTCTCTCATGTGTGTAGAGACGTATAAACCAATTTTATTATTTGTGAATATGGGATCAGAGCAGAATCTATTTTATTAAGTTTATTTATTTTTGAAAAAGAGAGAGAGTGTATGTACACACACGCTAGGGAGGGGAAGAGAGAGAGAGAGGGAGACAGAGAATCTCAAGTAGGCTCTGGATGTAAGTGCAGAGCTCAAACGCATGAACCATGAAATCGTGATCGGAGCCGAGATCAAGAGTTAGATGCTTAACTGACTGAGACACCCAGGCACCCCTCAGAGTAGAATCTTATTCTCCTCAAATATTTTGCTGTGATTATAACATTTCTTCCTGGATTTCATAGCATTGGTCTCAGGAGTTTTTGTTTTTGTTTTTTAAATAGTTCAGAGGCAGGAAATAACATATACTTAATGGTGTAAATTCTTGAGGAGGAGTAGGAATAAGGGTGGGTTAGACTTGCAAACTATTATGAGAATATATTGATTAGTATCTCAAAAGTGTGAATCCATTAAGTTTAATGGAATCCATTAAATTTAGGAAAGGGAAATAAGAGGTTTACTCAAGCTGTTTCTACCCATGCAAAATCATGGAGCCAGAATCAACGGTCTCTCCTAGGGCACTTAAAGAAACTGAAGGAATAGTTGGCTTGAAAGAGAAGTCTATACTAAAGGTATTGCCATGACCCAGGTAGCAGAGTAGAGTAGAGAAATCTGAAGACTGACAGCAGATTAAGTGCGGTTAATGAGGCTATGTCTATTAGGACAACCAAAGTTAGGTAAGATGTGACCCTGACTTCCTTGGTCTCTTAGAGAATGGTAAGGATGCTTCTATAGCCAGTATATTTATAAAGGTTTTATAAAGAAAAAGAAGTCCAATTAAGAGCAAGCAAGTTGACATATAAGAATATTGAGGCTGTAACTGAGACCTTGTGTTTGGCAACTCATGACCACATTTTACCTGATCCTGGTGAGAAAGGTTTGGTATTCGTTAAGAATTGTATCCGTGTTGGGGTGCCTGAGTGGCTCAGTCAGCTGAACACCCGACTCTTGATTTGGGCTCAGGTCATGATCCCAAGGTCGTGGCATGGAGCTCATGTCAGGCTCCGTGTCAGGCTCCACTAAGCATGGAGCCTGCTTGGCATTTTCTCTCTTTCTCTCTCTCTCTCTCTCTCTCTCTCTCTCTCTCTGCCCCTCTCCCTGGCCCACATATGGACTCCCTCTCTCTCTAAAGAATAAACAAAATAATAAATAATTGTATCTGTGTTATACATAGCTTGACTGGTTTCATAATAGTGTATGTGTAACATATAGATCCATACATTTGCTAGGTCTTACTGATTGAACTGGATAGATTTGTTCATGCACTGAAAACCAGTTCATGAGCAATGTTTATATGCATGATAAACTTGTGGTATTGGAGAAGAACCATGACAGGCAACATTTTTGTAGCCTTCATGGAACTAACATTTCGGAGCTAGTCTCTATGGCATTCTTTTGGCTTTGCTATATTAATTTCCTCCTTTTCAAGCTTCATTGGAAGATTTTAGTAGACATATCTGGACCCAAGTTTGGACACTTGTTCATGATATTGGTTATTAGCCAGGGAATACCCTGACCCAATACATAAATAGGAGATGCTTCTAATTGGGTGCTTTATGGTATCCAGTCCAAAGGTATGAACCAACCGAAAACACCCAAATCTGACATTTACCAGCTGCCTGGTTTGAGCCTCTTCTTCCTATTTGATAGAGACCCTTCTCTTTGACTAAATCTCTTGGACCTATTTTGTAGGATCTCTGGGGTGGGGGGGGGGGGCAGATTGAGATCATTTCGAAACTAGAAGGAGCTACATAAATATAAGATATGGTTACATGTTAATATAATGTAATAATATCTTTTCATAAGCAATAATTGCTAACTAAAATTATTTAAAGTAAGATGACAGCTTCTTTTTAAAATCACTTTTGCTTTTTATGGCCTCTGATAGAATTAACCTCAGAATTATCTCAAACTTATGTGCTCAGAAATATTCAAAATATAAAAACATGTGGTAGGATGCCTGAGTCATGTCTGTTAAGTTTACTATGCGGTGTACTAATTTCTCCGTTCAAGCTGCTACACATAATAATATCAAATCACATTATGATAGGAGATCCCAGAGCGGTGACTCTGCAAATGGTGATGGGGAGGGGATAAGGAAAGCAAGAATGTCCTGAATACTAAAAAGTTTCCCATTACCAGGCATTTGAGATGATGTAGACGAAACTTGGTTGGATGCACAACTAGAATTAAAAATAACTATGTTTCTTCGATTAAAGACATTAAAACATTGTAGACTTGTTGAAATCATAAACTTAGAGGTTTCTGACTTCTTACCTTTCTCCAAATATACTTTTAGGAAAAAAATCCTAAAATATGATATGGTCAAAATACTCACATTTCCTGACATCAGCGCTGTAACAAGGTTCCTAAACCCTTCTATTTGACTGAATTACTGAAGCCTTTCACTTTTTTTTTTTTGTCAGCTTCACAGATGCCTTGGATATGCCCGTCCTCTCCTGCTTGTGTTTGGGCTAACCAATCTGCTAACGGGAAGAAATCAGAAATATTGTTCAGCTTTTGTTGTGTATATTTGAAGGCCTTTCTGGGATGCTCAAGAGACAGAAATGCCATCCCAGAAAGTGGACCCTGAGAAAGCTGTGAGAAAAGGTGGGATTTAGGTTGAGAAAACTTTAAGAGTTCAGAATGTTGAAGCCCCAGTTGCTTAAACCTATAATGTTTGCTGCCTCTATTTAAATGGATAATTAGATCAAGGGACAAAGTCAAAGATTCCTGCTATGTTCTAGTTCAATTCTCTGCTGTTTGATATTAGTTAAAAGTCTTTTAGCTGCAAGGGAATAAAACTCAACTGCTGCTGATTTAAGTAAAAACAAAATAAAAGCAGGGTGTGGTGGTGGGGGGGGCTCGTTAGCACATGTCACCTCAACGCCAAGGCTAGTCTGTAGAGATGGCTGGATGCAAAGATGTGGACAATATTAAAAGCATCAGTGGCTCTTTCCACTGAACTTTCTTGTGTGGTTTCATTTTTTTCCAACACGGTCTCCTTATAAAATGGCTACTCTCAACTCAGACCCTTTAAGCTTAGTAAAGCCTAGCAGAAGAAGAAAATCTCTTTCATGATAGGTCCAGTGAAAGTTCTAGGGTCCAGTTTGGAGTGAATTCATTCTGTGCTTCTCTCCAAACCCCTGTGGACAAAGAGATAGACTCTATTGGCTGGATCTGGGTCATGTTTTCACCTAGCTGGTGGGAAAGAAAAGTAAGGATGGCGGTGGTGGGGGTTGGGAGGAGGGGGTTTAGATGCCCAGAACCGCATGAACTGAGAGAAAAATCTAGGTACTGATATCCGGAGGAAGGATGGCTGGATAGCCAAAGATAAGAAATGCCCCTTTGGGTGTGTTTGTAAATTACATGAAAACCCAACACTGTCCTCATGAATTGACCATCTTCACATTTCTATTAATAAAAAAAAAAAAAAATCACAAAGAGACAAAAGACCAGAATCCAAGGGCCAGTGCTATTCCTTGAAAAGTTGCTACAAAACTGAAATCTGCTTCGAAAACCATAAAGTGCTATATTCGTTCAAGCTACATACATAAAAGTGCTTTTAGTTGTTCATCTGCTATTAATTTTTATATGTACTTATAATAAATTCAAGTAATCATGAGATAATGCCTCTCTCATGATTATCTGACACTTTACAGAATTTTAAAGGAGACATATAATGAATCCTAGAGCACTGAATTACCTCATACCTTGCAATATCTTGCAAGGAAAAAAAGTCTTGCTCTTCAAAATATCCTTCTGTCTTATTCTGTGACTGAGACTTATAGTCACCTGTGTAAATATGCCATTTGCTGCTTTAACAGTATGTGAAACACATGTATAAATACATAAATATAGCAAATGAACACAGAACAACATAATTGTTGAATTTCAGCTATGTAGAGCATGTCACATTTCTGTCAAATCTGGAAAATAGAGCATTAGCTTTGGAAGAAAATATATTTTGCTTGATTTTTTGTTCCCAGTTTTTTTATATAAGTATGAAAAAACTGATTGTGGCCCACTCTGTCGATGGTTAGTTGTCACCTTGAATTTAGTAATTTAATATCCTTGGGCTTAGTTTCCTAATCTGGAAATTTAAGAAATTTAATTGCATGCTATGTAAGGCTGCCATTAGCCCTAACATTTTATAATTCATGCAATCTCTGAAAATGCGAAATAATAAAACGTGTGCTTTGGAAGTGAACTAGT
Organism: Lynx rufus; assembly: GCF_022079265.1. Lineage (NCBI taxonomy): Eukaryota > Metazoa > Chordata > Mammalia > Carnivora > Felidae > Lynx > Lynx rufus. Next base: position 126,506,024 of record NW_025814878.1, read on the forward strand.
TAGATTGCCAAGGGCAGTGGCACATTTTTTTTTTTTAAACCTGGGTCCCTAGGGGTGCTTGGGTGTTTCAGTTGGTTTAAGTCACGTCATGATCTGGTTGGTGGGTTCCAACCCTGGGGGGCTCTGAAGCTGGCAGCAGGGAAGCCTGCTTGGGATTCTCTCTTTCTCTCTCTCTCTCTCTCTCTCTGCCCCCTCTCCTCTCAGGCTGTCTCTGTCTCTGTCTCCCTACAATAAATAAATAAACTTAAAAAAACAAAACTGGATCTCTGCAACTCATGTGGTTACTTGATTCTGTCCAAACGGTTGTGAGAAACCCAGGGTCATTGTGTGCATACTTCTGTTGAAAGGTTTCGAGTCTCAGACGGTCCAGGAGCACCCACGTGGTTTTTAGACCGGAAGTTTGATTCAGCTTTTCAGTCCAAGAGAAAGGCAGTCCCAGCCAGCTCAGGACAGGTACAACGGGGAGCGCATTGTGATCTATTTGAAATGTTTCAAAAGCACAGGGTTGGTTTTCTGCAATTCCATTTTACTGAATTGGCTGCTCGTGGTACCCCAGATGTCAAAAGTTTTGCCCTCCTTTTCTGTTGCCACCTCCCTCTCCCTCCAAGGATAGGATTGCAAATCTGCCCGCTCCCTTCTCTTTTCTCACCACTTAATGGAATGGACTCTACCTGCTGTTATCCAGGCACGGCCCTTTGAGAACATTTCCCAACCAGGGGAAACAAACAAACAAAATAACCAATAATAGGAATGGCCACAAGATATAATTAATTTTTCTGACTATTAACGCAGGAGGAAAATGTCTAATGGGTTGCAGATTTCTTCCTATTTGAATAGCGTGACCGTGACCAATTCAAAAGGAAACCTTCAGCCGAAGTTGCATTTCCGTAGATCCCCTGCATCAGGACAGAGCCTGGGTCTGGGTGATGCTTGCTTGCCTGGTGTCCTACGCATGGAAAGGGAAATGATGTACAAACCGGGAGGGTTCACAGTGATCGGAAGAGAGCAGAATTCTCTAACCATGATTAATAATAAAGGCAGCAAGACTCCACTTGTCCTGCTAACCGTTAAATATTTTTGGCTGTCTGCCAGCATCCTTCACTATTTCTTTGAAGCTTTCTTTTACTTACTACAGTAGAGTAATTAGAGAATACTTTTTCATCTTAACACACACACACACACACACACACACACACACACACACACACACCCTAGTACGTTTTGCTCCAACATGTGCTTGCTAGAATCATCCTTCCAGAAACCATCCATAGATGCTCTGCATCTAGGAAAGCTCTTAAGAGCAGGTGGCAAAGTATTGATTCCTTTGAGCCCCTCTGTTTCTGATTCTCTGTTTTTAAATGTTACCCTAATATATCTAAGATAGGTTCATCCATGATTGGGAGCTGATTACATTTTACAAAGAAACTTCCTCCCTGGAGGCAATTAAAAATGGAATAAAACTCTCCTTATCTGGTCAGATAGGCAATTGTTAATTTTTGGCATTTTTGCATTTACCTGATTATAAGATTTTTTTTTGGAAAGGTAAAAATTAAACATTTTTAAAAAGTTAAGCACAAAGCAGTTAACTCCTCTGGACAAGTATATATATATATATATATATATATATATATATATATATACTTCCCAGTATATATACTGGGAAAGACTCTCTTTCAAAATATGTCCATCACCACGATTACATTGATTATATTAATTTTATTTTTTTAGAAGCCCAACAAGGCCATTTATTTTGTCTCCTTTTTTTCTCTCCAAGCTACTAAAATGATTGCAACCATCACCATGCCTATCACCACAATAAGAAAATCCTGAGAAACAAAAGCATCCTCTCTTCTAGAATATTGTGGCTTCTGCATTAATATTCACTACATTGTTATTTTATTATGTTTGGATTTAATTCAATCAATAGTTTTTTGGGGAAAGTAAAAACAGAGTAAAATAAGAAAGTGATTGAAGATAAAGTAATAATGTGTAGAGGAGAATATGTTTTTTTCTTATACAATTCTAAGTAAGCCATAGAACGTTTCGTATACTTGACTATTTATGATGTATAATAGGTTCATGTTGATCCCCAAACACATCATGTGATAATGGTGACAAGCCTGACTTTTGTCATTAGACAAGACAGGTCCACATTATTTTTTTTTTCAACATTTATTTATTTTTGGGACAGAGAGAGACAGAGCATGAACGGGCGAGGGGCAGAGAGAGAGGGAGACACAGAATCGGAAACAGGCTCCAGGCTCTGAGCCATCAGCCCAGAGCCCGACGCGGGGCTCGAACTCACGGACCGCGAGACCGTGACCTGGCTGAAGTCGGACGCTTAACCGACTGCGCCACCCAGGCGCCCCAAGACAGGTCCACATTATTAATTGCTACACTTGTTCCCAGAGGAAACCTAAGTTCAGCACATCTCAGGGAGGGACAAAGAGTGGCCTTAAGGACCTTACCCCTCTGAAGGAGAAACTCCAGCTTTCTCTCCACCCCATGTGTATTCAGGTGTCTGAGAGATGGTCTGGCATTCTTACATGAATAAGTAAGTAAAGTGCAAGGTCATCTCTGGTGGAAGGAAGCTAGGCTACAGGAAAAGTTCAGGGGAAATTCCGGGCTGTAACTCTCAGACTACCTAGGAAACAACTGCCAACTTTCTTCAGGGTCCCTAGGTATGGGGGTTAACGTGGCAACATTTTAACAGAACAAATTATACCTGTTGAAATTTGCTTGGAAAGGCACGCTACGGCACATTTGGTCTGGTAATTGTTAGTAGTCCATTTTCCACTAGCAGGTGGAGGGACACTATTGCAGGGGTTGGCTACAGGCACAGTGCGAAGATGCCTACTGTTGGCAGCTGGCTGGGAATCAACCTGCTTTTATTGATATGTTCGTTAATGGCAATTTTCTCTGGCATTCAAGCCACTAAATTTGTGGCTTTCAAATTTCCAACATGGTTGATTATGATCACTATGGTGTCTTCCAGGGTGGTAACATGGACTCTGGTGATGAGATGAGGAAGGTGGCTGCATTTTGGGGGTCCGGGTTGGAAGGACAACGGCTCTATGTCCTACTTGCCTTCCTCAGGTTACGAGAGCAGGACTTCCGTGAAAATTCAGGCAGGTGGGAGCAGACACAATACATCCCTGAATGATGTAACTTTTGGGTGGATGCAGTGCCTACAGTTCATGGCTTAGTACACTGTGTGTGGTTCGGACCCTCCACCAGGAAGGCCAGGAGAGCTCACAATAGGAAAAGTCAGGAAATGAGCATTGTTTTCATGTTTAACCACCAAGATAAAACCACCAAGAAATCATGTTTTTTAGCTGTAAAACAAAACAAAACAAACAAAACTAAAAATAGTATTCAGTTGCCACCCTTGAGATGTGTTTATACTTAAAAAAATATATATTTTGGTGATATTTACCTGAAGTCAACAAAACCATTACAGCATTAGCATTTTTCAGGGCAGATAAATAGCTTCAAAGGTGACATTTTCTCAGTTAAAACCTTTCAATTAAAGTTTCAATTTTCATCATATTGGGTAAATTAAGAACTGTTTGGTTGTAGCTATGTTGACACTGTCTACTGAAATCACGTTAACAAAATAAACACCAGAAACACTAAATACCAAGGGAACTTACCTCATAGATAGAAAGTGCAGGACACGAACTCAGCTCTGATTTTATTTTTTTTATTTTATTTTTTAAATATGAAATTTATTGTCAAATTGGTTTCCATACAACACCCAGTGCTCATCCCAACAGGTGCCCTCCTCGATGCCCATCACCCACCCACCCCGCCCTCCCACCCGCCATCAACCCTCAGTTTGTTCTCAGTTTTTAAGAGTCTCTTATGTTTCGGCTCCCTCCCTCTCTGATTTTAAAATCGATCTTCTCCTCATCATACTATACACATGTGTGTAGGTGTGTGTAGTCCATAGTTCATGTTGCTGAAGTTGATTGGCTAAAACTTCATTTTGAATTTTTCCATTTCTGCTTGTGTATGATGTTGATTTATTACCTTCTTCTCTTGTGTTATCCTTCTGATTTGGTATCACATTGGTACTAGGCAGCTAACAGTTTTGTGGATGATTTCCTGCTTATTGGTTTTCTGTTACATTCATTTTGACTTACACAGTATGTATTATTTTATTCTTAGGTTTTTCAGTTTTACATTAGTATGCCTTTTTTAGCTTTTGAATTGAAAAATGCTTTCCTCTTTTTCCTCAGTCTTCATTCTTATTTCTTTTTCCTTTTTAAGTAAATATTTTTGAAGTATTAATTTATTACTACGTATTACTTTAGCTGCATTTCACAGTTGTTTAAATAAGTACTTCCATTGTTTGGTTTCATTTATTTCAAGTTGGAAATATTTTATAATTTCCATTGTTATTTTCTTTTTAAACTAAGGAGTTATTTAAATGTGCTTGTTTAAATTTCCAAGTATAGAAACTTTTGTTTTCTCAGTGCTGAATTCCATTTTATGTTTCTTTGTCAGAGAATATGATCTCTGTGATATTGTTTTTCTAAATTTATATCTTAATTTATGACCAACTGAATGAGTCATATGTTCTGTAAATGCTCCATGTGAATTTGATAATAATGTATATTTTTATGATTAGTTCAGAATTTATTTAAGTTTAATGTGTATATATATACATTTTTATTACAGATAAATTATATAATATAAATATTTATAATTTTATTCTTTATTTATTTATAATTCCATCCTCTATATTCTTAATTTTTTTTCTCTGCTTCTGACAGAAATATACTAAAATATCCCACTCTGATTTTGTTGTTGTATTTTTCCCCTCATAATTTTGTTAACTTTTGCTTTATATTTTTCAAAGTCATGTTGTTAAATGCATAAAACATGTAGTATTATTTATTTTAGATTAATGTTTTCTTAACAATGAATTATACTTCAATGACTTTATAATCTGGTGATAAGAGGTATTAGAATTACTAGTTATAGGGGCATCTGTGTGGCTCAGTTGATTGACCATTCAACTCATGACCTTGCAGTTTGTGGGTTCAAGCCTGGGGTCAGGTTTTGCACTGACAGCATGAAGCCTGCTTGGGATTCTCTCTCTCCCTCTCTCTCCCCCTCTCCCACTTGTGTTTTCTCTCTCTCAGAATAAATAAACTTAAAAAAAGAATTAGTAGTTATAGTTAATTAGAATTAATTAGGATTTACCTGATAGATCTTTTTCTAGTCCTATATTTTTTAAAGTCTTTTTGATTTTAAGTTGAGTTTTAAATATTTAATCTGATCTAATAGTAAATGAATTGTCTTTGTTTACCTTAATCCTAATTATTTCTGTGTTTGAATTTCTTTCATTTTATAGTCTTTGCCTATTCTCTCCTTCTTCTGACTCATGTTAGTTTGATAAAGTTTTTATGTTTCCTTTTGTCCTCATCCTGTAATAATTGAAAGCTATTAATTGCATCTGTATTTTTTTTTACTATTTTTACTGTTTAAGTTTATTATTTATCTTCAATTTTTAACACATGCACTTAGCCATGAAATCTTTTAACAAATTCCAAACTTACTCAATAGTTTTAATTATTTCTCAAACCCAAAAAAGAACCTTAGAGTATTTTGGTGATCTGTTAAGCAAACTTCTCCCATTTTCTACTGCTTTTAAGAGTCTTTTTTTTTTTTAATTTAAAAGTATAAACAGATATCATGATTCTATATTAAAGTATATTATTTATCAAACTTGTCAGCTTTTTTCTTTTTTTTTTTTTGAGAGAGAGAAAGAGAGAGAGAGAGAGAGAGCTCATGCACTTGTGCGTGAATTGGGGAGGGGTGGAGGGAGCCCCGTAGGAGAGAGAATCTTAAACAAGCTCAACACCCAGCAGAGCTAGATCTCATGACCAGGAGATCATGACCTGAGCTGAAATCAAGAGTCTCAAGAGTCTGACGCTTAACCAACTGAGCCACGCAGGTGCTCCTTGCCAGCTTATTCTGTCAAAATTTGTCCTCATCTTTGTTCCTTACATACATTTCTTTATCTATATTAACTTGGCTTTGGAGTATCCATTAGTACTGAAGGTCTATGGGTGGTAGATTATTTTTATATGTCTAAGATGACTTATTTGAGGCTCATTTTGGAAGGCAGCTATGGTCACCACTGTACCACCAATGCTGCACAGGGGGCTCATTTTGAGTAAGACTCATCTATTAAACATATCCTGACAATTATTTTCCAGCAGCATTTGAGGATACTATCCTATTGTTTCCTGGCATTTGTTGTTGATACAAAGCCAACTTGCTATTTCTTTGTAGTGTATCTTCTCTCTGATAGCATATGGGGTTTTGCTTTTTCTCTTATTTTCTGTAGGTTCACTACAGTATTTCTAGTGGATTTATATTTATCTTCCTTGACTCTCTAAGTGCACTTCTTTTTTTTAATTTTTAATTTTCAAAATTTTTTAGGGGGGAAGGGGCAGAGAGAGAGGGAGAGAGAGAATCCCAAGCAGGCTCCACACTACTAGTGTGGGGCCTGATGCAGGGCTGGAACTCACAAACCGTGAGATCATGAACTGAGCAGATATCAAGATTTGGACGCTTAACCATCCAATTCAGCCACTCAAGTGCCCCTAAATGCACTTCTGATCCCAGGTCTAACGTATTTTTTTTTAAATTATTATTCCTTATGGGGCGCCTGGGTGGCTCGGCTCAGTCAGTTGGGCGTCCGACTTCAGCTCAGGTCATGATGTCGTAGTTCGTGGGTTCAAGCCCTGCGTCGGGCTCTGTGCTGACACCTCAGCTCAGAGCCTGGAGCCTGCTTCAGATTCTGTGTCTCCCTCTCTCTGCCCCTCCCCTGCTCACATTCTGTCTCTCTCTCTCTCAAGGATAAATAAACATAAAAAAAATTAAATTATTATTCCATAAAATTATCGTTTAATATCTCTTAAAAATTCTTCAAAATTTGCTGTTTCTGGTGTTTTTTGGGGGGAGGGGCATACTCTAGCCAAATACTTTAGTACCATTTCTCAACTCATACATTCTTTCTTCAGGTGTGTCCAGTTCGGTCCAGTTATTTTGCCATTTGAAATCTTTAATTTTGAAATGTTTAATTTTGAAATCTTTGTTGTCCAAACTTTGTCTTTATTTTTCATTTTCAAATCATCTATTTCTCAATCACCTATTTCTCCCTATATTTTATTATTGCCACCGTTTCTTCTTTTAAATGGATGTTGACACTCCATTCATTGTCCTAATCTAATTAAAGTCTTTGTTGGACTATGAAGACGAAGTGTTTCACATGCATTCATGTGTTGATGCTATTGATTAACTTGGTTGACTTTCTCAGTATTAGAATTCCTCATCGTGTGTTTTGATATTTTAGTCACAGATTGATTTTGAATGGAAGGTGATTTGGTTTTTTGTGTCATTTCTCCCCCCCACCCCTCCCTCTCAATCTCTTTTTCTTTCCTAATTCTTCTTTGTGTGGTGGGATGCTCTGACTAGTGGGATGCTTCTTTCCAGCTTTTCCAGCATTCCAGTCTCCAAGTCCAGAACTTGGCCTTACGGTGTCACTCTGGAGCTCTTCCCCGTGGTGGGTAGAGATATCACTGATCCAGTCACCAAAGCAGCGTTGGTTTAGCACTAGCTCTGCTTGAGGAGGTGATCTTGTCCTCCGCCACCAAAGACACAGTCTAAACCAGCGGTCAGCAGCTAATTTTCGATTCAGCTTCGTTTTCGTAGCAAGGGATATTCTATCCCAGGATTTTGCCTCTAGCCATAAGGTGAGCTCTGTTCCTCAATCCATAGTGGCCCCATCGTGTTTCTCAATTTTGTGCAGGCACCCATCTCTTGGCCCCCTTGCTTTTCTTTATGCTGAAACTGAGTGGCTTCAGTCCTGCTCTCCACTGGGCTGCCTTCTGGCTTTACTCTACAGAGATGATTTTGAGCCATTATGTGCCTTTAGGACATCAAGATAAAACACTTCTGCACAGCAAAGAAAACAACCAACAAAACCAAAATGCAACTTTCAGAATGAGAGAAGACATTTGCAAATGACATATCAGACAAAGGGTTATTATCCCAAATCTATAAAAATTATCCAACTCAACACCCACAAATAATCCAGTGAAGAAATGGGCAGAAGTCATGAATAGACACTTTTCCAAAGAAGACATCCTGATGGCTAACAGGCACATGAAAAGATGCTCAACATCACTCATCATCTGGGAAATGCAAATCAAAACCACAATGAGACAACAAATGTTGGGGTGATGTGGAGAAAGGGGAATCCTCTTGCGTTGTTTGTGGGAATGCCAACTGGTGCAACTACTCTGGAAAACAGTATGGAGTTTCCTCAAGAAACTAAAAAGAGAACTACCCTAGAATCCAGCAATTGCACTAGTAGGTGTTTACCAAAGGATACAAAAATACTGATTTGAAGGGACACATGCACCTCAATGTTTATAGCAGCATTATCAGCAATAGCCAAATTATGGAAAGAGCACAAGTGATCATCGACTGATGAATGGATAAAGATGAGGTGGTCGTATATATATACGTATATCTTCCATTGTATATATACAATGGAATGGACTATTACTCAGCCACCAAAAAGAATGAAATCTTGTCATGTGCAACAATGGGGATGGAACTAAAATGTATTATGGTAAGCGAAATAAGTCAGTCAGAGAAAGGCAAATACCATATGAGTTCACTCATGTGGAATTGAAGAAACTAAACAGATGAATATAATGGAAAAAAAAAAGAGAGAGAGGCAAATCATAAAACAAACTCTTAGCTCTCGAGAACAAGGTTGCTGGACGGGAGGTGGGCAGGGGGATGGGATAAATGGGTGATGGGGATTAAGGAGGGCACTTGTGATGAGCGCCGGGTGGTATATACAAATGATGAATCACTAAATTCGACTCCTCCAGAGAATGTTACACTGTATGTTAACTACGTGGTATTTAAATAAAAGCTTAAAAGAAACAAACAAAAAAATAAAAGTAAATACGTAAAAATTGTAAAGCAAAAACAAACTCGCCACACCTCCCCGGCCTCAAGCAATGCCATTCTTCGCTTCTACTTGTTTTCCAAACCTGACCAGCAGAGAGACTGAGAGCTATTTATTTTCTTCTATTTAAGTCCTCATTTATGGGAAACTTTTGTGACTCTAGATGTCCTCAAAAGGCCGAACAGCAAAGGAAGGTACCAATTCCACGCAAAAGTTCTCACTAAAATGTATGCTGACATTTCTATTTTCTATGTTCATAGAATTGCCCATATGTCTCATTTATCTTTCTCTATAAGTCTATTTAAGACTTCAAACATACTGTAACCATTGTTTCCTGTGTCACACCCATTTCCTGCGCTACCTTGGCACATTAGTGGTCCCTTCCTATCAAGGGAATGTTTATAGCAGCTGCTCTAGGCCTGACATGTACGAGCCTTAAAGCTGCATTGAGAGACGCTATCATTGTTTGCTGTTTTGCCTCCCATACACGGGTCCTTTAGGTCAGCTTTATTTATATACCTACTGTGTGCTTAAAGCTCCTTTTCTCCTCATCCAAGGGTGAGAAGATTGATTGAATGATCTCTACGAATCAGACAGTAGATTTTTATAATTCCTCCAACAGACTTGTACATGAATTTAATATTCTTGGATGTTCTAGTCTGTCTCTTTTATTATTTATTTATTTATTTATTATTTTTATTTATTTGTTTGTTTGTTTATTATTATTTATTTATTTATTATTTATTTATTCTAAAATGGGTTCAGTTTTACTAAAAGCCCGTTCTCCACAAACTTCTGAGCACAGTGTAGCTAGGCCAACACGGCATCTGCTTTTGAAGTCAGTGTGTTTCATATTAATTATTTTTAACCATACTTAGTCTCACGGAATTGAGAAAAGGAGGAGGGAAGAACCCAGGGGTGAGGGATGGGAGTGTGATAGACTATAATTTTAGACAAATCCATGCAGGAGTTCCGTCTTCTTTAGAAATAACTTTAACATTAGCTTAAATCATTCACCACTTGTAAGAAATCCTCTCCTGGTGTCTGTTTGATGTAACAATGGCAAGATGATGCATTGTAGGCTCCCTCAACCAGAAATCTTGATGGTATTTTTGGCTCCATCATTGATTGACTGGTCTATAAGTAAACCAAAGTGATTGTCAATGCAAGCAGCAGAAATGGTTAGTATGTGGTCAATTCTAAAAGATACTGTTGTGAGGACTGAACATTGAGAGGGGATATTTAGTAGATTATTATGTCGTTGACAATAAATTATGAGCACAAGTGCACCTGAAGTAGTCTCAGGAATATGTTTCACAGTTCTTTGTCTTAGTCCATTTGTGCTGCTCTAATACCGTAATTGCATGGCTTATAAACCTACAGAAATTTAGGGGCGCCTGGGTGGCGCAGTCGGTTAAGCGTCCGACTTCAGCCAGGTCACGATCTCGCGGTCCGTGAGTTCGAGCCCCGCGCCAGGCTCTGGGCTGATGGCTCAGAGCCTGGAGCCTGTTTCCGATTCTGTGTCTCCCTCTCTCTCTGCCCCTCCCCCGTTCATGCTCTGTCTCTCTCTGTCCCAAAAATAAATAAACGTTGAAAAAAAATTAAAAAAAAAAAAAACCTACAGAAATTTAATTCTCCCACTTCTGGAGGCCGGTGCCAGCATGGGTGGGTTCTGGTGAGAACCCTTTTCTGGGTTGCAGACTGTAGGCTTCTCATTGTGTCCTCACATGGTAGAGAGCAGAGAGAGGAAGCAAGCTCTCTCATTGACTCTTACAAAGGCACTAAATCCTATTCATGGGGGCTCTACCCTTCTGATCTCAACTAATCCTAATCTCCCCCTCCACCATATTGGAGGGCAGGGTTTCAATATATGGATTTTGGAGGGACACAAACATTTAGTCGATAAAAGTGTTGTAAGCGTTTTAAGAAAGATGTCATCAATTATATGCCCCACACAGTATGAGTAGATAGAAAATGAACAAACCACATGTACTTTGAGGCTCATTTATGTCCGTGTTTGCTCCTACCATGCAGAGAACAATCTCTAGGATATAATGCTTTATATCACTTTATATACTTTATTATAAAGTATAACACTTTATAATGACTGAAAAATATGTTTCCAGGACTGGAACCATTTGAATGTGGATTTTTAACATTGAAACTCCACCTCTGAATTTCTGGTGTAACACAGGAAAATTATTCTTGGCCAGGCACTGGAATTTCTTTGACAGCCTCATGGTTTTTCTGAAGATTAATTAGTTAAACATATACTCTTGACCATTTGATAGCTTGATCTTTGGAGATTTTATTTCCTTTATTAAAATATCAAATGATACATTTTATGTGATCTACATTGAATATTATGAAAGATTTTCATACATGTGTTTAAGATATACAACTTTTCCCTGGACATTACACTTTAATTGTCCTACTGACTTAAGAAACCACTCGCTGAGGCAAATATTATTATGACCTCTTTCACAGAGAAATTTTATAAATGCAAAAGCCACTAAAATGATTTAAAATTTCCTCTTGGCTTCTGCTATTTCCTGTGACTGCCTTGGATCCTGAGAACAACCATACTGTCGAATCTAGCTACTAGAAACTATAAAATGCATCATACACCTGTCCGGAAGAAGAAAGTCCTGAAATAATTCTTATGCTTTCTATCTATTGCTGTCCCTGTATTCTTTTATCTTTTCTTCCTTTTAAGAAAAAAAAATATAGTACTTTGGAACAAATTGATTTAGTAAGATAATGCATTGATCATACCCCTAGCCTGGGGTGAGAGCATAACTTCAAAAACAGTAATAACTAAGACAATCATCTAATTTTACTGAAATAAAACTGAAAATGTACACCCAACAAAAATCATCTGTGAGACTACTTTAGGTGCATTTGTGCTTGTACTTTATTCTCAATGACACAGTAATCTACTAAAGTTCCTCTCTCGATTTTTCTCTTTGCAATCTGGAAGAACAGATTCACCAGTGATTGTGCTCATTTATAAAAGCATCCGAAACAAAATTGAACCCCAAGGCTGATAAGCTATAAAGATGCTGATCAGATATGAGCAGAATGGACCATGCTTTGGGGCTCGCTCAGCTAAAGATGGTTCTAGAAGACTGATGGCTTTATATACACAATTACAAACACCACAGCTCTGTCAGATGAATGGAAACTCGTGAAATATGGGGTTGGCCCTTTATTAAGTAAAGAATGACATTTTGTAAAATACTTCCTAAGATTTAGTAATTTTTTGGAGTTAAATTCCCAATATTCTTTGGTAGAAAACATAATCAAAGGATCTTACAAGAAAGAACATCCAATAGCATATAAAACAGTAGTTCTATAGTTCTATAAAACAAAGACAAATTGATTTTTAATGGCTCAAGCTAAAGGGATGAACCTTGTCAAATTTGTATAATTGTTACCCATAACCAGTAGAAGTCGTGATCAATAAGAAATTAGAAATATGCTTGTTCTTTTCAGAGTTTTCTCCAAAGAAAGGTTGGAATTTCCTTTCCTTTCCTTTCCTTTCCTTCCCTTTCCTTTCCTTTCCTTTTTTTTCCTCCCTTTCCTTTTTTCTTTCCTTTCCTCTTCTTTTCTTTTCTTTCTTTCCTTTCCTTTTCTTTTCTTTTCCTTTTTTATTCTTTTCCATCACACAGACATCTAAAAATGTAGTTACACTGACATAATATATTAAAAACAAGATTGGCTTTCAATCTGAGATTAGTGCATATTTATAAGGGATGGTGTTAGTACACAAGATGAGGCTTGGTTAGATTTGCTCTTGATCATTAGCTAGCTTCTATGACTTTTCACATTCATATTGTAAAAATAAGACCCTTGAATTTACATTTCTATAAATACTTTTTGCCAAATTGAAATTTTATTCATTGACTCAATGAATAAGTATGAATGCCGGTTTAAAATTTCTTGTGTTCTCCATATTTTGTTTCATGATTCTACCAATGAAACAATGTGAAAATCTACTATTACCGCTAGTGGCTTCTTTGTCTTTCCTGCTGTTAGTCTCTCTATGGAAAGGCTTTATGCCTAGTTCATTCTGAGTGCCCAGAGTTCTTATGGTTTCTCTTGGTTTCCCAACAAAATACACTAACTCAGATCCCATATTTATACAGATACCTAGATAGATGATAGATAGATGATAGGTAGATAGGTAGATGATAGATAGATAGATAGATAGATAGGAATTCACAAATAATATTAGCTTTTTCTTGTAGCAATAAGAAACCGAAGAATCATCAGGTCCTTGAAGCCCTGAAATTAACAAATTGTGATAGTTTCAGAATACTTTGAACTAGGTGAGGAAAATTAGGTACATTCTAGTATATGTCTGAAAAGTGTTTTTCGAGAGGTATTAATTTGTCTTATTGATGTGCAAACTTAATTTGAATGAAAATATCAGAATAAGGATATCTAAGACGGACTGGCCCCTAATATTTTCAAGACCCCAGGCAGGAGTATACAAGTGCAAGCCCGCATACTCTACATGTAAATATTTAAAGGTCATAAATCAAACTAACAAACTCTCAAATAAACATGTTCTACCCTCCTACCTTGACAAATGTAAGTTACAACAACCTGAAAGGCCAGATTTGAATTTGAATTCTAGAATCCCTTAGGAGATCTGTGTGGCAAGATGATGCCCCCGAAGGGCCTCTGGCCTCTGCAACTCCCCTTCACCCCCTGTACCTCCCCCGCCACCACCCCCCCCCAAGTGTCCTGGTCTCCTCTTCCCTCCCTCTAGCTGGTAGGGCACTACAAAACCCTGCAGGTGCTAGTGTGGAGATGACAGCCTGCATTCCAACCTCCATATATACCTCAAGCACTTACTAACGTTTTGGCACCTCTTAGGCCTAAGGATGCATACAGGTACCCCCCACTTTTCAAAAGTTTGCTTTATACCCATTTGCTTTTGCAAAAGACCTGTGTTAGTACCTGTATTCGCTAACCAGAAGAAATCTGAAAAGGATTTTTGCTTTTATTAAGAAAGCCGTTACTCTATTAACATAGGCCTTTTATGAAAGTAAAGTGGCCTAACAGGAACTTCTGGGAAGTAGGGGCTACCTTTTGCTTTATCCCATTTCAGCTTACAGAGGGTTTCATAGGAAGTCTCTACTTTCAGATATCAAGGGAAACCTCCATATATTCCTGATGGGGTAAACTTAGGGGAGAAGAGATCAAGCATTCTCATAATCTGGGCGACATAATTGAGACTTCCAGGGTACCAGGTGTCATGCGTGTAGTCTAGGGGGTGGGGAAGGACTCTGAATAGCCAGACCCCTTTCTAGGGGCTTCTTTCCAACAAGAGGGTGAGAGCCAGATAAAATCCAGAAAAGGGGTTTCCAAAGCCCAGGACCCAGGGCAGGGGCACATCTTTCTCACTTATGGAGATGATATTGATCCAAGTTCTCTATCATGCATTAAGGTGTAGGATTGAATTTGGGGCGTCTGGGTGGCTAACTTGAGCCTCTGGCTCTTGATTTTGGCTCAGGTCATGATCCCAGGGTTGTGGGATCGAGCCCCGCATCAGGTTCCATACTGGGTGTGGAGTCTGCTTAAGATTGTCTTTCTCTCTCTCTCTCTCTATATCTCCCTCTGCCCCTCTCCCCTGCTCATGCTCTCTCTCTCTCTCTCTCTCTGAAATTAAAAAAAAATTAGGATCTAACTCACACAAAACCATTTATCAATTTGTATCTATACCTTTTTATATGGAATTTTGAAAATAACGTTATATAAGTGAACAATGAAACTTAAAAATAATCAGCATCTAAATGGTGGGAAAATAGTTTGGGGAGTTACTTACACAGTTGGGGTACATTCATTTTCCAGGTGATACTTAAACTAGCTGTAGTTTGTTAGGAATAGGGGAATTGATGATAAATCTGTACTTGAGATTTGGAGGGCGTGTGTAGTAGACAATGATTCCTTCCCCAGAAGTCCACATCTTGGAGTGGGAATATGTTGCAAAGAGCAATTCAAGTTCAGATGGAATTAATGTTGATAATCAGCTGGCTGTAAACGAAAATATTGTCCCATATTGTCCAAGTAATTGCAACATAATCACAAGGGTTCTTAACAGAAAAATAGGTCAGAGTGAAGCAGTGTAAGATCTGAGGACTCCAGCTGCCATTGTTAGATTTGAAGATGAAGGAAGGGGTCAGGAGCCAAGGAATGTGGTAGTCTCTAAAAATTGGAAAATAGCAGAGAAACCGATTCTTCCCTGGAGCCTTCACAGAAGAATGCCAGTCCTACCAACACTTCGATTTTCAGTCCAGTGAAAACCATGCCAGGCTTCTGAGCTCCAGCATCCAGATAACAAATGTGTGGTTTTAAGTCATCAACAGCAGCAGTTAGTAAACTAATACAACGGATAAATATCTCAGCCCAACGTGATGCATTGAAAAGCTCAGAACGTTACTGAAAACTCCTTATTAAAGAGTAAAATTAGGGACGCCTGGGTGGCTCAGCTGGTTAGGTGTCCAACTCTTGATTTCAGCTCAGATCACGATCTCACATTTTGTGAGTTCAAGCCCCCAGCCAGGCTCTGCGCTGGCAGCACGAGCTTGTTTGGGATTGTCTCTCTCCTCTCTCTCTCTGCCCCACCCCCACTTGTTCTCTCTCTCTCTCTCTCCAAATAAATAAATAAATAAACTTAACAAAAATAAAGCGTAGAATCAACGTGTTCTAGGTTCTCGATTAACCTTTCTTAAAAATGAGTATTAATTTTTTAAAAATATAGATGAATTTACAATTAGGGTAAAAAAATGTTGTTAACTCCTCGGTACAAAATTATGTTATGATGTGCTTAGCATAGTGTATGTATCTGCAAATTTAGTCTTGCAGTAGATGCTACATCCGGGTAGCTGAGAGATTAGTTGTGTTATTTGCATTGTAATCTGATGAAAAAAAAGAAGCGATGAGTTTAACCAAATAGAGAATGCAAAAGGAATTTCAGTAGTCTTCAGAAGGCCTCAAACTCAAATTGCAAAGTGGCCCAAGTCTTGAGCAAGAGTAATGACATGTGGGCATGCCACTATGATGCTCTGTGTACCTACAGATATTGGATTAAGATGAATTTTTCTTCTTTTCTTTTTTAACTGAGAAAAGGATTCCTAATGGATTTGTTCATGATATCTTGAATCACGAACTGAAGAAGAAGAAGGGTGTGTTAAATTTTTTATTAATGTTCCCATAGTTTATTAATTAGTAGAAGATTCTACATACTTAAACTGTTATTAGTTTTCCCTGAAAAGCTATTATTAAATCATATGTGTATATGGGTGTGTGTCTCCATATACACGCAATTATATTGAGAACCATGGGGTTAAGGGAAGATAAAAAGTAAAATAACGACTTTCAATTTCTTCTTGACCTTGAATGTACTGAGGTTCCCGAAATAGCACAATATGCAGTGAACACAATAGTAATATAAAATGTAGATAAAAAATGTAAAGCGATGCAATCAAACAGATATTAGAATTTAAATCCATTTAAGACTTTATCCTCAAAATCATGTGTAAAAATCAGAGAATTCATATTAAAAGGAGCAGATGTAGTTCACCATCAAAGGCATTTCTTAAACTGATTTTCCTCACATCAGGTGGCTTTCTCTGGCTCTCCTCCCACTTTTTTTTTTTTTTTTTTTTAATCAAGCCTAAGGAAACCTATAGTGAAGTTCTCTAATAACAAAGTATAATGGGGCCTCCTGCACCACTGTATGTTGAGGGCTGTCTATTCTATTTTTAAAAGTCTCCAGGGAAGGAGCTTCTAACTTCCTTGTGAATCTCTGACTTCGTACCTGGCAATCTTCCCCTCCCTGGGTCCCCAGGCTGGTCTTCCTCCCTTGCTTAAGAATTTATTATAGATCAAATTATTTTAGGGTTCTGAATATATTGTTATATTTAAACGATACTTTCCCCCAAAGGGGCTCAATTAAAAGAGTGCAGGATGTCTGTACAGTGGAGTGCTATCTCCCAAGAAAGGTGTTCAATTAATATAAATGGGGGAGATTCAGAGGACAAACACAAGTCAAAACCTCTCAGATGAACCCTTTCAAAAGTTTTGCAGCAACTGGAATGTGAGGTATGTCTTCTTTCTTCTGATTCTTCCTGGCGTTGTGAAATTATGTGCTAGTGAAGGCAGATGATCCCAGCCCAAGTCCTGAGACTAACCTTGGCCACACTGTTGGTTAGTCAGAGGGCAATGATAGTGCTTCCTTACCTTATGTTTTTATGTGCATTAATTAATATTTGTATGGTATTTTCAAAGATATCAAATCTTATTAGGATCTCTGGGTTTGATACTGTTATTACTCCTCAAGGTATTTTTATGGCCATTTTCCTTCAAAAATTAAATAAAACTCCCGAAGAGAATAGAGTTCTATTTTGTCATAAAATTATCACGACATTCAGGAGGAGATATAAATATTGAAATTTTTTCAAATGTCCCATATTTCTCTTAATGTTCTCTATTACCTTTATACTAACGTTATATCTTCGAAAAAATAGCAGCACGATATAACTTGGAATTTTTAAAAATACTTCTAATGCCATTCAATACTATTCTTAAATTAATGGAAATATCAGTTAGGCTCTCTAATGAATGTAAACAGTGAAAATGTTAACTTATGCACTTATGTTAACTATTTGCTGTTTACTTTGCTTTTGGGAAAAGGGATGTATCCGTTTTGTGTTTTATGTTTTCTTGTAAATCATTTATAAAAGTTTTTAGATCAAAAAAAGATTTAGATTCTAATTTTTATATTACATCTTCTTTATTAGAATGCACGTGAGAGCAGATTTTCAATTGATATCACTTTAAAAAAAATTTTTTTTAATGTTTATTTACTTCTGAGACACTGAGAGACAGAGCATGAGCGGGGGAGGGGCAGAGAGAGAGGGAGACACAGAATCCGAAGCAGGTTCCAGGCTCTGTAGGTGTCAGCACAGAGCCCGACATGGCACTCGAACTCACAAACTGTGAGATCATGACCTGAGCTGAAGTCGGATGCCAGACCGACTGGGCCACACAGGCGCCCCTCAATCGATTTCACTTTTGAGGATTTCTCCTTATTCTTGTTAAGAAAAGAAAGTTATCTTTGTGATGAGCAAGGTATTTTTGTCTGCCAATATGTTGGTAACTGGCTACTTTCAATACTGCAGGTCAACTTGTTTTCCCGTTTGCCATTTGTTTAGGGAAGGGATTTACAGTCCTGTTTGTCTACACTAAATGACTGAACTTATTAATGGAGCTCAAGGGAGAGTCGGGGATTTTTGCTGTTGTGTGGTTTGTCTTTTGTCTTCTGACATCCTCCCACAGAAACAGAACAAGTGTACTTCTCCATGTAAGTTTTCTTTTTTAAATTTTTTTTAACGTTTTTCATTTTTGAGACAGAGAGAGACAGAGCATGAATGGGGGAAGGTCAGAGAGAGAGGGAGACACAGAAACGGAAACAGGCTCCAGGCTCTGAGCTGTCAGCCCAGAGCCCGACGCGGGGCTCGAACTCATGGACCGCGAGATCATGACTTGAGCCGAAGTCAGATGCCCAACCGACTGAGCCACCCAGGGGCCCCACTCCATGTAAGTTTTAAAGGTGTCAAATATAAAGTATAATAAAGATGAATTTCTTCTGTTTTACCTCTCTTCCATTTCAGTTATTAATATTAATAATAATATTAATATTATTTTAAACCAATGATTCCGGAGGTGCCTGGGTGGCTCAGTGAGATAAGCTTCTCACTTCGGCTCAGGTCATGATCTCATGGTTTCCGGGTTTGACCCCACATTGGGCTTTACACTGACAGCTGGAGCCTAGAGCCTGCTTTGGATTCTGTGTCTCCCTCTCTCTCTGCCCTTCTCCTGCTCATGCTCTCTCTGTCTCTCAAAAATAAATTTAAAAAAAAGTTAAAAAATTAATAATAATGATTCTGAATTAAAAAAAAAAGTATCCGGATCATTGTTTTCTGTTCTGTCCTTTATTTGCACATGTTGCTGGAACCCCAGA
This sequence comes from Lynx rufus, assembly GCF_022079265.1. Classification (NCBI taxonomy): domain Eukaryota; kingdom Metazoa; phylum Chordata; class Mammalia; order Carnivora; family Felidae; genus Lynx; species Lynx rufus. Next base: position 126,525,064 of record NW_025814878.1, read on the forward strand.
ATGCTGGCTAGTGTTCAAGGAAGTGTTTCAGACTTTCTGTGTGCTGTCTCCTATTCTTTCTTTCTAAATTTCTTGAAGATTTTTTATTTTAATTTCAGTATAGTTAACATACAGTGTTATATTAGTTTCGAGTGTCCGATATAGTGATTCAGTAGTGATTCAGTAGTTCTACAGTTACCCAGTGCTCATCAGGAAAAGTGTACTCTGGATCCCCTTCATTCACTTCACCATCCCCCCATGTGGTCCGCTGTACTTTCTCACTTCCATCTGACTCAGGAGGTGGAGGCCGGAGGACAGAGGCTGCATGTTTGTTTTCCCTTTTGCTTTCTAAGCACATCTTAGAGCTAGATACGAAGAGCCTTCATATTAAAAGGAAAAAAGTAGCAGGGGGATGTCGTTCGTTGTACCAAGATGCACGTAATTTAGGCAAAAGTTCAAATCACAGCAAATAATGGATGCAAAGTTTCCCTTTTTTTCAGACGGGGAAGGGGCAGAGAGAGAGAGAGAGAGAGAGAGAGACAGGGAGAGAGAAAATCCCAAGCAGGCTCCATGCCCAACACGGAGCCCGACATGGGCCTGATCTCAAGACCGTGAAATCACGACCTGAGCTGAAGTCAAGAGTTGGATGCTTAACCGACTGAGCCACCCAGGAACCCCCAAAGTTTCCCGTTTTTTATGTTTTTCTGTAATGCTTAACTATTGTCCATCTCGGGTCTAGTACGTAATTTCCATTTTTCATCTTCACTTTTAAGAAAGGATGATAATTCTTAATTTCAGAAAACATTGTTGAAAATGCTTCATATTTCTTTTTTTTTTTAATTTTTTAACGTTTATTTATTTTTGAGACAGAGAGAGACAGAGCATGAACGGGGGAGGGTCAGAGAGAGAGGGAGACACAGAATCTGAAACAGGCTCTAGGCTCTGAGCAGTCGGCACAGAGCCTGACGCGGGGCTCGAACTCACGGACCGCGAGATCGTGATCTGAGCCGAAGTCGGACGCTCAACCGACTGAGCCACCCAGGCGCCCCAAAAATGCTTCATATTTCTTAATGAAATGTGTCACATTAGTGCAAAAGCTTCTCTTAGTCACTCTTCATATTGTTCAAATACTTTTTATCTTTTTTTTTTTTTTCAGTAATAACTGAACAGCTTCTGAACAGATTGTAATGGAGAAGCAGTGAGATGGGGGAAGAAGGAAATATTATTTGTATATTGTTTTATATAATTTACTTTATGCATTATGTGTGTGTGGGGGGGTTAAATTTCTTGAAATAAATTGGTTCAAACTAAAGTCACAATTCTCAGTGGATTAATTGAGCAGTTGGAAAAGATATTATTTAATTTTTTTCCATTAGAATGCAATTTAAAAGGTATTCCTAATTGCAGTAAATTTTGAAATAAGACTATTTACAATACTTTATTTTGTTCACCTGATATTGTAACAGGTTAAAGAATGCTTTCTTCGCTGGCATGGTAACATGTCCAAGAAGAATAAATGTTGGTAAAAATCTCATAATTTGTGCTATTAACCAAAATAATGTTTTAAAACCTTGTTTCCTTGTATATGCTATGTCCTTAGATCTAAAAGAAATATTAAATTAGGGTTTTGTTCGTTTGGAATATGGACTCACGACAAGGTATGTGAACCTGCTTTAGAAAAAAAAAGATCATTCTTAAATTTATGTGGATTTATTGCACATTTTTCTTTGAGGTGAGCAAAAGCAAGTCTGTTATTGCTGATACAACTTGAAAGCTTATTGAGGGAAATAAACACTCCCTTTATTTCTTAACAAAAAATTGATTTTATGTGTTGGGGTTAGAAACCTACTCAACATTTTTTTTTTCAACTGCTCTCGCTCTAATTCATAATTACAAGCTTATTCCAATCTCTGCATAATGAAACCACATTTTAGACCAACAGCTGTTATCTGCTTTTTCTGGTAGCCTTGGGGGCATGAATATTTTAATATTCATTTTCTATGTGCAGATAAACTAAATACTTCCTACTGGAAGTCTATCAAAGTAATCACAAAAATCTTAGTTGCTGTTCTTTCTTCCATGTAACTCATTAAAAAAAAAAAAACTGCTCACTTTATGCTCCATTTGCCATAAACCTGAAAGTGATTTTTTTATGAAACATATAAAGAAGAATATGGGGAAATCCAGGAATATAACAGATCATGGGAAAGCATAGAGCCATAGTGTTTTGGCGACCTGAACTTCCATTCTCTTCCATTTGTGCAGTCAGTTTAAGCCTCAGCAGTTTGCTTATGGCAAATCTTTTTTTTTAAATAACTGGTTTTGTGTTAAAGGCTGTGATTTTCACTTATTGAAATGGTATTAGGTCTTATATGGAAATGATATGGCCTAAAGGTAGATCACCCCACCACCCCCAATCTTCCAGCATAAACTTACACACACCGTTGTAATGCAGCATACGACATATGGCAACTTTCCGTTCGGGATGGGCAGTGAATTAATAGAAAAATTAAAGTTCTATAGCCCAGTAAAATCTAAAAGTGAAGCAGCACATAGAAGGGTGGTGTGAGAACTCTCAGGGAAAATAGAAATAGATGAATTTGTAGCTAGAGTTGAGAAGTCAATATTGGGAATGGTTCAGATGGATTCTTCCTATTTTTTAAAAATGTCTATTTACTTATTTTTGAGAGAGGAGAGAGGGAGAGAGAGAGTCAGAGAGCACATGCGCAGTCAGGAGAGGGGCAGAGAGAGAAAGAGAGAGAGAATCCCAGGCAGGCTCCACACTGTCAGTGCAGAGCCCAACACAGGGCTCAGACTCACAAACCGTGAGATCATGACCTTGAGCTGAAATCAAGAGTCAGATGCTCAATCAGCTGTGCCACCCAGGCACCCCATGATTCTTCCTATATTTATGTCTGTAGGTAGATATTTTCACCTGTCTGCATTTCAGCAGAATATTACTACTTCTATAAGCAATATTTTTGTGTGGAAAACAATCTGTGCCATTAGGTCAAGATCAAATTATCTCATTAATGTTAAACCATGATGATCTAAACATATTTGGGGTCTGAGCACCATGATGGAAAAATAATGCCAGGAGGAGACAAAGCCACATAAAATGCTCTATGTAATGTTTTTCTAGTTACAAGGACCAAGTTCTTCTGTGAAAGCTTATTTGGCTTTAGTGAGCACATATGTGATGATGTCCTACATGATCTTTCTTTCTGACTTTATGTTCTTGGCTCTCGGGATAACAGAACACAAACACTCAGGCTCCGGGTTTTTCAGAAACAGATGCTTCTCCCTCTTTTTTAAAAGTGGGTACATTTGGTAGGTCTTGATGGTGAGAAGAGATAGAAACTTCTCATCCTTTCCAGTGCCTGTAACAGCTAAGATTTTCGTGCTCATCTCTACTTTGTACATTCCTCCACTCTCCTTGGGCTCGTCTCTATTTCTTTCTCCTTCTCCTTCTTTCTCCTTCTCCTTCTCCTTCTCCTTCTCCTTCTCCTCCTCCTTCTCCTTCTCCTCCTCCTCCTCCTCCTTCTTTCTCTTTGTCTCCTTCTCCTTCTCCTTCTCCTCCCCTCCTCCTCTTCCTCTTTCTTCTTCTTCTTCTTCTTCTCCCCCTCCTCCCCCTTCTTCTTCTTCTTCTTCTTCTTCTTCTTCTTCTTCTTCTTCTTCTTCCCCCCTCCTTCCCCTCCTCCTCCTCCTTCTTCTTCTTCTTCTTCTTTCTTTTCCTTCTTTTTTATTGTGACTTAAGAAGTCCCTTCTAAATATCAGAAAAATTCCACTTCTCTTAAGCCTATTTCTCATTGTTGTTTCTTTGTCTTCATGTCTTAACAGACACTTGCCTTTCCCTCCACCATTTTCAGTGGAGTCCCAGCTTCTTCAAAGATCCCACCAGAATCCTGCCCTTTCCCCCCACATTCCTTATCTTTCAAAGTCCCTCAAGTGTCTCTCTACCCACTGAAGATTATCACTGCTGCCCTGTAGGGCTTCCCACATTTGGTTTTTATATTCGTAAGGATATTCCTAATATTTACCAAGCAATTGCTCTGTGCTGATGTGCTACTAAACACTTTTTATGCCTTCCTTCCTTCATTTATTCCCGTCCTTTAGAGGTCTGCTGTTATTATTTCCATGCTGTAATGGAGGGGAATGAAATGTACTGGGGGTTGAATAACTTGTGCAAAGACAAACAGCAGTGAAGTGGTTGTTTAAGTGGTATAGCTAGGAGGCAAAGCTGGGTCCCGTCCAGAACTCAGGCTGTCAGTCGTTAAGAGCACACGAGTGTGTTTACTCTCCATCTTTGTCAGTGACACTGGTGTTCTTACTGTCAGTTCATCAAGTGCTGTGAATTCCTAGCTTCAACATTCCGGCACTCAGCTTTCCTGTACAGGTGCCATAACTCCAGGACTGCACACACTAGTCCAGCCCTGGGCTCTTCACAAGCACGGAGTCTTGGTCTGCCATTCTCCCTCTGTTCACCTCCACTGAACCTGCTTCTCAGTGTCTGTCTCTCATCCTCATGACCCACATCCCCTCTCATTTTGCCCACCTTTTCACTTCCTTTGACTATGTCACCTTCTCCCACCTGAACACTCCGGCAACCTCAAGCTTTGATGCTTCTTACCCATCGGTCTAGATTCCTAAAGTCTCTTGTTTTTTAATGAGCCTTCAGTATCAAGCCCCCATCTAAAATAATTCCAGAAATTACTCTACTCATGCCTCTCTTTAGATTACTAGAAACAAAGAAACGATTCCCAGGGTATCCTGTGACTTTAAATTTTGTTTCCAAGAAGATGTGCCTCCCGCTGCAGTTTGGCACTTGCTGCTTCTTGGAACTTCTTCTTCTTATCCCCTTTGAGTCCTTGTTGCTTTCTCCTTAGGCCTCATTCCAAACCTGCTTTCATTTTTTTCTCTTTCTCCCAAGCCGACCTTCATCTCAGCAGGGATCCACTGTAACCTTCTCCCAACCGTCCCTGGCTCGGTGCTAAGATCTTACCGCATCCTGTCCACAGTGGCACTTGCCCCCCTCATATATGCTAAGTTTTGCCCAGTTTTTATTTTGAGACATTTTACTCTGAGGCTCATTTGTTTCCTTTACCACATTTTAAGACTTTCTTATTCCAAGAAAGACTTGCCTTCATCCTTGCCCTCAAGCACACTTGGGCTTTCCTTTCTTAAAAAGTTCTTCACTTGACAGGCTGCCTCGTCTAGCCACGATGGGGTTTCATTTTCCCTTGACCGCTTGTTGTTCTACAATTTTTTTTTAAATAATATTTATTTATTTTTGGGAGAGAGAGAGAGAGAGAGAGAGAGCAAGCAGGGGAGGAACAGAGAGAGAGGGAGACACAGAATCCGAAGTAGGCTCCGGGCTCTGAGCTGTCAGCACAGAGCCCGACGCGGGGCTGGAACCACGAACCAGGAGTTCATGACCTGAGCTGAAGTTGGACGCTTAACCGACTGAGCCACCCAGGCACCCCTGTTGTTCTACAGTCTTAAATAAATGTCCGTAACTCCCTGGGTCTGTCCTCAAACAATCCTGTTTCTTTAATTCCTTAAAATGTGACTTGCACACCCCAAATTTTGCTGAAATGCAGTCATCCACGAAGTTATTTTTGCTCAATATTTCTTTTGTTCTCGTTGCTGACATCTCTGTGAAATTTGGTAAGTAAGCTGCAACTTCTTAACTAAAACATGTTCTTCTCTTGACTTTCGTAACATTATTAAAGTTTGCTCCTCCCGGCTTTGGCCAATCTCTTCTGTTTATCCTTTAATGTTTTTTAAACTTTAATCCTAGGAGTTCCCATTTTTTATGTTTATAATAATTATCTCTTAGTTCGGCTTTAAACGGCCCTGTGATATTCATTTAAAAAAAAATCACGGTTTCCTTGCCCGACTCTTTAGTTACACAGGACACATTTTCACTTGGTTTTCAAGCCACCATTTCTTCAAGGTCTAGAATTGAAATCATTCAGAAGTCATACTTTATTCAATTATTGCTTTCCAGGATGTAGCAACTGCCTGCTACTTGATAGGCACTCATATAGTTTCGTTTAATAGTACTAGGAATGCACATTATCGAGAAGCTACTCTACTGTCCTATAGACAATACGATAGGCACTTTAGATATTGCATTTAATATTCTCAAAAGTCCTTCAAGGGCAGGCTCGAGGCAACCCCTAATGACTGTTTACCCCAACCTTTACCCACAATTCCTTTCTCTGAAGTCACATTCCAGCCAGGGATGGCCCAGTGCCACCATTCTGGGTAATAAAGTATGAGTGAAAGTTTAAAGGGGCGGTCTTCCAGAGAAGCTTTGGCTTTTTCTCAGCTCCAATGCCTCTTTTCCCCCTTTTGCCCTTTCCCTTGCTGCTTTCCATGTTAGAACATGGATGTACTAACTAGAGATACTGCAGCCGTCTGGTGAATAAGAAATGCAGATAAACCTGGGTCTCTAGTGGCATCTAGTTTCTCTTCCCTCAGATGCTACTTTTTAGGTCAGGGGTATCAACGTTCTCCAGGTAACTATACTCAGCTCTTGTATTCATCTTGTTTCACACCCCCAGCTTCTCATATTTGGATTTCTGCTTTAATTTCGTGACTCATCTGATTTCAGTCTCTCCCCACACCGCTTCATGGCAGTTACGACGGCCACGCTAACCTTACTTACAGAGTTCTGAAGTAATGTTAAGAATACAGATGGAGGTGTTCGTTAGTGCTACAGCGGTGATCATATTGCAATACCCAAAAGTACATCCTGTAAACGTATCCAATCAGCACATCATACACCGAAAACTTACATGATGTTGTAGGTTAATTATATCTGAATAAAAAATTACATGTAATAAAATGTTGTGTGGATGCCCCTAGCCAAAAAATGCTGCTTTACACTTACATAGAGCTGCTATACAAATTTATACAGAACTTATATAGTGTTCATTAATTGATTAATTATGCTATTTAATCTTCATTAAACTATGCAAAGTGTATTTTATTATCATCATTACTGAGAAACTGAGACTTACAAATGGCCAAACCCATACCCACCACCAGTAAGTGGCTGACTTAGAAATAGAATTCAGGTCCCATGACTCAGGATTCAGTGCTTTTAAAACCACATTTCTCTTCTCACACTGCTTTGCAATTTATTTTTGGGCTCAAGAGCCTGCTGGAGTTACCAACACTGTGACATATTGAGTGCGTTTTAAGTAAATTTTCCCAGAACCTTTCTCCTTTCTCCACATGTAACTTTTTTTCCTTGACTCTCCAACATAACTCCCCCATGTTAGTCAGACTAGTTTAAATATAGTTTCTCAAGTCTGTTTATGCTGTTTTTCTGCTTGATATCAGTACTGTAAGCTTGGCTCAAATTCCAACTCATCCATATAACTTTTTTATTTTCAACCTAACTAATTTGGGCTACTCTTTTTATATTTATGTAAAATTTCTTAGCAATTGACCTTAAACTCTCTTATATTACTTTCTAATAGTTTTATGCGTTGCTTATTTATTTATTTATGAGAGAGAGAGAGAGAGAGAGAGAGAGAGAGAAAACGTGTGTGGACAAGTGGGGAAGGGGCAGAGGGAGAGGGAGAGAATCTTAACCCATGTCCAGTGTAAGCATGACTCAGGGCTTGATCTCATGACCCATGAGATCATGACCTGAGCCAAAATCAAGAGTCAGACACTTAACTGACCGAGCCACCCAGGTGCTTCAAAGTTATAGATTCATTTAGATCATGTGCTTGAGGACAGGGACTATGAGTACTTTACTATATCCTGATAGCATTCTAAATCCAATGCACAGACCTGAAAGAAACATGCTAAGAATCACTGAACACACCATTTCTTGATTCCTCCTCCCTCCCTCTCTCTCTTTTCCTCCCTCCCTCCCTTGCTTCCTTCTTTCCTTCCTTCCTTTCTCACCCCCTACCTCCTTCTCTCTTTTTTCTTCTTTCATTTCTTTTTATTTCATCATTTGAACTGCTGAGTGATGAATGAATTACGAATATCCTACCTCTTCTTACCGTTGTCACATGCAAACTACCTGATAAATCATGAACGTATCAGCTGACTTCAGCCTTCTGTGATCTATTTTGTTTCTGTTGTTCCATTGAGTCAAATCCATTGCCCCAATTTTTACTACAGTCTTTTAAAATAAATGAATACATACATCAGGAAAGAAACAGATATAACAAGCCCCTCCCAGTATTACATGTAGATGTCCATATTTCCCACCCCTCACTGTTGCAGTTAGATATTTGAAACAGAAGAGAATTGAAAACAGAGAAGCAGGACCAACTATAGAATGCTATCATAAAAAGGCTCGTCCAGCTTGGATGTGCTCCATATTAAACTTATTGTTAGTACATTTCTAAGATGGTTTTGAGTTCCAGAAAATTACTTGGGGACATCACATGTCCATTCACTTTACTGCATAGGCACATAAAATGGTGTGTGGAAAACTGGGTTGTCCTAGGACAATCGTGTGTTGAGTTCCAGCTCTGTCTCTGATGACTTACGTGACTTGAGATGACTATCTTTTATTTTTTATTAGATTTAACAAACATTTATCAAGCATTAACTCTGTGTAAGGTGATGCATAGGACAAGGTGCAGTGAGACATTCAGGCACAAGCAAAACATTTCTATAGAGGCAGATGGTAAAAGTGTTAGAAAATAGATGCTATGCAGGCAATCATCATGCTAAGACAGAGAGAAGTTAATATAACACAATGGACTGATTTAAATATTTGCTAATTTGACCACCCATGGCCAGATCCCATGTTGGAAGCAATATGGCTTCCTTCAACGCTGGCAGCTTTATTGTCACATGAGGTCAAGTTACTGCCTATTTCGATAGCATCATGGTGATTTCCATTTTCCTGTCTTTTTGGTGGAAAGGTGTTTATTTTCCTCATGTTTTCAGTTAGGTATTTTAATTAAGACTTTATGATCTCCAAATGCCCAGAGAGCCACCTTTGTTTTCCATCTTTTTCTCTTGCATACTCATGCTAATTAAACTCACTAAGCCCTGACTTGGACCTTAGACCTTTAAGAGTTCATGAAACCCTTAAAAGTATATGAGAAATTTCCAAGCGTATGTATATGTATGTTATTCTGGAAAGAGTATCCAGTATTTTCCATCCCTTTATCCAAAAGGTTTGTGGTTCTATAAACATTTTAAGGATTACTACTTCAAGGAGCAATTTTCCATGTTTGCCCAGCAGCAGCTGGGATATTTCTCAGTTTTACTGGACATTAGCCATTGCTTCAGCATGTTTGTTAGCACATGGTCACACATATGCATACTTACGGGAATTCATTGCCACAGTATTTATTATGACTGTGCTATCTCATATTTTATCACTTGGATTGTTCATATACATGGTGGGTGTGACCAACACAATTGCCTTCTTAATCCTATATGAAGGAGATGTGGGAGTGTTTTCTCCCTTCTCAAATCCAGGGCAGTCTAAAGGTCAGCCTGTCCTTCACACGTTAGCTGGAGTCTAAAGGTACGGAGGCAATCACAGTGACTACTTGTGAGCAGTCTTGACATCTGGAAGCAAGTTAGTGAGCTGAGTTTGGAAACTCTGGATTGGCCTAGAAGTCTTTGATTGAGGGTGAGGAACCTATTAATCTGCATCCAATAGGACTTTGTCTTTGGGAGCTCTGACCTCAGGTGAAGGAGTCCCCACTTCATTGCTTCCAGAAATGTTGATTTCAAGATGCCTATTGGGCATCCAGTGGAGATTTTGATTAGGCAGTTGAAAATATGAGATTAAATCTTAGGAGGAAGTCTGCACTGGTGATCTAAAATCCAGGGTCCTCATCCTATAAAACCAATGGACTAAGTGACATCAATTAGGTACTAAGCATTAATAAACAGAGGTCTGAAGACCTTTTCTGAATATCCCTGGGGACCTTCTGAACGAGTCTACCTGAAGGATCCTGTATGTGTTTAACATCCAAGGGTAAGGACATATTGAAGGTACAGCAAAAGTACCTGAACTGTCACCCCCCCCCCCCCGATAGCTTGCTTTATTCTCTCTCCCATTTTCCTGTATTTAGCTTTAATAGCATAATGCAACCCTCACCCTGGTTTGTGAGGAAGTCTTTGTCTTGATGTATCTCTATGGCCCTGATCCTTTCGTGCTAACTTCCTCTTTCTCTGTGGGATGGCTAACTGCAGAATCATCTCATTGACCTACACATTGTGGCCATTTCCAACTCTATCTTGTGCTCTCTCTAAGAGAATGGGGCAATCTGCTACTGAATGGAGGCCTCAGGCTTTGAGTTCATGCACGGTTCCTAATGCTGGACCCTACAGGGCCATTCACTCTGACATCTGTCTACTTCCAAGGCTCTCCACCCTTAGGATATTTCAGGGACATACTTTAACTGAAAGATCAATTTGTTTTTCATTCATCCCTGGAATGACCTCCTTCTAGACTCCACAAAAAAGTTTTAAAACCACAGGGGCAGCCAAATCTCCAATGGATCTAGTGTTTGCTGGTGGAACAAATAGCACACAGACCTTCAATCACCCAAGCTTCTCTTTCCCTCCATAAAGGACGTTAATTTCTCAAGATACTCGATTTCTACAAAGTGAAGGTTAAAACTGATTATTTCTAGATTACAATGTTTCTAGAGAGTTTGTTAAACTGTCTCAATGTAGTGATTTCATATTGTGTTATGGATATTTGGCTTTCTGGCTTATCCAGTCCTGCAAGATAGTGTCCCCGATTTCCCTCTCCTTTTCCAAAAATTATCACAATACTTGATGTCTTGATTTACTTTCTTGTGCACTACAAATCTAACAGACAGGTGTTCATAGAATCTCAGGTGTTACTGAGAATTTCTCCTTAAATCCAAAGTCTTAGGTTATTGCCCCAAAATATAACCCATGCAAAGTTGAGCTGCTTGTATAATAACTTACTCATTATCACATTCAAAAGAAACACCAGTCTGGAAATTTAAATCTAGATCATAGAACATATATTAAATGGTGATTATATTGCATAATACAGAGTAGGTCAGCTTAAAAGTCCTATGCCCAATTTTCCCAAAGTTTGCAAGTGAAGTGTTTTCTTGATAATTGTGCAATAAGAAGAATAATTAAACTTCCCCAAGCAAAAACAAAAGTGAAACAGAAAGCATTAAAACCAATGAAATGTAATAGGTAAGGTTTATGTGGCTGCTGTAGTCATTCATAACTGTCCATTCAAAATTTTGTTTCCAATTTACAGTCTTTTTGTTCTGAGTGATTAGTGGTATATTGAGCAAATGTGATACATTTCCATTTAAGAAAATGCATGTTATGTTAAACACTTTTTACCAGTTTCTATTGGGTGAAAAATTCCATTTGAAAATCACATCTTTAGAATTTTGTTTCTATTTCTATATTATTGCCATAAAAAGTTTTCAATATTTTCACTCTGTGAAAATGGGCAATGACAACTTGAGCCCAATTGTCACTCAAATTTATAAGAAATTAACACTTAGAGATGAACTACATTTGTACTGGTTTATCTCCAAAAGTCTCTGGAATCATTTCTTTATGTTGGATCTTAGCAACAATGGAAAGTCCTTATATCCAATCTCTTACCACTTTCTCTTCTGTTTCTTGCTTAGTGTACCCATATTATTTTTTCTTCTCATCCAACAAATACTACTTCTTCCCTGCTTAATGACTGCTGTCCACTAGGTTACTGCAAAGATATGATATCAGATTGTGAGCTAGGTGGATAGTGAGGCAGTAGAATATTAGTGAGGATAGTGCAAGAGGAAACAGCCATAGCTTTATGGAAACTTGTGGGCAATGAGAAATTGAATATGAATTAAAGAGACAAAATTAATTGGAGTGGGCACAAGAAGTCTGAAGTAAATGCCAACAATTATATCTTTGATGAGGGAATTAATATATTGCTGTGGTCCACAAATTCTTGGCATGACTCCAGGTGTGGTATGTATCACCTTGAGTCTGGACTCTGACTGCTTGATCAGTAGCATGAATGCGGCCATGTCAGTTTCTAGGCCCAGGCCTTAAGAAACTGGCAGCTTCCACTTCCTGTCTCTTGGGACTGTGACTTAAAATCCAGCCACCATATTGGGAGGAAGCCTAATAAGCCCATGAAAAGGCTACATGTGGGTGTTCTGATCAACAGCTCCAGTGGAGGCTCCCGCTGACAACCAGCATCAACCACAGACACATGTGTGGATGGACCACCATATGACTCCAGTCCCATCTGGTCAAGTACTTGTAGCCTCCCCCGTTGACTGCCCAGATATCACAGAGCAGAGGCAAGGTGCAGCTAATGCACCCTTTCCTTAATTCTTACTCACAAAATTTGCGAGCACAATAAAGTGGTGGTTGTTTGACACCACTAAGTATGGAGAGATTTAGCTACTTATTTTTTATGTAGAAACAGTAATGGAAACAACCAGTATCAGGAATAGGTTCAAACCCTATCTTCTTTTAATTGATATAAGTCATCTGAAAATCTCAAGTATGCTGCTGTACGTCAAAAATGAGTGATTTGAGCTCCTAGATGTAGCAACTTGCAAATGTTTGACTCTGAACAGATGCGATTCCCTTTGAATAAGAAAAACTTATTCTAAAAATTGTTAAATTGTAAATAGATTTTCAAGCATGAGGTTATTTATTTGATGGTGACCTTGTCACCACTTTTAAACGTTTTTGATAAGGGGATCTTTTAAAATCAGTAGACTGCAGCTTGTGGCTGAGGTATCTAGATAGTTTAGGTGGCCAGCTTTGAACTCCTTTATCGTGGTGAAGTTGAAAGAAATGGCTTTACTTCTACCAGTAGGGTCTTCTGCCAAATTTAACTTGTACATTTCTAAATCACTTACATATTTTAAAGGATTAAAATTAAAGATGAGATTAAAAACGTTCCTCTTGGCTTCAAAGGGAGAACCAAAATCTCCACAGAGCCTAACTGACAACCTCCTTTGCTGTTTGAAAAAGGGGGAGGGGGAAACAAGGATTTGACATTTTTTTGTTTTTCTTCTTCTTAACCTCTTGTTTTCCAGCCAGGGTTGTTCTGGCGCAAACATTAGGATGTTGAGATAAACTGTGATGTTTACCTTAGCTTTACTGAAACCTAGGGTGGCATTTAAGAAATTGATACTGAATATTTGTCCATTTCTGAACTTGGCTCTGACTCTAGTCCTTAGGAGGGTGGTTAATTTGACATGTTGTGGCAGAATTAATTTTGTTGCCATAACAGTAACTTTCCCCTAATAAATTTTTCTCTCTAGAGATTTCAACACTTCAAAAGATGATACAGCATACCTTTTGCAAACCGGAGGATGATAAGTTTTCGTGTAGGCAAGGAGCCAGTGATTACTTCTGAACCCCAGCATGTAATTATGGAAGAAAGATGGGGGGGCTTTCAACATGCTTCTGGTAGCAACACTGAAGGTGGGGAGAAATGTCAAGTCGGGGTTGAGGTTCAAAGTTAGGAGCTGGCTTCCAGCTCTGCAGCTGCTATAATTACACAATTCTGTACATTGGAACCATTTATCTTCTGCCAACTGTGGTAATTAATTTTGTCTTTAGTCAGTGGAAGGGGGATTGATCTTCTCTTTATGAAAAAGTTTCTCACGCAAATGTTTTCCAGTGTTGAAATGTCAAATGGCTTTTCTCCTGTTTTACAGGTACTTACTGGAATCTGAGCTCACGTGTCTCTGAATCCATGACTAATGCAAGTCAGAACCAAGTTTATTGATGACGGCCCTTTTCCTCCTTAGGGATCAAAGTTTTCCAATGTATATACTGATTACGGCTCTCAAATTAGCTGTAAGCCTATTTGCATGTAATGCAAGAATCGCTACCTATGCAGGTAAGCGCCTGTTCGTTGCATAAACAAGAAGTATAATGTTTTGCAGGTTTACATTTTCTTTAAAACCTTCGTGTAAATGTACAGTCCCTATGCTTAACAGAATTATTTAACCCAAATGCATCCCAGTGGCCTTGTAGAGTAAAGTTAGCATTTAAAAAGGGCTTGTCACTGGGCAGCTGTATCTCAGTTCCAGCAAACTTGGGTCATACCTTCGAACATTCTACCTCCCAAAGTTCGCTTGGTCTAATATGAGAGCATACGAGAGCATTTTGATGTAATTTTCCTGCTGTGAGTGGAGATATGATTATGAAAAAAATAAAAGAGGGAGGGAGAAGAGTTTTAAAGGACATGGGGGAAATGTTTATGAGCTGAATTATAAGCTATATTTTGGTTTTTACAGAAAATCACTGTGAATTAAAAACAGTATAGCATTTTCATTTGATTTTTTTTTTTCCTGGGTGTTCAAAGTTTTTGAACGGCAACTATAAAAGATCACAATGGTTGAATGAAACTGAAATTCACCTGTGAATTTATCCTAAGAAATTAAAGAAATCAAACAATATGGGTGATTGGCCAAATGGGACTGGGCTTGAGGATAAAGGGAAATTTGGGAGTGGCTGGGGGTGAGATATCGTGATGAGAGGATAAAATTGAGTGAAAGTTTAATTTTACATTTTTTTTCCCTGAAAATTTCCGTGAACTTCTATGTATCCTTCTATCTAGCATGGTGTACAAATTTCAGACCTGGAAGGGTAACCATTTCAGTGTTGTACTTCTCTAACAGTAACGTGAATATGAATCTTCTGGGGATCTTGGTTCTGATTCAGGGGGTCTGGGTTGAGGCTTGAGATTCTGCATTTCCAGAATGCTTCCTGGAACCACACTTTGAGCTCCAAGGGTCTTGTCCCCTCTCTACTTCGCCTTCTGTCTACAGATGAACATAACGAGGGTAGAGATACTGAGTTTCCCAAGGTGGCACAGGTACTTAATGGCAAGGGTGTGAGGAGGACCAGGTCTTCTGGTTCCCCCAGTCCACTATTTTACTCATGGAACCAGAATTGTCCAGTCTGGTTCTATTGGTGAGAAGCTATAAACATCTCAATGCTCTTTGCAGAATATCCTTAAACATTCAAATGCTGAATTCATATTACACAACTCTGTGCTCAGTCAGGTAGCATCTTATAACAGACTCTAGTGATGGAGGTCAATTATTTAATTTGAGCAGTGAATGTATCGATTAGCTCAAGAACAGGTCCAGAGTTCATGCATACTGAAGGTTACATGATTTGAGGAGTTCTCTTTAAGAAAAGTATCCAAGGTTACAAATAAAAATTAATGGGAAAATTATTTGGTTAGAATATTTAGAATGGGAAAAGAAATGGAAGAAGAAATCCCAACAAGTAACTAGAGCATTAGAGGAGATTTATGCCTCTGTCTTCTGAGATCCTTTAGGAAATTTACCATAAATATTTACAAAAAATGCTTCCTATTTGCAGCCTAGAACTTACTCCCAGTACTGTCAAGAGCCTGCATCAGTGAGTGGTCTTAAAGCTCAACCTTTATTAACTTCACAGTAAAGCTACTTCTGATCTGAGGTGAAGTTTGAGAATCAATGCTGTCTCCAGAAAGTGGGCTACAGGGGCCTCAGGTGATGTTCTAAGGGGTCCCTAAGACCCATTCCAAATTCATTTCATGGAGGGAATAATCAATGTGTTCATCCTCCACAAGACTAGACCTCTTGAGATTATTATCTAGACATATTCTACTGTTAGTATCATAAAGGATATTATGTAAATGCTCATTCAGCTTCATTGCTTACTCAGAAGGCAGAAAGAGAAGCCAATGGAAAACCTAGGAAGGCAAGAGAAAGTCAAGCAACTCTAGCAATTGTACCAGCTTTAGAACTTTCTGTCATCTGAGCTCTATTGTTTCCACTGTATTCTTTTATCACCCCAGTTATGATCCATTTCTTGCTCCTTTGCTAATGTTCAACACTTTAGGTCAGCAGGATATTTCCAAGTCACTGAAACTATAGCATTAAACTGTAAAATGTATAACCAAAATATTGCCGAAAACAATACGCGTGTGTTATAGCACTTCTGAATGGTCTCAGAAATTCCTATTCTGAATTTAAAACTACCTTAGGTTTACTTTTTTAAGGCACAAAACTCTGTTTCAAAAGACATTTGCTCTGTTTTACTTTCCTATACTAGATAATCCCCCTTGTACTACAGTTTAGCAGAGTTTCAGCACAAAAATATGATGAAGCAAAAATTATCAAAGACCATGATGGATGTTTAGAAACCTTCTGAGAGGAAAAGTTAAGAACGTTACACATTTCTTTGGTATTGATATTATATGATGAATCATAATAATACATTTCAAGACCTTAATCTTGTCTGTTTGTATTTATTTCACTGGGATATGTAGTTTTGTTATATTCAGTGTTTATGTCGGTTATGGTGGATGTTATAGCACATACATATAAAATTGATTTACGGTTGAGGATGATTTATTCAAACCAGACAAACACCCACATTAATTTATACTATGAAAATCAGCTTTGATTTTCTTTTTGTAGCCAACTTGGAAAAAAATAAATCTGGTGAATCATTTAGTCTCAGAGTTTGCTTTATGAGCGATTTTCTCTGGGAAAAGAAGGGGGGACCTTCTGCTAAATTGGGGATCTGGGCAACCAAGCATCTCTAGGAGGAACAAAGGAAAAGAACAGAGGGGCTAATTGTTTAATTAGTAAATGTCTGCTTGGTTAATGACATATTAATGAGTTTTTAAGACCGTCATATCATTTACCATAAAAGACCCATGTGCCTATCCCTGGATGTACTGTATAATTAAGTAATGTGGCCCAGAGGAGTTAATCATTTAAAACCCTGTCATCTTTCTCAAGTTTTCAGATAGAAAAGCCAGCACAGAAGGCACCTGCCAGGTAGAGTCAGGGTGGCACATAATTTTGAACTAAATTGTCTCTGTGCAACGGTTACACAGTCAGATGTCTGCCCAGAAGCAGAATTTTTTTTTTTCTTTTGACAACTGAGAGAGCTGCTAAGATACTGATGTTTGCTCCTTGGCAGTGAGAGTGTGAGTTTGCAGAATAGGGGCCATTTGAGCTGCTTTTGAGTACTTAAAAGAGTAGAGAGGCTCAGAGGACTTGATAATTCTCGAATTGTGCTATCCAGTATGGTAGCCACTTGTCACATGTAGCTGTTTAAATTTCAGTTAACTAAGATTAAATAAAATCAGAAATTCATTCTCTAAATCACATTAACTACATGTCCACTGCTCAAAAGCCACATGCGCGTAGTGTCTCCTTTATGGGCAGCATAGACATAGAACATTCCCGTCATCACAAGGAGCACTCTTGCACTGTGCAGCTGCTGAATGCAAGTGGTGGGAGCTGGGAGGACAGCATTAAATAGCATTCACCTCACTTCTACCTCCCCCCTCTAAGAGCTGGAGAGAGAGTGCATTCTGCAAACCCCAGAAGGTCAGCCCAATGCTACGTGACTAATTCACATCCTTCTTTCATGGGCAGGATCCACATCAGAACACTTGCAGCCATGTGTTTAGACTAGAAAGTGAAAATTGACCTTACCACAGCGTACACAATTTGGGGGATATAAATTATGCCCCTATTGGTAAATTATAGAGCTTAGTACCACAATGAGCGCTATGGAATTTTCAAGCCCAGCTCCTTGTTCTAACCTGCTTTGCTCAGATCCTGCGGATCGGCTCGTTTCACACCAACACGATGGAGTACAAGTCAGAAACTGCAATCCCGCTGCTCCCGCACATGTCAGTGTGGTTTTCCCTTGAGTTAAATCCTGTGTCTAGAAACATTTGAATGTCTTAATTTTCTTGGACCTTCCTCATAAATAGGAGTTGTCCAAATGGGTTAAACAATTGACACACCATTCCCTTTTCCTAAAACTCTGACCTACCATCTGATTTCTTTTTTTTTTTTAATTTTTTAAATGTTTATTTATTTTTGAGAGAGAGACAGAGACAGAGAGAGAGAGAGAGAGAGAGAGGGAACATGAGTGGGCGGAGGGGCAGAGAGAGAGGTAGACCCAGAATCCAAAACAGGCTCCAGGCTCCCAACTGACAGCACAGAGCCGGACGCGGGGCTCGAACTCACGGACCGTGAGATCACGACCTGGGCTGCAGTCAGCAGCTTAACCCACTAAGCCACCCAGGTGCCCTCTACCATCATTAATTTTTCCTTCTGTCATCCGTCTTTGCTCTCTCCTCAGCCCCTATTATTCTAAATATGGTGGCCATTTGGGGGTCATTATAGACTTAATATCCTGTGAGTGGTGATTACGCACGTAAGCAAGTGCCACCCTATGCAGCTGGGGAGCTACGCCAGTGCGTTATCAGAGTAGAGCTGCTGGAGACTCTCTCCTTGATCTGCTGGTTCATGTTAAAATTCATGTTATAGCCCATGACCCCTGCATTATGAGCCTTTTGCTGGTGCTATGTCATATTGGTGCTGCTTCCCCAACAAACCTGACACACAGGCTTCAAATAGTTTAGGCTGAGAGTTTCTCACAGCTCCCCAGATTCTCAGAAATCACAGAAGCTTTCTAACTCCTAGGGCTCCAACACTTTCTTTGTGTCATTGGCAGTGAAAGGACATCAGTCAACTCACTTTCAAAACTATAGCCTACCTACCATCTGATTTTCTTTTTTTTTTTTTACTTTTTAAAAAATGTTTATTTATTTTTGAGCTAGAGAGACAGAGAGAGAGAGAAAGGGAGCATGAGTGGGGGGAAGGGCAGAGAGAGAGAGGGAGACACAGAATCCGAAACAGGCTCCGGGCTCCTAGCTGAGAGCACGGAGTCCAACGCGGGGCTCGAACTCACAAACCGTGAGATCATGACCTGAGCTGAAGTCAGGCGCTTGTGACTGAGAGAAGCCACCCATCCTTGTGGCCGAGAGAAGTCCTACGGGAACTATTGTGCGAACATCAAACACGTTACCGTAAAATCCACATTGTATTCTTCCTCTTTCACATCAGGTGGGGTAGATCATTGCTCACATATGTTCACTGTCTCCTCACTTCATCCATGGGAAGAGTATAGTTTTTCTGCCTCGGGCCCTGTGACTTCTTTTGTCTCATGGTGGATGGAGTGTTCTTTCCCACCCTTGATCTGGGTCTTGGCCGCGTGTTTTACTTTGATCAAATGGATGTTATCAGATGTTATTCTAGCAGAAGCATAAACTGTGCTTGCCAACACGGGCTTGCAATCTTACGCTCTACCTTTCATCACAAGAGGAATATGCTTTGAGTAGCTTTTCCAAGAGGATGAAGAACACATGGAACAATCTGGACCCAACCTGAAGTGTAGACTCAAACTTAGCTGAGGCCCAGCCTGGATCAACTCAACTCCAGCTGGCCTGCAGATACGTGAACGACAAATAAGTGCTTAGTTTTGTATGTCACGGAGATTCAGGATCTGTCCACAGCCGAGACATCAGCTAGACTCTTCCTTTTAATTATCAGTAGGACAATACTGGTTCTGTGTGGAACAGTCTTATGGCAGCTAGAGCTACCCTGCCACGATCGTCTGATCTTTCTGACCTTTATGCTCTAATGGTTATGAGACTCCTGGAGCCAGAGCGGAGGAAGTACTTGCCTATTCAGTGCCATCTTTATACAATGACTGTGGTAGAAGATAGAAGATAGTTTTGAGTCAGGTATGAAATGCAGAATTGGGCCATGGTCCTGGTTATTGCTGAGCCCATAGGTGCTGATATGGTTGTGGAAAGCATTGGAGAAGTTTATATATGCACTGTTTTCGCTCTTTTCAGGACCACGGTGCAGTTGAAAGTCCCTACTCTTCTTGAAGTCATCCTTGACCAATTGCTTGGTTTTCACAATAACTTGCAAACAGAGGTGACATGTGTTATGTGTTACTTCTGGGCTGAAGCCCTGTCTACCAGTGTTCAGTTTACCTTCATGTTTCCCTTGCTATTGTGACTGGCCACTTTCCACATGGTGGAGGATGGTGCTATGGAAGCCAAATTCAGAGCTGATGGGTGTTTAGCATGAAATGAAATTATACATTTGCAGCTATAACCACTGAATTTGTTTTTCTTGCTAAAGCACTATAACCTAACCTATCCTGACTCTTGTAATTCCTTGTATTCAAGATGATTGAAATCTAGTAAAGGGGATTAGACAGATGGCTATCCAAAGCAATATGAGACAGCACCATATTTACAGTTCAAAATAGATTTTATCTGAATGCTGAAAAAGGGAAATTGTTTCTGACCAAGGTGATCAGGAAGACATGATCAGAGATGAATAACTGAGCAGTCATTTGCATATGATAAGATCTGGATAGACACGCGGTGGGAGGCTTTGGATGGAGATGAAATGGGAATAGAGCAGAAGAGCCTAAGGCAAGTTTCAAACATGGCGAGCCCACAGATGAGCTGGCAGTCAGGCCCTTTAAAGCAGGGTCACTGCACATAGATCAGCAGGCTTTCAGTGCAGCATCTTATGCTGTGGCCTCAGTATAAAGGCCAACTAATAGAAAAAACCGGATAAGTAGACCAAGGCAGAGGATGGGAGAGCCTTGAACGCCAGTCAAAGAAATTTGACCTGTGTTTTGTGGGCAATGAGAATCATCAATGTGTTATGTGTGGGGAGGGCATCACATCAGAGCAATGTTTTAAGACTGAGCATGATGGACAAGGGGGAAAAAAAAAGAAAGAAAGGTATTTCTAGAACTTTCTATCCGTCTGGCTTTGGCGAGATGGTCCACTGCAATGATTAGAGAGTAAGATGATGAGAGGCTGAAATAAGACTCAGGAAATGGGAATATAGAGATGGACATGCACTTCTAGAGGGAAATGGGTATCACATGGTTGTTAGTGTATAGCCTCAACCATTTACGGGCTGTGTAATCTCAGGCAAATCACTACTTAAACACCCTGAGCCCCAGAGTCATTACGTGCAAAATGGTGATAATATGAGTACACATTTCACAGACATCTTGAGGGGAGTAAATGAGAAAATGTATTCATTCCACTCTAGCGCACATAGTAAGTCTCCAGTAATTGGAAGTTACTATTATTTAAAATAATGGCTATTTTGTTTTTTTCCGAAGAGTATTACAGTTAATTTTTTTTTCTATTAAGCGTTAAACTTGTTGTTTCTGTGTGATATTTCTTTAGAATAGAAAGACAAACTTCCTCAGAATGTTAAGCTATCAAAATAAAAATGAAAAAAAAAGCACTTTTCTGTTATTTCAATATCACCCTTCCATTAGACCAGAAACACCAAGTAAGCATGACCATCAAGGCAGTTTTTTCGTGCAGTTGGTAATTCCTTTGAAGGCCCGGAGGGAGGTTGGTAGGGAAGAATACTGAATAGGAAAGCAAACAAGATTAGGTCAGCACCCAATCTCCCTTTGGGGGGGATTCACAGAACTGTTTTTGTTTGAATAAGCAAAGCTTTTGCAAAAGTTTGGTTTGTTTCTCACTGAATCCAAAGTTGTTTCCCTGTCCTTCAGCTAATATTTTAAAAGGTAAAGCAAATATTCAAAAAAAAAGGTAAAGTGGCATTTTAAGTAGAAAGTAGAAAAATTCATTTTCAAAAGTTCAAGAAAGTCAGCAAAAATAGTAACGCTTTCTTTAGCTGTATAAACTAAAAATTGGTGAGTTACAGCAGCGTCTCTGTGCCTGTTCTCTGCCAGGATCTATTGTGGACACATATATTCCCTTCATCGAAATCAATAAGGAAGTTATTATTGGATTTTACAAATGAAGAAAGAAAGATTTGAGAAATTTAAGAGGCTGACATAAAAATATGATTTCATTCAACACAGATTTATGACTATTTACTTTATGGCAGACCCTGTTCAAAACATTGCGAGATGCCCTTGACCAGGACACAGATACTTATTTCCAACAACTTGAAGCTTCATGGTGAAAAGATAAGTAAACAAGGAAATAGTGTCAAGAGGGCTTTGATAGCCATACTCCCAAGGGGAGTCTCCTTGGATGCAGTGACCTCAAAGTTAAATCTTGCTGGAGACTAAGGGTTAGCATCTGTTAGGGCGAGAGGGCAGGACACCAGGGGAAAAGTCTGTGGTCGTATGCCACCTTATGCTGTCTGGTCTTTTTCTTGCAGGTTTTATCGGAATCTGGTAAACCCTTAACCCTCCACCACAACCATCTTGATCCAAGGCATTATTATTCCTACTGGGGTTGTTGTCATTGTCTCTTGCTTGGCGTCCCTGTTTCTGGCCCTGTACCCCAAGTCTATTCTAACACTACCAGAGTGATCCTGTTAGAATGTAGGTCAGATCAAATCACTCTGCTTAAAAGTTCCTATGTTTTCCACTCATTCAGAAAAATTAAGTGTCCAATCTGTTTATCTTATATGGTTTTACTGAATCTACCTTACCTTCTTCCATTCAGTTCATAGCACCCTTAACTCTCTGATCTCACCTCCCATGGCTCTTCCCCTTCTTCACTCTGTTGTACAGGCTTCCTTACTGTTCCTAGGGCACATACCTGTCCCTCGCGTATGCTCGCACCGCAGGACCTTGCACGTGCTACTCTTTCCACGTACGATGCTTTCCTCTCTGACCTCCTTAAGGTGTTTACTTAAATGTCACCTTCTCAGTGAAGTGAATATGCTCTGTGTAAAGTTGTAACCCATCGTTGTGCCTATCCCAATATCCCCTACCTCCCTTTCATCTAATTTACCACTTAGCACACTTAGATTTTACTGATTCATCTTGTTTGTTTTCTATCTGCACCACCACTCGCAATCCCAACATGTAAGATTCACAAGGGAAGGCATGTTCGTCTTTTGGCTCATTGCTGTATCTGGCATAGAATGGTTTCCCACTAATTATTTCTTAACGAAATAAATCCATACATCTGGATACAACTGGAACAGTTACAAATGCCTTCTGAGATGAGCTTTCATTTCTTTATTAGTACAAAGAGGAAACACTGGTGTCTTTTGGGTGTCAGTATGTATGAAGGGGTTAGCCTAACAGGTAACCACGAACACAAAGTAATACTAAATGTTATAACCTAAGGGGTAGCAGGGAAAAGTCAGGAAGTTCAGGTCTATAATTGTTACTCTGAAAGCCAGAAATAAGAGTCGAATGCTAATATCATAATTCAAATGGGTTAGCGGTTTTAATAAATATAAATAGGTTCTTTGCTTCCGGTAGTTTCTTTGCTTCCTTTTCATAATAGAATACAAAAGCCATTTGTACTGTTCTTAAAGTGTTATCAGGAAACCCCATGACCCTTCTCAGTGAGGCTCTGATGCTTAATTTTTGGTTTCTTTTCCAGCTAGAACTCATCTTTGTCATTTACTCAAAGTGGCTTAAGAAAAACAGCTTATTGGCTCACTTTATTTAAACAGTTATAGTAGGACTAGATTTAACCATAGTGTGGTCTAGGAGCTGAGAGGATACCATCAGAACTCTGTTTTTCCCCACGTCACAGCTCTGACTTCTCCATGGACTGGTCTCAATCTCAGACGGTTATTGTCCTCATGGTGACAAGATGGCTGCAGTGGCAATAGCCTAACTACCTTCAACGTGGCAGCAATGAGGAAGTAACTTTTCTAGTAGTGTTGTCAAAACTGGGCAATCACTCTGATTTGACCAGCTTGACTTACTTGCCACCACGATCCCGGTCTAGGGAACATGTAACATAGTGATTGGCTCCCCTGTGGGTCAACACTGAGATTGTATGAACTGATGATGAGTTAGAGGCCAAAGCAAATCAGTGTCTGTACCAGAATAAGGTCACTGGGATGCTTCAAGGGCAAACCACATACTCTTTGTTTTCTTCCAGAATTTTCTGTAGGTATTTTTTTCTGCAATCAGTGCTTGGATTTTATATAAAAACTAACAAAATGATAGCACATATGATGACACATTTTGTCTATTTTACACTAAGTTTTATCATATTTTAAGAATATTAGTCATGACATATAAACATCAGAAATTGCCAAGCAGATCATTTTAGAGCTATTACTTCATGAGAATTTAATGAAGGTTTTTGTTAATGGAAACTTCTCTGATGATGATAGACAGATGAGACATGGATGGAGAGGTAGATAGGTAGATAACACGTCTATAGGGCTTACTTATGCCAATTTTAAATGCCATTGCCTTCTATACACACACAAATATATACATAAAGTTTATTTAGTTTAAGAGAGAGAGAGCAAACGCATGCACACGTGGGGGAGGGGCAGAGAGAGAGAGGGAGAGAGAGAATCCTAAGCAGTTTGGTGTCATCAGCACAGACCCCACGCGGGACTCCATCTCATGAACCATGAGATCATGACCCGAGCCCAAACCAAGAGCCAGATGCTTAACTGACTCAGCCACCCAGGCTCCCTATAAATATATAATTTTAAAATCCACAGGGCTCCTGGATGGCTCAGTTGGTTAAGAGTCCAACTCTTGAATTCGGCTCAGGTCTTGATCTCACAGTTTGTAAGTTGGAGCCTCGCCTTGGGCTGTATGCTGACAGTGTGGCACCTGCTTGGGATTCTCTCCCTCCCTCTTCTCTCTGCCCTCTCCCTCACTCTCTCACTCTTTTTCTCACAAAATAAATAAACTTAAAAAAATATTCCTGAAGGAAGAAAAACAATAAACCAAGAGTCCTCTGTCAAAACTGTCAACGTGAAGGGCAAATAGAAAATATAAATAAAATTTGCTTAGTCCTCACAACAACTTAAAATAAGTGCAGTTCTTTTTAAAGACTTTTTTAAAATTTTACTTATTTATTTTGAGAGAGAGGGCAGGGAGGGGCAGGGAGAGAAGGAGAAAGAGAGATTCCCAAGCAGGGTCCACACTGTCACTGCAGAGCCCCACACGGGGCTCAAACCCACGAACCATGAGATCATGACCTGGGCCCAAATCAGGAGTTGGATGCCTAACTGATTGAGCCACCCAGGTGCCCTGGGAAGTGCAGATTTTAATCCTCATTTTTTCTTCCATGGGGCAAGTCTTTCTTTACAGGTCTTTTTCCTTCCTGATAAAGGGATATCACTCTACAAGGAAATTAAGAATTGTTGAGACATCCTAAGATATACCAAAGGGCTGTAAATCAGACCCTGTTCACGGTCACCTCAGCTGCTGAAACTCCGACCCATCAGTACTCACCCACCCCCTCAGTGGGTGAACACACCATGCACTGTGTAGACAAACACCTGGGAGGAAGGGCATCTGCATATGATTTCAGAACTATTGAGTCCGATGCTTTCTAGGCATGTGAATTTTTCCTTGGGAATGAGAACTACAACATAATCCCAAGCACCAAACACTAGTAAAGCCGTTTAACATGATGGCAGTATTTCTTTTCTTGTGTTTGGCAGTGTTTTTTATTATCCAGCTTCCTCGTGTGTCAGCACTTCCCCCATGACATAAAATCAAGAAAAGTTAAAGTTTTCGGAATAATCCCAAACTGAAGGAATCAGTAAGTGAGAAAATTATATCAGCCTCAATGGCTGTCTCTACCAGGAGCCAATTCCACTGACTTGTGGTATTCACACAAAGGGAACATATTTTGCATGATTTGACTTCCAAGCAGTGATTATCCCTCGCAGGCTGTTTGTTTTTCCAAGTGGTCCTGCTGATTAGAGGCTCTGAGTGAAATCTGTGGTGGTTGATAACCTAGCTACCTTGGCTTTCTGCTACATTAAACCCTTTTGGTCTGCTTTAAATGGGCAGTGCTGATGCCTGTAGACTTTCTCTGCCTTCAGAAGCTGGATTTCTTTTCCAAGAATTTGCTTCTTCAGGTCGTCAAGAAGTATATGATATGCGTTGGCAGAGTTAATAGAAGAATGCAACTTTTGAGATTACAAGGCCTCGGTAGAGTATCATGTATTCCTTGGTTTCGTCGTTGAAGTTTTGAATAATTCAGTAAGCAATGAATGTTATTCATTATCCCCATCTTCAACACAACTGATGTGGCATCTCTCAAATTCTATTTTAAGGCATAAGTGTCCCATTCGGTGCCCCATATTGGAGAGTAGGGTAGGGTTGAAAAAAAATGCCAGGGTAGAACATGTTTAAGAAATGTTTATCGATTCTGGGTAACTCAGTTGGTTAAGCAACTGACTCTTGATTTTGGCTCAGGTCATGATTTCGTGGTTCATGAGATCGAGCCCCGTGTCGGACTCGGCTCTGCACTGATGGTGCGGAGCCTACTTGGAATTCTCTCTCTCTCTCTCTCTCTCTCTCTCTGCCCTTCTTCTGCTCACACTCTCTCAAAAAAGAAAAATTCAAAACTTGTATTTGCATACCAAAGCCTTGAAACATCATTCAGCATCTTTAAAAGTTATGTAGCCAGGAACGCCTCCCCCCCCCCCCCCCGCATATGACAGCTTTTATCGTTCCTCGAAACTTAATTTCCATAGAGCACACATTGCAAAATGCTAATTTTATGAATGGTTATTTGAGCCATGAGTGGGTCCTGTTTGCAGGATGCTCACCTCTGTAACATTGTAGGACACAGGAGATTCAGGGTTTGCAAAAAGACAATTAAAATCTAGGTCTTTGATCTTATTTTCCTTGCTCTCAGTCAGAGGTTGGAAAAAAGCCACATAAAGGGCCACATAATAAATATTTTTTGGCTTTGCGAGCCATATGGTCTCTGTCACACCTACTCAGTTTTACCCTTGCAGCACAAAGGCAGCCACAGACAATATGGAAACCTGAACAAGTATGACTGAAATGTGGATTTCATGTAATTTTCACATATCAAGAAATATTCTTTGGACTTTTTTCCAACATTTAAAAATATATAAACCATTCTGAGCTCACAGGCTATGAAAAAACAGTTAGGAGGCAGGATTTGCTGACCCTGCTCTAATCTTAAATTGGTAAGTGAGATGATGTCTATGTTTCTACTCGCACTACCCAGAAGGATCTTCCATATTAATGTTCTTTTTACTTTCCTTTTGTGCTTTTTAAAAAATTCTGGAGAAGCAAGTTTGTAGATTTATCACCTTGCAAATCTACCCACCCCTCGATGCTCGGTTTAAGTTGTACAGCTCAGTTAAGCTTTTTCTTTACAGTTTATTTCATACTGATGTCTTTCTACCCTGAACTCTTCAGAACAAGGCAGGTTGGGCCACATCAGCCCAACTTCTTCTCTGATGCTTTGCAACACCTTTTGCTTTGCTACGTACATTTTAAAGAATAAAAGTTTTATAGTCTAGAGATTTTTTAAAAGCCCTTTTAGGGCAGAGATCTATCTATTTTGTGTTACTTTATAGCAACCCTTCTGAACCACATTACTGCAAATTGGGCATTGATTGAACAAGCAACATACCGGTAGGAGAACAGACAATGCACAAATCATACAAGAATGTAGGGATATTGTGATGTGTATATTTAGAGTTAGCACTCAATTGTCTGCATATTCAGTATGGGAAATAGTAATTTATGGGAGCTGGTTGTAGGAGTGCTATTATGTTTGGAGTAGTATCATTTATTCTCAGGTATACATGTAATGAAAAGGGCAATTGCCTTGTCTTTTCATTCAGTCATCATTCATTCATTCATTCATTCTGTAAGTGGTTGTCAAGTTCCAATACTGCAGGTCCCAATACCAAAGCAGATCTGAGTGTCACTTTCATTGCCAAACATGATATCAACTCTAAATCCAGCTTCTGCTGAGTCAGCATCTGAAACATATATATATATATATATATATATATATATATATATATCTCTGTCTGTCTGTCTCTCTCTCTCTCTCATCAGCCCTATCCTCACCCTACTCCTGTCCCCACAAGACCCTCATTACCACTTGACTCAACTCTTGGTCTGTCCATGTCTTCCATGCTGTATGTGGTTGTCAGAGCGATACTTTTTATACCAAAAAAGTTATCATTAAGCTATCTCTAGCTTCCTATTTACAACTGTTTAGTGATCCCCGTAGATGAGGGATGTATAGACATCTCAGGATAATGAGGCTTCCTGTGGAAAGGTCCCAGGCTTCCTCTGCAGTCTCAAATATTAGCATGCTAGGGCGGCCATAACAGAGTACCGCAGACTGGGGGACGTAAACAACAGAATTTGGTTGGGTCTGGAGTGTGGTAGTTTAAGATCAAGGTGTCCACAGGCTCGGTTTCTCCTGGGGCCTTGATCCTTGTCTGGCAGGCGTTCTGGGTCTTCACAGGATCTTTGCTGTGTGTGCATGCATCCTGGAATCTCCCTGTGTGTCCTATCTCGCTCTTTTTTAAATTAAATTATTATTATTATTATTATTATTTTTATTTTTTAGAGAGAGAGAGAGAAAGCATGAGCAGGGGAGAGGGGCAGAGGGAGAGAAAGAGAATCTCAAGCAGGCTCCACTCTTAGCACGAAGCCCGATGCGAGGCCTGATCCCACGACCCTGGTATTCATGACCTGACCTGAAACCAAGAGTTGGATGTTCAATTGACTGAGCCACCCAGGGACCCCCCTAATCTCTTCTTGTAAGGACCCACGTCATACTGGGTTAGGGTCCACCCAAACAGTCTCATTTTATCTCACTCACCTCTTTAAAAGTTCTATCTCCAAGTACAGTCTCATTCTGAGGTACTGGGTGTTAGGGCTCCAATGTATGAATTTTGGGCAGACAAAGTTCATCCCATATCACATCTCTAACTTTCTTCCTTCTCCCTGGATAGCACCATTCATTTCTGTATTGAATCAGAGAGTTCTATACCTCCTGCTTTGTTCAGTCTGTTTCCTTTATATGAGAGAGATTTTTCCTATCCTACTCTTTCTTGCCTAATGAACACTGATGATATTTCAAGATTTAGTTTAGACACATGCCTTTCATTATTGTCTTTCCTGACCTCCTAGTGTTTATGGAGACCTTCAAGTATAATATGTGTAACATGCATTATACTAATATGGGTGTGTCTGTGCCCTGTATCTAAACTGTGAACCAGAGTCCATGTTTTGTCACTGCTCAATGGAATTTTGCTGAACGAATGACTTATAAAGTCTTTATTGACTCTTGGGGCACCAGCGTGGCTCACTTGGTTAAGCGTCCTACTTCAGCCCAGGTCATGATCTCACACTCTGTGAGTTCAAGCACCGTGTCTGTGCTGACAGCTCAGAGCCTGGAGCCTGCTTTGGATTCTGTGTCTCCCTCTCTCTTTGCCCCTCCCCTGCTCATGCTCTGTCTCTCTCTGTCTCAAAAATAAATAAAAACATTAAAATTTTTTTTAATCTTTGTTGACTCTTTAATTTTAGTTGGTGGGATAAATGGCTGGATAATAGACAATGGGAAAGGCTGTAATCCATGGATTAGAAAAGCAATATCTGTGAAGATACCTGTACTACCAGGATAAACTCAAAGCACAGCCAGATGTTATCTAAGAACCTTCTCAAAATTAGCATTATAGGTACTGCATAGAAATGCACACAAACTAAATCAGAGAACTTACTTTTAGCTGAACAATTATTCTAGTTTTATTTACAACAAAAGAATTTCAGTAAAAGTTTTACTTTTTTAATCACTTAAGAATGTTCTGGAGTCTGTTTTCCTTTTTTCTTTTTTTTCTCCCTCATACATACACAGAGCTAGCTTTTCCCTAATATCCCGACAATTTTCTTACTGAGAAAATAGATAATTATTCTTATTCTATGTTAGACTTTTACTTGGTTCCTTGGGACTTATACATAGGACTTTCTTTGGGGAGAAAATGTTTTGTTACATGAAACTTGGAGGACAAAACTGTATCTAATTCCTAGTGAAATATATAGTAACGTTCTATAGAAGCTCATAAGCAGATGGGAGCTGAAAGAATTCTTATAAAATTACCATATATTTAACAAAATTAGACAAATATTTAAGATACTACTACCAAAAAAGATACTACTTTTTTTTAACAGATGTTAGACAAGCAAAATAGATTCAGATCCATGTGACAATAGTTCCTTAGACGTTCCACTCCACAAGTTGCTCTGTGGTTTTCTCTGTTTTCTGACGTGTTAGTTTTTAAAAATAAACAATGAATTATAGTTTATCAACTAGACCGGACAGCAAACTCTAAACAAGAATGATGAACTAATGCATCTCAAAGGAGAGAA
The DNA here is from genome assembly GCF_022079265.1 of Lynx rufus. Lineage (NCBI taxonomy): Eukaryota > Metazoa > Chordata > Mammalia > Carnivora > Felidae > Lynx > Lynx rufus. The sequence goes on from NW_025814878.1 coordinate 126,555,022, forward strand.
AGTCCCTGCCTGCTGGTATGACTATATCCAGGTGGGTAAGTTACCTACGTGTCTTTGGAATATTTTCAAGTCGTGTCATTAAAAATGGCAACGCTATACACATACCTGAGAGTTTTGTCCGTTGGTTAGGTTTCTTTTTTTAAAAAAATGTTTATTTATTTTTGAAAGAGAGAGACAGGGTGTGAGCTGGGGAGAGGAAGAGAGATAGACACAGAGAGAGAGAGAGAGAGAGAGAGAGAGAGACAGAAGCCCAAGCAGGCTCCAGGCTCTGAGCTGTCAGCACAGAGCCCAACATGGGGCTCGAACTTACCAACCAAACCATGAGGTCATGACTTGAGCTGAATTTGGACACTTAACTCACTGAGCCACCCAGACACCCTGGGTAGGTTTTTAATAATTAGTAAATCCATTAATTTATTCCTTCAGTCATTCAGGCCATATTTCAGGAGAATCTGCTGTGCGCTGGGAACTTTGTTACACTAACCACAGGGTTCCTTATTGGATGTAGTTATTTACTCATTAATTTCATAATAGGGTTTCACAAGAAAATTCTTAACACATCTGGTGAGGGCCTTTCCACTTGAAAAAAAAAAAAAAAGCTAAACTTTTAACCTGACTGAAAATGTATCACCAAAGTGCTCAGCTTCTGGCATAAACCAGAGACTATGTATAAACACATCATAAAAATAGCTAAAACAAGAGCAGAGAGCCCAGAAGGCTAAACTTGTCTTTTAGATCCAGTCATGGTGATAACCCAAGCAGGGCCCACAAGGGCCAGAGGATAAAGCAAACTGAACCAGACTTCAAGTCAACAAACATTTATTGAACTCGAGTTCTGCATCAGACACTGTGATAGTTGCTTTTGGGGATACACATATGAGTGAAACATCTTATCTGCCCTTAAGGAATTTATAAGGGAAGACGCAGATATACAGAACTGCCAAGCAAGGCAGGATGCATTATGTGCTCAAATGGAGATACAACAAAAGTATTCAGGGCACATGCAAGAGAAAGTGGTTAATCTTTATCATAAATATCAGAGAAAGCTTCCCACAAAGGGTGGGGCTTGAACTGTGCCTGTAAGATTAGATGTGGTTTTGAGAGGCAGACAGTAGGGGGAAGAGCCAAGTAAATAACTAAGAAAAGTCATGAAGAAGAAAATCGCAGTGTGTAGCCGTTAGGGTTGGATCAGAGAAACAGATCCATGGGGCATGGGAGCTGGTTAGGTAGTGGAGGGGCGGACAGTTGCTCAGTGTCTGGGAGCTTGAAGCCCACGGGGTGGGCGGGCAGGAAGAAAAGATGGGTGTGAAGTAGGAGGAGCATGGATAAATTGGAACTCCTAAAGTTGTATGGAGTCCCACAAGGACCAACTGGAACCCACTATCTCTCAGTCTTCGTCTCTGAGGATGGAGACAACCAGCTGGAGAAGTGGGAGCCATTCTTTATGAAGTTAAATATGCACCGGCCCCAGGTGTGGGCTTGAGGAGGAAAGCAGGAAGCAGGTCAGTAAGGAGGTAAGCAGCTCTACCCAGTTGCTTCCCCAGCCAACCAGCTGAGACACAACAAGATGTCTTCTCTGCAACAGCAGCCAATGCCCTCACACAGTGCTGCAGCATTCCAAGGACGTGGACCCCCATTTCACGTTTCTATTCTAAATCTTGATCAAAGGGCCTCTTATGCTCTCCTCCCCACCCAGAACTGGGAAGTGAAAGGAATCTTGGGAAACACAATTTCAGTTTACCTAACCTGACATATTGTCTTCCACTTGGTGCCATAAAGCCAAAACACACAGGATTGTATTCCCCCGTTCATGTATTACCAAATATTTGGCCTTTCCGGAGGCTGAATAGTTTCCTTAGGAAATTACAGAAAATACCCATCAGACTGAAAGAAACTTATTTATTCATTCATTCATTCATTCATTCATCGGCTAAAGATCAATCAGCTTGTTCGTTATGGTCCCAAGCACTGGAAATTAACACAAGGCAGAGACTAGAATTAAAGAGTTGTATTAAGTTGATTCTTTTATCTCTTACTGTGGGGATTTGTTTTTGCCATTACAAAATGTATAGAGAGATCCATTCTTCACTTTTGCCCAGCGGCTTACAAACTCCAGATACTCCAGAGCTCTCACGTACGGCTGTAGAACAATCTAGACTTGAGCCCCTGAAAATACAATGTTGAAACAAATGGGACAGATAATAGGTCAAATGATTCTTTTTTTGATGGCGAAAGACTTCTGTTTCCTCTCCCTAGAAATACATGTGCATCTGGGTAGTGTCCTGCTTTGGGAGACACCTTGAAGGAAAGGTGACTTCTTTGTTCGAAACTAACAACCATCACATGAGACAAACAAATTAAGTACAGTTATTTTTCAAAGAACACAAATTAAGTGTTCGAAGAGTTTGCACTTTCTCCTTGCATTGTGTTGCTCATGAAGAAAGAAGTTTGAAAGGATGGATAAAACGCCATCAGAACAAAAGCTGGAAGTAAACGAAACTAAATTAAAATAGACACCATCTGTGATTCATGCATCCTCACAGGTGGGTTACTGATTTTATGCAACTTCACATCCGGTATCGTGTCTCCAAAAACAAAAACTACATTTCTGGTAGCTCTGAAATTCAGAGGGGAAAGAAGGTGATTTGGAAGTCCATGCTAATGTGACCTCCAAAAGAAGGGATTGAATCTGCACTTCAAGGTCAACGATGACATTTGAAAGGAGTTGACAATATGTAGAAAAACTAGTGCTGAACTCAAAGTTGGCTTTATTACTCTTCCGATTTGAAGTAAAAATTAACTATAGCGACTCTAGAGCCTGATTCTGGGCTATTGTTTTCTACATGTTTTAGAATTCAGCATGCTATTTCCAAGAGCCTAGTGAAAGAGCACAAGAGTTTGACTCTAAATCTTGGAGTCCTGAGCAGTACTGCTGTGATAGGCTAAAATAACTGCTAATCCCTCATGTTCGAACAGACTTTATGAAGTGATTTCACATAAAAGATCTTTTTTGATATAACTATTATATGGCATATCTTCCATTTTATGGACAGTGTGAGTTTTTTGATGTGTAAGATGAGCTGAAATAGGGAAAGTGACAGGAAATTTACAGAGCTATGGAATAATATTCCACAATGGGGTATTCTTTATAATTATCTTGGCTCAATAGCACCATCCAAAGTTCTTAAATCATCAACAATGCCATTTTTACTGTAGAGGATAAGAGTTATGATCCTTTGACTCCTTAAATTTTCTTCCTTGACAAAAGTGATCTACCTCTCTAGCCAACCTGTCTCGATGATCCATAACGTTGCTCGCCTGGTGCCAGATGGATGTGATAGAGGGCTCCTAAAAGGCTCTTGGTACGAGGAAAGTGTTGCTTACATGTAATGGGAATCTTGTGAGATTTAAAGTGGGAAGATGCTAGTTTGAGTCATTAATAACCTAATTCAGCTGGATTTACTTTTATGCTGTTAACATTGCTATTTTGGTGTATGTAACTTTTGACTAACAATTTTTTCAGATTTCAAATGATATTCATTTTTAATAGCACGGCTTACTATTTAATATTGCATCTATGTCAAAAGGACATTGCCCTAATCTGTTTCCATCGAGAACCTTAAAACAGGCACTTTTGTTCTGCAGTGACAAAAGAGTTATTTATTCCTCCTTCCTGATCTAACGAACCACAAAATCTAGTCATTTCTTATCACTCCAACCATCACTTTTTGCTTATAGCTGGCACTCAGTCAAAACAGTACAAAAGCCCAAAAAACCAAGAACAAAACAGTCCGGAGTGTGACCAGGGTAGTTACATGACTGAAACCAAATCTCTGTCATCTACATACCAGATTTCTCACCCTGAGTGCCCTAAGGGTCCATCAAAATTAGGATGCCTAGAAAAGAAGCCATTTTGTTCAGAGTCAAAGCTGTACTTTCTCTGTAAAGCTAATTCTTCTATCGATCATGGTGTCATCATCCGTTGATTCTTCTAAGGTAGCAACTTGGGAGTCATCCTTAACTTCAAGCTTTATCAATTACCCTGTGGTGTCAAATCAGAAATGTTATTTCAAATCCAACCTCTCCAATTTGTTCCAAGTCTGGGTCCTAGGATTCTGTGCCAGTGAAGCTCTTCTTTATTTATTGCTTGGATCACTACAGCATTTTTCCAACTGGTTTCTTTGTCATCAATCTCTCACGATGCTGGTTCCCAGGGTTGCCAATTACTTTCCTTTAATTAAATTAAATTAATTAATTTTTATAAGTACCATATGAGTAATACAGAATGTATGGGGGTTCCAAACAGGCAGTGATGACTTCTCTCATAGATAATAAAAGCAGGAATCTTAGAGGAGGTGCCTTTTGAGTTGGACCTTGAAGGATCACTTACCATCTCTTGACAAAGGTAGATTGGAGATCAATTACAAGTGACTGAAGATTTTAGAATAGGGGAGTAATACCATTAGAAAACCCTTCAGGAAGATTAAAGTGGTGGCTGGAGTCAGATGGAGTAGGAGGGAGATGATCTTTCAGATAAAAATGAAGTTAGGACACTAGTTTATTTATTTTTTTTACTGAGGTATACTTGCCATATAACATTATATTAATTTCATGTAAACATCCTAATGATTCAGTATTTGTATACAATGCAAAATGATCACCTCAAGAAGTACAGTTAACATCCATCACCACACATAGTTACAGATTTTTTCTTGTAATGAGAATTTTTTTTAAATTGTTTTAATGTTTCTTTATTATTGAGACACAGAGAGAGACAGAGCATGAGCATGGGAGGGGTCGAGAGAGGGGACACACAACCCGAAGCAGGTTCCAGGCTCTGGGCCAACAGCACAGAGTCCGACGTGGAGCTCGAACTCACAAACCTTGAGATCATGACCTGAGCGGAAGTCGGACACTTAACCGACTGAGCCACCCAGGTGCCCCGTGATGAGAATTTTTAAGATCTACTTACTCAGCAACTTTCAAATATGAAATACAGTATTTTTCACCATAGTCCCCAACTGTATATTACATCCCTATCGCTTCTTTGTTCTTTATAATTGGAAGTTTGTACCTTTTCGTCCTCTTCACCCATTTTGGCCACACACAGTGCACTTTAATTTTACGGGGGGTACTTTGCACGGAATGGATGTTCTTTCAAAGAATTCTCTGCTTCCCTATTCAAGCTAACCTGGCTTATGAACTGTTTAGCAGAGAACAATGGCCCTTCAGAAACTAGCTCATGAACTGGGTTCAGAAAAATTGGAGCAATGATCATGGGGGTTATGTACATAAAAGAGGGAGGGGATTCAGGCGTTGGTAAAATGAGGAAGGCTATTAATGATACTAATAATGCAAAACAATGGATCTAAACTGAGATTGAAATCTAGGAGAACCTGGGTTTGCACTGGGATCTGGCGTATACAGGATCAAGAAAGCATTCAAGAGTGGGGTTGTATGTAGCAGGACCTTTTTGGGTGGCTTTCTGCTATCATTCTCACACATTCATCATTAGGTTTAGCCACACAATTTTTAAAATTTATTTTTTATGTTTTTATTTTATTTTTGAGAGAGACACAGCAAGCAGGGGAGGGGCAGAGAGAGAGACACACACGCACACAGAATCTGAAGCAGGCTCCCAGGGCTGAACTGTTGGCACAGAGCCTGACGTGGGTCTCAGTATTACTGGTGGTGAGATCGTGACCTGAGCCAACCTAGGCGCCCCCACAATTTCTTAATATAACTTGAGCACCTCATGTATCCACCATAGATGAGACAGTATAGAATGCCCTAGGATTATGAAGATGAGTAACCCAAGACTGCAATTCTATTATTATCATTATTTATTTTATTTGCAATTCTATTATTTACACTAAGATATTTTGAAACTACTTGAGGCATAAAAGTTTAATGCTGTTATAGATTTCCTATTGTTTGTAAGCTTTATCAATATAAATTTACTCTCTTTACTCAACTTAGTGTTTTTCTTGTTAACAAAACAGGTATTTATTTATGAACTTATGCACGCAGCAAATATTTACTGAATTCTGATTACGTTCCAGATACTGTGATAGGGCCCGAGGACAGGTTTACAAACAAAACATGCTGTCAGGGAAGATAGTCATTACTACAAATAACACTGATATCAGTATTTTTTAAAGCGTTTTTTTAAGCTTATTTATTTATTTGAGAGAGAGAGAGAGAGAGAGAGAGAGAGAGAGAGAATGAGTGGGGGAGAGACAGAGAGAGGGAGAGAGAGGAAATCCCAAACAGGCTCTGGGGCTCAAACTCACAAACCAGTGAAATCATGACCTGAGCCAAAATCAAGAGTTGGATGCTTAACCAACTGAGCCATGCAGGCGCCCCCAATGTCAATATTTTAACCCTGTGTTATTTGGGTGGTGGTGTGGAGAGGGAAAAGGGAGTTGTACTCTAGGGCCTTGTGTATGATATTTTCTTGTAATATTTCACTTTTTAAATGTTAGGAATAAAACATTAGATTGTTATTTTCAGTGATTTCTGAGGGTCTTTGCCTTGGAAAAGAAGAATTTAGACCTTTCACTTCTATTTAACTATTTTGTCTAATCTACATTTGTCATCCTGATTTATACTTTTTTTTAAAAAAAACTAATGTTTACTTATTTTTGAGAGACAGAGAGACAGAGTGTGAGCAGGGGAGGGGCAGAGAGAGAGGGAGACACAGAATCTGAGGCAGATCCAGGCTCCAAACTGTCAGCACAGAGCCCGATGTGGCGCTCGAAACCACGAACAATGCGATCATGACCTGAGCCAAAGTCAGACACCTAACCAACACCCTGGCGCCCCTGATTTGTACTTCTTTTAATGCTTAATTTCTCGCGTCTTCTATTTTCTACAATTTGAAAGGTAGCTACCCTTTTTCTCATTCTATCAGCTGCTATTTTTATCTTTGCCCAGAGAACTTTAAAACTTTATGTAATTGTCATGGTGGGGAACAAAGTAACATCTCTTCACTCCTGCTTTGAAAAAATGAAGCATTCAGTGCTTTTTTTTCCCTTCCCCCCCCTTTTTTTAATCTTTACTTTTGAGAGAGAGAGAGAGAGAAAGAGAGAGAGAGTGTGAGTGGGGGAGGGGCAGAGAGAGAGGGAGACACAGAATCCGAAGCAGGCTCCAGGCTCTGAGCTGTCAGCACAGAGCCCGACGTGGGACTCGAACTCACAGACTGTGAGATCGTGACCTGAGCTGAAGTCGGACGCCCAACCGACTGCACCACCCAGGTGCCCCTCCTTTTCCCTTTAATGTAAGGCTTGGTTAATGTATCCTAGAGCCTGATGTGTGAGTGTGGGTGTGTGTGTGTGTGTGTGTGTGTGTGTGGTAGTCCCAACCTGTTTATAAGACTAAAACAGGCATTTAGTCTTAGGTGATCAGCAAATCCTTCCTCGCCATTCCAGGAGTAATCTTTTTCTCTCCAACGGCAGAGAACATCTTCTTATATTAAATCATGGCCAAACAAAACAAAACAACTCTTTCATAAGAAGTTAAGTGAGGTAAAGATATTTTTGTTTTCCTTCTGATAATCAGAAAATCAAATGTGTTCAGGCCATTGCATGTATGTATTCACTTATCGTTAATGAAAACTGCTGTATTGTGGATAGTCACCAATGGAATCATAATGTCCATTTTCTCTATAATAGTCATTTAAAAACTGAGTGAGAAAATAGTGGCTTAATTTAAAATATGAGATAATTTAGAATATGGCTCTTGAGACTCCAATGGTACAAAGGAAGGCATACCATTAGGGATTGGAAATCCTAAATTGAGGTCAAGGCTAAGGTGTGAACAAGAGGATGCAGACAGGTTTAAAAGACCAAGGCTGGTGTTCAGTCTTAGGGCCACTTAGGGCAACAGATGCTTTTCTCGTCATCCCAGGGTGCTTAGCATCGGCAAATGGCAAAATGGCAGCTTTTACCCTGGAGTCTTTTCACGACTGGAAAGGCCTTATAGATCATCTTGTCGGAGCACGTAGAGCAATGGGGGTCCAGAATGGCTGAGCTCATTAGCTGTGGAAGCTGGACCAGAGACCGTGCTGTCTGCTGTCAGCTCCGACTTCTTTCCATTGCCTCCACTTGCCTCTCACCTTAATCCCAAATTTGTGATTAAATGGCAAACATGGGAGATTTCACTGAAAAACTAGACCACTTCCATGTGGATCAACTAATGTGAAACTCTGACAATTCTTCTATCAAGAAACCAGTGTGATAAATTCACCTTCCTCTCCTAACATTAGCTAATCAAAACACTTTTAACTTATTGAAAGTACTCACAGTTTCTAAGAGAAGCCCACGAGGATCATACATCCTAAGCAATCACAATATTTGAACAATATGTTCTTTTCATGTAAACAAACCCGTGCAGGTTGTCATGTCAGTGACAACTTTTCTCCACGAACATAATTGTTTGGCCTCTATTTGATACATTGGGGCATCATGTTTTCAGGACTACATTTCATTTCCCTTTGATGGAGTAATGATACTGCACATTAGCCTTTCTCCTCGAAAACACTCATGGAAAGACATTTTAACCTACATTAGCAGCATCTTTAGATAGCCATAATGCTTTTTCAAGATAAATAAGCAAACCTCTCTGGAGCTGAGGCATAACAGTGCTCCTAAAACAGACACATACAACGATCTGGTCTTTCTTTTCTGAATACAGATAAGGCCTGTTATCTGATAAAGAATACCTTCCCAAAAGAAACGAGGGAAATCTTAAGTATACTTTTAATAAGTGTAAGTATACTTATAAATCTTAAAGGTATACTGTATCATATGAAAACCCTCTTAAAATCATAGCTTTTTAATTTTTTTAATGTTTTTATTTGTTTTTGAGAGAGAGAGAGACAGAGCACGAGCAGGGGAGGGGCAAAGAGAGGGGGAGACACAGAATCCGAAGTGGACCCCAGGCTCTGAGCTGTCAGCACAGAGCCTGACATGGGGCCCTGACTGGTGAACTGCGAAATAGATCATGACCTGAGCCAAAGTCAGATGTCCGACTGAGTGAGCCACCCAGGGGCCCCCAGAATCATAGCTTTTTTTATTTTTTTATTTTTATTTTTTTAAATTTTTTTTTCAACGTTTATTTATTTTTGGGACAGAGAGAGACAGAGCATGAACAGGGGAGGGGCAGAGAGAGAGGGAGACACAGAATTGGAAACAGGCTCCAGGCTCTGAGCCATCAGCCCAGAGCCCGACGCGGGGCTCGAACTCACGGACCGCGAGATCGTGACCTGGCTGAAGTCGGATGCTTAACCGACTGCGCCACCCAGGCGCCCCAGAATCATAGCTTTTTAAAAACACTCTGTGTCCTTGGCTCTCAGCCAAAGATCACTGCAGGAAGTTGAAGAGAAGCACAGTTGTCAAACTGATTTTTCTGTTTTTTCAGGGATGTCCGCATTCACTATTGCACATCCTGAGAGTAATCGTGGGTGTCCCCAGTAGAAGGCAATCCAGTGAATAGAATTTGGTGATACAACTTGTGTGGTGCATAGTGCTAGGAACCTGTTCAGAAATACACCTGTGGCAGTGTAAATTCACAACAGTGAAGTGAGCCAGCTCTGACTTAGGGAACTCTCACAACAAATTGCAGGCCAGCTGCCGGGAAGGGAGTCAGGGTGGTGGGTGAATCAGGGGTACTCTGGAAATCCATGTGGAATGAGCAAAACTCAGAAGGGAGAGTGGAATCCTTAAAGAGCTACCAGCACAGAAACGAATGCTGGAAGGCATTTTTTTTTTTATGAAATCAAAGCTTTAATGAGCTATAAGAAAGCAAATCCCAAGAGCCCTAGGAGTTTTGTAAATAAAGAGACCAGACTTCCTGTGGGAGCACAGCTAGAAGATAACTTCCCATTTAGAGGTGCCCCAGCAATCACATCTTACGTGCAAAGTTAGCCTGTCTGGACCCATCGTGCTCTCCATTTTTCAAAGGGGAGGAGACACCGCTTGAAAACGTATTCCCAGTCGTGTTGCCTGGAATGTGATCCATTAGAGATTTATTTCGATATCAAAGCACATGTGCCACGGGAGATTAAAAGTGAATAATCAGTCATTTACCTTAATGTGAATGAATTAGGTGGCTTCTTGGTAATATCTAAGTGAGCTGCAAGGAAGGAATAAAAGTGTTCTCGAGAAATAGGTAAGACAGAGTGAGGCGGCAGGGAGCAGTGCAAGAGGACCCTCACCTCTGTCCCCTGAGACATCAGCTAGGGAGCCAGAAGAGAAATTAAGACCTTAGGGAAAGAGCTGAGGGAGAGAGGTGGGAGGGGTCTACACTGACAACATGTGACTCGGTGGGCTGCCTAGAATCCTCCTGGTCTACAAATACAGTCTTCCTGCCCCACCCAAGTGTGGCAATAATAAAGCTCTTGCTTTATTCTCTGCTCTAACCCCCTCAACCAAGTCATTTTTTTCCCCCTGCCATGTGATAATGTTCTCTGTTGAGAACACATCAGTGGACAGTCTTCTGGCATTGAGCCATGACATATGTAAAAAGCAGAAGCAACGTGTTGAGATAGTGTAGGTCTCATGTTATTGTCAGTCCCCAGAAGATTACTGCCCCTGTCTTTCAGGTACTTGGCTATCAAGAGTAGGAATAAAATCCGTTTTTAATATTGAAAGATCGTCCCTGGTGCCTCCCCACCCCTCCATACAACAGAAGCATAAAGCCTGGCGTAAAGACATATTTGAAACAAAAAGCTAACTACCCAGGGGTGGTGTAGTCACCTGAATGCTTGACCTAAAAGCCTGTGACCTTTGCTTATGCATCTGTTCCTCCAGCACTCAGATATTGACATCTGATGTCGACCTCTGATGTTGACATCAGATGTTCCCATGTCAAAAAAAAAAAAAAAAAAAAGGAAAAAAGAAAAGGAGGATTAGGTAATAATAAAAGTACCAGTGTTGAAGGCCAGCCCTGTGGCCTTTTAATACTTACTAAAATAAGCACATGCAATAGATTATACTACCCTCCTCCCCACCCCGCCACCCCTCTATATAGAAAAGGGAACGAAGGCTCAAAGCAGGAAAACAACCTGGCTGTGATCATACATTTGATGAGAGTCAGTGAGAGCACCAAACTTATATTCTTGCCGTGAGATGAAAATGTCTCTTATGCTCATCTGACAGCCATTTTCTCACACTCTGATTTATGATCCAAATGGTACAAGCCATTGTAAAACACAATCCAATGTACAGTTGTAAGGAACTAACACAGATTGCCAATCAATAGTAAAGAAGGAATACAATAAAATATTCTAATTGGTATTCATGAAAAATAACAGATCTATCAAGATATTCCATTATTGCTTCCAAGGTTACATTGCATGGTTTTTGGTGATTTCTTACTTTTTATGTCAATTTTTTATAATGCATTTTAAATCAAAATACAAGCGAACCCCTTTTCCAAAAACGGCATTAACCTCAGATACCCTTCCCCTTTGTTTCAATAGAGACATGAGATGAATAAAATATGATGTTTAGCAAACTCTAATTTTATTTGCTTCAAGTACTGGAAACATTGGTAAGAGCAAAGTCTCTACTGTTCTGCTAAGTTCTAATTCTTAAATATAAAATTTCCAATTATTCATGAGTCATTTTCTTTTTTCTTAATTTTTCAGTTACCACCTTAGGGCAAATCCTACTATGTGGGGATTTAGAATTAGTATTATTTAAATAACCTTAGGAACCATGAGTGATTCCTTATAGGTTATGTGATATACTTGCATCTTTAAGTGCCACATGAATCAAGTTAATCACAAAGTCAAATATGTAAAATTCAGATTCTATTTGCTGTGTAGACAATTACAAAGACAGGAATATAAAAGGAAAAAGAGACAGCCGTTGAAAAAGCAAACTGGAACACCCCTTTTATGAATCCTTTTGTACGCCTGACACTGGCAGTTGGGGCTTCCTGATATGGTATTTGATGTCAAAATTGATGGGGAAACCCCACATTTTACTGCCAATACTTGTTTTGTTTGGAGAGGTTCTTCTTTTAACGGTACGGCTGTACTATCAAATGAAAGCATGTCTGTCCTTTCCTATTCTTAGAACAATTAGAAGAATGTTGAATTTATGGCCATTACCCAATGGCGTAGCATTCTGCTTTAAACAAAATGTCTTTATTCTTTGACTAGTTGGATTAATAACTAAGGCAATGAAACATAATGAATACTGTCTTTATTTTTTCTCTGAAGGTGCGCCGGGAACACGGGCTTTTAGGAAATGCACATCCTTGGGACATCCTGCTGAAATGGGCAGTGGAATGAGCTGGGGTCCGGAGTCAGAGGTCCTGGACCCCAAACCAACAAATGACTTTGAAAGGGGCTCTCATAATACTTATCATCTCCCTACCTAACTTTTCACCCTATAGACAGAGTGAGAAAGAGAGTGAGGAGTTGAAGAGATTCTTTCTGGGTCTAAACATTTGGGTTTCACAGTAGATAGAGTAAGGAAAGTGATGTTTCATTTTTAATCCCATTATTTAAAAAAAAAGGCAAAATTGGAGAGTAGAGATATGGTGATTGTTTTTATTCTTATGATAGAAAACAAAGTGATTGTTTTTTTATTAATTGCTCAGAATTGGAAATCACATTTCTTCAGGGCCTGGGTGGCTCAGTCGGTTAAATATCTGACTCTTGGTTTCAGCTCGGGTCATGGTGTCATGGTTTTGTGGGTTCGGGCCCAGCATCGGGCTCTGGGCTGATGTGCGGAGCCTGCTTGGGATTCTCTCTCTCTCCCTCTATCTTTACCTCTCCCCTGCTCATGCTGTCTCTCTCTCTCTCTCAAAATAAACTAATAAATAAATAAATAAATAAATAAATAAATAGAAAATCATATTTCTTCAATTAACCAAGAATGGCAGGTGGGCCAGTTTGCCCTTTGGCGAGAAGGCTTGCATGGTGTTTGGGATGTGGGTCCTGCATGCAGGGCCGCTGGTGTTGGAATCCCAGCTTCACCCCTCTCACAGGCCATGAACTTAGTATATCTCCTAATGTCACCCACAAGAACTTGCTTGCTGAACACAGCATATTTCTTTGTTCTGAGGGGCATTGGTAGACTGAAGATAGATCTAGCCATATTCTGAAGGAATAACCCTAGATTCCACATCTGGGAGCATCTGTTCTAGTCCTGAGGTCCTGACTTTACAGAAGACTTTGGGTAAATTGTTCTGTCTCAAACAGATAGCTTTTGTCTCTCTGAACACCATTTGGGAAATATCATTTCATGATATCCGTGATGAGAACGCATTATGTCATTGAAACACAATATATAGACTTAAAAGTAGCTACCAACCTGTCCCAGGATATCATCCCAGGATTCACATTTCCTTTTCGGCTCTGGGCTTTTATATACGAGCACCGCAAAACTAAGTTCACAGCGGCAACACAATTAGCAAGCTCTCTGAAAAACTGCCTCCGTTTGTGGCTGCTAATGTATTTGCTATAGATTTTAGTGACAGAAATAGTGATATTAATGTCGTCAACATCCATGTCACTGCTTGAAGGCATCATGTAAGCCAAAAGGTTACATTTTAAATTATGAAAGGCTGGGTTTAAAAAAAAGTCCTTCATTTTTCTGACTTGTCACATTAGAGTTTAAGATTATGTTATAGGTGCTCAGAATTAATCATAACATGTTAGCCTAGGTAAAAATAAAATATAATATGGGAAGTCCATATTGTTGATTTAAAATATTTTATTTATTTAAAAAAAATTTTAACGTTTATTTATTTTTGAGAGAGAGACACAGCGTGAGTGGGTTTGGGGCAGAGAGAGAGGGAGACACAGAATCTGAAGCAGGCTGCAGGCTCCAAGCTGTCAGCACAGAGCCCGACGTGGGGCTCGAGCTCATGAACCATGAGATCATAACCTGAGCTGAAGTCGGATGCTTAACCGACTGAGCCATCCAGGCACCCCTGATTTAAAATATTTTAAATGTTATGCTATGGGCTAGATACGTTGATATCAGTAGAAGTATATATAAAATAAACTGCCATTTTATGAATAACCTCTATGTTTAGCCAGATAACGTTGTGTTTCTCATCAAGCATAATTTAATTAGGGCAGATTTCTCCGTAATGACATTCTAAATAATATAAGAATACAAATTTTAGGAAAATGGATCTTTTAATTAATCAAATCAGCATATACACAGATGTATATATGTATGCAGGAAGTATACACATTTCATATTTACTAGGTACCCAACCATTTAATGTTCCAAACAACCTTATGGAGGTGATATTCTACGCCCACTTTAAAGATGACAAAACAGTCTTAGAGATTAAATAACTTGTCCAAGATCACACAACTATAAAGTGGTAGCCTGAGGGTAAAACGAAGGGTTGTCAGCCTCTAAAATCACTACCTACCCTTACATATGCTTCCCCTCCAGACTCCTAACTATAGTCATAACTAATTCTTAACTGTTATTTTTTTATTGTTATATTTTTATTCTTAACTGTTTATTTTTTATTCTCTTAATGTAGAATACTGTTGGTTGGTACTTTTTGTTTGTTTGGTTTGGGTTTTTGTTTTTTTGTTGTTGGTGTTGTTTTGTTTGTTTTCTGGGTTTTTGTTTTGTTTTGTTTTGCTTTGGTTTGTTTTCAGGATAGGATTGAAAAGTAGTGCCAACGGGTCCTTCCAGTGGCATGAGTAGATGTCGTAGGGCTGGCACTAATAATTTTCTAGGGATACTGGAAAGCTGCAATTATCTTCTGTCTTCCTGTTGATTGTCTTCGTTATACTAGCATAATGAGCTGAACGCAAAGATTCCTTATTTTATCCCTCTGATAGCCATAGAGAAAGTATTAAAATATATGATGAGTCATTGGTCTATGAGACCTACCGTGCTTTAAAAGTACTAAAAATGGGACCCAAATATTTAATTTCATTTAATTAACTAATTAATTAATTTTTTTTAAAGTTTATCCATCTATTTTGAGACAGAGAGAAAGGAGAGAGAGAGAGAGAGAGAGAGAGATGCGGGAGGGGCAGAGAAAGAAGGAGAGAGAGAGAATCCTAAGCATTTTCTCCATTGTCAGCAGAGAGCCCAATGTGGGGCTTGAACTCAAGAACCTTGAGATCATGACTGGAACCAAAACCAAGAGTCAGAAGCTTTACCGACTGAGCCACCCAGGTGCCCTCAAATGCATTATCAAGTAGGAGAATTTTAAACACCTGAAGCAGAAATCTTGCTATCTGTGGTTAGATTCCTGCCTGAGAACTTTCTTTTTCATGTGCTTGTTTAGGTTAAGTCCATTTTCCACTCACCCCCACATTAAATACTTTGAGATCATATGTCTGCATTGGCAGGAATTCTTTTCAAAGATTCAAATTTGTAATAAAAAGCTGTCCACCACTTAATAGTTTACAACCTAAGTATTTATTCATGGGTTCATTTTATGTGCTTATTCATTTATCAAATATTTACTAAGTACCTATGGCAGGTTAAGCATCCTGTTAGATGCTAGGAATAGATAGGACTAGAAATTGATACATTTCTGTTACTTAGAATTAAACATCTCTTTAAAATCTAGGTCACCTACACAGAAATGTTGAGAAACCATTGAAGGCCTTGTTTTAATACGTAGTTAGCATCATAATAGCTGATGCTATCTCCAGTAAGAAAACCCACTTGTATGACATTATGGGATCTAGACGGATCTGTTTTATTTTATTTATTTTTTTTTTTTCAACGTTTATTTATTTTTGGGACAGAGAGAGACAGAGCATGAACGGGGGAGGGGCAGAGAGAGAGGGAGACACAGAATCGGAAGCAGGCTCCAGGCTCTGAGCCATCAGCTCAGAGCCTGACGCGGGGCTCGAACTCACGGACCGCGAGATCGTGACCTGGCTGAAGTCGGACGCTTAACCGACTGCGCCACCCAGGCGCCCCTAGACGGATCTGTTTTATTGAGGATTGAGATTTGGCTTTATTTGTCTTAAAAATCAGTGCAAAGCGTTTGTTTGTTTGCTTTGTCTTTTCAGCACTGGCCAAAGACAAATCGGAAGCTATACGTGAGAAAACAGAAATACTTCAGTTGTTTTGGCCCCAGTTACATTTAATTTACATTTAATTCATGTTTCAGGTCGAGATCTAGTGAGCAAAGAATGAAAGATGTTTCAGCACCTTAACTGGGTTCTTACATTGGATGCTATTTACTCTTAATGGGATTATGGCTTGGAATGAGGTGAGTTCAGAGAATCAGAGGTTTTGATTGTATTGTTTTATTAAACAACTCGGCTATTTAAACAATGCGTGGAGCTTCAGAGTTTAATCAGTCCATAGTGGGAGAAAAATCATTTGTGGAACAGTTCAAATGCCAATGACTAGTATTTTCCAGCGCTGGAAAAAAAAAAAAAAAAAGTAACAGTAAATGCATGCTATTAGGCCTTTAACTGGAATTCTTCTGAAATTCCCAGAAACTGAACAAGAGATCAAGCATATTTTGTGGGCTACTTTCTGAAGCCAATCAAACAATAATGGCGATTGTAGCATTTGGCATCTAAACGGTATTAACTTTTGGCTGTTGCATCAGTTTTATTAAATTCAATGAGATTTTTGTTATACAGAACTTGCCAAAGAAAATTTGCATACCAGAAAGAAAGTAGTCATGGAATTTATTCATTAGCTTTTTTACCCAGGAAAGGTCTACAAATGCAAAGGTTTGATTTTGGATGGAGTTCATTTGGATGTGTCACTGGGAAGGGTATCTTTGCTTTGCAGGCTGTCTACATTTGGAAGAATTCAGCCCCATTGATTTTCTTTGTTCTTTGCTGATCTACAATGGAATATGGTGGTCTGCAAGGCCAGATAGCCAAAGAATTTCACCATTTCAAGGGCTGTTATAGGCCTACAATTCCAGATCAACCTGATCTTGGCAGAGTTGCCAAGGAAATAGTTTTATAGGTATTTCGTTTTTTACCATGAACGACATAAAAGCATTTTTTGCTTCTGTGTGTTCTCGATCATTGCATTTCACTCCTAATTAAATCCCTCACCTCACTGCTGATGTTAAGAATGAAGGGAGGCATGATTTTAGCCTTTGGGTTTTGTTGATCGATTTAAAAGTGACAAGGTTTTTGTTAGTTATACTGACTGACCCTTAAATTACTATTTAAAAAAAATGCTTTTCTCCTGTCTGATTTCAGAAGTGGCTTGAAAAAAACCAAAGGTATTTCTGATGCTTTGTGGTTGAATGGACTTCAAGATCTGTCCATTAATACTCATCTTACCCAATTCAATTTAGAATATGATGCTCCCCCTTTCCGGAAGTAACATCAGCTCAGCGATATATCACAGTGATAATATGTTTCATTTATGAAAATTATATTTTTCTGGAAAAATAACCTTTTTTTCCTCCCCAAGTTTGTTTTCGGTCATTAGGCTTGTCGTGATACCTCAGGTCTTGTGAAGGTGAACCTTATTGAGCAATCTTGGCTGCATCCAGGGTCTCTCCTTCTGGAGGGAGATAGAATCAGGAGGCAGAGAAGATCGGCAGGCTTAGAAGAGAGCTCAAGGCCGAATTCCAGGCCTTTCAGTGGAGTCAAAAGACAGAATGAAGAAAATGTAATGATTCTTACTCTCACTCAGGCTTGGGTACCAGCGCCCCAGGTCCTGGCTCGTGTTTTCTGGCCCTTAGCGCACTCAGCTGCTGGAACTAGACAAGACAAAGACAAAGACAAAGGACATTCCGAAGCAGAGTCTGAAACTCCATCGAGTATGATACAGCAGACGGATTCACAAAATCCAGGTTTTGAAGGAGGTTCGACATTATTTTTCTATTTGCTTCTGTAACTGAAAACGGCAGTGTAAATTGGGGCAAGCGTGTGTGTGATGAGTTCAGAGGGACTGAATATTCTCAGAGATGTTGGTATGCCTCAGACTTCTGAGCGATTCCCAAGTACAGCGCACTGTTCGCAACCCCCTGGTCTTCAATTTGTCTCCCGATAATAAATAATGTAAATAATGGTAAAATTAAATGAAAGCCCATTTTGCAGCAAAACAAACAAACCCCTAAACATTAAAATGACAGAAGAGTCCCCAAACAGAGTAGAAAGCCCTGGAGTGGTGGTCTCACCGTGGTAAAACTAAATCATCGGTACAAGCAGGTCCTAATAAACCATTCAGCGTGATAAAGGGGCGCTATTATGTTACAAAGCCCAGAAGGCCCTGCTACTACCACGAAGTGAATAGGTTAAAAGACTTTAAATGAGATTGGCACACTTTCCACAGCAAAAATGCAGGGCTACGGGAAGATAATATGCCTTTATTAATGTATACAATAGGACACTAATACCAATTAGAAGGATCTGTGATGTTAGACAATCTGGTTTGTCTCATTGGAAAACTAGGGGGCGGGTGTGCATAGCCAGAAAGAAAACACATTTCACAGAAGTGATCTTAAAAAAAGTCTTTTTGGGTAATGACTTAAATTCTCCTGTTGAATAGAAGCTTCCAAAAGAAAAAAGTAATGGATAGGTTAGTGTTCATTTATTAACTTTTCAGTACCGCTGATGTCCCAGGTACTGTGCTAAGTACTGGTACCCTTCAAAAAGTTACCACGCTTGTTTGCAATGTGCTCTGTGACACATCAGGCCCAGAAGTGGCAGATATTTATTCCTTTATGTCGTTAGTGGAAGACCCGTGCAAGGTTTCAACATAAAAGGCTATTCTTTCAAACAGTTTTGCAATGCCAGTAATTTGACATTCCTCTTACTTTTGCCTGTGTGACTCTAACCACTTCCTGACCTTTAGCTCTGGGAATTAAAAAAAAAAAAAAAGACAAATAAAAGAGAAATAAAGTTGAAGAAACAGTACCATTTACAAACCTGAGATGTTATTCTTGTGCAACATTATGCAGTAGGTTAGACACGGTCATTGCCTCACTGATCACTAAAAATAATTGTTACAAATACTACTTGAATGAGCAGACGTTGAATTCCTTATACTATTGGAAAGTAAAAACAGATATGAAATATTCCATATCATTTTGACATAATCTCCTGGCCCCTAGAACCCTGGCCCTGTGCTACACTCATGCTTTCAATTATATTACTAAGTAGTCACACTCTAATGTCTGATGGAAAATGATCCTTTATTCTCCGGGTACCCTGTCCTATTGTTTTCTAAATGGGTTTCAGGAATACAGATTCGAACTTGAATGGAAAAATGCTATTTACGGTCTTGCGTTCTTTCTCTGTGTGCTTTCTCACATAA
Organism: Lynx rufus; assembly: GCF_022079265.1. Lineage (NCBI taxonomy): Eukaryota > Metazoa > Chordata > Mammalia > Carnivora > Felidae > Lynx > Lynx rufus. Next base: position 126,574,278 of record NW_025814878.1, read on the forward strand.
TATAAAGATAGACGCTATTGTTTATGTTTTCATTGGGGCCTTTTAATAGTTGAAGAAACTTTTTAATAGTTGAAGAAACACTTAATGACAAACTTTGCTGGTATGACTCACAACGTTGTCAGACTTCTCTTCCGGCAAAAGTTGGTGCAATTGACATTTCCTCCTAAGGAGATTCTTCCATTTGGTTTCTTGGGGGCGTGCTAACGGGAGTAGGTTTTGCAATGGATTCAATGTGCTAATACCCCTGCCCTTGTTTGATGAGCTTGTGATTAATTCTTTAGTTTGCTCTCCCAAACAGCAGTGCTTGTGTGTACACGTGTGCGCATGCACTTGTGTATGCATACTTGTGTGTATGTGTCGGGGGGAGTGGAGTTAAGGGGCGAGTTCACCAGACTACCATTGATCGTTCCTCTCCCTTCGCAACTGGCATAACTGTAAAGTGCCTACAATATGGTATGAAGTGGTAGGCAGGGGTTCTCTTCCAATCCATACAAGGGTAAATCCTTAGGAAGAAACATATTTCTATTATTATTATTTTTTTATCATAAGCCACTAGCTTTGTGAGTTTAGCTGATCATTGAACAACAGGATGCCCTATGCACGTAGATCTGATTTGGATGGTTTTTGGCATGACCTTTGTTCATGCAACCTGTAACTATTTTAATACGGTCGACTAAAGTTGACAGGCTTTGCCCAGTTCCAATGGTCAAAGGTTATCTCTATGAATGGGCTTGCTAATTACAATTTTATATTTATCAGGTTTAAAATGCACACAGCTAGAAGCGGCTGGTAGAAGCCTTTCCAAGTTCCTAGGATGATATGGGAAGATCACAACTGACAAACGCAAAGCAAAAAACAAAATGAAACAAATAAACAAGCAGACAGAAAAGTGAAAAATAAGTAAACAAGACTAGCAGTGATCCTATTACTGGGATCTGGAAAGGGGCCTTGAGAACTATGAGAACTTTTTCAGCACCTGGGCTGAAAAAGCAAGCATGGTCCAGTGTTAATAAAGATAATTCCCTTCAGGGTGGGGAGAATCATTTTCAAGTACGTTTTGGATATCTTCTCTGTGAAGCTAAAAGGTTAATGATAGAGGGAAATCAGCCATTGAAACTTGACAAGAAAATACCCTGCCTCAACAGTTATATACTTGGCCACGTTCTCTTTCTTTTGCACAAATTAAAGAAAGATATTCTGCACTATATAAGTGTTTAAAATATATTATCTGTGTCAATTAAAATTATTTCCATTGACGGCAGGCATAATCCACATTCAAACCTAAAACTAGGGAACATCCTAGACTCTCTTGTAAGGAAAGAGCAAAAAATGTAGACCATGTGATCTATCGTAGCTACCTCATTATTATAAAACTCATCTAACATTAGGAAAAAAGTTTCATATAGTCTGACTATGCAGGCATAACACTGTCATGGTTGAAAGGCTCTCCATGGCACAGGAAAACACTTTCAACATCATCAATGGACTGTGAGCTTCATGGAGGCAGGCTCCGCCTTGGTTTCCTTCTCCATTGGCACCTGGCAAACTCCTGGTACGATAAATATTTGCTGACTATCATTAGTAAATAATGATTAAATGTGCCCGAGTACAAAATGGTGTAGAGAGCATCATTTCAAGTATATTTACTACCGGGAAAAATTGTTGGTCAACGGAGCCTCCTCTAGCCCCTTGTTAGGGCGGACACATAGGGTGGAAAATTTCCATGCATGGCTAGTGGACAGAGGTGAGGGGGTCTAGAGCTCGAGTTTGCAACAGGAGGGACAGACTGCCAGGGCATGCTGTGCACTCTATCACCACACCACACTTAGCACATTTTTGCAGTTATATGTAGATCAATCTAGAATGTAAAGCTCTTCGAGTGTGCTGTCGCAGACAGGGCAATCGGACGTTTGTGAAACCCCCATCAACTGTAACAAGACCCTGCAAATAGGGGGGGAATGGCTTGCGGGGCATTACTTTTGTCGTAGAAACAGGTCTTATATCTGGATTCATGCTATGGACGAAATGTTTGTGCTCCCCCAAATTAATAGGTTGAAGCCCTAACCTCCAATCTATGAATCTGACTCCTCTAGGTATATCATGCGATATTTGGAGATAACGCCTGTGCGCAGGTGGTAAGTTAGATAAAGTCATAAGGGCAGGGAGTCTGTGGTCCCATAGGATCAGTGTCCTTGTAAGAAGAGACACCGGAGAGCCTTCTGTCTGTGCGCGTGTTCTGAGGAGCGGCCTCGGGGGGACAGGAAGAGAGCAGCTGTCTTCAAGCCAAGAAGAGAACTGTCATCAGAAACTGAACCTGCAGACACTTTGGTCTTGGACTTTGAGGTTCTAGAACTGGGAGAATATACATTCCTGTTATCTGAGCGCCCCCCCCCCCCCCCCCGCTGGTCTGTGGTATTTTGTTACGGCAGCCCGAGAAGATCGAGACAGTTAATTAGTAATCTGTGCCAAGGTAGGCAGGACCTTAACTTTATTCACCCTGAATATTTCCTAAATCCTGAAATCCAGCATCCTGGCTGAGGTCTCAGGCCCTGGTGCCTGCGTTCCGGGTACCATGCAGCATGGGGTCTCTTACTCGGTAAAGAATGGCTTAGTTGCTGGTTACTGACCAGAGGCATTGGGAACAGAATGCAAGTAGGTGTGCAACTTGAGTTCCTCTTCTTTCTAACTTTGGGACATTGAGCGTTTATCTCTGTTTCTTAGTTTTCTCAATGACACTTGCCTTTTCTGTATCATGGGGGGTCCTGGGAGGATCAAATAGGATCGTGAGATTGCTTTGTTTAGCATGAATGCCATATAAATGTAAGGGATTTATTTTTTTAATGTTTATTTATTTTTGAGAGAGAGAGAGACAGAGACAGAGTAAGAGCGGGGGAGAGGCAGAGAGAGAGAGGAGACACAGAATCTGAAGCAGGCTTAGCTGTTAGCACAGAGCCCGACGCAGGGCTCGAACCCACGAACCATGAGATTATGACCTGAGCCAAAGTCAGACGCTTAACTGACTGAGGCACCCAGGCTCCCCTAAATGTAAGGGATTTACTAAAAGGTGCCATTCGGACTTAGGAATGGAAGGCCCCCAACTAAGTGAACATGATTCAGAGGACCCGCTTAGCTTACTCCAGCCATGCTTCTCAAGAGGATTCCCTGGGGACAAGGGGAGGTACCACTAGAGCCTAAGCTCCAACTTCTGCACATGGATTCGGGTACCCGAAACCCTGAATTCCCTACCTAATGAGTCCCTAACTTTCAGGAACGGCCTTGGCTTCTTCCACCAGCCTTACCTTCCCAGTCGGCACACCAAATGGCACACTTCTAGGTCTGAGGGGTGCACAAGAGATGAGGGTTTGGGGAAGGGTGCGTGGGCAGACCTTGGACTGAGGTATGCACAGGTGTGTGTAAGTGTGTGCATGTCTGTGGGGGGTGCATGGTGTGTGTGGCCCCTTACGGACCAGAGAGGGAAGGGAAAGGGGAAGACCAGGACTGGGGCGGGACTGTGGTTTGTGGTAAAAGGTATGTGGCCCCTTTGTCCTCTTTGTCAGGCCCTGAAAACGTTAGGGTGAGTCTACATGAATCCTACATTCAGTCTAACTGTGTGATTTGGGGCTAATCAATTTGTATATCTGGCTCTTAATTGCCTTGGATTATTAGAAAATGATACAATTGGAAACTCTGTGTCTGCAGATTTGGATACATAAAACCTGTGAGAGTTCTAGTTCTGCCTCCATTTTGTACTTCTGCTAAAATTCTGGCTTAGATATTAATTTCTAAACTCGTTTATAAAATTCGTACACACATTGGGGTGCCTGTGTGGCTCGGTTGGTTGGGTGTCTGACTCTTAACTTCAGCTCATGTCTTGATCCCAGGGTCATGAGATCAAGCCCTGCATCGGGCTCTGTGCTGGGTGTGGAGCCTCCTTGACATTCTCTCTCTCTCTCTCTCTCTCTCTCTCTCTCACCCAGCCCCTCTCCCCCTGCCCTCTATCTCTCTCAAAAAATAAAAAAAATAAAAACAATTCATACACACAATGATTTTACTGGCTTTTCAATATCCATGTCAGTAGCATGTATCAAAGTTATCTTTTCTGGTTTTTAGATCTTTCAATGGCTTTTATAAATGGTCTTCCTTCTATGTTACCCAATATGGCTTTCTCTTGTTTCATTTCTCAGATTCTATAATTAGTATTGAGAATTTTTTTTATCATATATCTTTTTCATTTTTACCAGTTCTCATTACATCTGGCTCTTATTTTAAAAAAATAAATATTTTTTCTGCTTAATTCCTATTTCACCTCTGCTTTCAAATTTTAATAAAATTGGTGGCTATATTTAACATAGTCTATGGTATAGTTCGCTTTTGCCACAGATGAGGGTAATACACTCAAAACTTGAGCTTTGAAGGGGTGAGTCGAGACGGAATTTTCCAGTTAATTTGGTTGCAATGATTGGGGATATTTTATGAATAAAATTATCACATAATCAAAAAATGTTTTAAATGGGTAACTTTGTTTTAACTTCAATTGACATAAGGGAGTCTATGAGCTGGCGTAAGATTCATAGCATTTTTTCTCTAGGAGAATCCCGAGAGGTCAGTTTATAAACAAGTAATTATTGAACACACCCAAGAGAATCTGGACCTTATTCCCAGATCTGCCATTAAGCAAATTGCTTAATACCCTTGTCTTCATTTGTACAAGGTTGTGCTGAGGATAAAGTTAGAGACAATAGATGAAGCCATACCTTAGAAAGCCAGAAGACTCTGCCGTTATAATTTGTCAGATTAATAATAATAACATTATCACATAATGCTCCTAATGCATAATTTACAAGATGCAAAACTGAATTATATTTTCCTTGTGAAAATTCGTCATAAGGCTAAAGGCTCTATTGTTGTGTACGTCATGGGGTATTGTGATTGGCTTAACGGGAACCACTCTGTTCCCCATTCACATGATAGATGAACACTACACTGGTAAAGAAACTACATTTTTTTTTGTTTCTTTTTTGCTGTCGCTCGTTAAGACTACAAATAACAGTATAAATGAAATAATGAAATGAATAATACATGTGTGATGTTGGCTAATGATCTTATACACTCATATTGGAAAAGGTAACGATGCTGAGCGTCCACGGCCGGGCCACGCGGCTCACATTTGAATCCCAGCCACACTACCCAGGAGAGGCATAGTCTTGGGCAAATTCTTAACCTCTTCGTGTCTGTTTCATTATCTACCGACTGTGGATAATAACAGCATCTGTCCCTGGACAGCTGTTAGAGATAAGTAAGCTAATATGTGTAAAAGGTCCCTAGTGCTTGGCACATAGTAGTAGGTCTAGAAATGTTAATGTTTCATGATTAACAAATTTGAAAATAATTGTCCTCAGTAGACCTCAAAATTTCACGATGAAAAAATGCTTAAACTGTGCTAAAATATACACAATATAAAATTTACCAGTTTAACCATTAACATTTTTTAAGTTTATTTATTTATTTTTGAGAGAGAGAGAGAGAGAGAGAGAGAGAGAGCTTGCGCACAGAAACAAGGAAGAGCAGAGAAAGAAGGAGATGCAGAATCCAAAACAGGCTCCAGGCACCAAGCTGGCAGCACAGAGCTCAACATGGGGCTCGAACTCACGAACCGTGAGATCGTGACCTGAGCCAAAGTTGGACACGTAACCAACTGAACCACCCAGGCGCCCCCAGTTTAACCATACCAGTGGCATTAAGTACATTCACAGTATTGTGCAACTGTTACCTCCGTCTATCTCTAGAACCCTTCCATCATTCTCAAGTGAAGCTCTGTACCCATTAAACAATGACTCCCGTTGTCCCCTCCCCCAGCTCCTGGCAACCACCCTCTACTCTCTGTCTCTGTGAATCGATGACTGTAGGTATATCACACAGTGTTCGTTATTTTGGTAGTAACCACCTTAATGTGTGGGAAGTGGAATTTCATTGTGGTTTTGAGTTGCATTTCTCTGACGACTGATGTTGAATGTCTTTTCATGTGTTTTTCAACTACTTATAGATCCTCTTGAGAGAAATGGCTATTTGAGCTCTTTGCCCATTTTTAAAGATCAGCTGCTTTGTGTTTTGTGGTTGACTTGTAAAGACCTCAACATACTTAACTGAGAAAATGCTTCAGTTATCAAGGTGCGAGTAAGGTCTGAGAAAATTCTGTTCAGTAGACGATAGTATTAATTCTAAGTTCTTGCGTTAGAATGCATAAATATTACAAAACAAATATTTTAACAGGTATACTTTCTTTTTGTCTGCATTCAGATTCACTTCCTTTGACAAACATTTTACACAGATCTTATCCGATAGCTTGCCTTGATTTGTGATCATTTTGAATGCTTAGCCAAAATTAGATGCTACAAAATAAAGCCTTTCAGCATTCATTTCATTCTTATATGGCCTATATATTTGCCCAATAACATTTTCCATCAAAAGATTCTTTTAGCTGGTTGATGAGATATTACAAAGAGCAATTTCAGAATTTCAAATTTTAATCTTGTACAGCATGTTCCTTCTCATGTTAAAATTCATTCAGCCTCTTCTCTATTTGTGTGGGGACACATTTCCATGACATTGCATGTTCAAGAATTACAATTTGAAAAAAGTTGCAAAATCTTATATACCCTGCTCGGTCAGCTACATAGGAAAACATGACTTGCTCTTTATGTTAGAGAAGCTAACTGTCTACAGTAGCAGGTGGAGTGGGTTGATGAGGAGGAATGTGAAAAAATCAATCATTATAGGGAAATAGAGCAACAAGGACTTAGGAATATCCCATTCATGGTAGTAAACAGCAAGATAAACCATCTGTTTTCTAGCTTGGCCTCATAGCGTGTTCCAATCCCGGAAATCCCACCCTTTTCGGAGTGGTGATGTCTTTAGAGACTAAAGTTGAGTACCAAAGTAGTATAGATGTTTTCAATGAGAGGAGATTCAGGAGACAGGTTTATGACAATAGGGCAGGTATAGAGATTAAAGCTGGAATGAGAAAAAAAGGCAAAGTGAGTTGTAAACATTACTCTAAAAATGAGCCAGATTTACAACTAGGAATTTCAGATTTATCAAATTGAGTGATAGAACTTCATGACCTAATTCAGAAGTGGAGACAGACTAAGAAAGAGTGAACCAAGTGTGTTCAGCGGCTTCTTCACTAGGACATGTCCGTCCTCAAAGGGTTAGAATCAATGCTTTGAATGGCATCACTTTGGCCGGTGTGGACTGGCCCTCGGCCCACAGTGAAATGTGTTCTTAGACACTAAGAAGCTTCTGAAGGGAGAATGTGGCACCCACATCTGGTAGCGGCTTCCAATGTTCTTGGAGAAATGTTCAACTTCTTCACATTACCTTTGTTTCTAAGAAGTGTTGCCAACCATATATTTACAAAAGAAGCTGAATTTTGATTATTTTCTTTTTCCATAGGAGTTGCTTCAGATAGCCTCAATAATTTTATAGTTACTTAGAACTACCCAAGTTGGCCTCAAAACCAGAAAAATAAAATTCAGGCCATTCTCACGGATTTTCCAGCTTTCCTGAAAGAAATTTGAATGTAGACTTTGTTATATTATCAATGCTAATTTTTAGCCCATGAGAAAAAAAGCAAAGTGCTCTGTGGTATTCATATATTACTATACTTCATTATTGATTTGAAACTAGATGTAGAAAATCTGTCGCCAGTGTAGACTGATTTCATGCAAGCCATGAAAACATCCATCAGACAGAAACTTGATTCTAATAGAAACACCCGGTGGCCAACAGCAGACCAGAGATCTTTCAGGTTTTAGGGATGGAAATGTACTGGAAGAAATGTGATATGTGGCTTGTTGCATTTAAATCATTATGCTCAGGAAAAACTATCCTCCTCATTCTAGAACACACATTTTCCTTAGCTGATAAATCACTAAGCTTTAGTCATTGTAACTTGACCAACATTATATGTATATATATATTTTTTCTTTTTTTCTTTTCTTTTTTTGTTTTTTTTTTGTTTTTTTGTTTTGTCCTCTCGGTAAACCTGTTTGGAAAGTTTCAGCAGCTGACTCTGGTGTTGTACCCATCAAAGTATTCAGCTTTGCAATACTTGTGAAAAGCAAAAGAAATACGGTTTTCAAATGTGGGGAGATCTGACTTTGTGGATGTATTTTCCCAAGGGCTTGTCAATTATTTAAAAGCCTCAGGAGGCAGTTTTACAGATATGTGTGACAATCAACCTAGATCTATAAGTCGTCAGCCTGTTTGCTTAGCATTTGCTGAGGGTAGCTTTTACATTGATTAGCCAAGCGAAAGGAAGGGAAGGGTGTGTGTAACATGGCCGTGCCCCCTGAGCCAGGACGGCTGCAGTGGGAGCAAGAGAAGTAGTAAGACTCGAGAAAGATCAGGAGGTAAGGACTGAACTTTCTGTTTGTAAACAGGTGAGCGAATGAGAAGGACTCAGTATTCATAGGAGGGTGTCCAGCTTGGATGAACTGGTGGGAGAATTGGTACTATTTCCGAAAATAGGCAACATGCCTAGGAGAATGATGAGCCCCATTGCTTATCTGCTGCGTTTGAGGGGCTCATGAGACGAGACAGAGCTTTCCAACTGGCCTGCTAATAAGCAGATCTGAAGCTCATAAGAAAGATCTGATCGGGAGGAGTACATCTGGGCCTCAATAGCTAGTGAGTGGTAAATAGAGTCTTGGGAATGATGAGGTCATCCAGGAGAATATATACAGAAGAAACAGAAATGGTCAGGGAAGCACCCAAGAACGTCATTACCTAAGGGACAGCGGAACAAGAGCCTTAAAGACACAGAGAAGGTAAGAGGCTGGAAAAGAGGACAAAAACCGAAAGTGGAGGTTTAAAAAATAAGAACTATAATAGTCCAGGTTTTAGAAAACATAATGTCAAGTTAGATAGCACAGAGAATAACATATTCTTGACCCCAAAGGCAACAAGGGGTTCCTTTTCCTGTGTGAATCAGGGATGTATGAAAACCCTTGCTTGCTGGATAAATCAGAGGAACCATTTAGCACGTTTCTTAAAGCCACAACGTGAAGCATGTGTTGAGTGTAACTGGTAAATCATGAATGAATGAATGAATTTTTTCTATCTTATTTTAAATATTTATGTTTGAGAGAGAGGAAGAGAGAGAGCGAGAGAGAGGGAGCACACAAGCAGGGGAAGGCCGGGGACAGGGGGGAACCTGAAGCAGGCTCTTAGCTGACCGCAAACAACCCATTGCGGGGCTCAAACCCACGAACTGTGAGACCATGACCCGGGTCCAAGTCGGTCGCTCAACCGACTGAGCCACCCTGGCATCCCAGGAGTTGTTTTTGAAAGAAGCCATAATTGACCAGTCTGGTGGAGCACACGTGTGGCCTACACACACTTTCTTCTTGCAAGGAAGTTACATTCAGGTGGAGAAGACAGTCTCATGCAGAAAAGACCCACACAGTGTGGAATGTCCTGGGACCCATGCGTGAGGAGTGGCTTTCGGAGCGTTTTAATGAAGATGATGCTGAGCATGATGAATGAGAAGCACTTATCTCACCCCCTGGGGAGTTAGTCTCACCAACAAGGGATGTCGGAGGAGTGTCTGCGGAGCCATCACCCCACTGCTCCTTTGAGTGCTTTGCAATCTTTGGGGACCCTGGGGGCCTGCTTTGGCCCCACCTTCCGCCTGATATGCTTGTGGCCCTCAACAGGAGCATGTTCTCTTTCCCCGCCGTGAAATCTCACAGCCTGAGCTGCAATACTTCTACTCAGGCAGCTGGGTATTCATCCCAAGGTCAAATGACTCTGCAGTCGGACAGAAATTTGACTGCGTGCCCTTGTGTAAGTCGGTTTTGTTTGTTTGTTTGTTTTTTATTTAGGAAGGGTGTATGAGTGCTTTGGGGACCACTTGAATATCCTTAGCAACATTCCTAGTTTCATAACTTTGGTGTCCGTCCGCATTCTACTGGAGGGTCCGGATTTGGGCATAACAGTTAAAAGTATAATGTGAGAGGATTTTTATCCCCTTGTTATCACACCTTCAAATGAAAGACTGTCTATCTTGCAGGAGCCATCTTTTCTTCAAGTATTTGCTGCTTTTTCAGATGGCTGCAGTTGTATTTTTCATGAGCACAGTTGATTTAGACCTTTCGAAGTCTTAAACACAGAAAATGTTATGGTAACATACAACTTCCTGTTTAAAGTTTAATTTTCAAGCAACCCTAATTTTTCTCTGCCAATGCAGAGATGGATAGTTAATAGAGACACTGTCAACTAGCCTAAGAGATAACACATTGTTAGACTCGTCAAGAAAATTCTACTAATTATAATTCTTTTGGAATAGATGCATATTTTTATTCATAGAATAATACACTTTCACCCACAGAAGGTAAGGCCGGAGGACCTTGATCTCTACCACGCTTTCTACTTTGAGTTCAGAGACTCAAGAAGGAAAAAGGAGAGAGGGAACAAGAATAGTTGGGGAGAGCCATTGAACTTGATGCAGTCTTGGTCATGAGAAAGTAGAGAGGGAAGGGTGGAGGGCCGGGTAGGGGGAGACTCAGACGGCATTGCGGCACTGAGAACGTCTCGGGGAGGAAGGTGAGAGTCTCAGAGCAAATATTTTCCATTAGAGCAGGAATGGCCTTGCTGTAGTATGGCCGACGTGCTCAGCATTGGGTGAGAGAAATCTGGGTGAGTGTGTTCTTGGAGGGGACAGTGCAGCGAGGCCTGAGGGTATGGCAGCTAGAATATGCCATCCAACTGCACTTCTGACAGCAGGTTCTCTCTTGAACACGCCTGGCTGTCATACAGCTGGAAACCTCGCTTTACTATTCCCTTTACTCTGCTACATGGAGAGTGGAGAGTGTAATCTCCTTGCACTTCCAAGAGCTTTATGGGAGGCAGTTTGAAAGCTACTGGCCTGTATAAAACACTGACAAATGATGGACTGCCCCATTCATTTATTTAAGAGATACTCATTGAGCATCTATTGTGGGTGCTAGGCACTAGGAATATAAAACAAACATGATCCCTACTCTCAGGCAATTTATGGTCTAGAGCAAGAAACCGACTATGTATAAAGAAACAAAAGCATAGACAAAATAGCTCAGAAAGTGAGTTATAAATTATGATAAATGATGGGAAGGAAATAAATATTTTGATAATAGCAGGGCACCCATACTGAAAATTTATTATGACCGCATTATATATATTATTACGTTGCTTAAATCTTACATTGGCCCTCTAAGATGGACACTGTTACCCTGACTATATTTCAGACGCAGACCGAGAGATGCTGTCTTGGCTAAGGTCCCACAGCTTCTAAGTGACAGAACAATGTTTCAGCTCAGGCGGCCTGACTCCTTAGCCTTCGCTCTTAACAATTAGCTATGAATTGTCCTTATTCTCTCCCACCCCAAGCACACAGATACGAGATGTCTACTCTGATGATCCGGAGGGAGTGCCTATTCACTGGTCACGGGTGTCTTCTGGGTGATATTCACCTGAGGCCTAATGGTAGAAAGGAATAGCCATGCAGATATCTGGGGACAAGGAAATAAGATTCGTTTGTTCAGATAGTCATTCTTGTGTGCCCGTGATGCGCTAGGTTGTTCACCGGTAGCATAGAAGTGAACCGTCTCAGTCTTCCGGATCTTCCTTCCTTGTGGATGACTCAGGCAGTTAAAAGCAAACAATACCGTTTGTCATGATGAGACGAACTATGAAGAAAATAGAGCTGGGTAAGCAGTACAGAGTGGGGAGAAAGGGGCTCTGTGGACTCTTTGAAATAGAGTTGTCTTTGTATGGGCAGCATAGAAGCAGTGGAAAATCAGTGCTTTCTGGGTGAAGCCATCACAGTGACTCTCGGGATTCATGAATAAATGCCCCAGCTCGCTCTTTCTTGATTGAGATAGCTCTAAGATGCATGTTCTACGTTGTCTTTCTGAGTCTCCCAGCGGGATTAGGCTCCAAATGTCTACAGAGGAATATTATTTGATAAAGCACACTACCATGCCTCCTATCCCATCCCATTTCCTACCTCTAAAATAAAGTACCCTTGAATCCTTGTCTGGGTTTCCTAGACTAAAAGAGTAAGCGGTAGAGGTGCTCGAGTGGCTTAGTCACTTAATCGTCTGACTCTTGATTTTGTCTCAGGTCAGGATCTCCCCGTTTGTGAGTTCGAGGCCCACGTCGGGCTCTGTGCTGACAGCGTGGAGCCCGCTTGGGATTCTGTCTATCCCTCTCTCTCTTCTCTTCCCCTGTTCATGTTCCTCTCTCTCTTTCTCTCTCTCTCTCAAAATAAAAAAACTTAAAAAAAAAAAAAAGAGTAAGTGATACATTTGAAAAGAATCCATAAACATTCAGACTATTTTTCTTCAGTTTTTCCTGAACGGAAATAAGAAATTCTGGAGTGTTTCCAATATTCATTAGCCTCCCAATATCATTTTCTATGGAAGAAGAAAGCTTATCCCACAGAAGCTTCACTGGCAGCAGAAAAAAAGAGAGACGCACCTGTGTTTGTTGGCCTTTCTTGGCCCGTCGCCCCTCACCTCTGTGCCCTGCACAGCCTGGTTACAGGCATATGCAGCACAGAGCCCAGTTCTGCCCCCACAGAGGCCCTGCCTTCCACATCTGGGAACATGCATTGGCAGATGTGTGAAGTGTAAAATCCTTTCCTTGATGTGTCACGTTAAATTGGCTCAGCTACAAACTCTGGAATTTTAGTAGAAGAGCATTTTGACCCCCCTTCTATCCACCCATTGGTGAAGGAGGACTCCCCTGACGTAAATATTACAAGGATGACTGTACATGCAACATCCGAATCTGGAAAGATAAGAGTCACAGCAGTTCGTTAGTCCCATAGCTTCACAGTCTGGGGAAGGAGAACGCTAATTACTGTGAGGAGCCACGCGGAGGTTGCCCTCAGCAGTAGAGTGAACCAGAAGGGGCTGTGGGTATCCGGCTTTGTAGTAAGAAGAGGGTGAGGAGACTCTGGCTTCCCGCAGGTGATTGTGACTGTCTTGTTTGAACAATTTGTGGGCTGGCAGAGAAGTAAAACCCATTAGATTGAGGACCTTGCAGAGTGCAGTGGACCTAGCCATTGGGGGCACTTGCTGGGGGGGTACCTTTGTCCATTAGGGGCAGGGGTAGGCCCTTGGGGCCTTGTGAAACCCAAAGGTGTCAGAGAAGTACATGAATTTTTTTTAAATGTTTATTTATTTTTGAGGGTGGGAGGGGCAGAGGGAGACAGAGTATCCCAAGCAGGCTCTGTGCTGTAGGCGCAGAGCCTGACGCGGGGCTTGAACTCACGAACTATAAGATCATGACCTGAGCCAAAGTCCAACGCTTCACTGACTGAGCCGCCCAGGCTCCCCAAGTACATGAAATTTTAAAACTTAACGATACTGTGAGCTATTACAAGTTTGTTTGAGCTGTAACAACTCAAATGAAAGTAAACTACGTTTATTAGAATATTAGCTTAAATGTGGTGAAGTGTAACTTCAAAAAGTTTAGGTGGAAAATTTAATTTTTTTCCATAGTTGTTAAATTGTTTTAAAGCAAGTCACTGTGGAGAAGGTGGTTGATCTTGCACTTTAATGGGAAGCGCTTTTTTTTTTAATTTTTTTTAATGTTTATTTATTTCTGAGACAGAGAGAGAGAGCTTGAGCAGGGAAGGGGCAGAGAGAGAGGGAGATACAGAATCTGAAATAGGCTCCAGGCTCTGAGCTGTCAGGACAGAGCCCGACGTGGGGCTCGAACTCACAAACCATGAGATCATGACCTGAGCTGAAGTCAGTTGCTCAACTGACTGAGCCACTCAGGCGCCCCTGATTTTATATATATATATATATATATATATATATATATATATATATATAAAGAAGATGGAGTTTTACTTATACTTGTAAATATTTCATATTGTAGGTAATCATGAAATTCTGTGTTTTCTAATTTTAGGCTAAAGATCCATAAAGATTAGAGTCTATGACAGTGAGAGATTGTAAGAGCCTCCAGGGATGTTTCAGATATAAGAAAGTGTAGTGAGCCTGTCTATATAACTGATCACACCTCAACTTGGCTGCTTATTCAGAAATCAATGCCACACACAGAGTGGTACAATTTCTTTTTGTTTTTAATGTTTTAAAACATTTATTTATTTTTGAGAGAGACAGACAAAGCATGAGCAGGGGAGGGGCAGAGAGAGAGAGGGAGACACAGAATCCGAAGCAGGCTCCAGGCTCTGAGCTGTCAGCACAGAGCCCAATGCGGAGCTCGAACCCACAAACCGTGAGATCATGACCTGAACCGAAGTTGGTGGCTCAACCAACTGAGGCACCCAGGTGCCCCAGAGTGGTACAATTTCTGATGAGAAGGGGGTGGGATAAAAGATGGGCTGTAGGTATTTGGTGGATTTAGGTTTTAGATTTACATATGACAACTAAAATGGATGTTCCAGTATTTTCCAGTGGGGAGGGAAAGGAGGTCTGGGTAATCATCCCCACTGCATTCGTTTATTTGCATTGAGAAGTACATTAGGAGAGGGAGAGATTGTGATAAAAATTAGCCATTGCTTCAAAGTCTTTACCCCAATGTTATAATCGTATGAACTTGTGCTGTCTGAATTTTTTGAAAAGGCATCTGGATACGGTGCCTATGGTTTTAATCTGATAAATCTAATGATTCTCTGATAAAGTGGTAACTAATGTGTCATCACATCCAGAAAAGCCAATTGTCAAGAAATATCAATCCCCTTTCCTCTCCCTCTTCATTTCAATAGATCCTAACTTCCACAGCCTTTCCTATACCTATTGGAAGTATAGGGTTATTTTAAAATATTTTCATCCATTTCATTTTACACAAATTCCAGGTAACCCAACGTGCAACTCCAGGTGTCCCTAACTGTGCATAACAAATGTGTTTCTGAGAAGTTATAAATTGCATGATACTTAAAATGCACTCAGAAAACTAATTATTTGAAGGCACACTGTGGTGAATTCTTTTGTAATTCAACTGTTATGTAGGTTTGTGCAACCGTGGATTGGATTTTATTAAAAGAGGGCATTCTCAGTACCAGCACGGATGAGGGAAATAATTCACAGTAGACTATAAATGTTCAGTGGAAGTAATTGAAGTGCAGAGTATTTAAATAGCAAAAGGAAACTTTCACCTTTCAAAGATGTTTAAACACCTGCTGGTAGCACAAAGGAAACAAAGTCAAGCTCAGGTTTACAGTCACCTTTCCCGATTTTGAAAACGTATCTTTCTCATTGGGCTTGTCTGTAGTCCTTGCAAAGCAGGAGATTGCCCGTACCACCTTTCAGATAAAGACTTTTTTTTTTAACTTTTAATGCTTAATTTTGAGAGACAGAGCGAGAAGTAGTGGGGAAGGAGCAGAGAGGGAGGGAGACAGAGAATCCTAAGCAGGCTCTGTGCTGTCAGTGCAAAGCCCGACATGGGGCTTGAACCCACAAACCACGATATCATGACCTGATCCAAAGTCGGATGCTCAATCTACTGAGCCACCCAGGCAACTCCAGATAAAGAAGTTTTTAAAGAAGGCTTCTTTTCACTCAGGGCAGAAAAATAAAGCCATGCGTCACTTTCTAAAATGGCAACTAAAAGAATCCTTTAAAGTTTATTGGTCACATTGTTATTATTTCACTCCCATTTTATTGACAAAATTTATGAGTTGTGGCAATTAGGTTGCAAAATACTTTAAGAAGTAGCAACAAGCACTTTCAGAACTTTGTTTACAAAAGGCCTGAAAGCTATTAACTAATCTGTACAAGGTTATAATGAATGACACCTGATTTAGGGAACATGGTTTTAAAACTCTATTATGACATCTTTTTACATTTATCTGACTAGTAGAATGCAAGAAATAGAAACAAATTATAATTGTAACCTAAGGGATCATTTTGTCTGCAAGTTTTTTAAATTTAAAATTTCTTTCTCAAGGAGAATATATCAATCCATTCAACAAATAATCATTTATTTTTCTGCCCTGTCATTTGTTACATACGGTGGATCACACAAGGATCAATACGGCATGGTACCTACCTTCGGAAAACATGCAAAAAGAAAGTCTAGCTGCAAAAAGAAAGCACACACAAATGACAAAGTTTTACTGCTATTAGGAGCTGTAGATAGAATGCCAGAGAAGGGAGAAATTGCCTACATCTGCAAGAAATGGAAAAGAGTTCCCACATCTGTGGGGGGGAAGCATTCCCAGTGGAGACCATCCTATGGGCACAGCCTTAAGAGACACACGTAAGGGTTCTCCAGAGAGTGTGGCTGGTTCCATTTCATGGAAGAACAAATAGGTGTGAATGGGAAAACGGGAAGGAAATTCAGATCACATCGGGCCTTGAATGCCAGGATGAACAATTTGCACACCTTTCAGTGCAGTGGTAAAGGATTTTGAACTGGCGAGGATAATGGGTCAACGTGTATTTCAAGAAAATTAATTTACGCGGTGTATGACATAGAGGCAGAGGGGAAAAAAAAGAGAGAGGCTCAGAGGTGAGGAGACAAATGAGAGGTGTCCCGGTCACCCAGGTGTGAGCAAATGAGAACTTGAAGGGGGGGGCAGGCAGATGAGTGCAGGATAAACATCCAAAGAATTTTAAGTGTGAAGTCACAGATAAAGCATGTTGTAGGGGAGGTGGAGGGGGAAGCTAAAGGCATTTACGCATGCATCCCCATGCCTGGGAGAGTGAAAATGGCATGGCCTGAACTGACATGGATAAAACGGGGCTAGAGACAGGCTTGGGAATCAAAGAGTAATCTTACAAATTTGTAATCTTGGGTCATGTGCCCTGCAGAATGATTGATGTAGATGTTTCATACTTGCTGTAAAAAATAATGATTTGTACAATTCATCACCCAAGCATTTATAGATTTAGATAGTTTTTTCTTTCTAAAACTAGAGAAGGATTTATTTAATTTGCTGACTTATATTGTGGGAATGTGGCAATTCCCAAATATTGGGAACTAACGTTATTATTCTTCACAGATATTTGCTACCACTCAATGCCCCAATCCCTAGAAACTAAACTCTTTCATTAGAGAAAATAATAAAATGAGTATAAATCACCTTCTGGGATTTGAAACTCAGTAATTATGTGATATGGCCTCTCATTTTAGAGTGTAGATCAAGAAAAAGAAGTTGTGAAGCCACCAAAAGTGTTTATTTGGGGTCTTAGGTATTGCCACCCAGGAGACATAGAGGTGACGGAAGTAGAAGGCCGGCTCCAAATTGCCAGCAGGGAGGGCAGGTTACAAAGACAAAGAACCAAATAGTTGTTACATAACTTGTTTTTTTTTTTTTAATTTTTTTTTTCAACGTTTATTTATTTTTTGGGACAGAGAGAGACAGAGCATGAACGGGGGAGGGGCAGAGAGAGAGAGAGAGAGACACAGAATCGGAAACAGGCTCCAGGCTCTGAGCCATCAGCCCAGAGCCTGACGCGGGGCTCGAACTCACGGACCGCGAGAACGTGACCTGGCTGAAGTCGGACGCTTAACCGACTGCGCCACCCAGGCGCCCCACATAACTTGTTTTGAGATACTGATTAGTGCTGCTGGCAGAGATTAAAGTAACTAATACGCTATGACCATTTAGCTAACAGGTGTTACATTTTCTCTACTTACACCCAAAGTAGAGGGCTGTTTTCCAGAAAGTAGAGTTGCAACTGACAAGTTGCAATTGACAAAAGAAAAATTCATGGGTCTAACAACTGAAACAGGAGATGTATAGGCTTTACTTCCTCCGCCTCAGTTTCAGATCTTCTTTCATAAGAGTTATTTAAAACGTATGCCTAGGAAGTACACAGACTAAGAGGATGATGTACTCAAGAGATACTTCATTAGGAAAGGATCACCAAAATATTTTCGTAAAGGGACTAATTTTGGTTTCTCTGATTTTTTTTGATGAGTGAAAAATAGAATACAAGATTAAAAGTATTGATTACAAATGTAACATTTGGATATAGAATTCTCCATAAATTTGCTTATCATTAATGTTGCTGTGGTAAGTCTAAACACTGGCATATGTGGACATGTCACTGAACAAAATAGTCAAGAAAATATCCATTTTTTTTCATGGATATCCATATCAATATCCTTTTTTTTTTTTTCAGCAAAAAGCCCAAGGAGCAATTTTAAAAGGTTGGCTAAGCAAATTTAAAAAGCATATTAATATTTTTAGACACCCCTGTGTATAACTCCGGCACAGCTGAGTAAGTCAGAAGTTCTGGGATTATGTTTATTCACTTACATGGGCTAAAGTACAGATTAATCATTATTGATTGTGATAGACTATCTTTGTCCTTTTCTTTACATTTCCTTTTATTTCCTCTTATTCTCTCATTTTTTACTGTAGCAGCCAAGCGTAGGCTATCCCAAAATGTGCCACTTTGGCATATTGATAATTTTAAGTAAAAGTTACTTAAGAAACAACAGGTGCAAGGATACTCAGATTCTCCTCTGTCCCGGTGAAAGCATGAAACAAACCTCCAATACGAACCACACCCTCCCTCTACTAAGTAAAAAGCCATCCTTATCAGTAGAGATAAGGACTTTAAAGCCAAGAAAGCTAAAGAAACAAATGTTGTTACTTTTTTTCTAATCTATTACCTCTGTCCAAATTCTGCTTAGAATTCCTTCCTGAGGCTCCCAGCCATCTTTTCTTTATTCTGTCAATTTCCCACAAATTTATTGTCCCTTTGTCTAAAGAGTATAAAAACTGCCTGCCTTGGTCATTTCTTTGGGTCTCAATTTCATTATTGGGTCTCCATGTGCACATAATAAAACATGGGTATTTTTCGTCCCATTTATTTGTCTCATGTAAATTTAATTCTTAGTCCAGCTGGAAGACCTTAAGGGTAGAGAAAGAATTGTTTTCTTCCCTTCATCACTGTCTTTTTTTTTTTTTTTTTTTTTTTTTTTTGTAGTGATTGTGGACTAACTTCACATGCTCGGATTCTATCACTGGCTCTCTTTTGCAGGGAATGGATGCAAGTTATAGGAATTTCCTAAGCTCAGCCCTGATCCATAGACCATAGGCAGTAGTACTGCCTACTCTGAGCCATTTCACTAAACTCTCTGGGCCACATGACTGACATTTATAAGATTTCCTAAGCAACCTTGCGGTATTAAGACAGTGCCCCTCTGAGCAGATTAGGGAGGGCACTTGTTGGGATGAGCACCGGCTGTTGAATATAGTTGTGGCATCACTTTACCGTGCACCTGAAACGAACTATATGTTAACTAACTTGGATTTAAATGAAAACTTAAAAAAAAAAAAAAGACAGTGCCCCCTGAGTAATGTATTTTATGATAACTGATACAAATGCCCCTATGCGGTACAGCTGGCTTGGGACATCTTTGGGGTTCCTCAGAAGTCACAACTATTTCATGGAGAGAATATGGAAACATGATCACTTACTCACTTTGGGACTCTTCTGTTAACATTGCATTAAAGTTAATGAAAATAAGACCTCACTTATTAAGTGCTTAGCTTTTTGCAGTAAGTACCAAAAAAAAGAAAAAGAAAAAGGAAAAGAAGAAAGAAAAACAACACCCACTGTAACCTGAAAAGCTTCCCAACTATTCTCGCATTGTGTGAAACGCATTATGTTCTATAGATAATGTATTTTGTTGCTGAAGTGCAGTTGATCTTACCAAACATAATTCAATGAATGTAATGCCGTTTTTTTTGCTGTTTCAATTATACTTTATACAGAAAGAAAAGTGTGAGACTGACTCAATTCTGCCATGATTAAAACTTAATTCCATATATTAATAGCTGTTGTATTCTATTAAATCTGGTAGAAAAGATTTATACTACCATTTATTTCCATTCTTAATCATTAGGATGAAATAGAACACATCATTATGCTTCTTAAAATACCCTTGGATTATGAATTAAATACAAGCTTACAACTGAAAAAAAAAGGTACAGGATGATGTTTTTGAACATTATAAAAAATTAAAAAAAATAAAACATTATAAAATTATAGTAATAATTTTAATTTTAACAAAATTATAAAATTAACACCGTTAGTGGTCGAAACAGTGAGGATCTAAGGTTTGATTTTTTTTTCTTTCTCCACCTCTTTCCTTCTTTCCCTGAAAATCATTCCACACTCTTTCATAATGTGATGTAGTATATTCTAGAAGTAATAAATATCACATTATTTAGCTCTTACTTAGGTAACAAATGAAAATAATTGCACTCAGACTTAGACACATTGAAGAAAAATAATGGAGTTATAACAGGCACATATCATTTTTTTTTATTTTCAACTTTAAAAATTTTGAGGGGTGCCTGGGTGGCTCAGTGGGTTAAGCGTCCGACTTCAGCTCTGGTCATGATCTCACAGTTGGTGAGTTCGAGCCCCGCGTCGGGCTCTGTGCTGACCGCTCGGAGCCTGGAGCCTGCTTCTGATTGTCTCCCTCTGCCCCTCCCCCATCCACACACTCTCTTTCTCTCTCTCTCTTTCAAAAAGTAAATAAACATTAAAATAAATTAAAAATAAATAAATAAATACATAAAAATGAATAAAATTTTGAGATAACTGTAGGTTCACAGGCAGCATGAGATGTAATCCACACGTGACCCATGTACCCTTTACCCCATTTCCCCCAGAGGTACATCTTAGAACAAGATAATACACTCTTTTTTTTTTAAGTTTATTTATTTGAGAGAGTGCGTGCGTGTTTGTGTGTGTGTGTGTGTGTGTGTGTGTGTGTGCGCGTATGAGTGGGGGAGACACAGAGAGAGAGGGAGAGAGAATCCCAAGCAGGAGGGAATCCCAAGATCTACATACGTTAGATTACATAGTAGACTGCATATGTTAAAAGCTCATTAAAGGATATTCTGATTTTGGGATACCTGGGTGGCTCAGTAGTTTGAGCATCTGACACTCGATTTCGGCTCAGGTCATGATCTTGCAGTTTGTGAGATACAGCCCGTGTGAGGTTCTGTACTGGCAGCACTGGAACCTGCTTGGGATTCTCTCTCTCTCCCTTTGTTTCTGTCCCTCCACCACTCACGCACTCTCTCTCTGTCTGTCTCTCAAAATAATTTAATAATCTTTTTTAAAAATTTTTTTAACGTTTGTTTATTTTTTGAGACAGAGAGAGACGGAGCATGAACAGGGGAGGGGCAGAGAGAGGGAGACACAGAATCCGAAGCAGGCTCCAGGCTCTGAGCCATCAGCCCAGAGCCCGATGCGGGGCTTGAATTCACGAGTGGGCTTGAACTCAGGACCGCGAGATCATGACCTGAGCCGAAGTTGGTGGCTTAACTGACTGAGCCACCCCGGCGCCCCAATAATTTAATAATCTTAAAAAAATACTTTGACTTTGCTGTTGGAGGGCTAAGTAGAGCATAGCAACTGCAATCTGCCAATGAGGAGATTGAGGACATCACTATTTTGACACAGAGAGGTAAATCTCTCAGTCAATAGATGTAAGCTACTGGGGGTGGGGGTGGGGAAAGGAAAGACTCCTCTGGGGGAAAATAGCAAAGAAGGGAAGATATGAGATATAGGAAATTTGCAAATTCAGTATTTATACAAGAGATTAGGAACCCTCAAAAGTCAATCAGCATTTCAGCGATTAGTTTCAAGTTTCAGAAGTGTGCTCAGGTCTGAGCTACATGCAGTAAAGAGGTCCTGCCTACCAGGCAGCTCTGAACGGTCCAGTATGCCAGGTGGGGTGAAAAGCAGAGAACCCAACCTAGCTTCAACCCAATGCCGCAAAAACATATACTCCAATATTTTTAGGACCACCATTTAATAAACTACAGGAAAAGAGAAAAACACTAAACTTGTCCATGTCATATATCTATTGCTTCTTTAGTCATAAGAGATACTACGTTATTTTTTTTTTATTTTAGAATGACATAATTACATACAACATTTCATCTTTTGTGGGGAATATATCAGTTTGAATTTTCACTGCATACCAAAAAAAAAAAAAAAGAAAGAGACCCCAAGAAAATAAAAATAAACTATACGGATTTGTTTTTCTCTCTTAAAAAAAATAAGAGAGAACACTTTCTATGAAATCATCCAGTTCTTTCTACCCGCCCAGGCTCTTTCTAGCTTCCTACATTGTTATCCTTAGCGTGTGGTTTCAATTTTCAAGATTGCCTCATAGTTAAGGGTGGCTGCTGGAGATCCGGGTATCACATCCACATTGAAGACCCCTGGAAGGTAGAAGCAAAAGGAAAAAACAAAACAAAACAAAACAAAACAAAACAAAGCAAACACACGTTAAACAAAAAGCATGACCTAAGTGAGCTCCCTTTTTTTTTTAAAGAACTTTTTCTTTTTTAAAGTTTTTTGAGTTTAAACCCCTTTTTAAAAGTTTGATAGCACCTGCAGAATGACCAATAACCTAAGCTGTAGATTAGGAGTTAGCCATTTGTTTACATCCAGCTGCAAGATATCCAAAGGGGGCACAATGTGTCCATAGTTCAGTTACTAAGGAGAAAGAGGTAATGGCTATTGAATGGACAGCCAGCATCTCTGACAATGGGGACGTAAGTGATTAATGTCAATCCATGCAAGTTCTCTCAGAATTTTGTTATTACATATCTATCCTTGCTCAGAACCAGAAATAGCCACCTGTACTGAACGGTTAATACTCTGTTGATACATATATAAGATCAATACAGTTTAAAAAGAAATACAATTTTACATTTTCAAAATTCATCTAGTTTCTGCATGTTCTGATTTGACTTTCAACAAAGGTAACAATGGCTCTTGGATTTTTAACAATCCACTTCCTGTTAAGTGCAGCAGCATGAAGTTTCATTTTAGAAACTCGGAAAAAAATATAAAAAGCTTTTGTGTGTTTGTGGTTTGCATTAAGTAAGTGAAGACTGTATTTTTCCATTGATTATTGGCCATTGTTCAAGCAATTGAATTATAACACTCTCATCTATCATGTAGCATATTTGGATTTCTAGGAGAGAAGTCCAAGTACAGAGAGACAATGGATAAATATAAATTTTAAAATAACCAAGGAGCAAAATCAAATCCACAAATAAGAAAAATAACAATCACCTGATTGTTATGGGCCATCTGAATATAGTTTTCTAGATATTGTTCACTCTGAATAGACAAAAAATCAAATAACTTCTACTGGGTAGGAAAAACGCCAGCAAGATCTAAATCTTAATCAAATGTTGTTGAGATCTCTATAGCTGGGGGCTGGCTTTAGAGGAACATTCAGAAAGTTAGTATTATTTTTTTTTTCCAGGTCTCAAATGTTGCTTTAAAGACTTCATGCAGGATATAATTATATTCAATAATTTCATATTGCTAGAGAGTCAAAGACAGTAACAAATACATCTGTCCTCTTTCCAAATAAAGAATAATATCTTCATTGATTGACAAAAGCGATTCTTCTGAGCATGGATTATGCCTTTAGGCCCTAGGACGATGACTTTTTAGTGTCTACATACAAACTTTAGTTGAAATCATGGCCCCAATTGACAGGACTTTTAAATTAGAGCGCCCACAGGCCACTTTGCTACATTGTACATCGTCATTTTCTTCTACATTGAATTAATTTTCAATCAACATTCTTTAAAAAAATGAGCAAGAGTAGAAACTGGCAACCAATACTCTAACGTTATTTCAAATCCCGAAGCACAAAGATTAATTAAGAACCAATTAATACAGAGACTATACGTCAAAAGAAGACAGAGAAGATAAGATGAGGTCAAGATAAAGTCGTTTTTGTTTTCTTTTGAAGCTTAGATAGATCACAAATATGAAATTGAGGAGAAAATAGAAGATATTAAATAGCTAAGTCCGCATTGTTTTTAATAAATACAAATATAAAGTATCTTTGATGTTGGTACTCATAAAATCATCAGAGAAGAGAAAGCAGAAGCATTTAAGAAATCCTCCTGTACTTTCGTAGGAAATCAGCATAGTGGAGAAGAGTATAGACGTTGGAGCGAAGCCACCTGGGCTCAAATCTGGATCCACCTGTGTGATTTGGGGCAAGTGTCTTAACCTCTCTGTGCCTCGGTTTCCTTACTTGCAAATGTGCTCTTAATTCTGATGTACAGAGTCTTTGTGAGAACTGAATGAGACATCCACCTGAAGTGTCCCGAAAAGAACTTGGAATATAGTAAAACTCAACAAATATTATTCTTGTTATTAATTAATTCCAAAATACGGATTTAATGGGAACTATGTAAAAGTATTACGTGACATTGAAGGGACTGTACTGCCTTCAGAAGGAGTAGATTTATTACTGTTGTATTACAATTTTAATTAATTTTAATTTAACTTAACCATACTTGAGGCGAGTCTGAGTAACATAGTATCCTCTTGTCACGCTTAGACAAACACATGAGAAAATAGTCCGGTGTTATTTCAGTGAGTTCACTTCTATATTGCGCTTGTTTGTTAAAGACAAGTGCGCAGATTAAAGTGCAAAACTGGGGAACGGTGTCTCAGATGGGGACGTCTAGCATGCCACAAAATGGAACATGCACCCTTGATTGCAAAAATGTATGGCCAAGCTGTTATAGTTTTAAAAGGAGGAAACAAAAGAATTTAAAATGTAGTGCATCGGGTGCATTGGGTAAAAATGAGATTGAAGTGTAAAAGAAAACGGCATATGTGAACAGAAATGATTAAATCTTTAAACATTAATGGGCTGCAGAAAACCCAACCAGCTGACATTCTGTCTTCACAAGAAGAGCATTGGACTGAACACTGTGGGGATCCGAATTGTTTTGTTATTGAGCTGTGTGCGTAGATGGGTCATCTCTCTGAACTCGGTGTTTTGTTTTTGTTTTTGTTTTTTTACCTGTAAACAAGACTATTTCCCTTGATAATTTCTAAGATTTAATATTTCCACTGGAAAAGAAAAAAGAAAACAGAATTGTTGGTGTGTAATCATATCCTTGCTTCTTCCCCTTTTTTCTTGAAGGACAGCAGTCTTGAAGATGATCTTTCCAGATTTCTGCCTTCATAAATGACCCTTCAAAAGCAGCGAGGCTATTTCCCTCACCAAGAGCTTTAGGAATATAAGGGTGGTGGTAAGAGGTGGGGCTGGGCGTTATCAGAAGGATCCGGAGCATCAAGGCATATGCTGTTGTTAACTCACTATACAGACGATCTACTTCAGACCAGCAGTGGCTCTGGGTCTGATCTGTAAAGAAACGCAGCTCCCTGGAGCCAGTTAATAGACAAGCCATATTCATACATCACTACATTTACGTACGGGTGTAAAGCCAGGAAGGACTTTTCTCTCTGAGTTACTTCGGCTCGGGAATACACTGATGCCTAATTATAAAGCATGTAATTTTAGGGCAGCAAAACCACATGTCCAACCACACTTGCTTTTGCATCTGGCATGTCCTTGATTTATGTGTCTTCTCTCTTCCCCTCCTGGTACTCGATGCTGTCTAGCTGCCTCCTTACACCTTCCCTTCCTAAGCTGTTGCCCATGAAAATCTGAGTGTGGGTAAAAGTGAATTTCAGTTCTTCTAGTTTCCTCTTCTGTTGGTGTTGCTAAATTCAGTCAGCCATTCAAAAGGTATTTACTGCATTTTGTCTTTCCAATACTATTTGAGTTGTGCCAAGGGCTTTATCTTGAGTTGAAATGTGGAAGAGGAGGAGGAAGTCACTAAGTAAAGAAAAGGAGGAAGAGGGGTGCCGGGGTGGCTCAGTCGGTTGAGCGTCCGACTTTGGCTCAGGTCACGATCTGGCAGTCTGTGAGTTTGAGCCCCACGTCGGGCTCTGCACTGATAGCTCAGAGCCTGGAACGTGCTTCAGATTCTGTGTCTTCCTCTCTGCCCCTCCCCTGCTCACATTCTCTCTCTCTCTCTCTCTCTTTCAAAAATAAATAAACTTTAAAAAAAGAGGAAGAGCTCACTGTACTGAAGAAACAGTGCAAGGTAGGAAGCTGCAAGGAAGGTTTGAGAAAAGGAAAATCAGATACGGAGGCAGGAGAATGGAGGGTGAGAGAGAGAGTGATAGAACACGAATGAAAGAGTCAGGAGAGGGATGTCTGGGTGGCTCAGTCGGTTGAGCCTCTGACTTGGGCTCAGGTAATGATCTTGTGGTTTGTGAGTTCGAGCCTTGCATTGGGCTCCCTGCTGTCAGCACAGAGCCAGCTTCAGATCCTCTGTCTCCCTCTCTCTCTGCCCCTCCCATGCTTGTGTGCTCTCTGTCTCTCAAAAAAAAAAAAAAAAAAAAAAAAAAATCAGGAGACAGAGACTTATAGGTCATGTGAAAGAAGTTCCAAGATTAACAGGAAACCACTCAAGAACTTTAAGCAGTGGAGTGACACAATCAGATCTGGTTTTTTTAAGTCTCTCTGGCTGGGAAGAAGAGAATAAATGGCAGGTGGGGAGGGAATGGGCAAGGGCAGTTGCAGGGAGGCCAGCTGATGTGACATTGCAGTTTTTCAGGAGAGAAGTGAGAACTCGAGCTAGTTTGGTCTAGAGTTTGGCACGATAGCGGCGAAAAATGGATAGTTTTGAGGAGCCTTTAGATGGTTAAATCAGTAACGCTGGACAGATCAGATGTTATAAACATCGAATTTAACTTCGCCTTGGGTGATAACTTTCAATCATCATTGAGCAGATGTATAGTCTCTTAATTTTGTTTTATCTGGTTTATTTGCTTTGTTGGGAGGAATTTCTGGAAGCTGCAAAGTCCTAGTGAGGGTGGAGTGACTACCAACACTGTGAATGAGTCATGCTTTTTCTGACTCAGGTGGAAATACTGAAGTGCTGTTGTGACCATGGAACCCCTTCCATGGTGCCTGACGTAGCACAGGGGATTGGTGATGCCCTCAAGGCACAGGGAGGTGGGAAACTGAGGAAGAAGTAAAAAGCTAGGAGAGTGAGAGAAGGAATTAAGGTTTTTCCAGCAAATTAAAAGGGACTAAAGGGACTAAATGGGTCACTTGCCTACATGAAATACTTATTGATTCCTTCTATTGTTGTATTTAAGACATATTAGATCATTTTTGAAAAATCTTGAAATGTCCCTAAGAGTGAATATGAAACCATTTTTTTTTACATCCAGTTGGGCAACTTAACTGGTGTTTAATAACTATGTCATCTCACCACACCATACGGTTGAACTGCAAAGGTTATTTCCTATAAAGACGGCACTCAAAGGCACATTTAGCTCAGCTTTTTATATTTGTTGTGTCGTTAATATTAGTGATGTTGCTTTTTTGACCGTTCAATAACCAATGATTTTCATGGAGTTTGCTGTTGCAATCCTGGCTCTCACAATTGAATGTGAACATTTTAATTAACTGTTACTAAAAGAAGATAAAGGTGAGTATAAGTAATATTAAACACTAAATATATATATTTCACCTAAAATATATATATATATATATATATATTATAGACTATATATATATATATATATATATATTAGATGAAAATTCTTTTCCTGAGTTTGTGTGAGGAATAGAGAATGCGATATGAGACTGTGTTAAGATATGTTTTTTTTTTTATGTTTATTTATTTATTTTGAAGGGGAGGCAGGGGCAGAGAGAGGAAGAGAGAAAATCCCAAGCAGGGTCGGTACTGTCAGCACAAAGCGTGACACAGGGCTCGATCTCACGAACCATGGGATCATGA
Source organism: Lynx rufus (assembly GCF_022079265.1). NCBI lineage: Eukaryota > Metazoa > Chordata > Mammalia > Carnivora > Felidae > Lynx > Lynx rufus. The sequence goes on from NW_025814878.1 coordinate 126,601,933, forward strand.
CCTGAGCCGAAATCAAGAATTGGACATTTAACTGACTAAACCACCCACTCGCCCCAAGATATGTTTCCTTCTGTGCATTAGTGTACTGTGTACAATCGTGAACATATAAACTTAACAACTGATAGTCCAGATGAACTGAGTTTCTCTCCAATTTGGGAATGTGTGTAATCAGTTAACAAAAATTCTAACAGATTCCTATTACTGACTTAGAATTAGTTTTAGTGTAATATTACATTTGTATAAGTTTTTAAAAAGTTACACATTTTTTTGTTCCTATAGTTCTTATGTGCCTATAAAATCATAAACATTATAAATAATAAATAAAAACCATAAAACTCTGAATCAAATCAGTACAAAACTATGAAAGCGATAGTACTTGGATTGTTAAGACTGATCCATCATGGCAGATGATGTTTTGCTGAGACTAAAGCATGTTTTGCATTGTGAACATGGAATCAGATGCTGATGCAGAAGTTCTTTCTACTTTGTCGTGCTCCTATTTGTCATTAGTGGATCGATTCTCTCTCTCTTTTGATCTGTTCAAGCTACTATGGGACCTAAACCTTTGTTCTGGGTCACAATGCCTTTAGCTATCACTTGGGGCTAATGAATAAGTTCCATATTAAGTGTACCTCTGTTCTTTCTCTTCTAACTGTGGCAACGAAGGTGAAAATATATGCTGTCAATGAGCTCTTCAATGCAGACAAAAATGAAAGTCAAATGAGTGTGGTGAATTAGAAGTCAAGTGAAGAAAATGTTGTAGGGAATTGGGGTTGATTAACTGTATCATCTCATTAGATAAATGCTGAGAATTGGCTGCTGGTTTCAGAATGTGGAGATTGTCATCGACCCTGAGCCATTTTGGTAGAATAGACAAGGGACTGATAAAACTTGAGTGCAGTGACTATGCCAGAGAATAGGAAGGGGGGATTTAGGGACAGAAAATACAGACAATGCTTTGGAAGTATTTACGGTAAAGTGATCAGAGAAAGAGTTGACTCCTGAAGGGGGACTAAGGAGAACAGTGTTTTATGAAGCTGGGCATACCAGCATGTTTGCATGTTTAGTGGAGAGGGAAATAATTCAGTAGAGAGGGAAGACTTGATGATGCAGGAAAGAGAGAGGGTAGAATCTAGAACAATGACTTTGAGTGGGCTTGAGGGAAGGGTATCTGGAGTACAAAATGGAGGGGTTGGCTCTAGGTGGGGTCATTGATAATTCACTCATGGTAGCAGAAGGAAAAGCAAAGGATATGCCAAGACAATGTAGCTGGTGAGCAGTTGTGGATGTTCTCTGAGTGATTCAATTTCTAAAGTGAAACCTCAAACCTGGTCATCAGTGAAGAGTGAGGATGGGGGAGGTTGTGTGAGAGGGTGAAGATCAAAGAGAATTTATTAAAAGGGTTGGCTGGGAGAGGTTGAGAACGAATGGACCACGATGGGGGATTTGGGTTCATAACTGGGCAATATTAAAGACACAACTGAGTTCCATAGGTATCAATTTAATGTAGGGATTGGTCAAGGAGCTGCAATGGGCCATCCATAAGCTGGGACAGTGAGAGATCTCCTCCCTTCTTTAGGGCTCAACTCAAATGCCAGTACCTTATTGAAGTGTTGTGTGGCTTTCTTGGATAGGGTCAGTCGGGCTTCCTTCTACGGTCCCACCTTGATCCACACCTTTGTGCCATATCTTTCACCTGCACTGGAAGTGCTGGAACTGGTTTGCATTGGCTTGAGGGACCTGATTGATTAAATTTTCAGGAATTCTGTGAATTGATTAATGAAATATTGGCCGCTTGAAATCAGTCATGGTGAGAGTATTTATGGAACAGAAATTGGTAAAGAGTACAAATCAGGGTCTTTCTGACCTCCAAGAACCAGTTGTTAACCATTCAGCTGTAATTAACTGGTTTACATCACCATCTCCCCATCAGGCCCAATTTCTGAAGAATAATGACTGTGTTCACTATGTAACTAGTTTCTCTCTTCTCTCCAAACTACAAGATTGTGGTGTATACAGTACATGTCAAAACTTGTCAAATAAATTTTTAAATGTTTTACTTTTTCCCTCATTAAAAATTCAAATTCACAAAAGTTCTTCCAGTGTAATTATCTACCCCCAAATCAGCAAAGTGTACCAACCCATACCTACCAGGACTAAGGAAGACATTAGGTGTTTATGAGATTAACCTCACATTAGATCGGACTTTTTTCTATTACAGATTTTTTTCTTTCTGAATTGGCTTTGATTTTAATCTCTTATTGCCCAACTGGCTCTATCACCTTTTGCCTGGACATACACTGTGCCTCACATCTCTGTTGACATGGTTCACAGTCTTTAAGAACATGGGGTTTGGAGCCAGAATACCTCCTGACATCGGGCAAGTACTAAGCATGTCTGCAGGACTAAAATGGTACGTATTTTGTAGAGTTGCTATGTGGTTTAAATGAATTAATCCATATAAGATACTTAGGGCAGTTCCTTAGCTATGTTAGAGCTAATTATCATTATTAAGAGGTCACCAATCTCCCAGGATTCTACTTTGCTGGTCTAAAAGTCCATCCTTTACAAAGCATCCAGAGAGATCTTTGGCAAACATAAATCAGATCACATGATTCCTCTGCTTGAAAACCACTGACTATTTCATTATTCTGGGAATAAAAATCTAATTTCTTTTTCAAGTCCTACAGTCCTTACATGATCTGTCCCTGTGAGTCCTTCTCAGTCTCTTTGTACCAAGCTCCTCTGCTTTCCCTAATGCTTTACAGATACAGTCTCCTTCCTCCCCTTGAATGATCCAGGCTTTCCTTCTACCAAGGCTCTTGCCCCTCCCTTTGTCCGTAACAGTTTCTTCCTAGTTGTGTCATCATTCAGATCTTGGTCCAGAGGTCCCCTCTCCAGACACATGTCTCCTGAGCACTCTTTCCAAAGGAGCTCAACCAACCCTCATTACTCTCTGTCACATCTTCCTGTTCTACGGTCTTTATGCCATTTATCCGTATCTCAAATTGTTGTGTTTATTTATATTTATTTGCTTCCTTTGTCTTCGTTTTATTTCCAACTGGATGTAAGTTCCAGGAAAGTAATATTTATATTACCTATATTTTTCACTGCTGCAGGATTTAAACAATTATTACTGGATCGATAAGTGATAAGGATAAATGGATATATTATCTTGTTCTAATCTGAGAACCCCACTGATCAGCTTGTGTTATTTTAATGAATGACATCACTGTCCATCCATTGCAGGAGCCAGAAATCTCGGTGTCATTCCTAACTTCTGCTTATCCCTCATCATCCAAATAATCAACCTTTATGTTATGTCCATTCTGATCCGAACATCACTCATGAATCTTCTACTTCCTTCTAACTAGAATTATTTTATTTGTTTGGATTTGAGTGGTCATTATCTCCGATCTTAATCAGCTTCAAACTATTCCCCTCACAGTAGCCTGAATAAACTTGCCAAATCACAATTCTGCTTGTGTCCCTTCATTGTTTAAAACCCTTTAATATTAAAACAGTAACACGGTGTAGCAGCATTATTAGTACCCAACCCACTCCATGTCTTTGTTTGCCCATCTGAGTTGCCTGCAGTTGGGGACAGTTTCTGGCAACCGTAAACTTCTGATAGCTTCCCATATCAGGTATGTGATCTCTCTCTCTTTCTTTTTATGTGAGGGCTTTCTCTGGTACCCTCAAAGCTCAAAGCTTGCTCAAAGCTCGACAAACTCTCTGGTGCGACCCTCAAACAGTGAGGGATGGATCAATGGATGAATGTCCCAGCCATCCCGGCTTCCACGGTCTTCAGTGAGATGATTCTCAGGTCACTGGAGGCTACCATTCCCCATGGTATACCTATTGCCCATAGGTATACCCAGCTCATTAACACATATTTTTCTGGATTTTCTTATTTCCATATCTCTTCCTCACTTGTGCATCCTGAAATCAACTCTTAAATAAACTACCTGTAGCCAAGGCCTTGTCTCAGAGTCTGTTCTTGGGAAAAAACAAACTGTGAATTATGGCTTGTAATATACCCCACAATGGGGCCTTTACTACCCTCTCTGGGCTATTTTCCTCAGTTAACAACCCACTGCTTACCCACACCAATCTTGGCTTTTGGGCCATACTAATTCCTTAAGTATATGATGCTTTTTCTAACTTTTTGTGCTTTTGCATACTTTTGCTTACACCTTAAATGCTACCTTCATCCACCAGTGGCTAACCACGTGCTTTGTTCAAAGTGTTCAATGAATAATCTTACAAATACCTAGAGTCTAAAATTTATTCCCGTTCATAGGCTTCTGCAGACGCGTCAAATTATTTGTTTATTTTTACATAATATGTTATGGGACAATTGCTAAAGATCTGAGAAGATATAAAAGAAGAATAGTAACATACAGTAAACTTTAAAATTCCAGATACATATTTTTCTGCTTTTTAATCAGCTTTGAATTAACCAGGTGCAAGCTATCAACTATGTTCATTTGGAAATAATAGAACATCCAGCTCTCCGGAGAATAAATTTGTTTGAATAACATGAGTTTTTAATAAGCCAATACTTACTGCAATTTTTCTTTTTATAATAAGTCAAGTTTTTTTTTATGGCGGATTATCACATTATTATTCTTAATATGGCCTTTTTGCCAAAAATGTTCCCTGAAACCAGCATCTGCTTGGTTTTAATAAATATTTAAGTTGTACCAGCAACAGCCAAAGTGCTGATAGAATTAAACTCATTATGCTTTTATTTTACTACAATACTCTTAGCAAGAGATGTATCTGATCCTGAGCATATAATTAGGGCATTTGAAGTAATCCATGCTTTAACATGATTTGAGACGATAAATACCACTTACAGAAAACATGTTCCTGTTCCTTGCACTGTTACTCCTTTTCTTTTGTTCAGAACTTATTGTTCAGAACTCAGAGAAATATTTCATTGTTGCCTGCACTGGAATGAATACTTGTGTTTCCATGCCCCCTGCATTTCTTCTTCACAATCTATTTTAAACATTGATAATTATATCTTTGATGACTCTCTTCTCCACTAGGCTACAAACTAAACTGCATCTGTTTTTTTCATCACTGTATCCCTGGTTGTTAGCACAGCACCTGTTGCATAGTCAGTACTCAACAAATGTTTGAAACTTCCTCCAGACTGCATCTATGCTTGTTTTTCTAGCATACTTAGAACTTCAGTTGATAATTTCATTCATCTATATACTCATCCATTTTTGTACTCTATAAACTTCATTGATCTCCTGGTATATGCTGATGGATTAGGCCAAGCACTAGTTAGTGCCTTAGAAATAAAAGACAGAATCTCTGTCTCTCTCTCTCTCTTTTAAAGAAGGGAAATAGAGAGGTAAAAGATAATTAATATGTAATAAAGTAAGGAAGAAAGCCAAGATAGATAAAAAAAGACCTGTTCCTAACTTCTTGTTTCTTCCTTCTGGTTCTGCTCTACAGGTTGAACATCATTTATCGTTTTCATTGTGGTTTATGGTTCAGAGTAAATGACAATGACTAACTGCTACGCACAGGTTAAATAGGAAAAAGAAGGAGTACTTTGCTGAGACATTTCACAAAGAGTCAGAATAACGGTGACATAGTCCAACCTATTTTCATGGGCAGAGGTCACCAAAGTGGCTTTACCTTATCAGTGGTACCCAGAGTGTGCTCTAGGAGTCAGCACCTGGGAAGCTGTTAGAAATGCAAATCCTAAGCCCCTCCCCAGACCTATTGAGTCAGAGACTCCAGGGGTGGGGCTCAGCAGTCCGTGTCTTAATAAATTCTCCCAGAGACTGTGATGTCCATATGTTGAAGAACCACTGGTCTAGATGTTGGTCCCCCAACTTCCCCAATGCAGAGCTCCTCCATTTGCATGTATCAAATCTGGAGTCAAACCTACCTTAGCTGTGGTTCCTGAGGCACCGAGTTGAGTCTGACAGTTGCACAGCCTGTGGAATGGCGTGATGTGAGATCACTAGCTGGCCTCTTTAGGGGCAAGCTTGCAGCCAGAATAATCCTTCATGTCCTGTCCTGACCGCCTCCTAACTTCCTGTTTTCTCCCCTCTCTTTCTTGTCACCAGGGTCTTGGAGGTGAGCCCTTTTATGTCATATACAGACTTAATTAGTGGCAAGGAGAGCAGAAATCACTAGTTTAAAAGAAAAGCAGTAGAAATTTAGAAAACATTTAGTAGCAGATATTTTCAGCAAATAGGATAAGGATAAGTCAACAAGTAGAATAAGGATAAGTCAGTGATGTGAATGTGAACCCTTTCAAGGCCATTTCTGTACTTTGTCAACTTCAGGGTTCGTTACTATAACTGTAACCCATAACATCTTGAGAATATGTAGCTATAATCAAAATGGGAATACACACATTTGTATACATCAACACAGATTCCTTACTTTCCAGAATATCCAGTACACACACACACACACACACACACACACACACACACTGTTTTTGTTCTTTAATATATAGTGTTATTTCAAAATGTATTTATGAGTTAGTTTTAAGATTTTTATAATTGTTTGCTTTGTAATGGGCGGCCTAAAAATTTTTAAATTTTATCACTTGGGAAATTCTGACTTTTCCTTTATTGCTCAGTTGTGATTTTTCAGAGAGGAAAGGCTTGCTGTTTTCCAACTCAAAGAAAATAGAGTTATTGTATTGTTCTATTTTGTATACCTTCTCAAAAACAGTTAAGTAGTTTTTGAAAATTAGAATAGTGAAAGTATGGGAAATATTTCAGTGAAAAACATCTTACTCTGCCCTTATGTGAGCATTTACTATTTATTAGGACATGATTTAAGGTTGAAAATTAATGTTAATGCTCTCTGGAGGGCACAAGTGCTTCCATAAAGACAGTTGGAATTTCTTAGGAAATTCCAGAAAATATCAATTTGTGAGTCAATCATTCCATAAATGTTTTAGAAACACCAATATGCAAGACACAGCCCTAGATCCCAGAGTGGAATTGAAGTAACACTTAAATTGAATGGATAAATATACATGAGAAGCCAAGTTATGATATAAATTTAATGATGGCTTGCTTTTGTATAGCTTATTTAAATTATCTTCTTTCAACCTATGATGTAGAAAGGGAAAGAATTATTATCTTCATTTTCAAATAGTAGAATTGAGGCTGAGAATTGCAAATATCAAGTATCAAGTGCCTTTCCCAAGGTCATGAATCCCTATGCCAAATAGCAAAGCCATGACGAAGACTATCTTTTTGGTCTCCTGTTACAGAACTTGTTCTATGACTTCACGTTGCTCCTTATAAGAAACAAACAAAAGAAACAGCAACAACAACAACAGCTAAGAGATGGTGCATGACAGATTTGTGAGTGAATAATACAGTTATATCTGCGAAAGGCTTTTTTGTGACAGTGATTGGGAACTACCTCTATGAAGGAGAGAATGATGCATCCGGTCTTGGGCCAACTGATCTAAGAGTAAAAGAGTCAAGTCTTTGGGAAAAGGATGTAGGGAAGCCCCCAATGGATCAATAGTCTACAATGGATGAATGCACTCTTAGACTTTGATGGCAATCCTAACCTTGCCTAGTCCTAGCCATTTATTTGCAGACTCTCGTTAGTTGCCAAGTTCTAGTATGGTTCAACCTTGAGGGCCACATTAATGCTAATGAAGTTCAGTCAGTTCCAGACAGCTTTGTTTTTCTACAATTAAAACAATAAGGCAGTGATTCTCAGTCAGAATCTCTTGGGACTTTGTCCCTGGATGTTATTTGGTGGTTCTAATTATTTTTAAAATAAGGGCTAAGACTTTTCTTCCCCACATGAGATCAAATCATGTGGCTTTGGTCTACGTGCACTTTATATGGCTCTGCACGGTGAAAAGTAGTGCTGTTGGTGAGCATAAAAGCAATCAGACTCGATTACCGTTAAAATTGGACTCTAAGAGAGTCCATGAATAATGCTCAGGACTCCTGAAACGCTTGGTGTGCCCTTCCTTCTTTCTTCAGAACACAGGGCATTAGACAGTAGATGGCAGTGTGAGATGGGGAATTTAAGCCTTGGCAGGGATTTGCTTGAAACTAGCTCAGTAAAAATGGCTTTTTGACTTGGAAGCATTTATTAAATGAACCTTCCATCAGAGTTTTGTCTGGCAGCCAGGAACCCACCCTGGAAGGTGCTGGCAACCCACAGGTATGGGTGTGTAACTGCTTTGTTTGAACTGGGTCCATTGCCCTGCTCGGAAGCAAGGTGGGGAGTGTCTGTGTACAATTCATTGTCACAGAGCCAAGCAAACTGCCACTCAACCCTCTTGGCACCCTCGTGCCCCCTGGAGAAGTTTGCACCCCCCTTACACCTTTCGGGGAAAGTGATCGTGTTTAAATGTGTGAGTAGAAGCTTTGATAGATACAAAAGGTTAATGGTGTTTCAGGTTTTTCCCTAATGTTCTTCCTGTTGTCCCAAACCTCTCAAAAATCAGAGGCAGGGAGTGAGGGGATTTCCAAACCCAAAGCAAACTATTTCATGGAAGAATTTCTCAGACCAGCTGAAAGGATATTATTCCCCATGGCCTATCAAATGATGGATTCTATTTAGAGTTGTAAGGAATCCTGGAAAATAAGAGAGGGCTGAAGCTGAGTCGAGCTTCCTTTCCATTACAGACTCTGAGCAGAAGCAGAATTTGATATCTATAATTAGTTTCCTAAATTTGTATCCCTCTAGAACACTTTGTAATAAGAAATTGTATTTTAATCAGGGAAGAAATAGCTAAAAACATTTGATTTACTCAACATTTTACTTAATAGAAAAGAGGTCAATAATTCTGTGAGGATCCTTGTTCTATATGCAGTAATTACAGGATTAAAATAAACCACATGAGCAGGCTATTGTAAAATTAGTAATTTTTCTGCGTCATGGACTGATGTAAAACTACAGCTCTTTAATTTTAGGTGTAACTTCTAACTGGTGAAATTGCAGCTCCTGTGTGATATAATATTCATTACGTGGCCTTGCTAAGCTCCACTTTTCTCAACTATAATATGGAAATAATAAAAGTACTTACTGGACTGTATAGCAAGCCCTGGCCATTATAATAAGCCTGGTACAACAAATACTAGCCATTGCTGTTTCCTAGATATTGATGAGTATAGGTGTCTTTTCAAACAATTTTCTTCTCACTTCCCCAAATAGCTAAAAAATATAGCGAATACTACTAGTAACCCCCCCCCCTCAAACAAAATTAGATAGGTAGATCTGCTTAAAATAGAATGCATACCAAAGGAAGTGCTGGGAAATTTGGGATAATGTGTAAGAACAGTAATTAAAAAAATTTTTTTTAATGTTTATTTTTGAGAGAGAGAGAGAGAGAAAGAGAGAGAGAGAAACAGCGTGAGCAAGAGGGGGGCAGAGAGAGAGGGAGACACAGAATCCAAAGCAGGCTCCAGGCTCTGAGCTGTCAGCACAGAGCCCGATGTGAGGCTCGAACCCACGAACTGTGAGATCATGATGGGAGCTGAAGTTGGATGCTTAAGCAACTGAGCCACTCATGCGACCCTGTAAGAACAATAATTTTAAACACTGTGTTTAAAAGAAGAAAAATAGAACGTTATGTAAGACTTCACAGTTGTATGTGTGCATGTGTGTGTGAGAGAGAGTGTTAGAAAGAACAACAGAGTAAGAATGTGTACATGTATTTCAGTTCATTACTTAACCAGTGCTTTGGTTAACTGGTGACAAGGGTACATTTTCAGGAAGAAGGGAAAATAAAGGCATGAGAATAAAGTATTTGCCTGAAGTCACAGAAACTTTTTCCTTTTAATAGGCAGAACCTCTTTATTATCATGTGAAAATGGGGAACAGAGCTTGAAGGACCAGTGTTTGGGCATGAAAATGGTAGTCACCTAAGTGAAACTGAACACTTCTTTTGAGTAAAACGTTCAGTGAGCAGAATTTGCATTTATCAAGAGGAAAAGTTAAGTTCCGAGGAGTTGTGTTGAAGTATTGAGAAGTTCTTGGCCAACTACACCACTTCTTACTTTTTTTGTATTTTCAAGTTGTTTTTTTTTCATTTCGTTTGGTGTTATTTAAAAGAACCTTTCCAAGGCAACATAGTTGAGTTCTTCTCCTGGCTCTGCCATTTCCAAGCTTTGGAATCGTGGGCAAATTGCTAAATGCATCTCTGTCTTCGCCTGCAATCATATAAAATAATAAAATCTCAGGTTCTTGGGAGATGAAATTAGTAAATGCACAGAACAGCCGCCAGCTCTGTGTCAGGATAGGGTAAGTCCTCATTTAATGAAAGCCAGAGAAAAGGATCATTTGACTTGACAGTCAAATTAGAAAACTATGGAATAGAATTATGGCCATAAGAAGCTTAGAATTAATCAAAACCCCTTATTTTACAGATAAGGAAAATAATGCCTAGAGAGATTAAGTGAAGATGATAACACTGTATCAGTATTAGGATTCTCCAGAAAAACCGAGCCAGTAGGAGATATAATTGATGATAGATAAACACATAGAAGATAGAGCTAAAGACCTATGATAAGACATTGGCTTACCTGATTATAGTATGGTGTAGTTTCTAGTATGAAAGCCAGAAGGCTTGAGACTAAGTAAGAGCCCATGTTTCTATTTGAGTCTGAAGCTGGGAAAAAAAACCCAGCTCAAAAGGCAGGCAAGAAGAATCCCCATTTATTAGTGGAAGGGTCAGCCATTTTGTCCTATTCAAGCCTCCAAGTGATTAGATAAAGTCCACTCACTTCAGAAAGGAAAATCAGCTTTACTCAGTCCACCAATTCAAATACTGATTTTATCCAGAAACACCCTCCCAGACACAGCCAAATAATGTTTGCCCGAATATCTGGGCACTGTGTGGCTCAGTCAAGTAGACACAAAATTAATCATCACGCTGATGTAAACCTAGCATGTAATAATATTTAAGCTCTTAAAGCAATCAGCTCTAGGAAAATTGAAGAGAGTCCTTGTTGTCCTATTTGCTGAAGTATATAACTTTGGTATTTTATCCTCAACAAGTTTAGACTTTTCTTTAAAATAAATTCAAATTCTCAGGCTTTAAAAATGTTACTTTGTTAAGAACTTCCCTGGAATTTTTGTTTCTGATATATGGCCTTAAAACAAAGCAGTTCCACATGTGTACAGCCAGTCATAAAATCATATATATGGGCTTCCCTTAAAATTCCCTATTCCTGGTATTGTCTCTGCCTTAAAGTGACTTAAAGAGGGAGTAGCATATTGAATTCTTTACCTGCTAAGATTCTGGTCATCAATGCTAATATGTATGTGAGTGGTTTCTCCACACCAACAAGTAACTCAGTTTTGACCCTATCTGCCCAGAGATAGTGTCAGATCCTACAGGTAAAGGGCTCAGTCCCCTAAGACTACTCTCTGCTTGGGATGCCAACTGCCAGCCCAGGTTGTCACCTGTGCTTCTGACCAACTGGCTACAAATCAGAAGTTCCCAGGACCCCTGTCTTGTGTTTGATTAATTTGCTAGAGTGGTTCATGGAGGATATTAAAAGATTAATAGTCAGATGAAAAGATGCATAGGCAAGGTAAATGGGGAGGGGGCACTGAGCTTCCATACCTCTACAAGGGCACCACTGGAAGCCCTCCAAACTCTACCCTTCTGGGTTTTTATTGAGGGTTCATTACATAGGCATAATTAATTAAATCATTGGCCATTGGTAACTGATGCAACTTCCAGCCCCTCTTTCTTCCCCCAGCAGTCATGGGGCCAGGACTGAAAGTTGCAACTTTTTAGTTGTTGGTTCTCTTGGCAACCAGCCCCCATCTTTAGGTGCAGTCCGAAAGTCACCTTATTAACACAACAGAAGACACCTTTATCCCTCTCATCACTGAGGGAATTCCAAGAGGTTTAGGAACCCTGTGCCAGAAATGGGACAAATAAATATGTATTTCTTACAAATCACAATGCCACCCTTGCCATAGGGAAAACTCCGAATTGGTTATCTGCCCTGAGAGAACTCTGGGATGTGAGTCTAGACAAATGAATCTCAGTACTTTGCTTTGAGAACCCCATTCACCAGTAGGAAATGAATGGAAAAGGAAGTGAGTTTGGATCTGCCCGGGGAATTAAAGCCTTTGGTGATATTTGGGCAGAAGGAATCTGAGCTGAAGACAAAAACGGCAGAGAAGATCACCTATATTATCAAAGAAAAGCAGAGATTGATGTGTATTTCATTAGGGTATATGTAACTGAAGGGCTTTGGTGCACCTCAGGGCATTGAACTTAACTCTAGATTCTTTTGGGGAAAGAAATCCAGGGTCACATGGCTAACATAGGATGATTTCACTTGGGAAGAGTGATGGCCAAGGTGTATGCAAAAATGACCGAAATATTTTCTTCTCTTTTCCTTCTCAACTCGTGTCAGGAGTTATGTTGTGGTTATTAGGCTGTATACTTCCACTTAAAAAAAAAGTATTGGTACACTTTAAGAATTTTTAATTATTCATACTTTTTCTATGTTATCCTTCCTATTGATAATAAAATGAATTGAAAGTCTAAATTAATAAATAGCTTGGCATTTTGAAATTTTTGATCATGTTTCTGTTTGAAGATTTATTACAATGAAGGTTATTATCAATGGAAATTCATCTGAAATGTTTATCTTATGATTGATATTTTATCTTATGGGTGATGTTTAATTTAACCTATTAGAAGTATCTAAATATCTGTACTATGTTTTTTGCTATTCACTTTAATTCCAATTATTGTTAATTTGAATGATATTAATTTTTTTTGGATCTCATAAACAATACAAATAATTTTTGGATAAACAATACAAATAATCAAATAAATAAAATTTGAATTTATTAAAAAAATTACCCCCCCTTAGTATATCCTTAAATTAGCTTACTAAAATACTTCAGAGTAAATCTTTGAATTATATTAAGTACTTTTTAGTTGAAATTATTTAAACTGAGACAATTATAAGGGTGATTCTATAAAATTGGTTTCACTTTTTTCCCACCAATATGCATTTGCTTCCTAAATCAATGCTGCCCATTAAATATATGCACTTAAAATCAACTTCATTGGACATGTAAATCAAATGGTGGATGCCATAAATTATATAAATATTTATATAATCATACTTTTCCTTATACATAATACTTTATATTATTGACTTACAAGTTTCAAAGTGTTTTCACTAGATTTTCTCAGGAATATTATTGCCTACTTAAGATGAGTCATCATTTTTTCCGAACTCCAGGTTTAAAACAGTGGGTATGACATTGTTTCTGACTTCAAGAAACTTAGGTTCTTCTGCTGTAGACAGAGAAGCAAAGAAATATCATGATCTGAGAAGACCAACATTATCATTGAAATATAAATCACATAATGTAGACACAGAGGAGTAAGCTTCAAATTCTGCGTGGAGGAATGGAGACGAATCAAGGAAGACTTTGAAGATGATTTAGTATTTTGCGCTGAATTGGAAAAGATTAAGAATTGTTCAGGATGGACAATTGTGGAAGTGTATTCCATGGTGAGGGACTACAAGGGTGGAGAGGCATGCAAACAGACAGGATACTGGAAAGATTAGGTAGGTATTAGGAAACAAAGGTAGAAAGTGGCAATTTAAATCTGCGGAGAGGAGAGAGAAGATCAGAGCCAGGTAGTGAAGGACTTTACAAATTATTCTAGATATTTACAGCTAGAAGAGATTACACTCTCATTTATCTTTCAGCAATTCTAAGAAGTAGGAAATGCAAATGATCTCAAGTGTATGAACGATCACCTGACCAAGGGATATCCAATTGGAGATTAGTCTTCTGGTTTCTGATTCTGTGCATTTAAACTACATTGCCAACAATCCTGGGTTTATTTGAACCAATGTTCCAGTAAGTCAAATAATAAAGAGTTAGTTGCAAGAGGGAGGATTTTGGTTTATTCTGTTTATTGCTCCATCCACAATTCCGAAAGCAGTGACCATTTCAAAATTGGTGGAACTCATGAATAGCAAGCATTTATTGAGTGCTTATAAAGTACCAGATGTTCTTTTAAATATCTTTACTTAAGGCTTAAAGGATTAAAGCACTATTAGAGAGTTGCGTTACATTTTGGTGCATTATTTTACAAATTATTGCAGGGCAAGGAAAGCGTAATATGATAAAGAAAGCTCTGGATAATATAACCAAAGGGGTTCCCAAAAGACACATTTTATAGAGAAGAAAAGATTTATTTAGAGAGTGAAACTTGTCTTCAAATACTTGAAAACCCATCATGTAAAAGATGTAGAGCTATCTTGGCGAATAATCTCCAGAGAGTTTATCTGGGGTCAGTATGTGTGTATTTCAAGGAGTTATATTTTGATTTAATATTTGTAAGAATTTTCTAAACTTTCTGACAATTCAATTTAACCAGCCATACAACAAATGAGCCTGGGATGAACTAAGCTTCTGTTTACTCATGATATTCATGCAAAAGCTTGAGGGTCCATTGATCCTATAGAATAGATTCATTCTTTGAATGACAGATTAAGCTATTTGATATCCAAGGTTTATAAGTCTACTAGGAAGCTGGTAAACCAGTTAGATTATTGAATTCAAGATTGTAGAGAACCAGTCTATTAACATGTATGTTTAAAAGCAGTTGGCCTGTTTCAAATCAGCTTGGAACACCAATTAAAGAAAAAAAAATCTCTTTGGCCTTTTCTCAATGTCTTTTCCAAGTCAAAGCAGATTATTCACAGTTTCCTTTAATGTCTGCTGTTCTGTTTATGAGGAATGACTCAAGGGAAGTTTTTCTTTAATTCAAAACAAACAGATTGCTTACATGTTGAATGGCTGGCTGATAGTTACATGTTTCCTGAGAACGTTTACCACTTGTCAGGTGTTATATTACCTGAACTTTTGGTGACTTACGAGAAGGGACAGACCTCAGTTCATGAACTCTCGCTGCTGACATTCAAATCACTCTTTGGGCTGACTATGAATTTTCTGAGAAAAAAAAAAAACTCCTTCATAAAGCATCGTAAACAACTGGTAGTTTAGGAAACCATTGAATTGCAGAGTGGACTCTCATGTCTTAGGATATTGATAAGGGAATGGTTACACCTTTGTATCTGGAGCATCTCCTGCAGGATGCTCTGAATAACAGAGCCATGTTATTTTTTCTGAGGAGATATCTGGAGTAAAGGTTACAATATCAAGTTTGGATGAGAACTTCTTTCTTTCTGTCTTCTCATTTGAAATATTTCACAGGCTACTGCTAGCCTGCTCCCATTCTTAACCGAAAGTGATGCAAGCTAAAAAAAAAGGATGCTATTAAATCATATGAACACCTCAGAGATGGTGACCCTAGGCACCCCTTCTTCTGTTCTTTTCCACACACACTGTGAAATGTAGAATTCAGGGTGCTGTGGTCAGCCCAGCTAAACTAGAATACTGATAGTTGTTTTTTCTTACTGATAGAGGGTGGAGAGCAGAACCAGAGAAGTGGGCGGGCCTCATGGTTTGAGACTGTCTGACTTAAAGGTAACAACCTTTTTCATTGCTCCGGGTAAGCTCTGTCGGACATTTTTAATGTTTTTTGTTTTTTTGTGTGTTGTTTTTGTTTTTTTACCTGGAAATCCAATTTGTACGTAAGAAAATTTTAAATTCCTAAATATCTTCCTTTTTAAACTCTAATCAGGATATAAAGAGGAAAAATATCAACCTTTGATTTTATAATTAACTTAAAAAAAAAAAAACCCTGAGGGGCGCCTGGGTGGCTCAGTTGGTTAAGTGTCTGACTTCAGCTCAGGTCATGATCTCCCAGTCTGTGAGTTCGAGCCCCACGTTGGTCTCTGTGCTGACCGCTCGGAGCCTGGAGCCTGCTTCAGATTCTGTGTCTCCCTCTCTCTCTGCCCCTCCCCTGCTCATTCTCTGTCTCAAAAATAAATAAAAACATTAAAAACATTAAAAAAAAAACCTGAAAATACTTCTAGTTGGATTAATTAGTTCGTATAAGCAGAAACTATACACTCTTAGGTCATCAGAGTAGTGGACTTAGGGCCACATGATTATATTAAAGGGTTATGGTGGAGTTTGGAGAAGCTATCTCCTGAGCTCAAAGATTAGAAAATTAGCAATCCTTTAAAGTAGGTATTTCCTCAATAGGATTTCTGTGAGCGTAATCTTCACTCACTGGTTCTTACAAATAATCTCCTTTATGTTTTAGATATTCTGTGACTATGTGGAGGTTAGAATCTTGGCTTTCTGCCTCAAAAGGGGTTGATAATAGGTGTAGCCGGCTTTTGGGGGGAGGGGACATTCTTTAGTGAGTACAGTTTCTCTGAAGTTCAGAACTGTTAGCAAACGGTGAGGTGGATAGAGCAGGGAGCACGGATTCAGGATACGCGGGTCCCCATGTCTCTCTTGCCACTAACAGCCAGTGTGACAGGATATAAATCACTATCTCTCTAGGCTAGTTTTTTCATCAGTAAAAATTTAAAAGTGGGCCTACATGACTTTGAATCTACTTGCGAGCTTTAACATCTATGTTTCTATATTAACAATTTTTTTTTTTTTTGAAAAGCAGCAAAGCCACCCCTTCAGAATAGAATGCATTCTATGGCCTTTACAAAAAGGAATCAAAGAATGTGCTTATATCTAAATCAAATTTCAAACAAATGATGTCGTTCCGAGTAGTAAAGTCCTATCAAAACAATTAACTTTGGAGATACATTTCCTAAAATTTGTTTGTTTTGAGGGTCTTTTGTTTTGTTTTCACATTTTAAGTAAAACATACTAGTACAAAAACGAAGAAAGTTAATGTCCTTTCAGATCATGTTATTTGTCGAACTTGTGACTGAGGCTTGACAGTTTCCTAAGGTTTTCTGCTTTAGCCAGTTTTAGAGTTTTGTTGGCTTGTTTATTTCAGATTTATTCTCCTAGGCTCTTCCTTCTGAAGAGGAAAAACATCGAAATGAGTAGATAATTATCCAGATAATTCCCTTGCCTTCCTAAATGTTATAGTGATTTCTCCTATTGTCTTACTTTTTCAAATATGCCAATGATTTATCCTGAACCTCACTTTTTCTGCTCTGGAGCCAGAAGCATCCTTTGGTACCAGCTGAAAGGGTGCCTCTCTGACCTGTGCTTTCTGAAGGAAGCCACACTGCATGGCTTTAAACGAATATGTTTAACGTGTATAACATGTTTAACAAATGTGTTTAAATGTACAACACTGTGCATGGTTTGGCCTGAGAAATAATTAATAAGCACGTGGCCTTCCATAACTTTCTCTGGAAACTTTTTGAGCCTCTTATATGGCTTTATTTCTTTGTCAATTTAAGTCAGTTTCTTTCTGTTCCCAAATCCCCAATTCTTCTTTGGTAGTAAACTGTCACTCAGGTGTATGGTCTCTTTTGCAGAACAAGAGGATCACCTGTATGTTGTGATGGGTTTGAGTCACCTGGCATTCCGTCACCCTTATCTCATTCTAACACCGCTGAACTTTCTCTTCCTGAATTTGCCTTAATTCACTCTGAGTTCACATTCTGGCTCACTGCATCTGTTTTCACTTGCTGTTTTCGCTGTTTTGAGAACAAAATAATAGTTCCGATCCCCATAGGGGTCAATTACCTTCACTGTGTTCACCATCACATATTTCATTTCCAATCCAAACTGCCATTTTGCACTTGGCTTGTTCACGTCATGGTTAAGAGAGGCAATGTGGATTGGAGTCAGAAGGGAGGCAAATATTTTGAATAGATTTATACAAATCCATCAGTGCACCTGGAAAAACTGTATAGCACAGTGGACAGAACGTAGGGATTAGAATCCGAAACTAGCATTCAAATCTAGGCTTTGCTACTTGTTAACCATTTGACCTTAGATGGTCACATAACCACTATAAACTCATTTTTTCATGTATAATATGTAGGCAATAATAATGTTACTGGGGTGCCTGGGTAGCTCAGTTGGTTAAGCATCCAACTCTGGATTTAGGTTCAGGTCACGATTTCGCAGTTCGTGAGATCGAGCTCCACATCAGGCTCTGTGCTGACAACATAGAGCCTGCTTGGGATTTTCTCTCCTTCTCTCTCTACTCCTCCCCCCCCCATCTCAAAATAATAAACAACAACAACACTAAAAAAACAAACCTATCTTATTGAATTGTTATATGGAACAGAGATAATAGGTAACATATTCAAAGTGCTTGGCACTTGAGAGACAGGTACTACATAAATACTACTTATTATTAATGCCAACAAAAAAGTTGATTATATTAACATTATTTGTGAGCCAATAGCACAGTCCTCAATGCAATCTGGCAATTATTCATTGAATTCCAAGTGTGTACTCTAGTCTGTGCATAGGACACATGAAAGAAGTGTAATTGTAACTCTTCACCTTTCCTCATCTTCAGCTCTGCCTACTTTCCAAAGTCCAACAATTCAGCAAGCTACTCAAAGCTCTGCTCAACTTGTCAAAGATTGGCTCTTGGCCAGTATGTCCAGCTTCCACTCTTTCCCTCGCTCTCCCAGTCTGCATCTTGCATTCACCCAAGCTGCTCACATCCATATGCCTCCTTGTGTCCTCTTGGGCTGAAGACACACCAGCCCAAGGTAAATTTCATTCTTTTTAAGACCCAACAAAAATGTGACCTTCCTTGTGGAGTCTTCCTTGACCTTCCCTTCTACCTCATCCTCATAGGAAGGGTGCTTTATTGAAAACACACAGCCCAGTAAGTCTTTAATAAATATTGGTGGAGGTTTCAGCTAGCAAGACCTGTGTCTTAGGTGTCTTTTGTGGGAGAGGAAGGAGAGAATTCCAGCTCCATTACTTACTAGCTGTGTGACTTGGGCATGTTCAGAATCTGTTTTCACGTCTCCAAGTGGAGGCTCTCAATGACTTGTCTAAGTAAACTAATATGCATGAAGCAGTTGGCTCATAATAAATGATTACTTTTCCAACATGATGACAGTGGCACTTCTACATGATGGTGTAGGTGCCTGTTACTGGATTTGAGCTCACAAGGCCTGGGCTAACACTTCCCGTATTACTGTAACGCTATTACAATCACAGTGTGTACCAACTATCAACCGAGTGCATGTATCATGCATGTCTTTCTTTCCTCCAGAAATCTTGCCTCACTGAGGGCTCCCAGGGGTTCCAGCTAAAATCTAGGGGCCCATATCCTCACTGTTTCAACTCAGCATCGCTTCTAAGTTCAGTGTCCTCTGTACTTTTGCATTTTTGGTGGCTTTTGCTATCCCTAAAATTAACATGAGAAAGTTTAAAACATTCCCCATATTTCCTTTTATTTTGCCCCATTTTCTCCAGTGGCAGGGATCTCTTTTGTGGTTCTCTAAACGGGACTCATATATCTAACTGTATACCTTCCACTTGATGGAAAACTAATAAGCTGCATTGGAGAAACAAAATTCAAAACAAAAACAAAAACAAAAACAACAGGCTGCTTGATGGGCTCATTATAATAGAAGATACATTTTTGGAATAGATTGGGCTGAAAGATAACAATTCTGTCTTTTGCAGTTTGGCTTGGTGAGTTTTATGGTATCGCTTTGCCTTTTATAACAACAGGGAGATCACTCATCTAGGGGGAGCATATGTGGAAACGAGGAAACAAGGAAAATATCCGCTAAGAAAATCCAGGAAATCTATAAAAGATGTTATATACACAGTTTGTCTCTGGTCCTGACGTGTTCATTCACTGGAATTGGGTCACACGTTTGGGGGATGTCAGAATGTCTTTCTCATGAGTGGAATTAATATAAGAGCTGGAGCTCTGAAAACCTAGGTAGTTTCCACTTGTATGTTTGTCGTCAAAGGACCTGAGTTGATTCAATTAATTATGCCCCCCCGCTGAGTTCCATTTCCATTCGAAGCCACATGGCAAAGCTGTAAATGATACGTGCAAATAAGGATCCATCTCTGGGGAAAGCCTTCTTATAGGGACGCCTGCGCTAGCCTTGTGAGTTGCCAACCATGTGCTAAGCTGGGTTTCAGGGCTGCGACCTGAAGAAAGGGACTTTGTCTTGTCTTCTCTCTTCTTTTTTGATATTAGGGTCAACATCTTCCATTTTACATATACTTGAAAAACAAAGCAAGATGTGAAAAAAATGCATTTCTATTAAGATGAAACGGCAAGATTGCCTATTTCAGGAGTTCCACCGGAGGTGTATTCTGTTCTATTTTAATAATGCTGCGGGATGTACCAGAAGGTCTTTACGTGCACTCAGGTGTCATGAACAATCAAGCCTGGACTCAAATCTCTCTAGTTATTGTTGCATTTCAATTAAAACCGTATTTCAGAAAAATGGGATAGGAGTGTGTTTTAACCTCAAAATGATTCATTATGTGCCCCTCTATGGAGAAATATTTTTGAAGACTCAACTAAAATTTTACATCAGAAACAAACATCAGAAAAATTGAACGCTCAGTGACTATCTTTTTACATGCTCCATGGGTCTTTCTTTTGATTTTTTGGTTTTAGTGCATCTAATCATGACGGACAGGCTCCGACTTTCAGTTTCCTTTTGATCTGCAAACTCAAATAAATAGCACCATCCTGCAGGTAGTTCACTGGGGCCCAATACTGGCCTAGATTTGTCACTGAAGCTCAGGACAGAATGTGGCTTAATTCATAGCACGTGCCATAGTGGGCTCTATGTAGGCCAGGCAAACTGGGGTTCAAACCCAGGTCTGCTCCTGGGAAACTCTGAAAACTTGATCCATGTTTTATGTCTTCAGGTTTCACTTTTACTACCATAACCGGGTATGTCAATGCCTGCCCTGTGGAGTGACTTTGAGAATCAAATATTTTATGGTCACAAAGATCTTCAGCTGTGCAGGGCATGTGGTACCGTGTGTGGTCCCTGGACCAGCAGCGTGAGCATCCCTTGAGAACTTGTCACAAATGCACATTCCTGGCCACACACCAGATTTACTGAATCAGAATCATATTTTAATAAGTCTTCTAGAAGATTATCATGTATGCTCTGGTTTGAGAAATTGGCATAGTGTCTAATAAACTATCCAAGGACATTTGCTGATTCTCATAAACTGTGATTTGGAATTATTCTAGAAACTCAGTAAATGAGGTGAGTCATGCTTTTTTAAAGAACACTCTTACAAATATAGAATCTTCCAGCATAAATAAAAATATCTAATAATTACTGACAGCTTATTATCTTCTAGAGCCTATGAGAGGTGAAGAAGTACCGATTATTTTCCTCAATCACAATCACCTCAAGAGACAGACTCTATTAGCCATCACATGTTACCTTAGCTAGGATGACAGGGGTTAACTCAACACATGTGGAGGTAGGTCTCTGCTTCAAACAAACTTCAGAAACGTTATGCTTAATTACAGTTAGACTAGTACTCTGTGGGGGTACTTCGGTGGCTCAGTCAGTTAAGCGTCCGACTTTGGCTCAGGTCATGATCTCACAGTTCGTGAGTTCAAGATCCGTGTCGGGCTCTGTGCTGACAGCTCAGGGCTCAGAGCATGGAGCCTGCTTTGGATTCTGTGTCTCCCTCTTTCTCTGCCCCTTCACTGCTTGTGACCTTTCTGTCTCCCAAAAATAAATAAATAAATTTAATTAAAAAAAGAAAGAAAAGAAAAGCACTTTATGTAGTCAACCTGATCATAAAATTTCATTTTGATAAAATTGCTGAGCAGACATTCACAACTCTATTCCACTTCTTTTAAATTTTAGTTATTTAATTTATAATTTTTCAAAACAACTTTATTGAGGTATAATGGATATACAAAAATGCACATATTGAACATATACCATTTAATGTGTTTGGACATGTGTATACATCCATGAAGCCATCACCACAATCAAGATAAAAGACATATCTACCTCCAAAAGTTTTGTTGTGCCCGTTTTTTTTAAGTTTATTTATTTTGAGAGAGAGAAAGAGAGAGAGAGAGAGAGAGAGAGAGAAAGAGAGAGAGCATGTGAGTCGGGGTAGGGCAGAGAGACGGAGAGAGAGAGAATCCTAAGCAGACTCCTCGCTGTCAGGATAGAGCCCAATGTGGGCTTTGAACTCACGAACTGTGAGACCATGACCTGAGCTGAAACCAAGAGTCAGATGCTCAACTGACTGAGCCACCCTGGAGACCATCTCCGAACAAATTTTTAAAGGCACAGTATAATATTGTCATTATATTCCAATTTCTTAAAACAAGTCAGTTCTATAAAAAGTCTTCTTCTCAATCTATATTGTATGTCAGTGTTTACATAACACACAAACATATATTTATGTGCATGTTTTATATATATTTACGTGTGTGTGTGCATGTACATATATATAAACTTCTTGAGGGCAGAAATAACATTTATCTTACTCATCCATTATACTTCTGTGCTTAGAACAGCGCCTGGCACATAAGTGCATGATTTGAAATCAATAATTACTACTTTACTGAATGAATGAGTAAATGAATGCACCTCTACTAGTCCTGGTTAAAAAAACAAAAACAAAAACAAAAACAAAAACAAACAACCATATCATGAAAAACTTGCAGCTTTACAAGCCAATATCTTTGTTTCTCGTCCTGTTCGACTGAAGAAATTATGGATGAATCTCTATTTAGAAAGCAGATATATTCATTTTAGTATTTTTAACATTAATATGACTAACCCACTCACAAGTCATTAGATCAATGTGGCATTTCATTCAGCTTTAATCACGAAGACCTAAGTTTTGAGGTTGAAAAGGACCTTAGAGAACGTCTAATCTCTCATTTTGCAAGGTGGGAGTTCGGGCCCAGGAGTGAAGTGACTTGTTCAAGGTCAAACGCTGGCTAGGGGTGAGGCTGGGAGCAGTGCTGGAAATCAAGGTTGGCTGATTCCTGATCCAATACTTTCTTACTCTAGACTCTATTCATATAACCGCACCCAGCTCTGGCCAGGTTGGGCATGTAATACATGAAATGCAGTCACACACTACCCTCCTACAATTCCACATGTCTTAAGATGGAAAAATTCAAATGTAGCTTTTTTTTAATTATTTTTGAGAGAGAGAGAGAGAGGGAGGGAGGGAGGGAGAGAGAGTCCATGGGGGAGGGGCAGAGAGAGAGGGAAATAGAGGGTCTGAAGCAGGCTCCACACTGACAGTGGAGAGCCTGATGTGGGGTTGGAACTCACCAACCCTGAGATCATGACCTGAGCTAAAGTCAAATGCTTAACCAGCTGAGCCACCCAGGCACCCCGATGCAATTTTCTTCTAAACTGGCTTTGCCCCTAATAAGCTGTGTACTCGTCAACAAGTTAGCATCACTGTGCCTCAATTTCTTCATCTCTAAATCTTGGAAAAATAACAGTACCAGCTTCACAAGATTGCTATGAGGTTTACAGGAGATTAAATGTGTACACTCTTTAGAACAGTGCCAGCCCCTAGGTAAGCTCTTTGCAGGGGTTAATCCTTACTCGTATTATGTTTGGGTGGGGGTAAAGCTTGTTAGTTGACCATTTTCTCCTGAGCTGGAGTGATGAACAGGTAAAGCGAAAGCCCATCTGAAGGATGAGTTTTCGTAGAATGCAGACCAGCAAAGTCTGGGGAGTATTAGCTCATGTTATTCATTGGAAGTGTGTGACCTGGGCAAATGTGAGTAGGTACAATTGAACAGGCTGCATGGAATGACCTAACTTCATAGCAAAAGTTTTGGATTCTAAGCCCAAATTCCATTTGGAATGATCAGTTCACATAAAAGCAATACTTATGTTCAACATTACATAGTTGATACCTAGAGAAGAGAAGTCGTAAGGAGGTGTGCAGTTTGTGATGAAGAAAACAAACGTGAACCTTGCTTAAGAAAATAGTTATATTCTTAAAAACCTGTCAATAAATGAAATCTTCAAAAACAATCAAGATTTAAGTATTTCTGTGAAACTACTCATTGCTAGAAAAAAATCATAGTGGAAATGCAGTCTATCGTTTTCTCCCTATTCTAGAGCTAAATCAAATTGAATCTGTTTGGGCAGATTATAAAAGCACCGTATATATAGCATCACAAAAGTGTGTAAGTATATATTATAGGTATATAATTCATACAGTGTTATGTAGATTTCATTGTCCATATATGCGTACAGACACATGTATGTATGTCTGTGTTTGTGTCAAATTTTAAAATGCATTCAAGCCTATTACAAAATAAATTCCTTAAGTGAGAAGAAACAATGAGTTCATGTTAGTCGCTGATCACTAAGCACTTAGATTTACAGTAAATGTACCAGACTGATCAGGTAGAATTGGAGGCAGCAGACTAAAGCACTCTGGTGGCATTTGTCAAAGCCACTATATTCTCCTAATTAGGGGACTGTAACTACTTAAGCCATTTACAGGATGGTCAATAAAAGACATTTGCACCAGAAGAACTCTACAATGGACAATATACTTTAAACATAAAATGGTTGGTCAGAGGGGTGCCTTGGTGGCTCAGTAGGTTAAGCGACTGACTTTTGACTTTGGCTCAGGTCATGATCTCACGGTTTGTGGATTTGAGCCCTGCACTGGGCTCTGCACTGACAATGAGGAGCCTGCTTGGGATTCTCTCTCTCTCTCTCTCTCTCTCTCTCTCTCTCTCTGCTCCTACCCTGTGCTCTCTCTCTCTCTCTCTCAAAATAAATAAATAAACTTAAAAAAAAGGTTGGTCAGAATATGGCTTCATTCTTTTTCTTAAAAGAAAAAGAGACAAAATAGGTTTTCTTGTTGGTTTGTTTTAGATTTTGATTCTGTGTAGAAATTGGACTCTCTTTTGAGGACCCAGAAAAATGCACCTTCATTTCTCCTAGGAAGGTCATGTTTACATTCCCAGACAGAGAGAAAAGACCTTTCTTGACGGCTGCCCTCTGCAGCCCCAGCATGAAACGAAAACTTGAAGATTGGTTCTGCAGCTTCCATTCAAAGAAAGGAATTGTCAATTATCCATAATTAATATTTACTGAGGACTCACAGGGGTTGCAGCAGGTAAGAGGGAGTGTCAAACACGCCCACAAAAAGTTATGTTATTTCAAGTTAAATACAGATTTGACTGCAATGCTTTCCCACTGGTACCATACTTTTTCATTCCTTTAGAAATCTAGTTATATATTTTTAAAGAAGGGTTGACTGTATATCCTTTAACTTGTTTCTTTTTTACTTCTCCCTGCGGCAAAAAGAAGCAGCGACAACAAAAATAAAAGTTTTTATGATCCTGCTGAATCAAGATACTAAAACATGAGTTAAATGAAGAGGCGTGGAGGTTTTAATGAAGAAAAATAAAACAATTTAAGCGTTGCCAGGTGGAAAATGAAACAATCTCTTTATATGGAATGTGTAGAAGGGGACGAGGCACATAGATGCCTGGGAAGACAGTTTCCAATGTCAGGAATTTTTTGCCATGGTCTTTGATCTGCAGTCCAATTTTAGTCTTGGTCTGAAAGAAAAAAAATGAAGTGGAAAACTATTACTTGTTCTAATGAAAAAAATCTCAGTGAACCAAGACTGACTATGGAAAAACAATCCAGGAAAAAGGGTGTTGATTCAAAAAACCAAACAAGCCTTAAAAACAAAAGTCAAAACAAAACAAAATCCACCCCCCCACACACACATGGAAACTAACCCCAAACATCGCTGCCACCGAATACTTAATGTGCTGTTCATCTAATATAATACTATTATTTTATATCTTCTTGAATACCTTGTTTTTTTTTCCTTTGAATGAGTAGGACTTTTCTCTCTGTGAGAATTACCATTGGTTCTATCTGATAACTTTACTATTCATGTAATCCAACTTCTAAAATTATGTACCAATCATCTGCCTAAGAATGTGGTCCATGAAAATGTTTGCCATTGAGACTGCTGTTAGAATATATTCTGACTTATTAGGCACCTGGGTGGCTCAGTTGGTTAAGCATCCGCTTCTTGATTTCAGCTCAGGTCATGATCTCAGGGTTCTGTAAGATGGAATTGAGCCTTGCATCAGGGGATTTTCTCTCTCCCTCTCTCTGTGCCCCTCCCTAGCTTGTGTGCTTTCTCTCTCTCTCTCTCTCTCTCAAAATAAGTAAATAAACATTAAAAAAAAGAGAATGAATTCTTACTTTGTTGCATGGACTGACTTTCAAAAAAAAATTTTATTTTAGAAAGAAAGAGAGTAGGGGAGAGGATCAGAGGGAGAGAGAGAGAATCTCAAGCAGGCACCACACTCAGCGTGGAGCCAAATGTGGGGCTTAGTCCCACGACCCTGGAATAGCGACCAGAGCCAAAATCAAGAGTTGGACACTCAACTGACTGAGCCACCCAGGTGCCTCATGAACAGATTTTATAAGTGAAAACCACATTGATGTTTAAGAAAAAGAAATAGTAGTGTTGTTGCTTCCTTTTGCCTCATAGTAGACAAAGTTGACTTGGGAGGATAGGTTTTTAACCCCAGATAGGATAAATAGGAGTTTTGGATAATATAGGGCTTGGTTGAAGAAGAGGAAGAAGAAGAAGAAGAGGAAGAAGAAGAAGAAGAAGAAGAAGGGGAAAGAGTAGGGGAAGGGGAAGGGGAAGGAGGAGGGGGAGAAGTTGCCTGGGTTCAAAAACATGAAAGGGAAATAAATCTTCAGTTGCTAGAAATGAAAACGAAATCCAGAGTCTGAGAAGTGAGCCATAGGTTGGGTTATTTCAAACGTGTCAGGTTGGGTGTTTTTTCTTAGGTGTTTGGGTTTAAATATCAATGGATATTGGGGTTTAAGCCACTCTATGTAACAAGGAAGGGCTATTTTCTCTCTTAACTGGGATAAAAATACCAAATCTAATGTATGCAGAAGTCTCTGGGAAACCAATATGCACCATTATACATAGACAGAAATAGAGTCCTCTGTGAGAAATTAGAACTTTCAGCCAATTGTGAGAACAGGTGAATACATTTGGTAACATGGCCAAGAAACAAAAACTATAAACTAAAACTAAAATCCAAATGAAAACTAAAAACCATATGCAACCCATAAGAAAATGCATACTCTTGGGACTACAGGTAATAGAGAAATCTGAAAGGGAACTTAAATAATAATATTAAAAATATTCATACGGGGTGACTGGGTGGCTCAGTCATTTAAGCGTCTGACTTTGGCTCAGGTCTTGATCTCACAGTTTATGCGTTCTGGTCCCGCATCGGGGTCTGTGCTGACAGCTCACAGCCTGGAGCCTGCTTCGGATTCTATGTCTCCCTCTCTCTCTGCTCCTCCCCAACTCATGCTCACTCGCTCTCTCTCTCAAAAATAAACACTTAAAAAATGTTCATAGATTAAGTACTGGATGCTATAGATGTTATGGAAACAGAGAAAGCACATTGGAAAGTAATCCAAATAGAAATATTAAGAGTGAATTTAAATTAAAAGTAAGAGTAAATTAAGACATTAAATATATTAAGAGTAAAGAAGACATTAAGAATAAAATTAAGAGTAAATTAGACTGTAAACACATTCCTTTTTGTGGAAGATGGTTGGAGTAATGGAAACTAAGCTACTATTTAGTGAAGATTGGCCCCTACTCAAGAGACCACCATTTTCTCAATTGGGGGTTTTCACCTTAACTCTTTATAAAATCATTTAAGCAACAATTTTCTTTAAATAGTTTCTTTCCTTTATAGCCTTCAAATACTAATGTTTCTAAAGGCAAATAGCAAAGTTTCTAAAGGACAAGAAGAGAGTCAGAAGTCAGAAGATGATGGTTCCTTTTTCTTCTCTCCCACTGCTGGTTGTCAGTCCTGGGTTTGATTTTACCCTATAATTTCATGAATACTTGCAAGAAGACATGAGACTCATGGGTCAGAGACAAAGGACTTTAGTATTCACAACACAACAAAAAGCAAAAGTATCAGTATATCTGCATCAGTTCTCCCTTACCCTCAAGTTACATGAGGTGCTGAGGAGGGTCTGGATATGTCTCTGCCATGCAGCAGGTTGTATTACAGGAGAGGAACCTGAGGCTTAGCGAACCTACAACTTTGTAGCAAGCAGGAAGCAGTCCCGCTTTGTCCTGAGGGGGAAATGTTGTAATATCCCTTAAGGCTTCTCACAGCAAACATGGTCCTGTGTGATAGCCCTGGTAGGGTGGTCAGAGTTTTGCATTCTCAGCATACCCAGCAAGATGTATGGGACCTCAAGAGACCCATGCAGGAGTGTCTACCACAGCCAGAACATCACTTAACCACTCAAACTCTTGGTGCCTCGGTTCTCACATTGGTTAAATGATGCAGTAGAAATTCGTTACCTCCCCAAATTGTATTAGCTTTAACATTTTACAAACCTTTGTTGACTGAAGTTTTCATTCTGATAGAAAGGACATGGGTTGGAACCAAGAATGCCATCTCAGGTTTCTGACACAGTGTCGGAAAGAGATAAGCATTCATAAGGTGACAGATGTAGTAAGAAAGGGGATGGGATCAAATATTTAAAAAACACATTAGTACAATTAGTGAGGTCAAAGTCATCAAGATTTGAATCAAAATTTTTAAAAGCAGGAAGTGATGAATTTATTTTCATCTCATTTTTGATTTGGATATATGTACTCTGCTAAATTATTGATACAGAATATTATTTCCTTTGGGACCAGAAGACTAACCTGTTCATTACTCTGATTAGTCTATTTTGTTTAACGTGGGACAAAAAGTATAGATATTTCACTTTGCGATGCTAGGCTTTATCCAGTGATTTTTTTCACCGTTTGTTCGCAGGATCCACACAATTTGTTTTTTCACAACTTTAGAACCTACAGGTTCATGACACCATCTTTTGTTATCTTGATGGCCCACTTCACTTACCATGAGTCAAGAGGGCCTTTCTGTCTTAAGAAGAGAGCTTTCATTGTTCCATATCACATACACACACCCTTACTTCACCACTCAGTGCCAAAATTGTCAGCCTTTTCTCCAGACTGATAATTCAGTGGGACTTGGGTTACGATGAAGCATTTCTTACAGGTTCAGGGTGGCCCCTTCGTTCTGATCTTCTCTGAGAACTGAGTATGATCTCTTTCTGTATTCTGCAATGCTTTGAAAACACGTTCAAGAGCCTATTACTCATAAATTCTTCACACATTGTTTTTCTGTTCCTTTCTAATAAACAAGGGAACTGAAATAAAGCAAATCTCCTGACACTGCATGTCCTTGTGCTATTAATAAGCCCATTTCTCTAGAAGAGGTTTCTGTACCACCCGCGTTCAGATCTATATTGCAATCAATGTTAAACACCTCCTTCTAAAATAGCTGCACTGTATGCAGGTTCTTCTTTCCTGAGCTTTCTCTGTTTGTTGTTGTTTTTCTTAAGGCACGTTTGGGCGGTCTGCTTTCACTTCCCTGAATCCTCATTTTGCTCCTATGTTCACTCTAAGCGACCATAATGTCATTTTCCCCGGACATCAATAAATCTGATATATTTTGACTACTTATCTTGCAGGCAATAAATATCCTTTTGCAAAGCGCATTTCATGAATTAGCTCAAATTACATTTGGACTGCTTCAGAGCTGCAGAGAAAGGTGCCAAACATTTCATACAACACACCATTGTATTTAACTTCAGGGGAGAGCAAAACTTGAGTCCCTCGTTAAAAGTAAAGGTGAAAAGCTTCAATTTTTTTTAACAACATCAAGCCATTTGTTTTAATTTATGTGTCACTTTTATTAAAGGATTTCATGGTGATATATATTCCTTGAAGTTTAGGGGTGAATCAAAATGAACCTATGTATTTATTAAGTATATACAATACATCTTTTGGATGGCTTATTGTCCACCATGGATTATACACTATTAACAGGAAAATGGAAAATTGGGAAACATTGGTACAAGCTGTGGCTTTAGCACTCCGTACTTTGCCTCCTTGTCTGTCTGTCTTCTCTTCATTTATTTGATGTTTCCTTCCCATCACAGACCACTTTAGTTGACAACACTGTGATAGTAAAGTTATCTGCCTGTTGGAAATTTAAAACTTGCTCTCCTGATTTGTTTCACCACAGAAGGGCCTAATACTTTCTCCCAACCAATTTGTGTACATGACTACCACAGAAATGTTGTGAGAAATTCTCTTATGAATAAAATGTGGCTTCTGAATCTGGGGGAGATGAATATCCTATCGTTCTCTCAAATCACTGATTTTTCTAGTTTATCTTTTTCTGAGAACTGGAGCCCTCAAACCAAAGCGTTAGCCAGTAGGCATTTCCCAGAGAAGAGGGATTCAAATTTGAGCTCTCCATGATGTGTTATGTACTTTCTGGAATTCATAAGACTTTTATAATCAGGATTGTTTTTTTTCTCCTCTCTAACCATGACCCTCATAGATAATGACAGTCCTGGGACATCCAACTTGGATTCTCTTTCCAGACACGGTGAAAAGCAAGCATAAAAACTTGGATGATTTTATTACGGTTCAAGCAAAAAATTGCATACTGTGTGTTTTTTTCCCCAATAGATCAATGAAAATTTGTTGAGCATCTAGCATATTAAAAATACTGTGTTCATTGCTGAAGAGGAATCTAAGTACATGTAATACATGGTTCTATTCGCTACCAACTTTTCCAGGCATGGGAGAAGGGGTCAGAGGCCTTTTATACTGTGGCTATATTTGGGGCCTGTCATTCTATTCTGGGAAGAATAAACCAGTCATATGGATGTGAGACATTGATTATCCATCTAATTGAAGAACTCTGTTGAAGAAAATGATATTCACAGTAGAAGTTGCTATGTACTATGCCCATGTTAAGCATCACTGCATGTCATTTGGAAAACAAAACAAAACAAACAAATAACAACAACAACAACAAAAAACCAGTGATTACCAAAGCCTACAGTCAGAGGTATTTGCAATAGGTCATTAATAAACTTAACTGTTATTATGTAAAATTCATTGGAGATCTTTGACATAATCTCTTGCTGACTTTTTATTTCTGGTACAATTATTATTAAATAAACTGGATGGTGTTTATTCATTTTCTATTATCTACAACTGTTTATATAAAAATTCTTTCTTGTTTCTTTTTACAAGTTTGAAAGAACTCACAGATAAAGACTACTTAGCCTGGATATTTCCATTTGGCAAGTATATTAATTAATGGCAGCCTCAACTCCATTTGTAGACAAAGGACTATTCAGACTTGCCATTTCTTCTTGTGTTAGTTTTTGTAATTGTGTTTTTCCAGGAATCTGCCAACTTAATCAAAATTTTCAAACTTATTGGCACAAAAGTGTTCACAATATTTTATCTTTAAAATGTTTAAAATATCCATAGGGTTGTTGTGGTGTTCTCTTTCATTTCTGATATTGGTAATGTATTTCTTCTGTTTCTTTTATTTTATCAATTTTGTTGTGGCTTTATCACTTTTTTATTGCTTTTATTTTGTTTGGATTTAATGTGGTGCATCCTTTTCTACTTTTTAATATAAATATTCAGACAAGTGATTTCAGCCTTTCCTTTGGTAACCACCATAAATGCATTTATAAAACACAATATTCATATCCACATGTTTATTATATATTAATATACTAAATACCATGAAATATATATTTGCTTACATATTTATATAGTAGAACTATTTATATATGTTTATGTATTTGCATTTTATATAAATGCATATTTTAGTGAAGACTCAAACCCATTGCCTAATTATCCCTATGAAAAAGTATTATAAAACATAAAAATTTAAAAACACATAATATGTCAAAACTTGTGTAACACAAGGGGAACTTTTATCTTTGTCCATCAAGAATGGAGTTGCCTTCAGTCACGCTGCAGTATTGGTATGACTTTCCAACCTTGCCTCCAGAGATTACAAGGTGTTTACTACGGTGGTCCTTAACTCCTTGGTGGGTTCTGAAACAATATGTTTCTTTCCAAAGTCCTGCAAAACTGCTGAAAATTCCACTCTGATTTTGCAGAATGTCTTGGTTTAGCTTCTTAACCTCCTGCCACGCTGCTGTAGTATTCGGTAAAGGCCTTGAAGAAAAGTCACTTCTTTACTACTCCTGTTTCTCCAGGATCTTGGCCTCTCATTTCCAGGCTTCCTTGGACACCTTGAATTCCAATTTTTGTCTCTCCATTATTCTGAGACTGACAGCACTCGGCTGGCCTTTGTGCCTTCTGGCCCAGCTCCTATACTCAGATTTTCACCTTTCACCCGATGCCAAGAATCAGCAAATGCCCACGTTGAAAACCAGTGCAAGAAGTAGGCTCATGTTTCCCTGGTTTCCTTCTCTCCAACACCTTGTCTTCTCAATTCCTGGTTGTCTCAGGAGCTTTGTGATGCCTTCAAACTTATGATTTATGCTTTATCTATTTTAATTTTTCTTAGTAGGGGCATCCTTGTACTGCCCTGTGCTAAACATAGCCAGTAGTGGAAACCCTGGTGTGGCTAACAGTATTTTTCACTTAGCTTTTCTGAGTGGTATTTGTAGTGTTAGGTCTTTTTTTTAATTAGCAAAAGGTGGTTTTATTGCCTTATAATAGGATGAATACTGTGTTACACATGATAATAGTGAACATATACTATCTAAGTGAATAGAAAATGTCTAGAAAACTTATTATGGGTACATTTCAAAATACGATATATCTTGACATTAATAAAATCGCTATCTATGTATATCAAACTACTCTAGTTATAGACTTAATTTTATGAAAACTAATTTTTATTAAAAAACACATATAAACTTTTATTTGGAGTTATTATTGTTGAAACAATTATTAGTATTAACAAGCTTTGTTACTATTCCAGCATCACTTTTATTTTTATTTCTCATTTTTTAAAAATGTTTGTTAAAAAAAGAGGTTATAATGGAAGAGAGCCAAAGCATAAGAGACTCTTAAAAACTGAGAACAAACTGAGGGTTGTTGTGGGGTGGGAGGGAGGGGAGGGTGGGTGATGGGTATTGAGGAGGGCACCTTTTGGGATGAGCACTGGCTGTTGTATAGAAACCAATTTGACAATAAACTTCATATACTGAAAAAAAAAAGGAAAAAAATAAAAATATTTGTTTGTTTATTTTGAGAGAGAGAGAAAAAGAGGGGGGGAAAGGGGCAGAGAGAGAGGGGGAAACAGAGAATCCCAAGCAGGCCCTGCACTGTCAGTGAACCATGAGATCATGATCTGAACTGAGATCAAGGGTTGGTTACTTAACCAACTGAGCCACCCCGGCACCCCTACTCCGGCATCACTTTTAGTAAGCAGTCTCGTATCTCAATTATTACACATGTGTCATGTTGATATGCAAATTATTTATTGTTTATTTATTATATGCAATCATTATTTATGGCGTTTAATATGCCATATTTACATGACAGATTAGGAATAATAGCAGGAAATACTTCAATCCCTGATTTTTAGTATAATAACCTATTAAGTCTACTTTACCTATATAAATGAGGTATCTGTCACAGGCTCATCAACAAATTTTGACAGTCTTAGAAAAGTGATAATGGAAAAATCAGATTTTCAAGCCAACTAGGTTTGAACCTGGGATTTGGAAGTAAGGATCTAGTGAAAAAAGATTAAACAGTCCCATGTTAATTCATCCAATAGTAAAGCCCTACTGCCTTTGTTTGAAAAATATTGATAGAAACTGATGGGTGGAAAGAGAAACATGGAAACTGGATAGATCAACTCATGAAGCTAGGCTCATTCATTAGACAGATGTAAATAAAAGTTATACTGTTTATATGTACTGCCTGGTTTACTTCAGATATGTTTTTATGTTAATATTTTTTGAGTTTTTCCATTTACATTACACTGGAAAAAATTGATGTTAAAATATTACCTGTACGAATAGAAAATTTTGGGTGGTCTTATGCATTCAATTGTCCCCTTAAGCTACTTCAATATCACTACAGGTCCATGGCTCTGTGCTCACACATACTTGAGTTCATTCATCAACACACATCTCCTCATTTTGGCATTTCATTTGGTATCACTGGGGAAAATGTTAGCAGTATAACTATTAACAGAGCTTCCATGGCATTTCAAGTAAAGACCGCACATCATTACTGCCATTTATGCACCAAATAAACCAATACTGATATGTTATGGAGCATCTGCTCTGTACAGGACACCATGCAGACACGGGGGGACAATAAAGAGAGGCATTTAAGTGTTCCCTAGGGACCTATGCATGTTCAATATTCACATCGAAACCCTGTCTAGGCTCAGAAGGAGATTAGAATCTAGTATCCAGATTTGCATCTTTGATTTTACATATCCTTTCTCCTCCCCAACATGTGGTGTCATTCTCTATTGCCCAAGAGAAGCAGAGAACTGAGGCCATTAACTTCAATTTTGTCTAAATCACAAGGTTGATTTCTTTTACCTCATTTGAACATTGAAGGCCTGACCACAAGGGGGATGTGTAGAGAAGTGGCAGCCATGATTTTGTCATCGAAAGGGGTAAAAGAAGTTTTCTACTTTCACCGAGTAAACAGGTATGTATGAGAAAGAAGCAGCTTACTGATCATTTCTTGGTTCCCTCCACCTCATTGACTGCTGATCTGTGTAAATTTCCACTCTACCTGAGGGGGGGAAAATGGCTTCCCGTTTATAAAGCTACTTCCACTATTGTAAAATTGTAGTCAGAATAATTTAGGAAAAAAAAAAGAAAAGAAAAGAAAAAAAAAGAAATGACAAAGAATGAGTTTATTGGGTAGTAAGAAGGGGAGCCTTTCTCCTTGTGCATCTTTCTTCTTGTGCATCTCTGACTGTTGGACAAGCCTGATAAAACCACTGGAGAGGTGGGGGAAGTCAATCTGGTAACCAGCTTTTCCTCTAATGTCTATTCAAACACTAAAAGCATCCCCTGAAGCTATCCTCCACTTTCATTGTCCTCTCAATGAAGGACATCCCGAAATCCAGAGTCTCTGAGAAAACCAAAGAGAGAGTTTGGGCCTCATGGGCTGGAACAGGAAGGCTTTAATGGACAGAGATGGCTATTCACCATGTCAATATCTAAGAAGTAAAGGCCAAGGGTATGCTGATGTTAGAGGCAGTCAGTGAGTTTGAGATGATCCGGCAAGTGACATTTTTGTGTTTAGATCTTTTCTTTATTAATTTGAATTGTTGGTAGATGACGAACAAACAAATGAAAGTGTGAGGAGCACAGATGAAGGGCAAGCTAGCTTGTGAAGTTTCTGTGGCAGATGAGAGATGTAGTCTAGTTTAAGTATTTACCTAATATTTAATTTAATAAACATGTGAACGGAGCTTAACTGGTGCCATGTTCTGTTCTAAGTACTCCGCAAATATTAACTAATAACTCCAAAAGATTGGGTTTTGTTATTGCCCCTATTTATAAGAAGGTGACTGATGAATCAAGAGATTAAGTAGCTTCTCCAAGGTACGTGACCAGAAAGTTGCAGAGCCGGGTTTGAGCTGGACAGACCACCGCTAGTCTTTGTGGACTTTGAATCACTATACTACACCTCAAGAAGAACCAGTTAACCAAAAGTTAGGGGATAAACTTTGGGTTCAAGGAGAACAGAGACAACTTCTAGAGGACTAACCATGTTGAGAGAATTAGCTCAGCTTTGGGCTTGGGAGTGGGAAAAGGCTGGAATCCCCAAAGAAGAATCATCAAGCATGAGACGTAGAGGGAGGGTGTGAAATCAGATGTGCCTGCAAAGGGGGCCCACCTAAGGAGTAATACGAAACCGAGTACCTACCACATACCTAATTGGCA
Source organism: Lynx rufus (assembly GCF_022079265.1). Classification (NCBI taxonomy): domain Eukaryota; kingdom Metazoa; phylum Chordata; class Mammalia; order Carnivora; family Felidae; genus Lynx; species Lynx rufus. Next base: position 126,637,611 of record NW_025814878.1, read on the forward strand.
CAGACCTCGAATCTCTGGTATTTTGACCTTGGACTGATTTCAGAGTAAGTGTTTGTGGGAGGAGCACGGCAAGAGAGGTAGAAACAAGAGTGAACACTCCAAACCAAACAAGTACAATCTGGGAAAGAATCACCCCTCCCTGACCTTGGAGAGGAGTAGTGAGGCGGGAGCTAGTGAAAGGCCCTAGGAACGAGGCGGGAGCTAGTGAAAGGCCCTAGGAACTGTTCAAGGTCCCTTCTGTGATGGGTCTCTGATGCACATTTCTTATTAGGCGACCCTCCCTGGCTATTTTCCCCTATCCACTCTTCCCTACTGCCTCGTCCATTTAAACTACTCTCCTAGGTCCTATGGCTTTCCTCTACGTTAAAAACTATTCACCCCCCCAAAGACCTTCACTCCCATCTACGGAGCCTGACCTTGGCATACAGGCCACCTTGTTTACTTTTTTAGACAAAGATATGGATACTTAACGTGTGTGTGTGTGTGTGTGTGTGTGTGTGTGTGTGTTTCACCTTAGGAAGACAGGAGTGAAACTAAACCCACTGAATACAAAAGATAAATGTATGGCAGTTGGCCGGGCAAATAACAGCAACAAAACAACAATGTCATTTATATTATCATTACTATTGGCATTACTATTGTTACTATATTATTATTTATAGCTAACTTTATGAATACTTACTAAAATGCATCAGATACTTCACAGTTAATGTTTACAATAACCCCAGGTGATAGGCATATTCCTCATATTTCAGATAAGGAGACAGAAACTAAAACAGTTTAAATAACCAGCTGAGGATGGGAAGTGGAAAACCAAGATTTGAACTCAGATCTACCATATTCCAAAGACTTTGGAATTGAGTTATACTAGGTTAGATGTGAATTTAATCTGGAAATCATAAGAATCCATGTCCAAGAGATACCTGTTAAGTAAAATTATTTATTATTCCTATTCTGTGTATCGAATTTTCAGCATTGCTGAAACAATGGTGAGAATTACCTAGGTTCAAATTAGGCACTGTATATGAAAATGAAAACTATAAAGTATAAATAATGACCAAATATGACAACAATGGGTTGATAGTGGCTATGGAAGGCAGGCACATGATAGACATCCACATACCCATATCTTATGCATACATACCTATATCTTATGCACATACCTATACATATTGTGCACATACCTATATCTTACGCACATACCTATGTCTTACGCATACATACCTATATCTTATGCACACATACACCATCATCAAGTGACAACTTGCCTGCGTGGCTCAGCAAGTCATCCATCATCAGTCAATTAGTAACATGTAAATCCACGAGCGATCCATACACCTTAAGTACTACTGCGGGTAAAATGGACAAATAGCAAGCAAAATTTTAATGGAGTATAAGACTAAGAACAGATAGCCAATGAACGGGGAAAAGGAGAATGTAAACTTCCAAAAAAGGTTTCCTAACAAACCAACTGGCGAAAACTTTGGGAAGAATGTGACGGACAGTTGATTTAACTAATTCAGAAGAAAAATTTTGAGAGAGTTTAAATTACTATGTGATTTAAATAAATGAGAAACTCTCGGACCTCGTGGTTTTCTTACCAGTAATAGGCAGTGATTAACTTTGAACAACCCAACTGATCATTGTATAGTTTATCCTTTCCTCTAATTTAGAGCGTTTGGATGATTCCATTTTAGTTCCAAATCAGCATACTCTATTTTATTTACTTATTTTATTCATTCATTCATTCATTCATTTAATTAACTCAAGAGTTAAAAATTCTGTAAGCCCAAGTAGAAACATACAAAATCCAATGGCAATTTTTATAAAAATGATTTTTATTAATAACTTTCATTTTCTGGAGCAGAACTTGAAATTTTAGTTAGCACTTATCAGAGACCTGGCACCAAAGGTCATTTACGTGTGTGCTGTCCGGCTCCTTTCCTAGTGAATCGCCTACCAATAAACTTGACTTCCTTAGGCAAAGGTCAGATGTATGCGATACAGGCCTCAGAAATCCACACAGCAAATAAGCCATGTATCCTTGATTCTGTAGCTTGACAAGCTGAACCAAATCTAGTGAAGCCCTTGCTTTCCTCCTAACAACCATTTTCACTTGCCACTTTCCTCCTATCTCCCCTCTTTTGGGTGAGGTAAAATGTCTTTCAAAGCAGAAAGCAGCTTTCAGATTGTTTTCTGGCAAACCCGGTAAATCTAACAAATTTTGACTGATGTTGGCTAAGAGCAGCATGTGAATCGGAAGAGTTTTAAAAAGGGATTTTGCGATTAGCATGTGGCCCTGTTTTCTTCCAGCAGGTAGTAAAAAGAGAAGCATCTAACAGCGGGGGTCATATCTCACCAAATATCAAGCAGACCGAATTACTCGTTAGAATCTCGGCTTCCCTTTAAGTCTCGGGGAGATCTTGTAAGTTTCCCTCCTGGGCACGGAGAGAATGTTCCTGTTCCCAGGGAGAAGGGAAGGCCCTGGTGACTGTCGCCTTGCCCAGGGCTCACTGTGAGGCAGGCAGGCAGCCAGCCAGCCCTCATGTAAGGCCTACCGCGGAGGTGTGAGTGCTGCGGGAGCCTGCCGCGAATACACAGACAAGGATAGATCTGGAAGCTGCATGTGGAACTTTATTCCTTGTAATTCTAAACGGTGTTTCTTTGATTCTTAAAATCCCCTTCTGAAAATGTGGTGAGTCATTACCTCTGACCGTGGCTTGTCTGTTGGTACACTGTGAAACTGTTTGAATCATGGAGGAGCAAAGAAATCAGTGCCATTTTGGTTTTAATTAAATTTTGAAAAAGATGCAAACACATCCTGCTTCTTCCTTCCATCAGGGATCCTACAATTATTAAATTAGGCTAGTGGTGTCTACTTTCAGAATCATGAATTTTTACCAGCAGATAATTTCTCTTTTCTATTGTGGGATATTTTCTTGGTGCATTATACGGCTATCATCTTTGGCAGAGCTAATCTGGTTTTCTTCAGCCACAGTTCTGCTCGTTAATCCATTTATGGATTTTTACATAGTTTCTCCTTGGAAGGTGGGTGAGTGTATACCTCTGAGGTTTTCTTGCAAGCCACTTAGTAGAGCTGATTCTGTTTGTTTTTTTTTTTTTTCCTCTGTCCGCAGTATGTGTTTGAACCACTCTTGCGTGCTAGCCTTTTGAAAATTCATTTTAGGGCCAGGCTGGGATGGTGTTAGGTGAATGTATTCATATACAATAAACATATCTACAAAAAGTTTTGTACCTTTAGCTCAAATTAATTGCCTTTTTTTTTTTTTAAAAATTTTTTTTCAACGTTTATTTATTTTTGGGACAGAGAGAGACAGAGCATGAACGGGGGAGGGGCAGAGAGAGAGGGAGACACAGAATCGGAAACAGGCTCCAGGCTCTGAGCCATCAGCCCAGAGCCCGACGCGGGGCTCGAACTCACGGACCGCGAGATCGTGACCTGGCTGAAGTCGGACGCTTAACCGACTGCGCCACCCAGGCGCCCCAATTGCCTTTTTTTTAAAACAACTTTTCCTTACCCATTCATCAGTTGATGGACATTTAGTCTCTTTCCATAATTTGGCTATTGTTGAAAGCACTGCTAGGAAAAATGGGTGATAGGCATTGGGGAGGGCACTCCATTGTTGGGATGAGCAATGGGTGTTGTATGTAAGCCAATTTGACAATAAATTATATTCGTAAAAAATAATAAAAATAACTTTTCTTTCTTGGCTTGAAATTTATCCACACATTATGTATTTTTTCCCTATGTTTAGTGCCTTTCTAAAGCACAGTGAGGGATACACAAATATGCACACACACACACACACAGACAAACTGAAAAATGTACCATTTTTGAATTTTACTAAATGTTTAGAGAACAATTAACATCAATCCTTATTAAAATCTTCCAAAACAAAAACAAAAACAAAAAGAAGGGGTAATTGGATAGCTCACTCGGTAGAGCATGTGACTCTTGATCTCGAGGGTTATGGTTTGAGCTCTATGTTGGGTATAGAGATTACTAAAAACAACAACCAAAAACAAACAAACAAAAAAAAAATGAAAGGAGAAATACTTCTTAACTCTGTGAAGTCAACATTAATTTGAAACCAAAGCCAGACAAAGACATAACAAGACAATAAACTGCATACCCATATCCCTTATGAATAGAGATGCAGAAATCCTCAAGAGAATACTAGCAAACAGGTTACAAGGGCATGTTAAAAGGATCATAACACATGAGCAAGTGGGACTTGTCCCAGGAATGCACGGATATCTCAACGTACAAACATCAATCAATATAATTCACCACATGAATAGAAATGAAGGAAAATAATCTTGTGGCCATCTAAATTGATGAAGAAAAAGCACCTGACAGAATCCAACATCCTTCATGATAGAAAACACTTAACAAACTAGGTATAGAAAGGAACTTCTTAAACATCATAAAGGGAATTTATGAAAAACACACAGCTAATGTCACACTTAATAGGGAAAGAGTAGAAGTTTTCCCCCAAAGATCAGGAACAAGACAAAGATATCCACTTTGGCCAGTTCTATTCAACAGTTACTGGAAGTTCTAGCCAGGTAAATTAAGCAAGAAAATAAAGTAAAATCTCACGAACTGTGAGATCATGACCTAAGCCAAAACCAAGAACCAGATTCTTAACCGACTGAGCCATCCAGGCACCCCAATACGTAGCATTTCTTAAATGGATAAACAACTTAAGCTATATCCATGGAATGGAATATTGCTCAGCCATAAAAAGGACTAAAGTATTGATACATGACACAAATGGATGAAATGAAATAGAATTTTTCTTGAACCAGATAGTGATGATGTTTGTGCAACATGGTGAATACATTAGGATGTACTTAATTGTGTACTTTGAAACCTAAAAGGGTGAATTTTATGTTATGTGAATTTTTACTCAATTAAAAATAATGATAAAAATAGTATCATCATTCTTGAGTCATTCACAGTTTAGTTGAGAAGGAGATAAAGCAAACATACATCAAAAATCAAGTGGAGGCTGTCCTCACTTTCCCTGGCAATGTGGAGCCATAATATGGCTGTGGAAACTGAAACTATGCCAAAAGATCTTTGGATTTTTTATATTTCAGCTTTGCTGAGGTGTAATTGACATATAGAAATTTTATATTTAAGGTGAACATAGTGATGATTTAATATATGTATAAGTTGTGGAATGATCACCGCAATCAAGCTAGTTAACGTATCCATCAGCTCCTATAGGTACATGCATGTGGTGAGAATACTTAAGACTTACTTTCAGGGGATGCCTGAATGGCTCAGTCAGTTAAGCCTCCAACTCTTGATTTTGGCTCAGGTCATCATCTCCTGGCTTGTGAGTTTGAGCCCAGCACTGACAGTGGGGAGCCTGCTTGGGATTCTCTCTCTCTCCCTCTCTCTCTGCCACTCCCACTCTCTGTCTCTCTTTAAAGTAAATAAATAAACTAAAAAAGAAAAAAAAAGATCTACTTTCAGTAAATTTAAAGTATGCAATAGTTTTGTTTTCTGTAGTTAAATTAGATTGCTAGAACTTAAATTTATCTTGAATAACTGAAACTTTGCACCATTCAAACAACATCCTCCTATTTTCCCTTCTTCCTACTTCTGGCAATCGCCATTTCCTTTAGAAGATGTATTTGGAAGTGGAATTACTGGATCATAGACTTGTTCTATTTTTAGTTTTCTTGAGGTAACTCCATGCTATTTTCGATAATGGCTGTACGAATTTACATTCCCACCAACAGCATACGAGAGATCCTTTTTTCCCACATTTTCATCAATACCATCTATTGTCTTTTTGGTCATGGCCATTCTTACAGGGGTGAGGCAATATCTCCTTGTAGTTTTGATCTGTATTTCCCTGAAGATTAGTGATGTTGAACACCTTTTCATGTATCTTATTTTGAGAAATGCCAATTTAGGTACTTATCCCATTTATTTCTTTTCTTTTTTTAAATGTTTATTTATTTATTTTGAGAGAGGGAGAGAGAAAAGCATGAGTGGGGAGGGGCAGAGAAAGAGGGAGAGAGAAGATCCCAATTAGGCTCTGTGATGTCAGTGCAGAGCCTGACATGGGGCTCAATCCCACAAACCATATGATCACGACCTGAGCTGAAATCTAGAGTTGGGTGCTTAACTGACTGAGCCACCCAGGCTCCCCAGTATTTATCCCATTTCTAAATTGAGGTGGTTTCTGTTTGTTTTGCTATTTAGGTGAGTATATATATACTAGATATATCAGATATGTAATTTGCAAGTATTTTTTCCTATTCTGTAAGTTGCATTTTCACTCTTGATTTTTTCCTTTGTGGAACATGCAACGATATTTTACTAATCAATGAAAAAATTTAACATTGTCCCATAGTATTAAAACATTTTGTTAAAATATTAAAATCTTTTGCACCGTGTGAATAAATGAAAAATTAGTAAAACTGATAATTAGAACAGCATAACTGAAACATTAAAATATTGTGAACTAAAGTGTTTTATTTCTTAATAAAAAAGTGTCAGGGCACCTGGTGGCTCAGTCTGTAAAGCATCTGACTTTGGCTCAGGTCATGATCTTGTAGTTCATGTGTTCAAGTCCTGCTTTGGGCTCTGTGCTGACAGCTCAGAGCCTGGATCCCGCTTCGGATTCTTTGTCTCCCTCTCTCTGTTCCTCCTCCACTCGCACTCTGTCTTGCTGTCTCTCTCCCAAAAATAAAGAATAAAAAAAAATAAAAAAATGCATCAAGAGTAGTTTGGCCAATGCTTGCCTTATTCTCTTAGCATAACTTCTGCTATTCAACACCCATTCTTTCTATGCTGTGGCAAATTGTCATGCTCCTTTCCAGGTTTGGATCAGTTTCTGATATTTTATCTTTTATATTTTCAATGTCATAAAATGTCTGTGAGGTTTTGTTTGTTAGTTTTATGTTATTAAATCCACCGCTAAGTTCCTCTGACTGTGTATCTAGACTCTCTTGAAAAACAACACTGTCAAGGATTCCCAGGGTCAGCTGTTTCTTCTATTAACTCCATTTACATGTGATTCTCCTTTAACTCCCAGTGTTACCACCTTTCATTTCTTTGCTACATTTTCATCTTTGTTGGTCAGTTCTGTGTTGATTATTCATTTTTGCAAAGTGTCACTTGATTTATCACTAGGACACAAGGAAGCAACCCGACAATTATGCTTTACTGTCTGTCTGTGAACTTATGACAAATGCATCGTGACCAGTCACCGACAGACTTTGAAGGAAATAACAGGACTGATTACTGATCACAATGTACATCTATCATTTATATATTGATGTGTGAACTAAAGAGTTAGCAGCAAATTTTTACTTTATGCAATTACAGTTAACATGCTGTGGTAACTAAACTTGGAACTATATTTGGGGAAAATTGGTATTATTTAACTAAAACCATGATGATTTTAATTTGAGCATAGTGGCACCATGAAAAGAGAGGACTACATGTTCTAAAATTGTGCAATATTGAGTAACACTGCAATAGAATTTTACAGATTGGATTAATGATGAGTTGGGTTTATATAAGGATTAAAGTGTTCTTTTAGGCCAATATTTATAAACATAGGCAATAAAGGAGGGAAGAAGCATGGTATAAGTGGGTCAGAGGGAAGATTTTCCTGAATACACCAGAGAGAGTACAGTCCTTGCCAATGGATAGGCAGGAATAGGACAGACTGTGGCAGGATTTGAAATTTAGGCAAATTTATACATTGAAAAAAAAAACTGAAATGAGAAAATCATGGTTAATAGAGGCAGAAAAACCAGAGTTTTTACTTAGACTTTGTTATACATTCCATTTCTAATCTTTCATAAGTCATGGAAATTGGTTTCTTCATTTGCACAATGAAGGTAATCCTCCTTAATCCAAATGGCTGAGGATTGAAGTCCTTGAAAGCAGATAAAAACTTAGACCTGTATTCATTCTTCAAACAGCATTTAGTGAGTGCCTGCTTTAGGACAAACTGGGCTAAGTATTTCTATCACAGAGATGATAGGAGATTGTCTTTCTCTCTAAGAGGTAAGAGATAAGAGGAGCGAATAGATGTTTAAACACAAAAATTACTGAGCAATCTGGTACTGCTTTAAAGAAATTAATAGTGAATGGTTGAACAGGATACAATCATGCTAAAATATTATAGCATTTTAGGAAGAAATCTATGGTAACTCCTTGCAGGGTGAGTTAAAGAGGATGGATGTCTAATTTTAGTGCTGACTTTATAGCTCCTGTTTACTGATCCAAGGTCTAGGATCAAACCAATGGAGTGAGGCACTGAAAGGTACTGAGGAAACATTTGGAGTTAAGAAGGTCAAGATTTTGAAAGTCCAGAGTATTCCTTGAGTCATCTACATATACAGTAAAGTTCCCAAGAATGATGGCAAGATTAATCTTCGTTTATAAAGGTATTCTATATGAGAATAAGTCCTTGATAATTAAGGGAGTTGACTTCAATCCTTGATTGGTTATCATAGCCTAGAATATAGATTCCCAAGAAGCAGCAAGTATGTTCATTATCTATCGCATGTTGCTTTAGTGCTTCTCAAACTTAATGTGCATAAAAATCACTTGTAATCTTTTAAAAAACAGATTCAGAATCTATAGATGGCTTCTGGTAGTATTGACATTTTAATAATATGAATTCATTGTTGGGTACATAAGTATTAATAATTGTTACATTTTTTTGATGTATTGACCGCTTTATCATTATGCAATGACCTTCTTTCTCTGTTTACCATTTTTAAGTTAAAGACTATTTTGTCTGATGTAACTACAGCCACCCCTGCTTTTTGTGGTTACCATTTGCTTGAAATGTCTTATCCCTCACTCTCAGTCTATATATCTCTTTAAGGCTAAAGTGGATCTTTTGTAAGCAGCATATTGTTGGGTCTTGTTTTTGTGTCCTTTTGTCCATTCTATGTCTATTTTAGGAGAATTTAAGTCACATTTAAAGTTATTACTGATAGCTGAGTACTTACTATTGCCATTTTGTTCTTGTTTTCTGGTTGTTTTGTAGATCAATTTTTCCTTGTTTCTTACCCTACTGTCTTTGTGTTTTGATGTCTTTGGTATCAGTATACTTTGAGGTCTTTATTCTTTCGTGTAAACACTACAGGATTTTCCCTTGTGGTTACCGTGAGGCTTCCATAAACCATCTTAACCTATGATATCTTATTGTATTTAAACTTATAACAACTTAATTTTGATAGAATTCATAAACTTTATACTTTTACTTTTTTTTCCCTTTCACATTTTAGGTTATTGCTATTAGAGTTTACAAAGCTTTTAAACTGTGTAATTAATAACAGATTATTGTAGTTGTAGTCAGTTTTACTATGTTCATTTTTTTAAATGTTTAAATTATAGTTGTATGTTCTGCACCACATCATTATTACCATATTGCAGAATCCAACTATGAATATAAATTTATCCTTATCAGTGATATTTATGTTACCTTTCTTACGGTTTTATGATGTTTATTAGCATTCTTTTACTCCTACTAAGGAACCCCCTTTAGCATTTCTTATAAGGCAGGCCTGGTCATAATGAATTCCCTCAAGTTTTGTTTGTTTGGGGAAGACTTAATGCCTCCTTTCTTTCTAAAGGACAACTTTGCTGGGTATAGAATTCTTGATTGACAGATATTTTCTTTCAGTATTTTGAATATGTTATCAATTCCCTCCTGGCCTAAAAAGTTTCTGTTGAGAAATCTGCCTGAAATCTGCCTCAAGTCTTATGGTATTCCCGTGTATATAATTTATCTTTTCTTTCTTTGCTCTTAACAGTTTTTCTTTATCTTGACTTTCGACAATTTAATTATAATATGCCTTGGTGTGATCCTATTTGAGTTCAACCTATTTACGATTCTTTGCACTTCATGGATTTGGATGTCCGTTTTGTTTCCTAGATTTGAGAAGTTTTTAACCATTATTAGTTTAAATATACTTTCTGTCGGTTTATCTTTCTATTCTCCTTCTTCAATTCCCATATGATAATACTGTTTCTTTTCATTGTGTCTTATAATTCCCATAGGCTCTTAAAATTCTTTTTCATTCTTTTTATCCATTTTGTTCTGACTGGGTAATTTCAAGTGTCTTATCCTCTAGGTCCCCAATTCTTTTTTTTTCTGCATAATCAAGTCTATTCGAATTTTTTTTAATGTTTATTCATTTTTGACAGACAGAAAGAGCACGAGTTGGGGTGGGGCATAAAGAGAGGGAGACACAGAATACAAAGGAGCTTCCAGGCTCTGAGCTGTCAGCAAAGAGACCAATGTGGGACTTGAACCCAAGGACTGTGAGATCATGACCTGAGCTGAACTCGGATGCTTAACCAACTGAGCCACCCAGGTACCCCTAATCAAGTTTACTTCTGAAACTCTATTGAATTCTTCAGTTCAGTTATTATATGTTGACTCTAGGATTTCTGTGTTTTTTTAATGGTTGCCACTTACTTGTCAAACTTCTCATTAGTTTTAATGCATTATTTTTTCATTTTATTTATTGTCTGTCTATGTTTTCTTATAGTTCACTATAACTTAACTTCATTAAGGAGATTATTCTGAATCCTTTGTTTCACAGTTTATAGATTTTCCTTTTGTTAGAGTCAGTTATTGGAGCTTCATTAGTTTCCTTTGGTAGTATATTTACCTGATTTTTTTTGCAATCCTTGATTCCTTATGTTGGTATCTGTACATTTGAGTAATGGGGTTGCTCTTGTAGACTTTATAGATTTGCTTTGGCAGGCAGGTCTTCACCAGTCAGCTCAATTTCAGTTCTGGGTATGTTTGCTGGTAACATCTTTGGGCAGGTGGGGTCTGCTATTATGATCTATTTTTGGTTAAGGCAACAACTATTCAAGCTCTGAGGAAAGGGATAGTGGGGTGTGCCACTGACTGAGAACACTTGGATAGGACTGCTGGCTTGGTTTCAACCCAAGTGAGGCTGTAGGATGGGCTCAGTGATAGCCTGGATTTTCTGGCCAGACTTACTAGATGGTTTAGACTGGGTACTATAGTCACTAATAGATGGGGCTATGATATAGCTTCCCTGCCCTGGCAGGGAAGAAAGTTCCAGACTGAGTTCTTCACATGAGAAAGGCTGCTGATTGAAATTACTATTTGGACACTGGAGGTGTGAACATGGATCCATCTACCATGATCAGTGACTCACAATGTTGAGTGGGGGAGCTGGTTGTCCCTCCTGGGTTCTCTTTTCCTGCTGGAAGAAATGGAGGCTCAGCGAAGACCTGTTGGCATGGTGCTATGCTGGCCTTGTGGGTGGTAATGCAGTCAACATGTAGCTGCTTTTTTTACTCTTCTGATGCAGTCAGTCTCGGTCTCTGTTGTTGCTTCAGCTTCACTCCCATATCCTAGAATTCTCTCAGTGGTGTCTTGTTCTTGAATAGTTGTTAGTTCTTCTTGTGGGGGGGAAGCAAAGTCTGTAGTGACATATGTCACCATCTTGGTGACATTACACCTTCTTGTTAATTTTTTACTCTAGGATAAATTCTGAGAAATGGAAACTAATAAGAGATATGGGAGTTACTGTAATTCTGCATTCTTATTGCCAAATTATATTAATTGGCTATTATATTCTTCTATTGAAATAAATAAGGTTATTTATTGATTACTATAATCTTTTAAATGTTTGCTGATTTAATGGGTCACAAGTTATAACCTGGTTTATTTTAATTTGCCTATGATTCTTTGATCACTAAGGAGATTAGACAATTGTTCACAATCAAAATGCAATTCCATGAGCTGTGGAATCAGATTACTTGAGTTCCAATCCTGACTCTGCCATTTACTAGATGATATATTTAGGACATTACATAAATTCTTTGTGGCTCTTTCTTGCTTTGTAAAATTTAAATATTTATGGCACCTGTCATGTGGATATTCTGAGTTTTAAACCAAATAACTTATGTAAAGGCCTTAGAATAGTGCTTAGAACATATAGATAGTCAATAGTTAGTAGTAGTAGTAGTTATATTTTCAGTCATAAATGGTCTATTTGTGCCTTTTGTTTATGTGCATTTTTTAAGAAAAAATAAAATGTTTATGTATTTTTGAGAGAGAGAGAGAGAGACACAGTGTGGTGGGGGGATGGGCAGAGAGAGAAGGAAACACAGAATCTGAAGTAGGGTCCAGGCTCCTAGCTGTCATCACAGACCCTGATGCAGGGCTTGACCTCACAACCCGTGAAATCATGACCTGAGGTGAAGTTGGGTCTGACACTCAACTGACTGAACCACCCAGGTGCTCCCTTTATGTGCAATTATTACTGAAAGTGTCAATACTAAAATACTCACAAGTCAAGGATGCAAACAATAATTTAGGTCTGTATTGCCCAATACTGTAGCCACTAGTCACATGTGACAATTTAACTAATTAAAACACAATAAAATAAAAAAAATTAAGTTCTTATGTCATGCCAACCACATGTCAAATGGCAGTAGCAACACATGACTAGTGGCTATAGTGTTGGACAGTGCAGATTTAGAGACATTTTCATTATCATAGAATGTTCTATGGACAGTGCTGATCTAGACAATTCAGATTATCAAGATTAAAGTGCCTTTTGAACCTTGAATTATCCAATAATTTACCTTGAATCCTTACTTTACTTTGCTACTTTAGTTTTGGCATATGTTTACAGTTCTGTTATTTGAAATTTTCAGATGTATTTCTTTAGTTTCTTAAAGTAACTGGTAATGACATAACAAAGTGAATCACAGGGTGTTAGGAATGGGAACTTATGCTATATTTGTACAAGAAGAATCAAGGGAAACTGAAATGCTAGAGAGAATGTGTTGCAATTTTCATAGGAACTGTAGTGGAAAGACAATAATAAACCAGACTATTTCTATTTATTATTTTTCCAATAATAAACTTTTATAATAAAATTTTAAAGTGTTTAAAATTAGTTTCTCTATTATTTGTATATTCTTTATAATTACCAAATAGTGATTTCTTACATATAGTTAACCCTTAAACAAGTTTACCAAGCAGCGATAAAATTGATATTATTGGATGTAATCTAACAGGCTACAAGTGTTATTTTTTAAATAATAATAACTGTACTTGCCTAAGTACTTGAGGTAACAGACCCAAAAGTACTACATAATAAATGGAGTAAAATAAACTTTACAAATAATTAAAACAAACAAAAAAAGAAAACATTATTTAAAATTTTTGGTTTTCTAAGGTATTGATTTTTATTAGAACTCTTAGGTTTGGAAAATGGGTCATTTACCAATCAAAGAAAACCTAACTACATTTGAAATTAAATCTTGACCTTTAAGTAAGTTTTGGAATCATATGGTCTCCATATTATTTATTAGATGGATATAGATTAAGAAAAACAGAATATTACTAAAAACCAAAATGCTATAGAGATTCAAAAGAGGAAGCTAACCAAGTCATTTGAGAGAATCAAAAAGTAATATATGGAGCAGCTCACATTAGAAATGGACCTTAAAGGATGGGAAGCGTATTCCTATGAAATTTAAGAATGTCATTATAAACCCATGACTTTTCACATACTGATGTTATGTCATCCATTTCAAATATTATCCTTTTTGGCTGGTGGAAACCCCATCTTTGGCCAGTGGGGACACTTCACCTTGCTTCCGTGTCCTAGAACACAACTCAATTAATCTTTCATGGCTTCTCTGCTTTCCTAACAAGATGTCCAAGCTTATCTTAAATATGTCTTGCCCTAGACATAGAATAATAATAGGCAAGTTTTTTTTAATCTGAGATAGTGAGAAAAGTTTTGGAAGGTAGAGGAAGGCAGACAAATGTTGAGGGAGGAGTTGCTTCTGTATGTCTCCCTGAAGGAGTAGAGAGTGGGTAGATTAAAGACAGCGTGGTTGTAGGTAACTGGTTCTAAAAACTGTAGGTGATGATGAACCATCTTATCATTATCATTTAACATTTTTAAACAGATGTATATCTTGATTATGTATGAAATTTTAAGAAGGTAGATTTAAAGATCACATGTTAGAGGAGAAGAAACTATTAAGAAATTAATTACAAGATTATTACAATAAATGCTGTGAAAGTTGATGAAGACTGCAGTAGAACTGGGGAAAGATGGTATAGATGTGAGAGATATTTTAAAGGTAAAATCCACAACACTTGACTACTGATTGAATATAGGAGTTTGGAAAAATGAAGAGTTCAAACATGAAAGAAATCTATGGCCTGGAAGCACAGGAAAGCCAGGAAGAGCAATTAGACTTGTGAGAACCCTAACATTTGGGACATATCAAAGCAGGTAGGTATCTAAATATCAGTGTCCAGAAAGCAATTGGAAACTTAAGTCTAAAGCTGAAGAGAGAAAAGAGACAGAAATTTGGCAATCTCTGTTATTGAGATTGCAATAAATCCATTAAGGAGGTGTTAATTTAAGAGACTGCACAAAGAGGGAAAAGACGGCTTAATAGAGAATCTTGCATAGTCTTTATCATTTATGGAGAATGAAGAGTAGAAGGAATTGTTGAAAGGGACAAAGAAAAAGACTTCATAGAATCAAGAGGAATGAAGATAACTTGGTAGTATGCAAACTAAGAAATGAGGGAGTTCTCTCAAGGATGAGGCAGTACTCAACTGAAAGAGTAAACAGAAGAGGAATTGGGGAAAAGCCATTTTATTTTGAAATTGTGTACTCATCGACCCAATGAAGGGTGCAATAAAAGTGAAATATCTTTCATACGTGGGCATGACCAAGAATGGGTGGTACTTGGGTTAAGAGCTAAGAGGTTGAAGTCTAGAAATCCTTGTAGCCAAACAGAAACTGACAGATGATGTGTCTTGGATGGTTTATCATTAAGAGAGTGAGGAATGAGGCATGAACAACAGCCAAAGGCTAGTTCCAGGATATCAACAGGTGATCAAGAGCTACAGACAAGGTAGACATGTGCAAATTCCCAAGGCAAGGAGTAGATAGACTAACAAATGTCAAGAGCTGAGACACACCATTACCAGGTGGCATGATTGGAAATTCTGTGGTTGTTCTTCAGTGCCACTTCTCAGTGGAAGCTTGTGGTTCTTATGCACCATACTAGAAGTGGTGGAGAGGATTTGAACTCAGGGAGCAGATAAGACAAGCTGGACTTAGCTGGATTGAGGACTTCTGCAAGAAGTTTTACAGTGAGGGAAGGAAGAGATAGTTACTTCAGGATGAAATAGGATCAAGGACAGACATTTTTTATGAGGTTGGAGGAACGTTGAACATGTGTATATGCAGAGGAAAATGGTTCTGGAAAACAGGAGGAGATATAAAAGTGGGAACAGGAGAAAATAAGTTTGGAAAGAGAGAGAAGAAAAAACAACAAAACAAACAGAAAAACATAACCCAAACCAGTTTAATTTCCCAAAAATTGGGCACTGTTTTCTCATTTTGTTTCTGAGATGCTTGATGATTACTATGCCACAGGGCCTGATTTATGAGTAGACTCAAAGTTTATTTTAGTAGAATCAACTGGCAACAGTTTTGTATTTCAGATGAAATACAGGAAGATTTTTTTTAAATAATGATTTTAAAATAGTACTCTTATTAGGAGAACGTAATTTTTATTGAAGTAAAGTTAACACAAAAGTTATATTAGTTTCAGATATACAACATCATGACTTGACAATTCTATACATTACTCAATGTTCGCCATAAATATAGTCAACATCTGTCATCATACATGATTACAATATTATTGACTATATTCCCTATGCTTCACATTTTGTCTCTATGACTTATTTATTTTACAACTGGAAGTTTGTACCTTTTAAAACCTTTATCTATTTTACCCCTTCCCCCACTACTTCCCTTCTGGCAACCACCAGTTTGTTTTCTATATTCAAGAGTATGGGGGCGCCTGGGTGGCTCAGTCGGTTAAGCATCTGACTCTTGGTTTTGGCTCAGGTCATGATCTCATGGTTCATGAGTTAGCGCTGGTGTTTGGCTCTGTACTGACAATGAGGAGCCTGGTTGGGATTCCTTCTCTCTCTACCCTTTCCTCTTTCTGTCTCAAAAATAAATAAATAAACATTTAATTTAGAAAGTCTGTTTTTTGTTTGTTGTTTATTTGTTTTGTTTTTCATATCCACATGTAAGGGAAATAATGTGGTGTTCATGTTTCTCTGTCTGACTTATTTCACTTAGCATTATGTCCTCTAGGTTCATCCATGTTGTCGCCAATGGCAAGACCTCACTCTTTTTTTTAATGGCTGAGTATTATTCCATTACCACATCTTCTTTATCTATTCATCCATCTATGGACACGTGGGTTCCTTTCATATATTGCTACTGTAAATAAAGCTGCTGCAATAAACATAGCAGTGCATATATCTTTTCAAATTAGTGTTTTCATTTCCTCTAGGTAAATACCCCATAGTGACGTTACTAGATCATACGGTATTGGTTTTTAATTTTTTGAGAAACCTTCATACTGTTTTCCACAGGAAGATTTTTATTGACAAAGATGTCACCGATTGCTCCTTATTTTTAGGAGAAGCATTTTTGGTTGATTTTACAGTGGTGATAGTGGTTTTGCAATGAACCAGCCATATTGTCTTATTCAATTTCCCTATAGGCTATGGGCATGACTTTTCCTGTATAGTGTCTAGAAACATTGTTACACTTTGTGGCCATGAAAGAGAATAAAGGGAACTGTCCTTGTGAGAGATTGAAAATGTCAACTCACCTCAAGATCAGAATGTTTTAGCCACCAAGCTGTTTTTTTGTTGAGAAGTGGGTAGGCACACTTTCGTGACCACATTTTCATGAGCCCTGAATATGTTAACCAGAATCATTATTTAGTGGGTATACAATTCCCAATTTAGTTAATTAAATGTTATATTCATTTACTTGAATCACATCTTCCATAGGGAACTTCACAGACCATTCCTTGTTGACACTGGATTTTAACTTAATCTTCTTAGAAATGACTGTCTCCAATTAGATTGAAATATTTACCTATCCAGTTAGGAAGGAATGCAATGCTGGAAAATGTTTGGCAGGAATGCAAGTGCTGGAAAATATTTTCACCAACAAGAATTATCTTTTTTTCTCTTAAATGTAGCATCCCATGTACCATATGTTTCCGTCCTGAATGTGTGAGAGAGAAAACTCTATTTTATTTGTTTTTTCCACTGGGTCAGTTATGTTCCAAGAGAATCCTAGAATCAAAAATTACTCGTTATAAAGACAACAGTTGTATATATTTTCTTCAGCAGGTGTATAAAATCCACTGAGGAAGGTGATGACCTCAGAAACCTCTTAAACTATCTGGTAATCTATAGGAACTCAGAAAGGATAAAAAACAAAAGCTTGAATGGGGCTGTCTTCTCCCACTCACTTTCCTCCTTTCTGTTCAGTCAGTTTGAGCTGAAGCTGCTCGTGGGGTTAATTCCTTGACTGTTCTGTCAAATGTTAGGCTCCAGTACACATACTTGTGTATATATGAACAACTGTTTTTTAATAACCTGCCAAGAAGCTATAATCTTCCATTGCAGTCCCCTTGGGATTTAATTAGAATGGTTTTCCACAGCCTGACATGTTTATGGGGCATAGGTAAAGAGACAGTTCATAAAACTGTCAATTTTCTGAGAAATTAAAGAAAAATTGGGCTGCTTAGTGCTTTGGCAATTCTGTGCTGCTGATACTAGCATTGCAAGCAATGAAATCAAAGGAAACATAACAAGATACTGATGCATTAGATATGGGTGGGTTAAAAATAATGTACAAGGGCATTTGTCAATTTGAATGCATAAGGAGGCAAGTGGAGAAAGCAGAACGGAAACTGGACTGGCCTGACTTTGGGGTGTTTGGGAACAAGGAGGTAAACACTGAGCAACAGTTTATTTGCATCCAGAAGATTTATAATTTTGTCTGATAGACTAGATGAAGAAATGAGTTCTTGAGAAAACGTAGAGTCTCCCTAGGGAAATTGTAATGTGATAAGCAGTGCTTTGATTTGAAGATTCTTCATTTGAAACATCTTTCCTCCTTTAGCTAAAAATTCTTAATCGGATATAGACTCTAAATTAAGAATCAAGTCTGTTGGAACAAATAAACCAAAGATACCTTGGTGAAGCCTCTGTTCACACTCCAACATCATGTTGCCTAAAAAAAAATCCAACGACAATGACAAAACTGTAAAACGATGGAACAAGTACAAAATATGTCATTCTAGAAGAAGTCCAACATTGAGCGCTGTCAAAATGTCTGTGGTATGAGTAACAGTAATCACCCTGTATGTGCTAACAACACCCAACCTAACAAATCACTGGCAGGGGTCTTCTGAAGATGGTGACATCCTGAATGCTATCACTCAGAACAGAGCTAGGGCTGGTAGAAGGTAGAGCTTGGAACCTGGATGTGACCGTGACATTCTTACCTTGACCCTGGAGAGCTCCATCCCTACCATCTGGGAGTCCAGTTCATAGTCTACGAGTTTTATTTATGCATCCACTTCCTGATTTATTGCTTTAGTGCTGTGTTCCAGGCATTGTGCAAAGGGCTTGGGGTTCAAAGTGAACTAGACATAGCCCTATTTATACAGTGGAAGGTCATAGGCTTTGGATTCAAGATTCTGACTCTGCCACTTACTAGCTATATGACTTTGGTTACTCGCCTTCATGCTACCCAGTTTATCCCAGGAAAAATGAGGAAAATATTACTTATCTTATAGTTGGATAGATAACTTGAAACATATTAGTTTTATCTTCTTTTCTTGTTCCTCAAGATGTCCTAAGTTCATAGATGTAGACACAATAAAAAAAAGAAGATTATAGTGTTAATTAATAAATGCTTAACAGAGGTATACATTGGATCTCATAGGGGAATAAAGGATGGGTTCTTCCTGGGATGTTGAGGAAGTTTTTGCAAAGGAAGTAATATTTGAACAGCATTAAAAAAAAACTTTTTCAAATGGAGACTATGGAGAAGGAAGTTTTCAGATAATCAAGGGAACATAAGTCACCTCATGTTTCTGAAACACAAGTGTGCATGTGCACACGCCTGTGCGTGTACTTGTATGTGTTCATATACCAGTGCAGGTGAGGGTGGGGAAGTGGCCGAACAGACAAGCACCAGACATTGAAGATAGGTAGGGTTCCCAGGGTAAAAGCTCTTACACATTAACACTTTAGTCTACTGGAATGAAAAGCCACCAAAGAATCTTAATCGGTAGGGTTAGAGGAAAAGATTTGTATAGCTTTCCTATGGAATTAGCAGGCATTTCTATATGATGAAAACAGTTTAGTTCTAAGCCACTTAAATTACGTGTTGATGCCACTGAATATGTAGGCAAGGCAAAACCAAGCCCAAACAAAACAACAACAACAACAGAAAAAGTCACTGTTAATGTCAAATATGAGAAACACACAGATAGTTCTAGCAAAAGATGCAAAAACCAAAAGGGGATTTAATTAAACCTCTGTGTTACTTCCTGTGACAGAACTCCATTGAGTTGTCGAGAGAAGAAATTTGTCGGGGGCGGGGGAAGCTTGTTGAAAAATTTATCCTATAGTAGAACATGGTCTTGGTTTAGAGGAAATTAGGAATTTATACCGAATCAGAGCAGCACGGATTGATAAAGTCCATATCATAGCATTTTCTGGCAACAACACTTTTGCACGACTTCACAAATCAAGGGGCCTGACAACACTGAAATTATCTTCAGAGTTAAATGCCTACAATTAAGGTCTATGTAGAACCATAATTAATGCAATGTTATACTTACAATTTTGTAATGATAATAATAATTTAGTGTGCTGTACCTTCTTCCATGTAAGCGTCTAAAAATGATTCATAATCACTAACTAATTAAAATTCTTTTTTTTTTTAATTTTTTTTTCAACATTTATTTATTTTTGGGACAGAGAGAGACAGAGCATGAACGGGGGAGGGGCAGAGAGAGAGGGAGACACAGAGTCGGAAACAGGCTCCAGGCTCTGAGCCATCAGCCCAGAGCCTGACGCGGGGCTCGAACTCACAGAGCGCGAGATCGTGACCTGGCTGAAGTCGGACGCCCAACCGACTGCGCCACCCAGGCGCCCCACTAACTAATTAAAATTCTTAACAGCATCTCAAGGATAGGCTAAATGGGTTATTCAGAACTTAATGCTTTGTGTAGAGGAAGTTTAGTCTTCATTGGAAACCACTGGAAAATACACATGAGATGAGGGGGCAGGAAATAAAATCGGTCAAGTTGGGAGTGATCAGAGTATTGACATTCACCTGTTTTACATGAGTCATTTCCAACACGCGTGCCAGATCCCAGTTGTGCTGATCCTGAAGAATGAGTGATCCTGTATATAATAGTGACTCTGAGCCCTAAGTACTGTTAGGAAGGCACCTATCTGCATATGGAAAATAATCAAGTCCTTTGAAGTGAAATGTTTTGGCCTCAACAGGTGACAGAAAAGCAGGGGGGAAAACATGTTGGGTTATGATTCCTGAACAAAGAACTTCGTTCTGAGTTGACAACAGTATTATCTGCCTACTCTACAAGTGACTCATTTGCTGTTCTAAGTTATATCATATTTTATTATCATATTGTAACACCTGGCCAAAAAGTGAATTAGGCTGGTAATGGTTATAACTTACTCTGGCTCACTGATGATAGAAGCCTATGTTTAAAGTATGTTACTGTTCTGCGTTCATTTCAAGCAAATTTACTCTCCCCTCCATAAAAAATATTTAGCTTGAATTATTTAGCTTGTTAGAATTATTTAAGAATAGATGCAAGCCTTTTGAAAGTATTAAACCGGTTATATCTTTTCATTTGTTTTGAAAAAAGAAATAGTTACAAAGCACAGAGTTTTTGCTTACTCATTTGTACGCTTTTGATCCAAGATATGATTACAGGATACAAATGTATTTCTCACTGCTTTATATTATTTTCAAGCAATTGGTTGCAGAATATTGATATTGAGAATATTTCAAATCTTGAACTTGAGACTTCTAAGTTATCTAAAGACTGTAACTATTGGGGAGGGGGGGAAAGATCCATTCGGTTAACCATCCAACTTTGGCTCAGGTCATGATCTCATGGTTTGTGAGTTCAAGCCCCGCATCAGGCTGTCCACTGTCAGCATGGAGCCCGCTTTGGATCCTCTCTCTCTTTCTCTCTCTCAAAAATAAATAAACATTAAAAACAAGACTGTCACTGCTAAAGATTTGAATCTACCATCTATGCTATAAATGACACTATCCTTATTCTGAAGCCATGATACACAAATGAGGTAAGTATATTTATTACATGGAAATCAAAAGTATTTAAATAACTTTAGTGTATAATAAGTATGCTTTTGTTATGCCAAATTCATTTTTTTGGCTGGTTTCATAAATTTTCTTTCTTAAGAATGACATAACAGAACCCATCTTGTCTGTGTAATTCCATTTCTCTTTTTCTTTTTCTCCATTTATAACCTTTCTGTTTCTCTTTCCCACAGAGTGTTGTCTTTACTTTTTATTACATACTCTGTTTCTTTCCTCTGTATTTTTTTATTCATTTTTTCCAAAGTTTCAAAATATTATTGTCACTTTTAAGAAAAGCATAGGCAATCATTAGATACAGATTTTCATGTGATTTGTCTTTTATAAACCATAAGCCAGCAGAGGGAGGACACGTTAGCAGCCTGAGACATCATAATTTTATTTTTTGCCATATTTTTTCGTGTCTTGTGTGTTTATCATTTTTTTCAGGCCACTAATGGTTTCCTATGCATTCATACAATAAAGCTAAATGAGTGACATCTCTCTCTCTAAGTACGTAAAATAAAGAATGAATGCTTGTAGGCAGAAATAGAATAAAATAAAAAAAGAATGGGAGTCAAGGAGAGATGCTCTAAAGGGTCACCAAAGTAATACAGAATTCATTCAGATCAAAGAAAGTTGGGAGTTATTTGACAGTGTTTAATATGAAGCAGCTGCATTGAGAAGTCTTCTGTAATATTTTATCCTTCTTTTGACTTGCAGGGTGCTGAGCTGTCCCCAAAGAATTCAGATCATTGAATGTGGCCACCCCTTCCTCATTTCCTTCGCCTATTCAATTCAGAAGATGTGATACAATGTGATGTGTCGATGTATGTATGATCGAAGTGTCAGTCTCTATAAGTACTCAGCTCCAGGATCCTGGGGTGAAATGCTCCAAAACACATCTTTGGTGGAGCAGAAATAATGTTGTCTTTCCTGCACTTCCCACGGCTACTGTAGATGGAATGAAATGAATTCAGAATTCTCAGGTTGGTCAGGCCGTCTTCTCCGTGAGCTTTGCCTCGGGCACCCTGGATATTGCCACATGAGAGCTATATTAATTTGTCCTCAGATGTTTGCAGCTAAAGGGCCACGTTTTAGGGCTGCAATCTGTGCCTCCCAACCAACCATACCAGCTTCGACTACCTGTAAAAATAAAAATCCATCAGAATTTGCTAGAATTTATTGCAAGAATGGTTGTCTGTCTCATGAGTTACCAATTATATGAAGCCTGGCTTTACCAACCGTCCATGTTATGTAATAAATTCAAGTCATTATCTAATAGTAAACAGAAATCATTAACAGGTCAGTGGAGGAACTCTCAATCACCAAAAGGCAATTCTCAGATAATGTGTGAGAACTTCGACTGGATATTGTGAGAAGCAGAAAACATATGCTGTAGTTTACAGTGAAAGCAATCACTGGCCTTCAGATTCATTACCAGAAAGTCTGAAATTCAAAAGGTATGAGATCTATCTCTGTTATTGCCGTTGGAGAATCCAACATGGTAGGTTGGAAGAAAGGGATTGTGGATCATCTTGTCAGCCCCACCCCCTCATTTACTTCACTTTCTTTTCAGAGACCCAGAGGCTAAGTGAATTGCTTCCCTGCAAGTCCTTCAAGCTTCCCACGTTCCCTCTCTTTCCCCAGTGAATACATGCATCTGTCAGTATCTTCACACATTCTTCTTTTCTTCTTTCCCTTTTCGAGATAGAAGTGTAAAGGGCGAGGCTAGTCCCCCCACTGAGCCCTGGCCTCATCATCTGTTTAGCCTGGGGTCTTCCTCCAACCACGACCTTTTCTCCTTCCTTTTAATTAACTTTTATCCTACTTCCCATCAAAGGAAATAATATTGCCATCCATTCAAACCTTCTAGAAGCTTTGTGATTTGGGGGAAAATGTTTTTTTTTTAACATTTTATTATGGAAAATGTCATATATATAGCAAAGTGAATAGAAAAGTAAGCCTCCATTAATGCAACACTTAATCTCAGCAATCACCAACTCACAGACAGTCTTGTTTCATCTCTACTCCCACCATCGCCTCCCTGTCAGGTTGATTTGAAACAAATCCTAGTTATTATATGATCTCTGGTATTTATTACTGAAATAAAAGGACTCTTTTATTAAACATGACAACAATGTCATTGTCACACTTTAAGATGAACATTTATGCTTTAGCAACCATCAAATATCTAGTTAGTGCTCAAATTTTCTGAATTGGCTCAGTTTCTACAGAGCAGTTGAGTCAAGATTCAAATAAGGTTGTATTTTGCAATTAGTTGGTATATCTCTTAAGTGTCTTCCTTCTCACTGTCTCTCTTGTCTCTTTCTCCCTCTCTGCAATGAATTTGTTGAAAAATCTCTATCATGTGTTAAGTAGAGTATACCAAAGTCTGGATTTTGCTGATTGTATCCTGTGATGACATTTAGCACGTTCTGAACCCTACGCTTCCTACAAATTGGTATTTGAATCCAGAATGTGGAGGAGATTCAGGATATAAATATAGATATAGATATAGATATAGATATAGATATAGATATAGACAGGTAAGTTTTATGTATGTAAATAAATTTATATATATCTTTATATAAAAAGTTATATATATATCTTTATTTATATATATATATCTTTATATCAATCTATCTATATCTACATCTACTATATCTATATCTATATCCTCTATCTATATCTCTCTATATAAAGAAATACCTTTCAGATAGTGTTCTAGTTTTCATTTAGGAGGTGATAATGTCTGGATGTCACATTTGTGATATTGGATCAGTTGACCAGATCCAATGTCATACCAGTGGAAGTAACCTGTTCTAGGGTATAGCAATAAGGGACACATTGCCTACAGTAATTTGAATCCTAAAGGGAACTTAAAAGCAACAATAAAACTAAAGCTAGCATATTTTTTTTTTATTATTATGAAGGCTGCCAATTATAAATAATGTGTCTGGAAAAAAATCAGTTGGACTCAGTTCTAAACAATTGCTGTGGTTACTGTTGACTTTTAATGACATATATGTAAGCTTCAAATTAACACATTTTTATGACTTATCCTTTAATCAACAGTTTCTTCTACACGGAGATTAGTTCAGAGAAGTCCAGTTTCACAGTTAACTTTGACACTCGGTACTCCATGAAGTGTTTTCACTGTGAAGTGTTTTCATTTCAAGATAAGTACATGAGGATTTGGATTCATTACAGCTTGGTTTGGGTGTGGTCTGTGTCTCCAATCCCTGTGGGGCTGCATAGTCCTGTATTAATTAGAAATCAATAATGAGGGGCACCTGGTGGCTCCTTCAGTTCAGTGGCAGACTCTTGATTTAAGCTCAGGTCATGATCTCACGGTTCGTGGGTTCGAGCCCCATGCTGGGCTCCATGCTGACAGCGCAAAGCTTGCTTGGGATCCTCTCTCTCCCCCTCTCTGTCCCTCCCCCACAATTCTCTTTCTCTCTCTCAAAATAAATAAGTAAACATTAAAAATGAAATCAATAATGATATCACGGTCATTTTAAAGAGGAATACACACACGGGATGTCAGTTACCTCAATCCTCAAGTGCTCATTTTGTGTGACCACTTGAAGTTATTTGTTCTTAAATTAAAAAAGAAATTAATGTTTATTTATTTTTGAAGGAGAGAGAGACAGAATGCGAGTGGGGGAGGGGTAGAGAGACAGGCTCCAGGCTCTGAGCTGTCAGGACAGAGCCCAACGCAGGGCTTGAACTCACAAACCACAAGATCATGACGTGAGCGGAAGTCGGATGCTCAACCGACTGAGCCACCCAGGCACCCCTATTTGTTCTTAAATTTTAAAACACTGAAATAGAATGCCAATTGGATCGTGTGATACTTTTGTTTGGTATGTGTAAATTTTAGTTTATATGTGAAATATTCCTGTATTTGATTGAAATATTTAAAAATGAATTTATTCTTTTCACATTGTTAACTGTTTTAAAACTAAAAAATGCGTTTGTATAGGAAGGCAGGATTAACACTTGGTTCTTCCTCTTTACTAGTTTTCAAGAAAATGAGTTGGTTCTTTATCATCCTTCAAAAGTAAGCAATTAGGTTTTTTTTTTTTTTTTTGTCACCATGAACTCATTGATTTAAAGATATTTGATGTGTTACAACACATTAAATCATTGCAACCAGATCGCATTTATTATCTTCTGGATATCTCAACTGCCCATCTTTGGCTAGTGTGGGAATCTCTTCAAGTTAGCTTCTGAGTCCTTTTGATACAACCTTAGAGTCTTTGATTACTTTCCAGCTTTCTGGTATGACAGTATGTTTCAGATTCATTTTGTACATTTTTTTCCCCTGGCTTGACATCAGTCCATTTCTCCAAAAAGAATTGGTTTCTTTTAGTGTGAAATAGTGTTACGATTCAGTAATGGTACTTATTGCTAGGATGTTGGTAATGGTTTCTAGGCATTTTTGTGGCTAGCACTAGATTAAAAAATGGTAAAATGCTCACTAAGCTCAAACTGATATTTCCAAATCATATTTAAGACTCCTCAGGAATTTTACTTTTCTTCATCAATAATACATCTCCACCTCTGAATGGAAATCCAGTACTCACAAATGACAACATAAACACTGATTTGCTTTATGACATAATTCCTGCAGCATAGCCTTAGAACAGCACCACCAAAACTGCCACCCATGGTATGATTAATGAAAATAAAATTTATTTCATAATTATTTTTGTCTGTAGGGCCTCCTCTACCAAAGCCTACAGTCATATTAGTGTTTATTAAAGTCACTTAAAATTTTTCCACTTTGGGACACCTGGGTGGCTCAGTAAGTTAAGCCTCTGACTTCAGCTCAGGTCATGATCTCACGGTTTGTGAGTTTGAGTCCCGCATCAGGCTCTGTGCTGACAGCTCAGAGCCTGAAGCTTATTTCAGATTCTTTGTCTCCCTCTCTCTCCGCCCCTCTCCAGCTCATGCTTTGTCTCTTTCTCTCTCTCAAAAATAAATGTTAAAAAATTAAAAAAGTTTTTTTTCCACTTTTCCTAATTGTATCAACTTGATGTGTATTCACATTCATTACTTTCATTTGGCTTTAGATAACGGATCTCTTTGTAACATTTAATTTTGGTTTATGATGGAATAAACTGTTTGCATGGTTCCAAAAAAAATTCTACAAAGCAAGGAATCTTCCAAAAGGTCTTCTTTCTGTCCCTGTTCTCTCTACCTCTCAACTTCTCAGGTGTCCTCAAAAAATTCTGGTTTATCTTTCCACTTTTAGTCTAAGCAAACATTCGCTGATGCTTCCAGTTTTAATAGTTACAAATATAAACAGCAGCATGCTATGCACGCTCTTCTATACCTTGAGAATGTTTTTTAAAGTCTCTCACTGTATTAGGTCATGGTTAATATAAAGGTTATGATACCTACTTGGAAAGTTTCAGTGTGTATTAAATGAAATAATATTTATGAAGTTCTCACTACACATAATTGACACACATTTATTGTTGTTTTTTCCTTCTCTCTAAACTCCATCAATCCAGATTCTCCTTGTACCTAAAGGACATACCCCAAAAAGCCAGCTCTGCCTCGTACCTACAAATTTGGGGCAAGGGCCAACCAAATTCGTCAACTTCAGTCTTTCTTACAATCAATGGGAAATAATTAATTATTCGTCAAAACCTTGTTAAGACCCAAAAAAAAAATATTAAATTCTTCACAGTGTGATTTTTAACTTATTTTAGCTTCCATGAATGTGTATTATAAATTGAGTAAAATATCTTTGAACATTAGACCTCATTTTTAACCTAAAGTATTCCAAAGACCAGGGATTCCAATCTGTGCTTTCTAAACTTCTCAAGAGGACAACAGTTGAAATGGGGCTGTGAGCTGTTATATGGATGGATCACAGAGCAATGGGAAAGATTCATTCATTTATGTCGTTTGGTCCACAGGTTCTTCCAAATCATGGACTAGTAGAAGAAAAGATAATTGAAAAAAAAATGTCTTAGTGGTTGTGACTGGGAACGATTAGCTTTTAACAAGTCTACCTCCTTCTGGATAGAGGTAGTAAGACTCTGCTGTACTCAGTTCTTTCACACAGTACAGGGAAACACTTCATATTATATCTACTCACCATCTGATAGCCCACCAACTGACAAAGCTACACTTGAGTACAACTCTAGGCCAAGAAACGTCCATCCTTGGCAATGACACCCATCTCATTACTCAGCGGATAGCCTCATTGGTCTGGAGGGCGTGGTACGATGACATTAAACTAGCTTCGTACAGTTCACATCCAAGTAGTTGCTGAGAAGGCAATAAACTTGTCAACACATTTAATGCTTGCAGGAGACGGGACCAGATATGTGATACTCGGCAAGCCACCCAAGCTACACTGTGACACAGAGCAACTTGCTTTATCTCTTTGAGATTTAATGTTCTCATCTGCAAAATGCAGCTGTTGTACAAGGTAAGTAACATTTCTTACAGCTCTGAAATTCTAGGTCTCCTGGTCCACCATGAGCCTAATTCACATCAGTTAATGATTATATTGGTGTAAATGTCACATAACCCTCATTTTCTCACTTTCATTTCAATTTATAAGTAGTTTTGCGTTTGGGAAAGGAACTTCCAGGGTGTTTTTATCTTCGTGTGTTGGAGAGACTGTAAAAACCGCTAAGAAGGAGGTAAATGTGAGTTTAAAGATTGGATTTTGTTGGTTTGAATGATGAACCTGAACCCTATGGTGTTCTTAAATATTCAGACCCACGAAGTTCCTTTTTGACATGAGAACACTGAAAATTTCTGAAATCACATGGAAAATATTGTATATAAAAAGGTAAAAACTACAAACACTTTTTGACCACTTATAAGCTGGATGCATTCAAATAAATTTTCTCATTTAAACCTTACACAGATTCTGTGTTGTATATTACCATCCCTGTCGATAGCCTGAAGATCAGATATGTGTTAATTATTTTGCCCCCAAATCACACACATGTAAAGAACATAGATTTGAACTTCATAGAGCTGTTATGAGTTAATATATTTAAGGAGTGTAAGAGTACTCAGTATCCAGTATGCACTATAACTGTGACATATTCTTCTCTTTCCTCTTCTCATTGTTATTATGACCCCAAAGCCCATTATCTTTACTTGGTGAAAGACAGTTCAGTGACTTCACATTTAAATACACATACTGTTGCTATCTAGGTGTGTGGTTGAGGGCAAACTACTTTATCTACCTTCTCTCCATGTCTCAGTAAGTTTTTGCCATCTACAAAGTAAGAGTAAATAGAGTTTTTAAGTTTTTTCATGAGGATTAAATGACCTCGTATACATAAAGTCTTAGAATAATACTTGGTATATGAGACACAATAATTAGAAAATATTTCCATTAATATATTTCTTTCTTCTACATTGATTTTGCAGAAATAATTCTTCAAATGCTACCATTCACAGTGTTATTATAAATAAGATAGAGACTAATTAGGAAAAAAGAAAATACTGATAACACGCATTGATCAAATTCTGTGACACGATGGTGTACAAAATGACTTCTTTCATTGTCTTTATGAATTAGAAAGTTTAAGTCAGCTTAGGTCCATTCTTATCACTGCTTTTTTAAAAAGTAATTCCTTTGAAAGCTACTTGCGGTGGTGAGGAAAAAGTAAATTCTAAAATAAGGTCGACTCTTTTTTAGCAAATGTCTATTCCTCTACTTTGAAATGAGGAAACACATAGTTGAAATGTGATTATTTTATCCATCCATCCATCCATCCATCCAACCAACCATCCATCCATCCATCCATTTGTTCAATTATTCACCAAGCACCCAGGATTGCTCCACAGATGGAAAGAAAATCAGTCTTGGAATCACACATCTAATACTGAAATGACATTCTGTCTTTGCTAGCTGTGTGATCTTGGAAAATTTATTTAATCACTCTAAGCCTCAATATTCTCCAGTGAACTATCAGATTAATAACACCTTCCTTTATGTTGGCTGACCAATCCACCAATGTATGGAGGGCAATGCATTTATTCTCCTCCCAGAACAATGTCTAAGAATAGCCAACACAAAGTTTGTCTGCATTTCTATTTATCTCCTTGGGTTTTGGTTCATGATTTCGTTCTGTGTAGAGTAGGAGCATCATAGAGTATAGAGCTGGAAAAGGCCTTAGACCTCATCCTATCCAACTTGCTTATTTAATAGATGAGAACATTTTGGTCCAGACAGGCTAAAAGAGACTTGCCTTGAAATCAAATCTGCTAAACTGCAATGCATTATATTGTTTGTGCCTTTATTTTTCACTTTATCCTTTCCTTATTTCACAATAAAAATGAGTACCTTCACTTATCTATCTTTAGAAAATTCTCTGTCCTTGACATTCAATATTCAAGAAAGGTATATTTTTTCTAACTTACTTTTTTTTCTTATATCTTGGGTTGAAAATATCCCATTTTTACAAATAAGTCAATACATTTAAAGAAATACCAATCTAAATCTTCAAAATATACTTTATGGAACTTTATAAGTAAATTATAAAGATTATACAGAGGAAAGGAAGCATAGGACTAGGCAAGAAAAATTTTAAAAGAGGAATGAGGCAGAGTTTTTTCTACAGATATCAATATATAATATAAAACTACAGTAAACAAAATTATGTGTTTTTTGTATGGAAATGGAATAATAGATCAATAGAACAGACCAGATTCCGGAAGGATACTTTGACTATGAAAGCAGCACTTAATTTTTTTTAATGTTTATTTACTTTTGAGAGAGAGACAGACAGACAGACAGAGTGTGAGTGGGGGAGGGGCAGAGAGAGGAGACACAGAATCTGAAGCAGGCTCCAGGCGCTGAGCTGTCAGCACAGAACCTAACATGGGGCTCAAACCCATGAGCTGTGAGATCATGACCTGAGCCAAAGTCGGACGCTTCACTGAAAACAGCATTTTAAACAGTGCAAAAATCATTTAATAAATGATATTGGATAATGGATACAGATAATCCAATGGATAAAGATTTAGAATCCTATCTTTTAGATGTGCAAACTCTATACAAAATAATAGCGAATATGCTGTTAAAAAATAAGGAATGAAGAAAACAAATTGGCCCTATACATATATAATGAATATTCCAGTCCTATGTGTACTTAAAAGAGCATATCTGGTGTGTGTGTGTGTGTGTGTGTGTGTGTGTGTGTGTGGAATGTCAAGGAATGAAATCATCAGAGTGAAGTTTAAGAGGTTAGGGGTTAGAAGAAGCTTTTATTTTTTTATTCTCTGTGTATCAGTGTTTTTAATATTTAACATTTTTCCATCATTTTTATGTAATTCTAAAAGAAACAGTCTAAAGTACCAAAACAAACAAACAAACAAACAAAAAACCTCACCTCTCCATTGAATGGCACATTTTCTAAAAGTTTTTGGCAAATTGTACATGTGTGTGTGTGCGTTGTGCAAACCAAATTATATTGTAAATTCAGTAAGAGAACTACCTACTAGTATTTGCAAAGTCACAGTTCTTCCTTTCAAAAAAGCGAAGACTATCCTCTAATCTCTCCAGTTCTTAGGTTTAGGATTAGGCACATCTGGCTCTCTTTAATCGTAGTTATTTGCAGTTGCCCTTGCTATCTGGGGGAACCTGATGTCGATTAACCATGTCATGCTCACTTCTGAAAGATGAGGTCGGTCCTAGACTCTGTTACCTGCTTTTGCTTAAGCTTTTGTTAAAGTTTTCTGTAGCTGAAGCAGTGGTTGAAGACTACAAGACCAGTGATTTCCATGTGACCCAGGGGAGCATGGAGTAATGAAGTTCTGAGGTATAAATATCGCTTTCTATCATGTTATTTGGGTAAACTGGTAAAAATTTGGGTAAGTAACAAGGGTAGGTTAAATAAATTCAATAATTAAAAATAATAGACTCCTATTCTATTCTTCTATTAATAAGAATGATAGAATATAGGAAATAGGTCTATTTCTCTAGCCCTGAGCCAATACACATGTAGGAGACTTTTTTTTTTTTTTTTAATGCTTACTGTGTATCACGTCAATTTTCACAATGACTCTATAAGGTCGTTCTACTCGTGAGGAAACTACAGCATAGAGAGGTTAGTAACTTGCCCCAATTCACAGATGTGTTGAGTACTGAAGCCCAGGCAACCTCAATCCTTTTCTCTAATTTTAGCCAATAAGGCAGTGAATGTTCTTACATATGTTTTCTTAGGTCCACATGGGCAAAGTTCCCCAGGTGTGGAAGTCTTGGTTGTAGGCCGTCTGCAACATTCCTAGATATTTCCAAATTCTCCACATTTTTCCTAACATTTTATTATTTTTATTTATTTCTAATTTTTAAATTTTTATTTATTTTTTTATTTGAGAGAGAGAGAGAAAGAGAGAGAGAATGCATGAGCAGGGGAGAGGAGCAGAGGAAGAAAGAGAATCTTAAGCAGACTCCACACATAGCACAGAACCCATCATGGGGCTTGATCTCACAACCTTGGCATCATGACCTAAGCCAAAATTAACAGTTGGACACTCAACTGACTGAGCGACCTAGGCTCCCCTACATTTTTTCTAACACTTTAAAATAACTGTTAATATTGAGTATGAAAGGTAGATCATTGTTATTTTTATTTTTCATTTCACTTACAACTAGAGAGGTTGAAATGTTTCTACTGGATTTTTCCTATAGATTTGGAAGATTTTGTTTTCTATCAGAATCTACCCATTTATTCAGTAGAGATATTCCTGGGCTTTGTTTTGTTACTTTGGTCTATTTCCCTAGCCCTGAGCCAATACACATTGTCATAGTTTCATGAGCTTTTTAAAACTTTTTTTCTCTTCTTCCCATTTCTTCCTCTTTCTCCTTCTTCTGAAACATCTTGTATCACATAAGACAAATCAGTCCCTATGTTCTTCCTCCAAATAGACTTGACCACTGGTGGTCTTTCAGCTTTCATATAAACTTGAAGGTAACATTATCAAATTCCAGAAAGTAGATTGAGTATGTGAATGAATTCAAGAGAATGGATATGCTAGTTCTTTCCAGCCTGCACTTTCTAAAGATGTTGGACGCTCTAATTAAATTAGTTGCGGGGGCGTCTGTGTGGCTCAGTCGGTTGAGAGTCCCACATCAGCTGGGGTCATAATCTCGTGGTCCATGAGTTTGAACCCCACGTCAGGCTCTGTGCTGACATCTCAGAGCCTGGAGCCTGCTTCAGATTCTGTGTCTCCTTCTCTATCTACTCTTCCTCCACTCACGCTCTGTCTCTCTCTGTCTCTCAGGAATGAATAAATGTTAAAAAATTAAATAAATAAATAAATAAATAAATAAATAAATAAATAAGTTGCAGAACGTAAAAGTTAATGAATTTTACTGGTTGTCAAAAGGAATTAAAAGCTTCTAAAGTAACTACTTATGGGCACAGCCTCTGTCAGATGTCAAGTGCTATGGCTAAAGTTTTAGAAAATTTATTGTTGTTTTAATAAATACTGAGGTCTTTATATATTGTGTTTTTAATTTATGTTATTGTTTCTATTTCTCTGGTAGAATATATATATATATACACACACACATATACATATATATACACATATACATATACACACATATGCATATACATATACATATATAATATATATAGTAGAAACTAGAGAATCACATTTGAATATTGATGATCACCATTCTTTATGCAAGACCAGCTCCTTGGGATTATCTAATAATTTCTTTGGCATCAATTCCTAATCCTTTGGGAGATCCAGAGGCAAGGCTATGCTGAGCTGGAATCAGGTGTTACAATGCATATTTCAGGCACTTGTTGATGTGGCATGATTCCAATTTGGTGATTAGGACTGCACTTTGGTGTATGTTTCAATCTTAATTTTAATATTTTAATCTTAACCTTGATTTTAATCTGTAACCCAAATTATCAACTAGATATCATCTCAGATAAACAGGCTGAAAACTCCTATGAAAATCTTGGCAGGAATTTATATAGCATGGTTTTGCTACCTTCCAAACAAAATTATCAGGCTTGACTTTTTGCTTTAGACATACAAACATCCTGCTATTGGAAGAGCCAAGGTCGCCATACACATTTCAATTACTTAGATTATTGATATTAGCACTCTTAAAATTCATCTTGTGCCATGGCTTACTGAAACCATTTCTACCACATGCCAAGTACTGTGTTTGCCCCTTTCATATCAATTGCTAATTTGTTTTTCACAACAATCTTGCAGATTAAGTACTTATCTCCACTTTATGAGGAAACTAAGGCTTAGAAAAGTTTCAAAAGGTACTGTAACCTTGGGTGTTGTAACTAGAAGCAACAACATTGGATTTCAACCATGGTTGTATTACCTCCATGTCTGCATTATTTCATATCATTTCATTTGTTCTTCCACTGGTCAGGAACCGAATGATAAACGAACAAACAAAAAACAACAGAGTTGAAAGTCAGTCAGATGCTGATACTTGAATTAGATACTAACTCCTAAAATTTGAAAGAGCTCTTTCCTTTTGCCATCCAGTAATGGTCCAACTCAATGTTTATTATTCTGCTAATTTTGTTACTTAATTTGCTAAGAAGCCCAAATGGTATGCTAATAGAACCAGAGATATTGCACAATAGGACATTTCTAATGTTAGTTGCATTTGGAGTTCATCTCATTACTCCAACATGACAGAGTTTTAAAAATTTATTTATTTATTTATTTATTTATTTATTTATTTATTTATTTAGAAGTGTGTGGGCAGACAGAGAGGGAGAGAGAAAATCTCAAGAAGGCTATGCACTGTCAGCTCAGAACCTGACGTGGGGCTTGATTCCATGAATGGTGAGATCATGACCTGAGTTGAAATCAAGACTCGGAAGCTTAACCGAATGAGCCACCCAGATGCCCTATGATTTGGAGGCTTCATAAAGTCCTAACTCTTAACATTCTTCTCCTCTAGGCAGAGTTCATAAACCCTAATATGCTGTTATAGCAGTGATCCACAGTTGATACTGGGGACTAGTATCAACTCTAAAGAGGACCACTTCCATTAGATTTTCACTTCACATTTAATTTGACCTTGGAAATTGAAGTCGGTAGATTTGAAAATGAGATGCTTTTGAGATAGAATAGTCCTAATTTTGTATTGATTTTTAAAGTTTAAAATAAAGACTACAGCTCCAAGAAATTTAGAAATATTGTTTCAACTTCTAGTAGTAGAAAAATACAATTAAAAGACCCATGCTTTTTTGCAAATTAATTATTACACTTACATGACAGAACCAGGGAAAAGTTTGGAATAGATGGTGTCAATTCATGAAGCTTAAAGAACAAACTTTCTTTGCATGTAGAAACTTCTATACGGTCGACTGTAAAGAACAGCCAAAGGACAAAAGGAAGATAAGCCCAAATCGACGTCTTCTGCATCCAGCTACACAGGCTAATGGATTAGGGTCACTGGAATGCAAATTATTGTCCAGTTTTGCAATTTTATTTTCGTTTGCCAAATGTATACTGATAAATAAAATGCCAGGCCCCCATCTAAGAAGTCTGATTTGGAATACAAAAACAGCTGGCTGAGGATCAGTAGCAGTGTTGCTAGTCTAGACTCCCTGTGACTTGCTGTGTGATATGGGCATGCCAGTGCCTTGGTTTTCTCCATGTTGCTCAAGGTTAGGTAGGACTCACAATAAAATTGACTTACATTCTATAACATGTCCATTTGCCTGCTCTCCCACGTTCTTTCCAGCTCTCAAACTCTGTGAATCTGGGTCTGATGGGGAACTCCGGTAGAAGGAATAAGGAATGAATGGCCCCAGCTCCTAGTTTCAAATTGGAAGATATTAAACTTTTCTTTTAGGTGAGTTTGACCTGGTAATATGCATCTCACAAAAACACTAGAACGAATCAATGGCTCTCTTTTTCCCAGAAACAAAGGACAGATTTTAATGGATGGGAAAGTTTTGGATAAAAACACCAAATATGAAATATCTGGGTTCATGTTCTGCTCCTGCCGCATATGTATTCCATGACTTAAGACAAATTATTTAATGTCTCTTTGTTTCTTATCTGTAAACTGAAGGGATTATATTATCTGAGTTACATTCAACATCTAAAAACTAAAAATAAGCCCAAAACACTGACTGTTATTGTGTTTCAACTGCACACATACAATTTGAGCAGAATATTAGGGTTAGCTGATAAGATGGGGAGCCATCGAACTGTATTGAGAAAATTAAGAAATGCTTAATATTAAAATCAAGGCACATTGTCAGATAATGCCCCATACGCTTGGACATCTCTCTTCAAATCCTCCCCAGACTGTAAAAATGTATTTTAAATTCTTAAGGTTATAATAGATATCTCTAAAATCAATTTGTTCAAGAGCTTTTCAATTTTATTGCTTAAAATTGTTGGAATATTTTGAATATATATAGTTCACGTGGAAATTATTTAAAGCCATAGGGTGGACCCTTGTCAACCTAACATAGTTTATCTGTAATTCTGCTTGGAAGCTGGGGTATAGATTATACGACTTCCATAGGCCCCCCCGCATGTCCTTGGAATATATAGGTAATTGGTTTAAACAGTGCTTGAACAGCACATGGTTTGAGTATAGAGTAGGCAGAATTTGACCCCAGGAAGACAGACATAATGTTAATTTTTTAAAAATAAGAGCACTTGAAGAAAGCCAGAAATAAATCCAGACTTAGTATAAACAAGGCAGAGAGGCTTACTCATCACAGGGAAAAGTCAGGCTCATTAAAGAAGGTAATTATTACCTCTGACATACAGAACTGTGTGCTGCTTTAAATTAAGGTTCTTAACGAGGCATTTCATTGTATGTCCTTAACTGAGGGATTTAAGGAAGCAGCCTTTCTTCCAAAGTCAATGTGAATGGGACTTCTGTAAGAGTTAGGAAAGGATAGTTCGGAAATATTAAGTACACAAATGTACATATGTATGTACAGTTTTCCAACAGATTGATGGGGTGCTGAATGCCCATCCAAGCCATGTGCTTCTAAGAGGAAAATGTAAACTTTGCCACATGCTAATGATATGCTAATGAGTTTTCACCTTAGATGATAAAGGCACTGTCTTTGCTCCTTACCTGTTAATGTCATTAATGAGCTTAAATAAACAGTTTTAAGAGAAAATTGTAAATGTTTACATTTTTTCCATTTTTATTCGTTTCAGTTTATATCACTTTTCTTGCTCATCAAATGCCCTTTCTGTGCCTTATTGCTTACGGGATTCAGGGTGGACTTTATTTTATTTCAGATTAAACATACACTCACCTTCTCACAAGATGAGGATTTGTCTTGGTCACTGAAAAGAAATTCTTTATCACTGTCTCTAACCCGTTGCCATATCCAAAACTTAATATCGAACACCAATATCAACTTCTTTTAATATTCATATTCAGAAATGTGTTATGTTTTAAGGAAAATAAATTGTTTTTCAGTTG
Organism: Lynx rufus; assembly: GCF_022079265.1. Lineage (NCBI taxonomy): Eukaryota > Metazoa > Chordata > Mammalia > Carnivora > Felidae > Lynx > Lynx rufus. The sequence goes on from NW_025814878.1 coordinate 126,674,374, forward strand.
ATACTTATTTTAAAAGATATATTTTATGGCTCTCTGCTTTTCAAAAGTCAAAAATAGCTCACCAAACCACCCTGCTATTATAAGAAATGGAATGGGGATGTTTGCTCAAATCTAAAGTTTGTGGTCTACTCTTTTCCCAAGCATATAGCAAATTCCGGAAAACCTATAGCCCATTAACATGATTTCCCTAAGGATTTTTACCTGTTCCGTCTAAGAGTAAGTGATAGTATAGCAATTTTGTAACCTCATTTTCTATATCTATCAGAAAAGCAGCAATGTCTACCAAGCACCCAAGAGGTACACTAGTCCAAGATAGAATCTATGATCTGTACCTACCATGGAGCAAAAAATCTAAATCTTTCTAAACTTCAGCATACGAGAGCATTTGAGTGTGACCCATAATATTACTAGCTGGTTAAAATCCATTTCCAGTTAAATTACAAAGTCCTATTGTTATGCACACATACCTCACCATGGGACATTCAAAGTTGGTTCATGTCCTTGGTAAGTGCTCAAAATGTTCTCTAAAGTCAAATATTCTATGACATGAACTGTTATGTCAGTGTTTGATGCTGACCTAGCCTTAGTTTCCACCATGATGTCATGCTTAAAATATATGTTTAGTCTGTTTTTAAAATAAATACATCATTTTCTGATTTTTTTTTACGTGCTATCTTTTCAATCTTGACAACTGGTGAAGTCTTTATTCTTCTCTGTTTTTCTCTCTGCATTATTTATAGATCAGAGGACAGATGTCCTACCACGGGCCATTTCAATTAATCCATTTTCTCCCTATACATTCCACATCACTTAAAATTGAAATTCAGGATGTAAAATTTCTTTCAAATATGAAAATTATCAGGAAATTTGAAGTAAGGTATTTATGGTGAAAATATTCAGAACCTGTTTTGAATAAAAATGAAATATATCCACAAGTACACTATCTACGTCCAATATCACAGTTATTTGATTTTTAATTAAGAGTTTAATTCCATTCCCATAAAATCTGTTCATTTAAAGGGATTCATTACTTTAATCAATGGCCACATCTTCAGGTCTCAATTTTGTGTGGGTACCTAGAGACCACAAAGCACAGAAAAAATGCCTCAGATATGTATCTTCAAGAATATTCCATTAAATGCATATTAATAATCATTTCATTAAATTTCAATGTTCCGTCACTGAGAGATCTTATTGGGCTGTCTCATTCTCCCCATAGTTATTCATATCTAAATCATATGCCTTAATGTCTTTATAGGTCAATTTCTCACCTGTAAGTTGAAAGGGTTGTAAATGTCCTTATCATATTTGGGGATTATTGAGAGGATTCCCTTGACAATGTCCATTTATAGTCATGGTTATAGCTGTAAAAACTAATAGCTCATGGAGCTTTAAACATATTTTAGACCTAATTTATAGATGGGAATATGGACGTTCTAAGGAGTTTAAGCTCAATCAAAAATGAATACCCAGAGACCCCTGGGTGGCTCAGTTGGTTGAGTGTTGGAGTCTTGATTTGGGCTCAGGTCATGATCCCAGAGTCATGGAATCAAGCCTGGCATTGGGCCCTGTGCTGAGCTTGTAGCCTGCTTAAGATTCTCTCTCTCTTTCTCTCTGCCCTGCTCACACACTCTCTCTCTCTCTAAAAAAAAATCTAATTTTATCAATTGTTTAGTGGAAGAAGGAAAGCATGACCTGAATCTCATGATCCTTCATTTTCTAATTTTTTGCAGTAAAATAAGTGTGAAATTATGACAAAATATCTAAATTACCTATTACAGTTTAATGTGCTCTTTCAAAACAGCCCTATGGTTATCAAACATGCTAGTGAATGCTAGTTGTCAATGTTTTTGAAATTTGCAACTAATTAACTGGTTCTGAGGATCTTTGGGCAGCTATGTTTTAGAGCTATTGCAAGGAAGTTTGAACATTCGTGTTTGACCTCCTTTAAAGGCTTTTATTTTACATTTTTGTCACTTCCCAAGCACAAGCTTGTGACTACTGCTCTGAAGTTGAGACAATCCGAAGCAAACACCACGAGTTGCCTTTAAAATCACCTTCACGTTATGCTCTCCTTATATTGGACAACTGTAACACCATTCTCTTAGCAAAGGTAGCTGGAGCTAATGCTTCACTGTTGCTCTGCATCTCATCTTTGTAAGTCCTTCCAGGACCTCATCTATGATCACATCTCAAGCATCTATGGAAATCTTCTCTCTTTAAACATATTCAGTTTCCATTATCCTGAAAACCAAGCAAAATCCCATTACCCAATACTGCTCATTACTATCATTATTGTTCCTTATCATGGGCACTATAATTTTTCTTTTTTCTTTTTCTTTCCAAATTAAAAAATGTTCCGCAACTCATCGATTTATTGGTTCATTCATTCTTAGATGCAATTATCTGTTAAGAATGTTTATTAGAGACCTGACACTGTGTGCTAGGCCGGTGGAGAAAACCCTATGCCTGTCTCTGCCTTTGCCATCAGGACATACTTAACATATAGTAAATACCAAGCAAATGTGTTCTTTTGCCTACTCACCCCTCATTTTCTCCCCCAGTCACGGATTCTCTCCCCTGTTCATTTAAATTTCTTTTATTAGAGCTGAAGTCATACTTACTGTGTGTAAAGGCCACATATGCAAAATATAGGGAAGTTTTTAAAAAGTTATCACTTACTTGGGGCGCCTGGGTGGCGCAGTCGGTTAAGCGCCCGACTTCAGCCAGGTCACGATCTCGCGGTCCGTGAGTTCGAGCCCTGCGTCAGGCTCTGGGCTGATGGCTCGGAGCCTGGAGCCTGTTTCCGATTCTGTGTCTCCCTCTCTCTGCCCCTCCCCCGTTCATGCTCTGTCTCTCTCTCTGTCCCAAAAATAAATAAATGTAAAAAAAAAAAAAGTTATCACTTACAATCATACCATTTTAATACTACTGTTTATTTGTTTTCATTTTTTCCAGGAGTACTTACATGTATATGTACTCTCATGTCATAATTTTGTGTTGAAATCACTGTAGTCTTATAGTCAGGCATACTGCCTTTTGGTCTATCATTTCCAAAAACTCAAGGAGTATAGTGTAAAGCATAGAATAAAAATACAGTGAAATTCCATCACCCTGAAATACCATCTCAATACTTTAGTGACCATGATTTATATATTTCTTATGCACAAACACTTATAATTTCATATGGATTGGATATTGTTTAAACTGTTCAAACATTTCATAATCATACCTGTAACATTCAAAGACATTGTAAATATAAACATTTCAAGGAATCAAACTCATATTGAGTTCAGTCTAAGCTCTTCTTCTTGAGTTGCCACCCCTGTTCAATGTGGCTCCTTCTAAGTCTTTCTTGACACAAAAACATATATGAGCAAATATCCAAATATATAATATTAACAATATAGCTGAGATTGTTCTGAAAGTGTTTGCCTGTGGCTCACTTAATATAACTATCTTGAACATGATACCAAATCAATGGATCTATATTCACCTCATTCAATGTTTTCAATCTCTTACTTTTAATTCAATAATACACACGTGGTTTCAAAAGCACTTCCTACTATAAGGCTTGAAAATAAAACCAGCAGTGGATGGCTCCCTCCTACTCTAACTCCTGAGAAATTCTTCTGAACATTTCTTGCGCATTCAGACCTGTTTTTCAAAATAACACTTTGGTACTGTTGGTCTTAGACTTCTTTATTTTAGACATCGTCTATTGATTTCTTACAACAAAAGAGTGTAATTTATTATTCTTAAGCTCCCCAACCCCTTCCCCTATTTCCACTTGCCTACCTGCTACATTTCAATCATTTGAAATTCCTGTTTAAGATTCCTGTTAATTCAGGAATCTCTCTTTATAGAATTACGACTGTAGGCATACTGTTCATGGTTAAGAAATGCAGAGCAGCACAATCACATTCCCTTTCTTAACTGCCCTGGCAGTTTATAATCGGCTCATTTTGTATTGTTTCCTTACTCTCCCTTTATATTTGTTATTAACTTATCTTCAGATTCTCCCGATTGGACTACCACATCCCCACCAGCAGGTGGAGCTCTCCTTGGAGACATCCACCTGTTAGCATTCACGAACTTTTTTCCTGGAGGACCAAACCTTTTGAACCTTTTGGTTGGGTTCTTTTTCATTCGATGCGTTCAGTGTTCACAGACACTTCAATCTGATAATCAAAATCTTGGGTGGTTTTTTGTTCCGAGAAATTCGTTTGTATTATTTCTTTGAAGAGTTTCTTCCTTGTGATTTTGTTGTTTTTTCCGTAACTCCTAGATTGATTCTTTCTTATACAATGTTTCATTTGTATATGTTTGTTCTACCTTTTCAGAAATTCCTTTGATTTTATCTTTTCGTCTTTAAATTGCATTTTAACTTCTCTTGTACTAGCTATTAATTTCCACGGGCTCTTGTTTATGAGTATTTCTTTTACTTAATAGCATATTTTTTTCATAAATCTTCTTATGCTGTTTTATTTTTTCCCCCTAGGTTATCAAATCCAGGGTTGTTTTGCTGTTTGTTTGCTTGTTAGTTTTCCTTTCCGTTAATGGTCTTATTTTCTCTGAGTTCCTTTTCTCTGTCTCCTTTAATCTTTGTCTTTCATATTGGAAGCTTTAAAAATGTTTTATGTTTCTGTTTCTATGCTTGTATTTGAAAATGAAAATTTTCAAATTTTCAGGTGGAAAATGAAGGTGGAGAGTGGATAGATTTGTTGACTTTGGTTAACACAGTCAACTCAGTGGGGGAACTCAGCCTTTGGTTAGGGTTATCCAGGCATTTTTTTCTTGAACTGGGAAATTTTCCCAGACAGACATTCTCCAGTCTCCTAACTGTGAGGCCAGGGTAAGGATGATGTAGAAGACAGCGTGATGTTAGCTCGGTTGCCAGGATTCTGAGAGTCTGGAAAGGGGGGCATGGGTTCATATTTTAATATGCATTTTTACCCTCTCTTCCCTTCTTGGTGTTTCACTCTCATGCACCACTACGTATGACATCTGTGAGCCCACAGCTTCTTGGATTCAAAATATTTCCATAGTAACCTCCCATCCTGTAGGGTGGCAGAAAAGTAGTTCCTTGGAGGAATCAGATGAGAGAGGGTACCTGGGGTGTAGTTACTATTTATACAAACTTACAACTAATCTCCCTTTTTCATCCCCATCCTATGTCCTTGCCTTCATATGTACAAGCTGCCTCCAACTTTTGAGATATTCTTAGACTGCTTAGTAAAAATTAACTTTCTCCCTTGTTGGCCTTTCTTAGAGTGAAGGGTGCTAATACTTAAGTTTGTTACCACACAGCTATCAACTTTACATATATATCTTCCTAAATATCTTTGAAGTTTCTCCTCTGCTACCATGTTTTCTATAAAACTTTTTCTTTTTTCTTTTGTGTTTGTTTTTCGTTTTAATTCCTTTACTGTCACTTGAATAAAAATTTCCTAAGAGGGCAAATTTCAACCCGCCATTCCATTCTTTTCTCAATGGTCAGTAATGGCTTTTTTCTCCTCAAATCATTGCTGGTTTACCATGTTCATTCTTGACATTTCCACAGCATTTAATATCCTTTACTATTTACTTTTGAGTTCCATGAGTCAGCTCTCATTCTTCCTCGATGCCCCTTCATTCTTGGTCTCTTTTCCAGATTTCTGTTCAAATGACTATCCTCTCAATATGAGAGTTTTTAGAGGCCATGCTTATATCTGCACTTCTGAGGATTAAATTAGATAACATGTATCAATCACTTATTGTGCTGTGTAGGTTCAAACAGCAATTCAACAAACAAACCTTGTGACTTAGCCTCATATAAACTTTTATTTACCTTTGAAACACTGTTTATCGGGGCGCCTGGGTGGCGCAGTCGGTTAAGCGTCCGACTTCAGCCAGGTCACGGTCTCGCGGTCCGTGAGTTCGAGCCCCGCCGTCGGGCTCTGGGCTGATGGCTCAGAGCCTGGAGCCTGTTTCCGATTCTGTGTCTCCCTCTCTCTCTGCCCCTCCCCCGTTCATGCTCTGTCTCTCTCTGTCCCAAAAATAAATAAACGTTGAAAAAAAAGAAACACTGTTTATCAAATTGAATTGCAACTTTGATATCAGGATCTACGTTTAATTTGCCTTTGTGTGTTCGACCTCTGGAACCACGAACTATGTTTGTATATATATATAAACACATAGGACATGTTCAATGAATGTTTGTGTAGGGACAAAGGTGAATTAATAGAGGCAAAAAGAAATTGATATTATTTGCAAGATTTATAGATTTAAAAATGCTCATGATGGTTTCTTTGGCTTGATAATGAATAAAAGTGATGAGAAAATTAAAAAAAAAAACACCTTACATTCTGGGGCCACTGTTTCAGACAGTGGAGAAACATTATCAGCGTTTTTATACTCATTTGTTGAGAAAAAGTTGAAGTTTCATTCAGATCCAAGATTTCCTTAGCCTCATTCCTGCAATTAGATTTACTCTTCTGGATTATATAGTGCAAATATGCCACAAGCACAAATGTGCACACACACACACACACACAAACCCAAAATATCAAACTACAATATAACTTATAACTAAAACCCACGAGAAGTGATGCACCTTGTTCAGTAATGTCTTAACAACCAAACGCATAAGAAAATGATTAATTGACTAAGTAAATGTTATCATCTACAAATGTCATTGAAATGGCTGACAAAAGAAGGTACCACAAGATAATACCCCCAATACGTAGCCAAAGTGGAGGGAGGACTTTAAATGACTGCTTCCAGGGTACAGATGTCTAGGCCAGGCCCGTCAGTATTGTGGACAGTGAATAAATTGTAGATTTCATGAAAAGGATCGACTGGCTGTTGAAAACATCAACCTAAGGGAAACAAATATAGGGTACATTTCACATACCATCAACATCTACCTCAAGCATTTGAGCATTATTGTCCTGACTGTGTTCATGTTCTATAGTTATTTCGTGTCCACATGTCTTTTCTCTTGGAGATGCTCTTCAAGGTTAGAATTCTCTCTAGGTGCTAAACAAACACTTAAGAGCCCAGTAAAGATACCCATTTGGTGTGCCTCCTTTCCCCTCAGTGGGAATGGTCCACATATCTCTGTCTACTTTTTGGAAGAAAGTTTCCGGGAAATGGCCATTCACAATATCTATCAAAGCAAACGAAATCTGTAAAGGAGAGATTTACAAGAATCCTGCAATGTGAGTTCATTCCCAGGACCAGATTCTACTCTTCTCTCATGCCAACCAACTGGCTACAGCCCTGGTGGTGGTTTTCTCAGGATGGCGTGGTGGTGCCTTCTTTGTTGACTCCAGAACCATTGAGTAGAACACATTTAGCAATCTTAAGGGGAGGTCTAATTGACCCCAGCTCTATCATTTTTCAATTTTTCAATCAAAACAATTCTTTATATACCTTATATTTAGGGTGTTATTTTTTTGATGTTTTATTTATTTATTTAGACAGAGAGAGGCAGAGCATAAGTGGGGATGGGCCAGAGAAAGAGGGGGACACAGAATCCGAAGCAGTCTCCAGGCTCTGAGTTGCGAGCACAGAGCCCGACGCCAGGCTTGAACTCACGAACCATGAAATCATGACCTGAGCCAAAGCTGGATGCTCAACCAACTGAGCCACCGAGGCACGCCTAGGGTGTTATTTTTGTAAGCAACACCAGGGTACTGAGGGATTAGCTTTAGGCGGACCCTGAGCAGTCTTGTTTTTTTTATGGTTTAATTCTTAAAAGAAATCCTAGATTGAAGTAAACCCTACTCTCAGATAGTTTCATTAATAATACAGAGAAACATTTTTTACTTCTTTTTTTCTCTGTACATGTCTCTCTGCGACATTCACAGGTACTACAGAGACGTCAGTGCAAAATTGATGTAATCAAGAAAAGAGAGATGTTGGGGAGCCTGGGTGGCTCAGTTGGTTGGGCATCTGACTTCGGCTCAGGTCACGATCTCACAGTTGGTGGGTTCGAGTCCCACGTCGGGCTCTGTGCTGACCGCTCAGAGCCTGGAGCCTGCTTCAAATTCTGTGTCTCCTCTCTCTGCCCCTCCCCTGCTCATGCTCTGTCTTGCTCTGTCTCTCAAATAATCAATAAACGTTAGAAAAAAAAAAAAGAGAAATAGTTACACTAATTTTCACAATTATCAATTTGTCAAATTTTGTAGAAGATAAAGAAGCTATGGGTTTAAAAGAAGGCAGTGTGCTTTGTCTCCTGTTGGTCCACTGGAACATTCTATAATTTTGGATGAGACCAGCAACAACAGGTTGTCAGAGTTCACATCCGACACTGAGAGCACATCCGTGTGGGAAATACAGTAGAAGACCACATATATCTGAGGAAGGGCCTCGGAACATTCTCTCCTGAGGAATTCAACCTCATATCAGTAGAGGTAAAGTGGATCTAAGAAAAATGCCGTGTCTGTGGCGAGCATTAGGAAAGGTCATATATTTCAAAAAAGAATATTGTTTACAAGGAGTGTTAATAGGTTTCAGGGGAAATGTTAATTTTTTTTTCCTGGATGAAATAGCTACTGTAAGTTTTTAATGGTTAATCATTCATTCTTGAATTTTTATATTAAGCATTTTATATTACTTTATTGACTTAACTTTTATACTCTTCTTCATTTTGACAGTAAAGAATGACCAGGCAATACTCTTTGAAAATTGGAGACCATTTGGAGCTGTTCTCTGTTGAGGAGAGTGAATAATAGGCTACCCTCAAGGAATTTCAAAGGTATCACTCAACAGAAACTTTTGTGTCTGAAGAAAACTAGATCATTTTATCATGGTAGGCATACTGATATGTTTGCTTTAATAAAATGCCATATTTCTGCCTTTAATCTCTTGTCAGCCAGCTATTAAAAAGCCCCAAAGTGCATGCGTGCAGGACGTGTAAACACTTGTGGTTTTGAGGTTACTACAGAACATACTAATAAAGCATGTAATTTGTGTTTTGTGCACAGACTGTAATAATTTATTGAGTGTTAGAAAGAAGCTAGAAAAGGATTTTCTCTAACTTCAGCCAGCAAGTCAATTTAATTTTAGAGCTCTACGCAGCAGTGCATGTATACGCGTGTTCATGCAACAAAATCATGCTTAAAAAGCATCACAAGGCCTTGAGAACAAAAGTAGGGCAAAATGTAAATTAATTGCATGCACACCAAACACATGCTATCAAGTAACATTGTTCCCTTAAGTTAATCAGCTAGGAGAGGGTGCTACATATTCCTTCCCAAAGGAGTGTGTGCGTGTGTGCGTGTGTGTGTGTGTGTGTGTGTGTGTGTATCACATGCTGACGATACACTGGCAGATGTAGATTCAGCTAATTCAGGTAAATTAAGATAAACCATAATAAAAATGACTTTGTAACACTTTATGAACAGGATCTCCATAGTCCCTGTGAAGAGAGGGCAGAGGATAGTTTTGTTTCCCTTTTTTATATGGAATAACAAAGTGTGGGAAGGTCAGATCACTTCTATGGAGTCACAGAAGAGCTTATTGTCTGACTACAGCTTCTATCACGCTTATTTGAGTAGCTGACTTATCTATTTGTGCGAGACCCTTATAGCTAAGGATTGTCTGTTACCCATCCTTCTAGTCTTTTTCCCCCATGAGTTAGTTAGCACGTGGCAAATAATGAATGCAGATCATTGGAATGGAAAGGCCTTACGTGTATGGAGGAAGTGAGACCCTCACTGCATACGCGCCAAATTGCCGAAAAATTTTGTGAAATTCTGTAGTTGGGGACTAAAGCCTTATTTACTCAGACAGACAAAAGCTTATTCAGTGGGGAGAAAAGGTCTCTGCCCAGAGGAAGTGGATGTCAGGAATCTAAATGTCTTTATTCCAAAAAGATGCAAAACTTCTGTCCTGGAAGATAATCTACCGTTTTCCATGCCTTTTTTTTTTTTTTTTTTTTTTTTGCTTAAAATGTATACACATTTTAAATGTGCAGACAGATCTTTTGCAGTTCAGAATCTTTACATCTGAGAACTAATTAAAATGGAGCTTTTGTGCCACCTTTAAACAATGAGCCACTTTTTCAGTTTGTACCTTTACTTCTATCTAATCAACCAGTTCCAGTGTACCAAATTGGGGATGGCAGAGCTTCCAATGGCCATCGGGAATTATGGAGGCATTTTGCAAATCTGCAAGGAGACAACAGCAATGAGTGCCCGAGGCCCGGAGTAAGTGAAGGAGAATTGAAATTGCACCCAGGTATGCAAAGCTGATCAAACTTGCAAAGGGATTTTTCGAATAAACAGTAAAAAAATGAAAAAAAGGGGGCGCCTGGGTGGCTCAATCGGTTGAGTGTCCTACTTGGGCTCAGGTCATGATCTCACGGATCATGAGTGCAAGCCCCACGTTGGGATCTGTGCTGATAGCTCAGAGAGTGGAGTCTGCTTTGGATTCTGTGTCCCTCTCAGTCTGCCCCTCCCTCGCTCATGCTGTCTCTCTCTCTCTCTCTCTCTCTCACTCTCTCGAATAAAACAGTAAAAAGATAAAAAATAAAACTTGCAAAGGGGTTTTCTACAAGGGACTAAGCCAGTTTTCCAGTCTCGTGAGAAGGAAACCATATACCTCATGGCCATTCTATGATTCCTGTGGTCTGACGTGCTCCACTGTTTAATCATGTGCTCATATGATAGGTTCAGAGAGAAAGAGAGAGAGAGAGAGAAGAGAAGAGGAGGGGAGAAGAGAGGAAGAGGACAAAGGGAGAAGAAAGAAAAAGAACAAAGAGGGCCCTATCATTCACTTAGTTGTCTTGTGCACGTCAGTTAGTAGTATTTTGTTTTCTAGTAACAGAGGTACTGAAGTCAATGTTAATGAGAAGCCAGGAACTAGTGTTCTCAGATTGATAAAATTACAGTGTGAAAGGTTTTTGATTGGCATAAAATGCAGGGATATATCAAGTGGAGATTAACTAGTTAAGGAGCTAAATTAAAACAAGCTTCGTTGGGGTTCTTTTGCCTCACATCTTTTTTTGTGGTATTTATCTTTGGGTCTCTAAACCCCACATGGATGTCAAATCATCTTTAGTGAAGTGTCTTTTAACTGAACCGATTACTTTCAACACACACAACAAAAGGGAAAGAGGGGCAAGTACATACAAAAGATTCAGAGTCAAAACAAAGATAGTGTTCCCCAGGTCACGTTTAAGTCTGTAATTCTGTAAGATTGCAAAGGTTCACACATATCAAACTTCCTTTATTTTATTTTAATGTGTTGGTCACAACGGCTTTGAAACGTTTTAGATAAAGATGGACAGATTTGAAGACTAGTAACAAAAGTGAATCAACTTAGAACACCACGTACAGATTGTCCTCTAAATTAAAATGATTTGAGAAATAAAATCAATATCCTCTACTCTCTTTTTTAGGGCTTTCATGTTTTTTATTTATTTTGTTAAATAAAAATGACATACGTGAAGCCTGTAATTCCTGTTTAAAGTGATTGATTTAAGCAATTCTATGGTTGCAGTAGAACCATCATTGGTACCAAAACACACATCATTGACATCACAGGATACAAGGCAAGTTGTAACTCACTAAATCTACTCATACTACATGAAACTAAAACCTGTAAAAACCCATTTTTCTCCCATCAATAAGAAGAATGAAGGAAAAGCAATATTTTAAATTTATTCCCCAATTAATACATATATTCCAATGAATACACACACACACACACACATATATGTATATATATATATATATATACCTTTGTAATGAGATCTAGAACTAATGAAAGAGTAGAAACTAAGAGCGAAAGAAAAGTATCACTGGTTCAAGTTCTAAGAGTTTCATAATGTCTGTAGTTTGTAATATCTCATAGCAATCGTTGATCCTTCATAATAACTTGTAAATTTCTCCTTTTTTAAATTTTTTAATGTTTATTTATCTTTGAGAGAGAGAGAGAGAGAGAGAGAACACAAGTGGGGGAAGTGGCAGAGGGAGAGGGAGACACAGAATCCAAAGCAGGCTGCAGGCTCTGAGCTGTCGGCACAGAGCTTGACGTGGGGCTCGAAGCCACAAACTGTGAGATCATGACCTGAACTGAAGTCGGACGCTTCACTGACTGAGCCACCCAGGCACCCCATGAATTTCTTCTTTTAAGATCACAATTTTCCACCATTTAAGATTAAGTAGATTAAGTAGATGTGAAATTAAGAAGATATAGATTCAGACACATCTGGGCTACATCTTGTTGAGTGTGGCATCACCAGCTGTATTTGTTAGGATATTATAATTTCTATTTGCTCAACCTTCTTTAGTGTTTACCTTTCATATTTGAATTAATCATTAGTTCTGAATGAACATTTGAAAAATCATTCTAAGATCTGTCAATTTTGGGGCCTGATGCAAAATATCAATAAATTCAAGTGCAAGACCTCCTAAATTCTGATATCAAAAAAAACCCCCTGCATTAATCCATTAATTCATTCATTTCTCTGTGTGCCATTGGGAGGCTCTAAATAAATAATGTGCTGGATGGGAGAATGAATGAGTCTGAATAAAGTTCCATCCATCTGGAGCATACCTTTTATATATGAAATGATCTTTAATTCTGAATGAACATTTTTTTCAAGGCATTCTAGGTGCTGGAGATTGTGTTGCAACACAATAGACTAAATTTCTTGCCTTCATGGAAGTGACATTCTAATGATAAAATTTCGTAAAAAATACTCCTGCCTGTCAATCTAAACTCCATAACATTGTTCCCCGCTTCCCCTCCCCATGGTCTTCTGTTAAATTTCTCAGGATCCACATCTGAGTGAAAACATATGGTGTCTGTCTTTCTCTGCCTGATTTATTTCATTCAGCATAATACCTTCCAGTTCCATTCACGTTGCTGCAAATGGCCAGATTTCATTGTTTCTCATTGCCAAGTAGTATTCCTTATATATATATAAACCACATCTTCTTTCTCCATTCATCAGTTGATGGACATTTAGGCTCTTCCCATAATTTGGCTATTGTTGAAAGTGCTGCTAGTTAATTGGGGTACAAGTGCCCCTATGCAAGTGGGTGATGGGTATTGAGGAGGGCACGTGTTGGGATGAGCACTGAGTATTGTATCAAAACCAATTTGACGATAAGTTATATCTAATATAAAAAATAAAATAAAATCACATGAAAATAAAAAATAGAAAAATAAACCCCACAACAGCTGGGAAAGTCATTTTTCTTTTTCCCTTTTATTATTTATTTATTTACTTTTTGAAGTGTTTAAGTTGATTTATTTTGAGAGAGACAGGGGCAGCCTGGGTGGGGGGGGGCAAAGAGAAATGGAGAGAGAGAGAGAGAGAGAGAGAGAGAGAGAGAATCCCAAGCAGGCTCTGTGCTGCCAGAACAGAGTTTGATGCGGTGCTCGAACCCGTGAAACGGCGAATGCTTTAAAATGAGTTGGTACAGGTGCACTTCTCAAGGTGAGGGAACTCTGCTGCTGTGACCTGTTGTGCTTGCTCGTGGGGGCATTATTAGGGCACATCTCAGGTATAAGCTCAGGAAAAAAAAAATAGATTTCTACACAGCATTAGAAAGTTGAAACCAAAGTCCGAAACATTCATCAATCGTTTTCCCCAGCGCTCTTCTCGATAGAAATGTCAAGAACATCGACCGTGCCAACGACCATCTGTGTACAGATGTCTCCAAGAGGCATTTGCAGTGCCCCTTCTTTCAGATTAGATTAAAACTGGCCCGATGGAAAGGGGAGAAAACAATCTTCCTTTGTAGCATCTATCACTGCTTCTCCTATATTTTCCGACACAGGAGTAGCACGTACTCTGACTGCTTCTTGAAGTCATATTTTATTTTTCTAGCAAGACCACTTGTTGCCCCAAACTCCTGCATGGGGATTTCACTGACTTGCATCACCAAGAAGAGAGATGTCAGGTGCAATGGGGGCCCAGGATTCAGACATGGGGCAGATTCCGGAGTAGCCTTTATTTGCTTGAGGTATTGAAGAGTCTTTGTAACCAAGCTCCCCGTCAGGATGAAAGGAACAAAGCACAGACATTGGAACCAAAGAAAAAGGACTCATGGTCAGAAAGGGTGATTCTGAGATCAGAGGAGGATTTGTCACCCATATCCCCTCTTCTACCCCCAGTTTAACCCTACGGAATCATGCCTGAGTGTTAGAGAGGGAGCTATGAGAGAAAGAAGAAAAAACAATGTGAAATAAATGTTTCTGTTCTGCGAGATCACAGCTGCGTGGCTGTGAGGGCCACGTAGTGGGCGAGTGTAGTGGGTGGTCACGTGGCAGGGGCAGGCTCTCCCCGGGGGTTTGAAGCTCACTCATAGACAGCTACCCATGCCTGACTCGTGTGAGTAGCTGTGGCTGGCTTGGCTGCGGAGAGTTTCAGGTCACACAAATTTAGCACGGGGATGCTTCAGCAGCATCGACCTCAAGACAAAGCCAGGCTGTCGGCCCCAGATCTTGACAATACCCGGTACTTAAGCCCTGACTATGTGCCTGGAAAAATTCTAAGTTTCTTACCAGCATTAACTCCTAACAACCCTCAAAACAACTCTATGAGTTTAGTCTTCTCATTTTATAGGGAGGGCAACAGAAGCACAGAGAAGCTAAGTAACTTGCCCACTGTCACAGAGCAGTAAGTGGCAGAGCCACTATTTTAATCTGGGTAGAAGAAGAAAATGAGGGATTTTTCTAAGATCCGAGAAAGAGTGAATTGGCTGAGAAGAAGGGATTTTTGTTTTGAAGGTGGCATCAGGGGGTGCTGAAATAGGCTGGGATAATAAGAAACCCATTTTTTTTTTTTTTTTTTTTGGTAGTGCTGGGTTAATGGGTCTGACAACCTTGCCTTGGAAGCAATGGAATAGCTGATACCTTTCCTATACTCACCCCCTTCGGGAACTGCATTTCAGTCAGGCCCAAGAGAAAGGACAGAAGACCTTGTCTGAAATGCCTATCATGAATCAGGTGCTGGCCCAAGGGTGGTACCGCTCAGCTGATGTTCACAGCTGTCCTGCCGCGGACCGTTTTCATTTCTACTTTGTAATTTAGGAAACAGGCTGGGAGAAGCTAAACAAATTTCTCAAAGTCTCGCTGCTACAAAGTTGCAGAAATGGGATTCGCATGCAGGTCTGACAGATTCCAAGGCCAGCTTCCTTACGGTACCATGTTGTTCCTCCTTGGAGAAGAGATACATCAGAATGAAAAAAAAAAAGGATTTCAAACTTCTTTTTGCTGAAAACAAAAAGTGAAATTCGTAACACATATTAAATGAGTAAATTGTTAATTCACCAGAATTAAACATTCTTCAGGACATGATTGATTAAGATCTATTCATCTATTTACACAAGGGAAGAAAGTCACAGTGTTGCAACGGCTTCGGTTGTTCACGGCAGGTTTCCCCTAAATGCATCCGTGCTGGTTTTGATTAGGGCAAGGACAAACGCTGACCCAGCCAACTTGCCCCCATGCTCAGGAAGCACTTTGGAAACCAAACTGTGACGACTTTGTACCGACTGTAGAATTCGCCAAAACCTCGGCTGCAGAGCATAGTGTCAGATACTGCCCTGCATTCATTCTCTTAAATGTTCACATTCATTTAATAGCCTGCTTCTGCTATAAAGCGTTTCTCTTACTTCTTCCTTAGCCAACACATATATTTTTTTATTTTAATTTTTTTAAGTTTATTTATTTCTTTTGAGAGAGAGAGAGAGCCGGGAGGGGAAGACAGAAGCAGAGACGGAACACCAATCAGGCTCCACTGTCCCCACACAGCCGGCTGCGGGGCTCGAACTCACAAACCATGGGACCATGACCGCAGCGGGGATCCAGAGTCAGACGCTCAACCGACCGTGCCACCCAGGTCCACATACATGTTAAACGTCAGGTATGACAATGCAGAGGGCAGTTTTTGATTTTAATAAGCTATATTCTGACAGCTTTTTGGAAATCAAATCTATTGTCTCAGAGGCTAATGTTTATAAAGACGGCTAAATTTTCAGTTAGTCCGCTTCGCCTATGCTGCAGATGAAGACTGCAGACTCCAGCGGCCGTCTGGAGGAGTGGAGAGAAGATAAGGTATCGTGAGAACAGGGTTCAGAATCTTTATGAGTAAAGGGGCGGTTCTCCTTCTCACTAAATCATGTTTCCTAAGCCTCCTTTGTAAGTCATGGTGGTTCCAGCAACCAGGCTATAGGTCTTTCTCTTGGCCACACATGGTTCTGAGCACTTTACATATTGATGAATCCTTATAATCCCCTGAGGCCGGGACTATAATTGGTCCCATTTTACCAAAGAGAAACATGAGACACAGAGATGTTAAATACTTCACTCAAGGTCACCCTCAAGGTGAAGAGAACCAGAATTTGTAAAACGGGGAAAAATTATGTCCGTATTCACAGTTTGGAGATTCACTTAAAAGATATGTGGGAAAGCACCCCTCAGTAAACTCTAAAGGTGATACCATGGTTGTTAATTAAGTTCAGAGTTAAAATGCCATAGAGAGTAAGGAGGGGGAAGGAAAAACTTCTCCCTTTTGGAGAAACACAGGAACAGCCCCAACACTAAATGGATGCGAAGCATGTGCTTGGAAATCTCACTTGATCCTGTGTGCATTTCACCTTGAATCCCCCGAGCTTCTTCAGTCCCTCCTCAGGTCCTCCTGTGCTCACAAGCTCACCCCTGAAGGCCTACTTGAACTAACAGGGGAGGCTGGGGCAATGGGGAGGGAGGGCTAGAGTTCATGGTTTTCTGATGCTTTGACATCAGTGAAAGAAAAACACACAAAGTGCTAGGTCAGTGGCTGATCCTTGGAGTTTTTGCTAAATAAGTCACATGAGCACCGTGTGGCCTGTCCTGCAGCAGGGGCTTCTGGGAGTAGACTCTAGGGTCCAGAGAGGTGGTCATTTGGGTTATTCGTAAGCCAGGCACTAGCGGTAACATTTCTGGCCATTTTCCACAACTTGAGTTGACATATAAGCCTCAGTGAAGACTGATTTAGAATGAGTAAAATTGCTTTTATTATGGTTTTAACCAATTTGAGCTCATACTCAAACTTGACATTAGACTAAAGATGTAAACCACTCCACTTTCAACTTCAAGGATTCATAATCTTAAGGAAGACTCAATCCTCCACTTTCAAGTGAAAGTTCAACAGTCACAAAATATAACAGTTATATATTTCAAACACTATTGCATTTCATTTCGTATGCTACTGAAATTAGCGTAATTCTGTTGTCAGTGTCAAAGAAATGTGTTAAAGTAATTACCACTACAGGTTGATGGTGCTTTAAGGCTAACTTAGCATTTATTTTCCTGCATAGCCTCAACTGCTAAAAAAATAAAAAAAAAGAATAAAGAATAAAGAATAAATAAATAAATACATAAATAAATTTTTCTCTCTAGGAGATACCAATGAGATCTATTTTGGTGAAGGTGTGAATTATCACAAACAACTTTCTCTAATCTTTTCTGAGAGAGAAAAGATTTGGCTCACTATGAAAGAGGACTCTGGTCTTTTTCCTAGACTCAGTGGGAAACCTTACCACTTTCTATTTGAAAACGATATTAGTTAAAAAATAATGCTACAGGGGCGCCTGGGTGGCTCGGTCGGTTAAGCGGCCAACTTCGGCTCGGGTCATGATCTCGCAGTCCGTGAGTTCGAGCCCCGCGTTGGGCTCTGTGCTGACCGCTCAGAGCTTGGAGCCTGTTTCAGATTCTGTGTCTCCCTCTCTCTCTGACCCTCCCCCATTCATGCTCTGTCTCTCTCTGTCTCAAAAATAAAATAAACGTTAAAAAATAAATAAATAAATAAATAAATAAATAAAATGCTGCAAACAAGGTAGGAAACATGGACCTAAGAATGGTTGCCCCCTCCCCCCCTTTTTTTCCTGACTGAAATTTTATTTGGATTATTGCTCTAGCAATTACCAAAGAGCAAAAACAAAAACGACGTGGAAATAAAACAGAATGTTTTCTTCATCGTGAATATGGTGAAAAATCAAAGTCTTCAAAAATCCTCAAGTATCAATTAATATGTTTGAATAAATTCTTGTTTAAAGTGAACAGTGAGGAACACCTGGGCGGCTTGGTTGGTTGAGCCTCCGACTTTGGCTCAGGTCGTAATCTTGTGGTTCATGAGTTCAAGCCCCACATCGGGCTCATGGCTGTTGGTCCGGAGCCTGCTTCAGATCCTCTGTCCCCGCCCCCCTCCTCTCTGCTCCTCTCCCACTCAAGGTCTCTTTTTCTCTCTAAAACATAAATAAATAAAATGAATATTGATAACCGGCACTCGCAGATCACTCAGGCACACCTAAAATTTTGTGAGGATCTATGGGGTCGCCATAAGTCCATGTGCTTTTAGAATGCATTTTTAAAGAATGAAGATCTTTTAAGGATTAGTAGACACTTGAAAACCAATATTTGTTTGGCTAAGTAAAATTTCTCAGAGATTTGTTCCTGGATGCTGAAGAAGAATGGTGGCCTAGAACAGAGTAATTTAGTCAACTTGATGGACATCAAGAGGAAGGCATTTGGTAACCGGATGTCCTGACAGGACTGCTCATAACACATTGCAACAGCCTTCAGTGAAAGGAACAGGTTCATGAAGTGTCTGTGGCCATCCAGAAGACTCTCGGAATTAGAGCCTGGAGGTGCAGTGGGTTTACGTCCCAGGCTAAGAGTTTTTGAGACGCTGTGAATGGTGACACAGTAACATTCTTAGGATAAAGCAACACTCCTTGAATCTTCATTGTGAACTTGAAGCTCACCAAAATCCTACCTGTTTGCCCATATACTGCTGGGCACAGACCTGGTATGGCCTTAAGACTTTGTAACAGATTTCAGCAAACACATTTTAAATGTTTTTTTTTTTTTTTCTTCTCTACTAGAACCTTAGGGTTACTCTTTTCCTATTGCTTTTCTATGAAAAACGAAAAGGTTGATTCTTATCTTTCACCAGGGAGCCTTTCGGGTATATAAATAATAGTCATAGCCATGTGGGTTTGATTTATTGCTCAGACCATGGTAGAGTTCTGCATGGCCATTGGTGTTCAAAGTTTAAGTGTTGCATGTCTCCTGGTGGGACTATTATATTTTAAGTACAATTCCTGTAATTCTTTTTTTATTCTTCCCCCTATATTTAATCTCAGATTATACCATAAAGGTAACCAGCTGCGGAAATGGAAGAGTGCCCGATGTCTTAGGGAGTGGATAATCTGAAAAGGGCTGATAAGATCTTTTCAGTCTCAGCAGAGCAAAGCCAGAGGGCAGTTTGTGGTTTGCTTTATGCAAACCAGAGCGCTCTCCTCTCGTTTCGCACCAGAGTCAGGCCTGTTAAACTGAGGACACAGTGTTCTGAAACTAGAGAGCCTTTCTCTTTTCAGTTATTATGTGTGAGCGGGCCTATTCTGTTTAATTACAAAAACATGATGATGCCAGAAACCTGATAAACTATGGAGAGATTGAAAATCAGGTTTCGGGCATGTCTATTTCCTCTGATGCTTCCAGTTCCATTGGAGGAACTGGTATGGATAGGTTAATCTGGAAATGCCTCTAGGCAAATTCAGTCCTTTGCTTAGGACTCCAAGCACCAGGATCATTTTCCACCCATGGATTATTTGCGCAATACTTTTCCTGGGTAAGTTAGTTAATGAAAGTAAAGCCTCTAGAGAAACTACACTTATATCTTGCTTCTTTATTGATCCATTTAATATCTTTCCCCTTCCTTTTGGGGGGAACTTAATCCAGTGTATGGTGCTTTTGGTCTGTGGCTGCATGGCGAAAATAAATCTCAATTTGGGGGGAGGGGCAGAAAGTATCTGGAGATAGGAGTCCCTCTCCCGTCTCTGCTACCAATTAATTGTATCATTTTGAAGAGGCACCAAGCATTCTGCTTCCATTTCTCCATTTGCAAGAAGGATCCTTCGTGTGGCTACATGTCTAGGAAAGAGGGTAATGCATTACATATGGAGGAGTAAATACACTCAGCTGTGTAGCTAACTCACTTGTTCCCACATTGGCCCCTTGTATTCCCTATTTCTCTACTCAATTCATTTGTTCATTTGTTCTACAGTTTTTGTGTTCCAATTATGTACCAAGCCCTGAGTGAGGTACTGGAGACGAGACATTCCAGTTTTCATAGACTTTGCATTTTGTCAGGGGAGAGAGACAAATAAATGGGGCCACTAATAAAATGTTGGGTGCCTTTGCAGGAGAAGTATGACATACTTTAGGAGCACGTGAAGGCTGTCTAATCCAGCTAAGATGGTTTAAGAAGTCCTAGAAAGGAACATTTAGACAGAAACCTGAAAGGATAAGTGAGAGGCATGCAAAAAGCAGAGGACTTATCTCATGCTGAGGGCACATATAGTGCCAAAATGTCAAGGTGAGAGATCATATTCAAGGAAACACACAAGAAATTCAAAAAGCATGGACAACAGTGTATAGAAAAGACAGCGGCAAGTGATGAGGCTGATTGGCCACCACAGTGAGAAGGGCTTTGAAGCCTCGAATTGGGAGGGGGACATCATCAGTGCCAAGCTTTGAATGGTACCTCCGGCCGCGGTGAGGAAATGGGCTAGGGGAGTCAGGTATCTTTAGGGTGCTTAAGAAATGCTCGTTGGGGGGCGTCTGGGTGGCTCAGTCGGTTGGGCGTTCGACTTCAGCTCAGGTCACGATCTCTCGGTCTGTGAGTTCGAGCCCCGCATCGGACTCTGGGCTGATGGCTCAGAGCCTGGAGACTGCTTCCGATTCTGTGTCTCCCTCTCTCTCTGCCCCTCCCCCGTTCATGCTCTGTCTCTCTCTGTCTCAAAAATTAATAAACGTTAAAAAAAAATTTAAAAAAAAAAGAAATGCTCGTTGGTACACAGTATCCCTCACAATCTGAGGGCATAAACAAACATCTTCTTAATCCCACATGAATCATTGGAAATGGATTCTTGGTCTAAATTTGCATCATCTTTTCTGCAGGAGTGTAGTATAGAAGCATTTTAATCTTTTCCGTGGCACCAGTGAGAATGGATGCTCAAATGGGAAGCCCACGTCCATGGGCATACCTAGTTTTATGGATTAATTTGTGTGTTAGTCATCATCATGGTCATTGTGCTTACCATCATTATACCATAGTCCCGTGGACTGGACATATGGATAAGATAAGCTTTGGTGACACAGGAGCCATGTTAAGTTTGGTGATAGCCTCTCCCCTCTTTTCTCCTCATTGAAATATTAGTATCAGGACTCTGTTGCTGAGCACTGAGGTTGTAGACGCCCCCACGTCTTGCACCATTGGGAAGAGTTCGCCTGGTTTTCTTACCTTCTTTGAAAGCCAATTTATTTTCTACTGTCTCATTCGTATCACTTGCGTTGGCCAGTTATCATGTACAGTATATTGCTGATTCACTAGGTATCTGCTGCAATCTGGCTGGCTTTCTTTAAGCCTTAGCCCTGATCATATGATATTATTTCAATTGTTTGGATAATATGGGTAGGGCAACTCAAGGTCTCATTCTTGTCCATCCTCAGTAAACAAGGAAACAAAAAACTACAAGGTTGGAATAATGACTTTGAGGAAAGAGACCTTCCTCCCTCATCCCCTGCCATTCTTATTTTTGTCAATATCAGTCTTCTTTGTTTGTGAGCTCTGACATCCCATTTTCCAGAAATAGAAGTGGAGGAAACATGGAACGGGCATGTGACCATTGGCAAACAACAGAAATAGAACGGATTTAATGAGAAGTTCTCGCAAAAAAACTAACTTTCTCTGAACCCTTTTAGAACTTAGCATAAATGAACTTGGTTACACACAATACGAGTCTTTTTTAGGAAATGCACTTGCTTCAACAACAACAAAAATTATAACATAAAGCTATGTGAAGTAGAAATTATAGTCTTGACTCTTGATTGCTTCATTTAGTTTATTAGCCTGAATAACTTTATACACAAGTATGTAGCTTAATAACTTTCTATGTCTATCTACTATCTATCTATCTATCTATCTATCACGTTATATACAAATGACTGATAAAATACTGAGGTTCAAAATAAAGAAGTTAGGAGAATTTCATATATTGCAAAAGGCTTCATTCATCAATTTACAAAGTACTGGACTGAGGGCTTTTTTAAATAAAAGGGCACTTTTAAAACATTTAAAATATTTAATACATTTTATGTAACTATTTTATACATATAGGCTCTTAGATTTAGTGGGAAACCTCGAGATTATTTAGTACAACCTCAACAAATGAATGAGTGCTCTCCACAACATTTGTAATAAGGGGTTGTTTCATTTGCTCTGTATTTCTATTGATGCGAAATGGACCATCTCCTTTGAAAGCCGGACATATTTTCAGGCAAAACTTCCTTTCTATGATTTTCACCTGCTTAGTTTTTGTTCTGCCCTCAAATGGTCTCAATGAATTCTTCTAACCTCTGTCCCACCTGACAATACTTCAGATATTTAGAAATGACTATTGTATTTCCACTGATTTTCCATCTCCTATTAATATCTTCAAAATTGTCAACTGTTAAATTTGTTGGTTAAAGACCTATTGAATTCAGACACCCAGACCTGAACACGATGCCCCCAAGGTGGTCAGAACAGGACAGTGGAGATTCAAGAGTCACCTTCTTTGGCCTTGAAATAACAGAAAGGAAGAAAGAAAGAAAGAAAGAAAGAAAGAAAGAAAGAAAGAAAGAAAGAAGAAAAAAGATGGAAAGAAGTTTCTTTCATCTTTTCGGACTAATTTGCAAAAGAAGATATCCATTGGATTAACAACTGTCTTTATACTTGTGTTTTTGTGCTTTCCCATTCTATTTTTGACTCAAATTTGCATTAAAAAAGTCTGTGATAAAAACATAGACAAAGGAAAAGGAAATAAGAGATAAGATCAGTTTTCTTCTTGGAAAAAATTATAAATCAGTGCTCAAATTAAAGAGCTTCTTATAGGAGATTTGCTTTTTAGGTTACTAAATGGAAAACAGGAACATGTAAAATGTTCCTCACGACATAAGAATTTTATACATGGGGGCTCCTGGCTGACTCAATCCTTACACATGAGACTCTTGATCTGGGGTTGTGAGTTCAAGCCCCACGTTGGGGGTAAAATTTACTTAAAGTATAAAATTAAATAAAAAAAATAATTTCATAATTGTTTTAACCTACAATTTTGCTATTTCATTTCTGAAGACTTTTTTATTACTATTTAAATTTAATGTATAGAAAGTCAGTCTCTTAAATTCCCCCCCCCCCACCAAGCACAGCTGAATTCATTTCTATAGTTAAGATATATTTTTAAAATCTGAGTTGTAGTATTTCTTTATATAGAACATTTATGTCTATAAATATATATGTTTGTTTGTTTGTTTAGACAGAGCGTGAGCAGGGGAGGGTCAGAGAGAGAGGGAGAGATAGAATCCCAAGCAGGGATTCTGGGGCTCGATCTCACAACCAACCGTGAGATCACCACTGTGAGATCATGACCTGAGCCCAGATCAAGAGTTAGACACTTTAACTGACTGAGCCACCCAGGGACTCCTGAGTTGTAATATTTCTAGGGCAGGAAACTTGCCTTACTAACTTTGGATGCAGTGATAAATCTTGCTGTTCTCAAACTCACACCTGAATATTTTTTTTCTTCAGTTGTCTTTCCCATTTCTTTATCCATTCTCTTTCTGGGCATTCACTCACCCTCAGGAGTTATCACCCTCTTGCCTAATTGTTTTAAATTACAGTCTAGTAGATACAGCACAGATGAAATCTTCTCTGACTGTTGAGAACGCAATGCCCCACTCTCCTGGTTTATACCTACCTTCTGTGCAGAGAAGGAAAAGAAGAGGTATTACCTGGGGGGAAAATATAATAGGTAGATTTCTTCATGGTGGAAAAATAAGTGTGCAAAGAATGTTTACATGCATTGGATAAATTGGCAAGAAAATTGCTCTATTAAGTCTTACATATTTGGGGGGCTTCATATACACAATACAGAAAATACAGAAAAATAACTATACACAGATTTGCATTAATTAAAAATAGAAAACAACCCCAACATTATCTTTTAAATGACAAATCAGTAAGAGTGTCCTTTCACAAATATTTCCATTTTGCCCATTCGTTTTGTATTTCCACGAAGCTTCTGATAGACTGTGCATTTAACCACAAATATCACTGCTTCCAGTACAAAGAAACTTTGTATTAGTTTTATGAGTTTGAAAGCAGCTTCTTGTCTCTTTTTTAAGCCCCAATCTTTCTTTTCCACGTTTGAACAACTTTCTAACAGAAAGAATAAATAATTTATCTATTCTTTGTGCTTACTCAGATTTTGGAGCGATGTAATTTCATACATTTTATAGTTTAATAAAAATTAATAAATGTATTTACATCTAAGCTTAAGAAGTTATTGGAAGAGTGTAAAAGTTATCTTTTTATACATCAAAACATTAAAAACATGGATTCCATATCAACATCATGTACCTCTAATATGATAGACTGAGAAGGACACATCAATTCCATGACATTCTTGCCAAAAGTATATAATATTAATGTGATCATAGGAAAACATTAGATAAACCCAAACTGTGGGATATGAGACCAGGATTCATTCTGCAAAATACACTATCAGTACTCTTCAGAAGACTATATGTTAAGGGCATAGAACACAAAGAAAGATTGAGAGACTGTTGGATGCGAGAAGAGACTAAGGAGACGTGACCACTAAATGTATCATAGGATTCTGGAAAGAAAAAGGACAATAGTAGTAGAAATGGTGAAATCTGAATAAAGACTGTGATTTAGTGAATAGTGTTGTACTGATGTTATTTTCTTAGTTTTGATCACTTAAATTTTTTTTAATGTTTTATTATTTTTTTAATGAAAGAGACAGATTACGAGTTGGGGAAGGGCAGAGAGAAAGGGAGACACGGAATCTGAAGCAGGCTCCAGGCTTCAAACTATCAAGCACAGAGACTGACACGGGGCTTGAACCCACGAACAGTGAGATCATGACCTGAGCCAAAGTTGGATGCTTAACCAACTGAGCCACCCAGGTGTCCCAGCTTTGATCACTTTTTAATGGTTATGCAGTATGTTAACATCAGGAAAAGCTAGATGAAGAGTATATGAGAATTCTCCTTTTTCAATTTTTCTATGACTCCGAATTTATGTTAAGATAAAATTTTAAAACATCTTACACTTTTCTGAATGTTCTATAGAGGCATGCTCATACACATTTATATTTCTCCTTATTTGAGGATTGGCTTTATTTCATATAATAGATGGTGACATAGAATTCTTAACTTAGATCTGAAAGGGGGCTGATGATCAGGCAATTTGATCTCATTTTATAGAGTAGGAAGATAGAGAGCCAGGGAAATTGGTGACTGTCAGTGTGCGTGCGTGTGCGTGTGCGTGTGTGTGTGTGTGTGTGTGTGTGTTTCCACATCATTCTGACTCCAGACTGAGGAGGGCTATTAGCAGAATTTATGATTTAATTACTTTAGACATTTTTTAATTACAAAGAATAACTTAAATAATTTAAGACCTGCTCTGTACCTATGATCTATTCAGAGCCTGGTTTTTGTTTTTGCTTTTATCCATAAAAGTGTTTGCTGGCTTTGCAGTACTAAATGAAATTTAGAACTGGTGATCTACAAACATATTTATCAAAAGCAAATATTATTTTATTTATTAGTGTTCTCTGACAGCATATAATTCAGTACAATCTATTGAGTGAAATAGATTGGTTCTCGTCTATTGATTGTTTCTTTGAATTTTCTGAAGGTAATTTATTAACAAAAGGCTATCTCCACTATTACTTCCAACACATCTATTTATTCACATATTTCTCCTTTCTTACTAAGTAAAAATAAAACAGTTGAAGCAGTTTTTCAAAGTTTTCCAGAAATTTTACTTATTTCTTTGCATATGTGACTGTGTATGTCTGTGTTTTTCGTCTCCAAAGTATAAGGCCTTTGTCTTTTTTATAGAAATTAACACAAAAAATTAAAAATCCTAGGTGTTTCTAATGTAGATCTGAGCCAGTTACTAGGTTTTTAAATAGCACAAGTACTTGATTTAGAACAGTTTTATATTATATTTAAATAGTTATTCATGATTTGTATTTTTTTTATTTTTCAATTTTTTAAATATTTATTTACTTGGAGGGACACAGAGAGAGAGAGAGAGAGAGAGAGAGAGAGAGAGAACACATGAGCAGGGGAGGGGCAGAGAGAGAGAGGGAGAGAGAAAGAATTCTAAGTAGTCCCCGTACTGTCAGCGCAGAGCCTGATGTGGGTTCAAACTCACAAACCATGATCAAGAGCCGAACAGTTAACTGAACCACCCAGGCCGCCCAGTTATCCATGACTTTCAAAATGTGCTGTCCTCTTAATATTAGTAGCCACGTGCCTGGGGTCTTGAACTGAAGTGTGGAAGAGGCAGTGGTTCTTTACCAGTCACATTAATGTAATACAATGGCAGCGTTCCTCTTCTTTAGCCTTACTTATTATGTTCACTGAAATATTATTAGATATGAGAGAAGACATCTGTGGATGAGTTAGACCGCTTTTTCCTATCAAAGGAAACTTTCACATGCAATGCTGACTGTAGTTCTAGGCTGTCACCCTGTGGAGGCTGCCTGACGTCTGATGACCAGAGGTACTGTATTGTACAAACTGAAATGGAGTCTCACTACATTACATGGTCAAGGAGAAGGTTTCACCTTAAAATAATGCTCAAAAGAGGATCAACTCTTTTGAGAGGTTGATAAGCCTCTAGCCAGGCCAAGAAAGAGAGATGACACAAATTAGTAATATCAGAAATGTAGGAGGGGACAACACTATAGATCCCATGGACATTACAAGGATAATAAGAGAATACAGTGAACAGTTCTATGCCCGTAAATTTGATAACATGGATGAAATGGACCAATCCCTTAAGAGACACAATCTGCCAAAACTCAGACAAGAAGAAATAGACAATCTAAATTGGCCTGTATCTTTCAGAAAATTAAATCAATAACTAATAGCATTCCAAAAAAGAATGCAAAAGGCACAGATGTGTTCACTGGTAAATTCTACTAAACATTTAAGGAGTCAATTATATCAATTCTTTACAATCTGTTTCAGAAGTAGAAGCAGAGAGAATGCTTTCTAACTCATTTCATGGGGCCGTTATTACCCTAATATCAAAACCAGAAAAACATAATACAAGAAAAGAAATTTTACAAATCAATGACTCTCATGAAGGTAGAAGCAAAAATCCTCAACAAAATGTTAGCAAATTGTCTAGAACAATGCATAAAAATAATTATATACTGTGATCAAGTGGGATTTATCTCAGATATGAGAATTTGCTTCAACAATTGAAAATTAATTATTGTAATTCCATCTGAGGCTAAAGAAGAAAAATCAGATTATATTAATAGCTGCAGCAAAAACATTAGACAAAATCCAACACCTATTCATGACAAAACGCTCAGCAAAATGGAAACAAAGGGGGTCTTCCTCAATGTGATAAAGAACATCTACAAAAAAATTTGCCAGTAATATCACACTTAATGTGGGAAACCAGAAACTTTCCAGCTAAGATCAGAAACAAGACACGTATGTCTCCTCTCACTACTCCTCCTTTTCAACGTAGCGGTGGAAGTCCTAGCTAATTGAATAAGCTTAAAAAAAGAAATAAGAGGTATACAGATTGAGGAGGAAGAAATAAAATTGTCTTCATCTGCAAATGACATAATTATCTATGTAGAAAAATCCAAAAGAATCAACAACAAAAGTCTCTTGGAACTAATAAGTGATTATAGCAATGTTACAGAATACAAGGTTAATATATAAAAGTCAACCATTTTCCTATATACAAGCAATCAATAGGTGGAATGTGAAATTAAAAACACAATTCCTTTTACATTAGCTCCCCCAAAATCAAATACTTAGAATAAATTTACCAAAATATGTACAAGATTTGTATGAGGAACACTATAACACTCTGATAAAATAAATCAAAGCAGAACTAAGTAAATGAAGAGACATTCCATGTTCAAGGACAGGAAGACTGAATGTTGTCAAGGTGTCAGTTCTTTCCAACTTGTTCTGTAGATTCGTCACAGTCCCAATTAAAGTCTCCTCAAGTTATTTTGTGAATATCAACAAACTGATTCTAAAGTTTGCATGAAAAGGCAAGTCAGCACAATATTAAATAAGAACAAGTTGGAGGACAGACGCTACCCAACTTCAATATTGACTATAAAACTATAGTAATTAAGACAATGTGATATTGGTGAAAAAAGAGACCAAAAGATCAATGGAATGGAACAGAGAGCCCAGAAATAAACTTACAAAAATATAGTCAACCAATCTTTGAAAAAGGAGTAAAGTCAATAAAATAAAGATAGTGTTTTTAACAAATGGTGCAGGAACAACTATACCTCCATGTACAAAAATAAATAAATTTAGATACAGACCTGATAGATGCCATTACACATTTGTCAAAACCCATAGAATATATGACTCCAAAAATGAACCTTATGTAAAGTATGGACTTTGGGTGATAATGATGTTAACGTAGGCTTACTGATTGTAACGAATGTGCTGTTTTGGTGTGGAATATTGATAATGGGGCAAATTTTGCATATGTGGGAGCAGGCAATATATGAGAACTCTGTGCTTTCTGCTCAATTTTCCTGGGAATCTGAAACTTATCTGAAAATGACATCTATTCATAAGGAAAAAGGGAAAGGAATGGACTATTGATAATTCAACAACTTGGGTGGATCTCAAGGAAGTTTTGCTGAGTGGAAAAGGCATATAAAGTCATATAAGTTAATATACACACAGGATTCCATTTATATAGCATTATGTAACATTCTGGAAATGATAAAATTATAGGGATAGAGATTTGCAACTGTCCAGGTTTAGAGATATTGGGGGATAGGGATTGGGTGTAGCTATAAAGTCATAGTCAGAGGGGCATCTCTGTGGTGATGGGACAGTTCTGTCTCTTGATTGCATGTTAGTTATAGGAATGGTATAGAACATACACACACACACACACACACACACACACACGTATTGTACCGATGTCAATTTTGGGGGTTTAATATTGTACTAGACTGGGGCATGGTTAATTCAGTCGATTGAGTGTCAGACTCTTAGGTCGGCTCAGGTCGTGATTCCAGGGTTGTCGGACAGATCAATCCTATGTCGATTTCACATTGAGCCTGGGGCCTGCTTAAGATTCTCTCTCTCTCTCTCTCTCTCTCTCTTTCTCTCTCAAATTAAAAAAAAATAGTACTGTAGTATACTTATGTAAGATTTGTTACTATTGGCAAAAATTGGGTAAAATTGTCCATGGAACCTCTCTGTATTATTTTGCAACTTGGTTGAACCTATAATCTATTCAAAGTAAAAAGTTTAAAAACAAACCAAAATAGGGGCGCCTGGGAGGCTCAGTCAGTTAAGTGTCTGACTTCCACTCAGGTCATGATCTTACAGTTCATGGGTTCAAGCCCCACGTCAGGCTCTGTGCTACCAGCTGGGAGCCTGGAGCCTGCTTCAGATTCTGTGTCTCCCTCTTTCTCTTCCCCTCCCCTGCTCATATTCTATCTCTTTCTGTCTCTCTCTCTCTCTCTCAAAAATAAATAATAAAGATTTTAAAAAATTAAAAAAAAAACAAACCAAAATAAACAAAAAGGATGTTCTAGCTCTTAACTGGAAGTGACTTGGAGAAGTTTGAGGAGCCCTGTGGGACACTCAAGAGGGGTGTTTTTAAGAGAATGTCCTACATCTTCTATGAATTTAAAAGGCTTCCATGTTTGTGTTCATCCTTTCTTCTCCTCGAAGAGGCAAAATTTTTCTCTCATTTTTTCAGAGAGAGTCATCTTAGAAAATTCATCTTATTGGACAGTATGATTAAACTTCAGCAGGTGAATTGTTTTCTGGTGAGGATTCCCAGAATGGCAAAAATCCAGCTTTACATTAAACATTTGAAGAAAGAAAAAGAAATTAAATCGCGGCACCCATTACTCAGAAAGTGAAGCAAAGTGAAGGTGTCTTAAAAACATAATTACTAACTAAACAAAGAAAAGCTAGAGCAATGCTCGAAGAATTCATGTTAGAAGTAGTGGATAATCCCGTAATTGCCACTTCTCAAAAAAGTTCTGTGTAAATGTGGAAGAAAGCCGTGATTTAAATCATGGAACATTACACATCAAAGCTGTTTCTGTCAAGGATGTTTTAGCTGCTTTAAACATATTTAAAAAAAAAGAAAAAAAGAAAAAGACAAGACTTAGGTCCAATATTTCAGATGAAGCTAAAGGAAGGGAAGGAAAAGAAACTTTCTTTGTATTTCCAAGGGCATTCTTTTCCAAGAAAAAAAATGTAGTCCTTTGTGGTAAGTTAAGATGTAAAAGCAACATTTCCTTGCTGGGAGCTTACTGCATTGCATCTGCCTTTTCCCCATTTCCCTATTCCCAGTATGGGGCCTTTCAAGGGGATTTGGCACACTCTGGATTTGCCAGAGACAGGCAGGTAAAGTGTAAATATGATGATGCCACTGGCCTCCTTAACGCTCTGCAAATGACTTCATAGGTTTTTAACTTTTCAAGTCTCTTGATGTGAAATAGAATCCCCTGTCAAAATACCTCCTCCTAGACTATGGGTGCTGGCGAGGAGGTGGAGAAATGGGAACCCTCTTGTACTGTTGGTGGGAATGCAAACTGGTGCAGCCACACTGGAAAACAGTGTGGAGGTTCCTCAAAAAATTAAAAATAGATCTACCCTATGACCCAGCAATAACACTGCTAAGAATTTACCCAAGGGATACAGGAGTGCTGATGCATAGGTGCACTTGTACCCCAATGTTTATAGCAGCACTTTCAACAATAGCCAAATTATGGAAAGAGCCTAAATGTCCATCAACTGATGAATGGATACAGAAGTTGTGGTTTATATACACAATGGAATACTACTTGGCAATGAGAAAGAATGAAATCTGGCCATTTGCAGCAATGTGGATGGAACTGGAAGATATTATGCTGAGTGAAATAAGTCAGGCAGAGAAAGACAGATACCATATGTTTTCACTCATACGTGGATCCTGAGAAACTTAACAGAAGACCGTGGGGGAGGAGAAGGGGGAAAAAAGTTACATAGAAGGAGGGAGGCAAACCATAAGACACTCTTAAGTACTGAGAACAAACTGAGGGTTGATTGGGGGGGGGGAGGGGAAACTGGGTGATGGGCATTGAGGAGAGCGCTTGTTGGGATGAGCACTGGGTGTTGTATGGAAACCTATTTGACAATAAATATTTTTTAAAATATCCATATACCTTTTTCAGTGTGTAATTGTGCTTTATTGGGGGAAAACAAATAAAAAAAATACCTCCTCCTATTTCCCACCTCTACGTCTTTCAAACTTGGTTCTCTGGTAATTGCAATTTCAGCTGTCGCTCTTTAAGGTGCCATGTTGTTTCACACTGCGAGGCATTGGGCTTGCTTCACCCTCTTTCTACATGCTGTCCCTCCCTCAAGGCACACAGGGCACTCCTCATTCTCTTGTCTGTCTGTGTTGCTGTAACTGAATACCATAGGCTGGATGGCTTATGAACAACAGAAATTAATTTCTCATAGCTCTGATGGCTGGGAAGTCCAACATCAAGGTGCCAACACATTCAGTGTCTGGTGAGAGCCCGCTTCCTGGTTCATAGATGGCTGTCTTCTCCCTGTGTCTTCACATGGCATAAAGGGACGGGGGAGCTCTCTAGGGTCCCTTTTATAAGGCCCCAATCTCATTTGTGAGGGATCCACCCTCATGACCTAAACACCTCTCAAAGCCCCCACCTTCTAATACCACCACATAGGGCCTTAGAATTTAACATATGAATTTAGGTAATCAGTCTAACTGTGGTACCAGGCTAACTTTTAAAGTTAACTTTTACTGGTACCTTACACCTGCGTGAGCCACCCCCAAGCCCTCCTGGGGGGGCTGATGTTCCCAGCATCTCTCTATCAAAGCCCTTACAAGAAGGAACAAGAATTACCTATTGACTCATCAACCACCCCTTTAGACTGAGACCCCCTAAGAGAGGAAGGTCACATTATCCACACTTCTCAAAAACTCAGCACACAGCATACACTTAGTGAATAAAATGAAGTTAATCTTTCCAGTGATAGTACTGCCTTTCTTACGCTTTATTGACTCAAGAAGCAGATTCTGTTGGACCCCAGTATATTTTGGAAACTAATTAATTTGTAATATATTTGTATTTTAGAGTTCCCCATGAAACTCTTTGATGTTACTTGTATGATCTCTGTGATGCTCTTTACGCAGTAATTAGACTTTACAACAAATATATATGAAGTCTATTGTCATAGCATACTGTCAATTTTTCTGTTGAGAATATAGGTTTTAGGTGATCAAGGCATCTCTGGTGTTTGTAAATACCCTTAGGTTGCCCACAGGATTTTGGGGTAGGTGCATTTTGGGGGAGAGAGAATCTATACTTTTCTGGAGATATCCCAAGTCGTCTGGAAAGAAGAAAAGGAAAAGAAGGAAGATGTTACCATATAGGGAATGCTGGAAGAAAAGGAGACAGGTGTTCAGAAAGAGTAAAATGGTACACAAAAAGAAAGTGAATAGGGCCATGGACAAATCCCATTCGATCAAACTTTGTCCAAATTTCGACGTAGTATGATGTTTAGTCCCTCTTTGGGAGATTATTTAAGTGTGAGTATAAATAGAGTCTCTTTTCCCTGCCAGAGTGAGAAAAAACAATAGAGGGTTTAAAAGGATATGGTACTGAGAGCTCAGTGTCTGGGTAATACTTATCTTTCTAAGTCACAATATCCAACAGATATCAATAAAGTGAGAGGCATATGCTATTTATGACATAACTTGCTTTTGGTCAAATGGATGTAAAATATTTAGTACCTGAGAACAATTCTCTCCGGAAAAGATATTTCATGAACAAGAAACTGAAATTAAAATATCGAAAGCCGAGTTTCCTTTGGAAATGTCCATGACCAAGATAAGAATAAAATTCTATGTCATCCCAGTGACTGGAACAGGGGACTCCCTGAGCACATCCAAGTGTGACCAGTGCAGACATTTATTTGTTTCTAGGCGACCTCCTCAGATACGACAGTTTCTATAGCTGTGGAGGAACCAGCCACAGGATTTCAAGTTCCAGAGAAAAGAGGAGAAGTGAAAAAAGAGAATCTCAGGGTCTACCTTCATTAAACTCGATTAATTACAAAACAAACTAAAACTTAAATGAACTGGAAATTTTAACTCTATGGGGGGGGCGGGGATGGGGATCAAATCAACAGATTTCCAAAATTCCACTTTAAAGAAGGAAAAGTACAGCATTTATAAATAAAAACCAAGACATTTATTCAACCCAAAACTTCACTGTCTGGCAGCTTTGAGGATGTTCACCAGGCTGCTGTTAGGTTGAATGCAGGTTGAAGACTTTTGACTAGAGGATTTAATTTACTAGATTCACATATGTGTCAGTCACTCGAGTAAGGAGGCCATGTAGAAGTATTTTTAGCAAACATTCCTAGAGTGAGCACCTTAATTTGTTGTCTTATAAAGGCTCAAGAACAACAGGGCATGCTTGCAAACATTCCAATTTTACATGCATTTTTAATACAACATGTCTCATAAAAACCTTACTGAGTGGTTACGTTTTGTTAGTAATGGTCTTTCATCTCAAATCCCTGGGGGGTTCTTTATTCTGGGAAAAGAGTATATAGGCACAACCTGCCCCCCCCCCCGGGGTACTATTTAGGAGGAATGACTGCGTGATCATCTACTCCCGTGTCAGTTCAAGTTAAAATATTTTATAACACTGTCAAAATTTGGTCAATAGCAAATAACTTATTGTCATAGTCTATTGCAATAACAAGTAAGTATTTGTCAATAACAATGCAAAGGATAGCTTATCCATCCTGGGTTTCCGTGTGGGCGATGCTGAATCAAATGTCTACAAAAAGAAGAGAGGAGGATATTCTAAGATTAAATCTGCTTATGGAAGGCATTTGATATCTCAGGCAATGGGAAGATTCATGCTCTTAAATAACAGAGAAAGAGATCTTTGAAGAATGAAGAAAAATAAGTATTGGAGTGAAGATTTTCTCAAATGGAGCAAAGGAGATTTTTTAAAAGAGTCCCAAGTTGGAAGTGTATTTGAAATACTTATGGAATGTTTTTCACATTTGTTGTACGTACAGACTCTTACAGTGAGGTTATTTTTCTGATGCAAACTTTAATGAAAATGACAATGGTTTCGAGGTCACAGTTGCTGGGGATAGAGGAACAGTTTACAGAATTGGAACCTCTTATTTTGATGACCATTGCTTTCTTCACCTTGTGATGGTCTGCGGAAGAAAATTTCTGTACCCAAGCCATTGCCGGGACTCTGAGAAACGGAGAGGCTATTTGCATGCCCTAGATGTCAAATTCATTTTACAGGACTAGCTTCTGCGACTTGATAAAGCACTAAGGCACCGATTCCCTGAAGCATGGTCAGATCATAAAGTTTGAGTGTTGGAATAGAATTTGAGATCATCTAATCTCACACCTCTCCTTAAAATAATACTCCGGACTTCAACCTGTGTGCTGGAATAGCAAGTATTGACCAGGAACAGGACTGTCTCTTCTTTCTGGGGCAGAATTTTCATCTATGCTATTGCTCAAAGTGTTGAAAAGATGTTCCTCCAATTGGTATTGCTTCTGACCATAATTACATCTATCTACTTTCCTCTATCACAGCCTTTTAAGATAGCTACAAACCCCCCTCCAAATTTCCTCCTATTTCTCTTGTGTGGTTTCCAGACATTTTCTCATGTTGGTGATCCTCTTCTGAACATAATTAAGTTTTCTAGCTCTTTATAGATAAAGAGCTAATGTATTTTGACCATTGATAACCAAGGATCCTCACCTTTATTTATCCAAGCACTGTAAGTGCAGCATAAGTTTGTCTATCTTATTGTTAGTTGTGTATGACATAGATTTATGGGGCACTAATGACGTGACCTCTAGAAAGAGTGAGCCACGTCTCTATTTTTTTTTTAATTGAGACAATGGACACATTATCATTATAGAAATTCTAGAATGTAGACACAGGCATAAGCCCCAGTAGGAGAAGTGGAACACATGGGGTAAAGTTGAACCCAAGGACCATGCAGAGCCATTGCAGAAGAAATGGAATGCTGTCTCAGGGGCTGGCTAGAAGAAAACTCTATTGAGTAAAAATATAACTTTAATCATAACAACAACCACTGATATTTTTAAATGTGGTTCCCCTACCTGATTGCTTTTAAATCCTTATCACAATCCTGAGAAGTAGATATCATTACCTGTATTTAACAAATAAGGAAACTTGATCCCAGAGTAGTCATGTCCATAGACAAGGTTACACAGTGAGTCAATGATGAAACTGGACCCCAGGCAGGTCAACCTGATTCTGGACCACTTGATTATAATCAAAATGTACCAAGCCCCGTAGATATGACTCCCTCATCTTGGGATTAACCAAGGAGTCTGGGGGTCTTCCCCGAGTGTACAGACAGAGTTTAGTGGCCCAGAGCTGGTTAAAAGGGCAGAATGTAAGGCCTTGGGACTGGTGGAGCCTTAATTTTACTATTGGCCTGCAGGCAATTTACTGCCATGCTGGTCAAAGTGACATCACTGGATTGAGAGCGACATGAGATGCCTTGTATCTGACAAGCCATGAATCACCCTTTGCTTCCTATCTCCTAAAGAAGCTTAGCATTAAACATGGATTGAAAACAAATTGTGTCAAAGGATAGTCTCTCCTCCTTCCATGCAAAAGGAAAGACCAAATCTTTGGAATTAGAAATATAAAGATTTTGGGAGCTCCTGGGTGGCTCAGTTGGTTAAGCGTCAGATTCTTGATTTCGGCTCTGGTCATGATCTTGTGGTTTGTGAGACTGAGTCCCATTTTGGTCTCTGTGCTGACAGCGTCGAGCCTGCTTGGGATTCTCTCTCTCCCTCTCTCTCTGGCCCTCCCCCCATGAGCACTCTCATCTATCTCAAAAATAAATAAATAAACATTTAAACAAAGAAACACAAAGACTTTAAAGTAGACTGCTGAAAACTGACAACTCATCCCGTTTTAGGAACAACAATTAGAGTTATTTTTCAAGCCAGCAGATATTATGTGCCTTCCACTGTCTTAAGTGCTTTTCTTGAATTAATGTATTTCATGCTTATGATAACTTAATGGACTGGGCACTATTATTCTCCTCACTCAAAGTATGGGTAAATTGAGGCATGGGTAGGTTTAGGCAGCTTGTCCATGTTACATAGTTAGGAAATCACAGAGCTGACCTTTGGACCCAGGTGTCTCTAGAACTCCCATTTTCTTTGTCCCTACATCATAAAGTCCTTCTATTTGACATGGTAATACTTTTTTGATCTCTTTCTGGATAACTCCTTGGAAAAATGCTATGAGACATCAGGATAAGCCCCCACCTAACTTTGGGGAACTGAACCCTACCTTATCACCAGGGAACACTCTGGTTTAGGGCTCAGAGTTTCAAATTTTGAATATTATTAAGTGATTCCCTTCCTGGTTTTTTTTTGTTTGTTTTGTTTTGTTTTTTGTTTTTTTTTTTTTTTTTTTTTTGCTTCATGGAGAGTTTCTTTTTGGAGAAATAACTGATACCCAAATGGCCTTGCCTATGTCTCTAAGAAGTCTGTTCTACGGTAGTCACCAATACCATGGCTATTTTAAGATATTTTTTCCTCTATAACTTATTTAGTTTTCTTAACGTCACCTTCATTTCCACCTTTCTCAAATTTCATTGACTTCAATTTCTATTAAAAAAAAAAATCTTCCCCTGAAAAATGATTCCTCTCTTTTTACAGATTTTTCATTATTTGAAGAGGACTTTAAAGAATTATTGTAATGATAATAATAACAATAAAACAACAACAACAACAACTTGCAGAGGCAATGAGTGGGTAAGGAGCTATCACTTCGGTCCATTTGCTATTTTCTTTCTTCCTTCTTCGCCTGGGCCTATGTTTATTGAACTCCATAGAATGTCAGGACAGCATTTGTAAAGGGGGATTTATTTAACTGTGGGTGTGTTGTACAAATGCAATAATGTGGCCCAACTCTTGTTTAATTTTGAAGGCTTTCTCCTAGACAACATTGCTCATAATGGACGGTTCAAGCCAAATTATCCATTATTGTTCCCAAAGTTTACAATTAAACTATCGATCAAAACTGGCAGTGATTCCTCCAACAGCCTGAGCATAGACGCTGCTGAATTGAATCAGAACCTGAGCGTGTGGAGCCAGAAGAAGGTGGTGCAGACCCACAGATAACAGACTGACAGACAGACGTGCCATCCACCAATCACCCTGGGATCCAGCCCTTGGTAATTTTCCTTGAGCCAAGAAACAGGCTGCAACCACCAGTACGCAGTGTGCGTGTATGGTTTTAATAGCCTGAGGTCCCCGCAATTTGTGACCCCTATCCCTGGCTGTAAAAATTGGAGTTTAACAGGTTCGGCTCCATAGGGAACCAACCTCAGCTTTTAGGCTCCTTCAGACACTGCAGAATGCATCTTTTCTGGGGACTTCTACAATAAAATGACTGTTATTTATCATTACAAACCTCTTTATCATTTAGTCAATAAAAGGCCTCTCTCTCTCACTTTTTTTCCTGTGGCGTGCTCAGAGTCAGAAATCGGTATTAGTCTCTCCTGGCCTGAAGGCAGGAGATGTCAAAAGCTAAATCATGATCTACCCTGGCTTCCTGGCTAAATTGTGTATGAAGGCCTGAGGCAAAAAGGTGCACGTGCTCATTATTTGAAACCGAGATTTCCCCCCCTTTCTTTCAGTTTTTCTTTCTTTTTCTCTTTCTTCTTTTTACATATTGAGACATGTAATAAATACATGTATGACTCAGAAGACATCGGACATGAAACAAGGCAACAAGAACTTAACGTGTAGCCCTCATATATTTTCTGATCAGGAAATAAAACAGTGGATTGTCACTTAAACAAACAAACAAACAAACAAACAAAATAACAGTGGGTTTCACCTCTTGAACTTTTTGATCCTAGTGGGGGAGAGAGGGTGTTGTTTATGATTCAGTATCAGTAATAGGTGGCTTCAAAATGGAGAACAGAACTCAAGAAAGGCAGATTTTTAGTTCAGCATTATTAGCATCATTTTTATGTGCACGGAGAAGCGGATGCAGAATTCTGGTATGGACAGGTGAGAAGGATCTGTTCCTTTGCAAACAGGTTTTGCCTCCAGGATTCCCTTACTTCCTACAGCACTTCTGCGGTGACCATGTGGTGTGAGATGCCAGGATCCCAAAAAGTCAGCCGGCATGCATCCGGGGTACTTCCTGCAAAATCAAATATCTTGAGTGTGGTCTGAACATCACACTTTAACATCAAGTACAGTGTGGTGGCCTTCAATCTCCCTTTCATTAAATTGTTGTGGGTATGTGCTTTCTCCTGATATTTGCATGTTCCAGATAAAGACAACAGTCCGCAGGGGTATGAGTATGTTTGTTTCTTCATGTCTTATTTACTCAATGAGCATAATCCCAGCTCATCCTATGTGGCAGATAATATGCCCATGTTGGGAATACAGCTGTGAACAAATAAGGGTTATGGGGTACATTGAGATGGACCCAGTAAGAGCTCTTAATGATTACAGTTATATAGATCCATGCCCAATTATTTCATTTCTAATAGGTCAATTTGCAAGTGAAGAAATAAAATCTCATGGTATCTCTGATGCTAAAAACTTGATTATTTTTCCCTAACTCCTGGAGGATATAACCTGTGGAAATATAGAAGCTGATATTTTTAGAGCTGAAAATACTTTAGAGAGAATCTTGTTCAAAACTCCTATTTTATAGGGGAAGAAAATAGGAACTAAGAAGCTTAAACGACAAACAAAAATCTTACATTCAACTGGTAAGTGCGGCGTAGGAGCTGAAACTTGGATTCCTGTCAGTAGGTCTTTTATGATCTCTTCCGTCTTATGCTTTTCATATAGCATTTAGTGGTGATGCATTCAAAGTTTTCCTGACAATGGGAAAAAAAAGACAGAGGGGGAAATGTTGTCTCAGTGGTATCACATAGTTGGATATAGTATCATCATTTGCTCATCTGAGTTCTTAAAGATAAGCAAGAATGTACATAGGTATAGAGTGGTTCAGTTGAGGAGTTCAGTTGGACTACAGAATCTATTCATTTTGGGATATATGTGTGTATACATATATATGTATATATACAGACTCATGATATATATATATATATATATACTCATGATACATATATATACACACACACACACACACACACACATATGTATATACACACACACATTTATATGTATGTATGTGATCTTTGCTTCACTTTGTTATTGGTCATTCTTGTAACTGTATTGATGTTCGCTTATTACGCTCGATACAACATGGACAAAGATTGAAAGTATTTGTTTTAATTCTGGCCTTCTAGCCTTGTTTGACTGGCCTGTGAGTTGCTCTTTGACGTGGTCTCTAGGATAGAGCGATTGTATAGGATTCAAATCTGTAAGGCAGAAGAGCCAATCCTAAAGTAACTCAGCCCTGAATAGGCCCTTGCTAACCTTTGAGGCTGTATCAACAAGTTTTGGGGAGAAACACATCATGTGGTGTGAAACCAACAGTGTGTATAGCAAAACTTCCATTGTGATGAAAAATGATGTGAGGTCAAACTGGGGATACCGCAAGAAAATCAATCACAGTCTAAAATCTTCCAATTATTAATTTATTTATATTCAAAACAATGTCTATAGCTGTATTATCAACAATAGCCAAGTATACACACACACACGTATTTATATATATAACACATATATGTACATATACACATATACAATGTATATTACTCAGGCATCAAAAAAATGAAATATTGCCATCTGCAACAACGTGGATGGAGCCACAGAGTATTAAGCTAAGTGGAATCAGTCAGAGAAAGACAAATACCATATGATTTCACTCATACATGGAATTTAGGAAACAAAACAGACGAACATATGGGAGGGGGAGTAAATGAAAGAGGGAAATGAACAATAAGAGACTCTTAAAGATAGAGAACAAACTACAGAGGGTAGATGGAGGGAGGTGGGTGGGGGATGAGCTAGATGGGTGATGGGTGTTAAGGAGGGCACTTGTTACAATGAACACTGGGTGTTGTGTGCAAGCGAGGAATCACTGGCTTCTACTCCTGAAACCAATATTGCCCTGAATATTAACTAACCAGAATTCAAATAACAGTTTGAAAGCAAAACAAAACAAAACACCAATGTGGAATACTTTAAAATATTTACACAAAAAAAAGTTTGCTTCTAGAATGAAGCCTGATATTCTCATCTCGAGAGTGAAATCTTAACGACAGCTTATTAGCCCTTTAACAAGGTGACTGTGATGAGAATGGGAGGTTAGCAGCACTGAGCTGAGACACTACTAAAATGAAGGGCAACATCAGATTCGTCTCTTCTTCCATCTGAGTACGATATTTATATCAGGTTTTGCCTTTAACCCGTGCAGCATTCAAAAAAGAAAACAAAGATATATGCATATAATTCTCTACCTCTCCTCTTTCCTTCTTTCATTTCTGTTTTTCGATGCTATTAAGAAAAAAGACCTTAGCTTGAGGTGGCCGGCTCTAACTTGCAAATGACAACAGCCTTCGTGTTCTTAATAGTTTGAAAATTTTCTCCGATTGTCTCTCAAACTTACAATTGTGCCTCTTTTGCCATTTAACTCTAACTCCACATCTCCTAGCTATACCTGTTACACGGGCACGGAGGGGTGGCCCTGCCACATTGCCAGTAAATAAAAGAACCCTAAGAGTATCAATGACTTTATTTGGATATCTGCTACTTTATAACCTAACTGCTCATTTTCTTCCTCAAATTAAGCACTGGCTTCCTGGGCCGCAAGCGGCTGGGTGCTCATGCACGTTTGGTCTAGTTGCCTAATGAAGAAGGCGAATACCTTCGTCAGAGCGTCATCGAGCACTGTGCCATTGTAGCCCCTTTTAAAACTGATGGATGGGTGAATTTCTGGTGGAAGGTCATAAAAGTAGCATGGTGGCTTTCTGTCGTGGGGACTGACTGCCCCTGCCGTCATGTGCGGGTGCTGGGGTATTCTTCAGGGTGACCAGGACATGCCACTCTGCCTCTATGGCCACATGCCCTGATTCCCTTTTGAGTGTGAGCTCTTTGAGAAAAGGGTGTTTAATGCGGACTTTTTCGATTGAGTCAAGTTTGGCCTCCTCCTGGGCGGGGGTAGAGTCTTCAGACTGATACTACTGTGAATCCTGACAGAGATGCGATTTGGAATATTTCCCGTTCAAGCTCTTCCTAATCCCAATATGTAACTTCATGAAATTGTTGATGAGCCACACTTTTGAGATTGATGAACAAGGGTCGTTCATAGTCAGGTTCTCAAAGATGGTAATAAATGGTTTGTTTGTTATTTATTTATTTTTTAAGTTTACTTTTATTTGAGAGAGACAGAGAGAGCGACTGGGCAAGGGGCAGAAAGAGAGAGAGAGAGAGAGAGAGAGAGAGAGAGAGAAAATCCCAAGCAGGCTCCTTGCCATCAGTGCAAAGCCTGATGCAGGGTTTGCACCCTACAAACTGTGAGATCATGACCTGAGTCGATATCAAGAGTCGCATACTTAACCGACTGAGCCACCCAGGTGTCCCGAAAGATGGTAATAAAGTTTAAATATTTAAAAAATACCCAGCAGGATTTTAGATTGTTATTCTGGCTGGATACATTTTACATTATATACACATAAAATGTGCATATATGTTTTATTCCCTTAATAATCATAAAATTATTAATCATAAAAATTCCCTTAATAATCCCTTTTATTAATCATAAAACTTCCCTTAATAATCACTACAGCTAACACAGTCTGGAAATTCCTTTAGAATGAAATAGTCACACTTTCTCATAGATGCTCCTATTGCACTCAACGATTACTATCTCCTCTGGTAAAAACTATGTACCCACTCATTGCCATGTTACTCTGCCTCCTCTGGGCTCCAAGAGTAGGGCTTGGTCAGGTGACTTTCTTTGCCAATGACAAGTGAGCAGATAGTCATATGACACTTGTGGTAGAAACTTGATGAGCCCCTAAGTGTTTTCTCCAATTCTCTTTCTTTTCTTCTCTGCCATGAGAACACTATGTCCCAGATAAAGAGTTCTCCTTCAGTCCAGAATTTTAAGTTACATGCAGAACCACAAAAGCCTCAGCTTCCAACATTTGACGCAACTGAAAAATAAATAGTTATTAAAGGCTATTCAAATTTTGGGACATTTTTCTTGTAGCAAAATAAACTATTGTCCTTACTAGTGTTTCTTTTCAAGAAGGATAATTGGATTTTCGGGACACAGAGAAACAAAAAAGAAAAAAAAAATAAGCGAAAGATTCCTTATCCCCGAGCACAGATAACCTTTGTTAAAGTGTATTTATAGTTTAGAAAATTCAAGCTGGACAGAAAAAGACTATATTTTGAATATATAATTTAATTATGATAGGGTGATATGTGCTTTTTATTTTATTTCTTTAAATGTATTATGTAATGGTTATATATCATTAGAAAATTTGAACTCATATTTTTATGTATTATTTACCTAACTTTTCTGTGCAGTTAATATTTAAAAAGGAAAAATGGATTTCTTACTGTATTTATTATTTACTTTTCAAAACTGAGTACATTGCCAATGTTTATAATGTCTGTACATTTTCTCTACAAGAAAATCGAGACTTATTTTGATATTATTTTAATTTAGTTCCTATAAACTAAAATAAATTTCCGCTCCACCGTGAAGGAGATGACTTTTCTTGCTTTGTCTATGTTTTGTCTTGGCAAATAATCATTTGAGAATGTGAAACGGGCCTGACACTTTATTCTAAAAGATGGGCTTCTTCAGAGAAATTTCACTGCAATTTCAAACCTGACTCCCGCGTACAAATTTTTGCAGGGGATGTGCAAAGTAATGACAGCAGAAAACCATTCTTTCTATCGCACTTGTCAAGAGGTATTTAATTGTGAGGGCCCATTTCATTCTCTGCATGCGTGTTGCTATATGCATAGAGTGTTTTATTACCTTTGTCAAACTTTTGTTTTAGAATTGTTGAGGGCCCAGTACCTAGTGATGATGGACAAGGGCGGTTGGTACTCTGAGAACCGCAGAATGTACGTTTTGGAGCTGGACTTGGTTTTGAAGCATTCTGTATACAAGATATCGGTGGATGGATGGATAGAGAGGTATACAGATAGACATACGAAATAAATATGTTATATATAATAAGTTCTATGTATTTACATATGGATAAATGAAGGAGTTTGGAAAGTAAAAGTGCCTACCACAGTGTCTTGGACTGTGATCATTCCAGATCTTGTACTTATTTTAAACATCAGGTGCGCCTGGGTGGCTCAGTCGGGTAAGCATCTGACTTTGGCTCAGGTCATGATCTCACCGTCCGTGAGTTTGAGCCCCGCATCGGGCTCTGTGCTGACAGCTCAGAGCCTGGAACCTGTTTCGGATTCAGTGTCCCCCTCTCTCTCTGTCCTTCCCCTGCTCATACTCTGTCTCTCTCTCTGTCTCCAAAATAAATAAACATTAAAAAGATTTAAACACCCTCACAGCTGATAGAAGACTCTTCCTAGAACAGATTATTGTACTTAACGTGGTATTTAGTGCAGTTTTTACCATTGAAAATGTCCAGTTTTGTATACATGTACCATTACTCTAAATTCATTATAACATCTTTGAGGGCAAGAGCTATGTCTTTTTCATCTATATGTCTGCATCTCTTAGTGCAGTTCTTGGCTTACAGGTTAATGTATAATACATTATAATTATGATAATGTGGTATATTATTGATATAGTGGGCTAATCAGAATTACAATGAAGTCCAGAAGCTCAATTGCAGGGGCAAGCAATCTCATGCTTTGAATATTTGAAGACAAAGAGAAGGATGAAGGTATTGAATTTATTATTTGTTATTTCAGGGGCTAGAGCAAAAAAGACATGGATTTCAGCTCTGTGTAAAAGAGTTTTCTGATACAGAGACTTTCTTTTTTTTTTAAGTTTATTTATTCATTTATATTGACAGAGGTGGCAGACCTGGGGAGGAGCAGAGAAAGAGGGAGAGAGAGAATCCCAACA
The DNA here is from genome assembly GCF_022079265.1 of Lynx rufus. NCBI lineage: Eukaryota > Metazoa > Chordata > Mammalia > Carnivora > Felidae > Lynx > Lynx rufus. The sequence goes on from NW_025814878.1 coordinate 126,718,590, forward strand.
CAGCCCGATGCGGGGCTCAATCTCGGGAAACTTGAGATCATGACCTGAGCTGAAATCAAGAGTCAGATGCTTAACCTACTGAGCCACCAAGGTATCCCTGATATATAGATTTTTCGAATAACTTTTCACTGGATGTGCCCAAGCAATGTTAAGATGCTCATTTATCAGCAATTTTAGAAAATGGATTCCCATACTATAAGTCCAGTTAAATTGAGTGACATGTGCAATTTCCTCATTTTCTATGTTAATTTGAAGGGACCTGAAGAGAAGAAAACATTGAAGAGAAGAAGAAGTTAAGGGAGCAGTCTATTGAAGGAAGCAATGAGGGAACGAGGAGACAGAACCCAAAGTAAATCTAGAGGAATGCATTCGGTGCAGTAGGAAAGGTGAAACATTTTGGTGATGGAGGGTCAAGAGATAGAGGCATGGCAAGTGGGGCGGAAAGGGTTTCTTATCTTACACAGTGTTTAAAAATTAAAAGTAATTAAATGGCCTGCCTTATTAGTATTCTAAATTTGGCTTATTTTTATTACTTTATATAGAGAATCCCTCACTCCTTACTTTTTTAAGAGACTTGATCACACTTGATTCTCTAAATAACTCTGAGCTAAAGGGAGGGGAGTTGATATTTTTGCTATTTTATTAGTGAAGAAACAGGCCCAAGGAAAGAATGTGACTTATCCCAGATGATGAAGGTCCATGCTAGCTCTGGAATTGGACACAAATCCCACCCACTTCTGTACTATGCACCTGGTATTCCATTCCATCATCAGTTGGCTCTGATCTCACTTTGGAACGTTACTTTCTACCTTCAACTTCTGAGTTGGCATCTGAGTTTTGTCTCCCCTCAAAGTACCTTGGTTTTCCCCCCGCAGTCTTTTCCTGTCTGGACTTTTGGATTTTACCTCTTATTTGTCTGGTGTAGTAAAGTAACTATGTATTCAGCCCTGTCACATGGCTAGATCCTTATCAGGTTGGTCTTGAGCTTCTTGGTAGGATCAATCTGGTTTTAATTCACAGCTAATTAAAGTCAGAAACTGAATTAGGAACTAGGTCTCCTAAACCGACTGGGACCTGGAACATATATCACTTTAATATCCATTAAGTAGGTACTTGTATCAGCTAGGTTTAAGGAGACAAATACCAATGGAAAGCTGTGCCATTGAAAGCTTCTACTATGTGCATAGGACTTGGCTGCTTCTATGTAGAGAGTAAGCTGAATTGTTAGCTGATTTTTCCTGAATTCATTTGTACCTTCCTATTTTTGAAGGTAAATATTCTCACAATCTGCTTGGACAACAAGATTGCTTTTATTTTGACTCCTTTGCTGAAATCCTTACCTCTGCTTTCTGACAAGCTTGGATTTATTCAAAATGTGTGTTGCTTTGTAAAGTGTTTGAATGGAGAAGGCTCTCCATCCCATACTCGGGCAACACTTCCAACCAACTCGCATATTAAGGCATCCAAATGGTATCACTTAACTTCTGTCCTTCACCTTGTCTGTGTGCCTGGGAACAGTCTGTTAAATCAAGTAGTATTGAAATTATAACACATTTAGGTAGTATCTGTCTTTAGCAATTGTTGGTTTATTAGGCATCATGGGAAATACGCAAAGAAAAGAAGTAAGGGGGTGCCTGGGTGGCTCAGTCGTTGAGTGTCAGACTCGTAATTTTGGCTCAGGTCATAATCCTAGGGTTGCAAGATCAAGCCCCATGTTGGGCTTTGTGCTGAGTGTAGAGTCTGCTTAAGATTCTCTCTCTCTCTCTCTCTCTCTCTCTCTCTGTCTTTGCCCCTCTCCCCCACTCATGCTTTATCTCTCCTTTCTTTCAAATAAAAATTAAAAAAGGAGAGAGAGAGAGAAGTAAAAAGACCCCAGCATCAAATTCACATCATATCTTTGTTCAACATGAGCTACACCTAAACCCAAAGGAATGGGGAGTCTAGGCCCAGAATTTAATCTAAGGACACACTATAGTGATATGTCCTCATGGATAAGTAGAATTAGAGCAGGAGGACCTCAGACTTTCACAAGTATTGTAACAAAAGTAAGAAACTCTAATAGTTATATGATATTCTGAAGTTGCAAAAGTTTGGTACCTACTTTAGAATAGAAATTTTCTTATGTTTGCAGATGAGGTCTAGGTGCCAGGATACCTAATTTCTATCCCAATTGTTCTTATATTTCAGGTGTGATTTTGGCTAACCAGTCTCCAATTGTACCAGCCATCCCGCATTGTTGTTACTATAATAGAAACTGAAAAAAGCCCCTTAAAGCTGCTTGAATGTATTGTTTTTAAAAAGTGTTTTAATCCACTGATGTTTATTTTATACTTTATGTTTCAGATCTGACTCTGTTCCCAATGTTCCTTTCTGTTCTGCAGTTAAAATCACTTCTTGTTCCTTTCCCAGGAAAGAGGGAACACACATGATTGTATTGCTAAGTATATTTTTTAATTTGATCAAATTTGCAAGATAAATGTTTATAATATTTTTCTGATTAGAAGTGTATTATAGAAAAATTTGAAAACATGAAGAACAAGTTAAAAATAGCTCATACTTCTGCTTTTTGGAAATAACTTATGTATGTACTTGCAGATGAATGTGATAATGTTTTTCTTACAATAGAAGTAATCCTTGAGTTAGTTGAGTTTCATAGTCTTATATGTCACTTTTAACAATGACATAGCGTTTTATCAGTGTAATCATTAAAAAAATTCCTTTATAACAAGCGTATGGTGAATATTCTAGTAAATAAATCTGCTTGTAGTTATCTGATTAATTTCTTAGTATAAATTCCAAATTTAACGTAAGGATTCTGCTCATGGTATAATGATTAAGAGTTGGGGTTTTAGAGCCGCACAGACTTGGGTTACAGATCAGCTCCACCAATAAAACAAACCAAACCAAAACACCTCACACCAAAACAGATATTATGCGAAGCCTCCTCAATCTCAAACTTTCTAAGCTTTGCTTTCATCATCTATAAAATGGGATACTTATAGCTACCACAGAGGACTGTTGACGATAATAGAATGCAGTGAACTTATGTTTATAAATGCATTTCATGGTTGCTTCTTTTTAAGTACTGTTTAATTGTATTATGTGTAAAATTTCAAGAAATGTTTACACTGAATCTGAGTTAGTATAGTTGAGTTTATTACATGGTTAACTAATAATGTTTATTTTGTTTTTAAACATTTTTTAACGTTTTTATTTATTTTTGAGAGAAAGAGAAACGGAGTGAGCAGGGGAAGGGCAGAGAGAGAGAGAGAGGGAGACACAGAATCTGAAGCAGGCTCCAGGTTCTGAGCTGTCAGCACAGAGCCTGACTCGGGGCTCGAACTCAAGAACCATGAGATCATGACCTGAGCCAAAGTCGGACGCTCAACTGACTGAGCCACCCAGGCGCCCCAATAATGTTTATTTTAAAACATAGCAAATTTAAGTTGTATTATGGGTATGTCATCCCAAACCTATCACTTTGTAAATCAGGAACTCCTTGTTAAACTCATGCTTTCCCTTGACACATTACACTAGTTTCTTGCTTGACTTCCTATTTGACACAACTCTTTGGCGTGTGTCTCTTTGGTGAAATTGCCAGACGTAGCAAGTAAGAATACACAGGCTGCCCAGGAAGGTGTGAATTTCAGATACACAACGATTTTGCAAAGTATAAGTATGTCTCATTTGTACTAAAAATTATTTTTAATTTGAAACTGAAATTTAACTGGGCATTTTTAATTTTATATCGCAACCCAGCCCTACTCTTGGGACCTCACACCTTCACCGCAGCAGATAGATTCCAGCCGGGGTATCTTAGTGTAACCCTGAGGCCGTGCATGGCCCAGATGAGACCTAAGGATAGCAGTTCAGGATCCAGCAGCAGATGGCAGGACACCTCGGTTCTTACCTCTATTTCATGCCACAAGTTTTACATCACCTATTTCCTGAACGTCAGTTTCTTTATTTTTTCCAAATGACAGTTGTGTACTAGATATCATGCGCTTGCTTTTCCTGCTCTAGAATTCTTCTCCCTCTTTATTTCATCCTCCAATATAATGAACATGTTTTGGTGAACTCCTTCAGCCTATCTGCAAAGAGCAAACATTCAGAAAATTTTTAAGTTTATTTATGTATTTATTTATTTATTTATTTGAGAGGGAGAGTGAGTAGGGGAGGGGCAGAGAGAGAATCCCAAGGAGGCTTCCCACTGCCAGCAGGGAGCCTGACATTGGACTCGAACTCACAGATGATGAGATCATGACCTGATCCGAGATCAAGAGTCTGACGCTCAACCGACTAAGCCACCCAGCCACCCCTCAAAGAGCAAACATTCAAAAGGGAACATCAAGAAAATAGTCTGTCTCTACCCCTACTGCTGTATTTATCCCCCAAGCACACAAAATAGTATGAGAAGAGAAAACAAAAACAGAAATATCAAGACCTCCTTCCCTGGGCAGTGGTGTTCTTCCTGGAAGGCCAGAATAATGAGAGAATGGGCCATTTTAAAGGAGTATATGCTCAGATTTTATTCCCTCTTGCTCTCCGATGATGAAAAGGGTGGGCTATGTAGAACTCACCAGATGATGCAATATGGTTTCTCAACATGCTCTTACTACCATAGATGGCCACTTCCCTTACTGGCCTACCAAGGCTTTCCTAGTCCCATGGTAACACTGTAGCTGCTGCTACATTTCAATAACCTGCCACAACATATTCCCTGTACGCAGGCTGAACCCTCCCAGAAGAGAAGCCAGAGTGCCTCAGAGGCCAGGAATTAGTTGCCCTGGCATTTGCCACCACGTAGACCTGCGCTGAACTCAGGACATAATTTAAAGAAAATATCTTACTGCTGTGGTTTGTTGTTGTTATTGTTGCTGTTGTCGTTGTTGTTACTCCTTTGTCTTTCTTCTCATGCCATATACATCTACACATTTTGCTTTGGAATTAGACATTCTTGCTTCTGTCTGGAAGACTGTTCTTTCACAAAACATTCACTGCACAATCAAGAGAAAGCAGCATTTAGTAGATGACTTTGCGTAACTGCAGTTGAATGATTGGATTATCTCACTTTCAAGTCAGCTCATTTGCTAATCAAAATATTAGCCTGCTATCCTGAAAGAAAGGTCAGCAGGAATTTATTAAATGTATGTAATAGGGACATCTGGGTGGCTCAGTCAGTTGGGTGTCCAACTTCAGCTCAGGTCATGATCTCAAGGTTCCTGGGTTCAAGCCCTGTGTCGGGTTCTGTGCTGACAGCTCAGAGCCTGGAGCCTGTTTCGGATTCTGTGTCTCCCTCTCTCTGCCCCTCCCCTGCTCATGCTCTGTCTTTGTCTCTCAAAAATAAATAAACGTTGAAAAATTTAAATGTATAGAATAAACGAAGAAACCTAAACTATTTAAAGGTAATGGATAAAGAAGAAATAAGATGCATCGATTTACAGTTTTAACGGCATTGATTGTTTTTTATGATGATGTATTTCATACGTGTATAGTAAAAATATTGGGCCCATGAATGCCAGCTGATAAATGTAGAAGAAATAATGCAATTAGAAAACTGCTATTGGGCAACCATTTTAGAAATACTTGATCCAGACCAGGAAATGTCAAGAGATGCTAAAACTAAAACAGTGGGTAATCTTGATGAGAAGCATGATATTTGAACATCAAGTATTTCAAAATATATCAAAATATTACTCTGGAAGACACTTGTTAATTACAAAGGAAAAAAATAGCAACTTACCATGCCTAACTCCTTTCTTGGGGATCAGCAAATCCCCTGATTATCAGCCTGGTGGGTGACCTGCAGTTAACTGAAAGCCACTAAGGAAGGAGATGGGCTATTTTCATCTTGGAGGCTCATTTCCCAGGCTAAGAGAACAAAAAGCAAAAACAAAAAATAAAACACAGCTAATGAAGCACACACACAGTAACAATAAACCTCACCACCACAACAAACAAGTTTGGGTTCCTCTGAGCTTTTTTGGCTGTGTGTGTCATTTGTTTTGTTTTGTTTTGTTTTTTTCCACTGTATCTTTAAATCTACCTTATTTTTTTACATCTTGGTGGATAGGTGCTTACAAATTGACGAATGGCCTATAGAAATGAGCGTCAGCTCCAGAAAAGTCAGAATCTTCTGTCTGTATTTTTGTTCTCAGTATCCATTGCCTAGCACTTTGTAGGCACTGAATGCAGATTGAATTAACAATCAAAGGCACCCTGACCCCAGAATGATGAAGAAAGACATCTGGGAAAGAAAGGGATTTGAAAAGAAAGAGGAGCTAAAGAGAGATACAGAAAGGTGACAAAGGGAATCTTGACAATTATGCCTAAAGCCAAGTCTACTCTCAAGTTTTTAACAAGATTTTCCTTCACTGCCCAAATTCCTGGGATTCTGTTTCTAATATTTTTGTTTTGTGCAAATAGTTTCCACTTGGGAGAGGGAGAAAATTCACTTGAATAGCAATGAAGAGACTTTAATAGAAGATAGTTTGGCTCAGGCTTTACTCTGTAATTTATTTACCATCCCTTGGGATCATCCTTATAAATTATTCCACATCTCTCCCCTGTCCTTTTCATAATGTAACTTTTTGTCAAAAATACACAGTTTTACAAACTTCACAGATTTCCATCTCAATCAATTTATTTTTATAAAACTGTAGCTTATGCACCGATTATATCAACCGCTGCAGGATGGGCATCTATTGTCAAGCCACGGAAAAGGCCAGTCTCATAGAAATAGCCTTGGATTGGGGTCACCATGCTTGTCCTAAGGGAAGGAAGCAAACATCAGTCTAAGAATCAAACAGCTCAGAATCCTTCGTGGGAAGAGAACTCCCCCATTATCTCAGAAAATACCTTACTGGGCCTGATGGTTATGGCAGAAACAGCCTCCATAGCTCCATTCCAGGACATTCTGGACAAGAGGAGCTAATATGTTTTGGGTCAGAAAGTGATAGAGACTGGGAGGTTTGTTGGAAATTACCTTCCAAGGACTAGTGACAGACAAGGGAGCACTACTGAGACCTAAGGCCTAGTTTTCAGAGGAAACAGGGAACAGAAGTGACGTGAGAACACCAAACCTAACATTCACTGAGTTTACTCTGCTCCAGACATTTTTCTGCGCACTTTGAATGCATCGCTAATTTAACCCCTGAATAATCCTATTTGGTAGGTAATATTATTTCTCTTTTATAGATAAGAAAACTAAGGCACACAGAGGTTAAGCAACTTATTTAGATGAGACAGTTGTAAATGGAATATTATAAATTCAAACACAATCTGGTTCTGGACATTTGATTTTAAACCACTATGCTACCTTGCTCTGAGCCATTGACTATAATCTTGGCGAGAACATTAATTCTCCCACTGTGCATGGGATGGTGACTCTAATTTTTATTTTATTTTATTTTATTTTATTTTATTTTATTTTATTTTATTTTATTTTATTTTATTTTATTATTTTTAAGGGATGTGTAACTCCAAATGTCTGGAAGGCTTGGAACCTTCCAAACAGTATATGATAAGGTTATACATAGACTTATCTACTTATTTTTGGCTACGAATTAACTGGTACCCTCGTCTATTCTTCTAAGCTCTGCCCATGCTCTAAAATGCAATCGCTGCGAGCCAAACACAGAGACATTCAGTGATTTATTATTCAGTCTTTAAGATGGGAAAGAACAGAAAGAAACTTTCATCATATGATTTCTGTTGTCTTATAAGGAGTCTCTCTCATCCCAACTCTGCAAAAGCAGCTTAGAGGAAACTCAGAGACCCTAGAAGGTAAGTAAATTATATCAGAACGAGTAACGGAGTCAAGAGCTGTGTGTTAACTTGGCTCTCCTACTGATATTTCACTAATATTCACAATGCCACGTGCCTTCTTGATGTATTTTTGGAAATCCCTCATGCATGCAAAATTCATAAAATATAAATGCTCACCAACACATTATATCCTGCTCTTCAATATGCTTCTTTTCCTCTATTCCTTCTTCAAATATCACCCTCTCCTAATCACCCAAATGGAAAATCTTAAGTCCTACTGACATGACCTCTCTCTATTCTGTCCACGTGCCATTCCTTCTCGATTTCTACTCTTATCACTCTCATCCTGTGCCTGGTCGACTGCGCCAGGCTCTGAATTAGGCAGCGTGACGTCAGAAGCTAGCCCTCTTCAAATCTGACCTCTGTCCCACACTGCTATGCCTTTCTCCCCCATTTACTGAAGGGACAGATGGGGCCTGTCCACTTGGCTGAACCTTCAGTGTCTACCATTGCGGAGTCTAAGCAACTTGCCATGGTATCTACAGCGGTCCATATTCAGGCCGTTGTGGTCTGGGCCGTCATCGTCCTCTTTTCATTTTCTGTTCGAATGCACCAACCTGCTTCCATTCCTCAGACTTCCTTGCATCTACATGCAAACCAGTCTCTTTGCTTGGTTGTGACACTCCTTCCCTTCTCCTGGTTAGGTTCTCAAGGGCTCCTTCATTCTGTTTCTATAGCATGCTGCCAATTTACCCTATCTTAAAGAATGTGTCTGAGTTGATCTTGTCCCTATGATAGATGATGAACTTTTCAAGTGTGGGGACCTCACCCTAGTCACCTCTTCAGCCCCCCGGTATAACTCAGTGTCTAGGACATGGTAAGTGTTCAAGAAATTGTCATGAATCATTAAAATGAAATGATCTCAAATGAGTCACTTCCCCTTCCAGTTCTCATCCGACTAAAAATAAATCAAAAACTACCATTACATATGGCAGATAATATCCTGCTTAAGATTGTAAATACTATGTCATTTTCAAAATCCCCTTTGTGTAAGTGTGTATGTTTGAAGTTTCAATTAATGAGGCATATTTGGGACTTTTATACCCCATTTTGCTTATAGTTTTAAGTTTTACAAATCACAATCTCCAACTCATACGAGTTTATATTTATTTAGTGATGTCACACTCCTCCTTATATTTGGCTTTTGAAAAGAGTTTGTAGAAAACTTTCTAATCAAATGATAATAAAGAGGTTAAATCAATAGCCTTGAATATGCAACACTGGGTGACATTTGAGATTTTAAAAGGCAATGATGTCCCTTTGAAAGCGGTATCAGAAACCTGTTGGACTTGAATATCCATTAATATGATGAGCTCATAGAGTTTGGAATCGCATTGATCTGATTAAAACACACAATCAGCCACTCTTTATCATCAAGTTGATTCATGCAAATTACAAACATAAAAAGACACATATTGTCCTTATTTTTGACCTGGAAATAGTAGTGCATCGTTTTCAAGATTATACTAAGCATTAGAGATGATTTCTATAAAGTGTATAGCATGGCCCCAAATATCTCTACTGTAATGTTGATAATGATGCTAGTAATGACCGTGGGGGTGATGATGCTGATGGGGGTGATGATGCTGGTGGTGGTGATGGGGGTGATGATGCTGGTGGCAGTGGTGGTAGCCTTTCCTACCTCTGTGCCTTCGCACATGGCTTTATCTCTGTTAAATGAAGTGCCCCCATTCCATGGGCTATCATCCCCTCCCCCATCCGTCACCTTCCTAAGCCCTACACTTTAAATGTCAGGTTTTCAGTCTGATATCATGTCCTAAGAGAGCATCCCCTGCCCTCTCACATAAATGAAGCGCCCCTATTATAATCTCACTTGGCAAGCATTATGCACTTTTCTCTTTCGTGGTGCATTTCACAAATGTAATCAATGTATTATTTACAAAATATTACTGCAAAATCTCCTCACCTGACTGTGGGCCGGTATGTTCACCTTACCTCTGTATCCCCACAGCTTAGCACTGTGCCTGACCTAATTCCAGTCCCTCAATATGTATGAGCAACATGAAGACAGGAATGACAACGACTACCAACTGAAATCATTGCAAAAGGAAAATATGGTCTATGGAACTTAATCCTAGGAGTTGAAACAAGTGACTATTTTGTCTGCACTTTAAAGACCATCCCCAAAGCGAGAACCATGTTAAAGAAGATAGGGACAATTTTGCAGAATCTATATAAACAAAGTCTCAAATGAATGCAAGCACATTACTCAGGGTATACTGTTAAGAAATACAAAAAGGGGAAAAAAAAGAAATGGCCAAAAAAAAAAATAAAGAAAAATAATTGAAAAGAACCTCTTTTGATTGTTCTTTCTTTCTTTCTTTCTTTCTTTCTTTCTTTCTTTCTTTTGGTTTGCTTCTGTAGGAGGACAGGTCCCTAGATAATGAAGGTGACTGAGTGACAGTGGGGCATTGCTGGGCATCGATGAATCCCTTGATGCTTTCCTGTCTTAGGCCACAGTCGCTGTGCAGGACAAGAAAGGCCCATAAAGACGACATGTTTGCTCGGCGGCTCCCTGTTGGGGCTCCAATGTATTACCTGGATCTAATTATCTCATCTCCAGCTGACAGAGGAGTTTCCATGGACCCTTTCCATCACTGCTGCCTCAGCCCAGCTTCCAGGGGGCTGTCTAATAGCTTGATATATTTTTGGATCCCCTGCTCATTGGATGAACAAGCTGAAGCAAATCATGTATTGACCTCAAAGCATTTATAAACTGTAGAACATTATATTCTCATCAGAGCCATAGGGGCAGTAAACTATAGTTTCTCCGCTGTGAAACATGGTTTTGCTTATGCACTGTGTTGCTGGGGTTGTACCTAAACAACAATACATCATTTGTGGCACATGTCGCCTTCTTTATTGAAAGGCAAAACAAAGAGTTGAGGACAAAAATCATTACTTCTTTAGCAATTTTTCACAAAATGCTTTTCTTTTGTACTTGACACACAGATGGGACATTGTAGTGCGAGGGAAATGATGTATGGCAGCGTGACAAATTTCATTTCCTTTCTAAAACCAGAATCAGAGGGATGCACACATTTGGAAAAGTTGTGTTTCTTTAAAAAATAATAATAAAATAAGCTTTAAAAAAGGAGTTGCGGGGGAGGCTTTAGTGGGTCTCCCTGAGAAAGCATTTGTATGCTTTAATAGACTTGGCGGGTATTGATCAAGGTGCTTAAATGAAAATACTGGTATCAATAAACCTCATCTTGGAAAGATCATCTAGGACTCAGGCTGGAATTAAGGGTGTGATGCAGCCAGGTAGGAACTGGACAGACAGAAGCCAGGGACCCAGAATCGGCTCCTCTGGGCCCAGGAAGAGTTTTGTGCGTGAACTGTCTGAGCGGTGGATGAAAGAAGGCAGTGGCTCTCAGTTCTTGCTATTCCTTCTCTATCCTTCCTTTTTCTTCTCCACTTCATCCTCAAATGTTTCTCAAACCTTATCAACCTGCCACCTGCTTCCAAGTCCCCAGGATGCTTCTTGAAATGTGAGATGCCCTGCGCCACACCTGTGCTTCTGAATGGGACCATGTGGAGGTGGGAATGGGGGGGTGTGCGCATGGTTTGTACATCCACCCAGTGATTCTTCTGTCCTCTAAACCTGTGTGGGAATCACTGTCCACATGTCCCAGATTGCTGGGAGAAGGACTCATGATGAACATCTATAATGCAAAGGACTAAACTTCCTTTTCTGACTTCTTCCCCCTTGGGGTCTCTTTCCGTCAGTGTCTTCCTGTGTGACTTTTTAAAAATGTTTATTTATTTTTGAGAGAGAGAGAGAGAGAGAGAGAGAGAGAGAGAGAGAGAATACAAAATAGCTCCAGTCTCTGAACTGTCAGCAAGAGCCTTACGTGGGGCTTGACCCACAAACCCTGAGACCATGATCTGAGACAAAGTCAGACACTTAACCAACTGAGCCACCCAGGTGCCCCCCTGTGTGACTTTTAAAAGTGATATTACCTATGATGATTTACAGTGTCCCTCTTCCACATAACCTGGCTGAATTTTACCAGGAGTTGTTGATCCTTAATTCATCGTTTTTCAAATTGTGTTAGGCATCTCTTCAAAAATAAATAAATAAATAAATAAACAAACAAATAAAAATAACAAATAAAAGTTTCAAATAGGTTTAAGAAATGATGGCTTAAACTTAGTTAAACTTAGTGAGATATCTTCACTGCAGGTCTTGTTAGGGTATTTAATACAGGCACATATGCTGGGAATCTTCCAATGGGGATTTCTTAAATGTGCTTGATAGGAAACTGCTTTGTTCTGAAGAATTGCATGAGATTTGTGTTTCAAAGAGCAAACCAGGAAATACCCTCTAACTCAGAAGGAATGTTAATGGGTGAGTGGGAATTCTGGAATCACTGTGGCAGGTGGGCTGTAGCCAACGGATGTTTGATGCCTCTTAAACATTATCATCTATGTGGCTTTATTACACTCATGCAGAATTCTGTACTTATGGAGGAAAACTGTCTGATAACTGAGAAATGAACAATTGTGTGTCTTTGTTTGGGCTGCTATAACAAAAATATTATACACTGGGTGGCTTATAAACAACAGAAATTTATTTCTTACTGTTCTGAAGGCAGAAAAGTCCAGGACGAAGTGACTGGCAGATTTGGCATCTAGTGAGGACTTGCTTTCTGGTTCATTAGCAGGCTGTTTCCTCGCCGTGTCTTTACATGGCATGAAGGGTGAGGGAGCGCTCTGGGGTTCCTTTTATGCCAGCATTAATCCTTTTCGTGAACGCTCCACCTTCATGACCTAATTACCTCCCAAAGACCCCTGCCTCCAAATCCCATCACATTGGGGATTAGGTTTCAACATACGACTTTGGGTGAGACACAGATATTCAGTCTCTAGCAACGTGTTTGAGGACTTAATATTTACAACAAAGGGATTCACCCTACTAGAAAATATTTTCAGGCTATGTTGTATTGGTTAAAAAAAATTGGTACCATTTATTTAAATAATGTAGCTATAATATTTAAGCTCCTGTTACTCTCTTGTTATTCTTCAAACATTTTATTAGTCACTTGGATTATGAAAAAGACAACAAACTTTTTAAACACCAATATAAACACTGGTGACTTTGAGTGTGTTTATCCCATCTCGAGGATGCTTCTGCAAATCAGGGCCAGCAATAATCTCAGTAGTTCCACACATCTTGAGACCATCACGTACGCTTTTGAGATTTCTGATAATGGCTATGGGACCTCTTCTCCGTAGCCATTACAAATGCAGATGCAGACAAAATTGCCCACTGTCAGTTTCTAGTGCTCTATGAATTATCTGAAGGAAATTCCAAATGTTATAAAGGCATCTTCACAGAGGATCGTTGGACCAGCATCTCTTCAAGAGCCTTTTCTGCAACAGTGTTCTGTGATTCTCCTCTAACTTGCCAAAGCCCGTGTACCTACGGTTGGATATCTTCCTTTTTTTTCCTTGCCTTTGTGTAGCCCTGATTCTATATCTACGAAGGCTCAGTTACAATAACTGGTTAAAACTTCAAGGAGACTCTGCAAGTCCTTTATATTGGAAAATGTAGCACTATTTTTCCACTTATCCAAAGTTATTATTAGCCCATTTCTTCTGGGTAGTTAGGGTTCATAGTTAGAGACTGACTCATGGCGGCCATAAACAACGAAAACATTTTGCAACAAGTGATATAGAGAAACTATTTTTCAGAACTGTCAAAGGCGCATGAAATCAGCTCTCCACGTTGAGAAACGAAAGCCATTATTCTCGTTGTGATACAACACGATAAAATTGTAAATATTTCATCAAAAATTGAAGCGACAAGCTGCTCCGACCACGTACAATCATCTGTGCACCATTCCCCTTAACATTTTTTTAATACATTTTTTTAGTTTTCGGTTTCCAGAAAAATTGAGTGGAAAGTACAGAGAGTTCCCATACCCCTCCGCCCCTACACATGTACAGCCTTCCTGCTTATGAAAATCCTGCATCAGAGTGCTACTTTTATTATAATCGATGAACCTACATTGACACATAATCACCAAGGTCCATAGTTTACATTAGTGTTCACTCTTGCTCCTGTATATTCTATGGGTTGTGATAAGTGTATGATGACGTACATCCACCATTATGGCATCACCCAGTATAGTTTCACTGCTCCAAGACTAATCTGTGCTCAGCCCTCAACCCCTGGCAACCACTGATGTTTTTTTTTTGCCTCTTCCTGAGTGTCAGACAATTGGAATTATACAAGACATAGCCTTTTCATATGGTTTTCCCTCATTTAGTAATAGACATTTAAGTCCCCTCCATGCCCTTTCATTTCCTTCTAGTGCTGAAAAAGATCCCATTTTTGGATGTACCCCAGTTTATTTATCCACTCACTAACTGAGGGATATCTTCATTGCTTCCAAGTTTTAAGAATTATGAATAAGCTGCTATAAACATCTCTGTTTATAGCTCTCTCCGTGCAGCTTTTTGTGCAGACATAAATTTTCAACTCCTTTGGGTAAACTCCAAGGATCATGACTGCAGCATTGTATGGTAAGAGTGTGTTTAGTTTTGTACGAATCTGCCAAAATGTCTTCCAAAGTGTACTGTACCATTTTGTATTCTCACCAGCAGTGAGGAGGGTTTCTGTTGTGCTACATCCTCATCAGCATGTGGTTTTGCCAGTGTTCTGGATTTGACCATTCTAATGGATGAGTAGTGGCATCTCATTATTGTTTTAATGTGTAATTCCCTAATGCCATATAATGTTGAGCATCTTTTCATTTACTTATTTGCCATCTGTAGATCTTCCTTGGTAAGATGTCTTGTTCAGGATTTTTCCTCATTTTTAACATGTTTTTTAATTGTCTTTTTACTGTTGAGTTTTAAATTCTTTATACATTTTGTTTTTTAAATTTTTTTCCAATGTTTATTTATTTTTGAGAAAGAGAGGGAGACAGACTGCGAGTGGGGGGAGGAGCAGAGCCAGAGAGAGACATAGAATCTGAAGAAGGTTCCAGGCTCTGAGCTGTCAGCACAGAGCCTGATGCGGGGCTTGAACCCATGAACTGCAAGATCATGACCCGAGACAAAGTTAGACTCTTAATCGACTGAGCCACCCAGGCACCCCATTTATATATTTTGGATTACAGCCTTTTCTCAGATATATCTTTGCAAATATTTTCTCCCACTCTGCAGCTAGTCTTATCATTTTCTTGATCCTCCAACATGTGAATCATGCCATGCTAGTGTCAATAGAACATTTGTAGGGGTGTTTTGCATTTCTTGATAGAGTTTGAGGCACAGAGAAAGTTATACTTTATTTTTGTCATTTCAATATTATTTTGAAAGGAAAGATTTATTGTTTTAATAAGTGAAAAACCAAAAATATAGCGATTATAATTATCTCCAAAGTGTTCTAGAAAAAAAGAAAACTAAGATATTAAATAACTTGAGGAATGTATCCAAAATAACTTAGAGTGACTATATTTTTCTCCTTGACTAAAAAAATGTGCGTTGTGTGTCTGTAAACACATCTATTTAGTCTGCAAGGCCTTTTCCTTTTGAAATATGAGTTTGCTCTGCACAGCTCCATCAGTTCCTTTTTTTAATGTTTATTTATTATTTTTGAGAGACAGAACGCAAGCAGAGGAGAGGCAGGGAGACAGTGAGACACAGAATCCAAAGCAGGCTCCAGGCTCTGAGCTGTCAACACAGAGCCCAATGCAGGGCTTGAACTCATGAACTCATAGATCATGACCTGAGCCAAAGTCAGATGCTTAACCAACTGAGCCACCCAGGTGCCTCATGCACCAGTTCCTTTTGAAGAAGCTGGGACTTTTGGATCCTACCTTGAAACGTGCGATCATGTTCCCAAGTATACTATTTACCTGGGTTTATTGCTTTGGGATAAATATTACATATAATCCTTTCTTCTCTTCATTTTAAATGAAATATCTACACTACGGATAAGGCAAATGAAAAGAATTAGGGTAGAAGCTCGTGGATTGCAATTTTTGTTTCATATTCCAAGTAGAAAACTGGTAAAAAGAAATGATTAAACCGGGATTCATCCTAATTGGTCATTTTGGCATGGAGTCTGCTTTAACTATTTGGAATAAGCTATCTTCTATCCAACAGATCTGAAAATCCAGATGTGGTTTGGTAGCACGCAAAAAAGGACGAGAGTCAATGTTATCAGAGACTGATTATTAGCACTTAGTGACCTTCCGATGGCAGATTCATGGCCATGTAGCGATCTGGCCAGAGCTAACTCAGGAAAACCCGAACCACGTAGGTGGAACGTGTAGACAGTTTAAAACAACAACAACAGCAACAAACTCTTGCATGTGTTCTTTTCTTATCCGAGTTTCGAAGAACATTTCAAAGCATATGGTTGAGTGTCAGACATTGCAAGGATATGGATCACATAGGCACGTTGCTGTGTCTCTTGCAGGATTTCTGGTTCCAAGTGTGCAAATTTTGCCTTCCACATCCATTCATTTTGGTGTCATGGACCATTGACATCAGGTATCTTGCCTCATCTACTCATCAAAGCTTTCAAGCCTCTATCAGCAGAAGCAGGAATGCATTATTTTCTTGGCTCAGTCAGCTGGAAATGCCTCTAGCACCTGAGTGGTCAACTGTGCCAAATGCAGCCTCTATTTAATTCTTGCATGAAGGTGTCTATAAAGTCATTGGAGCTTTTCTATTTTTTTTTTCCTTTTTCAAGTTCCTACTCTACTTTTATCCTTGTCACATTTATTGCAGATTTAGTGTTTCCAAATGTTGCTCTTGGAATGCCATCATTGATTAAAATGGAAGAAATACCCTGCTTAAGAGTGCATTTAAAGATGAATCTGAAAACTGCATTTAGTATTACTTTTATCATGGTTGCCCAGGTTAGATTTGTAAAGTAAATGAAAATGCTGTGAGCCTTGGCCCAAACACACATACCATTTGCACAAGTAGAAAATGTTTCTTCTTCTCCTGCCTCTTTTTTTTTTAAAATATTAAAATATGAACATTTCTTGTCTTATTCATGGTCCAGCTACTGAGCTGTGTATGGTTCAGTTATGATAAAATGTATTCTTATCGTTCTTTTATATATCAGTTAATAAAAAATTAAGCCATTAGGACTGGAGCATTTAGACAAGAGAGAACGATATTTTTTTAATTTCACACTCAAAACCACATCCCTTTTAATCAACATCTGCTCTGTGTTAAACTGCCTATAAAATCTGGTGCCCTGTTGACAGTGGAAGATGAAAACAAACAAACAGGAAAACTACAAAACGCATGGTATTGACATCAAAGTGAAAACCCCTGTTCTCTTCCTTTGGCATTTGAAAAACGTCTTTATTTTGACCCTAAACAATTGGATTTTCTCCCCACCGATCTTGATGTTGGGGCTGGGGATTAAGAAGACTTGCCTGTGAACTAAAACAGGAGAATAGAGGGAGCCGACAAGGAACAAGGACCTGTTTGACCACATTCAACCTCTTGCAATTGTAAAACCTCCTTTATTGTTCTGGACAATCAGAAAACAGCACCACATTTGTTTGTAGATTAAACTCATGCCCAGTACAGCAAGACAAACTGATCCCAACCATAGTCTTATAACTCTGCAAATAAAGCAGTTCAAAGGTTTGGGATTATAGAGAATAAAAGAGAGATCTCTTGGATATTTTTTGTGGACATTGGAGTTTAGAAACAACATTTTTTTTTCTTTTGCCAATTGGATTGGAGATTGAGATTTATCTTAATAATTTATGACTAGCTCTGTGTTCTATACGAAAAGCAAAATAAAACGAATGCAGTGATTTCCTCACATTAGGATGTTGCTGATTATGGATATGTCCACTAGACAGGGATTGTGCTTATCACAACAGAAAGCATGTACACATTCATGCCTTACATGGAGTAGTCTGCTATCTATTTGTTCATTAACTTATCTGTGTCTACTGTTAGGGGCTGGGAGCAGAGGTAAACAAATTTCAGTCTCTGACCTCATGGAGCTGGTGTGAGAAAATGAACCACCCTCCCTAAGGGCAGCGACAACAGAAAGATTGCCATACAGGCTACAAGAAGGTGCTGAGAAGATCCATCCTTCTAAGCATGATGGTTTTCAGAAGATAGTACTTCTCTTACCATATGACGGAGGGATTCACAAATGAGGTACGGGAGGCTAAATTAGACACTAAAGAGAAGAACGCATAGGGAGCATCTTTTTCTTTCAAAAATATATATTTTGAAAAGATTCCTTTACTTTTCTGAAACTTTGCGTTTCACTACCCATCGATAAGAGCATATCCACCTGTAAATATTTGTACCACACTCACCATAAGCCCTAGTGGAATCATTTATAGGGGTACACCAAATTTGTTCTTCTTAGGATCACTAGATTCTAAGACAACTTCTTCCCCTTTTCTAACTTCTTCAAAGTCTCTTTTGTAAAGATTTCAATAGGTAGGCCATGGTGAACTCAGGTTGTTGGCGTCTTTTTCTGTTCAAAGAAACCCAAGACAGCTTCTTTGAGGAGAACTGAGGGTGTCCATTAAATGTCTGGGCAGGGGCACAGAGTTTAGACTGCCATTTTCCAAGACTCTTCTCTCCTCTAGTTTGTCTTTTCTTTCTTTTCCTGAGATGAAAGTTCTTTTTCTCATCCACTACATGTCTATCATAAGCATGGATTTGAGAGAGAACCACGGAAGAAGAGAAATTTTGAGGCCAGGTTACGTAGCTGGGAAAATCAGAGAAGGGCAGAACACTTCCGTGTTTTGGAGGGAAGACAGAATGGGGCACAGAAGGGGATTGAAAGGTCAAAGGCGTTCTGCACTGTTTTATTTACATATCTTTTGGATTTTGTCTTTGATCTGGATCACTAATGGACTGATGATATCATTGAAGTCGTTCATCCTTACCGATTCACGTTGTCTGGCTTAGTGCCAGTGCGCGTTGAATTTTGGTGCTCTCGGAATAGTGACTGAAGAGGAGAAAGGAGGGAAAAGTATTTCACAGACCCTTAAGAGTCATGGGTATGGGACCTATAAAAGTCACCTACTCAAGACCAATAGCTGTAACCGAACTAGCTGTGCCAGTCCTTCGGGATCGTTCAGCTACTTTTTAAAATCACTGACCTTGAAGTTTATTGACTTCCGGTGCATTGGAGTCACGCTCTAGCAGATGCATTTACATCGGTGGTAGAGGGGGATTCTGAGGAACCACTCAGCCACACAGAAGGATGTTTCTTTGTGAGGTGTTTATGTTCAGCTCTTTCGTGTAAAGCTCCAAGTTTGAAAACAGAAGAGATTATTTCACTGTAGTTTTTTTTTTTTTTTCCTTAACCGTAAAAGGAAAGGAATTTAGTCCTGTTAAGGTGTAGATACAGCTAAAGATTCACATAAAAATGGATTTCAATAGTATGTACACTAAATGTGAAAAATACCCAATCTGTGTTCATCTGTTTCGCCTGTGTGTGAAACCTAGAGGTTTCCCAGCTACTGCAAATATTATTCAGCTTTTACAATTCCTCAGTAATAAAGGGTCGGGAATACTGAAGAGCAACAATCCCCCAGCGAAACAGAAACCACATAACTACTCATTTCTCACTCATGAGACCAATTTAATTTGTAAAACAGTCTCTTTCTCCTCACTTGTGTCTCTCTCAGGCCTGCTGAATTCCTGTCTCTGCTTCTTTTTCCTTGAATCTCTTCTCTTTGTTCTCATTAATTAAACAATGGCTGCTAGACAGCTACAGGATGCACAAAGTCCAAGTCTAGCTTCACGATCCACATTAAGAAGATGTAAACAATGGTGAATTTTCGTGGCGAATCTTGTAAAGGAAAGCGCTAAGTTGATGCAGCGTATGTATAGTGTGACAGACAGTACATTATATTGTAGAAATTCTTTCTCATTTCTCTCTCTACATATATATTTATCAATATGTGCATTTTATAATATATTGATAAGCCTATGCCACCTTCTAGCATCCAGTGGATGAGAATACCCATGAGTTCTCCCGCTTAATGGTAACTCAAATAAGCACCCTTCTTAGGTAATCCATTTTCCTTCACGCTATTTAAAATAAAACAAGGTACATTTTTAAATTATGCACACGAAGGCAATATTCAGCGGGCTGCTTAACATTCAGAAGGGGTTTCTGTGATCCACCCTGTCACTGCCGTTCCTGCCCTCTCAGTACAAGAAAACACTGTTATTTACCCTGGGACACAGGTGACTGAACTTATAAAAATCACTACAAGACAAGATGTATTGAGGCCTGGCATGGAATGACAAATTCTGGTGAGGTTCACCAAGAAGAGACATATTGATTCTTAAATGATTAATAAGGAGAATATAATTGTATTTCATTAAGATGGATGGGATTTCATTTAGTCTGTCTTCTCCCTTTTCCACTTCAGATGCGAGAGGAAATCAGGCCATCATCAATGGCACCTCGCGTTAGCCTGCCATGGCAACAAGCTCATTGATTGAGTAAAAGAACTTTCAGATGCACTAGCTGGTCTTTGATGGGCTGCTGAAGGCAGAGATAACACCGCCAAAGGAGCCAGCCGAGTTTCCGTGGATATATAAAGACAGACCGGAAATTCACAGGGAGATTTCTCAGTGGTTCCTAACGCGGTTAAACCCTTTTCACCAATCTAAGACTGGCGTACATAATGTTACCTGCTTCGCTCATCTGGTTATAGCTCTTGAGTTGCGGGAGGGAGGAGGATTTGTCCTGCAGAATAATAGAGTCTGGGGATTAGCAGGGCGCTAAGCACTAAGACTTTATTAAATTATATTTGTATAATAATAATAGCTAAGGTATTTAGTAGGTGTTGGATTTTCTTTGTCTGCGCAGCACCTCCATTATTTTTCAAAACAGCCCCCAGTGCAGGGAACTGTTAACAGAACCATTTTAATGATGAGAATTGTTGAGGTTTAGAGTGAATTCCACGTACATAGGGGCAGATTCAACCCTGAACTCATTATACTTTGATCCTGTTTAGAAAACAAAAAAAATTGAAGTTTATTTATTTTTATTTTGAGAGAGAGAGAGATCCAAAGCAAATGGGAGAGAGGCAGAGACGGAGGTGGGGGGGATGCTGAGCTCGAACCCAGGAACCGTGAGATCATGAAGTCAAGAGTCAGTCTCTTCCCCCACTGAGCCACCCAGGCGCCCCTGATCCTGTTCTTAAAGTGACTCCCGGTTTTCTTGCAAGGCCTTTTTGTATGTGGAGAAACCAATCTGAGGACAGCAGTGGAATGATTACACGTGTCTGCTCTGGAGTCAGACTCTCTTGAGACTAAGATCAGCTGTGCCACTTAATAGCTACGTAACCTAACGAGTCACTTGCCCTCCTATGCCTCTATCGCGTCCTCTTTATAAAGGGGTGGGGTTTATATGTTGTGTATATTTATATATTTATGCATTGTGAGGCTTTATATGTATTGTGTATATTTATATATTTGTCTATTGTGAGGCTTCGAGAAGCTCATGTATGTGAAACGCTGTGCATGTGCTGTCTCAGCGCACAACGCCCTGTAAGCATGCAAGACATGTGAACACACGCCTGGGTTAGACAGATGCCCAACAGCACAAGCTCCCCACGACAGCCACATTTCAAGTCTAGCTTTCCCTGTTCTGAAGCAGGCTCTGAGGCCAAGCAAGCCCAGCTTCAATGCACGGGGCAAATACATTCTGTCCATTGCAGACGTGATGGCGAGAATATTTGCTGAATAACCCAAACTGTCTCATTGCTCAACTTTACAGGAATCGTTTCTGTATTCTGTGAAAGGGGTAACCATTACAGCATGTGTGACAGATACATGGAGGGAAAGCGTGTAAACGGCTCAGCTCTGCGCCCTGGATGTGGTAAGTACTCCACACGTGTTAGCTATTACTGTTATTACTGATATCATTATTGACGCAGCCCAATAAGCGTATCAATAGTAAAAGAGAAAGATCTACCTAATCCAAAACTGTTTCATGAGAGAATTACTGCAGAGAGCGTCTATGGTTTCAAAACACTCTCAAAAGAATTAGCATATGATGAAGTGTACTCAGTGACAACACTGAATGGAATTTATGACGATAATCTGGTGATCCGCACGATATTTGGAATTCCTCAATTATCATTGTACTTCACATACTCAAAAGTATAACTTGTTGGAGATACTCAATACACGAAATGCTGATGAGACCAGCTTGTAGTGGAAACGGGCGGGTTTTCAGATTCTCTTAAACTGTGGGGTAAGAATAAATACAGAAGTTTTGGAGGGAACCATTAAACAGCACAAAAGTCACACTATTATTATTTTGACGATATTATACGGTCATTTAAAATGAGACAGAGAAAACAAGAATGCAGTATGCGGCTTTTCACTAAGAAGGAAACTGAGGCAGGGAGGATGGACGATTCCAGTTAGTGCTGTAGCCAAAGAGCTCTTTCCACTTCCGCACTGTGGTTCAGTGCTTTGGATGTCACCGTATCCAGAGGCAGAGTCTGGTGGGCTACAGGAGCGCATGTGATTCTGCTTTTTGCCTTATTTACACATAACTTCGGAGACACCAGCCTCTCTTAATGAGCCCCTGGGACGGTAGAGGAGTGAGAAGCAGAGTGGTTGGGCATTTTAAAGCCAGAGCCCTGAGGACCAGAGGAAGGTGCATGCGGGTGGGAGTCAGGGGTCCGTAGCATTCACGGTGGCTGGGCATCCCTGCAGGAGTCTTAAGGAACTCCTGAGTAACTCACTGGACCAGCAGCTGTGAGCCTGACCTCCTGGGAGGCAACGAGTGACACCGACTGTTTATCAGAGAATGAAGGATGTGTCTGCGTTCAGGTGCCGGACAAAACAAAGACAAAAGAAGGAGTTCACGATTAGCTCTAAGTTCTTATGTTTGGAAAAGGCATTCACTTATCAAGATGTAACTTGATACATATTGAGATGTATTGATTGAGATGTAACTGCTCACCAAGGGAAGTTTGCACCAACATGAAATGCAAACTGGGGTCTGGAATCCCCTGAGGAAGGAGAGCTCACACCATCCCCCGGGGTGTAAAACCCATTTGGGCAGCAGAATGGGGCTTGTCTCAGACTTCAGGGTGAATTTGTATTAGGCAACGGAGAGTGCACTTTTTAATAAAAATAAAATAAAGCTTAAATGGCACAGGAGTCTCCTTAGATTTAAAATGGTCCCCAGAAAGTAACTTTTTGATGCTCTAATTGGAAATGAATCAGAACATATAGATTAAATTTCCTTGAAAAAAAACATTGTCTTTTGTATATTTTTTATTACATTTTCATTTTCAATATCCTGAAGTAGGCTCCAGAAAAAAATTAAAAAGTAAGGAAGGGTAACGGAAACATGTATTCAGCTCTGAGCATGATGTTGTTTCATAATGTTTTCAGTAAATAAGAGAAACTGAAAAAAAAAAAAAAAAGCTGGTATGAGTGTTTGTTATGCAATACATCCTGGAGACTTTGTCCTTGAAAACAGGATGGATTTAGAATCTAACAGCAAAACAAAAAAAGACAAAAACTGGTTAAAAAATACAATTACATAGGCAATGTTTTTTTTAAAACATATAAATTACCCTCTTCAGTGAAGGAGGACAATTTCGAGAGACTCCTTTATAGAAGGACACTTTTGAATAGTGTTTGTATGATACACTGAGATATAATTTCAATTTGAAACCAGGTTTTGAAGGGTAAAGTGATGCTTCCTAGATGAATTTTCCTAACAAAATAGTAATCATGGAAAGACATTAAAAAAGAGCCTTATGAAAAGGAAAAAGGATGTGCTGGTATCACCAATAATAACAAAATGTTAACTCAGTTAAGGAGCACTATACATTATCTCACGTTATCCTATAATAACCAACTGTGTTATCTATGGTTGTCTCTGTTTTACAGAAATGGAAAGCTAAGTTTATGGATGCAAAGTGATTTGCCTGGGTTTGCATAATACTTCCCAACTCAGCCTATGACCATCCCATCGCACAACCTGTCTTACTTGATTTAGTCCCTTTATTTGAGCAGAATAAAAACTCTTGTAGTTTCTTCAGAAAAAGGGCATGGAAGGTAAATTGTTGAGCTTTCTATGGATGAAAAAAAAATTTTATTTGCTCTACATGTGAAGGATAGTTTGTCTGGGTATAGAATTTTAGGCTTAAAATTGTTCTTCAGAATTTTGAAAGTGCTGGGCTTTGTTTTCTACCTTCTATGCTGCCATTGAGAGAATTACAAGGCCATTCTGATTTCTGATCCTTTTTATGTGACCTTTTATCTTTTCCTCTCTGGTAGTTTTGGCATTTTCTTTTATTCCATTGTTATCACTATTTCATGGCAATAGACTAAATTGTTTATTTTTTATTTTTATTTTTTAAATTATTATTATTATTAATTAATTAATTAATTAATTTATTTATTTTTTATCCCAAGGGTTTTGTCAGTTTTTTTTAGCCTGAAAGTTTGTGTCATTTACTTCTGGAAAACATTATTTAACTATTTTCTTGGTGATTTTCCCCATTCCTTTTTTTTTTTCTTTTTCTGTTCTACATGCTTGGAAACTTTATTTTGGGGGTTACTGGATTTCCTGAGCTGGTTCTTATCCTTTTATTCTTTTTATCCTTTTATTCTTTTATCCTTATCCTTTTATTCTCCTATTTTTCCAACTCTTTGTCTTTTTTTTTCCTACTTTGTAGAAATTCTTTATCTTACAACCCTTTTACTGAATTTTATTTGACTAATTTTGTATAGACATGTAAATTTTCTGAGAGCTCTTGTGTTTTTTGTTTTCTGTTTTTTTTTTTTCCTCATGACCTCTTCTCAATACCATCCCGTTCTTGTTTCCTAGATGCTGTTTCTTTTTGAAATTTTGGGGGTTATTAACACTAGCCTTTTGCGGGGAGAGGGAGAGATTTCTTCTGCTTGCACCACCTCAATATTCTCTAAATTGTTGTTGTTGCCTTGTTTGTATTAGTCACCCACTTTTACATCAATGGCTCTCCTCTGATATGTTAACCTTTATGATTTTTTTATATCTTTGAAACTGAGAATCAAATTGGAAGCTATGATCACACAGGCAGAGCTTGTCAACTCTGAGAACCACTCTCTTTAAACCTTTGATTCCCTAGGGAAGATTCTAGTCTGGATCATACAGGCCTGGCTACTCTTCTTTCAGGGTGGGACCTACAGATTTGGTGTGCATGTGTTCACTTATGACCCCATGCTTTCAGCTATCAAGTAGCAAATTCATCACCACCGTGTCTTACCCAAACAGAGAACCTACTTCATCCACTCCAGAGAATAAATATCCAGTGTTCGGCTAGGCTGAAAAGAGGGAGAAAAGTCTGAGACAGTGTGTGAGGAGAATGATATTTGAGACTGGACTGCTTCTTTTTTTATTTTTTTAATATATTTTTTAGTGTTTATTTACTTTTGACACAGAGACAGACCATGAACGGGGGAGGGGCAGAGAGAGAGGGAGACACAGAATCCGAAGCAGGCTCCAGGCTCCGAGCTGTCAGCACAGAGCCCGACACGGGGCTTGAACTCACAGACCGTGAGATCATGACCTGAGCCGAAGTCAGATGCTTAACCAACTGAGCCACCCAGGTGCTGCGAGACTGGACTGCTTCTTAAGCAGTGTTCGGTCATTCTCTTTATTTTAAAACAATCTCTACCCCCATAAATTTATAGAGGTACTTGGTTCCCCAAATCCCCAAAACATTTGGGTATTCTGCCCTATAAATTTCATTCATTCTCAGCTTTCCTTGTTGCTGGCTCAGGGTTCTCCTAAGTCAAATTATTCAGCCTCCACTTTCTAGCTTTTATGTATGTATGTATCCACCTATTTATTTTTGCTCTTAGTTCTCTCCTATTCTTTGAAAAAACAACTGTAATTTTACTGGAGTTTCATAAGATAGCTAAATTAAATGTATATGTTCATACTTATTTAAGTGTAATCTTGCAAACGTTTCTATTTCTTCTGACGATTAAAAGAATTCTTGAAGGGGCGCCTGGGTGCCTTGGTCGGTTAAGCCTCCAACTTCCGCTCAGGTCATGATCTCACGGTCCGTGAGTTCGAGCCCCGCGTCGGGCTCTGTGCTGACAGCTCAGAGCCTGGAGCCTGTTTCAGATTCTGTGTGTCTCTCTCTCTGACCCTCCCCCGTTCATGCTCTGTCTCTCTCTGTCTCAAAAATAAATAAATGTTTAAAAAAAAATTAAAAAAAGAATTCTTGAAAATAAAGAGAATGTCCTTTTTCTGTATCAATGTATCTGTCATAACTTTAAACATAGACATGTACATAGTAGATGCCCAATAAATGCTGAATATGGTGCATTACATTCTACAAATACTCAGGTGGAACCTTAGTCTTAATAGTTTAAACTGAGATTTGGCAAGTGATAAAGGAAAATAAAATAAATTAGTTAAAAGAAAAAAAGAAATAAAATTTCAAGATATTACATCTCTCTCTCTCTGATGTATAATATTTGTATGAACAAAACACCTGAAGTATTCCAAAAAGAAAAATCTGGTTAGCATAATATATTATTGAAAATTCTATATCACCAAACAAATTGCTTCCTTTCAAACTAATCAACTATTTTTATGAAGTTAGTAATTCTCAGGTTTTGGTGACAATTCAAATGAAAATAATAGATGAATAGCCTTTCAGATTCAGTATTACATGGTAAGATTTTTTACAGTTTTGTAGAACTCCCACACAGATTAACACCTTGCATAGTAATCATCAGTTTACACACCGATTGCCCGCTAATCATTGGGTTTCTCCAATCAGTGATTATATCTTATTCATATTTGTAATCTTATCACCCATTTGCTGAGGTACCAAATTGGTGCATATGCGTAACTAGTCTGATCAATACTGTCCTATAGAAACTGGGTGGTCTTTACAAAGAACTTAAGATATCCTTACCCTGTTAGAGGAATGGAAAAGAGAGGCACACCAGTATAGCACAGGTAAAGTGGCTGAATATCGTTAAAAATCCCCAATTCAAGAACACTGTGGAGTAAGTCATAATAATCTTTCTATATTGAGACTGTTCCCAGTTGGGTGGGATTAGGAAGGTCCACTGTGATTAGCTTTCAAGGTCCACTTCATTATTGCTGTTGAAATGTAAGTAGGACAAACAACAAAGAAATTATTGATGTTCATTTAAAAATTTTTTAATGTTTTATTTTTGAGAGAGACGGAGAGACAGAGTGTGAGCAGGGGAGGGAGGGGCAGAGAAGGAGGGAGACACAGAATGCGAAGCAGGTTCCAGGCTCTAAGCTGTCAGCACAGGGCCCAGTGAGGGGCTTGAACCCACAAACTGTGAGATCATGACCTAAGCCGAGTTGGAAGCTTAACCAACTGAGCCACCCAGGTGGCCCTTGATGTTGTTCATTTTTAATGTTCTTGCGTTTTTAGCAATCTTTCTAATATATGTGGAAGAACAGTTGTACTATCTTTGCATTGCAAATATTTTAAATATGCAAAACCATACTTTGAGATAACAAATAATTTTCATCTCCCCTGGAAATACCTTTATTGCTAAATCTGTAAGTGGAAAAGGACAGGTAAAATCATATGGTGTGGCTTTGAAGGAAGAGGTTGTACACAGTTTCCCTTTTTTGTTTTCTTTTAATACAGCTTTAAGATGGAACTTACTTTACATATGTTCATAAAATGCTTTAATGATCAGTGAAATAATGACGCTTTATCAGTGAAATATGATCCAGTTTTCACTGAGAGCAATTAAAATCTTTAAAAATATATCTATTCTTAAAATGTATGAGGCTTTCCCCCTTATGTCGCTTAATAGTGTCAAGAAAGTACAACATATGGGCTTCAAACAGGGTAACTCTTTGATCTTAGAGCTCAGAGACTGGCAAGAGTTAGAGACCAAATCCTCTCCTTTGTTGTTTATCCCTTGCTGAAGATTTTCTTCCAAGTTCAAGTGCTGGAGTCACTAGATCATTTTTTCCCTCAGGACTCTCACCACCCGCCCTCCTTGTCTTATATCACAACTCTGGAATTACAAAGGTTTTTAATTAAGTGCAACTCAGTTTATCAAGTGTTAGAAAACTGAGATCTTTATGCTAGCACTCCAAAAACTGTGGAAAATTATAAACTAGGAACGTCTTCAGGGTCAGCTTCTCCCTTATCTGTTTCTGTTTCCCTAGAATTCAGCATAGCACGTGACACAGTAAGAACTTGATAACTATTTGTTAAATCATTAAATGGGTATCTGATTCCAAGAGATTGCGAATCTAAGTAGGAAGGACAGTGAGAAGTCCTGTAGGAAGTTAGTGAGCCAGAGCTCAGAAGGTATGGAATGTGCTGAGAACTCTGCAGAAGACTAAAGGCTCATGGCAGCCACATAATTTAGTAATCCCCAATTCCTTTGGACATCAAAGGCGCTTAAAGAAAAAAAAAATATTAGCTAAGATATCCATCAAAGGCCCGAAGTCTACTCCGAGAAACAAACCCCAGCCCCCCAAAACTAGTATTATTTATTTATTTATTTACCAAAAATTAGTATTTCAACATAATTGCTTAGAGGATGCATTCAAAGGCATCCGACTCAGAAAGTTGCGGATTGACATGGTAAAAACCAGAAAACAAAGCAAATTAATTGATATAGTCAGCATCAAGTCAGGTACTGATCAAGCCCAACTTGACGATGAACTGCTCGAGGCCAGGGATGCTTTCCATGTTTTTCATTATTTTGTTCCAGCACATGACACAGTGTGGCTCCTTCTGCTGGTTCCTCAATGATCTGAACTTATGTGAATGAATGAAATCTTATTGTGTGCACAATGCTGCTAGCTGCCTAGTGGGTTCAGGCTGCTATACGAGAATCCCACAAATTAGGTAGCTTATAAGCAAAAGACATTTATTTCTTATAATTCTGGAGGCCGGGAAGGCCAAGATGAAGGCTCCAGCAGAGTCAGTGTGTGATAAGGGTCCCCTTTCTGGTGCATAAACCCCCTTCTTTTCACAAGGTCCTCACATTGTGGAAGGAGCAAGGGAGCTTGCTGGGGTCACGTTTAAAGGGCACAAACCCCATTCATGAAGGCTCTGCCCTTATGACCAAATTACCTCCCCCAAACCCACCTCCTAATACCATCACATCAGGGATTAGGTTTCAAATCAGAATTTGGAGGGGTACAGGAACATTCAGTCTCTAGCCTTAGGTGTTTTTACAGGTACAAAATATTTTTTACGATTAATGGTTCTTCTCTGAGAGTCCAAAATGAGCTGAGGACCCATAGGAAAACCACAAAGTTGGAGAGGGGAATATGCAGCCTTTAGGAGTTTTAGAAACTCAATGCAAAGTGGCCCAATCAGAGTAAACAGTGGCTAAGGCTTAACCTTTTCTCTCTTGCAAATAATAATAAGAGATTTTCAGAGCAAAGAGATAGGTGAGTAATACGGCATCGACCTTTTGTGGGTGCGGTATTGTTGCGTCCTTGGACAAACGCTTGTGTTGTTTTGTTCCAAATTCCCAATGCCTGGACCTTTTCATTTGGGTGATACCCTTAGATGCATTCATCGTCACGGGCAGCAGAGAGCATGCGTACATTGCATAATAAAGGGTCAAATACTGTTCAAACTAGCAAATGCATCATCCTTAGCTCTAGGAGCAAAGGTGAAGAGTATGTCACATCCCACAAAGGCCCTGCAGTGCTAGGCACAGTGTGTGTTTCCATGACAAGGATGAGAGACTGAAGCTGTTGATTAGAGTCTTGGTCATGAACTGGACTTCTCACGCCTTTACTTTAGTAATTTATGATTTGATGGCTATGCTTTAATTACCTATGAAATTGTGTGGATACTCTGCACTCTGTCCATGCCTCAGAGGTGCACAATGAGAAGTAATTATGTGCAAACAAAGTTGCCGAATGGGCAGTGGAAATGGGAGTTTCAATTATTTTTTAACAACCTGTTTACCGATTCTCTGGTGTTTAGTCTTTTTCGGGCTTATGAGGTTCCTCATTGATGGCTTCAGGCAAGAAACCAACAGAAAATTGATGGAGAGGATCAAGGATGCCCCGGTTCATGGGCAGTATTCTCTCACTCGGGACTATGATTACAACCTCTGAGTTGTAGAGTTTTTAAACACAGGTGCAGTGCTTTCTGCTTGTCTGAGCGAGGAAAAGACCCCATTTGGTTTAAAAAAAATGCGATTCTCATTTGAGTGAGAGTTCTTGGCTTGACATGGCCATGAGTCTCGCTCAAAAGGCATAGAAAAAAAAAACACAACTGTTAAATCACAGTGTAACCCACTCAGGCGGTTATTAGTCATGCAAATGATTTGTCTATCAGCTTAGACAGGAGCAGATTTTATGCTTAAAGAAGCCAAATTATTTTGAACACTTTAATCGAGATGGAAGAACCATTTAAAAAAAGAATAACAGTTATTTCATGTAGAAGAACGGTGTGCACATATATTGTTATCCCTAAAAATAATACATAAGATACTTGAAGTGTGTATTTGGTTCCCTGCTAAGAAATAGCTTCCTACATTTGTATTTGCTGTCTTGGTAAATTTGCCGGGTTATTTAGAGGTATTATTATTTCTGTTTTACAGATAGCAAAATGGAGGGATTGAGTAAGCTTTTGGCAATTGTACTATACATCAGAAGTCATGGCACACATAGGGCATATAATCCGAGCTACTTGATTCCCAGATGAAGGTTCACGCGAATAAATAAGACACACAAAGCTAATGTTGTATTTTGGCAGGCATCAGTAAGAGTATTTTTCTCTTTGTCGGTAGTGAAATGTGTCAGTAGTCAAATTTGAGTTCTAAGGAAGCAGATTCCTGGGTTTTCAGATAATACAGACTCTTGCTTTTCTTCCAGTTTTCTTTCCCCGTCGTCTATAACTTTAGGATATTTTATTGTATCTAGCACTTCCATTGGATAGTAGAAGGCATCCAGGCTTCATCGTGTGTTAGCAAAGCCTCATTATGCAGATTTTTGATTTCTGGCAGGGGAAGTGTCCTGCACTACTCGTGAGCTAGGAGTCCGAAATTAACCACATAACCCTGGTTTCAAACCTTTGTTCCAGTGCTGGCTCTTCTCCTTTTCTACTGCCAGTCAAGAAGAAAACCATGGCACAGATCCCTAGTACTCTTTTGCTTAAGAGTAAATGCATCTCTTAATCCTGCTCTGGAGCCCCTCTCTGCATACACACGCTCTCTCCCTTAGTCAATAATCCCTTTTATTGGTTACAGTGCCACTACACTATTTCAAGCTTTTCCACAGCCAAGCACAGCTGCTCATGTAGGCTATTGATTCCATATGTTCGCTCAAAATTGTATAATAGTCTGTTCTAATAGTTGCCTTTGGCTTTTCCTCTCTCCACTCCAAAAAGTGCCCTCTGCCCCTGGCCTGGCATGCCGGTAACTAGAAATGGATCCTAATTATATCAACCATTCTTCACCAAAAAAGTCCCAATAGCTGTCACATGTTGGAATAGCTCGCTGTGGTTTTGGTTTACACGGCTTCGTGCTGCTCTACGGAAAACACTTTGAGAAACCGATGCTATATTTGTTGGTGGAAAGAAAATATTGCCGTATGGAAGGTGTAGTGACCTCTCACTACAAGGAAATTTTCTGATTAAATTAGCGTGTGATAATTCGAGCCTATCTTCTCTCTAGTTATTCCCATATCCCTCCATGCTTGTCTCTATTTCAACCCTGTTACTTTACCTGTAACTGTGAACTGCATATTTATTTATTTATTTATTTGGGAAAGAACCAGATCATACGTGGGGGAGGGGCAGAAGGAGAGAGAATGAGAATCTTTCTCTTTTCTTTTTTTTTTTTTAATTTTCTAATGTTCATTAATTTTTGAGAGAGAGACAGAGCCCGAGCAGGGGAGGAGCAGAGAGAGAGACACACACACACAGAATCCAAAGCAGGCTCCACGCTCTGAGTTGTGAGCACAGAGCACGATGTGGGACTCGAACTCACGAACTTCGAGATCATGACCTGAGCCAAAGTCAGTCGCTCAATGAACTGAGCCACCCAGGTGCCCTTTTTTTTTTTTTCCTTTGGTGTATTTCAGCTTATCATTTTATTTTTCAGTTTTTAAAGTATAATTTATTGTTAAGTTAGCTAACATACAGTGTATACAATGTGCTCTTGGCTTTGGGAATAGATTCCCATGATTCTCTGCTTACATACAACACCCAATGCTCATCCCAACAAGTGCCCTCCTTAATGAGATTCTTAAGCAGGTTCCACACCCAGTGCGGAGCCTCATGCGGGGCTCTATCTCCGGACCATGAGATCATGACCTGAGCCAAAATCACGAGTCGGACCCTTAACCCACTGAGCCAGCCAGCTGCCCCTGAAATGCATATGTACGTTGTACATTAAGAATAGCATTTACCCCCAGGATGGCAATTTGAACAGCACCTAGTAAATGTCACCTCTGGAAGATTTATGGAAGCTGACAGTTGATGCACACAGCCGAACAGCTCCAACAGTCTAGCGGGCACACTTTGCCTCAGTGTCTCTGGGCATCTGAGTGACCCAGAAGCTCATAACCTGATCACAAAGAGCCTAAATGACAGCTCCTTCCAGGGCTCCAATAACGTCTCGTGTTACAGTGAACAACCGAACCGCTCCTCTCTTGCTCTTTGAGCCAAGGTGGCTGAAAGAACAAGACATGGGATGTAAGTCGGTTCAGGAAGATCTGCTCATCAGACAGAGCAAACAGAGTTCTGATCTCTCACGACAGCCTTTCAAAACGTACCTCAATGCACAAAGCACATTCAACACTCCTAGGCAGATCCTAGAGCCAAAATCAACCATAAAGAAGTAGAGCATAAACTGAATGCAGTTTTGCAACTTGGAAACCTGGAAGACTTGCAAGAGTTTATTTAGCAAGGTGTAAGCAACATAAGCCCTGCCCCACGGAACTTTGAACTCTCTTCTGCCTCTGCTTCCAGCATCTGAATCCAAGTCCTGTGGATTGTCCCTGTGCTATACCCACTCCTTCTCTTACATAGGTCTGTTTCATCCCATACCTACATGACTGACAAATTCCCTGCACATTCTCTGTTTCCGGTTTCCTGTTCCTGTAGTCCAATCTTAGTGGTGAGTGGTCAGATTAATCTTCCCAAGCTCTCCCACTGACCATGCCACTGCTCTTCCAAAAAACCTCACACCTTGTCATCACTGGCCAAAGAAATTAGTCTGGTAGAGTATGTGTTTTTTTAAACTTTTTTTTTTTAACGTTTATTTATTTTTGAGACAGAGAGAGACAGAGCATGAATGGGGGAGGGTCAGAGAGAGAGGGAGACACAGAAGCAGAAGCAGGCTCCAGGCTCTGAGCTGTCAGCACAGAGCCCGACGCGGGGCTCGAACTCACGGACCGTGACATCATGTCCTGAGCTGAAGTCGGACGCTTAACTGACTGAGCCACCCAGGGGCCCCTAGAGTGTGTGTTTGTGTGTGTGGATGTGTGTAATGGAAGTTGGTGGCAGGTTAAACAAATTGCTCCAAAGAGACTGTGTCGAGTGTAAAATGTCTGTAAGACATATATATATATATATATATATATATATATATATATATATATATATTTATATATATATATATTTCTGAATCAGGCTAAATTGGTTAACATTTAAATCTCCAAATCTTTGGGTAAAATCAATGTGCCCAGAAACAGTGCCTGGTTTTATCCCATTGCGGCTCAGACTGGTTACTCCCACTCTCTCCTCTCCTTCCCTGCACCAAGGCACAGACTTAGACTTGGAAGCAAATACGCCTCACATGATGGCCAAAGCTCTATACAAGCTGACTCAGGGGTCTTCGGTCTAGCCACCCGTTGCACTTTGTATCCTCAACCAGCCTATACACCCCTCCCGACTCTTGAGCAATCATTTTATTTCTTCTACTCTGAAGGTTTAGTAAGTGGATGGTTTACTAAGTGGATGGTAGATCCACTCACAAATAAAAACTATCCTAATTACTAAATAAAGTGCTTTTTGTCCTTTGACATTTATTTTCTTAAGAGTATTGTCCAAACCTAAAATGTTGACCAAACGCTCTTAAGCGGACCCGAGTTCATGAATTCTCGAGGCATCTACAGATTCTCAGCCAGATGAACGCACCCAAATTCTCAGAGATTAACGTGGCTTCAATAATGAAAGCGCACCCTACTCCACATTTTAAGTCCCATAAACAAGTCATTTCCTTGCTCCTCCCTCAGCACTGCCATGGTTCCTTTTGAAACTTCTAACATTCTTTTATTTTCCTATGGCTCCCTCACTGAGGGGTAAAGTATCAACCAGCTCAATGCTTCGCATGTGATAGGTGCTTACTAAAGACATTATGGAATATATTGACTGGATGGTAACTATAGTGATAGTCATAGGGATGCATTCTGAAGGTTCTAGAATGTTTCACAATTGGAGGGTGCCCAAGATCCACCTAATTTCGGAGCTGTGAAATTAGAAATTCTATCCACAAGGAAACTTTACAGTTCAATGCAAAAGAAGGCTACTGTTGACGGGACCCACATAGGTCAGGTAGCTAGCGGGATGCATGACAAACGGTCAGGATTCTGAAAGCAGAAAGGCACCAAAGGGCTCTTGTAAAATTTGGGGGGAAATGAACTGTTGGGATACACTCTCCTAAATATACATTCCGTAAGCAAAATGCTAATCTTGACCTCCGTAATCCAGCACCCTCGCTTCCAAAATCTCATTTGCTTTGGGTTTATATAGGTTTTTTCCACCAGGAAGGCAATTAAGAATCCTGCCTTTTCAATTTCAGAGAGATGCGAATTAAGCGTTTTATGAGACCATGTGGGTACAGTTTGAATCGACGCAAGAAGGAAATTGAACATTAAGCATTAACACCTCGCTCTTACCCCACCACGCCTTCCGAGGGCTCGCAGACGGAGAACACTTGTGATGGAGTGCCAACGTTTTGTGCCGCTTTGCATAGCCAGCTTACATTTAGGGCTCCTATTAACTTGAAAGAGAGTTCCAGGTGCGTTCAAGTTCTGCTGAAGAAATGGAAAGTTGGAAGCTTTATTATTAGCTTAGGCCGTTTTCAACTCACGTGAGTAAGAGATGGAGAAAAGTTATTAGAATTTATTTTTTCTTCTTCTTTTTTTTTTTTTTTATAACTGCTGCTTTTAGGTCTGATGTAAAACTGCATACAAATGTAGGTACTTAGACAAAGTGCAGCGGCTCTTTCTTTTCGTGTGACAAAACAGCATGGGTCTCCCACTTCTTTGTCAACACGGGCTTTAACGTGACTTTAAGTAAATGTTCTTGTAGAGGTAAACTTTCACCTTTTGGGCCCACAGATAACAGAAGTGCTTTGGCAAGAAGGTGTAGAAAAATATTCCAACAAGTAAAACTGGAGAATTTGGTGGAATGCTACAAAAATAGCTCACAGAAGCCAAGGATAGGAGGTGAGAACAGACACAGGAAAGTCACAGGAGCCACACAACCGTTGACCGTTCCTTTTTCTCCCTCCACTGGGAGCTGTTTTCTCGGATATATTTATATGCAGTATTAATAAGGTTGCCATGGTACATTTGCTAGGTCTCTTAGTTCAAGGGAATAGAAAGACCAATACTTTCTATTCCTTCGTCTCCAATCCAACCTTCTGCCCTTTCCCATCTTATGCTCTGGGAGATATAATGTGCTTGGTCTAGTTCAAGTCAAATATCCAACCCTTGTCCAACACGGAGGAAGCAAGGCTGTGTGGTACAAATACGGTTGTGGGAGCTTTTATCTTTCTTCGTGTCTCTTTTCTTGTAAAGGTTGTGAATGCCTATCCCATAGGCAGACAAGAAATTTGCGCTTTGCCTAAAGAAGAATGCTGCAGATATGAACTAAATCTCACTGGGGTCCACTGAGGCACAAGAAAGAACGCCTCTTTCCTCCCAAAGGCCTTTCTTTTCTCCTTTTTTATATACTTCCCAGTAGCCCGGTGTGCCAATGCCTTTGTATATCCACATTGTTATTCTCAATTCTTTTCTCGACTCCCTTTTGTCTCCCCCCTTTCTTTGTCAAGGGAAATCGTGGTAGACTAGAGCAGTGATTCTCCAACTTGAGCTGTATCAGAATCCTCTAGAGGGCTGGTTAGAATGCAGAGTGTTGGGCCCCACCCCCAGAGTTTCTGATTCAATAGGTTTGGGGTAAGGATCTGAGAATTTGCATTTCCAGCAAGTTCCTGAGTGGTGCTCATGCTGCTAGTCTGGGGACCATACCTGGAGAACTTTTGGACTGGAGAGTAGAAAAGAGTTCCTGCAATTCAATCTCCTCACTAAACCATCAGGGTTGTCCTTCTTTCAGCCCGATTTTTCAGGTTCATCATCAACAAGTACAGGTTAAGAAACCACTGCATTCAAGTCAATAAATATAAGACATGTTTCCAGTCCGGTGATCTAGCTGGCGAAGCAGGATATAGCTGTCCTTAGATGATGGTGTAGCTGGGCTATCTTCGTCGTTGTCTTGGGCATCATATTGTGTTAAATCATTTCTTTGTTTTCATCTGTAAGCAAGAATGATAGCCATCATATCTAATTTGCAGAGCTATTGGGAGGATTCAAATAGGCAATGCATATGTAAATTTAAAAGTGCTAGAAAATATCAGATGTCATTTTTAATGTACATGGAGCACCTTAATGTGTTGGTGCCATGAATCCTCCCACTCATGGACAGCCCTTTGTTTGTCTTTCTGCGGCGATCCTTCCTTAGGGGAATTTCCGACAATTCTATTAGCATTTCTCACAGCTTCTGCAGCCCTGGATTCTTACTATTTTCACCTCTTTTTCCACTTCTCTAGTCCTCTGAAATCTTGTTCTTCCATGAGTTGCCAATTTTTCTTTTGGACCGCCATCCAGCTTTCTTCTTTGAGTTGTCGCTATGCCACAGCCAGAACATCTTTTTCTGACACAAATGAGGCTACATTACACACACCCCCCATCCCTGTTCAGACTCCTTCAAGAACTTCCTTTTGCTCTTAGGGATTCACAAGATCTTGAGTAATTTGAATCTTCCCTTATTTCTCCAAACCCATGCTATACCACCCTTCTTCTTGTTCTTTGTGACCCACATGAGTTGCCCTTCTGTTGCTGGAATACAGCAAACCCGTTCTTAACTCAGCTCTTCCCTTTGCTTGGAAAATTCTTTTTCCAACTTTGCCAATAGATGATTCATTAGTCCTGAATCCTTTGCGACTCAGTTCACTGTTGTATCCTTAGATGCTTCCTTCTATCATATCTCCCCATTCATTTGCTTTATAGACTTATATAATTTGTTTTTATTTCTCTGTTTACTTATTTGCTATCTAGCTCTTCTGCTAAACTGTAAGCAGCCATGAAAGCAGCTACTTATTTAGAGATTTCTGTCAGTGCCCATGGCAGCCGCTCAGTACAGAATGAATGAAAGGATAAATATTCCTTTCAAGGAGTGACAAGATAGTCATCTAGATTATCTTGCTTCTGTTTCTTCTTCTTCTTCCTCTTCCCCTTCTCCTTCTTCTTCTTCTTCTTCTTCTTCTTCTTCTTCTTCTTCTTCGAGAAACCAAGCCAATATGGTCAAATTAGTCATTTTTTAAAGTATTGATTGCTTTCTGTATAAAGAGCCTCTTGAGCTGTCTCTCTCTTTCAATAGAATATCAAATCTAAAATCCCACAGCTTTTTAGTTATAGGGGTGAGGGTTAGGAACTGACTTTGAGGTTTTTAACTCTTTGACCTTGGGCAAGCCATATAACCTCTGTAAGCCTAGATTCTTTTTCCACAATGGGTAAAGATTCATAGATTATTGTGAGTCTTGAATAAGAGTGATTTATAGAAAGTCCTTAGCACACTGCTGCCAGGTATAGGGTAAGGGCTAAATGGATATTAACCACATACCTAGCATATGTATCTATTCCCCTATTCAGGTCTTCTCACCATTCTGGTGTCCAGGTACAGTTTCCCCAGATGCACATCCCTTCTGCTACACTGGGTCTGGTTCTTCCCTGTCCAGAGCAGCAGTGGACTCCCTCCTCTGTGCTTTTCTAAATTCTACCATCTTGAAACACTTCAACACTTTGGATACTGTCTCTACGCTAAAGCCTTCTCTGAGCCCACAGAGTTCACCCACTAACTAAAGGGGCACAACAGTTTTGATCAGTGAGAAGAGAAGAAAGAATTTTAATAGCCACTGAATTTTTATTTTGTGCCAGGTTCAATGCAAGAAGGTATTGCCATTTATGCTGACTTATGTTGCCTTATTAAATCTTCACAATAATCTTAAGAGTACTATTTTCCCTGGTTTCCAGATGAGAACATTGTGGCCCAGGAGATGAAGGAGTGTGCTAATAAATGGCTCCTGTTTTAATGATAAATATAAGGAAATTCATCACCCAAGTATAAAGCTATTGTAACTAAAAATAAAAGAAAGAAAAAGAAAGGAAGAAAGGAAGAAAGAAAAAGAAAGAAAGAACAAAAGAAAGAAAGAAAGAAAGAAAGAAAGAAAGAAAGAAAGAAAGCCCTAGCCTACCAGAGATCCAAAATACTACCACCAAATGCTTAAGAACAAAGAGCAATCTGGGGTCAGGTTACGTCATTAGGCTGGTTACACACACACACACACACACACACACACACACACACAGAGAGATGAGCATATTGTCATCTTGACCATGGATGAAGCACTGAGTATAGATGAAGTACCATAGATGAAGTATTGAGCTAAACACAAATAAGGACAAGAGCCCAAGGGGTCTCAACATTATATTTCTTTTTTTTAATTAATTAATTTATTTTTTGGGGGACAGAGAGAGACAGAGCATGAACGGGGGAGGGGCAGAGAGAGAGGGAGACACAGAATCGGAAACGGGCTCCAGGCTCTGAGCCATCAGCCCAGAGCCTGACGCGGGGCTCGAACTCACAGACCGCGAGATCGTGACCTGGCTGAAGTCGGACGCTTAACCGACTGCGCCACCCAGGCGCCCCTCAACATTATATTTCTAAGCCAAAGTTAGGCCAACAACATGTCAGAGGTAGGAAGAAGTATTGGAGCTCAGGCTCCCACACTAGTACAGGGCAGAGGGAGAGAGCAATAGACTGTCATGAGTGATGATTTCAAAAACTTCAAAAGAAAACACAGCCTTGAGTTGTACCAGTGGATCTCATCCCTATCTGCACATTAGAAATCACGTAAAAATGCCCTCTTCTGAACCCAATTTCAGACAGGGAGACTCACTGACTGAATCTGGGTTGGGATCCAAGATGTATTAGTTTTAAAGTTTCCTAAGTGATTCTAATGTAAAGCTGGTGAAAGAAACCCTGTGGGTTATAGGGGACACTATTCCAATGGTTCTCAAAGATTGGTCCTGGAACCAATAGCATCATTATCATCTGGGGAAATGCAAATTCCCACCCCCATTTCAGGTCTACCAAATCTAGAATCTCTAAGGGGTTGAAGTTTGGGAACTCCTGTTTTAGCCAGTGGCCATAGTGTTTAATTAAGTTGTTACTGTACTATAATGTGTTTTATAATAAAATACATTGGAGCATTTAATAAAAGTTGGAGCATTTTCTTTCTCCTCACTTCAAAATTTCATGAAATTCTTCATTTTTAAAAAGTTTCAGGGGTGTCTGGGTGGCTCAGTTGGTTAAGCAGCCGACTTCAGCTCAGGTCATGATCTCAGTTTGTGGGTTCAAGCCCCACATCGGGCTCTGTGCTGACAGTTTGGAGCCTGGAGCCTGCTTCGGATTCTGTCCCTCTCTCTCTGCCCCTCCTCTGCTTGCACTCTGTCTCTCCTCTCAAAAATAAACAAACATTAAAATAAACAAAAAGTTTTAGATCACATGATCCAAGAGATAAGAGATATGAAAAGGTTTTAGATGACACAGTCCAAAGGATTAGAGATATTTTAGGGGTACAACTTTACCATTAACATTTTAGAATGGAATGACTAGCTTTTGGGTAAGAGGAGTATTAAATATCAAGAGAAATTAACGGTATCTGCAACTGAAAGCTAATTATTTTATCTGTAGAATGCCTCCCTAAAAAAGTTCCGTTTCTTGAGATCTGCAATGGATACATGTGGCTTTATCTCTCTCCATTTAACAAGGAGATTATAAGGTAACCACGGTTGCTTGACACATGATCATCATACTGTCACTTAAGCCCTGTATCCTGTGGGTCCTCAATACATATTAATTTAATTAAACAACTTGCATTGTTTGGGAGTCTCTAGAAAACCTCCAGAAGCCTTCAATTACTCTACAACGATCAAGTCATATGTTATAGAAGAATATACTTCCTGGAGAGAATTTTGTAAGCTCTGCTCATGATCGGATCACTTTAATGTATCACTTAAGGTGCTGATTTTGATCACCTCAAGGTCTTTTTATTTTCCAGTTCTTAAAAAAGTTTTTGAGAAATGTAAACAATTAATATTAAATGTGAATCTCTGTTTGAATAGAATTGAGCACATATACATGATCATTTTAGTTTAACATCTTTTTTTTAATATTTTTAAATTTTATTTTGAGTGAGAGAGAGAGAGAATGAGAATGAGCAAGGGAGGGGCAGAGAGAGAATCCCAAGCAGGTTCCTTGCTGTCAGTGCAGAGCCCCATGTGGGGCTCCGCCCCACAACATTGGGATCATGACCTGAGCCAAAACCAAGATTCAGTTGCTCAACTGACTGAGCCACCCCGGTGCCCCAAACATCTCTTGATGGTAGTGTTTTCACACAAAGCAATGAATTATTTCCTCCAAATCATTGTTTGATGTTTTTATCTGTTAGTTCCTTGAAACAAACGCTTCTGAAGTGATTAACTGATGTCAGACAATTTCTATTCTTAAAATAGTCTGTATTGTCTTAGGTTCTTTAGCAAATACACATATACACGGTC
This sequence comes from Lynx rufus, assembly GCF_022079265.1. Taxonomy (NCBI): domain Eukaryota; kingdom Metazoa; phylum Chordata; class Mammalia; order Carnivora; family Felidae; genus Lynx; species Lynx rufus. Next base: position 126,759,334 of record NW_025814878.1, read on the forward strand.
CTTATTAATGACTTCCAATTTAAAAAAGACATATCTCTATTCTGCTCTCTCTTCATCCCCTACAATCCTTGGTTTACTTTTACCTTAGTGTATGCCTACTATTTTTCTCTTTAATTTGACTTTTTCTATTTTTCTAAAAGTTTACTTCATTTATTTTGAGAAAGAGAGTGTGTATGAATGAAGGGCGGGAGAGCTAGAGAGAGAGGGAGAGAAAATCCCAAATAGGTTCCACGTTGTCAGCATGGAGCCCGACACGGCTGTGAGATCATGACCTGAGCCAAAACCAAGATTCAGATACTCAACCGATTGAGCCACCCAGGTGCCCCAGTTTGACTTTCTCTTGAGTAAAGAGTGGCAATTCTTTTGAATTCTTCATGTGAGATATTAAGATTTTCCCTTACTTGTTAGGATTGAAAGGACAATCTTGAAGATGAAAACATACTAAGTAATACAATGTTCTTATGTAACCCACATAAATGTTGATTTTTTTTAATTAAAGAGGCAAGATGAAAGGAAATATCTTATGGAATGCTAATGTGGTTTAGGATAAATTTAGTATCTTATCCAGTAACATAAGAAGTAATAAAATACAAACATAAAATTGAGCTTGGATGTTGATCCAGATGTTGGGAGAGATGCTTTGGTGGCAAGTCTCAAGCATGACTGAGCAGATTGCAAAGGTTGTAGTGCATTCAGGGACAGAGAAATGGTTGCGTCGACTCTTCCTCTGAGATGTTTATTACATTATAGAATGAGCCAGGTTGGTCTTTTGGAGCAAAGTGCGATGATGTACATCAAAACACAGAGACTGTACTGGACACATGTTGGTGACACAATATATTTTTAATTTTTTCTTTAATTCCTCTTGAGGCCACACCAGACTTCTCATTCCTATGTGAAGTTCTTCAAATAGCCAATCTCTAAGAAGCGTATAGAAGCCACATCCTAGCAAAAGATGTCAAGAGACAATGCCAGTTCTCCACTTTATTGTACCACCAACAAGGGAGAGTGGTCAGGCAGTTTCATCTTACCCAAGAAATAATTCACTCTACCCCTACATTGCTATGGATTAAAAAATACAGCCACAAAACTATCCCATTCTAGAATGTACTCCCCTTTGTGATTTGTCTTTGCTGTTTCTTTCATGCAATGCTGAAGTTTCTTACCTCATCTCTTGAATCTTGACTAATCAGTCGAGACTGATTAGTCTTGATTGTGACTACTTTCAAGATTGCTAAGATTGTAACTGCTTTGACAGATACAATACGACACAACTTCCAAGTCTAGACTTTAGACTTAACCTTAGGAAGCCTTGTACCTTTCACCTCTTTTGTCTCTTGAAGTGGTACTACCAGTCTACCATGTAAGAAGGCCAGTCTAGCCTATTGGAGGGCAAGAAGCCAAGTGAATGGTAAGCAATGTGCCATAATCAAAGACCAACACCAATTGCCAAGCATGTGAATGAAGTACTTTGGACTTTCCAGCCCACACTCAAGCTAGTATCTATAGCCATATGGGTAAGCCCAGGCAAGACTAGCAGGGGAACTTCCCAGAAAACCCACGGAATGGTGAGAAAAAAAACAAAAAAAAAACCCCAAATTCTTGTTGTAACCCTCTATATTTGGGGGTAGTTTATGGTACTGCTTTGTAACAATTTCTGTTGTACGTATCCTCACACTTACTTAAAGTTGGCATTCTGAAAGCAGTCTACCCTGGTACAAAACCCCATGTCTTTTGGACTGTAGTTGGCAATTATAATTGCTTCTATAGCACCACTTCCGGCAAGAAAAAATGGCTAAGAGTCAAGGCTTTCTGGGTGGTGTGTGTGTGTGCATGTGTGTGTGTGTGTGTGTGTGTGCGCGCACACGCACATGCACACACGCATGCACACGTGTGCGTAAGTATGCATGGGAGGACGGGGATTATGCCCTAAATTAGAGAATATGAGAGGTCTGGTGGATTTAGAAAGCCCAGATGGCTTTCGATTCAACAATGGTTGGGATCTCCCCTTCCACCTCATTGTTGCTTCAGGGTCGAAAGCAGCGAATCATTTCCATACCAAGTTAAGCAGACTCAGAGAAGCATCCAACATTCCAATCTATTTTCATACTCGCCGAGGGTCTAAGCCCCATTATGATAGGCAGTAATAGCAGGATAGTTGAAGACTTGTAAAGCACGTACTGTAGCTGCATTCAGTGTCTGTAAAAGGTGAAGTCCATTTACACTCCTCATTTAGCTGAATGAGAATGAGTCATTTGCTTAATGGATAATTTTAACTTGATTTCCAATAAGTGAATTAAGTAATTGAAGAACTTCAACACCCGGCGGAATATTTGTTGTAGCATTTGGAAAAGAAACCAGAGCCAGGTCCTTCAGCAACTAAAGATGGAAAATTCCTATTAGTCAACCTATCAATAAGGCTTCATTATTAAGCAACGTTCTAATGGCTTGGCTACATTGCTGACACATTGCAGGCATTTGCAATGTTACACCAAGGTTGCGGGCTCTCCTGATAGGCCTCATGCTGTTAGTCCGTTTTGTTAAATAGAAGTTGATTTTATATTTAGCTGTGCATGGAGTGTACAGATGAAACAAATCACTTCTAAAAGCTCAACAAGATGAATAGTTGCTGTTGAAAACTAGCAAGGAGCTGGATGCAAGATTAATATGCAGTCCCAAGTTCCACTTCCTACAATTTTTATTGATTGTATGAAAAAGTACTAAAATTCATGATTTCTTAGGTGAGTTAGATTGAAACTCTTGCATAGCTATAGTAGGTGTAATTTCTCGGAAATGTACCATTTGTCTACAAATAGAGCTTTTCATTTGGGACCATGTGCAATGAATTCTACGATGAAAGCAAAACCTTTCTGATGGCACCCTTTACCACAATCGTACCCAGTTCCCAGGATGACTTCTTTCTGCTCTTTGGTCTTTGCCAAATTGCTTCCCTGGGAGTATTTTCTAAATGTCCCCTCCTGCTGTGGTCCAAATACCAGGATGTATTTGGAGAGTTTCTTTTCCCCCATTCCCACAAACCACAAAAGATTGAATGTTGTGATATCTTAGCATTTAGATCTTTCCACTAACATCTGAATGACATTCCAGCTAATTTAACACAGTGTTCCATCTTCTTTCGGTAGGCTTGAGAAAGAGAAGAGGCTATTAAAGTCTGTCCTTAATTTTTTTACTTCTATAGCTGGTGTCTACATTTAGGTAGAGTGAAAGCAAGGATTGGGTCAGTTTGGGCTCAGAGCACATTTTCCAGTTCTGTAACTAGTCAGTAATTTTAGAAAATATGTGGATACATTTCCAACAGGTACATTTCGGTGTTTATTTTTCTATTGAAGCCTATTATTTTAGTAAATTCTTTTTTCAAGTTTATTTATTTACTTAGAGCACAAGTGGGGGAGGGATAGAGAGAGAGGGCGAGAGAATCCGAGTCAGGCTCTGCACTGCCAGCACGAAGCCTGATGCGGGGCTCAAACTCATGAACGGTGAGATCATGACCTCAGCCAAAACCGAGATTCGGGTGCTTAACCGACTGAACCACCCAGGCACCCCAGTTTTAGGAAATTCTTGAATTCAGTTATGGTACCTCAAAGCTCCATAGATCCGTAACTAGCTCAAGTCTATTAACATATGTTGAGCTCCTTGATTCTGCAGATGAATCAAGCTTTGCAAGAAATCTGAGATTTGATTCTCCCAGAAATGTCTATTGTCATATAGTACGAAACTTGAAGCTCAAACTGTCTCTTTGGCCCAAAATCCAGGTGAGATATATCCTTTTCCTCAAGTTTCAACTTTGAGTGTGTAACAAGACCCGACTCCCAAAAGTACTGACATATAAGTGACTGAGATATAAGTAGCCATTATATTTCTTATGTTTAGGGTCACTTATGTCTTACTTTCTATATGATACTATTTTATTTTATTTTAATTAGATTTCATTTATTTGTTTGTTTGTTTAATATAATTTGTTTTCAAGTTGGCTAACATACAATGTATTCAGTGGGCTCATGGTTTTGAGAATACAATCCCCGTGATTCATCGCTTACATACAACAGCTAGTGCTCATCCCAAGTGCCCTCCTCAATGCCTATCACCCACTTTCCCCTCTCCCCCCACCTCCACCATCAACCCTTAGTTTGTTTTTTGTATTTAAGAGTCTCTTGTGGTTTGCCTTCCTCCCTCTCTGTTTGTAACTATTTTTTCCCTTCTCCTCCCCCATGGTCTTCTGTTAAGTTTCTCAAGATCCACATATGAGTGAAAATATATGGTATCTGTCTTTCTCTGACTGACTTATTTTACTCAGCATAATACCCTCCAGTTCCATCCATGTAGCTGCAAATGGCAGGATTTCATTCTTTCTCATTGCCAAGTAGTATTCCATTGTATGTATAAACCACATCTTCTTTATCCATTCGTCAGTTGATGGACATGTAGGCTCTTTCCATAATTTGGCTGTTGTTGAAAGTGCTGCCATAAACATTAGGGTACATGTGTCCCTATGAATCAACACTCCTATTGTATATGATAGTATTTTAAAACCCTCTAGTTATACAGCACATTTAGGTTTTCTCAAAGACCTAGATACTAGTGCAAATTTCAAAGCAAGTGATACTGAGTTTTTATACTGAGATAATACACTTCAAAATAAAATAAAAGGAAATGAAAGTTATTTTTTTAAATTGGTGAATGGTGCTTCATCATCTCTTCTCCTCATGCTCTTGGAGGGTATATGCTGCTTCCTTGGATGTCAGTCGGAGAAGGTATAGATAGGAGAAAACCATTATCACCTCACAAGAGAAGTAGTAGCTACAGAGGTAAGCTCCTTCCAGAAGTCTGGAACAGCTACATGTGAAATTCTGAGCTGGACTGATCTGTACTGGAGGCTAGGCTAGGGTGATTGAATGAAACCTGAATCTCCTCCAAAGACAGATATCTTCCTTACTCTAACTACGAACAGCATGCATTTGGAACAGAGTTTTTTTTGGCAACATTCTTCATTCCAACCTCTGTTCTCCTCTACTTTCCTTAAAGAATGTGCCTTATGGGGTCACCGTTTAGGTGACTGACTTTGACTCAGGTCATGATCTCACAGTTCGTGAGTTCGAGCCCCACATTGGGCTCTGTGCTGACAGCTCAGAGCCTGGAGCCTACTTCAGATTCGGTCCACCCCCCCCCCCTTCCCTGCTCACGCTCTGTGTCTCTCTGCCTCTCAGTAATAAATAAACGTTAAAACAATAAAAAAAAAACAAAAAAGAATGGGCCTTGTGTTTCAGCATTCTCATTTCCAAAAGTATTAAAGCTGATTTTCTGACTGACACACAGTGAAAATCTAAATAATTTACTTTATTTTGTTGGGTTAATGGTCCCATAATTCCCTACTACTGAATATCATGATTTAAACGATAATAATGAACTAGAATTTCTGGTGGTGATTTTTGCTACTAAATGTGTGAACATAGTCTTTTTTTTAATTTTGTTAATGTTTATTTTTGAGAGAGAGACAGTAAAAGAGACAGAGCACGAGCGGGGAGGAGGCAGAAAGAGAGAGACACACAGAACTCGACACAGGCTCCAGGCTCTGAACTGTCAGCGCCGAGCCCGATGAGGGGCTCGAACCCACAAATGGCAAGACCATGACCTGAGCCGAAGTAGGAAGTTTAACTGACCGAGCCACTCAGACGTCCCAATGCGTGAACATATTCTAACACCTTCTCTTAAACGGGACCTTACATGACGACGTCATTGTAGTTCAACTGCATGTTGCTGAGGAACACTGCCTCCTGTCTCCCCTTTATTAAAGATTAAACTGCATTTTGGGAGGATTTCCATTTGTCCACCTAGAGATTTGAAAATCACTGGGCTGAGTACAGATCATTTAAAAGGTTGCTTATTTCCTATATAGTCTCCTGTGTGTATTGCTGTGTGGAGTTTTAAATGAGTCGTTTAAATGGGCCACAGTTTCTATGGCTAAAAGACGAATCATGTTAGTTTCGGCACACATTGTAGAAATAAACGTACACGCATAATAGGTGCGCTTTTACTGCAGATACGAAACACAAATAGAAAGGCACAAGGAAAATCTTCCCTAAGAGATTACTAATTTTCCCCCAATACATTTATGCACTAATATCACATTGAATGCTCTCCACTGGCAATAGCGTGCTAATGTTATCAAAAGCATGTTACTTTGTTAATCCATTAAACTAAGATTACTGCTTTTAGTTGCTTATACATTTATATGCTTATCTTAATGTTACAGCACAATAGAGAACACATTTGAGCAGTATGTTGGTTATCTAGAGTATGTTTGATTAATCCTAGACCTATCATGACATTGAAAGTATAGGCAAATATAAAAATTCAATGGAAAATATTTTGAGATGTAAATTCTGTGCTATATCCTATTAAAGAGGAATCTGGCACAAATAAAAATGCTTTATATCCCTCTCTTTCCCAGTTTTGCTTCTTTCTGCAACATTTGGTATTATGGGAACCATCACAGAAATTGAACAATAAATATGACCACCTATAAATCCAATAATGTTACCTTATAATTATCTTCAGGGTGAATGTTGGGCAAATCTGTGCTACTCTGTCTCAGTCTGGGGTGGAGGACTGTGGCACTAAGGATGTTAGTTCAAATCCCATTTTGAACTGCCTGGTGACTAAAGGCACACAGTCACACACAGACAGACACAGACACACACACAGGAAGAGGCCAGTGGAGACAGATCACGCTTGAGCCCTTCTGCTACATAAAATTTAGCAGCCATTACACAAATAATTGCTTTATTTTAGAAGCTTGTTCTAATTGAGCATTAGTCACACACTCTCCCTTGACCTCTGCTTCCTGTGTTAAAAACCACCATCCTAAAAAGCTTACTTTCTGCATTCCATAATTATAAAAAGTCCCCAGAAGAATGCAATGTTTTATCGTTGCTTTTTAAAATGGAAAAAAACCCATATGCATATGTCTATGTGTGTATATATGTGTGTGTGTCTATATATATATATATATATATATATATATGTATATAGGCATACTTTATGTGTGTGAAGATACACGATTGTATTTCACAAAATTTTTGCAGTCATATTCCAAAAAGCACAAGGGAGATGAGAGAATATGGGTGATGCTGGGGAAGAGAAGCTGGAGAAAGGAAAACAATAGGTACAAATTTCTACCAGTTTCCTCAGGCATCCATAGCAGCTGCTTAATGATACATGTATCATTATATCCTGGAGTAGTTGGAGGGCAGAAACAGACTTGATTACACTACAGACAATTGTTTCACAATAATTCTGGGCCATTTTTCATTAGCTGTCTCCCCTCACAGCAAAACACAGGGTAATTTTTTTAAGGAACAAAACAAAACAAAACAAAACACCCTTATACCACAAGAAGGTTGTCCGGCAGTTAAAGATTTTTAATAATTCATCATGCGAAACATTTTAGGCTAAATGCTAAATTTCTCAACTATGACAACAAAGACGAGTGGGAAAAAAAAGAACCACACAGCTTAACTTGATTTTATAAAAACAATAGGGTAAAAAAAAAAAAAAAGGAATTGCATGTTCACTTTTCATGATTACACTATACATTTTTTTTTTTTTTTTTTACCTTGCTTTGTCTGACAGGCTTTGTCACTAGCAGGTGGGATAAAAAGGGTTTGTTTTGAGGAAATTGATTAAGATGCTGATTTCCTTTTAAATGATACATGGAAATCGTTATCAGTTAAGGATTTTTACACATCAGCTTACTGGAGCCAGTCAAAGCCCCCTTTTAAGTCTTCTTTCTAAGGAAGATGGAGAATTGTAGTCAAGATACATGTCTTTCAAATTAGGACTTTATTTTTCCTTCAGATGATAATGATAACTAACAGCTGTTAGGGGTTGTGTCTCAAGCAACTCTTCAGAGTACTTGCTATGGATTACTTTATCCAATCACCACAACTGTCCTATGAGGACGGAAGCCCCAGGATTCCCATATAATGGACTCAACCCATCTTAGGCATGATCCTCTTGCGCAGTCTGGAGACGCTCTTAGAGCCTTTCTGAGAACCATACTTTAAATGTATAAAATAAAATACATAGGCTTACCAAATAAATCAACTATATTAAAATAGTGAACAAAATACCCTAAAATCATCCTATAGTTTTATGTATACTTCTTCATTAGTGGGTTCATTAAGAATTTCTATAGGGGAAGTCTGATAACAACTATAATTTCAAGACAGTGATGAGAATAAGCAACATTCTAAGGTAACCTCAATAACTCTGATGGAATAGACTTCCTGTGATCTCTCCTAGTGACGAAGTCACGGTACTGCGAATACCATTGTGATGTGTTGCCGACCTTCCTAATGGATGGGAAACCTAACTTTTGGTTAAGGATTAGTGACAATAAAGATATACTTTTTCTTTTCTATGCAAGGTCATGTTCTCCACGTTATGAACTGTTGACAGTTTCATGCCATATCTGACTGTGTAACAAAGTCAAAGAGGAAGTAAATACAACATCAGATTGGTTTGAAACACAGGAGAAACAAGTGTCGAGTAAACAAGTTCAGAGAATTTGGAGTCCATTGTAATAAAAATGGAGCAACCAGTCTAAGCACCTTCTACTATGGGAACTTCCAGGTTTTAGTATAAAACGTGGTTTTTTTCCCATGCATTCTTCCATCCTTCATAATTCGGCATTTTTTATGCGACACTAGAAGAATAGGAAAGGTACAGATGCCAAAGTTCAAAGGACTAATGTTGACTGAGAGAGTTTTCATCTGGAATTTGGCTGCCTTTTGTGTAAGAGGCTGTAACTTGCACTGCTCTTTTCAAGCTGAGTCCTGGGTGGGTGCCTTTAGATTCAACATGTCCCTTCTTATCACTGGGGCTTCCAACATGTGGTCTCTCTACCCTTCACTTTGGTCTCATCTACTCCTTAAAGCTTTCTTTGACATCCCTTCATCCTCTGCTTTCCCACATTATTCTCACTGTTTGGAGCATGTGTTTTGTACCCGATGATGCGGTCTTATGCCTTTTGCCCAGTGACCTAAGGTCTTTTTTGACGTTATCAATCGATCATGTTACAGATGGTCCCATCTTACAATGAACGGTTCAACTTCATGGCGGTGAGAAAGCTATACCCATTTCATAGAAACCGTACTTTGAACTTTGAATTTTGAATTCCGATATTTTCCTGAGCTAGTGATATGCAGTCTGATCCTGTTTCTATGCTTAGGCACGCCACTGCTCCCGGTCAGCCACGGGGTCCAGAGGTTGAACAACCAATACACCTCCAACCACATGTACCCATACAACCTTTCGGTTTTTCACTTTCAATATAGTATTCAATAAATTACATGAGATAGTCAACCCTTTATTATAACATAGGCTTTGTGTTATATGATTTTGTCTGACTGTTGGCTAATTATGTGTGCTAAGCATGTTTAAGGTGGGCTATGCTAAGCTATGATGTTTGGTAGATTAGGTGCCTTAAATGTAGTTTTGAGTTAGGATTGCTTTATCAGAACATAGCCCATTGTAAGCCAAAGAAGATCTGTATGCATTTTTATGCATATTTAGCCTATCAGGCATATAGAGATCTTCTGCTAAACTTTGCCCTGCCCTCTGCCACCTGGATACACAGAACTGATACAGTGTATTTGTGTTCATGTGTGATGCAATGCCTGTGTGCTATGTGCAATGATTTTTTGATTTGCAGATGACTCCAGAAGACTAATGTCATTCTGTTTCCCAAACACTCTATTGAAGGTGTAAATTTTGTTTCTCTGCCCTTACTTTTGACAATATACTTTTATGCTTTTCTTCTCTTCTATCTTTTGAACTTTGTAGAACACTTCATTTTCTCTGTCCAAAAATCCACATCTGGAGGATGTATATATATCCTGATACTTCTGTTGATGAATCCTGTTAAAGACTTGGACTGATGTAGCAGCAGGAACATGCTCTCTACAATTCAGCATCCTGCCAGTTTTCACCAGCATTTGTGCCACGCTACAGTCAGGGTGCTGGATTTTCACACCACCCTAAAGAACACAATGATCCTCTTGAACAGGAAGGTCTTGCTCTCTCTAGGAACAAGATCAGTCCCTGGTGTGCCTGTGTCTGGATAGCCAAATGAGAAGACTTGAAGTGTCAAAAGCTGTTTTGACTATTTCAGGTTGAAATGGAGCATGGTGTAGAGCTGGCATTCAATATCTATCTGTTGAATGAATAAATGAATAGGTACAAAACTCTGTTTTGACTCATTTTCTCCAGTTTTTGCTGCCAATTTTTCCCAGAAAAAAGCAAACTATTGTAGATAACAGAACCCAAATTAAAGCCATGGCAGGGGATGGGTGTGGTGATGTTTCTTAGTTGTGGTGATGGTGGAATTTCCTTTGGTGTTGGAAACACCCACTTCTTGCTGTTAAAAGTAGTCTACAAGAGGCAACAGGCATGAAAACCGACTGTTATGGCACATGCTAATGTCTGTTAATGTGGAAGGCACAGAGAAGAGGTGTGTTTAATACTGATATTATATCTATCTATCTATCTATCTCTCTATCATCTATCTGTAGATATATAATCATAAAATGAAATAACATTTTTAAATGTAAAAAAAAAAAAAGGACCAACCAAGGGTTAGCTGAGAAGTGGAAACTTCTCTATGGCTGTGAAAAAAAAAATGCCTAGTGGAATGTGGGAGAACAGGGAGAATTTGAAAGAGGTGCATGTGTAGAAGTAACCTGAGGCCAGACTTTGAAGTACCTTATTGGCCAGAAAGTGGACTTCTTCTACCAAAAAACAAAACAAAACAAACAACAACAACAACAACAACAAAAACCAAAACAAAAACAAAAAACCTAATAGAGATCTTTAAGCAGGAGAATGAAATAATTAGATCTGTTTTATGGAATGACTTTAAGTAACTCTGTATTGAAGCATTTAGAAAAGTGTATCTCAGGCATATTTTCCCCAATTTTTCAAGCCAAATCTGTTCTACTTTTCTTTGGCCAACACCATCCTTTTCATTTTCTTCCACTCACGATGCCAGCAGCAAACTGAATACCACAACCTAGATAGTGCCGTTATCTCGCCAGAGAAAGACAATTTTATGTCCCCCCTGCCATGAGCCTACTGGTTTTTTACTCTATGAATTATGGCCCACGATTGGGTCAGCAGATGGCAGCTGAATACGGCACCTCCATCTATTTTGTGTAGCCTGGTATTGTCTGAGAAGTCTTCAAGGTTTGGCTAATAGTTTGAGGGAAGCTTCCTTGTGAATGGAATATGGAGAAACACAGAAGACCTGAGACAATTTCAATGTATCCCAAGTCCTTGGGAACTCATTCTTCACACAAAAAATAAGTGGTAAATCTTCATTCCAAGGAATTGAGAAAGAAAAGTGTTCCAGAAAAGCAGTGCTTAAAGCCTTTCATATGAAGATCCAATTTGCAAAGAAAAAGAAAGCTAAGGCAGAGGATTTGGAATGTAAGAGATGACAGGATAAGAGAAATAAACATCTTTCCTAACTTTATTCATTAATTGATGACATTTTTGCCCACATGCTTCAGATGCTGACTCTGATTTCTTTCAAAGCAAAACTTCAAAATACTGCAACAATTTAAACCAAGAAATTGTTCAGAATACTTAGCTAGATATACTAGAGATAGTCAAATACAAAGACTAACAATAACTTATCTTCAATTTACCTCAAAATATTTGCAAATAACAGATATTGCTTCCAGCTGGACAAAAAAAACCAAAAAAACCAAAAAACACAAAAAAACAAAACACAACAGATGAGCAGGAGGGGGAGGAAACTCAGGAGGTCAGTCTATCTTCTTTAATAGTAATACAGTCCAGATTTAGAATGGCTCTGATGACCATTCTCTCCCCTTTGATAGTTTTCCCTTCTTATACCTGCAAGAGCAGAGCCTTTGCCCTGAGAAGACAGGTCAGATGGCAAGAAGACCAAAGAAGCTTGATCTTCCAGAATTCTACCCCTGTGGAGTAAATCCTAGAGGCTCTCCTATAGGAAATGGGAATCCTAAGAATAGGCAGAGAATGAACAGAGAACTAACTTCTCAGAGTACTTACTAGCAAGGCTGAGTAACAGCCAGAGTCCTTGAGCTAAGAACAGAGTGTGGAAAGTTCGAGAATCCTTTGAAGTGAACACCATGCTTATTAGCCCACAAGACTATTTCAAAGCCTTAGCAGGATGCTACTTTTCACTCTGGATATGACATACCTCATAACACCACCCAATATCTACTTGAATCTGGGTTTCTGGAATAGGAGAAGGGGATATCAGGATGTCCACTCAGTGTAGCCAAAGTTCTTGATAAAACTCCTGCAGTAAAAGCAGGGACTATTCATGTGGTGTTTGGGAAAATTCCGAGTTCCCTAGAAGACGTGAAATGGATCTGGTGTCTGAATGTTCATGAGATTGAGGGTGTAAATCACTTTAGGGAGGTGTCACTTTTCACTTGATCAAGTCCTGACTCAGACACCAAGAAGAATTGTTTTAATGGGCAGTCTGACAAGTTACCACATCCTTCTCAACTTTCAAGTGTGAATGTTAACTCTTTAAAGTCAAGGGGGAAAATAAACATGATTAAAATATTCAACAACAGGAAATGAAACCATCTGACCGTGTTGAGCTGATATTACTCATGACTCTCAAGAAATCAGATCCCTCTTCTCTCATTTCATGACTGTGTTTACCCCTCTTCAGCCAGTCTGCTTCAGTGTCTTCTCAGACATAGCCTCATTTAGCATCAAAGGTGCTCACGGATCCTTCTGAGCACCTCACAGAAGAAGGGAGGCACAGGATAGTTGCCTCATGTTCTGTCCCTTCTGTCCTGTGACTGAAGATGGGCCCCCAGAGCCTGTCAATGAGGAGATTCAGGTAATTCTCTCTCCCCAAGAGCTATGTCTTTTGGAGCTCAACTGGCTTTACACACACACTCACATACACACACGCATGCACACACACCTCATTCACATGCCTACAGGATGCCCAGATGTAACAAATACAATTATAGGACACCCAGTCAGTTAAACTCAAATTGTAGATAAACAAAAATTTTTTTTGGTTTAAATATACCTTTTAGGCATGGACAGATTTCAGGGATTTTTGTTTATACACACGGTGTGTCTGTCTAACCAACCAGGGAACCACCCTGTGGACAGTGTCTCAGCTTTGTCTCAGAAAGATGGTGGACTTGGAAAAAAGAGATTTTAATATCAGAAGGGGTGTAGGGTAGTGATTAATATTAGAAAGAGAGGCCTTGTGCCCAGTTCTGACAGCCTTACAATCTTTGGCAGGTGATTTAACCTTTCTAAGACACAGTGCCCTCATCTGTAAAACGGGGATAATTCCATCACCAAAAGCTTACATTTCTTGAGCACGGACTAAGTAGTAGGCGCTATTCTAAAATCTTTACATGTGTTGACTTGTTTAATCCTTACACCAGTCCTATGAGGTGGATATAATTATTAGTATTATCCTCATTTTATGTCTGGGGATCTAGGGCACTGAGAGGCCAGACAGAATTACTCAGCAGTGGAGTTTTGAATTCAGGAAGAATTCAGGACGAATGCTGGAAGAAAGGTTAACTCTACAGCGTCAAGAAATAAGGTGTGTATGGCACCAAGCCCAGTGACAGGTGTGTACTTAGCCCTTAATCTGTGCGATCACCAACCTTATCAGAGGCAGCTCTGCCTGGCCCCTGGGGAAAGCAAGCTGTCAACATACGAAAGCATAGCCCAAGAGGAGAATTAGAGTTCCCTCCTAGCAGGAGCAAGTGACTAATATCCAAGAGGCAGTCTCTAAAATCCAACACAATTCCTCATGAGCTACAACAGAGCAAAACTAAAAAACTGGAGGCTTTGCTGAACTCCTGCTGATCTGAGAAGACCTTACGTAATCCTAGCTGTCTCTAGGCTGGGTCCCATCCACTGCCGTGAGACTTAAGGGTATGTGGCCTCAGCCAGACTACAAGGGCCTGTCCTTCAGTGTGCTCAGTTCACCTTTTTGTTGTTATTTGTTCATTCATTTCTACTAAAGTATTTATTGAGTTCGCTCCATATTAGACCTATTGGGTGTTGGGCTAGGTTCTACAGGTACCGATGTAAACACAAGACCATGCAGTTTGTGCAGATGCAGGTCTATAAAGACAAGATCTCAATGCAAGGTGATGCAGGCATCAACAGCAGAGGTGGCTCAGAGTTCAGAGAGAGCAGCCTACTTAAGGCAGAGGAGAAGGTAAAGAGGGGCTATGAGGAGACCAGAAAAGACCACTTAGAGCAACAATGATGGATTTGGACTGAAGGAGGATTCTCATTGCCAGCGTCTGCTGAGTTCCTACTATGTGTCGGGGACTCCTGTAAGAACCTCCCATATTTAACTCACTTCATCAGAAGCGCACCACTATTATTCCTATTTTACAGATGAAGAAAAAAAAAACATAGTAAACCAAGTTCAAGTAACTTTCCCCCAATTACGCAAGTATTATGCAGCTGAGCTCTGATTTGAACCCAGGTATCTGGCTTCAGAGTCCATGCCTTTTACCACTGTGCCGTTCTAGTCCAACAAGGGATTTCCCGGTTAGGAGTGATGGCAGGTATTACAGCCAAGGACTAGCAAATGCACAGGAGCATGCGCAGTGAAGTGTGGGGAGAGATGGGGGAGGCAGGATATGAACCTGGAAAGGAATCCTGTGCAATACTTCCTCTGTTATTGTGGTCATTGGATTTTACCATGAACAATTCTGGAAGGGCTTGAAGCAATGGAGCAAGGATCATATTTGTATTTTAAAAAGGTAACTCTGAAATAGGGAGGACACAATGGTTGACAGTTTTGCTTTTGGTTGAGACATCAATTAGAAGATTCTTGCAGTGATCCAGCTCAGATAAGATTCATGTCTGTCTGTGAGGTGATATCTCATTGTACTTTTGGTTTGTATTTCCCTGATGAGTGATGTTGAGCATCTTTTCATGTGTCTGTTGGCCATCTGATGTTTTCTTTGGAAAAATGTCTGTTCATGTCTTCTGCCCATTGTTTCATTGGATTATTCATCCTTTGGGTGTTGAGTTTCATAAATTCTTTTTATATTTTGGATACTAACTCTTTATCAGATATGTCATTTGCAAATATCTTCTTCCATTCCATAGGTTGCCTTCTAGTTTTGTTGATTGTTTCCTCTGCTGTGCAGAAGCTTTTTATTTTGATGAGGTCCCAATAGTTAATTTTTGCTTTTGTTTCCCTTGCCTCAGGAGATATCTCTAGAAAAAAGTTGCTATGGTTGACGCCAGAGAGGTTAATGTCTGTGTTCTACTCTGGGATTTTTATGTATGTTAACTAACTAGAATTTCAATAAAAACTTTAAGAAAAAAGACTCATGTCTGCCTGTGTAGTATTCTAGCAGTATACCTAGTATACAGGGGTCTTTCAGGGAATTAAATGGTATTTGAAAAGGATATTAAAATAGATGGGAATATATATATGCATTTGTTGGCACTTTACCCAAGAATTCTACCTCCAGGTGTAATAAGGCAATTAATTGTAAGGCGAGATGATCTAATCATTAAAGATGGGTGTTACGGTTTCATCTCAGTAAACTATAAACCCTATAATCCCTTCTAAATGCAACTACAAATCTTCTTTGCTTTTCAATAAATATTTAATAACAGAGGATTGCAGAGGAAGGCTATACTTCAAAATTCCTAATTGCTCTAAAGAAAGCATCCGTAGACCTAGGTATTAACACATTTAATTTGCTGCTAAGATGCATTTATCAACCAAGATGATCAACCAAGATGTAAGCAATGACTCTTCTAATCTTTGGGTGGATAGAGGACAGAAAATTGACAGCTGCATTGTCTCTCACTCAGCAATTTTATGTCTCACCTGTTTTAGATCCAATTTGTCTTTTGTTGATAGGCTGTATAATCCAGTTCAATCCTGTGTTTCATTAGTTGAGTGTAAAATTTTCCATTTTTTCCTGTATCTTATTTTTTTTAAGTATTCACTCTCCTCTATTCCACATGCACTGAGAGATTTTAAAGGTAAAGTACCTATTGATGCCTCGTCCTCAGCTATTTTATTCTCCAACTCAACTAATTTATTCAACAAAAAAGTATTGAGCATCTATTTGGGGCCAGGCACTCTTCTAGTCCCTAAGATAAGCGGTGAGCCAAACAGATGAAGCCACTGCTGCCTCAGAGTTGGGCCAAGATGGAGAAGACAGACAGTAAACAAATCAAATACATAAAAATATTGGAGTCAGATCACAGAGACAGATTGTGTTAAAGGTTTTGGCTTGTAATTCAATGTCAAATGGACTAAAAATGGATGAAATAATCATTCAAACTGAGGTTATTGTTCCTTGATATTTCTCTAGATTTTACTCAGTTAAAAAGGTGTAAATCATCTGGAATTGCCAACAGGGGCTTGGGGCACAGACACTGGACAGAAAGTCAAGGGACTCTCATCCTTAACTTGACTTCCTCACCAACAATTCTCATTTATTTGAAAATAACTATTGTCTTATTAGAAAATAAATTTTATTTTTATAACTTGCCCAGAACCCCATCTAGATAAGAACTACCACAGGAAAACTTAAATTTCTGTAATATCGAAAACAGTAACTAATATGTTCACAGAAACAATCAATTTTTTCCGGAGAAACTATCATGATTCAAAGTTAATCTGTTCCAAGGAAAGGAGCTGGAATTGGTTACTGACATGCAATCATTCATTTCTTATTTTACCAACAGTAATTAAATTGCCCGGAACTGTTGTCATTTAACAGCCTATTAATTGACTAATGTGCATTACTTGCATTCAGAGTATAGGTAAAATCCAGGGATTAAGCAAGAAGGAAAAGAGATTTGCAAACTCCGCCTGTCATCCCAAAAGGGGTAAATTTACCTCATACTGCAAGGTAATTTATAAATGCACAGGTCGCTTGTGTTTCAGAAGAGGGGAACATGTGAGCCTGGAATTAGGGGGCAGCGGGAGCCTACAGCCTCCCTTAGAGCCACAGAAGTTGGTGTCGTGAAACTCTTCTCATGAGCAGAAGGACCCTCTACCCTTTACCATCACCCACATGTCTCCTCTGCTACACCTTCCTTTCTCATGAATGAATCTATTCACTTTTGCCAATTCAGCCTTCGGTTGCCTTTTAAGACACATTATTTTACATCCCTAGTAGGAGTCATTCCCATTTTCCAACACTCGTGTAGCACTTCGCTACACATCCGTGCTTTATTTTCTTTTCCAGTTTTAGAATTTTAAACACAATTGGTTTATGAGAAACTTGTAGCATATTCTGAGGGCACAGGCTGTGCATTTGTCATGGTCCAAGGTTTCCTGAGATCTCTGCATCTTTGAATTTCCAGGATATCAAATAGGCCTGGAACATGGAAGATGTCAAATGATGTTCCATGAATTGAATTGAAATAGGAAATAATTTACTATTAATAAGGTCAAAAGGAAGTGACAAAATTGACCTTCACTAGCATTATTAAAAGCTGAAATTCTGGGATCTCATCATTTTAAATTGCTAGCAACCCAAAGGCAAGTAACTCTTTCATTCATAAAATTTTCTTCAAAGCCTCTTGTCCCCAAACAACATTTCTATCGAATTACTCTCAGAGCCACTAAGAGTCCCTGTCTCTTTTCTGAAGCCAGAAAACTTCCTCTCCTTGGACTTATGGTAGAAAGTCTCTGTTAAGATCACATCACCCTTGCCAGGAAACCTTTCTGTCTAGACTCATTACAGTCCCAGTAAGCATTTACACTTCCTCCTGTTTCTGAATAGTGCATTCTGCTGACCTTGCCTGAGTAATGTCTCCCCAGGCAAATGCTCTTCCTGCTCAAGGCCTCAGTTTACTGCCTGTAAAATGGAGATAACAGTGCCTCCTAATTTCCTGACACAAAGTAAGTTGGAGATTTACTTTGGCAGGGAACTTAAAGTCTGGATGGGGCATAACAAAGTAAGATGTAATAGTTCTCTTCACGTGGGATCCTCAATAACCCATTCTCCTCCTCCTCCTCCTCTTCTTCTTCTTCTTCTTCTTCTTCTTCAGAGGTGGGAAGGGGCAGAGAGAGAGAGAGAGAGAGAGAGAATATCTTAAGCAGGCTCCACGCTGAGCCCCCAACATAGGGCTCAATCCCATGACCCTGGGATCATGACCTGAGCCGAAATCAAGAGTTGAACGTTCTACTGACTGAGCCACCCAGGCAACCCACTTTGCCTCTTGTTCATTGTGGATGACATTAGCTAGTCTCACATTTCTTCAGTAGGATTGATCTATAGAATAGTCTATGGTCTTTTATTTCTGACCACTGGTTCTTTGTATAAATAATACATAGAGTAATTATATAATTACACACTTATAAAGTATAAATAAAACACAAGGTATAAGATGAAGTTGTGTGCCCTCAAACATAAATTCAGAATTGACTTGTTTGCTCTTAGTTAATTGTCAGCCTCCAAGACAAAGAGACCTTCTTTGTAAGTGGGCAACATGGATGGTTGGGGAAGTATAAATTAAGGTATGACAAGATTATAAGGGTAACTGTGCCCACTTAGGTTGATTAAGTGACCTTTCATAAGTCTAAACCTCACTGTTTTCATCCATGAAATGGCAGATTGAAACAGGTGGCCACTAATGTATTCTATGATACATTAAACAGAACTGACTATGTTAATAGAATTAACAAGAATTAGGCTGGTGCATTTGTCAGAAATCAAGACCAGCTGTAATCAACCTTTCCTAAAGAGCGTAAAAAATATTTTTCCCGTCTTTGTGTATTCTATGCAAAACATTTTAATACTTCTTGCTTCCTCCAAGCCAAACTAGCTATGGGATTAACTTTACCATTCTCTCTGTCAATGTATTTAACCTGCTAACTTTTCTTTTTAAGGTCAACTTCCTGTAACAACGTAAAATTCCTAGTATCTGTTTGTGAAAGGCTGGTAGAAGAGAGAGTGATGGCTAAATAGTCCATCCTGGATCCCTTCAAAACATATTTTATCAGAAATCATAATTATGATGCCCGAATATATATAGATTTCCTGTGGCATATCACTAGAGCCCTCACAGAGTGACCTCTTTCCGTTGAACAATTCTTTTCTTTTTTTTTAAAGTGTACTTATATATTTTGAGACAGAGAGTGAGGAAGAATGCAAGTGGGGGACAGCAGAGAGAGAGAATCCCACTGATAGTGCAGAGCCCAATGTGGTGGTCTATCTCAGGAACCAAGAGATCATGACCTGAGCCAAGATCGATAGTCAGACGTTTAACCAACTGAGCCACCAAGGAGCCCCATTGAACAATACTTTTGAAGGACAGATCTTCAGCCAACATGGATGCATCTGTCTATATTCTGCTCTTTGTTTCTGAAAAATCATTTTATTCAGTGCTTACTACCATATATACATAACGTCGTATTAAAGCACTTCACATATGTTATCTCTGCTCAAAGTCTGGGGAAGGGGCTCAGGGTCCTTCCTCCACATTACTGCAAAGATACCATGAGAGGTTCCAGTCAATATATTGCTTAGACACATGTGATTCTTACAGACATGTGCTTCTAAGCCTTGTAATTATGGACAATTTATAATTATGGGGTGAAAAGCCTCATTTCGTAACAAGAGATGTCATCAGGAGAGACCCAGGGAGTTTTGGAAAGACTGAGGGACACTTCCTAATGTGCTGGGTATTAAGCAGAATAGATTCACTCCTTCGCCAAAGGCCAAACAGCATCTAAGACAGGAGAGTATTGCCTGGCACAGCAAAAGCCCATTAAAAGCAATAAATAAACACATTCAGCTGACATCTGGATAGCGTTCTCAAATTTGAGTTCAAAGAACTACACAGGGCATTTCAATAACAAATTGCTGATCTGAGAATTTTCTAGGAGAATCTATTGTGTATCATAAGTTGATGGTTCATCTCATGCCTCTGTAGAAATCTGTAGACTGAGCAGTCAGACTGGCTTATAAATTGCAACATTATTTTTCTTAAATCCCCAACATTCATGATTTCATTTCAGCAAAACAGTAATTTAAACAATGACTAAAAATGTGTAAGAAAAAAATACATGGAAAGCTGTGGAACAATTTATTAATAATGGTAGGACATTTTCTGCAGTGCTTTTAATGCATCACTTAGGACCGTATTGATTCAGCATCAAAGTTCTTGGAAACAAGCCTCTTACCAATATCTAAGATCCTGATGTTGTAATTGAACTAGAAAATGTAAGATTTCTACTGTTCCTGCTGAGAATTCTTCCCAATAAATGTGTGTTTTCCACTGAGGCTAAAACCACTGCTACTTGTGTTTTTAATTTTTCCTCCTGTTTCTCTTTTTATATTATTCAGTTTTCTTTTTTTTTTTTTCTCTCTCTCTCTCTCTCCTTTACCAGAAAAACAGACATATGAGACACTATTTATTCCTCTAAGACAACTTGCACTTTAGGGGGCCATTTGAATGATAAACTTTGTTATAACTTATAGCCAGAAAATCACCAGTGTGCAGTATGAAAGAACTGGAAAATATATTAGTGTTTAACTCTATAAAGTGGTTGAGTGAAACTTTTAGCAGAGATGAGCTTTCATTATTTCTCCCATTGTTTTACGTGTTTTCTTATAAAAAAGTTTAAGAAATGTCTCCATTTGCAGCCTCACTGAGAAGAGAGGGCATGCCCCTCTGAACTTAATGAGTTGCATATGAAGGCATTAGTACCACAGCCATTTTTTCCGGGAGGACAAAGAACACTCAACTAAGGTTAAAGTTCTGATTCTAGCACTCAACAGATGTATGACTTTGGGGAAAGTGTTTTATGTCTTTGAGCACCTAAACGTGAAGAGATTGGGCGAGGTCATCTCTAGGGACTTCTCACTGCTGTAACATACCTTGGCTGAGCGTTTTCAGAAGTTAGAGGAAAGCAAAACAGAGCTACTTGAAGAAAGCTGACTGAAACATTCCTCATTAGGGGACTTGAGCCTTTTCCAGAATTAGAGTGGAATCATTCTAATAAAAGGAGTGCTGAAGCCCTGAGTTTCATTGCGGTGGGAAGAAATTTGGCTCACCCATGGCTCTGCAGACAGTATCTCCACACCTGGGTATTGGGGCTGTGGATTCCGGATGTAGTAGATGCTGTGTTGTGCTAGTCAGACATCCCCTTCAGGAATGAGGTGCTCCTTCATCAATGAGCTGGATGGAACCAATGGACCTGGTTTCTGTTATCTCAGACACATCCCTCTCCTGGTACTTCTGTCAGCTGAAGAGAACTACTTTAACCAAGGTTATCCCCCCCTTCCTGGGAATAGTCTGCTTCTAATGATCATTCCGTGTAGGGGGCGGGGGTTACAAAGGTTTAGTTCCTTTTTCTCAATTTGAGACAACTGTGAAGGATCATCCCAACTCAGAGTGCCTCATAAGATGGTGGGGTCCTCTGAGGCTTCTGTGGCAAATGCGTCGCCCTTTACTTCAGTTTACTTTCTCTCTCTGCCAATTTTTACTTCCCTTCTGGATCATGGGCATGAGAGAATTCCACAGTAATCTTCCTACCCAGAAGATAGGAAATAAAAGCTTCAGTGTTAAAGGTCCATTGAGAGATGGGCTGAGGTCAGATTAGTGGGGTAATGGGCGGAGAAGAATAAGAGAAACAAAAACTGGAAAACTATTGGACCCTACCCAAATGGAGTTAGTACAGATAATACATTAGAATAAGGTACTTTCTTTGTCGAATAGAAATAACCCCTTTAGCCACTTTGGGGGGAAGTCTCTGTTAGAAGACAATAAATATTTTAGTAGAAGAACAATAAATGCCAGTGATTGTCATGATATTTTGTGCTGATAGTGCCATCATGAAGCCAGTGGAGGGTGGGGGGCCAGGGTTTCTTCCAGAGAAAGGAGTCCACAGAAGGACATGGTGTTTTTGAAGAATGAGATCCAATCCACCAGGGGTAGAAGCAAGAGCACTTCAAAATCTTAACAAGCATCACTTTCTGCCAAGAAAAATGTCAGGACTCCATGCCAATTCTGACAGAAATCTTGAGAGAGGGAGAGAGAGAGACAGAGACAAAGACAGAGAGGGACAGAGAGAGAAGGAAGAGGAGGAGGTGGAGGAGGAGAAAGAGGAGGAGGAGGAGAAGGACAAGAAGGAAGAGAGAGAGGTGGGCAGAAATCTGTCTTCCTATGAACAGTGGGACGTAAGATTGTGCTTCTTAAGCCAGAATCTCAGGAAACATAAATGGACATTTTCTTGACCACTATGCTTTCTGAGGAAGTCACTTGAGGAGCTTGTTGAGAGAACAGATATTCAAGTAGCAAGCAACTTGGGAAGGGGAGAGGTAGGGTGTTGACACATTCAGGGCTTATTCGATTTGAATGCCCGATATTTCTTTAAAAACACTGTAATGAGCCAAAATCTCTTTCCCTTTTTCTCCCCACAACATTTTATATCTGTGCAGCTGCATTTAAAAAAATTAATGTTTATTTGTTTTTGAGAGAGAAAGAGAGAGACAGAGCACAAGCAGGGAAAGGACAGAGAGAGGGAGACACAGAATCCAAAGCAGGCTCCAGGCTCTGAGATGTCAGCACAGAGCCCAACACGGATCTTAAACTCACGAACTGTGACATCATGACCTGAGCTGAAGTGGGACGTTTAACCGACTGAGCCACCCAGGAGCCCCTGTGCACCTGCATTTTAATCATATGGTGTTTCGGGGCGCCTGGGTGGCGCAGTCGGTTAAGCGTCCGACTTCAGCCAGGTCACGATCTCGCGGTGTGCGAGTTCGAGCCCCGCGTCAGTCTCTGGGCTGATGGCTCAGAGCCTGGAGCCTGTTTCCGATTCTGTGTCTCCCTCTCTCTCTGCCCCTCTCCTGTTCATGCTCTCTCTCTGTCCCAAAAATAAATAAACGTTGAAAAAAAAATTAACAAAAAAATCATATGGTGTTTCGTATTCATATTTACTACATTTCATCTTGTTATATTTGGACCTTGCTTCCAACCAGTTGTGAATCTCTTCCATTCTGATGTGATCATTCACTGTTTTCTATAACCCGTATTCTACTCCCACTATTTCCCATACTCTGTGTTTTGCTGCCCATTATGTTGTTAGGCATACACTACAAATATCCACTAATAAGAATGTAATTGGTTATGCCATTTATGTTTCTTCAAAAAATATACAGTAAAAAACAAAGCAAAACCGGAAACACAAGATTTCCATCTTTTCTCCCTCTAATCATAGCATTAGATATTTTTCTTTCTAATACCTACTGGTGCAGATGTAAGAATACTGGACCCCTTATTAGCATGCCTATGTAATAGTGAAGGGCTTTAGCTAAAGAATGTAGACACCAACTCTCATTAACTTAAGCAGAAAAAAATTTCAGGTAATCTACAGAACTAACAGATGAGTGAAGAATTGGGTTCAGAAAATGGACAGGGATGTGGACAGCTGAGTTACATTCTTGCAGTTAAAATATATTCCCTTGTTCTTCCCCAAAACAGATATCCCAAATTTTCATCAATATTCACTTATCTCACCCAGTTGTTACCTTCCAGGTGATGGCCATCCCTTCCCTTATTCCCTCACGATCCTGGTTAAATATTATGAAACCTATGGAATAAGTTGTAAAATTATCAACAGCCAACATATTCTATATACAACTGTGAGGAGATAGATAGAAACAAAAAGGGAAATTAAGATACAGAAAAGCACACATTCGCAAGAAAGAGAAGTTACGGATAAAAGTTCTAGAAATTGTGGATAACAGGCAATGAGCTATAGCTGGTGTTTGATACATTCCTTTTTCACATTAATTATGTTCTCTTTGCCTCTGCCTAGTGCCTCATTTGGTCAGATTTCTTTCCTAGTATGGAAACCCAATTCTTGGTGATCCTCTCTTTTTGGGATTATCATGATCCATTATCTTTGGCCACAGAGCAAGGTTGGATGACGAAATACCCTGAAGGCTCCACTGGATTCTATTTATATGTCCCGTGTACTGTACACAACAATCCTAATTCCCCTTGTAGTCAATGTCAATAACAGAAGACAACAATATAGCTAGCATTACGCTTTAGCTTGTGCACTCATGAGTTGAAGACTCTGAAATGTCTAAGTAGCAGTTACAGATTCTAACTTAAAAGCATTATCTTCTATCAGTGAAAGAAGTTCTTTCTTGGTTACTAAAGTCTCTAAATTTGGAAGAGCTCAGAGCTGAGAAAGCCAAATGAAAAATCCCTTAAATAGATCATTCCCCGAGAGTGAATATCCACACTTGAATCCTTTGGATTTTGCCCACCTATATTCTTACCCACTGAAAAAATTGTACCGTGTCTTGTTTAAACTGAGTCTTAGATCATGTCACCATTCTAAAGCCATCTGCATCTGGTTGATGATATGTTTTAAGACCTTGAATTCCATAGGCATCATCCAATCGCTTCGGTTCTTCAGCTGTAAAGCAAGTTCCTGCATGGAAGTCTATGTTTTATGATTGTGCACAACATGCTCCGTAGGTTCATGGGTGATGTTGTTTACAGGGCAACAATGGGAGAGAATACAAATTAAAGTCCACAAACCTATATTTTTGTAAGGACAAATTATTATCCTGATCATAAGCGAATGGAGTTAAATAAAATCAACATGTTGCTAGTGCCCTGGAGGTGTGATATCAAAGACGGACCTTTGGCTCTGCTATGGCTTGCTGAAAATTGCTCATTGGAAGGTAGGGTAACCATGTTGGTGAAGTTTAAAATCCATATTATTGAGCCTGTGTCTAGCCTCTAGCAATGCCACTATGTTCCTTTGTTCATAAGATAAACACTGGAGTGGTTGGAAATGGGAGTTGACAAGATCCCACAAGGGAGGTCCACATGTTTATGTCCACATGTTCCTTTAGGGCATATTTTAGCACTCACAGGAAATATACATATTTTCCAAATTTGGGGTCCGTTCTATGAGGCCCACTCACATACCTTTACTGTTAGATCCTTGCCAGTTCTCTAATCCTGTTCTAGAACACCTGGTAAACATCAATTATTGCCAATGAATCAATGCAGAATCTTATCCCCAAGTAATCTCTCTTCTGCAGGTAAATCGGCTGAGATGCAATCACTGAGGTTAAACTCAATGTATTTCCCTTCTACACAGTCATCTCAGGTCACTTCTGAATGTGGCTAAAACTCTATAGAAGACATTTTGTCTAGAGTCAACATCACTGCCTATCTGCTGAACCCAAAATATTTTTATGTTCCTAGGAAATTCCCCAAGAGGCCATCAGTCATTTAGGAGAGTGAAGAATTGTGATAGGAGTAGATATTCTGGGAGTGTGACCAATATGTATATGAGACTTCCTTGTATCTTCCTGACCTGTTCACTTCCAATATCATATATATATATATATATATATATATATATATATATATATGTGTGTGTGTGTGTGTGTGTTTTGTGATTGTGTATATCTATTTATATACCTTGATTTAATGACAGACTGTTTCTGGGAAGAAGTGAATTTGTGAACAAATGAAGCATATAACTTCCAGGTCTTACTAGTCAACTCAGATTGTCTGGTTACTTGATATCCCAAGGTCACTTGTTCACTTTCCAACAGGGCCCAGTTAGTTGCAGGTTAAAAGCTATTTATAAAGAGAAAATAATTATTTGCTGAAACAAACATAAATTTACTGTAGAATTCTAGGTTCTATAGTGCCTACTCATCTATTTTTGTTGTATGGATCCTATGATCAATTAACTGCTACCAAATACCTTTGTGAATTCCCACATTTTGAATTCCTATACCATTTTGATTCCCACACTGATCCTGGTCCTTGGATGATTAGTATCACCTTGCACTTAGTGGTTAAAGGCTGTCCACTTGGTATATGACACGATGGACACCTTCCACTCTATTAAAATTAAGGAATGCACATATGAATTGTCGAGTTACAAGAAATAGAGAAGTGGCCATTAAAGTGTTCTTTAAAAATGCTGGCTTTTTCTGAGGGTTGATGTGGGGTGGGAGGGAGGGAGGGTAGGTGATGGATATTGAAGAGGGCATCTTTTAGGATGAGCACTGGGTGTTGTATGGAAACCAATTTGACAATAAATTTAACATATTAAAAAATAAAATAAAATAAAGTAAAAAACATGCTGGCTTTTTCTCCCTGATTTATTTCTCCTTATTTGGGAGTGGTTGCAAGAAGCTAACATGAAATTCTAGTTCCACATTCCTATCCTCTAAAATGATTGAACTCTCTTTCCTTTTTCTTTTCTAATTTTATTGAAGAGTAATTGACAAACATCATTGTATATATTTAAAGTGTACAATGTGATGATTTGGTATACATGTGCATTTTGAAATGATTAGCTAGATAGTTAACACATTCATCACCTCACATAACTTAGTGTGTGTGTGTGTGTGTGTGCGTGTGTGTGTGTGTGTGTGAATGCTTAAGATCTACTCTGAACAAATTTTAAGTATACAATACTGTATTATTAATACAAGATATTTTAAATGCCTTTTTTACTGAAGTACAGTTGACATGCAATATTATATTAGTTGTAGGTGTACAACATAGAGATTCTACAATTATATACATTTTGAAATGTTTGTCACCATGCAAAACTATAATAATACAATTGACTATATTCCCTATGCTGTATTTTACATCTCAATGACTTATTTATTTTAAAACTGGAAGTTTGGGGGCGCCTGGGTGGCGCAGTCGGTTAAGCCTCCGACTTCAGCCAGGTCACGATCTCGCGGTCCGTGAGTTCGAGCCCCGCGTCAGGCTCTGGGCTGATGGCTCAGAGCCTGGAGCCTGTTTCCGATTCTGTGTCTCCCTCTCTCTCTGCCCCTCCCCCGTTCATGCTCTGTCTCTCTCTGTCCCAAAAATAATAAAATAAAACGTTGAAAAAAAAAATTAAAAAAAAAAACAAAAAAAACCTGGAAGTTTGTACCTCTTAATCCCTCTCACGTATTTTGTCCAATTCTACTACCCCCTCTGGCAACCATCAATTTTTTCCCTATATTTATTAGTCTGTTTTGGTTTTATTTTATTTATTCATTTGTTTCTTTGGATTCCACATATAAGTGAAATCATGTGGTATCTGTCTTTCTCTGTCTGACATACTTAATGCCCTCTAGATCCATCCACATGGTCATAAATGGCAAAATTTCCTTCTTTTTTATGGCTGAGTAGTATGTATTCCATTATACATATATATATATATATATATATATATATATGTATGTATATTTAGTGATCACTATATATGTGTGTTATGTATGTATGTATGCGTGTGTGTACATATGTATATGTGTGTGTGTATATATATATATATATATATATATATACATAGTATGTCATCTATATGGAATATTATTCAGCAAGTAAAAGAAGAAAATCCTGCCATTTGCACCAACATGATGGGACCTAGAGGACTTTACACTAAGTAAAATAAACCACCGGAAAGACAAATAGTGTATGGTGTCACTTACATGTGAACTCTCTTCCCTGTATTAAACCGATACATCTTTGGCAATTTGCCTTTGCTTAAAGTTGGCTATCATAATATTGCTTAGTGTGGACCTTACATACTCACCACTGTCATAGATAGATGTCATGTTGTTTTTACAATTGTATTTGTTTCTTCTTGTTCTAGCATACTCAAAATATACTCCAACATTCATTAGACAGATTTTCAATAATCTAGACACACAAATCCAAGAATAATTGGGTGTATATCAGATATATCCTGCTCATTTTTGCCGTTAATTAGCTCCTTTGTGCATCCTAGGCTTTGTTTTGACTACAGATACGGACATATTAAAGGAACTGGGCCATTAGCATTGGCTCCCTTCTTGAATGGAGAATCACCATATAAGACAAGGAGATGCCTCTTCAGGCCAATACTTTTCATGGGGATTGTGGTTTCAAGATGCTTTTCAAATTCTAGGCATTCTCTTCATCACTAATCAATGCCCTTATTTTTACTAAGAAATGGTAAGGTTGGAAATTTAATTGCCATTTTAATTGAGCAGCCAACAGAGTAGAACTTTGAGTTTGCTTCCAATAACCTCAGGCATTTAGTATTTGCCTTGTATTACTGTTCTGGAATATTGGTAAGACTTTGACTGCCTTTTGCCTCAACTAGGACAAGGCAACCAATGTTTTACTCCTCACGCATTTCTGAGGTTCTGTTTTCTACAACTCATGCTCTGGTTTCCTGAATGGAAGCAATACAACATGACTACACTAAGTCTAAGAACTAACTTGTTAGAACATTATTTCGCAGCTCACAGAAATAATTGGAAGGCCCATAAAGTTAGCAGAAAACAAGAAAGACATAGTGATAGAAATGAAAGTGTTATACTGAAGAGGCAACCTGGTTGAGACAACCCTTGGCACTTTCTCTACCAGTATTTCTGGACATTCTAGCTACCACCACTCAAAACTATGTCACTACTTTCACTGCTATCTGCTGATACTACTCATGGATTCTGATTCTCACTTCATCTTAATATCATTTATTCTGGTTTCAAAGTTCTTTCTGGAAGTATCCAGTTATTCTACTCTAGGTCACATGCCTGCACCTTAACTCTCAGGGTGAGGAAATAGAGCATTTGGCCCCATTTTTAATGTATATAGGAAAGTATGACTTCCTTCCACAAAGACTTTCACAATGAAGATTCTTCCAAGATAGGAATGAGTTTATGTGCTGGGAAGACCAAAATGACAAATGTCCACTTCATGCACAAATGCTGTTATAAAGGTAGGGGATATTAGTTACCTTACTTCCCAATTAGCCACAACAATGACCACATTTTAGTAGTTAACCACTGAGTAGCTGGAAGCAATTTATTATAACTTCGCTACAAGTATGTATGGCATTTAGGCAGTTAGGCACAACCAGGGCCTAAATCTGCTCTGTGTTTTATCTCCATCTACCTATATTAATTGGGCAAGTGTGTTTGTTTGTTTGTTTGTTTGTTTTTAACTTTCCTGGACAGTATAGAGAGGGCTGGTGGCTTACACCGCTAACATTCTGAATTTCTATCTTGACTAACCTTCTTCTGACTGTGATTTGGGCTGGTTTAGCAGGGGCTGTGGAAGGCAGTCCTCCCGGCCCTGTACATGGACCCTCGTGGGGTGAATATAAGTTCTATTTGTAGGAGCTGTTGACACCCACATTTTAGAACCCAAAAATCAAGGTCTGTACCTCAAACATATGGTTTTAATTTGGCCTTCCATCATTCTTCCAAGATGCAGAACTGCAATGGAAACCTATGTGTGATGAGAGAACAAGAATGATTTATTTAGTTGCAAGCCCATCAAGATCGGAGGGTAAGGGAGAAGCTTTGAAAGCAAATTCCTAGAGTAGGAAAGAGTAGGTACCATAAAAATTCAATTTTACCAAGGGCTAAATGAGTGTTGTGGTTTTGTTTTTTTCCTTATTCTGAATTAAGTTTGTTCTGAAATAGAAATCCTTTTCTTTTTCCTTTTACTTCACTTCCATTCTCAGCTCTTGTCTAGGGACCCTATTTAGGATTAAAATAAATGGACCATTTCAGCATAAATGTAGCAGTGCAGGAAGGAGTGTGGAAAGTGCTTACTGCATAAAACACATCCCTTTCTGATTCATTACACCCCTTTTCTGCTGTGTATAAGTGGACACCTTTCACTAACTCACTACAGGGTAGCTGTGCACATGCATTTTGAAAGGGGGAGGAATCCTCTCCCAAAATACATAGGCCTAAACCATAAATCAAATAGACTTATCAAAATCAATCAATTAACAAAAGGAGCCTTTGAAAACTTATCTCAGTCAAGCTTGAAACCTGATTTTCCTGTTAAGTAGGTCCCATAAACAGATACATTTTCATAGGACATAAGCATTCTTTATATCCCAAAGTTACTCTGATTAGAAAATAGTTTATGCAGGAAAAACCAATCACTGATAATAATTAGCTCCCCAAAGAGTGACATTTTGTAAAAAGCAAACTAGAAATCGAAGTATGAGATAGGGCTGAATTAAGGGATTAATTCAAATATGTAATTAACATAACATATTTGTTGCCTGCGTTTTCAAGCCTGTAGAGTTTTAAATCTTTGGGTGCAGTTAGAAAGAAAGATATCACGAGAAGCATTGATGAATTATTAATATTAGATTATTTTATTGAAAAATTTTAAAGACACAGTAATGATAGTCTTGTCTGTTCTTTATTGAAGATGGAAGAATATGTAAATGTGAAAGCGTGGGACCAAGACAATACTAATAGAAGTGTGCATAATGCCTTATATTTTTCAAACATATATTATCACATGCTCTATTCCATGATCTTTCCCGGAAACAGTGAGCAAACAGTGAGTAACAGTGAGTTACAACAACCAAATTTGCATTTCTCCAGGAAGGGAGGAAACCAGGAGTGAACATATTTAGCTCTCAACTAGTCAATAGGCTATATTGAGAAATAGATTCATTTAGAGTTAGCAGTCCTACCTGTAACTCACCAGGGACAAAGAGAAGCTAAGCAAATATGCAGGAATCATTGAAGACTCTCAGTATTATGATAGTGCACATGAGCAGTCTAGGTTTCAGGAACCTGGCACTGATATTTACTTTGGAAATTAGGACAGAGATAGCACGAATGTCCATTTTAATGAGTTTGCTCTGCTGCTTGTCCCAAACTTAGGACAAATGTTCTCAATTTATGTGATCGTTAATATCTTTTACAATGTTCTATTTATTTTGAGAGAGAGCATGAGCTGGGGAGAGGCAGAGAGAGAGAGAGAGAGAGAGAGAGAGAGAGAGAGAAGGGAGAGAGAGAGAATCCCAAGCAGGCTCCTCAGTGTCAGTGCAGAGCCTGACACGGGGCTTGATCTCACGATCTGTGAGATCATGACCTGAGCAGAGTTGGACACTCAACTGGCTGAGCCACTCAGGCACCCCAAAATATTTTAAACTTAATATTTTTACCAGTAACACTGTTTCTTTATTAGCATAAATTCCACAAAATCTCCACCCTCTAAAACTATACTGGCTTGGGCGTCTTTATTTCTGTGTGGTTATGTATTTCCTAGTGATGGTAACATTCTTAGTTCTGCTTTACTTCAAAAATCAATGAATATTTGGGGCTTCTTGGTGGCTAAGTCGGTTAAGTGTCCGACTCTTGATTTCGGCTCAGGTCATGATCTCACAGTTTATGAGTTGGAGCCCTGCATCTGGCTTGGTATTCTCTGTCTCCCTCTTTCTCTCTGCCCCTCCCCAGCTCTCTCTCTGTCTCTAAATAAATAAATAAATAAACTTTAAAGATCAATGAATAAGTTTGGGCTAAAAAGAGCCTGGAGTAATCAACTAATTCATCCTTCTGTACCCAGACATCCTAGACCTTAGACCATCCTAAAATGATGACTTACTCTTGCCTAAGTCATAATTCCCGACTTAGAGCATCCTATAATAATAGATTACTCTTCCCTGATACGAGTACTATATGCTGGACAAATAATGTACATTCCTGTCATTTATTACTTTTATCACCATTTCACATGTGCTTTTCTTTCACTGAACTTCTTACAATTGATATTAATTACTTATGCATAATTATTTTAAAATGTCTTTTCGTATATTTATTTGTATATCCAAATATCACATAGTTCATCAACTAAGGAAAAATGCTAGCTCTGTCTGTATAACTCAGTCTTCTACCCTTGCAATGTGGGTTGAATTATGTCTTCTCCCCGCCCCCCCCCCCCACCCAAATATGTTGAAGTCCTAAACCCTGGTATCTGTGAATGTTACCTTTCTTGGAAATAGAATTCGTTTTTTGTACATGTAATGAAGTAAGATGTTTTTTGTACATGTACCTTTCTTGGAAATAGAATTCATTTTTTGTACATGTAATCATGATTAGGATGGGCCCTAATCCAATATAACGGGTGTCTCTGTAAGAGGAAGATGCCACATGAAGGCACACAATGATAATACTGTGTAACAACAGACACAGATATTGGAGCAAAGCAGCTACAAACTAAAAATGCCAAAGGATTCATGGCCACCACCAGGAGATATGATAAAGGCAGGGAAGGATTCCACCCAGAGACTTAAAGGGAGCATGGTCCTGCTGACATCCTGATTTTGGACTTCTGGCCTCCAGGACTGTGATAGAATGGATTTCTGTTGTCTTAAGACACTGCTTTTGTAATTTATATTAGCAACCTTAGGAAACTAATACACGATGCAAGTCACAGTTCATAATAGACACTCAATTAAAACTTGTTAAATGAATTCAAGAGCGAGTGAGTGACATCATTATACAATGTACTGTAGAAAAGTCTATAAGTGCATGTACACTTGAATGAGTTCATGTACAAGATACTGTTGAGCTACTTTGATGGGGGTAAAGCATTGCTAAGCACAAGCCAGCTTTCTATTTGGTGGGTTATAGTAAACCTATTGTAAATTCCAGGGCAATTTCCCCTACCAATGAACAATTGGCCTCTTTAAAGTACAGTCTCTACATTTAAATAAGACTAGTAGATTGTAACCTTTGGCTAAGCAAAATGTAATTATAAAATAATATAATCATTGAAATGTTACATAATATTCTCAATGTAATAAAAGTAGAAATAAACATGAAATAGAAATATGTACTATCTTCCATTTGAGAATATGAAAATATTGGAGACACATAGTTAGCATCTGAGTGACAAATGCTTTGTTATTATTATTTAACATTTTCCTGTGATGATTTATAAATGTTTCATTGTATAAACCACTAAGGAATTCTTTAGAATATTTATTTCCATTTTACAGGTAATTCAACCAAGGCATTTTAATATCTAAATTAGGAACTACAAATGTCAACACTAGGTCACATTTGTCTTCTGACTTTAAACCCCATACCGTATAGAGAGACTGGCTTGACAAAAAGAATCATTGTATCTCCTTAAACCAAAATTTTAATGATTTGATAAGCTTAATGCATTTTAGTACAAAAAATCTCTCCCAGAAGGAGAGAAAATGAGACCAAATGACAGAAATGGATTTAAACAAGTACAGAAACACTCAGGTATCACCTCACGCCAGTCAGAGTGGCCAAAATGAACAAATCAGGAGACTATAGATGCTGGAGAGGATGTGGAGAAACGGGAACCCTCTTGCACTGTTGGTGGGAATGCAAATTGGTGCAGCCGCTCTGGAAAGCAGTGTGGAGGTTCCTCAGAAAATTAAAAATAGACCTACCCTATGACCCAGCAATAGCACTGCTAGGAATCTACCCAAGGGATACAGGAGTACTGACGCATAGGGGCACTTGTACCCCAATGTTCATAGCAGCACTCTCAACAATAGCCAAATTATGGAAAGAGCCTAAATGTCCATCAACTGATGAATGGATAAAGAAATTGTGGTTTATATACACAATGGAATACTACGTGGCAATGAGAAAAAATGAAATATGGCCTTTTGTAGCAACGTGGATGGAACTGGAGAGTGTGATGCTAAGTGAAATAAGCCATACAGAAAAAGACAGATACCATATGGTTTCACTCTTATGTGGATCCTGAGAAACTTAACAGGAACCCATGGGGGAGGGGAAGGAAAAAAAAAAAAAAAAAAAGGACGTTAGAGTGGGAGAGAGCCAAAGCATAAGAGACTGTTAAAAACTGAGAACAAACTGAGGGTTGATGGGGGGTGGGAGGGAGGGGCGGGTGGGTGATGGGTATTGAGGAGGGCACCTTTTGGGATGAGCACTGGGTGTTGTATGGAAACCAATTTGTCAATAAACTTCATATAAAAAAAATAAACAAGTACAGAAATACAGACATGATTTATGTTGCATATTTGATGTATACGCACATGAAGATAAGAGTCCGAGATGGAATGTATACACATATATTTGCTTGAGAAAACAAGTTTCTGGAAAGCATGACCTACGCTGAAATTTTAACTCCTAAAAGACACTGTCAGATGGGTTGATCTTAATGAGTGCCACTTAGCAACGATAATCTGTCTCTTAATGTTCAGATCTTCTGATCTCTGTTTGCTCTCTTCGAGCAACAATTGATTTACTGGCTATAGGTAAAAACCTACACACTTGGAAGTACTATGTGTCTATTTTTTTCCATGATTGCAATAAGCATAAGAAGTCTATTTGTTATAAATAAACTCTAGAAATTTCCCAGTAGGGCAATTGAAACTCTACAGCTTGTTTCCTTGCATGACAGCCTTCGAAAATAAGTTCCCCTAAAAGGTAGTGTTACTTTGGCAGTAGGTACAATGGATACCAATGGGCTGGCGTGTACATATCCTCAGGAATGAAGACATGGGTAAGCTTTGGTTTGAGGTCATTTGTACGGGCTTTAAGAAAAGCTCCCTCTTATTAACGTGACAATATTTACAGGTACGTTTTTTACTTGGAAATTTACTCTCTGTGAAATTTATATGTTACCTATTAAGTAATCACAGCTATTTGATGACTGATAAAAAATGGGCACCCGTTATACCTTTTGCAGTGTTTAAAAACCTTCCTTGTCTATTGTAGGCAGCAGATGATAACCTCTGATTAGTACCGTCTCTCTAAGGATGGCTCCCCCAGTCTGGAACCCCAGGGCAAGGAGAGATCTTATGGTTGCCTGTGTCCATTGCCTTTAGAGTACTTTGTGTCTCCTGCTCCAGGCATCTCTCTCTTCTGCAAAATACCCTGACATTGTCAGCTCATGACGACCTCCCTCTTCTCACTGATATTTAAATTTTATAACAAGTCAGCAGTTTGTGCATGATTGTAGCCAAGTGCTAGTTTTTTGATCTCATGGGCAGCTTCACCTCCCTATGCCTATGACTAATCCCCCATAAAATGGGAATATTAATGGTTGCCCCAATTCTAAATTCTTTCATTTGTGTATTCAGCTGTGTTGTGATGATCAAATACTATCATATAGACTAAATTGCTTTTAAGAAATATGAAATAGGTAGGAAATATGAAACAGTATGTTAGTTCCAAAAATGTGAACCCTCTATTAGATCTGGCAATATAACTATCTACTTGTGTCTCTCTCGAAGTGCATCAGTACAGTTGTCTTGCTCTGTACACATATTTGTATAGCTGATGCCCTTGTTCCGTTTGTTGAGCCTGACAAATCTCACCTTTCCCACCAGACTAGAAGCCCCTGAGGGCAGGGGTTTATATTTGTCTTATGTCCCTCTGCATATGTAGCAGATTTCTGGTCAGACTCTATAAGTCTCCGTTCGTGACTGACTTATGACACTATTCATTTCTATGCCATCAAGGACTTTTCTAGAAAACCACTGTGGTGTTGTGGTAGCTTTGAGCAACTTGTTCTGGCTGTTACTGGTCCACCAACATGTGCAAAATGGTGGAGCACTGTGATCCCAGCACCCAAGGAATCTGAAAACATGGTGAATTTCAATTGGCTTAAAAGTTATCCGTTGTATTGTCCCCTTTTTTGTTAGATGTGTGGCCAACCCAATCATCTTTCTTTTAAGTGTGCTTGAAGACAGTACAGATGTAAGGCAAGCTTTCCCTCCCATGTTTCATCTGCTGGCTTCCACAAAGAAGGCAATAGCAATTGATTTATCACTGAAGGATATGAATGGCTTGCCCCTTTGCTTGCCTGTGTGCAAGCACGGAGCAAACAGGGTCCTTCAATTGCAGTGAAGCCCACTCTGCTACAGCGCTCAGCTTGGAGCAGAGGGAGTTAAAAAGCTTTGGTTTTCCCTCAGTAACCATTTAGAAGTACACAATGCAAGTCAACCATCGTTTAATTTATTTTGCTTTGTTAGATGGCGGCGTTAATTAATTTTGCTTTGTCGCCTCGCTTTCCTCTTGATAACATCATTCTTTTTAATAGCAATGGAACCTTGCAAATGTCAAGCAGCCTGCCCCAATCACAACAGGCTGCAACATAAAAACACATTAGTTTGGAGGCACCACAAGTAAGTACTTTAGGAAAAAAAAATGTAATAGCTGTAATTATGTTTGTGCCTGCCAGTGAGCTGCCCTCCTCCTTTCTGTCTTTCTCTTTCCCTGTGTCCTTAATGGATTTTTGTTGTACGAAAAAATCACCATCTCTTGTCAAATACTCAATGGCCTCTGCCTTTTGGGCGGTCAGCTATTTGTATCTGAGTTGACCCACCTGCCACGTTGTGATGCTCTCTGATGCTCTCTGTGCTCAGATGTTACTTGTTGGGTCTATTTGATTGACCTGCTTCTTGAACCATTTTGTACGGTCTCCATAATTTAAAGATTACTTGTTTCCCTGTATTAGATTAAAGCCTGCTTATATCTCCAAAGCACATCCCACAGCCCTAGGTCGATAACTGGGTTAACACGCCATTCCCTATCTATCTAAGGGCCTCTACTAGACCTGGTGCTCCTATCAAGGCTGAGTCCTAAGTTTGTCACCAAGAAGGGAAGACCTTAATACCTTAATCTCCAAAGATTTCAACCCATTCCCCAGCTTCATGCAATCTGTTTGGCTTTGTAGCCTTGGGGTGTGTAAAGGTGAAAAGAAACTTAAATCAGTGAAAGGAGTTATGGTTCCCTGAGATATCAGTGTGGTGCTTTCAGAGTGATAGATCCTGTGGGTTTCGCACTGAGAGTTGGTGCACTGAAACAGTAGCTGTGATGACAAAGAATGGGAAAGAAGACTTGCTTTCCATTTTCAAGCCTGAAATTAGGTAAGCGAGGACGCAGGGGTAAAAAGACGTGTGTGTGTGCAGAGTCTATGATCTTGTATAAGGGTCTTGGCTTTGGGAGCCTGGGTGGCTCAGTTGGTTGGGCATCCAACTTCAGCTTGGGTCATGATCTCACGGTTCGTGCATTCAAGCCCCCCCGTCAGGCTTTGTGCTGACAGCTCAGAGCCTGGACCCTGCTTTGGGTTCTGTGTCTCCCTCTCTCTGCCCCTCCACCACTCACACTCTGTCTGTCTCTCAAAAATAAATAAACGTTAAAAAAGTGGTCTTGGCTTTAAGAGTTCTTCTCTGGATCTCACAGACAGATATACAGAATCATCAAATATAAAATAAGAGGGTTATCTGGAAGGACCTCAAGTCTAGGATACTTATTTAACTCTGAGTAAGCAGAGACAGAGAAGGGAGAGTCCTTCTGCATGCTGCCAGCTGCTATGGGAAGGTGTAGCATGTAGAGAATCCTTCTAGCATGCTGAAGAGAGTATGAATCACTTTAGAGTCATATAGACTCTGGGATCGGTTAGTGGATAGTTGAGTGTGCTTGGACAAGGCTCTTAAATTCTCTGATGCTCAGCTTCTTTATTTGCAAACAGAGACTTTATGGGACCCTTCTGAGGGTGAGAAATAAGAAATCCTAAAGTAAATTGATTTAGCTGTCATAACTCCAGATGATTGTTTATTCATTCATTTATTGTATATGTGTGCGTGCGTGTATTTGTATATACGTATATGTGTGTATGTATGTACCTGTCTGTCTGATTATGTACCAGGCTAGACACTGGGACTATACTAATGGCGACCAACACAAACTTAGCCACTGCCTTTCTGGATCTTCTAATCTAGTGGGAATGACCTGATACGTTTCACGAAAGGACTTAAGGCATTTAGTGTCTATGTCCCTCTGGCATTTGACAGAAATGGCCAGGGAGAGAGGATATGCCTAGGGGTAGGAACGGCATAAGCTAAGACTTACCAATTAGAAAGTCAAGGAATGTTGGAGCAGTGAAATAGAGAGCATACTGGATATAGAGGGAGTTTGTGTCCAAGGGACTAGAGAGGGACACTGTTTGAGGATCTCAATTTTCATGCGAGGGGATTATTGTGCTATTCTATTGGTAATGGGAAGCCAGGAAGCCATTCAAAAATCTTGAGTGGTGGACGAAGCAGTTTAGGAAGAATGACCTGGAATCAGCAGACATACATAGTGGAGGGGAAACTGTTTAAGACAGTAAAATGCAGAGCAGTTATGCTATGAAGGAAGTGAAGAAGAGGCAGGGAGTCCCTCTAAAAGATGAGACTGGTTGGGGAGTATACGAATAACCGCCAGGAGCAGGTGAGAGGCTACCTGGTATAACAGATGGGATTGCACGCTTCAGAATCAGAACAAGTGGGCTCAGATCCCTTCTCTATCCTTTACTTGCTCTGTGAACCTGGGGGAGGTAACTCACCTGGTCGATCCTTGTTGCCATAGGGACCTCAAGGGCTTGGGGGAATTCCTGAGGGGACCTCTCTCAGCATGTGCACTGCTCTGCACAGAAGCAGCAAACCGGTGCTGGCTGTCATTATTTTGAGGGTCCTTACCTTGCTGAAAGTGTCACCTGCATTTTTTCATTTCATCCTTTTACTGTTTTCCTGACTTTTGAAAGAGAAAGCTTAAGCCTAGAAGGGCTAACCTCTTTGCCCCAAGTCCTACAGTTGGTGAGTACCGATATCCAGATTTAATCCGGACCCAGAGAATCCAGATTCTCACAATTTTCCGAGATCCAAACACCGCCTCCCTGTTTCAGAGAAGAAACAACCAACGCGTGGTTTAAGGCTCTCGCTCAAAAGATAAAGAGAAAAAATTATGCATCGAGAAGAAACAAGTAGAATCCGGGTTTCATAGACTTGAGAAGGAATAACAAATGAAAGGGGGTGCCAGTAGGTAACTAACGTATGGGTGTTAACATTTCTTACAGGATCTAATCATTCTATCCTCTGTGCCAGAACAAGCCTTGGAAAGGAGTGCTTTCATTCTGCCAGCCCTGAACTGGAGAATCTTCAGTGACTTTCCACCGCCTTAGGACAAAAACCTCGTCACCTTAATGTGCCTTTTGAAGTCTTCGCCCTGGCCCTGGCCTATATTTATAACTATATCTTCTGATCAATTCCTTGGAACATGATGTGTACTGGACCATTTATTCCCCCCACTGAAGTCCTCCTAGAAGTCCTCCAGAAGTGTCATTCTGCTTTGCCATGGTCTCTCGGCCTCTCTGAGTATGCAGAAGACCTGGGAGGTGATTAAGGTGGAGGCCTCTGGAAGCTGACTTCCGAGGTAAGGTGTTCGTCCTGGCTCCACACTGTCTGGCTTGGGATTGGAGCCAAGGGATTCAACCACCCTCTACCTCAGTTTTCTCATCTATAGAATGGGGATGTAAGCCACGCAATCCTAGAGTGTTTTCAGGATTAGAAGACACAATTCATGGGCAGGACTGAGTAGCATTCCTGAGATGGTGTAGAAGGTCGATAGACGTTTGCTTCTGTTATTATCTCGGGCCTTCTTTCAATGTCTAGGACAAAAATCCCTTCACTTAAAAGGCCATCTTTGACCGTTAATAACCTCCACCTCCAACCTCCTCAAATTTTCACAAAAGTTACTTCGCATTTACGTGTTTCACGTTGTTAACTCGCGAATGCCCTGTGTGTGTATGTGTGAGCATGGGTGCATACGCACGTGTGTTTTCTTAATTAAACTGCAAGCTACTTGGGGGGCGAAATGCTAGTAAACAATTTCCTCTAACTCTTAGTGTATTTAATCTAGTTCTTTCCAAATAGTAGGGCTCAATGAGTATTGACTGATTGGGGCATTACAAAGCCTTCTGAGAGATGGTTCCGGCAATATTACCAATGCTTTTATCAGCTGTAAGCAAAAGTAATAAATAACTAACCCAGAGAATCTGAGGGAAGATATTCACTAGTCAATCAAGACAGTATTTTCAATTTGGCCCATGTTTACATGAGTCTGCCATTTGAATAGCAGCCAAGGATCACACGAAGAACACGCTGGGCGGGGCCGAGACAGATACTGTGTCTGCTTGACAATTGCAGTGTCCTGAGTAAACTTTGGAGGCCATCCTGCTCCATAGCCTCCTTTTCTACTCACCTTTTTAATATCCTCAAGAAATCTATTCTTAATAATCAATTGGAATTAAAGAAGTGCACAGACATTTCAAATTAAATATCTTAATTAAATGCACATCTGAGAACCTTAATTTAATGTATTACCTAAAGCTACATGCTCTCAAGACATCTTAATTTACACTGAGTATAATCGCACCTTACTCTTAATTCAGGCAGTAAATGGTACAGGTAGCTCTTTATACTCCTTAATGGAGAGTAAAATCTCTATTATAAAACAATACTGCCCATGCAAACAGCCTCTATTTATTTTTAAGCATAAACTGTTTATCTACACAGGTCATTAAGCCTTTTTCTTCTTATTATTTTTTTCAACATTTGAGGTACTCAAGCCAAGCATTTATAAACAGAACAGAGGAAGAGTATGCATTTCAATTTTGGATTCTGTGATAGCTAATAATGCCTTAGTTTAGTCGAGGTTAAAGTAAACTTAAAGCTCCAGTAAAAATTAAAAACAAAACACAACAGTTGTGTTTCCTCTGAGAATTAATGCTTGCCAGAAATGTGGATAATAGAATGATATATTATAGCAAAACATGTACTAAATTCTATATTTTCTGCTTTCTGTAAAGTTGTCTTTGAGTTAGCATGCTAATTTTTGAACAGAAAAAACAAAGCTTTCTTCACAAGTGATTTTTTGACTGCAGGGTTTGCTTCCTATTGTCGAAAATAAGACTTCTGCCCTTCAAATAAGTGCACTCAATAGTTTCTCCTATAAGTGTTCACTTCCTTTCTCCCTCCTTTCTTTCCTTCCTTCCTTATTTCCTTTTTTCTTCCTTCCTTCTTTCCCTCCTTCCCTCCCTTCTTTCTTTCCACCTAGAAAATTATTAATTTTAGAAACAATTCAGTACATTATATTGATATAATTTCTACTGCCTGGAAATAGGATATTTTACTTCACCTTTTTATTGCAAGTAGTCACATAAAACAGAATCAGGAATCAAGAAAGTTAAAGGTTATGACCAAGTAGAACACAAGAAGCTGGAGAATTTGGAAGAACCACAGTGAAAACTAACCATGCTCCCTTCTTTGGGCCAGTAAGACATTCTTTAATGTCTTGATTCAGAACAGTAGGAAATGAGTAGTAAGTGATGGAAAAACCCTTGAGCATCGTCATAGAAAAATGTGGTGGAACAACACCAGAAAAACCATTTAAATTTTAAAAATTTAATTTAAAAAATTTAGATGCATGAGTTCTAGCATAATGAATGTCATCTCTGACATCATTGCAGAAATATTTTATACTTGGTATAAAATGATAAGGCATGCATAAGATTTGAGAACTTGAAGATATAAGATGGAAACGATGGAGAATAACAATGTTTAAATCAAAGCATAGAAACTATGTTCACCTATTTTAAATCTTACCTCTTTTTCTTCCCATGTCAGAGCCATGCAATTCATTTAGATAGACTGGTTTACCTGATTTATATGCAGCTGTTGTGTTTATAGGTGACAGGGAATTTTTTTCCCCGGGTTTCAATGAGCCTTTAAAAAGGATTATATTCTACTGGCAAGCTAAGAATGATGTTTAAACATGCCTTTCTCAGCATTTACCTCTGAGTGATTGAATCTGAGTATCTCCTAGGAGTGAAATATTTGATTATGAAACTTTTGGATTGCACTTGAAAGGCCACTACATAAACATTTCTCCCAGCCCATGTGAACAACTACATTGCCCCCCAAAAGTGCATGGTGACCTTGAGGAAAATAGGTATTAATTGTAGCCAGAATACTCCATCGTGCGACAACCAGGAAATGCTAACAGTGAAGAGGGAGGCATTAAGGACCTCTTGCTGACTAGCCTGGGCTAGTTTCTGAGGCCTGTCTTTGAAGTCCCTCATTCGGTTTTATTTTCTGGAATATTTGCCACCCTTGCACCTCTCCGCTCTACCTCCCTGAGGAAGAGAACAGCCCAGTGCTATCTGAACCGGAAAGCTAATACTTCCTGAAAGTGACTGATGAGTTCTATCTCTTAATAGGCCAAAAATAATCAATGGGGCATGAGATGTGCTGGGCAGGAGCTGGCTGACCTTGCCGATGCAGACAGGACCCTACAGCAGCCAACAGCATGAGGGATGCAGCCAAACCCACCAAGTTCCCTTCAGTGACCAGCTAAGTAGTATTAGTCCACATTTCTCACAGAAAAATCATTACCTATCATTTAACGACAACTCCCATTGTGATTGGGGTCGTTATTTGTCAAGCACAAAGCATCACGCAAAATCACTGCCCTTTGTCATACGTGATGAATATTTCCTGCATAAAAGAAGATGTAGTTGTCTCTGGAAATTCTAAGACATTTTCCATTTAAGAGGGTATGCCAGACTAATTTGTGGGATGATGAGGTCATTGGTCTCAGGCTTCAGCTCACTTTTTATTTCTCTTCTTTAATCTCATTCTCTTCATTTTCTTTATTACTGAGAGGGAAGCAAACTCACAAAAACCTGTTATCTATTATCCTTGTTCCAAATTTTGCTGGTTCTCAGTCCCTAGGGTTCAAAGTCAATATGTTTGGTAATGACTTTTTACAAAGAAAAAGGGAAAGGAACAGAGATTGGATTTCAAGTGTTATGATAAATGCATATCTGAATTTTCAGCTGAGTGTGGCTTCAAGAACTCTGCTTCAGTTATGTAGGAAGGCATATCTTCTGAGAAACCAAAACTTACTGAACCCAAATGCCATATTCTCTGTGTGTGTGTTTCTCGGTCTGTCTCTCTCTTTCATCAGTACCTCCTCCCTCTCTCTCTTCACACACACACACACACACACACACACACACACACACACAGAGTCATCCCTCATTCTGGTAAAAACACAGGGAACTACTTACTCATGTTGTGAACAGAAAATAGTTGAGTTTGTTATCAGTTGGAGAAGCCAGCGTTTATGTCACTCAGGTCTTTCTCCCCCCTCGAATTGCCTTACTAATTGGCTTCAAATTCGCTTCATTGCTTGCATTATGTTAGTTTTGCAGGGTGAAAATATATGGTGAGTTCTGGATTTTTAAAAAAATATGTTAGGGGCCCCTGGTTGGTACACTCAGTTAAGTATCCAACTCTTGAACTCGGCTCAGGTCATGATCTCACAGTTTGTGAGTTCGAGCCCTGCATCAGGCTCTGCCTGGATGGTGCAGAGCCTGCTTGGGATTCTGTCTCTCTTCTCTGGCCCTCCCCTTGCTTGTGAGCACTCTGTCTCTGTCTCTCTCAAAATAAATAAATAAACTGAAAAAAATAGAATTGATTAAAAAGATACATATATATGCTAAAATATGTTGGAATTCCCACTGGCAAAATGAATGCCAAACCCAATGTGTTTCAGACACACACAATCGAAGATGAACATTATTTTGTGTAAATGCTATGTGATGATATAGGTGTTAAACCAACAGTATTTTTATTAAATTTTTAAAAATTTTTATTTATTTTTGAGAAAAAGAGACAGAGCATGGGAGGGGGGCAGAGAGAGGGAGAGACAAAATCCAAAACAGATTCCAGGCTCTGAACTGTCAGCCCAGAACCTGACGCGGGGCTCAAACTCACAGACCGCAAGACCGTGACCTGAGCTGAAGTCAGATGTTCAACCCGACTGAGCCACCCAGGAGCCCCCTACTATTTCTTAAAGAAGAAAAATAGAGCAAAAGCTTTATAGAAGTGTCAGTTTCACCAGTTCCTATTTGTAAATAATGCAGCTTTCTGGCTGACCATGGAAAATTCAGGAAATATTGTTGCATTTTTGAAATTAAAATGTAAGTTGACCTCTTTTTCTCTCAAGAGTTTTCCCTAGATATTTTATTCTTTATTTTCTCAAGGACTGTATGAGGAAAAAGTGTGTGTGTGTGTGTGTGTGTGTGTGTGTATACATGTGGGTGTGTGTCCCCACACACATAATTATGTGCAACTGTGGGATTTCCTAATTGGAAACTAAGTTTTCTGAAAGTTGGAACTGGCTGGGGTCTTGGCATCTTTAGTGTCTGACCAAACCCAAAAAGTTTAGGTCCAAGTGGAAAATTACCATAATGGTTACGTTACATTTTTTACCCCCAATCCAAAAAGCAGAGTGCTTTCTAGGAATGCACAGACAAAGGGACAACTGCAGTGGCCGGCCTCCCTCTTAAGGGACATAATCCTTAGCAATCTGGTGGCCTGCTGCCTTCCATGCTTTGGGGGATTCTTCCAGCACCCCGTAGCAGTTGAGATCACTGAGACTGTGAATCGGGGAACGAGGAAAGAAGGTGAGAGATGGCTGGTTTTTCACCCAAGCGGGAATAGTATTTTTCCCCCGATAAACTAGACATTCCATGCTAGGGCAGAAGTCCTCTCCCCCAAAGCTGACATCTGATGAACCTTTGCCTGTAAACTCGAATGCGCTTCTCACGCAGGTGTCCAGCTAGCAGGCTGTGAGCGTGCACATCATCCGCTCATCAGATTGTCCCATGGATCTGATTATTTCTGCCTCATTGGGAATATCTGGGGATGGTCTAGGCACAGCTGGATGTGTGCAGCTGACACAGCTGAGAAAGGAGTGCAGATCAGAGGGAAGAAAATCATCTTACACTTCTAGACACCCTTGAAAAGGGAAAGCAAAGCACCACTGCAGCCAGCTTTTCGCCAGATGTCTCTGCTCCAGTCTGAAGGCAAACTAGAGCAGAGCGATGACACTAAGGGCCCTTAAGCTCCTGCTGTAGATTTGTTATTAATTAAAAATTCAGCAAGGGAAATCTCAAGTTCTTTAAAGGAATGCTTTATCTATTTCCCCATATGAGGATGAACTCTTATAAAGTCTATTTCATGATACTCATATCGATGGTTTGGGAGAATGAATTAATTGTTGGGGGAACAAAGCAGGTGAGTGAACACAGAAAAAAAAGCCTTACCAAAAGAACAATTAAATGAGATAGGTCATATGATCAGGGTTGAATATACTCCTGATG
Source organism: Lynx rufus (assembly GCF_022079265.1). Taxonomy (NCBI): domain Eukaryota; kingdom Metazoa; phylum Chordata; class Mammalia; order Carnivora; family Felidae; genus Lynx; species Lynx rufus. The sequence goes on from NW_025814878.1 coordinate 126,804,208, forward strand.
ATTCTCCAGGTTCCTTTCTTTCTGCATGAGAGGACTCAGAGAAAGCACTACTTTCCCAAGGACTATTATTTAAGTCTACAAGTGTATTGAAAAGCTTAAGGTCTGGAAATCAAAATCTGAGTGAGTCTTAGGGAATTAAGAGTTCCTTCAGATAGCCCTCATCGTAAGTGAAATCACATTATGGTTCTAGTACTCAAAATTCCAGTAATACTCCCTTTTTTCCTCCCTTTAATTCAGCTCAGTGGTTTAAGGCACATTTTTCAATGCTAGAAATTTTGGTGGTATAATGAAGGAAAGACTCAACATAAAAATAAAATAAATCAGTAATATTTTTTTTTAATTTTTTTTTTCAACGTTTATTTATTTTTGGGACAGAGAGAGACAGAGCATGAACGGGGGAGGGGCAGAGAGAGAGGGAGACACAGAATCGGAAACAGGCTCCAGGCTCTGAGCCATCAGCCCAGAGCCCGATGCGGGGCTCGAACTCACAGACTGCGAGATCGTGACCTGGCTGAAGTCGGACGCTTAACCGACTGTGCCACCCAGGCGCCCCAATAAATCAGTAATATTGATAAAACAGTCACCACCATGGTAAAATGATATTTCCCATTACCCATAAAGCATCAGGAATTACGGCATTTTTTTCTTTTTTCCAAGTTTGATACCCTTTACAATTTTGGTCAACTCTTTTTTTTTTTTTTTTTAATTTTAATTCATTTTTGAAAGGCAGAGAGACACAGAGCGCGAATGGGGGAGGGGCAGAGAGGAGAGAGGGAGACACAGAATCCGAAGCAGGCTCCAGGCTCCGAGCTGTCAGCACAGAGCCCGACGGGAGGCTCAAACTCACGGGCCACGATATCATGACCTGAGCCGAAGTTGGCCGATTAACGGACTGAGCCACCCAGGCGCCCCTGGTCAACTCTTTCACTGACCTAATCAGGATGTCTTCAACTTCGGGATATTGAGTTGCAGTTTTTCAGTAATGAACAAGCTTTCTTTGGTGCCAGCTTGATTTTAGAGCCCTGGCCTGCTCGTAGCAGACACCCAAGGTAACCCACACTTTCTCGTATCATGCTTACAAAGTTGTGTCAAAATAGAATTTTACACATGAAAGATTTTAGGAAGTATATGTGAAATAGTGACGTGTCTCCACTCACGCTTGCCCGTAGAGACACTCAGTAATTAGTGCACACCACAATTTCTATGGAGACTAATTCCCTGCATGTGGCCAACCCTTGGACATACCTGCTGGAGGGAGAAGGCACAGGTAAAAGAAGGTCCAGGTGTGAAATTATGACCGATGTCCTCATGGTAAGAAAGAGAGAGTGAGATCCTCGAACCTTCATGATGGCTCGTAGTATGGGGCAGCCAATTGTTACAGGATGTGAAGGAGGGGAATGTTTTGGCACATTCTAGCCTTGGGAAATGGAGGAAAGCGGACGGCACAGATAAAAACAAGGCATGTTTGGGGGTGCCTGGGTGGCTCAGTCAGTTGAGCATCCAACTCTTGATTTCAGCTCAGGTGATGATTTCACAATTTGTGGGATCAAGCCCTCCATCTGGCTCTGCACTGAAAGCATACAGCCTGCTTAGGATTGTCTCTCTCTCTCTCTCCTTCTCTCTGTGCTCTTTCCCCACTTGCTCTCTCTCTTTCTCTCTCAAATATAAATAAATAAACATTTTCACTTAAAAAAAAAAAAAGGCATGTTTAGGAAACGTGAGGAATCGTGTTTTGAAGCATTGATAGTTTGGACCTGAAAGACAAAAGGTAAGAAATGAAATCTCTTCCTCAGTTGCTCTGAGAGTAATCCTGAACCTGAAGCCACTGCTAAGAGCTGAACGTTCCGTACACTCATTTTTCACAACGTTGTCAAAATATCATGTAACACGGTTACATCTTCACCGGCCTGGAATTCAGCTGCTGTGTATTGAAACTATGTCTTCTCCCTCTGTATCCCAGCCGCACTGTTGCCTTCTCCCTAGGCAAATAGGGTCAGAAATGTTTCTGGGGAGTGCTTTTAGACATGATCTGCACGTGGATAGGTAATTATGTTGTTGTTGTCTCATTTTCCACAATAATTGTACCATACTATTTTAGAGCTGGATTTCTTTATTTATTCTCTCTCTTTCTCTCCCTTCCTTCTTCCCTCCATGTTTTTATGAGGATGTGTAACGTATTTTATAAGGTACTGCTAATCTTTTCTAAGACAAGATATTAAATTACCTAACCCCTAATGGTAGATTCTTAGAAATTCTAGCATCAGCATGGAAAAAAAAATACATTTAATCCTCATCCACCTCATGCCGTCTAATCACTCCATCTTGAATGATTACCCACACGACAGGAGTTGAGAATATGGACTCCAGAGTAGGCGGGCCATGGTGGGGTCACCTCGGACTTGCGTTGCCCAGACCTCCTTCTGACATAACTTTCTGTGAGGAGTGAACTTAGCTGACAGCCTGCAGTCACAGTGCATTTAGGGTGCACAGCACATTCAAGCTCAGCCATGTTTTCCCTGGGCAGCTGTCAGCCAGTGACCAAGCACGGCTACATGCTAGCACTTGGGCATTTCTACTCCACGCAGGACCCCTCCATGATGGGACCCCTCCCATCTTTGTTGGGAGCTCCCAGGGGGCTGACAGAGATCTTCTCTGAGGTAAATGGCAGTATGAGTCTTCCTATTCAGTCCTTCTTCTTACCCATTTCCTTTCACGTATATCAGAACATTTTCTAAAGACTGTCCCCACCCGCTCCTTCTCTCTCTCTCTCCCTTTACAGGTGCCACTTGCAATAAATCCTTTGCATTTTCACTCTATATTGACACTCGCTTTCCAAAGAACCCAGACTGACACACGTGGTTTACATATGGCTCTTACATGTTCTAGTTATATGAACGTGAGAGATTAACTTAATTTCTCTCTATTCTCATTACTGATTTTTAATTATTGAAGCTGCGCATGCATGAAAAATCAACTCATCAATCAAAGATTCTTGCACATTTTACCAGATAAACTCCTCAATTAATTTCTCTAAAACAGAGCAGTAGGAGATAAAATTCTGAGTTCTTACATTTTGGAAAAAGTCTTTAATTTTGATTTTGCATCTGATTATTAGTCCCCTTGGCTACAGAGTTATGACTACAAATTCATTCTGTTTTCCTAGAAATTTGACGGTATTACTTTCTAGTAACAAGTGTCATTGCTGACAAAAGCTAATGACAGTTTTAAACCTAATCCTCTAGAGGTAAACTATATTTATTTACTTTTTAGAAGTTTAAAATTTTTTTAAAGTTTATTTATTTATTGAGAGAGAGAGAGAGAGAGAGAGAGAGAGAGCGAGCCCCAAGCATGCCTGGTGCTGTTAGTACAGAACCTGACTTGAGGTTCAATCTCACAAAGCATGAGATCATGACCTGAGCCTAGAGCAAGAGTCAGATGCTTAACTGACTGAGCCATCCAGGTTCCCTAGAAGTTTTAAGAATTTTTTATATACTTTTGGTGCTTGAAAATGTCACTGGCATGTTTCCAGGCCCAGGTCTGTCTTTATTTATCATGCTGAGTACTCAGAGAACTTGTTTACTTTTAAGACTGATTCATAGCTGTCTTCAGCTCTGGGGAATTTTCTTCTATTATTTCTTTGATTATTTCCACCACTTCAATTTCTTTCTACTCCCTTTCTGGTAGCTCTATTATAAGAATGTTGAATTTATTGGGGCACCTGGGTGTCTCGGTTGAGTGTCCAGCTCTTGGTTTCTGCTCAGGTTATCATCTCAGGGTTGGGAGATCGAGCCCCATGTTGGACTCTACCCTGGGCATGGAGAGTGCTTGAGATTCTTTCCTTCTCTCTCTTTCTCTCCCTCTGCCCCTCTCCCCTGCTCATGCTCTCTCTCTCTTAAAAAAAACAATAACAGAATAAGAATGTTGAGCTTCTTGATTGCTAATCTATATGTATTTCTCTCACATTTTTGCAAAATTATTTTTTAATTATTTCATGTTCTGCTTGTCTCACCTACTGCTATTGACTTTTTTGCATATCCATTCTTAATTTATAAGAGTTACGTTTTATTTTCCTTCTGATTATTTCTTTTTATTATAAGCTTTTGGGTTTCATATATATATAATGGTCTGTCTTAGCAAGAAAGAGAGAGATAAGGTAGTGTATATGTCTAGGCTGAAATACTTGTATTATTATTAATTAGACTCATGTTTTCCTATCACTTTGTTAAACTCCTTTCTCAGTTAATTTTTAAAATCCATAGCTTGACAGAGCTTATTTATAATTAAATATTCAACTCTTTTCCAGGGTTAACTGGAAGTACTCATTTAACTTGGATTTCATTTGCTAGTTAAGTTTAGACTTCGTTCCCCACACCTATAACTCCTATGCATGCAAATCTACTTACATTTTAATAACCCAGGATAATGTTTCCTCAAAAACTTCACCCACTCAGTGATCATTTTTTCCAGAAATGATTAATGATGATAATTTATATAAAGCCTTCTACTGAAAATCACATTAAATAACAACATTGCCAGTACATCCTCATATCTCATTACACTGAAGAGCAGTATTTAGAATAAATGCTGCTACTTTAACCAATTTCAAACCTTTAAATTTGCATCTATGAAGAAATGGAATAGTTAAAAGAAATTATTTTAATAGATATGTGTACTGACCATAGTATCCCTATTCACAGTGTCAAGGAGTCATTAAAATTTCTCATTCTCGGGGTACTTGGGTGGCTCGGTCAGTTAAGCATCTGACTCTTGGTTTCATCTCAGGTCATGCGCTTGTGGTTCGTGGGTTTGAGACCTGCATTGGGCTTCACACTGGATTCTCTTTCTCTCCCTCTCTTTCTACCCCTCCCCTGCTCATGCTCTGCTTCTCTCTCTCTCTCTCTCTCTCTCTCTCTCTCTGTCTCTTTCTCCCTCAAAATGAATACATAAACTTAAAAAAAGTTATCATTCTAGAGATAGCAGACTAGGTTTGGATCCCAATTCAACTGCATGCTCATGGATGAACTTACTTTTCAGAGTCTGTTTCTTAACAGTGTTGGTGAGGATTAACAAACATAATGCATGTGATGGAGTCAGAATAGTGCCCAACACACTGTAAGCACTCAAAACACGTGAATTCTTATGATAGGCGAGTAAATTGACAAACTCTCAGAGGAAAATTTTTGCGTCCATTTTTTCTGAAAGTGATTGCATCGTTTTATTTCTTACTGCCTCATCGCATTTTGTTTTACCTCTGAAATAGTTCTTGTTTACTCTCAGCTTGTGTATGTAGAGTTATTTTTCTGCTTCTCTAACTCTACTTTTAGAATGAGGTGGCCAGAGATTGCCACCTTTTCTCCTCCAGCAAAACACTCAGGCATTTTGCATATTTCACTTCATCGATGAAAAGGAAAAGGTAGTGGTCCAGCAGAATGGGAATATAACCTGATACCAGAGCCTCTATGAAAAAAAAAAGTTCCAAAGTGCAAACTCACTGAAACATTTAGGAGGTAAAATCTGGCAAAATGTCCAATGAGGAAAAGGAAGATACTTGTAAATAAACAAAGAGGAACTTCGAGAACGGGTGGGCTTTCATCATGAGTGACGAAGCAAAAAGAAAAAAAGTGCTCATTGTAGACTGAGTAAAGGAGGTTAAGCATGTTCAGGTTGTGAACACTCTTGTGTTAATGGTATGCACTCTCAGAAAGTAATTTCTCTGAACATAATTAAAGGTACGCAGGGAAGAAGGCTGGGGAGTGGGTGTGCACTATGAAGAGCTTTAAATATGAAATTAAGGATCTTGCCCTCAGTCTTTACTCCTGGCCACTACTGTATCAGATGGGGAGTCCCATTCATGAAATAGTGTGCATCCTCACTAGGAAAATGGATGCATCTAACAGGTTCTTTCTGAGAGGGAACAGATACATGGCAGCCAGTAATGGCTTCTTTTCAACACTGTGGCTGAGATTCTGGGCTGAAATTTGGTGAAATTTGGTGAAGCAAATCCAGTGGTCTTAGAATAGACTTGATAGAGTGCCAATTATATGAATGAAAGGCCTACAGACAGCTTTGAATTATTCCTGATCTCCAACTTTCTTGCTGTGGGTTTGGTCCATTTCTAGATCATGAGAACCAACCAGCACTATCCCTGGTCTTTAATGTTTCAGATCCAGCCTTTGTCATATATCGAAGTCACTGCCATTTGGATGCTCATCAGCACTTCCGTCACAGAAAGGAAATGGGAAACAAAACAGAGTGGAACCTAAATCCAAGGATTTTAACATGTCTTCATGGATTTGACAAAGGAGAAAGGTAAAACTCTGGACTAAATGGTTTCAAAAGTTTCACCTGTGTTTAAAGGCTCTCACAATGAGAGAAGATCAAAATTAACCTTTAATATTTTATTCTACTTTCAAATCTTTGAAATACTTTGTCTTTGTTATTCTAAATTCCCTCCAAGGCCTCTGTCTCTCTTGTTTACTACTTTGGCTAACAGCTAGAGTTCCTTGAGAATTAGAAATAGCCATATCCCAACTCTGATTCCCACCTCCTCCATCCAGGGAAGAGTGGTTTGTTGTTGGTCTTGGTGTGTGGAGCCTAAGGATCTCTCTGTGGGAGGCTGGGGAGGGTGTGAAGTTTGGATCGCAGGGGAAGGGGCCTGGTAATGTATCACAAAGCTCCTTCCTTCCTTCTTGGCAGGCGTTTTTCCTAGAGCCAGCAGGTGCCTAATGCTGTTAAATTTATGAGTAGCGAAAGCTGTTGGATTTCTTAACATCTGGGTAACATAAATTATCAGATTTTTTTTTTTTTGGCCTGACATAGTTGGAAAGTGATTTTGAAATCCATAGAAAGCCATTAAGTAACCTTTACTGGAATGTGTTTATTTCTGCACATTTACCTCCGTTGTCTGCAGGCTGTCCCTAGATGAGCTGACAGGCCCTGGCCTGGCAGGAAGTGACAGAGTCAAGAAAAACTGAGCCACAACCCTTTTCTCTTGAGACCCCTGTTTAAGACGGACAGCACTTTTAATTTACACGTTTATAGTTTTTGTTTTGTTTTCTTCTTGCTCAAACTTATCAGCGAGTTAAGGGCAGAACCCCAGTATCAATTTGCAAATGACTTCCATTGGTCATTTTTCATTTTAAGCCAGTTGTGATATTGAAACCCATTTATGGATTTCCCTTTCTTTCTCTTGTCTCTATTCCTTCATTCCAACAGATGGTAGGTTTATAACCTGTCAAGAGAGTGCAAAAACTAAAGTAAAACAAGGAGGAAGCAATTGACCTTTTCTTTACTGTAACCAGTCCTGCTGAATGCAAAGAGACATTTTTTTTTAAATTTTTTAATGTTTATTTATTTATTTATTTAACATGAAATTTATTGTCAAACTGGTTTCCATATAACACCCAGTGCTCATCCCAGCAGGTGCCCTCCTCAATGCCCATCACCCACCCTCCCCTCCCTCCCACTCCCCATCAGCCCTCAGTTTATTCTCAGTTTTTAAGAGTCTCTTATGGTTTGGCTTCCTCCCTCTCTAACTTTTTTTTTTCATTCCCCTCCCCCATGGCCTTCCGTTAACTTTCTCAGGATTCACATAAGAGTGAAAACATATGGTGTCTTTCTCTGTGTGACTTGTTTCACTTAGCATAACCCCCTCCAGTTCCATCCACGTTGCTACAGAAGGCCATATTTCATTCTTTCTCATTGCCAAGTAGTATTCCATTGTGTATATAAACCACAATTTCTTTATCCATTCATCAGTTGATGGACATTTAGGCTCTTTCCATAATTTGGCTATTGTTGAAAGTGCTGCTATAAACGTTGGGGGTACAAGTGCCCCTATGCCCTGCTAGAAATTTACCCAAAGGATACAGGAGTAATGTTTATTTACTTTTGAGAGAGAGACAGAGCGCCATCAAGGGAGGGGCAGAGAGGGAGGGAGACACAGAATCAAAAGGAGTCTCCGGGTTCCGAGCTGTCAGTCAGCATAGAGCCCGACATGGGGCTCCAACCCATGAACTGTGAGATCATGACCTGAGCTGAAGTCGGATGTTTAACTGACTGAGCCAACCAGGTGCCCCAAGAAAGAGACATTTCTTGAACTTTTAGCCCCTATTGATTTGAAGTGGTCGTGTCCATACACAACTCACACTAGTATTTCCATGTTGTGAAAAGGACCATGCTGCAGTGTATTGAGAGATTCTTTTCCTCTCCATCTTTTACCATCTAGCAGAAATTGGGGTTGTACGTAACATTGGCTCAAAATATTGCTATTTTTCATGTTCTATATAGTGACCGTATAGGAATGCCTCGGTGTCTCAGTCGGTTAAGCATCCAACTTCGGCTCAGGTCATGATCTCACGGTTCATGAGTTCAAGCCCTGCGTCAGGCTCTGTGCTAACAGCTTGGAGCCTGCAGCCTGCTTTAGATTCTGTGTATCCTTCTCTTTCTGTCCCTCCCCAACTTGTGCTCTGTCTCTCTATGTCTCTCAAAAAAATAAATACATGTAAGACAATTAAAATAAAAATATATAGTGACCGTATAACTGAATTTATTGGATGAAAAAAAATCAACACAATGCAAAATATGCTAACCTGTTTTCACAAGATACAGTGGAAAGAATAACGGACCCATGAGCAGACCTACCAGGGAGAGACCCAGTCTCTACCATTTTTGTGCGCTGTGACCATGGGCAAAGTACATCCAAAGTCAGGGGTCTCTGCTTCTCCCATGGAGTAAGATCTGCAATGAACACTGCAGATGACAGCCTAGAACCCACTATCACATTTTCATCTTACTGCTGAGCACTAAAACAGTTTGGGAACTTTCTATAAGCTGAGGGGAGGATTTGGTTGCCCTAAGAGTTATCTTATTCCTTCGTGGCAATGACTTTTTAAGCAATGGGTATGTGATCTAATTCTTGTCAATGTGACACCACAAAATGTTTTCTGGAGACTTCTGAGATGGTTGTTTCAGTTCTTAAGAGAAAGTCACCAGAAGCTTCTCTCTCTCTCTCTCTCTCTCCACTTGTATTTAAATCTGGAAACATGTCCCAGGTACTACTCTAGCCAACTGTGACCTTTGAAGGAAGACAGCTGGAAGACAAAGCTTAAAATTTAATAAGGGTCAGACCTAAGTGGATGATAGAGAAAAGATTCGAGAACTTTAATCCAATCTCCCCTGGATTCTACACCCAATTTGTGGGCTTGCAGCTATGTGAGCCAGTACAATTATGAATTGTTTATGGGACACTTTGAGTGGCTTTATATTACTTTTGGCTGAAAGGACCACAATGAATACAGGAACATTCCACCTACCCATCAGGGTTATTTTGAGGGCTAAATGAACAACTCATGTGGAATAACCTTGTGGATTTAAGTACGCATTACAAATGGTTCCCCTCTGGGGCGCCAGGGCAGCTCAGTTGGTTAAGTGTTCAGCTTCGGCTTAGGTCATGATCCCCCAGTCTGTGGGTTCAAGCCCTGCGTTGGGCTCTGTGCTGACAGCTCAGGGCCTGGCGCCGGCTGGGGATCCTGAGTCTTGCTCTCTCTTTGCCCCTCCCTCATTGATGCTCTGTCTGTCTCAAAAATAAATAAACATTATACATTTTTTGTTTACAAAATGGTTCCCCTCTGTCACTTGTAGCTCCTCTAACTCTTCCCCAAAGACAGTGGAATCAAGACGTTGAAACATCTGAGAAAATAAGTGGAGGAATGGACTAAGTTGCATTCTTACATGGATAAGGGTATTAAAATAAAAGTCAGTGAAATAGATTAATGTTTTAAAAATATTATTTATGCTGTTATATACTATGCACTACTATATTAGTATATATTAAGAGTAATATACTATTATGTACATATCATAATATATATAGTCTTAGAACATTAAGAACATTATGTGTGTGTATATACATGTTTTAAAGCATTGCAAAGCACAATCAAATAAATGCAATAAAATAGATACACCTGGGCTATTATATATAATGTTTTGTGGTTTCCAAGAAAGGATATACTCTTTTCAAAAAATGTGTTCAAGTGATATTTTACCTTCCTTTGAAAGTTCAGTTCTTCCAGATTTTCCATATTGACCACTCAGGAAAATGTGCTCTTTAAAAAATGTGTTCTTTAAAAAAAAATGTGTGTTTTTAGCACGGCACTTGCTCAAAAAAAAATGTATAGATGTTTTGCTCTGAATTGTATTCATTTATGGGAATATTTTAGGATGTTTTCATAAGAGGGAACCAAAACCCAGGGCTTTCGGATAGGAACTATAATAATGCTTCACAACTGAAGACAGTTTTCTTGGGGGTTTTGCTCCTTCTAAAAAAGAAGAACAATAATGCGCCAGAGACCCCAAAGGGAAATATATTGCTAATGGAAAAAATTGCCTTCATTCACTCCTTCTATTTAAGGGAACTCTTGCCGCCAGGTTATAATGAAAACATAAAGGTCTAATACAAAACTGATCAGGGAGAAGGAGGCAGAAGAAAGGAACCCAGAAAATGCAGCATCTAATCCAGATGTTAGCTTAGGTGGAGTGCCTTTTGTGAAATCTATCCAGCTAACTTTATCCTCCTCGTCTGTCCTGAGATCCCTTCTTCGTGATCAAATAAAAAAAAACCAAACAAACCAACCTATTTTTCAGGTTTCAAGGTTTTTTACATAATTTAGATAAATTGTATTTACTAATAAGAAAATTTTCTACATTTTCTTTTGTGTTATTACATCAGCTTTTTACAAAATTTATCTATAATATTGGTTCAGTTTAGGCCATGAGAAAATTGAAAGAATTATCTAATGTTCTTGATTTCCAAAGGAAAAAAAGTAAACCCCACATGTATGAGTTAACCAAAAAATGGAATGAATAGAAAGTTCTTAAGGAATCAATCTAGGTGAGACAAAGAATTTCTTTGTATTGGAATCATTTATATATTTTGCTTTTAAAATTTTATAACAATCGCATCTGCCACAAATTTGTTTCTGATTTGATTTCGAACTTCTTTTGCACTAAAGATAAAGAAGAGAAAATATTTAACCTGCAATTTAAAAATATACACAGTCTGGGTGCCTGGGTGGCTCAGTCAGTTGAGCGTCTGACTTCGGCTCAGGTCATAATCTCACGGAGTGAGTTTGAGCCCCGCGTTGGGCTCTCTGCTGACAGCTCAGAGCCTGGAGCCTGCTTCATATTCTGGGTCTCCCTCTGTCTCCCTCTGCCCTGTCTTGCCCATGCTCTCTCTCTCTCTGTCTCTCAAAAATAAATAAACAAAAAAATGTTTGTTTTTAAATAAAAAAAGAATAAAGCCTCTGTAATAACATTCAGTAAGTTAATTTTTTTTCATTCAGCAAATTAATAAATGTGATAGTCAAAAGGAATTTGAACAATGCAGTAACGTTTACTTTATATTTGGAAAGTACCTTTTTATTATTAATTTATTACTAATTTAGACAAAAATGGAAGCTTATTAGAACAAGATTTTTGCCCACTTGACTTAATATCAGCTTGTGTTATTACCACAACCTCTAAGTCTTTACTAGCCTCAACAAATAAGCAAATAAACTCTAAAGCTACCTTAAACGATACACACATAATTTCATTTATTTATTCTCTAAATCACTGCTACTAAAACAAAGATAAAAAAAAGTACTCATTTTGTCTTACATTTACAAAATAAATCATTAAGAATTACCCAAAAGCAAATGTGACAAAAGTAAACATCGAAACAGTACCATGCTGTATGGTACTGTTTTGACACATAGATCAATGAAACAGAAAAGAGAATGCAGAAGTAAATCCATGATCAATTAATTTATGACAAAAGAGCCAGAATATACAATGAATGGAGGACTATTTTTTTCCAATAATTGATGTGGGAAAACTGGACAGTCACATACGAAAGAATATAACTAGACTGCTTTCTTATACCACACACAAAAATTCACTCAAAAGACTTGGACTCTAATACCTGGAATGAAATGGAATGGAATGGAATGGGATACCAGACCCAAAGCCTTAAAAATCCTAGAAGGAAATAAAGGTGGTAAAGTTCTCGAGATTTGTCTTGGCAATTATTTTTTTATACGACACCAAAAGCAAAGCCAACAAAAGAAAAACAAAAAAAGTGGGATCACATCAAATTAAAAAGCATCTGCACAGCAAAGGAAACCATCCACAAAGTGAAAAAGCAACCTATCAAATGGGAGACAATCATTGTGAATCATATATATGAGAAAGGGCTAATATCCAAAATATATCAAGAATCTATGCAACTTAATAGCAAACAAATAATCTGATTAAAAATGGACGGGATCTCAATAGACATTTTTCCAAAGAAGACAGACAGATGGCCAAGAGGTACATTCAAAGATGCTCAGCATCACTCATCATCAGGGAAATGCAAATCAAAACTACGATGAAAATCCCCTCACATCTGTTAGAATTGGCTAGTAGCAAAAAGACAAGATATAACAAGTATTGGCAAGAATGTGGAAGAGAAAGAACCCTTGTGCACTGTCGGTGGGAACACAAATTAGGGCAGTCGCTTTGGAAAACAGTATGGAATTTCCTTAAAAAAATTAAAAATAGGGGCACCTGGGTGGCTCAGTCAGTTGAGCAACCGACTTGGGCTGAGGTCATGATCTGATGGTTCGTGAGTTCGAGCCCCACGTCGGGCTCTGTGCTGACAGCTTGGAGCCTGGAGCCTATTTGAGAGTCTGTGCATCTCCCTCTCTCTCTGCCCCTCCCCTACTCATGCTCTGACTCTCTCTGTCTCAGAAATAAACATTACAAAAATTAAAAAAAAAAAATTAAAAATAGAACTACTTAATGGCTCAGCAATTCTACTACTAGGTATTTATCCAAAGAAAATGAAAACACTGACTCAAAAGATATGCACATCCCTATGTTCATTGCAGCATTGTTTACAATAGCTGAGATGTGGAAACGACCTAAATGTCTATCTCATAAGTGGATGAAAGGATAAAGAAAATGTAGTGTGTGTGCGTGTGTATGAGTGTGTGTGAGTGAATATTACTCAGCCATGAAAAAGAACGAAATCTTGCCATTTGTGACAACACAGATGAAACTTGAGGGTGTTATGCTAAATAAAATAAGCCAGACGCAGAAAGACAAATACCATATGATCTCACTTACATGGCAAGGGTTGTGTCGTAGGCAAAATGGGCAAAGGGGGTCAAAAGGTGCAAACTTCCAGCAAGAAAAATAAATCCTGGGGAAGTAATGTACAGCTTAGTGACTATAGTTAGGGATACTGTATTGCATATTTGAAAGTCACTAAGAGCATAAACCTTAAAAGTTCTCAGCAGAAGAAAAAAAATATAACTATGTATGGTGAGGGATGTTAGCTAAACTTATTTTTGTGATTGGAGATGTTTTGCAATACATACAAGCATCAAGCCATTGTGTTGTACACTTGAACCTAATGTAATGTTATATGTCATTTATACCTCATTTAAAAAAAATAGTAAGGAGAAGGAAAAGACCTCTACAAACATCCAGGCAAGAAAAAAGAGCTTATGTCTTAAACAGTGGTTCTTGGCACTGACTATGCATTAAAATCATTGGGTGAGGCTTTAAAAAATACTGGTGTTTGGGCTCCCTCCTTAGACATTCTGCTTTAATTATTCTGGGATGAAGCCTAGGCATTTCCATTTGAAAAAAAAAAAAAAAAACTCCCTCAGTGATTTGAATGTGCAGCCAGGGTTGAGAACTATTGCAGCAGGAAATGAAGGCTGGTTTCCAAGCAGGGAGGAAAAGAATACTTTACTTGATCAGGAGGTCATTTGTAGAAAAGTCCAATGTTTGTCTACAAGGGAGCACTCAGAAAATATTTCAGTCCCGATTTAAAGCTACAAATCCATCCATCCCAGGGATGGATCGGGATAAAGAACTCGAGGGTAAAGATGTCAAAATAAAGAGGCTGTCGGAAGCAAGAGGGACTAGCTAAAATCTAGAATTGATGAAGGCCCGGGAAATAGGTTCTGTATATATAAAGATCATCTATGATACAATTAGTGTCATCTCTGAAATAAAATAAAGCCTACCGTTCAATTACCTTCTCACTGAGACTACTAGTTGCTACACTGGTATCTTTTTTTCTGATTTTCCCTATAGTAAGAGAATCCTCATTGTTTCCCCTTCCCAGGAGAAGAGGGACATCTTTCAGGCTGTCTTGCAACCAGATGTGCTCATGTCATTACATTTTGGCCAATGACATGTAAGACGATGCATTGTGTACAACGCCGAAAGCATCTGTAATGGTCACAAGATACATCCTTTGAACTCTTCACCCCCTTCTGGAGGGCTTGGTTAAAGACGTGATGCCAGAGCCCAAGGAACATGTCGAACCATGAAGAGGAAGCTTCGTGCTAAAGGTGGCAGAGATGAAAAGTTTTAGTGCCACCATACAGCCCTATGCTGTCTACTGGCAGACTCCCTTTCCATAAGAGAGGGGAAAAAACTTGTTTCTTACTTTATTTATTTGTTTTGGTTTATTTGTTTGATGGAACCAAACCTGACCCTAAGTGAAACACAGCCCTTTTTTTTTTTTCCTGTCTGGAATTTTAAACAAAAAACTATCTTGACAGAAGAGCAACCAGAATAGAGAATTTCACAGGGTCAAGACTTGGAGAAGTTACAAAAACTATCTCTCACGAAGTGAATTTTATTTTTATGGCATGGGAACAGCATTGTTCTTTACAAAGGCTGTTGGTCAGAGATCATTTCCGTGATTCATCTATGTAAATATCATGTGTCTTATACTCTTATGCTTTAATTTTCGCCGTGCCAACTATATCAGAATTATTTTTTTTTTCAAAATTCCTTGGCCTCGTAATACCAATAGGGAGAATGAAAATTTTCCACAGTGAGATAACCATCAACAGCAAAAGATTTTGCCGATGGAGTGTTATAAACACTCCGTCGCACACATTTTGAAAATTGTCAGCTTTTAAAATCCAATAGATGAAGACAGTTTTTGAATTTGAAATAATTATACGGTCAAATGTGTGTTTACTCTTGCCAATAAAGTTGAACGGCATGACTATTCTTGTCCCAAAATATGTTGCTGTCATTGATCTTTAGTCCTTCATCTTTTAAATAATAAGAATCTGCCCGTAAATCTTGTCTTTCATCTTTTTTGAAATAAGCTTTCCCTGTCCAATAGGAATGTTCTCTCAAAAGGACTGAATAACCCAGGTGCGTGTGACTCTTGTCCTCGACTATTTTACTAGCAAATTTCTGATGCCAAAGTTGTATCTGCTAGATAGTAAATTTCCTTTCATCTTGAGTCTGAATTAAATGAAATTGCCAAAATCATTTCCAGCTTTAAGTACCAGCTGGTGTTACTAGTCAACATTGTTCCCTACACGGCCCAAAGCCTTCTGGTTTGGAACAATTCGGGAATCTTCTTGTGGCCAGCACCATTATGGTTGTAGGACTGATGAAGAACAGGCTTGCCCACTGCTCTCTGCCCCACACATCTGGTAATGTTTAGGTGATGGTTGTAGCAATCTTTTTGTTTGTTGGTTTTTTGGCTCTTTACTATCCATTGCTTCTCCTATTAGCTCTCTAATCTTCCCCTTGGGGGCATTTTCCACGGAGCATAGACACGGAGGAAGGCAAATCCTGGAAATTGCCTTCTCTCTCTGGGTATAGTCTTTCTTCTGCCCAGCCATGATGTGCAACTCAAGGTGCTCTCCTAGGCTGGGCATAGCATGTGAATCCCTCTCCACGCTTGATGTCATGCAGCCCCAGCAAAGGACGGGTCCAGACCGCAGTGGAGCAAGCACAAGATGGCCCACTGCCCATCAGTTCCATCTTCTCATCTCCTCTAGCAGCGAAGACCGTGGTCTGGCTCTACTCTAGAGCTTTCAAACTCCGTGGATTTCCTTCGGAATCATTTATGTTTCTTTTTATCCCTTTTCTAAAGAGTCACAATACAATTTGAAATTATTAAGGATTTCTAGAGATCCTCTGATCCAGAGGTCTTCAAAGTAGGCTGCAAGGAGCCATGAGAGCTGTTGCAGGAGCTGATGGAGGGGGAGAAGGGAGCCTGAGTCTCCAGGTCCACTGCCTCCGTGGCACCTGGTTTCTGACTCTCTTACACTCTGCCCTCTCTTATAAGATTTTCGTGGAACAAAATGCTCCTTGGCCCAGAAAACAGCCTGCAAATCTCTGGGTCCATTTCGCTGTCACAAAGGATATCAAACGAGGTGGCATTTCTCCAAGTTCATGTAACCCAACTGTGGCAGAATTAAGGCTAGACTTGTCTCGTTGAGTAATATTTTACTCTATCATTTGGACCTAAGTAATGTATATACCCTTTGACTTAGCACCCACTGTGATTTAACTCGAAGCAAGCAAGAAAAAAAACATGATGAGAATATGAGGTAGACAATGATGTTTTGGTGAGACAAGAAGGATTTTGAGTGTGCTTGAACCGTTGAACCAGACCCACTAAGTTCATGAAGAATTCTGCTTTGATCATATCAAGATGCTAATAAAGTATGCCCGGTTTTCTATTTCTAAAAATAAAAAGCAAGGATAGGAGTGGATATTGGAATACAAAACGAGTACATTTTTGATACTCATCTGCACAACCGATTTTACCAAATTTCAGATTTGATTAAATCAACTGATTCAGATACAGGCAGAGTGACTCTGAATCAATATTTAACGTGTGTGTGTGTGTGTGTGTGTGTGTGTGTGTGTTTAAATAGCAACTTACAATTTCTAAGTTAATTTATCACATGGGAATCTGATACCTTATTTCTCCAGCCATGTGACCATCCATCCATGCTTTCTGATGATATCTTTGGATAAGTTTCTAGTCGGATATTGAATTAGCCGACAAAGGGACACAATTTTACTGAATTTATAATATTTGAGAAGATATGTGGGAAGGGGCGAGAGGGGAGATTTGCACAATTGGTTTCAAACTGAATTACAAAAATTGGTAAAACTTTCAAATAAATAACCTAAGAATTTACACTAAGCAAACTAGTAGTAACCCATGAGATGAATGTGCCAGTTTGTTAAAGAACATCTGGGCGGTTTTCGGGGTGAGGATGTTGTACATAACACTGCTAGAAACATCCACGTACAAGTTTCTGTGCGAAAATGTTTATTTCTCTGGGATAAAAGTCCAAGGGCACGATTCCAGTTTTGAAGAAAAACTGCCAAACTATTTTTTAGAGTGACTGTACCACTCCACAGAGTGACCAAGTTTCTCTGCACACTTACCAGCATTTGGTGATACCACAATTTTGTATATGAGCCATTCCAATTAGGTGTGCCCTGATCACTATGTTACAATTTGCCTTTTTACTCTCTTGTGTGTGTGTTTTTTTTTTGCTAAGTTTGTAATTTTGACAGAATCCAAATTATCAATTTCTCTTTTTATAGGTTGTGCTTTTGTATGAAGTATAAAAACTCTGCTCAGTCCCAGGGGACAAAGAGTTTCTTTTCCTTTTTCCCCCACTAAAAGCTGTATATTTTAATGTTTTATATTTAAGTTTATAATCCATTTTGAGTTAATTTTTGTATAACAAGTAAGTTTCAGACTGAGGTTCCTTTCCTTTCCTTTCCTTCCTCCCTCCCTCCCTTCCTTCTGTGCTTCCTTCCTTCCTTCTCCCTTCCCCCCTCCCTCCCTCCTTCTCTCCTTCCTTCCTTCCCTACCTCCCTCCCTCTTTTTCTCCCTCCCTCCCTTTCCATCCTTCCTTCCTTCCTTCCTTCCTTCCTTCCTTCCTTCCTTCCTTCCTCCTTCCCTTCCTTTTTGCTTCCTGGCTTTGCTGGCTTTCTAGTTTTGGAATCAGGTCATATTAGTCTCATAATGTGAGTTTGGAAGTATTCCCTCTTCTTACATTTTAGGTAAGTGATTGTGTAAAATTGGTATTAATTCTTCTTTAAATTGCTTTTAAAAATCTTCAGTGAAACCATCTGGACCTGTCAATTTCTTCCTTGAGGGATTTTGAATTACAAATTCAGCTTCTTTATTAGTTTTAGAACTATTCTGGTTGTCTCTTTCATCTTGACTGAGTTTTCAAGAAATTGGTCCATTTCTTCAAAGCTATCCAATTTTTCAGCATAAATTTGTTTGTGGTATTCCCTTATTACCTTTTCAACAGCTGCAGGATTTGTTATGATATCCCCTGTTCAATCTCTGACATTGGGAATTTGAGTCTTCTTTCTTTGTATTAATTTATTGATTAAGTTTTATCAAGTTATTTTTATCAATTGCTAGAGGTTTATCAAGTTTTTGAAGAACAGGCTTTTTGTTTTATTAATTTGTCATTGTTTTACTGTTTTATTTTCATTTATTTATGCTCTAATTTTCTTATTACCCTTTTTCTTTTTGCATTACCCTTCCTTTTCTTGTTTCTTGAAGTAGAAACTTGGGTCATTGATTTGAGATCATTCTTTTTTAATGAAAGCACTTCATGCTGTCTATTTCCCCCTCAGCCTTGTAGCTGCACCCGCTCCCCAACAGATTTCAGTATGCTTTAATTTTCCTGTAGTTATACATATATTTTTTATAAAATATAATTTATTGTCAAACTGGTTTCCATACAACACCCAGGGCTCATCCCA
Organism: Lynx rufus; assembly: GCF_022079265.1. NCBI lineage: Eukaryota > Metazoa > Chordata > Mammalia > Carnivora > Felidae > Lynx > Lynx rufus. The sequence goes on from NW_025814878.1 coordinate 126,822,814, forward strand.
ACAGGTGCCCTCCTCAAAGCCCATCACCCACTTTCCCTTCTCCCCATCCCCCATCAACCCTCACTTTGTTCTCAGTATTTAAGAGTCTCTTATGGTTTGCCTCCCTCCATCTATGTAACATTTTCCCCCTTCCCCTCCCCCATGGTCTTCTGTTAAGTTTCTCAGGATGCACATATGGGTGAAACCATATGGCATCTGTCTTTCTCTGCTTGACTTATTTCACTCAGCATAACACCCTCCAGTTCCATCCACGTTACTGCAAATGGCCAGATTTCATTCTTTCTCATTGCCAAGTAGTATTCCATTATATATATAAACCACATCTTCTTTATCCATTCATCAGTTGATGGACATTTAGGCTATTTCCATAATTTGGCTATTGTTTAAAGCACTGCTATAAACGTTGGGGTACAAGTGCTCCTATGCATCAGCACTCTGCAGTAGAAGAATGAATGTGAGACAGTTATATGTATTTTAAAATTTTCTTTGAGCCTTTTTTTTTGACCCATGCATTATTTAGTAACATGCTTTTTAATTTCAGTGTGTTAGAAGAGTTTCCTACTGTCCTTCTACTATTGATTCTGATTGGATCCTACAATGGTTAGGGATATCCTCTGTATGACTTTAATCCCTTTACGTTTGTTAAGGCTTCTTTGATGACCCAGGGTGTGGTCTATATTGCCGAGTGTTCCATGGACACTTGAAAAGAACATGTATTCTGGTTTTGTCAAATCCTGTGTTTCATAAATGTCAGTTTGATTCTCTCGGTGGGGGGTGTTTTTCAGTTCTTCTGTCCTTGATGATATCTGACTAGTAGTTCTATCAGCTGCTCAAAGTAAGACGTTGAGGTTCCCAGCTATAATTTTGGCTTTATCTAATTTGTCCTTCCAATTCTATCAATTTTTGCATCACGTAATTTGAAAATCTGTTGCATCTGATGCAAATACATATAGGACCACCATTATCTTCATGGTGCATTGATTATTTTATGAATATGCAATGTCCCAATTTGTCCCTATTTGTTTTCTTTGCTCTGAAATCTGCTTTATCTGATATTAATATAGCCAATCCCATCATTTCTTAAAATTAATATTTGTATGATATTTTTCTTCCATCCTTTTGCTTTCAATCTACCTATGTTGTTAGGTTTGAAGTGAGTTTCCTTTACACAGCAAAGAGGTCATGATTTTTTGTTTTTCCTTTTTAATTCACTCAGCCAATCCATGTCTTTGAACTGGTGTATTTATATCACACATATTTAAAGCAATTGTATTATAGAGCTAAAGTCTTTTTTTAGCCTTTTTTTCTGCCTGTTCTTTCTTCATTACTTTTTTTTTGCCTTCTTCTATGTAACTTGAATTTTTTTGGCTCTCATTTTTATTTTGTTGTAATGGCTTGAGTATATCTCTTTGTATAGCTTTCTCACCAAACACAGTTGCTTGCTTTAGATATCACAATATACATATATAATTTAGACTACTAGTGTCAAAGTCTTACCACTTTGAAGAAAATGTAGAAAACCGTTGATGACCCTTTGTCCTTGCCCTTGCCCTTGCCACTTTCTCCATATTATCACCCTAAGTATTTCCTTGACATACAGTGAGCATCTCATGGAGTTAATTTTTTTCTTTCCAACATAAACTATGTTTTAAGAAACTCATGTGGTGAAGATTAGTCTATTATGTTTACCCTTACTTTTTAAAATTTTTTAATGTTTATTTATTTTTGAGAGAGAGAGAGTGAGACAAGAGCAGGAGCGGGGGAGAGGCAGAGAGAGAGGGAGACACAGAATCTAAAGCAAACTCCAGGCACTAAGCTGTCAGCATAGAACCCAGTGTGGGGCTCAAACTCACAAACCACAAGATCATGACCTGAGCCGAAGTTGGATGCTTAACCGACTGAGCCACCCATGTACCCCTACTCTTATTTTTACTTATTCTGGTGTTCTTTCCTTTCTGAAGGCTTCAGTCTTTTGTTATCACTCTGTGCTTTGAGAGCTTTTTCTAGCTATTCATTAAGGGCTGATCTCCTGGTGACAAATTCCATTCGTTTCCTTTCATCTGAGAAGGTCTTCAATTTTCTGCATTTCTGAAGTAGTTTCACTGGATGTTGGATTTTGGGTTGACAATTCTTTTCTTTCACCACTTGAACGATATTTTGACACTTCCTTCTGGCCTTTGTAGTTTCAGATGAGAAATTCACTGTTTTTTTGAACAGATGTTTCTCTGTAAGCAATGCGCCATTTCTATCTGGCTATTTAGTTTTCAGTTTGAATAAAGTTTAATTATGTTGACTCTTGGTATGAGTTTTTTTTTTTTTATCATATTTATCCTATTTGGAGGTACACTCAGTTTCTTGAATCTTTAGGATTGTCTTTCACTAAATTTGGGAAGTTTCAGCCACTGTTTAAATACTTTTCTGCCCCTGGTCTTCTTACCAGGGACCTGATGACACAAATATTAGTTCTTTTTTTTTATTGTCCCAGGACTCCTAGAGATTCTCTTCCCTTCATTGTTAGTAACATTCATTTTTTTAGTCTAGTCTTTCTGTTGTTTAGATTGAACAAACTGTTGATTTGTTCTCAATTTTAACTGATTCCAGCCACTGTCATCTCCACTCAAATCTCGAGCCCATCCAGAAAGATTTTATTACTATTATTCTACTTTCCAGTTATAAAATTTCAATTTGGCTCAGTTTTTTTTTGTAATGTCTGCTGTTTATTTAAGAGTTTCTATTTTTTTTATTTTTTAAAAAGAATTTTATTTATTTGTTGGGTATCTATATGACAGCTGCTTTAAAATAGTGACAGATCATTCCAAAAACATATTCATCTCAATAATGGCTGTGGTCTTCTTGTCTTTTGTCATTAAGTTGTGTTTTCTGTAATTCTTAGTATACTGAGCCTTTTTTTTTTTTGCACATATTCTGGACATTTTGGATACAATATTAGGATACTTCATCTTATTTAAATGTTTTTTAGTTAGCAGTAACTCTATGTAGGTTTAGCATGTAGGTCCTAGATTATTTTACCCACTGTAGTTTCAATGGCAATTCAGTTTTGAGAGATTTTGCCAAGCTATTCTGGTCAGCCTTGTTCCTACGGCTCTGCTGAGATTTTTGACCGATCTTTGCAAATTCCACCTGCCTTTCCCAGTGCCATTGGTTGGGAGGTTCAGGAAACACTGGGCCTTACTCAACTGCTGCTAAGGTAGATTGTGTCCCTCCTGGCCTGGGGACAAGGCAGGCACTCTGCTGATGCTGACCCTGTGGCCCATCAGGTCTACTACTGGCCAGGGTGTGGTGTGAACATCATGGATGCTTCTGCTGAGTGTCTGCAGGGCAGACTAAGGATGAGTTCCTGGACGGGCCCCGCCCACAATGGTGTTGGGTAGGGGTGGATCTCATTGTTAGGTGTCTGCTGAGCTGCCTCTTTCCCAGCACTTTAACCAGAAAGATCAGGCTTTGGTTGTTTGCTTGTTCTCTATGCCTTTTTCTGATTTCATCTTCTAGGCCTCTCTTCAATCCAGCATGTCAAGTTTGGGGGACAAAGAGAAAATACAGGAAGTCAGTTTGGTGTCTTTTCTCAAGTCCTGAGATCCCTAGCCAGTCCACCTTCTTCCTACCTTCTAGAGTCCTGTTATGATCACCTGCTGAATTATTTCTAGAGTATGTGGTTATATTTAGAGGAGAGGAACTAGGGGAGAAGTAGTCTGGAACGTTCTATCCCACCACACATTTTCCAAATATTTTATTGGTCATTTTTAATTTCTATTAGCAAAGGGTTTGGCAAAACACTTCAGTTGTCTTATTCCTGAAATTGGATCCAGTGGTAGTAAATATTGGCTCTAATGGTAGTAAATTTAAACCTTTAATATACTATATAGATATGTTTATTATTATAATACTACTTATCAGTGATTTTTTTTTGTCTTTCTCCCAATTCATTCCATGCTGTTACTGTCAATCCATTTACTCCTATTTCCTTAATATCCATGAGAAGAACACACTTATTTCTAGCTTTGAGTCACGCTCAGAGTTTTATACTGATCACAACTGCTTCTGACATGCATTCTCCATGCCCTTCCTTTCCACAGACTCATTTCCTGGTGGAATGCTAAAGCCAAAATATCGCAGGAGTTTTTATTTTAATAAAAATTAGGATATGTTCATCCAAAATAATAACCATGGTATTTCATTGACCTGAAGAACAACTGGGAAATTTTCCAAAGATAAACCCAGGATCAAATGAAATCACAGGTAAAAAGCACTCCATAAATGTTAATTGTTATTAAGGCACGATGACGGGATTCAACTTTACTTTTGCTTTTTTATTCAATTGTTGAGTTATCAGAGCCATAGGAACCATTACAGACTATTATGCCAAATATTAAAAATAATCTTTCAAAACTCTCCACCTTTGTCAGATTTCCCTTATAGTATCAGAGGGGTTTCTATATTAAATAATAGCAAATGATTTCAGATAAAACGTTCCTGCAACAGTTTATCATAACACACTACTTTTTTTTACTACATGATGCATCGGTCATTTAGAAAAAGAAAATTCTTGACTAATATGTCATTATGAAACTTTTATCTGTTTACTATTGACTACAAATATTACTAATATCCCAAACCTTTTTGTTTTAATTTTAAGAAACTCAATTTCCAATAATAGTGTCTTGTCACATTCATATATCAACCACTCTAACCTTTACATCAAAATGTATTATATTTTATTCTACCAACTTATCTGTGCCACCATATCTGTTGGCTAAATGGATCCTAATAGGTAAATAATCTTAGCTTCATTTTATCCTAGATTTGATTAGTGAAATATCCAAGGAAAGGGATACACTAAATGGTCAATGTTGTTCTGAGTTTATATTTATATCCAAGTTTTGTTTTCCCCAATGGGTGTGGGAAGATTACTTTACTTTGATCTTCACTGCCAATGGTAACTTGTGAATTGGAAAAAAAACTGGTCAAATTGAAGGCAGAGGAAATGACTATACCAGCTTCTTAGAATAAATGGGAAGTTAATAATTCGAGTTGTTTGAGCCCTAAGCTGAGAGATGTGTATGTTCTTTAATATGGAGAACACAGGACTGACTCCACTGCAAGTTCACTTCTTCCTTAAATTAATCAAATAAGCAGATATTTTTGAATGCTATTCCACATCAGGTAACATGGAAAGAACTATGGCTACTGGGTGAATAAAATAAACTTGGTCCTTATTCTCAGAGAGTTTAAAATTTAATGTAAGAAGGCAATAACAATAAATTATGCTAAGAGAAATATGACTTACAAATCAATGACTTTAGTACTTTCATGAAGAGAAAAGAAAGCGATAACAAAGAACAAAATGAATAAATAAATATATGTGTAAATTTTCTTAAGTATAAATGATGGAAAGTGGTAAAGGAGAGTGATAGAAACTATCTGACTGGTATTCAGGAGTGGAGAAAGGGAGGTTGAATTTTACTAGATACTCTCTAGGATATTATGTTTCAGCAGAGAACAGAAAGATGAGAAGAACTAGGCACATTGGCCAGGGGAATCTTAGCCATTACAAAGTCTTCTAGTTTACCTACAACTATAGTCATAGAGATAAGTAACTAGTGACATTTTTGTCCATGAACTTGGATGAATTTTGATGTAAAATAATCTCTATTATTTATTCACATTGTGGGATGGTAGTTAAGATGATAAAGGAATCAGTTTTCCAAGACCCATCTCTATTCAGACTAGGCATAGTTTATAGAATGGCTTAGTGATCGACATGTATTCCATAAAATAGATGCCAAGCCCATTATTTTAAATTACCCCATAAAACAATACTTTCTATGTCTCTAGATACATATAATTCTGTAAAGTGCAAGGTAGAGCCTTAGAACACCTGGTAGGTGCAGGAACGAAAGTCTCCCCACACCTCCCCGAATGAGTACAGTGGAAATGAAGCAACTTGAGATCTTTTCCTGAGCTGGGAAAGTGTGAAACAATCCCATAAGCGTACTGTAAAGGGTCTCTTGGCTGAGTCACTTCTGTCATCCTTTCTTTCCTTAACTGTTACTGTGGGGGGTAAGATGAGAAAAGAGCACAGGAAACAACATAGAGAAAATTCTTCTGTCTGCTTTTTAAATCACCACTTTTTAAAATCAGTCCTAGTTGGAGGAAGAAAATGTGATTTTTTTTTCTTTTTCCTTCATTCCCACAAATTCCTATTGCAAAATGACATTACTTTATTATCTTCACAAATAATTTCATATCTCTGAGCTTTACTGTTCTTTGTTTTAAATTTTTAATGTTTATTTATTTTTGAGAGACAGAGTGTGAGAGGGACAGGGGCAGAGAGAGAGGGAGACACAGAATCCAAAGCAAGGTCCAGGCTCTGAGCTGTCAGCACAGAGCTTGAGGCGGGGCTCGAGCCCACGAACTGCAAGATCATGACCTGAACCAAAGTTGGATGTTTAACCAACTGAGCCACCCAGGCACCCCTGAGCTTTACTGTTCTATCTTTGAAATATCTAAAGTCCTGTAGGATCGAAATAGTAGCTACTATTTATTATACACTTATCATATGCTAGTTACTGACAATGCACATGTTTTATTTAACAATAACAATACCAGTAACCCTATACTAAAGATAGTGTTATTCTCAATCTGCCAACAAGGAAGCACTCTCAGAAATATTAAGCAACATGCTAAAAGCCACACAGCTAGTGATGGGCAAAACTGTATTCAAACTCAAGACTGCTTTCTTAACCACCTTGCACACATGTAAGTTGTATGGGTTGCATCTACACCATGGCTGGAGAATAGATTTTATTTTTTAGAACAGTTTTAGATTTCAAAATAAACTTGTGCAGATGGTACAGAAGAATTCCCGTACACCCCTGCTCCCCTGCACCACTTCCCCTATTTTTGTTAGCATTTTACATTCATGTGGTCTATTTGATACAACTGATGAACTAATAATATTGATTATATTGTTATTAACTATAGTCCCTAGATCACATTAGGGCAGATTCTTTGTATAGTTCTATAGGTTTTGAAAATGCACAATGTCATCTATCCACCATTACAGTATCATACAGAATAGTCTCAGGGCTCTAAAAATTCTGTGCTCCAACTATTTATTCCCGACTTCCTCCCTCCTGGGGAGTCCTGACAATGACCGATTCTTTCCTTATTTCCATAATTTTGCCTTTTGCAAAAATATCATATAGGTGGCATCACACACTACACAGCCTTTCCAAACTAGCTTCCTTCACTTAGCCATATGCATGTAATTTTCTTCTATGTCTTTATGTGGCTCTATGGCTCATTCCCCTTCAGTACAGAATAATATTCCAGTATAAGAACGTACCATAGTTAGGTTTATCCACTAACCTATTGAAAGGTCGAAAGCCAGCATGGTGGCTTCCAATTTTTGGCAATTAAGCATAAAGCTTCTATAAACATTCATGTGTAGGTTTTGCATGGACGTAAGTGTTCAACTCATTTGGGTAATTAACTAACAGCGCCATTGCTGAATTGTACTCTAAGGCAATGTTTACCTTTGTAACATTTTGTAAGGAAAGAAGCAAACTGTCCTCAAAGTTTCTACGCTATTTTGCATCTTTTTCAGCAATAAATGGGCGTTCTTGTTATTTTGCGTCTTTGGTAGCAGTTTTTTATTCTCCGTGTTTTGGACTTTTAGCCTTTCTAATAGATATGCAGTGGCATGTCATCATTCTGAATGACACACAATTTGGAGCATCTTTTCAGATGCTTATTGGTAATCTCTTTATCTTTGGTGAGACATCCATTCAAATCTTTTGCTCATTTTTATTTTTTTTAATTAATTAATTTATTTATTTATTTTTAACCTTTATTTATTTTTGAGACAGAGAGAGACAGAGCATGAACGGGGGAGGGTCAGAGAGAGAAAGACACAGAATCCGAAGCAGGCTCCAGGCTCTGAGCTGTCAGCACAGAGCCCGACGTGGGGCTTGAACCCATGGACCACGAGATCACGACCTGAGCTGAAGTTGGATGCTTAACTGACTGAGCCACCCAGGCGCCCCTCTTTTGCTCATTTTTAAATTGGATTTTGTGTCCTCTTGTTGTTGAGTTTTCAGAATTCCTTATCTATTTTGGATACAAGTCCTTTGTCAAATGTGTGTTTCGCCAATATTTCTCCCATTCTTTGTATTATGTTTTCATTCTCCTAACAGTGATATTTGCAGAGCAGAAAGTTTTCATTTTAATGAAGTCCAACTTACCAACTTTTCTCTCATAGGTCATGATTTTGGTGTTGCATCTAAAATTTCACCAACACTTCACCTCTTAATAAAATAAATTAAAAAAAATTCATCAACTATTCCAAGGTCACCTCGGTTTTGCCCTATATTACCTTCTAGAAATTTTAGTATTACACATTAGATTTAGGTATACGATCCATTTTGAGTTAATTTTTTTTGAAGGATGAAAAATCTGTGTCTACATTATCATTTTTTTTGTACGTAGATGTCCAGTGGTTCCAGCACCATTTGTTGAAAAGATTGCCCTTTCTCCATTGAATTAGCTTTACTCTTTTATCAAAGATCCTTTGACTATATTTTTGGGGGCTTATTTCTGGGTTTCTACTCTGTTCCATTCATTTATTTGTCTGTTTTTGTAGTTTGTTTTGCTTTATTTGTATGTTTGTCTTATTACTGTAACCTTAAGTGCATTTTAAAGACAGGTAATGTCAGTCCTCTGATTTCACCTTCAAAATTTGTGTTGGCTATTCGTAATGTTTTCACTTTCCATATAAACTTGAGAATGAGTTGCTCATACCTCCAAAATAACTAACTGGAATTTTGTTGGGATTGCATTCAGTCTACAGATCAAGTTGTGAAGAACTGATACTCTAATATTGGATCTTCTTATCTATGAACATAAAATATTTTTATACAGTTGTTGAAATCCTCATTGATTTTTTGCATCAGAATTAATTATTTAATTTTTCTGGTGCTAAAGTAAATGATATTGTACTTTTAATTTCAAATTTCCCAACTGTTCATTGTTGGTATTGAGAAATTGACTGTTTTTTTAAGATTATTTATTTATTTGGAGAGAGAATGTGCACATTTGCACACACGCTTGCAAACAAGGGAGGAGCAGACAACGAGGAAGAGAGAGAATCCTAAACAGGCTCTGTGCTTTTGGCAAAGAGCCTGACACTGGGCTTTATTCCACAGACCATGAGATCATGACCTGAGCCAAAATCAAGAGGTAGATGCTAACCAACTGAACCACCCAGGCGCACCCCACATTGACTGACTTTTTATACTAACCTTGCATTATGCATATCTTGCTAAAATTGCTTATTGATTTCAAGAGGGCTTTTTCTTGAGTCTTTGAAATTTTCTACATAGAAAATCATGTCATCTGGAAACATAGACTGTTTAATATCTTTTTTCCCCAATCTGTATTTCTTTCATTTTGTTTTCTTGTGTTACTGCATTAGCTAGAACTTCTCATGCAGCATTGAATAGGAGTGATGAGCTGGGGTGCCTGGGTGGCTCAGTCACTGGGGCGTCCAACCTCGGCTCTGGTCATGATCTCACGGTTCGTGGGTTCAAGCCCTGGTCAGGCTTTGTGCTGACAGCTCGGAGCCTGCAGCCTGCTTCGGATTCTGTGCCTCTCTCTCTCTGCTCCTCCCCTGCTTGCAGTCTGTCTCTCTCTCTCTCTCTCTCAAAAATAAATAAACATTAAAAAAAAAAAAAGAATAGGAGTGATGAGAGGCAACATCCTTGTCTTATTCCTGATCTTAGGGGTAAAGCTTCTAGTTTCTAACCATTAAGTATGGTTAGAACACTATCTGTACGTGTTTTTTGTAGATGTGTTTTATCAAGTGGGAAAGTCCTGTGTATTCCTAGTTTGCTGAGGATATTATCATGAATGGGTATTGGATTTTGTCAAATACTTTTTCCTGCATCTTTTGGTATGATCGTGTGATTCTTCCTCTTTAACTTATTGATGTGATGAATACTTTTCCTTTGGGTGTACTTTAAAATGGTTATTTTTCCCCTTCTTCTGCTGGAATCCCAAAAAGACTCTTTTGGGGTTTTCGTTTATTTGTTTGTTTGTTTTTGTTTTGGGATCTGATGGAACTCATGGAGATAAGACTCATGAAAGTGTTAAGTACCTGCCTTCCTCCACCAAAGACTGAGGCCCTATATTTTTCTAACTCTCAAGCTAGGCCACATCCACCCTAGCATCAATTCCTCAATTACCATCTAAGTGTTCCCAGTAAGTTGTGATTCTCTGTATTCATTCCCCCAGTTTGGGGGAGAGGCGTTTACTCTGTGACCTCAATTTTGTTATGAATCTAAAAAGAATGGTTGATTTTCAATTTGTTCAGTTTTTGATTATTTTGAAGATTTGAGTGACAACTCCTGGGTTTTTTTTTTAATGTTTATTTATTTTTGAGACAGAGAGAGACAGAGCATGAACGGGGGAGGGTCAGAGAGAGAGGGAGACACAGAATCCGAAGCAGGCACCAGGCTCTGAGCTGTCAGCACAGAGCCTGATGCAGGGCTTGAACTCACGGACCGTGAAATCATGACCTGAGCCGAAGTCGGACGCTCAAATGACTGAGCCACCCAGGCGCCCCAAGGTTCTTTACTTGTCAGAATGGAAACTCGAATTTTCAATGAATTTTTGAGGAGTGTATTAGGAACTAGCACTTAGTATATACAATATGTCTACCTAGGTATATAAACTTGAGAAAGTGTTAGTAAGTAAGAGTAGCTTGCTTTGCATACTAGATGTTTCTTTTCTGGAATATGGAATGTTTAATAGACATTCTGGGAGTTTTGTAGGTAGTTTGTAAACTGAATGGAAATAACAATGTGTGAATGAATAATCAGTAAGTTTCAGGAGCTCTGTTCTGTCAAATTATTCATCAAAGTTTTGACGATTCTGTCAAAAATTCTGTCTGTTCTTCTTTGTACTTCTACTATTGCAGTTAGTAGCTGTCTTCTGAAAGTACTGAATCCCACCAAGGAAGTCTCAGGATTCAAAGGAACGAAATAGATTTGGTTATTATACTTCCCTTCAGCAGTGACACAGATTACGTGTTCTATCACTTCCCTAATTTGTAAGTTCAAGACTGAAAAACTCAGGGGCGCCTGGGTGGCTCAGTCGATTGAGCGTCCGACTTCAGCTCAGGTCATGATCTCACGGTTTGTGGGTTTGAGCCCCGCATCGGGCTCTGTGCTGACAGCTCGGAGCCTGGAGCCTGCTTCAGATTCTGTCTCCCTCTCTGTCTGTCCCTCCCGGGCTCACCCTCTGTCTGTCTACCTCTCTCTCAAAAATAAACATTAAAAATTTTTTTTTAAAAAAAGATTGAAAAACACAGTTAATTGATCCCTGGGTACACTTTAATTTACTCTTCATTGGCTTATATTCCCTGGATTTTGTCAGTCTGACTGATTCTTATGTAAGTTTCAACTAAGGGTCAACATATTATTGACTGTTAATCTGTTTCTGATGCTTGGGAACTATTCCTTGGTAGTAGTACTTGGCTGTCACCCATGACCATGACCAAACCTGGCAATGACCTGTGTCTGTTGGACCTTTCTACCGAGACTATGAAGTTAAAGAGCCACAATCATGTTTACAACTGACCCTTCCAGATTATGAATATTGAATTCACAGATGAAAAAAAGACTTAAACAATGGATGATAGAATACAAATCCAAAATTGTCATAGGCAAGAAAAATCATAAAAAATAAAATGCAATGTAATTGAGATATATGTGAAGTTCTGTGTTTTATTTTGGACTTTTTTTCTCCTTTTCTTTTTTTTAAATTTACTTTGAGAGAGAGAGAGTGTGTGTGCAAGCGGGGAGGGGGAGAAAGAGACAGAGACAGAGAGAGAGAGAAAGAGAGAGAGAGAAAGAGAGAGAGAGAGAGAGAGAGAGAGAATCTCAAACAGGCTCCACACTGCCAGTGCAGAGCCCAATGCAGGGCTCAAACACATGAACTGTGAGATCATGACCTGAGCTGAAATCCACATTTGGATGCTTAACTGACTGAGCCACCCAGATGCCCCTATTCTGGATTTTTAAATTGCATCAAGCATGCAGTCAAGCATGGTATAGGGCAGGCGTGGTGCGATATTAAAAATTATTCGTTGGTTAGTGAACTCAGTTTAATCCAGCATAACTACTAAAAAAACCCCTATCTGGATAATAATAATAATGGAAGTACACTGTACTACTCAAAGAAGAAGATAGTTTGTGCATCTGAAAAGAGATTTAAAGAGTAGAATATCCTTAGAAGAATGTGCATAACATGCTGCTATGCTTGAAAAGCATATTACTTGATGAAGTAAAACAAACATATAGACAAAAATATTTTTTGACATGGAGGAAAAAAAAAAATCTTCCCAGAAACGCCAATAGCAAACTTCACACCTCTTAGAAAACTCTCATATCCAAGATAATATAAGCTTGTTACCTATTGCTAGAAAGCACAACTTAGAAAAACGTACAGGTCTTAAGGAAGTATTTGGGAAAATAGCAATCACAGTAGATTCCTACCTCTGATGACTTTCAGGATGAGAATAGATATGGATTTCACACTGGCTGTACAATTACGCTAGACAGCGTCTAACATTTTGTCACATCATAAAATTCTACAACATTTTAACGATGCAATAAGATGGAAGTCTTCACTGCCATTTGCCATCAAGGATTCTTTAAGGAGAAGCTATAACTCTTCGAGTGTTAGTTTTAAAGAAAAACTAATGAAGCGCAATATATATCCAGTACTTAGGGGTCAAGCACCTGAAAATTTAAATGTAAGTTCTTTTTTATTAAGTTTATTTACTTGGAGAGAGAGAGAGAGTGAGCGAGTACAGTGGGAAAGGGGCAGAGAGACAGAATCCCAAGCAGGCTGTGCACTGTCAGTGCAGATCCCGATGTGGGCTCGAACTCATGAACTGTGAGATCATGACTTGAGCCAAAACCAAGAGTTGGCTGCTTAACTGACTGAACCACCGAGGCTCCCCTAAATGTAAATTCTTACTGGTTTCTCACATAATCTTGTACAGCATTATTATGGTATCCCATTTGACATCGAAATAAACTAAGGCTTATCAAGGCTATGTTACGGGTCCGAAGTCTCCAATTCAGCAAGTTGAACTGCTGAGTCATCTGATTTCAAAGCCCACGCATTCATTAATCGGAACAACTGCTATACCTCTCCCCTTCTGGTTGGATTCTTAACAGTTGGAAGCATAAGATAATTCTTGCCTCCCACAGGTCTGCTCCGATCTTATAAAACTGACTTCCCCAGATGCAACAAAAATGTGACCACATGATTTTAGTGAAGTAACAAAATTAAATTCAGAGGGAGGTTTGGCTGGACTCTTCCACTTTGGAAATAATATTCCTGGAACTAAAGTTTGGCGTGGCACCCTAGGGATGCAGTGAAGCTATTGTTCTAATTTAAGTTATTACGTTTATGAGCCTCAATTTTAGCTTGCTTATTGGAGTCTGTTACATGGGCTACAGAGACAAGCCCCTAATGCATAATTGTTTTCAATTTGTTATGAGAAATTATTTTGGCGATTTCAACATGGGTACATCTCTACACCCTAGGTCAATCATTATGCCTGCTTTGGGCTGGGTACCTGGCGACATATTTGCATCTTGAAGACACAAGGGGGCACAGAACAGGGCTGTAAATCTCTAGTGCTTTCTGCCAGCTCTCTTCCTCGAACTTCAGGTATAATTTGCACTCAAAATTTCTCAGTTGGCCTCCACTTTCATTTCTATTTATACCTCTGTTTCCAAGTAAACTCAAAAGTATACTGAGGTACCGATGCTTGGTGATTAAGGGTACGGAATCTGCGGCCAGACGCCCTGGGCTCAAAGCCTGACTTAATGCTTTTAATCCCTCTGTTAGTCATCTCATCTGCAGAAGAGGGATCATAATACCTCCCTCAAAGAGTAAATAAATTAGCACATGATAGGGAGGTCCTTGCACTTGGTAATAACCCAATAAATATATGTATTATCTTTATTTGATTATTATTATTCAAAGTGAGGTATGATTACATATGCCAGACCGTGTGTTTTGTGTTCTTTGAAATGTCAATGTTTAAAATTTTCTTTGTTTCTTTCCTTCTCACTCCCTTTCCTATAATCCTTTGTTCCTTCCTTCCTCCTTTTCTTTTCTTTCTCCCTTTTCTCCTTTCTTCCTTTTTTTCCACTTTTCTTTCTTCTCACCTTCCCACCTTCCCTTTCTCCCTCTTCATCCCTCCTTCCCTCTCTCTCTTCCTATTTTCCTTCCTTCCTTCTTTCCTTATTTTTATTTTTTCTTTACCAAATATTGACTTTGGGAGGGGTGCCTGGGTGGCTCAGTCGATTAAGTGACTCTCGGCTTCGGCTCAGGTCATGATCTCATAGTTCATAGGTTCGGGCCCTCCATAGGGCTTTGCACTGACAGTGCTGAGCCAGCTTGGGATTCTCTTTTCCCACCTCTCTCTGCCTTTCACTTACTTGCACTCTCTCTCTTCTCAAAACTAAATAAATAAGCCAAAAAGTTTTGAGTTTAGAGTGACTCCACTGGTGAGGCGAGCCCACACAAATATCTCTATAATTTCCAACCTAGCAGTCCAGCTGTTAACACTGCCACTCTTGGATTTTGTGAGATATCAGAGGATTTCTAGGGAAATAGAGAATGCTTTCCTATTTACCACATGCAGAAGCATGAGGCCCACCTCAATAGACTGATATGAGCTATTCCCAATTGTTAAGCCACAGCAACATCCATCTATTAAGAAGGCAACTATATTGGGATCAGGGGAGTGCCAGGATAAAACATGATCTGCTCATCAACATCTGTTTTCTAATTAGGATGGCTCAATGGCAATTTTCACCCGATAATTTAGTTAAATTTCATTCCGAAAGTATAAATATCCTCTGAAGGCACATGGGTGAAGTTAAATCAATAACTGCATTATTGTAAATTACTTCATAATTATATATTGATAAACAGAATAAGGTTATATGATATCCATTTTCCATATCACTTCGTACCTCAGACAACTTCATAGAAAATTGCATTCTTATGTTGTTTTCAAACAGTGCTGTTTTGTATAAAATGCCTTTCATCATTTTAAAGCAATATAATTTCAGCATAGCCCTCCTTGTCTTGTTTAGATTTTTAAACCATGTAAACTCAAGGTATCTGAGTTATAGTTTGCCTCTTTAAACGTTCTCAGATAATCTTATGTGAAAAATATTTTTAAGGACTTGCAAGAAAAACAAAAACAAAAACATTACCTTTTGCTGGCTTTAGGCCTGGCTACAGAGTACTGGGAGACTAAGATGTTAAGATATTTCAAGTCAACCTGCCTCCCGTTTATCCCATAAACCTGACTGACCATCGGCTTAGAATGTTCTTTTTATCTACTGGTCCCCCTTCTATCTTGAGTCTCTTCCTCCCACGTGCTATTTGTCATATACTTATTTCTGCTGACTGCGTGCCCTAAACGTTCGCAATCATCTGATTAAAAATATTCTGTCCTGCATAGGGTGGGCACTGAGCAGCTGTGCTGAGTGGCTGAGAGGCTCTTGGGGTCTGGTGGGCTGAACAGACTCTAAACCAAGCAGATGACTTCGAGATGCACGGGAGTGGGGTCCTCCGTGCTCCAGAGATCACTCCAAGACCAGGAACAGCTGGAAGAGAATGCAGTTCCACAGCCTTCCACCAGCCACCTGGAGACCTCCAGGGCAGACAGTTCCAGAGAAGGCTGCCCCTTGAGATCAGTCAGCCTCAACCGCCAGGCGGGACCTCCTGGAAAGGCCTGGAAACCCCAGAGCCAGGGCAGTAGGGTCTCCAGGCTATATGGTTCACTCAGCCAAAAACACCTTGGGTGCCATGTCCCCGAGAATCCAGGAGTCCTGCCAAAGTGGCACCAAGAGGCTGGTGAAAACCCAGGCAAAAGTCAGGAGGAGGAGAAGAGGCGCACGGAAGAGCAGGAGCCCCTCCACCCCCCGCCTCAGCTCACAGCCTGAGTGGCAATTGCACCTGGCTGTCTGGAGCTGTCCCTGCCCCTCAACCCTGGACCCGTGGGAGAGGAGAGGGAGTGTCTCCTCTCTGCCCAGATGGGCCCACATGACTACCCACTGCGATGTCCAGGAGGGAGGCTTTCCGGAGCCCCTCCTCCTCGCAGAGCCCCTCTTCTCCCTCAGTGAATCTGACAGTGACCTGGAGCCTCTGGGAGCTGGAATTCAGCCTCTCCGGACACTGTCACAAGAGCTAGCCGAGGCCACTGTGACCGAAGAGAGTGGCATTTGCGACTGAGGACTGTGCCTTCAGGCAATGCTCTCCTCCCAGGCATCTTTTGGGGGTCCTTCTCCACCCTCCTCCTCCTCATGTATGAACATTTGAGAATGGAGTCCTTTTCTGGAAAAACCCACAGAGCGCATGGGCCCAGCAGCGTAGGAAGTGTACAAGTCTTTCCTGCCTGGAGCTGGAGCTTCTGACTTCACTGATTCTGTCATTAATCGAGCATACCGGGGAGCCATCTCCCACCTCCTCATTTTGGGGTGGTGGTGTCCCCACGTCCCTTGCTTTGAGCACAGTCAGGGCCAGGAAGGAAGCTCTATATTGCAGGAAGCAAGCCACATTTGACCACCGTGTCATCACCTCAGGATCGGTGCATCCCAGCAAGTTCCTGAGGAAGCCCCTGGGAGTTGGCTGTGCCCTTGACCACTGCTAACAAGGGCCCAGGTGGAGACTGCTCAGGGGCCCTGCTCTCCTGCTGCAGGCACATCTGGTCCTGCGGTGACCGCCTGATGCAGCCTGAGAGTAATTTGGGGAGGGAAATGGGGGCAATGGTCCACTCTCCTCCCCTCTTGGGCTTCAAAATTCATCCAACACTTTAGCTTTCTGGCTGCCTCCTTTGCTACATGAAACAAAGGCATGAGAAGATACTGGGGAGCTCTGAGCTTTGCACCCAGGAGTGGGGTCTTCGAGGAATCATTCCCTGTGTCGCCAGGGCCCAGGCTCTAGAGAGCCCAGCTCCTGTCCCTGCTTCTGCCACCAGAGCCCTGCAAAGAAGGGATGGGAGATATTTCCAGGCCCTAAGACTCTAGGCTCACAGGTACCTGATTACATTCAGGGCCAGGCGCTGTGGATGTGCAAGGAGGGGAAGCACTGTTCAGTAGCGATTTCTGCCTTTGGTAAATGATTTAAGAAATTTGTTTTATCATTTTATTAAAAAGAAACCAGCATGTGACTTCCTTAGGTAATGCTGCTTTTTCATAATAAAAACTCACCTTCTATAAGAAAATAAAATGAAATAAATTGAAATAAAATAAAGTAAAATGAAATGAAATAATAAAACAAAACAAAATAAAATAAAATAATTCTGTCTTATTTTTAGTAAAGATGACACAATTTTTGGTTGAGAAAACATGGCCACTGTACGCATACCTATAATTAATGTATCACTTGTCTCTTAACTAGAGCTTAAGTTCATGGGTCGGGTATATGTCCTTGGTATGACACTGTTCTGTATTGACTTTGTTCCTCTCTGCAGAAAGACACTGGGAGGGTATGTAAGGAAAGAGAAAAGAGTAAGGAAAGAGGATCAAACTTGCCCTTGAGTCTATTTTCATCAGTTGCTAGATTTTTTTTTTCCCCTAGCCAAGTCATTTAACCTCTTCCTATATGACGTAGAGGTAATACTCCTTCCTATCACCAAAGCATTTAAGTTTTTTTAATGTTTATTTATTTTTGATAGAAAGAGAGAGAGAGAGAAAGAAAGAGACAGAACATGAGTGGGGGAGGGGCAGAGAGAGAGGGAGACACAGAATCTGAAGGAGGCTCCAGGCTCTGAGCTGTCAGCACAGAGCCTGATGCAGGGCTCAAACTCACGCACTGTGAGATCATGACCTGAGCCACCCAGACGCCCCTCACCAAAGCATTTAAGTGAGATTATGTGCTTAGGACTATCCTTGGTTTTTAACACTTAGTGGGTGCTCAGTATATGGTAGGGATATTGTTATTGTGGATAACAATATCATTATAAATTCATTATGTAAATGAAACTCTTTCTGTTCACCATCATCCTGTTTATCTCACTAGGTCTCCTCTTAAAATATTAGTCATCATTTCTGTGAGGTGGATTTTTGTTTAGTGGTATTTTGTGTGATCCTAAAACAGTATTTCTCAACCATGTGTTATCATCCATTAGATCCATTCCCAAACTCACGAAGCCAGAAATTTCAGGGATGGCTATGTTTATAAACCCCACACAGAAATTGTGAAGTGGAATCTGGTTAAGAACCACCAAGCCAAACATCTGAATAGGGTTTAAAAGTTATGTCCAAAGAAATCTTACTTTCCTTCATGGTAATTTGCAGGGATCTGCAAGAAAAGTTTCAGTGTCAGTTTTTGGAATTGGAAACCTGCATATCAGATGTCCCAGGTAGGACCATTTCCAAGCAGAGAGTAAATAGATAGGGTTGTACAGAGTATGGACCCTCCACACATGTCAGTTCTATGCAAGTGACATCTAGGGACAATGAACAGCAGAAGCACCTTTTAAGTGTGTATCCTCATGGTTGTAGAAGTGGGAATTTTTCTTTGATAGGCAGGCCTAGCAAAGCTCACATGCCCACTGCTAATTGTCTGTCTGTCTTGGGTCCTACTTTTTCCCTCTCCTTGAGCCACCATCTGGAAAAACTACTCCTTTATCCTAGCCCTCATGGTCTCCAAGATGGTTCCCTCGATTAGCACCACAGGATCACCCAAGGCTTCCCCCTGAGTTTGCTTCACTAGTACATTGTGAACTATTGGGTCAACAGCTTGTTCTTCTCACCCTAGTACCCAATTAAGGAGAAGTGGAAGAGTGGGAAGTAAGGGTGATGATGATGCTTGGACTTTATCCGCCATTGATTTATAATTGGCTCTAGAACCACACATGGAATCATAGTTTCTGTGCATTTGGCCCATTATATTTTCCATCTTCCCTTATAAAGTGCTCTTCAGACAATACACGGATGTGTTTTCTGAAATCCAAGCTGATATTCTGAATGATTTTTGGACATGATGCCTCAAGCTATACCCAAGAAAAGAGAAAAGTTGTGCCTTATAAGCAATTGCCCACTAAAATCGGGAAGAGGTAAGAGATGAACTTAGGGAATAAAGAAGATGAACCTAACCAGTAGCCTTCGTTTACCTCTACTATAAATAACAAATCTTGTTACTTTGAATAGTTTTATTTGCACGATTAGTTTAATACTTCAATTACCTGAATCTTTTAAGAAATAATCAAGCTCTTGAAGATTTTGCATTAATTTCTCTGGATGCCTCATAAATGCAAGAGCATTTGCATTTGAGAAGCATAAAAGATGCAAATCACATCTCTATCTCTATTTAACAACCAAAACGCTTGTTTATGATCATAACTCTTTTCAATATCTTCCTAACTGTAATACACCATTAAGAATGTTGCAGAACATTTACAATGTATTCTAGAAAGGAAATCTGACATCAGTGCATTAGTGCCTTCTGTATTCTGTGGGTAGAAATGCAAAATACGTTACTATGAAAAATGAGGATATGTTTCAAAATTCAGGATTAATTAAACAATTTATTCATTCATTTTTTTCACTCACATGTATTTCACAAATTTATTGGCACTCTTCCTGTGAACAAGGTGCTGTTCTCTCTGAAATTTTATCAAGCTTTCCTCAAGTGAGGAAAGTGGTCAAAAAAAGTAAACGAAAAAGAAAAAAAAATCAGGCCTAATTAATCCTGCAATAAGCCTTTATTTTTAACCCAAAACTTACCATATGCAAGTGTAAAAAGGAGTCATAAAGATATGTTTTTAAAGCTAGTTTTTTAAGCATTGTCTCCATGTTAAAATTGTTCATCTTTTCAGTTTTTATGAAAAAAGTCACTTAGCCTTGTTGTATTAAAAGGTGGGGGCAGGAAAGTTGTGAGAAATAAAAAATGTTGGGATAATTGGTATTAAGAAAACTTTGGCAGAAGAAGCTCCTTTAATTGTTTCCTGACATCGGGGTCATCCGGGTCAGGAATCAAACACCTTTTCTCTTGTTCGCTGACTGCTCTCCTTACCCATTTCATCACATGCACTACCTCGGGTCACCCAAGTGGTTACCATTTTCTTTTGTTCCCGTTTTCTAAGAGGGCACTCCTTTGTCCCTGGTGACTCAAGAGAAGTCAATTAATTTTGACAACCACTGTCCACACAAAAGCAGAGATGATGGAAATGTTCAATGCTTGGAAATACCTAGATTCCAAGTGTTGGGATTTCTAGGTGCTTTGGCCAGTTAAAATATATCTCATTTATTTATTGTTTTTTTTTAAGTGAGAAAAATCAGTCATATAAATGAGTGTCAAACCAATTCGCAGAACGAAATTGCTTTGCTATGGTCAACCCTTAATCAATGAAACTAGTATTCTATACTTGCTTATCATATCAATGAGGTTTGGGGGCCATTTTAAGGCTAAGTGTTCATCTGTTTCAGCAAAAATTCTCTTCCTGTTAATTTGAGCCAAGTGTCCCATTCGGAGGATTACCAGTTTTTAAATCCCTACAACTGATTTAAACATAATACAGACACCTATGTATTTAAGAGGCAAAATCTATTGTTGGAACTTGTAGCAGCTACTTGCATAAAGCAAATAGAATTTTTAAATGAACAACCTAATATTTAGACACAGAGGTATCTTTAAAAGTAGTACAAGCAATACGCCCACCTCTATACAGTCTATATTTTGAAGACCGCCTGTGGTAATTTGTGGTTGTTGTCTACAGTCAACAAAGTGTTGAAAGATGGGAACTGAACACCATGCAGTACTTGTTCACGTCCTGTAATACTGTGATTACCTGATATCACCTTATATAGATTTGGTTTTTCCCTAGTACTGAAGATGTTAATAGAACATAATAGAACATCAGCAGACTCCTTGATGCAAGCCAGGCATAATCAAGCAAGGTCAGACCCAGGGGCCAGCAAGCCAGGTAACAGAAGCCAACAACCTAAGGTGAAGAAATTAAAGACACAGATTATTCTTTAGACAAGAAAGGTGCCCTCTAATGTTGCCTTCTCAATATATGAAGGGTATGAAATAGATGGCTCTTAGATTCTTCTCCTACCACCCCCTTCGTGCTTTTGTGTATATGTGTGTTCATTCAGTGCTTCTCCCAATGGACAGTGACCTCCTTGAGGAAAAAAAAAAAAGACACAACGGTAATGAAATGAGTTAATTGTAACAAATAAAAAATTACTATCTTTAATGAAGTTGCTTTTTCACAAGGATAGGCACTGGTATATTACGCTGGTATCTTGTCGTTTTACTTATTTTCTACTCTAGGTATACATTGACAAATGTTCGCTTAAATATGTTGTTAGCTTTTCCATGCTGTTGTGCTATGTGGTCAGGAAAATCTAATATATTTCCCTAC
Source organism: Lynx rufus (assembly GCF_022079265.1). Classification (NCBI taxonomy): domain Eukaryota; kingdom Metazoa; phylum Chordata; class Mammalia; order Carnivora; family Felidae; genus Lynx; species Lynx rufus. The sequence continues at coordinate 126,844,304 of NW_025814878.1, forward strand.
GTGTGGGCTTACTTCACGAACATTCCACCATAAACAAAGAGCGCTACACTATTATGTATTTGTGCAGCTACCAACGTAGACTATGAAGTTTCTCTTGATCTTTTGGTGGTGCCCCTTGTGGTACTCATGAAATTCTGTAAATTTACAAGCATTTCCTATAGAAAATTCAAATACTGGGAAAGTGTACTGGAAGAGAACAAGGATGTTTGACAATTACTAGTATATGAACACTGTCATCTTGTTTTCTGCAAATAGAAAAGTACATGCCTAAGATGTGACTCAATAATAGTTTTAAGTTCCCTAGAATATTTTGCCCGGTACCCTACCTGCTGCCTCCACACACATGCATCTCTCTACCACACACTTCTAGCTAGGCTGTGTAGCCATCTTCTACATTTTTCTACACAGCAGACTGTGTGGGTCTTCATCAAACCATCTACAACACAGTATGATTATCTGTTCATCTGTCTGTCTCCCAAATGAGCATAAACCCTCAAGTGAAAAGACCAGAGCTTATTCGTGTTTGAATCTTTTGTTTTTATCGCAATGCTTGGCTTACTGTAAGCTCTTAAGTGATGTGTGTTGCATTGAATTGAAGTGACTTTCGGGGCACCTGAGTGGCTCAGTCGGTTAAGCGTTCGACTTCAGCCCAGGTCATGATCTCACAGTCCTTGACTTTGAACCGCGTGTCGGGCTCTGTGCTGATGGCTCAGAGCTTGGAGCCTGCTTCGGATTCTGTGTCTCTCTCTCTCTCTCTGCCCCTCCCTGGTTCAGGCTCTGTCTCTCTCTCTCCTTCAAAAATACACGTTAAAAAAAATGACTTTCACTTGGGTTTAACAGTAGAATACTCATTGCTTATCCAACTTACTCAGGAGAGAAGCTTCTGGTCTCATTTTCATTTGCATCCTGGCCATGATCTGGGCTATTGTTAATCATTATGGAATAGCAAACTGGGCTATGGTGAACCAAACTACCTATACCTGAGATGTCCTTATTAGCAAAGACTCCAAGCCATCAGACCAGTAAATTGAAGCCTATGGTTATCATGGAAATGTGCTTATGACTTTAATGCCAATTCATTTTGCTAAATATTTCTTTTTGCTTGAAAAATATTTATAACGGTTACAAAAATAACAACTAGTATTTGCAATATTCCAAACACCTAGATAATTAATTTTTTATTTCAGTTAATAATCTGAAAAACATGATTAGATAAAGGCTTTTATTATATATATTTGTCCATTTTTAAGGTATTTTGGCTTACATTTACAATTTAAAATTACCCGGTGCATATGTAAGTGAAGAATCACTGAATTCTACTCCTGAAATCAATATTGCAATATATGTTAACTAAATTTTTGTTGTTGTTGTTAACGTTTATTCACTTTTTGAGAGACAGAGACAGAGTGTGAGCAGGGCAGGGGGCAGAGAAAGAGGCAGACACAGAATTGGAAGCAGGCTCCAGGCTCTGAGCTGTCAGCACAGGGCCCGACTCAGGGCTCGAACTCACGAGCTGTGAGATCATGACCTGAGCTGATGTCAGATGCTTAACTAACCGAGCCACCCAGGCACCCCATTATATGTTAACTAACTAGAATCTAAATAAAAGTTCAAAGAGAAAAAATAATAAATAAATGACAGAAATGAGAAAATTGTCTGCATCATTCAAGCCAAACTTCTTTTTTAAATGTTGATTTCTTTTTGGGAGATAGAAAGAGAGAGAGAGAGAGAGAATGAGCAAAGGAAGGACAGAGAGAGAGGGAGACACAAAATCCAAAGCAGGCTCCAGGCTGTCAGCACAGAGCCAGACGAGGGGCTCAACCCCACGAACCGGGAGATGATGACCTGAGCCGGAGTCAAACTCTTAACCCACTGAGCCACCCAGGCACCCCAAGTCAAACTTCTTTTTAACACCAGATATCTCTACCAAGGTTTTGTTGTTGTTAATGCATTCTTATATTCTCATTGCTGGTACCTCATGAATACTCAGAAGTAACTAGAGTTTATTAAGAGCTTACAGTAAGCTAAAATATGGTGCTACAATATGTCGCTACAATGTGCTACCTTACATTAAACCTCTCAACGTTAAATCTTACTCAGAAATACTCATAATTGTCCTCTGAGTAAGAGAGTTTATTATCTGAGTCTTAAGAGGATTAAGGTAACTCACTGAAGGTTCAGTTAAGAACATGAGCTATCTTTTTTAATCATTGTTATCCATAAATATTTGTTGAGTAAATGATCAAATACATTTTGATCAAGCATATGTTTGATTAATGATTATGAATGGTTAATAATACATTAATGTTTTTCTTATTCCGTAGGTATTTTTTGGTCATTTGAGAAAATAAAAGAAAAAGTCACAGAAAGGAAAGACAGAAAGAGATAGAGAGAGTACAGACAGTAAGAGAGAGATGAGAGAAGGTTGGAGAGAGACAAGTATAATAATCATAAACAAGAAAATATGCCTGTGGTCTAACAGATTACAATTTTTTTAAGTACCTGAATTTAGAAAAATGAGTGGTATACTATATAATTGACTATTTGAAGGAAAACTAGCTAAAATGGCATCTTTGTTTTTCCCAATGTTTATTTGATATAAAAAATATGTTCTGAACATTCTCTAGTGGTTCTTTCCTTTTGGAGGTCTTTGGTCATGGAAACTTGTCTTAAAACTTGTACTATGTGAATATATAGAAAGTCCAGGGGTTACAAATTATGGAATTTCTTGTTAGTTAATTGGTTTAAAGTGAATAATCATCACTGAGAAGGTCAATTTACTTCCTGCTGGCATCTGGGGTTAGTTTGCCTACACAGCTATATGTGGAACAAAAATATTCTGCAAACCTCTCTCTCAGCAGAACAGAAAATCCAGATGGAAAGGATATCATCTGTAGCAGAAATAGGAGATAAACGTTCCCCCAAATAATACACAATAAAGATGAGTGAAAGAATAGACAAATGAATTAAAGTTTCCTGTAGTTGGGAAATGGTCACATTTGATAGATGGGGAATAGCACTAACATATGGACCAGCAGCCCTTGTGTTTTTCTTGAGCTAGTCCCATGAACTTGGGCAAAACATCGGCACCCACTTGCCTCATGGGTAAAACATTGCCAATAGCATCTGTCATTCTTACTCCATTGGTGGTTTATAAGGTTACGGAGATTAATAGACATGAATAAAATGCATTAAAAGCTAGTTATAGAGTAGATGGTTAGCATATACTTAATTAATATAAAACTAAAATAAAAACTAGCATAGGAGACGAGGTATTTATTAACAGCTAATAAATTAAGTGTCAATTAGGACAGTATTGTGTTTCACTTAAACGTATAGTAGAAATCCCTTAGGTCTGAATATTTTTTAATTGATAGCAAGAATTCAGGATGTTAACTATTTAAGTATGTGTAGGGTAACTTTCCTTTTCTTCATGATATTGCCTTGTTTATCCCTCTGATTTATCCTCCTATCCCTCTTTAAGTAGGCTATGCACTTTAATGCCATCTTGTTTATGGGAACTAATAAAAGAAAATTCTTTGCAATGGGAGATTTGCTTTATTTAAATGCAAATTAAAACTATATTCTTTCAGTTACAGGCCAAAGATTATAAACGCATGCTGTTTAACAATTTCGGGCAAAAGTAAGAATGCTTTTTCTTCCCATAATCTAATGAAATTGATTTAGTTCTTTTAAAATGGTGTCACTAATTGAGCTGTGACTTTTATATTATCTTATGTATGTTTTATGCTGCTTTTTAAAAGAGAAAGTAACGTTTATATAAGAAACGGTAAAAACTAAATTGCTAGACTAGTTAAGAAATTGGCTAATTTGAAGCTAATTGAGATAAGAATATCTTTCTGTTTTACTGTTCAACTGCTATGGCCAAACAAATATAGTTCTTCTGCCCTTTTCATTGCATCTGTAAAATAATTAGCAATATTGACCTCAAAAGGATTTTCTAAGAATCAGTACAATAACTTGCCAAATGGATTTAAGTTTTAGAGAATCAAAAAGAGAGCCTGGTCAGTGTCTGGAACCAGATATAGCCAATTTCCTGGTTGGTAATCATCAGATTTCAAGGGAAGGATCCAGAAATCGAGGAGGCAAAAGAGCAGAAGAAGTAAACATCTTGCCTAGAAGGTGATGGCAACTCGGAAAGATCAGGACTGTGTGTATCTATGCAACGTATTTAAAGAAAATGAAATGGGCCAAGAGTTAAATGAAAAATATCTAAGTGTAATTTTGTTTCCTGTTCCCACCTTAGGATTCAAGGTAGAATATAGTCCTCGGAGGGAGAGGATTTACCTCTACTCTCTTATAGCTTCCATACTGGAACTGTGATTATTTCTACTTTCAGTCAAAACCCACTTATTTCAGGGTACTATGATTTCCTCCTTTCATATATTGGAACATGCATTTTCTCTAATCATATCCTTAAACGATTGCTTGAGACTGACTTTGGGGTCAGTGGGAAAAAATCTCTCAGCACTACAAAACAGGAACCCACAGCAATAGTATAGTTGCCCAGCCATTTTATGTTTATTTCATATCCTCTACGTAGAGACAAAGTTTTGTTGCTGTTACTTACGTAACAATGGATAATGATCGAATAGAATGGAATATTCCTACCCGTGCAATGTGAATAAGACTATTTAACGTTAAATGTATGAATCCATGTAAAACTTGAAAGAATATATTCAGAATCAAATTTCACAGAAGGCTGTTATAAAATAGTGTTCTTTCCTGCAGTTTATATCAAGCTCCATTTTTGCTAAGAGGTCAAATTTATGGAGAGCTGATTGTGCAATGATTGGAGACAGCAAGGTATTTTCTTTGTTTTGTACAAATAATTTGTGAAAATGTTAAAAAAATATGGGACAAATTCAGTAAAATAATACTCTTTCAACTTGCCTGACCCTCACACCCCTAACAACTTTTCTTAGGTTTTCTGCTCTATATTTTATATGATATAGATACAATATCTATAGAGTGGGATTTCTTTTGGAGGCATTTCCCACAAAAATACTATAGTTGAAAATTTTGAAATTTTTAAAATCCATGTCACTTACTCTGTACCTAAAAAGGAAATGAAAATGGCATTCTTAATCACCACATTACATAGAGTAAATAATAAATAAGAGTCTCAATTCCAATCATTCTGAGAACAAATATCTTAAGTAAGAATGAGAAATATTTCCTAAGTGTTTTCCATTCTAACGTTTAAAGGGGTTTGTGCTTTTTTTGAAAGTGAATGCATTGATTATCAATTGAGGAAAACACCCTTTCAAAGCAAATAGTAATGGGCAATACTAAAGAAGGAAATAAATGCCTGGAGAAGGTCATTCAGACAAAAGAAAAGGAAAAAAGAACGAAGATTTGTTGCAAAGTTAGACACACGTGCTATTTGATTAACGCACATTGCAACCTTGGGAGTTAGATGTTAGCTCCCCTCCGATTTTCAAGATAAGAAACTGAGTCAGGGAGGTTAAGTAACTTGCTCAATGTTCATGAGTTGGGCCTGAAAAGATCTGGCTTCAAAGCCCAACATGTGACTAAGGTTGCAATAAGCTGTCGGACTTGTAGGATCAAATGATGTTGAAAAGCAAAATAAAAAAAATGTAGCGAAATATTATAGGAAAATGTTAGTTCTTATTTTCACTTGAATGTAGCAGTTCTGCAATTCTTGGAAAAGAGGGTATATAGAACAATATAACACAGGATATATTGTAGATTTGGATTTTTCAATATATGAGTGACAGTTGCATCTTTGGCATGTTCTAATTCAGGAAACATCTCTGAGCAGACTTTTCCATTTCTTCATACCATGGATCAGTTGGGAATTCACTAGAATTTGCCTGGTTAGACACATCCCCTCTATGTACGGCAACAATATTTCTTGCTGTTTGGACTCCTTATTTTACACAGCATGACTGAAATTTTAGTTAGGGTGAAACAAAGAACCATTTCCCTAAACTAGATTAACCTTTGAACCTTTGGCAGCTCAGGTTAATCCCACAACTGCCCTGAAGACGAAGTGGGATCTGGGGCACGAGGACTCTCCTTCACCGAGTTGAGTTAGAAAATTATATCCAAGTAGAATGACAACCAGAGAGAAAATCATAAGCATGTGCATAAAAAGTCCCTTTTAGCTGGATCTAATGCATGAGTTTAACGAGATACAAGAACTGCTTGTAAAAATCAAATGAGTTGTAATAAAAGTATTTGGTTTGATCAGATTTGGAAAAGAAGTTATTATTAATGTGCCCAATACACATACTGATAGTTGCAAAGGAATCAGATTGGCAGAAGTACTTGATAGGTGCCCATTACTCTCTGGAAAATATAAGGCAATAGTGGAAAACTAAAAAAAAAAAAAAAAAAAAAAAGCGAATTCAAATGTACAACACTTTGATTCAACAATTCCATACATTACTCAGTCTAGTCACCATCTGTCATATAATATTGTGACCATATTATTGACTATGTTCCCTTTGTTGTACTTTTCATCTCTGTGACTTATTCATTTTATTTTTTTGATGTCTTATTTATTTTTGAGACAGTGTGTGAACAAGGGAGGGACAGAGAAAGACAGAGAGAGACAGAAGATCCAAAGCAGGCTCTGTGCTGACAGCAGGGAGCCCGATACAGGACTCGAACTCACCAATTGTGAGATCACGACCTGAGCCAAAGTCGGACACTCAACCGACTGAGCTACCCAGGTGCCTTTATTTTATAACTGGAAATTTGAACTTCTCAATTCCCTTTATCTATTTCGCTCATCCCCCCACCCAGCTGCCCCCTGGCAACCACCAGTTTGTTCTGTATATTAAATAATTAATAATTTATATATATATACACACACTATATTTTATATAATATATATAGCATATATCCATATGATATATGTATATATGTACATTTGTTATACATTATATGTATATAAGATATATGTGACCATAAATAATATAGCATATGATCATATATTAAAATGCATATGTGTTAAATATAATATGTTATATATTATACATTATGCCTATTTAAATGTAAGTTCGGTCACAGTAGCGTTCTATATCTTATGCCACTGGCTAATACTCAATTTTGATATAAATAGCAGTTGAAGGAGTATAGTTATAGTAAACACAGATAGTGTTTATAGTAAACACAGAAAATTAACAGCAAAATATTAAAACCCAACTAAACAGAAAAAAGTAGATGATGAGAAGGAATGCATATATCCTTAATACTTATGAATCATAATTACTCAATATAAGTGCCTGGTAAAAGTGTTCTTAGTGAATGTTTGAATTACTGAATTCAATATATACAGTGAATTAATTTTCAAAATTACATTTAATATACTGTAAGGATCCATATCTTTTGAAAACACTCTATGTAGTAATATTTATGCTTCTGAGATATTTGTAAATTGGTTTAATAACATGCATACACTCCTAATTAAAACAAGAGCATCGTTTCCAATTTCCTGTTTATGAAAAATAATTTGGGATATTATTTATTTAAAAAAGAAATATGAAATTATACATGCCTTGATTTCATTTGAATTATTCCAAAGGAAGGAAGGAAAAGAATGCAGGGAAAATGTGGGTCTTTTATGGTTTAATTAAGCATCAGAGTATTGCAAATCCTCTTTCCCTGATTTTTTCAAATTTTGCAATTACAGAATTGTTTTGGGGTAGTCAAACAGAAATGATTGAAAGAGTCGAGGAGAGGATCAATAGAAAAAGATTAAAGGGACTGTCGCTTCTCAGCCTAAGGAAGAGAGAGAAGGCTGAAGGACTTCAAATATATGGGGTTTTAAACATTGGATGGTGATTAGTTGCTATTAATTTATGTCAGTAAAGGAGAAGAAATATGTAAAACTGCATCGTGAAGAATTTAGATTAGACACCAAGAAAATATCTGATTATGAAAATGAATAACTAAGGAATGCTGCTTGTTTTGGGATTCAAGAATTATGTTCCCATTTGAGTATAGAATTTCTTGAGCAAGATGGGTGGATAAATTCCTAGCAGTGCTATTGCTGGGTCATAGGGTAAATCTTTTTTTTTATTTTCTGAGGAGTTAGGAATTTACCCAAGAGATGTAAGAGTGCTGATGCATAGGGGCACTTGTACCCCAATGTTTATAGCAGCACTTTCAACAATAGCCAAATTATGGAAAGAGCCTAAATGTCCATCAACTGATGAATGGATAAAGAAATTGTGGGTTATATACACAATGGAATACTACTTGGCAATGAGAAAGAATGAAATCTGGCCATTTGTAGCAACGTGGATGGAACTAGAAGGTATTATGCTGAGTGAAATAAGTCAGGCAGAGAAAGACAGATACCATGTGTTTTCACTCATATGTGGATCCTGAGAAACTTAACATAAGACCATGGGGGAGGGAAAGGGGGAAAAAAAGTTACATAGAGGGAGGGAGGCAAACCATAAGAGACTCTTAAAAACTAAGAATAAGCTGAGGGTTGATGGGGGGTGGGAGGGAGGGGTGGGTGGGTGATGGGCCTTGAGGAGGGCACCTGTTGGGATGAGCCCCGGTTGTTGTATGGAAACCAATTTGACAATAAATTTAACATTAAAAAAAAAGATGGGTGGATCTTCCACACACTGTTTCCTATGAAACTTTACAAGACATGTGTTCATTACACAAAACTTGAAAGCACAGAAAAACATAAAGCAAAAAGTCACCTTTAAGAGGATCCCTATAAAAGAACTCATGTTAGCATTACATATTTATTATTCTTGCAAATCTTTTGTCAACACCTTGATATACCTGTGTGCGTTAATAAAATTTCATACATTTCAAAACTTGATTTAGTAAAAATAAAAGAAACAGAACTCTCAAAAACAAAATTAAGAATATAAATCATGCCCATTGTAACATATATTACCTTTTCAATTAACATTATTTGTAGGAATTTTCTCTCATCATCTATTGCTTTTGAAAACACAACGTTGCATTATATGGATATGCCATAATTTAAGCCTTTAGATTATTCCATTTAGTAGTCATTAAAATAAACATTCCTGATGCCCTTTGGCAATTATCTTTAACAGATTTCTGATTATTTCCTTAACCTACATTTCTATAAGTAGAATTACTTGAGCCGTGAGTATAAGCAACTTTATGGCTTTTCACAAATCTTGGTAAACTGTTCCTCAGAGGAGATACGTCCTGTTAACATCACCATTTTTAAGTAACAAGTGGCTAAAGATGCAAGTAATTATGTTTTCTCATATTTAGTTCTGTAGCGGAACCATGATAGACTTTAAACATTGTCTTGTGGAATTGTTTTTTTTTCCAGTTAGAAAAAAGAACACACACCTAAAAGGACCTTCAAACCTGACATAAGACCATGTCACTCTCAAGAAAAGCATGTTTCCAATAAAAAGGAAATGTCAGCCTTGAGCGTTTTTATTAACCATCTCCCCATCTTAACCTTCAAATTCAGCTTTGGCTTGACCACTTCCTCTGTCCGGTTTATTTATATTAGAAATAAGTAGATTCATTAGCTGTGCCAGTGGTGGGTAGGCCGGGCCTGTGAGTGTCCAATAACAGATAATCATCGTATTTATCAGGGGGTGACTGATGTTTACTTTGTTGATGGCCCCAGGAGCCGATGTAATCGGAGATAGGTCTTTGTTTACGACTTGTTCTCCTGACAATGCTGACCCATTTGAAACCAGTGAGAAAGAAAAATAAACATTCTGGAATATAGTACCTGTGGTAAGTCTTCCCTTGGTGACTCTTTTGGAGCATCTTCAAAGGCTCCTTTTAACCCACTCTTTCGCCAACAAAAACCTTTATCTTGTCTCTCCTCTCCCAATTAAACCCAAATTAATCAACATCTAACCCAATAAAAAAAGAAAATCAAAAAGGCCAAAGACTAAAATGATGACTTAAAAAGAGTGCTTATACGGCACTGAGTTTTTTCTGTGTGCTCAAGTATTTTGTGTAGGCCATTTGCTAATGGCATATATTTATAACGGAGCCCGTCTACAGCAACTGAAATATTCTTTTAGCATGTGAGTTAGATTTTTCTATCCTGACTCGTTGGTTCCATACTTTTAGATGTGTTGAAATGATTTTCTTCTTGACGGTATGAAATAAATAAATATGAAGTGAGAGAAACATTTTTTATAACTTACTAATAACAAATGTAATGGAAATTTATTATTGTGCCACACACTTTATTAAGCTATTTGTTACACTATCTTAATAATCTACACAGCAAATACGCATATTTTACATGGGAGAAGAGTGAGATATAAAGAGGTTAAATATTTACCCAAGGGCAGAGGGCCAGCAATTAGTGGATGTGAACACAGTCCCACACCTGCCTGAGCCTAGACTCCATGTTCGTAGCTACTCCACTGTGCTGCCTCTGTACTTTAGAATTCCCAATATGCATGAAACATATAAAACAAATGTATTGGCATCTGTACGTCCAAATGAGCAATGTCCATTCTAAACTGGTTGTGTGCCAACCATCTTCATACATACAACACTTAGTTCAGGAATGACTGGGCACTTATTTTAATTTGCCCCCTGAGGAAGGCTGTTTTGCCACTGTTCAAACCATTTTTGCTATTCTAATTCTGAAATTCTCTTCATTTGCAATTTTAGTGGTGAGTACATGAACTTGATCATTTCATCAATTGTGTATAATTGATGCATCTAATTTATATATATAAATAACTTCATTACCCAAAATTAGTTACTATTTTTGCCTTTTACATGTGTTTTAAAAAATTATACTTAACCTCAAAGAATTTCCATTATCTTGCACAGTGGGCTTTGAAAGGAATTTCAATAGAACGTGAGTTGTCGCAACACTGTTAGAAAAAACAGCTACTTTTAGGGACTATTCTTTGTGTTGAGTTTTAACAAACTTGTTGGGGCTCCTGGGTGGCTCAGTTGGTTGAGCGTCTGACTCTTGGTTTCCACTCAGGTCATGATCTCATGGTTTCGTGGGTTTGAGCCCCGCATCAGGTTCCACGGTGACAGTGCTGAGCTGCCTGGGATTCCCTGTTTCCCTCTCTCTCTGCCCCTCCCCCATTGGCTCTGCCTCTGTGTCTCCCAAAATAAATATATAAATTAAAAAAAAATTTTTTTAAACAGCTTTTACATTACTTTTTATTCATATGTTTTACATTCACAGCCTAGATATACTTTTTAAAATTGTGTGGCATGCACTTAACACACATGATGTGTTTGCAAAGCTAACAATTATTTCCCAGAACAAAACTTATTAGTTAAAACACATAGTCCATGAAAGATAAAAACAAGAGGCACTCCCTTGGAGCTGCATAAGGATGCTGACTAGAAGATACTTGGAATAGAAGAAGGTTTTTGAGGGCATTTTGAAAGTGAATAAAATAAGGATGCTGCCAAAAGCTATCTTCTTAGATTAAAAAGGCTGACAAGAAGACAAAGTTTCACCCCGAAATCGTTGTGAACTAGTTAAATGGTCTGCTCAGTCATGGAAGGCAGTGAGGCCGGCATGCAACCCAGTGTGTTCAGACTATTGACACTGTGAAAACTTAGGCCGGATCTTCAGTCCAGATAAAAGCCTGGGTTCTTAGAAGAAAAATCCATTTCAACTCTTGCATTCAATTTTCCAGGAATACAATCCAAAGTAGCAGGGAACATTTGGAAACCGTTCTTGGGGGTTGTATTGGGGTGAAGAAACAAAGAATAAGGAAACATTAACGTAGACAGCACCCAAACAGAAATAATGGCGTACTCAGGCTGGGCTACAGTAAGACACAGTGTTTACTTGTTGAGGATAATTACGAACAGCTATAATGAGAAGGATGTTTATGATGATATCGAAATAGTGTGTGCCTATGAGTCTCATGTTAATACCGCCTTGCGAATGCAATGGAGAAACTGACATAGGGGTGATGAGGAAAATTATCACTATTTCTCATTCAGGGTTAATTTTGTTTCTTGAATTAAATTTCGCTCATCCTTTTCTATGGATTCAAAATTGTTTCTTTCCTATGTCAGCATGAATTAGGATATGAACTGGTTTATACATGAGACACTATAGGCACCTTCCTTATGGCGTATGAGCTTTCTTGGGGGGTGTGCTTTGGTTGTAGCTTGGGCAAAATGTAACAATCATGATTATGATGACGAGGATGATGATAATAATAATAGTAATGAATGTTTACTTTGTACTGGGAATGATGTGAGGGCTTTATATCCATTAACTCTTCTGATCCCCATAACAACATTTGGGGTAGTTCTTTAATTATCACCTTTTTTTTTAAGTTTATTTATTTATTTTGAGAAAGAGAGAGAGAGAGAGAGAGAACCAGCAGGAAAGGGGAAGAGAGAGGTGGGGACAGAGGATCTACAGTGGGCTCTATTCTGACAGCAGAGAGCATGAAGCGGGGCTTGAACGCACAGACCATGAGATCATGACCTGAGCCAAAATCAAGAGTTGGATGATTAACCAACCAGTCACTCAGGTTCCCCTTTAACTGTCACCTTTTACGAACGTTGAACCTGAGGTGTAGTGAGGCAAAGTGACTATCCGCAGGTTAGATGGGTAGTGAGTGAGAGAACTGGGCTTCTAATTCAGGGAGTGTGAGAGCAGTGTTCTTTCTTAAACTTCCTGTCACACATGTTCAGTAATAGAACATCCGGGAAAAGACCTTCAAGCATTCCACGGTAGACAGTCCAAAAGCCTGCTAAAACTGTGACTACGCTTCAAACCCAGTCAGAGGGAAGGCCAAGGTCCCGAAGCAGAGGGAAATCTGGTTCAGGGGAGAAACTGCAACCCAGTAGGTGTGGATGAAAACCAGATATGGGGCCAAGGTGCCATGAGAGAGAAGCCAGCCAGTTAAAGCCTTACAGGCCAGGTCCAAGTTTGGGTTTTATCCTCAGAACATGGGAAGCCAATAAGGCATTTAGCCAATTAGCGTTTTTTTTTTTTTTTTAAGTTCATTCTGGAATCAATTAGAAAATGTATGTGAAATGGAGGAGGCTGAGTAGATGCCAGGATCACCTTGAGGTAGATTCAGTAACCTGGGTAGAAATGAAGGGTTTCAGATTGTGGGCTGGTGGTACAAAGGTGCGCTATGAAACATGAACAGGCTTTACGCTCCCTCTGGCCCAAACCTGGAAGCCAGCTAGGCTGGTTGTTAGCATGTAGACACCCTGCATAAGATCCTTTGGCCTTTGGGTGATTTTACTTTATTTTTTTTTAATTCCAACGTTTTACTGCGAAGTTCTATTTGCTTTCAATATAATATATGGCTTTCATTCTTGAACATGAGACAGGTCACTGGAAATGTACAAGAAAGGAACAAAAGAAAAAGACCATGTTAAATTTGCAATGGTATCTAATACAAATAACAGAATTAGTAATTTGCTGTTTTGGGTTCCTCATTCTATAATAACAAAAACCAACCAAACAAACATGAAATCCGACCTGAAACAATAGTGAAAAAGTTAAACCAACACAAAGTCATTAGGCTGTTTGCTTTTCCTAATTCAACTCAATATATGACTTCAATATTTTCACAAGGATTAGGATCATTTTCTACGTAAATCTGTATTGCATTATTAGCTTACAGGTGGCTGCAAAGCTGTAGCGTAATAGGAAATAATTTTGACGTGATAAGCTTTCTGTTTGTATTTAATTCGTCAGATTAATAATATCTGTACAGAGATTCCAAATTAAAAGTCTAATAGCAAAATAGTCTATTTTTCTTAATAGCAAAAATACTAGTTTGTCTAACTTTTATATATTCAAAATGTACAGTTGGATTCCAAATAATGAGAAATTAAAGTGTGGGTTTCAGTTCCTACATAATAGTAAGTAGCCTTCGCCCATGTTCTGACCCAATGGCCTCCTAGATTTCACTTCAAGTGTAGGTAAACACTTGTTGAAAGAGAGTTTATTGAGATTTCCATTAGGAATGGCCACTACTGGGAAATATAACTTATTGGACAGTCTCTCACAGGAATAAAGCAAGTCAGATTGATCCAGGATTAAAAAGAGCATTGTTTGCATCCCGGGTAAACCCGTAAAATATTTCTGAATGTGTTTATATTTATATTTCAAATAAGGATTGTGGAAAAAGTTCAATGGTAGGTGACTTTTCTATACCTCTTTCTAAGAGCAGGGTTAACTAAAACTATTTATCGAAGGCATCTTTTGTTCATAAATGATGTAAAAAATCACTAAAATTCCAATATTTGTGATAATGGAAGTGATCCAGGTGAAAACGCTGGACAGAAGAGACAAAGGTGGAGGATTGTGGTTTCAAAGTCTACATACGCGTTAGGAAGAATCGCTCTCCTTGACTTTGTCAGCTGAGTTCTCTGAAAGCCATATGTTTATTTTTGGTCTATAGGGAATCCAGTGCTGCTCATTGTTTGTACAAAGTTACTTCAGTGACTGATTATTATTAATTACCCTCCTGAAAGAATTTCAAGTCACACAGGACTCGAGTTTCAAAATTAATGTATATATCAGCCCTTCTCATTTGAATAGGAAGATCTCATGATGGCTCCAGCTTTCAGTCAGACCAGAATAGCCACACTGGACCCAGGTCCTCACGGGCTTCCCCATGGAAGTCCTACTTAGGTAGGGGCATTTTAGTGACCTGAGAGATATTACCTAGAAACTTGGCTATACATAGTCAGCCTATGATTTATTGTGTAAACAGCTATCGATTTGCAAATTAAAGATGGTATTGTTCATAACAAAGGTAGGTCAATGGGGATAAACTGTAATCCTCCCAGAAAAAAAAAAAAAAAACAAAACAAAACCAGAAAACAACTAAGAACCAAGAAACAAATTGGGGCACTTGGGTGGCTCAGTCAGTTAAGCATCCATCTGTTGGTTTCAGTTCAGGTCATGATCTCAGGGTCGTGGGTTTGAGTCCAGGATTGGGCTCTCTGTTGTCAGCAGGGAGCCTGCTTTGGATCCTCTGCCCCCTCCTTCTCTGCCCCTCCCCTGCTACGCTTTTGTGTGCCTTCTCTCTCTCAAAAATAAACATTACAAAATTCTTTTAAAAGAACCAAGAAACATATCAGAAAGTCTTATGAACACCCCAAAGTGATGTCAAGGAAAGATGACATACTAAGGTTTAAGCAGCTTATTATGAGAGACTATTTTGAAACTTTATTTAAAATGAGGCTTCTCTTCAGTTAGATACACTTTGAATACATTTCTCTTAATCATGAATTGCAAATTCATAGGATGGGGTGGATTCCTTAAGAGGGAAACATGAACAGAAAAAGTACTCCGAAAAATGGCACAGAAAGAATTAAAAGAAAGAAAGAAAGAAAGAAAGAAAGAAAGAAAGAAAGAAAGAAAGAAGGAAGGGAGAAAATTAGTCATTGTGGATTGTTTCATACGTGACAATTTAGCAAGCCTCAAAAGGTCCTTTTGGCTACACTACCCCAAAGTAGTAACTCCATTTCCTAGCTTTATATCAAAATATTCTCATCCAGATGGGGTTTTCTTTTCTGCTAGAGCAATTTCAATCAATCCATAAGTATTTACTGAGTTTCTAACACTGCTGTAAGTGTGTGTTATCTTTCCAAATATCCTTGGCATTTTCCCTTTAGTCTCAATAGTCACGTGGTGAGAGAATTAGATCCAGTGTAAATCTATTCTTTGCCATAAGCAGGTAAACCAATTTAAAGTGTTGAACATCCCCCTTTTCTCAAGACTTTTCTACGCTTTTTCACCTATTTTTTAAAAGATGTAACAGGTCGTCAAGACACTTGTTAAAAATCATTAATACAAGAAATGAGTTAAATAGGTAAATGCCTTCTGTTTTCTTCTTTGTTGTTGTTCTCTCTGAGCCAGTTGGATAATTACTTCATTTCCCTAATTCCTTGTGGGAGAAGTTGATCACACCTCAGTCTGCAGGATGGTTGTACGGGGAAAAAGGAGAGAGTCCATGAAATGACTCTGTCCTGAGGATACAGGATGAAATCCTTTTCCTAAAGAAACTATTTAGCAAAAACTGATTTTACGTGCAAGATGAAGGAATAACCAAAATAATTTAACATTTTTGTCTGTTAAGAACCAAGAGAGGGGAACCTGGGTGGCTCAGTTGGTCAAGTGCCTGACTTTGGCTCAGGCTAAGATCTCACAGGGTTCCTGAGTTCGAACCCCTCAATGGGCTCTCTGCTGTCAGAGCCTGCTTCTGATCCTCTGTCTCCCTCTCCCTCTGCCCCCACCCCCCCAAATATAAATAAATATTAAAAAAAAAGAATCAAGAGAGAGACACATACACATAAACACGCCATCTTCCTAAAACACATGTAGATCATCCGAGTTGAATTTCAGCACACGGATTCACTGCTGTGGGCCAGCTCTTCCTCTGTGTGGATTTTAGTGCTGGTATTCAGGAATTATGTCACACGTTCTGGTGTTAGCAATAAAAAGGAGCTGGAGGGTGCTCGGGCGGCTCAGTCGGTAGAGCACGTAACTCTCAATCTCAGGGTCATGAGTTCAAGCCCCACTTTGGGAATGGAGCATGGTTTAAAAAAAGAAAAAAAAGGAAAGGAGCTGAATATTGGTAAGTAAAAAGGGAGGTGATGACAGGGTGTGGTAGGGGTGGCGCGCTTTGCATTTTTTCTGTTCAGTCTGTGATGAACCCTGGGCAAGAGGAGAAGGCCGAAGTACAGTCACTCTCTCTGGGGAGACGTGGGTTGAGATGTTGGAATCAAAAATTCCAAATTTTCAATCCAGCAGTCATTTTGATAAATATCCAGACATTGAAAAAGAGTCCCCTATAAAGCGTATGATCTCAATAAAGTAAAGCAAATTTGCAAGCAATCTTCTTGAAGTCAGAGAACAGGGAAGGTTTTGGTGAATAAAAGTGGGTTGCCTTGTAGCCTTAACACTAACTTAATAGGTATATCACCAGTAGCACTTACTGTTTCTATTCTTTCTTTTTTTTTTTTTAATGTTTATTGATTTTTGAGAAGGAGAGAGACAGAGCGTGCGGGGGGGGGGGGTAGGAGCAGAGAAGAAGGGAGACACAGAATCCAAAGCAGCTCCAGGCTCTGAGCTGTGAGCACAGAGTCGGACACAGGGCTTGAACTCATGGACTGTGAGATCATGACGTGAGCCAAAGTCAGATGCTTAACCGACTGAGCCACCCAGTCGCCCCTCTTATTAAAAAATGTTTCTATTTGGGGCACTTGGGTGGCTCAGTCAGTTAAGTGTCTGACAGTCTGTGAGTTCGAGCCCTGCACTGGGATCTGTGCTGACAGCTCAGAGCCTGGAGCCTGCTTCGGATTCTGTGTCTCCCTCTCTCTTTGACCTTCCCCCACTCACTCTCTGCCTCTCTCCCTCTCTCAGAAATTAATAAACATTAAAAAATGTTTCTGTTTAACAATATAGGTGGCTTCTTATCAGTTCATGCCTGTCTAAATCTTCCAATTGTCTTTTTAATCCCTTTTTTCCTCCTTAAATTTCCAAAAATGTGTTTCTTTTGCATAGTTTGGAGCTGAAGCCCTCACAGTTTGCAGGACATTTTCTTTTAATATATTATTGCTTTGCTTTCAATCCCAGAAACAATCCTTATACAGGGACTTGTCATTGGGAGAACACTCTCTTGTTCTTGCTCAGATGACTGGATGCTGTCACCTGGAATCCAAATCATTTCACCTTGTTTTGGAGTTGTGCTGGGATGCCGTAGACTTGGGATAATTAATGGGGATTTATGGAATCATACATGTCTATTGCCTAAATATAAGTATTCAAATGCATCCAGTAGGTCTATGTATTAGGATGCTAGCCCTGCTGTGACAAAGTACCCCACACCCACGGATTCAACAACAGAAATTGATTTCCTCACAGCCCAGGACGTTAGAAGGCCAAGATCGAGCTGTCAGAAGGGTTGGTTTCTCGAGGACTCTCTCGTTGGCCTATAGATGCCATCTTCTCCCCATGTGCCCTCACATTGTCTTCCTTGTATGTGTACCTGTGTCCTAATCTACTTTTTATAAGGACACCAGTCATATTGGATGAGGGCCCACCCAAATGACCTCATCAACCTTAATTATTTCTTTAAATACCCTGTTTCCAAATGCACTCACATCCTCGGGTTAGAACTCTAACATACAAATTTTGGAGGAGACGTAATTGGGCCCATGTAACACTTAGGATGTTAATCTTACAATTAGTCAATTGAGGGTTGTTTGGTAGATGCCTTCCTTTTGGTAATTGTACACTCCTGCACTGTGTTACCAAATGTTTCTTTCTCAGACCAACTTGGAGGAAATAAAACACAAGCGAATCCCTCTTATTCCTGACATACTACCAGGAACAAAACCACTGTGGATAACTAACCCTGGTGGCACCTGAGGTTAAAACACTGGTGCCCTGCGTGGCCCATTAGCATCAATGACAACCATTTAACACATAATCTATTCCTCGCGTCGGAGGGCTCCGAGCCGTGCACACCAGGAAAACAGAGTCCTGGGGTCCCCGTTGCGTTATTTACCTCTGCTTTGAGCTCTTGAGTCCACCACAGCCATTTAGTAAATTATCAGTTTTCTTATTGGCCCTAAATCGTGCCTAATTAAAAATCTGACCTCCACAAGCTAGCCCTCTTCCTAAGGAGACAGAACATAAACAGGAAAAATCAGCTAATTGCTCCAAAAACTGCTTTTGTGGCACTGTAATTGGACCTCAGTGAAACAAATGAACCCACTGGGGATTCCTTAATGAATGTTTAACTGCAAACGGTAGTCGGGCACTTAAGCAGCTAGGCTGATGGTCCCTAATGAAATCAAATAAAATCAAATAAAAGAATCTGGCATTTTTACTAACCAGATTTCTTGGCACTGTGACATGAAGAATAATATATTTCCGAGTAAATAAATATAGGAAAAGTTATAAATGGTGCCGTGAAAACTTCGTTGGAACTGCTCAGCTTACCCTTAGAAAAACACAACCCACAGAAAAACCTCAACAAAGTGACACATGCTGTTTAATTTCACACATGGCTCTCTCTGTCATGAAAGGCACTTGAGAAAACTACTGAATTTGAGTTGGTCTATTTTCTCACCGACACTTACGAAAAGGGCAATTTCTTTACCTTTCTTTCAAAAATGTTTTCAGTTCGAAGAATATTTTAAAATGGACAAGCGTTAACATCACAGTTTACAGTGTTATCCATGGGCGTCCTGAGGGAGTCAGTGACATTTCTCGTTCATTATTCCCTTGCCTAATAGGTGATAAAGGAATTCTAGTGATGGCGAAGTAGCTCTTTAATGGAGATTTCCTCCCTGATTATATCAATATTGAAAGAAATCTTAATAAGTCTTTAATATCGGGGCACCTGGGTGGCTCAGGCACTTAAGTGTCTGACTCTTGATTTCAGCTCAGGTCATGATCTCATGGTCTCATGGGTTTGAGCCCCACATCGGGCTCTGCGCTGACAGTGCGGAGCCTGCTTGGGATTCTCTCTGTCTCCCTCTCTCTCTGCCCCTCTTGCATTCTCTCTCAGAATAAATAAACTTAAACAATAAAATAGAGAAAATAAAAAGAATCATTATTATCATTATCAATATTTAGATGATGTGTATCCAGCATTGGTGACTAAGACGACTACCAGTCACCATCATTTGTGGGCTTCCCTCCTTCCTTGCATGCTGTGAGTTTCAGTCCCCTGTGCATTGATGTAAGGGTTGTAGGACAACTTCTGAGTTACAGAAAGTAGGAGGAAATGATTTTACCACTTCTAGGCCTGGCCCATAAACATCCCCAGGACTTTCCATGTGGTCTCGGTCTTTTGCTGTGACCAGGTATAAGGATATAGAAGACTTTGGGGGCACAGAAAGTGGTTACCAAGGCCAAACACAGAGGATCTCAAATTACTATCCCCAGACTTACAACATCACAGCACCAGCATTATCTAGGAGCCTATTAAACATGAAAATCCTCAGACCTCAATCCAAACCTACCGAATCAGAAACTCTGGGAGCAGATCCAACAATCCACTTTGGTGAGTCCTTCAGGTGTTACTGGTGCATTTTAATGTTGGCATATCACAGGTCTTGAAGACAGCTACTAACTGGAAGGTGCCAATGTCCCTGAATGAACGAACGGACAAGGAACCGATCCTTCCCTGCCCCAAGTGATTGGAGAATAACATGAGCAAGAGGTCATTCTCAATTATGCTAAAATGCTGCAGGTATTTGGGGGGGGGGTGTTACAAAGGTTACATAATACCCCTCACTTTCACATAAAATCTGTATTCTATTAGTTTTAGCCTCTTTTGCATCCTGATGGGGTCATAAGATAATTCCCGACCAATGGGATGTGGGAAGAAGTGACATGTGCTATTCTAGGCCTGGCCCATAAACATACCTGAGATATTCTTTTTTTTTTTTTAAATGTTTATTTATTTCTGAGAGAGATTGAGGGACAGAGAGTGAGCAGGGGAGGGGCAGAGAGAGCGGGAGACATACAATCCAAAGCAGGCTCCAGGCTCTGAGCCATCAGCACAGAGCCTGATGCGGGGCTCAAACGCATGAGAGATCATGACCTGAGCCAAAGTCTGACACTTAACTGACTGAGTCACAGAGGTGCCCCACTCCTGAGATCTTCCTTCTGTCTTTCTTTTCACCTTTGCTCTTTGGATGGATATATAAGACTCTGCAATCCTAGAAGATAAGTATTTTTAAAATCTACCTTTAGAAAATGAAAGAACTGATGTCCAAGCGAAGCAGGTTAGCTGAAACCACGTTACTTCTTATACTAGATAAGCCAGGAACCCCACATATAGCATACAATCAATATACAGTCAGTATCCTCACTGAAGATTTACCATTGGATTTTAACTATGATACTTCATACTTTTGGTCTTTATCAATATCAGTTTTCCCTTTACATACTTACTTCATTAGATATGTAGTAGTAATAAAATCACTTATTTATAATTTCTGGTACTTCATTATTTCTAGTCCTTTGTGTCATCAATAAAAATTTACTGAACACCTGCTATTTGTTGGGCACTATCTAGAAAACAACTCTTTCCTGACCTTTAGCTATTATTTTACTATAGCTCAGTAGGCTCTGAAGAGAGCTATATCCCAGTAAAAACTTGGAAAAATATTTTACAAATGCTTATATGACTTAGAAAATAGTATGTAAAGCAGGGTGTTATAGAAAAAATCTAGAATAAGTCAACAGACCAATTTTCTCGTGAGAAGTCTGGTTCTGTCACAACCTAACTGTTGCAAACTTCAACAAGTCATTTTAGAATCTAGTTCTCAACATCTTTAAACGTAAAATCAGAAATTGTGCTAGATGAACCATAAAATCGTTTCCACCTTTAGACCTATGATTACAATTCAAAAATACTAAATTTAGAAGCCAGGTAGGATCTGTGAGATTGTGTTCAGTGGTTCAGTGTCTCCCCCTCTTTTTGAAAACAAAAAGTAAAAAAGAAACTATTATTTTACCTTGAGATGCTGAGAATGATACAAAACGCCTCAGTCATGTCCAGAATACTAACAGTATTTGCTGATAAAAAAAAAAAACACAAAAAACAAAAAGCAAACAAACAAAAACCAACAACAACAACAAAAAACAGCAACAGTCTTTGCTGTTACAAAAGGCCTTACACGGGGTTCGTAAATGTTCCGATTGCTTTAAACGCGGTCAGCCACTCAGGATCGTTGAATGGCCTCATGATGTAAATGGTGACCATCTGGAATTATTCAGTGTGGCAACCCGTGACCAAGATCATTTAGAGTCATGATTATATTGTAAGTCACAGGTCCAAGTTGTGGCTCTCCCAACTGGGACCCATTGCCTCATCATCTACGTAAGCATATTAATATTATATACCTCACTTGTTGACTATATTGCCATATCCTTGTTGTTAAGCTCAAATGGGCAGTTATACAAAGGTTCTTCATTAACTGTAATATCTTATTTGCATGCTTGTGCCTCAGACGTTTTCATTTTCTCTTCGGAATCTTAAATTCAGGTGAAGAAAAAAGATACCGTCTGCATTACACTTTTTGATTCAGATTAATTAGAGAGATCTGTTGGAATTGGTAACCCAAGTTACTACATTAATTTAAAACACAGTTTATTATTTTCTGAGTGTGTTAGTACTTGAAATAACTGCTAGCAAATTGTTTTCAAGTAGAGATCCTTTGGGACTACTTAAATAAATAGTTAAGACTCATTTGAAATTAGCAGCCCTCATTTGCATACAAACAAAATAATGTGTTAAAGCCTTTAAAAACTATTCAGTGGTATGAATTTAAATTCTGGGCCCTAAGGAACAGTATGTACACCTGTAATTCATGAAGCCTAGCTGTTTACCTGTAGCTCGGAGCCACAAACTCATTTCTTTAGCAGTGAACTGGTCCAGGAAAATGTATCTTCCAGGCTTTTTAGAACCCAATGTACTTTATCTCAGTTTCTTAGCGTCTCCGTTCTCACGTTCAGACTTTTCCCCTGGTTGGCTCTCATTGTGTATAAGGTATGGGTGGAGTCTGGGGGCTTTGGCAAAAGAAGAGCCAGAGGATTCTCAAAACAGGAGACGCTGGCCGAAGAAGCAGACCCCTTCCCACCCACACGACCCCGTCACCCCCTCCGGTCCCACCCCCCATACTTCTGATTGACTTGGGACATTTCTGAGCCCCTGGCCTTTATCGTATCTCACAATGCAGAAGTTGAAAATTAGTTGCTGAAATTGGAGTCTAATATCTAGTGAGCAGCTCCTTCATCCATTCAATTAATTCCTATTTATTGAACCCAGATTATTGCTATTAGTAGTGCGGTGCCATTTAAGGCACTTTCACTGAACTCAGGAGTGACAAGTGCTGAGGCATTTTCAGTGAAGGTTTGTGCCACAGACTGCATAGAAGCAATCACGGGTTCCCATGGTAACAAATCAGGAGCTCTTAATTTGATACGGGGATTTTAAACATACCGCCCGCAGGAGGTTAGGGTGAGATCTAAGCAAAGATTTGAAAGACCTTTAAAAATTATTCAGGTAAATGTAATAGTGGACAGAGGTTTTATCATCAGATGTAAAACCGCAGAGGCAAGAGAAACGATGACTGCGAGTATTCAGTGACCTACAGCCTCTCCCATGTTTCTGCAAACCTCATCCTGGGGGGGCACCTGGGTGGCTCAGTCTGTTGAGCCTCAGACCCCAGCTCAGGACTTGATCCCAGGACCCGGGGAACAAGACCGTTTGAGAGACTTTGTGTGAAGTGCTGAGCATACAGCCTGTCTAAGATTCTCTCTCTCCCTCTGTCCACCCCCACACTGTCTCTCTCTCTCTCTTAAAAATAAAAAAGAAAATTCATAAAAATAAAAGTCATTTAGAGGACTGCAAAAGGCTTTTTTTTTTAATCTGAGTACCACTTTTTTTTTAACATTTATTTATTATTGAGAGACAGAGAGACACAGAGCATGAACAGGGAAGGGGTAGAGAGAAGGGGGAGACACAGAATCCCAAGCAGGATCCAGGCTCCGAGCTGTGTGCACAGACCCCAATGCGGGGCTCGAACGCACAAACCGCGAGATCATGACCTGAGCTGAAGTCCGATGCTCAACCGACTGAGCCACCCAGGTGCCCCTGAGTACCACTTCTTGATATAGAGTAGTGTTACCCATCCCACTTCATTTTCATGTATGCTCCTAGAGAAATACTGTTAGCAAATGTTTAAAAAGGAGTAGTTCTGGGGTCTCTGGGTGGCTCAGGCTTTAAGCGGTCAGCTCTTGGTTCTGGCTCAGGTCATGATCTTGAGTTCATGAGTTGGAGCCCCACCTCCGGCTCTGTGCTGACAGTGCAGAGCCTGCTTGGGATTCTCTTTCTCTCTGCCCCTGCTTCACTGGTGCATGTTCTCTCTCTCTTTCTCTCTCTCTCTCTAGAAAGTAAATAAATAATCTTAAAAAAAAAAAAAAAAGGAATACTTTTGAAAAAGTTAAGATTACCTCCAGGGACTTTTAGTCTCCCTGATTAAAATATTGACCAAATTAAGATTTAGAGATAACAGGAGTTCTGGTCTCAGTACATGATATTGATGGTAGTTTATGTGCTGTTTGTTTCTTTATCCACTGATTTAGAGCCCCAGGGAGCCTGACCATTTTCAAAAGATCCCAGGCTAATCTACAATGTTGAACTAAATCCAAATACTTTTACTAAGAATTACTCGCATGAATCACATCTCCAGTGGAAGATCTGTGACTAACCACCATGGATCTGCTATAAAGCCAAGGGAAAGAAGACATACAGTGTATGGTAAATAATGTGTTCCAAGGATTGCTTTTTCCTCACGCAACGATACATGTTGGAAAGAAGAAACAAACAAACAACCAAAACCAAAACCAAACAAAAAACCAAAACTGAGAGTAATGAACATTACACAAAACATTACCAGCATTTTGAAGTCTCAAAGAACAAGATAAAATTTTCGACACTGTATCGACCAGATAAAATGTCAGAATCTACTTATTTTCAATATCTAAAATAAGCCTGGAGCAGATCGTGCTAACGACAGAAAAGAGTAAGATAAAGCAAGAAGAGGACAATGGGCTCCCATGGGGAGGGACATATTAAAAAGGAGGCAGAATCTCAGTGGTGCATTGGAGATAGCAAAGAAAGGAAAGAAATGAGACAGAGACAAACTGTATTAGATGAGAACCCGAGACAATCTCCCTAAGGAAGAAAAAAGGACAAATATTAAAGTGATGAGATAAAAGCCTTCAGTTCTGCATGACACAGGCCAACGTTAAGAAATGGGAAATTTAAAAGATCAGCAGAGCTAGAAATAGTAACTGACGCGAAGAAAGATTCATAACGTTTGTTTACATACATGTGGTGGATATTGCGTCTGGCCAACGTTGAATTTTAAAGATTAAAGAGCAAATCCTAAAGTCTCTAAGGTAGGTCAAAACAAACCAAAACAAAACTAAGGAGAAAACTTGTGTCAATTGCAAAGCAACAATTGGAATTAGAATTCTTTTGCACAGGCCTAAGTACTAAAAAATAATAAAGACTTATTTCCAAATTTTGAGGAAAAGAGACAATGTTCCAACAATTTTAAGTTCAAAAATGATTTCTTGCATGTCTTAAAATGTCATAAAGAAATACTTCAACAACAGGAAGATAGAAAATATGCCACCCACATATCATTTTGAAAATAAAAATATAACCTGAACATGGATATCAGCTACTCAAGAGAGAAATACAGTTAAGATTCTCAAAAATTCTAGGCCTTCTTTAAAAAAAAAATAATTTTCTATTATTTATTTTGAGAGAGAGAGAGAGAGAGAGAGCGAGCATGAGAGGATGAAGGGCAGATTGAGAGAGAGAGGGAGACACAGAATTCCAAGTAGGCTCCAGGCTCCCAGCTGTCAGCACAGAGCCAGGCAGGGGGCTCGAACTCATGAGCCTGGAGATCATTACCTGAGCCAAAGTCGGAGGCTCAAGGGAATGAGCCACCCAGGTGCCCCTAGGACTTCTTCCTAAAGGACAATTGGAAAGCACTAATATATTTAAAATTTAACTCTGATAATTGGAAAAAGGAAGTGACCAAAATAAACCTCAAGGAGAAGACACATAATATTAATTAAATAAGTTATTCACAGCAATTTCATTTTCTGTTAACAAACATAAGATAGAGGAAAGAATGAGATTTAAGTATAGTATACTAAATTTAATTTCTTTGATAACATTAAGGGAAAATCACAAATTTAAGCGGTATAAAGCAAATATTAGAAAAAATAAGACATTATAGGAGACTGTCACATATCTACTTGAGTCTTAAAGAAATCAAGTAGATCATAAAGTGATAAGAAAGTATTTTGAATACCATATGGATATATATATATATTTATACATGTGTATATCTAAATCTATTGTCTATCTATCTATCTTCTATCTGTATGTAGATAGAATACAATTTCCTACACTAGGCAATAAAGTTAATAGTTGTCAAATAAACAAATAAATACATAAATAAATAAAAAAATTTTATCTAATAAAAATACTTGGTTTTCAAGACGACAATATACTAAGGGAGAAATAAAATCTGTATAAATTCTGAAAAAAGAAAATTTATGAGTGACAATTCCTCAGTATTATAATCACTATTTGTGAATAAGAAATATTAAAATACTATTTATGAAATCCAATGAGATAAGACCAAAGCTACCTTTAGAGCAACATTTGGTGCCTTTATTTTTTCCTTTTCTTCTTTTAGTTAAATTCAAGTTAGTTACCACACAGTGTAGTTCTTGGCTTCAAGAGTAGAACCCAGGGATTCTTCTCTTAACATATGATACCCGGTGCTCATCCCGAAAAGTGCCCTCCTCAATGCCCATCACCCACTTAACCCAAACGCCCACCCAATGTAACAAGAATGTTACAAAAAGAATCACAAAACCAGCTAAAAGCTGAGGACAACAACATCTATAAAAAATACTAACTGATAAAATGGAAAACACTGATCAGTAGAGCTAAAATATGTACGAGAAAACACTTTGAAATGGGTTGTAAAATGGACTCTTTCAAAAACGCAATTAAAAAGAAGGGATAGACAAGTTCAAAACGAGGACCAGAAACGTTGGTTTACGTGTCTTTTGTTTTCATACGGATGCGTGTTTCTGTCAGGGTGCAACTGTACACGGTCTCTCTGAGTCAGAGGGTGTGCATATGAACCAAAACAGGCAAACTGATCTGTAATTACGGAAGCCAAGATATTGATCATCTAAGGAGAGGAGGGGGAGATTGGGGAGTACTGGGAGAGGAAGGAGCCTGGAAGATACTGCTGGTATTCTGTTCTGTGACTTCGTGGCAGCATCAGACCCAAGTTTGCTTCTGAGAGCTCAGTGAGCTGTGCAGTTAGGATTTGTGTGTCTTGGGGCGCCTGGGTGGCTCAGTCCTTAAGCGTCAGACTTCAGCTCAGGTCATGATCTCATGGTCTGTGAGTTTGAGCCCCGCGTCGGGCTCTAGGCCTGATGGCTCAGACCCCGGAGCCTGTTTCAGATTCTGTGTCTCCCTCTCTCTCTGCCCCTCCCCCGTTCATGCTCTGTCTCTCTCTGTCTCAAAAATAAATGAAAAACGTTTAAAAACATTAAAAAAAAAAGATTTGTGCATCTGTTTATATGTACGTTATACTTTAATTCGAAATTATTTTAAAAAGAAGAAAAAGTATACCAGACATAGAGTATAGAACAATTTCTGGAGAATAGAATGTTCATTATTATGTTGGTACGTTTGAAATCCCAGTAGAACAGATGCTTAGGAAATTATGACCATAAAATTGATGCTAATAGTTGGATATTTTAATGAACTAAAAACTGAGTCAATAAAACATCACAAATGATTACATCTATAATCTCTTCAGAATAATAAACTATACGTTATTAGTCTAGAGAATTATAAAAAAAAATAATGCCACCTAACTTAAAATGCAGTTACCTAATCCTGACACATATTGAAAAAAAAAAAAGTCCATGTTCAAGAATGATTACAGAGGTAAACATCCTAACAAAATATTACCAAATCATTTGTACAGTATTAAGAAAGCATACTCAACCAAGCACTAAGGACAAGGAGGTATAGAATTTTTATTCAGTATCATTTCAGTGTAAAGGCAAAACAATGGTATTTTCATATGTATAATTAGAAAATTTACCACCCACAGAAGTCTAAGGATTTATCATATATTCACAAGAAGAAAAATAATTCAGGCAAAAATAAGAAGATAGAAAGTGCAATGCTGACTAGTAATTTATAAATTTAAAAAATTATCTAAATGGTGGTGTTATTTAAAAAAATAGGGATTTTTTAAAACAAAAGACAACAACGTTAAAGGCACAAAACAAAATTTAAAAGGAAATCAAAAGAAGCTGTTGAAGTGTTCATCAAAAGCCATCCAGGATCTTTGAGTGTTACCTTACATGGTAAAACAAACTTAGCAGATGCAATTAAGTTAATGATCCTGAGGGGTACCTGGGTGGCTCAGTCAGTTAAATGTCTCAGGCCATGATCCCTCAGTTCATGAGTTCAAGCCCCACGTCAGGCTCTGCACTGGCAGCGCGGAGCCTGCTTGGCATTCTCTCTCTCTCCCTGATACTCCCCCACTTGTTCTCTCTCTCTCTCTCTCTCTCTCTCTCTCTCTCTCTCTCTCTCAAAATAAATAAATAAACAATGATAGTAAGTTAATGATCTTAAGGTGGAAGAATATCCTAGATTAAGCAGGTGAGCCCCCAATGCCATCAGAGATGTAAGGGGGATTTCACAGGACAGGAGGAGGAGAAAATGTGGCCACAGAGGTAGGGGTTGGTGTGATGCGGCTACAAGCCAAAGAGTGCTCCCAGCCACCAGGAGCCACAAGGATTTTATTTTATCATAGAACCTCTGAAGGGAGTGTGACATGACCAACATTTCGATATTAACCCAGTGATACTGATTTTGGACATCTGGCCTCCAGAAGTACAAAGAACTAAATTCTTGTGTTAATCCATCAAGTGTGTAGTCATTTGATACAATGGCTACAGGGGAACAATGCAGAGACCAATAAAAATCTTTTTTTTTCCTCATAAAATGAAAAAGGCAGCCCCAAACTACCTCAATACAGGAATTACCACAAATCCAACAACAGAGCCTGGAAAATATACACAGTAAAAAGTAACAAAAAAGATAGGAGAAAATCGGAAAGGCATACTTAAGATGAGAAATTTTAGTATATCTCTTTCAGAAAATTAAATAAAATTCAATGAGTAATGAATTCAGTCCCCATGATGAAAAAGCCTGTGCTAATGGATCTATGTGGTTTCACATCCAGAGGAGGGAAAACCAAAACAAAAACAAAGCAAAAAAACCAAACACACACACACACACACACACACACACACACACACATACACTGCTCATTGTTTTCAGCCACACACGGAGTCATTTACCAAAAAATGTCATGTAACTGGCCACAAAAGAAGTCTCAATCAATTTACCTTTTGTAGATCACATTTCTGGTCACAATTCAGTTCAATCAGAAACCAACTTTAAAAAGGTAGTTGAACTATAAAGTTCTATTTGAAAACTAGAGAACACCATTCTAAATGATTTTTACAATTAAGAATAAAACATGCCGAAATTATAAAATCTTTACGATTGAGTGACCACAAAACCAATGTTATTCCAAATATGGAAAACAAGTAAAAAAGTATTTATATGGGAATTTGTGTCCTCAGTGCATTTAATTAAAAGAAAAGGCAAAATTATTACACTAGCATCTCTGTTAAGGAATTATAAACACATAATTTAAAAAAAAATAATTCAAATAAGTTGGATGTAATATTAAAGTAAAACAATAATTAAATAGGGAATAGAAAATGTATATTGAAACAGAGGCACCTTTTTAAATATGTTTTCACTCCGGGGCACCTGGGTGGCACAGTCGGTTAAGCGTCCGACTTCAGCCAGGTCACGATCTCGCGGTCCGTGAGTTCGAGCCCCGCATCGGGCTCTGGGCTGATGGCTTGGAGCTTGTTTCCGATTCTGTGTCTCCCTCTCTCTCTCTGCCCCTCCCCCGTTCATGCTCTGTCTCTCTCTGTCCCAAAAATAAATAAAAAACGTTGAAAAAAAATTAAAAAAAAAAAAATAAATAAATAAATATGTTTTCACTCCTATATGGACCCTGAGAAACTTAACAGAAGACCATGGGGGAGGGGAAGGAAAAAAAACAGTTAGAGAGGGAGGGAAGCAAAACATAAGAGACTCTTAAATACTGAGAACAAACTGAGGGTTTATGGGGGGTGGGAGGGAGGGATGGGTGGGTGATGGGCGTTGAGGAGGGCACCTGTTGGGATGAGCATTGGGTGTTGTATGGAAACCAATTTGACAATAAATTTCATTAAAAAAAAAAAGAAACAGAGGCACCTTGGTGGCTCGATCAGCTGAGTGTCTGACTCTTGAATTCGTTTCAGGTCATGATCTCACAGTTCATGAGGTGGAGCCCCTTGTCAGGCTCCCACTGACAGTATGAAGTCTGCTTGGGATTCTCTCTCTCCTTCTCTCTCTGCCCTGCTCCTCCCCTGTTCTCTCTCACTCTCAAAGTAAATGAAATAAACATTAAAACAAAACAAAATAAAACAAAACAAACAAAAAAAACCCCTTACCCATAAACCTCTGAAAGGGATCAGGTGCTTTTTCAGGAGAATTTTACAAAATTTTCAAGGTCTAAACAATCCTCAATACAGACTATTTGAGGATGCAGACTAAAAAAAAAAAAAAAAAAAAGAATCTACATGCCTCATTCATTGAGATCAGTGGAATTTCTAGAGGTGATTTCAAATCATAAAACGTGACCTAATAGAAATGATACAAGGAAAGCTAAAATACTTCAACTTGCAACCACAGTAAAGGTTAAAAAGGTAGCAAACCAGCCATTATAGTTGCAATAGATGCAGAAAATAAATAACCCATAACATGCAATACTTACTCAGAAAACGGTAAGATAAGAGACCTTTCATAATCGGAATAACATTTATTTACTAAAGACCAATGGGTATCATTGTGCTTAAGAACAGAATTTGAGAAATATCTATGTTAAAGGTAAGCACAACATGAATCCTTCCTGTCATGTATCCTTCTACTGAAAATGCAGCTGGTGAAACCAAAGAAGGAAAATAGAAATAAAAGTATAATGATTGGAAAGAAAAATGAAGAATTATTGTTTTTCAACAGGTTATTTCTATATAAAGAATTTTTTAAAAATCAATGATAAATATAGAATCTATATGAGTTTCTCACCATTGCTAGATATAAGATCAACCTCCAAAAATCAGTAGCATTAAGAAAATGTAACAAATGGAAGGGTTTTTATTGGTTTTCGGATGCTCATGGACTAGGCCAAACAGTGCCAACATAGACATTTCCTGATTATTTTTATTCCTTTTTGGAATTTGGAAAAGGGTAAAAAGTTGACCCTTCAAGAACACAACTGGGGTCACCTGGGTGGATCAGTTGTTTAAGCTTCCAACTTCGGCTCAGGTCATGATCTTCCAGTCTGTGAGTTCAAGTCCGGCGTTGGGCTTTGTGCCTACAGCTCAGAGCCTGGAGCCTGCTTCGGATTCTGCGTCTCCCTCTCTCTCTGCCCCACCACCCTTGCACTCTGTGTCTATCTCAAAAAATGATAAACATTAAAACAGTTTTTTTAAAATTCTACTTCACTGTTAAGAATTATTTGTCTGGGGCGCCTGGGTGGCTCAGTCAGTTGAGTGTCTGACTTTGGCTCAGGTCATGATCTCATGGTCCGTGAGTTCGAGCCCCACGTTGAGCTCTGTGCTGACAGCTCAGAGCCTGGAGCCTGCTTCGGATTCTGCATCTCCCTGTCTCTCTGCCCCTAACCAACTCGCATTCTGTCTCTGTCTCTCTCAAAAATAAATAAAAGCATTTAAAAAATTAAAAAAAAAAGAATTACTTGTGAAAAGAGAACAATAAGTACCAGTTAAATTTCATTGCCTATTTCCTTCCTTTCTAGAACTCAATAATTGTAACTCTAATGTTCATTTCACACAGCTGGAGAAAAGTTTACATTGTGGTCAGCTGAATACCACGACTGCCTTCAGAGCAGTAAATACCAGTTCATTTTTAGATGCTTCTTTGATCTATTTTAGAGGCTGAACTAATGACTCATGCATATCTGGCCTTTCTTCTTTAGCAATGGTCCTTCAAATATTTCTGATTTTCTGTGATTAAATCATCAAAGACTATTGTTTGCAGTATTTTAAAGTGCAGGAATACCAACTCATGGAAAATCAAGTGTATTTAATGTGGTGTGCTCTTAAGATGCCCTGGTAATGACTTTCAAAGATACTTCCTGATGTATAACTTTGTTATCAGTAAACAATGACTAAACAGTGAAAATACAGAGATGATTGTAGGCTGTCCAAAAATGCAGGCTTCATTCTACAATTACCGTGTGCTTTTTCCATGGTCATATTCATTTTTAAGGCAAAATTTAAGATTGGTTTTAGCAGCTTTCACTTACAAGTACACAGTCTTTATAATAATGACTTTGCAACTAGCTCAAGTTTTAAAATGCAAGTTGTATGCACGATAGGCAAAATCTCTAAATGAAGCTTACTAACACATCATTTGTAGTTTTTAACATTATGATTATAAACTCTTCTACCAACAACATTAAATAATAAAACTAGTGTTGTTGTTGTCATTGTTGTTAGTAGTTCTATCAGAAAAGCACATAGGGACGCCTGGGTGGTGCAGTCGGTTAAGCATCTGACTCTCGATTACAGCTCAGGTCATGATCTCACAGTTCATGGGTTCAAGCCCTGCACTGGGCTCTCTGCTGATGGTATGGAGCCTGCTTGGGATTCTGTCTCTCCTTCTCTCTGCCCCTCTCCCGCATGGGCTCGCACACTCTCTCTCACTCAAAATAAGTAAATAAACTTAAAACAAAAAAATCACATAGGCGCTCTTGGGTGGTTCAGTTAGGTTAGCATCCAACCTCGGCTTAGGTCATGATCTCATGGTTCACGAGTTTGAGCCCCACATGGGGCTCTGTGCTGACAGCCCAGAGCCTGAAGCCTGCTTCGGATTCTGTGTCTCCCTCTCTCTCTGCCCCTCCCCTGTTCACACTCTGTCTCTCTCTCTCAAAAACAAATAAACATTTTTTAAAAAGGCATATAAAGGAAGGGCAAGAACATTTCTCCTTGTCACTTGCTGTGACTTACCCCACACTCAATCCCCTAGCCATTTGGGTCCAACTTGTCTCTATAAAATCCTAGGACCCTAAGAGAAATCACTGATTTTAATGACTACTGATTATAAGTTTAATCTCTCTTTCTATTTCTATATAGATGATAGAAACATAGATAAACAGAAAGATGATCAATAGATGGATAGATGATAGAGATATATTTCACAGTGTTTTGAAAAATCCTATTGATTATACTATATTCTGTACTTTAATACACACACACACATTTTCTTATCTATTACTTTTGGGTTTGCTTCTTCACTGTATTCTGTTTTTAGAAGTATGTCACAGGTTCAGGGGGAAAGAGGGATTTATGGGGGAGAAGGGATTATACAAAGAAATGGATACCAGGGGGTGGGAATCATGGTGTCCTCCTTAGAGTCTGTCCACCCAAATGTTTGAAATAAGCAGTGAAATACTTGTCTCCATTTGAAAACCTGGTTGCCTAAGTATTAATCAGCAAACAAGTTCATTACCCATTCAAATCGAGAAAGGATGTTATATGGGCACATGCATTTGTTTCTACAGAATGAATTGGTAAGTCAAATATCAGTGAGTGAGAACGTATAATCCAATTACATAGAAAAAAAAGCCTAAATCATTGAGCAAAAAATCTAATATACTATAGTTCATGTAAATGTCTGCTCACAAATGCATATAGTTAGTATATATACTTTAGGTATTTATACCCAAAAAAGTTTGACAGTACTTTCTTTGTAAGTAAATGACTGATATAGAAATATATTTCTAAATATAAATTATAATAGAATCTTTATTCTTTAATGTTGTTTTTAGGTTTTTAAATACTTTTTCTGAATAACTATCTCAGAGTGTACTAAAATATTTTAGGCTGCATCCTAAACAGAATTTTTTTTTTCAACTTTGGATACAAATGATTTAATGTTATCTATAGCCTCCTTTTTTAAAAATTTATTTTTTGAAATATAATTGACATATAACATTGTGTAAGTTTAAGGTGTACAATGTGTTGATTTGATACACTTATATATTGTGATACGACTGCCAACATAGAGTTAGCTAACACCTCTGTCTCGTCACATAATTATCATTTCTTTTTTGTAGTGGGAATAAATAATATCTAGTCTCTTAGCAACTTTGAAGTTTATAATGCAGCAGTGTTGTCTGGAATCACTCTGCTGTGCATTAGATCTCCAGGAATTATTTCTCCACTGGTTGCAAGTTTGTAGCTTGAAAAACATCTCTCCAATCCTCCTCCCCATCTGCCCCAGGATCCACCATTCTACTCTCTGTTTTTACAAGTTAGGCTTTTGTAGGTTCCACATATAAGTGATATCATAGAGTATTTGTCTTTCTCTCTTTGATTGATCTCACTAAGCATGATGTCCTCAAGGTCAATCCATGTTGTCAAAAATGGCAGAATTTCCTTCATTCTAGTGGCTGAATAATATTCCATTGTATATCTATACCACATCTTCTTTATCCATTCATCTGTCCATGGGCACCTAGGTCATTTCCATATCTATTGCTATTCTAAACAATGCTGCAATAAACATGGGTGTGCCGATATTTCTTCCATATTCTGTTCTCATTTTCTTTAGGTATATACCCCACACTGGAACTGCTAGATAATAATCCTTAAGGATAGTCTTCTTTAATTTGTATTCTTTGATGCACATTTCTTGATACAAATACAGGTATATAATCCCAAAAGTATTGTGTTTGTACTTGTTCTAAACTTTGTTTGTCTATACTATCTTAGGATATTTCAAAATGACACATACATATGAATGATTCACTCACTGTTATCATATGTGTATAAGTGAAATCTATATACAATAAAATATTCCAGACTACTGAATGACTACTACCTACAATGACACATTGGGCTTTTTGTTCCATGTGTATTTTTTCAACCACTTTCTTGATAGCAAGGACCCTTTCTCCTTTGATAGTATCTTTGAAACTATTCAGTGAAAATAGTCATATAGTCTGACTGGTGAGAATTGGTCCATAGGCGTAAAATAATACTTAGTTTTTAAAGAAGTAACCAAAAATAGAAACAAATATTTTTCAACATTAAGAATAACCATAAGTTTAATTATTTTCAAAGAAATTCAAATGCAAAATAGATTAATAAATATAGTTAGGCTTTATCTTAAAAATGAGACATAAACTTTTGAATAAAAAACACTCAAAGTCTCAAACCTGCTTAGAATGCATCTTTCAAAATCATCCTTTAACCTCACCTTAGAATCAGACATCTTTTGGAATTGTTACTGGCTCTATCATTTCAAGTCAAATAAGTTTCCACCTTCTCTGTAAGAGAAGTTTGGCTCTGAGAGCTAAGGAAAGAGGTGATGCCAGAAGACTTTCTAGAGTTTTCTGTATATCAATGGGCTGTTCTTTTGACCCTTTCCCTTCTCATGCTACATTCCTAACTGGCTTAGAAAGAAAGAAAACAAACAAACAAACACACAGGGCGTCTGCATGGGTTGAAGAAAGGAGAGGAGTATTAGAGTATTAATCTCTGTATTCAGCATCACCATTTTACAGACTAACATTCTTCTCCAGTCCTAGATGATATCTCAAATGTTTTGCTGTCCATTTAAAAAAAATACACTTGTTTTTGTGCTGACAATAAATGAAACACCTGATTGTTGAATACATTTTTCAAACAGAGAAACATTATCTCAAATTCTACCTTCAATGAAAACTACTCTGTTTTGTTATATAGATATAATAAAGAGTCTTTATTATTTTCTCCCTGACATTATTTATACTTTCTCTGGTAAAGGTGCCATTATTTTCTTTGGAGAAACTAACCCAATAGATGGGCGTGCTGGTTTTCCGATCCACTTGTCAACATAAGGTTATTTTATATATCAAAATATTTTGAAAATTATTTATTATTGCTTTTATTTACATTTCTGTATTTGCAGGTGAGGATAAACATATCCTCATGTGTGTATTTCCTTTTGTGGCAATTCAGTTCATGTAATTTGACCAATTTACTGTTTGATATAAGATATTAAAATTAATTTATTAACACGCTTTAAAAATATTAATCTTCATCCTGCGTTTTTTTTTATTTTAACACAGACTGATAATTTTTAAATAGTCAAAGCTGTTGCTTTCTACTCAATGGTGTCTTATTCTTCAAGTATTTTGAACTTCCTACATACTTTCTTTTTTATTAGTTATTTTAAAATTTTTTTCTTCTTTAATATTGATTTTTTTGTTTTTTTTATATGACTTTGTGTTTTGGAATAAACTTTTCACATTTTCTAAAAAGTGATCCATATTTTCTACAAAAAATTGCAACAATGTATAAAATATAAGACAACATAAATGTTCACTGCAGCACAAATTACACCACCAAGAAAAATGCAATGTTAGGATTGTATGAACATCATTACGTAAACATCGCAGATGGAAGTTTTGATGGATTCATAGATAGATAGATAGATGGATGATATAAATATGTATTAGCTTTATAGGAATGGAATTAGGGAATGGTTTATGTTTTTCCATCCCTTTACCTTTAATGTCTATCTTTAAATTTAGAGTGCATCTTCTATAGAGAGTATATGATGAAGTTTTATTTTCATCTTTTCTTAATAATCTGTGCCTTCTAATAGAAGTGTTAAAATCTTTAATTTTTTAAAGTGTATTTATTTAGTTTGAGAGAGAGTGGGAAGTGAGCAGGAAAGAGACAGAGAGAGAGGGAGAGAGGAAGAACCCCAAGCAGCCTTCTCACCATCAGCAGGGAGCCCCACGTGGGACTAGAACTCAGGAACCATGAGATCATGACCTGAGATGAAACCAAGAGTCGAGCACTTAACTGAGTCACCCAGACGCCCCAGAAATATTAAAATCTTTAAAGGTTTGTTAAGGTCTTTAAAGATTTCTTTCTTGTTCATCTGGCCTGTTTTATTATTAGAAGTAAACTTTTAATCAGATTGCTATTTCCTTGTAGGCAATTTATTCTCTTTTATTTGTTGATTTCAATATTTGGTGTTTGTCTTTTAACAATTTTACTCAATGTGTCTTTGGTGTTTATTTTGCACTTTCATTGTCTAGCATCCTGCACCTTCAAATTTCAGGCATTTTCTACTATTCTTTCTTCAAGTATTTGTTTGCTCCATTCATTCTCT
Organism: Lynx rufus; assembly: GCF_022079265.1. Lineage (NCBI taxonomy): Eukaryota > Metazoa > Chordata > Mammalia > Carnivora > Felidae > Lynx > Lynx rufus. The sequence continues at coordinate 126,881,221 of NW_025814878.1, forward strand.
TTTCTCCTGGATTTTCCATTACACATTTGACTATCTGATATTATCTAATAAGTCCTTGAGTTGGTGTCCTTTTTTTTTCCTTCTTATATTTGTTCCACTGTTTTTCACTCTGGATCATTTTTACCTTGCTATCTTTAAGTTCACTTACTCTTTCTGTGTCATATTTATTTAGCTAAATTAATCCAGTAAAACTTTATTTAAAACAATTACTTTTGTTACTACTAGAATTTCCATCTGGTTATGTATCATTATCCCTATTTTTCTACTTAGACTTCTCATATCACTACCAAGATTTTCACGCATTGAAAACATGCCCTATTTCACCTCATTAAGGATAGCTTATAATAGCTGCTCTTAAATTTTTGTTGCAACATCTAGTTTATCTTGGGTTGGACTTGATTGATTTTCTTATCTCTTTAGAATGTGCTCTATTTTCTTAGTTCTTCACATGTTGGGTAATTTTGGATTCTATCATAGACATCATTAATTGTCAAAAGGATACCAGATTCTGTTATTTTTCTATGATAAGTATTTTTCTGTGATAAGTATTTTTAGCAAGTACTTTTTTGTTTTGTTTTGTTTTTTGTCTTATTTTGTTTTTGTTTTTTGTTTCTGTTTGCTTTTTTAGCGAGTAGTTTTTATATCTGAGATTGAACAACTTTAGGGATTTTTTTCCTCTGACTCTTTTCCTTTCAGGATTGCCCACCCTCTTCAGCACACACGATTTGTTGGTTTCTCTTCTTGTTCAGCAGACAGGAAGTCTAAGTATTTCCATGTATGCTCTTGCCTCTACTGTGTGTTCTGTGGACCGCAGTTAGCCTCAAGGTGAAATTGCAGACAGAAAAACTAAATTTCTCATCAGCCCCACCTCCAAGAAAGTTTCTACTCCACCAAAACCTGCCCACTTATGTTAAATATTCAGGGTAGCAATATTCACAACAGCAACATTTATCACCGCTTGGTTTTTTGTTTTGTTTTGTTTTGTTTTTTCTTTGTTTGAGCTGCTGCGATTCTACTCCATGTTTGAGCTGCTGCGATTCTACTCCATGCATGTACAGTTTAGATACAAATCAGTGATGTGAGTAATACAGAGTTTGGAGATTCTGGCTCCAGCTCCTTCCTTTCTGGAATTTTCCCTACTCCCTTCAGTGTTCACAGTGTCCAGGTTTTGTTTTCCTGGTTCCTTGGCCAGAAAGTTTTTGAGATTTCCCATGTGCATTCCCTGCTGCTTGCCCAAAGGACTAATCGTAGCTCCTCAAAGATGGTAATTATTGGTACAGCTCGTTGTCTTTCTCCTCCTAGTAAGCATGGATTTTCTGACAGAATATATCTGCTCTGTTCACTGCTTAGCATCTGTAGGGAGCTCTTTTTGTCCTGGTTTTATAGTTAACTATCTGCAAGGTGGTTTATCTAGTTGGGTCTAGGTCCAGCCTACCTAGATGTGAAAAAATTCCAGTGGATTTGAATGGAATATGATCTTTTTTTATGCTATTTGTTCAGTAATTTCCTTCTCCAATTTTTCTTTCTCTGTTTCTAGATTTAGTAATTAAACTGACCATTCCTGCTTAGTTTTTCTATGGTTCATCTTTTGTCTCAGGATGTCTTTATCAGTTTTTTGCAATGTATTCTGGGGATTTTCTCAATTTTATTTTGAAAGCTTTAATTTAGTTTTTTATTTTGATCCTTATTATTTTTAAATTCTTGTTCTTCTACTTTTTCTTTTTTCATATATCCTGTTTTTATTTATGAATGAAATGTCTTCTTGACTCTCCTTGGTCATACTAATTAGTGTATATAAAACTTTATTTTTCTAAATTGTCTGGTTTAATTTTTGGTTAGATTGTCTATTTATTTTGGTCATTCTCTTTCTGCTACTGGACATCTTCTTTGATTTTCCACTCATGTTTTAAATTGAGGCAGTAAAAGAGCTGATTGTGATCTTTGTAAACACGGGAAACATTTGACCAGTGGTTGGCTTTTAGCTTTTATTTAGTGAACAGATGGGGAACCAGTGATAAATATGTCTACCACCCACACTAACTGTTACAATCCCCTTTGGTTTGTTAACTTGAGAGATGAGACTTCTAATTTTTTTTTCTTTATAGAGAATAAATTTTAACCTTCTTGTAATCTGTACACCAGGGTAGTTGAGTGGGTGAGGGTTGTTGTAGGATATAGATAGTCAGTTTTGCTTAGACAAACTTTTAATTATCTTATTTCCATCTTTATTTCTCATGCATGTTCATTTGCTCTTTCTGTTGATTTCAAGCCTGGAGCTTCCCAGGATTCTTTTCATGTGTTCTCATCTTTTGATGAGCCATGTTGTGGCTTCTTATATATCATGCATACCTGTATTCATCTTCTAGAAGTTCGTTGCAATTTCTCTTATATTCACAATCACCATCTTTATTTGTATTAATTTTTCTATTTATACATTTTTATTCCTTCACCTATTATTTTCTTTTTTTTTTATTTATTTATTTTTGGGACAGAGAGAGACAGAGCATGAACAGGGGAGGGGCAGAGAGAGAGGGAGACACAGAATCGGAAACAGGCTCCAGGCTCCGAGCCATCAGCCCAGAGCCTGACGCGAGGCTCGAACTCACGGACCGCAAGATCATGACCAGGCTGAAGTCGGACGCTTAACCGACTGCGCCACCCAGGCGCCCCTATTATTTTCAAAACTTATTCTTTTCTTTCTTCCTCCTGTCTCTTTCCTCATTTTCTTTCTTTCTTCTTTCTTTCTTTCTTTCTTTCTTTCTTTCTTTCTTTCTTTCTTTCTTTCTTTTTCTTTCTTTCCCCTTCTTAAATTTCTTTTCATTCTTTCCTTCCTTCTTCCTTCCTTCTTTCCTTCCTTTTCTCTTTCTTTCTTTCTTTCTTTCTTTCTTTCTTTCTTTCTTTCCCCTTCTTAACTTTCTTTTGTTTCCTTCCTTTTCTTTCTTCTTTTTTTCTCTTTCTTTTGTTCTTTCTTCCCCTTCTTAACTTTCTTTTCTTTCCTTCCTTCCTTTTCTTCCTTCCTTCCCTTTCTTTCTTTCTTCTTTCTTTCTTTCTTTCTTTCTTTCTTTCTTTCTTTCTTTCTTTCTTCTTCTTTCCCCTTCTTAACTTTCTTTTCATTCTTTCCTTCCTTCTTCCTTCCTTCTTTCCTTCCTTTTCTTTCTTTCTTTCTTTCTTTCTTTCTTTCTTTCTTTCCCCTTCTTAACTTTCTTTTGTTACCTTCCTTTTCTTTCTTCTTTTTTTCTCTTTCTTTTGTTCTTTCTTCCCCTTCTTAACTTTCTTTTCTTTCCTTCCTTCCTTTTCTTCCTTCTTTCCCTTTCTTTCTTTCTTTCTTTCTTTCTTTCTTTCTTTCCCCTTCTTAACTTTCTTTTGTTTCCTTCCTTCCTTTTCTTTCTTTCTTTCTTTCTTTCTTTCTTTCTTTCTTTCCCCTTCTTAACTTTCTTTTGTTTCCTTCCTTCCTTCTCTTTCTTTCTTTCTTTCTTTCTTCCTTTCTTTTTTTTCCTCCTTCCATCATCTCTTCCCTACTTCCTTCCTTTCCTTATTTGTGACAGCAAGAGGAGGCAAACATCATTCTCAATTGACCATTCTGAACTTTACAATTGTTGAATGTTGAGCAATAAATTCATTTCCTGAGTGTTTTCTTCTTTATATAAACTGATGATATAATTTCAGTTAAATAAAATAATTTTTATTAAAAAGTTTTAAAATGTGTTCTAACACAAAACCTTGTATGGTTATTTTAACAAATAGTTTTCAAATTTTAATAGTATTTATTATATTTACTTATAAAAGTAGTTTATGATTATTGGAAATACCAAAAATTGACAAAGACAATGTAATCACTTAAAATCTTTTTTCTAAAGTTTATTTATTCATTAAAATTCTTTTTTAATGTTTATTTATTTTTGAGACAGAGAGAGACAGAGCATGAGCAGGGAAGGGGCAGAGAGAGAGGGAGACACAGAATGTGAAGCAGGCTCCAAGCTCTTAGCTGTAAGCACATAGCCCGACGCGGGGCTCGAACTCGAGAACCGTGAGATCATGACGTGAACCGAAGATGGATGCTTAACCGACTGAGCCACCCAGGCCCCCCTAAAGTTTCTTTATTCATTTTGAGAAAGAGAGAGAGTGCACAAGTAGGGGAGGGGCAGAAAGAGGGAAAGAGAGAATCCCAAACAGACTCTGCACTGTCCGTGCACAGCCCATCGCAGGCCTGGATCTCAGGAACCTTGAGATTGTGACCTGACCCCATATCCAGAGTCAGATACTTACCCAACCGTGCCACCCAGGCTCCCATAATCATTCAAAATCTTATCTTTCAAAGACTGATAGTGTGCTTATAAGTGAAATGGTATCACAATAACATATGTGCTGTTGGAGCATTAGCATAGAAATATATACACATGACTTTCCAAAATTAATCAATGCACAATATCGCATTACAGGGAAAGAAGAGTATCTAATATGATGGGTTTATTTACAGATTTAGCAGAATAAAAATGATTGCCCTGCAAAGAAGTATATCAGAGAGCCCAATGAGAGAGAGAGAGAGAGAGAGAGAGAGAAAATGTACGCAGGAATTTGTGGGACACTTTCTTTAAAAGTTATTTCTCTGGAGTGTGTTTCCTCATCCTTTTTCCTCTCTAGGAAATATCTTTATTTATGAGTCCATAATATGAACATATTTGAAAATAGATCAAACTAAAGCCTTTAAGAAAATTTGAGAAAGCTGTTAGTGTTCTTCTCTTTTAAAGGAGAATTTTGAAAGTATACACAGACAAAACTTGGATTTATAAGTTATTACAAATACCTATAATTTTTGCTTAAGGAAAATCTTTAGTCATAGATCTTTCATCACAGTGCATGTGTAAACAACTGGCAAAGTAACAAAAAGTACTTGGTCTCAATTTTGTTAAGTTCATGATATTATTAATCTTGGTGTTGTTACTAGAATAGGATAATGCCCAAAATTACCGCTCTTTTGAAAGCGGACACTATATTGCTATTTTAATAAAAATTGCTGAGGTCGGAGCTGGGTCTAAAGCTAGAAGTTACAACTCCAAAGGATCATATGAGGTGTAATTTAAAAACTCATTTCTTGGGGCTCCTGGGTGGCTCAGTCAGTTAAGCATCCAAGTTCAGCTCAGGTCATGATCTCACCATGATGGGTTTGAGCCCCACATCAGGCTCTGCGCTGACAGCTCATAGTCTGGAGCCTCCTTCAGATCCTGGGTCTCCCTCTCTCTCTAACCTTCCCCTGTTAATCCTCTCTCTCTCTCTCTCTCTCAAAAATAAATAAAAATTAAAAAAATTAATTTCTACCTTGCTAGTTAATTTTTTGTATGTATGTACTTAATTTCTAATCAGACCAAATACATACTAACTGATAAATTAATTGTATTTTTCCAGTAATTTTTCACTTTTCTTACTGTAACATACAGACTATTTACCAAGACTTTTTTCACAACCTTCCTCTTGATTCCATAGCATTATGTATAATGGGGATTCTTCGTAGCCTCTGACCTCCTAAGTCTCTTTCTTTAGTTCTTCCTTTGACTAGATGTGCTTCTAAGACCCATCGTTTCTCTCTCTTTTTTTATTTCCTCCTTACTTGGAAAATGACAATCATGAGATTCACTGACATAGATTCGACTACCACTGACACCTACTTGGTTTATGAACACATATTTCCCAACTTGACTCTATGTTGAGATCTAGGAACATATTTTAAAATATTACTGTAGCATAAGCGCAATTGAACTCAACACTGATCCTTCTCTTTTTGTCTTCTATTTTGAACAATAGTATCACTCACTACTCATTCTTACTTCGATTAGAAGTGTTCTCCATTAGTGTTCTCCTAGCCTGCACTTTATAATCTAATCAGAATTCAAGACCTGTTGTTTTTACTGCTGAAATGTATCTTTAATTACTTGCCAAACTGCCTATGTTCATAGCACCTTCCCTTATTCGAGTCTCCTAATTGTTGTCTCTAACTTCCTTTGTGTGTGTGTGTATATATGTGTGTGTATATATATATATATATATATATAGCTGCAATTTATACTTTTTCTTTTCTGAGAATACAGATTTGATCATGTTCAGCATGCCTACGCTTCTCCAAAAATCGTCATGGCTTTGTCACTTACACAACAATTCTAAAGTGTTAATAATCAGTTCTATTTTTGGGTTTCAGGATATCTTCTCATACTTACTCTTTCTCTCCTCTGCTCATTCACACCAAGCAAAAACATCATCACCTAGACCAATACTGTGAAAGAAATATTTGGGATTTTCTCACAGAGTTTTCTCTATCTGCATTCATCTTCCTCATCTAGGTAAAACTCTACCAATACTTCCAGACCCAACTCAAAGTCAAAATGTATCAATTCTTCCATTCAGTTGTAAATTAGCCCCTATCTGTTTATATTAGCATATACTATTATACATTGGTGGCTGCACACAATTTTTTTAAATGTTTATTTTTGAGAAAGAGCAAGTGAGGGAAGGGCAGAGAGAGAGGGAGACAGAGAATCTTAAGCAGGCTCTGTGTGGTCAGCACGGAGCCCAGCAAGGGGCTTCCACTCATAAACTGTGAGATCATGACCTGAGCTAAAATCAGGAGTCGGACTCTTAACTGACTAAGCCACCCAGGCGCCCCTGCACACAATTTGTTTGCCAGTATTAGACTGTTAGATCACTTGGACAAGATCTCTATTGTTTAATATTTTTATTCCTTACAATGTCTGTTATGTTATCTTGCCAATGCATCCATTATAATAGCTACTGCTATTTAAATCCATAACTATTGTGACCTTTGAGAATATGAGTCAAATAAGTATGAAAAATAGAATAAATTGATACAGTTTGCTTTCTTTTTCAACAGTAGATGTCTGAACATTAAGAGAATATGTGTTTCTCCAAGCATTACAACACAGTGACAGAGAGGTCACTCATCAATCAGACTACCTGCTACTATTTCTCATAGAAGGCAAATGCAATGGACTGGCGAGATGTTTTTGTGAAAATCTATATAGTTTATATCTCTTTTATTCATGTTTCAAATTAATACAATATTTGTATATGTATTAAAATTCAGCAGTAGTAAGTGTACAGTTTGGTGAATTTTGGTGATTTGTACAGTAACTTAACTATCTCCACAATCAAGATATAGGACAGTTTCCTCACTCTACAAAGTTTCCCCTGCCCCTTAGCACTTGGTATCCTTTCTCCACTCTTGACCTTAGGTGAGAACTTATCTTCTTTCTCTCTCTCTTTTTAAGTTTATCTATTTATTTTGAGAGAGAGAGAGAGAGAGAGAGAGAGAGAGAGAGAACAGGTGGTGCCAGGTGGTGAGGGACAGAGAGAGAGGGAGAGAGAATCCCTAGCAGGCCCCACACTGTGCGGAGACCAACACAGAGCCCAAACCCTCGAACCATGAGATCATGACCTGAGCCAAAGCCAAGAGTGGGACGCTTAACTGACTGAGCCACACCGGAGCCCCTATCTTCTTTCTGTTGAAATAGCATCGCCTTTTCTAGAATTTCCTATCAGTGTAATTATATAATATTTAGTCTTTTATGCTTGACTTATTTTCACTTAGCATCAAGTTTGTGAAATTCAACCATGTTTTTACCTGTATTAATATTATATTCCTTTTTGTTTCTGAGTAGTATTCCATGTTATGGATATACCACAGATTGCTTATTCACAAGTCAGTGATCATTTGGTTGTTTCTAATTTTGAGTTATTGTGAATAATGATGCTTGGACTATTCCCGCACATGGTTTTTGTGTGGACATATGCTTTCCTTTCTCTGGGATAAGTATCCAGAAGATGAATTTCTGAGTTATATGGGAAATTCATACTTAACTTCACAAGATACTGCCAAACTATTTTCCAAGGTGGTCATCTTATTTTACATTCCAATAAAAACATGCATGACGGCCAAATATTTTACCTTCTCTCCAACAACTGCTTCATCTTTAGCCAATCTAGGTAGGTGTGTATTTGTCATTTCATTGTGGTTTTAGTTTGTATAGTCAGTTTCTTGGTGATTGATGATGTTAATAATCTTTTCCTGTGCTCTTTGGCCATTTTTTTTAAAATAGATTCATTGATGGTGCGCCTGGGTGGCGCAGTCGGTTAAGCGTCCGACTTCAGCCAGGTCACGATCTCGCGGTCCGTGAGTTCGAGCCCCGCGTCGGGCTCTGGGCTGATGGCTCAGAGCCTGGAGCCTGTTTCCGATTCTGTGTCTCCCTCTCTCTCTGCCCCTCCCCCGTTCATGCTCTGTCTCTCTCTGTCCCAAAAATAAATAAACGTTGAAAAAAAAAAGTATTTAAAAATAGATTCATTGAAATATAATTCATACACCATAGAATTCACTTATAATAAAGATTTTAGTAAGTTCACAGGATTATGCCTAATTTTAGAATACTATCAACCATTCCAAAAGAACCCCATACCAGTTAGTAGTCATACCCTAGTCTCCCTAATCACACACACATACCTCTGACCTTGAGCAAGCACTACTTTCTTTAATCATAGACTTGCCAACCCTTGACATTGTCTATAAGTAAAAGCATATTGATCCTTTGTGACTGGCTTCTTTCATTTAGCATAGTCTTTTTAGAGGTACATCTGTGTGTTGTAACATATATTAATCATTTGATTTATTTTTATTGCAGAATAATATTCCAAGATTAGAATATGCCACACTGTATTTACCTATTCCTCAGTTGATAGGCATTTTAAGTTTATCCTTTGACTAATAAGCCTGTTATAAACATTTTCATACGAGGTTTTCTGTGAACATATGTCTTCATCTTTTGGATATATACTTAGGAGTGAAATTGATGTATCATATAATAATTCTATGTTTAACATTTTGAGGAACTAACAAATCACTTTCTGAAGCAGCAGCACCATTGTACATTTCCAACAGCAAAATGCCAAGGTTTCGATTTTTCTATATGCTCACAAACACCTATTATTTTAGTTATGACTTTGCTTACAGTCAGTGTAATAAGTGCGAAGTACCTCATGGTTTAGATTTGCATTTCCCTGGTGATTACTGATATTTAACATCTTTTCATGAGTGTATAGACCTTTTGTATGCTTTCTTCAGAGAAATTTTTATTGCCCATTTTTAATTCAGATGTTTGCTTTTTGTTATTGAATTATCAGAGTTAGTTCTTCATAAATTCCAGTTACAAATCCCTTAGCAGATCTACAACTTGCGAGAATTTTCTCCCAATTTATGGGTTGTCTTCTCATATTCTTCTTAAAATTTTTTCAAACTTCAAAAAGAGGAAAAAATGAAAAAGGGTTCAGAAAGCCAAAATGAATAATGGGATACCATCAACAGAAATAATATAAACATTATGAAAATCTCAAAAGGAGAAGAGAAAGAGAAAGGGGCATAAAGTCTATTTGAAGCAATAATAGTTGCAAATTTATAAAACATGATGAAAGAACTGGACATCCAGATTCATGAGGCCCCCAAACTCCAAATAGGTGGAAACAGGAAAGGGATACACCAAGGCACGTAATAATTAATTGCCAAAAGGCAAAGATGGAGAATTTGAAACTGACACAAGAAAAGTGACTCATCACATAAAAAGGAACACCCATAAGACTGTAGGATAATTTCTCAACAGAAATTTTGCAGGCCAAGAGAGGCTGAGATGGTACAGTAGACTCTGCAATGGATGCCTGAAATAGCTGATATCACCAAACCCTATGTTACCATCTTAATGACATCACTTCCTCCTTTAACTTTCTTGGCAGTATCATTTGCAGAAAAAAAAAAAGTTTTTACTTTCGATGTAATCCACATTATCTATTTTTTTCTTTGTCACTTATGCTTTTGGTGCTGTATTGAAGAAACGATTTCCTGCCACGAAGTCACAAAATTGTGTGAGTTTTATAGAACTAGATCTTACATTTAGGCCTCTGATCCATTCTAAATTAATATTCTGTATAATGTGAGGTACTTATCCAACATGATTCTTTTGCATGTGAATGTTCAAGCACCACGTATTGAAAAGAATATTTTCTCTTCTTTGTATCTTCTTGGCACCCTTATAAAATTTACTGTTAAGTGCATAGGTTCATTTCTGTACTCTCAGCTCCATTTTTTTTATACCAGTAGCAAAATATTGATTACTGTAAGTTTTGATTTGTGTAAGTTTTGAAATTATAAGATACCAAACAACCAAAAACAACCCTTTATTAAAATAATTTTGGCTCTTCTAGGCCATGCATGAGGTTTGACATCTCCTTGTCAATTATTACAAAAAAATAAAGCAGCTGGAATTTTGATGGAAATTCCATTAAATCTCTACATGACTTTGGGAATATTGGCTTCTTAATGCTATCACGTCTTCTGATTCATGAACATGGGATGTCTTTCCACTAATTAGGTCTTTTACAATTAATTTCAACAATATTTTGTAGTTTTTAGTGATCAAGTCTTTCCTTATGTTAATGTATTCATTTTTTATGCTATTACAAATAAAATTATTTTTGTAATTTTATTTTTGCATTGTTTTATTTTTGTTGTTCATTGCTAGTGTGTAAAGATGAAATTGACTTTGTATATTGATTGTGTGTACAACAATTTTGCTATATTCATTTATTGGTTCTAATAAGTTTTTAGGGGGATCTTTAGGATTAAAAATGATTTTATTTTCCTTTGTAATCTGGATGCCTTTTATTTCTTTTTCTGGTGTAATTTTCCTGGCTAGAGCCTCTAGTCAATGTTGGGTGGAAATTATTGGAGTGGACATACATCCTTATGTTGTTTCTGATCTTAATAGAAAAGCATTCAGTCTTTTGATACTCAGTATGATTTTAGCTATAAGTTCGAACAGATGTCTTTTATCAGGCTGAAGATATTTCTATTTCTAGTTTATTGAGTGTTTTTATCATGAAAGGCTTTTAGATTGTCAGTTTTTTTTTTAGTCAATTTTGATCACCATGTAGATTTGCCTTTGATTCTATCACTGTGGTGCATTACATTAATCAATTGGTGTCAATCCAACTTTGCATTCCTGGGATAAAACCTATTGGATCAAAGTATATCATCATATCTAATATGTTGCTGAGTTTATTTGCTAATATTTTGCTGAAGTGTTTTTGCTTTTTTTTTTTTTTTTTGCATCTATGCTCATGGGAAATACCAATTTGTAGTTTGCCTTTCTTATGATATCCTTATGTGTTTTTGTTGTTAGGATATTATTGGCCTCATAAAATGAGTCAAAAAGTATTCCTTCTGCGTGCAGTTTCTCAAAGAGATTGTAGAGAATTGGTACCATTGCTTTCTGAAATGTTTGGTAGAATTTACCACTGAAACCATTAGGGCTTAGGAATTTCTTTTTAGAAAGTAATTGATTATTGATTAAATTTCTTTAATATGTATGATCTTACATAATATATGTTACTTTGTGTCTTGGTAGCTTCAGTATTTCAAGGTAGCGGTCCATTTCATCTAAATTATCAAATATTGAGGTATAGAGTTGTTCATAGTATTCCTTTGTTATACTTTTTATGTCTCTGGGATCAACAGTGTTAGCCTTTATTTCATTTCTTATATTGGTAATTTTCTTTCACTTGGTTAATCTAGTTGGGGGTTTATATAGTTTATTGATCTTAAAAAATAGTTTCCATTTTTATTGATTTTCTTTATTTTTTTCTTGCTTTCAATTTCACTGATTTCTCCTCTATTTTCTACTATTTGTTTTCTTTTTCATGCTTTAGGTTTAAATTTCTCTTATTTCTTCTATTCTCAAAGTAAGACCCTTAGGTTATTGATTTTAGATATTTACTTTTTCTGACATATGCATTCAATGTTATACATTTCCCTCTAAGAACTGCTTTTGTTGCTTCTTCTGTTTTGATAAGTTGTATTTTTATTTTCATTTACTTCAGAATATTTTTAAATTTCTCCTGAGACTTATTCTTTGCCCCATGCATTATTTACAATGATGTTGTTAAATATCCAAATATTGGGAGATTTTCCAACTATCCTTCTGTTGCTGATTTCTACATTAATTTCTTTGTGGTTTGAAAAATAATACTTTGCATGAGTCCTATTCTTTTAATTTTGTGAATATGTGTTTTATAGCTCGGGAGATTGTTTATCTTGGTGAATGTTCTAGAAAACTTGAGAGGAATAATGTATTCTGTTGTTTTATGGATTATTCTATAAATATCATTTAGGATACATTGCTTGACAGTGCTGTTGAGGTCAATTATCCTCAATGATTTTTTTTCTTAATTTTTTTTAATGTTTATTTATTTTTGAGACAGAGACAGAGCATGAACAGGGGAGGGGAAGAGAGAGAGGGAGACACAAAATCTGAAACAGGCTCCAGGCTCTGAGCTGTCAGCACAGAGCCTGAAGCAGGGCTGGAACCCACGAACTGTGAGATCACGACCTGAGCCGAAGTGGGATGCTTAACCGACTGAGCCACCCAGGTGCCCCTATCCTTAATGATTTTCTGCCCACGTAATTTTTCAGTTGCTAAAAGAGGGGTCTCCAACTATAACAGTGGATTTATCTATTTCTTTTTTTCATCTCTATTAGCCTTTGCCTCACATATTTGGATGCTCTGCGGTTAGGCATATACACGTTAGAGATAGCTGTGGGTTTTTATTTATTTATTTGTTTGTTTTCTTATTTATTTTGGAGAATTGACTTTTCTCCTAATTTTCCTCACTCTGAAATCTGTTCTGAATGAAACTAAACTCCCTTCTAAGTTTCCTGTTAATTACCGTTAGCATGTAATATCTTCCATTCCTTTTCCTTTTACTCTGTGTTACTACATTTAAAATGTTTTACTGTGCACAACACCCAGTTGGGTCTTGATTTTTTCCATTCATTCTGACAATTTCTGTCTTTTAATTGATGTATGTAGATGATTCACATGCAAATTTGATATATTTAAATTAGTATCTACCATATTGATAACTCTTGCGTCTCGTTTTGTTTCTTCCTCCCTCATTTTACTACTTTCTGAGGTTTTACTTTATTTTGTTTTTTTCTGAGATTTTCATTGAACATTTCATATGGTTCTATTTTATCTCCTGTCTTAGCATATCCTTATATTTCCTTAAATTTTAGTGGCTGCCTTACATTTTGCAACATATATTTTAAAAGAATCTAATTGCAACTTCACATCACACTGTATTTTTTCATGTGTAGTAAAAGTACATTGTAAAAGTGTTCCCAATTCATCCCTCTTTTCCCTCATGATATTTGTGTCGTTCGTTTTCCATTCATCAAGAGCTCAGCTGAGCTAGGAGAGAACTGAGATGCCAGATGTTGGAGTAGCCAATTAAAGCAACAAGCTAAAGATAAATGAGTTAAGCCTTTAATAACTTACTAAGATGGTACAAGCAAGAGTGTAAAACTGGAGAAATCCCCAGCACCCTCGGTTCCATTTTCCCCCATGGAAGTAAAACCAGTCAAAGCTCAGGTGGAGCAGCACATCTGGCTCTTGAAGGAGTGTGGTGAGAAAACAGCCATTTTGAGTTGCTGACTAGCCATTTTGAATCATGGCAACCCTGCTTACACCCAGAGTCTGGACATTTAGATAAAGACTTGCTACAAATTGTTGCTTGCTTTTCCCAGAACATCTTCTAAAATAATCACTTAGAGTTGAGCCTGTGAAAAGTTAGTGGCCACCATCCTAAGCATCTTATAAATAGTACGTACTTGCTACCCTGCTTTCTGTTTCCTGCTCACTTATGACCTGGGACAGAGGACTGCCTTTCCCCTGGCGCTGTGCACACCTTCCATCATATTTCTAGGATCCATAAGTCATGAATCTTGTGACTTTACTTCTTTCGTGTAAGTTTATAGAAGCTTTGTCTTCACTCCCAACTGCCTTGGAGTTTTCACTTCCCCCCAAGTGAGAACTCATGCTGAGGGAGCCATTCACTAATTCCCTGTCAAAGCAGGTCATAATCTTCATATTCTTAATTTACTACACCAGCTATGGGGTGGCAAGGGGAGGGGGAGAGAGCAACACAAGGAGCTTGGAACAAAAGTCTGTGGTAGTTTTATGGATCCTGGGGATGGAGGAAGGGTGAGGGGAATATCTAGAGTAGTAAAATCCTGAGTAAGGGTAGGGAAAATTGTCTTCATGATTTTCTCCTCCTTCTCCTGCTCATAAAGACACCTCAGTAGGGATGCCTGAAGAAAACCTCTGTCCACGATCTCAGATAAAAATATCTATGAATGAAAACTTCAGGGTTAGGAAAGCAAATATGCCCAAAGCATGAGTAGCCAGAGGGGCCTGAGCTCCTGACTCTAACTACCTTCAGAGATTGTGATACATTGGCTGTGCATCAAGTCTGGTACAGGGAGGGCCATTTTCCTTGTGAGGCCTTCCAGGTAAAGGCTCTGTGCTTTACTATGGTCAGGCTTGAAGAATTACACAAAAGGTTTTAAACATACCCAGATTCCGGGGCGCCTGGGTGGCGCAGTCGGTTAAGCGTCTGACTTCAGCCAGGTCACGATCTCGAGGTCCGGGAGTTCGAGCCCCGCGTCAGGCTCTGGGCTGATGGCTCAGAGCCTGGAGCCTGTTTCCAATTCTGTGTCTCCCTCTCTCTCTCTGCCCCTCCCCCGTTCATGCTCTGTCTCTCTCTGTCCCACAAATAAATAAACGTTGAAAAAAAAAATTAAAAAAAAAAAAAAAAACATACCCAGATTCCTCAATATCCATTTTGTATAATCACCCACTGCATTGTAGTGTTGTTACTTTAAACAGTTACCTTGCATATCAAGTCAGATTTAAAAAAAAAAACAAAAACTTAATTTTAACTTAACTTACTCATTTTCCAACACTTTTTTTCTTTATGTAGCTCTCAGTTTTTGACTTATATCATTTCCCTTCTCCCTGAATAACTTCTTTCAACATTTCTTGCAGGGAACTTCTGCTGCAGATAAATTCTTCCATATTTTGCTTCTTTCTTCATTTTGAAGGATGATTTAGCTGGATATAGAAATCTAAATTTATGTTTTTGTTTTTTCCTTTGAACATCTTAAATATTTCACCCCACTTGTTTCTTCCCTGCATGGTTTCTGATGAGAAGTCTGCTGGGTGTTTTGTTTTGTTTTGGTTTTGTTTTGTTTTGTTTTGTTTTGTTTTTTTTGTGGGTGTTGTTGTTGTTGTTGTTGTTTTACTTGTTCCTTTATAGGTAAGGTGAATTTTTCCCTTGGCTTCTTTCAAAATTTTCTCTTTATCTTTGTTCTCTATAATTTGAATATGAGGTGTCTAAATGTAGTTTTTTGATATTTATTCTGCTGACTGCTCTTTGATATTTTTGGATCTGTATTTGATGTCTGTCAGTAATTATGGACACTTCTTGGCCATTATAACATAAAATACTTCTGCTCTCCCATCTTTTTTCTCTTTGTAGCATTTCCTTTTGATTCTCAAAGTATAGATATCTCCGACCACATTACACTTCTGTTTATGCATGTTTTCCACTTTTTCCATGAATTCTTTTAATACAGTAATCATAATTATTTTAAATTCCTTATGTGATAATTTCCAAATACAGGTCAAATCTGCGTCTGGTTGTGATACTTGCTTTGTCTCATCAGCTTGTATTTTTCTTTTCCCTTTGCCTTAATATAACTTGTAATCTTTTTTCAAAGCCAGAACTAATGCATCAAGTAATAAAAATGAAAGTAAATGGGGCTTTAGTGTGAGGTGTATGTTGATCTGGCTAGGAGATGGACTGTTTTTAATGTTTCATAAACCATCAGCAGGTGGTAGAGGCTCCAAATTCTTCTAGTATACTTGTTCTTGCCATTCTTGTTGGCTTTGGCTTCTATAAGTACTCCTACTCCAGTCAAGTCTGTGACTTATAGATCTTGCCCCTGCAACAGTACTTATACTGAAGTATTGTTGATACGGTGATAAGCTGTTGGGGAGGAAGGCATTCTATAATCTGATGACCAGATTCCAGTCTTTTAGTGGTCCTGTGTTCCTGGCTGTACCCTTTGTTCATTCCTCCATTAGCTATTCTTCCTTTAGGTGACACAAGAAGAATAGAGGGGACTAGAGTCACAGAGATGCAGTGTCTCCAGGTGGAATGTGGCTTAGGTAAAGATGTTTCTTCTGGCAGGTAGGTCTTTGTTATAGACAACACTCTGAGTATATCTCACAAAATTTACATTCTCTCCTCCATCCGGAGCCATCAGAATATTTTTCTTGGTTATTCAGTGTGAAAATTTGGTGAGTTTCCTTGAGGTCAAACCGCAAAAGAGTTTAAGTCCCCCTAAGATAACAGCCCCCACGAATTTCTCACTCACTAGCAAAGCCAAACTTGGTCCCTAGCAATTTATAAAAATTACCATATAATTGTTTCCACCAGCTTACAGTTCTAGCAATTTCTCTTCCAGATAAACCTATCTTGGTTGTGATGCTCTTGCTTCACCTGTCTCTCTTGATTTTAGGGTGGCAGTTTCCCCTGTGTCTTAGTTCTCAGATGGATCTAAGAAGAGTTGGTGATTTTTAAAAGCTATAGCTTTCTCTTGTTGTAAGGACAGGGATAATGACTTCCAAGCTTTTTACACGTTAGAACTGAAATCAGAAACAAAATCCGTGTTTTTTTTCTATTCCTCCAATTTTAAGAAGTTTAAAAAGAAAAAAAAATGCCAATTATTTGCATGTTGGATTCCTTTGCTGTTGTCCCAAATAACTTGGGGAAGTGTGTTTTCATTTCACTTTTCTGTTCACATTTCTATTTCCCTTTCATCTTTATAATATTATTTCACTTTTTTCCTCTTTTTACATCAATTTTGTTTTCTATTTACCTACTTTTAAATTCAATAGAAGTTGGCAAGTCTGTAGGAAGAATTCTTTATTTTTTTAAACTTTTTAAATGTTTATTTACCCCTGAGACAGAGAGAGACAGAGCATGAGTGAGGGAGGGGCAGAGAGAGAGGGAGACACAGAATCTCAAATAGGCTCCAGGTTAACACAGAGCTCGATGTGGGGCTCAAACCCGTTAGCCATGAGATCATGACCTGAGCCAAAGTCGGATGTTCAACAGACTGAGCCACCCAGGCGCCCCAAGAATTCTTTATTTTTAATGTTTTATTTTTCATTTCTTGCATTTCCATTTGGTTCTCTTATCATATAGTTTTCAAGTCCCTGTGAAATTTCCTATCTTGTCATAACACTCTCATATATTAGGTTTAGCATGAAAGTTACCTGAAACTTGTGCATTGTGAAAAAGGATAATTATCATTTGGTAAGAGTGCATACTATGTGTAACTTATTTATTTAAAAGATAGTATAATTCAATATTTAGCCTCTTAGTTGTTAATTTAAGTTTTTTATAACTAAGTAATAATTATAAAAAAAAGTCAACATTAGACTCAACTCGTGGAAGTGGATAGAAGATATTTTATAGAGCCTTTGGATAAACAAAACCTATAAATGTGTCTGCTTTAACATTTTTTTCAGAGATAACTGCTTATTTCTGTTCAGTAGAGACAGATTTTTATAGCCAAAGGAATGGTGAAATTTTCTGCCTTCGAGGCAATTGTAAAAATGTTTTAATGTACCTCAGCTGGAAATTTCTATGTTTTGCCAAATTAAATAATCACTTTTTCCCTGCAAAATTGTCTTTCATCTTGGAAAGAGTTTGAGAATAGCGTACATTTGAAAACTATGCAAAATATTTAAAAATTTTCAGTGTTTGGCATGAAAATGGCAATTTTTAATCTCTGCCTTAGTTACCAATGTGAGAATTCATGTAAAGGAAGAAAAATTTAACAAAAGTATGCACCATAGGTTGTAAGAGGGACCTTTCAAGAAAATATACTTTAACTTATAATAGAGAATGGTTATTGGATTATGCCTTATTCCTGAAAACGTTTAAAACAAGTGTTATTTCCCTTCCTCCTCTGGTGAAATAAAAGATTTCTAGAATACTACTTGTTGAAGACTTAATTTAGCTAGATTTTACTTATGATTTACTTTCTATTTAACCAAATAATAGCAAGCTCACTACTAAGTGGCAAGTGGATTTATACATGGTTGCATTCCTTTACAGACATTTTTTAAATTTACTCTAAAATTAATAATCTCATAATTTACAAGTAATTACCAACCTTGTAATTATTTTGGGTAGCACTATTATCATCTCATAATAGATACTAGAAACAACTTTTCAAGGCACGCTTATTAGAACACACACACACACTTATTCGAATGGCCAAAATATGAAACATTGACACCACCAAATGCTGTCAAGGAAGTGGAGCAACAGGAACTCTCATTCATTGCTGCTGAGAATGCAAACTGGTGCAGCCACTTCAGCAGATACTTTGCCACTCTTTTACAAAACTAAGCATACCCTTACTACACAATCCAGAAATCATATTCATTGGTATTTACCCAAAGGAGTCGGAAACATATCCATTCAAGAAGCTGCATGGGGATGTTTAAATCAGGCTTCCTCATAATTGCCAAAACTTGAAAACAACCAACGTTTCCTGGGATAAATGTATAAATAAACCGTGGTACATCCACACAATGGAATATTATTCAGTGCTAAAAAGAAATGAACTATAAAGCCATGAAAAGACATGGAGGAAACTTAAATGTATATTACCAAGAAGAAGAAGCTAATCCCAAAGGCTGCATATCAATGACTCCAAACAAATGACTTTTTACCTTTTACCTTTTGGAAAAGGTAAAACTATGGGAACAGAAAAAAAAATTGGAGTTGCCAAGGGTTGGGTTGGCTGGGGTGGGGGAGATGAATAGGCAGAGCACAGATTTTTAGGATAGTGAAAATGCTCTTTATAACACTATAATGCTATAATATATACATGCCATATACATTTGTTTAAACCCATAGAGTGTACAACACCAAGTGTGAACCATAATGACTTTGAGTGATTATGATGTATCCAATGTATTGGTTCACTGATTGTAACAAATGCACCACTCTGGTGAAAGATGTTGATGAGATGTCTGAATGGTTAAGGGCAGGGGGCCAGAGGTAGGGGGCAGGGACGGTTTAAGAAATCTCTGTAACTTCTGCTCAATATTGCTGGGAACCTAAAACTCCAAAAAAGTAAAGTCTGAAATAAAAGATTTTTATCTTGCTCTTATAGAAATAGTTTTCAGTGGCAGATCCAGTGTATTTGAAGGTGGTCATTTCCATTCAGACTTTTATGGTTAAAAAAAAGAAAAGAAAAAAAATGCTGACTTCAATAAAGGAAATGACTACATTGTCAGTCTTCATAATGTCTCTAAGGGAAAAGGGCGAAGGCAGAACTGTCATGAGTTTTGGGCCTGGTAAAGGTGGGCTTTTGCACGTATAAGCCTGACTATGTTTATGGCATAATAAATTAGGGTGGTGGGCATAGACTTGAGGATGCTGAAGTGAGAGAATAAAACCAGTCTTGGAGAATAAACAGTGCTTTGTGTTTCCTTTTGTTTTAAAGAACATTTTCTCTGGTGGGCAATGGTGGTTGGGAGTGAAGGCAGAGGTTGAAGCAGGAGAATAAATTTCTTAATTTCAGTAAGCCTGAGTTTCAATCTCTATAAAATGAAATCATTTGCATATCTTGTAGGGTTCTTTGTGATTTAAATGAGATAATGCACATTAAACCCTGTGAACAGTGTCTATTGTAAGGATGTGCCAGTAAGGATCACCATTATGATTACCCTTAATGTTACCAAATATTCATGTTTTCCCAATGTATCTTCTTTTTTTTCCCATGATGCATGTGTGCTTGTGTCTTTTTTTTAATATGAAATTTATTGTCAAATTGGTTTCCATACAACACCCAGAGCTCATCCCAACAGGTGCCCTCCTCCATGCCCATCACCCACTTTCCCTCCCCTCCCACTCCCCATCAATCTTCAGTTTATTCTCAGTTTTTTAAGAGTCTCTTATGGCTTGGCTCCTTCTCTCTCTAATTTTTTTTTTCCTTACTGCCTCAACCTCTGCCTTCACTCCCAACCCCATTGCCCACCTGAGGACCCCAGGCTGGGGGGATTCTGATTGAGTGGTCCTCTATGACATCATGTGTACACAGGGCATCCTGACTGGGATGCTGCCATAATGGTATGTGTGATGCAATCCTTGTTTCTTGTTCTGAGTGCCCATGAGCACACACGAGCACACACATACTAGCCCACACTGGTATAAACATGGGTGTGAGGTACTACACACTTAGTACACCCACCTGCTCACATTAACATGGCTAGCACACTCTACTATTCCCTAGCACCCAGTAGCACACTAGCTAGTACTCATACTCGCACAAAGAAAAGTACACAGCTAGTACTCACACGACAACACTTCGTATAAACTGGCGTATGTCGGTACACACAGTATTATGTCCAGTACATACCGCTACATGCTAATACACAATAGCACACGAGCTATACTCAATCTAGCACACACACTAGCACATACCTCGTACACATGCTGGCACACAGTTGCAAACCTATTACACACTAGAACACACTAGTACACATGCTATACTAGTGCACGTTAGTACACACACGGGCATCTACTAGTACACACACTGGTACATACTAGCATACATTAGCACATCTCATAGACACTAACACACACTAGTACACATGCTAGTTCCCAAATATTCATTCACGTGAGTACAACTATAAGCATGCACACTAGCAGACACAAGTACCCATGCTAATATACACAGGAGAACACACTAGCAATAGTTGTACACTCACTGGCACGTCTAGTACACATACCAGCCCACACAACAGCAGAAACGAGTACTCATGCGAGTATACACATGAGTGCCCTAGTTGTACACTCACTGGCACGCCTAGAACACATTAGCACACACAACAACAGACATAAGAACGCATACTGGTAGATACACTAGTGTACATGTGTGTATCAGTATACACACTAAAACACCTGGGGCACGTCAAGAGGTCTGACACAAAACTTGTGACATCTGGGTCTAAATACCCAATTTACTGTTCTCAGTACTGAAAACACGCACTGCAAGGGGCGCCTGGGCTGCTCAGCCAATCAAGCGTGCAGCCCTTGATTTCGGCACAGGTCACGATCTCACAGTTCCTGAGTTTGAGCCCCGTATCAGGATCTGCGGTGACAGTGTGGAGCCTGCTTGGATTCTCTTCCTCCTTCCCTCTCTCTGTCCTTTCCCTGCTTGTTCTCTCTTTCTCTCTCTCAAATAAATAAATAAATACTTTTGGATTACAATTAAAAGTAGCTGGCAATTGAAGAGAGTCATTTTTGATTTTCAATTGAATTAACTTTCCTGGAGGTCTCTTAGGTATAAGGGTCTGGAAATGCAAGTCTGGAAATGATAGCAGGTAGGTACAAACTATCAACTTGTGCCTTCCGTCAAGAAATTCAGTAATTTATCATGATTAACAATAATAATTTCCAAAATGATCTTTTTGGTTCGCTATTGACTACCATAAACAAAGAAATTAAGCGGTTTTCTTTTTCAGGTAACACTGATTCTTTGGTAGAGACATAATTTAGTGTTGTTATGAAAAAGAAAATATAAAACACTATTCTACAGCAGTTTTTCATGATCACAGAAGCCATGATCAGACAAATGTGTAAATGTCAACACTCACACACACACAACCTGTGTCAGGTGATCTGGTCAGCTAGGAACACAGATAGGCGGCAAACATAAAAAGAAAGGGAAAGTAAAAGGCATCCACATAGAGAGGATATTTACACATAGGCATCCACATAGAAAGGATATTACATCTGATGAAGTGGGACTCCTATTTTCAACCCATTTTAATATATTTACACTAAAGTCCTCAGAGTGGTGTGGCATATTTTTGTAATACAGCATCCTTCAGTGTTCCCCTTTGCACACGTGACCCCCCCCCACACACAAAGAACATTTTCTCTTATCCTTACCAGAAAAGAAGATGCAAATAAATTAAGAGGTTTCTTACAAATTATATCACATCTCTCATCAATCATATTTATACAAATGGAATCTACTAATTTTTAAAAAAATAGGTATTTAAAAAAACTTATCAGTGAGCTTCAATTATCATTTAAATCTTACACTTTTTAATTCTATTTTTAAAGTTTATTTATTTATTTAAGTAATCCCTATACCCAAAGTGGGGCTCAAATGCATGGCCCCAAGGTCAAGTCACAAGGCCCCTTGACCAAATCAGCCAGGCGCCCCTACATCTTACACTTTTTAAAAATACCACATACATATCTTTATTTATCATGCAGTTAAGGATATCACAATAATAAAAAAGATTATCAAAATATTTCCAGAAGTCATGAGATATCTATTCATGGTTCTCAAAGAAAGAGACAAAACACCTCTCTGCCCTCTACCTTGTACTTTGATTTAATACTAAAAACCCAGTATCTTGACTACCTTATTAGGCAAATTGTCAATATTTTATTATTGACTTTATCTTCATGGATAGAAAAAGAAAGCAAGAAACTCTTAGTGGGCAAAAATAACATACCTTCTTAGCCCTTATGGGGAAATGCGTTTTTGGATACCACGTTCTATGTACTTCTGATATCCCGCTTTCACAGACAAGAAGTCCATATATGACATAGGCCTGTTCATTTACAGCTTTAATCATAGCATTCATATTAGTAACATAAAAGAAAACCTTCAGCCCTTAAAGAACTTATTTTAGGCTTCTGATATTCATAAGGAATGGGGACACAGATAGCTCAAATTTTTCATATTAAAAGACTCATTTGCAAAAAAAAAAAAACAAAGTAAATGGAAGAAAAATAATTTATGCAAGGACTGCTAATCCAGCTGTTTTGCTTCTGGGCTTAATTGGATTTACCTAGAATTGATATTTGGAGTCAGCATGTGTTATATCATCAACATAAGCAATAGTTACCCAACATAAAAGAGGCAATGCAGGGCAGTAAACTCCAAGATTAAAAACCTCAAACCAAACACAAAATAGTAATTTATTTGATTCAATCTTGGCACAAACACTTTCTTTGAGTCATGGACATCATAGACTTAATATAGCAGCTTGATGCTATATTTCTACATGTCTATCCTTTGTATGTATCTGGTAGATACATACATTCCTTTTAGTGAAAAAACGAGAGTCCAAGAAAATGAATTTGGAAATGATTACGCACTTCTTCTGTCTGGCAGGCAGCCAGTTAACTATTGTCTCTCAAGGAAGGTTTGTAGCATCTCACTTTCAAAGCCAGGTACCCATCATTAATTATGAGGCCTTTCCCATTTGTGTGTAGAAAAATAAACTTATTCTTTGCCAGTAAATAACATAAGCCATGTTCAGGGAAGAACTTACATATGTGTTTATTTATGTATATTTAAAAAATTTTTTTTTCAACGTTTATTTATTTTTGGGACAGAGAGAGACAGAGCATGAACGGGCGAGGGGCAGAGAGAGAGGGAGACACAGAATCGGAAACAGGCTCCAGGCTCTGAGCCGTCAGCCCAGAGCCCGACGCAGGGCTCGAACCCACGGACCGCGAGATCGTGACCTGGCTGAAGTCGGACGCTTAACCGACTGCGCCACCCAGGCGCCCCTATTTATGTATATTTTAATCCATTTATCTATGAGAACTTTTACAAGTGAATGTCAGAATTTTTTTTTAATTTAATGTTTATTTATTTTTGAGAAATAGAGAGAGAGAGAGAGAGAGCAAGCAGGGGAGGGGCAGAGAGAGAGGGAGACACAGAATCTGAAATAGGCTCTAGGCTCTAAGCTGTCAGCACAGAGCACAAAGCAGGGCTCGAACTCATGAACTGTGAGACCGCAAGCTGAGCTGAAGTTGGACGCTTAACTGACTGAGCCACCCAGGTGCCCCAGAAATATGTTATTTATTAAAAATATTAAAGAGATTACCAGTGTTTAAAGGAAAAGCATTTTTCAATAGAAATGTTGATGAATATGCATGTATGTCAATCTGGAATGTAAATATATTTTATATATATATGCACATTCATATCACATGAAATTGCAACACATTCAATTGTTTTAAAAGTTCTTTCTTTACTTTGAGAGAGAGAGAGAGGGAGAGAGAAAGTGCAAGCGGGGGAGGAGCAGAGAGAGAGAGGGAGAGAGACAATCCCAAGCAGTCTCCAGCTGTCAGCTCAGAGGCAGACACAGTGCTCGATTTCACAAACCATGAGATCATGACTTGAGTGGAGATCAAGAGTCAGACGCTTAACCAACTGAGCCACCCAGCCCCCCCCCCCACTTCAATATTTTTAGTTGCATAACTCATGCTTTGACATCCTTCACTACCCTCTCCACCCTTTTTGCAAATGTATCCCTCATTGATATTGGCACTCCTCAGCTTTCTTTCCTGCTCAACTTTTTTTTTCCATTGCAGTTATCCCCTAAAATGACAAATAATGTAATTGTTTCCTATGTCTCTTGATTGCTATTTCCCCCTGCTCTAATGTACGCTTCATGAGAGCAAGGATTGTTTTGTTCACTAACAAATCCCAATTGTCTATGACAGCAGGGCATGAGTAGGGTAGGCACTTAGTAAATGAATGAAGGAACATGTTACAAATATTACATACATGTATGTATTTATATGTGCTAGTATATGTGAAGATAGACAATACATAGGTACATAGATAGATATGCTTTCAGACTTTTAAATTCGACTTTCCATTCTTTTGTCTATGCCATCTTTCTCCCTGTCATTTAAATAGACTAAGGAATGCATAATGTCTACAATTTCAATTCCAAAAGGTCCAGCTTTGTGGCCTAATAATCTGACTTCAGAGTTCTGAGACATATACTTACCCAACAAAATGCTAAAAAACAAAAATCGTATGTTTCATTTTCTTAACTTAATGAATTGCTCTCATTGTGCTCTGAGCTTGGTTGACCGATATTTCTTCCAAATCAAATGAAATGAAAAGCTACTCCTGAACTAAATGAAACAGTCTGGGTTACATCCAGATCTTCCGATGAAATGGTCACTGGAGCCCAGGAGCAGTATCTGGGCCAACTTAGCTCAGATGAGTTCAAGTTAAGTGCAAACATTCCCACCCCGGAGCAAAATAGAAAATTATTCTGAAAAACAAAAAAGAAGAAAGTTATTCTGTACAATCATGTTGTAAGCTGGCAAATTTAAGGTCTGGAAACCTCATACTAGAGTACCTCCATCACCAATGGCAAACCAGTTGGGTTGTCACAACTGATTAAAGAAACCATGCAGGTGGATTCGACAGGATTGCAAGTTGTTCATGAAAACAAAATCTTTAATTTCTGCTCAAATATCCGGGTGTCTGCTCAAAGTGTCCCTCCTTAGTGATTTCTAAAAGTACTCTCTTCACCACACTTTTGCTGCCTATTATAATTTATATTCATTTTTTTTCCTTTGGTTTTTGTCTGTCTTCCACACAGGATAGCAGTTCTATGGAGGTGAGAATTTTGTATGTTTTGTTCATTCTTGCCTCCCAAGCATGTCAAGAAATATATACCTTATAAAGTTTAGGTGTGATAGTAATAGTTGTGAAATCAAGTAGTAGTTGTGAAATCAACAAATAGTTGTGAAACCAAGAAATTAATGAAAATGAGCAGTATCAGGAGGGGACTTTTCTTCTACTGGGCATTTGCTTCCTTCCAAAGCTTCTTTGAACTCTTACACTAACCCAAGGAAGGCTCTAAAAAAAGACTCTATACTGAGCATTTAAAATAATATCTTCTTTTTTGGGGGGGGGGAAGCATTTTTCTCCTTCCTAGAAGAATCTCTACGATGTGAGTTGATATTCTGTTGTCATGTTTATTACAAATCACATTAGAGGATTCAATAACTATGATCTCATAACTATATGCTTAGTTCTTAGACATTACCTGATGTGTAAGTTACTTTGTTTCTGATTCATGAGGCTGAGTGTTAATATGAAAAATAAAAAAAAAAAGAAGGTAAATAAATATGGTACTTGAGAAAAGGGACAAATGCATCTGCAAAAGATGCAGAGCTTTAATGGTGGAATAGGAGAAAGTCAATGTTCCAATTGTAGACATGGTGTCTTCTCTGGATTCAGGCAGATTTGATGAGTACACAATTGAACTGGAGTGGCCTGGAGTCAGGGGAGATGTCTTAGCTGAATATATACATTTGGGATTGACTTTCATATGCACATTTAAGGCCATAAGTAAGGAAATTAATGTACATAGAAAGAAGAAAAGACTTGAAGATTGATCTTGAGACACTCCAACCCTAAGCAATTGTGATTGTTTGGATTTTTTTTTTTTTTTTCAAATCATCCAATTGTGATGATTGGATTTACCAAGGAAGACACAGGAGAATGATCAAGGAGGGTAGAAGGAAGAAACAAGTAGGCAGCTATGGTGTCCTAATCATCCAATAAAGAAAACAAATTATGAAATGCTGGCATTGAAAGGCTGGAATGAGAATATATTGTTTCTTCATGGTTTTTTGAAATTATTTTTAGTTCTATTTGGTTTTCATTATAAAAGTAACAGGCACATGACAGAAGTACTAGAAAAGAGAAGAAAAGTTACCTTATATTCAAGTTCAGCAAAACATAAACAGACATTTGCTGGAAGATCTCAAAGCCACTACTAGTTAAATTTAATTCCTTTTCATCTTTTTCCATTTTATGCATATTCTTAAATACTGACTGTATGTATAGTTACTATAATAGTGTAAAGTATATTATATATAGTATATGCATAATACTAGGTGAATAGATTTCTAGCAAATGTTCATTTTACTTAAATTGTAAACATTTAAAACATGAATGTTTACTGACTACTATTTTCTTTGATATTTTTAAATCAAGATATAATTGACATATATAACATATTGGTTTCAGGTGTAGACTACTATTTTTTTAATAAAGTATTAATAATCAATAAGGAGTTAAACTCTATTAACCTTTTGTTAATAAATATTCAGATTTTATCTTTCAATCAACAAATATTTTTAAGAGCCAATTTGAGTCAGGTAGAATATAGTGAAGAAAAATATTCTAGAGAAAAATAGGTACTGGTTGATAAACGATTATAAAATAATACAAAATTCAGAAATTTACATTTATCATATACCAGATACTGTCCTGAGTGTTTTATACATATCATCATATCTAATATTTACCAAATACAAAACTAATATTATTATGAAGGATGAGTATGCACACGAGAGTGGATTAGCTCGGAGTTATTAAAAAACATCAACTCATTTATGTAAATATGACAGGGGGTAGATTATGGCAAGCTGGTTGCTTTCAGAAGATTACATTGAGGGGACAGCCAGGGTTGCCTGGAGAAAAAGGCTTAGGATTAGTCTACAAAGAACCCATGTGATGACTCAAAGAGAGCCTAGAGATCCTGGAAACTGGTTAAAGACTTTAGAAATCGAAACGGTTGGGGCCCTGGGTGACTGATTCCCTTGAACCTCTGGCTCTTGATTTCGGCTCAGGTCATGATCTCACGGTTTGTGAGTTCGAGCCCGGCATTGGGCTCTGCACTGACACATGGAGCCTGCATGGGATTCTTTCTCTTCCTCCCTTTCTGCCCTTTTCTAGCTCTCTCTCAAAAATAAATAAATAAATAAATAAACAAACAAATAAATAAAATTGAAATGGCATGAAGAGATTTATGGTTTACAAAAACTGTTCCATAAATGAAACTAGAACCACATAAGTCACTGAAGAGGCAGGTGCAGTGAGAGATTTACAGTCCTGATTGAAGCATTCTTTTCTGTGTTTGGGGCTATTTTTCAGAAGTGTAGTAACTGGTCAAAAAAAAAAATATATATATATATACATACATATATATATATATATATATATATATATATATATATATATAAACTTTAGGAAAGAATTTAATTATTAGGAAATTTTCCCCAAAAGATTTGGTAAGATTAGAGTATATAGACATGATTTTATTTTGATAGTTTTTATTTTATTTCTTTTCCCATTATTATTATCAGCAGGCCAAGTTCACAGTTATGGCCAATTATCATTCCTGTTTTTTTCATTATCTTTGATTTGAGCATTTTGATTATAATGTGTCAAGGCATGTGGGTGTTTGATTTTTTTAGATTCCCATTCTGAAAATTTTCTTGAGATTTCACTTCACATTTTTTTTTACTATTTTCATGATTATTATAATTTTTACTTATAAGGTGATAATGTGATTATTTAAATTTTTTTAATGTTTACTTATTTTTGAAGGAGAGAGAGAGAGAGCATGAGTGGGGAAAGAGCAGAGAGAGGGAGACACAGAATCGAAAGCAGGCTCCAAGCTCTGAGCTGTCAGCACAGAGCCCGATGTGAGGCTCAAGCTCATGAACCATGAGATCATGACCTGCGCCAAAGTCAGACGCTTAACAGACTGAGCCACCCAGGCGCCCTGGTAATAATGTGGTTATTGTTGTCATCTCATTTATCAATGTATTTAAATATAAATTTATAAATACAGCATAATTTTTATAAAACTTGTCATATCCCATTGCCAATTACCTACACTATAACATTAAAGTGCTCATTGAGCCTTTATTTTTTGACATTTCCAGTGATCTTTGTTTCTTTATGAGGTTCAAGTTTCCGTCTGATACATGCAGGTCACCCGAAGAGCTTTGCTTTAATATTACTTGACAAGCAGGTCTGAAAACAATGAATTCTCTCAGCCTTGTCTGCAAAAGTCTTTATCCACCTTTATTCTTTTTTTTTTAATGTTTATTTACTTTTGAGTCAGAGAGAGAGAGCGTGTGTGCAAGTGGGGGAGGGGCAGAGAGAGGGAGAGAATGAATCCCAACCAGCCTCTGCACTGTGAGTCCAGAGACAGATGATGAGTTGATCTCACGAACCTGAGATCATGCTTTGAGCTGATATCAAGAGCCGAAGGCTTAATCGACTGAGCCACTGAGGGCCCCCCACTTCCCTTCTTGAAAGCTAGCTTCTATAGATTTCCATCAATACCGTTCTTTTTTTTTTTTTTTTTTTCTCTTAGTCTTTTAAAATTATCACTACAGGGGCGCCTGGGTGGCGCAGTCGGTTAAGCGTCCGACTTCAGCCAAGTCACGATCTCGCGGTGCGTGAGTTCGAGCCCCGCGTCAGGCTCTGGGCTGATGGCTCAGAGCCTGGAGCCTGTTTCCGATTCTGTGTCTCCCTCTCTCTCTGCCCCTCCCCCGTTCATGCTCTGTCTCTCTCTGTCCCAAAAATAAATAAACGTTGAAAAAAAAAATTAAAAAAAAAAAATAAATAAAATTATCACTACATTACCTTCCTGGCTGGCGTTATTTGTGAGGAATTGTGTGTTGCAATTCTTATCTTTATTCTCTTACGTGTAGTATTTCTTTTTTCTCTTGCCTGCCTTCAAGATTTTTTTCTTCACATATTTCACTTGGACTTGATGTGTCTTGTTTTGTTTTTGCTCAGTTTGAGGTCTTCCAAGTTTCCTTTATATGTGATTTGATGTTTCCATTATTTTTGCAACGTTCTCAACTATTATTTCTTCAAATATTTTTTCTGCCTTGTTAGGTCTCTCTTCTCATAGGACTCCAATTTCATATATACATCATTTGATGTTTTGCTGAATATCCTAGATGCTTTGTTATTCTTTTTTTTTTAATTTTTTAATTTTTTAAATTTATTTTTGAGGCACAGGGAGACAGAGCATGAGCAGAGAAGGGCCAGAGAGAGAGGGAGACACAGAATCCAAAGCAGGCTCCAGGCTCTGAGCTCTCAGCACAGAGCCTGACACGGAGCTCGAACTCACAGACTGTGAGATCATGACCTGAGCTGAAGTCAGACACTTAACCAACTGAGCTCCTCAGGCGCCCCTGTTATCCTTTTTTTTTTTAAATACTTTTTGAAGCTCTTTGTGTTTCAGCTTGAATAATTTCTGTTGACATAACTCCAAACTCACTGAGTCTTTCTGTACCTGTATCTGTTCTACTCATGATTCTGCCGTGGATTTACTTTTTATCTCTGCTATGTCTTTTTAGTTTGTTGTTGTTTTTTTTTTTTTTTAATTTAAATCGTTTCAATGTTACTATTTTTGGCTGCTGAAATTTCCCATTGTTCATTCATTGTCTACCATTCCCACTAGACCCTTTAATGTTTAGTGATAATTGCTTTAAAACTTCTTTTGGTTAGTTCCAATATCTGAGTCATCTCTGCTTCTTGTTATGTTGGTTGGCTTATCTCTTGAAAATGGGTTGATTTTTCTGGATCTTTTGTGTATTTCATAACTTTTTCTATTGAATGTCAGATAGCGCATATAGAATACTGTTACGAGAGAAAAGTAGTATTTAAGCCTAATAATCGTTCCACATTTTCCTTTCTGAGGTAGTGTGTGGGGTTGAGCTAACCTGGGCTGGGCTTATTTTTGCTGTTACTTTCAATGCACGATAGGCTGTAAATTCCTTCAGCTGCTTAGAAGGGAGTCTGTGATCCCCAAAGTTTTTCCCAGTGTGATCCCCAGTTTTTCCCAAGCTGATTTCCCCACATCAGCTTTTGGCCATCCCTACACACCTGTGCCCCAGAGAAAAGGCTCTCTCCATGACCTTGCCACTTTCTCAGTAGTAGCGTATTGTGCTGGGTACTCATTGCTTGGCTTGGTTCTTTGTTGTTCCAGTCTAGCATTAATCTTAAGTAGGAACTAAGTATGTGTCCAGGCTTCCGGGATGTGACATGTTTAGTGTTCCTGTCCCCTCTCCCCGTGGCAATAAACTCTGCTTTATATCTGTGACTGGTTTTAAGAGACAATTCTCCATCAGTCTCTTGTGCTTCTCAACAATATACCAGCAGAGACACTGACTGCCTTTTTTTCCTGAAAGATCTTTCCAATAATTTTGTATAGTGAGCAACCTTGTAAGAAAAAGATAATGTCTCTGGAGCAGAGGGTAGATTTGTTTGCTATTCATTAAAATAAAGATAAATCTCCTTCTGGGGCAAAAGTCAGGCCAGTCTGTTTGCCATCCATTATAAAGGATCGAAATATCCGGCATTGGAGTTCCTCTTCCGTAAGGCAACCCACTACTTGTACAGGCATCATCTAACCCTCGTGATGTCACCCTATGGGAAAGAGGGCTCAGGGATCTGGATAAGGAAATGATAATATGCTGAGAACACAATTTCTGTGAGTGTTAAACTGTTTTTGGCTATGCCCCAGGAGCCCCATGCTCATGCTATTTTGCCAGCATCTATGAAATTGTGTCAAGCTCACTCGTTAGCTTGTAAGTAGGGTAAAATCTCAGACCCTTCACAGTTCTTGACGATCTTGGGTGAGATTTCCTTCCCCACCCCTAGCAATATCAGGCCTTCATTTCGTATCAGTGTAGGATCCTAGGTCTAAAACTGTTTTCTATCTCTTCTTCTTGAGGATGTAGGTTTCCACCCTTTTTCTTTCTGTTGTTTTTTTTTTTAATAAAAAAAATTATTTATTTTGAGAGAGTTAGAGACAGTGTGAGTAGGGGAGGGGCAGAGAGAGGGAATCCCAAGCAGGCTCTGCACTGTCAGCACAGAGCCCAATGTGGGACTCAAACTCACAAAATCGTGGTATCATGACTTGAGCTGAAACCAGGAGTCTGACGCTTAGCCGACTGAGCCACCCAGACACCCTCAACCCTTTTCCTAATAGCAATGAGCTTTTATTTCTGTGTCCTGAGAGTTTCCTTCCACTCCCGCATTCTGAATACATTTTCTTCTCCTCGTTCAGAACCTAAGGTATCCACTTTGTAAGAGAGGCCCAGAGAGGTGGGCAAGGCTTTGGTCTGTACCCCCACCGACACTCATCACCTGCATCCCCTGTGATACTGAAAGATTTCTCTGGCCTCTTACCCAACCGTCACTTTTCTCCTGAACATCTGGCAGGGCCTGTGAAGAATATTTTGCAAGTAAGCACAATGCAAACTTCCCTTGTTCCTAGGCTCTGACCTATTTCAAATTAACATACTAGTCCACTCTTGGTCTTTGTGGATTCATTAAAATTTTTGCTTATTTCTTTTGTACTCACTTCCACCTCTATGCTGGTCACCCCTTTCTCTCCTGTCCCAACTAAGGTGAGATAGTTTGTATGTCCTGTCTTTCCTTGAATGGTTCTACTCATCTATGGATTTGGTTTCCTCATTGCCTTGAGGAATCAACTCTTTAATGAATTCAAGAAAAGTTATGATATTGTAAATCATCCAGCTTTTTCTTCTCACTAGGTTTGAAGCAGTGTCCTTCACAGTTTTCCACTCTGAGACAGAAATGGAATAGTATCTCATTCACTTGAAAACTACTTTCCAAGCTCTACTGACAACAAAATCATTATACTAAGCTATGTTGGGGGCATCCAAAGATGTGCAAATAATAGTGAAAAAGTAATATTCTCCTCACTATCAAGGTAGTAGTTTGGAAGAATGCCTGCTTGTTATCTCAATGGCAAACTTGTAATTCCATTTTAGGTCCAGCTTCCTGGACTCCAAGCTTTATCAAGTCCACAAGTCAGGATGTGTCATAATTCTAGAGATTCCTTGTTCCTTCCTAGTCTATAACAGATGAGTAACCACTACCATATTACGATTTTGCCTATTGAAGGCACTCAAGGATCTTTCTTTTTCTCTATTTTTTTTCCCCCTTAGCTGGCCAAGTGAGAGCCAGTGGGTCTGGAGCAAACTGAAATTGAGCCCCTTAAAGGTATTGGTGCATAGGAAATTAATTCTTCCAAGGATAG
The DNA here is from genome assembly GCF_022079265.1 of Lynx rufus. Taxonomy (NCBI): domain Eukaryota; kingdom Metazoa; phylum Chordata; class Mammalia; order Carnivora; family Felidae; genus Lynx; species Lynx rufus. The sequence goes on from NW_025814878.1 coordinate 126,913,929, forward strand.
TGCCTCTTAGCTATTTGATTTTCCTTCCCCACAAGCTTAGCTTCTTTATGTTTATGAGAGAATTAAATGAAAGAACCTTCAGAGTTCTGTCCATATGACAATCTGTGACTCTTTAATTTTGTTGTCTTCAACAAGGAGGATGAATTATATGATTTAGAGCTGAATAGGAACATAGAAATATATACCCTAAACTTTTTGCCATAAAAATGGGAAAACTGAGACAAAGGAAAGTTAGATGATTTGCCCAAGGCCACATAGATGTAAAATGAAAGCAGAAAACAAGAACAAGTTTTAAATCATCATTCCTTGACCACAAGGAAGGCCTAGGAAGGACAGGCTGCATTCAAATCCTGGATCTATTGCTTACTTATCTGTAAAACATAAGCAAAATGACTCAACCTTTCTAACTTTCTATTCACCTTTTTGGGAACCAGGGACAATAATACCAATATCGGCTTCCTAGGGCTGAAGCGAGTATGAAATGACATTATTGTTGAAAGTGCTTCACAGATCTTTCAAACAGTAAAATGTATTTTATGCTATTAGTGTATAAACTTTCAACGCATGAGCAGAGGGAGAAACTGTCAAATCAGTCTTTCTTTGCAGTGGTTTGAATGGAAATATGTCACATCGTCTCACAGGCCTCAATTACACACAGGAAAGACAGGAGGCCGTTGTAAACTTGGCTTATGTTATGATTCAGATTGAGCGGGTTTTTTTGTTTGTTTGTTTGTTTAATTAACCTAATTGACATATCTGTTCGCAAGTGCGTGGAAGGCGGTACACTTCTAATGACACTGCAAGCCTTTACATGCACGTGTTTGGGGAAGAAAATGGAGAGACAGAATTGGAGGAAAGGCCCAGCAAGTTTAACTGTCAAATAACTCAGCCCCCCACCCTCCCCAAGGATTAGCTGTGGTAGTGAGTGGTGCCAGCTTGGAGTTTCTAAAATGTATTTTGTAGCCAATGCTATAATTTGTATTCCTGTTTATTGACCAAGAACTGCTTCATTTACTGACCTAACCACCTACAAGAGCCATCGTCCCGCCCTGTGGTTTCCCCGCATTGGCCCTACAGGCAATGCCCAATGCTCTCCCATAGATGGCAGCATTTCACAAACAACGCCAGCACCCTGACTGGGGGCTTTCCACACTCTCCTCTCAAAGAGAAAACAGTTCCTTAATCTGTTGACAGGATTAAGGACCCCTGTTGTTTTACAGGAAGTAAATAAATCCTTATGGTATTCTGGAAACCTCAGAAGTATATGAGAGTGGTAAGTAATTGTTTATTCTATGGTAGAGGTATCAAATGAATATTTACAGCATTTAAAACAATTACCTTGGATTGATGTGGACTAGTGTTAAACCCCAGCCTGTTTGCATTATCTAGTTTAGAATATTTGTTAAACTCTAGCACAGAGGGTTTACTTTCTGCGTAAGGAATTTCTTGCTAGCATGATCTGAGAGTGAACGCTAAAGCTGAGAAGACAGTGACATTTTCTTTCTCAATTCAGATGAGGCACTTAGAAATTAAAATATTATCTATTGTGTACGCAAATGATTGCATAAAACATATGCCACACAATACTATAAACCAGAGGAACATAAGCAAAATAAGATACAGTAAGAGAAAAAAAACAAAAAAAAAAAAACAAAAAAAAACTAGTGTTTTTGTTTAAGCAAAAGGCTATCTTCCACTTTAAAATCCAGTGAAATTCTCAATTTTAGATAGCATTGTTTAAAGTAGACAGAAAAGTACTCTTGCCATAAATCTAGAACACTGATGCTACATTAAAAGGTTTTAGTTGGTGTACCTGAGAATGTTTCTTAGCCACCTGGGTGGCTCAGTTCCTTAAGCATCTGACTCTTGATCTCGGCTTAGGTCATGATCTCACAGTTTGCCGGTTCTAGACCTGCCTCAGGCTCTGCACTGACAGCACAGACCCGGCTTGGAATCCTCTCTGCCCCTACCCTACCCGTGCTCGCTTGCTCTCTCTCTCTCTCTCTCAAAATAAATAAATAAACTTTAAAAAATTAAAAGAAAGAATTGTCAAAAATGACAAAGGGATGGGGAGCCTGGGTGGCTTAGTCGGTTAAGCATTCGCCTTCAGCCCAGGTCATGATCTCATGGCTCAGGCTCCCACAGCTCAGAGCCTGGAACCTGCTTCGGATTCTGTGTCTCCCTCTCTCTCTGCCCCTCCCCTGCTCGCTCGCTCTCTCTCTCTCTCTCTCTCTCTCTCAAAAATAAATATTAAAAAAAAATGACAAAGGGCAATAATCTAACTTGATCAATGAGATTTACCCAGAAGTCAATTAAATGATCTTACTATTTAGGTTTTCCACTGCCCAAGGGTGTACTATTTTTTATTTTTTTACTCTTATTTTTTTTCTGTAACTTCCTTTACTCTGTATTTACTCTGTATGTTTTAAGAAGCTGATGATTTCTTTTAAGTACATTTGATTTGTGGTCATGATACATTCCTAACTAAATAAATGATAGTCATTTTTGAGCTACAACACATTTATTTAACATCCAAATTTCCAATAAGAAAATTTTAAAAATAGTTTTGTCAGTGGTAGTCTCTAATAAAATGTCTGGTCTTTAACAGTACAACTAGTCCATAAAGACTTAACCAGACACGATATGCAACTTTTTAATCAAGTATTTGTGTTTTTTTTTTGCTATGATATGTAAGATTTTTTAAATATATTTTGGATGATATATGTATATATATACACCTAAATATAAGTAATATATAAATATACAATTACAAATGATATAATATATAAATATATACACATAAATAAATATGTATATAAATCTAATTCAATATATAAAAAAAACCCAAATACTACGCATATATACATAGGGTATTGTAACCTCTTTTCAGATATATGATTTGCTAATATTTTCTCCTATTCACTCCTCACTCTGTTGATTATTTTCTTTGCTGTGCAGAGGCTTTTTAGTTTGATAAGTCCCAGTTGTCTATCTCTGCTTATTTCCCTGCACTTTTGATGTTATAGCAAAAAATCATTGCTAAGGCCAATGTCATGAAGCTTTTCCTTTATGTTTTCTTCTAAGAGTTTTATAGTTTCAGGCCTATGTTTAAGTCTTGAATCCATTTTAGTTGATTTTTGAGTGTCCAATGCATTTTCTGAAGTCATCATTTTGTTAAAAAATTAAAAAAAAATAAAGTCATCATTTTGTTTTAAATTTTATAAAGTAATCAATCTTATATGCACAACAAACCTATATACAACTTCCTTTTAAAATGATCTCTCTTGGGGCGCCTGGGTGGCTCAGTAGGTTAAGTGTCTGACTCGTGATTTCTACTCAGGTCATGATCTCAGTGTTTGTGAAATTGAACCCCGAATCGGACTCCTCACTGTCAAGGGAGCTTGGGATTCTCTCTCTCCCTCTCTCTCTGCCCCTTCCTTTTCGCTCACTCTCTCTCTTTCTCAAAATAAATAAATACACTTAAAAAATTAAAATCCTCTCTCTTGATTTCAAAATATAACTCAAAAATTTGTTTCAATAGTTATAAATAATCTTGATTGTTCTGAAGCCATTTCATTAGCGTTTTGAATTGTCTCTTTGAAATCATGTGATTACATATAAATATGAGATATAGGCCAGGATTTTTGAAGGAGTAGCATATTTTCACAAAAGTAAGAAACCAATGAAAAGATTTGCCAAAAGTTTATTAAGATACCAAACATACGCTTTCCATGTATCATATAATTTCTAGAACAAACCAAATTAAAGTATTATATTAATAATAGCACAGACCATTAACAAACATTTAACTAAATGTGATTTAGTTTTTCACCTTTCCATGGGTCTTTGTGTAAATGTATTAAAAGTAAAAAGACAAAATCTCCTTTCATTCTGGAAATAAAGTCACCATAGCCAATTGTCTCCTGTCTGGGTTAGACCCTCTGCCCATTGGACCAAGGTGGGCATATTTCACCACATGGGCTTGCTACTCTGCTCTCCAGAATGTTTCTAGGCTGCCTGTTGGCTTAGAAACATTGCTGGCCCTGTCCTCATTTCTGGGATAAACTAGACATTGAAGTACTTCATTACTTCAGGTACATGGGTAGAGTTTCCCTTTGGACATCTTATTTTTTCCCAATTAACATCTATCCCTTCCTTTTGTCCCCACTCATCACCTCACATTAGGATACACGTCATAACAAATGGCTCTGTTTCTGGTGCTGCCGCTGTTTGATGTCACGAGAAAATTCTTCCCCCAAAACACATCTTACGGGCCATCAGTTGCCAATCCCCTCAAAACCCTCTGTGTCATTTTCAAGATGGTAAGATAAGTATGTGTTGCCTCTCCAGTCAGATTTTCCACTCCTTCCCCACAAGAGCCCTTCAGATCAGCCTGACTCCTCACAACCCAGAATACGTCATTCTTAACCCAGTGACTAGTCTTCCTTTCCCGACGTCTTCTCTGTGAATTCTCTACCCATCCCCCTCTGACTATATCCAGAACCTATCCTTCCTCTAAGGGCCCACTCCGATTTACTCACTGTTGTATCTCTGGTGGGGGCATAGCCTGGAATGTGGTAGAGACTCAGTAACTTCAGAGACTGAGTGAACCCAAGACCACTTTGCCTGTGATGTTGTCTTTGATTATTCCAGGTCACAGAAGCCCTTCCTTTCTTTGAAATCCTTTCATGCATATGGCCTGGAACTATGCTTCTGTTTATTCTTTTATTTTTCACGGTAGATTGATCAACCAGTATTCTTTCGTGCAGGATTATATGCTTGTATATTGCTTAATAAACACTATGAGTGATAGTAACTTGTTGGCCCATGCTTGCTTCCTTCTACATTTAGGCAGCTGCCTCATGACTTAGGATTTGTCCTGCAAAGTGAGTTCCCCAGGGAGGAGGTATACCGTGGTAAGTAAGCATGCCCATATTAAATTCAGACCAATGTTGGGGTGCCTGGGTGGCTCAGTGGGTTCAGCGTCCAACTTCAAGTTAGGTCATGATCTCACAGTTTGTGAGTTCAAGCCCCACATCAGGCTCTGTCCTGACAGCTCAGAACCTGGAGCCTGCTTTGGATTCAGTGTCTCCCTCTCTCTCTGCCCCTCCCCTGCTCATACTCTGTCTCTCTCATTCTCTCTCTCTCTCTCTGTGTGTGTCTCTCTCTTTCAAAAATAAATTAAAATTTAAAAATAAGCTAAAAAAATTCATACCAGTGTCAGTTTAAATCCTGTCTCTCTCAAAAACTAGCTCTGTGACTTCAACTTTTCTAAGTCAGATCTTTATTTATGATATGGGGCGGGGAGAGTCTTTCTCATATAGGTAGCACAAAGGTTAAATAAAATCAGGTGTGTAAAGGGGCGCCTGGGTGGCTCAGTTGGTTGAGCCTCTGACTGCAGCTCAGGTCATGATCTCATGGTTTATGGGCTCGAGCCCTGTGTTGGGCTCTGTGCTGACAGCTCAGAGCCTGGAACCTGCTTCGGATTCTGTGTCTCCCTCTCTCTCTGCCCTCCCCACTCATGCTCTGTCTCTCTCTCCTTCAAAAATGCATAAACAAAAGAACACACAACATTTTTTAAAAATCCGGTGTGTAAAAAATGTGGAATATTACTTGCCACGTTGCAAGCATTCAAACATGACAATTATTGCTATTTTTGTTGGTGGTGGTATTTCATTGAACTCCAGGCGAGGATCTCTGGTTTTACTACAAACCAGTGACTATGTGAGTTTTAATATTTCTCATGTATTTTGAGGCAGGGCTCAGCCACTCTGAGAACAAGGTTAAGGAGTAGGAATTTCAAAATTATTTCAGTCTATTGTCTTCGGGGACAGTGTTTGTTCTCTTTTTGTTTTATTGTCAGTATCCACCAAATAGAAATCAAAATAGTTACATAACAGGGATAATGCAGGAATGTAATTAATTCTGATTTTTAAAATGCTTTGATAGTGCAAAGCACTATAACTGAGTATGAAAAATTTTAATAAAAGTTTAACTCACAAAGAAAGAGCAGAACTCACTATTTAGCATTATTTAAAATATAAGACTTAGAATCTCCTAGCCGAGTCTGTTCACCATTCTGGAATCAGACTGACCTGTGTTTGATTCTAGGCTGTATACTTGAGTTAGGGCAACTTACCTACTAAGTTGTGCATTAGCTTTCCCACCTATACAGTTGGAAAATAAACCCTATCCTGCAGGTTGGTTTTTAGGATTAAATGGGAACATGCCTGTACCTACTAATGCTCAATAAATAATAACACATAATATATAGTCACGTCTACATGTTGAATCAACAATGATTTATTGATCATACAGACTTTACTGTGGTTTTGACACAGATTTAAGCACAATGAGAAGAAGTTCTATAGAAGATTATTAATTTTATTTAATTTATTGAATAGTATGTGTGTGTCCTAGGACCTGTCAGACATTCTTTAGACATCCTGGTAGGCTGAACAAAACACAACTCCCTCCCTCATAGACCTTATATTCACTGGTTGCCAAAAAAAAAATGTGTAAGAAATATATAAAAGATGTTCCAGTTTACTTCAAGAGTCAAGTTACAAGAACTTACAACTGAGAAAAAAAAAATAGCAACTAACAGAAAATTTAAATAAAGGTCCAAGGTAGCAATTACGAAGATATCCTAAGGGAGTAGATGATTAATTACCAAGCGAGTGTCATAAACATGTGTCCAAGAAGTTCTAAGGCAGAGAAATCACTTTATGTAAACCATATAAATAATAAACATGTTTACGAGAAGTGTTCCCCAAACTAACTTCACTCTGAATTCAGTGGGTGTGCTGAATGAGCACCGGCTGTTTTATGTCATTTGTGTGCAAAAAAAAAAAAAAAAAAGAAAGAAAGAAAGAAAGAAAGAAAGAAAGAAAGAAAAAAAACTGCCTGGAGTACAGTGTCAGCAATACGTCCTTTTGGACACCTAATAAATATCAGTGATTTGCTGTGCGTTATTCTGATAGCTAATTAAAACACACACACACACACACACACACACACGCACACACACTCACACAAAAATTTCCAAACCTCTAAGAAGTATGACTTTCAGCCTTTGAAATCAACCTGAAAGTCTCCAAGGTAAAACAAAAAGCTTCGGCTGTTCTACTTACTTTCCCAGAGAAGACTTTGATCAGTTATCTCAACAGAGAGCACGGAGTCCAATGCTGCTCTGCTGACATCAGCAGAAAGGGTTTCTGCTTGTCACTAAGTGAAAGCTTATGATCAGGAAGGAGATTTTTTTTTTTCCTGGTGTCTTTTTGGAGCTTCCTATCTTCGCCTTTCATCTATAATGAAACAGCCTTGAAAAGAAGGTGGTGGGTGAGATGAAACCAGGAGAATAGATTCTTTATTTCACACGAATAGAGAGCTGCTGTTCCAGTTAACTCCTGTCTTTTATTCTGTTTTGACACAATTGTCAAAACGTTTAACTCTTCCTTTCCCAGAATTTGTCGTTTTCGGCCAGAGAGTAGTGCCGAGCAAAAGAATTCCACTGATGTTATTGAACGCAGATCTGATTAAGCAAACTCAGTCTTATTTAGAGATAAGGAGATCTTGCAGAAATCAACAACTTGACATTTTACTTCCTTTTTACGGTGCAGCTCAGACGCAAACCACATGAGTTAGGCCTATCGATTTGGAAATATGAAACATGACAAATCGCTGTTTTTCTAAACTTGAAACCAAAGAAATTGGACACTTCCTCAAGAATTACACACTGGCACTCTTCTAGGTAACCTCTGGATCTTCAGAACCCATTTTGTGGCTGAGAAGGGTGTTCAAACAGGGCTTGGCCAGTATTTATTGGGCCAAGGTGTATGGTTCAAAGAAAACAGAATCACACCGGCTCACTTGAGTAAAACAGTGTGAGGCGACTACATTAAACTAAGACAGATTCTTCCAAAGGGAAAAGTGTGTTAGGGAAACCAACTGCGAGAGCAGATAGATGATGATTATAACGGAGTAAAAGAGTAGTGTCTTAAAAATAGAATAATGGAGACACACATGATAATTGTCCTGCTTTCTCTTAAATACATGGACACCAACAAAAGAGAGAGCCGATGGATGGTTTGGGAAGAGGAAATCACAAAGCATAGAGTACAAATGCATTCCTTCTGTGCTTAGGTGATTTCAGAGGAAAAACAAAGCTAATTGCCAGTGGAGAACGAGGGAGACAAAACCAAGGATGCACTATGGGAAGGAGATGTAAAGGAGCAAGTAGGAAAGGCCTGAAGATTCCTACTTCTTCAGACATCACTGAGTATGGAAGAACATTCCAAAGGTTGGGGCTTTCATGACAGCCTTTTGAGATGCTACGTATTCTCTAGTAGCTTCTGTCAGAAGAGTAAGAAATGTGAAAGGGGAAAGAGTAGGCAGAGCTCACCGTGGTGATAGAGTGGAGCTAAGGAAGGCCATTGGGTGACCATGTCCCGCAAAGGCAGTATTTCATAGCATGAGTTACCTGGGAAACTGGAACCAAATTGACGTGACACCAATGTTTCATCACATCCTTGGTCTTTCCATTTTCACCACCAACTCTTCTCACTCTCGCACATCCTTAGTGTTTTGGTATCACACAGTTCCTGAATGCTTTCTTTTGACTCTCCTTTCCTTTATATGTGTCTGACAGTCCAGATGCCTTCTCTGGTACAGGATCTCTCAACCTCAGCCCTATTGATATGTTGTGCTGGAAAATTCTTTATCATGGTAGAGTTTCTTGTGAATCATAGGATGCTTAGCAGTATCCTTGGCCTCTACCTGATGGATGCCAGTAGCATCCCGTCCCCTCCCTGGAGACGATCAGAATTGTCTCCAGATCATGTCAAGTGATGTCCCCAGGGGAGAAAAATTGCCCCCAAGGGAGAGTGACTGCTCTAGTTTATGCTTCTCATGTAGTCTGAAAAAGTTTATGCTAAAAATAAATGTGATTCCCTAGAAATATTGTTCAAGTGTTTGCAAATGGGGAGAAAATTTAACCTGCCTATTTATTAATCATTAATTAGTTGCTCTGAACTCGCACTTAGTGTCATCTTTCAAAACCTATAATTTTATTTTTATTTATTTATTTGTGTCTCAGTGCTTTGGTGGACGCACTTATGTGTTTTTGGAAGTCAGATTCTGCTTTTATCTATGTATCCTCTATCTACTTATTGATATGTTTGTTGCCTTGTAAATAGTATTCTTTTGGGTTAAAACATTTGGAAAATATGATTTCCCCAGCCAGGACAGGTTATCAGGAGCTCAGAGAAGATGACTCAGGAAGAGTGCAAGTTCAAAACATTGTGTATGGGAGGGACAACTGTCTCCATCAGTGTAAACAGTTACTGGTTTGAATTCAGAAGTGGAATAAAGTTGGTCCATAAGCACCAGGGTGATGACAAATAACCACACTGAACAATGTTGAAGAGACAGTTGTAGCCATTTCTTGATCTACCTCTGATGTAATTACATTAAAGGCCTTTGATGTCGAGTAACTTGTTCTAGAGTGTTCCACAAGATGAACAAATATTTCTAACAAATTTTAACTTGGTAAACAAGTGCTGTCTTGTAATACGAGTAGTACATGATGCTGAATGTCACATGATCACGACTGAGACAATGGTTCTCTCTTTCCCTTTCTCTCTCTCTCTCTCTCTCTCTCTCTCTCTCTCGTTGTGGGATTGTGGGTGATTGTGCCCCCATGCTTGGATGCTCTGTCTCATGCTGGGGTGTTTGGCAGAAATCAGTGATTTTGAAGAATGTTGGAAGGTGCCCACAACTGGCCCTAGTGTATTTTTTGTCACTTCAAAGCACTTACGGACAGTCCTTTGCTTTTCCATACAAAAGTAAGCTTAGGAATGCTTTACTTCATTGTAGGTCAGGCTGCCTGCAGATATAGGCCCTTTCCTCACTGCCTTATTGCTAGTTACAGTGAATACAGTCTATGACAAGAGTTTATTAATACTGTACTGTAGTCAACATCCGTGCGAGCATATACAATGGCCCCCATGCAGAAAAAGATTCCATTGAGCCAATAGACAGCAGTGATTCTGTTAGTGACAGTGAAAGTTGTCCTACACAATAACCCTCCTCTCTCTTGTCTCCCTCACACCAGCCACAAAGGTTTTCAAAGGTAAGTGCGAGTTAATCTGTTTATTTTTCTTTGTTTTGTATCTTCTTTATTATTTTGTATTATATTACAGTGTTGTAATCACTTCTTTACGAATATTTCTGGATTATGGAATGAATCATCTGAGTTTCCAATATTTCTTATGGGGAAATTCGCTTTGCTATACAAGTGCTTTGGAATACAAACGTGTTTCTGGAATGAATTCTGTTCACAAACCAAGGTTTTACTGTACTAAGATTTTTTTTTTTTAAGTCCCAGGTGTTCAATAACATGAAGCAATTGTGGTCGAATGGAACACGACCTGGGATAGGAGCCAAATGACCAAGTTCCAGGCTCAGTCCTTCCACAGAATCACTTATGGTGGAGAATCTGAAATCCTTACCCCCAAAATGGGGAGAAAAATTTCAGAGGGTGACTGTACAAATGAGGTGGTATACGTTGGAGGCGAAAATGTCTACTTAGTGGAAAGTGGCTATGAAAATGGTTTGGTTGCTGCTTATTTAAAAATTATTGGGGCGCCTGAGTGGCTCAGTCGGTTAAGCGTACGACTTCGGCTCAGGTCATGATCTCACGGTCCATGAGTTCGAGCCCCGCGTCGGGCTTTGTGCTGACAGCTCAGAGCCTGGAGCCCATTTCAGATTCTGTGTCTCCCTCTCTCTCTGCCCCTCCCCTGTTCATGCTCTGTCTCTCTCTGTCTCAAAAATAATAAATAAACATTAAAAAAATTATTAACAGTAGGGTGCATAGAGATATTTTAAAGTTGCCTCGAGGAGTTCCTGCGACACAGTTTTCCCGGACAAGCAGTTTGAACCAAACTTCGGTCTGCCATGTCTGGGGGGATATCTGTAGATATGTAGCCAATATGGTAGCACACATACATGGGGTTTTATGAATCAAACCCCGCTTAGTATGCATTAGGGGGAATGGGAATAGAAAAGAATGACACAAATAACTATTTTGTAAACAGAAAAATCCCCACTGTTTTTTTTTTTTTTTTTCTAGCAGTGATCATTCCATTTTACCTGTTTGAGGAATCTATCTTTATTATTGAGAATTTATGATAGCTATGTGTAACATAAGTACCTCTAGATACTATCGTTTCCTGACCTAAAATCTAAACGCTTTTTATTGACCATGCTCTTTTACACCCTGCCCCTAAGGTCAAATATTTTGATTCGACTCACAAGAAAAAAAAAGTACCAGGGGCGCCTGGATGGCGCAGTCGGCTAAGCGTCCGACTTCAGCCAGGTCACGATCTCGCGGTCCGTGAGTTCGAGCCCCGCATCGGGCTCTGGGCTGATGGCTCAGAGCCTGGAGCCTGTTTCCGATTCTGTGTCTCCCTCTCTCTCTGCCCCTCCCCTGTTCATGCTCTGTCTCTCTCTGTCCCCAAAAAAAAAAAAAAAAAAAAAGTTGAAAAAAAAAAAAAGTACCAGCCTAGAGTTGATGATTCACCCCATTACGGTTCAGGAAAAGAGGTTTAAAAAAGGAAAAAGCAGAGCAATGCAAAAACATAACATCGCCAAACTGTAATAGGTCTGAGTGGTGTTTTTGCAGCAAGGAAGAAAAACCTAAGTGACAGATCTCATTTTAATTATGAACTTAAAACAAGAGATTCTGCTGGAGGATACCTGACTGTCGTTTCCTAGAAGATTAAGGAAACTGAAGAATGGCGCATAATTACCAAAATATTCCAAGTGAAAGAAAGAGCGCCATTTGCACTAAGAAAGTAATGCCTGACTTTTCCCATTTTCCTTTTTCCTAATCTTATATGGAAACTAGTCATTTTACAAGATAGCTTATCCTAGCTTATCAATTAGAGAGTTGGTTCTATGTTAGTTATCAAAACACACCACCATTCACTTTAAGACTGTATTCAAACTGCAGCTTTGGGACACGAACCATCAAGTGGTAACACAGCTAACGTGCTCGTGTTAAAATTAATACATTTCCATGGTGCACATCAGACGGCTGGTGGGTGAGTTTGTCAACTTTAACTGTAATATGTTAATCTTTGGGGAAATATGCGGTCAAAAGCTGTCATCGGAACACATCGGGACTTTACTTTAAAAAAAAAAAAAGTCCTGATCTAACTGACAGGGCCACAGAGAGTTTGTCCTCTTCTGCAGTGTTGTTGTTGAAAGGAGAAGGAGGGGGGAAGGAGCAGGAGGGCCAGATTTTGTCTTTAAAAACAAATTAACTTCATTTATTATTTATTTTGAGAGGAAAACAGAGAGCAAGTAGGGGAGGGGCAGAGAGAAGAGAGAGAGAAACCCAAGCAGGCCCGGCAGTGTTAGTGTCACTGTTAGTGCAGAGGCCCACATGGGGCTTGAACTCATGAACTGTGAGATCATGACCTGAGCCGAAATCAAGAGCCAGATGCTCGGCCGACTGAGCCACCCAGGCGCCCCTAGATGTTTCCTTTAAAACGTAGACCTACTGGGGCGCCTGGGTGGCTCAGTCGGTTAAGCGTCCGACTTCGGCTCAGGTCACTATCTTGCGGTTCCTAAGTTCGAGCCCCACATCGGGCTCTGTGCTGACGGCTCAGAGCCTGGAGCCCGCTCCGGGTCTGTGCCTCCCTCTCTCTCTGCCCCTCCCCCACTTGTGCTCTGTCTCTCTCTGTCTCTCAAAAATAAATAAATGTAAAACAAATATATTAAAAAAAAAAGTGGACCTACTGGGGCGCCTGGCTGGCTCAGTCGGTAGAGCACGCAACTCTTGATCTTGGGGTTGTGAGTTCAAGCCCCACATTGGGTATAGAGATTACTTAAATATAAAATAAAATAAAACGTGGACCTCCTATGGCTGCATGTGTACCTGCTCCACTTTCTGGATAAAGTGTGTCTCTAGCAGTCTCTGTCCAGGACTTCTGAGAGCTTAAATCTTCCCAGGTAAGTGTCCTCAAATGTGGCAACAAAGGCAAAAGATGAACACTTCTCAGTTCACCGATTGTCCCCTTGTCATTTTACCGGTTCACTCAAATGTGGCAACAGAGGCAAAAAATGAACACTTCTCAGTTCACCGATGACCTCACTAACAGATATCAAATCCCTTATTGGTGCAAGGTTGTCCCCTTGTCATTTTACAATGACATTTGACAATGTCGTATTTCAGAGTTGCCATTCGAATACCCATGTAAAGTTCTCGGTTGTGTGTATGAATAACTAACATAGAATCTATTTTATAATTGACAAGCTAGTATAAGCTATATGGGAAAGTGGTATCATTCCCTGTCTCTACAGTATCGTGGATGAAATACTGCTGATTGAATTGCTCTAGAATGCAGTTTTAAACCTTTCCTTTGAATATCATTATGTCTGATGCCCAGGAATTCCCCAATTCTAAACAAAATGGGAAACTGATAGTGTAAAGACTGAATCTGAGAACTGGCGAATACTTAGTTTCTTCATTCTGTCTCTTACTCTTTGTGTGATGGAAACAAAGGTTACTTTAATGAGCTAGGTACAAAAAAATGAGGTTTCTGTCAGCCTGGTCTCTCCTTTCTTCCTTCTTTTCTTCCCTTCCTTCCCTCCTTCCTTCCTTTCTTTCCTTCCTTCCTTCCTTCCTTCCTTCTTTCCTTCCTTTCTTTCCTTCCTTCCTTCCTTCCTTCCTTCCTTTCCTTCCTTTCTTTCCTTCCTTCCTTCCTTCCTTCCTTCCTTCTTTCCTTCCTTTCTTTCCTTCCTTCCTTCTTCCTTCCTTCCTTCCTTCCTTCCTTCCTTCCTTCCTTTCTTTCCTTCCTCCTTCCTTCCTTCCTTCCTTCCTTCCTTCCTTCCTTCTTTCCTTCCTTTCTTTCCTTTCTTCCTTCCTTCTTTCCTTCCTTCCTTCCTTCCTTCCTTCCTTCCTTTCCTTCCTTTCTTTCCTTCCTTCCTTCCTTCCTTCCTTCCTTCCTTCCTTCCTTCTTTCCTTCCTTTCTTTCCTTCCTTCCTTCTTCCTTCCTTCCTTCCTTCCTTCCTTCTTTCCTTCCTTTCTTTCCTTCCTTCCTTCCTTCCTTCCTTCCTTCTTTCCTTCCTTTCTTTCCTTCCTTCCTTCCTTCCTTCCTTCTTTCCTTCCTTTCTTTCCTTCCTTCTTCCTTCCTTCTTTCCTTCCTTCCTTCCTTCCTTCCTTCCTTCCTTCCTTCCTTCCCTCCTTCCTTCCGCCTGTTCTTCCTTTGATTCATTCCACTGACATACAGGGAACACCACAGGGGAGCATGACATGACCAGACACTGTACCAGGCAAATGCAACAGAGAAAGGAAAAAGTAAAACAAAGCCCCACAAAATGAAGGAGCCAGTTGAGTAAACAAGTTGTGGAAGATGAGAGGCAAAGGATGGAATAACAAAGATCGCAAAGGAGAAAGGTCTAGTCCAGGATGCCCCGAGCAGTCTCTCCCTCTCCTACTTGTCAGCCGGCCCCCTTCTACCCTTTTGGAGGGGTTCCAGGAGCTGTAGTGCTTATGTGTAGAAAGAATTACAGAAGATAGGAATGTTAAACAGGAATGAGAGTATTTCTAGATTATTCTGCAGAGTTGATCATTCCTTTCTGCATAGAATATTGCTTATATATGGTTTTACTTTTCTAATAGCAGTATTTTGACAAGTGACTTCTCAGCCTTTGGCTTTCTTCATCTGCAAAATTATAGAAAACTTTCTAAAGGAAATTGTTTTCTTATCTTTTCAAGCAAATGATGCATTTCGTAGCCAATTCTTGCTACATTTCGTAGATACATTCTTGATTAAGATCTGGGAAACATCTCCCAAAGTCCATAATTAATTTATATCTTCTCAAAGAAATAATTAATATTGGCTAATCAAAGGCTTGATAATAATTGAACCCTGTTCACATCAAAACAAAGTCAGTTATGGTGCTTAGACGTTTTGAATAGTGGTTGCCATTTCCTTTCATTCCTATGTCGAGGTAAAAGTTAACCTTGGATAAATTCATTTGACACATTCAAATTACACAAAGACAAAATATTGATATGGGTAGGTAGACTTGAAATCAGTCGAAACTTCTAAAACTAATGGCAAATTGGCATAATAGAGATTATTAAATATGACACATTCTTCAAAACTGATTTGAACATGGTACATCAATTTGTGATGTAATACACTAAATAACTAAGTGAATAAATATGATGATTTGTGCAACTCTAATGCACAAATATCTGAGTTAGTCAATGAAATGTAAGTATTATTTTCTATTAAAGAAAAAAATATTCATCCTGTACCCCCCATCATGAATGTAAATGATCACATATTCCATTTAAGACACATTTCTTTATAGAAGCCAGAGATATTTAAAAATGGCAAACAAGAATTAAGATTTTTATCTATTGTTCTACAAAGTTTCAAATTCATTTCTGGATGAGGAAAAAAAATCAGTTTAACCTTACTTAGAATATATAGAATTTAGAACCAACCTAAATGCCTAATAGTAGAATATGATGAAATAGAATATCATTTATCAAATGGGACAGTAGGGAAAATACCCCTAAGAAAACAATGTACAAAAACAATCTTTGATAGCCAAAGCCAAATGTCTCAAATTGGTTGCTTATAGTTTCATGATACAATATAGTAATACAGTGACAGTTCAATGATTATGTATTTGTCCTACCCAAAATCACATAAAACATTTACTGGTTGTAACACACAATGTACTAAGCTCCGAGGAGAATATAGAAGTGGATAATTTTATTCATTTGTGTTACTTGTTTTCTTGTTTTTGCAATGTTATTGTGAATATTTTAGGGAGGTTTACAAGGTGGAATTTAAAAGATGACTCCCTGCCTTGGGCCAGAAAGTGATCATCTCCACTGAGTATGTACCTTTCACTGTTAAGTTTGGATTTTATTTTGTTAAAATAAAATTGTTAAGGATGGATTTGATTTTTTTTTAATTTTTTTAAATTTTTTAATTAAATTTTTAAAAAAATACTTATTTATTTATTTTGGGGAGTGAGACAGAGCACGAGCAAGGGAGGGACAGAAAGGGAGAGGGGGTCACGGAATCCGAAGCAGACTCCAGGCTCTGAGTTGTCAGCACAGGCCCCCACGTGGGGCTCGAACCCACCAGCTGTGAGATCATGCCCTCAGCTGAAGTCAGACACTTAACCGACTGAGCCACCTAGACACCCCAAGGATGGATTTTAAAGTTTGTAAGCTGGTTCCCTGAATTCTTTGTAAATCAAACCCAAAATAAGATTCCATCCTCCTCTCTACTCTTCTAGACATAAAGAATATTTCGTAATGGCTTTCTGCTCTTTTGACACAGGACATTTGAGAAAGCTGGTAGAAGGAAACTCTAGACGTGGAGAGCACACTCACCGCAACTTTTGAAAGGGGTTCTGAAGTCAATAGGCCTGGAAAATATTTCTTTCTCACAATAAACTAATAAACAGATGAAGGGCAATTTGCTCCTTTTTGTCCTATGTGGGCAGCACATATTCTTAACATGAATGGACTTGTACCCTGAAAAAAAGAATAAACATTTAAACAAGTAAGAAACTATAAGGCAACAGACAATGCCTAAATATCATTATAGTTTTAAGGGGGAAAAAAAAAAACAGATGTAGGTTTTTCTTGCATGTAAATTTTTTTATTAACATCTCTTATCCCCTTGCACCCACTTTTAATTAATTTACATACTACATTTCTTCAGGTATGTCTTTGATACTTCTGAAGCATTTCGTCTGTCAATATAAGAGTTACAATTTTTAAAAGTTAATTTTGTTGTTATGAAGAAAATAAATCATGCTTCATTTTATTTTGTTATCCAAGGTGCAAATCCATTTCAGTGGAGGCTATGTGAGTAATATACAATAATAGAAAGCATTAGGACACTTTCCAGATAGATAATAAAACTCAATGAGAAAATTTAAATATTAAAACACCTAGAAGAAAATTTTGGAAGTGTTTATCTAATCTCACACAGAGATCATAAAAGTGGAGAACTTCAAATAAAATTTCCCATATATTTGGTTATATGTAAGTAATAGGCTTCCAAATGGAATAAAGGCATAAGTAAAATTGTGCAGAAAGCCAAAAAGTGGGGAAGCTATTTACAAGTAATAAAAACCAAAATATTTGTGCAAAATAATAAGAAATAGACTAAATCTGATCGCAGTGGGCAAAGAACAGACACAATTCATGAAATAAAACAAGCAAATTGAAAATAAACTGGACAGGGGCGCCTGGGTGGCGCAGTCGGTTAAGCGTCCGACTTCAGCCAGGTCACGATCTCGCGGTCCGGGAGTTCGAGCCCCGCGTCAGGCTCTGGGCTGATGGCTCAGAGCCTGGAGCCTGTTTCCGATTCTGTGTCTCCCTCTCTCTCTGCCCCTCCCCCGTTCATGCTCTGTCTCTCTCTGTCCCAAAAATAAATAAACGTGGAAAAAAAAAAAAAGAAAATAAACTGGACAGACTCAACACTAGAAATAAAATGTAAATTAATGGAATTAGCATTTTTTTAGTCATCAAACTACAGAGGCTTGTAAAATGCAATAGCACCCAGCGATGTGAGAGTAAAAGGAAATAGTTCTTTTATCCTTCCCTTTCTGGAAGGAATTTATATTCCAAATTTAGAAAAATGTACATCTTTTGATCCAGTAGGTTTCAATTCTATACCATCTGCCAAATATATGTTAAAACATAGGCAAACCTTTCGGTATAACTTTATCTATAATATACACAAATTAGGAACAATCTAAATGCCCGATAATAAAACATGGTTAAATGAATACTATTTATTTAAATAGGAGAGTAGGGAAATGCTCCTGATAAAATGTTGAATAATAAGTCTCTTTTATAGATGAACTTTAACATTGGTGATTTTTTTAAATTACACTCTCATGGTTCAATTGTGGGTGATTTTTAATTTTCTCTTTGGGCTGTTTGATACTTTTCTGTTTTCTCTAAATACAATTCTGTTACTTGAATCATCAGCTATTAATAACCAATGCTATCTCAAGAAAGACGTCTACGAAGAAGACAGTATTGCAACAAAGGTTTAGTGTTTCAAAGGTTGGGTTCATGCGTCATTGCAGGCTGGCTTAATCCACATGTTTCTAACAACTGCAAATCATAACTATCAGAGTAATTGCCTGTTTACCACAACAGAGTCACAAAAGCATTAAAGTGTAAGGCGGCTAGGGAGAGGGGAGACTCCACAGTGCTGTCATGGTCGGAGTAGCTGAAGTTGGTTTTGTCAGCCACCAACACATCAAGGACACCCACAGTAACCTCCTCATTCACATGATGTATCGTTCAGAAACTATTGTGATTAGTTGCTATGGTGCCTCATGAGGTTCCAGTTCCACATTGTAGCTCTGTTCAGGCATGTTTCAGGCATTGCCAAACCAAGGAATGGAGTTTCTGTGCACACCCACGAGATTTTGTGGAGTCCTTCCTTCGCTACATAGATAGCAAAGAAATCGGCAAATGATGCCCCTGTAAACATAGTCCTATGTGTATGCTGCATTGTAGGTACCAGAATCCAGGTTTCATGGGAAGGAAGTTTAGGGATACTGACCAGGGGAGGGGATGGGAGTGGGGGTGGTGGGAATCCCTTGAAAAGAAAAGAAAAGGGGAGAAACAAAGTGAAAAGAAACACAGCTACCATCACCACATCCTGCTCTTCCACTCTCCTCCAAAGATAGAGTCTTTTTGCATTTGGCCTCGGTCTTGGTAATCATAGGAATCAACGACGAGTGAAAACAGAGAGGGACAGGTTTTCCCTCTAAAACCACAGCAATGACTAATTCTGGATTTGGAAGGATACGTTTCTGCTCTCCTAGTTAAGATGAGACAAGAGAGATTCTTGGCTTTGCATTCTCACTTGCGGAAATCCGTTTACCTTTCTACGCCTTGTATTTCTCTATCTGTGAAGACGAGCTAAAAATTTGTTACAGATCAACTGTCGGGACTGCCTCTCAAATCAACATGATACCCTTCTCTGTCAACAACAAATAAGGTTTTGAAGAGCATGGAAAATGTATCCTCATAACATCATGTGCCATTTTTAAGTCCCTTCTTTTGCAAATGCCTTGAAAAATCTGACTGTCAGAAGGGTTTCCCACTTTTTCAGAAATGCATTGCTGTCCATATTGGGTATAACCCAGTGTGATTTAAAAATATATCTTTAGGGGCACCTGGGTGACTCAGTTGGTTAAGCATTCGACTTCAGCTCAGGTCATGATCTCACGGTTCATGAGTTCAAACCCCACATCAGGCTCTGCGCTGACAGCACAGAGCCTGGAGCCTACTTCTGATTCTGTGTCTCCCTTTCTTTCTCTTCCCCTCCCCCATTATGCTTTGTCTCTCCCTCTCTCTCAAAAATGAATAAACAGTAAAAAAAAATTTAAGTGCCTCTTATGATTTGTCTCCTTCTCTGTTTTTATCTTATTTTTCCTTCCCTTCCCTTATGTTCATCTGTTGCATTTCTTAAATTCCACATATGAGTGAAATCATACGATATTTGTCTTTCTCTGACTGGCTTACTTCGCTTAGCATAATACATTCTCGTTCTATCCATGTTGTTGCAAATGGCAAGATTTTATTCAAATCCTATTAAGTTTATAAGAATTTCACCTATTCTGAACAAACAAGCAAAATGTCTCACTGGCTTTCTCCGGGTTTGCCAGTCTCTTCTTCTTTTATAGTCATTTTCATTACTAGACCAATGAATCAGAAAAACTATCAGCCTTCCAAAGATGGTTGGGATATTTTTACATAGAGTCAAACATATAGCCAATGCTATGATCATAGGAAGCAAAGGGAGAGGTTATTAAATGTACAGAAAGTGTGACACTGATGCTCTTTGCACGATGTTAATTCATTCTCTCTCTTCCCCCCACATCCCCTCTGCCCTTCACGTAGAATACATGTGGACCAGTTTCTTTTTCTTAAAAGATTATTACACCGTTTCTGTGCGTATTCTTCCACAGGGCTGGGGGACTTCTAAAATTATCTGAATCATTGTTAATTATCCAATACTCTAGTTTTGGAGTCCCTTGAAAACACAATTTTAACAACCTTAACCTTTCGTCAATTCCAACACCCCACACTAATGACCACACCCTGGATTTTTATCCTCATGCAAAAGTATTTTCACTCTGTTATGGCAAAGTTGAGATTCTCCTTCCTGATCACAGACTGTTATGTCTCTAAATTTTCTGCCTCCTCACATTCATTGTAGCTTTTCTGTCATTCTGTTCTACTTTTATTTTTTCGGTCCTCTCACAAAATAACTCTTATTTATTTCCTATGTAATCTGCATAATTGATAGACACCATCATTTATCTCAGTGTTTTACCTCTTTACTTCCTTTAAATTGGCCTAGAGAGGAAAGGTGCAAGCTATTCAGATGCCAAGAATTTTGGAAGGAGTTTTAAATGAGAACAGGTGTAGAAAACTAGTGCGAAGAGGGACTAGATGAATGGGTTCGAGATGGAGGCTGGTGACCAGGCAGAAAGTGCTAGAATCTTATTTCTTTGGTTGCCTATTTTTGGAGTGGTGGAAGTTGAATGGTGGAAGGTTATCAGGTTCCATCCAACATCCATTGATCACGAAGAAGAAAAGTCATTTCTCAGCTTATTGGTTTCTCCATTACTCCAAATCCCCAGATTTGGGTACACCACCAGGTTTTTTTTTCTTTTTCTCCCCCCCCCAATATTATTCACATTTATTTATCCCTCTTGAGTATTTCCTACCACAGGTCTTCATTCTGGCTCAATAAAGCTCCCACTTTGTTCTTTCCAGACACCATTGCCTTCTAATTCAATGATAAAAGCCACAAGACAGAAACCATCATTCCTCCTCAATAAAATATTGAATAGCTTTTTCCAATCCCTTTATGTCTCTGAAGAAGATTCCTTTGGGCCATTCATCTCGTTCTCACCCCTCATCTTTTGATCCTGCTGCTTCCTCTACTTTTTCTATACACCCACTATGGTTCCCTTTCTAATGGAAATTGTCTTGCTACAGATAAAGAGTAGGCTCCCTTTTGCCCACTTGGGATCTCCGGAGCCTAGCCAGCGTGGAGGTTCAGTAAATAACTGCTCCCTAATCATGGGGCGCCTTCTAGGACTTGGTTGGCAAGAGAGGAACAGTGTACCAAGAGCCAGTGGTGACCACTACCTTTTGTTTCTCTCTTCAGGAAGACTTGAAGACGCCCACAAGGACCTTTCTCCTAGTCTGAAGGGAGTAAGAAGAAATATTTGTTCAAGCTGTTTAAGTTGTCTTTAAAATAGTTTCTATCTGGCACCTGGATAGTATCTTTAGAACGTGGAAGTCAAGACGTCATTGTCTTCCTTCTTACCACTGCTGTAACCACCTCCTGCGGAGTGAACATGCTTCTGCTAAATGTGGGTATATGGTAAATGGGAACTCTCTGTGCTAGTTGGCAACTTTTCTGTAAATCTACAACTGTTCTAAAATTAAACAGCTCTTAACAAATAATCGAACATCATGTAAATGTTTAACGATGCAATTTAAATGAAATGGAGGGGCGCATGGGTGACTCAGTCGGTTAAACGTCGGACTTCAGTTCAGGTCATGATCTCGCCGTGCATGAGTTCGAGCCCCGCGTCGGGCTCTGTGCTGACAGCTCAGAGCCTGGAGCCTGTTTCCGATTCTGTGTCTCCCTCTCTCTCTGACCCTCCCCCATTCATGCTCTGTCTCAAAAATAAACGTTTAAAAAAAAATAAAAATAAATAAATGAAATGGATAAATTTCTAGAAAAAAAGATGAACACTTAACAAAAATGAGTGTATTATTCAAAATTTGCAAAGCTAAAAAAGTATACAAGAAATTTAAATAATCAGTTATTCAAAAGGACTTATTGCAGCACGACACTTCTGAAGTTATTAAAGCTTACCTTTCCGTTAAGACCTTCGGGAAAATCTGTATTTTTGCATACATATATGTATTAGTAATACAAAAATAAATATGGCTGTAATAAATATATAAAAAGTGCATTTCTTGGGATAGAAATATCAATTTCACTGTTCCTTTTCTTTAATATTTTCTCATGAATTCTACATGATTGTATATTTTTCACAGCATAATCTTAATCATTGACCTAATTATTTATTTAAAGATACTTTTATTCATTGTAAAACATTTAGATTCTGCATTTTATAATAATTTTAACAAATTTGTAACAAATATAATTTGCCATCATTGACTTCTTATTTCCTTAGTAATAGAACTATAGGGAGCTGTTACTTCAGATTTGCCAGGCACATTACCACCTTGTTTTCCTGACTTTGTCCCAATCTATGTTTCCACTGGAAGAATGAGTGAGCCTGTGGCAGGATCAAAAAAGCCATACCGTAGAGCACTGGAGTGGCTCAGTTTGTTGAGCCTCCAACTTTGGCTCAGGTCATGATCTCGCAGTTCCTCAGTTTGAGCCCTACATTGGGCTCTCTGTTGACCACTCAGAGCCCACTTTAGATCCTCTGTCTCCCTCTCTCTGTCTCTCCCTCACCTGCAATCTCTCTCTCTCTCTCTAAAATAAACAGTAAAAAAATTAAGTAAGTAAATAAATAAAAACGCCCTACGCTAAAGATATCCACATTTCTCTTCTCTGAATTTGTCAATACTACCTTATATGGAAAATGGTCTTTACAGATGTGTTTAAGTTGTGATCTTGAGATGGGAAGATTATCCTCTATTGTTCACCTGATCCCTAAAAATAATCACAGGCAGAGAGAAGGGGGGAGATTTGACTTCAAAGGAAGAAGATAGCCCGTGCCCAAGGCAGAGATTGAAATGGTGCAACCACGAACAAAGGACTGTCAACCACCAGCAGAAGCTGAAAGACAAGGATGGATTCTCTTCTAGAAGCTCTTAGGTGAGGGTGACCCAGCTGACACTTTGATTTCAACCTCATGAAACTGATTGAGACATCTGTTCTCCAGAATTTTAATAGAATAAATTTCTATTGTTTTCAAGACACTAAATTTGTTACAGAGGCAATGGGAGACTAAAACAGAACTTTTATCACTATAGCCGATTCATACATTGTGAACATTTTCACATTTTGAAGGCAAACATATCTTAATTATTTGCTTTCACTGGATTGGTAGGTTGCAAGAAAAATAGAATTTTATTGTAAATTAAAATTTTTTTATTATAAATTATCTCAAGTTACTTTGCCTTTTTTTTACTCTATGAGATTATTAGTGTCTTATTTATTTTAACTTACAGTGTGTTGAGACCATGAATACTTTGTCAAGTTTGTCTGAAGTAAATTCCTCAATCTGAAATTTAACTTCATGTGTCAAATATTTAGCCATCTGGAAGTTTTAACTTAATTACCTTGTGGTCTCATCTCTCTCTTCTTCACTGTGAAGTTATTCACTCCTCTTTTGCTTAGAAAGACTCTCCTTACCATTTGCTTACATTCTCCTCTAATTCTTTTATGTTTTATATTTTTACACTTTTTATTCCATATATACTTTATGTTAGCGTAAAATAAGAGTTGAGGGTCCGTTTTTATTTTTCCAAAAATACGACCAATTTTCCCAGCATCACTTAAACCTTCTTTTATTTGCGTGACTGTACTTATCAAATACTATTTAATGCACATGAAATTATGATTATTCTCTTCTCTTATCCTGTCCCTCTTGCCTCAGTACTGTTTCGGTTTTCTAACTTTACGTTATATATTAAGATGTACAAAAAACAAGCCTCTTCTTATCACTTTTTTTTTATTTATTTTTTTTCAACGTTTATTTATTTTTGGGACAGAGAGAAACAGAGCATGAACGGGGGAGGGGCAGAGAGAGAGGGAGACACAGAATCGGAAACAGGCTCCAGGCTCCGAGCCATCAGCCCAGAGCCCGACGCGGGGCTCGAACTCACGGACCGCGAGATCGTGACCTGGCTGAAGTCAGACGCCCCTTCTTATCACTTTTTTTAAAGGACATGAGTCTTCTTACCAAGCTCCAATTTGATATTTCCAGGTCAACTTAGAGATTCTCAAGTCCTTAAAAAAATCATTGTTAAAAAGTTTAATTGGATTGATATTAAATTTATCAACAAATCTGTGAGAAATTGACATCTTGACAGCATTTACCTTCCTCCACAGTCACAAACATGATTTGTCTCTCAATTTACTGAAATCGTTCTTCTGTGTCTATTTATAATATGGTTATGCAGATGTACTCGGCCCAGGGAGAGCCAAAATATGAGGAAGTAATTAAAAATAAGCAGGTTTGAGACTTTCCAATTTGGGATGGATAACCAAGGTGCAGTGAGATGAGAAAAACTGGGTAAAGATAAAGGTCCCTGAGTAAGTAATCATGAAGTGTTGATTAAGCTTCAAAACTGAATTGTCTAAAGAAATGCCTGATTCTCTAGAGCCTTGTGGTCATTGATATTAGGAGTGTCTCTCAGCAACATATAAACATTTATTACAATACATTAAATCAAGAAAACACTTCAAGTCCAGGTGGAAATAGTAGAACAAGGAGAAAATATTGTTGAATGGCTTCATATATCGAAGTTTGTGAGCACCTCAGTATATCAGGTTTGGGAGCATTGCAAGAGAGTGATATATTTTTATTTCCAAGACGCTTGATTAAATGGAAGATAGCTCTTCTCAGTCAGTGCCCTGGTGGAAGAAAACTCTAATTATAACCATGAATTAACTACATGGTATGCCTGGTGGCCCTCTTACTAGTCTAGAAGGGAGAGAGGAAGTCAGGGCAGCACAAAGAACTAATGTCAGCAGAAAACATTTAATTGAATTTGTGAACTTTTTTGGACACGAAATAGGAACAGAACAAAATGATTTTGCAATGATGGTTACAGAATTTCTTTTAAAAATAGATTAGTTAATTAAAACAGCAAAAACACCATGTTTTTTTTATTTTTTATTTTTTTTTAGGAAGAGGAAATATGAGTACAGAGGCCTGGGAATAAGTAATTTCAGTAAACCCATCTGGCGAATATCTAAATGATCCACGGTTACACATCGTTTTCTTCTTATCCACTAAAAGAAGGAAGGAGAGCTGAGCCTCAGTTGAAGTCAATGGACCCACTGCACTTTGTGGACCATGAAGTGTCATCTCTGAGCTTGCAGCGCCCCTCTGATCTGATGGCACTGCCCAAGCTGTGCCCGAGAGTGCAGTGCCTATTGCTTCTTTCTGCCTAATGAGGGAGCCACCTGGCCCATGCAGTGCCGTAATATAATGGGTAATAAAGCTCCCCAAGGGTCCCCATGCAAATACAGTGCCACAAGTCATGTGAGCTAATGAAAACCTGGGAGGCTCCATAAAAATAATCCTCAAAAGCCAGTCGCTAAGGTAAGGGGGAGGTGACGCACCATGATGTGTGTTCTCCAAAGCAGTGATTCTCGAAGAGGTAGAAATACAGGACTGACATTCTGTAAGAGACGAGACTCCTAGAATTACTTGCATTGCAGGAATGTATGAGGACGTAACTGAATCCATCAAGGAATATGTTTCTAGGATGGCTTTGTTGGTTCGGGTAGAAATATTCAGGTATTCGGTGCAAGGTAAGAGGTTGTGTTTATTAGAACACAAAATGGACATTCCTCTTGAGTCTTCTGTTCCCACTGTCACTCACATGAGGAGCTTCCTCATTCTTCATTCCTGAGGTAAGACTGAAGCAGACCCTTAATTCCAAAGCCATGACTGAGGTTTCACCAGGAATTCACATAGTTTCCATGGCTGCTTGGATACCTGAGGGTGAAATCATGGTCTAGGTGCTAGAGCACATGCACCCAACATAAAATGCCACACCCCTTATTTTCAAAGATTTTTGCATTCTTTCTCTCTCTGTCTCTATATTTGGCTCTGTCTCTACATCCACTTCTATTTCCATGTCCATCTCTGTATTTCTCTGCCTGTCTCCTCTCTTTCTCTCACACATACAATCACACACACATACACACACATACACACCCCTTCACGTACACACATACATGATTTCTGGTAATCATGACGGAAGAGCTGGGGAACATTAGCAAGTGACCACACAGAATAGAACTAATTCCATGGGAAACAACTGAAAAGTATTTTTCTTGAGCCACCTCCTTCACCCATCCTGATTCTGAGGGTTCTTACCTTGGGCTTTCTCCCACTCAGCACCCAGCCATCCCATTGCTTTCTAGCTCATCACCACCCTTCCTTTCTCTTTAGCTCTGAGTTGACCTTGTTGATCATTGACCATCTATTGTTCTTATGACCCAGGTGCACAGCTAAGCCATCAGGTGCTCATTAGACCAAAGGTCACTACATTTAGGACTCATACTTTAATTTAGTTGTTATCCATATCTGCCCAGTGGCCACTATGTGCCAGTAACTATTCTAAATACTAGGGAAATACAGTGATCAAGAGGTAATGATCAGGGAATGTGCTAGGAAGAAACAAAAGACATAATTACAATAGATGATTTATACAAGGTGTGAAGAGACCCTGAAGAAACCTCCCTTAGTTTACCCAATGAGTGGCAGGAGATCTTGCACATGAGAGGGACATCTAAGCTAAGAATCATAGTGAATAGCAGTTTCCCAAGTGGCCAGAGGGAGAGGGCTCTCCAGAGACGGGGAGGAGCTCAGGTGATGGCAAGGAAAATTGCAAAGACAGGAGAGAGAAACATATGGTAAGGGGGAGTATTTGATGTGCAATATAGTGAGCCTGAAGATCATGTGATCAGATATGCATCTTGGAGACACCGTTATTCTGGTCACATAGAGGAAATTTTGTGGACTGTATGAGAGAGGGGGCATGAAACTAGAGATAGGGGCACAGTGAGGTGTTAGTTCCAGTAATTAAAACAAGAAAGAGAAAGGATGGGACTAAGGAAGAGGGAATCCGGATGAGATGGGGGTATATGAAATATTTTTCGGATGCTATTTTTTTAAATGTTATTATTAATCAAACAAAGGAGCCAAGGGGAAAGTCTTAGATTCCTTACTTGGGTAACAGGATTGAGCGTGGTCCTTGGGCGTCAATATGGGAAGTAGAAGAGGAGTTAGACTTGACGTGGTAGGAGGACATAATTGTGGGTTTGCAAACCTGAGTTTGAGGCGTTTGTGCAGATGACCGTAAACCAGTTGACCTTGTTACCTCTTAAGATTCAGACAGTGTTAACTAATTCCAAGTATTTCATGTAACCCAAGGTTACATGATCAGGTAACCACGGGACTCAAACCTTGCTGTATCTTATTCCTGAATTTGTGATTAGTGCACTATTATCAAGTCACAGGACCATGACTTCTAGCACAGTGTCATCTGCCTACAGGTGTAAACTGTGAAAGAACTAACAAAATTGTGGGTTCAGACATCAGCAATGAAGCAGGGCGGGGCCAGCTGGCCTTTGGTGGAAGTGAATCTATGACTGTGTCTTCAAAAGCCCCACATCTAACTCGTTGAACCTGGAGACCACTGAGAGTTGTCACAATATACAGGAAAGGGTGTGATCCGATCAAAGGAAGAAACTGACCTGGATTCTGTATTTCAATTTTTAAGAGGTGAAAACAGCAAGCAAGCCACTCCCTGGAACCCTTTCGTCTTCTGAAGCTGAAAAGCAGAGAATATTTCAGAGAAGAACAAAGCAACTTTTTTATCATCTCCAATCAGGAAAAAAAAAAAAAAGTATCAGTATAAACCTTAGTAGTACCTTTTTCAATGTGTGTATGTTACATTTTCTTGAGGGATACAGGATATCTCTAATGCCAAAGATAACTAATCTTGGGGCTGCTAAAAGACCAAGTATTTCTGAAGTCTCTCAGTTTGTTATGGGAGCTGGATTTGGAGCACAAGGACTTGTGTATCTAGAATGGTTACATGTGCTTTCAAAGCAGATACAAAATCGAGTGACAGAAAACAGACTGTACAGCAAGAGGATGCTGTCCCAGTTCTCCAAGAGCCCAACTTGTCCCCCCTGGAGTGCAAACCAAGAAGCAGACTTGAGAATTTCCATGCAGTTAGTTCTCTGTCTCTGGTCGTCAACCTACTAAGCAGCCTTGTCCACTTGCCAGAATGTTCTCATGAGACCAAACTGTGTACTTGGACAGAAGGGCCTTATCTTCTGTACTTTCCTTTTTTATTATTATTAAAGAAAACAATACGACCTATTTTAAAGACCTAATTCAAATATATCTTTTTACAAGCTTTTCGAACACTAGATTTTGCTCAACTCCAAAACCTCAAGAGTTTGCGTTTTCATGTAGTTTTCTATCCATGTATTTACCCTGTGTCCCCTTCCAGAATGTAAGCTGTGAAAGCAGAAAATGGGTTTTATTCATTTCTACATATACTGCAGTAGTCAGCTCACTATTTTATACAACATTAATAATATCATTGCTGATTTAAAGCCCATTGTAATTCCCCTGTGAAGCAGAGGAAAGAAACAGAGCCTAATTATTCAGTGAGTTTTAGTTATCTATTATCTGGGATATAGAAACACTCCCCGATTGCACAAAACTACATGCGACATGCAAAATGAATATATGTAAAATGACTTTGTGCAATCCAGAGGACCACAGATGTAAATAATTATTATTTAATTGTATAGCTTTTCTGGTGGTATTATCATATAGAAAAGAAACTACAAAGGGAAATCCACTTTATCCTTAGCTCTTAATGCACTTATTTTTATGCATTTTAAAACTTCAAATGATTTCCACAATATGCTTTTAAGAATCAAGAAGTTTACTTGACAGAATAATAAATTGAATCAGAAGTCTGTGTGGCCACTTATTTAAAGAGTAGAATATGTTAGTGACCAATAATTAGAAAAACATGGATAAAACACAGTTTTTTTATTCCTTTTTCAAATTTTTTTTTTTCGACGTTTATTTATTTTTGGGACAGAGAGAGACAGAGCATGAACGGGGGAGGGGCAGAGAGAGAGGGAGACACAGAATCGGAAACAGGCTCCAGGCTCCGAGCCATCAGCCCAGAGCCTGACGCGGGGCTCGAACTCCCGGACCGCGAGATCGTGACCTGAGCTGAAGTCGGACGCTCAACCGACTGCGCCACCCAGGCGCCCCAGTTTTTTTATTCCTTTTAAAACAGCATTGATAAATGTTTTTTTGCCAATAACTTTTTTTTTTCAATTCAAAGCTAGCCTTCCCCAGATGGTCATAAATGCTACTACTTATAATTTGATCTAGTTAAACACAGGTTGGGCAACCATTTTAATGTCTAATCTTTATTGGGTTTAGCATCCTTTCTATCCGTCTAGTCCTTCTTCTAATATTCTTCCTAAGGTCTATAGAATTATTTTAGCACACTATGACAAAAGACTGTCCTAGAAATTCTGAGTTCTCACTACCTCGTCAAATATTATAAGTAGAAAATGTTGTAGGGAATTATTTAACAAGAAACATTTTATAGTAGCTTTACATTTTATGATGCTTTCATATATACATATATACATATATGTATATATATAAATACATAATCTTGGGCAAATATTTTCCTACCTGGGTCCTTTTTTATTATATTTCCATTATGTTTGAAAGAAAATTACACATTTGTGTATTATACAGAGCCATTTATGTTAAATAAGCCAGATGGAGAAAGAAGTACTCCCTCTGTATGTCAATGTCTACTATTTTATTAATCCCATCTTTTAAAGCAGTAGAGCTGGATTAGTTATTTCAAAGAACTGAACTAAGATGTGTTACCATGATGTAGTAACACATCATCCTCAACTAGTAAAGTCAACTGCATAGCTGAAATGTTACCCATCACACACGAAAAGTTTGGTTTAGCTATCTTCGATCGCAGTATTTCTAAAATAGATTATATATACACTGAAATTCAACCATGAGGATTCTTATGGGACCGACACTAAGCTGGGCTAGGATGTACAATGGTGACTAAAAGGGCAATTTGCTTTCTAGGAACACAGAAGTGATGTGCTTATATCTTCTTAGAAGGCTGTTTTTGCTGTTATTTTGAGGTCCAGATCCCATCATCAAGAACATCAATTGAATATAATGGGTTCCCCCAGGGAGCACCACTTTTGAGAAATGTTGGGTCTTTATTCAGCCCTAGCTCGCTCTCTGCAGTCAGCATTTGAAATTGTAGTTTTTGGTCTTGGTTTGTTGCAAGTGACTTAAGAAATTGAAAGTAGCCCAAATAAGATGGAAAAATGAAATGTATTGGATCAATATCTGGGAAGCTTGAAGCTAATTCTTCAAGAGGGTTGGTCCAAGGGGTTCAAGCAAAGCCATTCAGCCACTATCTCTATTCTTTGACTTGACATGGCTCCATTCCCTCTGGAGTTCTCTCTGCATGGCAGGCAGAACAACCGTCAGCAAACTCAAACTCACATCCTACCAGCTTACCACCTCCAGCAGAAAATGGAGCTCTGACTCTTTGTATCTATCAACCAATCTCAGAGAATTGTCCCCGTATGGATTACTTGTCTATCTATAAAGAAGCAATCTAGGCAGCAGGGGCCTACCCTATGGCAGGAGGGTGGAAACAGTCTGGGCAGTTCCGCGAGAACCATGTGGAACTGGAGAAGACGTTCTGAAAGGAGCAAGAGGAAAAAGGTGAAGAAAGCATGCTGGGCAACACACCATCCCGAACTTGCCTTATATTCTCTGGAAGCAAAGAAGTTAACCTTGAAGAATGTGAGTAACTTTTGCTTTACTAAGCCAAGGAATTTAGAAATCGACTTGCATTTTTATAAAAGTAGGAGAACACTTAACAAAATTGTTCCAGCTTGCCAGGTCATTTGGAAACAGCTGGTTCTCTATTTCTCCCCCCGCTTCCTGATTCCCTAGGAGTATCTAGCCCCAGACCACAGACTGTGGGATTGACCTTCCCATACTCACTGGGTTTACGCCACACTTTACCAGCTCTGATTTCCATTGCCTGCCACTGTCCTGACGCTGTACATCCACGGCCTGGCCTAAGATGGACAACGTTGAGGAAGAGGACTTTGAAAACTGGAAAATTTCCCAGAATAAAAACCTGGGGTTGACTTCACTTCCTTGAACTCACCTGAAACAGACTGTAATCCCCATCTCTCATGCCGAAGGACATATTTAGCTTTGGCCCTGGATTGCCTATGCTCAGGTTTCCATTTCTCCCTCAAACTCAGTTCTGCTTTTGTTCTCAAAATAATTTATGGGCAGTGCCATACGTGAGTAGAAACATCAGTTTGCTTCTACCCATCTTACTACGTTGTCAAAGTTCAGTGTTTACTTTTCTCTGTTTATTTCTTTCTGCATTTGTATCCCATCCTGTGTCTTTTGTAGCTCCTGCTCTCAGTGTGTTTTCCTCTAGAATTTTCTGCTCTGCACTGTCATTTGTTATTTGTAACCTATGATGGGCTTAGGCACAAAAATATTATGAATTATTAGGGTAGTGACAGATCTCAACTTCTTAGATAACTATTGTTAGCTGATACTGCAATCAAAGAGATAAAAAAACGTCTGGAATTCTCACCTTCAGGTCCTGGAGAATTATGATATCAAGGAGGTTGAGGAAAGACCTATAATTGAATTTGTTTCAGATAGTCTCTTAGGTCTGAGTGAAACATGAATTCATATCACATGTATTTTCTTTAAGGTCTGCTGATTATTAGGTTACTCTTGTACTGAATCTGCCTTATATCCTAGCACAAATCTTCCAGGATTCTGAGAACTCTCCACTCATCACTAAACTTGGGGAGCAACTTCCTGATAGGTCGTATGGATACAGGTTACACAGTTTGTCTTGGGTCACTGATTTCTCACCCTGCCTCCTTCTGTCTCTGTAGAGGTCTGCTTGGAATCAAGAATATTTCTCCTCGGTATTATATACCAGACTTTTCATTGAGTCACAGTCCAGAAACATGTTGTTATCAGAATAAGACTAGTTTTTTATTCATTTCTGATTGCCACAGGCTAGTAGCAACAAGACTGACCCAGATTACCCAAAGAATGATGCACCCGCCATAACCTTTTATGGAAAGAAAAAGTGTAAAAATCAATACAGTATATCTCTCTCTTTTCCAAAAAATGATATTTCCATAATTGTAGAACATGATATCATTGGTGTGTAGTATGTTCATTTCTCCTGAAACCACATTTGTGTGTGTGTGTGTGTGTGTGTGTGTATACATATACACATACATGAAGTTGGGGTACTTAAAAATGAAAATACTTTATGTCTTCAACAGTATTTACTCTTAAAAGTAATTAATTCCAAAGCTTATAATCCATTATCCTTAATTACTTTTTAAAATGAAGGTTCCAATTTTCTATTGCCATATATAACACATCATCTAAAAGCTTAGTGGCCTAAACAGCAGTCATTTTTCTCTCTCATGATCTCTGGAGGTCAGAAATTTTAGAAGGGATTTTTGGGGAGATCAGCCTATCAGTTGTGCCTCCAGGTCTCCAGTGCAGTTGGGGACAAAACAGCTGTAACCGAAGTGACCGGGGTCGGGTTGGGACAGTTGGGGGCTGTCTGGGTATCTCTTCTTCTCTCTTGATATAGTATCAGAGCCCATCCATATGGTCTCCACATGGGCTAGGTTTGGCTTCCCAATAGCATGGTAGCCTCAGGGCTGTCAAACTGCTTACTTGGCCAATGTAGACTTCGAGACCAACTATGCCAATAAAGCAGAGGAGAAGCTGTGTCTTTAGTTCCTTAACATTTCAAGTCACAGAGCATCACTTCCGCTATACCCTATTGGTTCAAACAGTGACAAAACCCTGCCAACTTTCAAGAAGAGGATGCATAGACCACATCTCTCTGGAAGGAATTTCAAAGAATTTGCAGATGTATTTTTTAAGCTGACGTAATGAAAACAATATGGCTATTATCACATGCACTTGTCTAAGTAATAAAAATCCTGTCTCCTATAAATTCAAATATTTAACAAACAGTTATTGAGTGTTTACTATGTGTCAGGCACCGAAATGAATGCTGTGGCTAAAAGATGAATACAAAGTTTTGGCCCTGAAAGTGCTCGTCTTATAATAAGGGAGAAAGACAAAAACTGGTCACTATAACTCATGGTGGATATGATGGATGATGACTGATTATTTATTCCCGGGAATGGGGTTAGAACAAAAGCACAGACACAAAGGCAAAGCAATGTGTGTGTGTGTGTGTGTGTGTGTGTGTGTGTAGACACAGCAGTGTGTTTCCGAAACATATGCTTGTGTCAAGGAGTGGCAGGAGGTGAGCCTGAAGAGAAATACGGGAGCTAGAGCATGCAGGGCCTTGGGGGCCAAAAGGAAACTTCTAGGGTTTCTTCTGTAGATCTTTGAGAAATTTTGAAGAATTTTAAGCAAAAGAGTGATATCCCATTTATTCAGTAACTGTGTTGAGGACAGAGTTAACAATAGCAACAAAAAGAACCCGTCAGGGAAAAATAATAGGTAAATCATAGTAGTGATGCAGAGGGAGACATCCAAATCATAAATACAAAGTCAAGTCTGCAGAACTTGACGACTGCTTGGATAAGGACCTGGAAGAAAAGGAAGTGAGGAGTTTCTGAGTGTAGGTAGCAAGATGGCCGAAACAATCACTAAATTTACCAAATAAGAAAGGATTCTGGGAAAAAATGAGCAAAGTTTTGCTCTCATGGAGTTTGGTAGTCTTTTGAGACACCTGAGACATCGATGATGGAAAATGTAATTATAAATAATAATGACTGGGGTTTGTACTTTGTACATCACTGTTCTTAGCAATTTCAAACTGCTGTGACACTTACTCAGCAACCCTTCAGGTCCTGGTCAGACATTCATTCATCCCAGACACTTTTGGATTCCCCACATGAGGATAATTGTATAGCTGAATTAAGTGCAAGTCAATAGCTCTAAAGAAAGACACTAAAAAGTAGGATAGTATCAATAAATACAGATAAATATAAGGTATTGTAATCGGTTATTAATATTTCTCTCTACATCAGGAAAATAATGCTAACTTCTTACAGCATAAAAATGTTTGTGCTCATGTGAATCCTATCCAATGGCTCAGTTTACCTTTTTATATCCCAAAGTCTTTGGGATTTCAAGGACTTATTTTCACTTATGAAAGTGTGTGAACTAAACCTTATTTGGGTTCTCTTACTTAGAAGTCTGAAGGGAGATATTTTTCCCATTGATCATATAAGTAAAGGATATTTGACAAATCTAATTGGATTTTTAAAACTGTAAGTTGATTAAATGCACAATCTTATTCTGTTATTTAATCATTTCAAAACATCTCAGATTATTGATTGAAAAACATGAATAATAGAACCATTTTACTTTAATTTTGCTGGTAGATTATTAATGGATAAGAGGACCATTAGTAAATGTTATTTTACCGTCTTTAAAATTTTTATCATATCTATGAATTTAAAACATATATTTAAAATACTAGCTCATGGTTGGCTCTTGCTTTTACACAATCTGCTAATATTTTACTTTAACTAGAATGGCTAGGTCATGCACATTTAATGCAATTATTGATATGGCTTAATTTAACCATCTTGCTATCTATTTCCTTTTTGTCGGATCTGTTTTGGTACTGTTTCCCTCTTTGCCTCTTTCAGAATTTTAGAATGTCTTTGTGATTCTATTTTTATCTACTGTGTCTTACTTGTTATAGTTCCTTATTGTATTTATTTCTCATGATTGCTCTAGAGTTTACAATATACATCTTTCACATACCTGAGGCTGCCATCAAATAACAGTAAACTCTTTTATGATGTAAGAATCTCACAACAGTGTAATTCCGTTTTCCCCAACTATTATTTTTCTATCATTATAGATTTTAGTTCTGCATGTGTTTTTTTTTTTATTTTCTTAAAAAAAATTTAATGTTTATTTATTTTTGAGAAAGAGAGAGAGAGAGAGAGAGCAAGCAAGGGAGGAATACACAGAATCAGAAGCAGGCTCTGGGTTGTGAGTTGAGCTGTTAGCACAGAGCCCGACGAGGAGCTCAAACTCGCGGAGTGTGAGATCATGACCTGGGCGGGAGTCAGACGCTTAACCGATGGAGCCACCCAGGCACCCCATACTTCGGCGTATGTTTTAAATCTCAGGTACATTGGGGGCACCTGGGCGGCTCCATCCGTTAAGCGTCTGACTCCCGCTCAGGTCACGATCTCGCTGTCCGTGAGTTCGAGCCCCATGTCGGGCTCTGTGCTGACAGCTCAGAGCCTGGAGCTGCTTCGGATTCTGTGTCTCCCTCTCTCTCTGACCCTCCCCTGCTCATGCTCTGCCTCTCTCTGTCTCTCAAAAATAAATAAATGTTAAAAAAAAATCAAAATCTCACAGTACATTGTAGTTTTTTTTTTCTTGCTTTAGACAGTAATATTTTAAAAGGATTAAAAATAACAAATACCCTCTCGTTTTTATATTTATCCGCAATTTTAGTTTCTGGACATCTTCACTTCTGACTTGATATCATTTTGCTTCTCCCCAAATAACTTCTTTTAACTTTTCTTGCATTGCAAGTCTGCTGACAATAAATTCTTTCAGCGTTTGATTGTCCAAAATTTTATTCCGTTTTCATTTTTGCAAGATAATTTCAAAGACTAGGATTCCAGGTGATAATTTTATTTGAGTACTTCAGAGATGTCTCTCTGGCTCTCTGGCTTGTAGAGTTTCTGTCCAGAAGATTCCTCTCATCTTTATCTTCTTCCTCCACGTGTAACGTGCCTCTCTCTCTGACTGACTTCAAGATTTTATCTTGGGTTGCCAGCAGTTTGCTTATTAGAGGTACTTTCCTGTGTTTTTCTTTGTGATCCTCTTGCTTATTTCTCTAAGCTTCTTGGTCCTGTGATACATTGTTTCTCATTCCATTTGGTGAAACTTTTTTTTACAGCTTTGGTTGTTTCTCTTAGGTTTAAAATGTACATTTTTTTTTAAACCTTTGGGATGCAGCATAGGCAGTTAT
This sequence comes from Lynx rufus, assembly GCF_022079265.1. Taxonomy (NCBI): domain Eukaryota; kingdom Metazoa; phylum Chordata; class Mammalia; order Carnivora; family Felidae; genus Lynx; species Lynx rufus. The sequence continues at coordinate 126,949,909 of NW_025814878.1, forward strand.
TTATTAAAAAACAAATTAGTGTTTATTTATTTTTGAGAGAGAGAGAGAGGCAGAGCACGAGCAGGGGAGGGGCAGAGAGAGCGGGAGACACAGAATCCGAAGCAGGCTCCGGGCTCTGAGCTCTCAGCACAGAGTCTGATGCGGGGCTCGAACTCACGAACCGCGAGATCATGATCTGAGCCAAAGTCGGACGTTCAACCAACTGAGCCACCCAGGCGCCCCTAAAATGTACATTTTTTAAATAATCGGAGTCTCCTTTCAAATGCCACTACACTATTTCAGGTGTAGTGTGGATACACTCCCCACATCCTTCCTCTCATCCCTGTGACATAGCCCACATTCACTTCATGTACACACGGGGTAGAATCACCAGATACTATATTCTCTTAATAGTTACCGTTGTATCAATTAAGAGTGAGAAAAAGAGGAAAGTGACATTTTATTTTCATTTCATTCTTCTCAAACATTCTTTTGTGTGGAGATCCAAGTTTATGACCTCCAACATTTTTCTTCCACCCAAAGAACTTCCTTAACCACGTCCACTGAAAATGATTACGTGTAGTTTCAGTTTGTCTGATGAAATCTTTATTTCTCCTTAATTATTAGGGTTAATTTCACTGGCTGGGGAATCCTAGGTTGGCAATTAATTTCTTGCACAATTTGAAGATTTCATCGGCTCTGTTCTTTCTCACATGGTTTCCGATGAGAAATCAGCTGTATTCCTATTTTTCTCAAGGTAAGAGTGGATTTTTAGCCTTTCTGATTTCCTTCAGGATTTTCTGTTTGTCTTTGATTTTCTTCAATGTGAATATTATATGCCCGGGTGTTGTCTGAGCTTTCTGCATCTGTGGTTTGGTGTCTGCCCTCATTTTGGATATTTCTCAGCCATATTTTCTTTAAATATTTCTTCTGCCCGTTCACTCTTTCTTCTCCTTCTAGTTATCTTATTATGTGTATTTTTTTCTTTTTTACCTTTTGCTATTGTCCCATATGTTTGACGTGTTCCGTTCTTTCTTATTCTTATTTCCTTTTTTCTCTTTGCATTTAAATTTGGGAAGTTTTTATTGACTCGCTTTTAATTTCCCTGATTCTCTCCTGAGCTGTGTCAAATCTTCTGATGAGCCATCAAAAGGCATTCTTCGTGTCTGTTACAATGCTTTTCTTTCTAGTGTTACCCTTGGGGTTTTCTTTTTTTCTTATAGTTTCCATCTTGTGGCTGACATTACCCATGAGGTCTTGCATGAGATCGCCTTTTTCCATTAGATCCCTTCTTGTGTTAATTGGGTTATTTTCAGTTCCTTGTCTGATACTTCCAACATCTGTGTCATATATGAGTGCAGTTCTGACGATCGCTCTGTCTCTTCAAACTGCACTTTTTCTTGAATGGTTTGTTGAAACACGTTGTGGGAGGACAGTTTCTGAGGTAAGCATCCCTTTCTTGTGAGGATTTATATTAATCCAGGTAGGAGCTGGGCTGTGGTTAATGTTTTTATCGTAAAGTCCCGGAGGCTTCAGATTCCTGAGATGTCCTTGTTTTTCTTTGTCTTCTTGCCTTTGGGGATTCTTGTTGTACTGCTTCTCTAAGGGTCTATGCTGTGAAGCTCTCGCCACTGTATTCCTTCAGTGTTTTACCGGAGTTTTTGTGTGGTGGGAGAGAGTGGAAAAGGAAAAGAGCCCCATCATCTTCTGACTAACTTTTAGTTTTTTGATAGACCTCAGAGGTATGTATGGCTTTTGCAGGTGTTTTTATCCCTCCTTTAGGGATGTAGTTTTTTTTGTATGTTTTTGATTTTGTTTTTACCTCCTTCTACATTCTACTCCTTTCCCTAGCTGAGAGAGTCCTAATCCATTTCCTTGAAGCCCAGTTCCCTGCTCACTATGTTCTTTACTGCTGCCCCTTCCCCACCCCTGCCCACACACGCACCCTCAAATAAAACAAAAAGGCTGATGTGGGATGGAGTAGGGAGATGTTCTCCTCCCCTGGGTGGGATGAGATTTCAGTGTTGCTTTCTAGCGAAGTCCTTTACGGGGAGAGTATGAAGGTTCTGGGAGGCTACTAATGGCTACTATCCAACTTCATTTGCCAGTGTCGTGAGAGAATCTTACTCAGATTCTTACAATAAAAAGTTAGTACAATTCCTACAGTGAAAGACCAAGAACATGTGGAGACCCCCTTTGACTGAAGCCCCAGAAGTTTCTAACTTTCCTTCTAGTCCACACTTCTTCTTTAGCAATTAATCAAATTTACTAGTTGTGATGGTTATGTTTCAGTGTCAACTCACCTAGGTACCCAGTTGTTTGGTTAAATGCTAGTCCAGATGTTGTTGTGAAGGTATTTCTTAGATGTGATTAACATGTAAATCAATAGATTTTGAGTAAAGTAGATGGCCTTCCAAATGTGGGTGGGCCTTATCCAATCAGTTGAAGGTCTTAAGGAAAGGATTGACTTCTCCTGAAGAGGAAAGAATTCTGCCTCCAGACTGCCTTTGTACTCAAGACTACACCTTTGATTTCTGCTAGACTTTCCCCCCTCCTAGCCTACCCTGTAGATTTTGGACTTGCCAGCTCACAAAATTGCATGAGCCAATTTCTTAAAATGTCTCAGTACACACACACACACACCCCTCATTGTTTCTGTGTCCCTGCAGAACCCCTACTAATACAGTGCTCTTTGCATTTTATGTAGAATGTTTAACATACTAATAGAGTTATTTTCAAATCCTTATCTGATAGTTTCCACCTCTAAATCTGGTTTGGTCAATGGTTTTATCTTTAGTCCCTGGGTCATTCTGGTATTCTCACTTTTTTTTTTTTTGAGTTCTTCATAGTTGTTGATTGAATCCTAGACATTTTGGCAGAAGGACAGGGGAGAGACTGTGGTAGCGTATTTATACCCAGAAATGGGCATGACTCTTCCTTCATAAGACCTTTATTGTGTAAGATTGAGTCACTACGGTCAATAATTGGTCTGAGTATGGGCTTTGCCGTTGTTCTGGTTGCCTTTGATGTACCACAGGCTCAGATACCTCCCATTGTCAATGCCCCGTGTTTATTTTAAAGGCTAGAGTGCCAGAGATTTTCTCAAAAGTCCCGCTCCACATTTAGCTTTCAGTAAGCCCTCCACACCTGTACCACAGAGGATTCTCTCATCCTTCCACAAATGATGAACTGGTGTCATTTGTCACTCAGTGAAAGCCTCATGGTGGGACAGGGCTGTGTCTCAATCATAGCTGAGCTTTTGTGCCTGAGTCTCCAGAGTGATGCTTCCTCAGCATTCCTGCCCCTTCTTTGTATTTCTGTGTCAGGAACGCTGGGTAAGAACAGGTTTCCCGCCTTTTGCTAAGTGACACTGTAGGTGACAATGACGTGGAGGCATGGCTCTCTGTCTTCTGAGTGGGAGTAGAACTGTCATAAGCGAAAAGAAAATAAAACATCTTCAACTTATTGCCAGTTGGGGAATTCTGAAAACTTTCTATTTTAAGAGAAAATGGTATGGTCTATGGAAGAAAATAGAAATCAGCAAGTCTCCCCCAGATGGCCAGTCAATGAGCTACACTACTTAGTTTAAAAATGTCAAAACACGAACTTTGTTTACATGGCACTGAGTCTGGACATGTAAGACATCAAGTGCTGACGGCATTCAGGCCATTGCAAGTATTTCAAAGTCATGTTCATCACCTTGCTCAAAGTTCCCTTACTCTTCAGTGTACGGAGTTTCTATAGAAACTGTAAGTAAATATATACACAGCATTCTGATAGAGCATATTTAATGATGTACAAAGTTGGCGCGATGCTAGACCCAAAACAATGGTGTTTTATCAGGGGTGAGGTGCTGAGTCTTGCTTTTGACAGCTTGTTTATTTTATTTGGATTTCATCGTTTCCTAAAAGCCATCCTCCATACCCATCTCTGATTATCCATCTTTTCTTCTTTCCACACACCCAGTTTTACAGTGTTACCATGAAAGCTCTGAAATAAAGGCACAGTGTTCTGTGAGCTATTTCTTGAAGGAACTGACTGAATGGAAACTTACAAGTTGTGGGCTTCCTTACGCATTTACGGGTCCTCATCATTCAAATTCGATTAGTCAATCCAAACACAATGCTGAATTCTTCTTGTGCTCTTGCTGCCTCTTCCTTTGGTCCCTGAGTGATATCTGACTCTACCTGAGAATGGTGTGAGGCAAAGAAAAACATTTACACTGGTATCACTTCCCAAGCAGGTTTTAGTCTTCCACCTTGGGAAAATTAAAATTAAATCTTCACATAAAATCCTATTTATTTTGGGGGAAAGTATTGCAATGACTGTCAAATAATAGTATGTTTACACTTACCTATGTTTTTTTTTGTTTGTTTGTTTTGTTTTTTCAATCACTGCAATCTCATGTTTCCCATCAGAGAAATAAAGACACAAGTGATAACAGGTGCTAAAAATAACAACTGATAGCTGGTCTTAGACCTGCAGTCTTAAGATAGTTTTGTTTACGATGCACAATAAGCGATCGTAAATCTTAAAAATTCTGCAGTCTTCTTTAATGAGAAGAAAATTGGACTTGAGGTCAGGATAATCTTGGTTGCCTCCCAGCTCTGCTACTTTCTGTGTGCTTTCCTGGGAAATTCCTTTTCACCTCTGGTTCTCAGTTTCCTTACTTAAAATTGTATGAATACCCTGTGTGTATCCCAGGACACCTGAGAAGAACAAATGGATTAATGCGTTTGCACCTAATATGGTTAAAAATCGATGCCGTTATGGCTTGCACAAGTTAACACTGTATTTGTCAATCGGTCTTATTTTGGAGATTGGTCTTTCTTCAATTCTAACACATTTTATCCATTTAAAAGTTTCTTTTCAGTATTTCAATATTTTTAACAATATCAATTGTTTTTCTACTTGCATGTGGAAAAAAAGAGTTCATTGTTGTTTTGATTGGGTCATCCAGGCAATAAATAGCTTCGTTCTAGTTGTGTTGGCTTGTGAATTAGAAAATAAAGGAGCTTTTTCTAAGAAACTGAGACATTAAAATTTTGAATTGCCAATCTTCTGGCTTTTAAAATTTTTAATTCAGGAAATAATTTCCATGTGAATATAGACTCTTCTAATTAAAATGTTGTTCCCTTAAACTTTTTTTTTTTTTTTAACGTATCAACACATTCCTCTAATAGACCACACAACAACTCCATTCTTTAAAAAATCTGCAGAGGACCATATCATTAGTAGGAGTAGGAAAACAAATTCTGGTAAAAATAAAAATTTCCCACAAGTCTGCCCATTAGCCAAAGTAACTTTGAAGACATTTGATGATTTTTCCCTCAATGCTTGTATTCTTTCTTTCTTTCTTTCTTTCTTTCTTTCTTTCTTTCTTAATAAAAGTATAGTTAAAAGAAAACATAGTGCTGATCATAAATACAAACCCAGAATCAGGAATTTAATGGTCTGTGAAAATATTCTTCCCTAATCCTGGGGGAAATATTTCCTTGGAGCTTTGGTGAACATAACACATGGAATTAGTATTTCTGCTTAATTTGAAGTCATTTGCCCTTAAAATTTACCGATATTCTCCCAAAATAAAGATCCACGAATTCTGATCTTCAATACTGTCTCCTCATCTGTTGGTCATTTTAAATTTGGTACATACAAAAGCTCTTCTTGGGGGGCATAGTCCAGCATAAATAAAGGCCAATATTAACATGATTCAGGGAGTACACATTCTTTCTTTTGTTAGCACAAAACCCTTGATTCTTTATAGATATGATATATATATGGTGGTAGAAAGAATATGGTCTGGTGTGAACGTCTGTCACTAGAGCTTACAAATCCACTGGAGGGAACCATCCCAAGGCTTCATTGGGAGATCAGGAATTATTATTTTTTTTAATTATTCACTTTTTTTAAGTGTATTTATTTATTTATTTTGAGAGAGAGAGGAAGAGACAGGAGAGAGAGAATCCCAAGCAGACTACACACTATTAGTGCGGAGCCTGACGCAGGGCTGGAATCCACAAACCATGAGATCATGACCCGAGTCGAAGTCAAGAGTTGGATGTTTAACCTACTGAGCCACCCAGGTGCCTCAAGGAGATTGAGGAATCCAACCAGGCATTTCTCCTTAATTACGGTTTCTGAACAAAATACCTAGTGTTTTCAAAGTTCTTTTATTTTTATTATATTTAATTTTTTTAATGCTCATTTTATCTTTGAGAGAAAGAGGAGGGAGAGCGAGAGGGGCAGGGACAGAGTGAGAGAGGGAGACACAGAATCCGAAGCAGGCTTCAGGCTTTGAGATGTCAGCACAGAGCCCGACACGGGGCTCAAACCCACAAGCCTTGACATTGTGACCTGAGCCGAAGTTAGACGCTTAGCCAACTGAGCCACCCAGGTGTTCCTTAAAAGTTCTTTTAAACGGTAAATGTGATTTAAGAGTCAGAAGGGAGGGGAGGTTTTGTGATGTTTCCACTCTGCCATCTAATTAAGGAGGATGACTGATTCTTTCTGCTCTGCTATTGTCTGTTTATTTGAATATAACTTTCTTATGAATCTCCTTTAGGTTTCTTATTTTATACACAGTAGAAAATACTGTATAAAATGCTTAACATATTTTCTGCCTTTCCTAAACCATATCCTTACTGTAGTCATGTGTTTATACAGAAGGGAAAGATTAAATGAAGTTTGAGAATGGATATTTTTTTTTCCTTTAAGAAACTCTCGTTTACCCTCAATATTTATAATATGAGGGAAAACAAAGCCCGATTCTCTCCTGAACAGACTCTGTTTCTTTTTCAATTTTTCATGATCGTGGTTATAAGAAATTTGGTTGAAAACACAGTACAATTTTCTTGAAGTCATAGATATAAATGTAAATATATTAAAGTGTTGAGTATTACAGAGCCAAGATATTACTTTTTGTTTACTAATTAAAAATTCATTGTAAAGGCTTATTGTTGTAAATTGATCTACAAAGGCTTATTGTTATAAAAACTTTAACAATAGGTGGCATGACACGTCTGTGCCCTCTTACACTACCCTTATTGCGTTCATTCATTAATTCAGTCTCTCAACCAACTCTGTGTGATGCCTTTTGTATTCAAAGCACTGCCAAGCTCTGAGTAGAGAAACTAGCCATGAAGATTTATGGATCTTACAAATCATGCCTATAAAAATGAGTCAGGAAGCGGTGCAACCATGGCAATATTTACAATATGATTTGACTGAGAATTATAAATTATGTCTGAATAGAGCCCCTTAAGTCATGTTTTAAGTCACTGTCCCATTAGTAATTTAATGCATGGTGATAGAAATGGTGGCCCCTTAAGAACCTGGCAAGTCTTTTAGGCCCGTTTCTCCTTCCTTCCTGGTGATTCCCACCCTGAGATCAGCCTTATTTGTCCACAGATTATATCAGCCTGATCATTTATATATAGGCAAGGAGGCAAATGTCCATCACTCAGATAAAGTTTTCATGTGAAATCTAAAATACTCTTCATTTGGACTGAAGTAAATGGAGACATATTGCCAGGAATGATAACATCTAACAGGTTATAATTGGTTTCGAGCTGTGTTGACTCTTTCCTGACTTCACTTCTCTCCAGTGATCTACAGCCAAAGGCTATGTCTGCTACAAGTCCCAAGTCTTTAGTAATGAATCTCATCATCCTCCCAGACGGATGTTTCCCAGTTATCGCACATGGCGTTGGCCATCTTCCCTAGGAACAAGCCAGGATTAACATGGAAAGAGTTCTTTTCATCCAGCCTCTAAATTGAACACTTCCTCCAACTTCTGTTTGAAGCCATAATTCTCCCACAAATATGTGCAGAATGGTTCACACAAGGGTTCAGATGGAAAAACCCCTCTTGGTGACAGTGTGGGACCTTCCTGGCCACTAGCAGCCTACCCCATCTAGGCCAATGATCTAGATAACGTATGAGAAAGAGACGTTCCTTACCCAGAAGAACCACCTTTTCCACAAGGATTCCACTTTACCTGAAGCTCTCTCTTGCAGATGGTCTCATCCTTCCATAATTGACCTGCCTTAATATAGCTGCTTTAGAATCATCTTCTTCAATCCACAATTCTATGGCCCTCCTCTACAGTGCTTATTAAAACAGTCACTCATTTTTGGTTCCGTCGCCTGAAGTACAATGCTACCTCTGCCCATTGCTGCCATCTAGGATATTCTAGGCTCTGGCTCTCTGGGCTCCTTTTTTTTTTTTTTTTTTTTTTTTATGTTTATTTATTTTTGAAAGAGAGAGACAGAGAGACAGACAGAGAGAGAGAGAGACAGAGCGATTAAGGGAGGGGCAAACAGAGGGAGACACAGAATCTGGAGCAGGCTCCAGGCTCTGTGATGTTAGCACAGAGTCTCACACAGGGCTCTAACTCGCAAGCTGTGAGATCATGACCTGATCTGGGTCGCCCAGCTGACTGAGCCACCCAGGTGCCCCTCTCTGGCCTCTTTTTACCTGAATTCTTTCTACCTCCTGCAAAATTCCATGTCCGCCTAGCTTCACAGTATGACTCCTCGGTTTTCAATGGTCTCCTCTTGGTCAGTCAACTGCACTTACCTTTCTTTTGGTCACACACTGCCATGTGCACTCTGTACTTGTTGTTAACTTGTTGCACTGCTAAAATCACTAGTTTGGACATCCCACTCTGGCCACATTTGCTTATACTTTAAGCTATTAATTTCATTACTTTTTACTCATTTCTTAACATAATCTCTTAATTGCTTCCATCAAACGCTTTTGGTCTTTCCAGCTTAGACATCATGGTTTGTTTTTCTTGTTGGCCAATAGTGTCCTTGACTAGCCTCTTGCTTCATCATCTTTCTATCAACCATCAGGTCTGGGTCGATTTAACAATCTGTTGTCTTCCCACAAATGCCTAGCTTCTAGGATAATGACGAAACATTCACATTATAAAATAAGCTGGAAAGCAGTTGGGCTACAAAGTTAGTGAGACCCATCCATCTACTTACATTCATATCAAAAAGGATATTTCTTATATCTTCCAGAAGTGGTATCTGTCTTTCTGTCTAAAGTAAATATCTTCATTTGAGACCTAGTTCCCTTTTCCTTTTGCCTGGCTTTCTCAATGTTTTAATTTACCTATTGTTACAAATCACCACAAATGTACCAAGTTAAAACATCGAACATATAATCTCACAGTTTCTGAAGGGCAAGAATCCAAGAGTGGCTTAGCTCCATGGCTCTTGCTCTGGGACTATAGTGGGCTTGTGATGAGCCAATGGCTGAGACTCTGGTCTATCAAGAGTGAACTGGGAAAGGTCTACTTTTAAGTTCACTCACACGGTTGTGGGAAGACCTCAATTCCTTGCCATATGCAACTTTCCACAGGCTCCCTGAGCTTACTCACAACCTCGTTACCCCCAGAGAGACTGCAACAAAGAGCAGCCAAGACAGAAGCATAGTATCTTTTTAAATCTAACTCAGGAGGGGCATAACATCATTTTTTGCCATATTCTATTTGTTAGGCCAACCCTCATAAAATGAAGACAGTTACATAAAGGTGTGAGCAGCATGGGTGGAGATCATTGGTGGCCATTTTGGAGACTGGCCAGTAAGCTAAGGTATTTCAAATTCTTGAATTTTCCCCTCTTTCTTATATTGTTAATATATGGTTGTTGTTACTATTGCTTGGGCTCTCTTCTATTGGCTTTTAATATTTAAATGTGTTAAATTTCTCTCACTGGAAAAATCTCACGTCTTTATATTGCAACCTGAATTTTGTTCACACTGCTCTGCTGAGATTATGATTGCCAAGATCACTGGGGGTATCGTTGTGGTTGGATCTTATGCACAATGTTCAGTCTTTAGATCTCACCTGAGAACTGAAATGCAGTTCATATTGAGAACCACTTTCTCTCTTTTAATATACCTTATGATTCAGAGCAGTGTTGGCATCATAGCAATATTGAGAAGAAGCTACAAAGATTTCCCATACGCCTCCTGCCGCTACACAAGCACAACCCCCCATGCCCACTATCACTGTCCCCCACCAGAGTGTTACATCTGTCACAATCAGTGAATTTTTACTGACAGACCTTTATCACTGAGTCCATAGTTTACAACAGGGTTTACTCTTGGAGTTGTACTATGGGTTTTGACAAATATACAGTGACATATATCCACTATTAGAGTACCAAACACAACGTATTTTCCCTGCCCCCAAAATCCTCTGGGTCTTACCTATTCATTCTTTCCCTCGACCTCAACTCCTGGCAACCACATAACTTTTTACTACCTCCATAGTTTTACCTTTTCCATAACATCCTATCATTGGAAGCTTACAGTATTAGCCTTTTCATATTGGCTTTTCTTTTCACTTAGTTGTGTGCATTTAAGTTTCCTCCATGTCTTTTCATGGCTTTCTAGCTCATTTTTTTTAATGTTTATTTATTTTTGAGAGAGGGAGAGACAGAGTGCAAGCAAGGGAAGAGCAGCAAGAGGGAGACACAGAATCCGAAGCAGGCTCCAGGCTCTGAGCTGAGCTGTCAGCGCAGAGCCCAACACAGGGCTCAAACTCATGGACCGCGAGATCATGAGCTGAGCTGAAGGCGAACGCTTAACCAATGCTTAACCAACTGAGCCACCCAGGCACCCCAGTTACTAGCTCATTTCTTTTTAGCACTGAACAATATCCCATTGTCTGCTTGTGCTACAGTTTATTTATCCATTTACTCACTGAAGCACATCTTGTTTGCGTCCATGTTTTGGCAATTATGAATAAAGCTGCAATAAATGTCCATGTCCCTGTGTTATCTAGGTTTTCTACACCTTTGCACTCTGTGTCCTGTTGAAGTTACTTAAAGCTCTGTTTCAATCCTGCTCTCTTCAGACATTATATCTTCTTCTTAGGAAACCTCACTTATTTTCATGTCTTTTTTTTTTAATGTTTGTTTATTTTTGAGATAGCATGAGTGGGGGAGGAGCAGAAAGAGAGGGAGACAGAGGATCTGAAGTGGGCTCCACACTGATAGCAGCGAGACTGATGTGGGGCTCAAACTCATGAACCATGAGATCATGACCTGAGCTGAAGTTAGATGCTCAACCGACTGAGTCACCCAGGTGCCCCTATATTCATGTATTTAATTATCATCTAAGTACTGACAATGGCACAAGAACATGAAATCCTTGAATGTAACTGAAGATAAAATGTTGAAAAGAAGTTTCAGATGAATAACTGGCTCTAAGACACATTGTTTTATAGTTACTTGAGCTAGTTTTCCCATTGAAAAGCATTTTTAAATCTTCAAATAAATTTTGATGCAGATAAGATAATAGCAATTGCTCTGCATAAGTTTGCACTTTCAAAAAATTGTCTTGAGAAATATGGTGGTTAATGTTTGGTGTTTAGAGCATTGTAATGGCATGAAGTTTTTGAAAATTGACTTCATAAAGTGTGAATTGTTTCCTAAAGAAAAGGTTTTCATGTTGTCTTCTTCCATTCTGGTTCTGGTATGTGAGAAAACTGTGCATGCACATTCTTATTGCATTTGGTACATATTTCCTTCCAAAAAATATTATACTGAATTCTACTGACACAACCAGTGTTTGATAATGTCTATACTCTTTCAGACATAATTAAAACTTGTACTATTCAAGTAATTGAACTATTATATTTATATTTACTTATCCATCTCCCTAAGATGTCTATAAAAATACTCAACAGGGATACTGACTTAATTTCTGGATCTAAAATGTTAATGATATAAATGTTAAATAGGATGTGCATGAAGCCACAATTACATTCAAGAAGAAATTTCTTCAAGAAATAGATCTTACTAATCTGTATTCTTAAAGCTCAAACATTTTAAGACCCTTGTGTAGACCTTTTTCTATGTGAGTTTCAAGAGAGAATGAAAGTTTTCAGCGTATAAATTCCAGGAAGGAGACTGCGAGTTTTCCATGTCATTTAATGTAGCCATTGTTTGAAGTAGCATGTGAAACCTAAGTATAACTGCTTATGGTTAGAACTAAAATTTGGGTTTACATAGTCTGAAACTGTTAATGTTAATTTTAAATATGTAGTGTTTTTTTCTTCTTTCTTATGTTCTTTTAAAGTCTCCTGTCATTATCAATTCATGCGTTGGTATGGCAATAACCGAAGGATGGCTAGATGTTTAGAAAAAGAGACAAAAATGTGGAAAATTCTTTCCAGTACCCCTTGTCCTTTTCCCCTGCATGCATGTGTGTGGATGTGCACACACACTCACTCAACCATTCGCTATATGTAGAGCAAGATTTACGCCTAGATTTCTCATTAGAACTTCATGGCACACATTTACTCTTTATAGATTTGGCTACTGCTATCTGAAGACAGAGGCCACCTAAAGTACAGTCACATTATATTAAAATGTGTGCACATACACACTATTGTCACCATCTTCCATAGATTCACTTAGGAGGAGATGAACGTATTCAACCAGGATTTTAGAAGCATAACATGCAGAGCTTTGTCTTGGCCAGGTGTATTCCATGTTACTGCGAGAGTAGGCTGGCGTTGTGCAATTATAGCCAATTAAATTATCTGATAGTCACCAAATCCAACGTTAGCACAGAAAACCATGATGAAAATTTCTATACAGACATATCGAATGACAGTCATTTTACAGCTGTTATTGAATTCATAGTTAGAGTCATTGTGCTACAGCTGTGAGGCAATAGTCCTTGAAATAAATTGCCAAAATTCAGCTACTAAGGACCTCTACGATTAGGTAGGTTTTGGGGGGGTTAGTTTTGCTGTGCTTTGTTTGACAAGTTGCCATTTTGCTTTCCTGTAGAAAGTGTGTATCAAGTAAAGAAATTAGTTTATGCTAGTTTGGCATTCTAGAAACTTCTGAGCTCTTTCAGCTCTGTAGGGTGTCATTTGGTGCATGGGAGCAATTTAGTGCTCTATAGCTGTATAAATTATTTATTTAGGATACTAAATAGTATCATTTTGCCCCGGAAGAATTAATGCATTTCCTTATGTGTCTAACTTCTATTTGGGGGATATCTTATGAGAGACTATACACCAACGTAGGTTAAGATTCACTGAAAATTCAGTTCATGATTGATGTCTGCTATTTGTATGCATCACTGTTTTCTTGGACAACATGGTGGCCAGGGATGGAACAATGGAAATGACGCCAGAACCACACATGATCCTTAAATCATAGCTTGCATCCATAAACAACTGGCATATTGAAACAAAGGACCTGATCAGATTTAAGTCCTTGGCTGTGTCAAAGTTTTCAGTCTCAAAATTGGGTATATACTGATTAAAAGAACAGTCTGTTAAGAGAATAATTCTACTAGAAGCTCAATAGATGTCTCACTCTACCAGTCCATCACATCAGAATCTGGTTAGGTAGTCCAAAAAGTTACTGAAGGTAGAAAACCATGGAAAATAAAGATGTGTGTGTGTGTGTGTGTGTGTGTGTGTGTACAGGTAAAGCATATAAATGCACATTTTGTTTTTTCTAATCTTTTGATAAACTCTTTCTCTGAGTCTCAGGTAGTTGACGTTTCCTCTATTTCCCTGTGGCCTTGAAAACAAAAACCACACTCTTGTGTTCCACATTGGAGCAATGGAAAACATGAAGACACTTGTACAGAAATTTGAGTGCAATGTGTTTCCTGGATTTTTATGATACTTTTCCTAAATTTTAAAAAATGCTTTGTCCAAACCCATTCTGACATATTTTGGGCAACTTGCAATCATTGCATTTTTAAAACATTTAACTTAGTTTTATAAAGCAAGAACTAAAAGTCTTCTCAACACTTAGGTGCTTTATGTGGTATGCAATTAAATACCATAACTACAATACCAAGCACATCTGACAATAGGCTTAGCAGGAAGCAGATCTGACACTTAATAAGTGAGCAACCACACCTCTGGGAACAGACTGGGGCAGCTACACTATGCATTGGTCTGAGAATCCAAGAGTACGAATTATAGAAGGTGTGGAGAGTTGGGTGAGTCATCCAGTGGAAGCTTGTGAAAAGCATCTGTAGATTTGATGTTTGAGCTGGAATCAAGATTTTGAGCCAATTCCACTTGGTGCTGCCACTCAAATGAATTATTCAAATTGCTATCACTATAAGATAAGTCAAAAAAAATGCTTCAATCCTCATCCACCGGGATTCTGGGAAGATGGCGGCGTAGGAGGACGCTGGGCTCACCGCGCGTCCTGCTGATCACTTAGATTCCACCTACACCTGCCTAAATAACCCAGAAAACCGCCAGAGGATTAGTAGAACAGAGTCACCAGACCCAAGTGCAGACGAGAGGCCCACGGAAGAGGGTAGGAAGGGCGGCGAGGCGGTGCGCGCTCCACGGACTGGCGGGAGGGAGCCGGGGCGGAGGGGCGGCTCGCCAGCCAAGCAGAGCCCCCGAGTCCGGCTTGCAAAAGCGGAGGGGCCTGACGGACTGTGTTCCGACAGCAAGCGCGACTTCGAGTCTGGGAGGTCATAAGTTAACAGCTCTGCTCGGAAAGGCTGGAGGACAAAGGGAGGGTGAGCTGCGGAGCCCCCGGACAACAGAGCTCAGTTTGGCGGGGAACAAAGGCGCTCGCCAGCGCCATCTCCCTCGCCCATCCCCCAGCCAAAATCCCAAAGGGAACCGGCTCCGGCCAGGGAAATTGCTCACTCCGCGCAAACACCCAACTCTGTGCTTCTGCGGAGCCAAACCTCCGGCAGCGGATCTGACTCCCTCCGGCTGCCACAGGGCCCCTCCTGAAGTGGATCACCTAAGGAGAAGCGAGCTAAGCCTGCCCCCCCTGCCGCCGTGCACCTTGCCTTCCCACCCCAGCTAATACGCCAGATCCCCAGCATCACAAGCCTGGCAGTGTGCAAGTAGCCCAGACGGGCCACGCCACCCCACAGTGAATCCCGCCCCTAGGAGAGGGGAAGAGAAGGCACACACCAGTCTGACTGTGGCCCCAGCGGTGGGCTGGGGGCAGACATCAGGTCGGACTGCGGCCCCGCCCACCAACTCCAGTTATACACCACAGCACAGGGGAAGTGCCCTGCAGGCCCTCAACACACCAGGGACTATCCAAAATGACCAAGCGGAAGAATTCCCCCCAGAAGAATCTCCAGGAAATAACAACAGCTAATGAGCTGATCAAAAAGGATTTAAATAATATAACAGAAAGTGAATTTAGAATAATAGTCATAAAATTAATCGCTGGGCTGGAAAACAGCATACAGGACAGCAGAGAATCTCTTGCTACAGAGATCAAGGGACTAAGGAACAGTCACGAGGAGCTGAAAAACGCTTTAAAGGAAATGGAAAACAAAATGCAAACCACCACGGCTCGGATGGAAGAGGCAGAGGAGAGAATAGGTGAACTAGAAGATAAAGTTATGGAAAAAGAGGAAGCTGAGAAAAAGAGAGATAAAAAAATCCAGGAGTATGAGGGGAAAATTAGAGAACTAAGTGATACACTAAAAAGAAATAATTTACGCATAATTGGTATCCCAGAGGAGGAAGAGAGAGGGAAAGGTGCTGAAGGGGTACTTGAAGAAATCATAGCTGAGAACTTCCCTGAACTGGGGAAGGAAAAAGGCATTGAAATCCAAGAGGCACAGAGAACTCCCTTCAGACGTAACTTGAATCGATCTTCTGCACGACATATCATAGTGAAACTGGCAAAATACAAGGATAAAGAGAAAATTCTGAAAGCAGCAAGGGGTAAACGTGCCCTCACATATAAAGGGAGACCTATAAGACTCGTGACTGATCTCTCTTTTGAAACTTGGCAGGCCAGAAAGAATTGGCACGAGATTTTCAGGGTGCTAGACAGCAAAAATATGCAGCCGAGAATCCTTTATCCAGCAAGTCTGTCATTTAGAATAGAAGGAGAGATAAAGGTCTTCCCAAACAAACAAAAACTGAAGGAATTTGTCACCACGAAACCAGCCCTACAAGAGATCCTAAGGGGGACCCTGTGAGACAAAGTACCAGAGACATCACTACAAGCATAAAACATACAGACATCACAATGACTCTAAACCCGTATCTTTCTATAATAACACTGAATGTAAATGGATTAAATGCGCCAACCAAAAGACATAGGGTATCAGAATGGATAAAAAAACAAGACCCATCTATTTGCTGTCTACAAGAGACTCATTTTAGACCTGAGGACACCTTTAGATTGAGAGTGAGGGGATGGAGAACTATTTATCATGCTACTGGAAGCCAGAAGAAAGCTGGAGTAGCCATACTTATATCAGACAAACTAGACTTTAAATTAAAGGCTGTAACAAGAGATGAAGAAGGACATTATATAATAGTTACAGGGTCTATCCATCAGGAAGAGCTAACAATTATAAATGCCTATGCGCCAAATACCGGAGCCCCCAAATATATAAAACAATTACTCATAAACAGAAGCAACCTTATCGATAAGAATGTGGTAATTGCTGGGGACTTTAACACCCCACTTACAGAAATGGATAGATCATCTAGACACACGGTCAATAAAGAAACAAGGGCCCTGAATGAGACACTGGATCAGATGGACTTGACAGATATATTTAGAACTCTGCATCCCAAAGCAACAGAATATACTTTCTTCTCGAGTGCACATGGAACATTCTCCAAGATAGATCATATACTGGGTCACAAAACAGCCCTTCATAAGTTTACAAGAATTGAAATTATACCATGCATACTTTCAGACCACAATGCTATGAAGCTTGAAATCAACCACAGGAAAAAGTCTGGAAAACCTCCAAAAGCATGGAGGTTAAAGAACACCCTACTAACGAATGAGTGGGTCAACCAGGCAATTAGAGAAGAAATCAAAAAATATATGGAAACAAACGAAAATGAAAATACAACAATCCAAACGCTTTGGGACGCAGCGAAGGCAGTCCTGAGAGGAAAATACATTGCAATCCAGGCCTATCTCAAGAAACAAGAAAAATCCCAAATACAAAATCTAACAGCACACCTAAAGGAACTAGAAGCAGAACAGCAAAGGCAGCCTAAACCCAGCAGAAGAAGAGAAATAATAAAGATCAGAGCAGAAATAAACAATATAGAATCTAAAAAAACTGTAGAGCAGATCAACGAAACCAAGAGTTGGTTTTTTGAAAAAATAAACAAAATTGACAAACCTCTAGCCAGGCTTCTCAAAAAGAAAAGGGAGATGACCCAAATAGATAAAATCATGAATGAAAATGGAATGATTACAACCAATCCCTCAGAGATACAAACAATTATCAGGGAATACTATGAAAAATTATATGCCAACAAATTGGACAATCTGGAAGAAATGGACAAATTCCTGAACACCCACACTCTTCCAAAACTCAATCAGGAGGAAATAGAAAGCTTGAACAGACCCATAACCAGCGAAGAAATTGAATCAGTTATCAAAAATCTCCCAACAAATAAGAGTCCAGGACCAGATGGTTTCCCAGGGGAGTTCTACCAGACGTTTAAAGCAGAGATAATACCTATCCTTCTCAAGCTATTCCAAGAAATAGAAAGGGAAGGAAAACTTCCAGACTCATTCTATGAAGCCAGTATTACTTTGATTCCTAAACCAGACAGAGACCCAGTAAAAAAAGAGAACTACAGGCCAATATCCCTGATGAATATGGATGCAAAAATTCTCAATAAGATACTAGCAAATCGAATTCAACAGCATATAAAAAGAATTATTCACCATGATCAAGTGGGATTCATTCCTGGGATGCAGGGCTGGTTCAACATTCGCAAATCAATCAACGTGATACATCACATTAACAAAAAAAAAGAGAAGAACCATATGATCCTGTCAATCGATGCAGAAAAGGCCTTTGACAAAATCCAGCACCCTTTCTTAATAAAAACCCTTGAGAAAGTCGGGATAGAAGGAACATACTTAAAGATCATAAAAGCCATTTATGAAAAGCCCACAGCTAACATCATCCTCAATGGGGAAAAACTGAGAGCTTTTTCCCTGAGATCAGGAACACGACAGGGATGCCCACTCTCACCGTTGTTGTTTAACATAGTGCTGGAAGTGCTAGCATCAGCAATCAGACAACAAAAGGAAATCAAAGGCATCAAAATTGGCAAAGATGAAGTCAAGCTTTCGCTTTTTGCAGATGACATGATATTATACATGGAAAATCCGATAGACTCCACCAAAAGTCTGCTAGAACTGATACATGAATTCAGCAAAGTTGCAGGATACAAAATCAATGTACAGAAATCAGTTGCATTCTTATACACTAACAATGAAGCCACAGAAAGACAAATAAAGAAAATGATCCCATTCACAATTGCACCAAGAAGCATAAAATACCTAGGAATAAATCTAACCAAAGATGTAAAGGATCTGTATGCTGAAAACTATAGAAAGCTTATGAAGGTAATTGAAGAAGATTTAAAGAAATGGAAAGACATTCCCTGCTCATGGATTGGAAAAATAAATATTGTCAAAATGTCAATACTACCCAAAGCTATCTACACATTCAATGCAATCCCAATCAAAATTGCACCAGCATTCTTCTCGAAACTAGAACAAGCAATCCTAAAATTCATATGGAACCACAAAAGGCCCCAAATAGCCAAAGGAATTTTGAAGAAGAAGACCAAAGCAGGAGGCATCACAATCCCAGACTTTAGCCTCTACTACAAAGCTGTCATCATCAAGACAGCATGGTATTGGCACAAAAACAGACACACAGACCAATGGAATAGAATAGAAACCCCAGCACTAGACCCACAAACGTATGGCCAACTCATCTTTGACAAAGCAGGAAAGAACATCCAATGGAAAAAAGACAGCCTCTTTAACAAATGGTGCTGGGAGAACTGGACAGCAACATGCAGAAGGTTGAAACTAGACCACTTTCTCACACCATTTACAAAAATAAACTCAAAATGGATAAAGGACCTAAATGTGAGACAGGAAACCATCAGAACCTTAGAGGAGAAAGCAGGAAAAGACCTCTCTGACCTCAGCCGTAGCAATCTCTTACTCGACACATCCCCAAAGGCAAGGGAATTAAAAGCAATAGTGAATTACTGGGACCTTATGAAGATAAAAAGCTTCTGCACAGCAAAGGAAACAACCAACAAAACTAAAAGGCAACCAACAGAATGGGAAAAGATATTTGCAAATGACATATCGGACAAAGGGCTAGTATCTAAAATCTATAAAGAGCTCACCAAACTCCACACCCGAAAAACAAATAACCCAGTGAAGAAATGGGCAGAAAACATGAATAGACACTTCTCCAAAGAAGACATCCAGATGGCCAACAGGCACATGAAAAGATGTTCAGCGTCGCTCCTTATCAGGGAAATACAAATCAAAACCACACTCAGGTATCACCTCACACCAGTCAGAGTGGCCAAAATGAACAAATCAGGAGACTATAGATGCTGGAGAGGATGTGGAGAAACGGGCACCCTCTTGCACTGTTGGTGGGAATGCAAATTGGTGCAGCCGCTCTGGAAAGCAGTGTGGAGGTTCCTCAGAAAATTAAAAATAGACCTACCCTATGACCCAGCAATAGCACTGCTAGGAATTTACCCAAGGGATACAGGAGTACTGATGCATAGGGGCACTTGTACCCCAATGTTCATAGCAGCACTCTCAACAATAGCCAAATTATGGAAAGAGCCTAAATGTCCATCAACTGATGAATGGATAAAGAAATTGTGGTTTATATACACAATGGAATACTACGTGGCAATGAGAAAAAATGAAATCTGGCCTTTTGTAGCAACGTGGATGGAACTGGAGAGTGTGATGCTAAGTGAAATAAGCCATACAGAGAAAGACAGATACCATATGGTTTCACTCTTATGTGGATCCTGAGAAACTTAACAGGAACCCACGGGGGAGGGGAAGGAAAAAAAAAAAAAAAGGACGTTAGAGTGGGAGAGAGCCAAAGCATAAGAGACTGTTAAAAACTGAGAACAAACTGAGGGTTGATGGGGGGTGGGAGGGAGGGGCGGGTGGGTGATGGGTATTGAGGAGGGCACCTTTTGGGATGAGCACTGGGTGTTGTATGGAAACCAATTTGTCAATAAATTTCATATAAAAAAAAAATCCTCATCCACCGTGATTTGTCATGTGACTTTGCTCTTCGTGTTCGCAAGATCACCGTGGTGACCAAACATTGCATCTTAATTCCAGGTGGGAAGAAAAAGTATGTGACCAAAATAAAAGTGTAGCACTTCTACTGGAAAAGTAACGTTTCCAGAGAAGTCACCAGCAGTGTTTGGGTTACTTCTTGTGTTCAAGAAATGATGTGCAAGAAATTACGTCACATAGGTATTCCTAGATGCAACCAAAGCTGGAGTTAGATATTCAGAAGAGCATACCGGAAGCGGAAAAAAGAAAACAACAAGATTCTTTTGGTAAAAAAGAACTTATGTGGTACAGGAAGCTCGCAGGGTTTGTGCTTTCAAATAGCTCAAAGACCACCTCCTCTGGGAAGCCTTCCCAGACTTCTTACCCCAGGTTCCCTGTTAAGAGTTCTCATAGGCCCAGATAGATTTTCAAGTAACTTTGCTTTTATGTCTCTGTTACTTGATTACTATTTTCTCCCTTATAGAAGGATGATGGCAGGGATCTGTTTCTGTTTTTGCTCACTAACTTATACCTAGCATCTGACATACTGCCTGACATATAGTAAGTACTTGATATGATTATTTTTTTAGTGAATAACTGATTACTATTATTTAAAACATATCCAATGAAGAAATCATTTGGTGTTGCTTTATAGTCTATGCAGTGCTTTTAAACACCTTCAAAATTAGGTCTCTTTTTTCCCTCCAAGTGTTTTTTTTTTTCTGACTGAAACCCATTTTTATTCTTCATTTATATGAAAGGAGAGAATAATTGGTCAGTATCCTCATTATAACAATTTTATTTCTTTGCTTTAGAATGAGTTCTTGAGTGAGGTGTTTATATCACATTTTCTAGGAAAACTATCTACAGTGTCTTTCTTCGAAATTCTCTTTTCATTGTCATTGTTTGTTCAATCATAGATATAAAACATTCATGTGAGGAGAGACCCCAGGACCCCTCTGGTTCAACTTCCTCACTTTGGAGGTAGAGAAACTGAGGCCCAAAGAGGTTAACTGAATTTCTCAAATGACATAGAAAAAGTTCCTGGCAGAGGCAAAATATGGACCTGGGTTTCCAATTAATTCCCTGTTTTGTGCTGTATTTCTTCATATGATATGGCTTTTGTGACCCAAATAAGATACAGTAATGAATAAAGTCCTCATCAACACATGTATCCAAGAAATGATCTACTGTTTTTGGTTGTTCCATCTAAACTGAAATTGGCCAAAAACAACCCCCCCCCAAAAAAAACAAAAACAAACAACAAACAAACAAAAAAATGAAATTTGGTCTAGTGTTTATAAACAAGGAATAAAGAGTTGAAGATGTATTAATCAGGTTTACTGTTATATTTGAAATCCTTTAAAAATAATCTGTTTCATTTACCATCTCTGAATTATGTTATATCGTTGTTTGTGTGTCAGTAAGAGTTTATACGTTTGGATTTCATAAATATGGGGTTAAAATACTGTATTAGTTTGAAAGAACGGCCATAACAGAGTACCCAGACTGGGCAGCCGACTTTCTCATAGCTCTGGGGTTTGGAAGTCCAAGATGAAGGTGTTGGCAGGGTTGACTTCTTCCAAAGCGTCTCTCCTCGGCTTGCGGATGGCTATCTTCTTCCTGTGTCCTCCCATGGTCTTTCCTCTGTGTGGTCTGTGTCTTAATCTCCTCTTCTTATAAGGACACCAGTCATATTGGATTAAGGTCCACCGTAATGGCCTTATTTTAACCTAATAGCCTCTTTAAAGCCCCTGTCTCCATGTATAGTCACATTCTGAGGTGCTGGGGGTTAGACCTCAACAAAAGAATTCTGGGGGACTCAGTTTAGCACATAAGAAATACTCATCAGGTAATTCCTATAAGAAGTCTGCAGAAGGACCCAACATCCTAAGAGAATATACTTTTATCCTTTACTGAGGAAATGTTTTTAGAATTTTAATTAATCAATACACTGTAACAATACTTTTTCTAACTTCAATATCAGGCTAATACTGTTAATGAAAAATTGGAAAAAATTCTGGTGTAGCTGGAGATCCAACTATTGATTGACTTCTCAACTGTTTTTGAAGGATACATACCACCCAAGTGACTTCAATTTAGCCACCCATAAGAACCAAGACTGTGTATGGAAGCATTACCTAGACACAAACATCACTCCTAGCTTTGGGGCCTTCAGAAAACTTATTAATCTCTTTAAGTTTCCTCATCTACAAAATAGAGACAGTGACTACATGAAGAATTGCTGCATAGCATAAACTAAATTAAGGTATGGAATATATTGTCCCTTAATATCACTTTTCACGTCTCATTTTGTCAATCACAGATTTGTTGACAAATTTCATGTGCCAAGAAGTTGTGAGATTTGAATACTTAATTATCTGTATAATCCTAACTTTAATTTTCATTTCATATACATGGTATCATAATGGATCATATTCCAGAAGGTAGCCAGTCCAATCAGATGCAATAGGTAAATTTTACACTCAGTTCAAAGAACAAAGTTAATTTTAACTGTTTCATGAGACTGGACAGTGGAGTAAAAGTTCTTTGTTCCTGATCCCATCTAGTAAGGTTTGTCTATTGAACATGGCATTATCCCAGCTCCCTTGGAAATGGCTAAGGGACTGAAAAACTGTCAATGTGTTGCTTAATTACCTGCACCTGTCTACATAAGAACATCTTATGTGGTAATTATGGATCTGGTGCAAACCATCATGCATGGGGCTTTATTGTGTTTCAATTTCCCTTCATATCTCAATCCAGTCCCAGGGCTACCTTTTGGCTTATGAGCACCCCCATTCAACACAAAATAAATTGGTTTCACTCAAGAAGATTAGAAATGGTGGGAAATATAATTCCCCCTTATTCTTGGCAACAGCGTATGTGTTATTCTAAACCAGCAGAAAATACACAGGAGGAAGAAGAAAATAGATTTTTTTTTTCGTCCACAAAGTTGAAGCTCTAGCAGCTAACTGGCCAAACCCGGACTTGAGAAACCGCCCTGACATTTGTCTCTAACCCGGCTCTTCCAGGGTTTGAGAGACAAGGTTGAAGGGGGCATCGAGGGGAAGGCTTGGGTTCCCCCATCTCGGCAATAACTAGGCTTTCAACTGCAGGAAAGAGCAAGCAGACTCAGAATCTCACGGGCTGTGTGACAAAGGAGGAAGAGGGATGGTTCCAAGTTGAGTTGAAGCTTCTGGTTCCTAGCTTCCTCACTGCTCCATCTGCCTCTTCGGAGAGCTCCCATCTCCCACTGTGTGCAGCTGACTTTCAAGCACTCCTGGTGGCATAATGACTGAGACAAAGATATTTCCTCCAGTTGTCGATGGCACTCCTATCCTGAAACTGTCCCAGGAACCTCATCCAAGTCTCCCTCCGCCCCGTCCTTGGTCTCCATGAACAAGAGGGAAGGAAGGGCTTCATCCTGCTTCTCATTGATGATCCTCTTAGTTTCAAGGCCACAGGTATCTAAACATGAAATAATATTTTTATTTTCAAATGTAAGTTCTTTGGAAGATCTTGTCTATTGGATCATGCAGCTATTCCTGTAGCCAGAAGAGGAGATCACTACCCAGAGGAAGAGCCAGACCGCTGTGTCTGGATACTTAAAAAGAC
Source organism: Lynx rufus (assembly GCF_022079265.1). Classification (NCBI taxonomy): domain Eukaryota; kingdom Metazoa; phylum Chordata; class Mammalia; order Carnivora; family Felidae; genus Lynx; species Lynx rufus. The sequence continues at coordinate 126,973,614 of NW_025814878.1, forward strand.
ATTTGGAGGGGGAGAGCATCTGCAAACGTTGATGAAAATGGGTTTGGAACATCTCCTTTGATCAGGAAATAGGTGGACCATAAAATGTCTGATACATGATGCTGCCTGCAGCAAACCCACATTCTGAGACCCAGTCATCTTATTACTCTAGAAACACCAATAGAAAAAAGAAGAAGGCTTAAAAGATCTAACAGTTTCCAAATGCAATTGGTGTGCAGTGTTGGGTTAACCAAAAGTTGTCACATTTTTACTTCTGCGAAATGACTGATCATTTATATTTCATATATCAAGCCAGAGACTTTTTGTGACCCGTGTTCAAAAACTCATATGGCTATTAAAAATACAAGTTTGCTTACGACCTGTTTTGTTTTCTATAATGTTTGTGAGTCTCCAAAGGGCAGGGCCTAATATCAGACTTCTTTGCACGTCAGGTATTTCCTTCCTCATAAGAGACATACAACATGTTTTTTTTGTTGTTTTGTTGTTTTGTTTTTTACCATATGAAATTTATTGTCAACATGTTTTATATTCAATGATGAAGGCGATGCAAACATATTATCAATAACAGAAGCTTAGAGCTGGAAGGGATATTTTATCATCTACTTTTTGTTTTGTTGATTTTTGCATTATCTACTTTAAGACCTAACGTTGCAAATGGGAACATTTAAAAGTGCTTAGTTTCAAGATCTGAGATATGAGTTAGCTGCCCTGAATTCTTCCATTAAAATATAATGATGATGACGCTAACAGCAGCAACAAAAACTTTATAAATAAAACAATGTAACTCAACGGGGCAAACTTTTGGCGAAGGAGGAAGGATGCAGTTTAGAGGAGAGACATTGGCTTGGAGTCAAGATCTCAATCCTGCTGTCTCATCTCAGCCATGTGCAGACCCGAGCGGCAAAGGGATTCTACGGAGGGTCAGCTAACTGTGAATTGCAACCACATGCTGCAAACTTCACTGAGCCTTCAGTAAACTCTGTCATTAAGAGAAAGGACAGAGTTCTTTTCTTGAAGAAATCTATAGTTCCAGCCTAGCTTAGATGATTAAAATGAGTTTCATTTTCTTTTGTATTTACAGAGAAGCCAACAAAAATATAGCTCCCATCTTAATAAGCCTGTTGAATATACAAAATGTACTGAGATTTCAGGAACAGAAAACAAGTAGGTCCCTTGTGAGGGCTTGTTTCTTGTTTTAATAGACAATGACACAGGATTCATATAAGAGATGTGCTAACTTATATTTTAAAAAATCTCCTGGATCCTTTTTTAGAAAAATGTGGCGCAAAATTCAGAAATGTTCATTTACTAAATCTGTATATGGTTATATGGAGGACCCCTCCATCAGTGGTGTTTCTGTGCTGTTTCCTTCATTTGTTAGCACAGCTTGGACTACATTAAATACCTTTCGGCTACATCTAAGAACGTTTAATCTCAAATTTCTTTCTAAAGGAAATGGGATTTTTAAATAAAACAGCCTGACTTGTTAAAAGATTTTTACAATAAATGCATGAGGGCAGTCTTTCTATTATCCTGGATGAGTTGGGAGCTAGAAAACAGAGACATTGGCTTATCACCAACACCTCAATTCCGTCATTGGCATTTATGTGGGCAGGGCTGGAACAGACATCAAAAATGATAGAGATAAAATTCTTCCTATATCTCTTGCAAAAGAAGTAATTAATATTCAGGTGTGTCTTCATTATTTTCTTCTTCCTTAGCGCATATGAAAAATATGATGAAATATTAGAAATCAATATATGTATATATATGTAATTAGTAGAACTTAATGCAAAGTCAATAAAGACATTTATTGAAATGAAATTAAATGAAAAATATAACTAAAAAGATAACATAATAAAAATCAAATGGAAATAATTCAAAAGACCTTTTAGATCTGTACCCTGAAAACTATAAAACATTCATGAAAGAAATTGAAGAAGATGGAATATTAATGGGAAGGTATCCTCTGTTCATGGGTTGGAAGAATTAATATTGTTAAAATGTGCATACTACCCAAAGCAATCTACACGCAATACAATCCCTGTAAAAATCTCAATGGAATTTTTCACAGAAATAAAAAGGAACCTAAAATTAGTATGGAATCACAGATGATGCTGAATAAGACAAAGCAATCTTGATAAAGAAGAACAAAGGTAGAGGCATCATGTTTCCTGATGTCAAACTATGGAACAAAGCTATAGTAATCAGAACAGTATGGTACAGAGAGCCCAGAAATAAACTCACACCTATACGGTCAACTAATACTTGACCAGAGCACCAAGAATTAGCAATGGTGGGGAGGGGGGTGGCGCCTGAGTGGCTCAGTCCGTTAAGCATCCAACATCAGCTCAGGTCATGATCTCATGGTTCATGGGTTTGAGCCCCGTGTCCAGCTCTGTGCTGACAGCTCAGAGCCTGAAGCCTGCTTCAGATTCTGTGTCTCCCTCTCTCTCTTTGCCCCTCCCCTGCTCATGCTCTGTCTCTCTCAAAAATAAGTAAATGTTAAAAAAAATTAAAACAAGAATTAGCAATAAGGGAAAGAAAGGATAGTCTTTTTAATAAATGGTGCTAGGAATAGTGGATATCCAAGAATGAAAGAATAAAATTGGACCATTATCCTATATACGCAAATTAACGTGAAAGAGATTAGAGATTTGAATGTAAGACCTGGAACCATGAAACTCCTAGAAAAACATAGGGAAAACAAAACAAAACAAAACAAAAAACAAAACACAGAAACTTCATATTGGCCTTGGCAATGATTTTTTAGATGCGACAACAAAAGCAAAAGGAACAAAATTTAAAAAAATTTAAAAGTGAGACTACATCACATTAAAAACCTTCTGTGCGGCAAAAGAAATCATCAGCAGCAAATTATTATCATCATCAAGGCAACCCAAGGAATGGGAGAAAATATATCTGAAAGGAGGTTAATATTCAAAATATATTGGAAACTTATACAACTGAAACAGGAAACATAAATGAGTAAATAAATGAGCAAAGGGCCTGAATAGACACTTTTCCAAAGACAGACAATGGCCAAAAGGTGCTCTACATCATTAACCACTAAGGAAATGCAAATCAGAACCACAATAAGACATTACTTCAAACCTGTTAGAATGGCTATTATCAGAAATACAAGAGATAAGTGTTGGGGAAGGTGTAGTAAAAAGAAAACCCTTGTGCACTGCTGGTCAGGATGTAAATTGATGCAGCCACTTTGGAAACAGTAGCAGGCTCTTCAAAAAATTAAAAATAAAACAATTCCACTTGTGGGTATATACCCATAGTAAATGAAATCAGTATCTCAAAAAGATATCTGCACCCCTATGTTCATTGCAACATTATTTATCATATCCAAGATATGGAAAGAATTTAAGTTTCTTTTGGGGTATGAATAAGTAAAGAAAGTGTGTGTGTGTGTGTTTGTGTGTGTGTGTGTGTGTGTGTGTGTGTGTGTGTGTGTAATGGAATGTTACTCGACCATAAAAAAGAAGGAAATCTTAACATTTGCATCAACATGGATGAAACTGGAGGACATTATGCTAAGTGAGAAAAGCCAAACACAGAAAAACAAATATTGTATGATCTCACTTATATATGAAACCTAATAATGTTGAAATTATAGAAGCAGAGGGCAGAAAGTTGGTTGCCAGGAGCTGGTGAGCTGGGGAAATGGGGAAATGTTTATCAAATGGTGCAGATTTTCAGTCATAAGATGAATAAGCCTTGAGGCTATAATGTATAGCATGGTGACTCTAGATTGATAATGCTGTTGAAAGTTGGTACAAGAGTAGATTTGAAATATTGTCACCCCTATAAAAAAGATGTGAGGTAATGGATGTGTTCATTAACTTGGTTATGGTCATCATTTCACAATGTACACATACATTAAATCATCACATTGTACACCATAAAACAAAATAACAACAAAAACAAAAACAGGTCTTTTAATGGAGGCTTCTGCAAACCACAAGCTGGTGTCCTCTCTTCCTAGGCTTAAGATCATTTCAAGAAATATCTCAGGGGGAAAGGGTGCTTTCTCCATAGAGAAGCCCAGTGGCTCCTGCCATACAACCTTTGAGAGGGCAGGGTCTAGAGAGATTCTGGTAAACCCAACTGAGCTCTCTTTAGCCATACCTAGATTTTCCATTCTACCTTTCAGCAACCAGGCACATCACTTTCCTTTCAAACACTCCATTTTTCAATGGGGTGCCTGGATGGCTCAGCCAGTTAAGCAACCGACTTTGGCTCAAGTCATGATCTCACGGTTCACAGGTTTGAGCCCCACATCAGGCTCTGCTCACAGCTCAGAACCTGGAGCCTGCTTCGGATTCTGTCTCTCTCCCTCTCTCTGACCCCCCTCCCCCACCTCACTCTCATTCTGTCTCTCAAAAATAAATAAAAAATGTTAAAAAAAATTAAAGGAAGCCTCTATTTTTCCAATGTACCTACCTTTATATCATCTAACCAACTTGTCTCAATGTTTTCTCGCGCAGAAATTCAGAATGTCTGCACTTAATGATTCATATATTTTTATTTTATTTTATTCATATATTTATTTTATTCATATATTTCAATCATAATATCACCAAGTAAAAATTACAGAAGCAGAAGCCATTCTCTTATTACCACATTCAGACTAGGAAAATATCGCATCGTTTTGTTTATGCTAATTATGAATGTTTTTGTGTTCCTGTTTTGTAGGAAAGTGTTGCTTTAAAATATTTACAATGGGGGTTCCTGGATAGCTCAGTTGGTTAAACACCTGACTTTGGCTCATGTGATTATCTCACGCTCTGTGAGTTCAAAGCCCACATTGGGCTCTCTGCTCAGAGCCCACTTGGGATCCTCTTTCACTCTCTTTCTGCCCTTCCTCCCCTCATTATGTCTCTCTCAAAATAAATTTAAAAAAAAAACTTAAAATAAAAAAAATAAATGTTTAAGATTGGCGGCCATCTGCTATTTTCCAAATGTTAATCTTTACTTAATTTCTATCACTTATAGAAATATAATTGCACAGAAGCCAGTTTGTTACATGCCATAGTGTTTTAAAGAGGCAGAGAAAATAAATGCATTGCTAATCTCAGAAATCTTAGCAGAGACTCATCCAACGTTTCATTATCTTAAAAAAAATAAAGCCACATATCACTGCATGGTGATACAGATAAGTTTGACTGTTTAAAGGAGTAATTCTGAAGAAATATTACATTACAAATGCAAACAGATTGAGAAAGCTGAAGTTGCTCAGTATGTATTGATAATATTAGATTATATCTCTGCATTCAGGGTAATAAAATTCAAGTTTCTAGGAAAGGAATGAAAAATTATATACCATTTTATTTGTTTATTATTCAAACAAGTTGGTGATTTATATCACTTTCAAGGAAGTGGGAGTAAGACAAAACTTTCCAAGGATAGGAAACATGGTATCTTGGAATTTTAACACATAAACATCAGAAAACAAGTGCTTGAATATAAAATGGAAATACACAAGAGTTGGACTCACCTATGGGGGAAAAATGCAAGAAATTACTGGGTCCCATGTGTGCGATCGGTTGTTTGAATAGTTTGCTACACCAAAATCATTTCTTCATGACCAAGATGATGGCCTGAAACTTCTAACTATTTAACTTACACCATGCACAGATCTCTCTTATATAGATTTACTTAGAAAAACAAAATCTAATATAGTTTGATCTCCATAAAAGAGTGAGCACTTGTCCTCTATATTTACAATACGTTTCCATTTGTGTCCGAAACATTTATTTCTGCAAATAGCTGTCTATTAATCATTACTCTTCTCTTTTTTTATTTAAAAATATGTTTTAATGTTCATTTGTTTTTGAGAGACAGAGAGAACAGAGAGTGAGCTGGGGAGGGGCAGAGAGAGAGGGAAACACGGAATCCAAAGCAGGCTCCAGGCTGAGCTGTCAGCACAGAGCCCGATGCGGGGCTTGAACTCACAAACTGTGAGACCATGACCTGAGCAGAAGTTGAATATTCCACTGACTGAGCCACCCAGGTGCCCCAGTCATTACCCTTCTCTTATTCTACCCCAGACTACCCTCGTCATATAATTTTTTAATTGGTAGGAATAGAGCTATCTTTCTAGAAAGAATAGAGAGGCAGGGAATGGAAAGAGAAAATAAGAAAGATAGTGTGTTTTGGGGAGAACAGTAGGGGAACTCCTGTGGAAAGACACATACAAATAAAGTCATCGACCACAGCTTAAAGCAATACATTGCGATAGGTAAGCAGAGAAGCACTTCAAAAGTGCTAGAGATGTTAAGAAAAAGAGACTGGTAAAGCCACTAACATAAAATATCATCTCTCCACACAAAATGGCCGTATATAATAAAAACAGAGCATCAAAATAACCAAACACTGTTCTAACAATACCTAATGAGAAAAACAAATGGTTACTGTCTTCTGGCTGCAATAGAATAGCTTGTATTAGACCAAATAGGCCACTGAAAACAACTATAAAAGCTGGCAGTTTGAGGGCAACAGAAAACAAATAAGGCTGATGGGACATGAGAGGCCAACACTTAGAGGAAAGGAAAGTGTGAGTAAGTGAGCCCAAAATTCTCTGCTAACTTTTCTTCCCCAAGGTCTTTGGCGAGTCGTAATTTTGAGCCTCTCAAATTCCATGGATAAAGCAGCTACCGAGAGGCTAAGAAGTTAAATTCAAGGTTTCCCAAGGATGACCTTAGTAAACACGTTATATTTTTAGTGGGTGCTCCTGAAAAGCCATATACCTTAAGAGTAAAGACAAATCACAAATAGACCAGCCTTCAAATACCACCTAAAGCTAGCTTCAGTTCATCTCAATGCCTTGTTGAATCTAGGTGACATGTTCCGATGCTAACTCCTCCTTACAAGAAAACCCCATCCCATCTGGAGAAGGTGAACATCATTTGAAGGCTCTGAAGTTTTTCTTCCATAATGCCTGCCATGAAAAAAAAAAATTAAAAAACACCAGTAATTTAAAAAGATCAAAAATAGGGATGCCTGGGTAGCTCCGTTGGTTAAGTGACGAACTTCAGCTCAGGTCATGATCTCATGGTTCATGAGTTCGAGCCCTGCATCAGTCTCTGTGCTGACAGCTCAGAGCCTGGAGCCTGCTTCGGATTCTGTGTCCCCCTCCCTCTCTGCCCCTCCCCTGCTCGTGCTCATTCTCTCCTCTCTCTCTGACTTTCTCTCCTTCAAAAATAAACATTAATTTTTTTTTAAAAGAGCACAAATAGGGGCGCCTGGGTGGCGCAGTCGGTTAAGCGTCCGACTTCAGCCAGGTCACGATCTCGCGGTCCGTGAGTTCGAGCCCCGCGTCGGGCTCTGGGCTGATGGCTCAGAGCCTGGAGCCTGTTTCCGATTCTGTGTCTCCCTCTCTCTCTGCCCCTCCCCCGTTCATGCTCTGTCTCTCTCTGTCCCAAAAAAATAAATAAACGTTGGAAAAAAAATTTTAAAAGAGCACAAATAAAGACTAAAAACTGACTTCCCAACCAACAGAATGGAAGCAAGAAGACAGAAGGATACCATCTTTCCACAAAAAGGAAAAACAGTTTGTTGACATGAAGTTCTATTATATTGAAAGTATTCTTCAAGAAAAAAGATGAAATACAAATGCTTAGCGAAACTGAGATATTCATCACCAGCAAAGACACACTAAAAAAATAACAAAGGGAGCCCTTCAGATAGAAGGAGAATGATGTCAGAGAGACACATGTCAATGGTAGAAAGAATAAAATGTTCCAATGGGTGATAAATCTAAAGGATTGTTGACTATATAAAACAATGTTCGTGAGTAAGAGTGGCTTAATGATTATATTTTTTTGTAATATTTTTGCCAGGACTTTCTATCAAGGTAATGCCAGCCTCAGTGTTCAAAATGCATACAGGGGCACGTGGGTGGCTCAGTTGGTTAAGCCTCTGACTCTTGATCTGGGCTCAGGCCATGGTCTCATAAAGTTAGTGAGTTCAAGGCCTGAGTTAGGCTCTGTACTGAAAGCACTGAGCCTGCTTAGGGATCTCTCTCATTTCTCTCTTTCTCTCTCTCTCTCTCTCTCTCTCTCTCTCTCTCGCTTCCCGGCACCCCCCTCCTCCGGCTGATGCTTGCTCTCTCTCAAAATAAATAAATAAACATTCAAAACAATTTTTAATGCATATAATGTAAATCTTTACTTGAGATAATATATTTCAAGGAGCTGGGCAATCTTACACAAAAGCAGATTCTCAAAAAAGTGGCAGCGCAGTGCAGGTTTGCAACTCTTTGCACCTGTGACTTCACTCTGCAATTTGCCACCTGTATCATTTCAAAACGGTTGCTACCTTTCTGAGTCTCAGTTTCCATGTGTAGAGAATGAAGATAAGTATAATGTGCTCATTATATTGTTCCAGGAAGGTTACATAGTTAAATCAAATATTTCTGTGAAGTGATGAGCTCCATGACTTGCCTGTATCTAGTGGTCGACAAATGTGAATTTATTTTTTCCATTTCTGTTTCACGTATTCCTTTGTGTTCTCTTTGTTCGCTCCCTGAATGTCTCTAGTTGGGTTTTCTGGATGCACATGCTAAGTCGGAGTTTGGAATGAAGGGTTTTTATTAAGGACCATCAGAAGGAAGGGGCATGGGAACAGGACTGAGCAGAGGAAGAAGTTGAACTGAGATTCAGGCCCACAAAAGCCTTAGCCAACCCCCGTAGATGAACGCCTGTAGATAGATCTCTCTCTTTCTCCCTCCCTCTCTCTCTCTCTCTCTCTCTCTATATATATATATATATATATACACCTGTATATCTATATACCTGTATCTATATACCTGTATATATACCTGTATCTATATCTATATAGATGTATCTATATAGCTGTATCTATATACCTGTATCTATATCTATATCATCTATATCTATATCTGTATATCATCTATCTATCATCCATCTATCTATCTATCTATCTACCTACCATCATCTGACTTAACTCACATTGGACTTAAGGGGTTGAGCCTTTATACGTCCACCTGGACCGGTAACAGTAACAGGCTGTCTTGCGAAGCATGGGGCCTTGGGTGAATTTGCTGTCTATAATGGAAGCAGTCCTGAAAGACTGTACAGCTGGGGCAACCAAACTTCCTTAAACGGATTCAAATGGCACATCTCCAGAACCACCACACTGTCACTCTCTTATCTCTTCCTCTCTTATCCTTTTTTTCTCCTTTCTTTTCCCATTCCCTTCCTTGCTTCACCTTAGTATACAAAAAGAAGTCATCGACTTGAATACTCTCCATATAATCCAGTATGAGAGCTATGTGAGAGAATCTTATCATAGTAGATCTCTACTTGAACTGGATTCAAAACTTGCTCATCTATAAACATATAGAGTGACAAAAAAGTAGAATTGTTCACCCCAAAGAGTAAAACTATCTTGATCTTAGAAAGTGCCTTATCACCTTTCCTAGGCTATGTGGCTCTAATCTTTAGCATTAATTGTTGATTTTAAAGATAGAAACCAAAATACAGCTACCTTTGTATCTTAATTTAGTTAAATATGAATATTGACATTAATATTAATGTATTCAATAGTCCATGAAAGTAGTGCTTGGCTAGAATTTTTAACATGTGTTTAATCTCTATAACAGCCCTTAGAAAAAAATGTAAATTATCTAAAATATATACAGCTATATTCTCTTTTACATAACTTAACTAAAATTTGAAAAATAGTTTACTGTTAAAATGCTTTGAAAATATTAAAATATAAGTGTTAGGAATGTGGTAAATACAGACATCTTTTATTCCATTGTAGTCTTTGGGACCATAACTATCTAATACACTATATTTCATATGGAGAAATTATTTTGTATTTAGATTATTTTCTGATGGATAATTACTAAAAGTCACTTTCTCCTTGGTGATATGGACTTAATTAGTCCTTCTCTTATCCCTTTTCACATGGTTTGGCCTTGACATTAAACTTCTCTAAACTGATCATTTATGAGAGTACGAAGAAAGCAGATAGCACATTTTTTAAAAAGAGGAAAAAACAGTGAAAAGAAATCAGTACAGCTTTCGCATCTGTTCAAAATAGGGCTCCTGAATCAATCCTCTGCAGAAATAAACAAGGAACCAACTTCCGTTGCATTTTCTTCCTTCCACACCTTAAATTCTTTTCAATCTTTAAGTGATTTCTTAAGGAAAGCTCTTGGGTGGAAACGTATTTATTTAGGTTAGCTGGAAAACTGTTTATGTCGTAGATCAAAGCAGTCAATGAGCAGGTTGTATTTTTGCATCATGAAATTATTGACTCCAAACCAACAAGCTTGTGCTGGAAGAGAGTGCACACATCTGTTTCTTGGCTGCTTGTCATGACTCTTGTTTGAGAGCTAAGATTAAGCACGTGCAGAATATTGCGTACCATGACATCATACACATCTAGCCCACAGCGTCGACCTGAGGCATCTTTGGTATCATAATAGAGGGATTCTTGTTCCTGTTCATTTCTGCAACTTGTTGAGAATTATGCGTGTGTGTGTTTTTTAATGCTTTGTTATATCCATGTAAGAAAACTGGGAAAATACGTTGGAGTCATCATTTTCTTTGATGTAGAGAAACTTCACTAAGCGATATCTGGACTGTATATGACCAGACCCTTAAAAAGGTAATTTGTGGCTTCTGATTGACTACTATAGTAATAAGATGAAATCTCTTTATAGAACATATATCATTAAATACATCGGTAGAAATTTGTTTTACTTGTGAAAACCATTCATCAACTTAGATTTCTCTAATCTCTGTTATTTATCTATTTAGAGAAACAGAGAGAGAGAGAGTGGGGGTGGCGGGGCAGATAGAGAGGGAGAGAGAAATCCCAAGCAGGCTCCACACTGTCAGCACAGAACCTGATGCGGGTCTCTACCTCACGAACTGTGAGATCATATCCTGAGCCGAAATCAAGAGTCAGATGCTCAACTGACTAAGCCACCCAGGGGCCCCTTAATGACCTTGAAGTTTTAAATCTCAAGGACTTCCTATCTGCTGTCTAAATTAGTCATGGAGTCAACAAAAACAAATTAAAAAATAAACAATATACTTTTTATCGACATATTTATTTGTCATCATAAAAGAGAAAAGGCAACTTTTTATTATTCAGGGATAGCTACATACAGTGCTTTTCTTTGTGTTCAGGAAAGAGAATAATAAAATCATTGACAATTAAATGTTTCCCGAAAGCATCTGAAAACTACTACGATCTGGGTGCTGGTGATACACTGATGAACAGACAGATAAAGCCATTGCTTTCATGGAGATTCCACTCCAGTATAAGAGACAAAGAAATGAAGAAGCAAACAAACGAACAAAATATCCCATAAAGAAATTAATGTACCATATAAGTGAGGCAATGATTTTAATCAAAGATATGCCAAAATCACATCACATAAGATGACAGCTCAGTGACTGTGTACTTTAAGAACTTAGCTAGTATTAATACATTCACCGTAAAATGTTTTACACGATGCCAGAAATTCTATGTATATGAGCACTGAAAACATAACAAGGTGGATGCCAACAAAGAAAAAAATTATAATGTCATGGGTAATTATTTTCTTTATATCTATAACACGACTTCTGAAAATAATTTCAACCTTTTAAATGACTGAAGACGGTCAGAAGCATTCTCAGTAGAAACATATTTGAGTATGACAGTCGCCGGAATGGTTATAGAAGTCGTTGTATCTCACACTCAAATTGCAATTTTGAAGAATGATCAGATTGCAGAAGTGAGTTTCATTTAACTGGAGCCACGCTGGCTCATTTGCCCAGAAACAGCCGTGTTATGCAATGGCATGCCAAGGGAATTAATAACTGATGGATGATCAGACCTGCTCAAAGTGGTGCTAATCATTTGCTACTTAAACCACCACATTTTGGCAAATAAAAAGCCTTCACTGGTGCCAAATCTGTAATTACTTTACTTAACGGTGATGACATGTGTGCTTGTTCTGCAAGATCCCATACTGATGCTTCTGTTGTTGGCTAAAAACCACCCAGTACTTGAGATAATAACATCATTTCTGCATCTGTCTCTCTGCAGGATGGGGTTTTTAATTCCTGTTTTCCTATTTCATTTTGCTTTGTCTTTTTGGAAGTTAAAAAAGAAAAAGATTTAAACCTTACCTTTTCTCAAAGAGCTTTGTTTGATCAAAGCTTACAATCTCTTAGACATAATTTTTCAAAACTGCTCATTTCTCTACATGATTATCCTGGATCATGACCTTGAAGTGACAGTCTATTGATATATGGATATTAATGTGCATATACACATGCATATTCTTGTGACCAAGTGTTGTGCAGATAGAAATGAGAGCCAGATTTCCCCCAATGACTTCATCATTTTCTGGTAGGAAGACTTAACTTCAGGCTGTTAGTTTACAGCCACCAACCAACAGTGGTGCCCTAAGGTGCTGAGTGAAAAGTACCCCCCTTTAGGATATGCATGCCTAAATCACAGTTAGAGAGGGATTTAGGCCATTGGGAGAATAAATCCAAATGTGTGAAATCTCAAGCAGAGGGTTTCCACCGAAGAAGGGAAAATGTTGGGCAAATTTACAAAAAATATTTTTTATTTTCCATGTAATGAAGGGATTCATTACCTTCCCCCCAAAACGTTTGTAAATTATTTTCTTGGAATAGAATAAAAATACCTTGTAGGAGGGGCACCTGGGTGGCTGAGTTCATCAAGCATCTGACTTCGGCTCAGGTCATGATGTCACGGCTCACGAGTTTGAGCCCTACATGGGGCTCTCTACTGTCAGTACAGAGCACACTTGAGATCCTCTGTCCCCTAATCTCTCTCTCTCCCCCTCCTCACACATGCTCTCTCTCTCTATCAAAGTAAATAAACATTAAAAAAACATACTTTTTGATCTTAATATAGTCACTGCAATTTTTATTGGCTAGTGTTTGTATAATGTGTATATACATACATAATATATATCATTATATTATATACTGTATACTATTAATATATATTATATAGTGTGTATATATATATATATATACATATTTCCCATACTTTTATGTTTTCTATGCTTTTATTTTAAATCAATCTGTGTCTTTCTATTTATTTTTAAAATGTACTTTAAGTAGTTTTTGTAGAGTTGGGTTTTTCATTTTTATCCATTCTGACAATCTTTGTCTTTTAAAAAGGATATTTAGGCCATTTATATTTAATTCAACAATCAATATGATTTGATTTAAATCTAACATTTGCTCTTTTTAAAATTTGTCCTGTCTGTTTCTTGCTTAGTTTTTTACTGCCATATTTATAAATAATTGTTATTTAATGATTCATTTTGTCTCTATTATTGGATAAATGAAAATACCTCTTATGTCTGTGTGCTTGATCTAGGATTTCAATATACATTTTTAACTCTTCACAGTCCATCTTCAAACAATATTATACCACTTCTTATATAGTACAAGTAAAAAAAAAAAGTACTACGTCTTCCCACTCTTGTTTTTTGTGCTATTGTTGTCATGAACTTTAAATATATGTTATATAGTCCTTAATACATTCTGTTTGCACTGTAAGCAATCACTTATCTTTTAAAGACAATAAACACTGAGAATTATATATTTTTATATTTATTCAAAATTTACCATGCATTTGCATTCTTTATTACTTTATTCTAGATCCAAATTTTCATCTGGATCATTTTCCTTCTCTTGGAAATTATGTTTTTAACATTTATTGTACTATAGGTTTGCTACTGATTAATTTTCTTAGAGATCTACCTCTATTAATTCATTTCATCTTTACTTTTGAAGGTTATTTTCTCTAGGTAGACTGCTGGGCAAACAGTGTTTTTGGTTTTAGTTTTAATTTAGCTCAATTTGATGTCCCTTATATTTAACAGTCTCTCCATTCTAGAACACCCAAAATCCAATTCTTCTATGACTTCCACAAGTTAGTCAGCCTAGAGATTTCTGGTGATTCCCACCCCCCACCCATGGGTGGTTTCTTCTCATGCTTGTTTTTTCAATTAAAGACATGACAGCATCCCCGTGGGAGGGATCTTCAGAACTCACTGTGTCAGCATCCTTCCGTTTAGTATTTTCTCATAAAATTTAGCCCCTTAGCTTCCCCAGATTATGCTTTGTCTTTCCTCAACACAACAACTTTCAGTTCCCCCTTCTTTCATTACAACCTGTAACCTATACCAAGGCAGTAAACTTGGTAAATTATAGGTCTCACCATTCTTTTATTTACTTGTTTCAGGGATGGCCATGCTGTACCACCTGCTGTCCAATATTTGAAAATACAAAATAGCTGTTTTATGCATTTCTTGATTTTCTATTTGTTTAAGGCAGGAGGAAAAACTTGTTATGTTTATACACTTGATCTTAGCCAAAAGGCCGAGAAGCAATAAAACTTGTTATGTTTATTTAGCATGGTTGGAAATGTAGGTCTTGAGATCATTTCAACATTGCTCTTCTCAATAAGAAATTGTCAACAATGATCATTGTTATTTTTATACTTACAAGTTTTCCTAAAAGGGATTTTATTTAAAAGTCTGAAGGAATGAAAGAAGGATGCAAGTTGTTTTCAAATAACTACTTTTTGCACTGCTTTTTTAAGATTTTTTTTATTTTTATTTTTAAGTAGTCTCTACACCCAAACTCACAACCCCAAGATCTAGAGTAGCATGCCCTGCTGACTGAGTCAGCCAGGTACACCTACCTTTTGTACTATTGATTGTTTTTAGTGGGTAGTATTTCAAAGTGACACATGAAATAATTTAAAGCATTGATATTTTAAGAAAATCAGTAAGTACATATCACGTGAAATGATAGTGCTATGATTCTCTTCTTCCCCAGATGTAACAAATTGGTAATAATTTAGTGGGGAACATAATCTTTATAATGCATATATATATATATATATATAATTTTAATGTTATTTTATATATATAAGGTCTATACATGTTGTGTTTCTTTTATTTTCACCAAATTTCTTAGCGCTATTTTGAAGTTCAAACAGAGTTTGATGTTATCTTTCAGTGCTACATAATATTCCATACTGTGGGAACATCATCATTTACTTAAAATTATGTATTAGTGTTTAGGTGGTTTCTACTTGTTATTATTACAAACACTCCGCAAGAACATATTTGCAAATGTCTGAGCAATGTGCTAGTATTCTTATAAGAAAAATGACAAGAAATGGAATTATTTTAAAGGTAAACACATATTTTAATTTTAATAAGCAATGCAAAATTATTCTCCAAAATGCTGTTCTCCAGAATGTTATATACAACGAATATATAAATTCATTTATTTTCTCACAATTTCACCAACATGAGATACTATCAATCACTAGTTATCAGGGAAATGCAGATCAAAACCACAAAGGGATATTACCTTACCTATCAAAATGGCTAGAATCAAAAATACAGGTAATAACAAGTGTTAGTGAGGATGTGGAGAAAAAAAAAAACCCTCATGCACTATTGGTGGGAATGTAAATTGCTGTAGCCACTGTGGAAAACAGTAGGGAGGTTCTTCAAAAAATTTGAAATAGAATTACTATATGATCCATGAATTCTGCTACTGAGTATTTACCCAGAGAAAATGAAAACTCTAATTCAAAAAGATGTATGTACTTCTATGTTTGTTGCAACATTATTTACCATAGCCAAGATATGGAGCAGCCCTAGTATCCATCAATAGACGAATGGATAAAGAAGATATGGCATATATATGCAATGGAATATGACTCAATGGAGAAATGAATGGGGTCTTGAAAGAAAAATGAGCAAAGAAAAGAGAGAGACATGGGGCGCCTGGGTGGCGCAGTCGGTTAAGCGTCCGACTTCAGCCAGGTCACGATCTCGCGGTCCGTGAGTTCGAGCCCCGCGTCAGGCTCTGGGCTGATGGCTCGGAGCCTGGAGCCTGTTTCCGATTCTGTGTCTCCCTCTCTCTCTGCCCCTCCCCCGTTCATGCTCTGTCTCTCTCTGTCCCAAAAATAAAAAAAAAAAAAAAAAAGAGAGAGAGACAGAGAGATAGAGTGAGAGAGAGAGAGAGGGAGAGAGAGAAACCAAGAAACAGACTCTAGCTTTAGAGAAAAAAACTGATGGTAACCAGAGGGGAGGTGGGTAGGGGGATGGATGCAATAGGCAATGGGATTAAGTAGTGCACTTGTAATGAGCACTAGGTGATGTATGGAATTATTGAATCACAGTATTGTACACCTGGAACTAATATAACACTGCATGTTCACTATACTGGCATTTATCATAAATAGAATAAAATAAGATAAAATAATAAAATAAAATAATATCTATCTTGCCATTTGTGACAACATGAATGGGCCTAGAGGGTATTATGCTAAGTGAAATACGTCAGACAAAGACAAATACTGCATACGTTTTCACTTATATGTGGAACCTAAAAAACAAAAGAAATAAACAAACAAAAACCCCCAGACTCTTCAATACAGAGAACAAACCAGTGGTTCCCAGACGGGAGGTGGGTAGGGGGATAGATGAAATAGATAAAGGGGATTACCAGGTACAAATTTCCAATTACAAAATAAAAAATTCATGGAGATGAAAAGTACAGCGTAGGTAATACAGTCAATAATACTCTAATAATGATGTATGGTGGCTGCAGCACCTTCTTACTTGACATGTCTCCAGAGGCAAGGAAAATAAAAGCAAAAATGGACTATTGGGACCTCATCAAGATAAAAAGCTCCCAACAGCAAAGGAAACAATCAGCAAAACTAAAAGGCAACTAAAAGGAGAAGATATTTGCAAATGACACGTCAGATAAAGGGTTAATATCCAACATCTATCAAGAACTTACTAAACTCAACATCCAAAAAACAAATAATCCAGTGAAGAAATGGGCAGAGGACATGAGTAGACACTTTTCTAAAGAACACATCCAGATGGCTAACAGACACATGAAAAAATGCTTAATATCACTCATCATCAGGGAAACACAAATCGAAACCACAATAGGATACCACCTCACACCAGTCAATTTTAGTTGTTGCTAAAACTAACAACTCAGGAAACAAAAGATGTTGGCAAGAATGTGGAGAAAAGGGAACCCTTTTGTACTGTTGGTGGGAATGCAAACTGGTTCAGCCACTCTGGAAAACAGCATGGAGGTTCCTCAAAAAATTAAAAACAGAACTACCCTACGACCCAGCAATTGCACTACTAGGAATTTATCCAAAGGATACAGAAATGCTGATTCGAAGGGGCACATGCAACCCAATGTTTATAGCAGCACTATTAACAATAGTCAAATTATGGAAAGGACCCAAATGTCCATCAACTGATGAATGGATTAAGAAGATGTGGGGTATATATACAATGGAATATTACTCGGCAATGAAAAACATGATATCTTGACATTTGCAACAATGTAGAGGGGATTATGCTATGTGAAATAAGTCAGTCAGAGAAAGTCAGAAAAAGATATCATATGATTTCACTCATATGTGGCATTTGGGAAACTCAACAGGTGAACATAGGGGAAGGGAAGGAAAAATAATATTAAAACAGAGAAGGAGGCAAACCATAAGACTCTTAAATACAGAGAACAAATTGAGGGTTACCGGAGGGGTGGGTTGAATGAGTGATGGGCATTAAGGAGGGCACCTCTTGGGAGGGGCATTGGGTGTCATATGTAAGGGATGAATCACTGGGTTTTACTCCTGAACCCAAGACTATGCTGCATGTTAACTTACTTGAAAATAAATAAAAATAATACACAATTCAATATTCCTTATGTAAATCAAACCTGAATTCTCTTCTAATTGTTTTATAAATGAATGGAAATCTTATATTTCCAACCAAGTTGAACTCCTTAATGGCTGGTTCTGAATGACATTTGAAAAGTTTTCTTTTCATCCCATGCTATATTTGGCTGAAAATTGTTAATCACAATTTCTGTGAGTGGCCAATAATATTGTTCAACATAACCTACCTAGTCATATTACTTTTATTGCATTTTGATTGTTTGTTTCTAGATATTACTAGGTTAGCACTTGGTTCAACTTAATTTTTCTGGGAATTTCAGAATTTGGACAAGAGCAAAAATAATGCATTGTGTCCTTCTTTCCCCAGAACTGTAACACATACTTTCCTTTTTTTTTTTTTTTTTTTAAGGCAACACTGACATACTCTCTGAGACACTGAGGAAATCCTAAAGAACTTTTATGACATCCTTGTCTTTGATAACCTCTTTTCTAGTCCACAATGAACTAAATAAAGATAAAATATCCCAGATGTAGCTGATGGAGCACAAGAGATATCTGTAAAGCTCTTAAGGCATGTGAATGACCCAATGGTAAATCCCTTTAAGCTTTCCCCCAGATTCTTCTTTCTTCCTTATATACGTTCCTCTGATCTTATTAGATCTAATTCGTGGGCACAATGTGCTCCATATGCTGGTTATATCACTGGTTATATCACTGAAGCAAAGAACTGAACTACTTAGGGAATTCCTCTGGTTTACTTTGTTTTGTTCTGTTTTATAGCCCCAAGGCCTAAACCTCAAGGCTTTCTCTATAGTTCAATGTCTTCCTTTACATTCCCCTGTGCAGTTGCTTTAGAACCCAACTTAGAATTCAGGATGATAATTGACAAAGGTATTACTCATACTAGGAAATTCAGTGGAGAACTGAGGCAAAGAATAGTGTTTCTGAAATATCCCTGTAGACTTTGGGCAGTGAATCATTTCACGAGCAGAGTAGCAGTTTAATTGTACATCTTTTCTGGTCTGTGTAGACTCCCAGCCGACTCATGTCATCTGTGTTTTGCTTCCAGTTTTTATGTATTTTTTGAGGGAATCATAAAAAACTCCCCACCCACTTCTTCTTGGCAAAGAACTCTCAGAGCGAAAGAGCAAAGAAACTACCCCTGGTGTCTTCATTGACATGCACACACATGCTAAACCTTGACTTCCAATGCATTTATACGGATTTGTGAAAAAGGTGAGTCTCCTGCGTCTTCAACTGTCACATGGAAGTTAGTTATTTCTCCAACCTGTTTCCCCATCTGACTTACTCCGTAATGGAAAAGAAACATGTTTGAAACGGCTTGGCTGGAAGCTTTATCTCTTTCAAAGTATCCTTTTTCTTAGGTGCAACACCTGCTATTGCTTTGTTATTGTTTGTGTTGCCTGGGATTTTATCAAGGGGTGCAAGATGGAAACTTCTGTAAGAATGCATCAACGTTTAGCATTTCAGATTGCCCTGTGCCTCAGGAGTAAGATGATAGCTGTTGGCAGAAGCCACTGATAAGGAAGATGATATTTTATTACAGATTTGTAGATGTATAATAAAATATAGCTAGCTGCAAATACTTAAGAAACGGTAATCACATAATGTTAGACTTTTAATGAGTAACAATAATAAAAAATATATACGTACCATGATCTCAAAGAATAAAGCTAACCCCGGGTGGTTTTCTTTGCGGAAAATACCATGGGGTGACAGCTTTTGTTGTTGCTTTGGTTCTTTGTTTTTTTATTATTATTTCTTTAATGTTTATTTATTTACTTTGAAAGAGAGAGAGAGAGAGACTGAGAGAGGGAGAGGATGAGAGAAAGAGAGAGAATCCCAAGAAAGCTTTCTGAACCATCAGCGCAGAGCCTGACTTGGGGCTCGAACTCACAAACCGTGAAGTGACCTCTAGACCTGAGCCAAAATCAAGAGTCGGATGCTCAACGGACTGAGCTAACCAGGCGCCTCAGCTTTGGCTCTTTAGATCCTATCCAACACATCGTGTCTCTATAATACACTTCAGTATTGTTTGATTTTGATTTTGCTAGAATTGGTGACAATTTTGATAATTGAATAGAGTTTGAGGAGGGAATTAATTTTGACTTAGGACAAACTCTGTACTCTATTGTATAAGTAATTTAATAAGCGATGTTGATAAATAAAACAAAGAGTAAATATAAATAAATATAAATATAAAATTAAATAGTATTATTCCAATTAGATGCATTTATTTAATACCTACTATTTTCCAGGCACTATTATAGACTCTGATGATGCGGAGTGGGGTAAGAGATATTTCTTGCCTTCATTCTCATGACGTTAATATCTTAGTTAAAGGAGTGAAGCACTAAAAACAAAACCGAAACCAAAACAAAAAAATGTTCCATACACAGATACATGGTGGCAGCTAGCGAGACGAGTGATAAGGAGATATAAAGCAGGAGGCAGGGGACGGAAAAGAAAAGGGGTGACAGGCAAGGCTATTCAGGCAGATTGGGGAGGGCTATCCAAGGAAATGGAATTTCAGCAGTGACCCAGTGAAGGGGACCCAGTGAAGGGAGTGAGGAAGCAATGTTAATATTCAGGGGAAGAACTTTCTACACAGAGGCATCAGCAAATTCAGGTGTGCCTGGGATGGGGTGAGGAACCACCAGAGGGTGGTAAAAGTGGAGAACCATGAGTCATGAGCTTTGGTGATAGAGAAGAGGAACCAGGGCCACTCGTGAGGGGCCCTGTGGCCCAGAGACAGGACTTTTAGATTCATTGTTAGAGGACACTTGAGAGAAGGACAAGGAGGAGACTTCTCTGCTTTATTTTATTTTATTTTACTTATTTATTTTTTTAATGTTTATTTTTGAGAGAGAGAGAGAGAGAGAGAGAGAGTGTGAGTGGGGGAGGGGCAGAGAGAGAGCGAGAGAGAGAGAGACATAGAACCCAACACAGGCTCCAGGCTCTGAGCTGTCAGCACAGAGCCCGACGTGGGGCTCAAACTCATGAACCGTGGGATCGTGACCTGAGCTGAAGTTGGATGCTTAACCGACTGAGCCACCCAGGCACCCAACTTCCCTGGTTTTAAAAGAATATTAAAAAACAATCCAGACATGGATGATCTTGGAAGCATTTGCAAGAAAGACCCTGGATCGCTACAGTGCACGTGTTACTAAGACTCAGAGTCCGGGCTCACATCCTGCAGTAAAAACACATTAAGTTGGCAGAACAGAAACGATGACTTCTTTGTGACTTCTTAACGTGTGAGTGTATTCACATATTAAATTAGCTGTTGCGTCTGAGCAAAATGCTAAGCTAATAAATACTATAAACGCTTTCTAGATCACACACACACATTAGTAATTCTTCAGTGAAACATAAATATTTTTTTTATTTTTCATTATTTTTTTAATATATGAAATTTATTGTCAAATTGGTTTCCATACAACACCCAGTGCTCATCCCAAACTATGTCCTCTTCAATGCCCATCACCTACCCTCCTCTCCCTCCCACCCCCCCATCAACCCTCAGTTTGTTCTCAGTTTTTGAGAGTCTCTTATGCTTTGGCTCTCTCCCACTCTAACCTCTTTTTTTTTTTTTCCTTCCCCTCCCCTATGGGTTTCTGTTAAGTTTCTCAGGATCCACATAAGAGTGAAAACATAAATATATTTATTCAGTGGAACAAAAAAGGAACACAAATGGTCTCATGCCAGTTTGGGGCAGGTGTTCCCGCCAAAGGAGTAACGAGAATACTTTGGGTTTCCAGAAATTTGGGGACTTTAAGATTTCAGATCTGTCACTCTGGACCTGTATAATAACTGTTAAATCTATTTATTAGAGTCACTGTAAGTATTGTTCACTATCCCTAACACTATTCAAAGATACGGTAGCCCCTCGTCAGAAAGGATTATCTGAATACTCATGTTTCAACTGACCAAAAGAAGAATCAAAATTGAGAAAATGAAATAAGTAAATATATCTACAAAAAGGAACTCTCGGACCCTCCCTTACACATGTGGACCCTGAAGGCCAGCAGACTATGCCGCTTTGGTACATTTTGAGCTGTCGGCACTTGAAACACAGCAAACGCAGGGAAGGTTATGCCCTGCACAGAGCTTCTGGGCGGAAGTCAGGCCGATTGATGCCTGTCTCCTCCCACCTTTACAGCGCTGGTGTGGGACGAGAAAGTGCCACTCTTCCCCCAAAACGGACATTTGAATCTTGGCTTCTGATGGCTAGAAGAACCCAAATAAGGAGGTAAGAATGGGCAGCCTGTTCACATAAAACTGTACCTACTTACCAGTCAATTTTGTTCACAAAATTGAACCAAACCAATAAAAGGAAACCAACCAAGCCAAATGAAATATCTGCTCTGAACACATAAAACGTTAAGTATAGGTATTGGTTGGCTTTTAAACTGCCATTCAATCATGTAGGTATCCTGTAGTCAGAGCAACTTTGAAAACCCCATTTTCACCCCCTCTGAAATTTCACCCAATGACTTGCCAGTTCGAAGTCAATAGTCTACTTGACCAACGCCCACTGACAATGTATCAGCATTGTTTATCTTATTTTATACGTGATTCAAACTTTTCTGATGGAAATACACTTATATAAATTTAATTGTATGATTATTTTAAAATATCACCTTCAAAAATGAAGACTTTCAAAATAATTTCACAGGCACTCTTGCTTTTACCCAGAATAAAATATGGTTAATGTTTACTGTTTCTGTATCTATCTATGTGTTTGTATGGCTAGACTACTGATCTATTTAATAATTTTTTCTGACTTGTTGGAACTTGGAACCTCTCCAAATGTCATCATTTTGCTTTACTTTGTTTTGTTTAAATGCTTTTAATTACAAGCACTTTAATAAGGTCTCTGAATGTTACAAGTTGGTTTTCTCATCTATATAAAAAATACCGTTGGTGGGGAGAATAATTTATTGCCAACACAGTCATCATCCAGAATAGAAACATTTGTTTTCCAATTCTGTATTGCATTGCCTTCTCTCAGTTGACCGTAGACAAAAACTCTAGTAATGCTGTGTTAGTTTTCCCGAAGCACCATGGTGAATTTATGCTAGGAACACATTCCGCTAAGAAGTAGGAAGATCAAATTCTTTTAGAAGGAAGTAGCGAATAGTAAAATACATGCATCTTTCACTAAAGTACAAAAAAGGATGCTCTGAGTGAAACTGCAAAATTATTTGGTGTGTTAATTTACATGAAAATATTTCACGTGTAAGTAGAGAAAATAGGGAAAAGGAACGTGATAAGAAAAGGAAATCATTACTCCAGGTAAAATACAATTTTAGTCTCCATTGTCTAGACCCTTGTGAGTTAAGATTTTAAGCTTATGGATTTGTGTCTTTTTGCAACATTTAGTCAGATCCATGCAAAAAATGTATGCAACCCAGAACCTTCTTTGGATGAATCATAGCAGTTACAGTAGAGTAATTGAATTCTGCAGGTACAAATATAACCATAACATATCATTAATGAGAAACTAGTTTTCTATAAACCATATTGACATAAGTTTACTCTATGTTGCTTGAAACGTGGTAGTTTGCTGACATTTCATGTATATAATCTCCTTACATGACTTGAAGCACTTTCCTATTTTGTAATAGAGTTAACAGCGTACTTATGCAGATTTTACCAAAAATGAGACCTATAACATGCATTACAAGCAATTTTTCTAAGTTTGGAAATAATTTCCCATTGTTATAATTACTGGCTATATTGCTTTGCTAGAACTGTTGTCACAATTACCACAAACTGGGGGGTGAAAAGACAGAAATGCTTTCCTTGCAGTTCTGGACTCTAAAAGTCCCAGATCAAGGTGTCGGTGTTGATTTCTTTTGAGGCCCTTCTCCTAGGCTTTAAAGATAGCTATCTTCGCCCTCTGTCTTCGTCTGGTCTTCCTTCTTTGGGTGTCTGTGTCCTACCGTGTCCTAATCTCCCCTTTTTATAAGGCCATCAGTGATATTGTTTTAGGGCCCTCCCTAAATGACCTCACTGAACCATAATTACTTCTTTAAAGACTCAGTACCTTCACATTTTGAGGTACTGGCATTAGAATTTCAACATATGGATTTTGGGGGGAGGCACAGTTCAGCCCATAACACTAGCTAAAATAAAATATGCCTGAAAAACAAAGAATGACTCAATCTTTGTGAGTTTTTCGCCTAAGTTTTCTAAACACATGTCTGTGAGTTTCTGTGAGCATGGAGTCCGTGTGTGTGTGTGTGTGTGTGTGTGTGTGTCTGCATCTGTGTATCTGTCTGTCTCTCTTACTAGCCTAAGGTAGAATGTTTTAGCAAAGAGTGAATGCAACAAGAATTATATGTGGGCTCTTAATGATTTTGAAAGTCAGAGAGTTGAAGAGTGAGCTTAGAATATATCTTAACATTTTAATGCTAAGCTTTCACCGCAAGAGTTTGAACAGAGTAGAAGACATGAGCTCCCCCCCATCTTTCTGTTGGCACGACAGATGTACCACAACGGGGTGAGAATCCATATAAGCAAAGTTACCATTTATAACCTAAGGAAGACCCAGAAAGGACAAAGATATCATTACTATCGTTAGCAGCAGAATCAAAACCAGAATCAAAGTCCCAGGAAAACCATTTATCTTTCTCCTTATGTTCTTTGCATTGAATATTTCCAAATTCTTGATTTCTTTAATGCTTTGGGTCCACAGCTGTCAAAATCCTTTTGCAATAAACACCTATTGTTTTATTGTTACTTGGCATCCCTGGCTCTTCAGGTGATATCAGAGCTTTCTTTGGCTTGGGGAATTTCTCCCACCAGGGGCTAGGAGCGACAGTGTCAACCCAGGGGTCAATCCTATAATCCTCACCACAGAGATGGGCACATTACCCAGGATTCTTTATCAAAAGACCCTTGAGGGAATTAACATTGGATGCTAGGAGAGAGATTCCCTTTCTTCTGGAGATTACGGTCCTTTGGACTACAGGAGAGATTGAAGCACACCACGATTTACACAGCAAATAAAAGGTGAATAAGCTGGAGAGAAATATGAAAAGGAGGGAGAGATGGAGAAAGAGAGAGAGAGAGAGAGAGATTGATGGCAAGCAGGGGGGGTGATGAGACAGGAGATAAACACCTGATTATGTTCTTTGAGCCTGGATCCTGTAGGACCTAAAGGATACGCTGCATCTGTAGTTATTAGTGAACCAATGCATTCCCTCTCCCTGGCCCACTTAAGGTAGAGTTCCAGTTAGTTTTTTGCCATTTGCAAAAGAAAAAGAACTATCACCCTATGGAGAAAAATTCTACTCTAGGTAAAGGAAGTCAATTTCAGCCACTTTCTGTAAGGTCTGGCACATGCCTCATGGGTGTGGTTCAGAGTTTCTTGGCTCTGAAACCCTATCCTTTAAGGAATAAAGAGTTCTAAGGAGCAAGAAAGTGTGATAACTGATTACATGCAGAATGGAGCCACTGAGATGATTGCTTAGAACACTTACCATTTGTCAATTGTCAATTTCCCTGAGGATTATTATCTTAGGTCTCTTTTCATTAGGGTTACTGATTGTGGATTAAGTCATTGTGGATAACTTAACTTTAACCAACACTCAATACTTTCTTAGGATAGAAAAAGGAACAGGTGGGGCACCTAGGTAGCTCAGTCGGTTAACCATTCAACTTGATTTTGGCTGAGGTCACGATCTCATGATGGTGAGATGAGCCCAGGGTAGGGCTTTGTGCTGAGCCTGCTTAAGATTCTCTCTCTCCCTTTTCCTGCCCCCCATCTCTTTCTTGAAGAAGAAGAAGAAGAAGAAGAAGAAGAAGAAGAAGAAGAAACAGAGCTCACTTACCTCTCTGACATATGTTGCGATTTCAAAGCATATTTAAGGAAATTACAGCCTTTTGGCATTTGTGCCCTCAGTTATATGTTATAGATGTATTTGGAGGGACCTACTAGAAGTGCACGTCCGGGTAGCTCAGATTCAAATCTGATATATTGTCCCCATCTTCCACTTACACCACTCCAATCAAAATTCCAGAATTAGGAGGTATTATACACCTGGAATAAAAGTTAGTGTATGTTCCTACGAATCCACATTTCTTGGCTTAGTCTTATGGTATAAATCAAGTATGGCAAAGCCAAGATACCTGACTGTATGGAAGAAGATAGGGGATACACACTTCAGGGCCAAGCTTTATTTTGGGTAGTTGAAAGCCTCGACATCTGTCTCATGGTCTGGAGGGAATCACATGTAGAGTACAAGACCCTATGGCCAACATTTTCCACAGTGAGGAAATCTGCTAATAGTTACGTTGTGACTAGTCAAACAGCATTTTCTTCTCTGGCTAAGGAAACCACATACAAGGTTTCATTTACGTGAAATGAGTTGGTTGGTTCTTGATATATTTTAGTTATAGATTCAAAATTCCTTCTTTCAGGATTTATTATGTTGATCACAGCGAATCTGGTTCTTTGTCCATGGCTCCTCTATGATCTGCACATTCTAACTCCAGTTGTACGGAAGTTCACTTAGAAGCTTCTTTGAGTGGCCTGAGAAATCCTAACAGGAGTGTACAAAACATAAACTGTTGAACTTAAATTCAGGTTAATGTATCTTAAAAGGGTCATTTTGTTTTGGTTATGGTAAATCATACTCAGTATTGTTTTTGTTTTTTTTTTTTAAATAGTCATAAGATTTTTTTTGGCCATATGAATTATGTTAGTTATGGTACCCACAACAGGAAAAAAGTGTGTGTGTGTGTGTGTGTGTACATACACTATCTTTGGAGAATGTAGAGTAATGTAATATATGTCAGTTCAGTACTTCAGCTAGTATATGATTATCTCAGTCCTCATCACAAGTAGTGCCCACATTGGTAGATGACTTCCCAAACCGCTGAGGTATAATTACCCTGAACATGTGAGGTGACAGAAGGTGACAGAGTGTGACATTCAAGGAATGTCTAGAGATATAATCACCAGCATTCATAGGGGAAACAAAAAAGGTAAATGAAATTTCTCCCTTTGTATTTTTGAGCATTAAGGGCAACGTGTTTGTTTTCCCCTTGACTGAAGTCCCATATGCTTTGCGGGAAGCTACTCAAAGAAGAAAATAACCCAAGGTCAGATAAAAAAAAAGTTACGAAAATATAGAATGTCCAGAGTGCCAAAATGATGTATTTATTGACAAATAAAGTAGTCACCTCTTAAATAGAAGATTATTATTAAATAAAAGACTGTCTGGAATTGAAAGATTGAGGGCTGAGAGTCCGGCTGATTTCTTTCTTTAGGTGAAATAAGCAATATTTCTGTAGCATGTGGCTTAAAATTTTGCCTTCATAAAATCTCAAAAAATGATGCATTTTACTATAAATGCTGTACCCATTTCACAAGTTTTCTTAATGACTATTATTTTTTTTTTATGTTTATTCATTTTTTTTTGAAAGAGAGAGAGGCAGAGCACAAGCAGGGGTGGGGTGGAGAGAGAGGGGCACACAGAATCTGAAGCAGGCTCCAGGCTCTGAGCTGTCAGCACAGAGCCAGACGTGGGGCTCGAACTCACAAACGGTGAGATCATGACCTGAGCCGAAGCTGGACGCTCAACCGACTGAGCCACCCAGGCGCCCTAGTTTTCTTAATGATTATTAAACAACCGTGAGACTCAAGTTTTCCCATTTTCAAGATAAGCTGAATTCCACACATTTGCTTAATAAAAGATCATATCATCAACAGGATAATTTTTATGCCTTCACATTGCCCCCTAAGGAAAGCACTTACCCTAAGAACTATTTTGCCTGATGACAAGTAGCTGTGCTTACTTTGATAGTGTCCAATGCATTGCTTCGCCTAATTTGAATCTATCTACTAAATGGTTTAATTAATTTTGCATTGTGCTTACTAACTAGTTTTAATTAGCAGTTAAATCAGTTCAGTTAACGAAAAAATGTAGGTATTTACATGAATGCAAATCACAATGAGTTCTCAGAGCTCAATTCAAAAACTGGTTCCATGTCATTGATGTTGGATTTCTTTAGGCTTTGCTTAAAATGAAACATTCTATAGCTATAGCTTTCCCTTTAATAAATTATAAAAGTTTATGATTTACTACCTGGTCTTCCCCTTTTGGACTATCTTGAGTTCTATAGTGAAGAAGGTTGTGTGCCCAGAAGAAAGGTGAAGACATCCTCGACAGGTGTTCTCTGAGCTTCCGTGAAGACCCTTCTCAAATGTGAGTTCTGGGAATAGCTCTAGCAGTTCTGGCTGTAGTTGGATTTTTTTTTTTTTTTGGTAATTTTCCTAGGGCAACCACAATTTAGATGTACGATAAATTTCTCCAAGCATGCAGTTAGATGGTAACAGAACAGAAAACAAAATCCTGATATGGTTCTTTGGTAAATTGCTGTTCAAGGTTCCATTTTTCTTTTCTTTTTTCTTTTTTTTTTTTTTTACTTTTTAAAAATTGATTTATTTAAGTTGATTTATTTATTTTGAGAGAGAGAAAGCATGTGCAGAAGGGGCAGAGAGAGACGGAAGGAGAGAGAATTTCAAGGAGGCTCTGCACTATCTGTGTGAGGAGCCAGATACAACTTGAACTCATGAACCTCTGAGATCATGACCTGAGCTGAAATCAAGAGTTGGATGCTAGAGGCACCTGGGTAGCTTAGTGGGTTAAGCATCTGACTTCAGCTCAGGTCATGATCTCATGGTTTGTGGGTTTGAGCCCTGCATCCGGCTCTGTGCTGACAGCTCAGAGCCTGGAGCCTGCTTAGGATTCTGTGTCTGCCTCTCTCTCTGCCCCTGCCCCATTTGCACTCCTCTCTCTCTCCCCCTCGCTCCCTCTCTCTCTCAACAATAAACACTATTTTTTTTTTTTTTTAAGAGGAAAGAGTTAGATGCTTAACTCACTGAGCCACCCAGTGGCTTAAGAGTTAAAAAGAGGATTTAACTTTTCAATTCCTGGTTTATTTCTACAATCAGGAAATTTTTCAACCACTCGTTTGGCTTCCATATAAGAAAATAGTGAACCACAAACAAGTGTGCTTTGAAACAAAATTGTAATCAATTATCTCAAATTTATAAAAAAATAATTTTACAAGTGTTTCCAAAGGGGGGGTATATTTAAGAAGAAAAGCCTTGATTTATTTGACTTGAAGCTCAAGATATCTCTTCAAGTTTAGAAAAATCAGGACAGCAGTTTCTTCTAGCCAAATAGCACACAAAGGAAATGGAAAGTGGTTTAGTATCATACAATGTAAAGACTGTATATTAGAAATCTGAATCGTAAAATTTTTTTTCCCTCAAATGTAAACTTTAGTGTTTTCATTGTTTGGGCAATGACCTTGGTTCCTCAACAATTTTATGTGTGTACACAAACTACTTGTACTCTGTTTAAGAGATTTTAAATAGCAGCACATTTCTCAGTAATCTTCAACTACGGGTCTCTCCATCTTCTTACTGTCAATATGAATGCAGGATAGTTGGGGTTGCTTCTCTGGTTTTAAGAATGCCATAGAAGGAGAAGGCAGTGCCTAAGAAAGTGTCATTTATTTGAAAAAAAAATTTCTATGCTATATATGTTAATATATTTTGCAACATAAATTGAGAAATGGAGTATTACATAGTATAATTGGGTTATTGCTTCTTACTAAAGAACAATTTTAGAAAAACTAATAAATATTGAGAACACGATCGGGGCACCTGGGTGGCTCAGTCGGTTGAGGATCCGACTTCAGCTCAGGTCATGATCTTGCGGTTGGTGAGTCCGAGCCCCGTGTGAGGCTCTGTGCTGACAGCTCAGAGCCTGGAGCCTGCTTCAGATTCTGTGTCTTCCTCTCTCTCCGCCCCACCCTTGCTTGTGCTCTGTCTCTCCCTGTCTTTCAAAAATGAATAAACATAATTTTTTTTAATAAAAAAGAACACGATCAAGGTTGGGATTAATTTTGGTATGAAACAGGTGGGACCTGGAAACCAGGGCAGGAAAAAAAAAATACACTAATGATCTCGATGATGGATACTTATGGATCTGGTTGCAAGCCCAGGAAACCTTAAAAACATGTTTCATATACAGAGCAACCAGAGTGAAAGCCAACTATTTTTGCCAGGGAGAAAATGATACATCAATACTTGCTATAGTGTTGCTGTAGTGTAGAAAATACTGTTTGGCAATGGATTATCACGATAGCCAAGACAAAGGCTAAAGATTTCAGTCTCTTTCTCTCTCTCTGTAATTTAATTGTATGGTTCTGAATCCTGGGGTCTTTCAAGGAACATTTGGATGCTGATTTATTACAATTATTTATTTTCTTTTTCATAAAGCCTCCTAACTTCCTGAAATAGACATCTAAAAAGTTCAGCTTTTTAAATAGCATGCTATGACTTTATCATTTTGAGGGTGTTATAAATAAGTGCCGTGTATTTTATAAACTAGCTTTCAGTGTATATAGATTACGAGCAAAAAAGATTATGACTATTAGTAGTGTATCTTCAATGAAATTACTTTTGTAACGTTTAAAAGCAAGAATAGTAATTTCAACGACGATAAAATATTAACAGTTTGTAATTCAACAATGACTACCAATGCAAAGCAAAAATTTTATTTTTGCTAAATATATATTTATGTATTACATATAAAATATATATTATTTTTTAAATATATATCTAAATATAGATAGATTTAAAGTTTACTGAGATAGTTGCTATTACATATATTTCACAAAAAGAAGAATATTAGAGAGTGAAGCAAAAGTGCCTACCATTATCATGCTTCACTTGATAACTAACTTCCTCTTCAAAAGTAAATTATAAGGTGATTTTGTGCATATACATGTATAAATGCAAATGGATATATATATCTTTTCCAATTAAATTTGATTAAAACTTGTCTAGGTGAGTGTATGGGAAAATATATCAAAATAGCAGTAAACTATTAATCTGAGAACATACCCTAGAAAATTTCAATATTTTGAACTTTATTAAGATATAATTTGTAGCCCAATACGTGGTCTGTCATGTGAATGTTCTATGTACACGTGAAATTGTGTATTCTGCAGTTGTTGGGTGTTGGGTGCTAAAACTATCAATTAAATCAAGGTGGTTCAAGTTTTGTTCACATCTTTGTTCTTACTCATCTTACCTCTAGTTACTTCATTAGTTACTGAGATGCAGTGTGAAAAACATCAACTATAATGGTGGTCTTGTTCATTTATTCCTCTGGTTTTACTAGTTTTTCCTTTCTACGTGCTTTTCAAAACTTTTGATTCTGAAATAAATATAGATTCACAAGAGAATGGACCTGGGATAATGACCGGAGCCAAAATCAAGAGTCAGACGCTCAACCAACTGAGCCACCCAGGTGCCCCTCATTTTTTACATTTTAAATTTTGATCCATTTGGAGTTTGTCCTGTTCACAGAGTAAGATACGATTCCAATTTTATCTTGCTTTCCCCAAATGATCACTTACTTTCCCCCAAATCAATTATTTAAATACCCGCCTGTACTTGATTCATTTGAGATCCTTCCTTTATGTTGCATTTCCTTGTGTGCATGGGTCTATTCCTGGATTTTTTTGTTCAGTCCCACTGGTCTCTGCCTGCTCCTATATCATCAGCACCCCATTAGAACTGTTGGACATTCCTGGTGTTTGAACAACTGGGAAGGCAACTCTATCCTCAAAGCTCTTCATCTTCAGGAATTTTTCCTGCATCTCCACATTTCTTATAAAGTCTGTTTGTAGTAGGTTTTCAGTCGATTCTGTTGGTTTTTTAGATCAATGAGATCATCTGTGAATAAATGTTGTTTTATCTTCTTTTCAATTTGTATGTCACTATTTTTGTTCTCTTGTATGATGCTGTTGGCTAATACTTTGATTGCTATAAAATGATATCACTGATAATGAATATCATTGTCTAATTCCTGCCTTTAGCAAATGGCTTTTCCATTCCCAAGTATGATGCTGGCTTTTGACTGAGAAAGTTATATTTTATGATGACATGAGATTTTCCTTTCGTTTCTGGCATGAGGAGAGCAGGGCAGAGAAGGGGGAAGAAGCAAGCCAGAGTGTGATCACAGACAATAGCCTGGCAGAGGTCGACTCTGCAAGAAAGTCAGCCGTTTCTTGGAGGGCAACTCTGGCGTGTAAATTGACTCAGAGTTGTCCCAATCTGAGGTAAAAAACTGACTTTCGTATTCCTAAACTTTATAAATCATTAGTTAATGACCACAGGGGTCATCCTGAGGGAGGCGAGTAGGAACTCACAGGCACCTTCAGTTCTCTGTGAATTGTGCAAAGTGACTCCAGGCACCCACAGACAGGGCTCTGAAGACCAGTAGCATTCCCTGCGTGTTGAAAGCACAACTCGTGGGCAGCGGGAGACCCAGAAATGATAAAAAGACATCGGAGGGCCTATGAGCAGAAGACAGATGTTGTGTCCTATACCGTGTATGGAATTGTGATTGTGATTGTTATCCTCAGATCTTTTGATGGGATAAATTACATTAATAAATTCCCTAAAAATCTAACTGGAATCGCATGGTTCTGTCCTTGTATCACATGGTCCTAGTGATTTTTGGTGGGGGTGAGAGGTTGGTCTTATAAAACTTTCTGTTTCTTCCAGAGAAAATTGACCTGTTTAAACTTTCTGTGTCTTTGGAAGTCAGTTTGATAAATCGTATTTTCCTTACAAAGCGTCCCTGTCATCTATGGCTTAGATTCAATTGGCATGAACTAAGTAAAATAGATTTTCTTGAAACTAATCCTAAGGTTATTTACCCTTTATCATTTCTTATTTTATGTATTTGTGCTTTCTTCCTTTTATGTCTGATTAATTTATTGACAGATATTATTATTATTTATTATTATTATTAAAACCAGGTTTTATTTAATTTCAGTATGCCTGCTTTCCTGGGTTTGTTGTTTGTTTTCAAAGACATTAATTTATTTGTTCTGCTGTCTTTAGATATGTTTGCTTTTGTTTTTGTATTCCTTCTTTTTCACAACTCAGCTAAATAAATAGGACTGTAATCTTAAATATTCCCAGACTTTTCCATGGTTATTAGCTCTTAAACATTTGGCAATCAGCATGGTTATTCTATTTATACCTTCTCTCATCTTCTTGTATTTTTGCTAGCTGTATTATTTTTATATTGTCATAGCATAGAGCATTTATATTCCATTTGTTTACTCCTATCCTTATTTTAGTATTTGTCTCAGATGTAGAAAAAAATATATATATATATAATGGTTTAGTTTACCCTGTCATGTATTTAAGTTTATCTTTAATTTCTTGCTGTGTTGGATTTTATTTTCCAATAGTTTCATCCAGTAAGATGATGTAAAACATATTCCAATAGTTCTTGTGTTTAAAACCTCAGTTCATAGAATATATATTTGAAGATCTTAATTTGGTATAAAATTATTGGCTAATACATTTTTTTTAGCATTCTGCACATTTTGATTCAATCTTTTCTGAATCAAAGAAAAGGTTTAGACTGAGAAGATCTAGACTCAAGTGGCCAGGATGCCCCTCCCCAATCCTTGGATGTATTGCAGTTTTTGTTTTAACCTCCACATTTCATTATTTTCTTTCTCAAGTATGATTCTTCCCGTAGTATGTCATTAGTAATCCCATCACCAATTTTCTAACCGTATCAGCTATGAACATCTGATCCATTCTTAGAAGGGTATGCGAGTAAATGGATCTCTCAGAAAACTTCTGACCAAAGTAGTCCACGGAGCTCCTATCCCACTCACATGCTTCTCTTAGAGTTTCTACCTACCATGTGTTTTTATCAGGAAGGTGTTTGCAGTTCTCAACATTTTGCAGACAGGCCAAAAAGATTAATTACAATAATTTCTCCTGCATCTGGGATTATTGATACATAAACAGTTTCTATATCATCATATATATGCATTCCAGCTAACGACACTTGAACTGGTATATGAAGAGCCAATTTATTACATGACCACAAATAATGACGGGCACATAGAGGAGTATGAATTTGCATTTATAACAGACTGGGGATGAGAATTCTATCTTTAGTAGCTAAGAAGATGAATGAGTAAAAGTATGATAGATACAAATAGCAGGGTTCATTACACAATAAGAGGATATTATCAGACATGTGATGAAGATAAATTCTACTGCATGTCAGAGATATCATGTTATTGCCTCTAATCTATCATCGTGTTAATGTTATTTCTATGGAAACATTAAAAGAAATTAAACTACTAAAACCTGAAAACAGATTTGACAGCCACATGTGACAAAAGAAAAATATCGTGATTTTGTCGAAATACGTGCCATTCATTAGCAAGTTATGTTAATTACTGGTAGCTGGTGTTTAGATAATCTATACAATGCATATGGATAAACAAACTTTTAGAGACAAAGATGGTATCATTATTATTGTGTAACAATGATAATTAATATGTATTCATATTGATATACTAATTAATGGGAAAAATCTTAGTTTAGGATTTTCTTGTTCTAGCATGTGCAGCTCCGTTCAGCATAAAGAAACTTCTGTATCTTCACAAATTTGTATAAAATTATTATCAATTTTTATGATTGATTTCTTAAACTCAGGCAGGCTTTAATACTCTGAATGGTCTCCATTAACTTACATATGTCGGTGGGGTATTTTTTTGCCCAATTATATTGAATGTGAAAATACTTTATCTGGGTATGTAAAGCCTGTTTCTTCTGTTTTCCCCCCCCCTTTCCCACAATTTCCACCAAGGGAAGAAGCTTTCTAAACCTTCTATGTGTAAGTATGTGGGTGTCTGTATATGCATGTGGTTGTGAGGTGTGGGAGGGGATATTGTTGTCCCCCAGATGCTCCCTACTTTAGCAAAGACTATTTCTGTCCCAAGAAGATCCAATTCTTTGTTTCTCCACATATGCTTTCATCATAAAAAAATAAGAAAGATGAGCAGAGAGATTTTTCCTCCCACTCTTCTTTATTCTTCTAAAGTTATAGTAGAAAATAAAGCTAATTATTTATGTAGCTGTAATCACAAGAAAAAGGAAATAAGAATCAAATTTAACTTTCTCAATTTAATCATTAAAGTTCATTTATATATAAATAAAGTTCACTCAAAATGAACTTTGTAACGCTCAGATGAAAGATGTTGAAAACTGTAAGTGACAAGAACTAATATTATATTTTATCCCTGGAGGTAAAGTATTTTCAGTTTTCTAATATAAAGAAGAAATTATGACAAGGACTTCACAAAATGGCTAGATTTTTTAACATGAATTCAACTTGTAGCAACAGATCAAAGTCAGTCAGGTTAATTATTTGGAGACTAGATTGCTGTGGACAATCAATCAATGGAACAAAACAGCCTTTCAGAGTGATCCTTTATGGAATTTTTAATGTGAGCGATGGTATTCCCAGAAAGATTTAATTTTGTAAACTAGTCATCCAGCTGTCTTTGTAAGGTCTGTGGCAATAAACACATGTGACCAAGACTTTCCAAAATAGGAGGGAAAGAGTTGTGTGTGTTACTATGGGTGAAGATTTGATTTGAATCTATAAATGATTTTAGATTTAGGAGTTGTCAGTCCACTTTTGCTCAGTAATATTATCTGGAGAGCTTTGATGATTCATAGATAAGCTGTAATGAAAAGTATAAAGCTAGAAACAGAATCCAAAATTTTTTTGGAAATTTTAAACCAAGCAATCTTCCCAAAAGCGTATGAACGCCTGCTTTGATCGCTGGCCATTTTAAAATCTAAATTATCAAATAATTGTCTTATTCTTCCATCGTGTTCCATGTAGAGAGACAGATTTTTTTTTTTATCTTTGTCTTAAGGTCTCTGGCAGAGCTGAAAGTTCCTCATTAGCTCTTCTATTTTTGGGCTTTGGAACAGTTCCACTTAGAAAGAATCTGATATTATCACATTCTACATAGAAAATGCATTCAATAAATAATTGCTTACTCATTGCTTGTTAACAAGCAGTCACAGATTGAAATAATGGGCACAGGATCATAATTTAGAAGGCCAGCAGCAAGGACAATATTTTTTGAGTATACTTCTATACATTAGTCACTGAGGCTTTTTTTTACACATATTTTAATTTAATAATAATAATTAAAAAAAAAGACTTAGGTTCTAATTAGTCTTTGCCATTAGAAATCTGTGTGGTTGGGTAAATAGTATCACTTCTCTGAGTCTGATTTTCATCTAAAAAATAGTCTGTTGTAGATCATCTTTAATTTTTTTAAATGTTTTAAATTTAAATTTTTTATTTTTTTCTAGTTTTAGAGGAAGAGTATGAGCAGGGGAGAGGAGCAGAGAGAGAGAGAATCTTAAGGAGGCCCCACGCTCAGCACAGAGCCTGACCTCACAACGGTGAGATCGTGAGCTGAGCCGAAACCAAGAGTCAGACACTTAACTGACTGAGCCACCCAGGCACCGCCTCTATTGTCTTTAAAGGCACTTTGAAATCCCAAATTTCCATTGCAAAAATTTCCCTCAATTCTTTCATGGCCAGATAGAACTACACAGACTTCCGCGTTTGTCTGGTTTGAGACCCAGTTTTGGCTATCATCAGCGCTAGCGTTTTCCATAGTAAACACATAACTATGTTAGCTCTCAGAGACATGGCTCTCTACCTTAGAAAGAATAGAAGCCATATCGGTCACCTAGCACCACCACCCTTCAGTTTCCCCTGCTTTTCCAGGTCTTTTCTTCCACTCCAAGTCAGCAGTAATCAGTTGTGTTACTTAATGAGATTTTTTTGTTCACCTTATATGTATAGACTTGTTATGGAGGAAACGTATGCCTTGGATTCTTTAGAAGTTGGAATAAAATTGCATTTATTTCAAAAGTGTAATTTTTATCTTTGACAGAGTTACTGATGTTCTTTTACTGAATGCTATCATCCAGACAAAAGATCTCTTTGAAGGCTCTCTGAGGCTATGGTGCAATGATTAGGAGTAAGGACTTCAGAATTACAACAGTTTTCTGTGATTAGGAACAAATGTTTTCATGCCTCTTTTTTCTTAATTGCAAAATGAGTTAGCCATAGTACTTATCCCATTGGCTTGTTGGGCATCTCAAATGCAATCTTACACAGAAAATTCTTAGTACATTAGTTATATGTAGCCAAATTATAAATAGCATTCATGAAAGTTTGCTGCTTATGTGTTGATTACGAGATTCAATAATAAGAATACTATTCTTACTTACTTTCAGTAATAATCAAGATGGTTTAAAATTAATAAAAGTACTTGCCAATGAAAAGAGGGAATTTAAGTAAGAACACATCTGGGAAAATCCCCCACGCCACACTCAATCCTATGAAAACACCATTCATATAATATTATGTAGCTTCTTTGGTCAAGGGATTTCCTCTCTGTTGAATCCGTCTTCTCATTCACCCAATCAGTCCTCAAAAGCAAGTTTGGAGGAAATGCTCACTTAGCATTAGCCTGCAGGAGGTACTCTTTGACAAAGATTCACGGCACACGGCCTCTGAGGGGCATTCTCTCTGGTGACCTGGACGCTTTGCTGGGTCATAGCTCTACTCCCTCCTTAGGAGAGGAGATTACCCGACAGCACATTCAGGAGCAACTTCCCCCTTAGGCGTTAAGGGAAGTGTGCAATCTGATGGCACGGTGTACAAAGTAAACGGCATCCTGGAAATCAAGCCTGAGATCCACAGCAAAGAGGTACATGTTCTCAAGCCACAATGCTGGCTTATTGTCCAGAGCCTGGGCTACATCACATGAAGGAACTACCCGGCATCCCTTGTAGTGTTCCAGGAAGTTGGAAAGAAAGACACCATCCTCTCCTCTGGCCAGCAGAGCTTTAATAGGCTAGTCTTTCATTAAGTGAATTCCTAAATGTTGACCAAATTCTTTCAGAAAGAGGCAGCTAATGGTTCAGGGTGCATGTGATGCGCTTGCTGTTACATAGGCACTGATTAAAAAACAAAAAAATCCTTCGGGCTGCTTTCCCAGAGCACTCACAGGCTAGAGGTGGGGGCTGGGCAGCAACTTCTCTTCAGTGGTTTCTTTCATGTTCCAAGAAGGATGGTCATGTGTTTTAGCTTAGCCGATACATTCCAATAAAATGATTTTCAAAGAGACAGGACAAATAATAGGCGTTTTACATATGGTGGCTGTGGACGTCACGTGCAGCTAATTTTCTCATCCACAATATATTTGTTATTCCCCAAACTGGCTATGTGTGATTCATTTAGGCTGTCTCTTTATTTAATTTTACCTAATAAACTAATGAGACAGCCTAGTGAAGCCTCTATGATCAATATAATTTGGGTGAGTGACTTAGCATACATTTCCTTTAGGATATTTAAGATCGATCCATACCCTTCCAGTTTTTTATTTATTGGTTGTTGGTTGGTTGGTTGGGATTTTTTCTGTTTTTTTTGTTTTTGTTTTTGTTTTTTTTTTTGTTTGTTTGCTTGTTTTTGGTTTTTCCCCTGTCACAAAGTTCAAAGAAAGGAAAGTACCTCTAGTCTGGATAGCATTATTGTGTTTTTTTAGTTTTTTTAATGTTTCTTTATTTTTGAGAGATAGAGACAGAGCACAAGAAGGGAGGGGCAGAAAGACAAAGGGAGACACAGAATACAAAGCAGGCTCCAGCCTCCAAGCTGTCAGCACGCAGCCTGACACGGGGCTCGAACTCAGGAAGTGTGAGATCATGACCTGAGCTGAAGTCGGATGCGTAACCGACTGGACCACCCAGGCCCCTTGTGCTTTTTAAAGCATCATTCTTGGTGACAACATTTTAACAGAGAGAAATCAGCTTCAATTTGTTTTCTTGGGTACAAATATGGTTATTAGCAAATGATATTCTTTATTTCTCACAGTACCAATGGCAGTTCTCAAGTGCCATTCTTGTCTCCTTGAAAATACTTAAAAAATGTGTGTTAGAAAGTGGAAGTCACTACCGGAGACAATTAATTCACAGCTTAAAAAACAGCTTACCCTCCGACAGCAGGAGAAAAGGAGACACCGTCCATTAGGCAGAAATTATCTTTCTACAAAAGAGCAATAGTAACTTCTTTGAGCTTTGTTTTTTTCTCCAGTGGCTGATCGCACAAAATCTCAAGGTGGCCGTTTTGACCATTCTCCTCACATCAGTGACAGTCTCCCTCAATGCAGTGTAGTTTTCAGCATCCTTACCCTCCTATGAGGTGACTGGGCATACCTCCATGGGAATGATGTGACCACAGGTCAGATGAAGAAACCAGATGGTTTTCCTGTCACGGGGACCTATGTTTGAACGACAATGTAGTGCAATCACTAACTAAACCTAGTGCAACTCAGAGATGTATGACAGGGTGAGAAGATCTCCTCAGCATTGTAGTAAATGCAGCCCAATTAGCCAGAGTCAACATGCATGGTGTCTGCATTGCTTAAGGCCACAGAGAGTTCCAGAGAGATGGGCATCACAGTCTGGAGTCCAGTTGTCTATCTGGAAGTTTCAGGCTTACGTCTTCAGCGAAGCAAATGAGTTTATGGAAACCCTGACTCGTCAGCAACTCATGATTACTGAGTTCGGGGTAAAAGATTTTCTAGAGGGAGGCATTCAGTGACTATCTACCCGGTAATATCATGTCATGAAAAGAGTGAATATGGACACTAAGAAATATTTCGACATATTTGGAATAATCTTTTTCCCCAAGACCCATTAAACGAATGTTCATGAGACTTTGTTAAACGGATCATGCAAGAAGGAATAACTGTTTATATGTTCAATTTCATGTAGTGGATTTTAAATTTTGATGGCCTCTGTTCATATAGAACCTTCACATGTTCCCCATATAATATGATTTACGAAGTACTAGAACAATGTATTTTATGATCTACCGATTTTGAGAGAAGTGTTTAAACAGTGGGCTCAATAAACCATCTGAAGCCCACGAATGTAGAGAAAATTCAGAGAAAACAAAAATAAGTAATGACTAATTTCTTTCATCCCTACCCTGCTTGTTCTAGAATCTCCCTCCACACACACTCTCTCTCACTTCCAGTCTTTAAGATTGATAAGACTTGTGGGGCGCCTGGGTGGCGCAGTCGGTTAAGCGTCCGACTTCAGCCAGGTCACGATCTCGCGCGGCCCATGAGTTCGAGCCCCGTGTCGGGCTCTGGGCTGATGGCTCAGAGCCTGGATTCTGTGTCTCCCTCTCTCTCTGCCCCTCCCCCGTTCATGCTCTGTCTCTCTCTGTCCCAAAAATAAATAAACGTTGAAAAAAAAGATTGATAAGACTTGCAAGACAAGCACAGTGATAATTTTTTAAATTTTACTTGAGAGAGAGAGAGAGAGCATGCAGGGGAGAGGGGCAGAGGGAGAGAGAAAGAATCTGAAGCAGGCTCCACACTCAGTGCAGAGCCCAACATGGAACTCGATCCCGTGACCCTGGGATCGTGACCTGAGCTAAAAATCAAACGCTCAACCACCTGAGCCACCCAGGTGCCCCAAGCACAGTGAAATTTTAAGAACCTATTACTCTGTCCAAGAGACAGATTCAGGAATGCCTCTGCTGCCATCTAGCTCTTTGACTCTGGACAGGCCACAGGTAAGGTCATTTCTTCACCTGCAAAATAATGTCCTTCTCTGCTCTGAATTTCTACCATTCTTCTATCAGATTACTGTAAGTTTGGGAATCGTAACAGGTCATAGTGTTTTTCACCCTTACATATATTCTGCAGGGGTTGGTGGAGAAGAGGCTGTCTTTACACTGGGAACCAAAGAGCGATTCACCTCCCCCACCAGATGAACATGACCCTGGATGCACATTGCTGTTAGATCACCTAGCACACCACTGTTGACACAGCTTAGTGCTCTTATGATGCTGGCCAAAAAAAAAAAAAAAAAAAAAAAAAAAAAAAACTCCATTAACTGCACACTCACTTTGATTGATGTTATTTATTGTAGCAACTGCTTTTTATCTTAGGTTACTGGCAGTGATGAATATGAGGTGTTACTAGATAATTTAATCTTATTTTGGAAGCGTTGCCATTTTGCCCAGTGTCTTCAGCAATAACTCAGAGAACCATTTAACTCATGAATTCACAACTCTATGTGAAAACTAAAGCTATCTAAATAATGGATTTAGAGTATCAGCCCTGTTCATCATGAGCCAAGATCATAATATACACAGAGCATTCAGCTTGGTATTTCTAGCTCAATTTGGGGAAATCTCTTGCTAAGTCTAATAACACAAGCAAGAAAGTCCTATTTTTATTTTTTTATTTTTTTTTTTAATTTTTTTTCAACGTTTTTATTTATTTTTGGGACAGAGAGAGACAGAGCATGAATTGGGGAGGGGCAGAGAGAGAGGGAGACACAGAATCGGAAACAGGCTCCAGGCTCCGAGCCATCTGCCCAGAGCCCGACGCGGGGCTCGAACTCACGGACCGCGAGATCGTGACCTGGCTGAAGTCGGACGCTTAACCGACTGCGCCACCCAGGCGCCCCGAAAGTCCTAATTTTAATAGATATAAGCAAAGGGCTTGTTCTGCTGAAGTGAAGCATTATCAGGTATATCCTGCCACTGAAATCTAGAGAAATATCTTTAAAATATCCATGTACCATAATAGAATAAGATGATAGCTTCACAAGATTCACAAGACTTAAACTTTAGTATTGGTTCTTCCATTTACTGTCAAATAACCTGGAATAAACAAGTTAATACTCTTGGTTTGTTGATTAACAGAGTGAACACCAAATGGGAAAATTTGCATGAAAGCACTTTGAAATTTATAATCTGCTATACAAATGAAAGGCACTGTATTGTGATATAAATGAATATTCATGATGATGATAAAATTACGCTGGAATGGTTACAATTAGAAAACAAAATACTTTATCCCCAAGAGTATTTTATTTATTCTATCTTTATCCACTTGGGTCACTGAAGAGATCAACATAGCAGTTTTACACTGTGTAACCTTTGCAAGATTGCATTCATAATATCTTCCTTAAACTACTGTTGTGGGATCACAGACGGATTCCAAACCATCCTCTTTAGATTTGATCAAACCCACACCGTGGAAGAGAAGTGATTCTGTGAGAATGACCTCTAAAGGATAGATCCATAGCAAAGCCTTCCTGGCAAAGGATGGTTAATGAATTTACTCTGGTCCAAGAGGAGTCAGCTTGATAAAGGTGTCTTTGTTCATTTTGATATGACAATCCATTACCTTGTGATGGCATCGGCATAATCAATTTTTCACAATAAATTGACACAAGCCATCTGTAACACATGTTGCTTGCATTACGCTCCCTTGTATGCAATACTGAAATTGGTTAGTATTTTTTAAAATACTTTTTATTCCTTAATCTCTTGGGAGACTTCTCTCTCTGAGAAAACAGTTCTGATACAAAACAAATTTTATTTTCTGGCAAAAACGGGGGGAAAATCTAAGTTTGGTAGAATTGCAAAATTGTGAAAGATTTTGTGGTTATGCTTTGAAGTTTAATGTAGGACTTTATAATGAAATGAAACAGTTTTCGTGCCTGAAAAGCACCATTTTCTGTATGAGTAAAATTGATGTTCTATTGTGGAGACTTACGTTTTGGGGGAAGAAAGAAATATATTTAGCACGTTTACGAAAAGACATATCCACTGGTGTGGATGCAAAAATGAATATGTCAGAGTTGTGAAGAGATGTATGGTGCTGCTGTTTCATGATGAAGAGAATTGAAACAGAGTTATACATTGTTCAAATGGTCCCATATTATGTGGAAAATAAGTCTGAAAAGTTCTGCTTTGTTTTTCCACTAACAAGGAAACCACATTTTCAACCTGCCAAACTACTTCTGTGGAACAAATTATTCACTTCTTGGAAGCTACATGAATTCTTTCAGGCAATTTCATAATAGATGAAGTTGTAAGTGCCTTTAGAATTATCTTAGCCATACTAGACACACAACCAATACTCAAGAAACATTTTATAGACCAACGAAACCGCATTAAGCCTTTCATTGGCTTCAACAAGGTCACATTTGGCTTGAACACCTAGTTTTCTTGTGGGGGAGGGCTAAGCACCAAGTCACAAAACGTGGATTGGCTTTCCACTTCCATGGCATTCTTTATGGTGTCTTCATTTAATACTATGCAAAAAGAGCCCGTTCTTCATCCTCACCTTAGAAACCACTGGAAAGTCTAATGGCTACCACATAATAGGACTATCGCAGACAATTCTGAGGTTCGAGAAACACCGTTAAATTTAGAAATGAAAAGGCATCCCCAGAATGAATGTGTCCAGCTCTTCCATTCAAGAATATGTGGACGCCATCATCTAGAAGACTCAGCTAGACTTTGAGTAAGATGGTGTAGTGTCAAGTTTATTTTCCCTTTAGTATTTTCTTGGGAAATTGCATGACTTTAGCTCGAAGTCATCTGTAACATTCTATGGAGATTAAACAAAATATCAAAACAGTACTGAAAATTATAACTTTCTAATTTGAATACAATTTTATGTTCTTTATATTTAATAGTATATAGATTGCATATAACATTAATATATAATGTTTTATTAATATATAATTCTTTATATTTATTTAATATATAATCCTCTATATTTAATATTCTTTATATTTAATATTCTTTGTATTTAATATTATGTATATTACATATAACCTTAATACATAATGTAACATAGAACAATTTTAAAATTATACTTTAATGTGTAACTGTTATGATTATAAACATTTTCCAAAACTTGTAAGAATTAACAACAATGTTATAATAAGCCCCTAAATTTGTAAGAGTCAATTAAGGAAAGTAAAATAAATAAGTAAATGAATAAATAAATAAAGTTATGGAAAGTATCAATTTAGGGCAATATTTATTTTAAACTGGCTGGCTGGAATTTTTCTAAACTACTTTGAATAAGG
Organism: Lynx rufus; assembly: GCF_022079265.1. Classification (NCBI taxonomy): domain Eukaryota; kingdom Metazoa; phylum Chordata; class Mammalia; order Carnivora; family Felidae; genus Lynx; species Lynx rufus. The sequence goes on from NW_025814878.1 coordinate 127,017,280, forward strand.
AAAACAACCTATTCTGCTCTTAATACGTTTTGATAAAAATATTAACAAATACTACAATATGAAAATAATGTGCTATTTATTCCCTGTTAATTCAGATTAATAACTCTTAAGTATATAGGATTCATCACTTTTTTTCCATTTTCCTCAAATTCTCTTTTTTTTAATTTTCTTTTTTACCATTTATTCAGTTTTGAGAGAGAGAGAGAGAGAGACAGAACATGAGCAGGAGAGGGGCAGAAAGAGAGGGAAACAGATCTGAAGGAGGCTCCAGACTCTGAGCTGTCAGCACAGAGCCTGTTGCGGGACTTGAACTCACAAATCATGAAATCATGACCTGAGCTGAAGTCGGACACTTAACCAACTGAGCCACCCAAGTGCCCCTTTTTTCCTCAAATTCTTTAAGGCATTCTAGATAGTAATTCAGGCAATCGTGGGCAATTTTAGAAATATGAATCAAATCGATTGGGCCTCAAATTTCTTTACAGACTGTAATGACCCAGATTAGCTATAGAAAACTATCAGATCACTAAAACATCACACCTTTTTTTGTTGGTTTGCAAACCTCTCAGGAACTTTCTGACTCTGGGCCCCAAAACACAAAGGGCAGGGAGAAAGTGAAGAAAGAGGCAAGTCATTCCAGGTTGGTAGGTAGTTGGGTTTTTTTCTTGTTGTTTTGTTTTTTAAGCTTATTTATTTTGAGAGAGTGAAAAGGAGCAGGGGAGGGGAAAAGAGAGAGGGGGACTGAGCATCTGAAGCAGGCTCTGTGCTGACAGCAGAAAGCCTGGTGTGGGGCTAGAACGCACGAACTGTGAAATGATGACCAGAGCCAAAGTCGACGCTTCACCGACTGAGCCGCCCAGGCGCCCCTATGTTTGTTTTCATACCTCTCCTATATGGTGACATGATCAAGATTTCATTTCCATCTCACACTAAATGATTTTTATTTTAATGGCTTTGTCTTTTAAAAAACAGTTTTAGGTTCACAGAAAAATAAAAGGAAGGTACAGAAATTTCCCATATATCCCCTGTTCCTGCGCATATACAACCTAGTGCACAATCAACATTTCCCACCAGATGGATACTTTTGTTAGCACTGATGGACCTACACTGATATGTCATTAGCACTCAGAGCTTATAGCTTACCTTGGGTTCACCGGAATGTATACATTCTGAGTTTGTACAAATATACAATGACATATATCCATCATTGCAGCAGCATATGAGGTACATATAGAGTATTTTAACTGTCCTAAAAATCCTTTGTGCTCTGCCTATTCATCCTTCCCCTTGTCCCTCAATACCAATCACCACTGATCTTTTTACTGTCGCCACACTTTTTGCCTTTTCCAGAATGTCATGGAGTTGTTATCATACAGTGTGTAGCCTGTTCATGTTGACTCCTCTCATTAGTAAAATGCATTTAAGTTTCCTTTGTGCCTTTTCGTGGCTTGATAGCTTGTTTTGTTTTAGTACTATGTAATATTCCACTGTCTGGATGGACCATAGCTTATTTATCCATTCACCTCCTGAAGGACATATCAGTTGCTTCCCAGTTTTGGCAATTACGAATAAAGTTGTTATAAACATCTGCGTGGAGTTTTCTGTGTGGACATAGTTTTCAACTCCTGTAGGTAAATACCAAGGAGTATGACTGCTAGATTGTATGGTGAAAGTATGTATAATTGTGTAAGAAATCACCAACCATCTTCCCAAGTGGTTGTACCATTTACATTCACTCCAGCGATGAATGGAGAGTTCTTGTCGCTCTACATCCTTGTCAGCATTTGCTGTTGCCAGTGGTTTTGGCCATTCTAATAGGTGTCTAGTGTTATCTAATTGTGGTTTTGATTTGAATTTCCTTGATGATATATGATGGGGAGCATCTTTTCATATGCTTATTGGCCTTCGGTATACATTCTTTACTGAGGTGTCTGTTCAAGTCTCTGGCCCATTTTTCAATCAGGCTGTTTGTTTTCATACCGTTGGGTTTTGAATGACAGCTTTTTAAATTCATTACTTGCCATGTTTGCAATGCATTAAAAAAAAATTCGTTACCAGTATGCCTTTTGGAAAACCCAAAACTCTAGGCATATCCCTGTCTGTTCATTGTCTGACATGTATGAAGGATTTACAGACTGTTTATATGTCTAAAGAGGACTGAAGCTTCCCATCGTCCCTATGTTTGATCCGCAAAGGCAAGGCAGAGTAAGAAAAAGACAGTATTGGAAGAGGGGAATGTAGGGAAAACCTTGTGTCCTCACGTCTGAATTAAACCTATCTTTTACAGAAAGGCACATAATTTCTGGATTTACTACAGAACCTCACAGTGTATAAAAGGCCCCCTATAGAAAGGAGGTTATCTTGCCAAGATGCTACAAGCCTATAAAGAAACGTGCCAATCTTTCTGTGCCAACATACCTGAAATGTGCTTACCACCTACTGCATGCAGTGGAGAACCCTGACAGGCATCAGATGGAACCCACACGGGCTCAGTTATGCTCGAAGTTACTATTTCATAGTATAGTGAAAAGAGCAACCAGGTACATGTGAGTTATAATCACAATTCACTTGCTTGACGGTTGTGTATTGTCAGGTAGATTTTTTGCCCCTGAAGGGGTATCAAGCATCTTGTGAGTCTCTGGTTCCAAGGGAAGATCTATCCCAGGTAAGTGAAAAAGTGGAACAGTTTACTTTTATGAACTCCCACTGATAATCTCTCCTGGCCTTTAATTATTTACTCAGAACTTTTCTCTCCTCAGACACTTAACAAAATCAGCGCCCCTTGGGGCTCGTGGACGGCTCAGTCAGTTAAGAGTCCGACTCTCACGGTTTGTGAGTTCGAGCCCCGCGTTGGGCTCCGTGCTGACAGCGAGGAGCCTGCCTGAGATTCTCTCTCCCATTCTCTCTGCCCCTCCCCTGCCTGTTCTCTCTATTTCTCTCAAAAATAAATACAATTCTAAAAATATTTTTAAAACATCAAGAAAATAATATAAGTGCCCCTAGACAACTCAAATTGTTTGGACATTCCGGAAAGGACGCCATATTCTGGGTCAATCATTCGCAACTGCCAATAAATGCAGGCTCCAGAGTCAGTATTGCAAAAAAGGCTTTGGGATCCCTGTGAAAACAGCCCAATCCTTACTTAGGTGTGAAGCAACTGCTAGTTAGTTAGCACAATGGTTGTCAAACATCCTCATACAATTTCCTCCTGGCCCAGGATGGTCAGCTCAACTGCCCGCCTCACTTAGCTTGTTCTGTTTTAGACACAAATGTCTCAACACATCAGCTGTGAGGTGTAATTTCTGGACTATAAATACAATGTCAGCATCGCATTGTGTCATTTTAATCTCTGCTGAGGGTCTTTAGTTCCTAAGGAGTAACTTAGAATCCTTTTGAATCTCAGTATTGCATGAAGGCAGAACAATTACAAAAAAGAGAGAACACTGATTTATACATTAGAGGCTTTGAAATAAAACTTGAGCAAAATATACGATGAAAATAAACCTAGGAACTCCCTTTCTTTGCAAATGTCCATGAATCCCAGATATTTTTGGAAACTCGTTTTCAAGGACAGGAACTATTTTCGATTTTTTTCTTTAATTTCTTGTCAGCTTATTCAATCAATATATACACATTGAAAAAAAGGTCCCACTAACAGCTTCTATTTCTATTCCTCTCCCCCAGAGATAAGTACTATTATCATTTTGGAATATGTACTTCGCATATTTTAGCATATGTCACGCACAAGATTGAAGAGTTTTCGGAGCACCTGGGTGGCTCAGTCGGTTAAGTGTCCAACTTCGGCTGGGGTCATGATCTCACTGCTTGTGAGTTTGAGCCCCGTGTTGGGCTCTGTGCTGACAGCTCAGAGCCTGGAGCCTGCTTTGGAATCTGTGTGTCTCTCTCTCTGCCTCTCCCCTGCTCATGCTCTGTCTCTCTCCATCTCTGAAAAATGAATAAACATTAAATTTTTTTAAAAAAAATAAATTTCATTCATTTTTAAAAAATCTAATCTCTGCACAGGACTTCGATAGAAACCTTAACTACGCACTCAGTATTTTCAAACACAAACTCAGTGCTCTTGAAGTGAAGTTGATGATGTCTCTGATTCTTTGGGATCACATAACTAAAGAAAGCAGAGAGGTGGAAGAAAAGGAGAGTCAAGGCCAGTTACTGAGTTGGAGCTATTTACATTTTTAATAACTTTGAGAGGTTAGGCAGTGTCATATTTTAACGGAATATCTAGCAACCCCTTGGCGTCTGTTTTTCCTCTCTATTTGCATAAGCAATTGACAGCTCATTAAGAGCTCATTAGGAAGCAGTGGAGACCCAGTGATCAGGGTCTCAGTTGCTGAGAAAGAAGTCCTCATTTATAAATGTCCTCAATATTTCAGGAGAATAGGAAATGGAGCTAAGGTATCTGATGGTGAAGGCAAGTAAGCTATACCTACTTATAAAACAGAAAATGATGGTAATATTGCCATTCATTAAATCTTAGCCTATTCGCCTTACTAAGAAAAGATAAAGGTGATAGAATTCATAACTCTAATTTGATCATGAAAAACAAGCGAAAAATTTCCACATTCCCTGAGTTTTCCTTTCCTTCTTTTCTCCCCAAATGTTATGTATCATCTATGTTTCCAACTATCTATCTAACCTATCCTTAAATGCTAGATGACTATATCTTAGAGAAACCAACTAATCTAATTGTTTAAGAAAGGTCTATATGTGGGGGAAAAAATTGACTATGCTTCTTTGCTGGTAAATACTGTTCAGAATATAAATTAGTTCTTTTTTACTTGCTAATACTCCCTGGACCCAAACAAAGCAGACCAAAATCGGATCTCCTCTGAATAAATGTTTGCCTGATACTTCTAAATCTCTAGATACCAAAACCCTATTGTAAAATGAAAGGCAAATGCACACTGGTGTGCTGACGATTCTTTTGCCTTCGGATTGCATTTTGTAAAACGCATGAATAGAAAGCACTTTTAAACGCTCAGGAATCAATACAGAGGAAGCGGTGGGAACACATTTATTCCTGTTTTATTCCATTTCGGGGCTGCCAGAGTTTTGCTTGACCAGATGTTGCAGTTTCCAAGGCAGATCTGTGCGTCCCCTGGTTGTCAACTAAAGGCTGCCTTACCTATAAACATGAAGGCTTTCTATCTACTCCTACCTTTTTTGTTGGTTGGTTTGTTTGTTTTGCTTTTGTTTGTTTGTTTTTTTTTTTTTTTTGCATATTCCCTTTTGGCAAGAGGGTTCCATTGGAGAGCAAGAGAGAGAGAGAACCCGGTATTCTTATGTGGTCCATCCACCCTCACTTTATTTTGCATTATCGCCTTTTGGCAGGAAAGAAAATTGAGAGCTGCAGTCTGTATTTAAGCCATTTGTATGTTCTTTATTGGGGTACGTTTGAATGCCCAATTGGATCTCAATGGCTCATCCTTTGTAACATAAAGTAAAAACATGGTGCTCGAGAAAAGTAACGACACACACAGCTAGGCCCTTTCATGGCAGTTGGTAAAGCATAAGCTCTGCCTCTCTGTGTGGCAGTTTCCCTTCTCTTTTCTTTTCTTTCACTGTGACAAGCAGCCATTGTCCCCTTGGTGAGATCTGCAATATTACTTTGACCCCAGCCCATCAATCTGCCTCAATTGGATAATGATCTGTAATCACTTTCTTTCAGGGGAGTCTATAAATTTGCCAAGGCCCCATTCTTTTCTGAAGGACTCCTTATGTTCACTCCCGTTTGTGCAAATGCGCCCTCTTTTACAGGGCTAAATAGCCATGCACATGGTCCATTCTGTGAAGAGGCACCGGGAGGGTTTCTGTTGATTTTCCATGCTCTAGTCTCTTAAAGGAGACTTAGTCTGACATGCCGGGACGCAGTGGGGGGTGGCCGAGCCAGGCCACATCACAGGCAGCCGCTTTTCTCATTAAGACTGACCCACCATTAGGTCACTTTGTGTCGTCCTTGTAATCAATGAGCTTAATGTTCAGTGCAAAAAAAAAAAAAAAAAAAAAGTCATAAGGAAAGGAGCGTGGAGGTGGAAGGGAAAAGGAACTGGTAGAACGGACAGAGAAATCCAACACGTCTGTCTTACAGATGTACTTTGCTAGCAAAAGGTGAAAGGAACGCAAATATCATTTGACGTCTCAAGTAACTGGTTCCTTCAGGTCCTGTTTGTGTTCTGCAAAACATGACAATTCTTAGACCCTACTTCTCTCCAGTGGCATCCACTCTTCTCATTAAGTAGGATGAAAGGCTCCGTATCAGGCTCAGTCAACATTTGCAAGGGAATCATGCAGGGAAGGCAAAGGTGGACAAAGTTCACGAGCATTTGGGCAAGTTGGGAGTGTTACGAGAATTCAGCATAAGAGCATATGGACCCAAATATATTCATGCCCTTAGCCACATGGAATAAATGAACAACAACAACAACAACGACAACAACAACAAAGGAAGAAAACACCTAGAACATAATCTCAACTGCTCTTATATTAAGGGGAGATGAAAAGGCTTTTGGGTCATCATATTTCCAACACAAAGAGAAAGAGTGTCTCCATGCACAGTGAGGGGTACAAATATAAATACACTCTAACCAAAATAAGTATCAGTGATCAGAGAACTAGATAAGCTGAAAAGTCAGGCCTTTAGAGAACCTACATCGGTAATGACAATAACTTGCAAGAAGATAAACTTCTTTCCAAATCCCTGTGTCTGATTAGTTTGTAGTAAACCGATGGTGCCTTTTTTATTATGTTTAGGCAAACGGTTTAGGAAAACAATAAAGGACATCACAAAACTGTCAAGGGGACGTCAGAGGGGGAAAAAAAGCAAATAGTTTTAAAAATGTTTGTGTTTTGCACCATCCTGTAGAAAAAAAATGTTTATATTGATTTTCACATTCCTGTGTTCATTTTTCTACTTATAAACATTTTAAAAATGATTTATAACCTACATATACATATATATACAGAAAATACATCAAACATGACAAATAATAATTTTAGCGAATAATTATGAAAAAAAAAACACTTGTGTAACCACCATACTGCTTAAGAAATTGACGTTTGGATTGAGATATTAGAATCAGGGGCTAAAAAGAAAATTAACTCTTTCAAATCAGTAGGATCCTCTAGTGAATCATGGATTATGTGGTCCTTTCAGTAATCGTGGATCATAGGAGGCCAGATGAAACCCTTAGAAGTCACACAGTCAATGTGACAATGTCATCAAAGAAGAGTCTAACACCAAAAGTGGTTAAGTCACTTATCTCGAGTGTCATAGCTCCTAGGGGCTGAATTCAGGCTGTGTGCCAGGTTGTGAATCACTTTTCCATTCTTAATTCCATTTCATCAAGGGTCTCTGATGGGGAATAAGTCTCTGTGTCCAAGTGTTTCCATCATATACTGAAGGAAAGTAAACTCATTCTGTATCTTAACTGAGCTCATTCTACCCATGGAACCTCACACACTGAGAAAGTAATCACTTCAAATATGGAGGACAACTGTTTTGTCTGGCTCATAAAATGGCCATGCATAAAACTGTCTGGAAAGTCCAAATACTGAAGTCAGAGACATATTTAAGTTTTACTATTACTGGGGCGCCTGGGTGGCTCAGCTAGTTAAGCGTCCAATTCTGACTCAGGTCGTGATCTCATGGTTTGTGGTTTCAAGCCCTGCATTGGGCTCTGTGCTGATAGCTCAGGGACCAGAGCCCGCTTTGGATTCTGTGTCTCCCTCCCTCTGCCCTTCCCGGCCCCCTCTCTCTCTTAAAAATGATTAAACATTGGGGCGCCTGGGTGGCGCAGTCGGTTAGGCGTCCGACTTCAGCCAGGTCACGATCTCGCGGTCCGTGAGTTCGAGCCCCGCGTCGGGCTCTGGGCTGATGGCTCAGAGCCTGGAGCCTGTTTCCGATGCTGTGTCTCCCTCTCTCTCTGCCCCTCCCCCGTTCATGCTCTGTCTCTCTCTGTCCCAAAAATGAATAAACGTTGAAAAAAAAAAAATGATTAAACATTAAAAAAATTTTTTAAATAAAAAACAAGAAGTTTTACTACTACTACTAATAGATGTTGAATAGTGTGAATCCCACAGTTACAAGACATTAGTATTCAAATTATAAAATGTATCACGGGGGCACCTGGGTGGCCCAGTCAGTTGACTTTGGCTCAGGTCATGAGCTCATGGTTCATGAGTTCAAGTCCACATGGACCTTGTTTCTGTCTGTGGAGAGCCCTCCTCTGATCCTCTGTCCCCCTCTCTCTGCCCCTCCCCCAGTTATGCTTTCTCAAAAATAAATAAAACATTTTTAAAAAATGCATCATGAATGTCTAATTTCAATTCAGCTTTTCTTCCACTGGAATTCTCTAGCTAAAAGTTAATTCAAGAGTTAGAAGAACTATAAAATATGCTACATGCAATAGTATTTACATTTTGTGAGTTTTTTTCCTAAAAAAAGTAAACTTGTTTCTTAAGGCCTTTCGTATATTGGCTGGAAACGTGTAGGGTAGTTAGTACAAGTTAAAAAGATTGTTTTTCCAATAAAGTATTGACAAAAGAACTATTGACTTATAAAATGACCAGAAATCTTGTAGTCCCCAGATATAAAATTCAAAAATTTTCTTTCCTGTCTTTTAGGTAAGTTGATTGCTATTTTTTTTAATTTTTTAAAAAATTTTTATTTATGTTTGAGACAGAGAGAGACAGAGAGACTAAGCTTGAGTGGGGGAGAGGGAGAGAGAAGGAGAGAGAGAGACACAGAATCCGAAGCAGGCTCCAGGCTCCGAGCTGTCAGCACAGAGCCCGACGTGGGGCGGGAACCCACGAACCACGAGATCATGACCTGAGCTGGAGTCAGACACTCAACCAACTGAGCCACCCAGGAGCCCCTGAATGCTATTTTTCATCAATGCCTCCTTCGGGACAAATAATAACCACAAAATTATCTCCATTATTTTAAAAAGGAAGAAACTGAGGCTCAGAGAGGTTGTTTCTTGCCCGTGGTCACGTAGCCGTTAAGAAGCTAGATTAGAATTTGACCCTACGTGTGTCTGGCTCAAAAGCATATATTCTCTACTGTCTGCTCTATCTCTCTTTATTAAATTTATTTCAATACTGATTTTTTCCAAATACCACAAATAAGTATATATTCAAAATTAAAAATTATCATTCTTTTCATTCACAGCCATAGGCACCGTGGGAACAAAGATGATACAATGGATACCTCTCCTTGTTTTTTATTTTTTAATGTTTATTTATTTTTGAGAGAGAGAGAGAGACATAGAGCACGAGCAGGGGAGGGACAGAGAGAGAAGGAGACACAGAATTCGAAGCAGTCTCCAGGATCTGAGCTGTCAGCAGAAAGCCGGATATGGGGCTCAAACTCACAAACTGCAAGATCTTTACCTGAGCTGAAGTCAGACGCTTAACCGACTGAGCTACCGAGGCGCCCCACAGACCCCTCATCTTAAAAGTAGCACAGAGGCTCCTCTCCATTCCACCTAACAGCTTCATCAGAGGCTTTCTAGTATTTTATACATTTAATTATTCCATATATTTGCTAATTTATAACTTAGAGAGTTTTTCATACTCTTCCATCAAGCTCTTTAAAAAAATTTTTTTTTAATGTTTATTATTTTTGAGAGAGAGAGACAGAGGGACAGAGACCAAGCAGGGAAGGGGCAGAGAGAGAGGGAGGCACAGAATCAGAGGCAGGCTCCAGGCTCTGAGATGTCAGCACAGAGCCCGATGTGGAGCTCGAACTCACAGACTGTGAGATCACGACCTGAGCCATAGTCGGCCACCCAGCTGAATGAGCCACCCAGGCACCCCCCCATCAAGCTCTTTTTAGATATAGTTAGTAAACCGAAAAGTACATCATTCGAGGCAATGCATCTTCTTACTTTTTTTTTTTTATCTCTCTGAAAGACATATTCCAATCCCAGTCATCTTGTGGTATGTAATCTCTGTTTTTTTCCTTAAGTTTATTTATTTATTTTTTTTTAGTAATCTCTACACCCAAAGTGGGGCTCAAACTCATGACCCCAATATCAAGAGTCACATGTTCTTCAGGAGTGAGCCAGGAGCACCTGTTTTGCTGTTGTTTGTTTGTTTGTTTGTTGTTATAAACTCAAAACAATGGCTAGGGGCTTTTCAGTAAGACCCGCTCACCATCTAAATGCCCCGAATGCCAATCTGCTATACATGTTTAAGTTTTTCCTGGAAATTCTTGATTCTTGCCCATGTTACTCCATCTCTTCTAATGTTTCTATTTCCCTCCAAAGTTACTCTAGACAAGAGTTGGGTCTGATCCTCCCACGTACTTTGGAACAGTTTTCTTTCCTATGAAGAAGCAAAGTTGTTCCATCCCTTCCAATGTTAGCTGACAACATGGAAGTGTGAGAAGAGTCTTGCTTTGTACATAACGGTCTTACGCGTTCCTTGGGCCATTTGAACGTTCTTTGTTTCAGTGTCCACTGTCTACGGAATTCCTCAGGTTACACAGCTTTCAGAAACTACTTTTGGTTTCCCAAATTGTAACTTAATACACTGCAGCCTGGGTTTGGTTTTATATTCTTCTTTAGGGTTCCTTTATTCCTGATACATTCAGAGAGAATACTGGCATTAACCGAAGTTAGAAATCATCTCATCCCTTGCCCCAACCTTTTTTGTTCCCATACAGAATATGCCTCCCAAATAGCGTACATAAAATCACAAAAACAAAGACCACAGCTTCTACCAACAGCCAACAGCCCAATTGGGAATTATCTTCACTTAGGGCAAAGGAGCTAACTGGAACACAGGGAAGTTCTGCAGATGCATCCTTCCAAGATGGTCTTGAAGCGGGGCTAAAATAATCCTGTCAGCTGTCTGGGGAGGCAAAGCTTTGCCTCACCCACGTGGCATTGGTTAGACCCTTTCAGTTATGCCTTGGATTTTTGTGTGATGGTTCATTGGTTGGTTTGTTTTAAGTAACTGCGATTGCTTTGAATAACAGGCCAGGAAAAATAAAAGACCCATTAGCTGGTGCAGGAGGAAAAGGACAAAATTCTCTAGGTGAATTGAGTCACCCAACCCAGGGTTGAATTTTAGTCTCACTCTTTATCACCTATGTGAACAGCAGCAAGCTAATGTCACTCTCTGAATTTCAATCACATCAGCCCATAAACCTGCATAACACTATCAGCTTCACTGGTTATAATATGGATAAGTGAAATACGATCAATGGAAACATTTTACCCCAATATCTGGCATAGCATTGCCATGTATGAGTCTCTACTGTGATTGATGTTAGTATGTGCTTCTGAAATAGCTTTGAAAAGTGGCATGTGGGAAGATTGATACTTACATAACTGTAAGACTGGGATGTTGTTGTTCAGAAGGCAACACTCAGCCTTTCCTTGAGACATTGCTCTGTGCTCTTTCTTGCTGTGAAATCCTGGAAAATCTATTGTTGAGTCTTCACTGCTAGACTCAACGTCCAAAAATAAAACTACCCTCTGACCCAGCAATTGCACTACCAGGTATTTATCCAAACAACGCAAAAATGGTGATTTGAAGAAGCGCATGCGCTCCATTGTTTATAGCCTCACTGTCAACAGTAGCCAAATTATGGGAAGAGGTTAAGTGTCCATTGACTGATAAATGGATAAAGAAGAAGTGGTAGGCACATACAATGGGATATTACTCAGCCATCAAAAATAGTGAAACCTTGCCATTTGCAAGGGCGTTGATGAAGCTAGAATGCATTATGCTAAGCGAAATGTGTCAGTCACAGAAAGACAAACACCATATGATTTCACTCGTATGTGGAATTTAAAAAACAAAATCGATGAACATAGGGGAAAGGAAGGAACAATGAAATAAGATGAAAACATAGAGGGAGGCAAACTAGAAGAGACTCTTAACAATAGGAAAGAAACTGAGGGTTGTTGGAGGGGAGATGGGCTAAATGGGCGATGAGCATTAAAGAAGTCACTTGTGATGAGCACTGGGTGTTGTACATAAGTGATGAGCCACTCTCCTGACACCGAGAGTACACTACATGCTACTAACCTGAATTTAAATAAAATCTTGAAAGGAAACAAAAAAGCGTGTGGGCCATATATTATGCCATGGCTCCTGGTATATAATAAAGACTTAACAAATATTCATTGAATGAATGAATAAATCCATAGTTTTATTCTTTTCATACATAGGTGTATATGAGCTTCCTTTGCCTTGCTACATAAAAAAAATAAAAAAAAAAACTGAAGGTCTTCCTTTCACTCGTTCAAACAAACCTATTCTTGAATCCATGATACAGAAGCAAGCCTCAGCATCCTAAATAATCTCAGCAAATTCTCTTCCACATTCATCGGTAAAACGTTGGCAAATGATGAAATACGAGTATCACAGCGGGATGATATATTGGCATGGGAAGAGAAGGAATAAAGAGAGAAAGGGACCAGGTCCCACGCTAAGTTGCAATTTTCTCATATTAAAAAAGATAGGTGATATTTTCTAGGTTTTGAAGGACAAGACTGCACAAGATATTGAGGAGGGCACCTCGTATTGGGAGCTCTCATTTCGGCACTGCCCTTTTATAAGATGAATGTTTGCATTAAGTAGTATAATGCACATTTAAAGTTGAAGCTATATCTATATTGGTCTCTCAAATATTATTAATTGTAACATATTGAGAATTTTGGAGTGGCTTGTGGGGAAGAAGTGGATATATAAGGAAATTTTCAGAGTCTGCTAGAAATTTTCACCGGCAGCTATTGCTATAGCTATAAAACTTTTTATATGGATTCTTCTGGGATTGTACCAATAGAATACATTTTTTTTCAGTATAATACATTTTTACATGAAGGCCTTTCATTCTCTTTCCTTCTTCTTTTTTTCTTTAATTCTCTCACTTTGCTGTCAAGGAAGAACTACGTGGATTCAATTGATTCAAAAAGGGCTCTTGGGGCATCTGGGTGTTTCTGTCAGTTAAGTGTCCAACTCTTCTTTTTAGCTCAGGTCATGATCTCGCCATTCTAGAGTTCAAGGCCCACATCAGGCTCTGCTGCTGACAGCGTGAAGCCTGCTTGGGATCCTCTCTCTCCCTCTGTCTCTGCTCCTCCCCTGTGTGTGTGCACACACTTTGTCTCTCTCTCTCTCCCTCTCTCTCTCTTTTTCTCTCTCTCTAACATAATAAAATAAAGTTAATAAAAAAACAGAGTTCTTGGACAATTCAACGTTAGCTAGTGGTCCATGGTCTAGACCAATATAGATACCACCTCAACTTTAAATGGACATTATACTATTTAGTGCGAACTTTCATCTTATAAAAGGGAAGTGCTGAAATGAGAGCCCCCAACACAAGGCACCTTCCTCAATATCTTGTGCAGTTCTTCCCATTCCAGATCTTGAAAATGTCACCTCATAACCATTCTTCAAAGCATTTAGTGCCTCAAAATTTGTTTCCCTTTGTTGAAGTTTCACTATTTAAATTTTTTTTAACGTTTATTTATTTTTGAGACAGAGAGAGACACAGCATGAGCAGGGAAGGGGCGGACAGAGAGGGAGACACAGAATCTGAAGCAGGCTCCAAGCTGTCAGCACAGAGCCCGACGCAGGGCTCGAACTCACGAACTGTGAGATCATGACCTGAGCCGAAGTCAGACGCTTAACCAACTGAGCCACCCAGGCGCCCCGAACTTTCACTATTTAAATTTCTATTTTAGGGATGCCCGGGCGGCTCAGTTGAGCATCCGACTCTTGGTTTTGGGTCACGTCATGATCTCAGGGTGGTGAGATCAAGCCCTGAATCAGGTTCCATGCTGGGTGTGAAGCCTGCTTAAGATTCTCTCTCTCCCTCTCCATCTCCCTCTGCTTCTCCCCTACAAGCATGGGAGCAGAGAAAAAAATAAATAAATACATTTCTCTTTTAAGTTAATTTCTATTTAAAGCATATTGAATACTTCATGTCGTGGGGGAAGTTTGTAGGGGCAGTGAAGTAGGAAAAGTCAGTTTCCTTCAGTTTTTCAATCCTTTCTCTGTGACAGCAGGTGACTAGCGGTTCCTGCCAAGGAGTCGTTCCTAAGCTCTTTACTCCTTCTTCATAGACCTCTAGCAGCTCATCAGGGTCATGGGCAAATGGGAAGGACTGTATTTAAAAAGGCCTGGAAGAGATTCGTGTTCAATTTTTCTCAGCATCAACTATTTCAAGGTGGGCGAAGCTGTATAAGAATAAAAAAAATAAAGACTTGCGGTGCCTGGGTGGCTCAGTCGGTTAAATGTGCGACTCCGGCTCAGGTCACGATCTCACAGTCTGTGAGTTCAAGTCCTGCGTCGGGCTCTGTGCTGACAGCTCGGAGCCTGGAGCCTGCTTCGGATTCTGTCTCTTTCTCTCTCTGACCCTCCCCACTTGTGCACTCTCTCTCAAAAATAAATAAATGAAAAAAAATTAAAAAGAAATAAAGACTTGTTTTATCTGAGAAAAATACAGCAACAGACTCATATGAAGTTGGATATGGAGAAAGACTCAAGAGAGAGTGAAATGTCCCTCACTTAGTAAAGACCACTCAAAACCAGACAGAAATGGATTTTTCTATAGTGGTATTACAACATGTAAATTAATATATCAAGCAAAATAAACATATCATCTGATAGTTTTGAGAGCTGGCCAAGAACTCACATTGTATAAGAAAACTAGTGTTTTTCTTGGGAAAGCAGGGACAAGGGTTATTTTGAACTCTGAATAGAATTAATGTGGTTACCATGGTCCCTCGTGAATAATCAATGCAATATTGAGCTCAGGATGTCTGTATACCCTTCACCCAATGTTCACACATTACATTATTAAAACTGAGAAATTACCGTTAGATATTTCACATTTGTATCAACTTCCTTTTTTGTTCCATAATCCAATTCAGGATATCATATTCCACTTGGTTATTCCGTTTATATCTCTTTAAATGTCCCCCGATCTGCGATTGTTTCTTAGTGCTTCTGTGTCTCATGACCTTGACACTTTTATAGAGAAGTGATCAGATTATAAAATTTCCCCGATTCTAGGTTTGGCTGGTGGAGGTTTCCTGTGATTTGACTGATAAATTGTAGATTTTTAGGGAAGAATGCCACAGCTATGACGTGTCCTTTCCTTTGTGTCAGATTAGCTGTGTTACATTATATCATTATTCATTTTCACTGGTGATGTGAATATTGGTCACTGGGTTAAGCTGATAGCAAGTTTCTTCGTGGACAAGTTACCCCCTTGCTCTTTCTGTATTGTTTGGTTTAAGTGAGTCACTAAACCCAATCTACACTCATAGCGAGAGGCTGGGAATTAACATCCATCTCCAAGAGCACCAAAGAATTTGTGGGCATGGGTTATAAACGCCATGGTATGGCATTGGAGATACTTTGAGGCTACGCGAATATCTTAAAGGTGTTACCAAAGCTTTGTGTCCTAATTTCAGGATTGATCAATGGGTTTCCTGTAGCAATGATTATACCGGTGTTCTCATAGCAATTTCTCCCTTTGGCATGGTGAATTGCTCCTTCTCCTCAATTTATTTATTTGCTCAATCATTTAGCATACTAATATTTACTCACGCACATTTACTGTATTGGGGGGGGTTATAATCCACAATTATCAATATGTATTTTGATGGTCAAATTGTTCCACCTCTCCTTCCCAATTTTTATATGAAATTTTTCAATGTTACAGAGAAGTTGAAAGCATGATAAAGCAAATACATTTAAATGCTTCAGCAATTGTTTACAATTTGCAATTTTATCTCTCTTTCCATACATGCATATATATAAACTTTTTCTGCAACATTCAAGAGCCTCAAACATCGTAACACTTCCCATCTAAGTTTGGCGCGTATCTCCTGAGAAAAGGACACTTCTTTTTTTTTTTTAATTTTTTTTATATTTATTTTTGAGAGAGAGAGAGAGAGAGAGCATGCACACAAGTAGGGGAGGGGCAGAGAGAATGAGATACAGAATGTGAAGCAGTCTCCAGGCTCCGAGCTGTCAGCATGGAGCCCGACACCAGGCTCGAACCCACAAACCGTGAGTTCATGACTTGAGCTGAAGTTGGACGCCCAACCGACTGAGCCACCCAGGTGCCCTGAGAAAAGGACACTTCTTATACAACCTCAACACTATTACATCACGCAACATGTTGACATCCTAGACTTTCAACGCTGAGAGAAAATTATCTATATTAAGTCTATATTCAATATCCCTAATTGATCCTAAAACATCTTTTAAAGCTTGTTTTTACACTTCCAATATCTCACCAAGGATTACACACAGTATTTTGTTATAATTTTTAGTTTATTATAATCTAGGATGGTCCTCCATTTTTTTTTTTTTTTTTGGTCATTCATTATACTATCATTAGTTTTAAGAATCTAAGCCAATTATCTTGCTTTTTATTTTTTTTTTAAGTTTACTTATATTCTGAGGGAGAGAGGGCGCAAGCAGGGGAGAAGCAGAGACAGAGGGAGAGAGAATCACAAGCAGGCTCTGCACTTGCCAGCACAGAGCCCAACAAGGGGCTCAAACTCATGAGCTGTGAGGTCATGACGTGAGCCCAAATCCAGAGTCAGAAGTTTAACTGACTGAGACACCCAGGTGCCCCTGTAAGCCAATTATCTTGTAGAGTGTCTCCCAAAATTTGGACTTGTCTGATTGGTTCTTCACAATTCGAGTCAGGTTAAGGGTTCTTTTTTTTTTTTTGAAAAAAATATGTATATAATGTTTCAAAGCACAGAATGTCATTTTGTTATTTGAATGATGACTTTACATCTGATTACTTGGCTAAGGTCTTAGTTTGGGTTTCCTGGAATTAAAGCCTAAGCAGGGATTAGGGGGCACTGGATTTATTGAAGGGGTGCTATGCAGAAAGAACCTGTAAGAAAGTGAGTGAAGCAGGAGATGGGAAGGGAAAGAAGCAAACAGTGATGTGCTCTCAGGTAAGGTCTCGCTTTGGCCTGATCCATGGTGAGTGGGAGAAGGCAAAAGAGAGTGTCCTCTAGAGTATAAATAACATCACAAAATTTCCCTCATTGAGAACACGGGGCTGCACTTCTCTCATGGTAGGAAGTCATTGGATGTGTGCTTCCATCAGAAGGTCTAACCTAAGGGCAAGATGGCTCCTGTCAGCAGAGGGCAATTGTCTGAAGAAATACACAGAATCTGGAGGGTAAATGCAACTGAGATCTGGTGGGCATTACTAGCACTTACTATGGGTAGTGACAAACACATTTGCCCATTGTAAAAATACCGCTTCCAAATTTGACAATAATAATTAATCTTTATGCTAGGTTTTGAGACTACATGAATAACCTATCCTATCCTCAATAACATTTCATCCAATGGAGCAAGTATCAGTATCCACCAATTAACCTTGAGTAAACTAATGTTATATGGTGATTGAAAACTAGTGATATTTTTTTTCCCTAATTTGATCATTCTTTTGCATTCATTGGCTGGTGTTCTTTAAAGAAGAGCTTTTTCTCTCTCATCACCTTCAATCCTTCAATTTTTGGTATTGCTATAGGCACATACAACAATATCTTGTATTTAATGTGTTATAATCCACTTACTATGCTCTTTTTGCTCCAAATGTGCAAATTCAGCCAGTGGGAATCACTTCGAGCTGCTCTTGTGCCATTTTTGCCATGTCGCCATTAGTCTTTGAGCACTCTCTTGCTTTCTGGCAATAAAAATTCAGGCTCACCTAGTACTTTTCCTGAATCAGTCATCCTCCAAGGAGCCCTGGTTCCTTAAGCAGACAATGGTATTTTGAAAGCAAAAACTCAGAGTTAGATGTGCTCACCGTTGCTGGGGTATCGTTGGTTCTTTTTCACAGGTCAGAACAGGGAACTGAGACTTCTTAAAAATCTCAAATTCATACTGATACTTCCAATTCTAATCCAATATCAGTGAGTTCTCCTTACCTTCCTCAGTTCATATTTTTACTGTTTTAATTTTCCCCTTTATGGTAATAATACTGACTCCCAGCCACACCAACATATATATATATTTTAATTTTTTTAAGTTTATTTATTTTGAGACAAAGGGAGAGAGTACAAGCAGGGGAGGGGCAGACAGGAGGAGAGACAGAACCCTGAGCAGGCTCCATGCCAGCAGCGCAGAGCCCAATTCAGGGCTCGAACCCATGAACTGTGAGATCAGGACCTGAGCAGAGATCAAGAGTCCAACGCTTAACCAACTGTGCCCCCCAGCCACCCCCACATCAACATATTTTTAATTTAGATCTACCAAAACATAGTTTTAGAATTATTACACCCATAACCACTATAGACAACACAATTCAGCCTTTCCTTGTAGTTCTTTGGGTCCTCCTAATGTATCCCACTAGCTGTGTATAGTCAGAATAATGGGTTCTTTAAAAATAGAAAAAAAAATCGTATTGTTTGTTGCCCAAAAATGTGGCTTACTATATATACACAATTCTGATCTTCTTAACTCTATGTCGTAGAGATCAAGGCACTGAACTTCGCAGAGGTCTTCGTGACTTGTTTTGTGCCCACAGCAACCCATTGGCTTTTTCCACCAGTTCACTATTGGTTGGCATTCCGATGGTGTCTTCCCATGCTTCGTTATTACCACAGTGAATAATTCCTGGTCATATATCGTTTCATGTTTTCAGAAGTGTATTGTCACTATATCTTTCAAATGGGATTTCTGAATTAAAGGATAAATGAATATTCATTTTCCTAAATTTCCTCTTTATATGCATTGCAGTCATAAATGAAAGTGTCTACTTCCCTCTACTCTCACCAACAGTGACAAGTGCTAGAATTCTTGCTTATTGGATAAGTGAGAAGTAACAATTTAGTTTGTATTTTTGTTATAAATATGTGCATATTTCCTATAGACTAGGTCTATGATTTTTGTCCATTTTTTTCTTAGCATTTAGAATTTTTTTTTTTGTTTTCGGTTTTGTTTTAATCTCAATGTCAAAAACACCTTATATATTGGATAGATTAGCCCCTTATTGATGACAAAGTCCCAGTTTATCCTTTGTCATTGCATATGGTTTTTATATGCAATAAAAATCTATTTTTATTTGGTTGAATTTAATAAACTTTTATTTTTATTTTCTCAAGTTTATTTTGAGAAAGAGAAAGCATGAGTGGGGGGAAGGGCAGAGAGAGGAGAGAGGGAGAATCCCAATTGGGTTCTAGACTGCAAGCACCGAGCCTAATAGGGGGCTCGAACTCATGAACCGAGAGACCATGACTTGAGCCAAATCAGATGCTTAACCCACTGAGCCACCCAGCCACCCCTATAATCTTTTATTTTATCGAATAAAATGGTCACTCATTGGCTAGGAAGATACTCAGCTCAAATCTCATTTAAGAAGAACTGGATGAAAAGCCTCTAGTTACTATACCTGTGATTCCAGAGTAACATCCATTCCGGGCCACAGCTCCCTAGGCTGCTGACAGTCAATGACTGGTCATGAAAGAAATATTATAAATGGACCGACCATTCCACCCTGATATGAAATTCAACCAACAGTCATCCTTTGCTTTAACATTATCCACTAACCCAGGCCAAACTTGAGCAGAACTGCTCTGCCTTCTGAGATATTTTGCCTATCTTTACCTTCCCTTCCTCCTTTCCCCATTACCCTTGCACCTTGGTCTGAATTCCTTCATGCTTACTCTTCCTTCCTCTCCCCTTACCCTTCAGAGATGTTTTCCTCCAATAGATCCTTTGCACATCAGTTATCACATCTTGATTTCTGCTTGAATTTTTTAAAAATTTCCAGGTATGATGTTTTATAATTTGTAGATACAGATACTACCCCCCCCCCTTTTTTTATGTTACATTTTTTTGAAAACTCTCATTGCACTAGAATGTGCCAATATGATGTTAAGTAGTACTAGATGTAGGGGTATTTTGCCTGTTCCTTGTATTAGAAAGGATGCCTTTAATTTTTCCCGTTATGTAAGATTCTGGCTTTAAAACTGTTCTACATACATGCTATGATATTAAAGAAGTTTTCAGTTGCTGCTTGGCTGAATGCATTAATCCAAAATTGGTACTAAATTTTGTCGATAACTGAAGAAAATTATGATTTTTCCCCATAAGTCAACTGAAATGGTGAATTACATTGATGGGTTTCCTAATACGGAATCATCTTTACATCCGTGAAATGTGTTCTACTCACTTGTGTCATGTTATTTAATGTATCATTGTAACCTTTTGCCATTTCATTAAGATTTTTATATCAACCTTCACAAGTAAGATTGGTGTATAGTTTTCCTTCTTGTGTGTGATATCTTTATCAGGTTTAGATAGTAATCTTATACTAATGCATTTTCTTTTAATTATTTTTAGGATTTTAAGTAATCTCTACACCCAGTGTGGGGCTTGAACTCACAACCCTGAGATTAAGAGTCTCATGCTCTCGTGATTGAGCTAGCCAGGCACCCCACTAATTTATTTTAAAATTAGGTCTTCATTCTTTTTACATGTGCTGGAGTAGCATTAGGAACATATGGTCTTTAAATATTTTATGAAGTCCAGTGCTTTCTGTGGGGTAGTTCTAAAGTTTTTTTCTTTTGTATAGAAATGGTCATATTTTTGGATTCTATTTCTATGAGGGTCAATTTTTGGTTAAATTACAATTTTTCTAGGATACCATTCATTTGATCTAGTTTTCAAGTTAATTTTAGATTTATGCATAGTTGGTTATGACTTTTTTTCAAAATTCTCTTTTCTATAATGTATATTTCCCCCTCATCATTTCTTCTGTGTATGTGTGCTTTTCATTGTAGTTGTTGATTTGTTTGGCTACTAATTTGGGGTTTTTCTGTTTGCTTTTTGTTTTTTTTGTTTTTGTTTTTTGTTTTCAAAAAAAGAATTAAGTGGCGCCTGGGTGATTCAGTTGGTTGAGCATCTGATTCTTTTTATTTCGGCTCAGTTCATGATCCCAGGGATGTGGGATCAAGCCTTGCATCAAGCTCAGTGCTGAGCAAGGAGCCTGCTTAAGATTCTCTCTCTCTCTCTCTCTCTCTCTCTCTCTCTCTCTCTGTCTGTCTCTCTGGAGCACCTGGGTGGTTCAGGTGGTTAAGCATCCGACTTCAGCTCAGGTCATGGTCTCACGGCTTGTGAGTTCAAGCCCCATGTCAGCCTCAGTGCTGACAGCTCAGAGCCTAGAGCCTGGAGCCTGCTTCGGATTCTGTCTCTCTCTCTCTCTGCTCCTCCCCTCTTCACTCTCTCTCTCTCTCAAAAATAAATAAACATCAAAAAAAGAATTTAAAAAAAGATTATCTCTCCCTGTCTCAAATTATAAATAAATAAATAAATAAATAAATAAATAAAATCAGGAAACAATCATTTTGATTTATTTACATTTCTCTGTTTTATGTCTCATTAAATACACCTATATCTATAGTATTTCCTGCTGCTTGCTTTTGTTACAACATTTGATCCTTTTTGTGGAATTTTTTAGTAAGGGATCTAATTTATTTATCTTTATTATTCAATTTTCAGTTATGTAAGTTTTCTTTTTTTTTTTTCAACGTTTATTTATTTTTGGGACAGAGAGAGACAGAGCATGAACGGGGGAGGGGCAGAGAGAGAGGGAGACACAGAATCGGAAACAGGCTCCAGGCTCTGAGCCATCAGTCCAGAGCCCGACGCGGGGCTCGAACTCCCGGACCGCGAGATCGTGACCTGGCTGAAGTCGGACGCTTAACCGACTGTGCCACCCAGGCGCCCCAGTTATGTAAGTTTTCAAAATATAGGATTTTTCTCTCATCACTACTTTCATTATTTCCTATAGACTCTGAGATGCAGTTTTCATTAAGATTAATGTTATGACTCTTGCAATGTTCATTTGATTAATCCCTTTCTCCCTAGATTTACTTCTTAGAAACCTGCTTAAAAAGTTTAAAGATTAAAGTTAATTTTAAGTTAAAGATTTTTTTTTATTTTTTGGTTTTGGTATGAATTTTTCAATTTAGTTACTTTGGAAAGAATTTTCTTTGAATTATTCCTACTTTGTGATATTTATTGAGATTATTCTTTGTGACATAATATGTAGTTAGTTGCGAATGTTCCATATGCAATGGAAAAGAAGGCATATTCTATATTATGGGATATAAAGTTTGATATATTTATGAGATATGCCTTCCTGATTGGGCTAGCTAAATCTTTTATATTCCTACTTACTTACTTTTATTGGATTAATCAAAGCCAGAAAGCAGTGTGTTAAACATGCTATCATAAGTGGATTTCTCTTTGATCTTCCTTAATTTCTGCTTTAGGAGGGTGTTATTTGCATAGATTTCATAAGTTTCACATCTTTGTTGTAAATTAATGAATTTGATTACATTAAAGTAAGGATTTCAGCTCCACAAAGCACACCGTGTTTTGGGAAAGGTATTTGCCATATTTAAAATCAGCAAAGAACAAGTATTTAGATCATATAAAAGATTCCTGTAAGCCACAAGAAAAAGAAAGAGAAGCTTAATGGGAAAATGGGCAAAACACATAAACAGAGAAGAGACCCCGAAAGCAAATAAACATATGAAGATACACACAAATTCCATTACACATTAAACATTTGCATATTAAAATAGTCAGGTCCCCTTGAACCTATTAGGATGTTGACAATTGGAAAGCAGGATAATGCCAAGTGTTAGCAGGGAGAGGGTAATGAAGCCCTCACGCCCTCGTCCCTGGCAGTGTGAGGGTGCAGTGATAATTATTTTGCATAGCACTCGGTCAAATTAAATTAAGTATAGTGTAACTGAGTATATATGCCAGTGAGACTCTCAAACACGTTCATAAAGGGACTAGTGTGCAAGCTCATCACAGTGCTGTTTGTGGTGGTGTTGAGTGAGTGCAAAAAGGAGGAAGCATAGTGTCCGTGGCTTAATACCCATCAAACGCATCCGAATGGTGGCATGTAGAAAGGAAAGCAGAATAGGGATGGAGAATGGGAATGAGAGCACAAATGATTCAAACAAGAGACAGGCACTACCTGTTCAAAAGATGATGGGTTGCCATGAGGGAATGGGTGTAATTAACTAAACTCTGCACTTGAGGGCACATATAGATCAATCAGGAGAAAGGCCTGCAGAAAAGTCTGGAATGAGCCCGTGCTTCCCTCCAGAACTCGACCTAATGCCCTAAGGGCTTGTATTCAATAAAGGTAGAAATGGTTAAAGAGGAGAACAATTCCATTCTTTAGGACTGGAGGTAAGAAACTGGTTTATTTAAGGCCAGACCTGAAATACGATGAAGTTCAGGTCTCCATTTCAGACTTAGGCTCATATCTAAGATAAATACATATCATTTTTATTTAGAAAGTAAACTATTTTCAGAGGCAATAAAAGCAAATTTTTTTAAAATGATTTATTAATGAGTTCTTTTTCTTTCTCAATACAAGGCATTAACTGCAACATTTCCTATTTACTCACAATGTTTGCATTTGAATGTGCTAAAGCCAGGATTTGGCTCTTTTCTCAAACATGGACATGGCAGAGAAAAATGCACAATTGTTGCTTGAGGCAATCAAGGGTATGAAAAAAATTTTTGTCATATTACCAAGAGGGTGTGTTCCAGGTTTCAGGGTTTTTTAAATTTTTTTTTATAATGCTAATTTATTTTTGAGAGATAGAGAGACAGAGCGCAAGCAGGGGAGGGCAGAGAGAGAGGGAGACACAGAATCTGAAGCAGGTTCCAGGCTCTGAGCTGTCAGCACAGAGCCTGATGCGGGGCCCGAAACCATGAACAGTTTGGCTCATGAACCATGAGCCAAAGTCGGATGGATACCCAATCGACCGAGCCACCCAGGCGTCCCATGGGTTTCAGATTTTAATTGGTTTTTACGTTTATGGTAAATCTCTATTATATATTTCATTAATAGACATTTTAGTGCATCAGCAATAATCACTATAGTGAGTTTTTTGTAAGAGTAAGAGTTAAGCAGAAAAGAAATGTATAAATATAAAATAAATATACATATAAATTATATTTAAGATAA
The DNA here is from genome assembly GCF_022079265.1 of Lynx rufus. NCBI lineage: Eukaryota > Metazoa > Chordata > Mammalia > Carnivora > Felidae > Lynx > Lynx rufus. The sequence continues at coordinate 127,041,305 of NW_025814878.1, forward strand.
TATATATATATACATATATATAATATATAGTTTGTTTTATATTATCTTCTTTAACTCTTTAACTCAACATTGAGAAACCAAGAAGAAAAAGCACAAAAGTTCTCAAAAACTATTGAACCAGTAATACAAACCCAAAGTTGCGTCTTCCATTAGTCATACATACATGGCTGCATCACAGATTATCACAAATTTTGCGGCTTAGAACAAAACACATTTGTTATCTAATATTTCCCGTGGATCGCAATTCTGGACACAGCTTCTCTGGGTCCTCTAAAGTTTTCCAACAAGGTGTTGGCGAGGACTATGTTCTTACCTGGAGACTAAACTGTAGAAGGATCCACTTAACAACTTGGTCCCGATGTTGATAGAGTTAATTTCTTTGCAACTTTAGGATTGAGGGCCCAGCTTGCTGGCTTTTGGCTGGAAGCCACCCTCAGCTTCATGAGGTGGGCCTCCCAATATGGTCACTTCTTCAAAGCCAGAAAGAGAGAGAATCTCAGAGCGTGTCTACGAGCAAGATAAAATCTTATGAAAAGCAACATAATTGTAAAAGTTGTGTCCATTACCTTTGCCATGTTCTCTTAGCAGAAGCAAGTCACAAGTCCTACCTTCACTCAAAAGAAGATAATTGGGGGGACTGGGTTGCTCAGTCGGTTGAGTGTCCAACTCTTGGTTTCTGTTCAGGTCATGATCCCAGAGTTGTGGGATTGAGGCCCACGTTGGGCTCCACATTGAGCATGGAACCTGCTTACGGATCTCTCTCTCTCTCTCTCTCTCTCTCTGCTCCTCTCCCCAGCTCATTCTCTCTCTCTCTCTAAAATAAATAAAATGGAAAAAAATTAAATTCAAAAATAAAAAAATAAGTTATATATGCATATATAATTTAAATGTTAAATATAAATAATTTAATTTTTTAATATATGAATTTATATATGAATGCCATATATATATATATATATATATATATATATATATAAATCCAGGATACAGGGATCACAAGGAATCACTTTAGAGTCTATCTGCCACTTAGAATTAAACATACACTATAAATCTCCAACTCACAGAAATTAATTTCCACCATCAATTAATATATGAAGCTCCATGTTTTGTAGACATGGTTTACGTTTCTGTTGACAATTTTTTTAAATGAGCTGGATTATATGATTTTAGATAGTTCTGCACATTTTAGGTCCATTAGAAAGTACTAATGAATTTTTAAAGAACATCTCTGGATTTATGTATAACATACTTACAGAAAAACATACACAGACCTCCAGATCCAGCTTGACAGATTTTCACAAATTGAATATGAATATCTTATCCTCATCCTGATTAAGTCCTTTACTCATATTTCCACTTGAAATGTGTGCATTTTGTTATTGGCTCGTAGAAATTATGTACATACGCTGCACAGGTAAAAATTGGCAAATGCCTGGACGGCAGGGTTGGAGAAAAGGAGACTAGAGCACTCAGCTCTACTAAAATAAATCATTATAAATGAGATAATGAAGGGCAACCTGATATCCAGAAGTAGGGGGACAAATCTCAGGTAGCAAAACTGTATTGATCATTGTGCTATCATTCTGTCCTGCATTAAATGTAACTTTCAACTGTTCATCTCAGTGTATGTCAAATGTATCTCATATAAAGTACCTGTGTCTGAGTCTCAGCTTTGCCACTCGGTTGTCTTAGGATCTTTCCTCAAATTACTGAAACTCCATACGTATGACTTCTTATCTTTAAATACTGACCTCAAAGACTATGAATTAAGTGGGGTCATTGATGCAAATACATGGATAAGCCAGTTATAAGTCAAATATCGTCAATAAGAATAAGGCTTCACAGCCTACATATGACCAACCAAACCATCAACAAATGTAACAAGTTTGGAGAATGGTATAGGAAATATATGCAGGAAAGGGTATAGGAAATATACATGAAATGTTGTAGCCATTTAAACTGTCTCCCAAATCTGCAGAACTTACTGCTTTCATTTAGGGTCCAAAGTCTAATTTTTTTATTAATAACTCAAGTACTTTGATTATAAGTGTATTAATAAACTCAAATATAAAAAAAAAAAATAAGCAATTGTCAGTAGCTAGGACCTGAAGCAAATGACCCCTTTCACCATAACCCTGATATTCTCTTCTTTTATTTATTTATGTATTTTTAAGCATTTTTAAAATTTATTTATTTTGAGGGAGAGAGAGACAGAGCATGAGCAGGGGAGGGGCAGAGAGAGGGAGCCAAGCGGGCTCCACACTGTCAGTGCACAGGCTGATGCAAGGCTTGAACTCATGAACCACGAGATCATGACCTGAGCAGAAGTCAGGGGTTGGACCTTTAACCAACTGAGCCACCCAGGGGCCCCTTTATTCTCTTCTAAGTGTTCTCAGCCTCCCCAGATGTGGAAAGCAGTTTTCTTATTGCATTATGTTCTTGTGTCTTCCAGTATTTATTACTCCACTTGATAATTTCCAGTGAAGTCTGCTCTCTTCCAACCACTCACTCACCTACAGAATTCCACAGGGCTCCGGTGTTCCCAGTAACTCGTACGCCAGTGTTCCTCCAAAGGTGCAGATCAGACCAGCTCCAACAGTTCTTCCAGGGCTAGATAAATTACAGATTCCTGGGTCCACCTCTCGGAACACTCATTAGTGGCATTTAACACCTAGCCACCACCAAGTTCTTACCTGAACGGCATTACACAACACAGTTTAAGAACCCTTGTTTAAACTACCACTTTGGTTCTCACACCCAGGATAATTTCAGCCTTTGCAAAGGAAGGGCCGAACATGTTTTCAGTCTCCAGAACGTTGGCACCTTTGAGAGTTAAGCACATGGGTGTTCTCATACGCTTTTTTTTTTTTTTTTAATTTCTTATTTAAATTCCAGTTGGTTAACATACGGTGTAATATTACTTTCAGGTGTACAATATAACCATCCCACACTTCCATAAAACACCCCGTGTTCATCACCAGTGCCCTCCTGAATCCCCATCACCGAGTTCCCCCATCCCCCACCCAGGTCCCCTCGGGTAACCATCAGTTTGTTCTTGGTGGTTAAGCATCTATTTCTTGGTTTTCTTCTCCCCCTCTTTTTTTTTTTTTTTTTTTTTTGGTCCCTTTGCTCATTTGTTTTGCTTCTCCTCCTGCCGCCTCCCGAGTTTTTATTTGAACTCCAGCACTTTTGAGCTAACATATCTTCCTTTCTCTTGCTATGGTCATCTTCTCCACTCACAGGGACACAGATCTCTCTCCTTTTGGCTTTTTATCTAGGAAGAGAGAGTCACTTATGTTCTCTCTTCAGTTCTTTCCAGTTTCCTCCTGCACAATACTTTTTTTGTTTTATAACTATATGCAACTTTATAAAAAAAAAACGTTAGCTAAGTATCGGCATGGCCTGTCAGTCCTATTTATATGTGTCATACTGCATTTAGTCAACTGCATTCTGAACACATCAGAGTTTAAGGACATCTTCAACAATCATTCTTTCCAACAACATTTACATGTCAAACGCATGCATATTTTTCAGAGTTGTTTTTTTTTTAACCTTTATTTATTTGTTTTTGAGAGACAGAGCACAAGCAGGGGAGGGGCAGAGAGAGAAGGAGACACTGAATCCGAAGCAGGCTCCAGGCTCTGAGCTGTCAGCACAGAGCTTGGCTGGAACCCACGAACTGTGAGATCATGACCTGAGCCGAAGTCAGATGCTTAACTGACTGAGCCACGCAGGAGCCCTCAGGTTTTTAAAATAGTTGAATATTAGCCAAAAGTAAGCTCAAGACAAGAAGCTATGCTAGAGATAGTGAGAAAATTCATACTGATAGAAGCAACAATGTATCAGGAAGAACTAAAAAATCTAAATCCATAGGCACTAATAACATTCAAAATACAGAGAGCGAAATTGACGGAATAAAAAGAAATAATGAAAAAAATCACAATCGTAGTGAGAGGCTTCAACATAATTCTGCCAAAAGCTGACAGTATAAACTGAGAAACAGTAGTAAGGATACAGAAGGTCATAATTAACAAACTTGACCTAAGTAACATATTTAGAATACTGAACCCAACAGAAAGAAAAAAAAGTTTACATTTTGAGATCACATGGATCTCACCCAGATTGATCACATACAGTGTGGTAATGCATGCCTCATTGCCTTTCTAATGACAAAAACTATCAGAGTATATTCTTTTGACCATAGTGGAGGTAACCAGGAAATCAATAATAGCAACAACAAAAAATTTAGAAAATACCCAGCAGTTTGGAAATAAAGCAATATACTTCTATATAACCTATGTGTTAAAGTATAAACAGCCACAAAACAAGTAAATATATTAAACTGAGGGGCTCGGGAACAATTTTAGTACCAGTATATTTACAAATTTAAAAGAAATTGGAAAAACTTCTAGAGAAGAAGAAAATTTCCAAAAGTAATGCAAGAAAAAACGGAGAACCTGAATTACTCTACATCAATTAAAGCAACTGAAACTACAATTAAGACCTTCTCACAAAACAAAACCTAAACCCAGGTAATGCAACAGTTAATTCCCCAAGTACTCAAAAGTACCATTTCTTCAAAGAGTTTTTATTATGTCCACATCACCTTGCTATGAAAGCCAAAAAGGAGATTATAGTAAAGAAAAGTCACAGACCAATGTCTCTCATTATCACAGATACAAAAATCTCAAACAAAATGTTAGAAAATCAAAAACAAAGATACATAAAAATGACAATACATCATGAATAATAGGCCTCTTTCCTTTTCCTAGGAAGATAAGTTTGACTTAACATTTGAAAAATCACTGTAATTTGTCACATTAATAGAAAAAAGGGAAATTGCTTATGGTCATTATAATAAATGAAAAACAAATGATGAAATTCAACACTCATTCACAGTAATAATTTTTGGAAAGTAACATAGAAAAAAATTGATCTAATCTGATAAGTGTTTTGAAATAAAACTATGTGAAAAATAATGCTTATTAATGCAAATATTGAAATATCTTCCTTGGGCTCAGAAACATGGCAAGAATATTTGGTATTACTACTTCCATCCACATTTTCATGGAGGTCATATCTGGTATAGGAAATAAAGTAAAAAAAAAAAAATGAAAGAAACCAACTGGAAAGGAAGAAATGAAGATGATATAGTAACATGTAGAATCCACAAATGAGCTAGTGAAATTAACAGGTGAAATTAAGAAAGATCAGAAGAAAAAAGATCAACATAGGAGAGCCAATAGTATTTTTAGTCACTGGAATTAACCAATAGAAAACGAGGTCTTAGAAATGTCACTTGTGATGACATGAAAAAGTTATCAAACGTTTCAGAACATTATTGAGAAAGGCCCACATAAGTGGAGGGCTATAACATTACAAGGGCTTAAGTATTTATGCATGTGTGGGTATCAGTTAAAATGCTCATTCTAAATTCTATGAAGCGACAAAAAGGATCAAGAACAACTAGTAATCTCGAATAAGGAGAAGGAAGCCAGTGGACAGCCAGTACCAAAAATGAAGACACGTTAAAATGTCGTAGTAATAAAAACTGCTGCATTGGTTGAAGGGTAGACAAATAGACCATGAAACAGAAGACTGAGAAACACACACACACACACACACACACACACACACACACACACCTCGTGATTTATGTTAAAGATAACACTGCCATGTAGGGAAAGAACAGTCTTTTCAATCAATAATGCGGAGTCATTAGAGGGCATATGGACAAATGAGGAACCCTAATCCTTACCTCACGGCAAACATAAATGCAATTTCCGAATAGACTCTATCCAAATGTGATGAGTAAAACAACAAAAGTCTTAGCAGAAAAGACAAAATAGTACCTTTATGATATTTGGTGTAGCAAAGATGTCTCAAGCAAGACATGGGAACTCCCAATTGTGAAGGGAAAATGTAAGACATGGGATGACTATGAAGCTAAAAGCTAATTTTTCTTTAAGACATTATTAAGAGAGTGCAAACGCAAGCTATAGAGAGGAAGATTATCCTTTAAATGCTTATGCCCAATAAATAAAGCCATATCCTGACTCTGTTAACAAACTCCTACATGACAACAGGAAAGAGAACACACAGCCCCGCACAACAATGGCAAAACACTTGAAGGGGCCCTTGTAATATGCACTAAGCACAATGTTATATTGCTGCACATATATGACAATGGCTACAATGACAAATCAGATCATATCAGTGTCGGTGAGGATTCACAGTAGTAGAACTCTCATGAACTGAAGACAGTAGTATAAATTGGTGCCACCATTTTTGGAAAACATTTGGCAGTATCTACTAAAAGTGAATATAACCAAGAAACAGACTCTGAACTTGAGAGAACAAACTGATGGTTGCCACATGGGTGGAGGGTAGGGGGCTGGCCAAAACAAGTGATGGAGATTAAGGAGTCCACCTGCTGTGATGAGCACTGGGTGATGTATGGAAATGTTGAATCACTATACTGCACACCAGATACTAATATTACACTGCATGTTAAGTAACTGGAATGTAAATTAAAACCTTAAAAGAGAAAGAAAGAAGAAACACGAGTCTTCCTTAAAAAAAAAAGACTATAAATGTTGTCTGATTCAGCATTTACACCCTTAGATATTTATCGCATGTATCTTCACCAACAGACACGTGTATAAAGTCACTATTTTGATTAGCTCAAAATGAAAATCACCCAAAAGTAGAACAGATAAATTGTTATATGATCATGTAGGGGATACCATCAGACCACTGGGAGTTAATAATTGCTATACATAACAACTTGGATGAATCCCCAAAATTTAACATTGAGCAAAATGTGCTAGAAGAAAAGTATACATTATGAAATTTTCCATTTGCATAAAGTTAAAAAAAATAGTCAAAAGTAACTTATGATGCTAGAGCTCAAGATAATGGTTATCTCCGTGGAAAATATTGAACTTAAGAACTTTGAATTTGTTCTCTTTCCTCATCTGGCTGCTGGCTGCAAAGTGTGTTTATTTTGTGATATTTCGTCCATCCAGTTATGATTTGCGTACATTTTGGTATGTTTGTTATACACAGTTTTATATAAAGAATGGGTAAACACTTACTTTAATGGTTCCCTAAGCGGTGATAAAAGTATAGAACTCAATAGTGGAACTAGATGTGTGTGGATGTGTATGTAGGCACACTATTATTACTGTTAGCTCCTCCCAAACTACAAAACACCAGCTTGTTTATCTCACGATGAATGCCTCCAAATGCTGCAACATTTAAAAACAAAACAAAACAAACAAACCTATTCAGTCTGAAGTACAATCCTGGTTCTGGAATTTGTACGTGTATGTGTGTGTGTGTGTGTGTGTGTGTGTGTGTGTGCGCAAGGTTATAGAGTCAAGGAAGTAGGAGTAAGGTTATAAGAATATTAGAATTTACCACTATCACACATAATAGCGATTCATAATTCTAATGCATAACCAACAAGAGAATGAATTCAAGAATCTATTGTTTTCCATTCTAATAGTGGGTATATGAGTTAAAATTACCGAATTATTGAACTCTGGAATGGTTGAAGTCAGGTAGCACATTTTATGTTTATCTTTAAATATGATTCTTTGTTACTCGCTTCTCAAGAAACCATTAATATTTTTATTTTATCCTAAAGAATATGTATTTTGAAAATTCAAGTTATATTTTTAAAAAATTTTGATGTTTATTTTTGATAGAGAGAGTGAGAGAAACAGAGTGTGAGCAGGAGAGGGACAGAGAGAGAGGGAGACACAGAATTGGAAGCAGGCTCCAGGCTCCAAGCTCTCAGCCCCCCGGTATGGGGCTCGAACTCACAAACCACAACATCATGATCTGAGCTAAAGTTGGATGCTTAACCAACTGAGCCACCCAAGTATCCCTCAAGTTATAAATTTATCGTAACTGGTGACTCTAACAACATGGATGCATTTTCAAAATACTTTTCCATACCAATTGAAATGGCATTCGGTTATTAAAACTTAACTAATTACTCTTATTTATGCAAGAAAAGTACCAAGAAGAAATTAGAATACAAGAGTAGGACATCATTCCAGAAATCATACTCCTGCAAACCCAAGTTACCTGGGAAAATAAAGAATCAGAACCTACACCATTTACCCAAGTCAAGTTTCAAATCACAATTTACCTTGATAGATGTTGCATCCAAGCCTCTCATAACACAAAAACCTCTCTGCAGTGCTGTCTCACTAGCAAGAGATTTTACTAACCAAATGACCTATTTTAGAAGAATACAAAGGAAGTGCTCACTTTAATGTAATGACTGTGACTACTCAGATTCATGATAATACCTGGAACTCACTTGTCCTGCTCTACTTAGCTGCTTCTTTTCAAGGGCAAGTTCCTTGCTCCATGTTACCATTTCACATCCAGAAAAGCTCTACCCGCCTCTGGAAGCTGTCAATTTCCTACCCAGAAGCACATTATGATGTTTTCTTTTTACCACTTAATTGTTATTATGTTAGACAATGTATTTACTCCAAAGTGGCGTGGGGTAATTGATTAGGTTGTTCTGTATCAGGAAAAACACAGCTGCCAGGGTCCCTGTTGACCTGAGCTGAGACAAAGGCCTCTCTCCAGTCTCCAGGAAGGGGAGAGGCTGGCAGGGCGGCTGTGCTGGAAAGGCAAACCCTTCTTGTGGTGGGTGGTCCACTGGGAGGTAACTGGAGATCTGCAATATGTCCACTACAATCAACAAAAGGGTACAATAGCTTCTCTGTAGGGAATTGGGGGAAGAGAATTTGTTTAAATAAAATTGCAAGGTTGTCAGAATATGAAAGCCATTCTCCCACGTTCTGTGCATTGTCTGAGGGAACGGGGATTGGGAATCATTTGCTCTTAGGCCAAAGCACTGATAAAAAGAAAAGTTGAACGGAAACAGTATAATATGAAATAAAAAACACATATACTGTTACTGTCAGCATGTTAATGACACATAACAAACTCTTTTATGAGTTACTTCAAAGTGTAAATGTTTACGACTATCAAGTTTTGTTCTTAGGCTATACCCCTCAGCACAAAAGTTAGATGGTGAAACTGCTATTAACCATTTATCTATTTTATATTTCAAGGCCAGATCTGATTCGTCAGTGTAAAAATACTGCTGGTTTTCCCTGGATGGATTTTTTGTTTGTTTTTTGTTTGGTTTGGTTTTTGTTTGTTTTCACCAACAACATGGTGCTGTGGACGTGGAAATTATTGGAGGCCCCTGGGCTCAGGCCTCTAAAGAAATTAAGTCGTGGCTCAACCAAATTATGTCCTGAGAAAGTAAGAATGGAAACTGGTGACCCAGGGCAAAGCACTCCAAGTCATTAGGTTAATGGTACTCGGTACCACTCAATGATTCTTCACTTGGGCACAAAAAAGACCAGGCGGAGCCATTGACAGCATTATGGACAAGTACAGAAGTTTTGACTGCAAAACTATTTTTTTTCTACCACGGCAAAATCAATTCCTTACCCCTAAACCCCTCTCCTTTGATATTCTTTCCTTCCCTTTTTGTTCTAGGGTTTGCCAGGGGTTTACAGTTTCATGGGAGAGCAGGACCATTTACCATTATGTTAAGTCTACGATGAAAAAAAAAAAAAAGGAACTGAAAGGAAAGAACAAATGAGAACAGGCAAAGGAAACTTCTTAATATTCCCTCTCTATCTCTAATTTCTGTTGATATACCAAGCCATGTTTTGAAAAATACATCTAAAGTAAAACATTCCCTATTTTACTTTGAAGTAAAGGTAGTGGAAATAGGATGCTGTAAACTCACGCCAGCGTGCGGGGTCACAGGAGTATTTGTTCTGGATGCAATTACGTGATCAAGTTGCTTTCCTGTAGTCAACATGTTGATCCCCACAAGAAATAATAGAACCAGGAAAAACAAATCGCTCTGCAAACATCTATATGTAAAAGACCTTGTGAGAGCTCAGAAAGTAGAAAAGTCTCCGTCCCTCCAGTGTTGAGTAGACAGACACCTGTTCAGAATGATTTCCCCCAAGCACAGATCCCTTTGGTTGTAAAAGAACAAAGGATGCACGGAGGTCTATAATGTCCCTTACGTATGGCTTGCATTGGCATGCTTTTTCCGGGACTGAATGTCCCCTAAGCAGAACACATCAGCTGCCCTAAACCGTGAGCAGAGTCTTCCCATTGAGCTATGGGTTTCTGCGTGACTAATCATCTTACACGTCAGTTCTCACGTTGGACTTGATCAATAATTGACTTTTGGGTTTGTTGTATAAACTTTTTTGTTGATGATAAGGGGATGCATTTTGTCTAAGAGCAAAGAAGAGACGAGCCTCCGTCAGCCCATCCTGTCATACCTGGGGTACTGGATTAGAGGTTCTCTTGGCTGAATATTTAATAAGAGCTATGTGTTAACTACTATTAATAGGAAATATTAAATAAGACTATTAATTTTTAAGTGTATTTATTTATTTTTGAAAGGGAGGAGCAGAGAGAGAGAGAGACAGAGAAGCCCAAGTAGGCTCTGTGCCTTCAGCCCAGAGCTCAACACTGGCCTCAGACTCACCCACCATAAGATCATGACCTGAGCTGAAATCAAGAGTCAGTCACTTAACTGACTGAGCCACCCAGGCGCCCCAAATAAGACTATTTGTTTAACTAAGCCACCGATGGTATATGTTTTTTTTCCTGATCATAAGAAACCACTGAGATATAAAATGAATATGGAAAAGAAAGAAAAAATATGAGAATATATTTACATTTCAAATAGATTTTAGGGGTGCCTGAGTGGCTCAGTCAGGTGAACATCCGACTCTTGATTTTGGCCCAGGTTATAATCTCACGGTTCCCGAGTTCAAGCCCTGCATCGGGCTCTGTGCTGAAAGTGTGGAGGCTGCTTGGGATTATCACTCTCTCCTTCTCTTTCTGCCCCTCTTCTGCTCTCTCTCTTTCTCTCTCTCTCAAAATAAATAAATAAACATTAAAAATAGATTTTAAAGTAGGGGTGCCTGGGTGGCTCAGTCAGTTAAGCATCTGACTTTGGCGCAGGTCATGATCTCACAGCTTGTGGGTTTGAGCCCTGCGTTGGGCTCTGTGCTGACAGCTCAGAGCCTGGAGCCTGCTTCGGATTCTGTCTTCCTCTGTCTCTCTCTGCCCCTCCCTGATTCACACTCTGTCTTTGTCTCTGTCTCTGTCTCTCTCTCTCTCTCAAAAAATAAATAAACATTAAAATTTAAAAAAAATAGATTTTAAAGCTCTAGTTATTCAAATTCCAAACGAAGTAAGGAAAGAAATAATTTAAAATTGAAGGCTAAATTCAAAAGTGGTACAAAACTCCATTTTGAGTAAGGGCATGCCAATAAGCTATTAGCAAAACGTTATTCCGAATCCCCAAAGTTGCTGAGTATAAATTGATGCTCATTACAGATTTAGTTCATTGAATAGGAAATGGCCTTTGAACATGACTATTTTTCTAACCTCCATTTCAATTATGTTCCTTTCAAAAAGCACCTCTAGATGTAGGCTTCTGCTTGTAGTTTTGGAATGTTCGACTTCGCTCCCTTCCAGCGACCCCACGTACAGTGATTTCCCTGCCATGAGCATCATAGTTCTTATTTGCGGCGACATTTCGTGATGAATACAAATTATCTGCTTTTCCTTAGAAGAACACTTCCTGCAGAGGCCCGTGTGCCACGGGAAGATAACGTTTTCCAGGGGCAGACTTTCAAAATGCAAAGCCCCAGGCCAAGTTGCCTTGGAGTCCCCTTGAGGTCTTGGGGAGAGAGAGAGCTCACACGAGGGAAGGATGCCCCTTCGGTCGGGCAAGATGCCAACGTGGACAAGGAGGGAACCAACAGCGTTTCTCGCAGGCCCAATCACAGAGCTGCTGGGGCACGAGGCTCCAGACAACCACCAGTGTCACGGGTCCCAATCCAGCAAGGTCATTACCCTTTTGGGAAATACTACTCTGCCATCCTGTCTTTGTGGCTCGGAGGCATTTATTTCCGTGAAAGCCAGAGAGCTCGAAAACAAGGGCTGAGAACAGCGACCACCTCTGTCGCATGGTTCCCTTCAAGAATGTCGGTGGAACAATGGAGAGCGGGAATTTAAGCGCGGTGCTGCATTTTGATGTGGCTTTCTGCTGCTGATTACTGAATGCGGAGCCCTGGCCCTCCTCATCGTGACTCACCAGTGCCCTTTGATTAAACACAGACACGGATTTAGTTACTGCGACACGCATCAGCTTTGTTGTGCCTCCCCCTGGTCTCACTTCCTGCTTGGGAAATGAATTCTCACAGCCCACATCCTATCAGGCGCGTCATAAGCTCTCAGCCGAAGGGACAGAGGAGGGGTTGTGCTTTCTGACACACATGGGCAACTGAGCGAGGGAACCCGAAGCTCTTTCCCCTGAGACTGTGGTCTCGCCAGCGCGCAGACTTGACAAGCGGAGCCGAGCGTAGACTGTGAAGAAGGGCACAGAAGAGATCTCAGAAATAGTGTCAGAATCCACTTTGGTTAAAGTTTTACCTCCACCTGGCCGACTTGAAATGTCTTAACTTCCAGAATGTCCGGCATTGATTCCTGTGTAGGAGTGGAGCATACCAGGTTCATTGTCTGCCCGACCCAACTGTTTGCTGTGATTCACAAGGACCGAACCACGTACGCTTTGGTCAAAACGCACAAGGTGCTCAATGAGTCTGGGTTACGTGATTGAATGAGGTCACCTGTGACCAGGCTTCTCCATTTTTCTTTAAAAAGGGTTAGACTTCATTTTCTTTTCTCAAGAATAGAATTATGGATTATCAACTAAAAGAGACTATCTGCTTTCCAATAAATCTATTCTTCCATAGAATCATAGAACTTCGAGTCGGAAGGCAACGTAGATGCCATCTGTTTAATTCCCTGCCTGTTGCCAAAATCTCTTCTAGAATAGGTGATAGGCAGCAGCTGGTCCATGCTATGGAAAGTTCCTTATTTTATAGAAATTACTCGTTGGTCCTAAGTCTGGTGACACAACACTGCAACAATAAAGTGAGGTCTTACACCATGTTCAGTGAAATGGAGGAAGGCACTAGTGAACTGTTCCTGCAATATCTTTCTGTTCTTTTCTAGGGGAGCTGGTGAGAGTCCTTTCCTTAGGAGACACAGGGATTTTCCCATGATGCCACCGAGTGCCCCACCCCCATCAGTACTCCATGCAAGAGGAAGAGTATGAATTATGCAGAACGCATCAGCTGCTGATCTCTATATGAAACTTATTTTTTAAGACTATAGAACTTATACTCCACAAATCAACACTTTAAGACATTTTAGGAATTTTTGTATAAAATCGCAAGATGTTGATTATTTTACTTTTCCAACAGTTAAAATGCTATTTTTCTATTTTGATACAGAGAGAACTGACTCGGGAGCTTTTTGTTTAATCAGTCTGCTATTGTCTTTCCCCATTGTCTTTGGTTTTGAACCAGGTCACCTGAGCTCAAATCTTGATGTTTGCCATTCAGTTATATAAACACAAGTAAGTTAACTGACTTCTCTAAAATTTAGTGTCCATATTAGTTAAGTTGAAAAATAACTTATAGCATTAATGTGAGAATTTTGTAAGCAAATACCAGTGTTGAATCTGGCATTATTAGATACTCATTCAACTCATTCCAATTTTAGCATGGCTGAGATGTCCCCATCAGGGTCTGTTTTTAATGAGTACAAAGATGTCCTTAAATAATATTTCTGTATATATCTGCTATTCAATTTAATTCAATTCAAGCAAATTTTACTGAGCACCTATGTGTTAGGCATACTCATGTAGTGATAATAACAAGAACTAAAAACTTTTGAGTACTTTCCTCTGCTTCAGACATTGTGCTACGAGTTTCATTACCTTCCATACTTGGATTCTCACAGTAACTATGAGGAGACGGGGATGTTATTGAAAATATTTAACAAGTAACATGGTCCTGACAGTACGCTGTACTGGGAACTCTGGGGAGTCCATTTAGAGGATACTAAAGATTTGAGATATTAAATTAATGCATCGGAGCTAGCAAGTGGGAAACCTTTCAAGGCTGTTTCACAAGACTGTGATATATGTTACCTTTGTAAATCAAATCACATTGTTCCCATCACTGTGGTTTTCAGCCCATATTCTCCTCTTGCTTGTGGATTTTGTTGTACAACATGTTCACAGGTCAGCACATCCAGAAAGCTTTGGGTCAAGTATTCCAAACAATCAGTTTCATGTTCACGAATATTCAGTTGACTCCTTTAGTCATTACCATTAAAGATTCAGGCAGATGGCACCTTCTGACATCTGTCATTATCAGGAGCACCAGAAAGGAGCTCCAGTACTGGGCAGGAGAGGCCCCTGGGCCTCCTCACGAGCATGGCACCCCTCTTCTTGCAAAGCTCCTTCCAAGACCTCGAATGTTCCTGGAGTTGTCTCTCCGTTCTCCCTCCACTCAAACTGTCCTGTTTTCTGTTTGTTTGTTTGTTTGTTTGTTTTGTTTCGTTTTTCCCCCAGATTCTTCCTCCACTCAGATTGTCAGATTCTTCTAGGTCAGAACTAGGCTTTAGAGAGTACGGGGGGAAGGTCCCAGTTATGACTTTATCTCCACCACTTACATCTGAGAACACAGGTGCACAGGGCAGGCTGTCCTGAATCTCAGGGTGCCCAAACTGTATTTGCAGACCGTAAATCTGCTTCTCATTGTCTCATATTCACATTGCCATCCAAGTATTACCCTGGCATCATTCACTGCAAATGAGAATGGCTTATTTATAGGGAGGGAAATGAGAGTGGAAGGGACATATTTTAGTGGGTCAGAAATCACATTAAAAATAAGTTGCAAAGTATTTGACTTGTATGATAAATGTTCAGGCAGAATTTGGACATTGAGAACCATGTGTCCATTTGTGTGTTAGAAGCAAAAAACAGAGGATAGTATCATTGTCTAATTCCTCCAGATATGATCCCTACAGCATCTTGTGTATATCAGCATACAATGAGCGCTCTCAGGTTTCTGCAATGACTGCAAACCCTGGGACATATCACCATGTTAACGTTAGTGTGGCTCTCAATGCATAGTCTCATAATAAGAGAAATAATCTGTTGTCTGCTCAAATGATGCCAACTGGAATAGTTTGTCCTCCTTGAAATGTGACGTGATCCTCAAAGCATTTACGTGGTCCACGGGTCATCAGAGGGATGAAAACATTTTTAAGAGTTAAAACGTCACAAAGAATCATAAAAACATCTTAAACAGAGAATAAGAGTGGATGGAATAAGGAGATAAAACAGTCTACAAACCGCTATGTTAATTTCTCCGTCAAGTCAGCTTTATTTCTATTTCTTCTGTATAGTTCCTTAGAAGTAGACAGCCACCTCTTATAAATCTGCAGATCATTTCATAACTGAGCTATTCTCATCATGGCACTAGAGAAACTCAGTCGAGACAGAACAGGAATCACCTCTTGAGCAATTAGACACTAGGTCAAGAGCGAAAGCTTACTGTATGGCCGCGTTATCATCATGCCGTGTCTCTGCTCAAAGTATATTGTGACGAAGTAAAATCTATTTTGGCTGTTCTACAGCGATGGCGGTTATTTATGAAACATAAAACGATACTGAAATACAGAAGGACGTGAAAAGACCAGGGTAAGATCAGATAAAAAAAAATGAGAAAGAAACAGGCATCCTGGGATGGTAACTGCTCTGCCATGTACTGACAGGGAGGTTGTATATTTTTAGAATATACTGAACGGAATGGTGCTTTTACTTAGGTTTTTATGGTTTACCACGAGATGCAATTTTCTGGCCTTATATGCAGTTGTAACAAAAGTCAGAGACGTTTTATGATAGCTGCCACAGTTCATAAATGATGGGATACACTAAAATATTTATAGAACTGTAAAATCTTGATTTCTCTCTGGTTTAGCAGATGGGGCCCTAAAACCAGTTCACACATTGTCACATCTCTTCACCCTTTGATAACAAAGAGGCCTGTATCAGTTTTCTTCTCCGGAGAACAAGTTCACTGGTGTGAACGAGGTCACACTTTCAGTCAGTTATCTGTATTGGAGGAATGCCAATTAAGGAAGCTCTGAACTGAAAGTCTGACTACTCTGTCCATGCTTCTCGGCAGCAGGCACTGGACGGCATAGAGAAGATACCCTCTGAATGACTTTTTACCCATTGTCTTATCTTCATTTCTGGGAAAATTTACTCCGAGGGCTATGTCATCCAGAGCGATAAATATCACACCGATTTTAAGACTAGTCTGTTTAGGTAGTTGAGAGAATTCCTGCTGTCAATTAGTGTGTGTGTGTGTGTGTGTGTGTGTTGCTTTTGGAAAGTATATGTTCTAGAATAAAATCATTAGTCTGTGTAAGGTCACCAAACTCAAGCATGCTTTCCCATTTAAAGGACCACATACGAGCTGGATAGTGGTAAAGTAAAAGATACACACTGATGGATCGCTGATGGTATTTTTTTCTGATTTTAGGAGAGCAGACAAAGAAACATTAATATTTATTAAAATGGGTTTATATGGCAATTATTTAAGAAGCATTATAGGAAAGGCAGCCCGAATCAAAATTTAGGCCAATAGATGTGATAGAAAGGTTAGGTGGATAGACAGATGATAGATAAGCACACAGACAGATTGATCAATGGATAGATAAAAAAAAAAAACATACTTGCATAAATGCAGCTTATAGTCGGAGTTTGCGAATTTTCTGTATCCTCTTGGGAATGCTACTGAAATTAATTGGCTAAAAACTCTAATTAGGGTGTATACACTGGTGGAGATACTTCAACAAATAATGAGAAATCTCTAATGCCTCCATTTTGCCATAAAGTATATACCTCAAGAAGAAAAGAAAAAAAAAACATTTGGAATAAAAATCTTCATACATGCCTTCATTGATGAAAAGAGCGAAGAAATTCATCTTACTCAGTGGTGTCCATAATTATCAAAGAGCATGAGAACGTTCAGACCTACTGAATCCGAATCTCAGGGTAGCCAGAGAGGGAGAGGTACATGATGCAACATGCTCCCAGGGTGATAAAAATGATTAGTTACACTTGTGGACTAAGGATTCTATCACTTCTTTGATGCTTGACGAGGCTGCATCTTAAGCCATTAATTAGGATACATGAGCTAAATACTTGATTTTTAATCTATATTTTCAGAATCTTTGTTAATGCAATATCGCATAATTACCTAAATGTATATAACAATTTCACGTGTTCCTCTTATTTAAATATGGTTGGGGCGCTGGGTGGCTCAATCAGTTAAGCAGCCAACTTCAGCTCGGGCACGATCTCGGGGTTCATGAGTTTTAAGCCTCGCGACGAGCTCTGTGCTGACAGTTCAGAGCCTGGAGCCTGCTTCCGATTCTGTGTCTCCCTCTCTCTCTGCCCCTCCCCTGCTCATGCTCTGTCTCTCTCACTCTCAAAAATGAAATGTTAAAAAGAAATTAAAAAAAATAAACATTAAAAGAAATTTTCAAATAGTTGAAAGTAATTATATGCTAAGATCTATCATTATATGCCAAGATATTAGATATTCCTTTAGAGATTATTTGAAAGAATTTACTAAAAAGAATTAAAAAGCAATGAGATTTTTTTAAAAAAATGAAAGTATAGGTAATTGACAGGGTAGGTCACTCAGTTCAGCATCTGACTCTTGATTTTGGCTCAGGTCATGATCTCACAGTTCATGAGATTGAGCCCCATGTCTGGCTCTGCACTGGGTATAGAGTCTATTCAAGATTCTCTCTCTCCCTCTCCCTCTCCTTCTGCCCCTCCCTTGCTCTCTCTCTCCCTCTCTCTCTCCCTCCCCCCTCAATAAATAAAATAAAATAAAATAAAATAAAATAAAATCAACAGCATGAAAAGAATAATAAAATTGAATGGAGGAATTCTAGTCGTATTGCTGAAGACACATTTTGAGAAAGTTAACTCCAGAAAGGAAATGTTTATTTCCCTTAATCCAATGAAACTGCTCTGATTTGATTTTTAAAAACAGAAATACCTGGCCAACAAGAAAAACTTTGTGCACTGTAGCGAAACTAAATGAGTAAATGATAACTTCCCAGCATATTTATTTGGTGTCAGTCAGTCCCGACAAGGGGTTAGGATAAAAATTCTATTAGCAGATATAGGAGCTAACAGGGTTTAAAGACGAGCTTCAAGGTGAAGGGTGCTTGTCAGAAATCCACAGAGAGTTAAGTAATTATCCTAAGTGATGTTGCACTGCTCACAGGGTAGAGAGTTTTGGTCTGCTGTCTTTGGAAGAAACCAACTTGGAAAAACTGTTAGAGTCGATTCTAGAATGGGTTCACAACATCATGTTCCTAAATGGAGACTGTCATAGTGAATTTGACAGCTGGGAACATTAGGCACCGATGTGTCTGTGTTTGTATCCAAATACTCCGTAAATTCACTGAGGACAAGAGTCAATGGTGGTACCTCGTTTTCCACCTCTTGGAGGAGTGAAATGGGAAGCTCTTATCATTGCCTCAGTTTTATTCAGATTGCTTTCATAGCTCAGACTTTTAGTACGGGGTTCACCTTCCCCTTTAAGGTGGCTAGGAGCACACAAGCAAAGATTTAGAGGCTGAATTCTACCCCCCCAGTTACATAGGTGTTTAGTCACGAAGCCTCAGAAAACCTATCCGTTTTCTTGACCTCATCTGCACAATGGAAGAAAGTAGATAACTACGTGTTTGGGGAGTGTACCCGTGGGGCTGACCGAGGTGGATGCTTTAGACTAAAATGGGCTACCATATAAATATTAATGCACTTATATGTAGAATAGAGCTGAAGAGAAGCAGAATACATTTTAGTTTGAGTGTACCCTTCATTATCATAGCATCTGACATATTTTTCAGTAAACCACCCTGGAAATATACCTGAACAAAAACACTCACTATAAGAAAATGCACAGTTTCCAGACTAGAATATTGAAGATAGCGAACAGTAGCTCAGTCCTTAATAAGACACTGGGTCCTTAGCCATTTAATCTATTTAGTCAAAAACATTTCTCCGTGAAAGTCAAATATGTCATTACTTACTTTTTCACCGAGGGAATGTTGTTTCTCCCATGAATCGCAGACAGATTGCATTAAAATATGCTCCACATTTCTGTTCTTTCTTGCCCTATAGAAATCGAGGGACTGCATTTAATTTTTGTGACTTCTACATTTTAAATCTTATATAATAATTTATTTCTGTTAGAAAGAAATATTTTAATGTCTTTATTCTTTATGCTATACTCCTAGACAGGGGTAAGGAGAATTCTGAGATGGCCCCCAAGATTCCCACCTGCCACTATAAATGCCCCACTGAATCCCCTTCCCTTCGGCAAGTAGGGTTATGAGATGATCTTGTATGAACAAGGTTGGGGGGGGGTTAGTCATTATCATAACAACACTGTGTTATGTGAGACTCAGAGGAGATGAAGGAGACTTTTCCCTACTGCTCTTGAAGGAGCAGGGAGGGGACTATGGGACAGGGAGCGGTAGGTGGCCTCCAGGAGCTAAAAGTGCCCTCCGCTGACAGCTGGCGAGAAAGTAGGGATTTCAGGCTTACAGCTGCAATCTTCTAGCAAACTGAGTGGGCTTAGGAGAGGATCCCGAGCTTTGGATGAGATGGCAACACCCCTCGGCACCTTGATTTCAGCCTGGAGAGATCCTGAACAGACGGCTAGCTGACCCACCCCCAGACTCCTGACCTTAGGAAATTGTGAGGTGGTAAATTTGGGTTGTTCTAAGACTCTGAGTTGTGGTAGTTCATTTCACAGTGAGAGATAGTGGTACTACGCATTTGGTGAGGGAAGCTATTTCCCTTTTACCAGATGCCTTGAAATCACTAGGGATGGGAGGGTGCAGGTGAGGGTGGGGGTTGGGGGGGGGATGGGAGTGATGTTCGGGAACCCCCAAAGCAGGAGGAATCTGCTGCTAATCATAGACGCCAGAGCAGGAAAAGAAAAGAAAGTAAAGCTTCACCTGCTAAAATTTCACTTGAAAAAACTTGTATCCGTTCAAGGAAGGGATTTGGTCTAAAGTGGGTTATGGAAATGTCGTGATAGTGCCATAAAAACTGAAATAATGAAAGCCCTGATATTCCTCAATAGTTCTGACTGTAAAAATAATAGACCAAAAACGATCGAGATGAAAGCTGTAAAAGTTTGTGAGGTTGTGAGGAAACTGCTATTTCCCTGCCATTTGCGTGGTTTTGCATGACAGAGCGAAAAGACACTTTTTCGCTTGTTGCTTTTTATTCTTAACTTTTTTTTAACGTTTATTTATTTATTTATTTTTTTGAGACACACACAGAGCATGAGCTGGGAAGGGCGCAGAGAGACAGGGAGTCACAGATTCTGAAGCAGGCTCCAGGCTCCGAGCGGTTAGCACAGAGCCCGACGCGGGGCTCGAACTCATGAACCACGAGATCGTGACCTGAGCCAAAGTTGGACGCTTAACCCACTGAGCCACCCACGTGCCCCTTGTTGCTTTTTTATGCTTACTAGTTGTCACCAGCTTTCTTTTCCTAGTTGCTACCGGGTTCTCAAAATTAGTATTTTGAAACTATTTACCAGTATGAGAAATCATAATTATTCCTCTTTGGTGTTGGGCATTTATACAGTTTTGAAATATTCATTACTGAAAACAACACTGCAGTGAACATCTCCATGCATGAACCGTGCCAATGTTTTGGATTGTTCCTCCTGAGAAACTGTGGAAAGTGGCGTTATACAGCATTCGCCTCCTACCGTCGCAGTTCTCCTAACAGAAATACCTTAATAAGAAGATTGGCTTGCCTGTAAAGCCACCTCTGCAGGTGTTACAGAAAATAACAAATACCTTCCTCTCTAAAAAGTTAACTTGCTCATTCAGGAGGTACCGCCAATTCATACAATTACATGTAATCTAATTACTCATAAATAGACGTGACCGTAGGCTTGTATCCGTGCGTGGAAATAACAGAAATATTGAGTGTTAGCTATTCTAATTTTTTTTAACGTTTATTTATTTTTGAGACAGAGAGAAACAGAGCATGAACGGGGGAGGGTCAGAGAGAGAGGGAGACACAGAATCGGAAACAGGCTCTGAGCGGTCAGCACAGAGCCCGACGCGGGGCTCAAACTCACCCACCGGGAGATCATGCCCTGAGCCGAAGTCGGCCCCTTAACAGACTGAGCCACCGGGGCGCCCCAAGTGTTAGCTATTCTAACAAATGATTTTCAGGTATAATAATAGAATTGTGTTTAATAATGTTTAATAATAATAACAATAAAAGTAGACATATGTACATTTATATGCGTGTATGTATATACACACATAGATAAAACCCATGAATGTTACTGAAAATATCAGAGAATATAATTGGGAGAAAAGACTAGTACAAATAAATTCACTAAACCTGTTAAATGTGGCTAAACATTCAAGTAAAATATCTGAGTTCGGCAATGAATTTGTCATAGGCCCTTCAAATGTCTATAAGTCCGATCACTTATTTTTATCTCTTTGCTGACGACTGAATTTCAGGAGACATATATTTGTAATCTCTCTGTACATTGGAGAGGGGGTATGGAAAATGTGGATTTCTACACACAGTTGTAGACATTTTGTCCTATATATGAGACTGTGTCTGTCAGATTGATTTTTCATCACTAAAATAATTCCTTTCATTGGTCTGTAATAATGACGTCTTCTCTTTTCTGGAAGGGAAATCAATTAGAACTTCCACTAGCTACTAGGGAATTGTGGATAAACTGCCTAAGTTTATATCTACTGTTCCAATATTGGTTGTCAGGTAAGGAACGTAAACTTATAATTTCTGGGATAATGAGGATTTTGTAGTTCGCCTGTTACTTGGTCGATGGAATTCATGTTCAGGTTAGTGCTTTCTGGAATGGAATGACTTTTGCATGTCACTGTGTTATAAGACAGAGCTACTCTAATACTGAAGACAGTCCAATGTTTCATGAACTTGAATTCTTTATCTCTTCATCATTAGGACCGAATAAAATGCAATGCACAGTTCTGGAGAGAAACAGGAGAATGGGGAGGGGGAGGAGGAGAAGGAAAAGAAGGAGGAGAAGGAGGAGGAGGGAAGTGAAAGGAGGAGGAGGAAGAAAAGAAAGATGAAGAGAAGGAAGGGGGAGGGAAAGGAGAAGAGGAAGAGGGAAGAAGAAGGGAGAAAAAAAGGAAAAGGACAGAGAAGAGGAAGGAGGAGGAGGAAGAGGAGGAAAGAGAAACTTTAGATTTGCACAGTCTCCAAAATTATGGGGGAAGTTTATTGCTTTCAGGGATATATTTCTTCCCATCCAAGCCGAGAAACATCATTTCTCAAGACAATGGATCTGAAATCAGAGAGAAGGTTTTGCCTTGGGTTTCCTCTTGATCCCTGCAAAGTACTTAAACACATTGTGATAAAGATAGTAGAAAGGAGAACACCACTGGTGTCTTGCCTGCTGGTATAGATCAAATACTTTTATTTGGGCCACAATAGGATGTGGAGAAATTACGTATCATACTGACCTGGTGTGTGCAATTCATTCTCAGTGCATTATATTCCCACATTTGATGGTCATTTCCCCCCCAGGTAGTTGTGATACATAATGCTAAGGCCTTATGATTTTAATTATTCAAGAAAAGTTCAGTAAAAGCCAAGCCCCCCCCCACCCCATTAAAACCACTCCTCACTCTCAGACTTTCTCAAGGAACTGTGCATAGCTGGTAAATGAACTGGATTATTATTCTAATCCAGAGGACATGCAATCATTTACATTCATATGCCAGCAATTTCTTTCCTCTTGCCCCAGCGAGGGCTGGGAAGTGATTTATAAGGATGCAAAAGTTCTGGCACAGATGTTTTACAGCTTCAACATGTTTGCATTGCGCAGGGTGAAGAGGACTCATCCTCAGATGTACCCATGTTGTCATAGAGGTAGCACAAGATAGGAGGCTGGTGCCCACAGGTTCCGGATTGTTTTAGTACAGGGCAAGCCCCAGCCTCTGGGATAACAAATGTGTTTGGTGTTTATCTTTTTAGCAGCTCAGTACTGAATGCCACCTTTAGGGGAGGGGGGCTGGTTGGTTTCTTGTGGTTACTTGCCTCTATTGAATCCCTAATGGACTCTACCACGAAAACATTTCTTTCTGGAACAGTCGACGGATTGGTTATGTTTGCCCGTCTTTCCAAACTTCCCCTTCCCATGGTATTGTTTACCTGGGGGAAAAGAAAGAAAAGACCAAGGATACAAACCTGAAAGATTAAAATGATAATAAAAGAAAAAAAAAATAACCCATGCCATACCATTCATTTACATTTTCCGTAAGCAGAATCAAATGAAAGATACATTTCAAGTTTTGTTGGACTTATGTTGTGCATGGAGTAATGACACTTTTTTTTTAACTTTGAATAAGACTCAGATTCAGGTATTTTTCATTTTCTCAGAAAAGAATCTCTGGAGATTCTACTGTTCGGCTGTCAAGGTGAAAATGGTCACCACAATTCATGTCATTTCCCAAGATGATATGATTGTTATTATTTCTTATTAAGTGAACAAGATGACAATCACAGATAGGCATAGTGTTATACCCCTTAGGGTTGTAACATTTTTTAACTTCCCATGGACAATACAATCAAATCTATAAAAAGTATCTATACCCCCCAAATAAAGCCATCCAGGTTGGAAATACATTTCATTTAACAAAGCGAAACTTTCTATCATTGTAGATTAGCTATCAGAACAGTCTTAATGAAGACCTTTAAAACTGTGCAAAATGGTTCCCAAACTTTTGTCGACCCAAGTAAAGATCACCTAGGGTGGATTTTTAAAAAGCATATATTCGTGGATATCACCTATGGAATCTGATTTAGTAGGTATGACAAACAGACCGATAATCTGCATTTCAAAGAGTGTCCCAGGTAATGGGGTAGTTTGTAGAATACTTTTTTTTTTAGGTTTATTTATTTTGAGAGAGAGAGAGAGAAAGCCAGCAAGGAGGGGCACAGAAAGAGGATGAGAGAGAGAATCCCAAGCATGTTCTGCACTGTTAGCACAGAGTCCAACACAGGGCTTGATCCAGTGAACTTGAGATCATGAGCTGAGCTGAAGTCGAGTCGGATGTTGATCTAACTGAGCCATTCAGGCGCCAGGTGCTCCTGTAAAATAATCTTCAAGAAAAACAGCTGTAGGGTTTTTTGAACAGATACATTTTTTTCCTTAGGCTAATAAAATACGTATTGATCCTCACCTACAGATTATGGTCAATTTTTCTGAAATCATGAATCCATGAATTTACCTTTCAAATAGAATCAGTAAGAAGGAATGTACGGTCTTGGGTGACCACCATATCTCCATTAGGTCTTGGCAACTGCAATATGTCTTCTAAGAATAGTTTTGGGAATATTTTTGTGTGTCTTCTGTTTTAGTAAACATTCATTTATTTTTATTTTTATTTCTTCCCACATGCTTCTCTTTTTTTAAAAATTTTTGTTGGTTTGTTTAAATGTTTAGTTATTTGGAGAGAAAGAGAGAGAGTGAGCCCAACACAGGCCTTGAATTCATGAACCATGAGAACCGTGAGATTGTGACCCGAAGTGAAGTCAGAGGCTGAGCCGAAGTAGGAGGGTTAACTGACAGAGCCACCCAGGTGCCCCAAGTTTTTATTTTAATTCCAGTTAGCTAACACACCGTGTTATATTAGTTTCAGGTGTGCAATATAGTGATTCAGCATTCCATACATCGCCCATTTTTCATGTATTTTTTTTTTGGTTTTTAATATGTATTTTACATTTTAATAGATGAATATATTTAGACTATGAGTGAACATTTCAAATTAGTAATACTATTCTTCTGTGTTTAGTTTTATGTGAGTGCATGTTAAGGGTAAAATATACACACAACTACCTGTTAGGTTTTAATATATCCATTCATTCATTCATTCATTCATCCATTCATTCATTCTAGCTTTAATGATTCCCAACATAGTCAGTCTCAAGAAGTGTTAAAATTTAATATAGGAAAATGTGAAGAAGAATCAGATAAATGCAAAATCCCACTTAGTGGCAGACTGTTAAAGAAATGACTTGCCATCTTTGCCTTGATTATGTGTCCCTTTGAAGGGGTTAATAGGGTCTAGTAGGAGAGCATTCTTTGCTAATTCGCTTCCCAGCTTGGTGACATAGGGTACTACAAAGTGGTTGCTTAGTAACTGGCCCAGTATGACCATTTTTCCTCTCCCCATATGCAGATTCGTTAATTGCCAGACTTTGAATGATTACAGTAATTTTCTATTTCACTGACCTTATTGGTATAAAAATTAGAGAATTTCTAAAGTCAAATTTTCTGGTCTAGTGCAGCATATGGTAACAACACTGTATTCCATATATGTGTAGACTACTCATTAGAAATGAGTAAAGAATGTTGATTTGGTAAAGGTCACTCACATAGAAGAGAGTTGAGTCCAGGAGGCTTAACACCAGATCTATCTTTTGCCCAATTCATGCCACCCCAACCCAATCACATCGAATTTTGTTTGACTATCCTCACCATTAATTTATGCCCCTGATAACTAATGACTAAAATGACACGAACACTCTCCTTCACACTTCCCATTAGTTCACATTATTAAATGACACTTTGAACTAAATTTGGAATAAATTTCCCTAATTACTGACTTAAGGAACTGTAGACAAGACAAGAATTTTTCAGATGTTCTGAGAACAGAGAATGAACAGATACCCAGCAGCTGGATTCTCTGTTTCTGATATATCTTGCATTTATGTCTGGTTTTAATCTATATTTGGGAAGCCATCCATAACCCCAAGTGACAAGACAGTCTGTAGTCTACTCCCATACCAAAATCTTTTTTATTGTCTTTTGATCTTTGCCCCATTGCTTTTTAATGTGCTTTCTACATGAAAGGATTTTTCATTATATGTGTAGAATTTCTTGATAAAGGAATTTGTTCTACTTTGGGGTCTATTTATTTTATTTTATTTTTCCAAGAACAGCATTTTTTTCCATTATCAGCCAGATTTTATCCTTGGTCTTATCTTATGTGTTGAATTCTGGGCTCTTCAATTTTTTTTCCACTGAAATTCAAACCTAATTAATCACTTATTCTCTATGTTTTTAGGTACAAGCTTTGTGTAGCTTCTTATTTACACATCCTCTCCACACTTGTTTGCCTTAATGTTTTCTCCAGAATATTTTTTGTCCTTCTCAAAATATCAGTCTAAAACTCTTTTGATGTGGTTATTCTCTTTCTTTCTTTTGCATTACTCTTTAGTCCTGCCAAGAATCCATCATTCTGGCATAATCCAAAAAACCAAATCCTGTTCTTTGATAACATCTTCATACTCGGTGGTTCATTTCCACATCCTTTTACCTTGTTCTTTCCCAGTTCACAACATTCCATTTGAGCTTGCTTTAGTATATTTGGATTTTCCACCCAGAAATAGAGAGAATGTGAATGGAGATGCATTACAGGTTTTCTTTACATAATTCATCCAATGTAAGAAGTGCCTTATTCACGTTAAGAGAGAGGATTAGCAAGATCGCCCTAGTGACTCAACTGACTTCTGGATTAGCCATGTCAGTCTCCATAAACCCACATCCTTACTTCTCGAGAGGGAGTCCCCAAGCAACATGAACAATTGTTTTTTTCCTCAACCTGTCACCTCATGCTCTAAGGTTGTTCCTTCTGTCTTACAACATGTTAAGGAAACTGTTTCAAAAGATGTTAAGGTTTTCTGTATGGTCTGCTTTAAGTGAATTATTTCTTCCAGTCCTCTTTTCCCCTTCCTGTGGTACATTCTTCCTATTCACTACCTATGTATCTTTTCAAAAAATCAATCTTGAACTATTTTCTCAATCCTCTCCAAGAGTTCTTTATTCTTTCCAATAATTCAATATATAAAGATATGAGACTCCTATCTCAAGTCCTCCATGAGCAGGAATGCTCCCTTGTTTTTATACATATAATAGATTAAAAAACAAACAAAATGAAAGTATATTCCTTACTACAGCAATGCCAGGAATAGAGTTTTAGCATCCGTGCCTCTTAAATATAAAGACATATTCTAATACTTTGTAATTCTATCTGAAGACTTCTCTTAAAGGTGATCACTTCCAAGAAACTATCCAGAGAGGAAGAGCATGAAAACTGCTTTGAGGACAGCCACATGGCACCGTGATAGTCTTGGTTTCTATGCTGAAGTGTTACAATTTCCAACTGACCAGCACATCAATGGTGTTTCAACCCAGCATCATTCTATCAGGAGAACCATGGAAACTCTTGCCCTAAATACTTATCACAACCATTTGGAAGAAGAAGAAGGGGAAGAAGAACCAGAATAAGGTTCTTCTTCTCCAGAAGCGGAAGGGGAGGGGGAAGGGGAAGGAGAAGGAGAAGGAAGAGAGGGAGAGGGAGGAGGAGAAGGAAGAAAGGGAGAGGGAGAGGGAGAGGGATAAGGAAGAGAGGGAGAGGGAGAGGGAGAGGGAGAAGGAAAAGGAAGAGAGGGAGAGGGATAAGGAAGAGAGGGAAGGGAGAGGGAGAAGGAGGAGAAGGAGGAGGAGAAGAAGAAGAAGGAGAAGAAGAAGAAGAAAGAAGAAAGAGGAGGGGGGAGGAGGGGGAGGAGAAGGAGACAAAGACGAAGGAGAAGGAGGAGGAGGAGAAGAATGAGGAGGAAGTGGAGGAGAAGGAGGATGAGGAGGAGGAGGGAGAGGAGGAGGAGAATAAAGGAGGAGGAGAAAGGAGGAGAGGAAGAAGAAGAAGAAAGATTCTATTTGTGTTTAGGGTTTCTTGATATCTCAACACAACAGGGGGTGACTGCGGAAGGCCTCCAATGTCATTCTTGCTGTTGCCATTTGTGAAAGTATAAAATGCTCAGGATCTGCTTTCCCTGGAGTCAATCATTACAGGGAGAGGACATTTATTCAGAAGTCCAAGATATAAATGGAGCTAAAGGGCGGCTTTGGAGATGCTCCTACTATGTTACACTGTGGTATAAACACAAACCTTGAGACATTTTTTATTCAATTGTTTTCAAGATTTTTGAGCCAAGGGACAAGAGGGTGTGGGTGGTAACGTCTTAAAGTTGTCATCTCCACACTATTTGAACTACTTAACAGCACAATTGGGGACCAGACACAGCCCTGTTGCACTCAGGGGCTCTGTTTTGCTTTTGACCAAAGCTAAAATTCTTAGGGCAGTGTGTGCATGTGTATATGCACACGTGCACATATGTGTAAGGAAAGAATTATTGAAATTGGCAAGAATACCCCAGAGAAAACACTCCAGATTGTTTGCATGTTTGTTTGCTGTAAAGAGAAAACATTTTAAAGAATATATTTTGTTCCAGTGTTCCGTTTAGATTCTGAACTTTTCAGACTAAATCCTTTTGGTGAGCTCATATCATAAATCAATGCCAGAAGACAATGGTGTGTGTGTGTGTGTGTGTGTGTGTGTGTGTGTGAAGACACCAACTCTAGTGAAAGGGACACACATTTGTATTAGTAGATGGAAGGGAAGACCATGGTAACAAAATTTCAACTTTCTTGTTTTTCTCTAAGCATAAACCTTAAGCCAGAAACTTATTCCTACTGAACTGTCCAATGGAGTGAGCCCTGGAGAAAACAAGAGGAGTAACTTGTAGAAATTGTTCGTTTGTAATATTTTGCCTCCCAAATATTTTTCAGCCTCTTTAATCATTCTATGTAGATGGTTAACTATTCGTCAATTTCTCATGCGAATGAAGCAGTGATGTAGTTCAAAGATCGTAAGGAAAGGCAGCCCATATTTTTATTTTAGGCAGGATCAACATCTATCAGGATGAAAGAGAAACCTTAATAAAATGTATAGCATGGGGTAACATAGTGATACCTTTCTCTCTCTTCCTTCCTCCCTTTCTAGACAACCTGTGCTTGGGCCTCTACTTAGTACCACATAAAGCCAGGGTTCTGATAACCACGTAATTTTCATGGCGTCCACCCTCAGTCTCCTCGAATGCCCATCTCATAACCTATTCCAGCTCTTTCTGGCTTCAGACTTTACGACATCTCTATTCTGGGTGTGGTTTCAACTCACCCTCAGACCTGACACTAGAGATCGTTATTTTGTCTTTGACCTTTGACTCCCTCCTTGAGCTCAGGCTCAACAGTATTATTCTGAAGTCCTAGGCCAGGAGCTCACCTGTTCTGGCCCAGGTCATGGTAACCACCAAAAACATATCACCATTTGGTTTGCTTCAGTTGCTAGTGAGAATCTAAGCAAAATTCTTCCCACATAGCAGGGGCAAATGTACAACAAAGACATTTAGCTTCTGTAACATTTTCTCATTTGTATTTTAACACTTGCTCCAATCAATACAGCAATCATTCTTTCCTGGTCAACTTTGGTGTTCAAATATTTATATAGTCCGTGTTGCAGGTAGTGTTGTACATTGAAACTCGATTGAGCCTAAAAACACTTTTCAAAGAGATCGTATTCCTTTTCTCCTTCATTCAGATCTTCATTTTGCCCTCAGGGAGAGCATCTCTCTCCAAAGGCTGTCCTTCCATTTTTCTCTGCAGTTGGCCTGTTTTTTTCCTCTCTACCGATTCATAATCTTGTCAACCTTCAAAAGACAGGTGAGACATCTTTCATAACCCCTTCCTTGCGTGTTTCTTTCCTCTGAATTCCTGCACTTCTGCAAGTTGGCACCACACTCATCATCTGTAACCTGACGCTATTTTCTATTGTTTCAGCCTTTATCTTATCTCCCCAAAGAAATTTTAAACTCCCTGGAGGCAGGAATAATGTCTTTTAAATTTTTTTTTTTTAATTTTTTTTTTCAACGTTTATTTATTTTTTGGGACAGAGAGAGACAGAGCATGAACGGGGGAGGGGCAGAGAGAGAGGGAGACACAGAATCGGAAACAGGCTCCAGGCTCCGAGCCATCAGCCCAGAGCCCGACGCGGGGCTCGAACTCACGGACCGCGAGATCGTGACCTGGCTGAAGTTGGACGCTTAACCGACTGCGCCACCCAGGCGCCCCATCTTTTTAATTTTTTTAATGTTTATTTATTTACTTGAGAGAGAGAGAGAGAGAGAGAGAGAAAGAGAATCCCAAGCAGGCTCCACGCTGTCAGCAGAAAGCCCAATGAGAGGCTCGAACTCACTAACCTCGAGACCCTGACCTGAACCGAAATCAAGAGTTGGACACTTAACTGAGCCACCCGGATGCCTCCCTACCTTCAAAACAATGTTTATTTATCTTTTTAATTTTTTAAATATCTTCTACAGTAACTGATACTATAGCATACGTACATTATTAAACTGCAAGGAATCATCAGTACGAAATCATGGTATTTTCGACGGGCTGAAAACCATCTTAAATGCAGTTTGAGGAAAAAAAAAAAACAGGTAATCGCTACGTTCAGGCATTTTGAAGCCTATTTCAAATACAGCTCCAGAATGCAGTCAGTTCGTCCTTATTTTCTGTACCACACACGGAGGAAAGGAGAAACTCCTAACAGGAATGCGAAGTGTGAATTCAGCAAGCAGGCCGGGGTGTATTGTCTGCCGCCAGGCCAATCCATTGCTCAAATGCCTATAAATAAGATAGTCCTGAGGAGGACGGTTAGAGATGAAGCGGGCAATGAGGTGGAAGGAGTCACAGCTGTTTCTTTTCGTTCATTCATTGAATTCTCTGTAAATATTGGTCCGGCTTGCAAAGTGGTAAACGGCATTTCTGTAAATTAAAAGGACTGCTCATACCCTTGGCAAGAATACCAAGGGTCTCAGGGTGCAGCGAAAGCGGACGATGACGTCATACAGCGAGCAAGCCTTCGCTTCCCCCAAAGGCTCCAAATTCATTTGCTCCATAATATTTGAATATATATTTTCTATGAGCCAACTATTTTACCCAGAAGGTTTGCAATGCTTGTTTCAGGATCTTTTTTTTTTTTTTTTCCTGCAGCTTTCGTTTTGCCCCATGAATCCGGGATTGGTTACACTTTTATTTTAAGGGATTTTTTTTTTTGCACTAAATTTCCAAAGAGACAGATGTCTTTTTGTGAAATTGAAATGAACATCAGAGTTTTAATGCGGTCTTTCTTGTATTTGCATATTTAATTACTTGCATCACAGTTTTGTTAGTATATTAGCTGATGAGAAATTCTGACTAATTAATTTCACCTGGAATTCTAGGCGGGTGTATGAAAAATTATACTTGGCCATTTGTAGGGACCAGCTGTGTATTAGAAATATCTGATCCCCATCTGCAGGATTAAAAAGGGCGAGAGAAAACAGCTGATTGTAAAAAAAAAAAGTCACATTTCTTTGCGCCCTGTAGGTATTATTATTGAGGGTGTCCTTTATTACTCAGCCCATATTCTGAACATTAGCTCAGAAGTTTACTCTGAGCCTCATTCACTGGAATGACTCGACTGTCCCTCATTTTGGTTTTAATTTGTAGTAATGCTAACGCGATCGGGGTCCACACTTTTCCAGGCGTCCCTGCCTTCGGTTCCAGCCTGCCTCACGCCCAGCCAACTTCATTTGGACCACAGATCGCTCTGGCCCAGCTTGACAGCGGAAGACCAATAAACCACAAATCTGAGAGGGTGGCGATTTCACGTTAAAAGATCACCTCCAGGATCAGACGCGGCCTCTTAGAAACGCACCCCCCCCACACACACACACATACGCGCGCGCACACACATACAGGCTCTCACTGTCTCTCCTTCTCTGTGTCTTGCTCTGTTATTTCTGCTCGGATTCTTTGTCTACCCTGACAACAGATGGTGTTTTAATAAAGTCCAGTAGGAATATGACTGTGAGTAAACAATGCAGCGCATGCCAATTCCATAATTGCCGGGTACTGATTCAGGCTCTTACCTGCTCCATCCAAATTGGGAGGGAACCAGGCGGGCGGGCGCACCTACCGGCAGCAGCCCTGCTGGCCCGCAGCTGCGGGGGCGCTTCTGTAGCCGGCCTCCACCGCGCAAGGTAAATTGCGGCTCCTGTCACGCTTCCTGGCACCGGGTCTGGAGAACGGCTGCCATCTGGCTTGTCATCAAACATGGTCATTGAATCTCTCAGAGATGAAATGGCTTTGGAAAAAAAAAAAAAAAAGTCTTGCCGTTAAAAAAAAAAAAAAGGCACCCAGCAAACTTACTATCTTTCTCTTTGCAGGCACGGAGTAGTCGAACCTAACAGTTGGAGATTATTTGAGCAAGGGCTTGCGGAGTGTTGGTTTTTGTTTTTTTGGTTTTTTTTTTTTTTTTTTTCCTCACGGATTCCCACGCTGAAAGGGATTTAATCGACACCCATTCTATGCTAATGGAAAATTTAAATTCATTGGATCTGGCCAAGAAATGAATGTTCTCATTTGTCTCATTGGGGAAGGGCGAAAAGTTAGGTCCGCTGTTGGAACGGTTGTAGTTTTCCGTTTTTGGATTGTATGTAAATATATCCTTAAGGCTTTTACAGATGCCCTCAAAAAAAGAGGGGGCAGGTGACGCTCTTGAAACATGGTAATCCAAATGGATGCCCTGTGTCCCTTCCCACTGCTCTCCTCGAACTACCTGCTAAACTAGAAGGCTCCAGGAAAATACAAGAGGCGTGGCAGCCAGAAAGAAACAAAGTCAGGGTTCACTCATTTTGCAAGAAGGCCAGCAGCGTGGGATATTTACCCAAGGATCATATTGTAAGCGACATCTAGTTTCTTCAAGCGCTGCTGTTTTCAACAGGGTGTTCTACACACTTGGTAGGGCCTGCGACCAAGCCAAACTACAGCAGAGACGCAGCATTGACGTAGAGAAAGGTGAATGTCGACTGGCTGACACACTCGGAGAGAAACCTCCGGTTTCCGGGTTTAGCTGTTTAAGTAAATAGCACATGCTAAAAGGCTGGGATACTGGACTCTTAGAACTTACACAAACGCTTTTCAATTGAGGCTGCTGGTTCCCCAGATAGACTGGTTGTTACATGAGATGTTAATATTGCATCAGGTTCCCTTCCACAGATTTTTTAGATACAATGGCCCAATTTTTTTTAACTTTTTGAGAAGAATTGGAAACACATGGAAAAGCAGACAAAACGGCCGACCCGAACTCTTGTGTGATCCCCCGTTCCTAGCAACTGTTCATCCACAGTTAGCAGTGCCCTGTTCAAGGGGCGCTTGGGTGGCTCGGTCTGTTGATGAGGTTTTTTTGAGGCGATGGTGGGTTCTTGGAGTCCAGAGCCCGTGGCCAAGAAAGAATTCTTGAAGATGTCTTTGGTGCAAAAAGGTGATTTTATTAAAGCACGAGGACAGGACACATGGGCAGGAAGAGCTGCCCTGGGACCAGGAGGAGAAACTGCTTATATACTATGGGGTTGGGGGAGTTAAAGTCCCAGGGGAAGTTTCCAGTGAGATTTTCGTATACTAAAGACTCCCAGGATACTGGAGGCCTAGCTATTGTCAAGCTAAGGTTGTTTTTCCCTCTAGAAAACATTAACATTAAGACAGGGGGGAGTTCCTGAAGAAAGGTTTTACTCTGGCAGCCTCGAGGATTTGTCAATGGGCTGCACGTTATCAGGAAATTTAATTTTATCTGCCATTTCCTTCTGCCTTTGTTTCCTACATTGGGTTGAGTGCCTGACTTGCTTGGGATTCTCTCTCCCTCTCTCTCTGTCCCTCCTCTGCTCCCACACTCTCTCTCTCTGTCTCAAAATAAATAAACAAACTTAAAACAACAACAACAACAACAACAACAACAAATACCTTTAAAAAAGAAAACACTGCCCTGAGCATACCCCACACAGCGTTGTCTTGCTTGTGTTTTTGGAAAAAACTCTACACGCCCACTCAAGGGTCAATACTTCTCTATCATTGAAAGCCAAGGACATTTTTTTTCATCCCTGTTCATTTTAATAGTAATTTAAACTTTAAAAAAAAATGGCAAGAGTAGTACAAGAAACTTCTAGAGACTCCTAACCAAAATCTGCTTAATGATTTATGTTTGCTTCATTCGTTTGATATTGTCTCTCCATACCGTTTCCAATAAACACATACATTTTTTCTGACTCATTTGGGTGTATTCGTTTTCTATCACTACTGT
Organism: Lynx rufus; assembly: GCF_022079265.1. NCBI lineage: Eukaryota > Metazoa > Chordata > Mammalia > Carnivora > Felidae > Lynx > Lynx rufus. Next base: position 127,075,406 of record NW_025814878.1, read on the forward strand.
AGCACATCGCCATAAAGTTAGTACTTAAAACAACGCAGATTTATTATCTTGTAGCTCTAGAACTCAGAAGTCCAGAATGGGTCTTCTAGAGTTAAAATCAATGTATCAGGAGGCTCTTCTGGAGGGTCTAGGGAGCACCTGTCACTTGCCTTCTTGGTCTTCTATTCATGATCACAATTGTAGCTTCTAGTGGCTTCTGTGTTCCTTGGCTTGTGTTTCTCTTCCATCTTTAAAGTTAGTAACTGTGTCACTCCGAACTCTGCTTTGCCTTACCATTCCTTCTCTGATTCTCTTCCTTCATTCTTTCGCCTAGAAGACTCTTGTGATGACATTGGGCCCACCATGATAATCCAGGACAATCTCCCCATTTCAAGATCCTTAACTTAATCACATGTTCAAAATCCTTTCTGTCATGTAAGAAAATGTGTTGATAGGTGCTGGCATTTGTGGGGCCATTTACTCTGCCTAACGTACAGATGGTAATGGAGAGGGTGTGGTGTGCACCCTAACTCTGATACTTCAGTGTGGACTGGCGGAGAAAGGAATTTCTCTATACAACCACAGCAAAATGATCAAAATTAGAAAATTGCTTAACCACGCTCTGTAATCTAATTTCGTCAATTGCCCCAATAATGTTCTCCATCCAATACTGAATGAAATCAAGATCCCACGGTAAATGTAATTGTCATGCATTTTTGATCTACTTTAATATAAATTAGGTTTTCTTCATTTGGGGGCTCTACCTGAGATTTTTGAAGGAGGCTTCAAAAATCTGTACCTCTAGCCTCTTTTGAAGGAGGCTTCAAAAATCTCTACCTCTAGCCTCTTTTGAAGGAGGCTTCAAAAATCTCTACCTGAGATTTTTTTTTTTAATTTTTTTTTCAACGTTTATTTATTTCTGGGACAGAGAGAGACAGAGCATGAACGGGGGAGGGGCAGAGAGAGAGGGAGACACAGAATCGGAAACAGGCTCCAGGCTCTGAGCCATCAGCCCAGAGCCCGACGCGGGGCTCGAACTCACGGACCGCGAGATCGTGACCTGGCTGAAGTCGGACGCCCAACCGACTGAGCCACCCAGGCGCCCCTCTACCTGAGATTTTTGAAGGAGGCTTGCTGTTTCATAAAATACCCCTCCATGTGTATTTATCTCATGTTTTGTTCACAACTGGAATCAGCTTATGACTTTTGGCAGATGTGGTGGTTAAATTTTATGTGTCACTGGCTAGGCTGCAGTGCAATTTTTTGATCAAGCACTAATTTCGATTTTGCCATGAAAGTATTTTGTAGATGTGATTGACGTCTACAATCAGTTAATTTTAAATAAAGGCTATTATCCAGGATAGTGTTAGTGGACTTCATCCTATCAGCTGAAGGTATTAAGAGCAAAACTGAACTTCTCTGGGGGAAGAAAGAATTCTTGCTCAAAACTGGAACATGAAAACCTGCCTGAGTTTCCAGACTGCAAGTGTGCCCTACAGATTTGGGACACGCCATTTCCAGAACTGCATGAGCCAATGCCTTAAAATGTATCTTTTTTATAGAAATATATCCCATTGATTCTGTTTCTTGGGAGATCTGAGACTGACTCCGAAGGTAGGGGAGAGAAGGTATGGTCCTCCCCAGTGCATCCTAATCAGAGGTTCATGATGTCAGTTTGCCCAGTGCTGGGGATCTTAACAGTGATTACTTGGTTAAAGTTATACTGTGAAGTCACTATTTTTCCTTTTGTAATTAATAAAGAACTTGTAGAGTGGTTCTTTGAGATTGTGCACAAAGTCCTCATTAAATTGTACCTCACTAGTTTTGGTATCTATTGATTGTTTTTTACTCCAACATTCGTTCTATATTTATTAGCTAAAATTTTACTGTAAGCAGAGCTTTCTCTTCTCCTCCATGATGTGACTTGATCATTCATTTATTCACATCCACATAAATGTGTGTATCCTTATTTTACTCTATGGTTATAATAATGGTATAATGTGGTCAGCTCACACTTACCCATGGGAAACAGTTTTAAGCATCTCTTGACAAGTCTGTATTCAGTGGCATGTTGGTAATTTGAGATCATCAATAGTCAGAATATATATACAGTAGAAATCAGCAAATACCACCAATCAGGGCTCTCTCTCTCTCTCTCTCTTTTTCTTTTGGAGAACCAGTTTACCAGCACACCGCATGAAGTAATAATTTACTATCAATATTTATTTAATGAACAAATTGAGATTTGAACGGTGGGAGCCTCAAGTTGAATCCTACATCCCTTTGACATATCTCTATGATTCTTTGAGCACTTCCTTGTTTCCTGGCTCAATATGATGTTCTAGAATCACCATGTACTTTCCCTACCCTAGCCCCTTAAATCATTTTTACTCGAAGGAAATCTGTTTCTTTTTACTTGAGAATCATGTTTAGAAACTAAATGGGTGCTGAGTCTTTGTCAGCAATACTGATACATCATTGCTTTTTTAGCAGAGAATATGTAGACATACCTATATCCGTTGTTATATCTCTACTGAAAATGGTGGATTTATTCTGATACCTCCAATTACAATCTAATACCACAGGTTGAAATTTAATATTTCCCCCTTCCATACTTGCAACTTTCTTTTCCAACAAGCAGAAACCTGGCTCCTATTACCCTCAGTAGATTTGATAATTTTCCCAAGCTTAGAATATATAGAAATATGTAAAAACTACACAAAGTGATTTCAGAATTGCTAATTCATCTCACCATGAAAAGCAATTCTAGTACCTAAAATTTTGAATATTTGTAATTGTTTTTCAGGAAAATTTTATATCAAGTAAAATGCATGCATGTTTTTTATTTTTTTTAATTTTTTAAAAATCTTTATTTTTGAGAGAGAGACAGAGTGTGAGGAGGGGAGGAGCAGAGAGAGGGAGACACAGAATCTGAAGCAGGCTCTAGGCCCTGACCTGTCATCACAGAGCCTGACGTGGGGCTCGAACTCACGAAATGTGAGATCATGACCTGAGCTGAAGCCGGACGCTCAACCGACTGAGCTACCCAGGCGTCCCTGCATGCATGGTTTTTAAAAATTTTTTTTTCAACGTTTATTTATTTTTGGGACAGAGAGAGACAGAGCATGAACGGGGGAGGGGCAGAGAGAGAGGGAGACACAGAATCGGAAACAGGCTCCAGGCTCTGAGCCATCAGTCCAGAGCCCGACGCGGGGCTCGAACTCACGGACCGCGAGATCGTGACCTGGCTGAAGTCGGACGCTTAACCGACTGCGCCACCCAGGCGCCCCTGCATGCATGGTTTTTAATTAAAAACTTGAAGAGTTGTGAAAAATTCATAAGTTCATAACCCACACCTCCATAAACACAAAAAATAATTGATCTCGCGAGAACATTTCATTGTTCCCATTTTAAATTAATCTCCATTATTACAGGCAATAATATTCTGATGTTTTGCACCATAAATTAGTTATGCCTACCCTTGAACTTCATGTAAATACAGAATAGTGTAGGTACTATGTATGTCCTGCTTCACCAAGCGTAATATCTGTGAGATTAATCCATGCTATTGTGTAGTATTAGCAAGTTATTCCTTTTTCTTGTTGAGTAATATTTCTTGTATGAATATGTCACACTTGTTGATTGGAATTGGAATTGCTTCCTGGTTTTTGTACTATAAAAGAGGCTGCCAGGAAAATTCTCATGAGTCTTTTGGTGAGCACATCTTCATTCATCTTGAGAACATACCTGGGAATAGAATTGCTGGTTCATAGTGTTTGAATACCTTTAGATTTAGCTGAGAAAAAAAAAATTAAAAGTAGTTATATGTACCATACTTTCTTTTCGGATCAATATGGGATAGAAGAATGGATTTACCCTCTAATCTTAAACAAGAAGCTAAACTGAGCAAAGCATATAAAACAAAGGATTTAAACATTGGACAACTTGGGGCGCCTGGCTGGCTTAGTCAGTTAAATGTCCGATGTCGGCTCAGGTTGTGATCTCACAGCTCGTGGGTTTGAGCCCCACATTGGATTCTGTGCTGACAGTTCAGAGCCTGGAGCCTGCTTCAGATTCTCTATCTCCCTCTCCCTCTGCTGCTCCCCTGCTCATGCTCTCTTTCTCTCTCTCTCTCTCCCTCAAAAATAAATAAAGATTAAAAAAAATTTTTAACCATTGGACAGCTGGCAACAACATAGGATGGTGATCCCTTGAAGAAAGAAAACAGAACAAAATAAAAAAAAAGTGGTCTACTAATTTCATCTGCTTTCTACCTAGAGGACAGATAACTAAAGACATATTTAAATAATAATGCAGTAGGAAGGTTGCAAAAGAGTCCATTGTGAGAGAAATTCAGCACCAGCAGACTGAACTGACAGTCTCACTGAATTGAGAAGGAGGAGACCACAGTGCAAAATTTAAGGTATACTAGAAGGTACTCAACATTAGAAATCAGCAGGGAAATACAAATCGAAACCACAATGCGATATCACCCCACACCTGTTAGAATGGCTACTACCAAAAGGCAAGAGAAGACAAGTGTTGGCAGCACACGGAGAAAAGGGAATCCTCACGCACTGTTGGTAGGAATGTAAACTGATGCAGCCACTATGAAACAGCGCACATAGTCCTCAAAAAATTAAAAACAGAACTACCATATGATCCAGCAATTCCATTTCTGGGCATTTATCCAAAGAAAATAAAAAAAAAATAACTAGAAAATATATATGCACCCCCATATTCATAGCAGCATTATTATAATAACTAAGACAGAAGGAACCTAAATGACCATATTATTCGACCATAAAAAAGAAGGGAATCTTTTTTTCAAAAACATGGATAGAACTTGAAATCATTATGCTAACTGAAGTAAGTCAGACAGAGAAGGACAAATGTTATATGATCTCACCTACATGTGATCAAAAATGTCCCACAACTCACAGATCTAGAGAACAGATTGATGTTTGCCAGTGGTGAAAGAGGAGGGAAGGCGGGTGAAATGGGTGAAGGTAGTTAAAGATATAAACTTCTAGGGGCATCTGGGTGACTCAGTTGTTTGGGCATCTGACTCTTGACTTCAGCTCAGGTAGTGATCCCAAGGTTGTGGTATCAAGCCCCGAGTCAGGTTCTATGCTGAGCATGGAGACTGCTTGGAATTCTCTCTCTCTCTCTCTCTCTCTCTCTCTCTCTCTCTCTCTGTCTCTCTCTTTCAAATTAAAAAAAAAGGTACAGACTTCTAGTTATGAAATAAATGTTATTGTATAATAATAACCTACAGTATGATGGTTATAGTTAATAATTCTATTACTTGAAAGGTGCTAAGAGAGTAAATCTTTTTTTTTTTTTTTAGTGTTTATTTATTTTTGACAGAGAGAGAGAGACAGAGCATGAGCAGGGGAGGGGCAGAGAGAGAGGGAGACACAGAATCCGAGGCATACTCCAGGCTCTGAGCTGTCAACACAGAGCCCGACGCGGGGCTTGAACTCACAGACCATGAGATCATGACCTGAGCTGACGTCGGATGCTCAACCGACTGAGCCACTCATGTGCCCCCTAAAAGTAAATCTTAAAAGCTTTTATCACACATAAAAAATTTGTACCTGTGTGGTGATGGAGGTTTACTAGACTTATCGTGGTGATCATTTTGCAATATGGAACCATTATGTTGTATACCCAAATCTCATGTAATGTTATATGTCAACTGTCTCTTAAAAAATAAAAAAGATTAAGTAGTGAAAAGGAGGAAGCTACACAAAGAGAAACCTTAAAGGCCTAAGAAGAGGTCCTGAGAGTCTTGAGTCCTGACTCCAAACATGTGTGAGAAAATTGCCTGAGGCCAAGGAAAAAATCTATCAAAAGGGAGAAATCTGAATAGTCCTGGGGCTCACACAGGCCTGTGAATAGCTTACATTCCCTCCATCCAGAGTGGAAAGATTTCATCATACATGGGCTTTCAGGTAGAATTCTCACAAGAGTATCAGTTCTGTGGTTAGGCTGAATTACCCTAGGTCAAAACTGCTCTGAATATATGTCAATATGCAAAAAAGTAAGCTGTCAAAGGATTCAACTGATCCGAAGTAACTCAACAGCACGATGAATCATAAGTCAACATTTTAAAAGGAATATAACAAAATCCAACACCCAACAATGTAAAATTCAAAATGTACATTATCCAATCAAAAATTCCTCAGTACATCTAAAGCTGTACATATAAAACTAATGCAAAGTTATACGTCAATTATACATCAATAATTTTTTAGTTAAAAATTACTCAGTGTGCAAGAAAGCAAGAAAATATGGTTCATAGACAGGAGAAAAGTCACACAATAGGAGGACACAAGAATTAACAGTGATGATAAAGGTAGTAGATAAGAACATTAAAATGCTCTTACGAGTAAATTCAAAAAGGTCAAGGAAAATATGACTATGATAAAAAAATTGAGAAGGAAGATGTAAAAATGAACTTCTAGAAATAAGAAAAGTAGTAAGTGAAGCGAAAAATATTCTGCATGAGATTAACAGCATATAAATCACTGCAGAAGATGAGATTAATAGCATATAAGTCACTGCAGAAGAAATTACAGAACAGTAGAAATTCACTCAAATGTGTAGAGACAGAGAAAGAGAGAGATAATAAAAACAATAAAATAAACCAAACCTCAAGAATCTCTATGACACCTTCAGGAAATCTAGCACATCTGTATCTAGAGTTCCAGAATAAGAGAAGAGACTTGGGGCTAGAAAAATATTAAAATTAATGACCAAAATATTCCAAATTTGATGAAAACTGCAAACTTGGAGATCAGAAACTCAATAAACTCTAAGCATAGTAGACACAAAGAAAAATATACCGAGGTATAATGACTCAAACTGTCAACAACCACAGAAAATGGGAAAAATAGTTAAAAGTAGCATAAGAAAAAAGATACAGTGTGTACAAAAAACACAGATAAGAATGACAGAAGACTTCTTTATCAAAACTATGCAAACCAGAAGATAATGTGGAGACACCTTTATTGGGGGGAAATATTGCTAACCCAGGGGTCTTTACCCCAAACCAACTATATTTCAAGATCAAAGGTGTAATAAAGATTTTTTTTCAGATAAACAAAAACTGAGAGAAAGCATTACCAGAAGCCAAACACAACAAGAAATATTAAAGGAAATTCTTCAGAGAGAAGAAAAATAGATGTTTCTACACAAGGAAATAGAAAACAGGAAATGGTAAGTAGATTGGTGACTATGAACTTTCTTTTCATTTATTACATTTTTACTAGTTAATGTGCAATGGTATAATATTATTTACAGGCTCACTGTGATATGCCAAAGATGGATTTTGTGAGATATAGAGCCAACGTGACAAAAAGTTATGATTGAAATATGTAAACTTTGGCAAAAATAGAGTTAAATGGAATTAAACTTGAAATCGATAATAATAAAGTAAGAAAAGCCCAAATGTTCTGAAATTAGCATACTTCTGAAGAACCCAGGTTTCAAGTAAAAAATCTGTGAATCAAGAAATCTGATTTAACAAACAAAAAAACAAACAAATCTACTACTTTGTAGAATGCAGCTAAAGCCATGAATCATTTTAATTGTCTATATTTATTGTTCATATCTTGACATTAGCTATCACACCATGGATCCCTGTGTCCTTCTTTTGAAAGATATCTGGAGGGTCACCTGGGTGGCTCAGTCAATTAAGTATCCAACCCTTGATTTGGGCTTAGGTCATGATCTCAGGGTTAGTGAGTTTGAGCCCTGCGTCAGGTTCTGTGTTGACAGTGTGAAGTCTGCTTGGGATACTCTCTCTCTTTCTCTCTCTGCTCATGCTCATGCTCATGCTCTGTCTCTCCTTCTCTCTTGAAATAAAAAAATAAACTAAAAAAAAAAAAAGATATTCAGAAACCAAGGTGTGGGTATAGGTATGCTCATTGCTATTGGGATATCAGTGTGTCTAAGCCCTCTCAATGGTTAAAACTGTGAAATAGATGACATATTTATTATACATATAGCACACATAGATGTGCAAAAACATGCAAATACCCCCATATATATGCATGCATATCTATATCCATCCATTTACTCTTTATCATCTATCTATCTGTCCGTCCATCTACATTAAAACCCAGAAGTTCACACTAATGCATTAATTTTAGTAATTCCCCATTTAATTTTTGACTCTTTTTTTTCAATAGTCAGAAAACTGGCTATTATTATCCACACTGTATTTACATACTGCTCAATCCTACAATATACATGAAGTGTACTCAGAATTGTGATCTATGCTTCTGTGAAAAAAAAAAAAACAACTTACAAATAAAAATTTATTATTCAGATTTTTTTTGCATTTAGCCCGAGGAAATAGTCCAAACATTATGTTAGAAAGTTACTTGGGTTGGTTCTTCCCCCCCCATAGTAATATTACTCATTTGAAATATGGTTCAGTTCATTTGTTTCTGTTAGTATGTGATCTCGTTTTGTTCCTCACATCCTTGTGTCCATAGCTGTGAAAGATCTGCAATTACTTCTCCACTGCAAGGTAACAAAATATCTTGCCATGATTTCATGGATGTTAGCAAAAAATGCAAGAATCTTGGTTCATAAAAAAAGGAATTCCTTACTCACAGCACAGCAAGAAGCATGAGCATCATGGTTAGTTAGCTCCCTAGTCCCTCCTGTCTCATGGAAGAAATGCAGGGGGTTTAGGGTATATGCTGTACATGGGTTTGCGTGGCAGCTGAGGAATGCTGAGCTTAGATAACTTGTTTTTTTTTTTAATGATCTACAAGCAAACCTATCTGAACTTTGCTCTATTTGGCCTACTAGAAAATGGAAATATGAGTATACCACTCCATCCACCACTCTGATCAATCTGATCAACAGAGGCTAGAAAGAAATGCATTAAGTGTATTTCATATAGCACTTAAGTAAGACTAAAACCAGCATCTTCACAGAAGGCATGATATTCTATGTAGAAATGTTGAAAGATCCACCAAAAAACTGCTAAAACTGATAAACGAATTCAACAAAGTCACAGAATATAAAGTCAATGTACAGAAATCAGTTGCATTTCTATACACCAATAACAAAGCAGTAGAAAGAGATATCAAGGAATTGGTCCCATTTACAGTTGCACCAAAACCCATAAAATACCTCAGAATAAACCTAATCAAAAGGTAAAAGGTCTGTATGCTGAAAACTAAAAAAAAAAAAAAAAAGCTTTTGAAAGACATTGACAACACAAAGAAATGGAAAAACATTCCATGTTCATGGATTGGAAGAACAAATATGTTAAAATGTCAATAGTACCCGAAGCAATCTACACATTCAATGCAACCCCTATCAAAATAAAACCAGCATTCTTCACAGAGCTAGAAAAAACAGTTCTAAAACTTGTATGGAACCATAAAAGACCCCAAATAGCCAAAGTCGTATTGAAAAAGAAAACCAAAGTTGGAGGCATCACAATTCCGGATTTCAAGCTATGTTACAAAACTGTAATCATCAAGAGAGAATGGTACAGGAACAAAAAGAGACACATAGATCAATGGAACAGAATAGAGAACCCAGAAATGGGCCCACAAACGTATAGCCAACTAATTTTCAACGAAGCAGGAAAGAATATCCGATGGAATAAAGACAGTCTCTTCAGCAAATGGTGCTGGAAAAACTGGACAGCAACATGCAAAAAAGTGAACCTGAACCACTTTCTTACATCATACATAAAAATAAACTCAAAATGGATAAAAGAACTAAATGTAAGATGGGAAACCATTAAAATCCTACAGGAAAAAACAGACAGCAACCTCTTTGACCTCAGCCACAGCAACTTCTTACTAGACATGTCTCAGAGACAAGGGAAATAAAAATAAAAATAAATTATTGGGATCTCATCAAGATCAAAAACTTCTGCACAGCAAAGGAAACAATCAACAAAACTAAAAGGTAACAGACAGAACAGGAGAGACATTTGCAAATGATATATTTGATAAAGGGTTAGTATCCAAAACCTATAAAGAACTTAACAAACTCAACAAATAACAAATCCCCCAAAACAATAATCCAGAAATGGGCACAAGATACGAACAGACATTTTTCCAAAGAAGACATCCAGAAGGTTAACAGACACATGAAAAAATGCTCAACATCACTCATCATCAGGGAAATACATATCCAAACCACAATGAGATACCACCTCACATTGGTCAGAATGGCTAAAATTAACAACTCAGGAAACAACAGATGTTGGCGAGGATGGAGAGAAAGAAAAATCCTTTTGCACTGTTGGTGGGAATGCAAACTGGTACAGTCACCCTGGAAAACAGTATGGAGGTTCCTCAAAAAATTAAAAATAGAGCTACCCTATGACCCAGCAATTGAACTACTAGGTATTTATCCAAAGGATACAGCAGTGCTGATTCAAAGGGACACATGCATCCCAATGTTTATAGTAGCACTATTAACAATAAACAAATTATGTAAAGAGCCTAAATGTCCATTGACTGACAAATGGGTAAAGAAGATGTGGTATATATGCATAAAGGAATATTACTCAGCAATCAAAATGAATGAAATCTTGCCATTTGAAACAACGTGGTTGGAACTAGAATGTATTATGCTAAGTGAAATAAGTCAGTCAAAGATAAATATCATATGATTTCACTCATATGAGGAATTTAAGAAACAAAAAAGATGAACATAAAGGAAGAGGAAAAATAAGACAAAGACAGAGGGGGAGGCAAGCCATAAGAGACTCTTAAAGACAGAGAAGTTGCTGGAGGAGTGTTGGGTGGAGGGATGGGTTAAATGGGTGATGAGCATTAAGAAGGGAACTTGTTAGGATGAGCACTGGGTGTTAGATGTAAGTGATAAATCACTCAATTCTACTCCTGGTACCATTATTACACTATATGCTAACTAATTTGATTTAAATAAAATTAAAAAAAAAAAAGACTACAATCTACAGACTTCAAACAGCAACTTGAGAGCAACCTGTAGCATTGACTTCAACCATTCCCTGTAGGGCTCCAGATCCAGTTAACTAAATAAATCCCATAAAAAAAATCATAGTATATCTTAAACAGCCAGGTGGATTTTTCTTTACATTTCTGAACTTACTTTTCCACTAGACCCGAAGCATTAAACCATGTATAGAAGGATGTATTAGCAATTTCACAGACTCTCCCTTATCCAACAAGAAGAAATTCTGGGTCAATGCTATAGTCCATAACAACTCTCACTTTTGAGTTGAGACTGACCTCTATGCCTTGCAGGGATGAGATGGTTATCATTGATCACCTTAGCTAAAGTCAAGCACAAATTTTGTTCCACCTATTCTAATAGAATGACTCCAATTAGAGTAAAACTGCCCACAGAGTAATCATAAACAATGTCAATCGTCACTCCAAAAAGAATCACAGGTAACCAACAGTAAGTTTATTTTAGAGAAAACTCTTCAGACTATATATAGTTATATGTATTCATATTCATATTGAGAAATGCCCTTTAATCTTTAAAAAATTATTTCACCACAAGCAGGTCTTGAAATTTATGTTCAAGGATTTTCAATGGATCGTCCTATGATTTTTCTTCTCCTTAGGTATATTAAAATGGTTAATTATATTAATGCTTTTGCTAGTGATGAATCAATCTGCATTCTGAAAATCCATTTACATGTAATGTAATTAATAATTGATATTATTGAATTTAAATCTGTATCATTTTGCTGTTTGCTTTCTGTTTATTTCATCTATCTTTCTTGTTGTTCCTCTGTTCCTATTTTATTCTCTTATTTTAAGATAATAGCATAATAAAAATAGTATTCAATTTTTATCCTCTATTGCATTTTTAGTTATACCACTTTGCATTTTTTTAGTTGGTGCTTTGATATTGCTACGCAAATTGTTAACTCTCCTGTCTTTTGGGGATTCTACTTGATATTGTCACAGAAGTCTACTCATCTTTTTAATACTTTAAAAATTTTTTTAATGTATATTATTTTTGAGACAGAAAGAGACAGAGTGCAATTGGGGGAGGGGCAGAGAGAGACGGAGACCCAGAATCTGAAGCAGGCTCCAGGTTCTGAGTTGTCAGTACAGAGCCCAACATGGGGCTCGAACTCATGAGATGTGGAAATCATGACCTGAGCTGAAGTTGGACACTTACCTGCCTAGAGCCACCCAGGTGCCCCTCATCTTTTTAATACATTTTAATATGTATTTTCATATTTAGGTTACATTATTCATGTATTCTCACATTTAGTGACCCTCTCTTTTTCTGTCTCTGATCTGCTGTTAATTTAATCCAGTAAATTCTCATCATGGGTATAGAATTTTCACTTTTATTGTTTGTTAATAATTTCTATTATAAAAATTCCCATCTGTTCATTAATTAAAACCATATTTTTCTTTAAGACCTTAAATATATTTTTAATATCTGTGTGAATAATCTTGTCTTCTAGGTTAACATCAACATTATCTTGGGGTCATTTCTATTTATCTCTTTTTTTTTTCTTGACTATTGATGACATTTCACACTCTTTCATTCTCTAGTAATTTTTGTTTTATACTAGAAATTATAATACTTTAAGAAGTTTGGATTATGGTGCCTCCCTTTAAGGAATTTTTAGTTTTGTTTAGGTATGCAATTAAATTATTGAGCAATCATTTTCCACTTGCTATGCTTATGTTAATTCTTTAAATGGGTTTATGTATTTTTGAACTTAGTTGTATAGCATGCCCCTTATAAACTATGGGTTTTAATTGTTAGACATGACCTTCATGAGTCTTTGTTAGTTACCCATTATGGTTGAAATCTCGCCTCAGGCAAGGCTAGAACTTAAAAATCACCCAGCCCTACATAATCTCTTATGTCATTCTCAGCCCTGTTACATGTGATCTCTTCTAGGCCTTATGGAATCTTGTGCTGCATATGCTCAGTTAAGCCCACAGCTATATGAATCACCATGCAGATTTCTGGGAGCTCCTCTCTGCAAAGCTCCCTTTGCTGACATCTTTATACTCCAAGTTCTAGCCACTTCCACAACCCATGACTCTGATATCTGTCTCTTCAGTGCAATAAGGCTATCACTATTGTGGACACCTTTTCTGTAATTTGGGACATGAAAATAATCCTAAACAGAAACCCAGGGTAATTGTGGGTTTATTTGGGGTTCAGATCATTTTTTTACCCTCTTCTCAATAATCACAGACCTGAGATGCTTATCGTCCAATATATGAAAAGAGATACCTCTAAATTTTGTGTAATTTTTTTTGTTGTTTTGGGTATGAGGCCAAGTCTAATACCAGTTACTTTGTCATGGCCATAAGTTGGGACTCAAGTGGTTCTCTTTCAAAACCTAGTAACGGATCACAGAATAGCTAGCTTATTTTGACTAATCTGAGATCATTTTAGGCAAGTTGCTTATTCTTTGCCTCAATTTTTCCAAATCCTTGGAAAGGATTTAATTACATGACAGATGATGCCATCTCTAAGTTTAGGAATTAGTTTTCAACAATATTTATCAACCATATATTTAGTGTATAGAGGGAAAACCAGTATAATCAGTGTGCTGAGGTATACTGAAAAAGATTATATGCTTCAATTACAAAGATGTGAATTGTTTTGGACAATCCTGTCCAAACAATTGTTGTTTTATAGTTTAAAATCACCAGTTGAATGGATGGGCTCGTAGGTAGGTACCCTTGCATTCAAAGGAATATTAGCATAATGGGTAGATAGAAATTATCCACTCCTAATGCTCCTAATATAATACTCATGAATTAAGATAGGAAAAAGAGTTCAAGATTTCTTAAAAGAAAGAACATATGTATACCCATTAAAGTACAGATTCCATGGCCCCATCTGAGAACCAGTAAATAGCTTACTGAATTGGTGTCAGGAATCTGCATTTTTAACAATCCTGTAATGGACCTTGCTGAAAATGACACTTTCGAAATTTATTATCTAGCAATCTTATTTTACCTAACCCTTATGTAGGATTTTTCTTCAGTTCTCTTTCCCTTGATAACAATTTAATCTCTAAATATTGCCCCGCTATTTTACTATACTTCTGTGGCAATGAGAGAAATAACTAAACACATAAACTAATCTGTAACAGTATTAATAGTCTAGATGTGATAGTGCTGTTAAATTTCCTGCCTACCACTTAAAATTCTCTATAATCCAAAATGATGAAGCCTAGGGAAACCATGATTAAATAGCATCATACATAAGGATTGGCCCTTAGGTTCCTCACCAATTTTAAACGGGAATCAAGAGAGAGCAAAATGACCCAGCTTATATGTCATGATTTTTTCCAGTGGCCTTTCTCAACCAGGGTTCTTCATATGAACCGTAACACAGAACATGGTATGAGTGACTATTTTCTTATCTATTACCCAACAATGGTGTATAACAAGAACCACTTGAGATGCAAAAGGGATGAGTCAAATGGCTACATACAGATTATGCCTTAGGTTATTAGTGCTTAATTATTTCATGGAAGGAAATATTAAGAGGCTTCCAGAAATCAACAGTAAGATGAGAACACGAGCAGAATGAAAAATGAGCAAGGGATCCAGAAAGCTTGCTCACTGGAATCACCAACATCTGAGTTGACTAATAATGTCGTACATTCTCTCTAGTGCCCTTTTGAATTTCTGCCCTATTTGGGAAATAACAGAACTAACCTAGTTGTACATTACTGATCATGAAATAACATAGGCAAAACCCCAATTACTCTCCTTGTCAACAAATAAGCACTCAGTAAATGGTGGCTCTAATTAATATTGATGACGTATAAACTACCAAAAGAGAGAATAGGACAGATTTTGGAAGAACATTGTTGAATTTATTTTTTAAAGATCTGATAGTTTTATTGGTCTATAAACAATTTGGAGATGATTGAGAAAACACCCCAAAATTTGTTAAACATATTTTTTCCTTAATCATTACCTAGGGGAATTCCATTTCTACAGTTTATACTCTTCCTCAAATTAAATTACCCTGAGAATGCCTGAAAACAAATATCAAAATCTCCACTTCAATGTGGCATAAAAAAAATTGAGTAAACCTTCATATTCCAAAGGCATCAAAGTGTATCACTGATTTGAACCATGGTTAATGCAGGCAAGGTTTATAAAAGCTTTTCGTACTCAAAAATGAATTTTTCCATGTATAATGACCTGCCAAGCTGTATGCTTTGCTGTTTCAAATGTAATTAATAGGTCTCTCTAATGACTTGTGATGTTACTTAAATCTCTGGCTTAGTGACTATTTCAGAATTTCTTATTTTGAAACTGTTCTTTTTAATCATATTTCTTATACATTCAGATAAATCTGACCGTTTCCTTGTTTTGAGTACCAGTGTTCTAAAAATTCTCAGTGTAGTCTTGTGATTTCTGGTCTCCTCGAGAATAGAATTTCATGTGATCATACCAGTATCCGCGTCTGTTGACAGTTACAGTAATGATATGTCAACATTTTATGAATAGTTAGCTTTGAGAAATACTCACATGCCAGGATGTGGATTTTTCAAACAATTTAATGTGCTGCCATCTGACAGAAGCACAGACCTTTGTAGAAAAATGTTTTCTTTCTTCTGTATTGACCTATAGTGAAATGAAGATTTTACCAATATGAAATTTCTGATTACTGGCTCCTTACTCCTAGGAATAGAAAGTTAGATGCTCACTTGCACGCTTTCTCTCTCAATCTCTTCCAAATTCTTTGTGTTGCTAGAACTGAATGATGAATTACAGTCCATTCTTGATGCAGGACTTTGAAACCCTTTAACAAAGACCAAGAGGTTTGCTTATCATAACAACTGTTGTTATTTTGAATCCAAAATTGGAATGTTTAGAAATTCTCTCTATAATTTCTGCAGTTGAGTAACTGTAGCAATATTTCTTAGTGAGATTCCCTTTCTAAAATTGCATTTAGTGGTCCAGCTTGATGTCTGCCATAGTCTTCATTAAGCAAAACTTATGAGGATGACAATCCTTTCGTTCTATCTTATTCACACTGTCTTCCTATTTATTCTTCCACTACCGCTTTTATTTTGAAGGCCAAGAAAGGAGAACCATGTGTGGCCTACTTGAACAAAATGTTGCTAGCTACAATCCTCATGCATGCTTACAGACTTGAAACTAACGGTCAAACTGCAGACTACCAGACTACCGTGTGTTCCATGTTTAACAAAATATGCCTGCTCTTGAGGAGAGGAACTTAAATCGTTCATACATTTACATATGTGGATTCTCCGATCCTCCCTAAATAACGTGTAGTTCTGTTAAGTTTTTTTTAATGTTTATTTTATTTTTGAGAGAGGGAGACTGAGCGTGAGTAGGGGAGGGGCAGAGAGAGAGAGGGAGACACAGAATCTGAAGCAGTCTCCAGGCTCTGAGCTGTCAGCAAAGAGCCAGACTCAGGACTCGAACTCAAGAACCATGAGATCACGACCTAGGCCAAAGTCGGACGCCCAACCAACTGAGCCACCCAGGAGCCCCAATGAGTAGCTCTTTTAAAAAGTAGTCCTACCCAAACTTTCCCTGATTCTTAAATTTTGTATTTCTATCTTATTTATAAATCAGTAACTTACATTTACTATTGATTATAGAGCTTTCTGATATTATTTAGATAGATGATAGATAGATAGATAGATAGATAGATAGATAGATAGATAGATGATAGATGATGATAGATGACAGATAGATAGATAATAGATGATAGATGGATAGATAGATGATATGTAGATAGATGATAGATTGAACGAAAGATGGTAGGTAGATAGATAGATAGATAGATACACATATAAATATCATACTTGCTAGAACATGTTGGGGGCTTCCTGCTTCTCCTTATGATGCAGAAAGTTGGAAAAGCTTTGCTCTCAAGATTATAAGACAGAAAATTTAAAACATCACAGCATTTTAAAATCCACCAGAAACCTGGAATCACAGGGGAAAAAAAGACAGAGAATTGCCACACATTTCTCAAAACTTATACAAAAATTAAATAAAGATTGGATAAAAACCTATTTGTAAAATGTACAACTATAGAACTTGTAGGAGAAAGCATTGGAGAATATCTTTGTGATTACATATGACACCACAAGCATGACCTGTTAAAAGTTTGATAAATTAGTTTTATCAAAATTAAAAAGTTCTGCTTTTCAAAACTACTGTAAAGATAACGACAAGACAAGCAGATACCGAGAAAGTGTTTGCAAATTAGGAACCGGATAAAGAACTTTTTATTTAGACTATATACAAAATTCTGGCAACTCAGTAATAATAAAAAAAAAAAACAGACAATGCAGTAAAAACTGTACAAAAGACTTGATCAATTGCCTATAGGATGGTAAATAAGTACCTAAAAGATGCTTAATATTGCTTGTTATTTTAGAAATTCAAATTAAAGCCATAATGAGATACCACAATGCACCCAGGAGAATAGTTAAAATTAAAAGATAGATAACACAAAGTGTGGCCAAGGGTGTGGATCCATTGAAACTCATATATTTGGAATTAAAAAAAAAAGTATTACAAACATTTCAGAAATTTCTGTGGCAGTTTCTGGTAAACTTAACACAGACTTTTCGAAATAGCTGGCAATCACATTTTTAGGTAATTATCCAAGTGAACTGATAACCTATGTTCACACAATAACTCGTTAGCGAATGTTCAGACCGATTTCATTCATAATTCCCACAAAGTAGTACTGGTCACTATGTCACTCAATTTAGGAATGGATAAACAAACTGTAATCTACCATATAATTAAATGAAACTGGGCAATGGAAAGGAAAGAACTCTTGACAGATGCGACAAGATAGATGAAGCTAAAGTGCATTATTTTAAGTGAAAAAAGGCAGATATAAAAGACCATATACTGTGACATCTTATATGACCTTGGGGAAAAAGCAAATTTAAAAGGAGCGGAAACAAATCAGTGGTAGCCACGGGCTACTGGTGTTGAGGCAGCCACAAATGACCAGGCATGGGTCGGGATGGTGTTCTGGGGTGATGGAGCGGATTACATGATTACATATGTTGCCAAAACTTTTTGAACTTCACACAGTCAAGAGTGGATTTTGCTCGATCTAAAACATACCTCAAATTAAAAAAAAAAAAAAAGAAAAACAAAGAGAGTTTGTCATAATACTAAGCACAAATAGAGGTTCTATATACATCATAGCTGATTGAATTGTTTTATATATGTTTGCTTCGGATAAATCATGGAAACACTTGGGGCGCCTGGGTGGCTCAGTCAGTTAAGCGGCCGACTTCGGCTCAGGTCATGATCTCACGGTCCGTGAGTTCAAGCCCCGCGTCGGGCTCTGTGCTGACAGCTCGGAGCCTGGAGCCTGTTTCAGATTCTGTGTCTCCCTCTCTCTCTCTGACCCTCCCCCATTCATGCTCTGTCTCTCTCTGTCTCAAAAAATAAATAAATGTTAAAAAAAAATTAAAATCATGGAAACACCTTAGTAAACAGTAGAGGCTTTGCTGCACCTATAATATTCCCCTTAATATCCTAGAGGAAATAGCAATGTGTTGACTTATGTGCACTATAGGAAGGGATGCATCCATCTAAGCCCTTAATTATGTATCAGTTACTTTTTTGAGGTGTTGTGATATAAAGCTGGAAAAAAAAAAAAAGATACACTTTCTACCTTCCCTGCAGGGAGAATCTCCTGATGGGGTCAGCCTTTAATGAAATAACCATGCAAATAAATATAAATGGTTCCAGGTGCTACAATGATAAGTTATTTGGTATTGCCAGAATTTATAAACAGTAGGGAATTATCTATTCTGGGGGATTAGAGAAAGCATCCCTGAAAAAGTTCAGGTTTCAGCTGAGATCTGAAGTATGAACTGAATAAACACTAGCTTGACAAAAGCAGGAGGGAAAGTCGGGCTAAAGCAGCAGTATATTCAAAGGCCTCGTGATGAGGGGGCACCTGGGTGGCTCAGTCGGTGAAGCCTCTGACTCTTGGTTTTGGCTCAGGTCATGATCTCATCGTTTCATGAGTTCGAGCCCCGAGTCCGGCTCTGCGCTGGCAGCTCGGAGCTTGCTTGGGATTCTCTCTTTCTCCCTCTCTCACTCTCCCTCTCTCTCCCTCTCTGCCCCTCCCTCACTTGCACTGTCTCTATCTCTCTCAAATAAATACATAAGCTTAAAAAAGGGGGGAGGGGGCTAGCAGTGTGGTGCTCTGGGCAGGGGAGAGGTTGTATGGCAAAGGCTTGGCTGAACACAGGAAATGTCTTGTGGGTCATTTGAAGTATGTAGGTCTTTAATCTTAAGACTAATTGGAAGCCTTTAAAAGGTTTAAGGGGAAGGAAGAAATGTGAGTGGGTGATATACATTTAGAGATAGACTTAAACAAAATTAAGTTTATTCATTTATTTTGAGAGAGAGAGAGAATGCAAGCAGGGAGGGGCAGAGAGAATCCCAAGCAGGCTCCACACTGTCAATGCAGAGCCCCAGAGACCAAAGTGAGGCTCAAATTCATGAACCAGAAGATCATAACCTGGGCCGAAAACCAGGAGTGTGACACTTAACCGACTGAGCTACCCCGGCACCCTGAGATACATTTTTAGTTTTTTAATTTATTTTTAATTTTTTAAAGTTTATTTATTTTATACAGTTATTTTGTATCTCCTGAGAGAGACAGAGACAGTGTGAGTAGGGGAGGGGCAGAGAGAGAGGGAGAGAGAGAGAGAGAGAGAGAGAGAGAGAGAATCCCAAGCAGGCTCTGCCCTGTCAGCGCAGAGCCCGAGCCCGACGTGGGGTCGAACTCACAAAACCACGAAATCTTAACCTGAGCCAAAACCAAGAGTTGGACCCTTAACTCACTGAGCCACCCAGGTGCCTGTCCAGATACATTTTTAAAAGCTCTCTCCGCAGAAGGGTAGAGAATCTATGTGGCTGGGCTAGCAGAGCAGTGTGGTGAGTCTGGCAGCTTGGACAGGATGGAACAGTGGAAGGAAGAAAAGCATTAATTGAGAGGCACGCAGGATGCCTACACCGCAGAACCTGGAGATAAATGGGATATCGAGAGAAAGGGGAGGCTTTACAGATGACTTGCCAGTTCTGTCTTGCCAGATAGGATGGCCATTTGTGCCACTGGCTTGGTGCAAATCCATCTTGGTCGGGCAAGATCATGGCTTTATTACTTTATACATTCATAACCACGTTTATTAAGCATCACACACCAGAAACTGCTCTATATGTCAACAAAGAGAAAATCTTTATTCCAATAAGACTTTCCTCAGATCTGATACCCCCCCTTATTTTTATTTAAGCCCATGATTACATTATTGTATGGTCATAAATTTGTCTCCAAAGTAGATTCACGTCCCTTTCAAACGTGTGTAATTTATTGCAGTTACCACAATATTTAAGAGAGCAACCACCCTTTGCAGGCTTTGTTTGAACAATTGCGTGACCTAAATAATGCCTTATTTATAGCCTAATTCAACTGGGTCTGGATCAACTTCAGTGAAACTGGAACATAATTGCATGGTGGTTTAACTTATTTAAACACATCTAATGCTTGTTATTATTCAATAGGGACTGAAGTTCTAATCCGTGATATATTACAAATATTTAAGAATCCTATTGGTCGACAAGATCAGATTAACGACTTGTAGAAGACAGTAGAAGTTACAAAGGCATGCCTTGTATGTCGTTTTTCCATCCGTTTCTTTGGTTCAACCTCTGGCAAATTTCTTGGTCCTTTCAACCGTGTCACCTTTGACACAGTCGCCTTTGGAAAGCTGCTACCGCTGGAGGTATGTCCTGTCTCTTACCCCCTTACGTGTCGCCTCACTCATCTCCAGCTGAAAACAAGGATATATACACAACGGCATTATTACCCACGAATAGGCCACCTTTATTTGGAGGTTGATGGGGGAAAGAAAATAGAAGAAAAGAAGTTGCCTCTACCAGCTTTATTGACTGTGTGCTCGTGAGTTTGCGTATCATCCTCACTATCCTCTCTGCCTTTGACTTTCTCTCTAGCTACTAGTCCATTATAGTATTCTGCTCCCCAATCCCAAGAGCAGGAAATGGGCCATTTCCTTGTTTAGCTGCTCTTTGTGAATAATTATGTCTCCAGAGAAAATTAGACTGTGTGAAACACTATTAGAGGGAACTCAGTTGTTGCTGAATACAATTATAGGAGGAAAATATGTGATGCTTCCATATATAGACCCCCTAAATATGAGCACCAAACCAACCCGGTAGGCTCCTTTAAAATGCCAGCACCACCAACCCCTGGACTCCTACCCTTCTTGTACTTAGATCTCCTCATTCAGCTTTCCTACTGTCTTGGTGACCCTACAGTGCCTGCTCACAAAAGCAAACTAAGAGAAAGAAGAGGGTGAGTCTCGCACGGGTCAATGATGGGAACTTTCGCCAGGATAATTAAGTTAATTATTCCTTTCAAGTGAGTGGAAGAGAAAGAAGAGACATGATCTAATCTATGAGTCATCTGTTATATTCTTGTACCTCCCTTTTAAAAAAATGTTTACTTATTGAGAGAGAGAGAGAGACAGAGAGAGAGAGAAAGTGCGAATGTGGGAAGGGCAGAGAGAGAGAGAATCCCAAGCAGGCTCCACACTGTCAGCGCAGAGCCCGATGCAGGGCTCAATCTCACGACCTGTGAGATTATGACCAGAGCCAAAATCAGGAGTTGGACGCTCAACCTACTGAGCCACCCAGGCTCCCCAATTCTTGTACTTTCTTTAAACACCTGTAGCAGTAGGTTAGTATTATTTAGAGAGGTTATTTTCATCCCCAAATTATACCAATCAATGACAGCAACCTTTATCAGTTTAGTGACAGCATTTACATATCAACCAATCTTATTACATCCTGGCTCAAATACGCTGGGAGAAAAACCACATTAATACTCACAAGACTGGTTGAGGGGCGCCTGGGTGGCTCAGTCGGTTGAGCATCCGACTTCAGCTCAGGTCACGATCTCACGGTCTGTGGGTTCAAGCCCTGTGTCAGGCTCCGTGCTGACAGCTCAGAGCCTGGAGCCTGCTTCAGATTCTGTGTCTCCCTCTCTCTCAGCCCCTCCCCCGCTCATGCTCTCTCTTTCTGTCAAAAATAAATAAAACATAAAAATAAAATAAAATAAAATACTTACAAGAGTGGTTGAAAATTTGAATTCTGACTAGATACTTGATAATAAGAATTAGTACCATTTTGGGGGTGTGATAATGGTTTATGGTTATATTATAAAAGAATCATTATCTTTTGTATATAATTGTTGAACTACTTAGAGATGAAAAATGATATCTGGGATTTGCTTCCAAATAATACAGGGATGGAAAAGGACACAGCTTTGGATGAAACAAGATTGGCCATAAGTTTTTAATTATTGAAGCTGAGTAGTGGGTTCATAGGGATATGTTATACAATTCTTCATACATATTTGTTTTTCTTCTTGATAGCACGTGAATATGGTAATAATTGATGTTTATTGAGCATTTATTTTATGTCACTGTCTTGACCTGTTTAATCCTGATGGGATGTAGACTGATATTATTAGTTTCATGTTGTACCAGAGTTTGCTGAAGTCGAACGAGATGAGGTGCATATCTGGACGGGGAGCAGCTTCAGGCCCATCTGATTACAAAGACAGCATCTTTTCTCCTATGTGGGACTAGGAATAATTTCAGGACCATTTCTTTGGAAGAGTAATAGCTTTCCCTCCTACTCACGTACATGGACATTTTGCTTTGGTTGCATTCACAGGTACTATTTGCCTGTCTGATGACATTTGCAGATAAATCCCTTAAAACTTCTGCAATTATAGGGGTGCCTGGGTGGCCCCGTTGGTTAAACATCAGACTCTTGGTTTCAGCTCAGGTCGTGATCTCACGGTTCTTGAGATCAAGCCCCACATCTGGCTCCAGGATGACAGTATGGAGCCTGCTTGGGATTCTGCCTCTCCCTCTCTCTTTTCTCTCCATCCCTCTCTTACTCTCTCTCTCTCTCTCTCTCTGTCTCTCTCAAAATAAGTAATTAAGCATTGAAAAAAACTTCTGCAATTATAAATTGTCAGAGTAGCTAGTTTGATGAGTAAGTGTGATCAAATGATTGGGTAGAATTGCTATTTTCCTATTTTCCTTATTTTCTTTTCTATATAGTGTGGGATTAAAAAAAAAGCATTGAGACAGTTACGTTACCTGTAATTTTTCACTCCTTGATTCGTGTCGTATAGTAATGGGTACAAAGAACGGAGCCACCTTGACCCATTTTTAAAGACACCTTGGGTAAGCACCTGGTTTGTTGTGATTCGTCTGTCTGCTATTACTGCATCCCGTAATAATAAATAATAAACAAATTATTTACAGCAACATCCTATAACCTGTTTATGATGCTTTTTGAGGGAATGTGCTGCAGAGGAAAAAGCCTTCGACAGACAAGGGGGCAAGACCTGGGCCTGTGGTGTTTCTTAAGGCCTAGAACAAGTCAATCGAACCCATCTTGTTTCATTTTGCACATCTATGAGATAAAGAACCTAGCTATAGGTAATTATAAATTCCCTTTCAGCTCTATTGTTCACGCCCCTGGTGCTTATCTCACTGCCCCTGATAGTAAATGCTTCCTTATCCTCTTGTCTTCCATTCTCTGTGCTCTCTCTCTAAATTACTCGATTACCTATATAAAGGCCAATTGAAATAGGGACAAATGAAGAGAGAAGTTCTGATTAACTTTTGTTTGCAATGGAAGTTTTACAATAGAGTGATAGCCTAGCCCACTGCTGGGGAGAGGCAAAGGATCATGCTGTCTGCTCTGCAAAATGGATTCTGACAAGTGAGCCTGTGGAGTCTGATCGGAAGTGCAGATTTCTCAGCTGTTATCAGCATTCGAGACATTCCTGAAGCATTTATTAATGTATTTGTTTGGAAAGATGGTTTGTTTGTATGTTGCTCAAGTCAAGACATAATGGCAAAATCACTGTATCATCTCTTATTACCAATTCCTCTGAACCATTCAGTTCCCACCGAAGCCATTTGAGAAACATTAACTACTCCCTAAAGGGAGCGTTGTAGAAGAACCTGCATTTACAGGTCATTAGGTACCTTCTGCATTACATTACCTCAGTTATTTTTAGATAATCTCGCTAATCTGGTATTCAGGGTAATTTCTAAATAATTTAGTCCCTGCTGTATTTGGATTTCCAAATTCAGCCCCTTCATAAAGTACACAGGGAGATCTCAGAAAAGGGAAAATTTATGACTCATGCCAAAGAATTTCACATTTTGAAATACGAGGTAGTTAATCTAGTGGAGATCTTTTCTCCCCAACCCCCGCCTCCCCATTTGTTTAAGCCAGCAAAACAATTTAACATTTCTTTATATTTAATTCTTCAACTTTGCCAGTAATTTCAAAAAGTGCTACGTATTGGGATTTAAAAAAAATTGAACTGTATTTGACACACAAAGTTCATTACACATGAGTTTCAGGTGTACAACACAGTGATTTGACAACGGTAATGGGCTTCTTGAAGGCAGTCTTGGTCTGTTTTCTACTGTTGAGGTCAGTTTATGAAAACGCTACCGAAGGACATGGGCCCAGAAGACAGAGAACCAAGCTGTGCTCCAGGGGGAATAGGGATCTCTGTTTTATACAATCCCCAACATTGGACAATGTAAAATGGAGACTGCGTTTTCCTTGTTCTAGTGGGATTGCCATCCCAGGGTCTTGAGGAAGGAGCCACAGGGGAGTAGCACTCATATATGCCCACAGAGGTCACCAGTGCTCAAAGATCCAAGCAGTTCCTTTGGATTTTGATGCAGACAAATGGCACAGCACTTAGGGGGCATGTCTGAGAGAATGCCAGGTTTATTTGCTTACATTCTTGATGACTCCTTTTCATGCCATTTCCTATTCTTTAATAAAACTCTCTGTGTGATTTAGCTCCCATTTTCCTTGTGAAATACAACACAGGCTTTTACATTTAAATTTACTAATCACCAAGGAGAGGCTCCGATTGCCAATTTTTATTTATTTTGAATTGTTCTTATAAGTATATGTATTCATTCATTTTTAGAGAGAGATAGTAGCAGAGAGAAAGGGAGAGGGAGGGAATCTCAAGCAGGCTCCATTCTGTCAGCACTGAGCCTCACCCGGGGCTCTATCTCATGAACCATAAGATCACGACCTGAATCAAAATCAAGAGTTGGACATTTAACTGACTGAGCCACTCAGGTGCCCCAATTTCTTTTTAAATAATTAAAAATAAGCAAAAAGCTATAACTCTTTAATGTCTTTAAGCAGGTGAGTCCTGCTTTTTTCTCAACATGGCGTCTTTATTTCCAGAAATCATTTCCGTTTAGAGATGCAACATGCAGACCATATAGTCACAGAGAGTGAATCTGTTGAATAGGCATAGGGTCAAAATCTAAGGCATTTCAGTGAAATCTAAAGGAGAAGGAGTGGGCGGGAATGAATCTTTTTTTTTTTTTTTCTAGAGAGAGAGAAAGAGAGCATGTGTACCTGTGCATGAATATGGGAGGGATGGGGGAGAGAGAGAGAGAGAGAGAGAGAGAGAGAATCTTAAGCAGGCTCCATGCCCAGAACAGAGTTCAACTGGGGGCTCAAGGATCAAGTCAGAAGCTCAACCAACTGAGCCCCCCAGGAGCCCCTGAATGTATCTTTTTTGTCTGCCCTCCCTGCCACTCACCCCTTTCCCTTTCCATTAACTCCCTTTGTGAGTGCAATGCATAAAATTATAATCTGCATAATGGCAATTTATTTGTGATTTTAGAGCAGAGTGAAAACTGGGAAGAGTATAGCAGGGAAGGAAGGAGGAAGTCAGATGCAAAGGTATATTAAACATGCCTTTTTACTTTCTGTATTTCTGATGTCTTCATATCTGGGCTGACCCTGGAGGGACTTCAACTCCCAGGATGAGGCAATTCTTAGAGCTAGTAGTCTCCTGGGAGCATGCTTTTCACATGCAAACCATCCATATCCCCCAAACAGTTCCCTGCGTCAGGCTCTTGCATTCCAAGTGACTATTCCCCTGGCCCAGGACTAGGTATCAGGAAATTACCGGATCCCCCAACCTGGAACCTGCTGAAAGAATTCAAACTGGCCGCCCTGCTTAACCCACCTACCCTCTCTCTCCCATTTCTTGCTGCAAACACCACAATAAAGGCCCATATCCACGTTCCCCATCTCTCTGGCTCTGGCCTCTTGACCCACCTTGGCATTGCCCTGTGTGGCCCTGCATGGCAGGGGAACTGTAACAAATGATCTTTTCAATAGTAGTCCTCTCCTGATCTGTTGGCCTCACCATACCTGAGTAAAAAGAAAACCAACTCCATGGTTATGCTATGTCGCGGGGGGGGGGGGGGGGGGTGGAGGGGGTGGGGGTGGGGTGGGGCTGGGGGCCTCAATCCCATCAGGACCTTTTGAGAAGCTAGATAGAATGTGCCTTCTGAGGACGGAGTGGGGAGCATGTATTCACTGCCTCCTACCCTCTACTGCTAAGAGTTGCCGTGAGTTATTTACAGTCTGTGTCTTCAGTATTCACCTGGGGGGTGGATTCTGAGTGGGTTTCCACAGCACTCCCAACCTCGGCTTCAGAGCAGCCCCAAGGGAGGAAGCTAGAAGGACACAGGGCAGCTGAGGCAATACACAATTCAGAGTTTCTTGGGTCCTTCATTAAGTCAAAGCCCTCCCTGTTCGTGTGGTGGTAGATTGTAATTTCTGCAAATGGCTTTCAGCTGCCATATTCCTGAGATAGTAACTTATATGCATCCTGCCTTTCCTATACCATCTGACTCTCCTTACCCTCACTCAGTTTTCACCTGGTTTAGGATGCTTGCCCGGTGGCATGACCCAGTCTTTAATCCTTGAGGGACTGATCCCTTACTTTTATTTATTTTTTTATTTGTTATGATGATCTCTGCAATTGCCTGTGCTCAATTATCACTGGGCACCTAGTGTCCAAACTCCCTCCGTGAATCTCTCAGGTCCCGGATGCACTTTGCTGTCCGCATTTCGTAGCAGCAACCGTAGTTCTTTGTGGTAGTTAGGGTCAGTTACCCTTCATAGTCTAGTAAGTCTCTTTGCCTGTTGATTCAGGGGCATGAGGAGCCCAAAGTGACTGGGTGGTAAGATAGCTTTAAGTCCACTGAAAGCCATGCCGTGGGCCTTAGCGGTGGTAATTCCCCTGGAGACTAGAACATGTGGTCTAGCAAAATCTACATGTCCAGAGATGGGAAATCAGGTTCTACAACTGAGCTTATTGAAAATAATGGTAAGAAAGGCTAATCTGTTTCTCTCTTTGGTTCCAGGGCCTATTTATTTGAGGTTGGCATCATCTGGCAATCAGTACCATGTATCCACTGTGAGAATACCCCCCCCCCCCGGAGAATCACACCCAGATCCCAGAGTTTGGCTCTGAGAAGACATCTCAGCTAAGCCTTTAATTGGCCCTTCCACTATTCTCTTAGACAGGCTGCTTCCAAGTGATGTATTATGTGGTAGGGCCAGCAGGGACCGTGTAATGGCTAACAAAGTGGTTCTTTAAGAATGCATCCTCTTTTTTAAGATGAGGGTGCAGGGGATAGCATGCTGGGAAATGAGGCATTTTGTAAGCCCACGGATAGTAAGGCAATCCCATATTCAGAAATGCTATAAATTCTGGTTAGAATAATTCACTTCCCTCTCAGGGTGGTAGGGCCCCCCTATAATCAAACTCCATCAAGTAACCCCATCTTCTTTCCAAGGGATGCTATCATTCAGAAGGCTTACCATCAGACTCTGTCAGCAGGTTTGTCATTCAGCTGTGGATCGAGCTAGATCACGATTGGCAAGAGGACATCCATGATATTTTGTGCATATATAATGTCCCCACTTGCCTCCATGGTTGCTTGGTTCAGGAGCGTTTTGTTTTAGCACGGCAGTGGCTGACATCGTATGTTGTGTTGAGTGCTTCCTCTTTTTAAATTCTTTTAGAGGCTATAATGAGACAGAATTGGCTTCGGATGACTCCTATGGGCTTAGCCACATGACTTCCCTCAACTTCTTTATTTCTACTCTTCCAGTCTTACTCTTTCCAATTCCATGATCAACCGGCCAAGACCTTTGTGCTGCCCAGAGTACAGATATATTCTATTCTTGAAACAGGCCCGAGATTTTTTCCTTCTTGGTCAATATTTTCAAGTGGGTGAATAAGTCTGAATTGACCAAAAGGCATAATTTAGAAAAGACAGATGCTGTGGGAGTCTGTACCCCCACACTCGTGATTTTCTTTTCCTTTCTGAATCTATTCCAGCCTCATCCTGAATATACTATTTCCAATGTACAACGAATTGCTATGGTTCATGACTTAGTGAATAGAATAATACCCAACTCATGATGGCAAGCCAGCTCTGATCGCACAGTTAACTGATGCCCCATGGTGAAATACTTAGGGTCTGCTAGAACGTAGGAGCATACCAGAGACCGTTTTTCACTAACGATGTGTCTTTTCTATATGCATAGTATACTTCAATAAAAGGCTTAAAAAACTCAAAGATTCTTCTACTAAGAGCTGTGTCTTTTTCTTAGTGATGAGTACAAGGGGTAATAATTGTTCCTTTACCTTGAAGGGGATTTCTTAGCATACCTTCCAGACTATTTATATAGTCTGCTGGGGCTGCCATCACAAAATACAATAGACTCTGTGGCTTAAACAACAGAATTTTTTTCACAGTTCTGGAAGCAGGGTGTCTATGAGCAAGTCCACATCCTGGCCATTTTGGTTTTGGGTGAGAACTCTCTTCCTGGCTTGATAACAGCTGCCTTCCCACCATGTCCTTACCTGGACTTTTCTCATCCTTGCGTGTGGAGGAGGGAGGGAGAGAAACAGTCTCTCTGGTGTCTCTTCCTATAAAAACACTCATCTTATCAGATCCGGGCCCTCGTCCTATGACCTCATTTAACTTTAGTTCCTTCTTTTCCACATCTGGCCACACTGAGCATTAGGAGCTTCAACATCTGAATTTTGGGAAGACACATACATCCAGTCCATACACCGTTTATCTCTAAAACACAGTGATATTGCAAACGCTGAAACCTTATCTGTTTTGTCCCCACCCTGTGGCACACATGAGTCTTACTAGGTCATTCAAAGTATGTGCCAGTTTTACTCCCCATCGCATGGGGAGATTAACATCAAAGGCTTCTGCTTGGCCCTTCTTTTTATCATCATGGCTCCTATGTTTGTAATTCAGAGAAGCATGAGGGTTCTGCTAACTTCTTAGTGTATCTGTCCTATTATAGTCTCAGGCGCCAAAGAAATAATCATGGGGAAATTTTTAAAGGCTACTCTGGCTTTCATGCTAGTTGGAGGATCTAGCTGGTGGGAGATGTCAAAATTTTTGAAAGCTCCCCCAAATGACTTTAATGAGTAGCAAGATTTGGGAAGGACTGTTATACACAAATAGTCTCACAGTGAGACAGACGGGCCAGGTCGCTACTTATCACCTGGCCTCCATGTGCCCCATTCTAACTGGGGAAGCATCGTGGTAACTCAGATGCACTCCTGAGCGTCAACTCATACTCTGCTTCCAACAGAGGTAGGAAGATCTGTGCTTTCCCATTTTCCCAGGGCACAGCTGCATGGCTACTGTCCCCTTGGGATGGTTTGGAGAGTTCTGCTTTAAGAGTTCTAACTGAAGATGGTCTGGAGAGTTCTATTTCAAGTTGGTTTAGAAAGTTCTACTTCCCCGGTGTCAGTTTTTTTTTCAATGAGTTTTGGGCATTAATAAAATCGTTTAGATCTAAAAATTGGGGAAATGTGTTCAATTTTCCACCACATCAGCTGATTTCAGTCTTTTGCTTGTCAGTTCCTGTTTTTTGTTAGATTGTTTGTTTGTTTGTTTGTTTTTGTGGTTTTTTGGTGGGGAAAGGGATGGTGGAGGATTAAAAAGTTCTTCTTTTTTTTTAAAAATTAATGTTTATTTTTGAGAGAGAGAGAGAGAGAGAGAGAGAGAGTGAGAGAGTGAGAGAGAGAGAGAGTGAGAGAGAGAGAGAGAGTGTGTGTGTGCGTGTGAGAGAGAGAGAGAGAGAGAGAGAGAGAGAGCATGGGCAGGGGAGGGGCAGAGACAGACACACACACACACAGAATCTGAAGCAGGCTCCAGGCTCTGAGCTGTGAGCACAGAACCCAACGTGGGGCATGACATGGGCTCAACCTGGGGCTCGAACTCACAAACCATGAGACCATGACCTAAGCCAAAGTCAGATGTTCAACCAACTGAGCCACGCAGGTGCCCCAGCTCTATAGCAGAGGATGATTTCGATCCATCAACCTCTGGGTTATGGGCCCAGCACACTTCTGCTGTGCCACTCTGCTTTTAAAAAGTTCTAACAGTACTGCATTTGGCTGTCTATCTTGTTCTTAGGGACACCATGAACTAAAAAAAAACATGATGATGCATCCTTGAAGAGCAAGGCATTCTGGTTGCCGCTTGGGCCTCTTTGCCATTTTATTCATTATGTGCGCTTTGACTATAAATTTGGTGTCACCACTGGCCTTTGTCATTTCTGAACCACTCATGATATTTGGGAGCCTAGTTACACAGGAGGATCTCCTATTGGCAACTCCAATCTACGAAGAGCAAACGCCACCAATCTTTTTGATGTTAGTTTCTTAGCAATGGCATGTGCTTCAGGTCCTCCAAGGGAACATAGTCAGATGGTGGGTTCTCTTGCCTTCCAGTATAAATCCATTGAAACATTCCTGCCTCTTGAGCTTCTTGAATTTTTCTCAATACTTTGGCAACACTGTTCCAGTATCTCAAACTCATTTACGATAGGTGATATGTCCAAGTTTCAAGGAGATCTCGGATTATGGTGTACTCAGCTTCCAGGATGCTTTCTGGGAAGTCAAACTCAGAGTCATGCCGAGCAAAGTCAGAGCAGGGTCACATGCCAATAGATTCTTCTTTATTTATTTTTATATTCCACATTCCTCCATTTCTCCTCAAGATTCACTCCCTAGTATATGTTGGAACATAGTAGCCAATTTGCAATTATTTTAGTGTGTGAGTGTGTGTGTGTGTGTGTGTGTGTGTGAGAGAGAGAGAGAGAAAGAGCGTGAGCAGGGGAGGGGCAGAGGAGAGAGAGAGAGGGAGAGAGAGAGAGAGAGAGAGAGAATCTTAAGCAGGCTCCACACCCAGCATAGAGCCCAATGTGGGGCTCAACCTCATGACTGTGAGGTCATGACCTGAGCCTAAATCAAGAGTTGGACCCTTAACCAACTGAGCCACCCAGACACCCCATCAGGGAAGTTCTTTATAGGGACTCCCAACATGAATACACCATTCTTCTCTAGCAAAGAGGCTTCAGTACAAAGTAAGGATGTAAGATTCTCAGGCTCATCATCCCAAATGTTCCTATCTAGGTGTCAGGTGTCCTCTCTGATTCATTCTGGCACGTTCACACAGAACCCTGTTGAGACATTTATTGAGACATTTATTCTCTTTACTAGTGTTGCTGCCCTCGTACTTAAATCTGAAGTCTGGTTTACAGCACAATCTTCCCTGCAGATACAGAAGCTAAATAACTCTTTAAAGATGGAGGCCTCTGGCTTTCACAGCATGTTTGAAGTTGATGATTCCCAGCTAAAAACCTGTTATTTTGTTTTTTCACGTCTTCTAAAGCTGTTAACAAAAGGCTACTGGCCTATGTTTACCATCGACTCCGATTGTTCAGTCAGTGGTCAACTTCTAACTACAACTCATCCTAAACCACAAACAGTGAGAGCTTTAGCACCTGTGATGCTTCTAAATACCACCTGGCTTACAACCTTACACTTGACTCTTACTGCCATAGAGGCAGTGAGTGGTCCAGTACCAGAATCTCCTCCTTAAGATCTGCTTCCTAGGATATTTCTTGTACCAATTTTCCTAGTCTTGGTATGCCCTCACGAAAAATAGAGCTAAGCCATCAGCTTGTGTGCAGGTGTTTTGTTTGGGAAGTGGTCACAGGGCACTGGAGGTGGAAAACAAGAAGTTGAAATGGGGAAGAAGGAAGGTCCAATACAGTCCACGTTATTGAACTGATCATTGTGGAGGGCGACTGAGACTCGGTCCAACTGGGTCTCTCTGAGAAAGTGCACAGAATAATCCCAGCCTTGTGTTCCTGAGGGATAGAAGGAAGGGGCAGTTAGCTTCCTGATCCTTTCCTTCTTCATTGCTCAAGATTGCTCCATGGGCTGTGGACTCCACCACAACCGGTTTGTGCATGCGTGATTTTAGTGATCTTCTGTGTGATTCCCTGCCACAACTTCAGGGGAACTTCACATAGAAGGCAAGAAGTCCAATTCAGGTGGGGTGATAAAATGCTGATTGCCATAGTGTGGCTGGAGTAAAAAGTAAGTCAAGAAGATAAGACACGATACCTGACCCATTGTCAAAGTTATGTATGATATTCACATATGAATTTATTAAAGGATATTTATGCTAATCAATGACAAGTAGAACATCCTTTCTAAAAAGTCCTTTCAAGGATATGTTTTCTCAATTCCTCATTATAGTCAGAAGAACTGCCAATTTGTATAAAGCAAATTTGCGTGCTGGTGTGTGTATTCATGCACACAGGTCAGATGATTATTCTACAGCTTGAAATCAATAGAAATAGAACCACAGAATATTAATTCTTGAATCTAACAAGTATATTCAACAAATGAATAAGAGTTCAAGGATAAATGCTTGCCATATATAATCACACATTAAATTAGCATCAGGTCCAGGAACATGGCATTGAACACTCAGCTCCTCACTTGACCTTTTGCTCACTCGCCCTTGTCATTTTTTATGTACAGGGTAGAATTGTATGGTCACAGATAACAACATACTGACACTGCCTGACTGTGACTTACAAATAATAAAATGAGAGTAGGTGAGTTTCCCAATAATATGATTCTTACTGAATTTACAGAGGAGATTTCTCTGGGGTACTGGCGAGGGGAATTTGGGGAATAGGCAAATATATATGAACAGCTGTTCTTGGCAGAAAAAAATTCAGAGAAACTAAACTCATTTCATCTTAAAATTAAATCGTTTTCTTCAAGGCTATATAAACTAAGTTTTCCTGATGAGATGAATAATTCCAGTGAGATTTCTATTACCGAACCAGATATGTTGTTAATATATTGGGACAATAATCACTTGGATTTATTTGTTCATGAACAAGAACTTATTAGAAATATATATGCTTTTTCATCTTTGGTAATTACTCTTCTATCATTTTCCTTGTGTCTATCCTTTGCTACACTGATATGCACCCATTTCACAGGTTGTCTTAACATTGAATATTTATGTTTTTCTTATCTCTGATTCTAATTGTTCTTCCCAAAACATAGACGCTGTTCTTATAGCTTATCACAGAATTTGTTAAATGTCTGTACCATAGTAAAGAATATATCTGGTCTTAGTCCTTAGTTCCTGACACAGAGCTTTAAAAATGTCCGGAATTTCTGAGTGATAAGAAATTCTTTTGTTTTTTATAACAAGCCCCTTTTAACCATACCTGAGTTAATGCTGATGAGGTGACTCATGAAGGACACCTAATAGTTTCAGAGGAGTTGGCCAGGCCTGAAGACCAAGCATTCATTAAAGGATTGGAACTTTTGGTTTCATTCCCTGACTTCCCTGGAGAGGAAGGAGCCGGAGATTGAGTTCAATTATTTGGCCAAAGATTTCATTAATCATTTCTATGTAATAGATATGTAATTATATGTAATAGTAATTCCAGACACAAACTCTGAACAGTGAGGTTTGTGAACATATCAATGACAGAGAGGGTGATGCACCCCAGCTCCATGGGGACAGAAGCTCCTGTACAGGGGATCCTGTCAGACCTGTCTTGGGGCACCTGGGTGGTTCAATCGGTTAAGCATCTGACTTCCACTCAGATCATGATCTCATGGTTCATGAGTTCAAGTCTCGCATCTGGTGAACTCAAGCCCCACTTTGGGTGAGCCTCACTTCTCTTTGTTCCCCTCTCTCTACCCTTGCTCAATTATGCCCTCTCTGTCTCAAAAAAAAAAAAAAAACACAGAAAACAACTAAAAAAAAAAAACTAAAAACACAACGACAGCAACAAAAAACCAACAACAAAAAAAGTCCTCTTAAAAAAAAAAAAGTGTTTTCTCTCTCTCTCCCCATTTCCCCAGCTCATGCTCTCTCTCTCTCATACTAAAATAAATTTTAAAAATGTATAGTGTTTTCCATGAATTTTTGAGTCCTTCAGCAAATTATCTAGCCTACAGAGGGGTTGTGGAAACCCCCAAATTTTTATCTAAGTCAAACAGAAGTTGGGTACCTTTGGGAAACCCAACACTTGAGACTGGTTCCTGAAGTGGGAACTGTCTGGTGAGACTAAACCCTTAAACTGTGAGGTCTGGGATGCCTGGGTGGCTCAGTCAGTTAAGCATCCAACTTTGGCTCAGGTCATGATCTCACAACTCATGGGTTCCAACCCCACATCAGGCTCTGTGCTGACAGCTCCGAGCCTGGACCCTGCTTCAGTTTCTGTGTCTCCTCTCTCTGCCATTCCCCCACTCACACTCTGTCTCTCTCTGTCTCTCAAAAATAAATAAATGTTAAAAAAAATTTACATTGTGAGGTCTGCCCTAACTCCAGGTAGTAGCAGAATTGAAATGAATTATACAGCACCAGTTGGTGTTATAGCATTAGTGTTAGAATGTAGCATCACTTTTATTTTAATAAATGATCTAGTCTGACATGCTGCGATTTCCTTGAATCTTTAAGTATTTGAAGTAATTAGGCAGTTCTAAAATTCTGTGAACTTCTAAGATATTGTCAACACTTAGTTTGTCAGTATTATCTGAAGATAATTAGTTAGAGGAGAACTTGGTTTGGGCGAAATCAGAAAAAAAAAATGAGGTATTTCTGAAATTAAGGCTTTTTCTGAAAAGTCATCCCCAGATGGAC
This sequence comes from Lynx rufus, assembly GCF_022079265.1. Lineage (NCBI taxonomy): Eukaryota > Metazoa > Chordata > Mammalia > Carnivora > Felidae > Lynx > Lynx rufus. The sequence goes on from NW_025814878.1 coordinate 127,110,369, forward strand.
TTCAGCTGGAATTTTCTTCCTCAAGCTGGGACTATTCTTGCAACTAAATGTGGGATTCTATCTGTTCATTCTTTGGATAGCAAAGCTTATGCCGAAATAGACAACTCGAGATAACCTGCTGTATAAGATTTTACAGATCTGCAAACTTTTCTGCTTTGTGATAATCTGGCTATTGTAGAAAGTCACATAAGTTTTTCCACTAAAAAAAAAAAAAATCAGACTAGTAATTAAGTTTAGATCCTCATTATTGATATGCTCACATTAGAAAGTTGCCAGAAAGAAAGTTATTTGAAGTTATGAGGCAAGAATGTCAATTATTCTATCTAAAGTGGATAACTCTTTTTTTTTTTCCTCTGTGGTAACGTTAAACCCTAACTGTAGTAAAGGGTCAACAGAATTTTGGAAATCGGTGAAAAATGAAAGTAAACGAGATCAACCCAAACAGTTTTAAAGTCCATGTGGCACTTGCCTGCTTTTGCTTGGGGAAAAGAAACCTAATCTATAAAGAGTATGTGCATGTAAATGTGTGCTTCCAACACTACAGAGTTGATACAGAGAGCTTCGATCCTAATGTAACTGCATGAAGATCTTGGGGAAAAAATACAACAAGAGATAAATAGCTCAGCTACTTCATTCTGCAATGCTGCATCTGCAAATATTTAAAAATGAACAAACTAGCAGTACCTGTCTGGATCAGCCGGTAGGGCATGTGACTCTTGAGCTGGAGGGTTGTGAGTCAAGACCCACCTGGAGTTTCCAGCAACAACAACAAAAGAACAAAGTGGAAAATAAACAATGCCTAATTTATCTCAAAAACCTGGGGAGGGGCGACGGCCATGTGCCAGAAACAGAGAGTGAACGCCAAGCCTAAGTAGAAAATAGAAGAGACTGGAATAATGGTGGACCTTACATAATGGATGGTATTTTATACTCAGGTCGGAGTAGGGCTGTTATCTTAGGCCTTCCTAGATTTAGACTCAGACTTAGAAGAATGCCCAGAGCTTCAGAAGTTTTGTTTACAGTGGAATAGTCACTCCAAATGCTTTGTTCAGAAACTTCACTTGGAGCGATGATAGATTGACCCTTTCACTGAAAACAACTAAAAAGAGTGTATGTAATATTTTTAATTTTTTTAATTTATTTGTTTTAATTTTAATGTTTATTTTTGAGAGACAGAGAAACGCAGTGTGAGCAGGGGAGGGGCAGAGAGAGGGGGAGAGACAAGAATACAAAGCAGGCTTCAGGCTCTGAGCTGTCAGCACAAAGCCCTACACGGGGCTCGAACCCACAAACTGCGAGATCATGACCTGAGCTGAAGTAGGACACTTAACTGACTGAGCCACCCAGGCACCCCTAAAAAATATTTTTGAAAGCTTCAAAAAACTTACCAATAGTGAGAAATTACTTGGCCAATATCCAAAGGTCCCAGAGAGACAAGCCCAGCACTGAAAGCTGTTTTTGCTTTGGGGGAATAGTCAATCCAGAAGGATGCATAAAAAACTAAGTTGTAAGGAAGTCTGTCTAAGTTAGGGAGTCTTGACCTTGCTCACCCCAACTAATAAGATGGGGACCTAAATGTCAACACCTCCTGAAATGTCAATGGTGACCCCAGATTAAAATAATCATAAGAAGCATTTGCATGAGTTGTCCACGGAACCTCAAATCTTGAATTTTGATTAAGCTAGCTCCAGATTGTCTGTACCAATGGAAGTCCATTAAAGTCTCCTCAGGAAGAAAATACTGCCATCATGGGCCTCAAATCATTAATAAAAATAAATATTCAATGGTAATGATTAGACACAGAAACAACACATCACAAGGGAAACGATCATGCACAAAACACAATAGGAACAATCACAAAGACTTTGCACCTTGCTATTATCAGACACAGATTAAAAAAAGCATCTATTTGTACTTCAGGCAAAGAATTATTTTTAAACGTGCAAATTACAGCAGGAAACTGGCAACCATAATATGTTACAGAGCCAATTAAAGAAAAAAATAGAATTTCTAGTTTTAATTGAAACTTGTTATATAGAAAGGGGTTTTCAGACCCTCAATATTCTTCTTATAGGAAGTAGGTCAATGAAAGTGTTCAGCAGCAAACCCGTGTGAAAGAAAGAATGACCTGGATGGTGGAAACAAGTGGGCGGTGGGGGTGCAGGGGGGAACCTTCATGAATATGGAGGGGAAAACTGAGAGCCACAGAGAATTAATCCCGGGCATTGAAGCCCAAAGCAAGTGGATGACTGAATTTCAAAACTACTGAAAGCTGGCGACTCCTTTTAAACTTCCAGTTTCCCCCTTTTTTGAAGTGTAATGTCTATGGCTGTTAATGCTAAGCCTGAGACGCCATGGTGGGTTGGGAGTGCTGGAGGCACATAACTCCATCTTTAGTTCCTTGGGTCCACAGAGGAAGCAGTCTTGTAACCCAGGATGCATCACATCTGGGAGCCTCCTTGGTGCCTGATTTAAATGATGAGATTTTGGACTTTTGATATTTAGATGAGATTTTGGACTTTCAGTAAACGGACACTAAACTGATATTGTTATGGGCCAAGACCCTATGGACTGTATGAGTCAAGGGTCCACTAGAGTAACAGAGCCAGTAGGAGAGATGTGTATGTATATACATATATATATATGTATGTATGTATATACATATATATATATGTATGTATATACATATATATATATGTATATACATACACATGCACACATATGGATATATAGTGTAGATATATAGGAGAGATATATGTGTGGCATTTTACACAACATATAACATTTTAAATATGTTATATATATTTCATATATATTATACATATACATTATATACACATTTACACATGTATATATACATTATACATATACATTTATACATTTACATTCACCCATGTATATATGCATATGCATATTTATGTATTTATATATGTAGATATATATTCAAACATGTATATATACACGTGCATATGTATATATTTATACATACACATTTAAAATATATTACATATGCATACATATGTATAAAACAGATAGATTTATTGCATGGAATTGACAACTGTGGGAATTGGCTAGGCAAGTACCAAATCCATACGGCAGGCCATCAGGAAGAATAAGCTGGAAACACTTATGCTGCCATCCACAAGTGGAATTTCTTCTTCCTCAGTTCTGTTCTTAAAATCTTTCAACTGATTGAGTCATCCCACACCTGTAATGAAGGACAGTCTCCTTTACGTAAGTTCAACTAGTTGTAGTTATTAATCATACCTATAAAATACCTTTACATTGACAATTAGATCATTGTTCAGTGTCCCTAGGCTAGAGTGCCTTAGCCAAAATGACACAGAAAGGTGGCCCATGGTGAGGACTTCAGAATGGAATCAATGAATTGTGGCATTTAGGAATGATGTGGATCTGGAGGGCCAGAGACAGGCTTTGAAAGGCAGAATTATAAAACTAACCCCCTAAATTCCAATCCTCTGGTTATTTAATTAAACATAAGTCTTGGTACCACCATAAAAGAGTCTGCAGGTGTAATTGAAGTTCTAAGTCATCTGACCTTCAGTTCAGGAGATTATCCCAGTAGACCTGACTGAACCAGGCAAATCCTTTAAAACTGAAAAGTTTTCTCTGGCTGGTCAGAGAGACTTAAAACACATGAACATTTCAAGACACCATTGCTAATTGGAAGGAGAGAGTCACATGCAAAGACTAAAGAGAGCCCTCTAGAAGCTACCAGCAACCATAAAAAGCCAGCATCGAAACATTTGAACCCTTAAGGCACAAACACCATATTATAACTATGGACCAATACGATAAGTTTTGCCTTCTCCCCTCCCTGACTTCCCTGATGTTGGAAGAGCTCAGAGCCCCTCAGTGAGTGGAGGAGAAGCAGAATGGAAAAATGGGGAAAAATGTAAAAGAACAGAGCACTCCCCTTTCCTTTCTCTGAGTTAGCAGAACTCACAGGTCAGAATTAAGTAGTGTTAAAAGTTTTCATTTGGAAGAGACGTTGAAGTTCAGATTTCATTCCAAGTTGACATGTTCAGTCTACAAATGCCTGTTGTAGTGCCTGAAAATTGCTGGATAAGCTACCAGCTGTACCAATGACGTAACCAGAGATGAGGAAGGGACACCTGATGGAATGGAGTAGAAAGGCAGTTTCATAAGAAGCATCCTACTGTGAATGCATTCCCTGTACCACCTCAGTCAATCCCACTAAAATACACGTAACTGTGGTGGGGGGGGAAAAGGAGGGTTTCAGAACAGGTGGAGCTAAAATACCAGCGCTCCCAGGGTACGGCACCAATCCATTGCTTGCTTCCTCAAATCTTAGGCCCACAACTCTGTAAATTAGTCTTTTTACTAAAATCTTCTCAAGTATTCAGTTATAGTGGACTATCTATCTACAGTCAGGAGCCCAACAGATATTTTCACAGAAGGTATAGATTACAATGATGACAAAATAATCTTTCAGACAAAAAAGGATAGAATCACAACAGATTGGGGTAGATATTATGGATAGTTTGGATAAGATAATTTTGGATAGGTAATATGGATGTTATAGATATTATGGGTAGAAAGCATCACAACAAATTTAACAGCTAGTTAGAACAAAATAAAAATTAAAAAAAAAAAACTTCGATGTGTCAAAAGCATTGCTATTGAAGCCGAAATTTAAAGAAATACAAAAAATAAAGTTAAAAATCCAAAAGAGCAGGAAAACATTTTAATATATTTCTGTCAGTATCAAACCTATATAATCGGCAATAAATATTAAGGAAATAGTACAACTAGAAGCTTCCTCTAATGAACATATACAGTAAACAAAGATAACTATGTAAAGAATTCATTTTTGTTTTGATGTATCATTATGAAATATTTAACATCCTAAAATATATAAGGAGTGTTTTTAAAATATAGACATGTATCTAGCACGTTAGGAGAATATTCTCTATGAGTCTTTTGCTTTTCTGCTTGTCTTGTTCCAACTTTTGTTCCAGACTAAACGGATAGCCTTAGAAGATGATATGGTATCTTTCTCTGAAGTAGACAGTGGGTTCAAAATCCAACATAAGAAAGAGAATATCTTTATTAAGGGATACATGTTGAGAAAATTTACTAGCAGCTTGCTTATAAGGTTGGGGTCCTCAAACTAGGAGCTCCCTAACAATGACCCACTAGGCATGCATTATCCACTTGGGTCCACCTTCCCATCATGCCATGAAACTCGGGGTACAAGAGGAAGTGATGCACACACTTAGGTCTAGGGGTGATGACACCTTTCTAGTTTTGCTAGGCCCTGAGTGCTTCATTATGTCTCCTTGTTTGCTGCCTTAATCCAGCCCACTAGGCTGAAAAATGGGGTTTAGGGTTCTACTCTGAGCAAGATGAAAATTCACTGATGGGTTGAAAAGAGGTAATGTGATCTGACATGTTTAAATGGAATGCTCTGGCCACTCTATTGTGAATGGATAGATGGATGAAAGCATGAGAAGAAGAAGAAGATATATATATATATATATATATATATATATATATGTGTGTGTGTGTATATATATATATATACATACATTATATATATGTGTGTGTGTATATATATGTGTGTGTGTGTATATATATATATATATACATACATTATATATATGTGTGTGTGTGTATATATATATATATATACACACACACATATATATATACAATGAATGTGATTTTAAAATATATATATAATCATGTATGTGATTTTAAAATTCAGAGGTTTCTTAAGAGTTGTGTGGACTTTCCTGTCTTGGATAGTATAAAAAAAGAAATGAAGCCTCAAGCATGCTTTAGCATTCTAGGGTCCTAATGATGAGTTATGTCCTATTGACTATTTCTTTGTATGGCCAATTGTCCTAATGCTTCATGAGCTCAGAGGGCAGTAATCTCATTTTTCTCAAATCGTTTCACAACGTGTGAACCGAATTCTTTTCAAACAAAGTAGATTCTCAACCCTACAAAAGTTGCTCTCATCTTTCCCATTGAGAGATATTTCAAACAAGAGTAAACACAGACAATCTGAACTTTTGCCATGCCATTTCACTGCTTCCAAATCTATTTTAATCAAATCTTTCATAATTATGCCTCAGAAAGCTTGGCCTAATTATGAATGTCTGATGAACCACAAAACTGAAAATAAATTCATGTTTTTCATGCATGTGTTATTGGTAATAGACTGTTTTCTGCAGTGTCTAAGTTTGGACATTCAAGAACATTGCTTTAGTAAGTTTCCTGTGATTCCTATGTTGCAAGACTTAAGGCTGAAAAGCTTTATATTCAGTTGGAAAACCCCTATGGGTTGAATGCATCATGTCAAAGGCTTTTGAAAGCTTCCACCAAAAGAACAGAGAATCAACTTCAAAATGACTTCACATTATATTTAATGGTATACACTGTTCACCTATGCACTCTGCATTGCAAATAAAAAAAAATCATCAACCTTTATTCACACTAAGGCAGTCATCAGAACACAAAATTAATGAGGAAATGGAAAATACATTTTAGTTTTATACAAAACAAGTTAGATTAGTTAATGAAATTGTAGACTTTTTTGAGGTGATATGGAGTTTGTAAAAAATAAACCAAATAATGAAGTAAATTTAACAGGGTATGGAGATAACTGTCGCTTACAAAATGAAGACATCTCAGAAGGCATGTATGAAATCGTTGGTTGGGGGTAAAGGATGGAGAAAAGAGTGTTCACTATGCTCATATTGGAGTGTCTATCTGGTCTATTTCTAAGTACACCATATCCTTCTCCAAGTATTTATGAGGCCCACTGGGAAACAAAGAAATATAATTCTAGTTAGCTTATTTACTTTTTGACAGTCTTAAGAACTTTATTTGAAATTTCCATCATGGAACACCCATTATTTGATTAGGAATGCATTAGCTGAGCAAACATTTCTGTAAAAATAAATATAAATCTGGTTATATTTGGTGGGTTTTAAAAAGCACTCAAATTCTTAGACTAAAACCTAATGTTTGGTTTTCTTTCTGTTTCTTTTTCTAGTATCAGTCCCCTAAGAACACTTGACTTGCAACTAGGATTTATATTGAGAGAGGAATTTCAATTCAATTCAAAAACCTCATAAATACCTCAGTGGAACAAGATATTTAATATTCTCCACACAGTTTTATTTTTACTTTATATAGAAAAATGAATTTGTTTCCCATTATCTGAGGGATATACCCTGGGCATTTTTTTCTGAGGCTATGATGGATTTATACTGACCCAGAAGCATCAGATCATTTATATTTTTATACATTAAAAGTATCTCCTTTTTTGTCCACCGTGTTTCAGGTAGCATATTAGTTGCTCATGGCACAAAGAATAAGACAGAGGTCTTTCCCTCAAGAATGTCAAAATATAGAACAAGAAAAAGAAATGTTGAAAGGAAAATCAAAAAACCCTTAAGATACGGTATGATATGTGCAAAAATGCCATAGGAACACGGAGAGGTAAAATTATTACAATTGTCTGAAGGTAGTGACAGAAAGTAGTACTTAGTCTGAGTTTTGAATGATGAGTATGAATTTGCCAGAGTGTTAGCCGGAAAGAACAGATGATAGAGCATCATGCCTGTCAGGAAATTGCCCAAATTATTCTTGAGGATTAAGGTAAGAAATAGAGACGCAAAAAGAAACCCTTAAGATCACGTTAAGGAACCGGGATATAATGTTCTGAGCAACTCAGGTTATATTGAAGTATGCTGTACCCATGAAAATGCGAATAGACCACAAAGAAACTAAGGCAAATGTTAAGAATGGAGCCCTCTACTAACGTTAAGAAGAAATAAGGAATACTTGAGCCAAAGGAATAGCACTGAAAATGGAAGCAACAGGAAGAGGGGAGAAAGATGCTTGGATGGTGACTTGGATCACATTTGTTGATCAAATCTTTATAGGTCATGTTATCAAAAAGAAGAAATCCAAGTTGGCCAAGCGTCCGTTACCACAGCTTTGTAGTAGATCTTGCAAACTGCGTTTGTGATACCCCAACTTGGTTCATCTTTCTCAAGACCGCTTTGACTCTTCAGGGTGTTTTGTGGCATCCACATACATTTCAGTATTTTTTGTTCTAGCTCCATGAAAAATTCTGTTGATATTTTGATAGGGGTTGCATTGAATCTGTGTTTGCTTTGGGTAGTATAGACATTTTAACAATATCTGTTCTCCCAATCAATGAGCATGGAATATCTTTCCATTTGTTAGTGTCGTCCTCAATTTATTTCATCAATGTTTTACAGTTTCCAGAGTACAGGTCTTTCACCTCCTTGGTTAAGTTTATTCCTAGATATTTTATTATTTCTGGTGCAATTGTTAATGGGATTATTTCCCTAATTTCTCTTTCTGCTCCTTCATAATTAGTGTATAGAAATGCAACAGATTTCTTCATATTGATTTTGCATTTTGCACCTTTACTAAATTCATTTATCTCTTCTAGCAGTTTTTGGGTGGTGTCTTGAGGATTTTCTATATATAGTATCATGTCCTCAAATAGCATAAGTTTTACTTCTTCCTCATCGATCTGCAACAACATAGAAGGACCTAGAAGTATAATACTAAGGGAAATCAGTCACACAAAGACAAATACCATATATTTCACTCATGTGTAGAATTAAAAAAAACAAAACAAAACAGATGAACAATGAAAAAAATAGACAAATTCCAGACTCTTAAATAGAACAAACTGATGTGTACCAGAGGGAGGTAAGGGTGGAGGAGGGGTGGAATAGATGAAAAGGATTAAGAATACACATCGTGATCAGCCCTGAGTAATGTATGAAACTATTGAATCATTGTATTGTACACCTGAAACTAATACAACACTATATGTCAATTATACTTCAATTAAAAAAAAGAAATCAGAGATGCCTGGGTGGCTAGGTCAGTTAAACATCCTACTCTTGATTCCAGCTCGGGTCATGATCTCACAGTTTATGAGATCAAGCCCAGCGTCAGGCTCTATGCAGACAATATGGAACTGCTTGGGATTTTCTCTCTCCCTCTCTCTCTGCCCCTTCTCTGCTCTCTCTCTCTCTCTCTCTCTCTCAAAAATAAGTAAACATTTTTTTTAAATAAAGAAAGTAAAAAGAAATAATATGGGGTATTCTTTTTTTCAGTATGACAAAAGTTCGGAAGAGTAATCATTTTTCCCAAAAACAAAAGCATATTGTCATATTCAAAGTCGACCGGGAAAAGTTAAGCAAGAGTATTTTCAGTTTCTCAAAGTAGTAAAAAGTTGTCTTTTCCTAATATGCCGCTAAAATACATAAAAATGTCATGACCTATTAAAATACGTTTGTGAGTATACAAAAATCAGAAAAGAGCAATAGCTCAAGGAAGAAAATGCAATAAAAGATCCTCTGTCTAGGTACATTCAGAACTTTTACTATTCCCATGATTCATAGAGGTAAACGGAGAAGTAAATTCTTGGATAAAACCTATAAAATCAGCCCAGGACTGATTCCTCCAAGTAGTCAGAAAAAAGCCTTTAAGTTAGTCTGTCTTTACATAAATCCTAAATGCATGACACAAGAAAACTGTATGTCCATGGCATCTACTTTCGTTCTAGAATTCTTTCTACCCATAACTCAAGCCCCTATTTTCTCTTTATTTATGAATGTTTCAAAACAACACTCTCCATGAAAGCAATAGAAAGTAGAGTACCATAAGAAAAGTTGTACAGATTCTTAAGTTTATTATTTCCGCAAGGAAAAAAGTCCTAGACAAATGCAAACCCAGAAAGAGCACCACATGGAGTGGGAGAACTGGCCAATCAATTTAATGCCTGCCACATTCCCACTCCCATCCCAAACCCACGGTTCCCTGCTAAGAAAACTCCTTAAGCACTAATGGCATGATTCCATCCCTGGTTTTCTTCTACAAGTATATCACAAGTGTTCATCAACATACAAGCACTCACGTTATCTGCTGGGCAAAAAACTGGAAAATGGATTCATGCATGTGTTGTCTAGAAAAAAAAATAGGAATCATCTAGATCCAGTATGTTTGCATTCTCAGAAACTGAAACTGTGAACTTCACTGCATATATATCTACCTTCAGCTGATAGATGTGAGAGGATAAAGAGAATTGGAGGTTGATGGAGGTGGTTTAGTCATTTAAGTGGTGAAACATTGAGAAGATAAATATTAATGAATTGTGCTTGTGAGAGTTAAACAAGAGAGCCTGATTCTTATTGCCACACTGGATCTTTTCAGTTCTTGAACTATATTCCAGGATCTTCGAAGTACCATTAATAATGGGTTTTTCCTAAAATCCCAGGAGATGTCTGTCTCCTTCCTTGCCATACCTATCTCTAAAATAAGCCCCTATTTCTGGAGGCAACTGGGTGTATCAATTTCTCATAAAAACAATAAAACCAAGAAGAAGCCATACAATTTGCCATTAAATTTGCTATGAAGACATTACCAATTTTCTTAGGAATTATGTACATCAATCTGATAGTCAAATGTAGATGTGGAGAAAGAGGTTTTTAATGAGCTAGAAAGGGTGGGGGGGAAAAACATGCCAGATATTCTACTGTTGGCAAATCCCAGGTACCATATAGATATATATCTTTATTTTTCTAGTCAAGGACTGTTGATTAGAAAAAATGATGGCAGCCGAGGGTTCTGTGAAAAGATACTGGAACACAAGGAAAAAGAAATATCCTAAAGATTCAGGAAAAGAGCACATCTTCAAAAATCAGAAGAAAGTACAAGAATGATAAAATAATTTTAATGTGCTTATTTGGTATCTTCAAAGAAATGAAAAAGACTTTGTCTCTACAAGGTAGAAACAATACACTAAATCAATTTTGGAGAAGTAAAATGAGAAAAGTAAGGTAATAAATGATTTCAAGGAAATACAAAATGTAACAATAAATTACAAAAGAAGGAATGAAGTATAGGAAGAATATTGTCATGTGTTAAGCCACAGATGGGAAGGAAAAATCTGTGAAAACCACCAAACGCAGAGATAATATTAAGATAATGATGCCTAAATGTCTAAAATGACTCAGGTTATATACAAAGAAATAAGAAAATGGGAGAGAGTTACTTTTCTTTCATTCTTTGATATTGATGTAATAAACAGTCCATAGAAAATGAAAATTCAAAATTGACCACTAGGTATATAAATTGAACGTTAAGATGATAACAGAAAAAAGGAACAAGGGATATTTATATTAGCAAAACTATGGAAATGAAAATAAAGTAAAGATGCACAAAATCAGGGAAAAGATGTCAATATTCCAAGTATTAAAGAAGTGGCAAGTAATATAAATGGACCAGACTCCCCCAGGTAAGATGCAGGGACGTCAACATATAAAACTAATCAAAAAATCTGTCTTTATTTGTTTTCCCAAAAGAAGCATTAAATAACCATATTCACTGAGCTGAATGTGAATAAGAGGGAAAAGTTTCACAGGCAAATGTGAAATGAAATCTGAAATAAATATAAGACAAAGTAGATTTTAAGTCAAAAATTATCCTAAAATTAAGCCTAAAATAGGGTCAAAATTAAGAAAACATAAACATAATATCAAGATATGGCTATTTGGATGATCTACACATTCCTATTATGTTTAAAACCTGAAATAAGTTTGGGTAATCTGTGTACTTGCAACATATTTAAAAAATGTGAAATAAGTTCAGAAAAATACAGTCAGAGATGCTTATAATACGATTACCAATTTTTAAAAGCTAATTAGGTTAGGGGCGCCTGGGTGGCTCAGTCGGTTAAGCGTCTGACTTCAGCTCAGGTCATGTCTCACAGTTTGTGAGTTTGAGTCCCGTGTTGGACTCTGTGCTGACAGCTCAGAGCCTGGAACCTTCTTCAGATTCTGTGTCTCCCTCTCTCTCTGCCCCTCCCCTGCTCGCACTGTGTCTCTCTCTCTCAAAAATAAACAAAATATTAAAAAAGTAAAATAAAATAAAACAGTAAAATAAAATAAAATAAAATAAAATAAAATAAAATAAAATAAAATAAAATAAAATAAAAGTTAATCAGGTTATACACAAACAGGAGTTCAAGAATAAAATTTAAAATTTGATTCCATAGGTACACTTATTGAACTTTTTGCCTAAGAAAAGATACTATTTGTTTCAAAAGGCCTATGAGATTTTACAAAATAAAAAAAAATGGCTATACTGTACCTCAACAGCAATCTTAAAATTCCTAATATAATAGGGCTATTAAAGACAATATTGATTTATTAACCATAATGTAATACAATTTAAACATTAGGCAAGGTAAAATACTTGTTTCGTGTAAAAATAACCTCAGTACTTTAGAAATTTTAAAATCTTAAATTATTTGTCTATGATAAAACTAATTAATTTTTTAACATTTATTTATTAGTTTTGAGAGACAAAGAGAGAAAGAACATGACGGGGGAGGGGCAGAGAGAGACGGAGACACAGAACCTGAAGCAGGCTCTAGGCTCTGAGCTGTCAGCACAGAGCCCCACAAGGGGGCCCAAACTCACCAACCAACCCACGAACCGTGAGATCATGACGTGAGCTGTAGTCGGATGCTTAACTGACTGAGCCATCCAGGCGCCCCAATGATAAAACTAATTAAAATACTTATGATCCCTTATATAAAACATATATGTTATAGCCAAAGCCAGACACAGTAGAAAATACATAGATATAAAAGATTTCATTATTAAACCAGCCAGCATTAGACTAAATACCATTGACTCTACCTTCAAAGTATATCCCAAATCCAACAAGTTCTCACCATAATTTACAACCTCTGTACCACCTTTATCCAAAACGCCATGACACAAATGGGGATTATTAAAATTGACCCCCCTAATTAGTGTTTCTGCTTCCATTTTTGCTACATTAGCACCATTTACAATCAAACCAGAATAATTCTGTGAAATTGTCAGTCAGATCATATCAGTCATCTGCCTAAAACTCTTCAATAATTTTCCAACCTATTCAAGTCAAAAATCAAAATCTTTATAATGATTTAAAAGGTCCTACAGTCTTTCCTTATGATTTCACTTTCTCTTCACCAGTTTTCTCTTTGATCTCTCAGATTATTCTCCCCATCACTCGCTTTGCTCCACAAACATGGCATTTTTGCTATTTCTCAAATTTCCCAAGAATACTCCAGCCCCAGGACTGTCTAGAATAAAATTCCTCCAAAAATTCATATGGCTAAGATTTTTGATTCTCTTAAGTGTTGGGTCAAATGCCACCTTTCCAGGAAACTCTGCACCTTCCACTTTATCGAATATTGCAGTATTCATTATCGCTATCAGCCTCTGCATTAATTTTCTCTACGATACATTCACATTCTAACAGATTATGCAATATACTTATTGATTGATTTTTTTTCTGCTTACTTATACTAAAATGTAGACTGTGTGAAGGTAAGGATATTTGTCACTTAATGTTTTTTTATTTTGTTCTTTTTAAACTGATATATGTTCAGGGCATAACACAGTGCTGTCACAAAGTAGCTACTCAATTAATGTGTGTTGAATAAATGAAATTAAGAATTCGACTGTGAGTCTTAACAAGCCATTGCATAAATTGAAAGATATTACTGGTAGTGAAATGGAAGACAGGTCAATAGAAAGTATTTAGACTGAAACATAAAGAAAAAATTGTGAAAATTCATAAAAGAAAATTAGAGTCATGTGAGGGATGCCTGGATGGCTCAGTTGGTTAAGCGTCCAACTTCGGCTCAGGTCATGATCTAACGGTTTGTGAGTTTGAGCCCCGCTGTGCTGACAGCTCAGAGCCTGGAGCCTGCTTCGGATTCTGTGTCTCTCCCTCTCTCTGCCCCTCCCATGCTCATGCTCTGTCTCTCGATAATAAATAAACATTAAAAAAAAAGAAAAAAAATAAAATTAGAGACATGTGAGAAATGATGGTTACCGTGCATATAAGTAGGGCATCCTAAGTAGAAAAGAGCCAATGGGGCAGAAGTAGCTAAACAGAGATAATGGTCAATGATATTCTAAAAGTGATGAAAGATATCAACCCACAAATTCCATATGTTTTGTGGAGAATAAGTAGAGAAACAAAAAGAGTCTCAACTAAGTTTATCGTTGGAAGGTTGGTGAAAAACAGAGAAAGGAAAAGTTTTAACAGCTGTTCGAAACAAGAAATACTATTAGAGAGGAAGAGAATAGTTTATACTGATAGAGGAGTAAATTCTCCAGAAATACATAGAGATTTTAGATTTGTGTACAATCAAAAATACAGCTTCAAAACTTATAAAGCAAAATAAAAGTTATAGAACTAAGAGGAGAAATAGAGAAAACCACAAAAACAGGGTAGTCTTACATATCTTTCTCTATGGCTAAGGCAATAAAGATTATGGACGCTATAAACAACACTTATGAGTTATCTGTCCCTGTTTAAAAACAAATCACAGATTTCCTCTTAAACTACTTAATTCATTATCTCAAAGTTTCTGTGGGTCAAGAGTCCTGGCGAGGTTTCACTGGGGCCTCTCTGCCTCAGAGTCTCTTGCGAAAGCTGTAACCAAGGGATTGCCCAGAGTTACAATCTCTCCTCAAGGCTTGACTGGGATCTGCTTTCGAGATCACACATTTCTTGGCACAATCGCTTCTTGCCACCAGCTGGACCAAGAGTGCCAGTGTTTTGCCACCTGTTGACTGGGTGCCACCCTCATTTTGTTGCTTGTTTTTAGGTTCAGTCTCTCGCCCCCTCGCACCACTTGCTTTATCAAAACCAGCAAGAGAAAGTCTCCTAGCAAGACTGATAGTCCAATCTTATATAACATAATCGTATTCTATTGATCAGAAGCAAGTCACAGAATCCACGAACCACCGTAAGAGAGAATTACATAAGGGTTTGATTACCCAGAGGCAAAAATAATTGCAGACCATCTTATATTATGTCCTTCACAAATGCAATTAACCAACTGATCTAATTGACATAAGAATGCTTCACCCAATGACAACAGAGTGCACAAGGAATGTTTACCAAAATTGACCACATATTGGATCATAAAGCAAACCTCAACAAGTTTCAAAAGTTTGGAGACAAAGTACATTATTTGACCACAGTGAAATTAAGTTAGAAATTAATAAGAAGAGAAAACTAGAAATTCCCCCCAACTGCTTGGAAATTAAACAATGCACTTTAAAGTAACGCACGGATTAAAAAAAAAATGAATAGACATTTTAACTAAATGACGTGGAAAATAAAATATCAAACCTTAGGGAATGTAGCTAACAATGCTTAGAAGAAATGTATAGCCTTAAATTCATATTGTAAGAAAGAATGGTTAAAAATAAATGATCCAATCTTCCTTCCGAAGAAGAAAGAAAAAGAGCACATACTAAACCCAAAGATAGCAGAAGTAAGATAATAATAAAATGTAAAAGTCAAAAAAACTGATTATCGACTTTTGTAGTCAGCACGAGAATACAACAGATATACACACATAGTAAAGCACCATTACACAGAATGACTAATGTTAAAATGACAGTTAATACATTGTTGATAAGACTGAAAATTTTTAGAATCACATCAGATAATCTGTTGATAGTATTTAATAAAGTTGAGTATATGTATATGCTGTCATCTGGCAATTCCAGTCCTAAGTATAGTCCACAGTGATATATACATATGTCCTCTAAAAGACATATACAAACATGATCTAGCAGCACTCTTGAAGTAGCCAGAAACTGAAATAGCCTTAATGTCCTCCGACAGTTGAGGCATAAATAAATTATTGCTATGGACTGAATGTTTGTGTGCCCCCTACATTCATACTTTGGAATCCTAATGCCCAGTGGGATTGTTTAAAAAAGGTGTGGCCTTTGGAAGGTGACAAGATCATAGGCCTCATCCTCATGAAAGAGATTAGTGTTCTTATGAAAGAAATGCCACAGAGCTGCTAGCCCCTTCTATTATATGAGGATATAAGAAGTCTGTTGGGGACAGGCAGAGAGAGAAGGAGACACAGAATCCGAAGCAAGCTCCAGGCTCCGAGCTGACATGCAGAGCCTGACACAGGGCTCGAACTCACAAAGTGCAAGATCATGACCTGAGCCGAAGTCGGATGCTCAACTGACAGAGCCACCCAGACACCTCAATAAATTTCTGTTTTTATATACCACCCAGTCTCTGATATTTTGCTATAGCAGCCTGAGCAGATGAAAACAATTTTGATATATTAGCCCACCGTATACAGCAATTGAGGAAGAGTAAACCAATGCTACACAGAATAACGTGGATACATCTCATAAACATATTGTTGAGCCAAGGAAGCTGAATACCTGAAGAATACATAACCTATAAAACTTTTAAATACATGTATAATTTTATGATATATAATAAACATTATAAATATTAGAAATAAATAAATTTACGTAAAATTTAAAAACAGACGCAATCATGTATGCTGGTGACTTTACCTTTGGGGAAAGAGTGATAGTGATTGGAAGTGTCATAGGGGGCAGCTATTTAGGGAGCAGTTTCTTGCTTCGGGTGGTATTTACAAAGATGGACTTTCCTCTTTTAATAAAAATTCATTGATCCCTATATTTATATAATACTTCAATTAAAAGGTATTTAAACTTTTGACATGCATAGGAAGTTTTTTAAAGTCCTTATGGTGAAACCAGACTAATTCAACAGCTTATTCTGCAAAATATTTGCAAGTCAAAACACAATGATATACTCTATCTTATTCTCTTCATTGTTATAGAACTAACTCTCACTTATCATAAAAAATTATCAGTGAGATTACGGAAAATAGGCAAAAGATATGGATAACTTCTTCAGAGAAGAAAATACCAGTGGTTCTTAAAACACTTCAATGGAGGGGCGCCTGGGTGGCGCAGTCGGTTAAGCGTCCGACTGCAGCCAGGTCACGATCTCGCGGTCCGTGAGTTCGAGCCCCGCGTCGGGCTCTGGGCTGATGGCTCAGAGCCTGGAGCCTGTTTCTGATTCTGTCTCCCTCTCTCTCTGCCCCTCCCCTGTTCATGCTCTGTCTCTCTCTGTCCCAAAAATAAATAAAAAAAAAAAAACACTTCAATGGATGTTCTACCTCATTTATAACAAAAAAGCAAGAAGATATCGTCTGTCAACTCTCATTTTGTCAAAATGTAAAAGGTTTTGCTGTGTTGGGAAGGGTCTGGAGAAACAGAAGTTCTTAACAGTGCAAGAGACCACTCTGGGACTTCTATGAATAGCGATCTGTAGCCATCAAAGCAACAAATGCATATAAGGCATATGTATTCCTGATATGTATTCTCGCCAGAGGATATGTATTCTCTGGAGAATCCTGACTAATACAACTGAATAATGGATACATTGTTAGATCAATTATTCTTCTGCCATCGTAATGACATGAATTAACTCAAGACCAGGAGATGGAAGATGAGGACAGGAATAGATGATAGACAGATGGATAGAGAGATGATAGATAGTTATATGTCATGCATATGTATGATATGCAATATCTATACGATATAGCAATACGGGATATTGTATGTTAAGTATAAGATTGTCGTATGTAATTAGTAATTAGTTCTATAGCAATATGGAAGGACGGGTTGCCAAAATGGGCTTGTCACAAAAGATGAAACTTGAAATACATTATCAACTGAGAGTAAACACTGGATACCGAGAAGTGTCCGGAATGCAATTCAAGGTAAAGAAAACAATGAAGAGAAAAATGCAAACATGGGGATAGAAAAACACATCCCAGCTAGGGCCAGCGTAACCTGCTGGTGTGCTCTTAAGAATGTTTCTCTGAAGGGAAAAAATAGTGAAGAGGTCAGCCCAAGATCAGATGACTGAGGCCTTGAGTTCAAGTCGGGTTTTGGTTTCTCATTTCATCTTCTGGCTGAAAATGCTTGCTCTCAAAATTAAACACCCTTCCAGATTTATATCACCAGAGATAAAGAAAGTGCGCCATGGTTTCATTTTGCAAAAGAGTAACTAATTAGGGTGCTAGGAGCAAATGCCCGTAGAGAAGTGTTCTGCTACATTTTTAGTAGGACAGTTGTTTTGATGTTATTCTGATTACAAGATTTCGCAGGATTTGGCTAGCTTTCCAAACCTATTTTTCCCATAAGCCCTATTAATTTGGGTGTGCCACATTGTATAAGACACCTGGAATCACGTGTGGAATCATAGCAAAAACACTTATGTATCAGCTAAGCCCCATGTTCTCTTTTTTCATTTGAAAAATTATAAATTCGCCAACGGTCTTGCCCTAGGATATTCCATTAAAACAAACGTGTGCCTGAGTAAGGCCTATGCGCAAAATTCCTAGATGTCACAAAACAGGGTAGAGCAGTGAATTCGTTTGATGGCAAAATTGGGCTCTGACAAATTCTCAGCAGGGCTTGAGCAATGAACTAAATCTAACAAGATGAGGTTCGGGAGAGTCACGTACAACATTCCCCATTTGAGTCACACAGGCCAACTGAATGAGCAGGTATGTAGCAAAAGCACATGTTCAAAGGTTTTATGCTGTTAGTGAGCACAGTTATAATCTACGGACTAAACGATTCTTGATAACTTCACAGGTTCCTACGATTCCTTTGATTCCGTGTTTCTGTGAGGGTTTTGTCTTTCACATGCATGTGAAGTAACTGCTACACATGTACTAAGTTTTTGGTTGTTGCTGTGTTTTGTTTTGTTTTGTGCGCCACTCACCCTAAAAGATCTATCAGTGCCTTCACATATAAAAATACCTGTATAAATTATGATTCTTTTCAATGTCAACTTCCCTACCGACTACTCCAAAGCTTTAGCAATTATTTAATTATTTGAAGCCTATGTAAGTCAATGTTTTGAGGCGAGTAGTTTCAATTTATTAATGTCATCACGGTAGATGAAAATATAGAACTATTTAGGTAACACTCATC
This sequence comes from Lynx rufus, assembly GCF_022079265.1. NCBI lineage: Eukaryota > Metazoa > Chordata > Mammalia > Carnivora > Felidae > Lynx > Lynx rufus. The sequence goes on from NW_025814878.1 coordinate 127,129,292, forward strand.
CTGGCCATTTAATTTTTTTCCAGGTAAATGTATTTGAGATCATGAATTAATACAAATAAACGTGTGTGATAAATATAAGTGGTGTGGGAAATACCACTCTGTTCATCCCCTGCTCTCATTCTGACAGGTTTTTCATTATTGTCAAGTTTAGACCAGTGCTTGACAACTGTGAACACTCATCAGAATCTCCTCAGGACCTTGTTATAATGCAGACTTCTGGGCTCCACACTGAAGACCTCCTGATTCAGTAGGTGGGGAAAGGGACCTAAGAATCTGCATTTCTAACGGTCTCTCAGGTGCCGCTGACACTATGACTCAGGGCACCACACTTGGAGTAGCAATGTCTGTAGATGACTTCTACTCATTGTCTCGTCGTGTAGTTCTCCCTTTCTATTGCAAAGGATCTTTTCTCCGTTAGTGTGATAACTGATGATAATGAGCATAAGTATATTCATGGTTTACCCATCTCAGGTAATATGCATGCACCTAACAAGAGTCTTCTTGAGATGCTTTCATTCAAAGGAGTCAATGAATGGTAAACATTTCCTATATCACAGGGGATGCATAATTTGAGTGTACAAGGCTTTCAATGTCTCCAACAGCAGCCACTACTAAATCTAGGTGGATCAGTATGTGAACAGTGTTTTCTCCATTTTTGAAGACTAATAAAGATGAAGCCATATCTATAGATAAATCAAAGCAGCTTCATATATATATATATATATATATATATATATACAAAATACAGTTAAAATACATATTTATACATATATAAATATGTTATATATGTCTTCTAACCAACTTCAGGTCACATTGTGCTTTTCCAGAACCTCATGTATCAAGACATGTAACAGATGTCAACCAAAGTGACAGGGTTTAGGGCGATGTTCCTGAATTAAAGGGCAGATGCCAGTTTCAAGTGACATGTTTTCTGTAACTTACTGTCTTTCTTCATTTACCCTTCAGATACAATCTATAAAGCAACGTTCATCTATTTAGTTTGGGGTAGGGTGTAGAAATGTAGCCAGATCTCAAATTTAGTTTGCCATTTGCCTTCTTGAAAGGAGATATTATTTACGTTTATAAGAAAGTATTTGAAATGTCATTTAATAGGAAAACAAATAGCAGTAGGATTCTCATGAGTAAAAAAAAAAGAAAAAAAAGGAAGCGTTTGGAACTTCGAGTTAGACATTTTTATCTTACCACACTTTAAGCTACATATTTTTATTCTAATTGTAAAAATTATCTCTCTTGATATATCTTTTCCATTATTTTTTTCAAAGAGAATTCATCAGCTGGGTTAATGATGACACAAAATTTTAATATATGCATTAAACATTTAAGTTTTAATATGTTAACATGTCATAAAATGTGAATAATAACAATGTTTTATATATGAAGTGAAAACATATTTTATGTTAGAAATAGTTATAATGCCTGGAAAGTGACTTATATCCATAACAATTTCATTTAAATATTGCTTTTGCTTCCCATCTATCTTAGATGCAATTTTATAGTCCTTTTAAAAAATTCATTTCAGTGTGACCTCTTTGAGGCTGCAACTTAGTGCCTCTAGCCTACATATCCAATTGCACTTGTACTTGCTCCTAGTCAATTACCTTTTAACATGCAGACAGCAGCTAGCATGCAGGTTTGAACCGCATTTACCGTTCCGGAAGTCTCCAAGAATTACAACTTTGGTTCAATTCCATTGCAATAGGAAAGAAGGGCAAAAAGGAATCTATCAGCCTACTCAGATGTTAAATCCCACGGATAGTTTTACACGTCGTGAGTCTGAGCTCTTACCTGGCCCTAGAATGGACTTCAGAAACTTTATTCTGAAAAACATAGAAATACATTCTTAAGAGATGTCTTGAAGAATCTCCATGGTTCTCACATCGTAAAACAAAGAAAGAATTGCTTGAGCAAGGAAGGAACTATAATATCCTAGAATAGAACCAGACACTTTCCCTTCCTTCAAAGATTGCACTTTCAGATAGCCATCCTAAGTCTCAGTTATTACCTCTATAAAAGCAGCTGTCAATTATGTCTTCCTTTATGAAGATGTGATAATAAAGTGAAGACATATATCACTACAATGTTTGAAAAGTTCCTTTAAAAAAAAAGAAAAAAAAATATCCAGGCATTCATACTACAAGGCATCTACTATGAGCCAGTTTGGGACTTGCCAGGCAAAATTTCTATATATTAGGTTTTCACCTCTAGTATTTTGCTGATAACTCTAAAACCTTGGCAGAAAACTTATCTTTTTTGTATACTGTAAACCCATCCCAGTAGAGATGGGCTGCCTGGCATTTTGCCTTTCAATAGAGGATAAAATTTCATGAAATTTATTCATGAAAACTCACACCAACAGAACTGTGCCAGAATATATTAAGTTTGCTTTTTATTAGACTATAAATAACTCAGCTGACTACAAAACTCCTTTGACAGATTGCTTTTGGCATTGGCTATAAGCATGGCAGAAAGTTTCTTTCTACTATGTCTAAACTATGTAGATGGGATCTTGGGCAAATAGATTGAATTTTTTAAATGTTTATTTATTTATTTTGAGAGAAAGAGAGAGTGTGCAAGTGGGAAAGGGGCAGAGAGAGAGAAGGAGAGAGATAATTCCAAGCAGGCTCCATGCTGTCAGCACAGAGCCTGACATGGGGCTCGATCCCATAAACTGTGAGATCATGACCTGAGCCGAAATGAAGAGTCCGAGGCTTAACTGACTGAGCCACCCAGTCACCTCCAATAGATTCCATTCTTAAAGACTTTTTACAAATCTATCTAGTCTTATCAAAACTCTGAAATAAAGAAAAACCCATGCTTCCCCATGGAAACTCATAAGCCCTAAAAAGAATCTGATAGATTTGATCACTAATGTTCAGTGGTTGAGGAAGATTATTGCATTTCCTTTCATGGAGTGATTTGAATTCTTTCAAAGGACAAAGTTTTTAGCTAACGAAATGATTCCCTAATCATAGATTTCCAGATTTCAGTGACAAGCTGTATGGAGTTAGTATCTTCGGATGAACCACGTTCTGATGTCATTAGCAACTACCTATTTCAACTGCGTGTAGCGTAGTTCCTCTGGCTAGCCTTTACCCACATTACTTCTCTATGGCTGTGGCTACTTTGGGCTAAACAGTGACTGGATAGATAGATGAATGATGCCATTTATTGATTCAGTCTGGAAGCCCTTGTATAGCCACTGGACTATGTCAAGGTGTCTTTCCCTAAGAATGCAAGACAGTGACCCACGAATCTTCTCATCTCATTCAGTCACCTTCACAAACATACTACAGCTCTTTCTCTCTTTATAAATATCTTGTATTCTGGCATGGTTTCGTCACTACCTGCATCTCCAATAATTTCATCTGAATCATTATAGAGAGGATATACGACAAACCTAGCGAATATGCCCACTGCTGCTTGATTTAGTCATAAACCTGAATGTGTTCTTTGCTTACAACGGGAAGTAAAACTGTTCCACAAATGCCTTGACTGGTTTGTGTCCATTTCTTCTTTCTTACCCGATAATTCCACACTCAGTGTCTTATGCCCACGGGGACAATGCAGTCAAGACAATGCAGTGAAAAGAGGCAAGACCTGAGAAGATTCTTTTCTTCCAGATTGTTTTGTAATCCCTGGTTAAAACTAATTATGATGCTTTGTAATCAGAATAAAAATGTCATTGAAATAGCTCAACACACGTCTTTAGAGCATAAAATATCCATTAAAAACAATAATGTGCTTTAATAACTTACGAGCTGATGAATAAAAACATATGGGTTGAAGTTTTCTTAAATTGTACTATGATTTCAAAACTAAATGAAAATTAAGTTTGGAAAAAATGATTTGAGAAGTTGGACTAATTATTCAAGATATTCACCAAATTCTAAAATAAGGAAGTGTAAAACTATACACTAATTTTACTAAATTTTATGTATTTAATAGGAAATGCCAATAAGCTAAAACATAAGTAGCCATGTCCCCACCTGAAAACAGAGGATGGTAAAAGAACTTAAGATAGTATCATTTCCAGTCAATACCAATAAAATTAAATTAATTTCATTATTTTAAGCTGCAAATGCTTTTCATCATCCCAAATGGAAAAGCCCTCAACCGTCTATAATTGATTAGCACTTTTTACATTTATTTGCTACTTACCATTCATTGCCTAGTCTTTGTTGTTTTTGCCACATGCGGTGACATTTCACCATACTGCTTCTAGCTCCTACACAGCAGAGCACAAATCCTATACATGTTGTGTTGTGCCTGTTCCCACACACGGTATGGTGTCAGGTCCATAGTACACACACAAAGTCAAGGTTTAATTTCTCAAAGTAGATCTCTTTAGTGAAATTTAGAGAATGTGAATCATACAACAAAATAAAAAATAATTTACATATTTAAATATATTTAAATAAATATTGCGTATAAGATTTACATCTAAGATTCATCAAAATATCTTTTTTTTTACTTTGTTTCATGTTAATAAAACCCTATTCTGTATTTTATTTAACACAGAAACCATTACTTATCACTTGAAACTTTAAAACTAAGATATTTTTCAGGCTTTATTCTGGGCCAAGTCAAAGTCAAACTTTGAATACCTTGTCCTGAATTATTTAGCTCAGATATTGGTTTGGGGCCACCATCTTTATTTAAAGTCTGAGACAATTCATCTCAATATATTAGCATTGTATTTTTGTGAGAGAACAGGAAATATTAGAGAGAGAGAGAGAGAGAGAGAGAGAGAGAGAAGGATTAGGAAGAGGAAGATGAGGGAAAAAGAGAAGGGGGAGAAAGAGAGAAGGAAGGAAGGAAGGAAGGAAGGAAGGAAGGAAGGAAGGAAGGGAGGAGAAAGGGAAGAAGGATGGAAAGAAAGAAGAAAATATTTGGAAATTAAGCAAGACACTTCTAAATGACCCATGGGGCAACACAGATTATAAGAAAAAATAGAAAATAGATTTAACTGAATTTTAAAAATGTAAATATTTATGGGATGACATTATACTAGTAGTTACAGAGAAATTTATAGCTTTAAACACCTATATTGGAAAACTGAACTTCCACCTTAAAAAATAGAAAAAGAATAGCAAACTAAACCCAAACAAGAAGAAATTAACTAATAAAGACTAGAGCAAAAACTAATGAGATTGAAAGCAGAGAAACAGAGAAAGTTAATGAAACCAAAAGTTGATGATTTGACAAGATCAATAAAATGACAACACTTAAGGCTAGAAGCATCAAGGAAGAAAAGATAACACACAATTACCAAAACCAGGAATGAAAGAAGGAACATTTCTATAGAACTTAAAGAAGTTAAAAGAATTCTAAGAGATCACCAAGAGCAACGTTATACCAATAAATTAGACAAGCTAAAACAGAGTGACAAATTCCTAGAAAGACATAATCTACTAAAATGGACTCAAGACAAAACAAGAAATCTGCATACATGGGTTATAAATAAAAAATTGAACTAGTAATAGAAATGGCTGCTTGTCAAAAAAACTCAAGTTCAGACAGTTTTGCTGGTAAATTCTATCAAACATTTAAAAAAGAAATCACAATTCATCAAAAATTTTTTTAGAAAAATAAAGGAAGAGGAAAGACCTCCCAACTCATTCCATTAGGTTAGTACTTAGCTCTGATACTAAAGCCAACTGAAGGCATTCATTTCAAATGATGGAATAGTATCTCTCACGACTGTAGACACAAAATTTCTCAATGAAATATTAGTAAGCTAAAGCCAGCAATACCTATAAAAAAGTATTGTAAACCTTGACAAAGTGGGATTCATACCAGAAATGCAAGATTTAACTTAATATAAGAACCGCAACATCAGACTTAGGTGGCTCAGTTGGTTAAGCCTGACTCTTGATTTTGGCTCAGGTTATGATCTCACACTCCTGAGATCAAGCCCCTTATCGCAATCTGTGCTGAGTTATGGAGCCTGTTGAAGGTTCTCTCTCTCCCTCTCCCTCTGCCCCTGACCTGCTTGCACATGCTCTCTCTCTCTCTCTCTCAAAACAAACAAAACAAAAGCAAAAACCTAATCAATATGCCCCATAAACATAATAAATGACAAAATTTACATGAAAATCTCAATAGACGCAGAAAAAAACAAATGCAATACCCATTTATATATTTATATAAAAAAAACCCTCAACAGATAAGAAATAGAAGAAAATTTCCTTAACTTGATAAAGGGCATCTACAAAAGAAACAAACAAAAACAAATGAATAAAATCCTATAGTTAACATTACACATAACTGTGACATTTTAAATGAATTTCCTAAGATTAGGAACAAAGCAATGCTGTTCATTCTCACCCCTTCTCATTAATCTTGTGCAGAAGGTTGTGGCCAGAACAGTCAGGCACAAAATATTAATTCCATATTGAAAGGAAGACGCAGAACCGTCTTTATTTGTAGATGACAGGATTTTGGATATAAAACATCCCAAAGAACACTCTTACCCACCCCCAACCTTCCTCCTAAATACATTATTAGAACTAATAAATGAGCTCAGCAAGGACACAGGACATAAGATTGATATAAAAAAAATGTATTTCTATATACTCGTAATGAGCATATGGAAATGAAATTAAGAAAACAATGTCATTCACAATATCAATAAAAGGATTAAAATGCTAAAGGATAAATATAACAAAAGAGGTGCATGACTATACAACATGGATAGAGAAATCAAATAATGATCTAAATAAAGGAGAGACATTTCATGTTCATGAAAAACTCATAGATTTTATTAACTTGTGAGAAACATAGATGGGGATAAAGTGCCCTAATTCAGAGAGATGATATGGAGGTCATGATAATATATTAAGAAACAAAAAGAGCATCATTTCTCACTATTTAAATGTTAGTGCTTCTTCTTCCTTTAACCTCATTCAATCTATTTTTAAAAATAATTCCTATGGGCATTTGGTGGCTCAGTCAGTCGAGCACTCAAGCCTTGATTTCAGCTCAAGTCATGATCCCAGGGTCATGGGTTCAAGCCCTGCTTTGGGCTCTGCACTGAGCATGGAATCTACTTGAGATTCTCTCTCTCTCTCTCTCTCTCTCTCTCTCTCTCTCTCTCTCAAATTAAAAAAAAAAGTCATTTCTAATATATTATCATTATGATAACACCGGTAAAGGAAATTTACTGTATCCTTATTTGTTTTAATAACATCAATGAGTTTCATCAAAATAAAGGTTCTGAAACTGCATGTGTCTATGTGTCTTTTCCCTCTCTTCCCCTTTTTTGACTTTGTGTTCCAGTTAATTCCTTGAGTTGGGACATTACTGGCAGATTTAGTTCTATTTATTAAAAATATTTTCCACTGACTAAGGATGGAAACAAGCATACTCTTAACTCCTCAGAAACTGAGATTTCCAAATTATTTCCAAAAATTGGGAAATCAGATGTTTCCCCGAACTAACAAGGCAACTAATAACCTTACCTGATCCCAATGAAAGCTTTTAAGAATTGATTTATGTAAAGAAAAATAAGTTTATACACACCAAAAACATATGCTTGCCATAAATATGAAAACCATTGTTTTTCAACGTGACTTGAGATTTTAAATTTTGACATAGTTCATTAATTAAGACATTATGTGTTTTCTAGAAATAATATTTTCCTATCCTAGCTCTTAGACTTTCAGCTGGTTTTGTAATAGCAGTAAATGTATTGTAAGGAGAGTTTTACTTAGCTTTTCTTTTGTACATATCATTTTCAGATCATTAATACCTGCTTCTGGTTAAAATTAATTAATACTAAGAAAATGCTTTGAGAATAGTAAAATTAAAATAGGATGCTAATAACTAGGGTAAAAACAAAGTTTAATTTTATTTCTGTTCTTTAAAGTCACAAAATTTTGTAACTGTTACTAATGAGATGTTATAGAATTCTTAATACTTTCCTTTTTTATTAAACTAGCAAATTTAGCTTTTTTTTTTACTTTAAACATTTAGGAAAGCTCTTTTTTTTTCTTCTAAAAATTCTTCTCCAACTGACTTCCAATCAACTTCAAGGTTTGGAGTAAAAAGTTTGTTAATTTTCATGCTCTACTCCTACTGAGTGATGTCTGGCAGGTACATTAGCCTGTCTCCACTTGAGTTTCCAAACCCAAAAATTTGCTGTGATATTACCTCTTTTATGGAGTGATTGTGATGATAGATAGATTTCACACAAAACACTTATAAAGTTTAGAATAACAAGCAAAAGTATTAATAGTTATGTTTAAACTAAGAGAGTTCAAGGAATACACACACACATACACACACACACACACAAGGCACTATTATTAATCCATAAAAAAGAAGAAAATCCTTCCATCTGCAGTAACACGGATAGACTTTGAAGGCAGTATGCTAAACAAAATAAGTCAAAGAAAAAGAAATACTTTATAATCCCATCTATATGTAGAATCTTAAAAAAACAAACTCACAGAAACAGAACTGATTGGTGTTTGCCAGAGGCAGAGCATAGGATGGGGGAAATGGGTGAAGGTGGTCAAAAGCTACAAACTTCCTATTATAGGATAAATAAATTTGAAATATAATGGATAGCATGATAGCTATAGTTAGCAATACTGTATTATATATTTGAAAGTTGCTAAGAGAATAGATATTAAAAGTTCTTATCACAAGAAAAGAGTAACTATGTCAGATGATGGTATGTTAACTAAACTTATTGTGATAATAATTTCGTAATATATATGTAGATCAAATCATCATGTTGTACAACTTAAACGTATACAATGATATGTCTATTATACCTCAATAAAACTTGAATAAAAACTATTGTTATCTCACATGAGTTGCCATTTTATAATTTGAAAACAATATCCTGATAATAAAAAATGAATCATATGATAGTTAATTGTTTATTTTTACTGATTTTTTTCTTGATCTAGTTAAAGATACGGGATGTTTTTTTTTATATATATACCTTGGTACGACATGAGTTGCCTCCTTAAAAATTTTCAGGAGTTCTATGTTACCATAAGTGTTTAATTCAAAATTATAATCTTGGACTTGAAAATTCTAATTTAATCCATTTCACTCCATTCAAACAGATGGAGTTTAAAACCTACCACTTCCACATACTGTAATCCTGAACTTCCCTATGCCTCAGTTGTCTCATCTATAAGACATAAATTAAAATAGTTCATCCTTTGGATTTGTTTCAAGGGCAGTACTTATAAGTATCTTAACACAATATTTAGCACCTCGCAAATATTTAAGAATTTTTTTTTCACCAAACAAGTTTTTTTTCTCCATTTTTCTTTGTTCTTCTCTTTTTCTCCTTCCTCCTTTTTTTCTTTCTTTCATTGATCACCTTTTATTCTCTTCTGTTCTATAAGCCTTTTATTCAAAATCTGCTGGGTTTTTCGTTTGTTTGTTCATTTCTTAAGTCATCAATCATTTACTGAGTGCCTCTCATAAGCCTCTTGTGGTAGGAATTGTCATAATTCCTAGTGAGAAAAAAATAGACCTATCTCTAACTTCATATAGACAATTTTTTTAAGTTTATTTTTATTTATTTTGAGAGAGAGAGAGAGAGACAGAGAAAGAGAGAGTAAGAGAGAGAAGAGAGAGAGAGAATCCCAAGCAGGCCCTGTGCTGACAGTACAGAGCCGGACTTGGGACTCGATCATACAAAACATGAGATCATGACCTGAGTCGCAATCAAGAGTCTGATGCTTAACCACTGGGCCACCCAGGTGCCTCTACAGGCTATATTCTGAAGGAGGAGACAGATATTCATTAAATCTTCATGTTAAACACATAATATTGTCAATGTGACAATAGCTACAAAACAGAGGTATAATCATGTTCTGAGAACACATCATAGAGAAAACGGACCTAGTGAAAGAATTGAAGGAGGTTTTCCTGAGCAAGAGAACCTTCCCTGAGTGCTGAAGGATGATTTAGAGGTAAGCAGGAGAATATGCAGGAGAAGCACATCCAAGGATAGGCAACAATTTGTGCACAAGAACCAAGGTGGGGAAAGAGCATGCATGATGTGAAGGATGAAAAGAACAAACAAAGCTAGAGCCCAGCAGAGGAAGAACATGGAAAGAGTGTCTGGAGAAAGCATGGTTGGCTACACTGAAGGGTTTGCTTTCTTCTAAGGAAAATGGGAGACTAAAAAACTGACATGGATTTTTTTTTTTTTTTTGGACTCATACATGTTGAAAACTCTTATTTTTGTAATGGATTAGAGGGGAATCAGGATGGACGCAGAAGGACAACTTAGAAGACCACTACCCTCATCTTTGAGGAAGATTTTGAAAATGTGGTCCAGAACAGAATACTCCAGATGATCAGAACTATTATGGAGGAAAGAAAAATCAATAATATTTGTTAGTGAGTTTAGGGAAGGAAGGTTTCAAAGAAGACTCAAGATTTTTGACTTGAATAATAATGTAGATGGTGTTTTGGGAGGAGCATGGAGTGGAGATCAAGGAAGTAAAGATGAATTTTAATTGGAGAATTTTATGAGTTTTAGAGGACTTGGAGTCTCAAAAACAAAATGTCAAGAAGACAGATGGGTATATGAGTCCCAAAATCAGAGGATATAGGGGCTCGATCTATAAATCATTTATAAATATGTTGCAATTCAAAGGACAGGTATGTTTGAACTCAATAGAAAATATATACAACAAGAAAAAAAAAGAGTCCTTAGGATCAGCATTTCATGTCTGAAGTAAATGAGGTCGAGCCTGAAAGGAGATAGGAATGAGCATCAGGACAGTAGGAAGTAAAATCTGGAGGCTCTAACCACCAAGGGAAGAAAAATTAAAAAAGAAAAAGTCAAAATTTGAATCCAGCTGAGAAGGCTTGTACAAAAATGACTGGAAATCTCAGCTCTGGTGAACAAGACACCAGTGTTAACCTAAAGTAATCAAATCCATTTTGGATTAAAGTGAGTAAATAGAGACAAGGACAAAAATAATTATTTGGAGAAGTTTGGGTCTCAAGTGGAGAAAATAGAGAAGAAAGTTACCAGGAGGAGTGAGATACCTAGAGATTATTTCTTGTTAGTGTTTTATGAAGGGGGCATGAGCACATTGAAAACCCAGTGGAAAAGCCCCAGTTGAGAGAAAGAGGATGAGAGAGAGTGAAAGGAGAGACAGAGACAGAGACGACAGAGACAGAGGCACAGACACAGACACAGACAGACACAGACACAGACACAGACACAGACACAGACACAGACAGACACAGAAGGAGTTTGAATACATAAAAGAGAGATGACTCATAATTTCAGATCCCTGAGGATGGAATAGATAACACAGATGTAGAAAATAGCCTTAGGTAGGAGGAATGACATTTTGAATTGTAGCCTGAAGGAAATAAAATAATAATAAAACTTTCCCCTGGATAACTATTATAGACTTTATAAGCATACACAAGATTAACATTTTTCCATCTGGGCTGCCCTTGCTAGGTATAACACTGTTGTGACAAACTTTTTAAAAATTGGTTCTGAAGAAGTCCAGTGACGCCTGAGATCTATCACAGAAGTATCAGTTAGCGAGCGTGAATCTGTAATCATCTCTGCCTTCAACAAAGACAGAGGGAATGAGACTCAAGACATTCATGTATTCATAGAAAATTGGGACATAGGTGGGTAAACAGAGCAATTTAATTAGCATGATCCTCTAGGTAGAAGTAAATGGTCTATTTGTGTTGGGTTAATGAACTCTTCCAGGGCACTGAATAGAACCATGGTGGTGTCTTCAAAGGACTCATTGACCTCACAGGGATGAGCACTTTTCTATCAGAGAGCTCTTTATTTACCAATCTTTACACTCTGCAGGAGAAGGCCACATGTTTATGAGGTATCAGCTTCCCATAGGTAAAGGAAGTGTTTTTCACAGGTTTCGCCCTGATACACACAACAAACATGACAATTTCTAGTAGAACTGTTTTTCTTCCTACGCATAAATAAAGTGGGGCTGCCCAGCATTGTTTAATTTTATCAAGGTAACACAGATGGAAAATCATAGTAATCTTCTATACAAGGTGACATCTCTGCAATATATCTGGATGTTATTAGGTATGGAAGATGTGTGGTCGAAGTCTGAGTAGGGGTGATCCAGTGGTTGCTGACTTTTTCATCTGTATAGTTGCTGCTTTTTCTAGAGATGAGACCCGGTGATGCTTATTTGACACCCATGTGAGCATTCATAAGACAATAAGCATTTTTGAGTCCTTACCGTATGCTAAGAAAATACTACTCTGGACCATGATGAAGGAAGACAAGAAAAAAAAAGACACAACTAAATGTCTAATCATTTATGTTAATTGTAGTAACCCAAGCATTGTTTTATTTGAGGTGTTCTGTTGTCTATATACAAGCCAAGACAAATAGAAGGAAAAGAGAAACATGCACTATTCTTTCCCTCTTAATGTATGTAACAATTATTCATGGTTCTCTTACTTTTCTGTCTTCCTTGTGATATAGGGGATATCTTTCCCAGCCTTGGAAATTCAAGACAGTGTCCATTTCTGGTACAAAAGGCAGGCATGCTTGCGGCCTATTATAAGATATTCAGATTTCTTGAGTTTAGGTTCCTCAGCTGGGACACAAATCTATGTGTGTGGGATCCAACAGGGTCCTTCAGTGTCACCCCTGTAGGATTTGAGAGGCAAGGGTAATCAGCACAAATATTATCTTCATGTTCTTGCTGTGCTGTGAGTCATGAAGTCATTTGTCTCTGACCCAGGAGTCACACGTCTTATGCCAGGAGCCATGAAACCATAGCAGGCTAATTTGTTAGTTTGCAAGTAGGGTAAAAATCTCCCAGACCTCACAGTTCTTCACAGTCCTTTGTTTCTTTGGTCTATAAGTTAATGTCCTAAGAGTAACTATGTAAATCATTCAGAGTTCCTGACTCTCAGAAGAAAGTTGTGTAAACAATTCGACAGAACAGGCCTATGTCAGAACTGGGATGATCTCGATGCCTTCTGGGGGGTGGACTATATCTTCAAGCTTCCATCATGTTTGGGGCCACAGTTAATAAGATATAGAAATTAGAATAAAATTCAAACTACAGATAAATATTTTGTCTTGTGTGCAATGTTTAACACTATTCTTACGGAATTTTGTTTAAAACTCATCTTGGTATTCTATCTTGTTAGTTTACATTAGCATATAAAAGTCGAGCTATATCTAAATGTTAATATTATCATTAATATTGTTACCTCGTCTTTAGGTGTTTCGTCTGTGCTCTTGAGGCCCTAAAACCTTAAAGAAGAAACCGTGGCCATATTTCTTCTCCCATTCTTGACTAGCGTGGTGCATTGCCAAAAGACTTCAGGTCACAAGTGAGAAAACACATCCAAATTGACTGCGTCTTTTCTTATTTCTCAACTGTCAAACAATTGAGAAATTTGTTTTGGATAAAGCACTGACATTCCTTCTTCCATCCCTAGCCCTGTTCCACACAGTGCACAGTTTTTCAGCTGACCACTGATGGATGTCAATATGAAAATTCTCAGACAGAAGACAAGGAATATGTCATGTTTTTTTTTAGTTCTTCAAGCTTCTGATTAGGACAAGAGCCAGCAATTACACACACTTAGCCCCGTTCTCTTCATGAATACAGACAAAGCAGAATCTCTTTGGGATTATAAGAAAAACGACTCTGTTCCTGACACAAAATGACTAGGACCCAACAGCTTATTAAAAAAAGCTATGGTTCAGGGCATGTGAGGACAAAGAGGAGTGGTGAGCTATTTCTCTGTCTTCTAAACTCTGTATTCTTTCATAACTGGGAAAAGACCTCCAGCTTGCAAGTAGCTGATCACACTGGGGACAGCTGGTATCCAGGAACCAATTCAGTCCCATCAGAGCAAAGCAGCCCCATCAGTCATTCCTTCAACATGTATTTTTCAAGTGTCGGCAATGAGATTGCACTGTTGTAGCGCCTGCATTGTTGTGGGTTCTGGTGAAAGACTGTAACACAAAGTAAGTAAGGATCTTGCTGTCCCTAAATATATAGTCAAGGGGGGATGACAGCCAATGAGGATCTAACATGTGCTATTGAAATTTAAAAGAAAGCAAGCTAGCGTGCCTGGGTGGCTCAGTTGATTAAGCAAGCATCTGACTTGATTTTGGTGTAGGTCATGATCGCACGGTTCCCGAGTTTGAGTCTCACTTTGGACTCTGTGTTGACAGTGAGGAGCCTCCTAATGATTCTCTCTCTCTCTCCCTCTCTCTCTGCTTTTCCCCTGCTCATGATGTCCCCCTCTCTCTCTCAAAAATAAATAAACTTTTAAAAAAATAAAAGAAAACAAGCTGACCTAGTCCAAGGGTAAGTATGGATCTACGTAGGGTTCCTAAAGTAAGTGACACATAAACTGAGAACTGAAACAAGAATAGACATTAAGCTGAGAAACAAAATGGGAGGAAAATAAGGAGATTTATGACGTAAAGCCCCTGAGGCAAAAGGTCCAGTGTAACTGGTTATATAGAGAGAGGAGAATTGTTTATAATGATACTGAAAAGGTATATGGGGGGTTAGATAAAGAGCCTTTTAGGCTACAGTAATTATGGATTTGTGAGAGCTAATAGAAATCTATTTCTTTACAATGTGTGTTTGTAAAAATAACTCACTGCAGTATGAATTAAAAATTGAGTCAATAGTAGGTGAGGGGAGACCAATTTTGCACTAGACAAGGAAACAAATGATGTTGGGCTAAACCATGAGGAAGATGATGGAGATAATTACAGGTGGATTTGTTAATAAGTAATACATTTATTTCAAAATAACCAGAGAAGAGGTAAAAGGGTTTTTGTTGTTGTTGTTGTTGTTGTTGTTTTGTTTTTTAGGTCAATAAATAAAAGAATCAAAGACTCATTGATCTGGAATCCAGGAACTACTTATGGAAAACACATCCCAGACTTTTTTTTTTTTTTAATTTTTTTTCAACGTTTATTTATTTTTGGGACAGAGAGAGACAGAGCATGAACGGGGGAGGGGCAGAGAGAGAGGGAGACACAGAATCGGAAACAGGCTCCAGGCTCTGAGCCATCAGCCCAGAGCCCGACGCGGGGCTCGAACTCACGGACCGCGAGATCGTGACCTGGCTGAAGTCGGACGCTTAACCGACTGCGCCACCCAGGCGCCCCACCCAGATTATTGACTTAAAAAAAATCATGTTTATTTTTGAGAGAAACCTATAGACAGAGAGCAAGAGGGGGAGAGGCAGAGAGAGCGAGACACAATCTGAAACAGGCTCCAGGCTCAGCACAGAGCCAGATGCAGGGCTCGAACTCACGAACCATGAGATCATGACCTGAGCTGAAGTCGGATTCTTAACCAACAGAGCCACCCAGGCACCTCCAGATTGCTGACAGAATCAACTAAGGTTATTATGAAATAACATATCTGAGTTTATGTTATGCCCATTCATTGTATTGGTATCCACTTTTATTATAGAAAAAATATATACTGCTGTTTTCTTCTGTCTCTATATTTTCTCTATAATATGGAACTGGCAATAGTTAAATTGTGTAATGGATATCTCTTACCTGATTGATTATAGAGTCTGTCTTGATTATTTTTAACCAATGGAATTATAATTAGATACCTAATTTATGGAAAAAATATTTTAGTAATTAAGCATTTATAAAATTAACAAGTGACTCTGTATATAAAGTTGCTTCTTTTCCATACTTCATATGAAGGAAACAAATGCTGAACATAGATAGCTCACTGGTTTAATATTCAAACTTATACTTCTCATTGTGAACAATAGAAGCTGGACCGAAAAGGCATATGGTCAAACCCAAGGTGTCCTTGGCACCCTCCAGGAGGATCCAGGGCATAAAGTAGGTTAGAATTCCAGAAGCAAAGAAAAAACAAGATGCAGAATTATGTGAGGACAGACTCCAAACCCTTTGAGACAGTCTAAAACTTCTACTCAAAGGATGAGCAAAAAGCTAAGAATTGTCAAGAGGAAGGACTTCTACAAATCCCATCATCACCAAAAAGGTAAAAAATGTGATTCTGGACAATTAACAAGGAGTGGAACCAGGAGAATTTTCTCAAGAGATTAATCTAGACGAACCTGAAGCTCTAACATAGTTAGGGAGGAAACCAGGTTTTATACCACATCCACCAACATCATTGCTCCTAATGAAAGTATTTTCTTGTGGTTGTTACTTTTGCTATTGTGGGAAAACCTCTAGCTTTCTCTAGTATATTTCCTTTTGTTTTACTCTCATGGGTGTGCTATGATCAAATAATCTCAAACTTAGGAGTCAGAAAAACTAAATTCATAGTCCAATATTGCCAATTACTAGTTCCTAGCACATTATTTCAACTAAAGGTTTAATTCACTCATCTGTAATGTGCGGCTAACACACACAAATAGGACCATACAGATGTCAATAAAATCTAATATTATAGCTCAGCAATTATTTATTTTATGTTAAAAACCACTAACAAAACTGCATTTCTTTAAACTTTCTAAAAAACAAAAACATTATATTCCATTGTTTATAATAATTAAAGCAGCAAAATGTGCATGTACCCATCATAGAAGGCCTATTTTTATGTTGTTTTAAAGAGACCGAATACGTAATAAATATATGCTGATATCATGTTGCTTTTGTGTTTAAAATAGTGGGTTATGGACTATTCCCTTCACAAAGATATAGTGTTGCTTAAATTCAGGACCATAGAGTGAATACTTATGTAACTCAGTCTGATCCCCATCCAGTCCAACCATTAAAAAATTCGATGTATTCCCTCTCTTAGTATTTTATAGCTGTGTAACAAATTACCACAAACTTAAGGACTTAAAACAAGACAAAACTATTATTGTCTCACAGTTTCATGGGTTAGGAGTCCAGGTACAGGCTAGATGGGTTCTTTCCACATGATCTTACCAGGCTGACATCAAGGTGTTATCTGAAGCTCAAGGTTCTCCTCCAAGCAAGTGCACCGGTTTTTCACAGAATTCAGTTCCCCGACGTTGTAGGACTGAGGTCCCTGTTTCTAGCTGACTATCAGTTGAGGGTCATTTTCAGCTTCTAGAGGCTGCTCTTATAACTTGGCAGATTACTTCATAAAATCAAGCAGGGGAACCTTTCTCCATCCAAGAGGCTAAGAGTCTTATCCATGGGAGTGACTATCCTGACATAGTCAGAGGTTCTGTCCATACTCAAGGGGAAATGAACATGGGCATCTATCCCAGGAGGCAGACATTTGGGGAGCCATTTAAAAATTCTGCTAACTACACTTCTTACTTCCTTATCATGTTATATGGTAATTTTTACAATGACCATGCCCCTAAAAAGTTCACAAAGTTGTAACAAACCAAGAGGGCAACACAACCCGGTAACTCAATAGCTTTTCCTCCACTGGCAAAATAACTCAATGAGAGTGCTTTGTGAAGGATTAGTCCTGCCATCAAGAAATGATTCTGTTTCTGTTTACATCTGGCCAGATTTGGGGGTAAATTGGAAAAGAGCACCCCATCCCGGGGAATAGAACACTGCCTCCATTTCAGCCTGCATCCACTTCCCTGGGCTGAGTGAGCATCCTTGCTCCAACACAATGCATGCACCTGCACGCAGAGGCCTTGCTTTGCAGGGAGCTCTCCTTCTTTGAAGGGACACGACTCAGGCCTGGCCATTTTATCTTTCTAAAGCACAGATTTCCATCTGTAAAAAGGGAATAGTAACTATACATTGCTTACCCTAAAATGGATTATTTTAGGGATCAAAGAAGATAACACATATTGAAGGACTGTCAACTATAAGATGCCACGAACATATGGTGTGATATACTTCTAGCAGTCACAGGGCCAGGCTGACCCATATGAAACGGCCACTTTGTAGGGCAAAACAGTTGAGCCTCAGCCATTTCCTTTGAATCAACACAAAAGCATAATTATTTAAATGCTACTTATTCCCAAGGAGTATTGGCAAATATTTCTTTTGAAAAATTGTTCTGTGGGTCTCTTACATCACCAGAAGTAGGATTGTAATATTTATAGCCCAGAAGGAAATCTTTTCCAGGAAAAGAGAGGAGAATCTTGTGCCCTCTGGAGGTTTTAAATGGCGACCATACAATCTTCAGTAATATTTTTTTTAAAAAAATTAATGTTTATTTCTTTTTGAGAGGCAGAGCGCAAGCGGGGGAGGAGCACAGAGAGACGGAGACAGAATCTGAAGTAGGCTCCAGGCTCTGAGCTGTCAGCACGGAGCCTGATGTGGGGCTCTAACTCATGAGCCCTGAGATCATGACCTGAGCTGAAGTCAGACACTTAACCGACTGAGCCACCCAGGTGCCCCCAATCTTAAGTATTATTAAAAGAATATTCCAGGGCAGTAGTCCAAGATGGCAGATTAGAAAGATCCTGAACTCACCTACTCCCATGGACACAGCAAATATACAGCTATTTGTGGAACAACTGTCTCTGACAAAGACCTAGAAGCTACCTGAACAACTCCTCCACAACAGAGAATAAAAAGGTCTATAGGAGAGACAGGGATGGTCTCGCTAAAAAACCCACTCTGGCATGATGACCCATAATTGAGAGGGATCTCACAAAACAGGAGTTAGTCCCTCAGGACGGAGAGGTTTGTGCACCACAGCATACACCCCGATTCTTGCAGCCTGTACTGGAGAGATAAGTCCCCAAAATGTCTACCTTTGAGAAACAAAGGGGCTTATGTCCGGGAGACCCAAATGGCTGAAGAGGGTTTTCTCAGGGCTCTCAGGCGGACTCACTCACCCCAAGGCCCAGCATGAAAGTAGCATTTGGAAAAGTGTCTAGGCTATTTCTGAAGGAGTCCCGGTTGCTAATCTTACAGAGCTTTCCGGAAGGGCTAAGGCCCCCTCAAACTCTCTATCTGGCTACCTCAGGCAGGCACGTACAATCAAGTCCCACAATTTCTGCTGCCCACCTAAAGCCAGGAACATGGCCCACCCCTGTGCTCTCCTGCTCCTGCACTGAAGCCTGTGGGCACAGGGACTAGCTGGGGATTCTCCTTGATGGCCTGGCTCTGGTGGCCGTGGGTGGGCGCAGGGATTGTGCACCTGTGTCCCACGGGACTAGAACGACTGTTCTATACAGCCTACCACCCCCAGGGCCCCACACAGACAGCAAACTGAAACCCAGGCTTAGTCTTGCTGCGACAAAGGCCTATTCACTTATTCTGAAAAGCAGGCATCACGTTTACACACATAGGGACTACAGAGATGCTCCCAGACGATGTAGACTGGGAGAGGCCATTTTGGGGGGAGGGGGTGGGTGAAACAAGTTAAAGGGGGTCAAGAGGCACAAACTTCTAATTATAAAATAAATAACTCACGGGGATGTAACATAAACCGTGGTGATTATAGTTAATAAGATGTAGTGTAGGTAGACTTGAAAATTGACAAGAGACTAAATCCTCAAAGTACTCATCGCAAGAAAAAAAAAAAACAAACCTGTAACTTTGTCTGGTGACAGATGGTAATTAGACGTATTGTTGTGTGATCATTTCGCAGTGTATACAAATATCAGATCATTATGTTGTATACCTGAAACTAATATAATGTTATGTGTCAATTATACCTCAATAAAGAAAAAGAATATTTCTGAAAGAATTCTGAGTGAACACCCTGATGAATAATTAAAATAATGCTGCAGACCCTGTTTTGTAATTTAAAAAAAAAACAACAACAAAAAACAAAAACGGAATTGAGTTTCTAGGCTCATACGTTACGTTAGTATCCTAAGGCTTTCTTTGGTGAAGGGTGTGGTCTGTGGGAACCCAACATCACTTCCGGTGTCCCACTGGTTGAATTTCAGAACTATGTCAACTGGCCTTCAATAATGACCTAGGGAAACACAGGTCCTTCCTCAGCTAGACTGTGTGACCTTAACTCTACAGACAACTTACCGGTAATGAGGGAGATAAGAATCCTATTATTCCGCCTTATGTCTGGGTATGGTCTCAGATCTTACTGAAATCGCGCTAGTGATTTCCCACATTGTTATTAGGGCAAGATAATAACTATACAACTTCGAACAGATTTTAAACCAATTTTTATATCATTGTAGGTGGTACATTTTTTAATGTTTATTTATGTATTTATTTTTATTATATGAAATTTATTGTCAAATTAGTTTCCATACAACACCCATTGCTCATCCCAAACGATGCCCTCTTCAGTGCCCATCACCTACCACCCCCCCCCACCCGCCATCAACCCTCAGTTAGTAGGTGGTACATTTGTAATCAGATCACTTTGTTCTTTTGTATTTCACATTTAGGTTTGTTAAAAATCAATCCCAAGCCCTGTGATAGGATCACTGAAAAGTATAAAGCTGGATGAAATCGCAGAATTTTGAAAATTAAAGGCCAACATATAATGACAATATACAAATTAAAATTTCCTCTTAAGTTAAAGTAAAAAAATAATTCGTTGACAGATTTTTGAAAAACGTATTTCCTTAACATTTTCAAAGGGCTCCAAACATCGTGAAAAATGAAAGCAATCAAGAAATGTCTTTGGAATATTCCCTGGTAAAGAGAAAGGGTTGAGGGGTGCCTGGGTGGCTCAGTCGGTTAAATGGCCAACTTTGGCTCAGGTCATGATCTCAGTGGTTTGTGAGTTTGAGCCCCACATGGGGCTGTGTGCTGACAGCTCAAAGCCTGGAGCTTGCTTTAGATTCTGTGTCTCCCTCTCTCTCTTCCCCTCCTCTGCTTGCTCTCTCTCTCTCTCTCAAAAATTAATGAACATTAAACAATTTTTTAATTAATAAAAAAGGGTTGAGGTCACGTCTAAGTACGAGTGAGGAATTTGTAAACATAAGTTATTCGTTCCACTGAATCTTTTTATTTTTATTTTTTATTTTGTTTATTTTTGAGAAAGAGAGCACACGCACAAGTGGGAGAGGGGCAGACAGAGAAAGACAGAGGATATGAAGAGGGCTCTGCGCTTACAGGAGCGGGCCCAATGTGGAGCTCGATCTCACCAACCGCGAGATCTTGACCCAAGCTGAAGCTGGAGGGACGCTCATCCAACTGAACCACCCAGGCATCCCAACTGAATTATCTTATTTTTTTTTAATTTTTTTTTCAACGTTTATTTATTTTTGGGACAGAGAGAGACAGAGCATGAACGGGGGAGGGGCAGAGAGAGAGGGAGACACAGAATCGGAAACAGGCTCCAGGCTCTGAGCCATCAACCCAGAGCCCGACGCGGGGCTCGAACTCCCGGACCGCGAGATCGTGACCTGGCTGAAGTCGGACGCTTAACCGACTGCACCACCCAGGCGCCCCTGAATTATCTTATTTTTTTTTTTTTTAAATTTTTTTTCAATGTTTATTTATTTTTGGGACAGAGAGAGACAGAGCATGAACGGGGGAGGGGCAGAGAGAGAGGGAGACACAGAATTGGAAACAGGCTCCAGGCTCTGAGCCATCAGCCCAGAGACTGACGCGGGGCTCGAACTCACGGACCGCGAGATCGTGACCTGGCTGAAGTCGGACGCTTAACCGACTGCGCCACCCAGGCGCCCCATGAATTATCTTATTTTTAAAGAAGAAATGAAAAATGAAAGTTTCCGGGGTGGAAGCGGAGAGTAGCCTCCAAAGAGGCACAGAAATGGGAAGATATACCTCCTGAATCAAGACCATCAGGTAAGACATGTCATGACTCACTGGCTGGCAGAAGGCTGCTGGATAGCACTATTCGCAGATGTGAAAAATCCAGAGGGACTACAGAGGTCAGAGAACATTTATTTTCACCAGGGTGGGATCCACTGGAAGCTAACGTAATGTTGTATGATGATTTTACCTCAATAACATTTAAGAAAAGAATATTTCCAAAATAATTCTGAGTGAACACCCTAACGAGTAATTAAAATAATGCCACAGACCTTGTTTTTATAATTTAAAAAAAAATAAGCTGGTATTTTATGTTCATGACCTGTCTAATCAGAGCGCTTAGCCGATGATAGAAGTGGGGTGCACAGGACAGTCAGGGTACCCAAGACCCTCAAAGACGCTGTTTCCCTTCTGCTGGGGAGATCTTGGTCATGTAGTCATATTTTTCTTTTTTCTTATTACAGACATTTCTTGTAGTTTTGTTCATTTCCAATAAGTATTGACCTCTTGTATGAGATTCAAGGCAGAGAAAAGATACCTGTCTTGGACTCCGGGTAGTTAACAGCAAGGTTGTTAACCGAGCAGGCATTTAGATGGCGAGATCTACCTCGGCTTCCACCATGGAGACCTCGCCTCGGATGCAAGGTCTTGCTTCCCCGGGCACATCTGGGCCCTGCCAGGCAGGTAGAGAAGGACAGTCTGAGAGGTAACGAAGAGAATAACAAGCTTGGACGATTACAAGACAAGATTACAGGAACCTACTAGCTCTTCTTCCAGCCGGGACTCTAAGGTGGGACCCCAGTGGACCGCTAAACATGGCAGAACTTTGAGGACAAGGTCATACTCTTGACCTGGTCAGGCAGGGGCCTCAGAAGCTGGCTGACTCAGATGTCTGAAACATCATCCTCAGAATGTTCACCTTGAACTCCTCTTATGGCCCGCTTCGACTTAGGTCTGACTGTGCAAAACTTGAGGGGTTGTGAGAGAAAGAGGATAAAGATTGTTGTCTAGCTGAGCTGTCGCCGACCGAGAAGGGGAGAAGACATTGAGAGGCGGGACAAGCCAGGGTCTCTCCAGGAAGAACGGAGCACCAATCAGACACCAGAACTTGTCCCGTGAGACCTCCAAGACCGGCAGCACTGAGCACAGGGTACTGAAGCGGCACCCCTGAGGGCCTAGACGCCACATGCCACAGCCAGCATGCCTGTCGCAAAGAAAAAAATGGGGGAAAAAACACATGTATCTGGAACTTTCTACATTTCCAGTTGGGGGCAACATCAGCCACCCTGGAAGGCACGTGATAAGAGAATTGTCACAAATATCGGACAACTAAAACTGTTTCTAATGTCTATCAGAGACAGCATTATTGAACTTGACCACACACCTTCAACATCTTTAGGACCCGAGCTCATTAACCAGGAACTGCTGTTTCGGAAATAGTTTAAGAACTGGAAAATAGGACCCTAGCATCTATGTTACTCCTGTTGATTGACTGCATCTTTGTGTGTCTTTTCTGAGACACACAGCGTGCTTTTTTTCCTAGTTGCAATGGCTTTAACAACTTGTATTTTGTAACTCAGTTTGGTTTTATGTTTCTTATAATCTTTTGTTTTTATTTCTCTCTCTTTGACGTAATCTTACTGTCTCGGAGCCTTGGATATTTCCTTACTTGTACTCCAATGTCCTGATTTTAGCTTTTCTCGAAAAACAAGAAGACAAACAAGAAAAAACACAGGACACAGCTTTCTGAAAATAGTTATTGTACTAATTTCTATGTCCAATCACGTTCCTTTTGTTGTCGCTGTTTTGTTTTTTGTTTTGTTTGTTTGTTTGTTTCCAGACAGGAAGGCTCAGATCCAAATGTGCCACTCTGATACAGAAATCCATACTGAAGTTTGTTCCAGTAATTAAGTCACTGCCTCTTTTCAGGGCCAGACCCGTGCTTCTCTGCCCTGCTCTGTGAGGCGGGGCTGGGACTCTGAACCTCACTTCCGCTTTGCGTCCTGGTTTCTCGTTGGACTCTGGGATGGGAACCCCAGGAGGAGATGGCAAGCCTGGGGCAGGGAGAGGGGACCTGCTCTTTCCTGTTTCTTTCTTGCGGGCTCCCTCTCGCTCTTCTGTCTGCTTGGTGTCCCTGTGGTCGTCCAGCACCGGCATGGCCTCCTTGCAGAAGCAGCTACATCTAGTTTGTAGTTTTTACAATTTTTGAAGAACCAGCCCCTTGGGGCACCTGGGTGGCTCAGTCAGTTAAGCCTCAGACTCCTGACTTTGGCTCAGGTCATGAGCTCATGGTTCATGAGTTCGAGCCCCGTGTCGGGCTCTGCACTGATGGCTCGGAGCCTGCTTGAGATTCTCTCTTTCTTTCTCCCTCTCTCTCTCTGCTCCTCCCCTGCTTGCTCTTTGTCTCACTCTCAAAATAAATGAAAATAAACTTACATAAAAAAAGAACCATCTCCTTCCTCGGAGTCTTGAAAGCTTTAATAATTCCAGCCTCCTGCTTTTCCCTCCTCAGCCCTAGATGTAGCTTCTCCCAGAATTTGTACCTCTGTAATACCTTTGATTTGTTTTTTTTTTTTTTTTGTCTTTTTAGTTACCTCATTAACACTTTATAGCTAGCTATCAACTCTGCACATGAAATGCTCTCTGCTTAAGTAGCTGGTGTGGTTTCTGCCTCTCCATTGCCCATCACCGGATATAGACTTTACTATCTTCACATCCATATTCTAATTCTTCCTACTGATTTATATTTTTCTCAAGCCATTTTTGTTTGTTTGTTTGTTTCCTCTATTGCTGGTACAAAGGGTGGAAATATGAGGTCTAAAGTTTTTGTGAGTGCATGCTGTATTTTAAGGGAACTACAAAAAAAATTGCAAATAAAAGAAAGGCTTCCAAATGTGGGGAAGGGGGAGAGACCAAAGGAATAAAATAAATGTGGAAAGTTTAATGGAAAGATGGAAACGATGATTTTTTTTAAAAAGTCAAATAACAGTATAACAAAAATAAAATAATAGGAGGAAAAAAATGTATCAATATTTACTATGGATTATAAATAAATTTGGCTTTTAAATGGGAGAAATTCACAATCTGAGTGAAACCTCATCATTCTCTTTAATTTAGCTATTAGTTTATTTGGTAGTTGTTTGCTAACTAAGCAACTAAAACATAATAACCCATAAAATTAATTAGATTCCAAATTCACCATCACTCCTAAAGGGAGTAATGTATCATTGTATCATTTTGATACATTTATTTTTTCTTTATAACCTGTATTTTGTCATCAAGAAATTCATAGACATGGTGCTCTTGTATTTTTAGCTAATCTTCTTTTTAAATAACTGCAGATTCACATGCAGTTTTAAGTTCTCGTTTTGATTTTTTTGTGTGCATGTGTGCATTTTATATAAGTGAATCCAAATATTTTTTGAATTTCAGTGGCCTTAATAAAAATGTTTTGGTTTTTTTTTTTTTTTAATCTCATCACTCAAGTATGGCAGGAAGTAGAAATCAATCAATGGTTTTGTTTAATATAATAATAGCTCCCCAATATTCATCAGGCTTTTACTTAATGTCATCAGGCTGTGAGCTAAGCGCTTCCTAGGGCTTACCTTACTCATCACCAGAACTCCATGAGGTGGATATTGTGATTTTTACCTGCTTTACAGTAAGTCTTTCTAAGCGGTTTTAGTAGGATTAAGTAACATGCTCTAGATCACAGAGATAGCAAGAATAGAAATGGGATGTGATCCCAGGAGAGTTCATACCCTTAAATTTTGCCTTACCTGGATTTGAATCTTTTCTGGGGGGTAAGGAGCATACCCCTGGAGTCTAATATGATGCTTGTAATTGAAATGAACAAACCTGAAGAGGTTAGTCAAACTCAGGGTCATCGTAAGTTAATTCCTTGCTACCATTGTGTGTGTGTGTGTGTGTGTGTGTGTGTGTGTGTGTGTGTAAATACATTTTCATTGCTTAGAAACCTCTAGGTAGTTTGCTCATTGTATTGTGTTTTTTATCTTTGTGTTTCTGTGCTCTAATAGCTCAGAAGTATTACGTACACAAAATATCCATAAGCTTAGGAAGATTCAGCTCACTCAGTGCTCAATGAAAGGAGGCTCAGCTATTTTGTACTCTACAGTGGACATGTGGAACGGTCACAAATAGCACCTGGGCACCAACCCGCGGAGGAACTCTCCTTTCTCCAAAGCTTGACCTATTGACTTTCAAAGACTTGACAGGGTCCGTCATGCTTTACAGATACAGAGATGTGATTAGAACCGCTTTGGCTCACCTGTTCAATGTTCACAGGTGCTGCAAGGACATCCTGATAAAGATGTACACAAACACTGACATAGGTCCTAGAAATTAAAAGTACTCAAATAAAGAAAAAATGCAAAGCCTTTCTTGAAAAGAAGGACACCACGCATATGCATTATAAATTTCAACTGGAGGTAAATCTCAACTTGTTTCTGTATTTAACCCTCTGCTGAGCATTGTACATGGGACATTTCAAACCTGTGTCACTTGCAATGTGTTAGAATCATCGCCTGGTAATTGTCTTCCCTGGAACATAATGTTTCTTGGTAAATAAACTGTGGGCTCCGAGGAGTAGCTATTTTTAGAAAGAATTTGGGAGAGAGAAGAATTAATGTATTGATAATAAGGGGTAAACGTCCAGGAAATGGAAACAGCCTGTCAAAGAATTAACACAAGTATTTTCTGTCTTTGAGGATGAGATGAGTTGGGAGGAGAAGGATTGTCATTGGCCTTTAGTGCGTTGTTGCTGAGTAAGTGAAAATAAATGGAAAATGCGGTTCTTCCAATTTCAAACTGTTACAATATGGTTACTTTCATGCCCTACAGAGAATTCCTGAAGGCACAAACCCAGTCACAAATCAGTACACATCAGCATTTTGCATAAAAGGAAAACATCCATATCTGACTCAAGCAACGATGAAATCAATACAGAAACATTTCCAGGGAAGTCCTGCAGGTTTTGTTATGCATTAACAGCTAGTATATCGTGCAAAAAAATCTTCTGACTGTTTAATAAATCAACTTTAGATCCACAATCCCTAAACTTCCATGATTTTCTTTATCATCACCTAGAGAGCACCCTGCAGACATTAAGTTGCATTTTTCCCCCAACTGTTTATATCCTTATTAGATGGTTTATCCTGCTGCTGGTTTTTTGATGGGTTTGAATACAGGGGTTAAATTCAAATCTTGTAGGCTTTGTACTGCAGTCTCCTCCAAAGCCTGCAGAATATCATAAAAAGAGCATCTGACCAACTCCAGAGCCAAAATGCTGTCCTCAGCTCTCTGGCTTAGCCTAAACCTCTCTGTCAATAAAATTACGCCCATTCACGTAATTGCATTTGATTTTATTTACCACCAAATGTCTGAACTACTGGCATGAGTCAAATAATTCTTTTAGAAACTCCAAAAAGCATACTTGAAAAGGATTTTATGGGTATGTTAAATAAGGATAGCATTTAAATAACTTTAGGAAATGTTAAATATTGTTTCAAATTTTATTGGTGAAGAAATCTATCACCCTATATGTCATTTAAAAAATAAATTTGATGCTCTTAATAACATGGGAACGTCTATATATGATGCAATTGGCACGTTACATGAAGATGCTTATATTAGACAAGAAGGAGAAAATATTTTCCTCTTAGTAACTTAGCAGCCATTTTCATATAAGCAGAACAAAGAAACCAATCAATCAGCGTGGTTTGTTTTGATGAAAATCATCAGATTTTAGGTTAGACCCCCTTGCTGTACAATACCAAGATCTATTGTGATGCCAATCATATTCTGAGTGTATTAAAGATGCCCATTATAGGGGCACCTGAGTGGCTCAGTCGGTTAAGTGTCTAACTCTTGATTTCAGCTCAGGTCATGATCTCAGGGTCATGAGATCAAGCCCTGGGTCAGTCTCCATGATGTGCGTGGAGCCTGCTCAAGTTTCTAAATAAATACATAAATACATAAATACATAAATAAATAAGTAAAATAAAGATGCCCATGTAATTCTCTAATTGTGCCTCAGTTTTCTCACCTGTAAATCGGGAATAATATTGGCTGTCTTGAGGGCACATATGAATTAACACTTAAAAACATGTTTTGTTCTACACCTAGCATATAGTAAGTATGCAATATATTTAGCTGTTAGCATCACCAGTGCCTCAGTAGACTGGGAGTCTCTGAATTGCTAACCACCTAAACTCGTATTTGTTAAATTAATTTGTACTCAGAAACTTGTGACATGAATCCTGAATTTTACAATGGATGAATAGTGCCATTTCATGATTCGTTTAGGTAATAGTTAAATATATAAAAACATGCATTAAAAAAGTGGGTTTTATGTAGCCAAATAGAGCCATAAAGAAACCCTCCCGACAGGCAGGGGAGAGGGGGAGAGAGGCACATCTGGCCAGAGAGCTTTCACAGAGAAATGGGGGGAAAGGCGGGGAGCCCCACACACACCAGGAGAAAGGGTGTTTAGTGCTTATCATTCTTTGCTTCTCATTTCCTACGTCCTAGGGGAGGAAGAGGTAGGCTGGCCAGTGCCCCTTACAGCTAGCTTTTCACTCACGAAAAGCAGCACTCTGGAATTTTGTTTTCAAAAATTTTGTAATGTTTATTTATATTTGAGAGAGAGAGAGAGAAAGACTGAGCGAGCTTGGGCAAGGGAGGGGCAGAGAGACAGAGACAGAATCCAAAGCAAGCTCCAGGCTCTGAGCTGTCAGCACAGAGCCCAATGCGGGGCTTGAACTCACGAGCAGTGAGTTCATGACCTGAGCCGAAGTCGATGCTTAACTGACTGAGCCATCCAGGTGCTCAGCACTCTGGAATTTTTATGAAGAAAGACTCAATGTCCTTTCCACCTCACATTCTGAGCCTCTTGAGTTCAGTAAGTGTTTTTCCTATAGCCTCACAAGCTTGTGAAACAGTGTCAGACAAACTGAGATTTGAATCCTTCCCGTGGCATTAGCTGGTTATGTTTTCTTCAACAAGACACCTAATGGGGGTGCCTGGGTGGCTCAGTTGGTTGAGCATCGGGCTCTTGATTTCTGCTCAGGTCATGATCCCAGAGTTGTGGGATCGGACCCTGTGTCAGGCTCTGTGCTGAGCTTAAGAGTCTCTCTTCCTCCCTCTGCCCCTCTCCCCTGCCTGCGTGTGCTCTCTCTCTCTTTCTCTC
Organism: Lynx rufus; assembly: GCF_022079265.1. NCBI lineage: Eukaryota > Metazoa > Chordata > Mammalia > Carnivora > Felidae > Lynx > Lynx rufus. Next base: position 127,158,151 of record NW_025814878.1, read on the forward strand.
TCTCTCGCTCTCTAATAAAATAAGTAAATAAATAAATAAGGTCATGACCCCATGACTCATGAGTTCCAGCCCCATAACGGGCTCTGTGCTGACAGCTCAGAGCCCAGAGCCTGCTTCAGATTCTGTGTCTCTTTCTCTCTCTGCCTCTCCCCGTGTCATGCTCTCTCTCTCTCTCTCTCTCTCTCAAAAATAAACATTAACAATTTTTTTAAAAAGTAAATAAAAACAAACAAAAAATAACAAATAAATTTAAAAAGACATGTAACAATTTGAGTGCCCCCCTCTGTAAATGAGGACAGCGACGTCCAGCTCACAAGGTTGTAAGGATCAGTGGTAAATGTATATGACACCTGTCACAAGAAACATTCAATAGAAGGCAGCTCTTACCAGTACTAACATCACTGCTACTTTTATGTTTTGCTTACATGTCTTACAGTTCCTCCCTAGTCCAGAAGGGGGGAAAATAGACCTGCAATTATGTTTTCATTATTTGAAAGTATTTATTGACTGGTGATTACGTGCCGGGTATCTGTTAAGCACCAATATTTCACTGAACAAGAGGACTTTCACCACTACTCTCACGAGCATTATTACTAGCTAACAAACGACTGGCATTGGATAATTGGTGTCACAGTTCCTGCAGAGCGAAAGTTCAACACGAGCAAAAGCATGAGGCAGGGAAGATTGGAGTAGGGTCGGTGAGAGCTGGAGATGAGGGGGTTGGCAGGGTGGGGGTGCTCGTGGTACCATATAGAGATGATGGAAGGACGAGGGACGTTCTCTCTCTGTGCCTCATCTGCAAAATGGGGAGAAAGTCAGCACCTACCACCTACGATCATCCCTGAGATTTAAATAATGCTAGAGACCTCTTTAGAGAGTTCTTATAAAGATTAAATGAATATATGGGAAGCCCTTTATAGAGTATGTCACACGGAGAAGTGTTCTAGATACTAGCTGTGATGATGTTGGTGAGGTAATCGAGGAGGAGACTATGGAAACAGAAGTCGGCATGTGCCCAGATGGTGAAGGTCTTCACGTGCTGAAGTAACATAGTAAAAGCTTTGTGGGGAAGCTGGGTGTTTCAAGATGAATGAGCCTCATGGCTCCTGGGTGGCTCAGTTGTTAAGCATCTGACTTCTGCTCAGGCCATGATCACATGGTTCATGAGTTTGAGCCTGGCATAGGGCTCTCTGCTGTCAGCACAGAACCCACTTTCCATCCTCTGCCCCCCCCTCTGCCCCTACCCCCTCTTAAAAAATAAATAAACATTACAAAAGAAAAGATGAATAAGTCTCTACCAAGGAGGGTTGTGGGGTGACGTGTTAGAGGAAGGGCATTCAGGGCGGTGATGTATTCCGGTAGCTGTCCGGCGTTCAACACAGCTCGTCAGCACAGTCTGACAGAAATTTTGATGCAACCCACATATGATTTTTTTTCTGTAGCCACATTTTTAAAAAAGTGCACAGGAAAAAAAAAGTGAAGTTCGTTTTCCCAATATATTTCATTGAACCCAATGTGTCCAAAATGCCAAAATATTCACATTTCAGTATGTTAATATAAACACATTAAAGAGATATTTTACATTCTTTTGTTCATGCTAAATCTTTGATATCTAGCATGTGTTATACTTGGAGCACATTTCGATTTGCGCTAGACACATTTCAAGAGCTAAATGTATATGTGGCTAATGGCTACCATATTGGGCAATGCCAGGCTAGACGAGCATTTCCTGCCCTTTATTCCAGCCTACAGAATGGACCCCTTATCCTAGATGAGTAGATACACAGTGGGACGGCATAGAGATGGAACGGTTACATTTACCTTTTAGCAAGGTCACCTACTGCTGTAGCTGCATGGAGGATGAAGTGAATGAAACAGATGAACGGAGCCCAGGAACCAGAAAGCCATGGTGGCCGACCAGGCAAGGACTTGGGAGCTGGAATAAGGATATAGCAATGGGAATGGAGAGGAGAACAGAGTCAAGAGATGGTAAGGAAGCCCAATGCACCAGATTGGGTGACTAAGTGCACATAAGGCTGGGGAGGAAAGGATGTGAGAAGAAAAGCCAGGTTTCTGAAGTTCATGTCTGAGTGCCTGCATCGTGGCAGTCACTCGGTCAGGGAATGGTGGGGGGAGGACTTTTAACTGAACCGTAAACAGAGGCAGTACTTTGTGCAAAAGCAAAATCCTGCTATAGATCTGGACTCCTCAAGAACATTGTTTGCCATAAAGTGAGAAGGCGTATTAATCACCTCCTCAATCAAACTTTTAAACTTAGACCCAGATCTCTTTTACGAGGACATACTGTTTTTATTTCCTGTTTAAGCCAATGGACGCGCGGAATCCTTAGTCATTAGTTGGTTGTTACAGGGCACGATAGCGTGAATTCTGCAGGCAGAATGTCTGGATTGTAATGCCAACTCTGCCACGGACTGTGTCACCTTGGTCATTGCTTAATGTCTACGTGCCCCGGTTTCTTCCACTGTGACAAGGAGTTGGTGCTAATGCTGAGCTCATAGCTTGGTAAAATGTTCAGAATGATTCCTAGCTTATAGTGAGCACAGTATAAATGCTTGTTAAATAAACACTCTTCTGGGGTGCCCGGGTGGCTCAGTTGGTTGAGCATCCGGCTTCGGCTCAGGTCATGATCTCGCATTCGTGAGTTCGAGCCCCACAGCAGGCTCTCTGCTGTCAGCACAGAGCCTGCTTTGGATTCTCTGTCCCCTTCTCTCTCTGCCTCTCCCCTGCTCTGCTCTCTCTCTCAAAAATGAATAAACATTAAAAAAATAATAAAATAAACATGCTTTAGGCAACCTGATAGAATGTAACCTCTTTGAAAATAGAGAAGCTTGTATTTTCCTTGTCCAAAACACTTACATTTTATTTGCATGTGAAGAGATAAAAAAAATGCTATTTCAAATTAATGCCAAAAATTTTCATTAAAGTGATTAGTCAGAAAGTATCTGTTTTTATTCAAATGTATTTTTACCTTCTGACTATGGGTTATGGTCACGAAATGCAACAACTAGTGACAGATGATCCTTTAACATTTTTAAAAACATTTAGCAAAGAACAATGAAAAAAAGAAAAAAAGGAGGTTTTCTATTTTAAAAATATCTTTTCAGGGGCGCCTGGGTGGCTCAGTGCGTTGAGCATCCATCCGACCTCAGCTCAGGTTATGATCTCACAGTTCGTGAGTTTGAGACCCACCCTGGGCTCTCTGTTATCAGTGTCGAGCCTGTTTTGGATCTTCTGTCCTCCTCTGTCTCTCTGCTCCTCCTTCCCCCACGCTCTTTCAAAAATAAATGAAACATCACAGAATTTTTAAAAATACCTTTTCATGTATTTTCCTTATGTCTCCCTCTGAAATTGAAATGTTCATTTGTATCCTTAGTTCTTGGGAGAATACAAGCATCTATAAAAGAAAGGCTGGCTTAATTTGTATTTTGTCCTGTTTTATTAAACACCCATTACGTTCTATAAGAAATAGCCCAAGACAATTAAGTCAGGGGTTTAAAAAATCTAGGAACCGTTTCAGGATATTGTGTTCTTAATTCTAATTTGTGCCAGACTTCATATTAAATAGTTTATGCAAGTGCTGGGGTCTCACACTCTGTAGATTGGAATGTGGTCAATTCTATTTGGGCTGAGTTAGGGAAAAAAGGAACACCCACACACTTGATAGAGGGGCCGATCTCTCAAGATAACGTGCATTTCCTATGGAGGTTGGACAGAGAGAGGATGGCATTTCCAGGTAGACAGGGCCAGTAACCATAGAGAAAGATAAGATTATGGCAAGCTCTCTACGAGCTGTGAGTTGAGAGGGCTTTACCTAATTACAGGACAATACTGTTAGTGCTCCATAGATGGAACATCCCATAATTTAGAAGAAAAGAGGTAAGGGATACTTAGACTACTTGAGAAAACTAGAGAAAGCCTCACATAGAAAGAGACATTCCATAACATTGAGGAATTTTTCAACCCCGTGCTCAAAGCAAAAATGAACTCTAACTGAAGAAGTCGACGTGTTGAACAGAGTTACATCACTTTTCCTTCCGATACGGCATTAGGGATAACTCCCTGCGAAGCTTTTCTCTTTGTTTTCCTATGAAATATCTGAGGTTGGAATTCTCTGGGTGCAGGAGTTCCCCACGGTTATTTCATTTAGGAAATCAAGTGCCTTTTGAGTATCACAAATGGGGAAAGTTTTTTTGTTTTTTGTTTGTGTGTTTGTTCCTTGTCCTTTCCAGAGTCTGAGAGAGGATGAACAGGGAGAAAACCAGGGGAAGGTGTTTCAGGTTATGGACTCAAACGACCAAACTGAGGCAGATGACATGGCACACGGGAGAATTACATTTCTGCTACTTGTGGGGATGAAAGGATGGAAGGAGAGAGCTAAAGGAAGGGCTTCTGATTCCATTTTTGTTTATTTTGGCGATCTCGGCTTTCTTGGTTTCAGACACTGTCTTGAATCAGGTCCATCCTCTACACTTTTTCTCATGTTCTCACTGCAGCCTCACAAGGGTTCCAGAGAACCCTTCAGTGATCTCATCTTCCAAAGAGCACCTCCCTGTTGGGCAGGTCATTTTAATCCAGTCAGAAAACCGCCGGCTACGATGCCGGTTCCATCATAGGTAGACCAGATAACCGACACAATGTGTGGGGACAGGGTGGGAGGCATAATCTTCAGTTAGTTCCCCTGACTACTCTTTATATCGGCCCTCCAAACACCTGGCACTAGCAGTCTGTAAACACATATAAGAAGTTGACTGTTTCTCGAATGAATTTACATCCAGATTGGAAAAGAGGTGCATTTTAGTGTAACCAGATAAATGATTTTTGAACATAGTTCTATTGGAGTACTCCATCACAAAATGATATTATTATTCATTCATCTTGAAATAAATGCAGCAAAAGTAGCAGCAAGCCCATCGGACCAGGAACCAAGAAGCCTGGTCTGTCTGTGTGATCTTGAGTAAGTCACTTGCCCTCAACTATAAAACGAGAGGCTAAGCTGGCTGTTTTCAAAGCTTGCCTTCAGTTCAGCCATCATGTGAGTAAAACATCTAGGTATCAGGTAACTTGTGTGGGTGCCAATTTGTCATGCTTCAAATCTAGCAGGATTGTTATAAATACAGGATTTCTCAGTTTGAGAAAAGGAATCAGTAATATCATTTTAGATCTGCTAATTTAGCAACCTAATTTGTAAATCTAACCAATTATTCATGATGACCTTAGGGGGTTTGTAGGATTATGGTAATAAGTTGAATGAAATTCTGCTAACCTAGGATCTTAAACTTTTATATAAACATTTTTGGCATATCTTATCTACTTTATGATCTATCATTGACAACTTAATCCAATTACAACAAGAAATAGTTGGCTGCTTAAAATATGCATGCAAGAACCTAAATCAGGGTCTTGGCACTAAAAATTAGGTATGTGAGGAATCAAGTACTAATATGAAGTTCTAAATATAGAAATTTGTTCACTAATAAGGTCTAGAGCTTGAAAATGAGGCCAGCATTGTGCTTTACGAGCTAAATAACCACAGTTAAAACTGAAATTGGGAACTTTGGACAAACATTTAGATGCTGCTGCTTTGAAGTTCAGAAAAGTAATATGAATAACAGCAAACGAATGTCACATTGATTTTTATTTGGGTTAATTACCAACATTTTAGTGTGTTTTTCTTTTTATATATACAGTTCTTTGAGTGAGTAATAGTCTTTGAATGGTTATAGAATATTCTTGCTTAGTTTGTAAGTACAGAAAAGTTTTGTTTTTAAAATTAACTATATATTTTGTTATTTTTGTAAAGAAAACCAATTTCTGCAAGAGTTTAAGTTAATAAGCGGTAATATTTCTTAGTAAAATTCTATCTGTACAGATCATAAAACTTCCATAGAGAACAAGTTATTTGCTTTTAGAAAACAAGAGGTATTTCTAACGTTATTCTAAGGTGCAAATTCTCATGACTGGAAAATACAAGAGTCCAATTATTTACATCAAAAATCTTCAGCCAATCGAGTAAACTACACATGGAATATAAATACTTTGAATCAGAAATATCTGTATTTAAAGCAGAGTTTTGCTTTTTTCTAGTTATTTATTTTTAAGTGCATTTAATTTCTCTGAGCATGTTTTTCCTCTGTAGAATGGCTTAATGTTATATAATTGTTGAGAATATTAGTAAAGTAATGTATGTAAGGGCCTAACAAAATGCTAGCATATACAGATGCAGAGACAGTGTATCTTCTGATTAGGACTCTACGATTAGCCGATAATAGGCCCCCAACAGTAATTTCTTACAACAATACCAGAAGCCCCGATGGGCGTCGCATATTGAAATATGCATCCATAATTAGGTTTGATCTACACCATCTACGTTCCTTCCCTGAGTCCTTTGCTTAAATGCTTAACCCTCGGGCCTCACTGTACTATATAAACTTCTGCCCTCGCATTGTTTCACTGAGCTTAACAGGACCCTCCTGAGAGAAAACTGGGCATTGCTGTCCAGTTAATGGGAATCATAGTTTGCAAACACGTTAGTGATGGTGTTGTTTGGGGGATGTTAGCTGCCAAATACTATTTAAGATATACTTTTCATTTGCTCTGAAAAAGCCACACTGCTTTGAAAGTCCTTCCAGATTCCTTTAAATGAAATCCAGAATATGTTAAATTAGAACCATTCCTTAAAGATACGGATTACACCCTGATCTTATAGCAAAGTACGCAAATTAAGCTGACTTTGAGATTTGTAAGAAAGCACAGTTCTTTCAAATAATTGCCTAATAATAAAAGGAACTATCAAAATGTACCTTTGCTTATCAACTAGATAGATGGGCTTAAGTATTTACTTTATTTCAAAATTGCACGTGCATGATCTATGGCCAGAAAGCAACCAGCTACCTTGGATGGCTCACAGTCCTACTCAGAGCAATGGGGCAGGGTGCCTTCCACATCAGAATTTGCTCTCCATTGAGTCCGACAGGCTAGAGCATGGTGACCCTGGCGCATGAATGGGGCAAGGTCCATTTATTCACTCGGGATTCTGCCTGGGGGCTGGACTACTGAATGAGTGATATGGCTTTGGAGACACCGTAGAAGGCAAAGGCTAATCCATTTTATCAATATGTTCATGATTCTGTTTGTGCTTCTGTGCTTTGTTATTTTAGGTGTTAGTTATTATGATCCGAAACATGTGCATATTTCGATCGTTGCGTTCTTTTTGCCAGGGCAGATTTGAATACCATATGCTTCCAGTAAACGAGAGAAAGTTTCCTCTTATGTGGGATTCATTCTTTACTATCTGTTAAGTGAGATGGCCTGCGTTTCAGGGTCACAGGTGTCTGATGCCCTTATTTTCCCTTCCTATTCTGGTAGATATTTGAAAAGCTTTAAAATTTCATTACGGAATGAAAACTCGCCTTTGATAAGGCATATCCTTATATTTGCTTTTGGGTAGTGTGGAATTCGGAATCTGGCACTGGCTCTAAGTCAGCCACTTACATAAAACTGGAAAAAGGATGATTTTTGACGTTGCCCTTCTGACAGAAGCCTGTTGGCATAGATGTTGCTGTCTCTCCAAATGTAACTTTGCATCAACTAAGCTCAAAATTAAATACGCCTTTTCCGAAAAGCACTGAAATTTTGGTTTTGAAAAGACCCATTAAAAGTCTTGATGATTTAAAGATGTTTTTTTCATAGTTTTACCAGGAGAAATAGTAGTTATTATGACTCTCATTTCATAGATAATAGGGAGAAAGGGTCTCCTTTTTTTAAAGCTAAATGAGTTAGAGGAGGCCACAAAAGTAAGCCCCAGTTCTTGTGAGGGTTATAATCCCTAAGGGTGCAACTTTCAATTCTGATTAAGGACAATGGCCTAAAAATAAATTAGAGCAATCCCTAAAAAGTTACATGTGAATAAATATTTTAAACCTTTAAAAGCACAAGTTCTTTTTATATTGAAAACCCAGTGCATAGCTGTACAGTTACATTTGAGGGAGAGCCATTTCTAAAATTTATTTTACTCTTCTTTGTGGCTTTAAAGGATTCTGTTAATACGATTTAATTTTGATTTTGACAATTAAACTTTCTATGTAATGAAAGGGCAGCAGCAGTCGTCCACGGAAGAGACAGTAAGTGTTACAAGGGATGGTACCTTTGGAAGTTTCTGAGTCTCAAAGTTAACATTGTAAAAGACTGCAGTCTAAAAGGGAGGCTATGTAAACGTGTTGCTCTAGTAATTAAGTATATAAGTGACTTTCTTAATATCACCTTCTGCACTGTTCTTACAGATATCTTGCAAATATAAATTTACCAGAGAGACTTTTAAAAATAAATATCTGGGAACTTTTACTTCAGTTATGTAAAAATATACGTTAAATAAATCACCTTTATTCAGAAAATTATATTAGCCATGTCAGAGTCAGCCTGCTATGTATCACTTAAACAGTCTATACTTCCACAAAGAATGGATTTGCTACTTGCATAACTTTAAAAATCCAGGTCAGAAGGAAAACAAAATAAAATCATGCCCTCCCCTAAATCATACAAACAGAAACCCAGATGCTTTCAAGCTGAAAGACTTTCCCCATTAAGGTCAAGCCTAGTTTGTAGAAGAAATGCTCCATTATATTTTTAAGGTGTTGTTTTAGAAAGAGAATAATTGTATCCAATCAACATCCACAAGATGTTTTAAAACCTTCTAAAAATATCTCCACCAATCTCAAGATCAGTTACTGATGCTTGTCCCGTGGGTCACGAGTTAGCTGTCCTGTTTGCAATGTGGCTGGACGACATTCTCATTTTCACTCATAAGGTGAGAAAGTATCCAGTTCATTCTAAGGACTTTTTTTCTTTCCAGTGGTCTAAATATGGGGGTAGAGATTTGGAAGAGGTAAGGGCATGTATGCACTTATGTCTATTTGTTAATTTAACCATCTTTATTAGGATGTTAGAATTTGCTAGAGCTATGTGTATGTGAGACTGCATGATTTTTACACGGATCTATTTCATTCTGAACAAACACTTGCAACTGTGCCAAATGCATGGAAAACTGTCCCATCCTCGTCTTTCCCGTCCCCTCTTTTCACATAGCCATAAACGACCCAGTTTAGGAGCATGCAAGCTGATACGATTCTTTCTGGTTTTTATTCTTCTTTAGAAAAGGGAGATCGCACACGCATTCTCATAGACAAACTGCTGTAATCAGTAAAGTTTGAAGCTGACACAGTTACAGAGTCCTGCTTGCCAAAAATAGGATTTCATTTGTACTGTCATTTTTTCCCCTGAACCAGTTTTGCCAATGCTATAGGAAATGCCAACTTTGGGCATGCAGGATTGGGGACCACGACGTTTCAGTAGGTGGCGCTTCAACACAGCCCACCTGCTCTAGGGCTTACACGTGTGCTCAACTTTCTAATACCTGAGGTGCATCGGAGAGGCTTGGCCCAGTTCGCTGATAGTGCAGCTAGATTGTGATCTCGGCTAATAACTACCCAAATGCAGCTGAAGCATCGAGACAGCAGGACTGTTAGTCTTGTTCACACACACGCATTCACACATACCTATGCTAGCTCTACTTCTAAACATACAAACTGGGGAAAACTGACCTTAACGTTCCGATGGCAGTTCAGTCATTTCAGGTTCACGTGGATTCACGGATTGACTGAATTGGTGGACATCACATTTGCATATATGTGCTCTGTTATTTTTTTTTTTTTCTTAAGACACACTTTTGCAATGTCTAGGCAACATTTTTTTCTTAGTAAAAGAAAAAAAATAGGACCTTCCTTTTTCAAGTAATTTTACTACTTAGATAAGTGAAAGAATACGTGAAAATGCCAACCGCTCTGTTTTTAATTCGGGAAAAGAAAGCATCTGCAGCAGTGTTCCCTAACATGTCCGTAAATTGACATAAACCAGGATGATTAAGTGGACGATAAGCCACGTGTCATTGACAAACGGGAATAGAGGATGCCCGCAGTGAAATGTACTAAAAGGAGCTTCACTGCACCAAGGAAGCTCCCTATGGTCCATTGACCTGAAGATATCTGCAAACTTCATTCCAAGAAAAAGACGAGGAGAGAGAACAGAATACTTTAGCAATAACTAGCCACTTGTCTCTTTAAAAAAACGAGAAACTGACAGCCCTTCAATTTTCTCCCCGATTTGTCGCCCAACATTCAGAGTTCAGAATATCATTTCAGACATTTTAGGTCGTTGTATAATTTGCTAATGTTTTCTTGAAATCTTCCAAATATGCATTAAATAGATCTTCCCTTTGAAAATATGGTGATATTAGGAAAACTCCCCTTGCTTCTTTTTTTATGAATTCTTTGCCTTTCAATCTGCTGCTTTCCTATGCATCAAATGAAAACATACATTTTAGGATGTTGGATAGAATAGCACGTGAATTTAAACTAACCTGTACAATCATTGTTTAATATATCATATTGGTATGAAAACTAAATTTATATATAAAGTAATAACATTGATAACTGATGCTAGATAAACTAATTAAATGAATGAAACAAAAAGATAAAAATAAAGTTTTTGTGTCTCCTAGATCATCGTTTATTCTGTAATTCATAGAAACATAAAAAAAAAATTAGCAGAAGGATGCATGTTGGGTTCAATTATATTTCTAAAAAACTTTCAGAGAATCAAATATAACGACATAATAAAGAACGGTAATATAATGAGTTTAAAATAATCACTGATTTGAATGTTGAACATGATTTTTACCTCTCTGAAAAGGCCAATGACACAAAACAATAGTGTCAGCTGTCTCTTTCTCTTTTGTACATTTCTTGACAGAATTATTACTGATTTAAAAGAAACCAACTCAAATTCAATTCTGAAAACCCCTCCCTCCTTCCTCAAAACCACAGTATGTATCACTGCTGTAAGTTTCAGATTCTCTTTTAAGAAACGTATCTGTCTTACGAGTGTGTGTCTGTTCGGCTTCTATTCTGTATATTTTTAACAGAACATCCTGAAGAAAAAGAGGAAAAGAGGCCCTCTAAATTTTCACCTCTTTGTTATTAGAATATATTGACATCTCTTGCTTCGTTGACTTTTTATTACAGTCCTGAGGTTAAAAAAAAAAAAAAAAAAAAAAAAAAAAAAAGATTCCCAGCGTCAGCTCAGCCCTTGTCTATGGTTCCAAGGAAAGGTTTCTGGCATTTCCTCTTTGCTTTCAGCTTTGTAGATAATTTTTTCACTCCATCTTTTTCCCTCACTAGAAGTAAGATCCAAAACAAACTTGCAGGTTTAGTATTTTTTTTTTTTTGCCTTTTCCAAGGGTTTCATGTCACAAAATGCCAACATAAAGGATAGCCTTGTACCGGGCCCCCTTTGCCACTCCTTCTCCACTGAGGCCCTGGCATCTGTCAGAGAGGAAAGCTCCAATCTGGGCTCCCTGCTGAGCCGAGACGGGGCTGCCTCCCCCAGCACAGGGCCACACCGCACCAGAGCCAAAACACGGGACCATCTGATGCGAGTCTGGCCTAATGAAAGTCCAGCATGGGGCTAAATGAGTTTCCACCACTGCTGGGTGAGGGGCTAATGATAAAACAGCTCCCTGGGCTCACTGCTGCTGTTGGTATCTTTGTCAGGGCATATGGCAGTTGGCTGAGTGCCTCACTTGTGCGATTTCCTATCGGATTTATCCTGAGAACGCGTGTTGTATTCCTGCTTTCTCTCTATACTGTCTGTCTCTCTTTGGTCTCTTTGCTGCCTCTTCTGTATTCTGACGGTCTCGGTGTGATTGCTGGGTCATATGTAGTTTCTTCCTGAAGTATATGTGAAACTTTCTTTCTTTCTTTCTTTCTTTCTTTCTTTCTTTCTTTCTTTCTTTCTCTTTCTTTCTTTTTCTTTCTTTCTCTCCTTTCTTTCTTTTAATATGGATAGAAAAGCAGAAAAATGGAAGAGAGAAGGATACTGACTGTTACACCCAGCGGGTGATTCTGTTTCCTTTAGCGCATCGGAGCTAAAGGCGTAAATTTCACAGAACCAGAGGAACAATCAGCTTGAAACTTGTTGAATACAGAGATGCTAATTAAAACCTTCTTCTTGATGGTGTGTTCTCCCCCAATCCGCATCCCATCCACCTCACCACTTATATAACCTCCTGTGACAGCACTTAGGACTTTATGAGATATGGTAAACATGTGGTTTCAGAATTTTTGTTCATGAAAAATATTTTCAGTCAATTTAATGTTAGGTTTCAATCAGATACTAGACAAAATAATAGTTACTTTTGTTTATTCATCATCCTTATTCTTAAAACATGTAAAGAAGAGGTCAATTTTAGAAGATTCTAATTTATGGGTGCACTGGATAGATAAGTTTTGGTTTTCTGGAGATAGTGTTGTTTGATATGTGCAGATTTGTATCACAGTTTCAATTGCTATGGAAACATGATTACAATAAAAATAAAGCAAACTTCCAAATGCTAAAAGCATTTCAAAAATGTGTATTTTACTCTTTTAACATTTATAAGCTCATTACACCTAAATAAAGATTTTGATGCCAATTCTTATATTTGAACATTGCCTGCATATAATTGTATCTGAATTCGATTTGTTCTGATCTGTGATTTGTTCTTAGATCCTTTCTTACTGCTGCTATTAAATTACATGGAGGCTTAATATAATGGCATATTTTATCCTTTACATAAGAAAGAAGCACATCTAAAAGCAACAAGGTTAGGCAAAAAATCCTAAAGTTTAGATATTTTCATATTTAAAGTCTCAGTTTTTTGGTTCTCTTTACCAAGGTCTCTCTCTCTCTCTCTCTCTCTCTCGGTCATTGTCATTCAACTTACATTTCTGTCAGAAAACTAGGATTTAAATAAAGTATATGTGAAATCTTCATGGCTTCAAGAAATAGCCCATTTCAATCTAAAGATAAGTGATCCTTTCATAAACTTGTGCTGAGAAATTCTAAATGAAATCTTTTAAAAATCACATGCTTCTCAGTGAATGAACCCATGTGCGTTAGGAAGTTCCACATGGGCTCCAGCAGCCACGCGGTCAGTGATATAATCTAAATGAGATTGTTTTCTTGTAAATTGCGTGGTGCAGAAATACCATCACGTTCCACATGCCGTATGCCCCATTTTAATTTATTCCCATGACAAAAACTCCATTAGTATAATTTTGGAACAAAGTGAAAATGATAGGAATTTTCTGTGTCACCGAAAAACTAAGCCGCTTTCTTCTTAAGGACATATCGCTTTAAAAACTCAAGAATATTCAGTTTCTAACTTACAGAATTTCTTCTTGGTGCAAACATTATTCAATTATTTTCAAGTCTGCAAGATGAAAATAAATTATAACAGTTCCCTATATTTTTATACATTACTTTGTAGGCTGTCCGGAATGATAAAAACCCCGCGTTGTTTTTTTGTTTTCCTTTACTAAATTTATTAGATGTTTTTATATGCGTATACTTTTTGAGGTTTGCCGTGAGCCAAACAAAGCTGCGTCTCTCATTTAACACTTACAATCATATATTACTATATGATTCCTTACTTCCAGATAAACATGAGATAATATGGAATAGTAAAAAGAAGAGTGGACTAAAAGCCAGGAAATCTGAATCATCATTACAATTCTCTCACCTCATAGGAACATGGCCCTTCCTATTTAAAAACTATAAGAGCCCTTAATTTACCCAATTATGTGTCAGACACTTTTCTCCTCCAGGATCTCATTTAGTCATCACGGCCCCGCTTGGAGGTAGTCATCGCCATCCTGATTTTAAACAGGCACTGAGGTTCAGAGAATTACAGACACATGTACCCAGAGTCCCACAGCAAGGCAGACACCAGAGTTTCAAACTTTCACGCTTCAAACCTCATGGTCTTCAAAAGGGATTCTCATGCCACCTTCGAACATGTTTATTCTCTACGAATCACAACTTGGGGCTAGAAACGTTTGGGATTGGGTCTAGAAAGTGTCCGGTTTCTATCTCAGCTTTGAAATTCTGAGCCCGCTGTGGTTTGCTGCTACTAACTATCTTCTCTGCATCACGAAGTGAGTGAGGCTGCCCTAGTGTGGAAGGATAATCCAAGTCCCAGGATGGACCCAAGCTGACTTAAGAGGAAGCATGAGGGTGAGGTCAGCAATCAACCACCAAGAGATGGCCATCTTTGATCGTGTAACTACTGGTACGGAAAACATCGAGAATATTTGGGATCTTTTTAGCTACTGATGATTTTTAAGTTATCTGCGATGTAATGAATTAGCCTGCCTGGGAAAAAAGAAAATCAAGAAGGAAAGATCCTAGCTTTCGTAGTTCATACCAGCTTCTCCTGATTTGACCATTTACTTCCAAAATATTAGCTGAATAAATGAAAAATGTTTTCATTCTGTAATTACAGATCAAATCGGTAGATTTCAAAGGAAACATGGATTTTCTTTTAGTAAAAGCCTATTTTTATATCCCCCAATGAAACACTTAGTTTCTCAGAACATCTTTGTAGTAAAACTGCTGGGCAAAAAGGTTACAAAGCCCTATTTGTAGTTGATCTTTTTTCCTCTTGCTAAGATACTTCTTGATAGTTTTTGATTAGCAGATACGTGAATGTGTCTTTAGTGTGTTTTTGCTATTAATATGGAGAATTAAAACGTGGATTTATATTATCTTAAATTGGAAGAAAAAACAATCCAATAAGTTCACACTTGCTTGTATCTCTAATTCATTATATATGCATATATACACACGTACATATACATTATACGCATACATAGAGAGTGTGTGGGTGTGTGTGTGTGTGTAGAAACCTGGCCAGGTCTTACCTGATATAAATTCATTTGTCAGAAAAATTACTTGATGCAAAAATATTTTTAGTCTTAATTTGTTCAGCTTGGGGAGATTATTCAGACTTCTCCTTTAGGTATATTAATGTGCTTAATAACAGGATATTGTCCCAGAGCTCTTTGAAGGTGTTTTGTAATATACTCTACAGTATCTGCTCTGTATTACTCTTGTAAAAAGTGAAAAATAAGTCAGAATTCCAAAATACCTCCAGCACCAAGGATTTCAGGTAAAGGACTGTAGATCTAGATTTATAAAACCTTAAAAATATACACACTACAGGGGCTCCTAGGTGGCTGAGTCGGTTAAGCATCTGACTTCAGCTCAGGTCATGATCTCATGGTTTGTGAGTTCGAGCTCCGCGTCAGGCTCTGGGCTGACAGCTCAGAGCCTGGAGCCTGCTTCGGATTCTGTGTCTCCTTCTCTCTCTGCTCTTCCCCTGCTCATGCTCTGTCTCTTTCCCCTTCAGAAATAAAAAAACTTCAAAAAAACTTAAAAAAAAGCGTACACACTAGCACACAACACAATGTAAGCACCTAATAAAATAAATATAAAAATAGCTTCACAAAGTCTTTTATATGCATGCCATATATCTAATATCCATTATATATTAATAACTAAGTAATAATAGCATAACACATAACAATATATGACTTAAGAGTTGGGATTAATGTCATTTTAAGCTTTCAGCATCAGAATAGATCATTTTACCCCAAAGAAATCCTATATTTTGCAATATTTATTGAATAAGTAATAAATAAAATATATCGTATATATATATACATTTGTTTGTGTATATTCATATATATAGAGAGAGAAACATATACACACACACATATATGTAAAATATGTACATATGTACATGTGTAAAATATGTAAAATATATATGTGTGTGTGTGTGTGTGTGTGTGTGTGTGTATTTCATCTCCCAACTGGTTCAAGTTTTGCTCCATCCAATGGTGATGTTTCTCTTCAGTCATAACTTTGGAGATGCCTAATCTGCATGAAAAAATGCATTATGTGGCTTGAAGATCATGGGCATTTCTCAACACAAAGAAATTATTGACAGAACACAGAATGCACAAGGTATGTATTATCTCCTTCTATATGAGGGATGGAAATATGAAAAAAAATGTATGCCATGTAGTTGCTGCAGGAACAAAAACGTATCTTATGGAAATTGTGCAGGTTCTTCCTATCAGCACATTTTTAGTTGTTAGCCATAGAAAAATACATTAATGTCCCAGATGTGAATTTGGAACAATTAATTTTGCATCAGTAGCGCTGAGTGATATCAATAAATCATATCGAAGTGATTTTAGAGTAGGTACATGGCCTGCCACTCGGAGGATGCACAACTTCTGCTTGTCTGCTATACCCAGGCAAGTGATAACACATGAAAACATGAACGGCAAAGCAAGTCTAGAACTACAGACTTCAAACAAAGAAGTTTTGGAACACACCTTGATTATTCAGAATTGTTTCCAATGATTATACCATATAACTCTATATTTTGGATACAGGTATACATAATAACGCCCACAATTGTATTTTTCCTGTTATTTTAAAGTATCTTCTTGAAATACAAGTTTGCTTCTGCCTAGACAAGTTGAGGCAATCTCATTATTTGGCAGATTGCAAAATACTAACGGCTGGTTATACTTTTTCTTTCTATTGAGAATCTTTAAGAAAGTTCCATATATTTATTTTTTTCTATATGAGATAAATGCATTTCTCTTATTCACTGCAGGGTATACAGAAAGTCTTCTGAGGGTGTCCTTTTAAATTCTTTTCCACATACCATGATTTCTCATTTTAAAAGTTCCATATATGATATGTTTTCACTCATATGTGGATCTTGAGAAACTTAACAGAGGACCATAGGGGAAGTGAAGGGGAAAAAAATAGTTACAAACAGAGAGGGAGGGAGGCAAACCCTAAGAGACTCTTACATACAGAGAAAAAAGTGAGGGTGGATGGGGGGGAAGGGGAAAATAGTGATGGGCGTTGAGGAGGGCACTTGTTGGGATGAGCACTGGCTGTCGTATGTAAGTGATGAATCACGGGAATCTACCCTAAAAATCAAGAGCATATTTTACACATGTATGTTAGCCAATTTGACAATAAATTATATTTTTAAAAAAGTTCCAAATATTACTTTATGTGTGGGACACTACATTTTGCTTTTGGCCAAGAATTTTAAGTCTCTTTACAAACATTAACAATTGCTGTGGGCCCGATAACAGCCTTCACATCACTCTGGGGCATGGAAATATTATATTTGCCCTTCCTGAGTGGAGCGATTTGGTCATTTGCAGGTATTAATTGGTGACAGTTCAGGGCATAAAAACTCAAGACTTCATTACTTCCCATGCGGAAAGTCATCAGCCCTCCTCTTTGTAGTTGAAAGAGTAGACTCATTGTATGCATTAGGCTTTATAGTCGCGTGTGGAATATAAACGTGTTTTAGTAGTGCTATAATCACAGCCCCTGGGAGCAGGAGTGAAATCCCTTTCTAAACCAGGTTAACACGGCTCCACCAATCAGGCTTGCAACTGCAACATAGGTCCCAGAGGGGTAGTGAATGAACTCCGCTTGGCATGAATGAGACCTCTCCTTGGCAAGATGTGGGTATAACTACAAAACCTTTGACACTCATACCGGGCAATGAGCATTTATACAGTGTTTTACAATCATCAGTTTGTACATAAAACAGCCTTACAAGCTAGACATTATAGCTCCATTTCACAGCCGTGAAAACTAAGAAGACCATTTGCCCTTTACCTGAAGATGTGGCATAATCTTGGTTCCTAGTCTTCTTGATGCCGATATTTATTTTAAAGCTGACACAAAGTGCTGAGTTGAGCGGATGGCTTCCAGATTCATGATGAAGAAACTACACACAAACTAATGGAACAATGTAAGTTTTAAGAATTTAAAGCCTTCCCTATGTCTATAGAACTGCATTGCTTAATGTACTCTCTCTAGTGGAGAGACCACAGAGAATGAGCTCTGTGGACCCCGTTTTCCCTCTGGTTTTAATACTGTTGCCACTCATTCTTCTTCATTTTCCACACACTGACTTCTCTCTTGGCATTTTTCATAAGCAAAAAGGCATAAGAATTGAATATAAAAATTCAAAAAGAGTTGGGTGGCAAACACCAAAACTGAAGTCATTTCCCTATTCAAATTGTACTTTATTGTATGAACTTCAGATTGGAGAAACTAACTTGGTTGCCCGGTTTTAAATTGTCAATTTAATGTTAATTTTTTTCACTTCATTTTGTATCTATAGGAGATGATGGGTGTCAACTAAACATATTGTATTAACCATTTCACAATACAGATCTTCCTCAACTTACCGTAGGTTTGCATCCTAATCAACCTGCTGTAAGTTGAAAATATCATGTCAAAAATGCATTTAATACATTTAACCTGCTGAACACCATAGCTTAGCCTAGCCTACCTTAGACCTGCTCAGAACACTTACATTAGCCTATAAGTGGTCAAGCGTCATCTAACACAAAACCTATGTTATATAATAAAGTGTTGACTATCTCATGTAATGAATTGGGTATTGTACTGAAAGTGAAAAACAGAATGGTTGTGTGGGTACAGAATGGTTGGAGGCGTATGACCAGTTGGAGGTGTTCTGATAACTAGGACTGACTGAGTTAACGTATAAGAGAATCTGCCTTAGATTGTGAGGCGAACCCACTTCAAATTAACCATCGTTTGGAGGGCAGAGGTATGGAAATACCCTATGTGTAAAAAAGTATTAGACTGAGGAATACACCACTCTCTCTCATGCTTTTTATCTAAGCTGTTTGATAAGTTTTGTCCAACTATTAAAGTGGCAACATAATCAGGGTCCTCGATGACTCCAGGCCATGGACAGCTCCTGATTCAAAACATGATACTTTAGATATTTGACTATGATGAGCAGGTTGTTTCTTGTTACATTAATTAAAATGAATTTGAAATGATACACCATACAGAATGTGATCATATACTGTTTAGGATAAGCAGCCCTCCATCAGGAAATATTGAAGTCTGTTTTTAGGAACTTGAGAGCTATCTCCTATCAAAAGTTGAGTTATGATAGGTTGAATGTTGCAGACTCCGTTAAGTTAATTTTATATTTTTTTACTCATACATTAAATATATATATATATATATATATATATATATATATATAATCTGTAAGGTGCCTTTCTAGAAATAAGATGTTTTTTAATCCGATAGTATTTTAATTCTACTTTACGTTCATTCACATTTTAACTGTGAGGGACTGCTAAATTTGTATCACCCATGGTTTCTCATTCTCGTTTCAATAAAGAGATAAATCTTCCAGGAGAGTATCCTTAAAAGAAATTGGAGGGGCGCCTGGGTGGCGCAGTCGGTTAAGCGTCCGACTTCAGCCAGGTCACGATCTCGCGGTCCGTGAGTTCGAGCCCCGCGTCAGGCTCTGGGCTGATGGCTCGGAGACTGGAGCCTATTTCCGATTCTGTGTCTCCCTCTCTGTCTCTGCCCCTCCCCCGTTCATGCTCTGTCTCTCTCTGTTCCAAAAATAAATAAACATTGAAAAAAAAAATTTAAAAAAAAAAAAAAAGAAATTGGAAAATGAAAGATTTTATAATATGGAGACCTTACGATGTAAAGAAGTTCTCCACGATGAGATATATCTATCCTGTATAGAATATTAGTCTTATAATGTGTTAATTTCAAGTGGAGTGCATTAATATTTATTTATAACATTTTGATTCCTGTACACTTTTTTTAAATTTTCTTTTAACGTTTATTTATGAGACAGAGAGAGACAGAGCATGAACGGGCGAGGGTCAGACAGAGGGAGACACAGAATCTGAAACAGGCTCCAGGCTCTGAGCTGTCAGCACAGAGCCCGACGCGGGGCTCGAACTCACAGACTGCGAGATCACGACCTGAGCCAAAGTCAGACGCTTAACCGACTGAGCCACCCAGGCACCCCAGATTCCTGTACACTTAAAGAAAATGTTTAGTATGGGCTTTGCCTATAATTGTACAGCACCTTTTATGGAACCACTTGCATTTGCCACATAGATCTTGCTTATCTCTGGCTTCGTTTTTAGTCCAGTTTCCAACCCCTCTTTGCTTGAAAATTCATTCCAATAAGTAATAAAAAAAAAAGAGCTGCAATTTGGGGTGATGTCTTATGTGCCAGACACTATAGTAAGTTCCTTGTATGTATCATTGCATTGATTCTCACAACTCAAAGAAGAAGGAATTATTATTTCTATTTTAGGGAGTTGAGGTACAGAGAGATGAACTCTCTGGCTTATGATCTTGTTTAGAAAGTGAAGCTCCAGTTTGATATCAAGTCAGACTGATACTAAAGCCCATGTTTTTCACCCCTGCATTATTCTTATGTCAATCCATCTTTGTACAAGGTAATTTTGAAGAGAACAGAGAAGGGGTTAGGTTGAAGCAATAAGTTATCTAACCTACTAGAGTCTTAAGTTATTTTCTAAAAATTGGAAATAATCTCAACAGTTTGTGAATCCTCACAAATCCTTGAGGGGTGTGCCTGGAATCTATTATGTCAATAATACTCAAATTTGGAAATACAGCCACTAATTCAACAAATACATACGGAACACCTAACTGATCTGAGATAGACAGGTGTCAGATACACATGACCAAGACCAATGGGAACTCGGCTTCCATGAGTCTTGCATTCCGGAACGGAACTAATAGTTAAAAAGCAATCCAAGTATCATTAAGATAATTTTGAACTGTGAGGAGTTCAAGGGAAAAAAAATAGAATGAGGTGATAGAGAATGGTCTATACAGAGGCTGTTTTTATGAAGACGAGAATAAGCTTCTGTCATCCAGAACTGTGAAACTAAATGACCCCAAACAAAATATATAGATTTTATATTTTATATAAATATATAAATACATTTTATATTTGTGCAAATTTGGCATTTACTTCCTTCCTTCCTTCCATATTTACTTCCATAGCAAAATAATGTTTTGGATTACTGTTAAAATTACTGAGATGCCTCCACAAATAGTAGAACACAGCTGATGGCCCAGGAAGCTTATCCTGTGATTTTCAATATTCCTCCTCGTTCTGTTGGAGGGCAAAGCATTTGAGAAGGGATTAGTGAATATCCTGTTATTGGTAGGGGTGCACACTCCACTCTTCTGTGAAGATCTTTCTAGAGAGTGTTAACAGAATGAGAATGGATTTAATCATTTCCTTATAAGTTGTTCACAACTAAACCTTTATCCATCCTTAAATACACACAATATTCTCTACTCCAAAGCACTAAAGATGGGACATACCTGTGAGATTCTCTCTCTCTTCTTGAAAACTATGTATGTGTACACAATTATGTATTGGTCTTCAAAATTTAGCAGAACATAAACAGTGTTCTAAAATAGAGCATATAAGTCCATATAAGATATATCAGACAGTGCTGGGACCATATCTCAACAATGTTTGGGCATAAACACACATAAAGGACTTTCCATTCCTAAATGGTTCATACGATAATGGCTTTACCATAAATGTAAGGTTGGCACCTATGTTGTTTAAATTTTTAAAAATTAAAAATAAAATCATCGTGGGGCTGGAAACTGTCATCTTTTCAATTCCTTAGCTTGGATGGAAGACTTAATTTCCAGAGTTGTAACACATTTTTCATATATTAAACTTGGGACTGTTGATTGTCTATTTTCCTCCAAGGAAAGCTTCATGGGCATTTGCCTCTCCCCCAGATCATCATCATTGATTCCATTTAGCCTCTGACTGTGATTACTTGCAGCTGGGGTCCATTTGCAACAACATTTTTATACGGTGTACAAGATTAGAGCAAACAAACTACTTTGACTACAGTATTCTCCAATTACATTAATTTCATCCACTGATGTCTTTATTTCCTTCCTTTCCAATTTAGCTGTGTAATGTGAAAATTGGCCCTATTTTTGTGCCTATTATGATGTTCTTAATCCTCTCTTTCTTCCCACATGATGTTAGTTGCATAAGAGGACTTCACAAACAAGCTCTTATAATGGGAATGAGTAGATTTTCCTTCTTGTGGAGGAATCCCAAAATGAAGAATCCAGTTAACTCTCCAAACTGTGAGTTGGAGGGCATATGTCTTTGACATCTATTAAGAAAGTGTATAGCAGTAATATAATCTATGTCACCTAAACTTAAAAGCTTTCCATATCTCAGAACAGAATCACAGTAGTTTGAGCTGATAAAGTGGAGAAAGCTGTCCAAGGAATCATGGGATTGAGTATAGCAGACTCTGAAGAATTAAAAAAGAGAAAATACAAAAATTGAAAAGATAGAAAAGGAATAAAAAGAAAGAATAGATAAAGGGAATATTTAAATAGGAATAAAAAATAAACAAAAAAATCCTGTTGCATATTCTATCAAGTTGTAGAGAATCAGGTTGGTGCAGCCTACCCCCTGGACAACGATACATGAACAGACGGGAAGACCTCCTGAGATATAGTGCTCCCTTGGATGAAGAAATACAAAAAAATACCACATCAGACAAATAATGGCCAAGATATAATTACAATGAGACTCATATGTTAAGATTCAAGGCAAAAAATTAAATACGTGTGCTAAGATACTTAGTGCATATTGACAGTAGTTAATGTCAATTTTAATTGTCATTTGTCATTAAATTAATTTGTCATTAATGCCAAATTTAATTGTCAATATAATGTTAATTTTTTTACTTCATTTTGTATCTATAGGAGAGGATGGGTCTCAACTAAACATATTGTATTAACCATTTCGCAATACAGATCTTCCTCAACTTACCGTAGGTTTGCATCCTAATCAACCTACTGTAACTTGAAAATGTCATGTCAAAAATGCATTTAATACATTTAACCTGCTGAACACCATAGCTTAGCCTAGCCTGCCTCAGACCTGCTCAGAACACTTACATTAGCCTATAAGTGGTCAAGAGTCATCTAACACAAAGCCTATGTTATTCAACAAAGTGTTGACTATCTCATGTAATGAATTGGGCATTGTACTGAAAGTGAAAACAGAATGGTTGTGTGGGTACAGAATGGCTGGAGGTATACTGATGGTCTACACTGGTGCTAACAGCACAGAGCCTAACATGGGGCTGAGGCTTAACCGACTGAGCCACCCAGGCACCCCCAATATAAATATTTTTGCAATTAAGAAAAATAGTGTAGCTTTCATTATCATATATATATATATATATATATATATTTATATATACACATACATGTTATTCTCAAGTTAGTTAACATACAGTGTAGTCTTGACTTCAGGAGTAGAACCCAGGGATTCATTACTTACGTATAGCACTCAGTGCTCATCCCAAAAAGTGCCCTCCTTAATGCCCACCATCCATTTTCCCCCCATCGACCCCCAGTTGGTTCTCTTTATTTAAGAGTCTCTTATGGTTTGCCTCCCTCTCTGTTTTTATCTTATTTTTCCTTCCCTTCCCCCACGATCATTTGTTAAGTTCCTCAAATTCCACATATGTGATATCTGTCTTTCTCTGACTTATGTCACTTAACATAATACCCTCCAGTTCCATCTACATTGTTGGAAATGGCAAGATTTCGTTCTTTTTCATCACCAACTAGTATTTTTCATCACCAAGTAGTATTTCACCACCAAGTAGTATCACCATTAGGTAAATACTGTTCAATCAGAATTTGAGTATTTTGCTGGTCTGGCATGTGGTAACTATCACATGACTTCCTGGTTTGTTCTTTTTTGTTTTTTTTTAAAGAAGATTATCATGGGGTAATTAGAAGAACTGTATAAATACGCCAGTTCCATGTAAATGTGTTATATAATTATATTTAATACTTTAGATAACATTAGAATTTTTTCATGCTGGGAAATGCTTGTAGTCAGTCACCCTGGACCTAAGGTTGGGAGACTTAGGCTGTCTAAGCTCCCTCATGCATTAGTTTTCTTCTTCTTCTTTTTTTTAATGTTTATTTACTTTTGAAAGAGAGAAAAAAAATGTGGGTGAGGGGCAGAGAGAGGGAGACCGAAGATCCAAAGTGGACTCTTCATTGACAGGAGAGAGCCGGATGCAAGGCTGAAACTCCCAAACGGTAAGATCATGACCTGAGCCGAAGTCAGATGCTCAACCGACTGAGCCACCCAGGTGCCCCTAGTTTTGTTTTAGTTTGCTCACTCTGACAAAGTACTCTCAGACTCAAGCCTCACTGTAGCAAACAAAAGTCAGCCTGATCGCTGTGACGTTCCTACACTATGGGTAAGAGTCGGAGACAACTCACATAGACAGTGAAAATTAGGCATTTGTGTCCAGATTTGAGTGACTTCAGAGTCAGTGCATTTATGTTTTAGTAATTATGTATCTCGGTTAAAACGATATGACTCCAGCATTTGTGTTTGCCTTGTAAAATCAGAAAGATGTGTTTCTTTACTCTCAGTATTGTAGTGACAGATTTATAGAGACTTTGACAACAATTTCAAGAGTTTAGTGTTCTATCTTTCTGGCCGCTTCTCTCCATTATTGTGACTAGAACACTGAAAGAAATGTGCAGTGGGTTCCAGGGCGCTTGGGTTCAAGTTCTAACTCTGCTACTTACCATCACTGTACCCTTAGAATAAAAGCTACATTTTCCTGATATTCATTTTTATTTGGCTCTTTCAAGGGGTTGATAAAAGGATCTATGGCGATAATATATGTAAGGATGCTTAGGAGATACGGAAATCTTGCCAAAGCCTACTACTTGTAATAATCAGGACGTACACAAATATGCCACTTAAAATGACGCTCTGGTCTTTACAGTATCTGAAAGCATCGATTACACTCGAGTTACAACTATCCGAGTTGCATTTGTAAAAGCAAATCAAATTATTGTTGTTATTGGAACTGACCATTACCATTCTAGTATAAGGAGGAAGCCCTGTAATAAAACAGGAGTCCTCGAATTTGGGTTCTTGCGCCTGGGTTCTGGCTTAGTTCTACCCAATGACAAAACAAAGACTTGAGTCTCAATTGCTCCCTACAAGGCAAAAGATAACAGCGGTTAGGTTTTCCTCCCATTTTCTCTCTATGTTTCTAATAATGTAATTGTTAACAGAATAAAATATTATTATTTTTAAGGTAGGTGATTTCTTCTTTAACTCCTTCTTCTCTTTATCTTTCCACTTCCCTTCATTTCTTATTGGATTCTGGGTTCCTGTGAGAGTTTGTATTTGAGGGTTTATAAAAAACAACTATAAAGAAATATAGATCTCTGCAATCTTGATGCTTCAATTTCTTCCACAATTTATAAATTGTTTCTAACAAATCTTACATTATGACAACTGAGTAACTTGTAACATTTTTAATGGCATTTAAAAAAGTAATTTAGGGGCGCCTGGGTGGCGCAGTCGGTTAAGCGTCCGACTTCAGCCAGGTCACGATCTCGCGGTCCGTGAGTTCGAGCCCCGCGTCGGGCTCTGGGCTGATGGCTCAGAGCCTGGAGCCTGTTTCTGATTCTGTGTCTCCCTCTCTCTCTGCCCCTCCCCCGTTCATGCTCTGTCTCTCTCTGTCCCAAAAATAAATAAACATTGAAAAAAAAAATTTAAAAAAAAAAAAAAAAAGTAATTTAAAAAAATTTAATTTAATTTTTTAATTTTTTAATGTTTATTTTTGAGAGAGAGAGAGAGCATGAATGGGGGGGTGCGGAGAGAGAGGGAGACACAGAATCCGAAGCAGGCTTCAAGCTCTGGGCTGTCAGCACAGAGACTGACACGGGGCTCAAGCTCACAAACCACAAGATCTTGACCTGAGCTGAAGTTGGACGCTTAACCCACTGAGCCACCCAGGAGTCTCATAAAAAAAGTAAATATTTTAAAATGAGAATTGTGGGGCGCCTGGGTGGCGCAGTCGGTTAAGCGTCCGACTTCAGCCAGGTCACGATCTCACGGTCCGTGAGTTCGAGCCCCGCATCAGGCTCTGGGCTGATGGCTCAGAGCCTGGAGCCTGTTTCCGATTCTGTGTCTCCCTCTCTCTCTGCCCCTTCCCCGTTCATGCTCTGTCTCTCTCTGTCCCAAAAATAAATAAACGTTGAAAAAAAAAATGAGAATTGTAAGTTAGAAGAAAAAATAACAGTTTATTCATAAAACCAGTCCCCTGCCTGACTATCCAGTTAAGGTAATTTTTTTTTTTTTTTACTTTATCATTTTTAACCATGTGAAAACTTGCTCTAAAATCCTGTGACAGGGCACCTGGGTGGCTCAGTCAGTTGAGCATCCGACTTCGGCTGGGGTCAGGATCTCTCAGTTTGTGAGTTCCAGCCCCGCGTCTGGCTCTGTGCTGACAGCTCAGAGCCTGGAGCCTGTTTCAGATACTGTGTCTCCCTCTCTCTGCCCCTTCCCCGCTCATGCTCCGTCTCTCTCTCTCTCAAAAATGAATAAACGTTAAAAATTTTTTTTATTAAAATAAATAAATAAATAACATCCTGTGAAAACTTGCCCCACTTTTATTCCTTCTTCCAAGTCTGAAACCAGTTGTAACAGTTCTTATGGCATCCTTTGCAAAGCTCCCAAATGATGATTTCTCCTACTCTACGTTTTTAAACGGGTTTGGCACCCTGATATCATAAATTAAAAGACATTAATTATAGTTTCACAAATAAGACCGCCTTTGATTAGGTTGAGGATGATATTATATGTACTCATACACACAATCCATATTTAATACTCAAGATCAATACAAAACCACTGCCAAGGTTTCCCTTACTCCACCCACCTTCAAGTTTTTTCTTGCCTGGATCTTAAACTTGTCTGATCCACAAGCAAACATTTTTATTCCCAGTTAAACTCATTATTACACTGCAAAGTTAGTTGTGAAATTTCACTTTGGATTCTTTTTTTTAAAATAGGAACTTATAAATGAATGGAATAATGTGTTCCTTTCACACTCTTGGACGGATTTCTGTTTCAAGATTTTCACACATCTTTTTCCTATATCATATAGATAGTACTATGGCTTGGAAGTCACTAGTGAATAAGATTGTAGAGTCAGTCTTCAAAGTCCCCATTTTTCTCTCAGCTTCTACTCCCTCCAACACACCCTAAACAAGCCAACATAAATCACATAAATGGAAGAAAGCATTGAATTTAGACCTCTGGGTCTTGGAATCCAGTCCCAGCTACAGTGGAAACTACTTGGAAAGCCCTGGAGCTTTTATTTAATTCTGCAAATTCATAATGTCTGGATGCGGTAATCTCTAAGGCACCTTATACACTACAGTTTTTGATTCTATAACTCCTGTTGACACATTTGATTTCAGTCAATTATAATATCTCAGTCCATATTCCTTGCCTAGAAAATATATCTACTCCCATCCTATTTTTATCCACTGTATCAAAATGCTCTACTACTGTATTTTGCCAGGCTATATAGCCTATTCTCCCTTAAATAATAATTATCACAATAATCTAATGATCAATCAAATCTACCACTATAAGTATATTCCGTATACATGCATTGTTAGTGCTTATTTTCTTTCATATTATCCAAGTCTTCTCTTTAAAACTTGCTTTTGAATGTATCATTCCCTCAAAGTTTCTTTTGCAACTTTTTTCTGTTCCTAATAAAGTAGGCATAATAAATGTTGAATGAAGGTTGGGATTAAATTACCTTTAAATATCAATATGTTAATAATTACAGCAGGTAGTATGATATTTTGTTTTTTTACTTTTTAAATATTCTAATACTTAGGCAGATTGTTTGAAAACTTCATTATAAAGAGGATGGATGATATTATTTGTCTAAGGAAAACATCAGGTTCTGCTGATTAACTTGAGCAATAATACATACTTAACTCTGAAATTAGAATTCACAGCTTACTTGCAATAAGGATGCATTCTGCGAGAGAGATTTTACAGTTGTCATGAAAACAGAACAAGCATATTATAAAGATATATATATATATATATATATATATATAATAAATTTCTTATGTTTATTTATTTTTGAGAGAGAGACAGAGTGCAAGTGGGGGAAGCGGCAGAGAGAGAGGGAGACACAGAATCCAAAATAGGCTCCGGACTCTGAGCCATCAGCACAGAGCCTGATGCAGGGCTTGAACTCACAAACTGTGAGATCATGACCTGAGCCAAAGTCAGATGCTCACCTGACTGAGGCCCCAGGCACCCCATATAAATATGTATTTTTTAAAGGAGATGAGAGAGACCACATACTCTACTAGAAAATCATTGGTTCATCGAGGAATTAAGAGACAGTTAAAAGAAGAAAAAAAGAAAGATACAGAGCCAGGAAGTCAGGATGTAAAAGCTTGACCCACAATATGAGAGAATGATTATGTCTTTTAAAAAAGAAAGAAAGAAACAAAGAAAGAAAGAGAAACAAAGAAACAAAGAAAACTGAAAACTCTTTGAAAAGGGCATAGTGACTTATTCATCTTTTTATGTCAAGTCCTGAGCCCAGTGTTTGGCACATTGTTGGTCCTCAATATATAAAGTGAATTCAGAGAAGAAAGGATTCTAAAGCTTGGTATCACATACATAATCTGCACTTGAGTTTATCTGGTTAGTTAAGTACTTAAACTTCGAGGAATCTATTCAATTAGGTACTTACACTAGGACAAACCTCTTGGTTTTTCTCTTCTAACTTCTTAAGATAACATTTTTTAATATAAACAAGATCATTAACCTACTGAGCTAATGTACACACTAATGTATAGTAGAAATTTTCTACTATAAAACTTACTGCAAACATGGGGTCAAGTATATCTATGTCCTAAAGTGGGTCATAAAACTGTAGACATTGTATATCTTTTACAATAGTTTCATGCAACTCAACCTAAAATGTAATTAGACAATTCTGAGGCGGTAAAATATGTAGGTGTGTAAAACTCAATTAATTTTGCTTTACCTACTTCTCGTAGAGAAAGACTTTATGAGGAAACTTTAATTGGAATTCTGTTCGATGTAGAAGAAAGGACCATGACTTCGGAGTCAGTGAGACCTGGGTTTGAACACAAGAGCTCCCAAAGAGTCGTGTAACCTCATTAAAACTAATTAATTTTCTGAAATGTAGTTTACCCATTCACACAGTAGGATTTTCTTATGGCATACTATATGGACTAAAGAGAAATATTTATGGAAGATATATATCTAGGTCTATTACATATTTAAACAAAGAAAACCAATTGAAAGGAAGCCTTTGTAAGATAAACTAGCGTTTCAAACTCAAGATAGTCTCTCTACCTCAGTTAAATTCCCAAGTTATCTTAAGATGTCTTAAAATGAAGTCAAGATAGCAATCAGGTAGTAGGAAGGACCTGAGAAAGGGGAATGAATAAGTCATCACACACACACATACACACACACACACACACACACACAACCAGACATAGCCTTATATTATGAATGCTAAATTATTGTGCCAGGAGAAGGGAGGTAAAACATGCTGGGAAATGATTTCTTCTCAAATAATGAATTCCCTATCATTTAAAATGATCAAAGACAATGGAAATTTTATGTTCTAAATACTGCTAAGAGATATTCTACTTTCGATTGGTTGAATTACATTTAATATCTCTTCTAAAATCTCAAGTTCTACGATTGTACAAAAACTTAAAAGCTCAGTTTAGAACATCAAATGAAGTATTTTTAGTTTTGCAAAACTTACTTCAAAGAAAATGAGCAGATTTCTATAAAGGGCTCAAATGATTTCTTAGAAATCAAATAGCTCTTGCACAAGAACAGTTTGATGACTTAACTATAAATGAATCAGAAACATATGGATTAAATTTCTCATGAAATACAATAAGAGGAGAGCAGTGCTTGGGAAAAATCTTCTTTTTGGGCTTCTTGAACCAAAAATCTTTGGAAAATTGTTCAAGATGTTTAAATGACCCCCAAAAGCAGTTGGATTTACTCTGGCCTGCTATAAGCAATTTGAAGCCTTTAATTTCCTTTTTTCTATTGTCTCTGGACAAAGTTCAAGTCAATTTTCTACCAGCTGTTGACTATCTCTGTTTAGTACAATGACTTTTCACTGTTGTTGTTTTGTTAAGTGTTTTTTGTTTCTTTTACACATTTGAAAAAAAAAATGCCTTAAAAGTTTTGACTGTTAAATATTTCAAAATATTTGTCATGACTATTTAAATCTTACCCCAAAAAGTCTTCCTTTGCCAAATCATTTGACTTAAGGGTGGAATTCGTAATATCAAATTGGATTAGAGAGTTGACAAAATAGAAGGGCCTGGAAGCAAATCTCTAGGGGAAGTGCAATATTTGATGCAAATAACATTGGCTTGAGTATTTAATAGAGAGAATGGGAACTTAAAAATAAAAATGCCATTGGGAAATACCATCATGTTAAATCAGAAGCAGTGTTTCAGTTAAAATTTACCATGAATAACAGTATAAGATTCAGAAGTTGACGCTCTTGTAAACTGTCAAAACTTTCCCGCATTATGAAATGAAGATGATTTACTTCATTTTACTTATTTTTTAATTCAATCCTTAGAAGTTTCGAAGTTTTCTTGTACACTTAAAATGGCATAAATATTAAAAATATTGTTTTCGACTTTCCTTTCAAAATGATACCCACCTCACATGCAAATTCTCAGCAAAGAAGATTTCTCACAGACCACAGCTCATGATTTGCATTCAACTTAACAATGTTTGAATGGTAAGTGGACATTTAAACATATTTTGGGTGGCTCAACTGAATGCCTATTTAGCTATGGTCAACACGCAAGGTTTTAAAGATGTTAATAAGTATTAGCAAGATGTTGACTATTATGAGCATTAGACTTGCAAAAGCATGTCTTCTGTAGTTAAGGTCATGAGGGTTTGGTGTGGACAGTACAGGGCAGTATAGATTATGTTGCTGGTGGATGTAAGACGGGGAAGAGACAGCTTGTGCTCATTTGATTAGAGCCAACTGAGGAGACCAAGGAATTATCTAGATTGGAACAAAAAACGGTCATTGAATTACTCACCGAATTTAAAGTTGTGTGAGCAAACACACATTGCCTAAAATAAGAATATTATGGGGTCTCCGCCCGGGAGGATTTTCTTGCACATACATAATAATCAGGCTTTGCTTCACTGTTTTTCTTCCAACCTTCAAGCAAACAAACATAAAACTGCCATCCCAAACTCAATACTTATTGTAGGATCTTCTTACCCATCCAATTTTACACTATTGTTGTCTGAAAAAAAGAATGCCTCACTCATTAACAAGTGCATTTGTGAAATCCATCGTTATTGCATTAGGGATATAATAAAAGAATTTTTCAAATGCTGTATTAACTATGCTGTCTTAGTGTAATTTAGCAAGAAATAGCTCAATTGACTCAATCAGTGAAAAAAAAAAAGCAGCACAGTTGTAGGTTCAGTTTTATGTCAGAGAAGAGTGTCCATATATAAATGTTTTACCAACTTGTGATCTGCTTGTGGGATAATAATTTTGAGAAAAAAAAACACTAGTACCTACTCAATTGTATAGCTAAATAGATTAATCAGGGGAGCCTGGGTGGCTTAGTTGGTTAAGTGTCCCACTTCGGCTCAGATCATGATCTCACAGTTTGTGGGTTTGAGCCCTGCGTCGGGCTCTCTGCTGATGGCTCAGAGCCTGGAGCCTGCTTCAGATTCTGTGTCTCCTTCTCTCTCTGCCGCTCACCTGCTCACACCTTCTCTCTCTATCTCAAAAGTAAATAAAACATTTACAAAATTTTAAAAATAGATTAATCTGGACACAGATTGTTTTAATATATATTATTGCTGGCCCATGCAAAAAAAGAGAGAGAGAGAGAGAGAGAGAGAGAGAGAGAGAGAGAAAACAAACAAAAACAGAACAAAACAAAAACCCAAATAAATTGGTTTGTAATCAACCAAAGAGTCAGTTAGATTATACATTCCTCAAGCCAAGTAGGAGTTTAATGAAGAGTCTTTGAAGGAAGAAAAGGATTTCTGTCATCTTGGCAATTATTTATTTTGTTAAAATTTATCTGAATATCAGGGGAGGAGTGGATGGAATGGTAGTGGAAACACTAGGCTGCCAAAGCAGGTCACTAGTGAATAGTTATTAAGATCTGCTGGGACCCCACATATCGTCCATCTAATCATTTACTCACTCATTAACTACTCATGCACAGAATTATAGGCCAGGCACTATGGTAAGTACTATAGACATTGAAACAAAGGAAGTAAAACCTGCTCTCTTGAGCTTACCATTTAGTAAAAGAGAGTAGATACGTTAGTTATAATGATGAAGCACTATGGTAGACATATAGAGACAGTACATGAGTGGCAGAAAAGGAGAAGTAATCTAATTCTACCAGGAGCAGGGGTGAGTCGTCAGGAAAGGTCTCAGAGTGGCAAATCCTAAAAGATAAGTAGTTGTCTCCCAAGTAGATGGAGAGAAAAGAAGTATTTCAGGCAAGGACACAGCTTGGGAAATGCACAGAAGCAAGAGACAACTTAGTTTGGGAAACTCCATGGACTTTGGCAGAGCTGGATTCCCAGATCCATCATAAATTTTATCTGCATCACCATGATACTGAAGGAGCACTGTATGAGTCCCTTTTTCTGTTTGATCTTTCGGTTTTCTTCCTGCTCTGGTCTTTGCCTTTGGGAAGAATATTTCCAGATTCTCTGTTATTTAGCTTGGCATAGCCAATATTTGGCAAAGCTAAATATTGGTGCTAGTGGAAGACTAGAGAAAAGGGAAAGGAGAGAAGCCAAGCCATCTCTCCCTTTCTTGCTTTCAGTGTGTGATATCTTTCTAAAAACACCAGTGTTTGTCTCCTCTGGAGCCCCAGCTACCATGAGACCACCCCTCCCTTCATGGTCGCAGACGATTCTGGAGAGGCTCTGACGTCTGGCAAGATCACAACCTCCATGGTACCTGGGCCTATGAGTGGCTGTTTCTTTAGTTGCTTTTTGTTGTTGTTGTCAATCTCTATGCTGCCTTACCATTTCCTCTTTAACCCCTCAGCTCTCTTGTCATCATTGCAAATCCCGACATTAAATTCCCTCTGCTTTTAAGAAAGGGAGTGATTTCTGATTTTTTGAATAAGCCTTGATTGATTCAGATACTAGCAGCCATCCATATCAGAAATCAAAATGTTCCCATTTCATACTGTGGTATACAAATCATTTTATTCTGCAGTTGCTGAAGAATAAATCAAAATATCAACCATATTAAATCTCTTATCCTTGAAAAAAATATATATACACTAGCCCAAGATTCTTAGATTTTTGTCAGTCATGTCCATGAAGACTTGATTCAGGGAAACATTAAAGTAAACATCTGAATTATCTTGGTATTTTTATTTTACAATGCCATAAGAAAAGTGAATGGAACGATTTATAGGCCTGGCTGACAATAGTCATGATTAAAAGTATTTGCCAATAACTCAGGAGCATCGTTAAGCTTACTCTGTCCTAGCTCACAGTGTCAATTTTTTAACACCTATTTCGGACTGTTCTAGCCAGTGCTGGTCCAAGTTGGCATCTCCTCTAATGTCCTACTGCTATTCCCTCTAAGAGCAAAAAGAGCCAAGGTTGGATGGCTGTGATTTAAATGGTGTTAAGGACATAAATTAAATAATCATATTATACTAAAGGATAGAGAGCTTTAAAAATCAATAATGCTGCCATCCAGCTGTCTCTCAAGTCTTATGAATAACTACCCGGTACTTTATGGAGCTTTCTTGTTGTAGTTTGAAGTTTCGTTTACTGATACTAACTCTGTAAGGTATTATTTACCTTTTCAGGAAGGAATTTTAACTGAAATGTATTTAAGTACGTCTACTATTTCTCATCTGGTAGAATCATAACACTTGTCATTGGTTCTAGGAAATATTTATCTTATCATCTACTGTCATTAAGGTATGGAGGCGGTAGGGTCTCTGAAGGGAGGACTCCTATCACTTCCTGAGTTTGAAAGCTTTGCAAAGTAAAACAGAGCACGGCACACGTGCTCCAGAAATAAACATCATTGCTGATAAAGGTTAAGGTGGTGAACTAATTTGGGGTGGAAGCCAAAAGGATCAGATGGGAGAAATTCAGTATCTGGTGGATATTTCCACCCAGTTATAGTGACAGTGACCAGGGCTGGCTTCCCCATCTCACCCCATCCCTCTATAGGGGCAGGAACTGCCTCAAGAAGGGCAAAATAAAGGGGCGCCTGGGTGGCTCAGTTGGTTAAGCATCCGACTCTTGGTTCCAGCTCAGGTCATGATCTCCCAGTTCATGGGATCAAGTCCTGCATTGGGCTCTGGGCTGATAATGCAGAGCCTGCTTGGGATTCTCTGTCTCTGTCTGCCCCTCCCCACCTCTCAATAAATAAATAAACTTAAAAGGGGGGGGGCAAAATAAAATGTTTATTCTCTGTGGTAACCTGAGCCCCAAGAGGAAATTTTGGGAGTCAATCCACATTCCCCAGGGCAAAGTGAGTAAAGGAAAACAAGAAAGTCAGGATTTACAGCCAACTAAGTTTCCTCTACTTATAAATAATGCTCAGAAGTAGAGGAGAAACATTCACCCCAAAATGCAGCAGACAAGGATGTCCAATATAGCTATACATATCAGAAAACATATCAATGCTAGTATATGCTACATGTTAATCACTGTTTTAGGAGAATTTGCTTATATTAACTTGTTAACACTCAAAAGCACCCTCTGAGAGAAATAATTCTCTTAATCCCATTTTACAGATTTGGAACTAGAGACACAGGTTAGGTGATATTTTTAAGATAGTACATCAATGGAAGAACCGGGTTTAAATTCAAGCGATCTGGCCCTACAATCTGTCAACTTCAACCCTACACGTTGTATTCATTCTGTAACAACACATCAGCTTTAAAAGAATACAGAATAAGCAGAAATTACTTCTACATGGGTTTTCCTCATGGCGAAGGCAATCCTTCCAGATAATGAGTAGGACGCTTCTCCACGAAGTAAAGTATTTCGATAAGGAGGCAACAACCTTCAAAAATATGTGGCAATGGAGAAGCCTGTGGTAAGTTCAGAAGGCAATGAATAAGTTAATTTGATTTCAGCTGAAATTTTAAATATTAAATTAGTGGAAAATTAAGTTTAAGCATTTTAGTTAGGCCAGATCCTACATAGGGTTCATAGACCAATTCTACATGGATCAGGTCTCGGGTTTTATCCTGCAGGATGTGTCTATTCAAAAAGAATTTGTAGTGGGATCATGCCAATGCCTTAGAAACGTTATTCTGGTAGAAGATGAGGAAACTAAAATAGATAAGCAGAAGATGTTAGAACTTAACATGATTATCAGAAGCCACAGTCTTTAATATTAACCTTCATGTTGTCAAATAGATGATCTAGAAGAAGAGATGATAGAATTTTGATGTTTATGAAGATAATAGGTGGGTTTTCAGGAATTGAAGAAAGACATCAATACATAAATGGTAAGAACCATTTGAGAATCAAACAGTTTAGACAAAAATAAGTGCCCCTCTGGATGTTTGGTGTCAAAATAATAGAATA
Organism: Lynx rufus; assembly: GCF_022079265.1. NCBI lineage: Eukaryota > Metazoa > Chordata > Mammalia > Carnivora > Felidae > Lynx > Lynx rufus. The sequence goes on from NW_025814878.1 coordinate 127,193,513, forward strand.
TTGAAGAAAAACGTTAAAAGTTACTAGAGAAAGAACGATTATATTCAAGTGTTTCTTTTTTTCTTAAGGCATAGAGAATGCAAGTGGGGGAGGGGCAGAGAGAGGAGGAGAGAGAGAAAACCAAGCAGGCTCCACGCTTTTTTTTTCCTTTTTTTAAAATTCAGGTTAGTTTAAATTCAGGGTAGTATTGATTTCAGGAGCAGAACCCAGTCATTCATCACTTTCATACAACACCCAGTTCTCGTCCCGACAAGTGTCCTCCTTAACGCCCATCACCCATTTAACACATCCCCACTTCTCTCCCCTCCAGCAACCCTCAGTTTGTTCTCTGCATATAAATGCCTCTTATAGTTTGTCTTCCTCTCTGTTTTTTGTCTTATTTTTCCTTCCCTTCCCCTTTCCTTGGATCTTGAGCCCACGAACCCTGAGATCATGACCTGAGCCGAAACCAAGAGTCAGGCTCTTAACCGACTGAGCCACTCAGGTGTCCTGAAAGATTATATTCAAACTCAAACATAATAATATGACATTTGGAAGCCATCTCACAAGAAAGAAATAGATGCCAGAAAACAATGGAATGATATCTTAAGTTGCTAAGGGAAAAATAAACATCAGCCTATAAATATTTACTCAAGCTATTCTGCAAGGTTGGGTATAAAATAAAAACATGTTCAGAGAGAGTGAGACTAAGAGATTTTACCAGTGGAAGAATTGCTATAGAATGTTTATTTTTTAATAACAATTAAACAATAAGCATGGAGTCCCAGAAAAAAGACCAATAAAACAGAGAAATTGACATTTTAATAAATTAAAAGATTAACATTTTAATATAACCATTGGTGTCAGAAAGACAACGCTAAAATTTTGACTCATATCATTAATTGGAAATGTGCTAAATAGATATTTAAACAGAAAAGGTTCTGTATCATATACTATAAGACAACAGAAGTACAAAATAATTTTAGATTTTGCCTGAAAACTTTTACCTACAACTGTATGTCAAACATTAAATACTAAAAATTAAAACAACAGAAAAATAATCTCTAGATTCTGAGCTACAAGTGGGATACAGGAATAAACTCCAAGATTTACCAAGCAGAAAAAAAGTCAATACATGCTCAAATACACCATAATCACAATAAATTAAAAAAAAAAAGCTAAACTCACTACTTAGAAGGGTGAATAATTAGCTCAGATTTTAAAATACCTAAGGCAATAAATCCAACTCTATGCTCTTAAAAGAACTGCATAAAAGATTTGAAATCAAAGAAATAGAAGTGATAAATGCAGATGTTAATAAAAGGTAAGCTACTCTAGCAATGGTTAATATCCGACTAAAGGATTTTAAGGTGAAGTGAATAAGGATAAAGAAATAAAATCCTGAACAGATAAAAACTATCAGCGTATATATATCTAATAATCTAGTATCAAAATAAATAGAGCAAAATCTGTCAGAATTAGAAGGTACAAGTAGAAGTACAACGTCCTTATTAAGACTAAAAATGTAAACATATACATACACACACACACACATACACACACACACAAGTACTTGAAAACATATATATATATATATACACACACACACATATGTGTGTGTGTGTGTATATATATATATATATGTTTTCAAGTACTTGTGTGTGTGTGTATATATATATATATATGTTTTCAAGTACTTGTTAAACACTACATTCTCAGCTGTTAAAGTGCTACCTATAGCCTGTAGTCAATGCTCTCTTGGGCGTTATTATAGAAGTTGCTTTATTATTTTTTTAATTTACTTATTTTTATCTTTTTTAAACATTTACTCATTTTTTTGAGAGACAGAGAGAGACAGTGTGAGTGGGGGAAGGACAGAGACAGAGGGAGACATAGAATCCGAAGCAGGCTCCAGGCTCTGTGCTGTCAGTACAGGGGCTGGACTCAGGAACCTTGAGATCGTGACCTGAGCCGAAGTCGGAAGCTCAACCAACTGAGCCACCCAGGCGCCCTAGAAGTTGCTTTAAACTACAATTCTGATGAGCTTGCAGGGCTGGTCATTGTGACAGTCTGTGTTATCCGAGATGAGGCTTCAACAGGACCTTGCAACCAATGTGCTCTTCTTCCAGTATGATGTTAAAACTCCTCCCTTAGAGGGGCGCTTGGGTGGCTCAGTCGGTTGAGCGTCTGACTTCGGCTCAGGTCATGATCTCACACTCCATGAGTTCGAGCACTGCGTTGGGCTCTGTGCTGACAGCTCAGAGCCTGGAGCCTGTTTCAGATTCTGTGTCTCCACCTCTCTCTCTGCCCCTTCCCTGTTCATGCTCTGTCTCTCTCTGTCTCAAAAATAAATAAAAACATTAAAAAGAATTTAATAAAAAAATCCCTCCCTTAGAGAAGTGAGGTCCATGTTTCTTCCCTGTAAGGAAAGGAAAGCGACTGTAGTAGAAGTGTCATTCTTTGGTGCTGTGTGATTTCAGAGGTTAAGTCATAAAAGACAATACAACTTCTGCCTGCTTCTCTTGAGATGCTTGTCCTGGGGACACAGTAAGCATGCTGGGAAGCCCAGGTCACATACAGATGCCACATGTAGGTGTTCTGGCTGACAGCCCCAGCTGAGGTCCCAGACATGTGAGGGGGAAGCTTTTTCTTAAACAGCCCTAGTGCAGGTCATTGTCAGATCGTAAATACATGAGAGAGCCAGAACCACCTTGTTGAGCTGAATCAACTCCCCAGCTATAAAATATATAGCAAAATAATCATTGGTGTTTTACCCACTGAGTTTAGGAGTTACTTGTGACACAGCAATAGATAACTGGACTATGCGATGGCTAGTTTTGTCTTGAAATTGTTCCCTCTTCGGGCTACAGTTCTGTTGGATATCTTCTAATTGCCTTGTACAAAAAAATGACTGGTTGCTTTGATGCTTCCCGTTGGATCCTGCCAGAGATTCCCCTATACCAGTTACAATTGCTGAGTAATACTAATCACCTTCAACTTACTATTCTTTTTCTTTTTTTTTTTTTTTTAATTTTTTTTTCAACGTTTATTTATTTTTGGGACAGAGAGAGACAGAGCATGAATGGGGGAGGGGCAGAGAGAGAGGGAGACACAGAATCGGAAACAGGCTCCAGGCTCCGAGCCATCAGCCCAGAGCCTGACGCAGGGCTCGAACTCACGGACCGCGAGATCGTGACCTGGCTGAAGTCGGACGCTTAACCGACTGCGCCACCCAGGCGCCCCTTACTATTCTTTTTCTTATCCTTCATACCATTAAGAATATTACTTTGCGATGAAGCCACCAGCTAAGTGGTTCCCTGCTGATAAAATTTTCAAGACACGATCAAATAATTTGCTTCATATTAAATTATAAGTGGCCGCATCAGAAACTTAATAAGTATTTGCAATTTTTGTTTGTTTCAGTTTTGTTAAAATACGATTGATGTACAGCCCCATATAAGTCTAAAGTGTACAGAACAATGATTCAACATACATACATATATTTACGGAATGATTACCAACAAGTTTAGTTGATGTTCATCACCTCATAAGTATTTGTAATCGATGTTAAAGGGTTATAATAATCGTCCTGAAGATCTGTGGCATGAGTTGGAATCATGAGGTTAAAACTCCTCCTTCCTACAAAAATTTGAGTATGAATTTGGAAAGGTTTTCGCAATACATAGAAATACGATGGGGACTGGGGGAGGCACCTGAGTGGCTCAGACCTGAGCTTGACTTCAGCTCAGGTCATGATCTCACCGCTAGTAAGTTTGAGTCCCATGGCAGGCTCTGTGCTGACATCTCAGAGCCTGGAGCCTGCTTTGGATTCTGTCTCCCTCTCTCTCTGTCCCTCCCCTGCTCACCCTCTGTTTCTCTCTCTCTCTCTCTTTTTCTCTCTCTCTATCTTAAATATAAATAAGCATTAAAAATTAAAACATAAATAAAAATAAAAATAAAAGAAATATGATGGGAAATTGACCTAAGTTTTCCAAGTGGAAACCAAGAAAAGGAAAGGCGCTGTCCATTTTTTCAGCTTTCTCTCCCATGTGTCAATTGTGAAGAAGTCATTACGGCTGGCACTAAAAGAATAAAGGTAAATAAATCCCCAAAGGAGAGCTCTGAGTCTCCTCCCCCCAAAGTGACAAGTTAGTATCAAATGGCAAAAGTGAATATGAAATGTAACGATGTGAAAGAAAATAATATGATCTTTCAGCTTACGGTAATTTGTAGGTGACAATTTTACTTTGTTTTCGTGTCCAAATGGAAAGACTGTACTCTTTCTCCTTGTTCTTTCTTTTAGGCTTTCTGCCTGTGGGTGTTACATATTTTTCCCTGCTTCAACTAACCATGTCTGAGCAGGACAGCTGACCTTCAAAAGCAAATACGATTAAAGCTGAACAAATCAGGTAATTACAATAAAAATGTGGCTTGACAAACAACCTCTGGACAGAATTACACTTCTGTATATACACTACACATTCAATTAAAGTGATGGGAAATGAGGAAACTAATGCCTTTCCCTCAGATTTTTAACGTGCCGACATTCTACATTCTGCCATGGATTAGTGAAGACATTAGGAGAAAAGAAAATTCGCCAGTAAATTTATGCAGGGTCAGCGTCCCTTAAGTGTGGAATGGCATTCTTCTTAGAGCCTGGCTGTGTCATTCAATTTCAAAGGAATTTTTATTCTGCCATATTCTAAATTCTTTACTCATATTTAACATGTTAAGGACCTATAATTGCATAAGATTTCTTATTATGCATGTATGACTTTCTCTTATCGTAAGGATTCGCTGCCATGTATGTACTGGTATAATCACCTGTACAAACCTGCATTTGACCAATGACAAATCGGTAGCTAGCTTACAGTTAGAATTCAATCTGCATGCATGTACATCTAACTCATCCTTATTTTCCTAAAAGCATTGTACACCATGATAATATAATAATTATATTATATCATTAATTATATGATTAAATAAATATTTAATGAGCTAAGTGAAATCAACCTTATAATTTTACTTTGCCCTACTGAACATCTTAGTTTTATTATTATTTATTTATTTCCCCTCCTCCATAAAATTGTACAGTGGAAAATCTGTATTTCATTGAAATTTTGTTTGGACGGTTTGAGGTTTTATCAATAGAAGAAAATAAAGTCAAACCATCCAGTTTAAATTCTTTAATCCCAAACCAACATTTTGTTGTTGTGCTTGAAAACGATTTTCCTTCATTTTGTTTGTACTCTGTTTTTATAATTTTGCATTAAAGCCAGCATAAAATCCTATATATTCATACTATGGTGGTACAGATACGGTTCTAGAGATATTTCTTTCAGGAATAGCTTAACCTGATTGATGTCATGGTGGTGGACCATGAACCTTTCCATGATGAACCAATATGAACTTTTATTATATCACCTCAAGTATAAATAAGGGCATTAGTCAAATTTATAAATGAACCATCTCAAGAATCACTTTTTACAAACCAAAGTGCTCAGGACCATACCATCACATTTGCTAGAAAATTGGAGAAATGCTGATAAATCCTAAATTTTTTTTTTAATTTTTAAAAACATTTTTAACTTTTTAGAATTGACACCAATGTCTGAAACTCCAGGCTCAGTCATTGGACAGTAACAACAGTCTTTTCTCTCCTTTAAAAAAAGAAAACATTAATGTTTTTAATGTTTATTTATTTTTGAGAGAAAGAGACAGACAGACAGACAGAACACTGGCAGGGGAGGGGCAGAGAGAGAGGGAGACACAGAATCCGAAGCAGGCTCCAGGCTCTAAGCTGTCAGCACAGAGACCAACGCAGGACTCGAACTCCCAAGCCTTCGAGGTGTAAGATCATGGCCTGAGCCGAAGTCAGCCGCTCAACTGACTGAGCCACCCAGGCTCCCACAGCAGTCTTTTCTCTTAATTGATGTTTCAAGATAAATTTGCTAACAGTCTTTATTTATTTTCTAGGTACTTCATAAAACATCTCTTATCTCACCAATGTAATTACTAGTTACTCATAAGTCAAATCTGTATCACCTTTTCCTTCAAAGTTTCCACGTTTCCAGTAGGGCACAGATAATCAAGCTTCTAGGCACTTATCTGCTTTTATCTGTATTGATTCTATTACCCTGAGCAAGTCATAACATTTCTCTGGCTTAGGAGGCCTCCCTGCTAACATGCAGGTAATATTTCCTGCCAACTTATCTTATGGGTTTGTTTCATTAATTGGATGAACCAGTGTATGTGAAACTACTTTGTAAAATGCTGTAAAACTGTATGGTGTCATGATTATGTGGTTGTGCTCATTTAATAAATGCCCCAATTAGAAATGAGTACTTCCTGAAGGGGATATATATGTTATTGTTTAATTTGAACTTTAATCCCACCACTTAGAGGCTGTTAACAGAAGTTCCCCCATTAGCCAGTTATGTGATCTTAGATAAGTCCTTTCCCTTCTCAATTGTATCTACAAAACAGAGTTGCAAATAATTCAAATATACCTCAAAGGTCCCTGTAAATACTAAATGATATGAATGCCTATATCCATTTTTATATATCAGTACACAGTCACGTAGAATATTTGTAATCAGAATTACATTTTCTAACATTTTATCATGAAAAATTGTAAACAGACAACAAAGTCCGCATACACACCATCTACTTAATATTTCAGTATGGTTTCCTTATTGTATATCTATCAATTCATTAATCTATCAAGACTTCATTTTAATAAAGATACAGAACTTTAGATCTGGAAAGACCTTAAATAGTTTGTTTTCTTTTTAATGTTTATTTATTTTTGAGAGAGAGAGGGAGAGAACAAGTGGGGGAGGGGCAGAGGGAGAGGGAAACACAGAATCTAAAGCAGGCTCCAGGCTCTGAGCGGTCAGCATAGAGCCCGACACAGGGCTCGAACCCACACACCATGAGATCATGACCTGCGCCGAAGTCGGACACTTAGCCTACTGAGCCACCCAGGCGCCCCAAAAATTTAAATAGTTTTTAATCCAGTCCCTTCTTTTGATGGATGCTGTAACTGAGGACATAGAACGGGGGTAAGCTGCAAACTATAAGCTGCTCTTGGTTGAAAACCACTTTTCTGAAATGATTTTTGTTGATTTGAACAGATGTTCAAGGTTCAGCTACATGCCCCAAAATCATTTTTAGTTAAAACAAGCAGAATGGATTTTGTCCATATCTCCACTCTGTATTGGATTTTCTGTATAGAGAGCTGTATCTGCAAGATCAAAACTCATTTCTGCAACCTACCAAGCAATTTCTACAAGTGCATCTACCTTTCGGTGACAATCCACTTCTCCTAACCCTTCCCATCATGCCGTTAAGTATTAGCATGTGAAAAATTGCATCTGTCAGAAATGTAAAAATAATTATGCCCACCTTGGTCTTTTCTATTTAATAATTTGGGCCATGGATTGGTAACCTTTGTTTTGCCTACTGTGCAGTCATAAATTACTTTTATAGATCAAGAGAATTTGAACTTTCAAAAGTGCTGTTTTAGCTTAAAATGTTATGATTTAGATATTCTATTTATATAAGAGGAAACAAGTGACAACTATAGTAAGCATTTTTTTTTATTATTCTTTGTTCAAATTGTTGCCTTAGTGGGGTTTCTTACCTCAAAATAGTAGTATATCTAGAGGAGAGAGCTTGACTACATTATGTAGGCACCAGGAGTTTAATCACAAAAGGGGGTGCCTGAGCAGCACAGTAGCTTAAGCGTCCAACTTCGGCTCAGGTCATGATCTCACAGTTCATGAGTTCAAGCCCCGCAATGGGCTCTGGGCTGTCAGTGTAGAGCCTGGAGCCTGCCTCAGATCCTGTCTCCCTCTCTCTCTGCCCCTCCCCCACTAGTTCTCTCTCTCTCTCTCTCTCTCTCTCTCTCTCTCAAAAGTAAATAAGAACTTTCTTTTTAAAAAGATGAAATTTCTTAAGTCAGTCAGAGAAAGGCAGATACCATATCCTTTCACTCATATGTGGATCTTGAGAAATTTAACAGAAGGCCACGGGGGAAGGGAAGGGGGAAAAAGTTACAAACAGAGAGGGAGGGAGGCAAACCATAAGAGACTCTTAAATACAGAGAACAAACTGAGGGTTGATGGGGGGTGGGAGGGTGGGTGATGGGCTTTGAGGAGGGCACCTGTTGGGATGAGCACTGGGTGTTGTATGTAAGCCAATTTGACAATAAATTATATTTTTAAAAGATGAAATTTCAATAAATAAATAAATAAATAATCACAGAAGAAAGAATCTAGGACTTTCGAGGCAATGTAAATGGCCTACAATCTCATTAAATTACCACTTTAATCACTTAATATATGTGGACTTCAGGAGATCCACTGGAATCTTTCAATCACCTTCAATTCATATTATGATATTTGGAAAGCCATATAAGTTGTTTTCCATTAAGCTAGAAAGGGCTAGTGAATTTTTAAGTATCAATTGCAAGGTAACATGAGATAAGCATTCTGGATTACTATTGTTTTTTGCAGGTTATTGGCCTAAGAAGAAATAGAAGTCCATATAAACATTAAAAAAAGAAAGTCTACCTTTTAAACTACTGCCTGTATTTACAGTTCTTTATTTAATAATTTTATTCTTTTAAGTTTATTTATTTTGAGAGAGAGACAGAGAGAGCGCAAGCAGGGGAGGAACAGAGAGAGAAGGAGGGAGAGAATCCCAAAGCAGGCTCTGCACTGTCAGTGTGGAGCCTGACACAGGGCTCGATCCCACAAACCACAAGATCATGACCTAAGCCGAAATCAAGAGTCGGACACTTAACCGACTGAGCCACCCAAACCCCCCTTATTCTTTAATAATTTTAAATATGACAGTGTTTTAATCGAACTTTTAGCCATTGTAGGCTGTATTATTTAATAACTGGTTCAGTACTGTAGTGTATAGTTTCTTTATATAAATGCAACTTCAGATGATAGACATAGATATAGAGTCATTCTTACCCATGCACTTTGTAGCTCCAGTTAGAATGTTTACAGTATAAAGGATTTATTTGAAAATGTGTTGCTTTTATTTCCTTATCTGATAAATGTGATATGATAATTTTTTCATGGCATTGTTTTATTCCTCCAAATTGCAAAAATCATCTTTCTCATAAGTTCCCTGATAGTCCCACAAAGTAGGTAATTGCTGTACATTATCGATTGCATTTTGCTATTGGAGAAATCAAGGCATTAGTATAGGTCAAGTATTACTTGACCGTAGGCCAAACATTACCCGTGAAACGCATGGAAAAATCACTCAAGAAAGCCAATCTTCCACCATGCAGAGTATTGTTCTCTTATGTTGCAACACATCCGTCATTCAGCTTTTAGAAGCACCATTCAAGAAAAGCAGCATGATCCTTGATGATAAGGGCAGATCTGTTTTTCTGCCTAGGTTATAGCGTTGGGCTTACATTAAAAAAAAATTAATAAAGGAAGTGATAAGTGATTGTCCAATGAATAACAGAATGAAAAAACACAGGAGTGATAAGGCAATCTAAGTGTGTCAATATTCAAAGCACTCAGAGTTTCAGAATGGTTGCGTTGTTTTGAATTTATAACCCTTTCTTTACTCTGTCTTTTTGTATTTATATTAATGGTGACTATACATCAAAGAGAGAGGGTAATGCTGTCTATAGTTTACCTCATGCATACCCTTTGGTCCTGTTTATAAGAAATTCTCCACTATGGCCCAAGCAGGGACTAAAAGGAAATGGGAGTTGAAAAAAAAAAAAATCATGAAATTCCAGCAGGGTGAGAACGGAATCTTATTTTTAGCACTGCCCCCTGAAAGCTGGAAAACCTGTATTACTTGAGATACCACAGCCTTAAACAGGGTGAATGATGACAAATGGCATGGAGAAAAGAAGTTTCTGAGAACAGTACCTTGGGTTAATTATCTGTCAGACCCCCTACCACCCCAAAATAATGCAAGAGTGTTCTAAGATTGGGTTAGCACTTAAGGAAAGAAAACTCACTTGCTTCCATTTCATGTAAGTTTCCCTGTTTGTTAGCACATAGTGGTTTTCTTCTAACTTTGACATGGCAGATGTCTGGACATTGGCCAATAGCCACATCCTTGACTAAGATCTTGCAACACAATTTCCTTGGGAAATAATATTTGTTCATGTAGAACTCCCTCACTCGGCTTGGTTCAGTGCAATGGAAACAAAAACATTATTGTTAATTAATCTGTTTGCAATTCTATTCTGATCCACAGCTCTAAGAAATATTATCTCCGAAATCTTTGAATATAGTAGCTGTTAATCAGTCTTAAGTGTTCATGTTTATCCTCATTCAAAGCCCTCATTTCACAAAATATTTCATGCCTTCTGCACACCAGTGATGAATAAGTTAAGTTTCCAATTGTCATGCGAGTTTGTTTGCTTTTTCAGTGTATTATGGCACATCACCTTTGGAAGTTTGACAAAATGCTGTTTATTTGTCTCCTGCCGGGATGCCTTGGTCTCCTACAGGGTTCGGTGGTTTATGTGATGTCATCAGCAGAGAGCACGCAGGGGTGTCATATCAGATGGAAAAGGGGGATCTAAGACTTGACTGAGAGAATCTGAAAGCAAAACATATGAGCTAACCTTCCCTCTTACAGCCTTTATCTGGGACAGTCAGCATGAAATTAAGTTATGACCTATATAGCTTGACTGTACTGTATCTCGGGATGCAAACTTTGATCAAATATTTTTCTTCTGTGTAATGAAGACTAGCTTTCTTGCAATGGATTTTACCTACCTTTACCTACCTTTAAGGAGGTAGGACAGTTTCTCCTACCATTGAAAACCCCCCCCCCCGGAGTTACGCGACATTTATTTACGTACAACATACAATTAGGGTGTGTGAGAGAAATAAAAGAATTCTCTTTTTCATCTTCTTTTTGCCCTCTTCCCTCAATAAATCCGGCTGCTTACCAAACAGTTGCTTTTGATCTGATTATTTTTAGTATCCATGTGAATGAAAGAGAATATGCTGTTTGTTAAGTGGCTGTAATAAACTAGAACACTGAAAATGCTGTTTCAGTGAGATTTATGTGGCGGTAGCTGGAGTATCACAATGAAGCTAGAATTCTCCGATGAGAAAAAGGGCAGGGTCCCTCTGGGAGTCGACTTGCTCAGTGGAGGGATGTACTCCCAGCTAGACCCCCGATTGCGAGAATACTGTAGTGCCTTGTTTTGTTTCCCTTGCTTCCTTGCTTGCTTGTTTTCCAGCTTAGGAGGAATCCTGGAGTCTTAACTATTCTGATGCTCTCATGATACAGGCGGCAGGATTGCTCAAGATCTCACAGGTCCTGAGAGTCCCATATTCTACCGCCTTTTGATTCTTATAAAACTCTAAGTCATAGGTGCTCTATCAGTGTGGGACAGATGATTTATGTGAATGTGTGACCGACATAACCTTTCTTTTAATGCCTACAAGTCATCTAGTAGCTAAGCACAGCCACAGAATGTGCAACTTCCAACCAATGGAACAAAGGCTCTTTGCTTAGGAACTCCATAATAAAGACCTCCATTGTCCCTCCCTGTCCCATGTCCAATGTGCCGCTGGTGGGATCAGCTGTGGTCATAGCCCACTGTATGGAATAATTCTGGTGAGACTACTTCTGAAAGTCCAAGGGACCCACGGGGGCCTGATGCGATAGGAAAATGCGAGATGCTGGAGGATGTTTATCTCGTCAATATCTGAGAAAGTCTAACTCTTCCCAGAAGAGTTCTCTTCTGATAGAAATGATTCCCCCGAATGTAGGCACTGCCTGTTCTCTTTTAAATACCTAAAGTTTTTACCTTTCCCTGCTTTTCTAAACATGCATCCCGCAGGACAAATACTCTCACATTCCCACTGCTCATGACACCCCAGTATATATGCCAATGTCTATCTCCTACAAATCACCTCTGCTCAGGAAGATTTTTATAAGGGTTTATTTTTACAACCGATATTCAAAACTATACATTATACATTTTGTTTTGCTTTTGTTTTAAATATAGTACTTAATATGATATCTCAAAGTACTCTTAAGTCTAAGGTTCCAATTAACCCCAGGCTCGCCCTCGTGGTTAAGAATCCGTGAGTGTGAATTCGCATCGCCTTCTGAAATCCCTGTTCCTTCTTGTTAACTTTGTGATTTGATGAGAAAGCTGAGATGAGTTCCCAACTTCTGGGTGATTTTAAGAAGGTTTAAAAATATACGGCATTAAACCCAGGTCACTGAGGTTCTCACAGGCTTGACTGTAAAAATACCCATCTGCGCAAATATAGTGAAAATAGAAACTTTTGCCCAGGTGAGATCAAATGAAGGAAGCTTGCCAAAGATGTTAAGTTTCCTTCCTTTGCCTCCTTCACCCGCAGTCATTCTCTCCCACAAACTCTCAACCCCACACAGTCCTTTTGCTAGGATAATCCAGCACTTTCCAAAGAACGCTGCATTTTTTTTTTAATTTTTTTTTTTATTTTTAAAAATTTTCTTTTCAACGTTTTTTATTTATTTTTGGGACAGAGAGAGACAGAGCATGAGCGGGGGAGGGGCAGAGAGAGAGGGAGACACAGAATCGGAAACAGGCTCCAGGCTCTGAGCCATCAGCGCAGAGCCCGACGCGGGGCTCGAACTCACGGACCGCGAGATCGTGACCTGGCTGAAGTCGGAGGCTTAACCGACTGCGCCACCCAGGCGCACCAAAGAATGCTGCATTTAAGACACTAATACTGTCCCTAAGCAAAAGGGTCCCATGGTCAACTAAGGAATAACATGGTCAATGAAAGAATAACAACAGAGAGATAGCTTGATCAACTGCTGAATGTCAACAAAATAAGCAAGCTTATTTATTTCAGGGTTTCTCTATGGCTTTAGTCAGTTTTCCTTTATTGCAACTCTCCTTGGGGTAAGTATAGGAAGATGGACAATCCACACAAATTTTTTCAAGTTTAATTGGACACGGGACAATTTTTTCCCCAAGATGTATTGTACAGGTACAGTGTTTAGAGGGATAATTTTGGAAAAACATTAACCCACCCCTGCACATCCCAGCGCCTTATTTTATTTCCTCTGTTAACACCTTTTATGCATGCTATTTAATTTTTCTCTTCAAATTCAGTAGTTTCTCTCAAATGTAAGTGATTACTTGGTGCTCATTTTTACATCCTTCTGGAATAATATACAGCAATTGCTGTTTCAGAATTCTAAGTGGTATAAGAGAACAAGCCACCTCCACAGTTGACAATCTCTTGAGCCTGATTCTTGCCAGCTAGTAGAATACAGTAGATTACCAATATGGATCTAGATTATGTATCACTTCCCCTAAATCAAGATATGCAATTGATCACTGTTCATTCTGTTCAGAAAACATTACAGCGTATACACATGCACGCATGCAATTCACTTTTGCATATCGTCGGAAAACCACTCACAGTATTCCGGTAATAATTGTGTTAAAATTCATGATTAAAAAGCCTAGCTTATTCATTAAGTGCTACGTGGAAAATACTATGGTCCTTTTTAACAAGTGAGAGAAAAATTATAGTCAATGTTCTTTTGTTGAATGCTTAAGAAAATAGATCTCACTCTCTCCAAAACAGTATTTCTCAACTATTAGCTTATCTTAGAGGAAGAAAAATGCCTCATCAAAGGCTATTTGTTTTTATTAAATGCAAGGTATTTTGATCCAGTATTTCTCACTGTGTGGAAATGTGCTGGACAGTACTTGCTCCAGTGGTAGCAGCTGTCCCTAACATCTCTTTGGTTAACCAAATAAGGACGTATGATCTAAGTACTTCGTCTAAATTTACCTAAAGGCAACATACTAACATGATGCATTAAAGGTAGGAATTAAAGTTCTGTTACCAAAAATGTCTCTAGGACCCAAAATGATAATGCTTACTAAATCTCCATCTATTGCAGGTTGAGGACACACTGGAGCGTCAGTGTTGCAAGAAAGACTTGTGTTACATCCAAAGACTGCCCCGGAGCTAGGGGCAGGATAACTCAGGGAAAGCTCTCGTTGTTCTCCCTCTGTGCGGGCATTACCAGAGGAGTGCATTCTCTCTGGGATCACCAACCGCTGCCCTGTGGTGGGATGTCTTAGAACCAGGGGGACCAAAAAGAAGTTTTGGCCGGAGATTCTAATACCCTACGAGTCACACATACGTCTTTTTACATAACCAGACCTCCCAGCTGAACTCTCCGGGGATCTCCCTGGGCCCAGCTGCAAATCATCAATCTTACTGTTATCCATCAACAAGGCTGACAAGCTCACACAAACCACCCCTTGGACCCATGCTCGCAAAGCAAGACCATGAATCAGTACTTTTCTCGCTAAAGGGGAAGTGCAGAGCAGGTACATGGGCCAAACAGCCCAAGCCACTTCTAGACCTACTAGAACTAACCCTCACAGAAGACATATTTTGACAATTTCTCACTGACGGATCAACTGTGGTGTGATAACGTGTGATTTGATATTTCTATTTTTTTATTTGCTTAATGAGTTGGTTTGTATTCAAAATTATTTTTAATGTTTATTTTATTTTTGAGAGAGAACAAGAGAGAGCGTGCACGCGCACATGCGAGCGGGGGAAAGGCAGAGACAGGGAGACAGACGATCTGAAGTGAGCTCCACACTGACAGCAGAGAGACCAATGTGGGGCTCGAACTCATGGAACCGTGAGATTATGACTTGAGCCGAAGTTGGTTGCTTAACCAACTGAGCCACCCAGGTGCCCCTTAATGAGTTGTTGTTGTTGTTGTTGTTTTAAAACCCACTTATTTAGCACTATTTTCATGGCTTTCCAAATCATATCTCATTCAATATCTCAGATTACAAACCTTAAACAATATGGTAGTGGAATGAAAGAATGAAGATTTTTCTTCTACATTATATTATGAAGATTTTAAACATACAACAAAGGTGAAAGTGAATACACTTCTATTCACCACGCAGTCTCTAAACCAGTAATGGTTTACTATAGCTGTTTATCATGTAGGTATCAATCTATCCATCCTCCCACCAAACCATCTTATTTATTTTTTTTTTTATTAAAAAAAATTTTTTTCAACGTTTATTTATTTTTGGGACAGAGAGAGAGACAGAGCATGAACGGGCGAGGGGCAGAGAGAGAGGGAGACACAGAATCGGAAGCAGGCTCCAGTCTCCGAGCTGTCAGCACAGAGCCCAACGCGGGGCTCAAACTCACAAACTGTGAGATCATGACCTGAGCCGAAGTCGGTCGCTCAACCGACTGAACCACCCAGGCACCCCTAAACCATCTTATTTTTGATGCACTTCAAAATACACTGTAGAAAACAGAAGCATCCTCTTAAATATTCAACATGTATTAAGTGGAGTTCAATATTTGTTTACCATTTTAATGTTTTTTTTTAATGTTTATTTTTGTGAGAGAAAGAGAGACAGACAGAGACAGAGAGAGAAAGAGAGTGTAGGGAAGGGGCAGAGAGAGAGAGAGGGAGAGAGACTCCCCCACAGGCTGTCAGTGCAGGGACTAATGCAGGGCTCGATCCCATGAACAGTAAGATCATGACCCGAGTCGGAATCAAGATTTGGACACTTCACTGACTGAGTCACCCAGGCAGCCCTACCATTTTGAGGAAATCAAATTCACTACAGTCAAAATGGAAATTTTAAGTATACATTCACTGCCTTCTCACAAAGGCATGTATACATCTCTGTAATCCAAATCCTATCAATAACTAGACATTGAATCAGCCCTTGTCACTTCATATTCAATCTCATCCTCATTCCCTAAGTGGCGGTTGCTGCTGTGACCTTTGACAGCCTTGGATTACTTCTGCCGATCTCATAACTTCATATAAAAGGAATTCTATGATGTGTACTATTTATGTGAAGCTGCTTTGTTCAACACGTTTTTGAAATTAATAAATGTTGTTTTGCATGCTAATAGTTTGCTTCGTTTTATTGATAAGTAATGTTTCATCGTATGAATAGACCACAGTCCATTTATTCATTCTGCTGCTGGACACCTAACTCTGTTCCCAGTCTTTGTCTGTAATAAATAAGGCTGCAATGAACATTCTTTTACAAGCTGCTTTTTTTTTACAAGCTGTTCTATAATTTCTCTTGAGTCAATGGAACGGCCATGTCATACGATGGTAGACTCGTGTTTAAATTCCTAATTTCCAAACAGTTTAAAAATCTAACTGCCATTTTACAATCTCACCAACTGCATTTAGAATATCTTTTCCTCCAAGTCCTCACCAACTTTTGGCATTATCAATTTTTTTTTTTTTTTTAGTTTTAGCATGCAGGTGGCTGTGGAGAAGTATCTCACTATAGTTTTATTCAGATTTTCTGAATGATTAATGAGTTTTTTCATTTTTCATGAGCTTAATATCCATTTGCATGGCTGTTCAAATATCTTGCCTATTTTTTAATGGGTCATTTGCTTGTATCATCCAGTTTTTCATGTTCTTTATATGCCTTAGATGCCAGTCCTTTGTTAAATATGTAGTTTGAAAATATTTTCTTCCCGTAGCTGATTTATCTATATATTTTCTCAGCCATATCTTTGATGAGAAGGAGCTGTTTTAATTTGAAAGTAGTCCAATTTATTAACTATTAAATCTTATGCTTTGCTTTCTGCCAAAGAAACATTTGGCTAGCCTAGGTCATGAAGGTCATTCTTCAACGTCAGGGGTGCCTGGGTGGCTCAGTTGGTTAAGCATCTGACTTCAGCTCAGGTCATCATCTGGCAGTTCATGAGTTCGAGCCCCGCATCAGGCTCTGTGCTGACAGCTCAGAGCCTGGAGCCTGCTTCGGATTCCATGTCTCCCTCTCTCTCTTCCCCTCCCCCACTCACACTCTGTCTGTCTCTCTCTCTCTCAAAAATAAATAAATGTTAAAATAAATAAATAAATAAATAAACAATAAATAAATGAAATACGGATGTTCAGCATTCTAGCACAGTTTTTGGAAAAGACTTTTTTTTTTAATCCATTAAATTTCTTCGGCACCTTTGTTGAAAATTAAGTGAATGTATATACTTCAATCTATGTCTGGGCTTTTGTTTATTTTACTTTATTTTTTATAAATATGGCTTCCAGGCCTTTTTTTAAGTTTATTTATTTTGAGAAAGAGAGAAAGAGAGCATGAGTAGGGGAGGGGCAGAGAGAGAGAAGGAGAGAGAGAATCCCACGCAGACTCTGTGCTGTCAGCACAGAGCTCAACCCAAGACTCCATCCCACGAACCGTGAGATCATGACCTGAGCAGAACAAAGAGTTGGACACTTAAACTACTGAGCCACCTATGTTCCCTGGTTTCTGGGTTTTTAATTCTCACTTGTTGATTTTGGTTTTGTTACTGTGGCCATTTCCACACTTTTATAGTAAATCTTGAAATCCGATAACATAAGTCCTCTAATTTTTTCTTCATTTTTCAGATTCTCTAGCCACCCCAGGTCTTTTGCACTGCCCTTCACCTTTAAAGTCAATTTGTCAGTTTCTACAAAAATCTCTCTAAAAAAATATGATGAGTATTTCCTTCAGTCTGTAGATCAACTAGGGTAAAATTGACATCTTAATAATGACAATTTTGGGGTGCTTGGATTGGCTCAGTCGCTTAGACGTCCAACTTCAGCTCAGGTCATGATCTCACGGTTCACGAGTTTAAGCCCCACATTGGGCTCTGTGCTGACAGCTCAGAGCCTGGAGCCTGCTTCGGATTCTGTGTCTCCTCTCTCTTTGCTCCTCCCCTGCTCATGCTTTGTCTCTCTCTCTTCTTCTCTCGGAAATAAATAAACATGAAATTTAAAAAATTTAAAAAATAACAATGACTATTTTAACCAATGACAATTGTATGTCTCTCCATTTATCTTGTCTTTCATACTGTTTCTCTGCAGTATTTTATAGCCTCCGTTGAGAATGCTTGCATCTGTCTTTTATTGTTATTCTTAACTATTTTATGAATTTGATCTTATTGTAAATATACTTTTTAAATTTTCATTTTCCGAATACTTGCTGCTGGTATATATTAATGTAATTTATTTTTATTTATCAACCTTATACTCTGTGAATATATTTAATTTCTTGACTAATTTTTCAAGCCATTTTAAAGAGGTTTTTTTTTTTTTAGAATTTTCTGCATAAACAATCATGTCAACAAATAGACTTTTATTTCCTCTGCTATCATCTTTACACCTTCAGCTTATTTGCTTAGTTATTAAAACGGCCAGGGTATTTAGTTATATGTTGAGTAGAAATGGTGAAGTGTTTATACTTTCCTTATTCCCAAGTTTAGAGGAAACTTGTTCAATGATTCACTATTAAGTAAATTGTGACCATAAGTGTTTTGTTTTGTTTTGTTTTGGTTTGGTTTTTGTTTTGTTTTTATAATTCCTTCAACTTGAAGAAATTACCTTTTATTTCGATTTTATGGAGAGTTTTGAACATGGTTGCAAGTTGACTTTTGCCAAATACTTTTACGTATTTACTGAAACAGTCGCATGATTATTCTTTTGATAATATGGTGAATCGTGTTGATTGCTTTTAAATGTTATCAGCTCAGCATTTCTGAAATAAACTTCACACGATCATGATATATTATCACAGATGGCAAGTATTTGCTAATATTTCATTAATGACAAAATTCCTCCGAGTCATGGGTTATAATTTTCTTCTCCTTTAATGTAGTTTTCAAGTTTTGGTATCAGAATTATTCCTTTTTCTCAAAAGCAGTTGATAAATAATTGATTATTTTCAGTTGTCTGAAAGAGGTTAAGACTGATACTCTTTGGGATCACCTGGGTGACTCAGTCCATTAAGCGTCCGACTTCGGCTCAGGTCTTGATCTCGCAGTCCATGAGTTCAAGCCCCGTGTCGGACTCTGTGCTGACAGCTCAGAGCCTAGAGCCTGTTTCAGATTCTGTGTCTCCCTCTCTCTCTGCCCCTCCCCTGCTTGCTTTCTCTCTCTCTCTCTCTCAAAAATAAATAAACATTAAAAAATTTTAAAAAAAGACTGATACTCTGAATGTTTGACAGAATTCACACCGTGAAAGGATCAATCCCTCTGTGGGGTGTGATGTGTGTGTGTGTGTGTGTGTGTGTGTGTAGATTTCATGAAGTTTTTTCAAAATATTGCTTTATAATTATTTAATTTTATTTATAAGTTACATTTATTACTTTATACTTATTTACAATTATACTTTTATAATAATTATGCTGTCTTAGGATATGTAATGAGAACCCCTTGTTTTATTTCTAATATTGGTCATCTATGCCTTCTTTTCATTCCTCAAAGAGTCTTTGCTAGGGATTGATAACTTTTGTTGAGTTTTTTAAAGCACCACTTTTATCCTTGTTAGTTTTCTCCTTGTTTTGCTTTCTATTTTCTTGACCTCTACTCTTATCCATATCACTTAGGATTTAATTTGCTTTTCTTTTTCTAGCTACTTAAGATGAAACTTAGCTCATGGATTTTTAGGTTTTCTTCTTTTCTATTTTTTTTTTTTTTAATTTTTTTCAACGTTTATTTATTTTTGGGACAGAGAGAGACAGAGCATGAACGGGGGAGGGGCAGAGAGAGAGGGAGACACAGAATGGGAAACAGGCTCCAGGCTCTGAGCCATCAGCCCAGAGCCCGACGCGGGGCTCGAACTCACGGACCGCGAGATCGTGACCTGGCTGAAGTCGGACGCTTAACCGACTGCGCCACCCAGGCGCCCCTCTTCTTTTCTATTATAGGAATTTTAAGCTATACATTATCTACAAATTTCTTTAACCACATCTTATAAATCTAGATATGCCATGTTTTCAATGTCATTCAATTCAAAATGGTTCTGATTTCTTTCTGATTTTGTCTTTAACACTGAATTATTCATAATTTTGCTGTTTAATTTCCAAATATTTAGAGTTTTCTAGGTATCCTCTTATTGGGTTTTGATTTAATTTCATTGTTAGAAAATAAACTCTTTGTGATTTCGGTCATTTGATTACATCCAGGCTTGTTTTATGGTGCGATGTGTGATATAGGTCACTGAATATACCACGTGCATTTGAAAAGTCAAAGTTGCTGCTTTGGATCAGATTATCTACATCTTTAGCTCTTACATTTTATTATATAGAAAAATGACAAAACAAAGTTGATGTCTTTATTGATTTTTCTTTGACCTAATTATTCCATCAACTGCTGAGAAAGTAGTGTTAAAATATCCAGCTATGATTGCAAAATTGTCTACCTCTCCCAAATCTCTTTCTAATTAAGCCCATTTTACTTCATATATTTAAAAGTTGGCATTAGGCACTTATGATTGTTATGCATTCCTTCTGAACTGACACTTTTACTCTTATGAAATATTTTATTGCTTGTAACACTTTTACTTCAAGTTGCTATTATCTGATAATAATAACAATAATGACAGCAATAGCTTCCTTCTTACCATTTGCCTGGTCAAACATTTCCATCCATTTGCTTTCAACCCGTCTGCCTTTATATATTAGTGTACCTTTTGTAGATAGTATATTGTTGGATCATGCTTTTTACCCATTATAATTTTTACCTTTCATTTGTTTTATTTAAAAAAAATTAAAGTTTATTTATTCATTTTGAGAGAGACAGAGACAGCATGAGCAGGGGAGGGTAGAGAAAGAGGGAGAGAGGGAATCCCAAGCAGGATCTGCCCAAGCACAGGACTCGAACTCATGAAACAGTGAGATCATGACTTGAGCAGAAACCAAGAGTTAGACACTGAACGGATTGAGTCACCCAGGTGCCCCAGTAATTTCTACCTGTTAATTGGAGAGTTTTTACATTACTATTTAGGTCATTTGAATCCTTTTAGAAATCCATTTTATATTAACTAATGGCTTTCGGATGTAACTCTTATTTTTTATTTTATTTTTTTTTTTTAATTGTGGCTCACTTAGGGATTGCAATACACACCTGCACTTTGCATGCTCTTTCTGGAATTAGTGGTGTACTAGGGCAGGTGTACAGGTGAATTTGCCCACTGTCCGCCCCTTTATTTATGCTGTAGTGGTCATCAGTTTATACCTACAGTCATTAATTACCGACTCTGAGATACAATGTTATCATCTTTGCTTTAAGGAACTGTGTCTACTATTTTACATAAACTGAGAGGAAAATGTGTGTTAAATTTATCCAGATACACCATCTGACGTCCGCTTTTCCTTCATGCAGCTTTGAGTCTCAGTATGGAACGATTTCTTTTCAGCTTAGAGAACTTCCTTCAATGTTTCTTACAGGGTAAGTTTCTTAGCACCTAGTTATTTTGGTTTTATTGATGTGCATATGTCTTTAGCTCACTTTCGCTTTGAAGGCTGATTTTCCTTGGCATAAAATTCTGAATGTATTTCTACCTTACTGCTCAGTGCTTTAAGGATGTTTTACTATTGTCTTTTGGCCTCTGTGTTTTTAAATTGGTAGTTGATAATATTTTGAACTGCTGTTTCCTTGTATATAATGTCCTGGTATTCGCTAGGTGTTTTCAGGATTTTCCTTTTATTTTTATTTTTTTTTATTTTTTTTAACGTTTATTTATTTTTGAGACAGAGAGAGACAGAGCATGAACGGGGGAGGGTCAGAGAGAGAGAGGGAGACACAGAATCTGAAACAGGCTCCACGCTCTGAGCTGTCAGCACAGAGCCCGACTCGGGGCTTGAACTCACGAACCGTGAGATCATGACCTGAGCCGAAGTCGGATGCTTAACCGGCTGAGCCACCCAGGTGCCCCTCCTTTTATTTTTAATCCCTCTATATACTACTGGTGATGTGCTTACTGGCGGTTTTCTACATTTATCTTGAAATTTGCTGAGATTCTTGAATCTGTAAATCTAGGTCTTTTCTTCAAATTGGGGAAATGTGCCTGAGCATTCTTGGGTTTATAGTCATTGATGAATCTTTCTCTTGAAGATAGACTATGTTTTCCTTGTCTTCGTTGTCAGATAATTTTGGATTGTATCCTGTTGTGTCCTAGACATTTCAAATTATTTTATATTTCCCCAAAGTTTGGTTATTTGTTTTGTTTTATTTTAAACAGACATTTTAATGGGGCGCCTGGGTGGCTCAGTCGGTTAAGCATCCTACCTCGGCTCAGGTCATGATCTCATGGTTCGTGGGTGGGTTCAAGCCCCAAATCCGGCTCTGGGCTGACAACTTGGAGCCTGGAGCCTGCTTCAGATTCTGTGTCTCCTTCTCTCGGTCTCTGCCTCACCCCCGCTTGTGCTCTCTTTCTCTCAAAACGAAATAGACATTAAAATATATTTAATAGATATTAAAATATTTAGATATTAAAATATATTTTAAAAAGTGTATCTTTTTTGACTACTCCCAATCTTATTTTAGAGATGTATACTGTGAATACTCCTGGTCTATCTCATATTATGATGATGACGAATGATATTACATTCATATCGGTCTTTGACTATAACTTCGAGCTTTCCACTTGGTTACTTTTAATGAATAATCCAATGAGCATAGACATACATTTCTCCCATCCTCTGTTCTCTGGTATTATATTATTTTGGGGAGGGAAACGTTAGAAGACACAGAGGATTGAAAAAAAAAATTAAAAAAAAAAAAGGGGGCGCCTGGGTGGCGCAGTCTGTTAAGCGTCCGACTTCAGCCAGGTCACGATCTCGCGGTCTGTGAGTTCGAGCCCCGCGTCGGGCTCAGGGCTGATGGCTCAGAGCCTGGAGCCTGTTTCCGATTCTGTGTCTCCCTCTCTCTCTGCCCCTCGCCCGTTCATGCTCTGTCTCTCTCTGTCCCAAAAATAAATAAACGTTGAAAAAAAAAAATTTTAAGAAGACACAGAGGAATACCTTCCAAGTGTAGAGAGTAAACACAATAGAGCTCCAGCTTCAGGACAATTGACTTGGGAAATCACTCCCGTCATCTCTAAAATGTTTTCTTTTGCCATAATGAGTCATAACATATGTTTCTCATGAAAAAGGTTCATTATTGCATTTGTTCCCTATTTTTCCCAAGATGAGATTTATTATACCTAGACACATTTGTGGGGCACACCTTTAATTCATTTTCTAAGAGCAAATGAGTTCCCATTTTTGAGCTTAAAAATATAAGGAGTTTGTCTTTCTGGATTTCTTCCTTTTTTTCTGAGAGAGAGAGAGAGAAAGAGTATGAGTGAGTGGAGAGAGTCTTAAGTAGGTTCCTAGGTCAGTGCAGAGCCTAAGGTGGGGCTTGATCCCACAGCCCTGAAATCATGACATGAACCAAAATCAAGAGTCAGACGTTCAACCAGCTGAGGCACCCAGGCGCCCCTGTCTTCCTGGATTTCATAGCACAGCATCAAAGTTGAACAGATGTTAAGAACAATGATCAACATGTTCATTTATTCACTTAAGGAGAATGTATATCAAAATATATTTTGCATTTTTTTTCCAAGAGAACCTTTGTGGTATTTATTGAACACTCAGACTGTTGGGTACTGGGGATACAACTGTTTATAAGGTAGTAATAAAAAGAAAACATTGACAGCTGCAATAACAATCTTTCAATAAGCATCTTTCTTGTTTGGCTTGTCCTGTCTATGTATGTCCTTTTCTCCCTCCTCTCTCTCCACAATTCTCTACACCTAGGTACCCTGTCTTTCTCATACTCAAACCCCAAAGTAGGCATTTTTTCACCCAAATTTTAATAATGAGGAAACAGACATAAAGAAGCTCATAAACTAGATGAAGTCCACACAATTAGAAGTGGTAATACTGAGATGTAAACTTCAAAATCTATAATTTTGATAAATTGCAAAAGTCAGCACTTATGACTTTATGATCATAAAATAGCAATATAGGTTTTTAAAAAATATTTTTAAGTGTATTTATTTTTGAGAGAGACACAGGGCAAGTGGGTGCGGGGTAGAGAGAGAGGGAGAGAGAGTCCCAAGCAGGCTGCATGCTGCCAGTACAGAGCCTGACGCAGGGCTCAAACCCACAAACCGTGTGGGATCCAAGAGTTGGATGCCGAACCGACTGAGCCACCCCGGCACCCCCGGAAATACAGGTTTTAAATCTCTGATGTTAATTCTACTAGAAGCTTTTCCACACGTGTTTGTCGCAGTGGCTTTTCTATGTTACGATGTTGAGAAATGAAAATTGCTTCCTAATGTGCAAAACCAAAACAAAACAAAAAGAAAGGATATACAAAGCACCCTGGAATGAATTTTTTTTTTAAAGTTTATTTATTGACAGGGAGAGAGCACGCGCACATGTGCACATGAGAGCCGAAGAGGGACAGAAACAGAAGGAAGGGCAGAGAGAGAGAATCCCAAGCAGGTTGCCCACTGTCATCACAGAGCCCAGTGTGGGGCTCAGACTCAAGAACCCTGAGATCATCACCCGATTCAAAATCAAGAGTCAGACGCTTAAGTGACTGAGCCAGCCATGTGCTTCTACCTTGGAATATTCTTAAACATAATGATAGAAGTTCTCATATCCTCCTTTTATGCTAACCATGGTATATGGCATTTATGTGATTATGTCTCAGGAAAACGAATTGTATCATAATACACAAAATTAAGTTCATAATAATGAAATCTCTTGTAAGAGATTCTGCATTGCATGTATGTGTGAAACGGACAGAGAGAGAGAGAGAGAGAGAGAAGCAAGGCAAGAAAAAGAGAACAAGCCTTGAAAATTCCTCCAAACATAAGTAAAATTCCTAAATTTAATTTCTAGTACTCCTCTAGATATTATGTTACAGCAATGCATATAGGCTCTTTTGTAACTTGACCTTAGGTCATATGCTAAATACACATTAGTGCCTAGCGTGGATCTAGATCCTATTTTTATAAAACTAAGGAAGTTTCTATTAAAAACAGATGCTTAGAATAAGATCTATAAATCTTAAGCAGGTGATTCTTAAACTTACCTAAATATAACCAAGAAAACAGAACTGGTTCAGTGACAGATATAGGGAAAGCCAGATACTTACTAAATCTCTCTTACTCTCATACGTAATATACCTGATTTCGCTTTAACTAGAGGAAAATATCTAAATCTTTAAAGAAATTTCCCCACTTGACATTTCCTTTGCAATCAGAAACAGAATGGGATTGAAACACTATTCTCATTTGGAAAGGATTTCTGCCATACTTTGTTTGCTCCTATGCTAAGGATAGAAAACTGGCTCAGGTAAAACTGTCTCAGATGATGTTAGGGTAAACATGTTCTTTGAATCTGGCTCGTGGGAACACAAATTATAATTTAATGTTTGTCTAATTCTAGTTTCTTTTTCCACATACCTTAAAGGAAGTGGTTTTGAAAGGTAGTTTCCTCTCTGCTCTTCAAAATAATAATTCAAAAACAAAAGGGGGAATTGATGTTAGAAATTTTAAAGGAAAGTGAGTTTCTAGTTTGTCGTGAATAATAAAAGTTGACCAAAGAGCAAACACTTTGAGTTTCTAGTCTGTTCATGATCCTATAAATCTAACACTAGAGTAGGACTTGAGTTGTTATGAACCCAAGTCATCTTCAGTTCTACAAGGCAATTATAATAGATGTCTTAAGTTCCCTTCTTTGTGAATTCACGGATCTTCTGTGAAACATGCCCAGAGTTGGAGGAGGTCGTGACTGGGATTTCAAAGAGTTCTCACACGTATTGATTATGAGTATCATGATTGAGAGATAGCTTAGACCGTTCCCTCTGAAACAATTCCTGAGATGTGTCTTGGAAAGTGGTCTATTTAATGTTAATAATTCCATGG
Source organism: Lynx rufus (assembly GCF_022079265.1). Classification (NCBI taxonomy): domain Eukaryota; kingdom Metazoa; phylum Chordata; class Mammalia; order Carnivora; family Felidae; genus Lynx; species Lynx rufus. The sequence goes on from NW_025814878.1 coordinate 127,219,226, forward strand.
AGAAACCTGTGCTTTGGAAGATATTTGGGAGTACTCGCTGGCCCTGTGAGCTTTGGGGTACAGAATTCCTTGCAATTTAGGCAATAAAGTTTGCATATATATTTTTGGAGGAACTATGCAAGTTAGGTGTTTCACTTACTCTTAAAAGACAGTTTTAACTACTGGTGGAATTCTTCTCCATTGATTTAAAAAAAATTTTTTTAATGTTTATTTATTTTTGAGAGAGAGAGAGATAGAGACAGAGACAGAGGGTGGAGGAGTGGGGGCAGAGAGAGAAGGAGACATAGAATCTGAAGGAGGCTCCAGGCTCTGAGCCGTCAGCACAGAGCCCGACGCGGGGCTCGAACTCACAGACCTCGAGATCATGACCTGAGCCGAAGTCAGGCGCTCAACCGACTGAGCCACCCAGGCGCTCCTTCTCCATTGATTTTTAAACAGCTGGGGGCACCTGGGTGGCTCAGTCGGTTGAGCGTTAGACTTCGGCTCAGGTCATGTGAGTTCGAGCCCCATGTCAGGCCCCATCTGGAGCCTGCTTCAGATTCTGTGTCTCCCTATCTCTCTGCCTCCGCCCCGCCCTCCGCTCACACTCTGTCGCTCAAAATTAAATGAACATTTAAAAACATTAAAAAAATTAAAATTAAACGGCTTTGTCATAGCAACTCTATGATAACATTTTGGGTGGTTTGCACCAGTTATCACTTTATTGCATCTGCAAATTCACCCTTCGGTACCAGCTCTACGTTAACATACTAGACTCTAAGCATTTCTCTCACACAGTGATCACTAGGTAGAGCTTGGTCAGAAGGGGGCACAGTAGGAACGTTGGAGGAGGAAGAGGCTGTGTTTCTACCCTCTTGGGGAAAATGGGTTTCGTTCTAGTGAGCTTCATTTTGCTGCTACAGGATTAGCAAATAGGATGTAGGTATGGGTGGGACATCAAGTGGTGCACTGCCCCATCTATACACCCAGAGGGGGTAGTCACTCAGCGATATGAAATCATCTTGGCCTGGGCTTGGAAATGACCTTGCCTTCAGCCCTTCCGACACAGACAGCAGGTGCCCCAGGACTGCTGCTTGAGTAGCCCGCTGACTCCCCCCCAGCAAACCTCCCACAGAGCTGGACTGGCCACATCCCCAAGAGCTTAGCGGCTTGGGCTCAGCTGCACTCCGGAGGTTGATTTTCTGTGTCTCCCAGGATGGATGGCACGTACCCTTGGCCTCACATTCTCAACAGCACCCCGACTGCATTTGCAGACCTGCTCACAGGCCTCTGCTTGCTTTCACCCTGACCGGTTTCTTCTTGCTGGTGCATGACCATCCACCAACTCTGGGAACACCGGCAAACTTCTCTCCCGTCCATTGGACAGACATCATCCATTCTCCAGTGAGGTCCAAACCCCAGCCTCGGGAAGCGGTTCCACTTCCAACTTTGCCTTCCTTGGGGACGTGTTCTCATCCTCGGGGGACCCTTTAGCATTGTCTTTACATCTTTGTAGTAACTCTCCTTAGGTCAATAATTTTTCATACTAACTTCCTTCTTTTCAAATTACTGACAGATAATCTCACTCCTAATTGGGCCCTGATGAATCAATGTTCTAAAAAGATCTCCAGCTTCTATTCCCTGGAGAGGCACCATACCCTAGTGGAAATATCTCTACTTAGCCATCCACAGGTCACACGTGGGACCTATCGCTTACCCGTAGAACCACTCGTGGCCTCTCGTGAAACTTTTGAAGCCGCATCCTTACGAGCCACAAAAGAGTGAATAGTGAACAATTTCATGCACGTACAATGCTAGTGCAGTAACTGTTACATCATATGTGCTAAATAAATGATAGGGGCATCTGGGTGGCTCAGTCAACGGAATGACCCACTCTTGGCTAGGAGTCAGGTCATGGCCCCAGGGTCGTGGAGCATGGAGACCGATTGGGATTCTCTCTCCCTCTCCCTCTGCCTCTCTCTCTCTCTCAAAAATAAAAATAAAGAAAAAAACAACTAAAAATAAATAAATAAATGATAGAGGACATATTAGCTAAAAGTTCCTCAATGTGAGCCAAATTGAAAGAAATAAAATTCTAATGAGGTTTTTATATCATAAAGTTTACTGTTGAATCATGTCTGTAAGCAGTATATTTTCCCTAACCATCATGATTACTGTGGACATGGGATTTCTCTTCAATCACAAACCCACTAAAAGATATTAAGGTATTTTGCAGATGTCAACAGGGACTGAAGGGAAAAACAAATGATTCTGAATTTTTTTAACCTTAGGAAGTATCCAAATAGTAAAAACAGAATAGTTTCGATAACAAAAGAGTATCAATAACAGAATAGACGATTCTGGGAATTTTATGCTTTTCTTTGAATGAAGTCTGGAAAGAATTTTTGGACAATGTTGGGTGAGAATGGTGATTACAACCATAACTTACCAAACTTTGAAGAAGTCTCACAACTATTGGAAAATCTGAAATAAGAATCTGCTTTGCTGGATCTAATTCAATTTGTTTTTATCTGTTGCTTATTTGTTTAGTTATATTTGAGAGAGAGAGTGTACACATGCACGCATGAGTAGGGTAGGAGGGGCAGAGGGTGGAGAGAGAGAGAGAGAAAAAAATTTTAAGCAGACTCCAAGCTTAGTGGAGTCCAATGTGGGGCTCAATCCCACCACCCTGGGATCATGACGTGAGCAGAAATCAAGAGTCTGACACTCAACTGACTGAGCCCCCCAGGCACCCCAGTTCAATGTGTTTTTAGGCTGACGCTAACATAAGAGTGGTTACACAGGACTGTACACAATTAAGGATCATTATAATGTAATTCTCCACTTGAATACTCATTTTGGAATAAATTACATTACTGTTTCAAACATTAGGTTATAACTGAAATCGTATCTAGATAAAGGTACTAGAACATGAAGGTCCAAGAAAATAAACACCCTTCTTGAAAACAAACAAACAAACAAAAAAAACTTTTATCGGGTGTAACTAAAAGTGAGTTCAGATAATCTAGAAACGTGTATTATATAACATCTGACCACATGAAGTTTGCATAATTAGCTATCTTGTTAATTGAAATACACTTGTTTATTCTCCTGCCAACGTTTTTGGTTCTAGGATCTATTGATCCTGAAAATAGTGGTGGTCGTATTCAAAATTATTCTATATTTTACAATGTTCTTACCCTGCCCACAACTCTGCAGCCCTGAATAACTACACTATATATAAAAAGAAGTATTATAAAACTTCAATGTTCAATGTAATAACTTCTATATGAAGAAGCAGAGAGAGGAACTGGTAAAAACAAAAATTAGTGACTAGGAAAAAAACCCTTCCAATTCATAAATATATGTTTAACGTGAGAAGGGCATTTTATCCAATAAAATACTTTGAATAAGACTGAGATAGGGGCGCCTGGGTGGCTCAGTCGGTTGAGCGTCGGACTTCGGCTCAGGGCATGATCTCGCGGTTCGTGAGTTCGAGCCCCGCGTCGGGCTCTGTGCTGACAGCTCAGAGCCTGGAGCCCCTTTCAGATTCTGTGTCTCCCTCTCTCTCTGCCCCTCCCCCACTCATGCTCTCTCTCTCTCTCTCTCTCTCTCTCTCTCTCTCCCTGTCAAAAATAAATAAACTTAAAAAAAAAAAAGACTGAGGAATATACCAGGGGGGAAAAAAGGACAGGAGTAAACTTGCCTGGACAAGAAGACAGAACTGTGATTCTTCTTTGACTGATTTCCCTGAAAGGAAAGTTGTGTAAATAAAGGAAAAGAACTTTCGGATGAATGCCAACTACTCTTCGTAGCCAATAGTTCAACATAGCAAGTATCATGTGGGAGGCAATTTGAAATAGCCGGAAGAACACAGACTTTAAAATAAGAAAGGTCTGGGTTCAGGGTTCATCCTCTTGTTTGCTAAATCCTGTTTTTCTTTTTCTTTTATTTTTTCATCTGTGCAATGAGGGTAATACAAGCAATGTAAGGTTTTTCTGAAGATTAAATGAAATAACATACATTAAAATCCTCTCCCACTTCTCCTGACAACTCATATGCAAGATATTATCACTACTAAATAAAAAATAATAGTTAGTAAGTGCAGAGTAGAATAGCAAATCTGATACATTTTGTGGATTTCCAGGTCAGAAGAAAAAAGTAAAATGCAGAATTACTATTAGTAGAAACATTTGGCTCTCTACTCACCATACATGAATTTACTTTTTAAGTCGTGAAGTTCCAGAAAATGTTAGTTCCCATTATGAAGCTATTTTGCTGTCTTGGAGAATGTCATCATCAGAAGTCACCTGAAAATCCAAAAGCAAAATAATTAGTGAAATGCCCATGACTTTAATCTACTTGTGGCTTGAGAAACAATGGAATAGCATGAGTATGGTTGTCCAAGTTCTCTCATAGAGAGATTTGCTTTGGAAACAAATAAATATGTCACAACTATCATTTCCTTTCTTTTCGTTGTTTTGGAATCGCTTGAATTTTGAACAGGGACATATAGCAGAGACCGAGGAAATGGCATGATCTTAATAACTTCTCTTCCCCAAATCCTAAAGCTCTTTCCAGTGTCTGCCTGACAATACTTCATAATTCCCTTCCAGTAGGGAATCTACGGCTTGTGAAAAACAGATTCACTCATGCATCCATTCAACAAATATTTTTTAACTCTCTACTTTGTGCCATAGACTGGGGACACATCCCCGGCAAAAGCCAAGCCCCTGACTCGGTACAGCTCATGTTCCAGCTGTAGGGGTTAGGGGAGAAGATGGGCAGTGGTTGAAAAAAAATCCAACATAAAACTCTCTCAAGCATATGGACGCTAATAGGAGAAGATATCGAGCAACGTTTTTCACTTGATTAGAAGCAACGGAATGAAATAAAATCTCTTTAAACAGCTAAGAACAAAGAAACCACAGGTCTATTTTCTTGTTACCATCACTTACTCCGATAAATCTGAGGCGCACCCTTAAGAGTTGAAAAAGCCTCTTGGGGCACCTGGGTGGCTCAGTCCGTTAGGCGCTGACTTCGGCTCAAATGGTGAGCTCCCAGTTCATGGGTTCAAGCCCCACATCAGGCTCTGTGCTGTAGGCTCAGAGCCTTGGAGCTGTTGCAGATTCTGTGTCTCCCTCTCTCTCTTTCTGCCCCTCCCCCACTTGTGTTCTGTCTCTCTCTTTCTCAATAATAAAATAAATGTTTAAAAAATTATTAAAAAAAAAAGCCTTTTTACTGTAGAGTTCCTTTATTCTTTTCAGCCCTGCTCAGACAGGCTTCTTTCTAATAAATGTTACAAGATTCCCACATATATTCTCTTATTTTCTTCCAATGATGTGAGAAAATAAGAATTGCCTTATAATAATATGCATTCTTCAACTGGAGGTGATATGGGATTGTCATCAAGGAGTTCTTTTTTCATCATTAAATGCCTCTTCCTACATGGCAACATCTGGAAAAGGTGGAAACTTTTAAGCAGTTTCATGGGAGGATACACCTCAATGAATGTGCTCTAGGAATATTTGCATATTTCACATTGCTCAGAAGATTGCTGTTAGCAGAAAATTTCAATTTTAATAACACTCCAAATTTTATATAGCTGTGTCTTGCACACAGGAAGAATTTGAAACATTTTAAAAGAGTAGTTAGTAAAAATATATTGTTAGATGAAATTTTGGGAAGAGTAGTGTTTTCAAAGGATTGGGTTGATCACAAAGCCAGGTGATACATCATCATTTTTCATTTTTGTTTTCTATCCTAATATAAAATCTATACTCAGGTATTTATCTGAAAACGGAAGTCATTTTATGTAAAAAAAATTATGGTCAAAATAGAACAAATGACGATTATCCAGAGTAGTGTGGATGTCAGAAGGAGAATCTCAAGGTGACAAGTAATACTCTATTCTCAGAGTATCAATTAACAAGGCTCATCATATTTGAGAATGATAGGAGTTTAGCACAGAGAGACAAGAAAAAAACATAAATAAATTCAGCATGAGATGTATGTCACAATATGTATGTCTACATAAAATATGCCTACATGGGTATAAAATGGATCTTTAAATTTTAAAAAAAATAGACTACCTTATATTTTTCCTGGATACTTTAAATAGAGCCTTGATTAGTGAAAAACACATTTTTCATTTTTATACCAAAAGTACACAGGGGCACCCAGGTGGCTCAGTCGGTTGAGTGTCTGACTTCGGCTCAGGTCATGATCCACAGTCCTTGACTTCGAGCCCTGCGTCGGGCTCTGTGCTGACAGCTCAGAGCCTGGAGCCTGCTTCAGATTCTGTGTCCCCCTCTCTCTTTCCCCGCTCATGCTCTGTCTCTCTCTGTCTCTCAAACATGAATAAACATTAAAACAAAATTTATACCAAAATTATTGTAGCTTTGCCAACTATATTACCTCCAAATAAAGACTCAAATAAAACACTGAGAGAACACTGATTTTCTAAAGAAAACACTAATGCGTCAGTCTTCAATACCTTAAAATATTAACTATCAAATGATGTGTGTATTTGAGAGCAACGTTCTCTATCTTTGTGGGTTAAAAGTAACACTATTCCTAGATCATCAAAGTTTACATGAAGCCATTGTCCCAGTGGATGTGCTCATTTTTACTGAATTCACTATTTAGTGATATGTCATTCAGAGGATTAGATAACTCTTAGCCACATTGTATTTGGTTTCATAATTAAGTAGAATACTATAAAACATTATAATTTGTCATCGCTTGAAAATTACATGCTTAGATCTGTTCAGAATAGTGAAGCATATAATTAAGTCTGTATTTTAGTTTGTACAAGATTTTCCTCATTTGTACGATGTAAACTTCACCTGAGATGGGTCATTCCTAGGTTTGGGATTGTGCAGTGACACACAGGACATTTACTCTACCTGAGGCATTTAACTAGTCACGAGTCATAGTCTTCTACATTCATAACCTCTGGGACATTTTGGGAAATAACTTATTCTTCCTCCGCCTTACATTATGTATGTATTTCAAGACTTTATCAGTGTTCCTAGTAACTAGATTGGTGTTTCAAATACTTTTGATTCAGAGAAAAAAAAAAAGTTGATGTGTGCTGAAATCATAAAATAAATGTAATGACAGCAAATCTTATGTTTTTCTTGACTCATAAAAAATGGAAAAATATGCCCTTCTTGGAAAATATTTTTTTTAATTTTTTTAATGTTTATTTATTTTTGAGAGAGACACACAGTACAAGAAGGAGAGGGGCAGAGAGAGAGAAAGAGAGAAAGGGGAATACACAGCATCGGAAGCAGGATCCAGGCCCTGAGCTGTCAGCACAGAGCCTGATGTGGGGCTCAAACCCATGAACTGTGAGATCATGACCTGAGCAGAAGTTGAACGCTTATCCAACTGAGCCACCCAGGTACCCCAGAAAATAAAATTCTAAGGTAGACCATAACAAAATCAAACTTAAGACAACTCTTGTATTCAGATTTATTTTGTACTTTTGGTAAAAGTTAATAATAAATGTATATATTTATTATTATTATTGACATAGGCAGGACTAGGCTGCAGTCACAAATGAACCCTGAAGTCTTGGTTGCATTAGACAATGAGCAGTGATTTCTTGCTCCCATTTTGGTCATAGGTGGGTCCAGCAGGTCCCTGGCAATTCTCTGTAAGTCAGTGACCCAGGTTCTGCACCCCTTTCACCATGTGGCTCACCTATCACTAGAACTTTTTCTTCCCTCTTTGAGGATTGCAGACAAAGACTACAGGAGATCACGTTCCATACTTGACAGCCAGCTGCGGAAGTAGTTCAGATCATTTGCACCCACCTTTCCATTGGCCTGGACAAGTGTCATGGTCCCAATCTAAATGCAAGATCAGCTGGGAAACCATTTTCCTGTGGCCCCAGGCAGAGGAAATGGGATTGGCGAGCATGTAGTTCATCACTGCCAAAGTGCATATCATATTAAAAAATTCAAAAAGTACGATTCTTATTGTACCCATTTAGTCTACCACAGAGCCAAGTTCGGGCTATTGATGCTTCAAGAAAATTTCAATACAGAAAACAGAATGTACAGAAAAATGAATATAGACAAATGAATGTGTGTGCATGTGTGTGTGTTTCTATTGGCAATAGATTACAGGTAGATCTACTATATTCTTTGAAAATAGCCATAAATTATTACTTGTATCAGTCTATCATTTCTTCAAGTCTTGTCAAATTACAAACACCAATTAGAAACATATTTGAACATATTTTTTCAAGTAGATTTTCAAATGTTTTCAAATGTTAGGTTTACCATGTTGGCCTAACAGTATGCACATATTAAAATTTGTAGATATTGATAATTTTCCTTACAAGCTAGGTACACCAATTAGCATTCCCCCCAGTACTACATGATGGGCCTATTTCCTCAAACTAGTCTAGATAATTCTTTCTTTCATCAAATGGCTTCCATGATAGATTCAATTATGTATTTACATTTTACATTTGAATTGGCTTATAAAATCATGACTAATTTTAGTATTTTTCATGTGTACCTCAACCATCAGTCTCTCCTTAAAAATTAATCTATATGGTTTGCTTATTTGTCTATTAAGCTTTTGAACATTTCCTTATTGTTTTGTCTACCAAGTACATGTATATTCTCTCTTATCCTACACACACACACACACACACGCACGCATATATATACATACATATAACTGAATAATTTTATTAAATTGTTGATTAATGATTTATAAGTAACCTTTATTAAGTATTATTGTTAACCTTTTCTGTGTCCTATGTGTAACAATTTTTCCTATTTTGTTGTTTTAGATATAATCTTATTTATGGTTTCTTGACCTACGGAAATGTTTAATCATTATGAGAATTCATCAGTGTTTTTGCTATATGTGATTGGAATATTGTGACTGAATTTAAAAACAAACAGGGGTGCCTGGGTGGCTCAGTCGGCTAAGCGTCAGACTTCGGCTCAGGTTACGATCTCGCAGTCCGTGAGTTCGAGCCCCACGTCGGGCTCTGGGCTGATGGCTCAGAGCCTGGAGCCTGCTTCCGGTTCTGTGTCTCCCTCTCTCTCTGCCCCTCCCCCGTTCATGCTCTGTCTCTCTCTGTCTCAAAAATAAATAAAAAACGTTAAAAAAATTTAAAAACAAACAAACAAACAAAAACTTCCCTGCCCCAAGGTTATTCTTTTAGTAGTATGTTTCCTTGTACTGTCTTTATGATTTAATGTATTCTTTTTAAATTGACTACGGAGACATCAAAACTGTATTATAGAATAAGGGAATTCTGGGGGCATCCTCTCACAACTAATTTAATGCAACTTTTATTTTATTAGAAAATATGTTCACCTGAGTCTGTCTTGACTTTCTATTCTCCCTGTCGAGCTGCTCATTTACCAGCACTAAACTGTTTGGGTGATTATAACTCTGCAATACATTTAATGTCTGGTAAATGAGTCTCTGCTCACTAATCTTACTGTTTAGAATTTTGTTCACTGTTTAACATTTTTTGTTACAAAAGAAAACCACTAGAGACAATTTTATGTATCATACCAATGTACTTATTAAATTGGGAATATTATATTTAAAATCAAAAACTGCTAAATTACACATTTTGGGTTGAAATGTTAGAAGTAATTTTTAAAAAGATCATATGTTATACAGTTTGGATGTAAACTTTATAAAATCTCATATGTAGGCAAATATTATTGTATATTCTGCTCCAATATCCTACAAATATTTCCATCCAAAAATATATTTAGTTTTGAAGGCCAACTTCTATTTCTTGAAAGTGATTATATCTTTTATGATCTCTCTAGTAACTATTTGCTTTTTTTTTAATCTAGCGAATATATTACAAATGATTTCTCCCATTTTCATTCTGTTGGGATAACCTGTAAATTCCCTTTTTCCTTAAGACAGATCATTGTTTTCTTTTTCAGAATAATGTTTGTATTCATCAAAATTATATCTTCAGCTTGGAATTTCATGAACGAACTCATCTTTCACTGGCCTCGTCAGCAAGCCACGTATCTTTGATAAAGGCACTACTGAGTAAAAAGATAGCTAATTCCCGTTCATCAGGAAGCATTTTTATTCCCTTAGGTCTCCAGGTCCACTGTAGAAAAGTTTCCTCCCTGTTTCCTTCCTCTTCTTTCTCTACCTCTTTTATTTATTCCCATCATCTAGTAAGAGAAGTATTGGCTAAGTATTTAACGCTACAAAGTGTAATTGGAATATTGTGATATTCATTAGGATTTTTTTTTTGAAAATAAGTAAAAGAAAAATAAGGACGTCATGGATTATTTTTATTCTTTCTGTAGATTTTATAAAAGTGGAGAGGAAAGAACATAAGAATTCTTATAATAAATATAAAAATACTCTTAAATATAAAAGTAGGAGAAAAAATAGGAGGATTTAGCTTCATGAGAGTTTTACTGTATTAGGGTTATTTATATTCCTCAGTATCTTAGGTTTCCAATGTCAAGACAGAATGGGTGACAGTTTTTCAATGAAAGCATTGGTGGAATTAAAACTGCTGAGATTAATATTCCTAGGAAGGTGAAAACCAAGTGTCGTAGGTGAACATCTACAGAGGATGTTGTGCATGTTTCTTGCTCCAGCTACTGTGAATACTGGCTGATAATAACTAACAGCTATTTCATGGTCTAGAGAATTACCCTCAACTGTCACACTGGGAGGCTGTGTCCCCTTACTGCTCTTCTGAAAGAGTAGAGCTGACCCTGGTTGGAAACTGACAAGCCTGGTTATTATGAGTCCCGTAACCTCCTTGCCTAAAGGTTGGACTAACTCTGTGAAGTTTAGCTTCAGATGGGAAGCCATGGGATCAGTCTGAGACTGTTCTCCAGCTGGCGCTATATTCTTGCCAGGCTGTTTCCCCTCCCAGCCTTTCTACCTTCAAACTACTTTTGCTGAGATTCTTCCCTGACTAAACACAAGGGAAACTACGAAAGAAAGTAACTTTTGAGGCCCTCAATGAACCCATGCCTTCTTTAGTCATACTTCTGTAATCCGCTCCTACATTTACTTTGAGCTTGGCCTGTTGTCTAGCTTTGGCTGATACAAACCATAATGCAAAGAGAGGTTTGATAAGCCTTCACGCATTGGAATGTGTCTTCTTTGAATGCTCCCTTCTGGAACCTAGTGCTCTCTGTAAGAAGCCCAAACCATGTGGAGATGTCACGTGGAAGAGAAATGAGGCATTTCGAAGAGTTTCACATGACTTCCCAGCATCCAGCCATCTTGAATTTGAAGTCATCAGGTGACATCACAGGAATAAAAAATCCACCCAGCTAAGCCCTGAAAACCCAGGGGATGATGGAAAATAATAAAATAGTCACTGTTTTAAGCCACAAAGCATAAGAGTGATTTGTTACATAGCAATAGACAACTAAAAAAGAACCCGACTTAAAAAATTCACAAAATCTAGGGGTACTTGGGGGGCTCAGTCCGTTAAGCATCTTACGCTTGATTTAGGCTCAGGTTATGATCTCACAGTTCATAGGTTTGAGCCCCACACTAATCGTATGGAGCCTGCTTGGGGTTCTCTCTCTCCCTTTCTCTCTGCCCCTCTCCTGCTCATGCACACACACACACACACACACACACACACTCTCTCAAAAACAAATACATATATATATATATATGTGTGTGTGTGTGTGTATGTATATATATATATGTGTATATATATACATATGTATATATATATGTGTATATATATACATATATATATATATATTTACTTTTTAAAAAATCACAAAATTTGATCAAATGGGTTCATAATAGAATATTGTACTTATGCTATGGTAGATCCTGGACAATCGTTGCCATTTTACCCTGTATTAAATCCTCCTAATCACCCAGATTCATGTGTATTAGTACCTCTTTACACCAGGCTGGCTAGATGTCCCAATATCCCTTTACCACTATTGCTTGCCCGTCAATTCAGTGACTCATGGCAGATTATGACAGTACATTTTCACATTTCATTTCTAAAACTTGAAATTACTTTATTTTATTTATTTTTATTTATATTTCAAAGCATTTTGGCCTGGCTCTTAAACATGAGCAATAAGTCATATACTAGTTGCAATGGAAAGTGGTTATCTAATGAACATGTCTCACAGATGGTGAGTACGAACTACTTTGGGCTTGGTCAGCTTTGTTCTGAAATGGCACTTACTGGTCACATGTTTATATTTGGTTAAACAACAAAAGCTTGGTCCTTGGAACAATCTATATTTTTATTGAATTTCTCTTAAATTTCTTTTCTGGACTATACAGTCATTATTATTCCTCCACATTTTAAAGTAGTGAGTCCGTCATATTTATGTTTTCTTGTTCTCAAGGAACTATTCACTACTTAAACAAATCATCCCAGTTACATTAAGAATTCTAATAAATGTATGGGTCTGCACGAAAACACATTTTAATATATAAATATCTGCATAGCTATGTAGTTTGAGTTCATAAACATGCACGTGTGTATATATGTGCATCTATAAATGCATACAATTAAATAAATATTAAGAGGCAGATAAACATTCTTTTGCTATATTGTACAGCATTTTCTTGTTTTCTAAAACCAACCCCACCATATCTAAAGATAATTACCTGATATATGGAGAGTGAATACAGCCTGAAAAGCTCCGATAACATTTTTAATCTACACATCGAAATAAGGAACAACAAATAATCACGGTAAAGTTGTCTACAAGCATCAACTTGTACTGAAGCCACTATCCTGCTCAGGAACAAAGCCTGCACTGTGAGATCCTTTCTTAAACAGAAATTGTAGTAAACAAGTCTTTAGACATATTTTTTTTTCCCTCTGACAAAGCTTCTGTTACATTATCTTGTCAACTTGTATGAAGTTTAGATGGATCAATACTTATGTAGGTAACTTCTAAGGAACACCTGGGCTTCTAGCAGGTGACACGTTAATTAAATAGATAGCATTCTTTTTCTTAATGTACAAATGCTTAAATTTTAGTGCTTCTTTCGGAGTCTTTAGTCCCTGCCTCATACTTTTGTGACCTGGAGGCTAAAGCTAGCCAAGACACCTAGTAAAATGTCATAATTTTTGGAAAGGTTAGTAGTGACATTTTCGCTAAAAAAACGTCTTTGGACGTTTTTATATTCCTAGTTCACCGCCTAAGTATGATGTGTGTTTCTGAGTGTTAAAATAGATATTCCGTGACTTAGTTTAGGTTTAGAAAACATGGTGAAAGGCCTTAGCTAAGTAGACTTGCACTTTAGTGATCTCCTAAACCAGAATGTCAGATTTGGCTAGTTTACAGATCTTTAGGGCAGAAGCAGTCCAGAATCAGTAACCAGAACTCATCATGTCAAAATCACCTTTAGTGTCACCAGAGTTTGCCAACACTGCAGCACCAGACAGAGAAGGGTTCAAATTATTGATTAAAATGTTTTGTGGCAGGTATGATTGATGGAGATTTTATAAATAATGCACACCTGGTGCCCTTACTTTCACACACATTCGTAATCATTTTTTTCGATTATCTTTTTTTAACGTTTATTTATTTTAAGAGAGAGAGAGAGAATGCTAGCTGGGGAGGGGCAGAGAGAGAAGGAGAGAGTGAATCCGAGGCAGGTTCCACGATGTCAGCACAGAACCCAACATCGGGCTCGATCTCATGAACCTTGAGATTCTGACCTGAGCCAAAATCAGGAGTCAGACGCTTAACCGATTGAGCCACCCATGCACCCCTGTAATCACTTTTCTTTTAATCAGAGCTAATTTTATTCAAAAAAAAGTGAATGCTTATTTTTAAAAGGGAAACGCTTAATCCTAAGCATTTAAGTAAACACTTTTTAACTTTCACACACATAATTTAACTTTGGTTTTGAAGGTGGTTTCCACATTCCCCACCCATCATAAACAACAAGTGATAAAAATAGAGAAACAGAGGAAAAAAATGTTAGCCATCTATATGTTCAACATAAAGGACATTGGTTCCTTTTGTTAATTTTTTCCTGTATTTATACTTTGTTACTTTGGGAAAGTTGCCTAGATGTTACCACTACATGTTGGGCCCTTGTCCTATTGTTTTAAATTATTTTTTAGAAATGCAGAGTTAACCTTATTCCAATTAAAATGTGTAATTTATTTTTAAAGTTACATAGTTTATGTATAATACATAGTGTATAAATAGTTTCATATAATATGTACATTGCTTATATAGCATAGAGATACTCTGTAAATACATATATATAATAGAGAATGTAAGCCTTTTATCTGTATATTTATAAGTGGTTATTTCCCCACTTTTACACATATTTATATACATGTAGAAAATTTATCTCAATCTGTAATCCAAGCACATATATATACACACATATATACATATTTATGATATCAAAATACTAAGTGACATGTGTTAAAATGTAATTTTTATTACCATCTTCACAAATGTGTGATCACAAGGAAATATTTTAAATACACTGTGTTTGAATAAAAAGCTGTTTTTCTTCTTAAAATAGGAATGCTTGACTCAGTACTAAAGTTCAGTGTTATCATTTTTGCTACTTTGAAACTTAAAAAAAAATCTTCTTCTCTACATGTAAAAATAATAATTTTATTTCACTTTTAGTGTGGATTATGAACATCGAATATCAAAGTTTTATGTGACATAAGTAGGGATTCTGTGATGTGGCATCTTATATCTTAAGAAGTGAACTTATAAACAAAACCCTTGGTTTCGTGGATTGAGATAAAACAATGTTTAAGTTCCTTGACTGTCTCAGTTAATTTAAAGCCATTTGTGGCTCAACAAAATTGAAAATGTATTTGTAAACATATTTGTTTTTGCCCCATCATTTTTTGTAATATTTATATTTTTGGGGAAACATTCTCTCTCTCTTTTTTACCCATTAAATTAATTTATTATAATATTCAACACTTAATTTCAACACAATTTCTAAGAAGGTAGTCCTTCAAAAAAGCAATGCCCTCTCTTAATCCCACATTCTTTTGTTTCCTTTTTACCATGGAAATAAGAATAAAGCGTTATTTACTTAAAATCATATAATCAAAAGAAAATAGGATGTGAAGTTAAAGCTGATGTATAATCACATTGATGCTACTTAGCAAATGAAAAATCCTGAAAACCTTGCTTACATTTTCTGAGATTTACTTTCCCCAGTTAAAATAATAACAACCCCCCCAAAAAAAATAAATTGATTAATTAAAATTAAAATTGAAAAAATCCTGAATCCCCAAATGGTTATAAGAATATAGGGTACCTGTGTAAAAATGTTACATTTCTTTATCCTTGAAAAACTGCCATCACTCTTCTTTTTGCAGGAAAAGACTTTCTCTTGCTTTTTTTTTTTTTAAATTGGCAAAATTTTATCCTAGTCCCTGAAATTCAAACAAGTAATGAAATAGAGGACGCTGCTTTTCTTTTCTATGTATGCTGCTAAAGCAGGAAGTTATGAATCGGGTTTATTCATGATTAATATCACTAATAACTGATGATATGTGAATTAAAGCAATGCAGTTACATTAACAATGATTTAAAGCAATAATGCTCTAGGTTAGAATAAGCATATACTCATAAAATACTAGCAAAAGCTTTTATTTCCACAACTCCTCTAGAAAAGATCATCTCCGTGAGTGTCATGGACCTTTAAAGAGTCTGCAGCCTTTATCTTCCCTGCTGTATCCATCATAATTCTAATCCAAGGAATCCATACAATAGAATAATTAAATACACAAAGTGTTCCGTAAAATGATGTTTATTATAATATTGTTTATTATACCAAAATTTTGGAAACACAAGTTCTCTAACATAACTGGATTATTGAAATAAATGATAGTTCATCTATATGCCAGACATTTACATAGTCATTTAAGATGTTTTCCCATGGGGTGCCTGGGCGGCTCAGTCTGTTGAGCCTCTGACTTCCGCTCAGGTCATGATCTCACGGCTCCGGAGTTCGAGCCCCAAGTCAGGCTCTGTGTTGACAACTCAGAGCCTGAAGTCTGCTTCGGATTCTGTGTCCCTCTCTCTCTGCCCCTCCCTTGCTCATGCTCTCTCTCTCTCTCTCTCCGTGAAGAATAAGTAAAACATTAAAAAGATTTTTAAATGTTTTCCAAAAAAAATTGGGGGGAGGGGGAATAAAATGCTCACAGTATAGTGTTAAGTTAAAAAAGAAGTGTGCGGGGTGCCTGGGCGGCTCAGTGGGTTAAGCATCCGACTTGGGCTCTGGTCATGATCTCATGGTTCGTGAGTTTGAGCCCCGCGTCAGGCTCTGACAGCTCGCGGTCTTGAGCCTGCTTCAGATTCTGTGTCCCCCTCGCTCTCGGCCCCTCCCCCGCTCACACTCTGTCTCACTCTCTCTCAAAAATAAATAAACATTAAAAAAAACATGTAAAAAAAAAAAGAAGTGTGCAAAGCTACCTATATATAAAAAACTAATATAGCTTTTTTCCACCTTACAAAGAAGGAAAATAACCAAAACCACTGAAGGCAGTGATATTTTTCCTTTATTAATACATGCTCATTTTTATGGCATTTGACATTCAAATTTCTTTCTCCTAAGCTCCATATTGCTACTGAGCATAGATAATCGTTCTGTTCTGTTTTGTTCTGTCTTGCCTTTTACTATGAATCATTTGCAGGCAATTCTAGACACAGCAACTCTACAAAGGTCTTCCAACTTTGAGATAGAGGCACAAATGATCTTAACACTTTTCCAAAAGTCAAATAGCAGCTACTCATTCCCCAAAGCAGAACAGCCACTTCTTAGGGTCAGATATCAGGGTCATTCTCCCGATTCCAGATAAAGTCTCTCTGCAATCGTTTTCTTCATATACAGTTGTATAGGAGTTTGAGATTTCAACGGTTGCAGTTTTAATGAACCAGGATCACGGTGTAGGTGAAGCTAGGAGACTCCTATCTCACTGAATGAAATCTTAGCCCGTCCACGTTAAAGCACAGGTGCTTTCTCTCAGATGCAGAGAGCTATCTCTCAGGTGTAGAGAGATATCTCTCAGAGGCAGAGAGCTTCCTTCATTCACACTGTCCTCGGAACACTGTGTCCTAAATCATGTTGTGCATTGGACTCACCTGAGGGTCTCCTAAAACTAATGCTGGGCTTGTCCCCTCCACATATTCTAATTGAATTGCCCTGGGGTGCCACCTGGGCACCAGGAGGTTTAAAGTCCCCTGTGATGCTAGCGAAAGGCAGAGCCTGAAGTTAGAAGGAGATGTAATTAGGTGTTGACCCCAACCATCGCAATGTAAAATGGAAGGAAGAAGAAAGAGAGTAAAAGATATCCACAAATAAGTAATTATTTAAAGCAACAGATTCCCATGAAAATGTTCTATTCAAGTTTGCTAAGTACGAGTGACTACTCCTTTTACAGAGAAGTCTACCTGAGAGGATATATAGGTAACTGTATTTCAATTAAAATAGAAAAAGGTTATATTTGCCCACTTGTTACTTTAAAATGTGCATTAATAATACATTTAAGATGAATATTTTTACCCCACCCCCCCAATTTTTTGGCTACTATAAATTGTACCTATATTAATCTTGGACATAGTGCTCAGTATCTGTGTTGAAAAATTCTCCTTCCAACACCTAAATATGAAAATTTTCTAAACATTCGCTCTTGACCATTTTTTTTCAGTTTTTTGTTTGTTTTTTTTTCATTTACAACCTAATATAAGCTTCCAGCTTCAACTGAAACCACGGAACACGTGACACCAGAGCCACCTGCCTCCCAGGTTCAAGGGTGCACTGTCACCTGTGTGTTGCCACCTCAGCAGGTGAAGGTATGTCATCGCTGACAGATACCCCATGAGCTCCCTGTGACCCCACCTAACCTCCTTTGTCGGTGATTTCCGTTTTCGCTAGTGACATGGCTATCTTCCCAGTGACTCCGTTTGGAACACTGGCATTTCTTGGGGCTCCTCTCTCTTCCTTCTAAAACCCATCAGCTCCTTTCCATCCCCCTTCTCTGCATCTTCTCCCGTCTCCCTGGTATTTGCCCGTCTGGGTCAGACACGGGTCTCACATGAAACTAGAAGACATAACCGGGCCATACGGACAGGAGCTATTCCTGACTTAGAAGATAAAGACTGTTATCGATACAGACATTAATAAAGGCAAAACTAAAAAAAAAATGTTTTTCAAAAATTCAAAAATTCAATTCCTTCTGGGCTGATATAGAAAGATGATTAAGGCAGGACTCTGTCTTTGGGGATAAAAGAACTAGATGAACATAAAGATAAAAATAGTAATAAAATTAACAATAGGAAGGAGCAGAACAAACAGGCCTGTGCTAAGAACTCTACGTGCGTTATCTTCCTTTCATCTTTATGACAATCCTGTGAGCTAGGAATGATGACATTAAGGTTCAGAGAATTTGAATAATCTGCTAAAGGTTACAAGGCTCTGTGTCAAAGCAGGGGTTTATAAACAGGTCTTTCTTAGTATAGAAACTGCAATGTAATCACCTAAGCTATGGGTAAGTGCATGTATGGATTTACTTAGCTCATATTGTATGAAAAGCTCTCCTCCAGATTCAGTGATAAAGTCTGTAATAAATAATCTAAGATTGTAAGGAAATAAAAGAATAAATATTTTACTAACTATCCTTTACAGATGATATAAAGAAAGATCCTTTGGAGTGGGAGACAACAGGTGCTATTTCCGACAGAGAAAGAAAGGGAGATCGAGGTTATTTATTCATATTCTGGACTCAGTTTACTTACTCCCAGAAATACTTCACTATGTGGCTGAGCATAGTTCATCATTTTGTTTTGTCGTTTTTGTTTTTGTTTTTTTTTTTCAATTTTGTTTGGATGAACCAACAATAGTAGCAAAGGTCAAATCCTATTCCTAATTGGCACTTCCTGGCGAAATGCTTCTCTTAAATCAATATAAATTCAGGACGCCAATGAGGAAGTTAGGGGTTGTTGTTTCCCTCCTGTCTGTCACTAAGTTGCTGTGTGGCTTACAGTGAGTCACAAGCTTAGAGGGCCTTCATTCCATTACCTTTAAAAATAGAAAAGCAAAAGAGGCTAATCTATCCCATTGCATGTCCTCTCGGCTCCTTTGTGAACATAACTGTAACAGAAAATTAACCAAAATTACAATAATAGTACAGAATATGCCATGGGTGCGAAAAAAAAATATATATATATATAATTTACCTTATGATACAATGTTAATCTCAAAGCTGACCTTAGCAATCAAATCCACTCCATCTTCGTATATTACCGATGAGAAATCAAGTCCACAGAAATGAAGTGACCAGCCCAGACTCCCAAGCTGGTGGCTATCCCAGCACACAGGCCTTCTGATATTCAAATCAGTGGTTTTTTTTTTCCAGTGTACTCTTCTCCTGCTATAAAATTCGTAAACATCTCCATAGCACCTCAAGAAATGAGGTTAAAATAGCCGACAGGATTCTGGGATCCGTGTTGGACCACGCCTGAAAAAATGTTTTTCTGTAACTGGAACTGAGAACTATTTTCTGAAAGACAAGTGAGGCGCAACAAGGAAAATAGGAATCTACCCAAAAGGGCGCATCTGCAGCCCTAAACACCTACTCAGATCATTATCAAACCCCTTCCTACGCTTTTGCTTACATATGGCAGACATCATGTTTAGCTTACTCAGATAATGTTAGAGAAAGTCCTGGCAGGAATAGAAAATGCACAAACTTATTTGAGAACTGGGAGTAAAAATTGCATTTTTAGAAAAAGTAGGATTAGGATACCTTTATTTCAATTTTCCACCCGTAAGAAAACAAAATCTGAAGCAATATGGGCTGTGAAGCATTTTGAGGCTTTATTTATTCTTAGGCAACAAGCCTTCATTTCTGTTGTTTTCCTTTCCACATCTGTTCCTTTTTTTTTTTTTTTTTAAAGAAGAAAACATTCTTTCCAGTAGCTGCACACAGTTAGGTAGTGGTCAGCTAGGAGGAGATTAAAATCTAAAACTGTAAGACAGGTCTGACATGTTTCCAACATGTTATATCTTTTTTCTTCCTCTCCATTGATGTCCACAACTCAGGTTTTAAGAATGCAAAAAGAAATCAATCCCTAAATCATTTTAATTTCTGTGGTTGAATTCACAAATTTGATGTTTAAAAAACTGAGGAAATATTTTGATGGTTCTTCATGTATAGGCATGCGTTTACCATGTATACACATATGAATACAGTAAAAAAAAGTATTGTTTCTTTTTTAATTATTACCTTCTAATAAAAGTTACATTTGGGGTTTACATGTGTCAAAGTGCTTTCATGTGCAATATCCTGTAATTTAGAATCTTCTGTCAGCATTTCTGAGTCATTTTTCTCAGCCTCCAATCTGTCTTTCAGCCAGTCTGGTCTTTGTATAACATCTGACTCATCTGCTTTCTGAATTCTTTAGTGAGCTTTCACTGTAAGTTAGGAAATAGTGTGCTGTATGTGTTATGCCCTGTTTAACAACATTTTTGTGCGATCAGATTAATTTAAATGTTGGGCTATTGTGAAAAGAATGATATGAATTTTTCCTTTTCTTGAGGTTTTCAGTATTTTTTTAAAAAAAAAAAAGGAAAATGTTACACAATAAAACAAGAAGAAATTAATCCTTGACATTGCTTTTTGTGTCATTGGGAAAAGTTTCTGAGGCAAAAGCGTGCTAATATTTTGTTTGGAATATGATTCAGTCCTTACGCAAATATGGGCCTCTACATTTATATTCCCAGGTTAACACCTACAGTTGTGGAACTCCTAACGACAATATGTTTGTTCCTTTGTTTGTTTTAATTTTGAAATTTTATTAATCTTTGCTCCCTGTCTCTCCCACTCTTCCCATAATCACCTTCCTTTGAAAAGTGAGGATGGGCCGTTGACATACATTTTAGAAAACCCTGTGTTTTCTTAGCTCTGCTCCAAGCCTATGATCTTTGAAGTGATTTTCAGTGGTCTCTTACTAGTGTAGAAGTTTGGTCTCCTGTTAAATTGCCACCTGCGCTAAAAAGACTAATCCATTAGGGTCGACAGCTCTAAGAAGGTGCCATGGCGCCCGGGGCAATCTCTTGAGTTTCAGTTATAGCAGCTGCTGGGAGATGAGTTTGGGACGGTCCTTGTTACAGAAATTAGATGGATCAGGAAGTAAACAGAGACGCCTTTCATCTGACCCAGCTCTGGGACCAGAGGGTGGGGCATGGGGGGAATTCTTCTTCTAATTACTTTACGGGTCACTTCCCTGAGACTGATGTCAATGTCTGATACTCCTAATCTTAGGGGAAATTTTTGAAAAAGAGAAAGGAAGAAAAATGATAAGACATTGAAGCTGTCACATTTTTCCTTCTGAAAATGTCTCGCCTTCTTGGATTTAGAGGACTGCTGCCCTCTCTGCGGCTTCTGTCCTTTCTCCATGGAGGGGCAGCTGTTAAGAGAGACGTTGTGAATGTAACTCTCCCGACCTGAAATCTCCCCTAAATTTCAAGAGTGCCCCTCCTTTCTGTATCAGTTTACTTATTTCAGATTTCTGTACTGAATTTCATTGCGCTCCATGAGTTGGGGCGAGGGCTCACTGCTGTATTCCAGGTTGGTCACATCTTCTTGAGGTGACCTCTTGAAATTGTAGCCATGAGGAGCTGCTGCCTGAATCCTTACTGAGCAAAAAGTGAACTGAGTACAATCAACTGTCTAGTGCTGGTCTGTGACTGCGACGTTTAAGAAATGTAGAGGGAAGGGAAAATGTGTGGACTTGGCTTGAGATAGAAGAGTAACTTACGGATCAGTTCAGGCAGAGAATCCCAACTTGCAGTTTCCTATTTGCTCTAATATACATTGTATGTTAACTGCTACGCCCTGCATTGTCTTTTTTATGTGTTTAGGACAGATTCGTTAACGTTTTTAGCAACCCAAAGAGTAAGCTGTCTTTTTGTTCCATTTAGAAAAATCAAAATACTCTATTTCTATATAGCACATAGTTTCCTTCAAGAACATGTAAAAAGTTCAAAGAACAATAAAAAGGACACATTTTAAATGTTCTCAAATGCAGTTTGATGATCATTTTTTTTTCTAAACAGATGTATGTATATGTTTCCAAAGTGGAATCGTAAGTGCATGCTATACCAAAACCACATTTTTTATTTAGCAATAACAAGAACATTTAAATGGCCAATAATATTCCATTTTGTGGATGCCTGTGCCGTAATATCGTGCATACTGTTTACTGTGTATTTCCCTCAAAAGGGTTGCTATGCTTTGCTTTGACATAACTCAAAAAGTAAAGACTATGGTGATGATTAAAAGTTCTTTCTTTTGGTAGGCTACCTTTTACAATGTTTGTTTAATTCAATATTTTCTTTTTTCCTGTGCCTTTTTCAGATAGGAACCTTTTTTGGCATTTGATATTAATGAGATTGATTAGGAAGGGGAAAACACCCTGAACTGAGATAAATATCTACTTCCAATAGCTAAATGCCCTCAAAGGTTATTTTTCGGCGTCAATATAATAGATCTCCTATTAGAGGCAACAGGATTGGTTACAAATTTTGTTCCTCTGTGAAATGTATAAACTGTAACAGTGAAATCTTACTTCTTGGGCAGTTTCACTTTTGCAAATTAAGGTAAAAAAAATTTTAAATGCTGCAAGATAGTCATTTCAAAAAACAAGTGGACAATTTCAGAAACTATAGAATGCTTTAGTCCAAAATCCCTTGAAAGGCTAAAGTCCCTTCAAGAAATTGACCCCTATAGTCTTTTTTTTTTTTTTAATTTTTTTTCAACATTTATTTATTTTTGGGACAGAGAGAGACAGAGCATGAACGGGGGAGGGGCAGAGAGAGAGGGAGACACAGAATGGGAAACAGGCTCCAGGCTCTGAGCCATCAGCCCAGAGCCCGACGCGGGGCTCGAACTCACGGACCGCGAGATCGTGACCTGGCTGAAGTCGGACGCTTAACCGACTGCGCCACCCAGGCGCCCCAACCCCTATAGTCTTTAAAGAACTGTTTCTTATCAAATTCCACCTAAGTGACTGCCAAACGCATGAACCGATTTCTCCCAGTTTGGAGTCAATCTTCAGTCAACTCAAGAACCCACACAGCTGCCCTCCAGCCCCCACCTCCCATGCCAGTTGCAGGCCCAGCCCCCCCCCCCCCATTACCTGTGCTTCTGGTCTACCAGCTACAGACTGGAGATTCCAATGACCTCTTCCTCAGATTTTTTTCATTTGCTAAAGAGGCTCAAAGAACTCAGGAAAACACTCAGTACTTACCAGTTTATTAAAGGATATGATAAAGGACTCGAATCAACAGCCAGATGGAGGGGTGCAGAGGGCAAGGTATGGGGAAAAGGTATGAAGCTTCCATGCTTTCTCTGAGCCCACCCCTCCCCCCATCTCCTCTATCTTTACCAGCCCGGAAGCTCTCTGAACCCACTCTTTTTGGTTTTCTGGGGAGGCTTCATGGCAAAGTCATGACTGCCTGAGTCATTGGCTATTGGCTATTTCAATCTCCACTCCCTCTCTCTCTCTCAGGGTGTGAGGCTGAAAGTTCCAGATCTCCAACCATTTGGTTGGTCTTCTCGGCAACTAACCCACTGCCCTTGGATAGGGTCCAAAATTCATCTTCATTAATATAACAAAAGACACCTTTATCACTCTCAACACTTTAAATTCCAAGGGTTTGGGGAGCTATTAGCCGGGAACTGTGAAGGAAGACCAAATATATATGAAAAATATATGTATGAGATTGACCAAGACATTTCTAATTAAGCACAGTATTACACTGATTTACATAGGTGCCCACCTACAGACTACATGCACACACACACATACACATACACACACAGATACACACAGATTCATACAGCTACACATACACAGACATATGCAAAGGTACACACAAGCATAGTCACAGAAAACAAGCCTGATGGCCCCAAACAAACAATTCTGCAGCGGTTCTCTATCGGTAATGGAAATACTAAAGCTGTTTTATTTGTTTTTTTTTTTTTTTTCTTTTGCTTACCTGTATTTGGTATTTCTTTGAAAGTTCAATTTTGGGGTGTGGTAAAAAAGTACTACATCTTAAGCACATTACCAGTGCACATTTTAAAGAAGCTAATGGGGTAATATCACCTTTTTCTATTTTAGTTTCCATCAGTGTAATAGAAATAATTGATAGGACCAGCTAGAGAAAATAGGCAATTACTTAAGGGAGTAAATTGTTTTTCTTTATATTTGTGAAAGGCTGAGCTAAGATGCTATAGGACATAATAAAGAAAACACGACAATCTTAATGAAAACTGATCACTCAGGAAAAGTTCATTTGTTGTGAGATGCCATTGACTTCTCCCTTATGTAAGGCATGGGGTGCCTGGTATTGTCTCATTCTGTCTTTAGAAGGTAATCAAGGGGCGCTTGGGTGGCTCAGTCAGTTAAGCATCCGACTCAGTTCGGGTCATGATCTCGCGGTTTGTGAGTTTGAGCCCCACGTCGGGCTCTGAGCTGACAGCCCGGAGCTTGGAGCCTGCTTCGGATTCTGTGTCTCCCTCTCTCTCTGTCCCTCCCCTGCTCATGCTCTGTCTCTCTGTGTCTCAAAAATAAACAAAACAGGGGCACCTGGGTGGCGCAGTCGGTTAAGCGTCTGACTTCAGCCAGGTCACGATCTCGCGGTCCGTGAGTTCGAGCCCCGCGTCGGGCTCTGGGCTGATGGCTCAGAGCCTGGAGCCTGTTTCCCATTCTGTGTCTCCCTCTCTCTCTGCCCCTCCCCCGTTCATGCTCTGTCTCTCTCTGTCCCCAAAATAAATAAACGTTAAAAAAAAATTATAAAAAAAAAATAAACAAAACATTGAAAAGAAATTTTAGAAGGTAATCAGTCTAGCTTTAAAAAAACGAGCCTTCACTGTATCATAAATAGATTCCAAAAATATTCCCCAACTGAGAGAGGCGGGGTAGTAGATCTTAGGGGGAAACTATCTATCCACGGATATACAGTTTAACAATGCCCAGTCCACAATGGGTTCTTCTATATTGCTAATTTCCTTCACTGGTTGAGATGAGATTTGGTGTCAGCATTCTCAGAATTTAATAATGAATGAATATTGTTATTTTATTCCCGGAAAGATTGTGCATTCACTTTAACAGAGAAACATTTATTCTCTTTGATTATGACGGTCCTCATCAATTTTACATTTCTCTCATAAGTGCTCATGATAAGGATAATGAAGTTGAGACGGGCAATTCATCAGTTTCTGATAAAGATTTGTTGAGGACTTCTATTATTCTAGAAACTCACCCTCATTTATCCAGTGCAACACTGATATTAATCCCTTTCTTTGCCTTAAATTTGTCTTCCTCTTTTAGAGATTGATAAATCAGATAATGCACATAAAAGTGCTTCGTAAGCTCTGAAGTGCTACACGAACGTGAGGTATTACTATTTAAAATTATGACGTATGCTTGGCATTAAAACGGTGCTTTTTGTTTAATAATGATGTCTACTTGGTCTCAATTGCTTGCAGGATCAGCTGAAATGGCTCATTGATTGGTAAATTAATGCCACACTCTCCCTTTTGTATAGGTTTCTGAAATAATCATTATTCCTGTCTTGAGGATTTCATGTGATACAGAAAGGCTAGAAACATGGCTTTTTAACATTTCATGACACTGCTCTGCCAGATGAAAGGGCACAACTTTTTTTCAATGTTTATTTATTTTTGAGAGAGAGAGAGAGTGGCAGAGGGGCAGAGAGAGGGGGAGACACGGAATCCGAAGCAGGGTCCGGGCTCCGAGCTGTCAGCACAGAGCCTGACGCGGGGCTTGAACTCATGCACGCTGAAATCATGACCTGAGCCGAAGTCGGATGCTCAACCGACTGAGCCACCCAGGCAGCCTACTTTCTTTTTTTTTAATGTTTATTTATTTATTTTATTGTTGTTATTATTTATTTATTTATTTTTTTTTTTTTTGAGAGAGAGAGACAGAGATAGAGTGCAAGAGGGGGAAGGGCAGGGGCAGGGAGAGAGACACACACAGAATACGAAGCAGGCTCCAGGCTCTGAGCTGTCAGCACACAGCCGGACCTGGGGCTCGAACTCACTGGCCGTGAGATCATGACCTGAGCCGAAGTCAGACGCTCAAACGACTGAGCCACCCAGGTACCCCAAGGGCACTACGTTTAGACGTACTGTACTCCTTTTTTAATCCTTTTGATAGTGATGGGCATTGAAATGTTCTACATTTTCCTGTCACTGAAGGAAACTTTACCTTATGGAGCCTGATCCATTAGAGTATCTTGCTGTTTTCTTTCTCTCTCTCTCTCTCTCTCTCTCTCTCTCTCTCGTAATTGTTGAAATGTTCCTGGTGAGTTTAACAGAGCAAGTTCAAGGCAGAAATTCTATGTAAGACAGTCGCAGTTCTGAAAGAGTAGATAATTAAGTAAATGTAAGCCTCTTCAACGATTATGTATTTTTGGGACAGAGAGAGACAGAGCATGAACGGGGGAGGGGCAGAGAGAGAGGGAGACACAGAATCGGAAACAGGCTCCAGGCTCTGAGCCATCAGCCCAGAGCCCGACGCGGGGCTCGAACTCACGGACCGTGAGATCGTGACCTGGCTGAAGTCGGACGCTTAACCGACTGCGCCACCCAGGCGCCCCTAAATGTAAGCCTCTTAAAGACACTCTCTAGGAGTATGATTCTACCGAAGCTCTTGCTTATTAAGTGTCGTGTTGAGGCTTTACCGTACTCGAGCTCTGCTAGCTCGCATTTCACCATTTGAGAGAATGCCACGAGTTCTAAAAGGTTAGGAACTACCACTCCGCAGAATGAGCAAACTTTATTCCCAGCCCGCAAGAATGTAGTCAGTAGAGGGAGAAGATCATTATTATGTAATGGTCCTATTTAATAGACTGAGTAAAGCAGTCTAATGAAATGTCACTTGTAACTGGTTGTAGTCAGGGTCCAAAGACTTACATTTTCTACCAGTGATTTATTTCAAAACTCGAAAGTCAAAGCCAATCCTACACACCAGCTCTTGAAAAAGTTCATTTTCCTGATGTGTTTAAACACTTGTCAAAGAACATTTGGTTCATTCACAGCCACTAAAGGATTGGGCACATTTTATATTTTCTTGGCACATGTATTTCAGAGAGGAGGAAGGGAGAATTTTACTTTTGTGAAAAAGAAAGCAAGTTTACCTTCTTAATGATGGAGTTGTGGGAACATGTATAGTTTGAGATGCGAGGAGGGAAGAAATGGTATGGGACCACAGCTGAAAGTTCCCACTGAACCTGATGAAAATGATCAGCAACTTGGCTCAGGATTACAGAACTGTATGAGGAATTTCAATGGAATTGCAGACCACGGACCTCGATGCACTAATCTACAGGGATTATTTTAAGCATAATGGGATGAAAGTCACTGAAGAAATCTACCTCAAAATCTCAGTGACCTAACACAATAGATGTATGTCCTGCTCATGTTGCTTACAACGTGGTGTTCTTGGCTGTGTGTGAGGCGACTTTCTCATATTCCATTTGCCACGCTGGCTCTTTCTACCTTGCGGCTCTGTCATCGTGGGGCCTCAGAGTTCTTTGCTGGATACTCAGCGGCCAGCGGATGGGTGGAGAAAGCGAATGAGCCCGGAGAATCATAAAAGTATTCTTAGTGGTCCTATCTAGAAGTCATACAGTGAGTTCATTCCATTGACAACCTCAGTGGCGCGGCCACGTAAAGAAGCCGGGGGCTGGGGGTGCTGGAAAATGTACAACTTGGACAGGATGCAGGAAAACTTAACACGAAAAAGACAGAATTTCTCCCTTGCAGATAGCCAGCCACGTCTACCTCAGAAAAGCTCTATGGTTTTTCTCCAGAAGCACTTAACAACCTAAGTATAAGTGGAAAATGTGTCTAGTTAATTTCATTTGTATTGAAAAGTCAATATATTTGGAGGAAAAAGCATTTACACTGAGGTTGGAAAAGTATAGTCAGGGAGGTATGCAGCTGGAATGATTTGATTCGATTTAGATTAGATTGAGAGCTGGAATAATAAAACCTGAGGGTGAGGCCACAGGAGTGGAGAGATGGAAAGATAGGGTAGTTGAAGACACAAAGGGACTCATGGTCTACGGTGTTAGGTAATGCACGCGAATTTTATTCCCAGGATAGGAAGATTAATAATAAAAGTGTTCCCTATTCTTCATACCCCCAATCTTTCCCTTTGTTCTTCCCTCTGTGGTTGTGGCATCGTGCCCATGACTCGATTCTGGGCTTGTCTACATTATTAGTTTTGGCCAATGGAGTGTTGGAAAATGTGACACAAGCAGGAGTTGAAAAAGAACTTGTGGTCCACACTTTCTCTTTCTTCTTCCTCTGCCTGTGTCCTGAAAATATGCTCAGGTGGCTTGCTGGTCGATGAGACATTCTGAACAAAGCTAAGTAGCCCCACTTGAGCCTGCTGAGGTCATTGGAGACCAGCCAATAGCATGAAGAACTCAATGAAGGTCAACAGAGCAGTCTAGCCTACTCTGCTGGAGCCAGATGAATGAAAAATAAATGCTTATTTTTACATGGCTTTGAAGTGTGGCAGTTGTGGTGCAGCATTATGATGGCACTAAATAACTTATACAAGACGACTGTCTAACAGGAGCTCCACACAGAACGTGAGCTAGTGATATGGAAACCCAAGTGGATGGCAACGCCTTTTCAAATGCTTGCTGCAAACGATATCCACTGGACTTCTTGGCCAGATTAACTGAAACCCATCTCTTTGCTTCCACCGGCTCAGTCCTAGGCTTACCTCACATTTTTGTATCTATACTTGTTAATGTCAGTGACTTTTGTTGTCACAGTTATGTACTTTAATTAAGCATCATGTAAATACAAGACACGCCAAACACGTAACAGCTAGTCACCCAATCTGAATGCTTGGAATGTCATTGATGTCCTGTATTTCTCTCTGAGAAGAACGGGACTTTGTAATCTTTGATATTTAGGGGTTATTTCTGAGAGGTAAACAAAGGATGCCAAGTTATTCTTTAGAATACCATGTTTTAACATGTTTTCCAGATTTTGGCCATATTTTAAACATTTTTTTTCAATAAATGTATTTGTTTATTTAAGTTGCATTGAAGTATAATTTACATGCCAAAAAAATGGACCCATTGTAAGTGTTCAACTGAATGGTTCCTAACAAATTTAGAAAGTCATGCAACCATTATCACATTCAGTTTTAGAAAATTTCTATCACTCTAAAATGTTCCCCTCTGTCCTGTCAGTCAATCTCTGCAGCCCTACCCCAAAGCCCTGGCCACTCCTGATCTGGTTTTTGTCACTACAATGTTGACTTTTCTGGACATTTCATACAAATAGAATCATAAAATATAAGTTCTTTTGTATCTGGTTTCTTTAATTTAGTGTGATGTTTTTGAGGTACATCTATGTGTTAACATGTAATATAATTGTGATATATTGAATTTTCATTGTCGTTCAGTGCAAAATACCTTTTCACTTTTCTTGTTATTCCTTCTTTGATGTATAAATTGTTTAGAAGTGTATTGTCTAATTTCTAAATACTTAAGGGTTTCCCAAATTTCGTTCTATTGTTCATTTCCAATTGTGTTTCATTCTGGTTGGAGAACAGATTTTGAATAATTTTAATTCATCTTAACTTTTTTGAGAGTTGCTTCACCTAACATTTGATCTAGCTTAGAGACTATTCTGTGTGTGTTAAAGAAAAGAAAGAAAAAGAAAAGAAAAAAGAACAGAACAGAAAAGAAGAGAACAGAAAAGAAAAGAAAAGAAAAGAAAAGAAAAGAAAAGAAAAAAGAAGAAAATAAAAGAAAGGAAAAGAAAAGAGAAGAAAAAAGAAAAGAAGAAAAGAGAAGAGAGAAGAGAGGAGAAGAGAAAGAAGAGAAGAGAAGAGAAGAGAAGAGAAGAGAAGAGAAGAGAAGAGAAGAGGTGTTCTGCTATTACTGGATATAATATTCTATAAATATCACTTAGGTCATGGTGGTTGATAGTGATGTTTATTTGTGCCACTTTCTGTCTAGTTCTATCAGATACTGAGTTGGATAATGAACTCTGATGCCACTGGTCACATTGTCGATTTCGCCTTTCTTTCCTGTCAGTTTTCGCTTCATGTATTTTGGATGCTCTTCTTTTAGGTGTATAGATGTTTATGAGTATTCTATCTTCCTGACGACATATTGAAACATTTTCACTATAATATGTCCCTACCTCTGGGGATAAATTGTATCGTAGATTCTATTGTTTTTCTAGTATTAATATAGATGCTCCTGCTCTCTTATAGCTACTATTTGCATACTATATATACCTTTTGGTCCCTTTACGTTCAGCCGATTTGCATCGCTGATTGAAATGTGTTTCTCTTGTAGAGTGTTGGATCTTGATTTTTTTTTTTTTTTGATCCAGTCTTACAATCTCTGCTTTTTGATCAAAGTGCTCTGCTCATTCACATTTAATGGGATTATTTTTTAAAGCTTGATTTATTTATTTTGAGACAGAGACTGGGGGAGGGGCAGAGAGAGGGAGAGAGAGAGAAATCCAGCCCGGCCCCACACTGTCAGCACAGAGCCTGATGTGGGGCTCCATGCGGGGCTCCAACTCCTGAACCATGAGATCATGACCTGAACTGAAGTCGGCTGCTTAACAGACTGAGCCATCCAGGTGCCCCGATCTTTAATGTGATTATTGATATAGTTTGTATTGTTGGCTAATCTGAATGAATTTTCTATTTGTCCGAATTCTGTTCCTCTTGTACTGCCTTTTATTATGTTAAAATGAATTTTTTGTACAATTATAGTTCCTGTGAATTTTTTTAGTTATTTTTAGTGGTTGTTGGTAGGGATTACAACATGCCTTTTTTGGGGCGCCTGGGTGGCTCAGTCGGTTGGGCGTCCGACTTCAGCTCAAGTCACTGTCTCACGGTCCATGAGTTCGAGCCCTGCGTCGGGCTCTGGGCTGATGGCTCAGAGCTCAGAGCCTGGAGCCTGCTTCCAATTCTGTGTTTCCCTCTCTCTCTGCCCCTCCCCCGTTCATGCTCTGTCTCTCTCTGTCTCAAAAATAAATAAACGTTAAAAAAATTAAAAAAAAACAATATGCCTTTTTTATTTGTATGTATTTTTTATATTTTTTAAATGTTTATTGATTTATTTTGAGAGACAGAAAGAGAGACAGAGAGAGAGAGAGAAGGTCAGGGAGGGGAAGAGAGAGAGGGAGAGAGAAACCCAAGCAGGCTCCATGCTGTCAGCACAGAACCCAATGGGGCTCAATCACACACTTCGAGAGATCATGACATGAGCCGAAATCCAGAGTCAGATGCTCAACCAACTGAGCCACCCAGGTGCCCCAACTTTTAACGTTTTTATACTCCACTTTAGGTTAATGACTTAATTCCAGTAAAATATAGCAACTTTGCTCCAGTATAACTCTTTTCCTTCCCATTTCTTACAGCTCTGATTGCCATACATATCACATGTATCTGTGTTATAAAACCATAAAAGTAGCACCATAATTCTATGTTTATGACTTTAAAACAAATGTTTAAGTGAACAACATAGTTACATATCCTTTTATATTTACCCACATATTTTCCATGACCTATGCTCTTGACATCTTCCCCTTGATTCGAGTCACCCTTTGATGTGATTCTTTTTCAGTCTGTAGGACTTTCGTCAGTAGTCCTTCTAGAGTAGTTCTGCTACTGACCAGCCACAGTTCATCTAGGAACACCTTTATTTTTCCTTCATTTATGAAGTTTTACTGGACACAGACTTTTTGGTCGACAAGTCTGTTTTTGTTTTGATTTGCTTTGAGGACTTCAATTTTGCCATTGCCCTACCTTCAGGCCTCCGTTGTTTTTGATAAAAAGTCAACTTTTAATTATATTGCCATTCTGTGTACAGTTTTCTTTCCATCCTTTTAAGATGTTCTCTTTCTCTTGGTCTTTCAACAGTTTAATGATGATGTGGCGGGTGTGGGTCTCTGAATTTATCCCCTTTGGTTTATTGAATTCGTATAGTAATTTTTTCATCCAATTTTGGAAATCGTAAGCATTTATTCTTTCAATACATTTTCTTTCTTCTTCCTTTCTTCCCTTGGTAGGTTGGTAGTTGTCCCATAAGTCTGATCCTCTGTTCATTTTTTTTTCAGTCTTTTTTCTCTCTGATTTTCAGTTTGGATAATTTCTACTGTTCTGTCTTTAGGCTCACTTATTCTCACTTCTGCCGTGTCAAATCTGCCATTGAGCTCATGACAATTTTTCCTTTTCAGTTATTATACTTTTCCACTGCAGAATTTCCACATGGCCCTTTTCATAGCTCCTGTTTTTTATTGCGAGCCACATTTGTAGATTCATGCATTTTTGAGCATGCATATATGGTCAAACAGCTCTTTTGAGGACTTCTCTGCTAAAACCAACATCTTTACCCACTCTTAAGAACGTTTTAGTTCTTGTTTTTCCTGTGCTTTAGTTCTTATCTAGCAACTTTTCTGTTGTTTGGATGTTCTATAATTTTTGGCTGAAAACACCGAAATATTAGGTAATTTATTATGGCAACTCTGGATTCTGGTTATTTGCCCATGTGAGTTTTTCTTCTCTGTCTTTTGTTTTATTTTTTTTTTTTTTTTCTCAAACTTGCTTGGACTATGTCTGTGTGATTATTCTCTCCCTACAGTGTCTTGTTTTGTTTTGTTTTCTTTTGTTTTGTTTTGTTTGCTTACTATTATTTTTTCTGTTTTCCTCTTACATCATAAGGATCACCCCTGTTCCCGCATAGTTGAGTAGTTAGGCGATCCTTTAGCCAGATTTTGTGCTCGAATACTTCTCACCAGTCAGGCTTCATCCTTTCCTGACAGATTGGTGTGTGACTTAGGGAGTGTATTTAAGTGTCACACAGCCTCCGATCCAGTCAGACACACGGAGACAGCTTACTTAGTGGCTCTATGGTTCTCTGACGTGTCAGATGTCTTGACGGTATGCCTGGCTGGTATACCATTCTGTGGCTCACGCCAGCAAAACTCCACCTTCTAGTTTATCCTCCTTGTTTCCTATTGAGTTTGCTGCTTTTATTGACGATGCCCCCCCCCCACACCCCGGGGTGGGAATTTTGCCCTGTACCAAATCAGGTTAGGCTCCCGTAGCAACAAAACTGTTCATTTTTACAACCAGTCCTGCCTTCACAGCACTACAAACTTAACTGACCTGCGGGAAGGGGGAAACGGAACATCCTTTGGCAAGAACCCCCCTTAACCACAGACTCCACAGCTTGTATCTGGAGCGCAGGTTTTTCACGAAGGAACGTTTCTCTATGTGTTGTTTACTTCGGGTCATTTTCCAGAGCTCTGAGGTGGTTGTCTCTGATAATATTGTCCAATTTCAGATTTGTTCAGGGTGGAGGGAAATTGCCAGCATATCTTCACACTAGAAGTCCTCTGGCCTTGTCCACATTTACAGACATACTGATCTGGAAGCTTCGATATAGAAAACATCATATATTTACTAGTTCTAACACTCAGGGTGAAGCCTATTGACTTTACACTCTCTCTCTGCTTGCTATCAAATAATAGGACAATTATTCTATGTATTTGAAATGACCAACAGCTATGTGATAATTTGAGTGAGAGTCTTCCAGTGCTGCAATGCCTATAAAATAAATTGTCTACCTACCTTAATAAAGCCACAGTGGTCTGGACTCTGTATAGATGTTTAAGTCAGATCACTATTAATCAAAAAACAGTTCCTTAGAGTTGTTGTTGTCGTCGTCGTTGTTGTTTTGTTTTGTTTTCAGTTTGATGCTCTCTGGGAGAAAGATACTGGGCCATAACTGTCCTCCCAGCGATGACCAAAAATGGAGGTATGAATGGAACACGTCTTTCAAGTGCCTGTAGCGTCCCTGCTAGAAAAATATCCCTGTGTTTAACGCCAGTAGCTCTGCTCTTGGGCACATGGCAAGTGAGTAGGACTATTATTTCAGAGTCTATAAGATAGGTAAGGAGGGAAATACCTCAAACAGAAAGTTCTGGACCAAATCTCTTAGCAACACTGTTAGTGTTAAAATGGGCTCGTGTGTGTGTGTTTTCTAAAGGTTGTAAACAGAGAGAAAATCGTGACTAAGAATTGTGACAAATTTGGATGGGAGAGCCTGACAAGAAGCTTTTTTCTCTCACAGGGATGAGGAGACATTACGGTTTGGCCTTATCATAGCAAACTGCTGGTTCTCACCAGCCTCTCAGTAAAAGGACTGACTGCAAGTTTTCTGAATTCCTTTAAGACAGAAGAGGAGGACATTTATGTGAAGAAACAGAAGGATGGAAGTGCTTGCTGACAGATGGTGGCTCTTGAGGACATTGTCGGACATGATAGAGCAAGGGAGGTTGGCAGAAAAAACGGAGGTGAGGGGAGAATTTTCCCACAATAATATAACCTGAGGGTCCGACATTTGGGAATGAGGGTCAAACTACAGCAAAAAATCTTCTCTTATCCAAAGACAAGGACACATCATCACAAGAAGAAAAAAAAAAAAAAAGCCGCCGTATTTACTTAAATACAAAGTGCAGCTTTGAGGGAATCAGCAGATAACTCCAAATTAGTAACTAACCTCGTCGTCATTATCATCACATTCTTATTATGTTAGGTGAATCATTGTTTTGGAGGATTTAAAAAACCTGGTGTGACTAACCAAGTTTACTTTCACGTTTTGATATATATTGTTAATGTCGAAACACAAATGTATACCTGGAGAGGCTTCCTTCTAAGGTGATACCTCTCTACCACCTGTCTCACAATTCATCATAGCCCTGGGGCATTTTTTGGAGTCAGCTATTTGTAGTAAAAGGGAACTAATGAATAGTGAAAATGCCGCTAAAAAAAAAAAAATTAGAGTGCCTTTATCAGAAGGCACAGATGTTAACTTATCAGATGCAAGGAAAAGAAACTCTTGCTAATTGGATCCTATTTTCCCTCTGTCAGTTTCATTTAAGGAGACATTTAAATGTACACAGCTGGAATTTGGAAGTTCTCCTTAAACAAGACTACATAAAACCAAGCTGGTTTAGAGTACTTCTGTGTCTACTTCCTGTGTCTTTTTTTTTCCCCCTTAACTTGGCTCATCTGTTGGCATGAAGGTGTTAGGAACATTGGAGTAAATTATTAAGCAAATAGGAAAAAAGTTTCCAAAGGATAGGAAGCATAGGGTATTGACATCAAGCACGTACATTGTTGAATCTCCAATCACAAACTGATTCACTCTAGGCAAGGTATAGTTCTAAGCCAATCTCTATTTGCGGCTGATTTTTAAGAGAACCGTAAGACTTCAGACTGGAACGTGACCTTAGGTACTATTTAGTGCAACCACTCATTTCATAAGCCAGAAAATCGAAGCTCAGACAAGTTAAATGGCCGCATGAAAATCATAGAGTCGTATCCGTGACAGGCCCTCGCTAAGATCAAGCTTCTCTGAGTCTCAGGTTAGTGCTGTCTTAATATATCATCTTTCCTCACTGTCAAATCGCATGAGATTAAGATGTTATTGATTCTGATCCAAATTCTAGTGTGTGTGTAGGGGGTGGTCCCTACACCAGCAAGCAACTCTTCAACACCGCTGGGTGCCCTAGAACTCAATCCTGACATTGTCTATCTGGAGTTAGCATCGGATCCCACAGGCTAAGGACACAGTCCCACAAGGCTTAAAGAAAACACCACAAAGCTTAACATTGGCCTTTAAATAAAAGCATTATGAAATTCTACATGTAATTCAAGTGCAGGCTGTATGCTTCTCTATCTCTATATTGGTAATAAAGATGAAAAAAAAATCAAATACATGAGACAAGTTTTTCCAGATGAAAACAAAGGAAGTGTTAGAACTCTCAATTCAGTCACACACAGATTACCTGAAGTGACTTTGTTACTCTGTTCCCCTAAATCAAAGAATTTATGGTTACCCCAGCCTGCTAACTTTATTGGATACTCAATATGCCATATATCATACTGGACCTTTCAGTGATGCAGGTACCTATGACAGGAGGTTTTTCAAAGTGTTTTGTGGCCCTTCTACAACTCAGTTCATGTTTTCCTTGGCAAAATCTGATTTCCCTGCTCTGGCCACACATAACTGAATATAAACTTCCTGAGAGGAGGGGCACCTGGGAGGCTCAATCAGTTCAGCGTCTGACTCTTGATTTCAGTTCAGGTTATGATCCCAGGGTTGTGGGATCAAAATCCCCATGGGGCTCTGCATTGAGCATGGAGCTTGCTTGGGATTTTCTCTCTCCCCCACTGCCCGTCCCCCAGTCACATGTGCGCTCTCGCTGTCTCTCGTTTTCTCTCTCTCTCTCCAAAATTACAAAGACACTTCCTGAGAGAAGTTTAACCTAGCACAGTGCCTAGCACAGTATCTGACACATGTAAGTTGCTGTCTCCTTCCTTGGATTCATGTTCCCCAATTTTCATGTTCATTTTGTGATTTAAAAAATACTGTATTGGGGCACCTGGTTGGCTCAGTCGGTTGAGCCACCGACTTCGGCTCAGGTCACAATCTCATGGTTTGTGAGTTCGAGCCCCGCGTCGGGCTCTGTGCTGACAGCTCGGAGCCTGGAGCCTGCTTCGGATTCTCTCTCCTCTCTCTCTCTGCCCCTCCCCCACTCATGCTCTGTCTCTCTCTGTCTCAGAAATAAATAAACATTAAAAAAAATTTTAAATAAATAAATAAAAATAAAAATAAAAAATATTGTATTCACCAGATGTGGTACTCACATGTTCATTTTTTGGACAATAATCCTAATCCCTTTATTCTTGTTTAATTATTTTTTATTTTATTTTTTAAGTTATTTTTGTGTAATACCAGGACCTTCTTGAAAATTTGCTAGGAACAATTTTAAAATTAAAAGTTAACACCCCTAGTGTAAAAAAAAAATACTCTAATAATAAAGAACTTTTGAGAACTCTACTCCCAGGTCTTTTAAAAGCTAGTGATTTGGTAAATACTAAATAGCTAGAACTCTGACAGAATCCTCAGGAGTAACAGTCGTCTCTAATAACTCCAGTGATGATACACAGCCAACCAATGGAAATGACTACTCTCCCACATCTCCAAAGATAGAAATGTGTACCTAGCTCAGTACCTGGACAAATATATCTGGAAGTGCAAACTAGCAGACTCCGGGGTTTCATCATGGTTCTGAGAACAGTGACCACTGAAGGTGATGGTTTCTGTATCCAATGTGGAGAAATTGGCTCTCCTAACTAGCTTGGAGACTGGAAACTTCAAGCAGTTTTGTGTAGCAGTCAGTAAATTCCCATGATGATACAAAAGCCAGAAAATGTGCATTAACTAGCATTCTTCTGAACTGCACTGTTTATGGCTTTTAGCAGTTTCAGATGTGGGTGTTGCATATGGAATTCACTACTTTGGATGGACTGCACAACTTCAGAAATGCAGCTCAATTTCCTTCCCTACCGGTTTTATTGAGATATTATTGGCATAAAACATATGTAAGTTTAAGGTGTACAATATGATGATTAGGCACATGTATATATTACAAAATGATAACCACAATAAGGTGAATTAACATTACCTCTTTACATAATTACAAGGTGTGTGTGTGTGTGTGTGTGTGTGTGTGTGTGCGTTGAAAACATTTAAGTTTACTCTTTTAACAGATATCAAGGATAGGCTTATTTTGTTGATATTGTGGGTTTGGTTCAAGACCACAACAATAAAGTGAGCCAAATAATTTTTTGTGACTTTCCACTGCATACAGAAGTTATGTTTACACTACACTGTAGTCTACTAAGTGTGCGAAGGCATTATGTCTAAAAAATCCGTGTATACACCTTAACTGATACTTTATTGCTAAAAAATGTTAACCACCATTTGAGTTTTCATCAAGTCATATCACTGGTCACAGATCATAACAAATATAACAGTAAAGAAAAAGCTTGAAACATTGTGAGAATTACCAAACTGTGACACAGGGACACAGAGTGAGCAAATGCTGTTGGGAAAATATGTACCAGTAGACTTGCTCAAAGCAGGGTTTCCAAGAAACCTTCAATTTGTAAAATTCCAGAAACCTTCAATTTGTACAAAATGCAATATTTGGAAAGTCCAATAAAGCAAGGAACAATAAAATGAGGGTTGCCTAAGTATAGCCCAGTATTGTGAGTCACCATGCTGGGCATCAGATCCTCAGATCCTATGTATTTTATAGCTATGAGGACGTGCCCTTTGATCAACACCTTCTGTCCACCACTCTTTATTTCCATGAGGTCATCTTTTTTATATTCCATATATAAGTGAGATCATACAGTATTTTTCTTTCTCCGTCTGACTTATTTCACTTAGCATGATGTGTCAAAGTGTACATACATATCCCATATCTTATCCATCCCATCCATTGATGTTGTTTCCCAATCTTGGGTATTGTGAAGAATGCTGCAATAAACATGAGAGTGCAGACCTCTTTTCAAGATGGTGTTTTCATTTCCTCCAGATATATACCCAACAGTGGACCTGCTAGATTACACAATCGTTCTATTTTTAAACTTTGGAGGAAACTCCATGCTGTTTTCCATAAGGGTGGCCCCAACTTACATTCCGGCCAAGAGTGCACAAGTGTTCCCCTTTCTCCACAGCCTTGCCAACACTTGTTATTTCTTGCCATTTTGGAAACAGATATTCTAACAGGCGTGAGGATGTAATTCATGATGGTGTTGATTTGCATTTCTCTGATGATTAGTACCTATTGGCCATTTGGATGTCTTCTTTGGCAAAAAATGTCTATTAGACAATTTTAGTCCTTATTGCAATTAGATTGCTTGTA
Organism: Lynx rufus; assembly: GCF_022079265.1. Taxonomy (NCBI): domain Eukaryota; kingdom Metazoa; phylum Chordata; class Mammalia; order Carnivora; family Felidae; genus Lynx; species Lynx rufus. The sequence goes on from NW_025814878.1 coordinate 127,258,056, forward strand.
GTTCTTTGCTACTGAGTTGTGGGAGTCCTTTATATATGTTTGGATATTAATCCCTTATCAGGGAGGTGGTCTCCAAATATTTTCTCCCCTTCCGTAGTTGCCCTTTTATTTTGCTAAATGTTTCTTTTGCTCTGCAGATGTTTTCTGGTTTGATATAGTCCCACTTCTTTATTTTTGCTTGTGTTCCTTGCACGTTTGTCGGGCTGGTGTCTTGATTCTGGTGTCACAGAATCTACTTGGGTCACCGGAGGTGGCTCACCAGGGTGAGGGAGGGGCCTGGGTTAATGGAAGCCTGCAGGGAACCACCTACGGTTGTGAGAGTTGGCCTGGTGCTGGTTCTGGGGTCACAGTGAAGTCTGACACTCACTTTCCTCTCTTTCCCTCATGGAGTAGGTGTCTCTCCTGGACGGGTTGCCCACGCTTGGTGGGGAGGGCAATAGGAGTTGTGTGAATCTAACTTTCCTACCCTCCTCAATGCATCCTTTCTTATTTTTGTGCTTCATCCAGGTGCTATAATCCAGCACCTGTGATCCTTGGCTTTTGTGACGGTATCTTTATGGATAGATACTTGTTCAAATTGGTGTTTCCAGGGAGAACAAGCAGCAGTAGAAATTTCTATGCTACCATTTTGCTGACATCAGTTTTTTTTTTTTTTTAATTTTTTTTGTAACGTTTTATTTCTTTTTGAGAGCATGAACAGGGAAGGGTCAGAGAGAGGGAGACACAGAATCTGAAACAGGCTCCTGGCTCTGAGCTGTCAGCACAGAGCTTGACGTGGGGCTCAAACTCACGGACCGAGAGATCATGACCTGAGCCAAAGTCGGCCGCTTAACCTACTGAGCCACCCAGGCGCCCTGAGTTTTTTTTTTTTTTTATTAGATTGATTTTATATTAGCTTGATTTACTAGTATCTCTGGATTACTGCTTTGAAAATAATAATATTTCTAATAATAATATTTTCTAAATCATATCTAAATTGTGTCATTTAAATAATATTTTCTAAATAATATCAAAATTATATTTTCAAATAATAATATTTCAAAGTTCTAAATACAGTAAAACCTTGGGTTGCAAGTAACTTGTTCTGCGTGCATTCCCCAAGATGAGCAAACATTTCTAATAAAGTTTAACTTGATAAACCTGCTAGGTCTTGCCATACGAGTAGTACATGATGCCGAATGTCATATGATCAGAACCGAGCCAATGGTTCTTGAAATTCGCTTTGATATACAAGTGCTTTGGATTAGAAGCGTGTTTCCAGAATGAATTATGCTCGCAGACCAAGGTTTTAACTGTGTTTCATTTATCCCGTAGATATGTTTGAATACGTGGCTCTCTTCTAGCAGAAAAAGTGATGAGAACTTGGACTCACATTTCCGTATCCACCCATGGTAGCTTTCCAGGCAGGTAACATGGCAGGAGACTCAGGTTGGACTGTAGATTGGACCAATATCTCCGTAGGTGAACACAAAGTCACCCCCCGCCCCCGGCATTCAGAACGACGAAATAAACATCTCAGAGCTGGTTGCCATGAAAACACCTTTAAAACCAGTGAGCGTACATCTTAGGTAAATATTACGGTTTTACATGCAATAGGAAACTAAATGAATGAAGCTAAGGACCAGGGACAGCGTTTATATTGAACAAGGATCACTAGAGCCTCCAAGCTGTCCATTCAAGGGGGGGCCATGTGGGGTGAAGGAGGAGGAGACCGGAGGAAGTAGGTTTGGGAGAGCTTAGTACTTCTCAGGTGAGATCTCTGCGTAGGATAGCTTACGGAGACCCCAGATGGGGTCACTGAAGCAAATGATCTCTCTTATAAATTAGACTTCAACGACTAAAAGCTGCTGAAGTGAGGGACCAGCCATGCCATTCCCTCCCCTCACCACCCCCCTCCCTCCTCTCCCCTCCACCCTCCCTTCTCCTTCCTCCCTCAGTGGGTATAGAATTCAGTCTTTCATGGAATCGGAATGAGTTGATATAAGCAATAGGAGCAAAAAACAACATCAAAAGAAATTACACCCACCATCAAACTATCTCATAATATCATTAGTGACCTAAATTAAAGCAAGATGATTGCTCCGGCAGACAACAAGCAGCCACGAAGAATACTAATAACACTGAAAGCGCATGTCGACACTCCACCAGGAGCCAGGCGCCGCAACAGTCCTGCAATTTTTGTGCAGATCGACTGACAAACCTTTTGTCTCGAGTTTAGAAAAAGACAACCGACGAAACTCACCTGTCTGGTTTTTTGTTTTGTTTTGTTTTCTGTTTCTTGGTTTTTAGGATCCTCCTCGTTAAGGTGACAGAAGCAGAAATGGGACCCTTGAAAGGTCGGCCGCATTTTGAGTAAGCCACTGTCATAGAAAACCCGAGAAATGCTGAATAAGCCATGGCTGTTATGAGAGAGCGAAACCAACGTGATTTCTGACATATAGGTCAGTGGCATGTTGGTTGTGCTTCACTTAGTTTTCTGTAATAAGTTGGGTGAGTAATTTAACCTCCGTTTTTTGACCACCTAATAATACCCATTTTAACATTTGTGTTTCATATCAGCAACTTGTGGGCATCCCAAGGTTAAAAATTGATGAACACTGGGGACCCTGGGTGGCCCAGTCAGTTGAACATCAGACTCTTGATTTTGGCTCAGATCATGATCCCAGAGTTGTGGCATGGAGCCTGCTTAACATTCTCTCTCTCTCTCACCACCTCTCTTTGCCTCTTTCTCTCTCTCTCAAAATAAATAAACATTTTAAAAAAATTATCCTGTCCATATTATCAATTTTGTGGTGGGGGAGAAAGCCTGAACTGAATCCACATTCAAATTCCCAAGTTATTTCTCTTCTACTTATAAAAATAATTTATTCTGGGTCACCTGGGTGGGTCAGTTGGTTAAGCCTCCTACTCTTTTTATTTTTTTTTTAATTTTTTAAATGTTTATTTATTTTTGAAAGACAGAGAATGAGCAGGGGAGGGGCAGAGATAGAGGGAGATGCAGAACCTGAAGTAGGCTTCAAACTCTGAGCTGTCAGCACAGAGCCCAACATGGGGCTCAAACCCATGAACCATGAGATCATGACCAGAGCTGAAGTTGGAAGCTTAACTGACTGAGCCACTCAGGTACCCCAAGCCTCCTACTCTTAATTTTGGCTCAGGTCATGATCTCACAGTCTTGTGAGTTCGAGCCCCACGTAGGCTCTGCCCCTTCCCCACTCGCACTCTCTCTGTCTCTCTCAAAATAAATAACCGTAAAAAAATAAGTATAAATAATGTATTCTTACTAGTTTTACCTTCATAATGATTTTTAATTCATTTTCTCTAAACGGTATATGAAGTGGGTAGTTTCAAGTGTAAATAAATAAAAATTGGTAAAATTAGTTTGGTTGTGTTTCCTTCTTTTTGATTACTTGACATTACTTGGTTCAAGTTTAGGAAAAGTAGGTCCAAAGAAGAGCTTTATTTGAAAACTGGGGGATATTTTTTAACCTATTCATTCTCCAAAGTTAGTGAAGGGCCCCTGGATGGCTCAGTTGGTTAAGTGTCCAACTCTTGATTTTGGCTCTGATCATGATCTCAAGGTCATGAGATCAAGCCATGTGTCGGGCTCCACACTGGGTGTAGAGCCTGCTGAAGACTCTCTCTCTTTCTCTCTCTCTCTCTCTCTGCCCCTCCCTTGCTTTCTCACTCGTTCTATCTCACTCTCTCTGTCAAAAAAAGGTGGGGGGCTGAGTGGCTCAATGGGTTAAACATCTGATTCTTGATTTCAGCTCAGGTCATGATCTCACGGTTTGTGCGCATCTGGCTTAGTGCAGACAGTACAGATCCTGCTTGGGATTCTCTCCCTCTCTCTCTCTGCTCTCCCCTGCTCTCTCTCTCTCTCTCTCTCTCTCTCGCTCACTCTCAAAATAAATAAATAAACTTAAAAAAAAACAGTTAATGAGCACCAGAAACACCTGGAAGTCTTGTTAAAATGCTCCTGCTGGCCCTACTCCCAGAGTTTCTAATTCAGGCAGTCTGGTACAGGGTTGGAGATTTTGTATTTCTAGTCAACTCCTAGTTGGCGATTCTGCTGGTTGGGAATGTCACTATGAGACTCACTGTGTTAATGTTCTAATCTCATCATGAGGTTGGGTGTGTGGTCTGTTTTGTTTTAAATTCTCCCTGCTTTGTTTTGAATACGATAAGCAAGCCAATAGCCATTTGATTTTGATGAAAACAGTTAAGAGGATCAAATCGGAGCCCAAAATGAACCAAAAAATTCTATTCTTTAGACTGTTTTGTTTAGCATGCCAGCACATATTAATAAAGTCTTCTGGGAATGTCATAGATATGTGGAGATCACATTCTTCCTGCACTCTCCAACCCTTCTTACGTCTAAAATGGGTTACCATTGATTCAATGACATGTTAGACACTTAGACAACTGCCACTCTGACGTTAACAGAGTTAACTACAAAAGAAACATCCATGTCAGTCCTGTTTATTACTTTTGCAATTAGATTTGCATACCATTGACGCCTGTACCCATGTGTGCATTTGTGTTACAGAAAAGGTAAGACAAAAATGAGGCCAGATCTATGGCAAGTTCCCACATAGCCTACTTTTTCCTCTCTTGCTTACATGTGTTTTCCTACCCTGTGAATCGGAAGACAAGCAGGAAAAACAAGAGTAGGCAATAACAGTGCTTGCTCTAGCTGGAAATTTCTAGTCCACAACAGCAGGCCTGGTTTTGATTACATCTAGTAATCAAGCTGTGTACTTGTATGACTTGACTTAATGTCTCAGGAAATGTTAATCTGCACCTTGGAAAGCTTGATTCTAAAGATTGTACGATCCATCGACGTGGACAAGATGTCACAGTCCATCACGTTTTTTTGTTTTTTTTTATTATGTTACTATTTTTGAGATAGAAAAGACTCTTTAGAATAATTGGGTAGAAGGTTAATAATTAGGTAATATTTGATTTTGAGGCATGGGATAGAGGAAAATATTTTAAAAGGAAAGCAACATCTTAATGCTGCTGAATTAAGTGAGGTAGCAGTGAGTTCTGTTATATACCAATTATAAAGTCCAGCTGAAATTAACTTTGCATTTCAAAAGAGTAAATTAAATGTCCACGGATTTTACTCAGTTTATACCCTTTTTAACTATATATATATATATATATATATATATATATATACCTACAATGCACGGGCCTTGAATTCTGTGAGAGAGGAGGGTATAGATTTCATCACTTTGTGATGATTTAGGGGTCCAGATAAATGACTGGTTGGTGCTAAGCACTTTCAAGCTTATATTAGTACAATTCCCAATTGTTATGCCCTGCTGAATCTGTTTCAAAAGTCAGGAAACAGGGGCGCCTGGGTGGCTCAGTCGGTTGAGCATCTGACTCAGGTGATGACTCGCAGTTCGTAGGTTCAAGCCCTGCATCAGACTCTGTGCTGACAGTTCAGAGCCTGGAGGCTGCTTCTGGTTCTGTGTCTCCCTCTTTCTCTCTTCCCCTCCCCCACTCACACTGCTTCTCTCTCTCTCTCTCTCTCTCTGTCTCTCAAATAAATAAACATTAAAAAAAAAACTCAGGGAATACTTCACTGATATTAAGCCACTATATAGACATACACATGTACATGTGCATTCACACACACACACACACACACACACACACACACACCATTATCTGTTAAAATACATAACCAGGTGGGGCGCCTGGGTGGCTTGGTCGGTTAAGCGTCCGACTTCGGCTCAGGTCATGATCTCATGGTCTGTGAGTTCGAGCCCCGCGTCGGGCTCTGTGCTGACCACTCAGAGCCTGGAGCCTGTTTCAGATTCTGTGTCTCCCTCTCTCTCTGCCCCTCCCCTGTTCATGCTCTGTCTCTCTCTGTCTCAAAAATAAATAAACATTTTAAAAAAATTTTTTAAATAAAATAAAATACATAACCAGGAATATAAATATTTACTTATTCCAAATACTTAATTCTGAAGTTGTTAACTCAGTGTTAAGTGAGGTCATAATCTAGAGCATATGTTGGATTCATTCATTGATTTCTTTCTTTTTTTTTTCTTTTACTCATGATATATGATATATATCGGATGTTAGCTTCTGTTCTACATGCTGCTACCCAGATTCCTACTGGCAAATTCATCTTTATACATTGATATGTCAACTGGAATTAAATGATTCAAACAATTGCTTTTTATATAAGTTAGCTAAACAACTACAAAATAATAGGCTGACTTCTAAAGTCCTATTTGACCCCATGAGTTGACTGAAAATGAGTACCAATGGAAGATTATGCAAACATTTTACAGGACTGCTATTAGGAGCAGTTAGTAAGCATTCTTATTTTACATATCATAAACTGCTCAAAAATATGGCCTGTGAAAAAAATTATTGATTCTAAAAATTACATTAACAGCCAGACAAAGATCCAGAATAACCAAACAAAAATCCCAGGCCATTTAAGACATTTCAGCAGTATTTACTCATTCTCAAGGGATCATGTAAAATCATAGACTTTAATACTAAAAGTGAATTAAAAAATCACGGTCAAGAGAAAAGTTTGAGGTTATGAAATCCTTTGAGGCAAACAGAAGCCTTCTGGGGTTTGTAAAACTCAGGTTGGAAACACTTGACTAGGATAATACTTTAACACAAATTTGGAAATAGAAATAAAATTAATCCTTTCATTTAGTACTAGCTCTGTGCCAAACCTTATAATAGGCACTGCAGGAAAAAGAAACAAGAGTAGGAAACCCTGATCCCAATAACTTAGAGACTGATGGGTGTTCTCCCTTACATGGCCTTTATCATATCTATTAATTAAAAAAAACAACAACATTTTTTAATGTTTATTTCTGAGACAGAGCATGAGTGGGGGAGGGGCAGAGAGAGAGAAAGAGAGAGAGAGAGAGAGACAGAGACAGAATCAGAAGCAGGCTCTAGGCTCTGAGCTGTCAGCACAGAGCCCAACATGGGGCTCGAACTCACAAACCGTGAGATCATGACCTGAGCCGAAGTAGGTCGCTCAACGGACTGAGCCACCCAGGCACCCCTCACATCTACTTAGACGTCAGTCTCCTAAAAGGAGAATGTCATACTGGTGTTCATGGCTCACCCAGGGAAAAAAAAGGAAAAGTCGAGTCAGAAATACACCTTTTTTTTTAGAATGCATTTTTTGAGAAAATGAAACAGAGATCACTTGACTTTGATCATACTTTGCCTAACTACAAAAACTCCTTGACTTCTAAGTGAAATAAGTCAGAGAAAGACAAATATCATGATTCCACCGATACGTGGAAATGAACAAGGAGGAAAAAAGAGACAAACAAAAAACCAGACTCTTAAATATGGAGGGCAAACTGATGATTACCAGGAGGAGTTGGGTGGGGGGGTGGGGGGATGGCTAAAATAGGTGAAGGAGATTAAGGAATGCTCTTGTGCTGATGTGCACTGGGTACAGAATTGTTAAATCACTGTATTGTACACCTGAAACTAATATACATTATAGGTTAACTATATGGAAATTAAAAATTAAAAAATTAGGGGCGCCTGGGTGGCGCAGTCAGTTAAGCGTCCGACTTCAGCCAGGTCACGATCTCGCGGTCCGTGAGTTCAAGCCCCGCGTCAGGCTCTGGGCTGATGGCTCGGAGCCTGGAGCCTGTTTCCGATTCTGTGTCTCCCTCTCTCTCTGCCCCTCCCCCGTTCATGCTCTGTCTCTCTCTGTCCCAAAAATAAATAAAAAACGTTGAAAAAAAATAAAAAATAAATAAATAAATAAATAAATTAAAAAATTTAAAAAAAGACTTGACCTCTCGCGTTAAACTTTATCTCACCAAGAAAGAAAAATAATGCTTGAATATGTTTTAAGAATTTATAACACAATGAAAATAAACTCTCGTTGTATATAACAATTTTGTCAAATATGAATAAATAGGACAAGCCTAGGATGGGTGATAAGATACCTCTTTCTGCAGAACAAATTCGAGTGAGATTAGAAGCGGGGAGAAGGTGTTACATCAGAAGTCTGCTCTAAAAACATTACCCCTGGGGTTGCTCACCTGTTCAGGTGATTTTGGGGAACGGGATTCAACAATTTTGATGCCTCTTGTTGAGTAAATAATTAATGTTTTTAAGAGTGGTCACTAACATCCCATCTTATTTCATCTTATTTAGAAATGATATTTAAGTTTCTGGGATGGAAGAAGCATTGGTGGATAGGAGTAGGTCACAGAGCGTGAATGTTCTATTGCCTGGGGAGACCATCATAGACTTTCTAGACTTTCATAGACTTACCTAGAGGGTAAGCTGTTACACCGGACCAAGTTTCATCACCAAGTTTATAGCTAAGGCTACAGATTACAAAGCACACTGAACACAGAAAACCTTCCTCTAGTCTCTAGGCATGCTGATCCAAGAAGAACACATTTCAGGCTACGCACTGGGTAGCCCGAATGGGTCCTGCATTGCCAGTGATAAAAATCCTCTGGAAGCCTGAGAAAAGAAGGACAGCTAGGATAGAATACTTTCTGAGAAAGTGTAAAGATAGCATCAAACTTTACCTTGTCTGCAGGTGAAAGTTGTTTTTCTCTATAATTCCTTAGGTTAGTGTTTCAGAAATGCATGACCTAGGGGCGCCTGGGTGGCTCAGTCGGTTGGGTGTCCAACTTCGGCTCAGGTCATGATCTCACAGTTTGTGGGTTCGAGCCCCACATCGGGCTCTGTGCTGACAGCTCAGAGCCTGGAGCCTTCTTCGATTCTGTGTCTCCCTCTCTCTCTGCCCCTCTGCTGCTCACACACACTCTCTCTCTCTCTCTCTCTCTCTTTCTCAAAAAAAAAAAAAAAAACAAAAAAAAAAAACCATAATTTTTTTTTAATTAAAAAAAAAAAAAAAAAGAAATGTGTGACCTAAACAGATAATGTGTCTCTAGAATTTTGGAGTCAAGACTGTTGTCCTCTTGACTCTATTTTCTTTGGCCACCTCTCACTCCCTCACTTTTTGGACTGTTTCCCCACCATGTGTTTAAAAGACACTGTATTGGGGCACCTGGGTGGCGCAGTCGGTTAAGCGTCCGACTTCAGCCAGGTCACGATCTCGCGGTCCGTGAGTTCAAGCCCCGCGTCGGCTCTGGGCTGATGGCTCAGAGCCTGGAGCCTGTTTCCGATTCTGTGTCTCCCTCTCTCTCTGCCCCTCCCCCGTTCATGCTCTGTCTCTCTCTGTCCCAAAAATAAATAAACGTTGAAAAAAAAAATAAAAAAAAATAAAAGACACTGTATCTCGGGGAGCCTGGGTGGCTCAGTCGATTAAGCGTCCGACTTCAGCTCAGGTCATGATCTCACAGTCTGTGAGTTTGAGCCCCACGTCGGGCTCTGGGCTGACAGCTCGGAGCCTGGAGCCTGCTTCAGATTCTGTGTCTCCCTCTCTCTCTGCCCCTCCCCTGCTCATACTCTGCCTCTCTCTGTCTCAAAAATAAATTAAAAAGTTAAAAAATAATAATAATTTTTAAAGGACACTGTATCTCAATGAAAAGCCACAGGTAACACTCTGGCTCTGGCATTGTATTATCGCTTGTGCATGCACCTTTGCGTCTACATACACGCTCTTTTCTTCCCAGCTCTCACTGTACCAGACAAAAGACACAGGAACGTTTATTTTAGTCTTTTTTTTTTTTAAATTGGATCTCTATCTATGATGCAATCAAAGACTATTCCTCTACACAACACTGTCCACATTACACCAGCCAATTTGGAGAATGGATTCCCATGGAAATGGGAAATAACCTGTTATTTTCATAGCAAATGTAGCAAGTCGACGTGAGTCTTATTTATCTACAAGCTTTTGTAAAGTTGTAAGCTGAACTCCTGATACTCTCTTTGGTACAAATTATCATTTTCTTCTACATGCACCTTCTGCTTTTTCTGCTCTCCGAAATCCCTTTGAGATGAACAAATGATCCGTATGCTGAAAAGGTAAATGGATTGTGCACATGAATGATGCTATGGCTGTTAATTTACCATAGGATATCAACACTAAAATAAGAATTGGCATTTGCATGGGAAACACTGTGATTTTTTTTTTTTTAAGTGAGGGGGATTTTTAATCTTTGGAAAAAAAAATTCTTTACTCAGAATGTAACGGCTAAGCGTGTACAATCCAATGTTTCCAGGCTTTTCTCTCACTTGTAAGCCTATACTCAAGTGAATTTTGCCTTCGGTTTAAAACAAGCCATTTATTCCTCTGCCCCTTTTTCCTGCCTGACTGAATTTAAACAAACCTGTCTCTACAATATATACAAATCAAATTCAATGGGACCTGAAAACATCTCAGTAGCCTTTTATTCAAGTCAATGTGGCCACTCAAAAAAATTATTGAAACACAAATTATTGCACTTGGAGAATTATGCACATTTTGTTCAATTGTGTATAAATGAACGTAGAGGGAGCATAATTTCGTAATTTTCAAGTAAAGAACAGAGGTGAACAGGTTTCTAAGCATTTGACTAATACAGTGCTTATGCCAGTGGCACACTTTATCCCCGCAATTACGGGGCCATAATATATCCCTTGTCCTATTGAGCATTTCATTAGTTGCTATATTTGAAACTTTTTTTTATCTAAGAAAATTTCTAAATGTGGACTGTAGTTAACCTTTTAGTGCAAGCCAAACTAAGAATATGAAAAAAGAAACTGTTAGAAGAAATACCTCTACAAAGAAATGTTCTGGGAAGTCCTTGTCAACTATATTCTAAATGAGATAGATAAATTTTCAAGTGAAGACTTTTTTCCTCAGAGACATAACCCCCCAACTTGGTTGAGCTTCAAAGAACTGTAGAGCACATAACAATTCTGTAGACATCATAGGCATGTGACAACTAGCTTATTGAAATAGGAAATTATGGGGGCGCATGGGTGACTCAGTCGGTTAAGCATCCGACTTCAGCTCAGGTCACGATCTCGCGGTCCGTGAGTTCGCACCCCGCGTCGGGCTCTGGGCTGATGGCTCAGAGTCTGGAGTCTGGTTCCGATTCTGTGTCTCCCTCTCTCTCTGCCCCTCCCCCATTCATGCTCTGTCTCTCTCTGTCTCAAAAATAAATAAACATTAAAAAAAATCAAAAAAAAGAAATAGGAAATTATGTTCTTTAGAACTATAATAATGAAATTATTTTTCTAACCAACTTAATATGTTTTCTTTTTTTTGTTGTTTTTTAAGTTTGTTTATTTAGAGAGAGAGAGAGAATCCCAAGCAGGCTCTGCACTGTCAGCACAGAGCCTGACGCTGGGCTTGAACTCATGAACCATGGGATCATGATCTGAGCCAAAATCAAGCGTCAGATGCTCAACCAACGAAGCCACCCAAGCACTCCAATACATTTTCATTCCAAGTGGCTTAAGCCAGTCAATAAGACATAATTTAGAAAACATCCTCTTATTTTATATAGAAAGGACCTTACACTCAAATGTGGATTGATTGACTTCCTAATTGGTAGTTGTGATATTGTGATATAATAAGAATTATGTGTTTGATCTTGCTTCCTGGTTCCAGGCATAAGAGCTTCTAAAGCCCTTGCAATTTCCTGATGGGATGAGAGGACCATCGTTTGTTATTCAAAATAAGGCCCTGTCAACCACACCTGAGTTTATGCTAATGAGGTGACCTTGGTGGACCTCTGGAAAGCTTCAGTGTGGAGGCTGGTTGCCAGAGTAACCAAATCCATATTAGAGGTTTGGGACCTTTAGGCTCACCTGAGAACTCTAGAGGCTAAGAGACTAGAGACTGAATTAATCATCAAAGGTCAGTGATATAATCAATCATGCCAAGTAACAGTACTTTCATTAAAAACCTGAAAAGATGAGGTTCAGAGGGTTTCCAGATGGGTGAGTGCAGAGAGATGCTGGGAGGGTGGTGTACCCCGGGAGGGCATGGAAGTTCCATGTGTCTGCCCTGCTTACCCCACCAAAATATCGTGCCCTGCACATTTCTTCCATTTGGCCATTCTTGAGCTATATCCTTTGTAATAATCCAATGATAGCAAGTAAAGTGTTTTCCTGAGTTCTGTGAGCCATTTCAGCAAATTACTGAACTTGAGGAGGGGAACATGGGAACCCTCAAGTTATAGCTGATTGGTCAGAAGCATAGAAGGCTTGAGACTTGCTAATGACATCTGATGTGGGGGTAGGGGCAGTCTGATGGGACTGAGCCATTAACCTGTGAGATCTGCTCTCATTCCAGATAGTGTCAGAATTAAATTGAGTCTGTGGACACCTAACTGGCGACCAGAGAGTTTGAGAACTGGTGGTCGGTGAGGAAAGACCAACACATTTGGTGTCAGAAGTGTTGTGAGTGGGTAACAACAGATCATAGAAATTGCCCCTAAATAGCTTCAAATTACAGAGAAATAATATCTTGAACTTCTTATGTGTTCAAGTTGCCAATGATTCTTAGGAGAGAAATAAGAAACTGAAAGCAGTGTTTTTAGCACCGCCTACAATCGCTACTTTTCCCCTACGACAAGGCTAGAATGTAGACTCCAGAATTTGTGTCTTCTTTGTAAGTGTCCTGTCCATCAATAACTTGGCAACTTTGGAGCAGCATGACAGAGGGGTGCTAGAGGAGGGTATACACAGAGCCCTAACATGGCATGTCCTGAAATAGACCTGTCCGTATAGGCGGAGGGAATATGGATGGTCCTATACCTTATATCACATTCCAAATGGGAGAAAAAGTAAGCAGTTGTACTGTGGAATGTGAAGTTTCTGCAAAAGCAAATATGGATTTGCAAAACTCTAAAACTGATGGATTTTATTATTGTGATTTCTTCTACCACACACACTTAAATAGCTCCCTATACACATTAGACAGATAGTAGATCTAGTTTTGCTTTTTTGTTCTTCCCTATGAAATATTTCCATTATTTCATTTCAACAAATATTGCATGTCTGCTATATGCTGAGGGCTTCTTTTAACCTATAGGTTGTCTTAGATTGTTCGGTTGTGCAGCCACCAGATCAGGAGACAACTGTCATTAAAAAAAATAGTCTGTTACTTCCAGATCCCAAGAGAAGGAGGGACAGTCCTGGTGGGGGAGGCGAGTGCACACGGAGAGGCCCCAGGATCAGTCAGGAGGCAGAGGTGATAGGAATACTTGGGCAAGAAACTTCATTGTGGTTTCTGTGAGAAAGGCTAGGTGAGATAGGCTAAGCAGAATTAGGATTGGCTAGTTTGAATAATTTCACTTGGCTCTGGGGTATGCAGGCTGTCCCTAGTCTGGTACCTGGACTGAATACCCCAGAACCAACTAAAATTATTGTGATTAGGGCAGGGGAATAGTGTCCCAGATTGTAAGAGCTCAATAAAAGAAGTAGTTGGGGTGTAGGATCTGGGTTGGCGATTTGCATGTGAAGGGCGCGCTCTCAAGCAAGCTTTTTGCTATATCTGTAGGAATTAGCCAGCCTTGGGAGAGGCAGTCCGTCCGGGGTCAACAAAACCCCAAGAATGTCACACCGTCAAGAATACAGAATAAAGAGGCATAACTGATACAGCACCTTGTTAGGCACTTAAGCTGTAAGAGTTAATAAGGGTATAAAGAAAAGAGCATACAGCAGGGAGTTTAAATCTCAGCAAGATGTAAATTTACATAAACTGTGGATCTCCTTGAACCTATTTTTTTTTCTTGTTTTCAAAATAAAGACTATATGCACCTCCAGGGTTGTTGCAGGGATTAAACAACTATATTTGTGGGTATCTATTTTAAATACACATGTAGAACTACAGTGCCTGACATACAGTAGATGTTTAATAAATGCATGTTTTATTTCTTCCTTGAAGCCCTAGAAAGCCACAGAGACTCACCATAATGGAAAGCTAACATGTGATGGTAATGGGGTTGTTGGCTCACCGCCAGTGACCACAAACAAGGAAGAGGTTGAGTCTACAGGCACAAACATTTCATCATGAATGGAAGGGGGGGTGGAGAAGGATAAAAATATTTTACCCCTTGGAAGCATTATGGAGTCTTCCAATATTGGCGTACTCAGCTACTTTCATTTGTAAAGATAAGTTTGCACGTCCATTTTTTTCGGCAAGACTTTTAAGATCATACAATTTCCATCAGGGCAGGAAATTTCCTTTTTCTTTCTTTCTTTCTTTCTTTCTTTCTTTCTTTCTTTTTAATTTTGAAGGCGACTATTATTTACCATTTTTTTCTTTTCAAATTTTTATTTCAATTCTAGTTAGCACACAGTGCGACCTTGGTTTCAGGAAATTTTAAGAAGGAAAAACCTATGAGTTCTTGCTACAGCAAATAAAAGTGAATCTATATGCAAGAATACGTTACGCATGTACAGACCACACTTGAACAGCCTTGCCTAAATTTGAATGCAAATTCCTAATAAATACCACTAGTCCTCGGCAGAATGATGATTATCTGTTTGGGACCCGTCACGCGTCCCTTCCAATCCCCTCAGCCATCTCTTACTACATCTACCACTACAGCAATAAGACAAGTGGGCTTTACCCGGGTTTTCCCAGGGGACACCTGAGAGAACCCCTCAGACAGGTGGCCAACTACCTCTTGCTTCCTTGTAAGGACTTCTCTAATCTTGCAGCATGAAACAGCGCTATGAATTCATTCTGCGTTCCTACAGGCCCAGCATCACGGAGTGGAGGAGTCCATGCCTGCACCGCCGAATTGACCAACAGAGCTTGGGATCTGATGCATCGATGTGTCTCCCTTTTGTCCTCAGAGTGAGATACATTTCATAAAGCTCCTCAGAGGAGCTGCAGGAATGAGAGCTCATCAATCTGAGTGGGCGGTACAATCAGGAACACATCCTTGTGTTAGCTGCCCTTCTTCCCTGTTTAAGCCTGTTTTTCATTCCTAATTTCTAAAATGTCTTTACACATGAAGTGTCAGCACCCAAGCCTTTGTCTGAGGCTCTCCTTTTGGGAGACACAAGGCTAAGACCGTTGGTACTGGACGTGACCTCAGAAAAACAGACCTTCCCAATGAAATGTTGGCACTGGATTTATGTGCTGGTCAGATAATAGGAATCCTATTGCGGGTACATAGTGGGTGGTGATCAGTGGAGGCAGGCACTCACAGCAAAATTACTAAGAGTCACACCTGAGGTAGATTGGAATGAGGTACAAGGGCAAGGTGGAGTGCTAGGTTGCGTAATAGCTGTGACACCCCAACAGTTAACATTTGCCTTTGTTGCTTTCTTCTATTATTCAGTTGGTTTCCATTTTATTGACTCTTGTACTTTATTTGGTTTATAGTTTGATTTGGGTTATTTAGCTTTCCAAAGGGATTCAAGAGTTTTCTTCGTTCCCAGTACATTTCTTTTTTTTTTTTTTTTTTAATTTTTTTTTTCAACGTTTTTATTTATTTTTGGGACAGAGAGAGACAGAGCATGAACGGGGGAGGGGCAGAGAGAGAGGGAGACACAGAATTGGAAACAGGCTCCAGGCTCCGAGCCATCAGCCCAGAGCCTGACGCGGGGCTCGAACTCACGGACCGTGAGATCGTGACCTGGCTGAAGTCGGACGCTTAACCGACTGCGCCACCCAGGCGCCCCATCCCAGTACATTTCTAAAGCTAGAAACTTTCCTCTAGGCACGATTTTAGCCACATCCCCAATTTCATTATGTTGCATTTCCATTTCCATTCAGTTTGAAGTATTTTCTCATTTTCCTTTATGATTTCTTCTTTGACCTATGGATTATGCAGACATGTCTCCTCTATTTAATTTCCAAATAATTGAGGTCTTTTTAAATATCTTACTGTTATACATTTTTAATTACATTCTACTGGGGTCAGAGGACATACACTGTAAGATCCCCAATCATGTTAGCTATATTGAGACTTTTTTTATGGCCCAGCATCAACCTTGATAAATATACTGAGTGCATCTGAAAACAATGTGTAATATGCTGTTATAGTCTGTCGTGTTCCCTAAACATCTTGGATGAAGGTAACTAATAGTGTTCATATGTTCTGTGTATTTTCTGATACTCCAAATAGTGTCTCTTTATTCTATCGATTGCTGAGAGAAAAGTATTAAAATTTGTGGTTATAATTGTAGATCTTTATTCCTTTGATTCTGCCGAATTTTGCCCATACTCATTTATGATTGTTGTATTTTCCTGATGAATAGATACCTTATTTTTTTAAGTTGATTTATTTGAGAGAGAGAGAGAGGGAGAGAGAGAGAGGGAGAGAGAGAGAGAGAGAGAGTGTTAACCACCGGAGGAGGAGTAGAGAGAGAGGAGTGGGCCAGAGGATCCAAAGCAGGCTCTGTGCTGACAGCAGAGAGCCTGATGTGGGGCTCGAACTCAGAAACCATAGGAGAATGACCTGAGACCAAGTTGAATGCCTAACTGAGACACCCCTACACTTCAACTGTTGTGAAATGTTTCTCCTTTTCTCTGGTAGTACACTTTACCTTGAAGTCTCTTTTATCTTGTAGTAAAACCGTCATTCTAGCCTTATTATGCTTAGTATTTACCTGCTGTATATTTTTTCACCTATTGACTTTCAGTCTCTCAGTATTACTCCCAGTGAACTACTTAGGGGATATACACATCCTGTCTTCACATTGTTGACCTCCACAAGGAATAGAAAGTCTGGTTCCAAAGGGGGAAATGCTTCCACAAGGAAACACAAAGTTTTCTACTGAGCTAGTAATGATGATTACCACCTAGTCACTTTAGTCAAGAAAAATGATTGTTCTTAGTACTGGGATAATTCACTCCAATAACCATAACAAGCTAATATTGCTACTATACCCTGAGGACAAGGTAGGGTATACTTATAACCTGTAGAGTTCACCAGAGTGTCTTTTGGTGCTTCTGTTCCTGATGATAAATGACATTTGCAGGAACTCTGGTCAAAAAAAAAGGCAAGATGTGATGATCTGAACCTATTCAGGAATGAATGTTTGGGTTTTCTTATCAATCAAGCTACCAAGTGAAGTCTAAACATTGGTGAAAAGTGAAGAAATTCTAGAATAGGTGCCAGGAGAAGGAGATGATAAGCATCACTAATGGCTTCAAGATTAGCTCAAACAATAAGGACTACAGTTTGTTCTATTAAGTCTCTTAAAAATATCTTTGCATTTGTTGAAAAGACTATCTTTTCCCCAGTGTATATTCTTGGTGCCTTTGTTGTAAATTGATTGAACATATTTGCATGGGTTTATTTCTGAGGTTTCTGTTCTGTTCCACTGATCCATGTGTCTGTTTTTAATGCTAATCTGATACTGTTTTAATTAGTATAGTTTTGTAATATAGTTTGAAATCAGGGGAGTGTGATGCTCTGAGCTCTGTCCTTTCTCAAGATTGCTTTGGTTACTGGAGATCTTTTTTTGGTTCCATATAAATTTTAGAATATGTTTTCTATTTCTATAAAAAAATGTGCCATTGGAATTTTGATATGGATTGCAATAAATCTGTACATTGTTTTGGGTAGAATAGACATTTTAATAACATAAATTCTTCTAATTCATGAACACGGGTTATCTTTCCATTTATTGGTTTCTTCCTTAATTTCTTTCTTTGGTGTCTTATACTTGTAAGCATAGCAGCATTTCACTTCCTTGGTTAAATTTATTTCTGGGTATTTTATTCTTTGTGATGCTATTGTAAACAGCATCATTTTCCCCTTTAATTTCTCTGATAGCTGTTAGTGTATAGAAAGGCAACCTATTTTTAAAAATATGGAGGTTTAGTTGACATACAATGTTATTTTAGTTTCATAGTGACTTGACAATTCTGTACATTACTTAATGCTCACCACAATAACTATAGCCACCATCTGTCACCACATAATGTTATTACAATATTATTTACTATATTCCGTATGTAGTACATTATATCCCCATGAGTTATTTACTTTATAATCAGAAGTTTGTACTTCTTAATCTCCTTAACCTGTTTGCCCATCCACTTACCCACCTCCCCTTTCATTTATCATTTGTTTTCTGTATTTACGAGTCTGTTTCTTTATGTGTTTATTCATTTGTGTTGTGTTTTAGATTCCATATGTAAGTGAAATCATGTGATATTTGTCTTTCTTTGTCTCACTTATTACACATAGCATATACCTTCTAGGTTCATCCATGTTATCACAAATGGTAACATTTCATTCTTTCTTATGGGTGAGTAATATTTCACCATATAAATATATCACCTCTTTAACCATTCATCTATGGATGGACACTTGGATTGCTTCCATATCTTGGCTATTGTAAATAATGCTTCAGTAAACAGAGGGGTGCATATACATTTTTGTATTAGTGTTTTCATTTTCTTTGAATAAATACCCAGTGGTGGAATTACTGTTCATATGGTATTTATATACATATGTTTTTTTGAGGAAACTCCGTGCTGTTTTCCACAGTGGTTGTACCAATTGACATCCCCACTAACAGACTTTTGCATATTGATTTTGCATCCTGAAAGTTTACTGAATTGTTTTTAGTTCTAACAGGGTTTTTCTTTTTTTTTTTTTTTTGGAGTATTTAGGGCTTTTAATACATAATATCATATCATGCACAAATAGACAATTTTACCTCTTCCTTTCTGGTTTTGATTACTTTTATTTCTTTTTCTTGCTTAATTACTTTGGCTAGGGTCCAGTACTATGTGGAATAAAAGTGGTGAGAGTGGGCATCCTTGTCTTGTTTCTGATCTTAGAGAAAAAAATTTCAGATTTTCACTATTGAGTCTGATGTTAGCTGTGGAATTATCATATATGATCTTCCTTATGTTGACATACATTCTCTCAATACCAAATTTATAGAGAGTTTTTATCAAGAAGAATGTAGACTTTTGTCAAATTCTTTTTATGCCTCTGGTGAGATGATCATATTATTTTTACTGTTTATTTTTTTAAATGGAGTATATTACATTGATTTGAGGATGTTGTACCATTGTTGAAACTTTTGAATAATCCCACTTGATTGTTGTGTATGATCCTTTTAATGTATTGCTGTGTTTTATTTGCCAGTATTTCTTTGAGATTTTTGCATCTATATTCATCTGAGATATTAGCTTGTAAATTTCTTTTTGTATAGTGTCTAACTGGTTTTGGTATCAGGATAATGCTAACCTTGTAAAATGAGTTTGGAAATATTCCCTCTCATATTTTAGAAAAACTGTAGAACAATTGGTATTAATTCTTTTTTACATCTTTGGTAGCATTTGCCAGTGAAGCCATTTGGTTCTGGACATTTCTTATTGGGAGGTTTTGATTACTGTTTCAGTTTCCTTATTCATTATTGGTCTTTTCAGATTTTCTATTGCTTCATGATTAAATCTTGGTAGGTTGTATGTTTCTAGGACTTTATCCATTTCTTCTAGATTGTCCAATTTATTGGTGTATAATTGTTCATAGTAGTCGTGTAATCCATTGTACGTGTAGGTTATCAGTTGTAATGTCTCCTTTTTTATTCATAATTCTATTTATTTAAGCCCTTTTTCCTTTTTTCTTGGTAAGTCTAGCCAAACATTTGCCTATTTTGTTCATGTTTTCAAAAACCCAGATCTTAGTGTCTTGGATCTTTTATATTATCTTTTATTTTCTATTTCATTTACTTCCATTCTGATTTTTGTTATGTCCTTCCTTCTGCTAACTTTGGGCTCAATTTGTTCTTCCTTTTCCAGAAGGAAATGGAAACAGAAACAAAAAGATATCTGCACTACTATGTTAATTGCAGCATCATTCATAAGAACCAAGATATGAAAAGAAGGAAAGTGTCCATGGATGACAGATGAATAAATAAAGATGTGAAATTATATTGTACATATATATGTGTATATACATACACACAGATATATATTAATATATGATATATAATATAATATTAATTATATATAATTATATAATATATAATATAATATTAATAATATATAATTATATAATATATAATTATAATATAATATATAATATATAGTGTGTATGCATATATATATATATATATATATATATATATATAAAGAGAGAGAGAGAGAGATTTTTCAGCCACTAGAAAAGGGACATATGCAATTTGCCACAACATAGATGGACCTTGGGATCATTATGCTAAGTGAAATAAACCAGACAGAGAAGGACAAATATTGTGTGATATCATATGTGAAATTAAAAATGATGAACTCTTAGAAACACAGACTAAAATGGTAGTTAGCACAGGATGAGGGGTGGAGGAAGGGGGGAGATGTTGGTCAAAGAGTACAAATTACCAGTTATAAAATAAATAAATTCTGGGGATCTGATGTAAAACATAGTGATTATACTTAATGATATTGTATTAATATTATTAATATTATTAATAATATTGTATTATATAATTGAAAGTTGCTAATTATAGTTGTGTGACATGATTTAAGTGTTAGCTGACTGCTATGTTGGTAATCATTTTGCAATATATAAGTATTAAATCAGCATGTTTTACACCTCAAACTAACACAATGTTATATGTCAATTATGTCTCAATAACGCTGGGGAACAAAAACAAAAATAAAAATACCCTTGTGGGGATTATGGTTGTCCATCTATTTCAAATGGATTTCATTTTACAATGGATTAGATGTAGTGGACAGCCAGGCATATCTGAATGGTGGGGATGCTGTATTGGACCCCTTCTTCTCTCCTGCTATTAGGAATCACTTACCAATCAAGGTCCTGCACACAAGTCTTGATCTCAGGCTCTCTTTGTGGGTGTGTGTGGGGATGTGGTGGGGGTTAGTTGGGGATAGAACACAGGTTTTATCAGAGGCTCATATACATTTTTTTTCCCACCATGATAAACTTATGAGTTAGGTAGTAGTATGATCTTTATAAAAATGGAACTGAAGTTTGGAGTTCCTGGGTGGCTCAGGCGGTTAAGCACATGACTTCAGCTCAGGTCAGGATCTCAGGGCTAGTGAGTTTGAGCCTCATGTAAGGCACTGTACTGACAGCTCAGAGCCTGGAGCCTGCTTCCAATTCTGTGTCTCCTTCTCTTTCTGCCCCTCCCCCACTCACATTCTCTCTCTCTCTCTCTCTCTCTCTCTCTCTCAAAAATAAATAAGCTTGAAAAATTTTTTTAAAAAAGAATTGAAGTTTATAATATTCTCCAAGTTTCTTGCCTCAACTTAAGCAGAGCTATGTTCTGAAAACACAACCTATAATTCATCCTTCTTGGGTATAACTGCATTATCCATTAATTCAAAGATCCATTCACTCCATATCCATAAATATTTAATACGCAGCCAATAAGTGCCAGATACTGTTCTAGGTATGGAGGTACAAAAGTGAAAAGAAAAAAAAAAACCTCTTAAAGAATCTCTTCTTTTTTTTGGTGGGAGACCAATAATAAAAAAAAAAAAACTAATTAAAATAATTCCAGGCAATGATAAGGGCAGTGGTGGATGCTGTGCACTTGCTTGCTCAACATCTATTGCAGTGACTTCTAGTGCCTTTCCTCTTAGATCATGAAAAAACAGAAAGCCAAAGATTATATCCTAGATTCACTTGAAGTAACACTGCTCATGTGACTTTAGGTTTTATAAGAAGTGAGATCAGAAGACAGCAAGTGAGAGAAAGACTATGAGGCATTTATTTCACGGGTTCGAATCACAGCACGGCTACACGGCTCCCGAGGTGGAAACCTTAATGCATTGTCAATATTCATCAGGGGGCAGATGGCTTTGGTTGTGACAGCAGATCCTTTGTTGGCCTGATCGTAGAGGTAGTAAAATGCCCTCATGTAACCCCTCAAAGCCAGAATTATCGTGGCTTTCTTTGAAATTAATTTAAGTCACTACGTATTTTGAGCTCCTACTTAATGTAAAGATCCTGGGTAAAGAACTGAATGTCAGAAAGGTAGGTTGAGGTTCTAGAAAACGATACAAAATCCCTGCCTTTGCAAGAGTTTACAGGCTAACTCTAACAATTCAAGATTATACATACAACAAATAGAAGCTCAAGAACTCTGCCCTGGAGCAGCACTCAGGGAGGAATAATTGTTTGCCTCTCTATGCTCCTGGACATCTTCATCACCCCTCGTGACTGACCTCTTCACAATGGTCTTTCTGTTAAAAACAAGATAGCAAACTATGACACATGGTCGTTACGTTACAACATCACTATTTCTCTTGCATGTGCCATATCTAATCACATATGCCAGTCATTAAAATACCGTCTCTAGTAAGCCCGGGAGAGGAGCAGGCCATTACTTTGACTCAAGTCTTAAGGATACACCATCCTGACTTTATATCTTAATATCTGACACGATGTCCTATTTTCCTCCCTGTCAATCAGTGCTCCCAGGACATCTGATATGGGTCAAACTGTGGAAAGTTCATATTAGATTACTCTTCTTCTCACTTGTCCTGTGATGCCTGACAGTCCCCTTCCAACTAGGTTCTGGTTTGATGAGCTCTCCATAGCCTTAGGAGCCAACAATCTGGAGATGCTCCTACAGCCATTGTCAAAGACTATAGAGGTTTTCACTCACTCACACTATGGAGTTAATTTGCCTTCACGACCTGTTAGCCTCTAGAGATCACCTAATGTCATCTCAGTTGTGACGTGGATCTAAGAATGACAACTACTCCCAGCCAGCTAACCGCATCACTCCATCTTTTCTAATGGACTTCAGGAAGATAGGTCCTACTCTCACCATGGCCATTTATGTCCAGAAAAATCAATCACATATTTTTTAAAAATTTTTTAACATTTATTTATTATTGAGAGACAGAGACAGACAGAGCATGGGCATGGGAGGGGCAGAGAGAGGGGAAGACGCAGAATCCAAAGCAGGCTCCAGGCTCTAAGCTGTCACCACAGAGCCCAACGTGGGGCTTGAACTCACAAACCGCGAGATCATGACCTGAGCGGAAGTCAGACACTTTACCGACTGAGCCACCCAGGCGCCCCTCAATCACATATTTTTTAAAGATGAAGAAGCAATTGTTAAAATGATACCTTCTTTCCATTATTTTGGTGACAATTCAGTTGCTGGAAATCCTATGTAATTTTTTTTTTCACTGAAGTATAAGTGACATACAATATCCTATTAGTTTCAGGTGTACATCATAGTGATTTGATACTTTTACACACTATGAAATGATCCCCATGGTAAGTCCAGTTACGATCTATCACCATACGAAGTTACAATATTATTGACTATATTCCCTGTGCTGTACGTTATAGCCCATGACGTACTTATTTTATAGGGGAAGTTTGTACCTCTTAATTTCCTTCACCTATTTCACCTGCTTGGTTGTTATAAATAATGCTGCAATATGAATAGATATATGGGTACATACATCTATTGGGTACATACATACCCATCTATATGGGTACATACATACATTGGACAAATACTCAGAAGTCGAACTGCTGGATCAGATGGTATTTCTATTTTAAATTTTTTGAGGAAACTCTAATATTTACCATAGTGGCGGCACCAATTTATATTCCCACCAATACTGTACCAAGGTTCCCTTTTCTCCATATCCTTACTAACTTTTGTTATTTTTTGCATTTTTGGTAAAAGTCAATATGACAAGTGTAAGGTGATATCTCATTGTGGTTTGGATTTGCATTTCCCTATAATTAGTGATGTTGAGCATCTTTTCATGTGCCTGTTGGCCATTTGTATGTCTTCTTTAGAAAAAATGTCTACTCAAGTCCTCTTTCCATTTTTATATGGGGTTATTTGGTTTTTGATATTAAGTTGTATAAGTTCTTTATATATTTAGGATATTAACCCCTTATTGG
The DNA here is from genome assembly GCF_022079265.1 of Lynx rufus. Lineage (NCBI taxonomy): Eukaryota > Metazoa > Chordata > Mammalia > Carnivora > Felidae > Lynx > Lynx rufus. The sequence goes on from NW_025814878.1 coordinate 127,281,824, forward strand.
ATGTGTGATTTGTAAATATGTTCTCCCACTCAGTGGGTTGCTTTTTTTTTTTTTTTGATAATAATGTCCAGTAATTTTGGTTTTCTAATAGGGAAGGGTACACAGTGTGAACAAAATAGGGAAGCAGATCGAAAATATTCCTCTGGGAAGTTTTCAGTGGTGACCTATGAGATAATTACTGAGTTTATCATTGGCCAAACCCTTTTCCATACATTATCTCAATGAATTATCCCAATAACCAATGCTATAATTATGTCCTTCATTTTTAAGAGAGTAGAAGTTCTGATAAGTTAAATCACTGGCCTAAGTAAGATATTATAGCAAGTGGTGGAGCTGGACAAGGAATCTTTTTTTTTTAATGTTTATTTTTATTTTGAGAGAGAAAGTGAGAGAGAGCAGGGGAGGGGCAGAAAGAGAGAGAGAGAGAGAGAGAGAGAGAGAGAATCCCAAGCAGGCTCTGCACTTTCAGAGCACAGCCCAGCGTGGGTCTGGATCTCTCCAACCATGAGATCATGACCTGAGATGAAATCAAGAGTTGGACCCTCAAGGGACTGAGCCACCCAGGTGCCTCTAGACAGGAAATCCTCAAGACTTTCAGGCTTTCTTTCCTCCCTTAGCTTTAGGTAACTCCAGTTCCCAATTCTCACCTCAGGCGAAACATCTAAATACAAAGGGAGAATATTACATGGCTCACCTTTATATATATATATATATAACAATCTCTTGTTATATATATATATATAACAATCTCTTATGTTTTTTAATGTAATTTACTGTCTAATTGGCTAACATAGTGTGCTCTTGGTTTTGGGGCTAGATTCCTATGGTTCATTGCTTATATACAATACCCAGTGCTCATCCCAACAAGTGCCCTCACCAATGCCCATCACCTATTTTCCTCTCTCCCCCACCCACTTATCAACCCTCAGTTTGTTCTTTGTATTTAAGAGTCTCTTATGGTTTGCCTCCCTCCCTCTCTGTAACTATTTTTCCCCTTCCCCCATGGTCTTCTGTTAAGTTTCTCAAGTTCCACATATGAGTGAAAGCATATGATATCTGTCTTTCTCTGACTGACTTATATCACTTAGCATAATACCCTCCAGTTCCATCCATGTTGTGGCACATGGCATGATTTCATTCTTTCTCATTGCCAAGTCATATTCCATTGTATATATAAACCACATCTTTATCTATTCATCAGTTGATGGACATTTAGGCTCTTTCCATAATTTGGCGATTGTTGAAAGTGCTGCTATAAACATTGGGGTACAAGTGCCCCTTGCATCAGCACTCCTGTATCCCTTGGGTAAATTCCTGGCCGTGCTATTGCTGGGTCATAGGGTAGTTCTATTTTTAATTTTTTGAGGAACCTCCACCCTGTTTTCCAGAATGGCTGCACCAGTTTGCATTCCCACCGAGACTGCAAGAGGGTTCCCGTTTCTCCACATCCTCACCAGCATCTATAGTCTCCTGATTTGTTCATTTTAGCCACTCTGACTGGTGTGAGGTGGTATCTCAGTGTGGTTTTGATTTGTATTTCCCTGATGAGGAGCAACGTTGAGCATCTTTTCATGTGCCTGTTGGCCATCTGGATGTCTTCTTTGGAAAAGTATCTATTCATGCCTTCTTCCCATTTCTTCACTGGATTACTTGTTTTTTGGGTGTTGAGTTTGGTAAGTTCTTTATAGATTTTAGATACTAGCCCTTTATCCGATATGTCATTTGCAAGTATCTTTTCCCATTCCGTTGGTTGCCTTTTAGTTTTGTTGATTGTTTCCTTTGCAGTACAGAAGCTTTTTATCTTGATGAGGTCCCATAGTTCACTTTTTCTTTTAATTCCCTTGTTTTTGGAGATGTGTCAAACAAGAAATTTCTATGGCTGAGGTCAAAGAGGTTGTTGCCTGCTGTCTCTCTAAGATTTTGATGGCTTCCTGTCTCACATTTAGATCTTTCATCCATTTTGAGTTTATTTTTGTGTATGGTATAAAAAAGTGGTCTAGTTTCATTCTTCTGCATGTTGCTGTCCAGTTCTCCCAGGACCATTTGCTAAAGAAACTGTCTTTTTTTTTTTTTTTTACCATTTTGCCATTGCCATTTCCTGTTTTGTCAAAGACTAGTTGGCAATACATTTGTGGGTCCAAATCTGGGTTCTCTATTCTATTCCATTCGTCTATGTGTCTGTTTTTGTGCCAACACCTGTATGGCTCACCTTTTATGGGTTGTCAGGTTCTATTGGTCTATCAGAGTCACTGAACTTCACAAATTCAAAACTGAGCTTCAGATTATTGGCTTCTTTTAAAAATCTGACTTTAAGTCAAGAGATTTTCATTGAAATAATGTTAAATTTAACCATCACTTTTAGAATTCTATTGAGATATATTTTCTGTTTAATAATGTTTACTAAAATGAAATCATGATGAGATTCTATATACATCACTAAAAGTGTGTTGCTTTTATTATGGTTTTAAAAACTCTTCTTTCCTACAATCTCTTTCACTCAGGGTGAAGGGTAGCAACAAGCATACCCCAATAGATTCATAAAGGGCTGGAAAGAATGCTTTTAGGGTTGATATGGTAGGCGAACTATTAATCTTCAATGAATGTGTCAAAACATGGATGGATGAAGAGGCAAATGATTAAATCTCGGATTCACCTTTTGAACTGGGCTTGAAACCAGTTTAACTTATTGTCTCTATTCAGTTTTCAGAAAAGAGATGCCAGAATTTGCCCTTATATCTATGGACATAGTTCAAATATATATAGAAAATGGCCTTACGTCCCGTTAGAATGTTTGAACAAGGGAACACTAATGCTTGAAAGAAATTGAGGGTCCTAAAATTTTGTAAACGAAAAAAGTGTTTTGCAAATTTTATACATGATAAGTTATAAATGCCACTGATGTGAAATAAACCTAGATAGATAGATAGATAGATTTAAATAATGGTAAATTAGAAAAAGTAAGTGGTCTCTATGTTATTAAGATCATGCTCTGGTTGTTTTGAAGGGTTAATATATAATACAATACAAGCAGATCATGTTGAAGGACAAATTCAGTTTCCTTAGTTTTTCATTTTGGTTCTTTGTTTAATGCTTTGTACAACAGGAAGCAGATCCTCAACTAAACAAATAATTAATTTGCTTGTAAAGAATTATGAAGTATTTCCACCTTTTGTCTGAATAATCTTCTAATTATGTACATTAACGAGTATTGAGTGCAAAATTTTATGCTTTACACGTCTTTCACATTTTACCTATATATTCCTAATTTTTAATGATCCTGTTTGAAAATGGCTATTATTCCTGTGGTTATGTTATATCTAAAAATAATGATGTTGATACTTTTAAATGCCCGTTTGTTGAACATTATGAAACATCAAGTGCAAACTTATTAATTACATATTAACATATACTATATTTTACATATATTGTCTATGATGCCTCTAAAACCCAGCTGTTAAAATCCAGGCTCAGAGAGATTATGAACTTGTCAAATGGCATAACAGTAAGAGAGGACAGGGCTGAGATTCCAACGTTATACCATGCTTTCTACCCGTATACACCAGTTAGCAGATATCTGTGTACTAACAGATATGCTAACAAACAACGAATATAAAAATAACTAAAATTAATTTTGCACTTTAATATTCAGAGCAACACTTCTAAAATAAAGATCAATACAGTTTCATTTTTTAATGTGAACAGCTCATGTATTTATAGGTGAATAACCTAATTTATGGGAACTCTGACATCAGTAGTACATTGAATTACATCACTTTTATGAAAGATGAAATAGTATAATTTGAGACATATTTTTCATGTTAAAAGCAAACAAAGTTATATGTTAGAATCAAATTGCTCACTAATTTTAAGTCAAAAAGTACCTGTAACTTTCCTGATGTCATTCTATAATTTTTATTGTGTTATAAAGACAAGTATAGTAACAGAGATGGTTTATTGGAACTCTCTTTTTAATTGAATTTTCATTATTAAGGCAAATTTTGTGTTTGTCCAGCATCTTATGTGTATAAGTGATATCATGGTCATGAAAATATACCAGTCATGGGACTAGTTAATGAAAAATATCCTTCTACTACCTTCTGGACACTGAAAGCAAACTTTGAAACTAAACCAGGAAGACAAAGAACTGACCTTGGCAATGAGGAGACCATAACTAAACAGTATAGGGGTTATAGAATAAACTGGAATGAGCGAAGTGGGTAGCTACATTTTCTACCTCTAGATTATTTTCCCTGAGAGCTATTTTCCTTATATCTAAAATGGTAAGCTTACGTAACACGGCTGCATAGTAACACAAAAAGTTGCTAAGAGAGTGGATCCTAAAAGTTCTCATCACAAGGGGGGAAAAAAACCTTTTTGTAACTATATCAGGTGATGGACATTAACTAAATTTATCACGGTACTCACTTCACAATATATGTAGGCCAACTCATTGTGTGGTACAGCTTACATTTATACAGTGTTATATGTCAATCATTTCTCAATAAAACTGAAAAAATAAAATACAATGGTAAACTCGCACCTGATATTGTATGTTCAGGTTCTAAAACTGTGAACCTAAGTATAATGGCAGTGGCTGTTTGACTAAGCTGCATTCAGGGCTCTGACCTTTCAGTGTCCCTTACTTTCTTTTTAAATAGATGATCACATGTCTTTAAAGTGTTTTATGGAAGGCACACGTTGGAAAATGAGTTCTAGACTTGTCTCTACGTTGACAAGTGTCTGCTAATAATAATCTTGTTTTCCTATAAAAATGTATGCTACAGGGGCGCCTGGGTGGCGCAGTCGGTTAGGCGTCCGACTTCGGCCAGGTCACGATCTCGCGGTCCGGGAGTTCGAGCCCCGCGTCGGGCTCTGGGCTGATGGCTCAGAGCCTGGAGCCTGTTTCCGATTCTGTGTCTCCCTCTCTCTCTGCCCTTCCCCCGTTCATGCTCTGTCTCTTTCTGTCCCAAAAATAAATAAACATTGAAAAAAAAAAATTTAAAGAAAAAAAAAATGTATGCTATTTAAATACGTTCATTTTTGGGGCGCCTGGGTGGCTCAGTCGGTTGAGCGTCCAACTTCGGCTCAGGTCATGATCTCGCGGTACGCGAGTTCGAGCCCTGCATCGGGCTCTGTGCTGACAGCTCAGAGCCTGAAGCCTGTTTCAGATTCTGTGTCTCCTTCTCTCTCTCTGACCCTCCCCCTTTCATGCTCTGTCTCTCTCTGTCTCAAAAAAATTAATTAAATAAATAAATAAACTTAAAAAAATTAAATATGTTCATTTTTGGTTTAGACCATTTTTGTCAAAACAGGTTTTGAATGTATATTTGGCTTCAACAATTCCTGCTTTAATAAGTACTTGTCTTAATATAAATGTGAGGTGGATCCTTGTGGATCTACACATTACTACTCAAAAGAAATTTTTTTTAGTATTTAGTATTTTAAAATGTCAATTATTATTTTAATATATTCAAAGAAATACTTAAATGAATACTTCCACTTATGTCTTTTTTTTAAAAGTTTTTTTGGCAAAATAACCTTTTTGGTTTTGATGCAATCACTTAAAATTGTATATGATGCTTCAGTTCTAATATTTGCATTCTAAGTTTGTTGATGTAAAAGATTGTGTCGTGCGTAATATTCCAGTGACCCTGGAGGCATGACGTTTAGCTCAAGATTGTGTTTAAAGGTTTCAGTCTTGAAGTTGACATGGTAATTCTACATATTCAAGGCAAGGTTGTACTTGCTAAAAATACATTTTGATATCAGTTTCTTGAGTAAATTTTAATCTAATAGGTATTTGAATTATCTATCGAAGAGAAGTGAAAAGGTTTAAAAAGAGGAAATAAGAGTGGCTGAACATGGTCAAAAGTAACAATACAACAGCTTTTAACAACTTTATCACCAGCATCAAACAAAACATTTAAAACACTGCTCCCTAAGAAATTTTTAACCTTGTGAGATTGGCACCTTCTGAAAACACTTTGAAAGTGTTTTGAATAACAATTAAATGTTAAGGATGCTTGTGCTTATTTGAATGGACACGATAACAGGTAGGCATCTCGCGTATGATAAACCACCTTATTTTTCAACGCAAACTGTATTTATTGGGATGGGGTAGAGAACCATGGCAGGAGCTGGGGTAAAGGACATGTTTAGATGAATTGAGTTAGAAACTTACTTATCTTAGAAATTTACCACTTTAAAAGTCCGAAACTAACCATCTTCTACTGGAGTTTGATTTTCCAAATACTCATGGCAGGTTTGTACTTAATGACTCAAAATGAACCCTTAACACCCTTCCCCCTGCTGGGGCATCCACTGGTCTGAGAGTGCGTGAGTGCATGTGGGTTTATGTGGGATACACAGTAAGTTGAATGTTCCTCAAAAATTTTATTAAGTATATCAGTAGGGACTAATTAGTTGCTCTTGAATTCTACTTTTATGATCTTATTATGGCACACTTGACTGAAACTGAGCCTGTCTGTATAGGTTGGCTCTATGGTCTCCATTTACAGCTGAGGAAACTAAGTCATGGAAAGGATAAAGGAGCCGAAGTTATTAAGGGAAGTTACTAAAGCCAACACAGGCTGAGTGCAACATTGTAACCGTTGTGATTTCTGCTTAATAGTCTAGGCTATAATAGAAGTATATTAAAATACGTATGCAGAAATGACAACAATGAGTTAGAATAAGGACAAAGCATGGATGCAGTAAATCATTTTCAATCCATAATCTGGTATATTCTAGTCATATCCAAGAGTGAAAGACAGGTCCAAAGCCTCAGCCTAGAGAATAGTTTCATTTGAATTTATAACTATGTTATAAAAACATCTTGTTATGAAAAAAAAAAAAAGAAGAGGAAAAAAAAAACTGATCAAAGTTTTCATCAAAAAACAAAAAAAAAGTGCCCAGGGTGCCTGGGTGGCTCAGTCGGTTAAGCATCAGACTTCGGCACAGGTCATGATCTCCCAGTTCATGGGTTCGAGCCCCATGTCAGGCTCTGTGCTGACAGCTGAGAGCCTGGAGCCTACTTTGAATTCTGTGCCTCCCTCTCTCTCTCTGTCCTTCCACTGCTCATGCTCTCTCTCTCTCAAAAATAAATAAAAATTTTAAAGCAATTTTAAAAAGTTCCCTTTCTCAGTCTCTTTCTCCTTCTTTAATAAGACAGAATCGAAATAGCTCTAGACTTTGAAGTGTGTTTCCAATTCAAAATCCTCTATAGGAATTCCGGGCAATTGTTTCAAACCTGGAGATATAATGAAGCAACAATATATCTACTACACAGACTTCTTCTATATATTTATCCAATTTACCCAACCCAGAGGGATTTCGTGTCTTTTGGTTTTGTATATTCCATTACAAGTTTCTCTGGTGCTTAAGGTCATGTTCTCCTAACTGATGATATGACCTTTAAGATAAATTTGGCATTTGTTGGTCTACCTACATGTTCACTTATCTTACTCCTTTTTATATTCTTTCCTTATTTGAGACCAAGAGCCAAAGGCACCTACTTTTTACTTTAAGGAGAAAAAGAAAGACCTCATCATAGATGTAAATACTGTTATTAAATCATCTATCCATTTCTTGTTTTACTGCTAAAACTTTCCAATTCTTCATACCCTTTATCAAAGGGATTATTTCCCAGTTCTTTCCTCATTGTTATACTCTTTTGGATTTTCTCCAAGTTTTATACATCCCACCTACATAAAATGTTGTATCCGATGCTTAATACATGGGTCTAGTCTTGTGTAATGTGCCTAGTGTGGTGTTTAAATGTGATTGAATACTAGTATAATATTATTAAAATCTAGCTTTACCATCTATGCTATTATATTAATGTATACTTAATATTCCACTGATATAGAAACAGAATAAAAATAGAAAAACAGTAGTCTAAATTAAAAACAAGACTTATCTGTGAAAATATTCTGGAAGAATGGAAAATATATATGAGAGGGTCAAATGCCTAATGCTTAGATACTGAAAATATAGAAAATAAGTCTAAAACTGCCATTCAGGTTAAGTGGAAATTGGTTCTATAAAAATACTGCAAATTTATTTCTTTTTCCACAGGCTAGGTAAAATATACATACTCTGGATTGATCATTTGGGGCTGTGTTGTGGCAGAGATAGCTAATTGTTCCCAAATATCCAGTTTTGCATTCTTCTGTGGGTAATAAAGCCCAATGTTTTTTGGGCACTTGGACGCTCAGAATATAGACTACATTTTCCAGGTGCAGCAACAGCAGCAAGAAATAGGCATCTGACCACGTTCTAGTCTATGGACTGCAATTGGCACGTGCACGACCTCCTGATCTCACCGTTAGATGACACAACACCCTGATGGAGAATGGGGCAGCCATCTTTGACAAGGATGCTGCACGTCAAGGATGCCGGAGTGAAAAATAGAAGAACCACAAGAGCATGAGACAGTATCAGTCTTACGTTACTCACTTTTAGACTATGGCAAAGGGATAAATTTTTATTCTGTTTGCACCACTGTGGGATCTTCCTTAGAACAGGCAAACATCACTCCTACCTAATACACTACGTAACAAAACAATTGTCTTTATCTCCGCATTTTAAAACTTTTATTTTTTTCATGTTACTGCTGCTTTGAAATAGCTTTAGAACAGAACTAAAATTAGTCAAGAGACAATATTTATTTTTTGCTTTTTGGAATTGTATACTATACTTTTACTCATTTATTTAATTTTTAATTAAATTTTTTTAAAAATGTTTATTCATTTTGGACAGAGAAAGAGAGACAGAGCATGAGTGGGAGAGGGGCAGAGAGAGAGGGAGACACAGAATCCGAAGCGGGCTCCAGGCTCTGAGCTATTAGCACAGAGCCCGACACAGGGCTTGAACTCACGGACTGCGAGATCATGACCTGAGCCGAAGTTGGCGCTCAACTGACTGAGCCATCCAGAAGCACCCAATTTTTATTTTTTTAATCTTTATTTCTTTGTGAGAGAGAGTTAGAGAGTGAGCAGGGGAGGGGCAGAGAGAGAGGGACACACAGAATCTGAACGAGACTCCAGGCTCCGAGTTGTCAGCACAGAGCCTAACATGGGGCCTGAACTCACAAACCACGAGATCATAACCTCAGCCAAAGTCAGATGCTTAACCGACTGAGCCACCCAAGTGCCCCTATTTATTTTTACTTGTTTATTCTTGAGAGAGAGAGAGAGAGAATCCCAAGCAAGCTCTGCACTATCCGTGCAGAGACCCATGCAGGGCTCAAACCCATGAACCATGAGATCATTACCTGATCTGAAATCAAAAGTCAGACACTTAACTGACTGAACCACCCAGGCATCCCTGTGCGACACTTTTAAAGGTTTTATCCTTCACTTTAACTCTAGAACAATTTGAACAAGAGCCTGTAGAGTAACTAGGTTTATTTTGTACCTTAGTGTTTGGCACACAACTTTCAAGATGTAACACGCTATATTAAGATGTTGAAAACATTTATTTACAGCTCTCATAATACAGGTAAAAATGGAAAACAATTTCCAACAGCTTCACAAAATAACAATTTGCAGTCTTGGAGCAGCCTTTTGGCGAATAAAGAATAAACCGTCATAATTGCTTTCCTGCAGAAGCAAAGGAGTGTATTGAATTTTTTATTCAAATGTACATTTTGTTGCCTTTATAATAATAAATGTGCTAAATTCTATTGTTCCCTCATAAGATTAAAACCTTGTAAATATTATTTATTCCAAGAAAACTGAAGTCTCTGAAAACACCTGTGATTATAGGCATTTGTTTTATTGCAATTTTTCTTTGGATATTTGAAAAACTATTTATTAACTTGTAGTAAAGGAGTTCTCCTGCATGTAAATTTTGGCTGGAGAATGTGCTATTCCTCTTGTGAAGAAGGGATAGAAGTAGCCACTACTCACAGAAGGTACTTCTTTGAGCTTATTGGTTGAAGGTTTCATTAAAATTACAAAACTTTTACTTAAAAATGTCTTTACTGGCACCTGGGTGGCTTATGAGTTAAGGGCCCAACTTAGGCTCAGGTCATGGGCTCGCGGTTCATGGGTTTGAGCCCCACATCGGGCTCTGTGCTGATGGTTCAGAGCCCAGAGCCTGCTTCAGATTCTGTGTCTCCCTCTTTCTCTGCCCCTCCCCTGCCTGTGCTCTATCTCTCAAAAACAAATAACCATTAAATTTTTTTCTTTAAAATATTTCACAATAAAGCACATAGATATGATTTCCTTATTATTTCAAGTTTCCCTAGTCCTTAATTGTATTAATTTTTATACTTTGGAGACCATCCCTAGATGTAGAAAAGAAAGTTCAAAACTCATGGACTGCCCATAAAATATCCAGGTCTTATTCCTAAAGCAATTTTATTATTTTGTTATGTTCAGTGCAATTATGTTATATAAAATAATTGTGCGATGCTACTGATTTATTTTTTGAAGCAGTTTTGATAGTTTTGAATCTGACATATATAATTTACATTGAAATGTGGTTAAAGTACTCAGAGTTTCAAATCCTAGACTTAGAAAGCATCAGAAAAAATATTAAAGTTTGAGTGTCAATTGAAATAACAACATATATACATATCTATATCTATCTATATGAAGAATTAATTATATAATATTTTTGAATACTTTTAGAGCAATTCCCTGCACTAAATGTACTCCAAGGCATTCTCTGTTAATTAATGTGGAACAGGAGCTAATTCTTTTTCAATAGTTTTTATGCCAAAAGGCAATCAACAGCCCATAGGCATTAATAGAGGCCATTTTGGGGTCAAACAAATAATAAGCAGGCTACCAAGCAGAATGAGGTCATGGAGAACGGATTCTAGCCAATAAGTCTGCTGGCATAGACAGCTGAATGCATTCTCACTGTAATCTACAGGGCTCAGCCGTGATTATTCCTCACCGGCTGTTATAGTCATGTCTGAATCTCTCTTCCTCCTCCTCTCTCTCTCTCTCTCTCCTCTGTTTGCCTCTGTCTCTGTCTCTCTTTCACACACGCGCGCGCGCACACACACACACACACACACTAACTTAATGAGTTCCACCTGTAAGCCAGTTTCTATGTTGAGAACTAGGACTATAAAGTAAATGAGGAGCCCTACTTTTAAGGATTTAAAGTTTAATGATGGTAACAGGTTGGAGGTTACACTATGTTGTAAAATCAAATGCATGTACCATTTCTTTACTCTCTCATCTTGCCTGCTTGTCTACCAGGACTCTGACATCATTAGAAAACTCTTGTAGCAAGCAGTATTTGGCTCTGAAGTCATTCTCCATAGTAGCTAATAATTATACACATATTAACGGAGTGCTTATTATATGACAGGCACTGTTCTAAGATCTTTAAAGGCATTGACTCATGAAATCATTATAACAACTTTAGGAGTAGTCACTATTATTATCTCCAGTTTTCAGATGAGGTAATTGAGGCACATAGAGGTGAAGGAAATTGTCCAGTGTCAAGTGAATAATATGTGGAGGAGTCACGATTTGAATTCAGAAAGGTTGGTTCACTGGGGCTCCTGAGTGGTTCAGTTTGTTAAACATCCAAATTCGGCTCAGGTCACGATCTCACAGTTTGAATTTGAGCCCCATATTGGGCTCTCTGCTCTCAGTCCAGAACCTGCTTCGGATATTCTGTTCCCCTCTCTCTCTTCTCTTTCTTCACTCTCTGCCGCTACTCTTCTTGTGCTCTCTCTCTCTCTGTCAAAAATAAACATTAAAAAAAGGAATGCAATTTCATGGAAAGAAAGAAAGAAAGAAAGAAAGAAAGAAAGAAAGAAAGAAAGAAAAAGAAAAGGAAAGTTGGTCCACAACTTCTTCCATTATTATCCTTTTCTTTACTATGACCTTTCACTTAGGTCATGAACAGAACTACTGCTTATGTGTTGTTTTCTTATTATATTGATCCGCAGGGTGGATGTTACACAGCTCTAAATTGAATGTAATAACAAAGATCACAGCTTTATGTGTTGGTGAAGTAGCTAAGCAGTATTTGCACATTTTCAAATCTATATCTGTATCTATCCATAGATAGATCTATCTGTAGTAGATAGATATAGATACAGATATAGATATAGATAGATATAAAAAAGATACATAGATAGATATACCTTTTTGCTATAAAGAGCAAAGCCTAGGGGGGCCTGGGTGGCTCAGTCGGTTAAGCAGCCGACTTCAGCTCAGGTCATGATCTTGCAGTCCGTGAGTTCGAGCCCTGTGTCGGGCTCTGTGCTGACAGCTCAGAGCCTGGAGCCTGTTTCAGATTCTGTGTCTCCCTCTGTCTGACCCTCCCCTGTTCATGCTCTGTCTCTCCCTGTCTCAAAAATAAATTAAAAAAATGTTAAAAAATTAAAAAAAAAAGAGCAAAGCCTAAAATCCCTAAATATCTCATTAAAAATTTGACACATCAGTTGTAACAATCTTACACAATGTAACTTGGTAATTTTTCTCTTTCTCATTTATCACTGGCAATTAGTGTGCTCCCAGCTCATCAAGAACACATTGAGCCAAGTAGAAAGGAACCTGGAACCCGTGAGATTCATTCCCAACTACCACTTGTAGAGACCTGCTTTTCTATCACTGATGGAAGTGTTGTGAATACATACTTCACATCCTTGGCCCACTGGTTACCTCAGATCTGACTTGGTCATTGGACTCATACCAATTAATTCATTTCACTATTCTCAGTTGTTTCTTCCTTCCTTGTTTATGATCTTTTCTAATTGCTAATGAGCTTCTGGTACGTGACAACTTGATCATTGGAATTTTTAAAGGTATATTTAATGATATGGCAGCTTCATTTCCATTCTTTTTAAAATTTTTTTTTCAACGTTTTATTTTTATTTTTGGGCAGAGAGAGACAGAGCATGAACGGGGGAGGGGCAGAGAGAGAGGGAGACACAGAACTGGAAACAGGCTCCAGGCTCTGAGCTGATGGCTCAGAGCCTGACGCGGGGCTCGAACTCACGGACCGCGAGATCGTGACCTGGCTGAAGTCGGACGCTTAACCGACTGCGCCACCCAGGCGCCCCTCCATTCTTTTTAAAATGGTGGATTAGAAGGGCACCTGGATGGCTCAGTTGGTTGAGCATCCAACTCTTGATTTCAGCTCAGGTCATGATCCCAGAATCAGCCCTGCATCAGGCTCGCACTGAGTGTGGAGCCAGCTTAAGATTCTCTCTGTCTCTGTCTCTGCTCCTCTCCCTCCCTCTTGCTCCTTCTCTCTCAAATCAAAAAAAATGAAAATAAAAAATAAAATAAATGGTTGCTTCGATAGTCTGACAATTCTAACTAAAAATATGTACAAATATGGGATATTCAACAAGACACTCATCTTTCAATGAATATTTGAACTTTCAAGATGTAAAGGAATACAACATTAAGACTGAACCCTGATATGAACTATGGGCTCCAGGTGATAATGATGTGTTACTTTCAGTTCATCAATTACAATAAAATCCTCTAGTGGAGGATATTGATAATGGCGTAGGGTGTGCAAGTGTGGGGACTAGAGTATATGGAAAATATCTGTACCTTCTGTTCAGTTTTGCTGTATAACTAAAACCACTCTAAAAATGAAATTGATTACATAGGATATAAAGGAAATCTTTAGAGATCATACACTACAAAGGAACTGAAAAATCACAATGGAGAGTTCATGCTAATTATATTGCTCTACTGAGGAAATTTGCCAGTTGAAGTAATGAAGACGCTTGAATCTTAATAATTACACGGCGATGGGAAAAAGGGCCGTAAGCCTGCCAAGATGGAAAGCTAGAATGGAGACACACTCAACACACATAATCCTAAACTCCTCTAAATACTATTCTTCCTGAAAAGAAATATTAAAAATTTAAGTCTCAGCCTGGGCTCTAAGCAAGAGAAAAGGATCTCCTAAGAATTTTGATCTATGGGCATACCTTCAGATGCATCGAAAATTCTAATGTATACCACCTTAATGACTAAAGAAACACAAAACAAAAAATAACTCAACTTAAAGCAGACTTATTTTTAGGTCTACTCAAAGCACTTTCAAGTAATTGTGGGGTAGCTGATAACAGTGAATGCCAGTTCTCTCAGAATAAATACAGTGATGCAGGTTTCAAGGATTCTCACAGATGAAGCTCTGTCAAGAATAAGCTCACAATCCAAAATTATAAAACACAAAGAGAAATGAATCAAGATGAGCAAAGGTCAGTAGCACTGGACACCAAAGGATTTGTGATAACGCAGTTAAGTTCTAGGTCCAAAAAATACGTATCATTCTTAAGAACCTTGACAAAAACTCTGATGCTAAATAAATAAATAAATAAAACATGTTTTGAAATTTATCAGCACATTTCTCCAAAATCAAAATCCAAACATGGAAATGGAAACATGAAAACACCTAGAGCTGATCAATACCAAAAGAGTATCTCTGAAAATATGACGGTTATTACTAGAGTCAAACAGTGGAAACATTATATGAAATTATATACTAATCCAAGGACATACACTAATCCAAAAAAGTAGAAAAAAGAAAATCATGAAGATTAGAGCAGAGATAAATTGGAAAGAATCAACATAGCCAAAAATTAGTTCTTTATAAAGATTGAGAAAATGAATCAACTGGCAAAAGAGAGAGGGGAGGGGGCAGAGAGAGACAGCACAAGCATCTTAGTATTAAGAATCAAAAAAGGTGAAACAAGCACAGAGAAAGTAGAAATTATAAAAATATAAAGATAATACAATACAGGGATGAACTTGATAATTTGAGATTTTACTTCAAATAACAGATCTCCTTAAAATATAACTTGCTAAAAATGTACCAAGAAGAAACGGACACCTGAAAGGGACTTATAAGCGGAAGTTAAATTAACTGTAAAATATACACACACATATCAATTCAACCTCCAGACCAGGTGGTTTTAGTGTTAGGTTCTACCACACTTTCAAGGCAAAGTACACTGCTAATACAGAGTGTCTTAGGTAATAGGTGCCTGGGTGGCTCAGTCGGTTAAGTGACTGACTCTTGATTTCAGCTCAGGTTATGATCTCATGGTTCCTGAGTTTGAGCCCCACATAGGGTGCCACGCTATGACAGTGCAGAGCCTGCTTGGATTCTCTCTCTCTCCCTCTCTCTTTTCCTCTCTCTCTGCCTCTCCTGTGTGCTCTCTTTCTCTCAAAACAAATAAGTAAACTTAAAAAACATCTTAGAAAATAAAGAGTTAACCCTGAATAACTTATTGTATAAAGATTAATAACACTGACATCAAAACTTCATAAGACCAGCCTAAGAATCACTAGTGGTCAGGGACGCCTGGGTGGCTCAGTCGGTTTAGCGGCCGACTTCGGCTCAGGTCATGATCTCGCGATCCGTGAGTTTGAGCCCCGCGTCGGGCTCTGTGCTGACAGCTCAGAGCCTGGAGCCTGTTTCAGATTCTGTGTCTCCCTCTCTCTGACCCTCCCCCGTTCATGCTCTGTCTCTCTCTGTCTCAAAAATAAATAAACGCTAAAAAAAATTTAAAAAAAAATCACTAGTGGTCAGTGTCTTTATTAATGAATATACATTCAAATATTTTAAAATATGAACAAAACTGAATTTATCAACTAATATGCAAATATGTAAATTTATATAGACAACTTTGTGTTCAGCATAGGAATTCAATGATGTGTATATATTAAATAACCCAGTACTGAAATTTACCACATTAACAGATAAAAGGAGGAAAAACCACTGGGCTTCTCAAAGATGCGAAATAATATTTCAATTGAAATTCCACTGGTGGGATAAACTACTTCATGAATTAGGACAAGCTTTTTACATATACACATATAAACTTCCGACCATTGTCATTCACTGTTACACTTCTTAAAAGAACAATTTACATTTAATCTCTTTGTTTTCTAATAGCCTATTTATTCATTAATATATCTGAGTTTCACTTCTGGTCCATTGCTTTCTATCAAATTATTTATTATTATTATTTTTACGGAAGTACAATTGACACGCAACGTTACATTAGTTTCAGATGTACAACATAATTATTGGACAAGTCTGTACGTTACGCTGTGCTCACTTGTGTGGCTCACAAGTGGTGGCCATCTGTCACCATCCAACGCTATTACAGTACCATTGATGATATTCCCTATGCTGTGCCTTTCATCCCTGTGACCTATTCATTCTATAACTGGAAGCCTGTACCTTCCATTCCCCTTCACCCAGTTTTGCGTATACTCTCACCCTCTTCCCCTCTAGCAATCATCGGTTTGCTCTCTGTATTATTAATATTTACTTTATATGACTTCTTGGTGGCATTTGACATTATTGGCTATTTCTTCTTTGAAACTCTCCCCTGCTTTTCCATGTCATGCCAGTCTCTTGTGCTTTTCCTCCTCAACGACCAGCCACATTTCTTCTCTACCTGACCTCTACATGTAGGAGCTACTCCCTCTTTCCTTTCTGTGTTCTCACACTAAGCTATGCTGACCCCATGGATTTAAATCTTGTATCTATATGATAATTCCTAAATTTAGGTGTCACGTCATTAGCAAGGTTTATGAATAAAATGAATAGCAAAAATATTATTTGATTTCTAGATTCCAAGAAAAATTTAAGTGAAAAAAATTTAAGGATCCAATTTAAACATAACAACAAAGAATATATCCAACAAAATATGTGAAAGAACTTGGCACTGAAAATTTTAAACTTTATTGAGAGAGATTAAAGATGACCTAAATAAATAAAAAAATATATAGCTTGTCACGACTAAAAACACTCAACAGTGAAAGTATGCCAGTTTTACCTAAATTCATGTTAAAACTAATTTAATTTCACTCAAAACTCAAACATTTTTTTGTGGAGGGAGGGCAAGGGATCAAAATTGCAAGCATTTCCTATAGGAGAGCAATAAAGCCACGACTGTTCAGAATAAAAAGGTAAAGGACCATGCCTGCCATATATCAAGACTTACCAGGGTCATCTGGGTGGCTCAGATGGTTAAGTGTGGACTTTAACTCTGGTCATGATCTCACGGCTCATGAGTTCAAGCCCTATGTCGGGCCCTGTGCTCACAGCTTGGAACCTGGAGACTGTGTCAGATTCTATGTCTCCCTCCCCTCTCTCTCTCTCAAAAATAAAAAAAATAAATAAAAATTTAAAAAAAAAGACAGTATAAATACATAATGGTTAAGATGGTAGGGTCAGTCTGCATAAAGAACACAGTAGAAAGCTTAGAAACAAAACCACACAGATATGCAAGCGATCGCTTATGACAAGCTTTTACTGCACATCAGTGGGGAATGGATGGACTATTCAACAAATACTAGTTAGGTATATATTTATTAAATCATTACATATACAACACAGCTACCCACCAGCTGGGGAATGGATACTTCAGTGAACTATTGTTATAAGATAGAATAACACACAGCAGTACAAATAATGAGCTAGTACTCAATATATAAATATGGTCAAATCTTGAATTGAGCACACAAACATCAGTAGGTCATGTGTGGCACGCTATAAGAAATTTAATTCATAAAACTGTGTATGTAGGAAGCTTATGTATACTTTTACGTAAAAGCTTCCTTTTATGTGAAAGTATAAAGTATGGGAATGCTGACATTCACAAAAAAAAAAAAAAAAGAAAGAAAGAAAAAACAGTATTATCTGGGGATCACACTGAAAGGGTGGCAAAGGAAATTTCAGCTCATTTTATGTTTAATAATAACTTTCATGCATGAGGTGTTAGGAACACGGATTTTATACTATTCTTCAATCGTAATTGTGACTCTAAAATATTTTAAGAGATCTTCAAGTTAGTTTTTAAAAGAGAAAGAAGAGAGGGAACAAACACACATAGTACTCATAGCAGAGAAAAAGACGCATTTGTCTAAACCATGAATTTTTTTAAAAATCAGCGGAATGAGAGGAAAAGGTGAAAAGAAGTGAACTCTGATATCAGGAAACCTAGGTTCAAAAGTTAGCTGTTGCAAGTAGTTTTGTCATTAATACAGGTCATTTCTTTGCTGTGGTAAGTTTATTAATTTTTCAAAAGTTTATTAGGTGTTGTGAGAGTTGGGAACCAGAGGTGGGTATTCTCTATTCTCTATTATCCCCAAGTTTTCTTCCAGCCAAATAATTTATGTTTTTTCATGCACTAACTCTTTTCTGGGTACTATAATGGATACAGTAAAAGCCCATCAATGGGATTCTATCGCCTACTTAAAAAAAATTAATTTTGTCCGTAAGCCACGTATTCTCATCTCTTATTATTTCGATAGACGATTATAAATATACCATTTATATAGGAAATTTCAGCAAATCAACAGAGTCCTGAAAATCTGAAAACTGCCATTAACCCTGTAAAGAAATATGGCTGCAATGTGGTTTTTTTTCTCTGACCAGAAGATTGACTTTTAAAAATTATTTCTTCTCACCTTTGTAATGTCATCATACTCTTTATTTATATTTTTTCCACTTACTCTGTCATCCCTCAGAAACAGTCAGGGGTTGAGCTTTATCTAACTGTATAAACATATGCGCCGCATCCCTGAGGCTGAGCGTGTTACAGAAAGAGAATTGCCCTCTCAATAGCAAACCAATTTCCACCTGTTGGGTAGCATTGCGCCTGTGGCGTGTTATTGAACTAAAGGACTTAGGTGGGAAATTTCCAGATTCTAAGTGGATGTTGAATCCTAGTTCAGCGTGGGAGTCTTTTCCACAGGTTGATAACTTAGGCAGATGGCTTTCCCAGAGCTGTCGAGCACTCAGTTAAAAGACATCGTTTCCCTCCCAGGCTACCGAAACTAGCAAAAATTCTAAGAAAGAAAAATAAACCCCACAGATCAACACAGTCACACCCAAGAGTCACTCTAATTAAGAAACAGTTCTTGTGACTTACACTAACATGGAATGGCTAGATCGTATAACCGCAGGTAAACGCAATGAAATGTGAGACAGACTATTTGAATGAGCTACACATTTTCCCTCAAGAACCGAGTGTGTTCTATGCCACAGGTGTTTCAGTAATTGCAGTACATTAGGAATATATCATGTTTAACAGACCTTGTACACACATTTCCACCTGTGCGATGTGGTGGTCTAATTTCGATACTTCGAGCTGAGTATCAGATATACATGATTCCGTTTTGTTTAATAAGGCTTAGCCCGCTCTCCAAGTGCTGTAACTCTGGTCTCCTCCTTATTCTGCTATTGATTAGTCGTAGGATGGAGTAAATCACTTGGCCTTAGCGTGTCTACATTTCCCCACGTAAAACGGCTCGATGTCACAGAGGAGTTTTGCAGACCCTTTAGGAGAAGTATAACTGATTCTCCCTCAACCAACTGAAACCCCCCAAAAATGGAAATGGAAATTCTTGAGCCCAGAAAAATGTTTCTGGGGGGCTGACATTTGAATCGATAGTTCCAGAAGGGAAGTGAATTATAAAAGTACAAAGGAGTTTGAGTATAGCGCCATTGCATCAATTGGATTGCTGTAGGAACCTTCAGCCTGAGTTATTCCACTAGAAGTCAAGTGCCGATGACTCAGGACGTGGCCTTAGATGTCACAGTATCATAATACAGTGTATAATCTGCATGCTTTGGTAAATGACTTAAAATCAACTTATGTAAAATAAGAGATAAGATCAAATGATTAAAAATTCAAGCTCAACATCACAAAAAAACATAAGAAAAGAAGTATACTTATATATATAAAAAAACACATGACATTTCACTTTGTATTTGTTGGCAGCTAAGGCACAAGAGTGGTAAAAGTGGGTATATGATTCTCACCGCCAGACAAAGGGAAAACGAGTGTTTTTATAAGTGAAGCAATCACATTATCAGGGTGGTTGAGGTTTGTCATTGCATTGTGTTCCCACGCAAGGAACGTTGAGAAGTCTTCTCTGTGAAATTTCCTCGATTTACAATATCATTTAAATCCGTATTTTGTGATAAATCGAAAAACTGGCTCCAATTCCCCACCTGGTCTTAAATTCCTGCCTTTGGCCATGTCAGTCGGAAGGGCTCTTCTGTACTAACTCTCGCCTCAGCCATGGCGTTGCTTCAGCCACAAGACTCTTAGCAAATGTAATACGCACAGAGGATTGAAAAGTGTTTGCACGATTGGGCGTGATCTCTCTTGAACCTCTGCCATTGCCCTGCGAACATGCCTTGGCTGGAAGAAAGACACAAAGGACAGGCCAAGATGCTCTAGTCTCGCCAGCCAGGATCTCTGAGATGAGCCACCGGTGATCCAAATCCTGGACCTATTAAGGGCACAGTAGCCAGGGTTGGTAGAACTGTCTAGACAACTACCCGGGATGTTTCAGCTTACTACTTACTGTATGCCACTGGGGTTTCTGTGTTAAATAATTTTACTGTATGTTTTATGGATGTATGAGTTATGCTCTCCTCATAATCATGGGCACAGGACTTTATTTTAAAATTTATGAAAGCAGCCCAAACACATTTGTGTTTTAATTCTAACACTGCCTTTTATCAAAATGGGCCACCATCAGATCTTGCCCTCTGAGTTATTTTTTCAGTCTATGCTGGTGTTGTTGGATATTTCACTTTTGTTTTTTGTTTTTGAGTTTTTTTTATCCCGACGATGTCAGCCGGGGGTCACTGAACAATAACCTAGGGGACATTGACTGCAATGGGCAACAGGTTGATTTCCCTACTTCTTTAAAGTATTACTTTCCAATGTGCTAATTGATAGTACTTTTTATTCTAGGGTGAGGTTTACGGGGGACGGCTCTAGGGGTGTCTCTCAGGTAAGTTAAATTCATAGAAGAATCTGTTAAAGGGAGCCCATAACCATCTGCACATTGATATACCACGTTCTTTTCCACACGGAGATGTGGAGGGATCTTGGCCAAAGTCAGAGACCTGGATAATGTGTCTGCTATTTGACCTGAATCATTCAGGCTGCTCTTCTATTTAATAGATAGGGTCAAGCCGACTGAATGGTTACCATTTGGAGATGATATAAAGGGGATTCTGTCTTGAGAGGTATGTTGACATAAGTTAACGCTTCCCCGCAATGGCACACATAGAACAGTATAATACTTGTTCACTGTATATAGTTAACAGGAATCTGTTCATGTGGAGAAGCCATGTGCCCATAGGATCTGAAAACCATCAAGTGCCATCTCACGGCCCTTGGGGGATAAGAAGTCATATATTGGTTCCAATGTTAGCTGTTTACCTAATTTTGGTTGAGAATGTCTGGAGTAGATGACTCCAATGACACTTTTGACGTTCTGGTTCTGTAACCTGAGACACTGATGCTTAATGAGAAGGTACAGGTACGATGTAGAGAACAGCTTATGATGTTGGAAGTTGTGACTCTTCCCCAAATGGCCACAAGATTCTTTGAGCAATTGTTTAACCTTTTGGATTTGGGATTTTCATCTGGAGAACGGGAGAGCTACAACAAAGTGGTCTTTAAATGTCTTTCTCTATGTTAAACATTATACTATCAGTGTGTGTATTAGGGCTTGAATATTGCCAAGAAGGTTTATATGTTTTGGGTTTGGGAGAAGGAAGCCTAAACACTCCATAAAGATCTGATAAATGATTATATCATAACTGTCTTAACTTCCTAGACATACTGTTTCTAGGTTATTGATGATGAGCCTTTGATTAGACGCTAGGTGTCTGTAGCTTGCTAAAAGTCAAAATAAACTAATTTTTGAGGACCAAAACAATCATTCTCTTCTACATGTAACTTTTCTAAGACCAAGGTCTTTACCTTGGGTCATTACCACTTAGGTCATTACCACTTGAATTCAGAATTGTAGATAATTAAATTGAAATGTTTATTCAAAATATATAAATTCACTATGTCACATTGTGTTAGGGATAAAATACACGAATATGTAAACATCCTACATCTTCACATCTTTCATATTAATAAGTATATATTAATAATTTTAATAATTTTAAAAGCAGTCACTGGAGAATTTGGATAAATGTAAGGTGCTAAGGTTATTAATACATAATTCCTACAACCATATTAAATTTTTAGAAGACAGAAGGAATTTGAATTTTAAAATATCAGGATTCAATATTTACTAATATGCTATGGGTTTCACTCTATGCTTTAATAAGTAATACTAAGATTTCTTATTGCTTATCTAAGAGTATTACAGTTAATTGTTGACATATGGAAAAAAGAGATTTTGGATTTTTATTTTTATTTACATTCCAATTAGTTAACATAGAGTGTAATATTAGTTTCAGGTGTACAATTTAGTGATTCAACAATTCCATACAACACCTGTGGCACCACGGCAAGTGCCCTCCTTAATCTCGTCACCTATTTCACCCATCCCCCCAACTGCCTCCCCTCTGGTAACCATCAGTTTTTCCTCTGAGATTTCAGATTTTTTTTTAACCCAGTACGTGGTAAAACAAAAAGAATGGGTAGGAAGTTAGTAAACAATTATTACTGAAAGCACACCGTGACTTAGGAAGAAATTAGATTTAAAAATAAATAATACAATAAAATTAATGTCATCGTTTCTGTTATTAGTAGATTTAACTTAAAAAGGTAGAGATTTAAAATTTCATAAATTTATCCCCTGCAAAATCACTCCCCAGACTATTTACAGATAAGGTTTGCCTACATTTATCACGTGCATGTGTATTTGTATGACATGAACATTGTGTTGGGAACTCAGACTCTTTCCCTCTTCGTGTCTTTAATTGAGCATCTGCCTTGACCTTGCAATTTACATTTAGATGGCTGCAAGACTGGATTGGTGTGTGTGGGGTTTAGAAGAGCACCCACTTTTCTAAAGTTTAAAGTTTAAAACTTAAAACAAGTATCCAGAGCCTATTTCGATCCCGGAAATTTGCTAGGTAACTTATAAACAGTAATAATATTTTTTGTCCCAAGAAGCATCCCATGCATCCATTCATTCATTCACTCATTCAACTCTATTTCCTTCCTCTAACTTGCCTTTTCCCCAAGACTCACAGCTCTGGCAGGGATGGAAACTCACTAGGATGCAGTCTCATCCCTGGGGTGGACACTGATGTTTATTTCTTGTAATCCACTCCTTCTTCCTCCACTATTTACAGAACTCTGACTTTATTCTGTTAGAAAAACTGACTTTCCCCCTGCAGCATATGATGATCACGTGACTCCGTTCTAACCAATGAGGTGTAAATGCAACGGGTAGCCCTCAACTGGGTCAAGCTTCTGGAAAAGTAATGTTTTCCTGCGAAAAAGGCAGAATCACATAGAGGCAGACACACGCACATACACCTTTTTATCATTACCATTAGCATTTCTCCTTCTTCCTGCCTGGAATGCAGCTGTGATGTGTGAGGGTGAAGCAGCCGCATTCATTGGTGAACATCAGGTCTAAAGCCACAAGTCGAGGATGGTCGATGAGGAAGCAAAAAAAAAAAAAAAAAAAAAAAAAAAATGGTCTGGAGCTTTGAAAAGCTCCCCAGCAGTTCTGAGCAATTGGCTGGCCACATCTAGACTTCCTGTGATATCAAAAATATACAGCATCACATTCCTCACGTACTCTTCTTTTCTCAGGATAGATTCCCTGACTATACCTACCCCTTTCCTTTGATTTATATGATTTTTTTTTTGTCTCAAAGTTTTAAAGGACATAAGTGGGCACTTTCTGGTGAACACAAAAGATGGAAAGAAATAACTGATATGAGGAAATTTTAATACGGGGACTTGCCTAAGACGAGTAGTAGGTTGGGGAGGAAAACAAAAGTTCTAAAAGTCCGTTATGTTAGCTATTTGAGTGTACCATTCACTTTAAAAATAATACACCCATATATAGTGTAGACAAGACTGATGAATTTAATCACCCAAATTAGTTAAAATTTATGTAATGTGAAGATGTAAGTCAGCTGTGCTGTCATTATCACCAAAAGGAAAGAATGGGTTTTCTCTTGGCCTTCACTTTTGTGTAATCTCGTCCTGCAAATGAGGAGGAGAAACAGAAAGCAAAACACATCCGCACACAAACTCTCGGTAACTGAGAAATTCAAACATAGTCTTTATTGTACCTTTAAAACGACTATGTCAAGTTTCTCTTGGGTAATTGAATAATGTCTTATCTAGAAAGCTGGTCCTCATTTGTTTATGAAATATTGCAAATCTTAATGGAGTTCTATTGCCTGTATCTTTAGGAAGCAAATACATATTTTGGTAAAACTGATATTTTGGACCCAGAGGGTCCTCGGCTCGAGTTCCATCCAAGAATGCTTATTCTGTGCACCTTCATATGTCATTGGTTAGCCTGCTTTAATTTTCTTTTCTTTAAAAACTGATCTTTTTGGTGACCCAAAGGCCTTTACTTGTTTTTCTAGTAACATAAGGGGAAGAATGGGGGGAAGGTATGTGGGAAAGGGGAAAGTTTCTGGCTTTCTTCAGATTCTTTCAATACATTACATCCCTTCCTAGGATTTCCTTTTCCTCCTATCTTTCATAACCTGAAATTTTTAACTTTCACGATCTGGGACAAATATTTTTAATTTTGGTTAGTTACTGATGCAGTGCCTTTCTACATTATTATTATTATTTTTGGCCATGATTATAAACATTCTAAAGTCACAATTTTGTATGAACAGTTTAGGGAGAGATTCTTAAAAAAAAAAGATAGAGGGGTGCCTGACTGGCCCAGTCAGTAGAACATGGGACTCTTGACATGGGGGTTGTAAGTTCGAGCCCCATGTAGGATGGAGAGATTACTTAAAAATACAATCTTTAGGGGCGCCTGGGTGGCTCAGTCGGTTAGGCGTCCGATTTCGGCTCAGGTCATGATCTCGCGGTCCGTGAGTTCAAGCCCCACGTCAGGCTCTGTGCTGACCACTCAGAGCCTGGAGCTTGTTTCAGATTCTGTGTCTCCCTCTCTCTCTGACCCTCCCCCTGTTCATGCTCTGTCTCTCTCTGTCTCAAAAATAAATAAATGTTAAAAAAATTTAAAAAAATACAATCTTTAAAAGAATTAAGAAGAAACTATTAGCATTTATAAACATTCAGAGAAAGTTACAAGCTTAATTGTTGTATTATGTATTTATCAATTAGCCCCCCAAAACTGCGCTTTAAAAAAATGACTCTAAAGTTTTGTGGTAAGTTTCCCTTAAATTATGTTAACAATTCTAGTTGTGAGTTGTGGGCATGTGTGTGTGGAAACAATTATCATGTTAACACATGATTCATAGCATATATGTTTGCAAATACCTTCAATACTAATATGTTATTTCTTCCGTATGAGGTTTAACATTCCAGACTAAGTGTTTAAAAATACATAAAAGAAGTAATAGGGAAAACAGATGTTCATGCACCTTGCTTTGCATAACAATTAATAAAAAAATAAGAAATATAACCAAATAAGATCAATCCTGGATAGTGCTAATTATTTGGTGTATAACAGTCAACTACAGGAGAAAAATATTTGGGTATTTAGACTGACAGTTTTAATGCTGCAAGATAGATACTTAGTAGGTAAAACACCTGTTGCTAATGTTGCCAATTAATGTAACTTTATGTGAGATCTTTATGAGTCCAAACCTAACACCTTTATATTGCCTTACGTGTCATTAATACCACAACACCAAAGACAGTCAACATTAACACTGATTTACAAGGTCTCGTATAATGCTTCAAATAGTCATTTTGTCAACTTTATTTTCCTTTTTGTCTCCTATCCCTAGTCTTTCTTCTCTTCCCTCTCTTTCTCCCTTTTATCTCTCTTCCCTTCCCTCAGTCCTTACCTCTTTTCCTTCCTTCCCTTTTTCCTTCTTTTAAATGTATCAGCCAAGCCAAGTTATAACTTTTCCATACAGATCTTTTTTTTTTAATTTTTTTTCAACGTTTATTTTTATTTTTGGGACAGAGAGAGACAGAGCATGAACGGGGGAGGGGCAGAGAGAGAGGGAGACACAGAATGGGAAACAGGCTCCAGGCTCTGAGCCATCAGCCCAGAGCCCGACGCGGGGCTCGAACTCACGGACCGCGAGATCGTGACCTGGCTGAAGTCGGACGCTTAACCGACTGCGCCACCCAGGCGCCCCCATACAGATCTTAAAGATAAAATAATACTCTGCGTCACTACCACTGAAAAGCAAACTGTGTGTTACTTTTTACATCAAAAGGAGGCTGTATTTTGCTTTGGTAGATCTATGTTTCTTGTATCACAATAATATTAAATTGGCTATACAGAAGGACAGCTTAGTGAAAATGGAATCTCACAATTTAAAATGCATATTGATTTCTTTACTTGTTCCTTATTTTGTTTTTGTACTTAGAATCTTAGGAAGAAAAAAACAATCTGCCAGATAAAAATTCCAGACATATATTTTTTAATCTAGGTATTGAAATCTGTTACCAGCTAATTGGAAATTTTCCTATAATTCAAAGAAAAAACCTAGAAATATATTCCATACAATGTTTGAAGAAAGGTTTTGGTGCTCCAGTGTTCAGCTTCCAAAGCCAGTAGTACATTGGCAATGGAAAGTAGAGAAGTAATTGTCTCAATTGTGACTGTATCCCCAAACCAGTCTGGTCTTGAATTTGGTTATTGCAGATCAAACAATTTTGGTTTGTTTTGCTTGAGCAGAGACGCAACACAGTCTTGGACAGAATGGAGAACCCAAACTCAGTCTCCCAACATCTTTCCTTCCTTCCTTCTTTCCTTCCTTCTTTCCTTCCTTCTTTCCTTCCTTCCATCTTTCCTTCCATCTTCCTTCCTTCCTTCCTTCCTTCCTTCCTTCCTTCCTTCCTTTCTTCCTTCCTTCCTTCCTTCCTTTCTTCATTTTAGTTTTGTAACAGCACTGAGAATGTGATGCTGGTGGTTAATTCTTTGACCTGCGTGTTCTGTGGGCCAAGCTTCCTTGGAATCTTCTGTGGGGAAGAAAGTCCAGTCCCAAAAGCCACACATGCCAATACTGTCATACGTGTCCCAGTCAGATCCGCAGAGCGAACCACAGCAGTAGAATGGCACCGTGTAGCAAAATGCACGAGTTTCAGGCTCCGGAGGAATGCTATGGGAAGAGGTTGTTGAATAAAATGTTAAGAGCCAAAGGAAGAGAATCAGATTTGGGTGATAGTTACAGTAAAGGGTAAAAATAAATAAATAAATAAAGAGTTTCATGATTGCTCAAAATCCAAGGCCCAGCCTCATAGATACTCACTTCCTGGCATGGATCCAACTATTTAAATACGTGCAAAATAAATTATCTGCTCTAGTTAATAAAAGGTTCACTTAAAGCAATTTAAAGGCACAAAGCAAAACATAAATACTTTGGTTTAGAAACGTGGCCACACAATCCATGACGAGAGCATGGTTTCATGATGTTCTCTTATTTCCTGACTGTAACCACTCACATCACCTTAAAAAAGCATGGTATGGGAGCGCCTGGGTGACTCAGTGGGTTAACCAAAGAACTCGACTTCGCTTCGGCTCAGTTCACCATCTCCCGGTTCCTGGGTTTGAGCCCATCATCAGACTATACACGGACAGTGCAGAGCCTGGTTGGGATTCTCTCTCTCCTCTCTCTCTGCTGCTCCCTCCCTCCCTCTCAAAATAAATAAATTAAACTAAAAAAAATAGTGTGGTATCATAATTTGTCAAATCGTAAATGCTGCCAGCTCTAAACTGAAGGAGGGAAAAGTAGATACTACAGGAAAAAGCATAGGTTAACTGTTTTAATTATGAATTAGTGTGTGGTCATGACTTTCATGAAAAATAAGCTCCTGTTAAGTAATTTTCATGGGAAATATAAGCAGTACCTTAATCTCTTTCTGTGTGTTCATGTGGGTGCTATGCATTGAGAAAACATAACCTAAATGTGAT
Source organism: Lynx rufus (assembly GCF_022079265.1). Classification (NCBI taxonomy): domain Eukaryota; kingdom Metazoa; phylum Chordata; class Mammalia; order Carnivora; family Felidae; genus Lynx; species Lynx rufus. The sequence continues at coordinate 127,309,657 of NW_025814878.1, forward strand.
TCTTAGAAATTGTGCCACCTTAATGAGTCACTGAAGACCAACAGGTAATACAGAGAGTCTCTGATTAACATGCAATCATGGTGTTAGAAGGGATTTATTTTGATTCCTCTTTCATAAGCTTAAATGTTCTTCTGCTTTTATATAAAAGAAATCTTTTATTTTTTCCAGATTTATTGAGATGCAGTTTTGTACAGAACACTACCTATAATTAAGGTATACAATTGGCAAGTTTGGACATACGCACATACTCGTATTACTATTGCCACAATCCAGATTAGTAAACACACCTACACCTTCTTTGTATCTCTCTGGTTTGGTTTGGTTTTCTGGTGTGTGTGTGTGTGTGTGTGTGTGTGTGTGTGTGTGTGTGTGTACGTAAAGAGCATTTAACATAAGATCCATCCTCCACAATTTTTTAAGTGCACAACACCTCATCGTTAACTATAGGCACTATATTGGGCAGCATATCTCTAGAACTTATCTTGTGGAACTGCTATTTTATACCCATGGAACAACTCCCCATAGACACCTCTCTCCATCCCCTGGTAACCACCATTCTATTATCTACTTCTCTGCCTGTGACTATTTTAGATACCTCATAGAAGAGTAATAATATGATGTGTCATCTGGTTTGTAAAGCTACTGTAATTAAGAATTCAACACAATTGTCTCCTCTAATTTCAGAAAGCTTTAATTGATTAGAAATAGTTCATTTAAAAATATTAAATCTTTGTTTCTATGGCTTCTATTCTATTCTATTCTATTCTATTCTATTCTATTCTATTTTAATGCTGCCCAATGAGACCACCTCACAATAAAGAAATCAGTGACTAGTTAAGATCTCTGTCCTCTCTCTCTCTCTCTCTCACACACACACACACACACACACACACACACACACAGCATCAGGTCTGGTGAATATCTATTAATCCTTTTATCAAGACCAACCTTATTCCCATGAAAAGTCTTTTCTGCTTTTCTTTAGATGTTTCCTTTTTATGTGCACATAAGATCCTATGTTTCTTCTCTCATAGAACTCTCAGCTTTATCAAATATAATTAACTATTTCAGGTTATGTCTTCTCTACGGAACAATAAACACTGCAGGAGAGGGAAAGATGTTTATATTGCTCCAAAATGTATTCCTGCCACCGAACACAGTGCCCTGTACCAACTGAGCACTCAGCAAATGTTCGTGAAAATGAGTAAACACAGGGAGCAGGGCAAGAGTAGTTGTTGGTTAAAAGACGCTGGATCGGAGAACAAAAAGACTTATATGCCCCTTTATTGAGTTTAAATGGTATTCTTCAGTTAATGGGGAGTCATGGAAGGTTTCTGATGAAGGAATACAAGATAGGATGCCACTCACTGAGTGGGACCACGCCCATTTAATCCACCACCTATATTAAGAAATAGAACGTCATCAGCCCACAGATGACCCTCTTCTACCCATCTTAGCCAGTGCCACCCCTCCTTCCCAAAAGTAATCACTCTCCTGGATTCTAACACCATGGAGTCCTCTGGCCCTTACTTGAACTTTGTGCAAATGGAATCGGGCAATACACCTGACTGGCTTTTTTGTTGAGTACTTTTTAGTGGGATTCATTCAAGCTGTTGTGTTTTCAATAGTCCATCCAATTCAAAGAGTCATAGAGTATTTCATTGTATATGTAGAGCTCAATGTACCCATTCTACTGTTAATGGATACTGTTCCTGTGGGTTTATGGTTTTACTACCACGATAGGACTGGCTTGTTTCAATTCTGGTGATTCGCCCAAAGCTTTGCATCTATCAATAGCTCCTAGTAGAAATCCACGGAAGGTATGCTCCATAGTTGGTTTAACCATACATCCCTTTAATATTTTTTTTAAAGTTTATTTATTTTTGAAAGAGAGAGAGAGAGAGAGTGCCAGGGAAGGGGAGAGAGAGAATCCCAAGCAGGCTTCATGCTGTCAGCAGAGAGTCCAATGCGGAGCCCAACCTAGAGATCACGACCTAAGCAGAAATCAAGAGTCAGACGCTCAACCGACTGAGCCACCCAGGCACCCCAAACAATACGTCTCTTGAAAGGCATTTTGGTGGCTTCCAGGTTTTGGCTTTCACAAATTAAAGCTTCTCTGAACATTTGTGTACAGGTCTTTGTGTACACATAATTTTATTTTTCCTCTGGGATACATGCTCAGGAGTGCAATTGTTAAGTCGTATGGTAATTGCATGGTTAGTTTTTAAGAAAGTGTTAAACTTTTCCAAGTGTTTCATTGTACGTTCTCACCATCAATGAATGTATAGGTGGACCAGTTTCTCTATGTCTTCCCCCAAATATATTATAATGTGTGTATACATATATATACGTGTATATATATATGCATATATATGTATATATACACACATATATATACATGTATATATATATGTATTAGCCATTTTGATAAGTATGTAGTTATAGATTATTGTGGTTTTGATTTGCATTTCCTGAATGGCTAATGATGTTGAACATCTTTGCATGTGATTATTTGATATCTTCAGCAAAATGACACTTCGTGTCTTTCACACATTTTCTAATCGGAGTTTTGTGTGAAACCGTTGTGCATGAGAGTTCTTTATGTATTCTAGATACTAATTCTTTGTTTTGTAGGGGAGAGGAATTTTACCTTTACCCTTTTAGGGTTTTTTGGCCAGGCCTGGCATGAGACTGATTGGCAGGAAAAAGGCAGACAGATTTATGTAAATTTTACATGGCACAGAAGCCCTCATAAGGAAACAAAGACCCAGAGAAATGGTGAAAAATACAGACTTTTTCGGATGAACGAAGGGAGGCAGCTTGTGAAAAAGGAACTGAACGATGTGAGAAAACTAACAGAAAATGAGAATTATGTTCACAAGGTCTGTTTCTATAGAATTCTCTCAGTCTCCATTCCTCCTCCTTGATAAGAATGTTACTTTCTTCCTAGGACAAAAAGGACACTTTCGCATGGATGTGTTTATCTCCTGTTTTCAGGACGAAGAGTGGAGACCAGAATGTCCTTTCTGCATCTGCTGTTTTTTAAGTGCCTTTAGCTCAAAATAATCCTTAGGTCAAAAAGCACATATATTAAGGTGGCATATTCTATCATCTTTCAGTTGCATGAGTGGTTTGCAGATTTTTTTTCCCACTTGGAAGCTTTTTTTTTAAATGTTTATTTACTTTGTGTGTGTGTGTGTGTGAGAGAGAGAGAGAGAGAAAGAGAGAGAGAGAGAGAGAGAAAGCACCTATGTGAGGGCAAGTGGGGGAGGGGCAGAGAGAGAGAGAGGGAGAGAGAATCCCAAGCAGGCTCCCGCTGTCAGTACAGAGTCTGACTCAAGGCTCAATCTCACAGATACAGAAATCATGACCCGAGCAGAAATCAAGAGTCCTTTGCTTAACTGACTGAACCACCCAGGCACTGTGGGATCTTGTTTTTTAACCTTTCCACATGGGCTTTCACAGAGCAAAAGTTTGATGAGGTTTTATGTATTATTTTTCCTTTTTTGGACTACACTTTGAATGTCAAATTTGAGAACTCTTTGCCTAGACTTAACTCCCGAATATTTTCTCTTATTTTCCCCCAAAGTTTCAGAGTCATCTTTTACATTAATTTCTGTAGTCCATTCTGAGATGACTTTTGCATAAGATGGGAAGTTTAAATAGAGGGTGTTTTGTGTGTTTGCTTTGGTCTCTGGATATCCAGTTCCTTCAACACCATCTTTAGAACTACCTTTCCCTCTCTGAACCTTTTGCAAAATCAGTTGAGTGCATTTACGTACCATAATTTCTGGCTACGCGATTCTGTTTCATTGATCAGTGTGTCTTTCCTCCACCAAGATTACACTGTTTTGGTTATGGCCACTACTTAGTAACCTTTAATATTAGTAATCTTTAAGTTTCTTGTGGACATCTGTTCATTTCTTTTCAACAAATAGCTAGATGCTGAATTGACTGATGATAAAGATGAAGTATATTTAACTTTACTTCTTTATGGCTTTTAGTTTTTCATGCCTTATTGTACATCCAGTTTAATCTTGAATGAAAGTAATAAAAACTGATATTTTGGGGGCGCCTGGGTGGCTCAGTCGATTGAGCGTTCGGCTTCGGCTCAGGTCATGATCTCACGGTTTGCGAATTCGAGCCCCGGGTTGGGCTCTGGGCTGACAGCTCAGAGCCTGGAGCCTGTTTCGGATTCTGTGTCTCCCTCTCTCTCTGCTCCTCCCCCACTCATGCTCTGTCTCTCTCTGTCTCTCAAAAACAAATAAATGTTAAAAAAATTAAAAAATAAAGTGTTTTTATATGTTCATTGATGTTATACAGAAATGCAGTTGGCGTGTGTGTGTGTGTATGTGTGTATGTGTGTGTGTGTGTGTGTGTGTCTTGAATCTTACAACCTTACTGAACTCACTTATTTCTTAGAGGTGTGTGTGGGGGGGGGCGCACGTGTGTGTGTTCCTTCAGATTTTTTATGTCACTATCACATCAGCTACAAATTGGGTTAGTTTTAGTCCTTCCTTTCCAATGTCCATTCCTTTTATTTATTTCTCTTGCCTTGTTCTGCTGATTAGAACCTTCTACTATGTTGAGTGAAAGAAGTTAGAATGAGCATCCTTGACTTGCTCCTGATCTTAGGGGAAAAAACATTCCACTTTTCACCATTAAGTATGATTAAATATAATGTTAAGTGTAGGTTCTTTTGTAGATGTGCTTTATCAGTTTGAAGTAATTCTCTGTTCCTAACTTGAGAGTTATATATGACTTGGTATTTGATTTTGTCAAATGCTTTCTCTGCATCAATTTTTATGATAATATGATTTTTCTTCTTTAGCTTTGTTGAGATAATGGATTTCATAAGTTGATTTTCAAATATTGAGTTAGTTTTGCATACTTGGAATAAATTCCACTTGGTCATGCTATATAATTATTTTTTATACATAGTTGGAGTCAGTTTGCTAATATTTTGCTACTGAAAACCATCTGGGCCTGGAGTTTTCTTTTTTTAGGAGCTTTATAATTACAAATTCTAGTTATTTGGTGGTTATAGGAATATGCAGATTGCCTACTTCATTTTGACTGAGTTTTGATAGTCTGTGGTTTTTAAGGAATTGGTCCATTTCTTCTAAGTTTTTGAAATCACTTCCAACCCACATACACCATTGAATTTGATGTGGTTTTCTTGTAGGCAGCATACAGTTGTATCTTTTTTTTTAATCCACTCTGCCAATTTGTCTTTTGATTGGTGTTTAGACCATTTGCATTTTCAGGTAATTATTGATATGTTTGTGGTTACATCTGCCATTTTATTGTGTGTTTCTTCTTTTGTTTTCTCCTCTTTGTGCTCATGTTTTTCTTGTGTATCTGTTAGTATTTATTGTTGCGTATCTGTTGTGTACCTGTTGGTATTTAATTATTTAAACAGATTTCTGGATTCCATCTTGATTTACATATAGGCATACCTCAGAGATACTGTAGGTCCAATTACAGACCATTGCAATAAAGTGAACACCGCAATAAAGAGAATCAAATATATTTTTGGGTTTCCCAATGCATATAAAATGTATGTTTTCACTATACTGTAGTCTATTAAGTGTGACATAGCATCAGGTCTAAAACAAAACAATGTACGGGGGAGTGGGAGGTACAGGCTTCCAGTTATGGAATCAGTAAGTCATGGAATGAAAGGTATGGCATAGGGAATATAGTCCGTGATATTGTAATAGTGTGGTGTTACAAGCAGAACGTAATTACACTTGTGGTGAACACATCATAACATGTAGAGTTGTCGAATCACCATGTTGCACACTTGAAACTAATGTAATATTGTATGACCACTGTACCTCATTAAAAAATGAGATAAGTTTATAAAATTAAATTTGCTTTTCTTTGACATTTATTTCCCCAAAATGACTCTAGGCCAGATCATTTATCCTAAGAGCTACAAGTGAATTTACTGAGGAAACAATTATATTTTAGACATTTAAAAGTATTTTATGAAATACTGTATTTTATTTTCAGATGAAACTTACAAAGCTTTAAAAAATATAGAAGAAATGGAGGTTCATATCTCTGTTTCTTTTTAATTAGGACCAATAAAAAATCAAGAGATATAAACAATAAAATAAAACATAGAAAAATAATAATATACCTTGATTAAAAAATACTTCATTGCTAGGGGCGCCTGGGTGGCTCAGTCAGTTAAACGTCTGACTTCAGCTCAGGTTATGATCTCACAGCTCTTGAGTTCGAGCTCCTCATCAAGCTCTGTGCTGTTAGCCCAGAGCCCCCTTCAGATCTTTGGTTCCCTTCTCTCTGCCCCTCCCCCTCTAGTTCCCTCTCTCTTTCTCTCTCTCTCTCTCTCTCTCTCAAAACAAATAAATAAACTAAAAAAAGAGCATTATTAAAATATGTGCTATCATTTAAGTTTTCAGCAAATCATAATCATTGATTACAGATAACTATAATAATGGAAAGATTCAGAATATTGTGAGAATTACCAACGTGTGACACAGAGCCATGAAGTGAGCAAATGCTATTGGAAGAATGGCACCAAAGACTTGCTCCATGGAGGGTCGCCACAGATCTTTGATTTGAAAAACACACAGTATCTGCAAAACACAATAAAGCAAAGCCCAGTGAAACAGGGTAAGCCTGTGGAGTGTTTTTGAGTGTATCTCTGCATAGTTTTCACAGTGGTTGACTGGGTATTACAAAGTGCACGTATGACTTTTTTTTTTTAAGTTTTATTTATTTATTATGACAGAGAAAGAGAGAGAGATAGAGTGAACAAGGGAGGGGCAGAGAAGGAGGCAGAGAAAGAGAATCCCAAGCAGGCTCTGTGCTGCCAGCACAGAACTCACGGACCTCGAACTCATGAAACAAGAGATCGTGACCTGAGCTGAAATGAAGAGTCCAACACTTAACCAAGACACCCAGGAGCCCCAGTATATGTACGAACCACCAAGGTCTATTGGAATCAACATTTTACTACCCCTGAAAGTGTGCGAACCTCGCGTTCATTTAGACCCACTTCCTTTTTCCTTTTGCAAATATAATTGTTTTAGAAATTAGGTCATGTTGAAATTTCTGTTTCAGTCATTACTGCTTCTTCCTTCCAGATGTTTCAAGACACCTTCCTTGACCATTTCTTCTCTGAAGAATTTACTCTAGCTGATCTTTAAGGGTGATCTGTTAGAGACAAATCCTTTTTGTTTTTGTCTTCATTTCCTCTTTCTCCTTGAATGATAGTTTTTCCAGATATAGAATTCATACCTGACAGTTATTTTTTTTTTTCGACGCTTGGCAAAATACTGTGCTCCTTCCTTTTGGCCTCTGTGGTTGGGCATGCGAAACCTGATAGATTTCCTGGAGGTAATGACCCATTTTTCCTCTGGCTGCTTTCAAGAAATTTTGCCTTTATCTGTAGTTTTCAAAACATTAATCACAATGTGTCTTTGTTTCAATTTCTTTGGGGTTAATCTGTTTATAGTTTGCTCAGTTTCTTGGATCTGAATGTTGTATCCTTTGCCAAATTTGGGAAGTTTTCAGCCATTGTTTCTTCAAAGACTCTTTAATCCCCCAATCTTTTTCTTCCCTCCTTTAAGGATCTGCTGGTACAAATGCAAGTGTTGGCTCTTACATTGTTGTTCCACAGGCTTCTGAGGCTCTGTCCATGGTTGGTTTTTTTGTTTGTTTGTTTTGTTTTTTTTCCGAGTCTACTTTACCTCTGTTGTTGAAATTGGGTGAATTCTATGGAATTCGCTAATTCCACCCTTCTCATGTATATCTTTTCCTGTTGAGACCATTTAGCGAAGTTTTGGGTTTTTAATTTGTTCTTGTATTTATTTATTTTCTTTTAGTTTTATAATTTCCAATGGATTGTTTTTAATCATTTCTATTTCTTTGCTAAGTTTCTTTTTCAGTTTTTCATTTGTTTCAAGGTAATTTGTAATTAGTGGTTCAAACATGTTTATGACTTTTTAAAAAAAATTTTTAACGTTTATTTTTGAGACAGAGAGAGACAGAGCATGAACGGGGGAAGGTCCAAGAGAGAGGGAGACACTAAATCCGAAGCAGGCTCCAGGCTCTGAGTTATCAGCATAGAGCCCGACGCGGGGCTCAAACTCACGAACTGTGAGATCATGACCTGAGCCGAAGTTGGACGCTCAACCACCTGAGACACCCAGGCGCCCCTGTAAGTCATTCTTAAACACAGAGAAGAAACTGAGGGTTGCTGGTGGGGTGTTGGATAGGGGGAAAGGCTAGATGGGTGATGGGCACTAAGGAGAGCACTTGTTGGGATGAGCACTGGGTGTTATATGTAAGTGATGAATCACTGAATTCTATTATTGAAATCATTATTACACTATATGTTAACTAACGTGGATTTAAATTAAACAAACAAACATATTCATGACAGCTGCTCCAAAGTGCTTGTCAGATAATTCCAACATCGGATTGATAGTCAGTATTTGTATCAGTTGATTGCCTTATCTTATTCCTGTTGGAATCGTGTTGATTCTTTGTATGACAGCTGATTTTTATTGCATTCTGGACATTTTAGCTACTATGTTAGTATGACTCTGGATCCTACTTCGATATTTTATTTCAGCAGGCAGCCACCCTGTTGAGGTTTTTAGCACATGGATCTTGCCCTACATTTGTAGGCTGTGATGCTAAAGGAAGTTTATGTTTCTGAGCTTCGGGAGCATTATTTTGGCCTGTTCGTCACTTACTTCCGGCAGGACTACCAATCAATCCTCTCCGCTGAAAGGACAGAGAGTCCTCATCTACCCCTCACCCCTCCCTCCAGGTTCTCCTGTTTGTAACATCTAACATTGGTATGGTACCTTTGTACAATTGAGGAACCAAGATTGATACATTGTTGTTGACTAAATTCCCCAGTTCACAATAGGATTCACAACTTTGTTTTGTACGTTTTATAGATTTTTGACAAATACATAATGACATGTATTCACCTTTTCAGCATCATACAGAATAACACTGCCTCAACAATCCCCTATGCTCTACTATTCAGCTCTCCAACCCCTTCACCCAAGTAACCACTGCTATTCTTACTGCCTCCATATTTTTGCCTTTTCTGTAGTCACGTATTTGGAATCATAAAGTATGTAATATTTTCAGATTGGCTTTTTGCACTTAGCAATAGGCAGTTATATTTCCTCCAAGTCTTTTTATAGCTTCATGGCTCATTTTTTTTTATCGCTGAATAATTTTCCATTATAAGGATATACCACAGTCTTTTATCTACTCACTTATTAGGACATCTTGTTGCTTTCAAGGTTTGCAATTTTTAATAAAGCTGCCATAAATATTTATGTGCAGGTTTTTGAGGGACACAAGCTTTAACTCAGATGGATAAATACCAAGGAACACAATGGCTGGATCACATGATAAGAATATATTTAATTTCATAAGAAGCTATCTGTATCCTCAAGTTCCACTTTGCATTCCTTCTGTCTGACTTATATACGAGAGGAGCCAGAAATAAACGGCAAAAATTTATAGGAAATAGAGGTTCTATTGTAATAGAAATACAATTTTTCTGAACTATCAATACTATTTAGAATGAGACCACTGCCAATGACTAGAAAAAATAAGAACATGGAAAAACTATATATAAAAAGCGAGGCTGCCTGGGTGGCTTAGTAGGTTGAGCGTCTAACTTCAGCTCAGGTCGTGATCTCGCTGTTTTCTAGTTTGAACCCCTCATCAGGCTCTGTGCTGACAGCTCAAAGTCTGGAGCCTGTTTTGGATTCTCTCTCTCTCTCTCTCTCTCTCTTGTCTCTCTCTCTCTGCTCTTTCTCTGCCCCTCCCCTGCTCAGGATCTGTATGTCTCTCTCTCACAAATAAATAAACACTAAAAATTTTTTTAAAAAAAAGAACATAGAAGAACACAGGAGGAGACTGGTAATAATGGTAATGATATCAATGTAAGGGGGGAAAACTAATTCCCCCTCTACCCTTCTGAGTCCTTTATTGAGACCCCTGTAATAAAAGACAGATAATAAGGGAAAAACAAACAAGTTTATTAACCTCCTGTATATGTGCAGGGATACCCAGGGAAAAATGAGTAACTTCCCAAGGTGGCTTCCTGTCAAGGATTAAATACCATATTAGTAGGCAAAGGGAAGGCAGATGCAGATCTCTTAGGAGAGAGTGATCTTCAGGAAGGGTGAATGGTACTTAGAAGAACAGATGAAATCTATGACAGCTTCTGACAAGGTTTGTCTAGATGTGGTGTCAACTCCCATTCTCCTCTCCTGTTATTAGCCCCAATCTTCTCCGGCCGATGAAGCTTCCAGGGATATGAGCTATGGCGATTATGGTCCCTTTGGAGGATCTCTCTGTGGGCAGGGAAGAGAAGTTCAAAGACAGTCTCTCCCTGCATTCTTTCCCCAAATGGTTTCAGCTCCAGATAACCAATAAGGCAATAGGGTATGTTTGGGGGCAGCATTGTCTTACTGTCCTTGATCAGCAATACCAATCATCTCCATAGGACGAATAACCACGAACCCAGCACATATCACCTACTAGAAACGACACATTCTTGTCCACATCTCACTTAATTCTCAGCACGCACACTGTGCACAATCCATATATCTAGCCTGTATAAAATGAAACCGAGGAGTTCCTATTATTCCATCTTAATGGTGAAGTTATGATGTCTCAGGGAGGTTAGCTACTTTGCCCCAAATCCCTTAGTTATGAAGTCTTAGCACAAGGATCGAACCCTGAACTCTTCCTTAGCCAGGAAGTGAGTCAGTGCTAGGGAGGGACTCTAGTCTCAGAGGTGAACATGGGGCACAAAGCAGAAAATCAGCTAGAAGCCTTGGCCCACATAGGTTGTGTCACATTATTGGGACATGGGGGAGGGTTTTGTAGCTTTGTTGACACAAAGGACCCTGCACTTGCTGCAACAGGTATACTTGGTAGTTCTGAGATAATAACACTAATTAGACACCCCCACTCACCAATGGGTATGGACCTCTATCAGTGGATCAGAACCACAGCCGATCAGGACCTGCTCCAGAACGTGGAAAGAACAGGCAGCAATTGGCTTTGGAACTAATAACAATTAGTATCAAAGATGATTTCATTTAAACTTTAATCTCAGGGGCGCCTGGGTGGCTCAGTCGGTTAAGCATCCAACTTCAGCTCAGGTCATGATCTCACAGACTGTGAGTTCGAGCCCCGCGTCGGGCTCTGTGCTGACAGCTCAGAGCCTGGAGTCTGCTTCAGATTCTGTGTCCCCCTCTCTCCCTGTCCCTCCCCTGCTCATGCTCTGTTTCTCTCTGTCTCAAAAATAAATAAAAACATTAAAAAAAATTTTTTAAAGACTTTAATCTCATTGTTAAAGATAATAACATCATGCAAAATATAACACTGAGCAATGGCAATAGCTTATTGTTTTAAAATAATAAACTTCCAGGTTGTTGGTTTATGGAAAAATACAAGCTGAGCCAATGGTCTGAAATTAAAAAAAAAAAAAAAAGCTTGACTTCAAGGCTTTCTGTCTTTTCATTTTGATTCATGACTCCGCAATTGTATAAATTTCACAGTTATTTTTATTTTATAAAACAGAAAATGATTACAATTTCATGTAATGTATTGTACAGGTTTAATAGGATTGCACTCTTGCCGAGTACTGTAGTAACAAATAAATGCAATCGGAAATTGCTGACACAACAGGAACCTGGTAGTTCAACACAAACGCTTTCTGTAAATGAATCTGGCATAATTTCCCTATACATCTTGACTACTGCTTTCAGCTCTGCTCACAGGAGAGCAGTTGCACAGCGCTGGTAAGAATTCACATGTTTGCCTTTCCTCTGCAGTTACGGCACAGCGGTTCAGACACGTTGGCTACAAATATGGCAAAACTCACCAAAGGAAACAGAGACAAAATGCTGACTCTAGAGTTGGGTGTCTTCCCACAAAGCTTATTGCCAAAAATCTACAGGTGCATCGTACATGGGAAAATTCACACAGCACCAGGAAAGGGCAATCGTTTCTGTGTCCATTTCCCATTCCAGTTGGGGGACGGTTGAGCAGTTTTAATCGGGCACCTTTTCACTATCAACGGTTCTCATGTATCCAAAGAGGTGTTACGTTTTCCTGAAAGTCCTAAAGCATGAAAAATTGAGGAGAGCCAGTATTTACCAGAAATGGTAACAAATACTAATATTTTAAATGCATACTTAAATCATATGTCATCACTGATAGACTGAGGACAAAGTTTGGACCGTAAAAAACAAATAAATTAATTTTCAGCGAAACATGCATAGTTTGGGCAGTTATATGCACATCTTCTTGGAAAGCTGGCAGTAATCTCTCTGGAATTGAAAATAGCAAGAAAAACACAAGAATTTAGGAGAAATTCTTTGAGGGAAAAAGTGTTGATACCATTGACCTTTGAACCACGTGGAGGCTCGGGGTACTGACCCCTGCAGAGTCAAAAATCCGTGTATAACTTGCAATTGCTGAAAAACTCAACTACTAATAGCCCTCTGTTGGCTGGATCTCTTACCAATAACAAAAGCAATTGATGGGCACATGTTTTGTATGTTATATGTATTATACACCATAGCCTTACAATAAAGTAAGGTATAGAAAAATGTTTGTAAAAACAACCATGAGGAAGAGTAAATACATTTATAGTACTGTACTGTATTTATATAAAAAAAAATTCACTTATCAGTGGATTTGTGCAGTTCAGCCCTGTGCTGTTCCATGGCCAACCATGCTTGGAAATCAAGCAGAGAACTACAAATAAGAGTGTAAAATCATTTACTGAATCTCAATCATTACGCACATTTACCGAGTGGTCGTTATGTGTGTGAATCCGTGCTGAGTTGCTGGCATACAAAGGTCAATATACCTGGTTCTTGATCTGAAGAACGTCACTGCACAAAAGACATGAGCTTCACAGGAGAGGTGAGCGGTCATTAGCAAATTATTGCAATGGAATGGATTAACAGTGGGCACAGAAGTGCATGAAATCGAAGGTAGGAAATGTGAGTCGGGCCATCTAGTACTGCTGGGAGCTGAAGAGGACGCAAGAGAACCATGCCCTGGGACAGAAGACCATACGAAGGAAGGCACAGAGTCAAGAGACAGCATGCCTGAAGACTTTGTTATGTCTGTGAGGCAGAGAAAGAGGGAAGGTTAACTGCACCCACACCCCGATTCTGGCTTGGGAGAAGGGCAGTCAGTCGGTGACATTCATTGAGATAGAGAATATTGAATAGGTGATATGAGGGAGGAAGTTTATGAGTTTAGCTGTGGATGCACAGCCTTCAAGGGTCACTGCAGAGATTTCCAGGAGGCACAGGTCATGCTTCAAATGCCATGACCAGTGCTTGGCTCAGAAGGCTTCTTGGAGTATCCCCAGAGGATGAACCACGTCTTCAACTGTCTACTTCCCACTCAAAGACCTATTCAATCCCCTCTTCCCATCTTCCTCCCAGCATCCCCCCCTCCCCCATTAGCACTCAGCAGGTCATTGAAAGAATAGCTTTTCAAAACAACTTTTGTTTTTGTTTTTTAATTTAACTTTTTGCCCCAGTGGATCTCTCTGCTTCAAAGAAATTACTTGGAAGTCTAAGGAATGAGCAAGTCAAGTGGAACCACTTGGACGTTTTGGGTCCAAGAGGTTGAGAGGAATACCCCAAGAAGGAATAAGAAATCCTCAAACCCATTTTAGGGGAATTGGTAACGTCAAATCGTCAACCTAACAAACTCCCGGTAAATGCATAGCTGATGACTTTTCCTTTGAGATGTCTACCTTTGATATTAGCTCTATTCATTTATTAAAACTATGGCACCAAGAATAACATTAATGCACCTAAAGGGAGAAAAAGGGGTATTAAGAGAAGACAACTACAAGAAAAACCACAGTGTTGGGCATCCATGACTGTGCTATATGGCTTTGAGGATTCTGGTCCCATCATTGTGTACCTTAGGTTCTAGAAGCAGACAATCATTTAACATATTGTATCTGAGGGACTTTTTTCTAAAGTCACCAAAGAAAGCTTCTGACTTTGATTTAACCTCTACAGGAGAAAGATCATGGGGCTTTTATTGCTTATCAATCTTCTCAATCCTACTTGCATATTGGTTGGGCTAGAATATTTTATGTAAGGTCTACTTTCCTGATTTTACAGAATAAATAACAGAGGAAATGGCTCAAAAATATCGTCTTGTTGAGATTTTATTCAAAAGACTGTTACGTTACAATGTACAGAGTCATATCTAGAGGTGGGTATTGGCTATTCTGTTCATTCATTCATCTATTCAACAAACACTTGTTGAACCTTGATGTGCCAATTGTGGGAGTTATTGATATGAAGACATAGCCTTTGTGTTCAAGAAGTTCTCAACCTCAGATCAAGACAAATATGCAAAGAACACATGAAGAATGTGGAGATTATTATTTCCCGACAGACCATGTGACCACTACAGGGAAATTTATTCAGTCCAAGTGAGTTTGGTAGATTTCTGCAAAATTTTCACAGAGTAGTATAAATTTGCTATTAGACTCCAAGCAAGGTGATTTGCGGGAAGAATAAAAGTGTATTCACGACAGAGTGAACATCTGTGCAAATAATACATTGTGCTGAGAAGTGAAAAGAATCCCATAAGCCCTGAGTATCATAGAAGTGTGGAGGTCAGACGGGATGTATATGTCTTCAGTCTCAGGGCTTCATTCACAAAGGATGCCCTCCCTAGAGTTGTGCAGTATACAAACTGCACCACTGTATGGGCATTCCTTATCTGAGAAGATGATCCCAGAAAATCAATTTGGGGCCTGATAGAGAAGAGCTACTACTTTGTTCTCTTGGGATCCACAGTACTATTACATTCTGGCACTTCTGACTCTGGCTGCACTCATTAGTCTTTTTGTGAACTCTACTTCCTTCCATGCTGCATAACTGTTAAGGATTGTCAAAGTCCTCTACTTGAGCTACTGTTCTCTTTTGCTCTCTACTTTCTCCCATGATTGGCAGACTTCCAAGGCAATACTCTCTGCTAGATAATGTTGCCTTTGCATAGCTACCTCTCTCCCAAGCTGACAGTATTTTCCTACTTCCTGACTTGTTCTTTCTTTGACTCGGAAACTAGCCACAGCATTTACTGTGTTGTGATTACTCCCCTGTATTCAAATAATCACAGTTCCAGGTGGTTTCATTCTAATTATTTTTAACTTAAAATATTTTGTTGATAAACATAATGCAAGTACAGAAAACTGCATAAAATAAACGCGCAGCTTAACAAATTATTATATGATGAATACCTTTGTAATACTCACCAACGTCTCGAGAAATTGTTATTTCCAGGCCCACCGGAGCCTTTCACGTACCACCACCCACTCACAGCCCTCTCTCTCACTCAAAAGGAACAACTTTCCTGACTTTTCTTATTCAATTTCTTACTCTGATTTATAATTTTATCACCCAGTGTGTATCTCTGAGTACTATTGGGTTTTTTTTTCCCTCTTAGCTTTTTATTCTGAAATAATTATAGATCAATAGCATGTTGCAGAAAATAGTACCGATGTAGCGTTCACCCAACGATAACGTCTTGCGTAACTTCAGTATGATATCAAACTAGATACTGACATCGGCTCAATCTACAGAATTTATCTGAATGTTACCAGTTTTATTTACTTATTTTTTTAAATATGTACTTATTTTTTGAGAGAGCGCAAGCAGGGGAGGGGCAGAGAGAGAGGGACAGAGGATCTGAAGCGGGCTCCGTGCTGGCAGGCTGACAGCAGGGAGCCCGACGGGGGGCTCGAACTCACGAACCGCGAGATCATGACCTGAGCCAAAGTCGGATGCTCAACCAACTGAGCCACCCAGGCACCCCTGAATTTTACCCGTTTTAAATGCACCCATTTGTGTGTGTGTGTGTGTGTGTGTGTGTGCGCGCACGCGCGCACGCACATGTTCCTATATTTGTATACAATTTTATTACATGGGTTGATTTTTTGTGACCATTAGAGCTATCAAGACACAGAACTGTTCCAACCTTTCAAATATCCCACAAATTATCCTATTATACTCACAGAGACCTCCTCTCCTCCCTATCATTAAACCCTGGCAATCACTAATCTCTTCTACCTAATCTTTCATTTTAAGAATGTTATACAAAAAGAATCATATGGTCAGTCTTTCAATCTAGCTACTGAAGAAGTTTGATCATCTTTCGTCGAGAATTTTTCACAGTCTGGATTTTGCCAGCTGCATTCTCACAATATAAGTTAACAGGTTCTACTTCATCCTACATTTCCTGTAAATTGCTTATGACATCCAGACAGTTAATCGTATCAAACGTGGCTAATTTGGGAGAGAGGAGGCAAGATCACTTCATGGGCAGTGTTCATCCTTCAACAAGAGGTGTGCAATGTCAGACCATCTCTTTCCATGATGTTGCCAGTATTGACAGCAATACCTAGATCCTTTAACCCATCCTCATTGAAAAAATAATATTCCGACGACATCTGAGGAAGCTTAAAGTATTTTTCCACTTCTTCACCGGTTCCTGTGTCCATATCGCACCTTTGCCTTGGCGTATCAAAGTCAGAGCACATTTCCTGCCTCTTGACCTTACCCTTAGACTTGTTACTTGCTTTGACCAATGGTGGGTGGAATCGACCATGTGACAGTTTCAAGCCTATGTTTTAAGAGGCTTCTGTGGTTCCATTTCCCATCTTGGGCTTTGGCCATCACCATGAGAAAAACTTCCCCTCAATCCCAGTGTCAATCACCCCTTCATCCCGGGCCCCAGAATGGATACAGGTAGAACAGCCATGGCGAACCAGATCTGTAGCTTGAGGTTGAGTACTCAGCTGAGTCCAACCTATATATGTCAGCCAACACTTGGCACATCCACAGATCCAAGAGAATAGATAATTGCTACTTTAAGACCTGAAGATTTGAGGAAGTGTTTTATTAGGCTTCATTCTTATGGTAACGGCTACCCAAGAACACTTTCTTCATTGGGGGCATTTTACAAAGAGAAACTTTACTCCTTCTATTTGGTTTCCCAATGGCTATCCATTGTAAAGGAAATGCAGAATAAATTCTTTATTCTATCTCTTTATTACACTTTTTCAAATGATTGGTTACCTAATATCCTTCCAAGGGACCCATTAGTACTTTTTCCTTTGTCTGTTTGGAGTGTGAGTGTGTGTGTGTGTGCATGCACAGGTGTTGTCATGCATGTGTGTGTGATTATGAACTCGTGTATTTAACATCTATGATGTGTTTCTGCCTACTGCTGTTATTTTCCTTATTGGTGCTTAATTTGTCTCACGTTCGGCCAATAAGACACTTCTCAAGTAGGCTCCCGCGTTTCTTTCCATAAACTCTGGAGAGTGTCCTCTTACCTGCGATGAGAACATGCCCCAGACTCCTCAACTTATACGTTTCCTGCCCCAGACTTGCAGACAGCCGTTCCTCCAAAAAGCCCCCGTGAAATGAACACTGGGCATGCAATGCTCATGGCTACTGGGTTGGTTGCTCATTGTTTCTAGTCCTTTTCGATGAAGGAAACACCTTAAAATTCTGAATTTAAAGTTGAATTCTGAAAACATGTGTGCAAATATGCACATAAACATCCACATAGAATTCTGAATTATAAACATCTTCCTCCTTTTTAAGACAAAACACATCATTTTTCATATTGATATTTCCACTTAGAATTCTGGACTAGAGCATGTTTATCTAACCTCTTTTATCCCTATAACTGTAGCTACTTGTTCCTTCAGCATAACCATTCTTTTATTTTAATGTTTATTTATTTTTGAGAGAGAGAGACAGAGACAGAGTGTGAGTAGGGGTGGGGCAGAGAGAGAGAGACGCACACAGAATCAGAAGCAGACTCCAGATTCTGAGCTGTCAGCACAGAGCCCGAAGTGGGGCTCAAACTCATGAAATATAAGATCATGACTTGAGCTGAAGTCAGACACTTAACTAACTGAGCCACTCAGGCGCTCCTCATAATAATTCTTAATATGCCAGACATGGTAGGATTATAAATACATAAACTATGCTCAAAATAAGGTGTCAGGACTGCCACCAATGATAAGATTACTAAAAACAGTTTAAAATAGATATGCTTTTTGCACACAATTCATTCATTCTCTCCATGTCATTTACATTTATCCTGCACACACATACAGCTCTCAGTTACTGTAATCTCTACCTTACGAATTTCGGTTCTACAGTTTCAATTCTCTAGTGTTTACAACTAGTTTTTACACTGATGTTTTTACATTTTTTTTTGTTTGTCTGAAGCTTTTCTTTCTTCTTTTTTTTTAATTTATTTATTTTGAGAGCGAGAGAGAGCAAGCAGGGGAGGGGCAGAGAGAGAGGAGAGAGAGAATCTCAAACAGGTTCAGTGCTGTCAGAGCAAAGCCCTATGTGGGGCTCGATCATGACTTAGGCTGAAATCAAGAGGTGGATGCTTGATCAAACCCCACACTGGGCTCCATGCTGATAACCCAGAGCCTGCTTGGGATTCTCTCTCTAGCTCTTTCTCTGCCCCTCCCCACACTCATACGCATGTGCACGCTCTCTCCCTCTCTCAAAATAAATAAATAAACTTTGAAAAAAATCTAATTAAACTTAAAAAAAAATAAGAGTCGATGCTTAACCTACTGAGCCAGCCAGGTGCCCTGAAGCTTATTTTTCTAATTGATTGCCAAGGACAGCTCATGGGAGAAATATTTTTGAGTTTCATGAAATGTCAGCGTATCTGTGGTCTTTACATGTAAAAGTCAATTTGCCTGGATGTTAAATCTTTCATTCACTTTGTCTTTTCTTAGCTATCTTATAGTATTTTAGCTATCTTACCTAAGTATCCTAATATTCCTTTGTCTTCTGTCATGAACTGATGCCGTAAGAAAATCTAATGACAGTCTGATTTTGTTAATCTTATCAGTAACTGGCTCACATAAGTGATTTTCTTTTTCTTTTTTCTTTTATTTTCTCTTTTCTTTTCTTCTTTTCTTTTTCCTCTTTTCTTTTCTTTTCTTTTCTTTTCTTTTCTTTTCTCTCTTCTCTCTTCTCTTCTCTTTCTGAGAGAGAGGGAGAGAGAGAGTGCATGCACAGTCGGGGATGTGGATGGGGCAGAGAGAGAGAGAGAGAGAGAGAGAGAGAGAGAGAATCTTAAGCAGGGTCCACAGTCAGCACAGGCCCAAGGCAGGGCTTAATCTCACCACCGAGAGATCATGACCTGAACTGAAATCAAGGGTCTGATGCTCAACCGACTGAGGCCCCCAGGCTCCCTTTGATTTTCTTTCTCTTGAATGCCCAGTGCTTTTACAAATCCAATAATTTTACTAGAATACATGTCAGTTTTGATAATTCTGAATTTATTTTCTCAGGTACACATTACACCTTTTCAGTGTATAATTTTGAATCCTTTTCTTATCAGAAAGTTTTTCTAGAATTGTGATTTTGTAATTATTCTATTTCCTGATTTTAGTATTCTTCTTTGAGGGGCTTCCATTATATGTGTGTTGGGATCATGACTGCCTAGTTTCTATATGTGTCACTTTCTCTCTAGTCTTCAAATCCCTTTCTCTTTTTGATTTTAAATGTTTTTCTTCTTTTATCTTCTGCATCTTTTAAGGAAGTATCTGTTGAGTTTGTTCACTCTGTGTGCTTTCCAGGTTAACTTTCCTTTCTGAAATGGCATTTCCTTTACGTCTAATATTTTCTGGAGTTCTGTCAACTCAATCTTGAGCTTTTTTTCTAATTCATGTTTATGCTATTATTTCATATCTTGCATCATCTTCAACTTCTAGGTTGTAACTTTTTTTCTTTGTTTGGAAATATTTGGTAATATTTTGCTTTTGTTTTATGGGCAGACCTTTCTGGAAGACATTCACTTTCTACAGGAATATTATTCTCTAATTTAATATTTTCCCTTAAGATAGCATTGCATGAATTGATATTAATTGTTTTACGTTCCTCCATTTTACATGAAATTAACTTTTGCCAAACTTTTAGGGGGAAAGTTTATGATAGCCTCCCTAACTTCTAGGGATCTTTTAAAATAGCTCAGTAACTCTCCTCTGTTGTTCTTGCGAAATGGTTAAAAAATATGACACTTTGTTTCATGAGATCTCCTTAGTCTGCCCTGCCTCCCCATCTACTTTTATTTGACTCTTCTTTTTCCTTTATTCCTATTGTTCTTGACCTGTCCATATTTTAATTTATTTCCAGCAATTTCTCCTCAGTGTGAGGTATGTTTCCTGAAAGGGAATTTTGGCTTCTTAGCTGTGAGGGTTCCTGGAATCCAGTCAGCCCAGTGTACTGAGGCCATTTCAGATCAACTATGTTTACCCTTTTAGAGTGTGTACCTCTCCTTACATTAGCACCTACCTTCAGATAGTTTCACTGAGTTTTTGTTTTTGTTTTTGTTTTTGTTTTTGTTTTTGAGAGAGAGAGAGAGAGAGAGAGAACAGGGGAGGACAGAGACAGGGAGAGAGAGAGAATCCCAAGCAGGCTCTGCACTGTCAGCACAGAGCCTGATGGAGGGCTCACTCTTCTGAACCATGAGATCATGACCTGAGCCAAAATCAAGAGTTGGACGCTCCCCTGACTGAGTCACCCAGGTACTTCATTACTTGTGAATTGCTAGGTCCTAAAGATATCCCAGTGCTTTCTTCAACTTCTCTTGCATGGACACTGAAAACTCATGGATTTTACAGCTGTCTGCCATTTCATCAGTGCCCAGTTGTATTTTGGTGTTTATGGAAAACAGAAATCACAAAAGAAAAAGTGACTGAGATTGCAAGTGGTGGAACTCAAAAATGTCTGTAAAGCATTAACAGTGTCTCACTCTAAAAAAAAAAAAAAAAAAAAAAAAAAAAAAAAACATTGGACCTGAGATTCCCCTGAATCCGCAAGGTCATTTCTTAAGTATACCTGTTGATTTTATTTTAAAATCAAATTCTTAATTCCAGATTGACATTGGGGTCAAATTTAGATTCCTCAGCAATTTTTCTTACATTATTACACTTTGTACAGTTAGCAGTTTCATCAAATGGTAGTTTATCTCTTTTTCATGCTTCCTTTTTCAGGATTGTTTCCATAATAATTCTCAAAAGTCAGGACATTCATTGCTCCTCATGTTAATATGCATCCTGACTAAATCTATGAATCATTCATAATTATATTCTCAATGCAAATAATTTCTTTGTGTGTTAGGAACATATCTTTAAGTCAGCTTTTTCCTTTTTTGCATGAATGGCGCTGTTTCTCAACTTAATAGCTTAGTAATATTGCAGAAGGGGGAGGAAGTTGCCATGTAATTGATTTTTATATTTATACCAGCTTTACCCTACTAGTAAACACATATTTTTGGTCTCAGGAAGATTTTAGGAATGCCAGAAATCCATGATAAAATCCATATACCATACACTTAACACCCGATAAAGATTATTAAATTGGATTTTAATTTGAATCCGCTTCGACTACATATGTAAAGAAGTCTTTGCGTTATGATGTCGAAACCATAACATATACAAATATGGCTATTTCCAGCATCTAAGGAAGGTGGAGAACAAAATAAAGAAGCGACAACCCTGTGATGGCCATACCTCACTCCTCCCTATGGTGTCCGTAGCACATAGCACTATTTAATCACTGTTTTCTTCCGAATCTACCTATAACCTCAGAACCTTTCTTAACACCACACTCCACGAATCATAGTTAGCCCAGGAATTTCAATCTATTTGTCATTCCTGGGACAGGAAAAAACATCCATTTGGAAGCTCATTCTGACGCTGGCTGTGGCTGGTGGGTGAGCGGAGCCCCGTGGAAGCCTTTTTCAGCATCAGGCTTCTGTTCCCTGGCACCTGCAGGCTTGTTAAGCAGCCCAGCCTGATATCTTCACCCATTACTCTGAGAGAGCACTTGAATGACAGGCACCGAGCCAGTGTTTACCCTGTGGGGCTCCTGACACACACAATGTCTGTCAACACTCCTATCACTTGCCTGCTTATGCACACTTTTTTTTTTCCTGATGTATTCATCACCAGACTGCAGACACCTAGTTAATCCATTTAGAACCTATCAGCTCTGTTCATCGGCTCATAAACCTATTACCTTGGAGGCGCCTTGCTAAGGGACACAGGTGCCAGACCAGTGCACAAAACCCAATTGAGTTATGTAGCAGGCAGTGAGGGGCTCCTAATCACGATTCTGACTGCATGGGGAATTGCCCGTGTTATGTGGTAGCAGCCACTTTATTAAATATCGATTTAAATCACGGCCTTTAATCAAATCTGATAGAAGACCTTTTTCACCTTCGCCCCTCTTCGGCTCCTCCTCTCCCCTCCTTTTCCAATCAGCCTGTCTGGTGACATCGGAGCCGAGGAATGAATAGTTAGCAAGTAGTTCACCAGCAGAAAACCCTTTTCAACAGTAATGAGGCATTTGTGATAATCGAGTGATGAAATGTAAATGGGCAGTAATGAGCACAATTACGTCCACTGGGGAACCATCAACGTGGCTTCTTTCCTCACAGATAGATGAGCTCTTTCTCTGTCATTGCCCACTGCTGACTTCACAGGGAGGGAGGGAGGCTGGCTGGCGCAGGGTGGGAGCGGGCCCGGGGTGGGTGCAGGAGGGGAGACCTAGCAGATCGCAAGCACGCGGTGAGCTCCAGCCACCTTGGCCTTAAACCCCTGGCCGTGACCTCCAGGGGCAGAGTCCCATCCCCCCGCCCTCCTCGCTGGTGCCACCCAGCCCTCCTCGCTGGTGCCACCCAGCTGTCCCCGCAGGACCCTGGGCTCCCTGGGCTGCCAGGCTGGAAGGGCGCCAGGCCCGGGCTAACGAGCTTGCCGGAACCTCCGGCGGTGGGACCAAGGCCCACTGGAGGCCAGTGGATCCTGAAGCCAGGGAGTGGGCCGCTGGCCAGGGGACCGCAGTGCGCCACTGCTTGCTCAGGAAACTAGCAGAGAAAGATGCTGGCATTTCCAGGAAGCAGGACGGCTCGGCACATCTGTTATCGCTCTACCCAGGGTTAACACAATCTGGCACGGCCTGGCAGGATGCTTTTTTTTTTTTTTACAGCGAAGCCGGGATGGTCTACCGGTTGCAGACCAAATCTCAGGGGGCAGAGGACAGAAAATGGTTTGTGATGTTCGAACTTTACAATTAGTTGGAGAGTATAAAAGAAAAAAAAAAGAGTCTGCCCTTGACAAAGGAAATATGCCGTTAAGAAGCTCTAAGAACACATATGAAATGACTACTGGTTCGTTAATCGCGACGAGGTAATGTGCATATAGTCACAGTAAAATTCTGTGTGTATGTGTTTCCGTAAAAATAACTTTAGTAAACAAATGAGGGAAGTGTAGGCGTGCAGATGTCAGGGATTCGAGTTAGAATAGGAAAACGGATTTGAATGAATATTCACCAATGAATAGCCTGCCTGCTAGCATTATTATTTTTTCAGGTTTATTTATTTTGAGAGAGGGCCGAGCGGGGGAGGGGCGGAGAGCCAGGGGAGAGAGAATCCCAAGCAGGCTCTGGGATGTCAGCACAGAGTGGGACACGGGGCTTCTACTGGCCAACCGTGAGATCGTGACCCGAGCCAATACCAAGAGACCGATGCCCAGGCGACTTGAGTCACTCGGGCACCCCAAGCCTAGAAATTTTCAAAGCCACAAAATGTTAATATGTTTTAAGATTATGTTCCCACTTTTGGGGCTAAGACACCTGTCGTTTCTTTTCTGACTTGTTCTTTGAACTCTGCCTCATGAACTGTTGATAATAAAAAATTAGGCCGAATTCTGATTCTGTCAGTTGATCAAGCCGTTAAGTGAACACCACCATGGATCAATATGAGACATGCATCGTGGCTTAATAACATTATTTGCCCACAGACAATTTGACAAGATTAGCCAGTTGTTGTTGTTGTTGTCGTCGTTTGTTTTGTTTTTGCCATTTTCCAAATACTATCCTAAGAACAATTTTTCTTAGGACATTTATTTTAAGGAGTGCTCAATTTGTGGAAAGCTAAGGTTCATGGGTGGTTTCGTCTTTGTGTTCTTTTTTTTAAAATTTTTTTTAATGTTTATTTATTTTTGAGACAGAGAGAGAGAGCATGAACAGGGGAGGGTCAGAGAAAGAGGGAGACACAGAATCTGAAACAGGCTCCGGGCTCTGAGCTGTCAGCACAGAGCCCGACGCGGGGCTTGAACTCACGGACCGCGAGATCGTGACCTGAGCTGAAGTCGGACACTTAACCGAATGAGCCACCCAGGCGCCCCTCGTCTTTGTGTTCTTAAATGTATTTGGAAGGTTTGGCAAAATGATTCCCTCAGAGAAATTGACAGATTGCCTTTTGGTGAATTGCTTGTTTGGTTTATCACTTAGTAAATAGCCTTCTGGCAGTCTGGTTTTTTGTCAAATTGGCTTCCAAAACTTTGACCAAACTAAAAACAAGTCAATGCCACTCACTGACTTAGTATGGACAGGTGTTGCCTCAAAGCGTGATGTTGAGTCACTCAAGAACCCCAATCTTAGGACTCAGGTATATCACTGAAACCTCCTGAGGCAGTCCTATGTCAGGAAAAAAAATTTTTTTTTTAATTTTTTAAAATCTTTTCACTTATTTTTAAAGGAGAGAGAGAGAGACAGAGCATGAGCAGGGGAAGAGCAGAGAGAGAGGGAGGCACAGAATTTGAAGCTGGCTCCAGGCTCTGAACTGTCAGCACAGAGCCTGAGGGACATGGGGCTCGAACTCACCAATTGTGAGATAATGACCTGAGCCGAAGTCAGACGCTCAACCGACTGAGCCACCCAGGAGCCCAGGAAAAACTTTTAAAGAAAACATCAGTCTGGCATAAAACATTGTCCATATGACTGGTCTTCCTTACGCCAACCACTTTGTTCTTTTGACTTCACAACTGGTTTGCCCTCTGAGTAACTGAATGTAC
This sequence comes from Lynx rufus, assembly GCF_022079265.1. Taxonomy (NCBI): domain Eukaryota; kingdom Metazoa; phylum Chordata; class Mammalia; order Carnivora; family Felidae; genus Lynx; species Lynx rufus. Next base: position 127,334,639 of record NW_025814878.1, read on the forward strand.
TAGTTCTCTACAGACAGGATGCAATTTCCCACCTCCCTGCCTTCGTGTATGCAGGCCTTAGGGTCATGAGGATCCCAGCCTGTGCCCTTCTTTCCCCTTCTTCATCATCACTCAACTTACATATCCCATCCTTCTTGGAAAGCCTTCCGAAGTTCCCAAGACCGAATATTTTGCACATTTTCCCAGTATCCATTGCTGCACCTGCTTCTTGGTTCTGCTTCGCATATTTTATCCATAGGAAAGTCCTTGGAGTTAAAAAGTTCCAAGATGAATTTTTAGGTTTGTATCCTGTGCATGAGTTTTTTTTTCCCAGAGCATAATAGTTCCTAGGTAAATATTTCTTAACTAGAAATGGGAAGGTTTTAACCCACTTTCTTGACTTAGTAAGTATTCTGGGACTAATTGCATCTTAGTCTTATTCTTTCATTTATTTATTTATTTATTTATTTATTTAAAAAAATATATTATTGGGGCGCCTGGGTGGCTCAGTCGGTTAAGCGTCCGACTTCGGCTCAGGTCACGATCTTGCGGTCCATTAGTTCGAGCCCCGCGTTGGGCTCTGGGCTGATGGCTCAGAGCCTGGTGTCTGCTTCCGATTCTGTGTCTCCCTCTCTCTGCCCCTCCCCCATTCATGCTCTGTCTCTGTCTGAAAAATAAATAAAACATTAAAAAAATTAAAAAAAATTATTTATTTTTTTGAGAGACAGAGAAAGAGTGCGGGCAGAGGAAGGGCAGAGAGAGAGAAGGAGACACAGAATCCCAAGCAGGCTCCAGGCTCTGAGCTGTCAGCACAGAGTCCCATGCGGGGCTCGAACTCACGAAATGCGGTATCATGACCTGATCCAAAGTCAGAGGCTTCTACTGACTGAGCCACCGAGATACCCCATTAGTTTTAATTTTTAATCGTCTACCTCCTTCTCCAAAAACAGCAAGGTCAGAAAATACCAACTAAAGGTCTGAAGGTTCTGTGAGGTTGTGGATGTGTTAAAAAAGCCCTAAGAAAATTCTCTCTTCCTCTCTGGTGCAATAAAATCGAATCCACCATTTCTGAATCTTTTCCTCAGCATCTGACATGAGCATAGGTTCCAATCTGACAGATAAAGGATGCTTTACTTGAGGCCTTTTTTTTTTCTTTTCAAATCAGTTTGCATTTATAAAGTATGCAAAAGACGCATGAAATGACAACACAAGGAGAATAGCTTGACCTACTTAGAAGAAGGAGCCATTTTAAATAATACAGAACCAGGTATTTGGATTTAAAATTGCAGGATAAGAAATCCTTTTAGATATGTTAATTGAAATAAATAGATCCTCCATTTAGGAAAAAAAAAAAAAAAAAAAAAAAAGAATGACTACCTGGTAACACTTTTGAGCCTGGTTAAAAATTCCATAGCAGATGTTACTGTAATTCAGATTGTCATTGCCCAGAGTTCATTCCTATCAAGAGGGCCGGTGTTAAGCTATTTCTTTGTTCATTTCTCATGACTTTTCCTTCCTGCTGATGTTTTAGGACTGTGTTTTACTAATGTGCAGCATGCCTACTATAGGAAAAGAATTACAACTTAAACCAGTCAATTCCATTAATTTGGGGATTGGAGGAAGAGACATGTAACAAGAAAAGGTTGGTTAAATTAGATGGGAGTTTGGAAAATTGTAAGTTTCCGTCCCCACATTATTTTGAGCCAGTGCGACTTCATGTAATTCATGAAGTATGCCTAATTTTAAATGCACACATACCTTTTTATCAATTTTTTCATTCATTGTTTTGTAAAAAGCTGTTAAGAGTAAGCCTAAAGGCCATACTTAAGCTTTCACTCTAAAAAATATAAAGAAACTCATTTGAGTCTTTTAGAAATAACATAGGTTTATCGTATATGGCACATATCAACAATTTATTTCACTTTTAACCTATCACATAACCCATCCCGCAGTTATTCATGGATGCGGTTAGAAGAGGCTATTTTCCCCCTGACAAAAATGGGCCATTTTTCCCTGTTTAGCAAAATCTGGAACACAGATCATTATAGTGCTTTTGGCAGCTAATTTGAACATCAGTGACTCAACTTTGAGAAGAACCTTTTTTTTCTGCCCTAAAGAATCTCTGAGTTTTCAGACTCCAGTAATTGAAAAATCCCCAAACACTCACTCACAGAGGAGATACACATTACTGCAGGAACAGTCTACAAATTGTAAAGTATTCAATTTACATCCCCAGCACCTCAGGGCAGTTCTGAAGAATTTATATCTTTGGGAACCTTTGAACTAACAAAAGATAACATTTCACAGCAAAGTCTACTTGCATAAAAGTTTTTAACTCCCTTCTTTCCTTTTATAAAGGAACTGCTTCTTCACTTGTGATTCACACTGGGAAAGAGTGTGTTCGCTAAGAGGCAGCCCGTTAAAAAGGTTGGACGGAAGGAAAAAAAAAAAGAAAAGCAAGAAAGCAAAAAAGAAAAAGAAATTAAAAAAACAGCAGGAACTTTTTTTTCTGTCAAAAACATGACGTCTGAATTTATGTTAATTATTCCTGAGCCGCTGTGGCATAGTTACCGGAACTCTTTGTTTTAAGATAACACAACAAAAAGGATGTTTTATTCTTGTGAACATCCTTCAGATTTGAGGGGAAAAATGATAAAGGTGTTTTTTTTTTTTTCTATTTGGTGTTCTCACCTGGGTACATCGATTTTTGATGAATAAACATATCAGATATTTTTATATTTTTTAAAAAGTGTAGGGAAAATGCTTTCATTGGAGCATTAACATTTGGAGCATCCGTGAAAACAATCCTTGTCAAATAAACAGGTTCACAAATAAAAGCTCTTCTCCTTGGGGCACCTGGTGGCTCAGTTGGTTATCTGACTCTTGGTTTTGGCTAAGGTCATGATCCCAGAGTCTTGGGATCGAGCCTGACGTTGGGCTCTGTGCTGAGTGTGTAGCCTGCTTGGGATCCTCCCTCTCTCTCTCTCTCTCTCTCTCCCTTTCTCCCTCTGCTCCTCTCCCCTCTAAAATAAAGAAAATGAAAAAAAAATTTTTAACTCCTCCTTGCTAATTGCCATGTGTACTTCCACAGCCGATGACCCTTAAATGATTTATTTAATTTAAAAAATACGGCTCTATACTACTTAGTTCTCCTTACTTTCTGGCTCTTATAAATAAAGCACTGAGAAATTTGCAGTGGATTAAATTGGACCTATATTTTCTAGGCAGGAAATGATCTTTCTGTTCCCATTCCTCTGTTTGTTTGTTGTTGTTGTTGTTGTTGTTTTTCTTTTTTGATCAAAGATGATTTCTTGTAGAGTAATTACTACTCTTTTGACATCTGTAGCTCAGGCCAATTTTAGCGTTTGGATTGAAAATGGAAAAAGCCAAGAAAAACTCCTTTACGAAATCCTTTCTCGATTCCTTAATTAGCATATTCATTACCAATACTGTGGTTAACAGTAATGGAACATTTTAAATGCAATAGTTTGATAAGCTTTTTTTTTTTAAGCTACAATTGATCAATGTTTCTGTTAACTAATAACCTAGAAATCCACAATCTCATAAAACTGGTTTATTCAGCCCAGAAAATTAGGCAATCCATCATGACTGATTTGCCCACATTTCCCCCTGCAAATAAGTGAGATGGAAACTTTAAAACCAATAAGATAATGCACTTTACAAATTCAACTGAGAGAGACGGATAAACTAAGATGCCACTGGCGTCAGTTACGAAAATCTGTCGTGTTTCCAATTATTTGAGCAGATTTTTGTATCCCAATTTGCTGCCAGCCTGGCTGCCTCTATCCCCCTCCTCCTGTTTTTTCAAACCAAATCATCAGGTCTTAAATCAGAACAAGCTCATCATATCATAGTATGAAAGGCCAACAGGGGATAAAGGACACCAGATGTTATATGAGTTTTCTTTTAGGCTTTCATTTCAGCCTTCCTGCATTCCCCATGCTGCTTTTTACTTGTCAGAAACGAAAATGTGCTTTGATAGATAACAACCCTATTTTCTTCACTGGCTGAGCTCAGAGAATACCATTAAGTATTGATATCTAGGGTGCTTAACTAGGGAATGTAATAACAGCAGTCCCAAAATTGGGGTTCTGCCACATTATTTTACATGCCAAGATTTTTGAAAGACTCAAAATTAATTTTGTTTTCCTTAGGAAAAAAAAAAGTCATAGAGTTTTAGTTGTGAGAGAGGAAAGGAGGGGGGCCCAAGGCTCATCCTTCCCTGTATTTCTACCTTGTCCTGCAGATTTCGGCTTACCTCCAGAGGTCCACATATTCCTAGGAGGCCGTGGGCAGGTATATTTTTGAAATGCAACTCTGGCCCCAGGCTGTCAATGTAAATCATTGAACTGCTTTGGACTTGGGGAGCTTAGCATCTGTACAACTTTTGTTTACTTCACAAAGAAGGGGGAAATCAAAAGGATCTTCCCTAATCTATGGTCCCTGAGAAAATCTCATCATGCTTGATGATGACAACTCTGACACAGGGCCAACTGGAACATCTTGATTCGCTCAGGGAGTTCAAGGTCAGCCTATACTGGCTATAATAATAAAGCCACATTATGCGATTTGATTCAGGACACAAGATCACGCTCCCCCGGCTTCCAATAAAACTATATTTAAAAAAAATGATCATAGCCATTGCAGGATATGTGTAGGAAAGGGATGTACCTGTCCTTCTGGACTACGTGTGACTAGGGTATGCTCTGCCTGAGAGGAACAGATAAAAGTTAAATTAAATGAGAAGAGGTGTTTACCTACAGTAGCCTTAGGTGATGTAGGTGGTGGGAAACACTTGAATCATGTTTTATGAGAAAATACCATTGTTAAGTCTATTGCGGTGCCCATAAGGAGAAGTGATTCCTTCTGGTTCCCCAGGCGCCAGGGGACAATGTCCGGAGACACTTGGGAAGAAGGGGGTTCCTGGGATCTAGCTGGTGGAGGCCAGGGATGCTATCAAACATCCTGCAAAGCAAGGACAGCCCCAAGACAATTATCCAGCCCCAAATGTCAACAGTGTCAAGGACGGAGAGTGAAAATGGTAAAAGAGCACTGATGTCACAATACCCAAAGAGTCGAGTGGAGACGTGGTGCCACAACGGCTGGAGGTGTCAGTCCAGGAAAAACTGGGAATCCTGCAAAAGCTCTCATGTGGTTCATGTAGGTGCAGCAAGTTGGAACCTCAAGGAACTCCCAGGGCTTGACTACCCAGCTTGTAACTCTCCTGTGACCGGTGGCTGGAACTTACTAAACATTATCTGGAAAGAATAAGCTGTATGATAAACAAAAAAAAACAAAACAACAAAAAAAACAAAAAAAAAGGCTTCCAGCTGCTCAGATTAAACCCTGCAATCGCCCTCGAACCACATACTACTCAATGGCACGTGGCGGCCACTAGATAACTGTTCATTTAATGAACAAAAGAATAATTGTTTCTTAATTGAGTGAATAAACAAATGAGCTCTTTCTGGGTCTCCACACTTGGGGAGGTTTGCTGACTCTTCTCCGTCACTAAGCCCAGCAGGGGTAGTTTAATGACAAATACCTTAGGGATTTTAAGGGGCACTTGCAGACCCGGATGCTTCTGATAGACACAGAAGCCGCTGGCTCACCTGTAAGACACTTACTTCGCAATAGAGTATGGAAGGTTATATATAACAAACTTTATAGAGATAGAGGTATATCTACACACACACACAGACACACACACACACACACACACACCCATGCATACATAAGTACGTACATAAATAAATAAATAACTAGGCTCAGTTCTTGATCTTACTTTATCCAGGTCCTTTATCCAGATCCTTGTAAAACCTAGTTGAGTAGCAACCTTGCTAAGTCAGTTTAGGAACAATGCCACACCCTTGGTATCGGACCACTCTTGACATTTTAGCCTGCTTATCCTCTACAAGAATTCTGCTGAGTAAATCTAACAGGAACCTTCCGTAGCCCTGACATCTCCTTTTGGTAAGTTGTCCCCCACCAATTTCCACTCTGCTCCTTCATTACAAATCCCCCCTTTTCCTTGTTGGAGTTGGAGTTGAGTCCAATCTGTCTGTCCCATGCAAGACCCCGCTGCAGTGATCCATTCGTTCAACAAGATGCTGTCCTCTCTCCCCGCCATTGAATAAAATCTGCTTTACCTTTTTTTTAGCAAGTATCGTGGAATTTTTTCCCCTTTAATAGTTAGAACAATATTTTTCTTTAATATGTGCATACATATTTATACTGATCTGTGCGCTTATAATCTGCCTAGAAAAAAATCTTTCTCTGAAATTGCATAAAAGAAGATGCCAAGGGCGCCTGGGTGGCTCAGTTGGTTAAGCGTCTGACTTTGGTTCAGGTCACCATCTCATAGCTTGTGAGTTCAAGCCCCACATCGGGCTCTGTGCTGACAGCTCAGAGCCTGGAGCCTGCTTCAGATTCTGTGTCTCCCTCTCTCTCTGTCCCTTCCCTGATCATGCTCTGTCTCCCTCTCACTCAAAAATAAACATTAAAAAAAAATTAAGAAGATGCTGAATCTCGAAATCCTTCTTCCCTACTCGCATCTGGTATAGGAATTTCATCATGTATTTATGAAACCACATTCTTAAAAGTGATTTGTAAGTGCTATAGCACATGAGAATTCAACATAATTATCTGTTGCCATCAGAATAGACGTGAAGGATTATAAGATGTTTTTTTTGTCGTTAAGCTCATACAGATCCCATACCACGAGGGTATCAGTCTGCAAATCTTTTATGGACACAGGAAGAGGACACTTATCGGTTATACAACATGAGCCTCACTAAATATGCAAGTGTCACTGCTAGAAATGAAAACAATGACTTGGAAGCAACCTGAGACCATCATTCAAACAACTTGTGTGGATTTTTACAAAGGGAATCCGAGACTGCAGCCGATTAATATATGGCTAAGTAGGCCATGACTCAAATTATGAACGACTGATGTGTAACTTAGAAGTTAAATCATAAATACACAAAATCCAGGAACTTGTGGTTTAAGAAACAAAAATTTGTCACTGTCTAGGCAGGAAATGCTGGACAAGAATTTCTTTGGTATCAAAACTCATCATCCTAAAATAGAATTCAGGGAAAAATTAAATGGATTTTTAAAAATCAGTTAACATAATGTATTACTTATTAAATTCTTTCATAGAGCAAATAGAAGACTGATTTCTCTGGAGCCATTCATGCCCCCAAAAGTTATAATTAAAGACACAAATTGAATGATTTTAATAATGATGAACGTTCACCTTTTGAGTGCTTAGGTATGGTAATATGATAGTCACAGAAGGACTATATCTTCCATTTTCATTTAACTTTGTCTCCTGGGATTTATGAGGGCACTTTCTCTCATTTACTTATTTATGGACATTAAAATATCAGGATCTCGGTGGCTGTGTTGTTTTTTTTTTTAATAGAATTAGAGTAAACCACTAAAAAAAAAAGATAAAGAAGGAAAATAAAACCCACAAAAACACAAAAAGACACCGTGGGGTTTTGAGGCCACGGAAGGCTTTCTGAATTTCCCAGTGTACACATCTATGCGTGTTCCCCCCTCTTCCTCTCTTTCCAGTTGGGCAGGGTCCTGCCAAGAACAAGGATTTGCACGTACGTTGGCACGCTGCCTCTGTTGTTTTCCTTTTTGCAGAACACAATTAGCGATCATCGACGTCTTTAGAGAAAACGCTCGTAATGGAAAAGTGAAATAAAAAATACTCTTACAAGGCGGTGGCAAAATGCAGTATTAAAACTTGCTGGAAAATAAGCAAGCTCTGCAAGCTGGTTGGTCAGAATATTTGTATTTTTGGATCATTTAGGAAAATCCTATTACGGCCTTAGCCACAGACACATCCCTGGTGTGCAAGATAGAGGCAGTTCATAAAACACGCAGCATTTTCAGCCAGAAAATAGGGCAACCTATTGCTTTCTGTAGATGGCTGTTACACCCCAGTTCCCATCAATAGAACATAATCTCATTGCAGCAGGCAGTACTTGGTATCAATGAAACACAAGTATTTTTAGATACGTGCACACTTCTCCTCCTGAAAGGACAAAAAGGTTCTGTGTTTTTGCAATGACGAGCATCTTCAGAACATATTTACAAAACACGGTGGTAGAACAAAGAGGTACGGTAGCTAAATGCAGGTACTCAGAGGATGCCTTCCCTTTTATTTCCCCCCTTTCCTCTTCCATCTTTTTCTTTCTCCCTGTCTTGCACACACTGTCAAATCTCCAAATGCCATTACAAAATGATTTGAGTCACGGTGCCAGCTATATAATTAATCTTCCCATCAGTGGATGCCAAAGGAGATGTCTGTTTCCATAATGCCCTCTCACTGCTAGGGTAGGGGGATCTATGTGCATTCGACACTCGATCAGGATGAGTCCCCAAAAGAGTGGGATACGTGCCAAGTTCCAGAAGCATATGCAGGTCCGGTACTAGGAAGGTTACACACCCGATGTGACCAGTCTCCACCCATGCAAAATAAAATAAATTTTGCTGTGCTGTTATCACAATGATTAAAATATAATAAGCTAATGAGATTACAATAGCTGATTGTGAACGAGACCAATTGTGTTAATTGCGAGCTCCTGAATGGCAATTTTAGCTGCTGCTGAGTTTTGAAATATAATCAGTTTTACTAATTTTATCTGATTTCTTAATGAAGCTTGCCCTGAGCAATTCTTCTATGTGTTCTTTAGCAAACAGTGTGTGTCATAACCACTGACATTAATCTCGATTACTTTAGTGAAAATAAATAGTTATACTTGGGTGGCTTTCAGAAAATACATCATAGTAGATGTAATGCTGGAAAGCAAAGAGCTTTTCGTTTTCTTCTCTGTTTGTTTGGCTACATTTTATTTGATGCATTCCAGCCATGAAGATTCTCTCTTTGGTGTTTCCAGATCCTTCCTAGAGTTTTGCCGCGTAAATCAGGGAAAGCTACTATTTGTTGATTTGTAATACTTCTCCATCAGTTGAGAATGAAGATAAGATTCACACTGAGGAGAAAGTCACTGATATCAAATGTATCCTTTGTACAAGACCAGAAATTAAAAAAAAAAAAAAGTTGTTGAAAAGTTTCGGGAAAGTTTCCGTCTCCTGGGCTCTGTGCTGGGGGTACACAGATCCCAGCGTAAATACCAAACACTGCCATTAATGGTTGAGGATACGGACAGGCAACACTCAAGTTCTTTGTTTTCACAGTGGGTTAATATACACTGGATGTCTCCTCTGAGCCTTTTAAGTGCATTGGAAGACTTGGAAGTCGGCCATGCCCAAACAGCCAATTATCAAAGACTAGAAATGGGAAGGGAAAATAAAGTTGGGGGAAATCAAAAATGCCATCTACGTGACCTAACGAAACATCTTTCATTTTGATTTTGTGTTTTTTCATCCTCAGTCTTCCACTGTGCAATTAGGAACGTATATTTAGGTTATGCAATGCCTGTGGGCAAAGGTCAGATGGGTTTTTATAGACCAAGTGAGCGGTGGGATAAAAACTTTGGAACTCCAGGAAACCTCTAAAATGAGATAAACTATATTAAAGCATCACATAAAAAAAATTCAGTTGTGGTTATACAAGCAAAGGTATTACATCACATCCACACTAACATTTATTTATTTACTTTTCATTGACTTGCAATGTTGCATGCAGGTAGGTGCATAAATAGCACAAATCTTAAGCATACAACTGGATGGTATGTATGTATCCATGTAATTACTACCCAAGAGGCGCCTGGGACACTCAGGGTTAAGTGTCCCACTTCTGCTCAGGTCATGATCTCACCGTTCGTGAGTTCGAGCCCCCCCCCCCCACCGCCCCATCGGGCTCTGTGCTGACAGCTCAGAGTCTGGAACTTCCTTCAGATTCTGTGTCTCCCTCTCTCTCTCTGCCCCCCCCCCGCTCGCTCACTCTCTTTCTCAAAAATAAATAAACATTAAAAAAAAGAGAGAGGGGGGTGCCTAGGTGGCTCGGTTGGTTAAGCGTCTGACTCTTGGTTTCCGCTCAGGTCATCATCTCACAGTTTGTGAGTTCGAGCCCCACATCGGGCTCTGTGCTGACAGTGCAGAGCCTGCTTGACATTCTCTGTCTCTCTCCCTCGCTGCCCCTCCCCCTCTCACTTTCTCTGTCTCTCTCTCAAAAATTAATAAAGTTTAAAAAAAAAGAGAGAGAGGGAGAGAGAGAGACCAAGAGCTAGAACATTTCTAGTACCCCAGATACACTTTATAATTATTTTACCTATATTGGTGTTTAATTTTAACTATGTGTCTATGTTTATAAAATAAATTAATAAGTGATTTCATTATTGTACCATCCTTCGCTAAGTTTGATATTGAGGTTATATTGGTGCATATGTTAGAGCTTTCCAAGTATTTCTTTTCCTGCTCTCTGGAACTGGATACCTAAGTTGTATCACCTCTTTCTTGAAATTTTGATGCAACTCTCCTGGAAAACCTATCTGGCCTATCTCTTCTGTTCTGTATTTCTGTGGTTATTTTTAATTATCTTTTACTAGAAAATTGTCAATTTCTTCAAATTTTCAAGTTTATTGGTCTGCATTTATTATTTAAAAATTCTCATGTTTACTTACTTTTGTAATGCTGTCTGGCTTTTTGCCTATTTGTTTTTGAAAGATCTAGTTGAATATGTGTCTAAATAAATTTAAAGTCTGCATGTTTGCAGTTAGTAAATGTGGGATTCTGTTCACACATTTAATGGGGTATATATGGAAAATAAGCCTTTGATCAAATGGCTTGTTTGCCCATGAATAAAAGAAGGAAATATATTTGATGTTAGAGTTGAAGAAGAATGAAAACCTACCAACTCAAACTCACTGGCCAGGAGCAGTAGTTTAAAAAACAACAACAGAGAAACAACTTTGTTATTCACTGGAAAGTATTTGGCCTACATTTTTCAGATAGTATAAGTAATCGCATATTGTTTTCATGGCTTTCTGTTTTGATATAATTTCAAATTTACAGAAAATCTTCAAACGTCCATAAAGGAACCCCCAGACACCTATTGTCTATCATTCACTATTATTATTCACTATGTGTTTACATTTTGCTCCATTTTCTTTATCATTTTCTTCCACTCTTCTAATATCTCTGGATAAAAAGATGGATAGATAGATAGATAGATAGATAGATAATAGATAGATAGATGATACTTATTTTCCTAACCCATTGAGAGTAAGTTGAAAACAGCATGTCCCTTTACATGTGCATTTATTAATTCTTATTCATTTGGGTTTGCCTGATCTCTCCTTATAATTCAGCTCAGATAGTTTGTTTTGGATAGGAATATCAACAAAGTGATGATGTTTCCTTCTCAGTTTATTTTATTAGAAGGTGCATGTGATCAGTTTCTCCAAATGTAGTGATATAACATTTAGAGATTGAGTCAATGTATCTACCAAGTTTCTATATTAATAAATTAATATTTCCTCCATGACTAATAAGAAAGCTATTGTAACATAAGTCTATGTAAGCATTTTGTTCCTTGTCAAATTTTCACCCCTAGTTTTATTATTTGTCAATGATTTTCTAACCATGTATTGTTATATATTTATTAATCAGTGTTCTACTTAGGGAAGAGATTTTTCCATTTCTCTGTTGGTTTATTTCTTTCCTTACTTAATTTCATTCACGTGGGCTAATCGGTTTTCTTTTCTTTTCTTTTATGGATTTATTTTATTTAATGTATCCATTTTACCATAATTTATTTTGAAGTTTAAATTATCCAGATTTTACTATTTGGGAACTTTTCCAATTTGGCTTTTTTTTTTTTTTTTGTCTTTTTTCTTTTTTTTTTTTTTTTAATTTTTTTTTTAATGTTTATTTATTTTTGAGACAGAGAGAGACAGAGCATGAACGGGGGAGGGGCAGAGAGAGAGGGAGACACAGAATCGGAAACAGGCTCCAGGCTCTGAGCTGTCAGCACAGAGCCCGACGCGGGGCTCGAACCCACCGACCGCGAGATTGTGACCTGAGCCGAAGTCGGACGCTTAACCGACCAAGCCACCCAGGCGCCCCTTTTTTTGTCTTTTTAATACACTCTTTAACATGGTTCTTTGAGCACTGTCTTAAATTTGGGGGAAAAATAAATTCTAGCCTCCTCTTACATTTTTCCCTCCTAAGACATCTTCTTAAAAAAAATTCTGAAACATTTGAGGCATTCATGTATAGTAGCCCTTACAGTGAGAAGAGGAATGGTCCCATGCTGTGATTTCTAGAATAATAGGAAAGATGTTAATCTTTGAATTCTTTCTCCCCCACTGGCCTGAAATTTCATCCTCAGAGTTTCCTTCTCAGTAACTATAACCCCTTAATGACCATAATCTCCAAGAACACAGGGACAGCGTCTGTTCTATTTACCAAGATAAATCTCCATCTATCACAACCAAAGTAAGTTTATTGGAATAAACCCATGAAGCAATGAATGAACAGGAGCCACAGAAGAAGAAAAAGTGAAAAAAACAACACACTGAAATATTGCCCCTAATTTTTCCTCTACTATGGGTTCATAAGGCCTTATATCACATTGTTAAACCTTTATTCATTTATTCCAGTGATCCTGTTATTAATAAATGTCCTCTCTTGGATCCCATGTTTTAAAAGCTTTGTGTGATAAGATAGTGGCCTTGTTGGAGCACCTGGGTGGCTCAGTCAGTTAAACTTCCAACTTGGGCTCAGGTCATGGTCTCATGATTCATGGGTTCGAGCCCCACGTCGGGCCCTGTGCTGACAGCTCAGAGCCTGGAGCCCGCTTCCGATTCTGTCTCCGGGTCTCTCTGCCCCTCCCCTGCGTGTGCTCTGTCTCTCTGTCTCTAAAATAAATAAACATTGAAAAAAAATAAAAAAAAAAAAAGAAAAGAAAAGATAATGGCATTGTTCAGTGATCTTAAAAAGTTTGCCCAGCTATCACAAGGCTCTTGCCACTAATGGATTCTTAATTAACTAACCGTTGTGATGTCAATGTCACCTCATATTACCGCTTTGTCATACTGAACCCCCGCATCTTGCCAAGTCATGTCTCAGATCTACAGTGTATCTCTAAGGACAGGGCGCGAGTATTTCCAAGAAGCCACTCTCAACATTTTCTGTGTGTTGATAGCAGAGTTAAACTACCGGTAACAGAGTTTGGGACGATGCAACACGAAGAACTGAGTCTTGTCTGAAATATAAAAGAACTGTGTTCGTTTGGACAGAAAGCTAAACAAACAAACGAAAAAGTTGCATGTTACCTTCCTCAAGCCACTGTCTTAAAACGCATGAAACAAAACTGCATTGCATGAGAGGCTGATTGCCAGAAGGTTTGAACTTCACAGTAATTTGGCTCTTTCAGTTTGCCTTTTTGCTAGGGGTGTCTCACCTCTCTCATCAGATGGGACATTTTGTAACAGAAGGTGAAAATTACTGGCCTAGGGGAGATGGAAACCAACCATAAGATTATGGCTGTCCCTATCAAATTCAGTATCCAGTGAGGTCAAAGGAAGACTCGTAGGGCTTGCTTTGCCCTGAATGCAGAAATACTCGCGTGTATGAACGCTCCCTGGCTGCAAAACGAGCCGGACTCCTAGCATCCCAATCTCTACCAGCATCACCAGGTAGGCGTTCCTGTTGAGGTCTGAATGTTTGTGTCCTCACAGAATTCATATCCTGAAATCTTAAAGCCCAATGCAACGTATTAGACGGTGGGGCCGTTGGAAAGTGCTTAGGGAGCCTTTGGGAGCCCTCATGAATAGGATTAAGGTCCTGATTAGAAAAGACTTCAGAATGATCGCTGGTCCCTTCTGCCAAATGAGGATGCAGTAAGAAATTTGTGACCCAGAGAGCCCTCACCTAATCACGCTGGCATCCTGAACTTGAATTTCTGCGAGAAATAAATTTTCTGTTGTTTACAAGCTACCCAGCCAGTGATATTTTGTGGTAACAGGACAAATGGAATAAGATACCTTCTTCAGCTTAAAATTAAAGGCTGCCATGGGGCGCCCGGGGGGCTCAGTCGGTTGAGGGTCCGACTGCGGCTCAGGTCATGATCTCACGGTTTGTGAGTTCGAGCCCCGCCTCAGGCTCTGTGCTGACAGCTGAGAGCCTGGAGCCTGCTTCGGATTCTGTGTCTCCTCCTCTCTCTGCCCCTCCCGTGCTCATGCTCTGCCTCTCTCTGTCTCTCAATAATAAATAAGCGTTAAGAAAAACAAAAATAATACAATAAAAAAATAAATAAATAAAATTAAAGTCTCCCGATTTTATGACACTTATTCAGAAAACTAAGTCAAATTTCTCCTATTTATAGGACAATGTGCCGTTAGAAAAATTAACATTTCTAGAAAAGGAGGTCTAAAAAAAGACTTCTCAGGAGAATTGAAGATATCCTGTTTAATTCCTCAGAAGCTTATATTTTAAGAGAGAAAATATGCTTACATCTCACGAAAAAATAATAGATAATAGCAGTACAAGGATCCCATTGCCTTCGTGATGAAGCCAGATTATTGGTGTTGGTATCAGAGACACTCCACAAGGAGACTTTTCCCAACGTCTTTCTTCTTGGGCAATCTTTTGTTGCTTCGATTTACTTCTCTGAGTAATATAGTAATAATACTGAATTTGGAAGTCAGTGTGAAGATTAAATGAGATTAAGTACGCGAAGGATGTACTCTACGAAGATTAATTGGGTACCTAGCACACGATTCATCGAACACACACATGACACAGGCACAAGGTTTACATTTCTTCAAAGTTCATCTGAGTAGGTTAAGTGTATTTTCCAAAATTTGCCGTGCAGTGATTTTCAGGATATGCCTATGTTCGTGGGAGTGTTTTTGGTATTCCATTGATCACGTGAGGAAACGAATGGCAAGTAATCGATGTTCGTTTTAAATCTTGCCAATTATGTTAGGAATGCTACCACAGACAAGTAATGGATGATGGGCAGGCCATCGTCATTTTGGACAATGTTGAGCAGAGCCTCCTTACATTTTTAGAGTCGTATCCGAAGTTCTCGAGTGTATGTTATTAAACATGGATCATCTTTTGTGAATGCAATCCAATGCATGAAATATTTCTACATTTGTTCAGGTCTCTGAATCTTGTCGTAAGGACAGGAATTTGATAGAATTTATAAATGCCCGTCAAATTCCCATCGTAGTCATGATCCACTCCACATTGACCTCTTCAGAATTCAGCTTTATTGCTGAGACGAAGAAGTTTGTGCATGTTTTCAAATACCTAAAATAAATACTTAGCTAGTGTTTCGACTAGCTAAAAGGAACACGTCAAGTAAAACAAGATCGCAAGAAGTGCTAGGGTGGCATCTTTGTGTCAGGAACACACACAGACACAGAGATACATTCCACTTAACCTTTGTGAATAACGTGGCTTATGAGTTCAGTTGCATATCAATTAATATGCATATCGCATATTTTCGGTTGAATTTTTACTTACCCGTGTTTTACGAAGTGTAGCGTACCTTGTAAATATTTTTTTCAGAAGGTCATTACCTACTGTTGTTGAACTGTAGCAGATAAATAAATCTAGTTTTATTTTAAGCTTATGATTCCAATGCTGGATTACTTGTTTTATGCTCTGTCGCCAACCATATGTCACCCAGATTGCAAATTATTCAAAATCTATGTGTTAATTGACTGAAGTATATTGAATACGTAAATTGAGGCAAGGAGAGATAAAAAGAAAACCTGTCAGAATTTCATTTTAAAATAATATTAAAAGGAGGCAAGAGGGAATTACTAAGAGTGCACGGAGGTCATGTGCTCAATAGGTTCTAATTGTATACGGTTCTTCCCCTCCCCCCCCCCCCACTGGCTATGATTTAAAAATTTATAAGAACAATTTGAAGTGTGGGGGCACCTGGGTGGCTCAGTCAGTTAAGCGTCCCACGTTACCTCGGGTCATGGTCTCCCGGTCCATGGGTTCGAGCCCCGCGTCAGGTTCTGTGCTGACAGCTCAGAGCCTGGAGCTGCTTCCCATTCTGTGTCTCCCTCTCTTTTTGCCCCTCCCCCACTCACGCTGTCTCTGTCTCCCCAAAATAAATATAATTTGAAGTGTGAAGTATTATAGATAACTTTGTTATCTTTAAACTGTATTTTCTCACTTGATACTATAACTCAATGTCCCCTTTTGCCCTCCCTGGCACGGGGCTTCCCTTAGCCGTGTTCCTTCTCTGGTAGGAGAATCCATGGCTGATGGAGGCACTTGAATTTACAGAGAGGGAGGGGTAATGGGTAGAGAGGTTTCAAAAAAGGGAGCTGAAAAGA
Source organism: Lynx rufus (assembly GCF_022079265.1). Classification (NCBI taxonomy): domain Eukaryota; kingdom Metazoa; phylum Chordata; class Mammalia; order Carnivora; family Felidae; genus Lynx; species Lynx rufus. Next base: position 127,350,931 of record NW_025814878.1, read on the forward strand.
AAAGAATATAGACAAATTTGATAAGTGTGGAGCAGTAAAATTGAACATAATTCTTTATTCTTTCTGAAATGATCTATTCTTCCTTTCCCCCACTTTTCCCCATCTGAGTCACCCAAAGTCTTAAGACTCCTTGAGTGTTTGTGCAGGTAGCCCGCCCCCTTCACCCCCAAGCACCTACCACTGGTGTTTCAGTGTCACAATACGAACGGGGTAAGAATCCAACCAGCAAATCCTTTCCTCCTTTATCTATTTGCACATTTTAAGATCACTGACTCTGTATTTAGATTGTTCCAAAAACATAGCTAATAGCTAAATGATCTGAAACACGTTCTCCTCTATGGCATGTATCAAGTTTTCAAATATCATTTTGAAGGCATACTCCTTCCCACAAAATACCACAAGGACTTTAATGAGAACCCACAAATTTCCCTACCATTTGTCGGGTAGAAATGATACAGTAATTGCATCTCAGATTTTGGTTGGTGGGAAAACAGTATTAGTAGCTCCTTCCCAGTAGAAAGAGTCAGGTTTCATATGCCAAGATGCATTTGCAGATTCAGCCATCAATTCAGGGGTTGTTAGAGGGAAAATAACTGATGAGGGGGAAAAAAAAGAAGTATTCCAAGACTTCTACATGAAGAATATTGTGCTAAAAATTAAAATGCTTAGCTTTGCCATAAACAAGTTGTGCGATTGGAAGCAAATTAAACTCTGTGAAACTCGAAAGTCTCAAAATGAAAGCCGTAGATATCCTCCAGATATCGTCAATGTTTCTGTCATATTAATAATCTACGATGCCACACCGAATCACTTTCTAATCTACCTCCAGAATTTCACTCAGGGATGCTTAAAAAATCTGGCGTTGTGCCAGGAATATGAACGTGTTCATCGACTCTGGATCGTGGATTGCCTGCTGGATAGAAAGACACAGCCCCACACCCAAACTGCTCCTGGAGAGGAGGGGGTGAAGTGGGAGGCGGATCTCCCATGCTTCAGGGACCAGGTGGGAAAGGAAGGCTACTCCATCAGAAGCTATCTAGAATGAACTGGGTTCTTTTGTTTTGCGCCATGGGTGATCTGTTCCTCAAGTGTGTTAAACCTGTTTTTAAAAGCATTTTCATGCTAAAATAGTATATGCTCTTTGATTAGACAAGCAAGAAATTCAGAAAAGTAGAGAATAAAATAGGAAAGTTCTCTGCTTGTCTCCCCTAAATCTTACTGTCCACAATAGCGATTCTTAAGAGGCTGATGTATGCTTTTTTTTCCTTTTTTTAAATTTTTTTAGTGTTTCTTTTTTTTTGAGACAGAGAGAGAGAGAGAGAGAGAGAGAGAGAGAACATGAGTGGGGGAGGGGCAGAGAGAGAGAGGGAGACACAGAATCCGAGGCAGGCTCCAGGATCTGAGCTGTCAGCACAGAGCCGGATGCGGGGCTCTAACCCGCAAGCCATGACATTATGACCTGAGCTGAACTGGGACGCCTAACTGACTGAGCCACCCAGGCACCCCTGGAAGGATTAATATAGGACGATTTGGGGCAAGATGTCTGGGCCAGAGACATGTGGATGTATATTGGAGACATAGGCTAAAAGTGGGATGAACTTTGCATCACATGTTAACTTTTATCAGTGGGCAGTCACTGTGGAAAAGGTACTAACAGTCAGTAGACAGTATGGCTCAGCCAGTTGACATCAGTCATCATCTGTCACCCCAGTGCTGATCTTTTGGGGAGTGAACAGAAGAGCCATGATGGCAGAAATAGAAGCTATGCGTAAATCCAGGAAGATGGGGACCCGTTCATCAAAGCCTTTCTTGTTCCTGCTTCCCATGCCCCTCTCTTTCCTTCTCCATATGCCTCTATATGGTATCACATTTCTGGAAGACTAGCTGGTTAGTTGTAAGTTGATTAACTTGACCTTCTCCACTCTAGAAGGAGCAGTAACTTATCTTGACTGGATGACACATATTCTGCAGATGAATTTGCCTTTCCTGCCTGCAAGGATTCAGCCAGCCACACTATGTTAGGGTTTACAAAGTTTTAGGTCCATTGACATGTGATCTTATATAGCATAGCCTCCACCAAAAACCCACTTTCTGGCGAAACGGGTAAAGCAGGGAGCACCTAATCATGGGATATGGTTTTCTATACAATGCCACCCCATGCAGAAGTTTCCAGGCTGATAGAAGGGATGGTATGACTTGTAGAAGTACTCTTGGGATTCAGCTTTGAGATGAGACCCAGAAAGGATAACATGCTCTCCTCCAGATATGTAATGACTGCTAAATTGGTAACCAATATAAAAATACAGTGTCCCCAATTTGGCAGAGAATACAAAAGTCTGGAAACCAAGTAGGGAAGCAGGGACTTTACTTACCTTCACTTTCAAAGACTCTCTTAGGCAAGTTATATGACTTCTCCTTAACATTTTTGGTTCTGTGAGGTTAGAGGTCCTGGTTCCCAGAGAGGAAATGTTCTCTCATTAGGGAAAGTCGCAAGAGTCTCATAAAGTTTAAACTATGGCTCTAACCCATTCCCTTCAGAACCCCCCATGTCAAGAGGTCAGCTGTCCAAGAAAGGAACTTCCATGCTGCAGCAGAGGTGGTCTACTCGTTGGGACCACGAGTACCACTGAGTGATACTGATAGTATGAGAGATAGCTGCTGTCTCACGCAGGTGGTAAGGAAGTACGTGTCGGCCCCCAAATAATCCACTAGCTGATTAGCTGCTCGGACTCCTCATGGGTGAGGATACACTTAACCCTCCCGTACGGCAGTCACCCACATCGGCAGCGGTGCTGTGCCAAGGTGAGAGGAATATGTAATGGGCAGTGGAGATGGCCGATTAGGAGAATCAGTTGCAATCTATAAACCAGCTACAGGATCGAAGCTGCCATTTCTCCCCTGTTAGTTTCCCCAGAAGAAGGACCCACCAGATCCCGAAAGAACTGTTGCCACTTGGGGCGATCTTAGCTGTTGTACAGCAAGTAAATCTTCTGCACGTGCAGTTTGCATCAGAGGGAGGTTTTTTTCTGCTGCCATCCTGTATTATGAGCATGCATATAATAGACTGAATGACGCCCCCTCTGAAGATATGTCCGTGTTCTAATCCTTACAACCTACTAATATGGCCATGATGATTAATTTTATGTGTCCCCTGAGAGGGCGTTTTTGGATGAGGCTGACATTTGAATCTGGACTTTAAGTGAAGTCGATTGCCCCCTCGAAGGTGGGTGGGCCTCGTCTGATCAGTTGAAGGCCTCAATGGATAAAATGGCCGACCTGTCCTGAGCAAGAGAGAATTCACCCGCAGATTGCTTTTGCACTTCTTTTGCAAAATCAACTGTTCCTGGTTCTGCAGCAGACTACCTTTGGACTCAAATTGGAACACTGGCTTTCCAGAGTCTCCAGCCACCTGGCTCACCCTATAGATTTTGGACCACACCATTTAATTAATCGTATATATAATATACAAGAAAACATATATGTGTGTGTGTGTATATATTCTATTTGTTCCATTTCCCTGGAGAACCCTGACGAATATAACTACGTCATATAGTAAAAGAATAAATATCACCCTGTATAGCACAGGATGTGATGAACTCAAGGATTTTGAGTGGAGGATTTATCCTAGATTGTCTACATGGGCTCTAAATTCAATGACAAATGACTTTTTTTTCTATTTTTTTTTTTTTTAATTTTTGAGACACAGAGAGATAGAATGTGAGTGGGGAAAGGGCAGAGAGAGGGAGACATAGAATCCGAAGCAGGCTCCAGGTTCTGAGCTGTCAGCACAGAGCCCGATGCAGGGTTCGAACTCACAAACTGAGATCATGACCTGAGCTGAAGTCAGATGCCCAACCGACTGAGCCTCCCAGGCACCCCTCAATGACAAGCGTCTTAATAAGAGTGAGGCAGAGGGAGATTTAACAGAAGGAAGAGGATGAGGCCATGTGACTGGAGAGGCATTGATTGGAGTCATACAGCCACAAGTCCGGGAATGCTAGCAGCCACAGCTAGAAACACCAACAGAACTGTGAGCACACAAATTTCTGTTGCTTTAAGCCACCCTAAGCTAGGGATCCATAGAAATGTTCAAGCCTCAAAATGTGGTAGCATTTACTCTTAGGTTTCTTTAATGATCAAATGCACTCCCTCTCCTCCAAAGACCACACATGCTGATCTGGGATAAATTCTAGTTAACAGTCGCCATGTTGCTCCTGAAACCACCTTGCCTCTATGAGATTCAGGCTCACTTTCCTAGACATGTTACCGCACTACAATGACACCGTGAGTTCTCTTTCAGGGTTCTCCTCTGTCCCTCCTTGAAGGTGGACATCTTTCTGGACCACTCAGGTCCATCCCAAACTTTTGTGTCTCTAAACGGACACAGCAGTGGACAGGATCAAGTTCTTTCCCCAGAACATCAACGTGATTTGTGTTGGAGCTTTCCTGCTTAGAACCACTTGCCAAAAATATTACAGTGCAGAAGCCTGAGCAGCTGAAACAACTTTATACTTACCTTATAACTAGCATGTCTTGGCAACTTGTTAGAAATGCAAATGGTGGGGCCCCTCCCTAGAACTAGGAAGTCAAAACTGGTATTAGAGGCCCAGTGAGCTGTGTTTCAACAAGCCCTCCAGTGATTTTCTGATGATACTCTGGCTTAGGTAGCTATTGATAACATTTTCATAATAAATTTACATTGAGATGACGACTTCTGTGGCGTTTTATAAAGTAAACAAAAACAACAGAAAACATTTCTTCTTGGGTGAGCATAATTGCAAGCAGAAACAAGAAGTACCAGAAAGAAAAGGCAAATAAAGTAAATTGCAATGATTAAGATCATGTATGATTCATTACCTACTTTACAGATTTGGCCAGAATTAATCTTTATGTTTTAAGTAGACATTGAGAAAAGCCTAGCTGGGTATCTGTTCCTATAACTCTCCTCCTTAACACATTGTTCTTAAACTTTCTGTTTCAAAATCCAAGAAAAATAGTTACTTTTAGAATGGCCAAAACATATGTATCAGTACGCTCACTAGCACTTAGAAAGTCCTGCTTTAAATATCAATTGAACCATTCACTGGTCTAATAATCTCAGGCAAGTTTCTTACAACTTCCCAGTTTTTGGAAATATTAAAATGGCTTAATGATATCTACCTTATTGGGTTTCTGATTCTGTAGTAAAATCATGAATACAAAGAATAAGAGAATATGTGGCATATAATAAGCACTCAGTTATTAATAGGTACTAGTTACTTTCAACATCAAAACAGCCCCTTCTCTCTCTCCCGCCCCCCACATGGTCTGTATCTCCTGACAATTGTAATGTTTCCCATTTTCTCTTTTATTATTGCCAAACACAAAGAAATAAATATATGAGATGGCTGGGGAGACTTGGCAGTCTTTTCATATTTACTTGGTGTGTTAGATGCAAATCCAATTTGCGGTTATCTCACTAAGAATATGATTTGTTATCTGCATGAGTCTGTGCCAGTAGATCGGGCTGGCTTAAGGTGTTTCTATTACAACTGGGTGTATTACAGATGATTTTCTTAATTTGCCCTTGCTTTGGATCTCAGTTTTGTTCCTACATTTGTTTGTCATTGCTGTTGTGGTTGTGATTGCCATTGTGATTGTGGTTGTGATAAAGAAATAACTGGAAAATATATAAACACATATATACATTAAAGTAGTTCAATAAAAAAGTGGAAACTAGCCCTTCCTCATTGATAACGTAATGAGAGAAAGTAGGTTTACAGTATGGTATAATATAAGTAGGCTGAATTCCTTGGTAGACTGGTTGATTGAGATATTTTAGTGAATCAAATTGATGTAACGAAAGTGATACACTAAGTGGGAGAGTTAAGATTTGAATCCAGTCGACCTCACTAAAAAGTCCTTGAATGTATCTATGTCATGAAATATAGATGAGACGAAATATCTTGGTCACTTGGAGATCTTTGAAAAATGCAGTAAACTCATCCTCCCGACGCCTTACCTTTGTGTGAAAAATGAATGAGCATTGGGTAGAGAATTTTGGCTATGTTAACCATAATTATGGAGAGTGGACAAAATATGCAAACTTGATTTACACCATTTTATTAGCAGCATGTTAATCTAGATTGAACCCTTCATGGCCAGGATTCTGAAAAAGGGAGATTACTCAACATTTTCTCCAGTGGCTGAAATTACTCCATATTTGCTCCAGAATGAAAAATCAAGTCTAAGTCCACTCATTTAGCTTTCTGGCCCTTTACAATATTTCCCTCATCCATTCATTTGCTAAATATTTTCTAAGTGCCTACTATGTAGCAGACACTAGTCTCATCATTGGGAGTACAGCAGTATTAAAAAAAAAAACTGCACACACACACACACACACACACACAAAAGCCAATTCCTTTCACGATATTATTTTCTAGTCATCTTCCTTTCTCCGTAGAGGGCCAGCTCCTTGAGGACAGTAACATATTGTCATGCTTCTTTGTGTCCATCTACAGCTTCTAACGTGGTGTTCCACACAGAGCATACCTCAGTAGTTTTGGAATGAATAGTTCCCATAGACGTGTTAATTCTTGAGGCTAGAGAGAGCCTCAGAGTCTTTGTCCCAGTATGTCATTGCACAAGGGTTCCGTGATCAAGAACTTCTTAGCATTTCCTAAACAATTTCATCCCCTAACTATTTTCTTTTGGATAACACTTGTTAATACCATTAATTCTTTTGTACATATTTTATTGAATATTGATACAAAAGCATTTGCTTACATTTAATTCTAAGACAAAATCAAATACAGCTAATAAAGTTTCAAAAATAACACCTTATCAAATTCCTTGATACATTTGAAATCTGTATGGGTATAGTAATGTGTTATTTGATGACGAAATAGATGGGAGATTGATGAAACATCATCTGTTTCTTGCTCACATTGCTAATTTATATTGTACTTGACTTAAAACCATGCAAGGAGAGGGGCGCCTGGGTGGCGCAGTCGGTTAAGCGTCCGACTTCAGCCAGGTCACGATCTCGCGGTCCGCGAGTTCGAGCCCCGCGTCTGGCTCTGGGCTGATGGCTCGGAGCCTGGAGCCTGTTTCCGATTCTGTGTCTCCCTCTCTCTCTGCCCCTCGCCCGTTCATGCTCTGTCTCTCTCTGTCCCAAAAATAAATAAAAACGTTGAAAAAAAATTAAAAAAAAAAAAAAACATGCAAGGAGGTAGTCCCAGCATAACCTCACAGCTCCAACTTCCTGTCATTTGTTCCTTAGCTCAACAGTTTGATCTGCTCCCTCTTGACTATTCTCTTTTATGTAGGAAGAACTCAGTCTTCTCTTTATGGACCCCGGCTATGTGGCATTTCACCACTTCCCCAATGCAAACTTCAACTTATAATGGATCAAGTGCTTATAAAGCAAAGCAGATTTAACACTTCTCAGATTACAAATGCAGGACTATAAATGTAAAACAGCCCAGTATGTAGAAAGTTTATGTCATAATTAGGAATGGAGAGCTAAGCCTTTATAAACCTATTCTCAATTATCTACAATTCCTTCAAAGCAGAAATCTGGAGCCAGACTAGGCAGAGCATTTTTCTAGCCAAATGATTATCAATATACACCTGCACTGTTAAAAGATGGCGTCCCTAAATAGCCCATTTTCTTCTCCCTCTCCATTTGGTACACCAGATGTTTTGGCTTTTTATTTGTGGAAGAATGCATTGGGTTCCCATATGTCCTTTTAAAAAAAATCATAGCTTTTAAAAATAAAGCTCTCTTCCTAAATGGCAGTAGGCCATAGATAAAGACCAACATGTGTTGTAACTCAGAATGTCTGTTGCTGTGGTTACATCTTTTGTGATTTATTTTTAAAGTATTTAATAGACACATGAGTGATTTTCTCTTTAACTCTAAAGGAAAGGTGGGTTGGTGCTGTTCTTTTAATTTTGTTAGCAATGGAGTCCTTGTGGAAGTCGAATAACTTGACTTTGGTCAATCAACTCGTCAATGACAAAGCTGAAATTGGAACCACAAACTCTCTTGTGTCTATGACATCCATTTCATTCCACTTCAAGCGATACAGGTCTTGACTCACTAGACTTTCCATTTCCTACCCTCAGGAGTCTGATAAGTCCAAATGTACAATTACTTTCAGCATGCTTGCTTCATTCAGTGATCTAGTCTCCTCTCTCTCTCTTTTTAAACTGAAGAATCTCTTGTATGAGAAGATGTTGTTCCTGTTTCAACAGGTCCTCATCATATAAGCTTAGAAAATCTACCTGGAGAAACATCTTTTTTCACCTAAACTTTGACTGTATTTCATCTGCATCTTCCTTGGAGTTTTTACCTCAGATTAGAACTATTATCTTATAACTCTCCCCTTACGTACTAAATTTCCTAATAACACAATTCAAATATCATCAAGCATTTTTGACTCTTCCCAAAGTTAATGTTGTGCTTTACGTGTAAAGTTTAATATTTAATTGTTCCAAAGCAAAGATGTCCACTGTCCCCATGCTACCATTTAAAAGAATAATATTTAGGGGTGCCTGGGTGGCTCAGTCAGTTGGGTGTCTGACTCTTGGTCCCGGCTCAGGTTGTGGTTTCATAGTTCGTGATTTCGAGTCCTGCATCAGGCTCTGTGCTGACAGTGCAGAACCTGCTTGAGATTCTGTCTCTTCCTCTCTCTGTCCCTCCCCTGTTGTGCTCTCTCTCTCAAAATAAATAAATAAATAAATAATTTAAAAAATAATTTTTGAAAATACTAGCTAATGTCGTTAGATAAGAGAAAGAAGTGACATATATAAATGTAAAGGTAGAGGCAAAACTATTATTATTATTCAGATTATGTTATTAAATTCATAGTATGTTACGCAGAATAGAGGCAATTGAGAAACTGAAAGAAATGAATCTAGGAAAATTAATAAAAAGTTGAAAAACCAATAGCCTTCCTATAATAAACCCAGCAGTTAAAAAATATAATGGGTAAAAACACAGCTTGAAAATATGAGCAAATATCACATATCATCACAATATTAATTATTATTATAATACAAAATATTTGTGAGAACATGGATGAAACTGGAGGGCATTACGCTAAGTGAAACAAACAAGGAAGAGACGGAAAAGTATTGTGTGATTTCATTTACGTGTGGAATCTAAAATGTTAAACTTACAGAAATAAAGAGTTGAATGGTGGCTGCCAAGGGTTGGAGGGTAGGGGCAATGGGAAGTTGTTGGTTATAGGGTAAAAACTTCACAATTACAAGATGCATTCATTTTGGGCATCTAATGTACAGTACGGTGACTCTAGTTAATAATAGTGTTTTGGGTACTTGAAATTTGTTAGAGTAGATATTGTGTGTTCTCACCAGAAAAAAAAAAAAGTAGCTTTGTGAGGTGATGAGTCTGTTAATTAACTTGACTGTGGTAATCATATCACGATGGATACATATATAAACTCATCAAGTTGTAGACGTCAGATATATACAATTTTATTTGTCAGTTATAGCTCAATAAAGCTGAAAGAAAAGAAATATAGTGAAAGAAAATATTCAGTTTATACTAGTAGCAAAAATATAAAGTGCCTTGATACAAATTCAACAAAAATGTAACATTTCTCTATGGAGAAATGTTACAATTTTTCTGAAAACATTTAAAACTTTTAATGAATAACCTATCAGTTTCATCTTATGAAGTAAGACTAAATTATGGCACAATTGATCTTCCATAATTTAATCTACACAGGTAATAAAAGTCAATAAAAATAACAAAATAACTATTTTGACACTACTTCAGCTATTTTAGAAAATGTTAAAAATTAAGCATAGAAAATGTGCAGGGAACTTTTGGAGAAAAAAATATATAACAATTACAGAAATTATGAATGCTTAGTAAGGAATAGATCAATGGAACATAATGAACTACTATAATGGACCCCAATAAGTGTAGCAGTTTATGGTAGAAATTATATTTGTATCATTGGGGAAAAGATGTATGGTATTACATGCACTGGATAGCGACCTTTAAAGAAATACATATCACTTTTTCATTATTCACTCAAGGTAGATTAATGATTTAAACATAACAATAGGGAAGCCTGGGTGGCTCAGATGGGTAACTGACCCTTGATTTTGGCTCAGGTCATGATCTCATAGTTCAGTTGAGATCAAGCCCCATGTGGGGTTCATTGCTGACAATGCAGAGCCTACTTGAGATTCTCTCTTTCCCTCTCCCTCTGCCCCTCCCTGCTGGCTTTCTCTCTCTTTCTCTCAAATAAATAAACTTAAAAAAAAATCTCCTCTTATGGTATAATTGATCAAGCATTTTTATTAAAAAATCATTTTTTATTAATAGGGGAATGATTGTCCCTTCTTGTACTTTTGTATTTAGAATAAATGTTCACTACTCTGACTTTCACATTCTTCCACTATCCATTATTTGTTATCAGTGTGTGTGTGTGTGTGTGTGCGCACATGCATGCAGGGAGAGAGACTAAGATACTATGTGTGTAATCCTACTTATTTATAATGTTTTCTCGGGGCACCTGGGTGACTTAGTCAGTTGAGCATTCCACTTCTGTTCAGGTCATGATCTTGCAGTTCATGTGTTCAAGTCCTGCGCTGGGGTCTATGTTCACAGCTCAGAGCCTGGAGCCTGCTTCGGATTCTGCGTCTCGCTCTTTCTCTGCCCCTCCCCTGCTCATGCTCTCTCCCTTTCTCTCTCTCTGTCTCTCAGAGGGACATATATTACGCATATATCTCTCTCCGTCTCTCAGAGGGGCATACATTTAAGTAACTGTTAAATATACATATACATACATATATATATATATATATAATATTTTCTCTAATCACAGTCTTGACACAAATTTGCTGATTTTTGTCACCATAAATTCCACCACTTATTCTCAACTTTAAAAAAAATGGCTCTCCCTTGCCTTTGAAGTTTTTAAAGTGACAATGTTCAACTATAATTATGTAATGTTACAGTGTGCTATATCATCTTGTGCTATATGATAACAGTATGGGATTAACTGATGAGTTGAATTAGTTTGAAGTTTCCTAATCCAAGGTTACCTGATTAATCTTTTCAGACTTCCACTCTGATCGTTTATTTTTTTTAATTTTTATTTATTTTTGAGAGAGAGAGAGAGAGACACACACACACACACACGAAGTGTGAGTGGGGGAGGGTCAGAGAGAGAGAGAGACAGAATCCGAAGCAGGCTCCAGGCTCTGAGGTGTCAGCACAGAGCCGGATGTGGGGCTCGAACTCAAGAACCATGAAATCATGACCTGAGCCGAAGTTGGACACTTAACCGACTGAGCCACCCAGGCATCCCTCATTCTGCTCATAGGTTCACTCTAAGAACGGGAATCTCATGCAATCATAAGCAGACCTCTAAGACATGCTCAGTGTAAGGCAATTCAAGATGGCGGTGTTGCAAGATCGTGAAACCACCTCCTCCCAGGGACACAATGAATCTATAACTACATATGAAATAACTCCCTCTGAAAAAGACCTAAACACTGGCTGAGCAGCTACTCTATAACAAAGGATGAAAAGGCTACATCAAGATGGATAGGAGAGGCAAAGAGGCAGTCTTGCCCAAAACACCACTCCTGGCATGGTGACTCACAGACAAGTGGAATCTCACAAAGTAGGAGCAAGAGGAGCAAAGATCGTTTGCCCCACATCAGGCACCTGAACCACTGGGAACTACACCAGAGAGATGAGCCCCCAACATGTCTGCCTTTAAAAACCAATGAGGCTTACATCCAGGAGAATCATAGAGTGGTAGGGAGCAGAGATTCCACTCTTAAATGGCGTGCACACAGATTTACTTACCCTCGGCCTTAGTGCAAAAGCAGCAGTTTGAAAAGCACACAGACCACCTGTGAAGGAGACTCATTTGCTAATCGTAAAGCATCTGCCAGAGAGACAGGTGCCCGTAAGGGCTCTCTCTGAGGATGAAAACTCTAGCGGATGTTGTTTTTACCTCCTCCCTCTACCTTATTAGCACCGAAACTGGTAGGTACTACTTTTACACTCTCCCTCTCTCTCACCTGCCAGTGTTGGTGGGTGCACACCATCCCCATACAACACTGACAGCATTGCTTGCCCTGTCCCATTTCCTGTGGCTCCACCAAAGTTGGCAGGCATGTGCAGCTCAAACAGGGGATGCCCCTTGAATGCCTGGCCCGGAGGCCAGGAATGATTGCATTCTGGGCCTCAAAAGTCTGAAACAATTAGAGAAATAGTTCTTGGAAGGCTACTACCACCAGGGTGCTGCACGGAGAGAACAAAAGATACCCCTGTCTTTCCACGAAAGAGGCCTATATTTGTACTGAAGCACCCACCAACAGAACATGCAAATACATAAAGGAAATATTATCAGATCTAAAGAGATAAATTGACAGCAATACAAAAATAGTAGAAAATTTTAGTACCCCACTTACATCAATGAGTAGATAATAAAGACAGAAAATCAATGAGGAAACATCACCCTTAAATGAAACAGTCCAGATAAACTTAACAGATGTATATAGAATATTTCATCCAAAAACATCAGAGTGCATGGAACATTCTGAATCATAGACTATATGTTAGACCACAAAACAAGTCTCGATACATTCAAGAAGATTCAAATCATAACAAGCATCTTTTCTAACCACAATGGTATGGAACTGGTAATCAGATACAAGAACATAAATGGGAAAAACACAAACATGTAAAGACTAAACAGTAGCAACCAAAGGGTCAACAAAGAAATAAAAGGAGAGAATAAAAATACTTTAAGACAAATAAAAATGGGAATACTACACATCAAAACCTCTAGATGCAGCAAAAGCTATTCTAAGAGAGAAGTTTATAGCAATTCAGACCTACCTCAAGAAACAAGAGAAATCTTTAGTAAACAACTTGGCTTTGCACCTAAAAGAACTATAAAAAGAGGTACAAATGAAATCCAATATTAGTAGAAGGGAATAAATAATAGCCATCAGGTGAACATAAATGAAAGAGACAAAAATACAATTGAAAAGATGAATGAAACTAAGTGCTGGTTCTTTGAAAAGATAAACAAAATTGACAAACCTTCAGCTAGACTCATTAAGAAAAATTTGAGAGGGCTCAAAGAAGATCAGAAATTGAAGAGAGGAAGTTACAATGGATAAAATAGAAATACAAAGGAATATAGACACTATTATGAATAATTATATGTCATCAAATTGGACAACCTAGAAGAAAGAGATAAATTCTTAAAAATATATGATCTTCCAAAACTGAATCATGAAGAAATAGAAAATCTAAACAGACTGATTACTAGTAAGTAGATTGACTCAGTAACCAAAAAACCCTCAAGAAACAAAATCCCTTGGCCAGATGACTTCACTGGTGAAATCCAACAAACATTCAAAGAAGATTTAATGCACATATTTCTCAGATGCTTCAAAAAAATTGAAGAGGAAAGAATGCTCCGAAGTCATTTTATAAGGTTATAATTACTCTGATACCAAAACCAGACAAGGACACCACACAAGAAAAGAAAATTCCAGATCCAATTCCCTGATGAACATAGATTAAAAAAATCCATAACAAAATAAAAGCCAACTGACTCAACAATAAATTTTAAAAAATTATACACTATGAAAGATATAAATAATATAATCATTACAATAGACTCAGAAAAGCATTTGATAAAATTCAACATCCATATATGATAAAAACTCTTAACAAATTTGACATAGACAAAATATACCTCATGAATAACAAGCCTAGCTATAATCACACTGAACTGAAAAAAGCTGAAAGCTTTTCTTTTAAATTCAGGAACAAAACAAGAATGCTCATTCTCATCATTTCTATTCAACATAGTAGTGGAAGTCCTAGCCAGGGCAATTAGGGAGATAAAAGAAACGAAAGCCATCCAAACCAGAAAAGAATAAGTAAAGCTGTCACTATTAGCAAATGACATGTTTTTTAAAGAATTTTTTTTAATTTAAATTCAAGTTAGTTAACATACAATGTAGTCTTGGCTTCAGGAGTAGAACCTAGTGATTCATCTCTTACATATGACACCCAGTGCTTATCCCAAAAAGTTCCCTCCTTAATACCCATCACCCCTTTAACCCATCCCCCCAACTTCCTCCCCTCCAGCAATCCTCTGTTGTTCTGTGTATTTAAGAGTCTTTTATGGTTTGCCTCCCTCTCTGGTTTTATCTTACTTTTCCTTACCTTCCCCTATGTTCATCTGTTGTTTCTCAAATTCCACATATGAGTGAAATCATATATCTGCCTTTCTCTGTCTTATTTCACTTAGCATAATGCCTTCCAGGTCCATCCGTGTTGTTGCAAATGGCAAGATTCCATTCTTTTTTATCACGGAGTAGTATTCCAGTGTGTGTGTGTGTGTGTGTGTGTACCACATTTTCTTTATCCATTCATCCTTTAATGGACATTTCTGCTCTTTCCATAATTTGACTGTTGTTGATAATGCTGTTATAAACATTGGGTTATATGTGCCCCTTCAAATCTGCATTTTTGTATCTTTTGGATAAATACCTAATAGTGCAATTGCTGGGTCATAGGGTACTCTATTTTTATTTTTTGAGGAACCTCCAAAAATGGAATGCACCAGTTTGCATTCCTACCAACAGTGTAAAAGGGTTCCACTTTGTCCACATCCTCACCATCTGTTGCTTCCTAAAGTGTTAATATTAGCCATTCTGACAGGTGTGAGGTGTATCTCATGGTGGTTTTAATTTGTATTCCCTGATGATGAGTGATGTTGAGCTTTTTTTCACGTGTCTGTTAGCCATCTGGATATCTTCTTTAGAAAAATATCTATTCATGTCTTTTACCCATTTCTTCACTGGATTATTTCTTTTCTGGGTGTTGAGTTTGATAAGTTTTTTATAGAGTTTAGATACCAACCAAAATGGCAAATGATATGATTTTGTATATTGAATACCTTAATGATGCCATCAAAAGCCTGTTAGAACTAGTAAGTAACAATCCAACTTAATTATTTCCAACACAATAACATACCTAGGAATAAATTTAACCCAGGAGGTAAAAGACCTATACAATGAAAGCTATAAGACATTGACAAAGAAATTGAAGAAGACACAAATAAATGGAAATTTATCTCATACTCATGAATTAAAAGATTTAATATTGTTAAAATGTCCATATTACCAATGAAATCTACCCATTCAGTGCAATCCCTATCAAAATTCCAATGATTTTTTTTATACAGCTAGAAAAACAATCCTAAGATTTGTATGGAAACACGAAAGATCCTGAACATCCACAACAATCTTGCAAAAGAAGGACAATGCTAGAGGTATCATGCTTTCTGTTTTCAAAGTATATTACAAATCTTGGTAATCAAGACATTATAGTATCAGCATAAAATCAGACACATAGATCAATGCAACAGAATAGAGTGCCTGGAAGTAAATTCATGCATATATTGTCAATTAATTTACTACAAATGAGGCAAGGATATAAAACGGGATATACTCTTTTCAATAAGTGCTGCTGAGACAATTACACAGCCACCTGCAAAAGAATGAAAATGGACCACTATTCACATCATACACAAAATGGATTCATAATGAATTAATGTCTTGAATGTAAGACAAGTAACCATAAACCCCCCAGAAGACAACATAAGTAGTAAGTTCCTTGACATAGGTCTTAGTGATATTTTTTTAGATCTGACTCCAAAGGCAATGGCAACAAAAGCAAAAATAAACAAATAGGACTACATCAAACTAAAAGCTTCTGCACGGTGAAGGAAATGATCAAACAAATTAAAAAGTGACTTCCTGAATGAGAAAAGATATTTTCAAATTATATATCTGATGGGGGTTAATATAGAAAATATATTTAAAAACTCATATAACAATAAAAAGTCCAATTAAAAATGGGAAGATAATTTGAATAGACATTTTTTCAAGAAGACATCCAGATGGCCAACAGACATATGAAAACAGGTTCAACATCAGTAGTCATCAGAGAAATGCAAATCAAAACCACAGTAAAGTATCACCTCACACTTGTCAGAATAGTTAGTATCAAAAGTATAAAAAAATAAGAGTTGAGGAGGATGTGGAGAAAAGGGAACCTCGTGCACTATTGGTAGGAATGTAAATTGGTGCAGCCACTATGGAAAACAGTATGGAGGTTCCTCAAAATATTAAAGTACAACTACTATATGATCCAGAAATTCCACTCTGGGTATTTATGAAAAAAAAAAACATGCAAAGCCGCTATTTTGAAAAGATATATGCACCCCTATGTTCATTGAAATATTATTTATAATAGCCAACATATGAAAACAACCTATGTGTCCATTAGTGGATGAATGAGTAAAGATGATGTGGCCTATCTTCTGCCTATCTATCTATCTATCTATCTATCAACTTATTCAATGGAATATTACTCAGCCATAAAAAGGAATGCAATCCTGGCATTTGCAACAACATGTATGGACCTATGCTAACTGAAATAAGTCAGACAGAGAAAAAAAAACAAATACTGTATGATTTCACTACATGTGAAATCTAAAAAAACAAAACATAAAACAAAATGAACAAAACTCATTGATACAGAGAACAGAGGGTTGGTTCTCAGAGGAGTGTGCTGGGGGTGGGCAAAATGGGTAAAGGAGATGACGAGGTACAAATTTCCAGTTATAAAGTAAATAAATCATGGGAAGTTAATGAAGAGCTAGTGACTATAGTCAATATTATACTGCACATTTGAAAGTTACCAAGAAAGTAGGTCTTAAAAGTTTCCATCACAAGAAAAAAATACTTTCAACTTTTTATGGTGACAGATGGTAACTAGACTTGTTGGGGTGATCATTTCACAGTGTATACAAATGTCAAATCATTATGTTGTACACCTGAAACTAATATAAAGTTATATGTCAATTATACTTCAATAAAGAAAATAAACAAGTAAATAAATTAAAAAAAAATAGAATCTCAACACTGTGGAGGTCAGCTTGTCACTGGCATATCACCTGTACTCCCTGGGTGAAAAATTACCAACCTCCTTTCTGACTGGAATTATAAAAAGCTCCTTCTATTATTTTAAACCTACAAGGTGTCAGGTTCCAGAATTGTGCGAGGTAGAAATAAAAATTTTCACGGGTATACTGGAAAGGCTCTACCCAAGCAGGTGGGGCAGGAAAGGATGGAGAGAAAATGCCATTAGAGCGGAGAGCTCAGAGACAATGGGGAGAGCAAGATGATACTTTGCGTAAATGTGAAGCATGTGCCATGGCTCTCAGGTGGGAAGGTACATGGGCTCTGGAAGAGTTGAAAGAAGCTGTTAAGGCTGAACTCTAAAGCGTAGGAAGTTCAGGTTGAGATCGAAGAGGCAGGTGGGGGCTTTAGAGACTCTATAAGCTTTGTAGCCCATATTAAGGAGGTTGGTCTTTGCCATTAGAGCAACAGGAAACCATCAAACACGTTTACTTGGGGTAGTAAGAGGATCCAATTTTTATTCTATGTACTGAATCATTGGGGGAGTGTCAGCTGAGGAAAAACAAGTAATTAGAAGGCTATTCCATGAGCCCTGGTAAGACAGATAGTCCTTTTAACTGGATAGACTAAAGGATAAATGTGGAAAAAAGAGATGACCCCAAGAGGTACTTAAGAAGTTATAATTAGCAGTAGTTGGCGATGGTACATAAGTGAGGGAGGGAAATAAAGTATAAAAATGGCTCCTGGGTTTCTGGTTTGTGGAATTAGGGTGATGGCAGTGTTAGTTGAGACCACAAATATCTAGGAAAAGATCATGAATTGGGTATTCTACATTGTTATGAGATGAATTATGTTTCCCTAAATTCATGGAATGAAGCCCTAACCCCCGGCACCTCAGAATGTGACTGTATTTGAAGACGTGGGCTTTCAAGTGGTAAGTGTGGATAAATGAGGTTATATGGAGGGCCCTGATTCAATATGACTGGTGTTCTTACCAAAGGAGGAAACGAGGAATCAGACTACACAGGGGGAAGATCATGTGATATGGTGAGAAGGCTGCCACCTATAAGTCAAGAAGAGAGACCTCAGAAGAAACCATTCCTGCCAACTTCTAGACACTGGTATTGTGAGAAAATAAATTTCTGTTATTCAAGCAACAAACAAAACAAAGTCATGTTTAATGTGAAATGTATACATTTAGATCCCCATCCATAAATGGATTTTTTTAAAGATGAAATTTATTGTCAAATTGGTTTCCATACAACACCCAGTGCACATCCCAACAGGTGCCCTCCTCAATACCCATCACCCACCCACCCCACCCTCCCACCCCCCATCAACCCTCAGTTTGCTCTCAGTTTTTAAGAGTCTCTTATGTTTTGGCTCCCTACCTCTCTAACCTCTTTTTTTTCCTTCCCCTCCCCCATGGTCTTCTGTTAAGTTTCTCAGGATCCACATAAGAGTGAAACCATATGGTATCTGTCCTTCTCTCTATGACTTATTTCACTTAGCATAACACTCTCCAGTTCCATCCACATTGCTACAAAAGGCCATCATAAATGGATTTTTAGTAAGCCCAAGTTCTTCAAGGTTGCTTATGAATTTTTCCACTGTAAATAAAATCAATAGCTTTTTCAATGACTAAATTCATTTTGTATTAAATAAAAGATTTGTCTTTGCTCTTAGATAGATTCTTTCTTAATTCATTGATTGCTCTGATTTTTACAATTATCACTGGCTTTTAAAAGGATTACAGTTCATGTTCACTAGGAAAAGATGTGCAATAAGACAGGAGTAGACTTAAAGAGCAAAGACTTTGGATTTACTCAAGTAATTCAAACATCATCATGCACTTAATTTGAATCCATTTTTAAGCATACTTTCATGATAAGAAAATCTGTTTACTATACTTTGCATATTGATAAGGACAATTTTCAGCTTGTATGAACAATTAGCATACTGTATTTTTAATTACCTTGAATTTCATTTAGCTATTCTTTGAAATATGTCCTTAAATATTATTTTTTCTGGCTCATATTTGACCCAAGTCAGGTGAAAAATGCTCCAATAAAAATTCTTCTGCATTAGATTGAACAGTGAATAAGAACATCTTTCTTATGATTACTCATTACCTTTAAAGCCTGCCATTAGTTGAATACTGCTTCTTATGTACTGAGGTTAAAGTACCATTTCATACCATGATGTGGTGTGGGAATCTCACAAGGTGGTCTTCTCAAGTTCTAATTCAACACGGAGACTTTTGTGCACCATCTGAGTAAGAACTATGCTATATGCGTTACTTATTTTATTATTACAATTCTCCCAATAGCCATATGACTTTAGGAATTTTTACCCCATTTTACTGATGAGGAAACTGAGGCCCAGAGAAGTGTACATGCTTCCCTAAGGTCACCTAGCTGATATGGGGTAGAACCAGAATTGGAACCTAAGTCTATCTCCTACTGAAATCTATATTTTGTTCGTTCTAAGTACGTGAGTTGCTAAAATTATAATCTCAATTGAACTGCATTTCCACAAGCATGTTACGTGAGGCATCATCTTGTTTTAGGGATGGATTAATACTTAGACTTCTTACAAACCCACACATTTGATTAGTACAAAGCAAGGTGACGCTGACAGTCCTAACCAATGCAAGATATAAGACAGTGGCTCAATGAAAGCAACAAAATCCCTTTATTTCCTCCTAGCTGCATTCAGATGAGCTGTGCCCTGACCTCCTCAGTTCATCTAACAGACTCTGAATCTACTCTCAACGGAGAGGCTGAAGTATCTTCAAGGTTGCTGTCATTTGGAATTTTAGGTCATTCGACACTGCACCCTTGCACATCAATTTAACAGCCACCTTCTAGCTAGTACCCTGGCATACTGTATATTAATAGAATATTGATACAGCAAAAATACTGTTGTGGGATTCATCATTTGGTAAATCCTCCACCGTCTGCAGTTTTACGGAGCCATTTAATTAGCAATTTTACAACCTTCTCTCCTCTCATTAAATTAATTAATAATTAAGTTCAAATATAGGCATCTTTAATGTCATAATTATATTTCAGTTTTATGGTCACTGGAGTTTAGCTCATTAGGGGAGGCACTCATAAACCATAGTCCTGTTGAGTGACTGAAGTGCGTCTATGTCACCAGGCTGATTCCAGTTGGGCATTCTAATTTCGCCGTTTCTTTGGTAGCACTACCATTTTTACCGAGAGAAATTTCAGTCTTTGTCCACCCTGAGCGTAAGATCACAATCCCAATAACAACATCAACAAACGCAATGCAAAACGCAGATGACGTGTTCTAAGAGTCTCCTTGACTTTTATGATGTCTCCCTGGGATACTTTTATAACAGTAGTCCTCAAGTTCTCCCACCTCTACACTTGGCATTAAGCACTAAGTAACCACGTCAAAGACCCCTGAGTGATGTCCTCTCATTGGCTTTCTGATATGCTAAGTCAGTAATGGCATTTCACACAATATGGTAGGCTGTACATTACAATGGACGGAGTGGATTTATTTCAGTCATTATCACTGATTAAACCAGCTTAGCAGAAGAGGCAAAACAAAACTTGCTTTGAAATCGTTCTTATTTCATTCTGTTCGCCTTCACATAACCCAGGACAGTGCTAATTATTCCTTGATGGAGCTCATATTTCTAATGCCATTCATATGTAAATTCTAATTTAGTTCATATGGGAATGTTTGTGTTCCTTGTCTCATCTCAGGCAAGAACACAAACACAGAATTAAAACTGTTTGGAAATGAAAACTTGATGTTGCCTTTCTTGACCTGGCTTTGATTTGCTTTGCTTTGTTGTTCATGTAACAGACCTTAATCACTTTTGAAGGTTAAGATTTTTAAACTGCAGTTTAGGGGATAAAAACTATCTTTACACCTATAAAGAATTTGGGGATATTTTGAAGGTGCAAACTGCAGTCTCTCATGCTAACAAAAGTCTTACCATTTAAAGCTTTACTCAACTTTTCTCTGAAAGAGGATACGCTTAAGAATTTAAGAACTCTAAAGCCATAATCTGTATAAACTATATTATAGTTATTATAGTCTATGTTATTGCTGGCAACAGGCTGTCATGAAGATAAAATAAGAATGGAATAGATCTCAAAATAAAGATTCTTTTTTTAAAAAAAAAAAATAGCGATGGGTTATTACGAGTCTGAATTGTCCACAGTATTGTTAACTGGCATCTTTGAGGAACTGTTAACTGAGACATTCCATGATTTAAAAAACCGCACTAGGCCGAGCCAGTTATGTATGCCAAGTTAGGCATTGCCACAAGGTCAACTGCAGGTGGAAAAACTATAGGGTGTTGTACCTAAAGTGCACAGTAAACTACTCGTGTAAGGTCGTGCACAGAGCAGTTGTGCAGGTGACAGTCACTTCTTTTTTTTTTTTTTTAATGTTAGTTTCTTTCCAACGTTTATTTATTTTTGGGACAGAGAGAGACAGAGCATGAACGGGGGAGGGGCAGAGAGAGAGGGAGACACAGAATCGGAAACAGGCTCCAGGCTCTGAGCCGTCAGCCCAGAGCCCGACGCGGGGCTCGAACTCACGGACCGCGAGATCGTGACCTGGCTGAAGTCGGACGCTTAACCGACTGCGCCACCCAGGCGCCCCGACAGTCACTTCTTAAAGGAACTGAGTGTAAAACAGAAAACAGAAAAGATTAGGAATGCAGAGAAGTAGAGAACATGGCTGCTGTGGAGCCCACGGCCACTTTACCTGTCCTCAAGGGACACTCGAGGCCGGAGACTTACCAGGACCCTTTACACTTTACCAATCTGGCTGTAATCTCCCAAGTGTGTGTGTGTGTGTGTGTGTGCGTGTGTGTGTGTGTGTTCGCGTGTACTGTGTGTGTATACTGCGTGTGCACGTGCACGTGCTCTCTGCTCACTCTATGGTGAGATTGAAATTTGTTCTCATCCCCAATAAATATTTATATGCTGTATTTTAGAGAAAATCTTCAAGCTTAAGGATGTCTCCAGTATAATTAAAGAGAAACGGAAAATATTTAAGACGAGCAGCCTGAAATGGGAAGGAGAAAGGTAAATCTCAACAGGACCCATCTTCCACTTCAACCATGACACCCTGGACACTTTTAAAGTGAAAATGTTGATCCCTGTGTCCTGTCACCTCTCCTAATACTCATCCACTAGACATTGCTTTGAAACGTCTCTCACTCCAACCAAAGAAAGTGGCAATGTCTCAGCTAAGCAAAAATTACAAACTGAAGAATGGACATAGACAATCATGACTTATTTGTATTTTGATATCTGATCATACTTGCACTGTAGTCAGAAAAGACCTTTTCATCCTCACGCAGACTGACTTTGTAATATCTAGGACATAATTACACTTGCATTCAATATGCACGCACGCATACACACACACATCATGCCAACATTAGAGCTGTCCGAAACTATTTTCAATAATTGATTTGCCGTTTAATTGAACAGCATGACTGACTAACATAGCTCATTACTTTACTCATTAGTTAATTATCGAAGAAAGTAGGACAAGTCAATAAAATGGAAGGCTGTAAATTCCAATACTAATTAGCACCATTTCCTTAGAGACATATTTAAGGGCAGATTGGCTACCTGAATGTCCTAGGACCTTGCAGATGAAGGAGAAGGGTAGATGCACCATAAATCTAGATTACTGGAGAGGAAGACAAGTAGACCGTAGTAGACATGTGGACCTGTACTTCCCTATTGCTAACTCTACCATTTGAATGGCAATATCGAAACATGTAATTGGGTAGGAGATCATTATTAAGACATAGGAGGATCCTACACTTAGTACACTTTGAAAACAATTTGCAAGACAACTCGTATCACTTTTTTCTTTTAAAATACTGCTTTCCACTTTGGTTTGTACATCCGGTGTGTGTGGACTTTATGAGAATAAATGACATTTATGTGTAGGTTTCTTACAAATGGATTCCATCTTTAATAGAATTCTATCAGAGGGAAAAGTGCTTTTCAAAGCTAACAAATCATTCTTTTTGACTTATGAGGAAAAAACATAGCCATTCATGCTTATTCAATCCATATTAACCCATGCAACCAACAGATGTTACTAAGTAATCATGATTCCCCAAGTTAAATGCATGCACACACGCATACGCACATATGCATACGTGCACGGACACAAACACGCACCCACTTATATTTTATTTTTCTCGTTACACAGAACTGGGTGTAAGGCCTCCTTTTGTCAATGTTAGCTATATGCATGCTGAAAAACCTTGCATCTATTGGGACTCAATATTTTCTCATGTATACAGCGGGGACAATAAGACCTACATTTCAGAGTTGCCAAGAAGCTGAAAAGAAATAAATGATTTGTTCTAGCAGCGTCTGCCACAATGCCTCTGTGGCACTTCTTAACTCTGTTCTTGATAAAATTCCTAGACAGCCTAGATGCAACTATCAGATGGTTTAGAAGAATGGCTGACCTAGTCCCAGTAACAAAGAATTCTGGCCATGGAACTATTTTTCTAAATGGCTGGAATATGGGCCTTGCTAGAATTACTTCTGAAGGGTGTCGATGGTGTGTTTTGGATACACACAAGGAGCGCTCTGTTAGTGAGGCAACCCTATCCTTCACCTGGCTGATGGGCCGATCATGTATGTTACAGCATTTCTAGTAAGAGATGACCAGCTAATCTTTCATTTACCTTCATCACTTTTGCTTTCAGCCTCTCAAAACCTGCTTGTTTTGTTCAATGCTGTGGTGGGACCAGACCTAATGAAGTACACACTATCACACTGATTTTATATTTAGTTAAATTAAGCCATAAAGGAAGAAACATTGGCATTTGCACAGCCTGTGCAATTCTTCCCAAGTATGTTCACATACTCATGCTCCGAGTAGATACAGCTATTTTAACTTATATGATAAATAATAAAATTTGGTAAAGATATTCAAAGATACACAGTGACTTAAAGGCAAAGTGATGATTGAAATTTACCTTCCCTGATTTTCATTGTTCTTTTCATAATCATAAACCTTATACTCATAGAATGTTGTATCTAGAAGGATGGCTAAGAGTAATAAGTCAACAACTCTCCTGGTTCAGAAAAGAAAATGCAATCTGAGAAGCAAGTTTTGCAAACCTTGTGACTAGATGTTGATAGAATTTAGTCTAAATTTTGATCTCTTTATCTTATGTTCTAATGTCCCTTTCCTAGTCCCCAGCCTCCTCCCCTAGGGTTTTGTTTTAACGTCAATCTATTATTTTTTGCTCACTAGCCCTTCTGCAGCTCTACAGAAGGCTGGGACTCACTTTTAGCAGAGCAGGGCTGGATCCAAGAGAAGGAAGGAGAAAGCATTTGTCTTTTAAGTACACAGGTGCATGTTCCTAGAACTTGCTTCTGTGGATGTGTCACAGTTTACTTTGGGTAAACATGTGTGTTCATTAGGCTTTCTAGTTTGTGCAAGAATATATAATGAGTGAGAAGAGCTGAGAGAAAACTCTCAAGATTTAGCTGTATTTGTAAACTGTACATGCTCTTCTCTAACTATGCCTGCACTCAATTTCTTTAAATATTTTTTAAAGTTTATTTATTATTGAGAGACAGAGCGTGAGTATGGGAAGGGCAGAGAGAGGAGGAGACACAGAATCTGAAGCAGGCTCCAGGCTCGGAGCTGTCAGCACAGAGCCCGACGTGGGGCTCGAACTCACAAACCACAAGATCATGACCTTAGCCGAAGTCAGATGCTTAACCAACTGAGCCACCCAGGCGCCCCTAAAATTAAAGGCTTTTAATTAAAATGATTTCCTATACTCTATAAAGTAACTGATGTAAAATTTTAAAATAAATTAACCAATTTGAGTCATGAAATTATATTTGCCTGATTACTCCCATTGGATTAACTAAATTAAGCTTTTTAACCATTAAGTTATGGATTTAATATGATAAATGTATCACCCCAAATAGGGGAATTTTTAAAGAGAGAATCATTCAAATGCCTATCATAAATAGGTCCAGTGTTTGACTATATAGATATACTGTGCTTTACCTGAGAATATTCTATAGTAGAAATATTGGAAATTCGCTATGAAGATAGACATGAGGTATATAAAGAATTTTAGTAAATAGGGGCGCCTGGGTGGCTCAGTCGGTTGGGCATCCAACTTCGGCTCAGGTCACGATCTCGCGGTCCGTGAGTTCGAGCCCCGCGTCGGGCTCTGTGCTGACAGCTCAGAGCCTGGAGCCTGTTTCAGATTCTGTGTCTCCCTCTCTCTGACCCTCCCCTGTTCATGCTCTGTCTCTCCCTGTCTCAAAAATAAATAAAACGTTAAAAAAAAATTTAAAAAAAAAGAATTTTAGTAAATAAATGCCAAAGATATTCAAGCAATTTGTGTTAATTGTTTAGCTTTCCTATTGCATAACTTGGATTCTGTGAATTTTAACCTTATTTAACAAAATTAAAAGTTGCTTTTTTTCCATAATGTTTTTAACTGCAAATTATAATTCTTATTATTTTTATAAAAATATGGACGCCTGCTCCATGAGCATAAATAATTGTATTTGAAATGTATTTTTGGCAACAAAAACTCTTATGAAAGTTATCATTCAGGTTGTTTTTTTTTCCTAAATCCTCTATCATCCAAGAATACCCCTTTATTCTCTTTGTGGGAAAATAAATAAATAAATAAATAAGATGAAAGGTCAAATATGACAAACCTATAAGCGTCATTGGAATTCATTTGTCTCCCCCCTTGACTGTTTTAACCGACAGATTTCCATCAATGGTGAGATCACAGGTATGATCACATTTCACTCTGAGTTTTTTTTCATTTGTTTATTGTAGGGAAAATACATTCCGACCAGCAATATAACTGGGGTTCTAAATTGTCTACATTCTCATAAATATTTTTTTCCTTTCCTTTTTGTTTTTTAAAACTATAACCATCCTAGTGTGTGTGAAGTGGTTATCTTACTGTGGTTGTGATTTGCATTTCCCTATTGACTAATGACATTAAACATCTTTTCATGGGTGTGTGGCCATGTATCACCTACTCTGGAGAAAGGTCGATTCAAGTCTATCGCCCACTTAGCTTTTTTTGGCTTTTTGTGGATGAGTTGCAGGAGTCCTTTATAGATTCTGAAGACGAAGGTATTGTCAAATATAGATTTGCAAACATTTTTCTGCCATTCTGTAGTTGTCTTGCTATTGCCTTAATAATGGCCGCTGGTTTTACAGTCAGATAGCTTGGCAAATTCATTTAGGTTATTTCGTCTCATTTTGCAAAGTAGCATTTTAATTTTTTTTTTAAAGTTTATTTATTTTTGACAGAGAGAGAGACAGAGCACAAGCGGGGGAGGGGCAGAGAGAGAGGGAGACACAGAATCTGAAGCAGGCTCCAGGCTCCGAGCTGTCAGCACAGAGCCCGACGCAGGGCTCGAACTCACAGACCGCGAGATCATGACCTGAGCCGAAGTCAGACGCTCAAACGACTGAACCACCCAGGCGTCCCTACAAAGCAGCATTTTATATCATTAGCTTCTTTTTTGAAAAAAATCCTTCATTTAGTTCAATCCATGTGCTTGTACCAAAAGCATGTTTAATCAAATGTCTTTGTGCCAAAAGTGAGAATATGAAGATAAATAGGAACCTAGTTCCTGCCCTCAAAGAACTTAGAATCTTCGAATGTCATCTCCACCTAAACAGAGAACTTGAAATACACAATAACAAACCAAGTAGTTTCTGTACTGCAGCTAATGTCTTCATAAAATGACCGAAATCTACAGTTATTAAATATGCAGTCACTAGATTTACGAAGGAGCAAGAGAGGGAAGTTGAAATAATTAAACCCCAGCTTTGCTGTGCAATAGCCCTTAGACTCACGACCAAAACTTGAGGTGCTCCGATTTCCTTATCTGTAAAATTGGGGTACTGATTCCTCTTCCTGGCTTGTGCAATTACTGTGTAAGATCACGGGAGGTAACAGATGGGAAAACATTTTGGGGATTTAAAGGTGGTATGCAAATGCAAGGTCTGTTATTATTATGTGTACATGTGCACCAATTAGCATCATAATTGTTGGTAATAATCATTAAGGGGCATCATTAGAAATATAGGCCTGTCTGTAGTCTTTGTGTTCGTGTAGAGAGCACACCTGCATTGGGGTACACTGGGATGGGCATTTCTCTTCTTTTCCAATCAGACTATGCATTTCTCATGTAGGAAATGCTATTAATATCCTGGTTTTCATTCTGCCCAGCCCTTGTTACCAGAGCAAGATCCTGACATTTCCACTGTAGCCAGAGTAAAATGCGCAGACTGGAATTGTTCGGGCGAGTTTCAGTGGTCCTCTTTTAGAAACTGGGCCCTCAGGCCTCCGCAGCCTTTAATCAGTTGTAACTGGAGTGAAGCTGTCAGCCCCTGCTTATTCTCTGTCGGCGTTAGTGCCATTTAGAGCATCCCTGATAAATGTACGGCACACATTTAACAGTCAACCTGTGAGAAAGAAAAACCAAACATCTCTCGAACACCGAGAGAAAGTTTCTTCAGCCATGTCGTGAAAAATCCACGGGCCGGTAAGTCCAGTGTTGACAAAACAGGAGTTGGTGATGTGTGAATAGGTAAGATGAAAAACACAGTACTTTGGGTATAGGACCGGGTGTTAGAAAATATGCACAAATAAAGGAAAAGGAAAAAGAAGAAATGAAAAAGGAAAAATGATGATGGGCCAAGTTTGTGAAGAGAAAAGATAAAGTGTTTCTCTGGTTTTTCTCCTTGACTTGGAAGAAAATCTCAGGGTATGTTTTCCAGACGCTCCGGGACGTAGTAAGTGTGTGGTTTGAGAGACGAGAACTGATATGATCATTGGAGGTCCTGAAATTTGAGCAATTAACACTTCATTTTTCACTACCTGTGTGAAACCAAGAGAAATCCAGAAGGGTAACAGGTGATTTTAGGACTCCGTTTTCTCATCTATACAATGAGGGTAAAATAGTTCTGACCTCACAGAGTTTTTGTAAAGATGAAATAATTTTGAGCTTCATAAACTCTAAAGCATTCTACAAAGTTTGGTGAAGTTAATGTTATTTGCTAGAGCCCTAAGAGGCTAACTATAAATCTACTAAGCAAAAATCATCTTTCTGAGAATCTGATATTAAACACAGGCCTAAATTGAGTCGCTTAAACATAATGTCCCATTCACACTTAGCTAAGTGTGAATTCATTCATAGTTAAGTTCAACTGGGCCTAATTTCTGGCGTCGTATTTGGGCTTGGGTCTATAGTCAGTTGGTTGCTTCTTGGAATTAAAGAGGAACATTTTCAAACTTTTAAAGCAGAGGCTTCCAAAGGGTGTTCAGGAAAATGCCAGTCACATGAAATGAAGAATTTTATTGTTGTGGAGTCGTTGAGTGCAATGGCCGGGCAAGAATTCTTGAAATACTGTATGGTGCAACCTAGTAAGTTTCCTTAGGCAGCACGGGGATGGGACCTGGTACAGAAAGCGCTGCGCTTTTGCCATACGTAGCTGATGGTTATACGATTAGTGCTCAAGGAGGAAGAGACATACAGGAAGGATTGGACCATAAATATCTTCTTCCAATTTCTACGTGTAAAACTACTTTCACAAGATTTCTCTGGCGCTTATCATTCAGCTTGATATTAACTATCAGTGAGATGTACAGGCAGTCATGAGACCCTTTAAGAATGTAGCCACCAGCACGTATTTGATCCTTATCGGAACTATGCAGGCTATAGGACAGCCTTCCAGGCTAAAGGTGAACATTTTTCTGCTTCTGTTCCTCATCAGCACGGTCAAGAAAAAAATGTTTTTAAAAAGATGATGCATTGGCTTCCTAATGGAAATTTACAACACATCTGAGCCTATCAAAGTCACCAAGAAGTCCAGCAGTAAAGACACCTGCTTAATGTTCTAGAGTTACTCACCAGTTTGCACTGTGTACTTAAAATTCCTGCTAACTTGCATTCTGTAAGGAAGTAGTCAGTCAAATAGATCTCCATTCCAACCCTAGCTCATTCACTTACTCTATGACTTGAACAAGTTGTTTTTACCGTTCTTTTTACCCAAGTATGAATAACAAAAGCTATTTCAAAGGCATCTTTTCATGAGACGATACATATAATTAGCACAAGTGTTGACCAAATGTCAACTACTGTCATTGTTACTAAGTCCTACCTTCCACTCACCGAACTTTGGACTACTGAGTCTTCAAATATTTTTGTTTCATTTCTGAAGGATGATATACGTCTTTTTGAAAGAGGTGTGTGACACACCCCTTTCCTTACTTTATGTATTAAAAAATGAAAATCTGGGTCCATGATTTCTGATAAAAATAGTTAGAAGATGGGAATGAAAGTAAAGGTACAAATGTTTAACTTTAACCTTTCCCATGAATAGACATCAGTTATACATGGAAGGGGTATGTGTGCTTCTTACAAGTGATGTCTATCCATTTATTCATTGGATTATTTATTTATTGAAAAATGGGTATTAAAATCTTCATTATGTGCCATATTTCATGCTAGACAATCAATTCCTTACGAAAGAAGAGGAAAAAAGACAAACGTTACCTGCCCTCAGTGTCCAATTGTTTATTAAATAGTCTATGAAATATAAATATGATCCTTTTTAAAATTCCACACATCTATGTAAGACCATTTGAAAATTCTACATGTGAATATTAAATATAAAGAAAATACTGGAAATAAATAGAAACATCATAGGGAAGAAACAAGACATAACAGGAAGACAATTAAAACTGGGCATGAGTTGGAGATAATCTAGGCATGAATCCTAATTTAACCACTTTTTAGTTCTATGATTCAAGCAATGGATTTAAATAGTTGAGGAGTCTTTTTTTTTTTGTATGTAATTGTGTGAAAATTAAATGGTCAAAAAGACCTGGGAGAAACTTAAATGCATACCACCAAAAGAAAGAAGTCAATATAAAAAGGCTATCTTGTGTATGATTTCAACTATGTGACGCTCTGGAAAAGTCAAAGCTATGAAGACAATAAAAAGATTAGCAGTTTTGGGGGGTTGGGAGGGAGGAGGGAGGAATAGGTGGAGTACAGGGGATTTTTAGGGCACTGAAAATACTCTGTATGATACTTCAGTGATGAGTACGTGTCATTATATGTTTGTCCAAACCCATAGAATGTACAACACCAAGAATGATTCCTAATGTGCATTATGAACTTTGGGTGATTATGACATATCAATGTAGGTCCATCAATTGTTACAAATAGACCCCTTATGAGTGCCTGGGTGGCTCAGTCGGTTAAACATATGACTTCAGTTCGAGTCATGATCTTGCAGTTTGTGATTTCAAGCCCCACATCAGGCTCTGTGCTGTCAGCTCAGAGGTCCTTCATATTCTGTGTCTCCCTCTCTCTCTCTCTCTGCCCCTCCCCCACTCACGCTCTGTCTCTGTCTCTCTCTCTCTCTCAAAAATAAGTAAGCATTAAAAAAAATGGACCACTTAGTGAGGTAATGTTGATAAAGAGGAGGCTATATATGTGTGAGGATGAGGTTATACGGGAAATCTCTATAACTTCTCCTCAGTTTTGCGGTAAACCTAAAACTACTCTAAAAAAAGTAAAGTTTTAATATGATAAATTAAAGGTTTATTTTAAAAAGGTACAAAGCTAAAAAAAATGTTCAGAATATTCATTGAACATTTAGTAGACCTTGAGTGTCAAACAAACATTGAATATTTCAAATGTGTCAAGCACAGTACAAGGCACTGACGAATAAAACAAATGCATACCGTTAAAGACCTCACCAACAAGTAGAGGAAATAGACAAGCAAGCAAGTAATTAGCATATAATTATATTAACACTTATAATGCATAGATGTGGATACAAGTTATAGAATGATGCTGAAGAAGATATAATATAATCTCATGGCAGAATCAAGAAAGATTTCAGAGACATGGTATTGTTTAATTTTAGGATTTGAAGATGAACATGAGTTCAGCAGACATATAAGACTGTGAAAAGAGCATTGCAAAACAGGCAAGTTCTGAGAAATTTCAAGAAAATATATTAGAGCCAAATAAAACACACTATAAAAATTGAGTATTAATTCTTTAGACCAGGGGTAGCATATGTTTCATTTGGCAGTTAACTTCTATTGATTTTAAGAGAAATCTCTTTTTCCCTCCCCTTCCTTCTCTCTCTCTCTCTCTCTCTGTATATATATATATATATATATAATATATACATATATATAAAATATAAAAAATGTTTTTTGCCTTAAGGTCAACCTACTCTTTACTTTTTTTAGAACATTGAGTGTGTTTGAATAGAAATTACCATATTTAAGTGCACATTTTAAAAAGTCAATCTTCAGTTTTTTGTTACTTCTCATATAAGACTTGAGAATTAAAAAAAAAAAGGATTTCTGTTGTTGCTGCTATAAGAATTAAAAGGAGAATTAAGAAAAATGCTACCTGTTATTTCTCCCACCAACTACTAGAGAAAAGTACATGAATGGCAATTTGGAAGGTTGGGATCCTAGAGAAAAGGGCTCCTGAGCTTGGGGGAAGATATAGGATGCTTGAGCAGTCTGGAATATAGAGATAGAAAACCACTGAGTCTATGGTCAGCAATGAAGGAATCTTGAAGGTCAGCTTTCAGTATTTGAATCCAATGCTGTTGGCTGTGTGAGAAAGCCACATCATCATCTATAATCATTTATTTCCCTTTTACTGGCATTAGATATTTCCTCATACCCCAACACTCATAATATTTTAGAACCGCCTTGCTCGGATATCTTTCTTAATGGTCTAGGACATGTCTAAGCTTTCCTACTCACTTCTACCATACCCCCTCCAAACAAAACAAGTAACGAAGTCAATCCTTTTGGAGAGTTAGACATAGAATAGAATAAGAAACTCCAGCACTCTAGTTTGATTAGGGCTGGAAAATGGTGACGCCCATTTGGATCATCATCAGGAATGATGAGCTGGAAATGAAAAGAGGACCGGGATCTGATCTTAGGGGGGAAAAACACCCATATCATTTAGTAATATCTGCAGTGAATTTAGAAAGGGGAGTGCTGGTGTATATGTTTCTATCTGTAAATGCTGCTTGGTTGACGACAGTGTCTGAAATTGCAATTTTAGGCCCATTTAGAATCTAGGGATTAGATATGAGTTATCTGTGTGACAGAATAAAAGGGAGACCTTTAGGGAGAGAGGTCACCGAATGCTGTACCTTTGCTTTTCATTAAAAAGATAGTTGTTTTTGAGATGATTGTATAGGGAGCCCAACGCGGGGCTGGAGCTCGCAGACCGCGAGATCGTGACCTGAGCCGAAGTCAGACGTTTAACCGACTGAGCCACCCAGGCACCCCTTGGATTCTCATTTTGAATCCTGAAACTGAGAGGCTAGAAGGCTAGAAGTGCTTCAATATTCATTAAATTCATAGGAGCAGGAATAGCAGCGAAGAGACGCAATCTTGCAAAGTCACATCATTTACTAAACCACAGTATATGTTTTCTAAATTTCCTTTCTTCTTTGGCAGTAATGAAATGTTTAGAGCTTTTTTTTTTTTAATAATGATTGCATTAAACATTTCAGTTTTAGTTATTTTTTCCAGCTGTAAAAATATCTCCAACATTATTATTTTCTCTATTTGTGCCGTTTAAACACGAAGCCTGCGAGAAAATTAAGCTTTTGTTTCTTTGTTTCTTGTTTCTCAGAAAAAACATTTTCATTAGCATTTCCATGCTTTTATGTCTTTAAAGTAAAATGCCAAAATTTTGAATAACTTTTTACAAGTTTAACTTCTAAGTTAAATTTTTAAAGATACAGTTTATGGCAAGAAATGTTCCTTGGTACTGAACGAAAAGAACATTTTAATATTTCCCAATATGCATTTAAAAACTCTTATTTTCTATCAGTGTTAGGCTATTAAGAACATAAGATAAGACACTATCTTATTTAAAAAGAGTCGTTTCTAGATAACAAATTTGTGAGAATTCAGAAAAAAAATAATTTTGACTAATAATTCATGAATAACAAAGTGGTGTATTAAACTAAAAAGATAAATTTGGATACACCTTTACTTGAAAAAATAAGAAAGACACACTTGTTTGTCTTTTTTATATTATCTGGTTATTAAATTAGAATATATCTGTTTGGGGGAGATAATCACACATATGAAAATTTTAATTTACGATGTCTCACTATATAAATACATTGTCACTAACATTAAAAGATAATTTCAAAAAAGTTTTTAAACCCATGGTTTTTGTACCTGGCCCAGTAAGAATCTATTGGCACAGAATTATAGGTAACATCACACCTATGACCACAATAAACACAGCTATGAACATGAGAATTTTTGTAATTGACGGTAGAGATTAATAGAATGGTCTTTTCTTATTAAGTAAACGTTTTACTGAAGTGAAACATATTATTGGGGAAAAGAAGATTGATCTAATATCCCATTAGAAGAAGAAGAAGAAGAAGAAGAAGAAGAAGAAGAAAGAAGAAAGAAGAAGAAAAGAAGGAAAAGAAGGAGAAGAAGGAGAAGGAGAATCAGAAGAAAGGAGAAGGAGGAGGAGAGGCAAAGAAATAAAAATGAGAGAAAGTCCACCCTAAGTGTAAAAATACTAAAAGTATCTTGGTAATTCAAGGCACTGGTTACAGAAATTGTGCTTAAAAGTACAGAATTTGAGGTGATAGAACAGAAAGACATTATTTCTGAAGAAAACAGGCTAAAAAGAACAAGTGCAGAATGAGTAGTGAAGGTGGAAAAGATGAAATTTAGAAATCTGTAAGTCATAAGAGACCCAATGGCAATCAAATGACATGTAATCCTCCCTCCACGATATCATCTCAAAAGAAAACCATTAACAAAATTTTAATTTGCTCCTGATAGGTGAGGATGCTTTTGAAATACACATTGTAGGGGCACCTGGGTGGCTCAGTTGGTTACACGTCTGACCCTTGGTTTTGGCTCAGGTCATGATCCTACGGTTTGTAAGTTCAAGCCCCATGTCAGGTTCTGTGCTGACAGTGCGGAGCCTGCTTGGGATTCTCTCTCTCCCTCCCTCTCTGCCCTTCTTCCGATTGTTCTCTCTCTCTCTCTCTCTTTCAAAATAAATAAATAAACTTTAAAAAAAAATCATACAAGTGTTGATGCATAGGGGCACATGTACCCCAATGTTTACAGCAGCACTTTCAACAATAGCCAAATTAT
The DNA here is from genome assembly GCF_022079265.1 of Lynx rufus. NCBI lineage: Eukaryota > Metazoa > Chordata > Mammalia > Carnivora > Felidae > Lynx > Lynx rufus. The sequence continues at coordinate 127,385,168 of NW_025814878.1, forward strand.
GGAAAGAGCCTAAATGTCCATCAACTGACAAATGAATATGAAAAAAAAAATGTAGAAAAAGACATACTAAGCTAGGTAATGATGGAGAAGCATTTTCAAATAACTCAGAGTAAAAACTGTGATTTAAAGATGTTATATGCAGGCACACATAAAGAATACCAAAAACAAATAAACAAACAAGCAGTCTAAAGAAACCAAGTTAAACCAATAACCCATGGAATACTCAACTACAAAAAGAAATTGTTTTTTAGTTTACTATACCTCAAGCTTTAGCCAACCCAGAGATGACTGAGAAAATTTTGGCAAATCTACTTCTAGAGTTTACCCTAAAGATTCAGTTACAATGCAAAAAACAAAAACAAAAACAAAAACAAACCAACAACAAAAAAACATATCAACAAAGTTATTCATTGCAGCATTGCTAATAACTTCAACACATTGGAGAACATGGTAATTGAAGTTTCGTTCAATAAATTTTGGTAACACACAAAGTGGATTGCTATGACACTGTAAAAGAAGGAGAGGTGGAAGGGGAGGAAAAGAATCTGACCTATATAAACAAATAAGGAGTCATTTCTAGGAAAAACCAAAGTGCAAATGAATTTATGTATAGTTTGCCTTTTTGTAAGAAAACAGGAAAAGTAAACTAATCAAATCTATTATCTCAAGAAGTGAGTGAGAACAGATGAAAACATTGAAAATTGGGAATAGATACCTCTATAAGTATACTTTTTCTGTACTTTTGTCTTTTTAATATTTTCATACTTTAAATTTTCAAAAAAATGAAAATATATCAACATGAATGAGGGAAATCCTTAGTGTGAATATAAACATAAGCAAATGTACACATTTTAAATGAATAGCAGAATCACACTGAAGGGGAAGAGTACCAACTGATCTGATTAACTTTTGAACACATTGTTTTGATTATATATTCTACAATGAAAGAACAGTAAATATGCTTTGAACTCTAGTTAGTAGATTGGTTTTTGTGCTGGTATTGGTGAACAATTATGAAACCACTTTTAATGTATTCTAGGACTGAGAAAGTGAGCAAACATATTGAGGATACAGGATTTAGACAGTGGCAATGTAGAAGACCAGATTGGATTCCATGGTGATGGTATGAACCTGTGAGTTTCATCTCTTAACTTGTAGATATAGATGATACATAGATAGATAGATAGATAGATAGATAGATAGATAGATAATAGATAGATAGATACAGGTGATACATAATAAGAAGACAAAGAAGAGAATGAAGAAGGAAGGAAGGAAGGAAAGAAGGAAGGAAGGAAGAAACGAAGGAAGGAAGACAGATTTCTCTTGCTGAATAGAGAGCAATATGAAAATAACAGAATTAATATAATCTTCACTTTGAATTGTTGTTTGTTTTCATCTGCTTCCTACTTAGCTTCTTAACCTTTTACCTTGCACAGCTTAAAAATTCAGGGAATGCAGTTCTTTCTACGTCTTTGCTCTCAGGGATTATGGCCCTTTGTGTCTGAATTGATTCGTTGCCCCAAACCCTTACTACCGCTCTCGAGAGTCCCCAAAGTCTGCAGTTTGACAGTCATCATCCATCTGACTTCTCTGGCTACCCTCTTCCTAGACCCCATGCCAACAACTGGGAAATATCCTGAAGGAAGAAGTGCCATGCACAATACGGTCTACCTAAGTGGACTTATTCTGGAATCTTGTTCCCTAAAACCCTAACTGCTTTGGCGGCTGTTCAAATCATGAGATGATTTTTGTTTATCATCAAGCTTCTATAATTGTTCTTAATGAAGAGCATTGGTCTGCTGCAAACTTTTCTACTATGACCTGAAACAGAATCCAGAAGACAAAACATTTCACCACTGATTTTGATTCTGTAATGACACTACCAGTGTTTAAGTGTATGTGCCCCTGAACAAGATATATCTATATGGACCAAATCCTAGGTCCATCACTTACTAAGTAATGTGGACAAATGTTTTAGATCTTTCTACGATTGTTTGGACTATCAGGGAAACGAGGATAATAACAGGGACTATAGCATAGGAGTATTGTGATGCATAATCATAATAATTGCCACGATATTAAATAGAAATGACTTTTAGCTCCTATAGTAAAAATACTGAAATTTACTTGAGATTAGTGCAGATGTCATTGTCCTGCCTTTGTCATACATTGAGTTCACATCAGTAACCACAGTAAGAACTAACTTACCCTCTGGGACCTTGAAATAGAGTGACCCAGAGCGCACGAAAGAGATGCATATTTTGAAATGCCCATTTATGAAAACAATTTATGTTTTTATTCATGTATGAACTGAAATCTACTCCAACTAACATTGAATAATCAAGTCGAAAAATCACATCTTCCATGGCACATGCTTCAAGAATTATGGAACTATAGATATTTTATAACATATTATCATCAAAGATCAGCTTTATAAAAGGTGATTCATAAACTATACTTAGGGAAGAATTTCGGGAAAAATGGAACATTAACAAATGTGTTCAGTAGGACTCTGTCCCAAACCTGTTATTATTTCATAATATTATTTAACTTGAATAACAAGAAAATGGTGAAAAAAATAAATTCAAATTGGTCTTGAAGAGGTAAGGTTGATGTAGAGCAATACAGCATTTTTTTCTCAGAAGCTTTCTTGTGTGGTAGAATTTACAGAGAGTAAATTTTAGAAAAGAGTGTCAAAAATGACTAAAAGGTTTATAAAAGAACACAAGTTTCTGAAATTAGTCTTTAATGTAGAGAGGTTTAATATGTGAAACAATAGAGTCTTCTTCTTGTACCCAGGGAAAGAATAAGATCCTTTACTTGAGAATTTTCTAGAGAAACAACTCCTCAGAAAGAAAATGTTATTTTCACAAGACATTTACCAGGCAATCATTGGGATATTGGAAATAGCAAGTTGAAAATAACCTAATTTTTAAAAAAATTTTTTAACGTTTATTCATTTTTGAGAGACAGAGAGAAACACAGTGTGAGTGGGGGAGGGGCAGAAAGAGGGAGGCAAAGAATCGAAAGCAGGCTCCAGGCTCCGAGCTGCCAGCACAGAGCCCGATGTAGGGCTCAAACCCACAAACTGTGAGATCATGACCTCAGCCAAAGTCAGCCTCTCAACCGACGGAGCCACCCAGGCACCCTGAAAATAACCTGAATCTGTAACCACAGGACAGACACTGAGCAAAGAGTAACGCATCCATGTTAGAATATTAGATAAAACCTAAAGCATTAATTAAAAGTCTGTGGCACTAAATGTAAAATCTTTACTCTTCTGAGCAGAAAATGAATACAATATTGTATCTATTCCATAGTCAAAATGCATAGCATTTTGTATTTAATTCGGCATGAAGTGGCAAAAGCTTAAAATAAAAGCATAAAAATAATTGTTAGTAGGTAATCTGGGCAGTAATAACTCTTCTGATTTCTGTTATTGTCATGCTACTATTATGGATTAATAGAGTGAAATATGATAATCCTGGGGATAAATAATAATAATAGGTAGGGTGTAGAATAAAGCCTAATTGTAGTAAAAATGTCATTTCATTATACTACATTATATTCTATTACTAGTCAGTCAGCCAGGACCAAGGAAGAAAAAACACATTCCATACTTGTAATTTTTATACTTAAAGTTTTCATATCTCAATTTAAATATTAAAATCTAATCAGGGAAACAGGACTTAGATTTAAGTTAAATTAAAATATTCGTGAATAATCAGCTGTTAAGCCAGTAGAACCAGGTATAGGCCTTTAGAACTTTCTATTAAATTTCCCTGTTGTCCTGCCTCAATGTTTTACCTATCACAGAATTGGAAAAATATCCCCTGAATTTTAATACTCCTGGCAGGTAAGGAATTAGTATAAGCACCTGATTTTATTAGGATTTGGTTGCTGTCCCAGTATAGGGACGCACTGTTCATTTTTCATAATGATGTGGAAAGTGAATGGTACGCGATTATCCTCATCCTCCGAAATCAAAGTTCAAATAGGAATCTTCTGCATTAACTATTTGAAAAGACGCCTAAATACAAAGCACAAAACCTTCATGCTCTCTCATGCCAGAGAAAACGCACTTTGTCAATCTGCATACGGTACCCTGCAGAGTGGAGACAAAATAATCCAAAAAGCTAAAATCATTCTGCTTAACTTCAGGTCTTTAACATAATTTGTTTAATGAAAATTTGTTTGCCATTGTTTATGAGGAAGAAATTAAGGTAATTTAAATGCAGAATTCCTTACCTGATAAATGACTTGAATCCTAGCCATAAATAAATAAAACAAGTGTTCAGAATCTTAGAGAATGAAAGGTTCCATAAGGACTGACAAATGTTTTAATAACACATGAATTTTTATGCCATTGGTGATATAACTGGAAATCAAAAAGTATATTAAATATGAACAACATATAGAAATATCATAGTTTATCATTTCAAAATTTTTTTTTATTTCTGCATATCCAAACGAACATATGAAATTTGAGATTGAAAACATCTCATTCATTATTCAAACCTTATTTGAAACAACTCTGCATATACCAAGAAAGAGGAATTCTCACCTCTTTCTCATATAGTGATAGAAAAATTATGACTGGTATCGTTTATCATTCAGATTGTTTTCCAGAAACAATGGAACTCCAAGGCAAGAGGGGAGGTAGCAAGTATCTCAAATTTTAAGGAACCCCCCCCAACAACAAGCAGCCATTTGAAATTCTACTTTTCCCTCTTGTTCTGAAATAATATTCCTCTTCTGGATACCTGTGTTCCAGGATTCCTCAAGTTTCAGGTGATCTTCGAGCCAGAAAAGACAGAAGAAACAAAGGCCATCACAAAGCGTCAGATGTAGGGAAAAAAGGCAGCAATCATAAAAACGCTAACGCCAGAGCTAGGATTAGTTAGTTCAATAACCAGCTGAAAAAAGAGGTTTAGACACCATTTATAAAACAACCCTCAACATAAAACAGTTTTAAAGGTTAGAATGAAGCAACAGAAGACAATATACATAATTAAAAATGGCAGCAAAAATGGAATTCTACAATGGATATTTTAGGAAGGAAGAGATACCATTTAGAGTTCATGACCATAACCATTGCCAGCGCAGACTTCTGTCACCAAGGAAATCATTGTGTTATGTGAAAAGGATGCCCACCAGTATGGTTGGGGAATCTGGGTAAGTTGGTGAGGAGCAAGGGAAACCAAAATCTTTCAGGTCTAGGACCACACCATGTATCATAAGCAAGCATTGCTCTGTTCTCAAAGAACTATAATAGTTGACATTCAGAGTGGTCTTGGACCAAAACCCATTTAAATTGTTTGTTTTGTTTTGACAATAAAAAATGAATAGTTGGATAGTTTATAAATGTTTCTATCAAAAATAGTTAAATAATGGTTTCTCATGAAAAGAAATTAAATCCTAAGTAATCCAGGAAAATTTCTTATCTAGAGTTTATCTTAAGTGGTTTCTGTCCTTATTAAGCCTCTAGACCTTCAAAATGGAATGTGTACTTCTTGAATTTCTGAGATCTGCTTTTCCTGTCATGGTGCTCTTTGCATATAAGAAATGCTAGAGTGGGGGGTGCCTGGGTGGCTCAGTAGGTTGAGCGACCGACTTCGGCTCAGGTCATGATCTCACGGTTTGTGAGTTCGAGCCCCATGTCGGGCTCTGTGCTGACAGCTCGGAGCCTGGAGCCTGCTTCAGATTCTGTGTATCCCTCTCTCCCTCTGCCCCTCCCCCACTCATGCTCTGTCTCTCTCTCAGAAATAAATAAACATTAAAAAAAATTTTTTTTTGAGAAAAGAAATGCTGGAGGAGACAGAACAAATTTCTTTAATCAATGAATTATTCAATCAATGACAGAAGCTCTACTATTGTTTAATTGTTAAATTTATTTCATATCTTATTCATTTGACATTTGCTTGAATTGATTTTTTTTTTTAAGTTTATTTTTGAGAGAGAGAGAGAGAGAGAGAGATAGAGAGAGCTCCTGCACACATAGGGGAGGGGCAAAGAGAGAGGGAAAGTGAGAGAATCCTAAGCAGACTCCACACTGTTAGTGTAGAGCCTAATGTGGTGCTTGAACTCAGGAACCGTGAGATCATGACTTCAGCTGACACCAAGAGTCTGATGCTTACCTGAGTGAGCCACCTGGCACCCCTTCAAGTTTTGAAATACTATAAATGATTTCTCAAAGTGGAATTTCACTATCATCATTTGAGATAACTTCCTCTCTATTGCATAATTTTACGATGGAGGAGAAAAGCATTATAGAAAATAAGAGTCATTAGATACCTGAAATGGATAAAGTTAAGGTTCAATATATATTTAAAAAAATTCAAAACATCTCCAAATTGTTAGTGTATTTTATATTACTTGCAAACTGGGCTTGGAAACCACTTGGGGAGAGGGTTTTTATGTTGTAGGGGCTCACATCTTGCATGGTTGTTCTAAGCTTTTTAGAGAAAGGTCAATACCAGTAAACAAATTTGACAAGAAATTATTATTTTCATGTCTTCAATGATAAAGCAACTCCGAGGCAGACAAAAATTATGTAAAAAGGAAATTAATGTTAACTTCTCATAATACTTTGTTTAAATGGCTTTGCCAATAAATTTATGCTCATTAGGTGTATCATAACTAGTCTTCTCATTTAAAAATGTTTTAATTTAAAATTTCTAAGTTCTGCTAAAATAAATCGAGGTTGATTTTTTATTAGCTTTCACATTAATTTATCACAATATTCCATATTGTACCTTTATATCTTTTTTTAAAGACATTGACTCTTTTTTTTTTTTACTAACAGAAATCCACACTTTTATATGTCTTGACGAATCTCTAGAAATATTTTGCAGTTGAAGTATGACTCACCAAAAGTCTTTCACCTTTTTATTATGTTGATAAACTAAAAAATAGTCCATGAGGCATTTTACACATCAGATGTTTGAATTTCCAGGTCTCAACTCTGTATTATCTCTCATTGGTGCCATTTGGCATTATCCATTTCCTTGCGTTTCCTCAAAGCTCAAGCTGCTATGAGGATTGTAACTTTGGTGCAATTTCCATAAACCAATTAACTATGGGTGTTTATCTGTTCCAAGAATGAGCAGGGGGTTCAGACGGAAGTGGGGGGAAGAGACACCCATACATAGAGGGAGATGGAGGCTAGGGTAACAGACTAGCAGATTTGTAGGCACGGAATAATCGGGTCTCACCCCTAATGAGGAGAATCAGGCAGCTTTAATTTATGTGGGTTTTTTCTCTTTTTTTTTTCTTCTTTTTTTTTTCTTTTTGGCTCCCTGACCACAAAAGGGAATATGGGACCCTGTTTAGGAGAGGGTTAGATTAGTCCTATGTGGTCAAGGGGAACAATACTGACATGTTAGTTGATCAGAAAGATGTTTTCACACTGTTTCTCATAGATGGTCTCTGGAGACAACTTTCTTTCTCTCCCTCTGTCTCTCTCTCTTTTTTTAATTACCAAGCATGACATTCATGGTTATTTCTTCTTTCCACCCAGTTGACTACAAAGGGTCCAGCTCTTCGGCCCCTCGTTGGTCAGGCCTGGGGGAGGAAGTGACAGAAGGCTGGCCTTATTTACCTTAGCGGCTTCCCGGTGTAATCTGGTTAATCATGTGGCTAATGGGAGGACACCACGGGTCCCCACACACTGTGCTCCACAATGAGGACTCATTCATATTTAATACAATAGAGTGTTTAAGTCATTCCACGCTTTGTGGAGAAGATTGGCTTTCTTTGTGTGGCGGTTCCTGAGAGGCCTGTGCCCCTCCTCCTCTTTCAGACAGGCATATGTTCTAGCTCCTGCCTGCTGCAGCTGGACAAGGAAAGAGCAGGCTCCTTTCTTTTTCTTTTCTTCTTCTTCTTTTTTTTTAAACCAATGAATTGATTACTGCGGTGTGAAATGTAGGCTGAAATGGTCCCCTCTGCCCCGTGGATGCGTATATTAGCCTTTTGCTATTCTAATATTTCACAGCAAGACATCTTAAGAGGAAGCAGGGCTCATGTTCCGCAAGTTTGCCATTGTGTGGACAACAATCTGTTGAGCACAAAAGAAAAATAAATAAATAAAAGCCGGTGAGATGTTGACCTTGTTCTCTGAATATTATACATGTACGGTGCTCCTTAAGCAGGACTCTGGAGAAAAGAATAAAGTGGAGGGGGGCACTCGCGTACTGGGAAGTATTCGTGTTCCACATGGAATTTTAAAACAACCAAATTGAAACGAGAACCTCATCAAAATACTACCACTTGGCCCTTGGATTTGATTTTAGAGACAAAAAAAATAATAATAATAAAGTCTCGGGTTTAATGGGAGAGATACTGGATGTACAGATTCTGTCACACCCCACTGGATAAACTGCCACTTTTAGAGAATAATGGAAATTAATGATTTTTGACCTCAGAAACACAGATTTTTAATGTTTTTAATTCTTTTATTTTTTTTTCAAATTTGCTTCAAATAATAAAACAATTGAGTTACTACATCTATCATCCTTTGCCTTCAAACTATTTCAAATAGCTTTCATCAGGACCCTTCAGTGAGAAGCTGAGTCCAAAAAATAAGGCATCACTCCTATTTGCATAGTAGGATCTATTATCTATTTGGATAAGAATGGACTTTCAGAAGAAAAACATAAATTTTAGGATCTTTACTCTCAAATATTATGAGATTACTAAAGTCGTAGAGTTCTAAAATCTTTCTTAAGCTATTACATCTCTTAAGTCCTCTGGCTACAGGATCTTGGATAGAGAATTTTTATAAGAAGGGTCATGATGAAGAGTGTTTCTGTTTAGAGCAACAAACAAACAAAAAATCCTGAGTTAATCAGCTTACACTTACAGCTGCAGTGGTTCTGATTCAACCAAATGAATAAGTATTCTGCTGAAATAACTATATATAAAGGAAGAATGATAACTATGTCCATGGAAATGAGCCCCACTTTCAGATGAATGAAAAATAGAGAATTACTGACCAGCAGACTACATAACCAAAGGAGAGGATGACATTTATTTTTAAAACAATAGAGTTTCCCTGATCTAGGATCCTGTTGATGTGATACAGCCCAAAGCCAAGGATTAGATTGGCTGATTGATCCCAATCCTGGTCGCCAAACAGCACACACCCTGCCATGTTAGCAAGGAAAGATGATAGGAGCCATCCACAAAGCTTTATGCATACCTGGGCAGTGCGCACTTAGCTCCCATTATAAAATTTATTTTTTACTCACCAATGTTGGGAAACAAATAGCTTAAAACATTAAAAAGTGCACTTGACATTCATCGTTAAAAAGGATAACTTCATAAACTAGACAATGCTGCAAAAATAATGTAATAGTTGCTTTGGCTGATTCTACAAGCCATGTGAAATTGCTTGATTTTCTTGTATTTATCTAAGGCTTTTTACAGTTAGCGAATGATGGGACATAGCTTGGATACAAAATACGACTGTATTTACGATTGCTTAATGTTCATATATAAAACTATTCTAAGGGGTGAAGACGAAATCATTGACTCTATTTCCTTCTAATATAATTTTTATGTAACTAAGTGGAGAAAACCAATATTTAAAAAGGAGATAAAAGAGGTTGAAATGAAAGTGGCTTCTAAATGTAATTTACTAAACAGAAAAAAAAAAAAAAAGAAAGAAAAAGAAAAAGCTCAAAGTAGAGATTAACCCAAAGATTTTTCTGTGAATATGGAAAAATAGAGAAAGGGAATGACGGTTGTAGAAAAAGTCTTAAGTGTCTCAAGTTAACTTTACTTATTCAAATATAGGAACCCAAAGTGAGCCAAAACCTTAATTAAAGTTTACTCTTGCGAGCTTCTATCCACCCCTTACCACCCCAGCTGAGAGGTTTTATCTCCTTAGCCTCCACTTCATTAGAGCCTTAACAATCCATTATCCCTTCCCTAATCCACCAACACTCCAAGGAGTGGGGTTATTAGGGTACTTGAAGGGTTGCTGTCATTGTGATAGAGGTGTGAATTGATCACTAAGATGACAACTAGCGACAAGTGAGGTTTATTAGACTGCTACTTTGCCTCGTAAGTATAACTGATTAGCCTGCCTGTGAGAGGTGGAAAACAGAAGAATTAACTGCTTTTGTTCTTGTCACCTACTACAGTTACCTTATCGTTTTGATTTCCTTTCCAGTGTGACTTTTTTTTTTTTTTTTGCTTTACCAGATCTATACACTTTCCAAATACCATTGTAAGAATCTTTATCTTCCCAATGAAATTGCTTATGAAAACGTATTCCCGGAAAATCTACTTTTAGATTTTCTAGTAGGAAATTTCTCATCGAAATTTATTTCCAGAAAATCTACTTTTAATTGTGAAATTGTTTCACCCTGTTGGAGGTATACATTTGCAGATTTGGTTTTCTCCATCTAGTTCAAGTGGGACAAGTAACGTTTGGGGAAATACATACATTCTGTGTTCTGTTTTCTGGTAAAGAAGAGAGCAAATTGTAGCTTCCATATGCCTTCATTTGCCCAGAAATATTTTAAGCACCAATAGCTAACTGTGAAATAATTACAATTTACTCTTTTATTTACACCTGATGTTAGTTAAAACAACCCTTGAATCTACAATTGGAACCATGAGGATTTTAAAATATTGAATGTTGTGGTTTGCAAAACATTTTTATCTTTGGTTTGTCTCTTTTTTTTCTCTCTCTCTCTTCTCACCGAACTGACTGATTTTTTTTTTAATTTTTTTTTAACGTTTATTTATTTTTGGGACAGAGAGAGACAGAGCATGAACGGGGGAGGGGCAGAGAGAGAGGGAGACACAGAACGGGAAACAGGCTCCAGGCTCTGAGCCATCAGCCCAGAGCCCGAACTGACTGATTTTTAAAGTTTTCCTTGAAGTATAGTTTTGCCCACCATCGTGTTGATCGGATCCTAAAAGAATCTACACATTCAGCATTCAACACAGTGAAACTGAAGATCATGACAGCTGATTGAAATAGTTCAAGTGGAGCATTCTTATACCCAGACCTGGTTTAGTAGTTAAAAGTTGCTTTTTTTGCAGATAACTAAAAGTCTTAAGTTTTCACTTACAGTGAATACTAAAAATTCTAATTTAGAAAACTTACATACTTTAAATATATAAAATACAGTAATGCAATCAGTAGGGACCGAGTACTATAGATGATTGCTTTTCTTTAGAATCTAGCCAAAGTATGTAAGAAAAGTGTACATTTCCCTTCCCTTTGCATTCACTTATATTTGTTTTGAGCTCAAATCAAAGAAATAAAAAAGAAGGATCATGGCCGAACAGAGAATGGAAACAGCTGGCCTCAATGGCCAATATCAAGAAGGGGAAATTGACCTGGCTATCCTCAGCATACTCAATGGACCCTAGAAATAGCAACATCTTTTTTGATTATGTAATATCCATTTTGCAAGCACCAAAATGGGCAGTAAAAGCCAATATATCTCAAGAACTGAAATTCAAATTCATTACTTTTTTTTAAATTTATTTTTGAGAGACAGAGAGACAGAGCACAAGCAGGGGAGGGGGAAAGAAAGAGGGAGACACAGAACCTGAAGCAGGCTGCAGGCTCTGAGTTGTCAGCACAGAGCCCAATGTGGGGCTTAAACTCAGGAGCTGTGAGATCATGACCTGAGCCGAAGTTGGATGTTTAACCAACTGAGCTATCCAGGTGCCCTATTACTTTTTTTTAACTGTTAACTATTTTTTTACAACAAATTCTATGAAATCATAAAGTGTTAAAGTTCGAAGATGCATTGGAAATCAAACCAATCCCTCAGAAGTATAAGAAACCTTAAAATATTAATTTATATGTAAATATATATGTAGTATAAATATATGTATATTATCATACAGTAAACAGTATTAGGCTCATACAAGTGATTTTAATCTTTGGACTATTAAGATTATTATTTTATTTGTCATCTTAAGATCTAAAACTTCTTGAAACAGGAAAATCAGTCAGCTGCTTACAGTTTACAATCAATAAATCATTAAATCATAAAACTCATGCACAATTATGTTGACTTTATAAGTTAGTTTTTTACATTTAAGCTAACTATAGTTTCAGTGAATGTCATTTAACTAGTAATTGTTGAGACAATATAAAAATACAGTTGAGGTGGATTCTGGTGTTAGATTGTCTTATTTAAATTCTGGCTTGGGGTGCCTTGGTGGCTCAGTTGGTCAAGAGTCCTACTTCGGCTCAGGTCATGATCTCACAGTTCGTGAGTTCAAGTCCCAGGTCAGGCTCTGTGCTGACAACTCAGAGCCTGGAGCCCACTTCGGATTCTGTGTCTCTTCTCTCTCAGCCCCTCCCCCGTTCGTGCTCTAGCTCTGTCTTTCAAAAATAAATAAACATTAAAAAAAAATAAGTTCTGGATCAACCACCTAACTAACTTATGTGACAGTTTTCTGCCCTATAAGATAGAAATTCTAGTACAAATTTACTCACATTGCTAATATAAAGGTTCAACGAAATAATATGTAGAAGGCATTTAGACAAGTGCCTAAAAAAATCTTCAGCTAATATCATACTCGATGGTGAACCAATTAAGGCTTTCCTGCTAAGATTGAGAACAGTACAAGGATGTTCTCTCTCACCACTTCTTTTCAACATGGTACTGGAAGTTTTAATCATGGAAATTAGCGAAAAGAAAGAAATAGAAAGCATTTATGTTGGAAAAGAAGATGTAAAACTCTATTTACACAATGCATGATCTCCTATATGAACGATCCTAAGGAGTCTATTAAAACATGCTACAATTTAATACATGATTACATCAAAGCTGTAGAAACCCAGTCTCATACCCAAAATTCAAATTCATTTTGAAATAATAGCAATAGAGGATCCAAAGTTAAATTAAAAAAACAATTCCATTCATAGCATCAAAAAAAAAAAAAAACCTCTCGGAATTCAACTTAACAAAAGAAGTACAAGAATTGTGGCTTAAAAAACACAAAATATTGTTGAAATAAATTAAAGAAAAACCTAGGTGAATATGGAAAGTCATCGCATGTTCATGAATTGGAAGACATAATCCTGTTAACATGGCAGTAGTCTCAAAATCGTTCTGTAGATTCAATGCAGCCCCTGTCACCAACAACTGCCTATTTTGCATACATTGAAATGTTCATTCTGAAATTCATATGGAAATGTAAAGGACCCAGAGTAGCCAAAACAATCTTGGAGAAGAATAACAAACAACATTGGACAACTTAACACTTTACAATTTCAAAACCCAGTACAATGTTATGGTTATATGTGGTATTGGTAAAAGGATAGAAATTTATATTGGTAGAAGAAAATTCAGAATCCAGAAATAAACTCTTACATTTATGGTCAATTGCTTTCAACAAGATGCTAAGACCAATCAATGGGAGGATGGTCTTTTCAACAAATAGTTCTGGGACCACTATGTATTCATTAGGAAAGCAATAAACTTTCATCCTTACCTCACACCATATAGAAAGTTAAGTCACGGGGCACCTGGGTGGCTCAGCCGGTTAAGCATCCAACCTGGCTCAGGCCATGATCTCATGGTTTGTGGGTTCAAGCCCTACATGGCTCTGTGCTGACAGCTCAGAGCCTGGAGCCTGCTTCGGATTCTGCCTCTTCCTCTCTTTCTGCCCCTCCCCCACTCACTCTCTGTCTCTCTGTCTCTCTCTCAAAAATGAATAAACATTTAAAAATTAAAAAAAAAAGTTAAGTCAAAATGTATCATAGATCAAAGCTAAAACCATAAAACTTCTAATAGGAAAACAGAAAATGTTCATGATCTTGTGTTGGGCAAAATGTTATTAGATATGACACCAAAATACACAAAGAATTGATTAATTGAACCTTATTAAAATTCAAATAATTTGTGCAACAAAAGTCGAAATATTTAAAATAAAACGCAGTCTACAGATTGGGAGCAAAAATTTGCAAAACATTTATATAACAAGGGACCTGTATCCAGGTTATACCAAGAACTCTTATAAGTAACAAGAAGGCAAAAAAAATCCAATTTAAGAATGGAAAAATGATTTGAATAGACATATCTAATGAAGATATGGAAATGGCCAATAAGCACACGGAAATAGCCGGTAAGTATGTGAAAATGTTAAATATCATTAGTCACCTGGGAAATGCAAATCAAAGCCACAATGAGATATCACTTCACACCTCTAGGATGGTCGTGATCACAAAGACAGACAGTAACAAATAGTGGCAATTTACGATGGTGCAGGCACTTGACAAAACAGTTCCCCAGTTTCTCAAAATGTTAAATTTAGAGTTAACACATGACTGTGCAATCCCACACCTAGCTATTTACTTCAGAATGATTAAAAATGTGTCCACATAAAGACCTGTATGTGAACGTTTATGGCAGCATTGTTTACAATATCAAAAAAAAAGTGGAAATAATTCAAATATCCTTCAGCTGATGCGTGAGTCAACTAAGGGGGTGTATCCATACAACAGAAAACTATTCGAAAGAATGAAATATTAAGACATGTTACAACATTGGATTACACTCGAAAACATTAGGTTAAGTAAAAGGAGCTAAAATTTTAAATTTTAAAAGGAAGAAACTAATAGAAAATCTACTTTCTTTTTTCACTATTCCCACCCAGAAGTATCCTGCAAACCTCCGAAATGGCCCTATCCACTTAGAAACACCACGTTATGGAAAAGGAAACTACTAGCAACCTTAGCCAGGTGATACTTTTATGGGGTTATATACTTTTCTCTTTTATTTTATACCCACCAAGCAACTTCCTGCTTATGACAGCCACTGTGATTGATTACGCTGAACTGCTTAAGCAAACATTATCCGCTAGTCTGTTACTCTGATCTCTTCCTTATTTAAACGAATAAATTGGGATCCTGGGTTATATTTATGGCTTTTGTGACTTCAAGTTAGTGTAAACCTGGTCATCTGGGCCTGAGATATTTAAAAAACAAGGCAAAGCAAATACACAAATTAACGCCTTATCCCTGGTTCTTCAAAGCTGATCTTTAGGTTCTAGACTGGGCTGAATTCACAAAATTACTTGCCCTTTTGTGGTATCTGAGTGAAATTTCAGATTTCCCCACCTGCTATTCCTTTGCATTCTTTGCATTTCCTTTGAAATGAAAACATTTTTTGTTTAATGTTTGATTATTTATTATGAGAGAGAGGAAGAGAGAGAATGAGCAGGGGAGGGACAGAGAGAAAGAGGGAGAGAAAGAATCCCAAGACGGCTCCATGCTATCAACGCAGAGCCCGAGGTGGGGCTCGATCCCACAAACTGTGACGTTAGGACCTGAGTGGAAATTAAGAGTCGGACACTCAACGGACTGAGCCACCCAGGCTCCCCATATCGAAACATTTTAAAAGGTTTGTCTTCAACTAGTTTTTAGATGATTCCTTTATCCAAAGAAGAAAAAAAAAATTGACTTTTTGATTGTTTCTGTTTTCCAGATTCCACTCTGTTCTTATTCGAAAATTGTTTTCATTTTTCCTTTGTACTTTCATCTCTTTTTGATTTTTGAAATAGAAACAAAAGGGATGCTGAAGTGAGAATCAAGAGACTTAGGTCTCCTTGTCACAGCTCAGAAAAGAACCTGACTGCAACACAGTCTTTGTGGATCTTAATTATTACGGCATTAAAATGAAAAATCAAATTAATCAGTGATTCCCCAAATTGGCAGTACATGAGGTTCTCCGTGACAGCTTTAAGAACACAGGTAGAGAGATAGATGAGAGATAGACAGATGACAGACAGATAGATAGATAACAGATGCTGATGATAGGTCAACCCGTTCCTGCCCGATTCCTACCATGAGTATGGGATAGAAAACACACGACTAGGTGAACCTCACATTCCAAATTCTAATCCTTCCTCTTTTGCTGATGTAGCGGTCCCTACCTAAGCTTTTCTCCCCATTTAAATTACAATAATGACCCTTCAGGATGTCCTCCAGCTTGCACAATTAACAGGCTGCAGCTGTACAAAATGCTGACACGGGGATTCTACTGTAGTGTCGTAGAGAACACACACAGAACTCCACTTCTGCTTTATTAAACCGCTTGCCAATCAGATTACAAATTTTGCTTCAAGGCCTTTCAGTCTGCCAAGCTCCTCCGCATCTCTTTTCTCTGATGGGCCACCACCTATCACAGCTCAGGTGGCCAGACAGCCAGGGGATGCTGATTTTTTTTTTTTTTTTTATTCCAAAGACCTGTAGACCAAGTCTCTGCTCTGGATTGTATACGTTCACCAACAGGGGGATACATAACAGTGAAAATTCCAAGGTAATCCCAAAGCCTCCTGTTAATCAAGATTTGCAGACTACTTACCTACCAAACCAGCATGGCTAATTTGCATGTTATTCCTGACAATCACTTTATTAACTCCTATCTACCCTCTGGTGTGGCGAAGGTGCTAATGAGCAGTGAAATGAGTTAGGCATAGGTAGTACAGGGCATGGAGAAAGATGCTAATTAGTCCCTAAATAATGGAAATGGGGGGGGAGGGGTTACTTCGCCATACTCTTTTCTTTCTGCGCCTGTTTTACTTCTCATTGAAGACGGCAAGCATAGTCAGTTGCATTCAACAAACACTCAGTCAGCACCTACTGTGGGTCCGAACTGTGCTGAATGCCAACCAGTTGCACAGGGAAATAGAACATCTTGCACTTTCCATACCTTAAGGGTCTAGTCAGCGCAGCAAAGGGAGTAAGACCATAAACTAATGGCTATATATAATTTAAGGTACAATACAGACATTTCTCAGTTCCTACTGCCTTTTTTTGTTTGTTTGTTTGCTAACATTTTACGAAGCAAGCTATATAAGGGTGCCAGTACAAACTAACGTTCTCAGTGGCATAGCCAGTGTAGAATGGTTTCTTTGGCAGCTTTTGTTCACAGTCCAGTCTTGTCAGCTGTATTAATAGACAGGTAGGTAGATGACAGGTAGATAAATAATAGACACTGATATGGATAGATGGATGATGGATAGATAAATAACAGATACAGATATATGCCGATAATAAATGTAGATACATAGTCTTAGCCATAGACATATAGATACCTCTTACCATTATCCAGACACACTAAATAAAAACTCTAGGAAGGCTTCAGGGATCTGTTTTAAAAAAGCTTCCCACTTACTTTTTGTGCTTTAGCGAGCCTGAGAAGTCCTGGACTGGGTGATGTCTTAGATTCCTTCAGTTCTCAAATTCTGTCACACACTAGACACAGTAATTATGCATTCAGAAACTCAGGGAGATTTTGGCGTCTAAAAACGATGATCGGTAGTTTTCCTTTGGGTTTGCTAACATATATAGAACCGTAATTGCAAAACCCCGATGTGTGCCTCTAAGTTTTGAGAAAATTGTAAAATGCATTGCTACTGCAATGAATGTGCATTCTGGTATCATTATGAATATGATGGACAAAGCAGAGACAGAATGTGAAGGTTATAGCTCAACCTCAAAAGTAATAATAGAAAAAAAAGAGATTATGACTTTTTATGCAGAAATTTTACCACTTGGATATATGAAAAAGTGAAGAGAACCCCTCCAGTGGTTCGACTGAAACAGTAAACAAGTTTTTTTAAACATGGTTGCTCATAAAGTTACCATAAGACTTTTTTATAGTACAGTAGTGATTGACCTTATAATTAACTCATATAATGCTGTTTTAAATCAATTTCCTCAAATTTACCACCTCGACTCTAATATTGTGTGCCACAACATTGAAAATCAAAGCAGAGGGGCGCCTGGGTGGCTCACTCGGTTAAGTGTCCGACTTCGGCTCAGGTCATGATCTCACAGTTCGTGGGTTCGAGCCTCGCATAGGGCTCTGTGCTGATGGCTCAGAGCCTGGAGCCCACTTCGAATTCTGTGTCTCCCTCTCTCTCTGCCCCTCGCCTGCTCACACTCTGTCTCTCTCTCTCTCAAAAATAAATAAACATTAAAAAAATTTTTTTAATGAAATAAATATAATAGTAAATATTTCCATCTTAAAGCTGGCCTGTAGGACCCTTGGATGAGCTGTCTTAACTCAAAACAAAATAATAAATAAGTAAATAAGTAAATAAATAAGGGCACCTGGGAGACTCAGTTGGGTAAGCATTTGACTCTTGACCTTAGCTCAGGTCTTAGTTTCATTGAGTCGTGAGTTCAAGCCCTGTGTTTGACTCCATACCGGGCATGAAGCCAACTTAAAATATATACATATATCAAATATTATGCATGTCTTTCTCAGTACCCTGGATTTACAAGGGTGTCTTTTCACTGATAATGTGCTTGCACTACTCACTGCATTGGAAAATCAGAACTTTACCCCCACCAGGAGTCTTGGTACAGCTTCAGAAAGTCTGCGGTGTCCGTTACCAAGTTTTTATCACTAGTCAATACTATTTGCTTTTAATTGTGGGAACTCTAGTGGTTTCCTTGCGTTTATTATTCAGAGGTGTTTACCAGTGCCTGTTTTTCACACAGGAGTAATGCATCAAAGTTTGCATCTGTGATATGGTGATATGACAAAAATATAAATATATTTGGCCTTGATGCCTAATTCCTGGCACTGAGCTCCTAAAACTCTTGTAATTTCCTGAGTGACAGGAACTTAAAAGACCCTTGGAATCTCTGGTGTGACAATAGTGTCTTTTTGTATGCTAATGAGATGGCTCCTGGCTGGGGTCCCCTAAATAGTTTCTGGATGCAGGCTGCCCATCAGATTTGAAAACTGGAACTTTCAGTCTCACCCTTGACCTCTGGGGAGTTGACAGGGGCTGGAGACTGAACTAAACACCAAGGGGCAATGATTCAATCATCTCACCTGCATAATGAAACCTCCTTAAAAACCCTTAAACTATGGCGTTTAGATAGCTTCCAGGTTGGTGAAATTACTGAGTTGCTTGGAGACTGGTGTATTCAGAGAGAACAAGGTGGCCTTGCATACACTCCTGCCCACATACCTTGCTTTATGCGTCCCTTCCATTCAGCTTTTCCTGAGTTGTATCCTTACAGCAAACTGGTAATATAGGGCAATGTTTCCTGAGTCCTCTGTGCCATTCTAGAAAATTATCAAACCCAAAGAGAGGGTCACGGGAACCTCTGATTTATAACTGGTTGGTCAGAAATATGAGAGGCCTGGAACTTGCCTTTGGCATTTGAAGTGGGGATAGGCTTGTGGGACTGAGTCCTTATCCTGTGGGGTCTGCATTAATCCTGGGTAGTTTGTAGAATAATTGAACTTAATTGTAGGACACCCAGTTGGTATCTGGAGAGTTAGAGGATTGATTGGTATGGGAAAAAAAATCATACATTTGGTGTCAGAAGTATTCTATGCGTAGAAACATAGCATTGTCTTTAGATTTGCTTTGAGAACATTTCTTCATTCTCATCAGGGACCACTTACTGGTATAGCCGTTTCCCCTGGTGAGCCCAACCTCTATCACAAATTAAGAGAAAACCATGAGTATTCACTATTTATTTCTCCAAGTTGTATAAATAGACCAGATATTTTCTCTTGGGCAGCCTTGGAGAAATCACTATTGATGACTACATTACTTAATTTTAGAAATAGGTGTTCTGTGTCCACTTTATCCACTCCCATGAATGGGATGCCACGATAGACAGGACCAACAATGCATTTGTTCTCAAAAGCTTAGAATCTAATGAGTGGAGCCATCCATTTCGTGCCAAACAATCTCCATTCTCAGTATTGAGATTTGGAAGTCCGTGAATTCCTATTGGGCTCTGGGTAATCCATTCACTGTCTTTAGTCCATGCTTCTTAGTAAAAATATGCCCCTCCCCTCCCCCACTCCCGCCACCATTCCAAGCCACTTTGGTGCCAAGAATTTTCCTAGCAGCCTCCGTGAAAAATAACTTTCAGTTCTCTACTTGTTGTACTACACCAATTCATTGGTGCCTATGGAGCTGGCATCTACATTGTATATCAATAAGAAAATAGGAGCACCTAGGTAGCTCAGTTGGTTAAGTGTCTGACTCTGTTTTGGCTCAGGTCATGAACTCATGGTTCAGTCTCTCTCTCTCTCTCTCTCTCTCTCTCAAAATAAATAAACTTAAAAATAATAAAAGTAATAAAATCACTTTAAAAACAAGAAAATAAAGAAAGGAACTAAAGAGGGGATACTTGTTTACATGTCATATGTCTGTTGTATATAGTCCCACCCACACACTAAAAACAAAGTTGCAGATGAATATCCAGAGAAAGCAGATTTCAGTTTGTTTGTTTGTTTACAATAATCAACAGAAAGCTTCTTTAATATCTTCCCAGAGTTTCATGAAAATGAGGATGCAATCATCATCCTATATGTAATTTCTTCATGTAGTATAACTGAAGGTTAATGCTTACAATTTTCAAATTTAAGAATTCCTAGTTAATTGGCTTTTCCATGCACACGTGATGACAGAACTTTCTTTCCCCCATAGACATACAAGCCAAGGAAAGACTTCTTGGTATAGACATTAAAACGAAATGATCTCTGGAAGAATCCTTTGCAGAGGAAGAGCAACCTTCTTCCCGGAGGACTATGCTCCAATGGCACTTGCCGATTGAGTCTTAAATGTTTAGTCGCTGTCTTTCTTCTCTGAATTCCACGTAGTGCATCTTCTCAGCCGGGCGGGGAAGACCCACTCCGCATGTTCTGCTCCAGTACTGAATGATCTAGGGTGTAGGCTGAAGATTACCTGGTAGGTCTCCATGTATCTAAAGGGATAGTTTGGTTTTGTTTTCAGAACACTGTAAAATAATTTTGACGTCCACTTGAATTGGAAAACACAGAACACATTAAAGTTATTTGGGTATTTTGGGACATTAGTCATATCTTTGTTTACTTTGTTATCTTCGTTTTTTGTTTGTTTTGTTTTTGGAGTCAAATCTCTTGCATGTTTGTTTTCTGGCTCTTCTGGGTGGGAAGTAGAGAGCTTTGCTTCATTGTGCATCTCCGCGGAGACTAGGGTCCCACACACCCTTTGGACTCTCCAGTGAACACCACAGGGACCTTTAAATTATGGAAAGCAAACCTGGGTCACTTTGCCTTGACAAAGTGTAAATGGCTTTAGGTTGAGGACCAAAGAACATAGTTGTGTATTGAGGAAACAGGGGATAGGAAAATAAATAAGACGTCCCTGAAAAAAATAACTTTCAGTTATAGAAGGAAATACTCTTAATTTACCTTTAGGCCTTCTTCTGGTAAGATTAGAGTACCCTCTAACCCCTCTCTGGAGTAGTGATATGTACAGAAGACGTTGAACCTATCTCGCTCCTTGAGGGATGCATTTCTTCAGCATCATGCAAATTGAATATTGGGTATTCCCAGAAACCAGGATTTCTCTTTTAAAGGACAGCAATTTTGATGCGTAAAGCTTGGAAAGTTCTGGTGAGATTGATGGTTCAGCTCAGAACTCTGACATTTGGATTAAAGCTGTACAGAAATGAATCTTGTATTTGACATTTAAAAGGGAGGCTTTTCTACTGCCTGTAGTTTCCTAAATCATACCAAAAGGAACTGCCATGACAGAATGGGCTGAGAAATCACTTTCCATTCGTTTCTGTATTTTCCCACATTATGGCCAATGAATTGAGACTCAGAGTCATTACATACTTCGTGTCACAGGAACATACAAACTAGTGAAGCAGTTCACGAATACTAACGATCGCTCCCTTTTTTATAGATATAATAGCAAAATTTGATTTGCCAACCGCATCCACTGGGATCTTTAAGAAAGCATAACATTGGAAATGGCTTTCTTCCTTCTTACTGAATAAGTGTAGTTCTTTGATTCTTTTTGGGAAATAGGGCAAGTAGTAGGTAGATGTGAACAGATACTGTTTGAATGTTGAAAGAGAATTTCAATGAGTCTAATAAACTGTCTCATGTAAATAAAACATTTAGAGTCTTTACTTTGAAATGAAGCAATATATCAGCTTGATAGCTATATTTATAACAAGTTCAAGATCAATTAATATTTAACTCCAACATGTTTATTAAATCTAGTAAGACGATGGTCTCTCAACATTTTAGAGTGGGAAATTTTGAAATTATTATCTATAAAAATCATAGGCATTTGAAAGGGACAAAATCTCCATTTTTAAATGCCACGGAGTTGAGTTTTCAATAATGATGAATAGATGAGAAATACCTTTAAAGTGTAATCATTTATCTCTGTCTAGGTTATTCAAGAAGATTCTTGTTGTACTTATAAATGCTTCAATTTATATCTCTTCTTTCATGAAGTCATAGCTACAATTAAGTCATTAGTAAAATTGTCACTGTGACTGTCTCTGCCAAAGACTACTGGAATATCCATGATACAGACTGCGTGCGCGTGCACGCGTATCATTCAAAGAATCTGAAATAAATAATCACATCTTCTGAACCTAAAAGTAGTGATTTAAAAACCAAATTTGAAATTGGAACCGTGCTTGAAAAGATGGACTGTATGTTTACCATAACTTTAAGGCAACTACATTAGAACAAATGGGTAAAAATATAGTCGCCTAGTGGCTTCCTCTTGGATTCACCTGTATTTTATGAATTGAAACCTCTTTGTCACCTCCTTGGATCTATATAGGAGCTCTTCATTCCACACCTTTTCTCTGTGTCCTATGTCATGTCTAAATTATTCTTTCGCTTCATGAATAGGAAGAAAACCTACTTTTCTAAATAAAATTTTGATTTTTTTAAAAAAACCTCCTTTTCTTTTTCTAAATAAATATCGTTGGATTGTGATTTTATGTGAGGGCAGTACTGTTCTGGATGTAAACTATGATTGCATTTTTCCTACATCTCATTTAAGTTATTCATACTTCTTTCTACACACTGTCACCTCCTTAAATATGTAGCTCCCTTCCATAGAAAAGAGCATACTTTTACGACAATATTTGTACACACGATCAATATGTATTAGTCATTATGTTAGGTGCTGGGTATTCAGAGGATAAAAATGACACTACCTCTTTTCCATTGAGCTCACAACTAAACCATCCCAGCAGAGAGGTGGAGGCACCAGACAGAAGTAAGAGAGATAAACCCACTGTGTTATAGGGGCACATAGGCCAGCCGTGCTTGGAGATTAGTAATAGGTCCCTAGAAGAGGTCAGATAAGAACTGATTTTGAAGGATGAAGACAAAGTGAGGTGTTTGGGGATGGTGGGTAAAGGTAGGGATCCCACATGAGAGGAAGAGAGAGAATGAAATTTCAGAACAGCAGTACAATCTAGCATGTTCTGGGAACTAAGACTGCTTCTGCATCCCTGAAAGAAGAACAAGATTGAGAGAGAGAGAGAGAGAGAGAGAGAGAGAGACAGGAATTGATGTTGAATAAGTAGGAGGAGCTCAAATCATAAAAGATCTTGCAGGCCAAGTTAAGGATTTAGAGATTTTTCAAACAGGTGGCAGGAGGAGAAAAGAAAGGGCAGTTGTTTAAAAGTCTTAAGTACTAAAATGGAAATGAAAATCATTTCAGACCAAACACCCTGCCAGTGTGGACAATTGGAGGCAGATAGGAACTGACTTGAGGAAGAACAATTAGGAGATAGTTGCACAATCCAGTGGCCACAGGGGTAGTGAAGGTTAATCCAGTGGCCATGGGGGTGGCAAAGGAGGACACATCTGAGATATTCAGAAGAGTGAATCCACATAAATTCATCACAGATTTAATTTGGACCTTAATAGAATAAATCAAGATTTATGCCTACCAGCCTTATTCCTTGGACACCTTAATGGATGTGCATGCCATTCAATAAGAGACGTGAAAAGAATCTGATGACAGATCTGATTAGTGATCAGTTTAGCTGCCCCATGTTGAACTTGAGCTAAGACCTTCACATGGAGGTATTTGGTGCATTGAATTTATGGATTTGGGGTTCAGAAGCAAGACTTGGAGGGTTAGAATGAGAGGCACTCTTTTAAGCTATGGAAAAAAAAAAAGATTTCCAAGGAATAATGTGTAGCTAAATGATAGGAAGACCAAGCTCAGAATTCTGGGGAACTGATATTGTTAAGGTGATGGTGAGACTCCTATATGAGTGGCTAAAAATAGAAGACCAACCAGAAGAAACTGGGAAAGCAAAAATCAAAAAACAAAAAAGGAAGCAGGAGGCAAGCACATGGCTGTTCTCTGTCTCTTGCAAGCCCCAGAAATCTGTCATGTCTTTCAAAAACACATTAATTAAGTTTTATATATATATATATATATATACACATATATATAGTGAGAAAATACAATCAAACATAGAAATTAAATAGGTAAGTAAGTAAGTAAACAAATAAATACATCACATGGAAGGCAAGCAGAATTTACTTTGTAGGAGAAACAGAGTAGCCTCCATATCATTGATTTCCTAGCACACGCTGACCCTACATTCTACTGAACTTGAGTTCTGTGGCCTGCTAAAGCCTCTTTGCTTTTATTTCTCTGTTGGGAGCTCTCACCTGCAAGCCTCTGTTTCATTTCTCCGCAATAAAAGAAATGTAGTGATTGAATCTTGCTCCCATCTTCGGAAGAAAATCTATCGTCTTTGCAAAAATTGTGAAAAAGAAAGGAGCAAAGGAGCATTAGCTTTGTTATATCTGCATCCTTCTTATGTCACGTTATCCTTTTCCCCTTGTTCTTTGCCCTTGTCTTTTCATTATTCAAAAGGCATTGTTTTCCAAGGAAAAAAGAGATCCAAAAATACTAGGCATGAGTATTTTCCCTGAAGCGTTCATTATACCATTCAGGAGAAAAAGTAAAGGTGCCAACCATTAAACTGTTGTTCTCCAGAGAACTGTAGTGAGGAATTCACATTTCTTGACTGGTATCCTCAGTGGCACTTAAAATTGTCACTTCAGTGAGATCCATCAATGCATGCATAAAACCCACCTCTTATGAAAATCATCGGTCACAAATTAATGCCAGCATCAATAACTTGTATAAAACTGAAATACAAAAAAAAAAAAAAAAAGGATTAGCTTCTTTTTCTGAAACTAGATAAAGCATGGAATGAAATTACCAAATGATGAGGCACTGTGACACCTTGAAATACACTGTAGAGATAAGAACTATCATCTGTCTTAGCAATTGGATGGATCTAAGTAGTTTTGTATTCAGTGGACATCTTTCCTCTCAAAAGTTGTTTCTTTTTCTTTAAAGAAAGAAGGAAAAATAGAGAACTGTTGGCACCTCGATAATAATTTTTCCATAGCACATGGGTAGATATTTTATTGACCCAAGCAAGTAACAAGTGGCTTCCTGACACGTTAAAGTGCCCTGGGATCATTAACTTTCATCTTGTCAACCACTGAAGACGAGCACTTGGCTAAATGATTAAAGATACAATTTAATTCAGCCCTGCAATTAGTGGGTCCAGTCTTGCAATTAGTGCAACACCTCTTTCAATATTGTAGGAGCTGGTGGCCATATTGATAATGATAGGTTGAGCTCATAAAATGGGGAAGAAATCAATATTTTAACACTTATCTTCTCTGATCTGCATAATCCACTCTCTGGGCGGTGTTCTGTTTCTCTCCTCTCCCGCAAACCGCTACATTTAGGAACTGTGCATGTCTGCTGTGCGCAACATTTCTACTCTGATGGAGAGGAAAGAGGAACCCCCAACAGAGAGTATGTATTTCAGAAAGCTGTGAGACGTTGGCACAGAGGCCACTACTTAAAGAGATAGGGCAAGAAGGTGGGACGTCTCCCTCTAAAAAAAATCTGTGAAATAAGACAGGAAACTCTTGGCTTGTGTTTAGACAAAAAAGCAACCTCAGCAGGTTGCTGAGGTATCTGATTAAAGAATGCTGTTACTGCGTGTTCCCTGGCTGCACAGTTGAACAGAGAACTATCAGAAGCACACAATAAAAAACAAAGTAGCTATAAACACCCTCTTAGAAATATCTGCTCTTGCTTTGTCTGTATTTACCATGATCCTCCAAATGTGAGATTAAACTTCGGGAAAGTACATACAGGAATTTCTGTATGCATTAAAGGGAATATCACCGTAAAACCTAGCGCAGTTTAATATAAATCCTATTTTTAAAACCTTCATAAAATCCATTAACATGTTCTAGGATTCCTGGAGACAGCATCTTGCCCAATTTTCCTTTAGTGATTTGTTTCATCTTTCACCGGAGTCCTTATCACACACACCCGTTATTAATCAACCTTGTTTAAAGTCTATCCATTCCTCTCAATCACTAAATTTATCTTACATTTATTTGGATCTTCAAACACCAAAGGTTAGAAAATAAATTATTAATTTATTAAAGCGAACAGTTCTATTGTATCTCCTATTTCAAAGTTTCCGGTAAGATTCTATTCATTTTGAAATAGAGGAAATATAAGTTTATTCATTCCTGGGCAATTCTTGATCGCTCAGACTATAATGGAAATCTTTAGGATGCCATTTTTTAGAAAGTGTTATTTAATACATACACAATAATAAGACTTTAGAGAATTATCCATTGGCCTGACAGAGATATTTTATTTTATTTTATTTTATTTTATTTTATTTTATTTTATTTTAATGTATATTTATTTATTTAGAGAGAGAGAGAGAGAGTAAGAGAGAGCATGAGCAGGGAAGTGACAGAGAGAGAGGAAGAGAGAGAATCCCAAACAAGCTCCGTGCTGTCAGCAAGGAGCCTGACGTGGGGCTCGATCCCACAAACCAGGAGATCATGACCTGAGCCGAAATGAAGAGCCAGACGTTTAACCCGCTGAGTCACCCAGGCGCCCTGAGACAGCCATTTTAGTTTATTTACATTTCCTTCTTGTTCTCATTCACTTTATTCATTATAAATCTTTATGCTGATCCTTAGCCTAAAAATTTATCCCAAGTTTTCTGTGTCTGTATCCACTTCTCTGCTACTTATTGCTGCAAGGTGGGTCCTCTGGAAGCAAACACAGAGAGTTTAAGGCATAAGATATTTATTAAGGGTCATTATCTACAAATTAAAGGGGAAGGAAACAACATTGCATATGGCAAAAGCTACACAGTCAAAGGCACGTGACCACGTCTCCTAACTAGGCAGGAAATTCTGGAGGGAGTATTGATTTGTCTGCCTTATATTGCAGGAAAAAGGCTCACTTTTCCCACTCCCACCCTGCTTAGTCCTAGGATTGGGACTGCCTTGAGTATAGCATGACCTCAGGGAAATGTAGCTCTTTGAATCTGAGGCAGCCTATGAAGGAGAGGTCGACGGGAAGCTGCCTGGTGACAACGCTCCCTAAAGATGGACAGTACTTCTGTATGTCATCTTTTCATTGCTAGTGGCAGAAACCGAAGGGAAACTGGCTAAAATTCTATTATACGAGTCTGGGCACGTCTAGATGCAAATGCTCAGTCGACGCTGGTAAGAACGTCTTTCCTCTTCTCTCCTTCTTGCCCAGGATCTTCCCTGATCCTGGCAAACGTGACTGCTGGCAGAGAACACAGCTATGCTAAGACTTCCGACAAATTTCCTGGGACTGACATGGATTAGCGAAATGTTCACCCTATGACTTGAGGCGCATGAACTGGAAGTGGTAAAGGCTGTGTCTGCGTTGAGAATTTGAGATGCCGTTACCATAAGAAAACAAAAGGGATACCGAACAGGGGAAACATAATCCTTTACTTTCCTTGACAAAGTCACGGGCCCGAGGGGTGATTCCCTGAGCCATGCCAGGCCAGTCGGCTTTTTCTTCTTGGAATTAGAAGTTTAGAGGTGATAGCAACACCAAAGACTGTTAGATCTGAAGGGGGCGTCTTAAGGATAAGTCTGTTTCTGCAATTTCTTCCAAATCAGTATTATCATCTAGCTCCACTTTGTGACCATCTTGGCTAAGTTCCTCATTTGAAAAAATGGGGGTAACAAGGGTACCTAGAAAGAGAAATTCTTTTACAGTTGAAAAAATTAATCTACACAAATCACTTAGCACAAATCCTGGCATTTTGTAAGTGACGGTAATATAAATTGTTATTTTTGTCGTTAGTACATTAGTGGTAGTGTTGTGCAACGTCTATTTATCACACATCTACCATGGCTCAAGCAGCAAACTGCATACTATGGAAGACACCACCGTGAATGAAACATAAATTCTATACTTAAGGAGATTCCAGTCTGCTGTAAGAAATAATTAATGTATATTAATCACATGCAGTATATTTCATAGTCAGTGTGGGCCAACAGATTTTGAATATTCTAGCTTCTATGGCTGCAGTGTTTCATTATATCATTGTACGTTAATAAATTGATGATTATAAATACATGCAGGGGCGCCCGGGGGGCTCAGTTGGTTGAGCCTCCCACTCTTGACTTCTGCTCAGGTCATGGCCTCAGGGTTCGTGACTTCAAGACCTGCGTCAGGCTCTGAGCTGACAGAGCGGAGCCTGCTTGGGATTCTCCCTGTCTCCCCTGCTATCCCTTCCCCACTCAAGCTCACTTTCTCTCCCCCCGCCTCAAATAAATAAACATTTTTTTAACGTTTATTTATTATTGGGAGACAGAGAGAGACAGAGCGTGAGCAGGGGAGGGACAGAGAGAGGGAGACACAGAATCTGAAGCAGGCTCCAGCCTCCGAGCTGTCAGCACTGAGCCCAACACGGGGTTCAAACTCACAAACTGCGAGATCATGACCCGAGCTGAAGGCGGATGCCTAACCGACTGAGCCACTCAGGTGCCCCCATAAATAAACATTTAAAATAGACTTTATCTTTGGGCACCTGGCATCAGTTAAGTGTCTGGCTCTTGATTTTGTCTCAGGTCTCACTCACAGTTCATGGTTTTTGTGCCCCGCATCAGGCTCTGTCTACACTCACAGTGCGGAGCCTGCTTGGGATTTTCTGTCTCCCTCTCTCTGCTCCTCCCCTGCTCTCACTCTACCTCTCTCTCAAAACGAATAGAGAAATACATACATACATAAATACATTTAAAAGTAAGTAAAATAGACTTTATCCTTAATAAATAAGTATATGTATACTTATACATATATTTGCATATATATATATATGATATGTTTGTTTATAACGGGTTAAGATGAAGCAGGGAAAATATTTTAATTTGAGTAGTTTTTAAAATCTATCTATATATATTTATTTAATATAAAGCAATTTTAGATTTGTATGCCAACTTTCTGAACAGAGAAAAAAAATAGTAAAGTATAGTCCTCACAATGCAAAACTGTATTTCTGCTGCGAGTAATTTTAACCATTTGTTAATATCTGTTCCTGGCTGAATTCATTCAAAACGTCATTCATAAGATTAAACAGAAGAAAATTCTTAATCTTAAAGTGTCTATTTTCAAATCATTGGTGCCATACCTCTCCCTGTCTTTAAATATACTAATTTGTTTTCCTTTATTATAAATGGGTTGGTTTACTGCCAAGATATGACTATGTTGAATTTAATTGAGACTTCTCTAGGGCAGGGATCATAGCTTACTTATCTGTGTTTGCTTAAACACAGATGCCTTTGTATATAAAGGGTCTTTATATATTCATAAAATGGATGAAGAAACAAAAGAGCAATATATCCTTTTTTTTAAGTGAAACAATGTCCCTGTCAAGGTCATTAAGAACACCAGGTGTGATCCCCGAACCAGTACGTTTCTAAAAACTTTTCGCAAGTAGTCTTTAGTGAGATGATGAGCTTATGTTAGAATGTAAGTCAAGGGGTGCCTGGGTGGCGCAGTCGGTTAAGCGTCCGACTGCAGCCAGGTCATGATCTCGCGGTCCGGGAGTTCGAGCCCCGCGTCGGGCTCTGGGCTGATGGCTCAGAGCCTGGAGCCTGTTTCCCATTCTGTGTCTCCCTCTCTCTCTGCCCCTCCCCTGTTCATGCTCTGTCTCTCTCTGTCCCAAAAATAAATAAACGTTGAAAAAAAAAATTAAAAAAAAAAAAAGAATGTAAGTCAACTTTCATAGACACACAGTTTTGTTCAGCTAATTTTTTTTCACAACACTTTCTCATTGAACGAAGCAGTAACATGATTTACAAGTTTAACTCATCACAGATCATTACCAAACTGTTTGTTGGCATGCTATTTTAAGTAGAATTGATAGTGTCTGTAGACTAAAGAACTAACACTTGATATTACAAAGAAAATCTTCTTCATTTGTTTATTTATATTTTTTCGTTTTGAGAGATAGAGAGAACGTGAATGGGGGAGAGGGGCATAGGGAGAGAGAGAGAATCTTAAGCAGGCTTCATGGTCAGCATGGAGCCCAACACGGGGCTGTATCCCACGACCTTGGGACCATGACCTGTGCCAAAATCAAGAATCAGACATCTAACCAACTGAGCCACCCAGCCGCCACACAAAGCAAATCTTAATGCAAAATTCCCTTTCCTTAGATTTGGGTGACCAGTTGAGTAGTTAGAGGTCACTGAAAAAAAAGATTTAAAATAATTTTTTTTCTCATTGCCTTCATTTTCATATACAGGGTACAGTATATACTTTTCTGGTTGATTGATGAAGCCCTTTAATTGTTATGTTACTCATTACATGTATGTCTTATCCACCAACAGTACTCTGAGAATTCCAAAGAAGGTGTTGCGGATTCTTATTCAAAAGAAGCACTTTATTTTTCCAGTGTTATATAGAACTCAGAGGGCCTTGGTCATTAAACCAGCTGAAACTTCAACATTAGGAAGGAGATGAAAGTAAAACACCCTAGAACCAGAGAAACTGCTTAACTTCTAGGGCCTGTCACCACGGAAGGAAAATTCAAGTCAACGTACTATATCCAAAAGCACAAGAAGAAGATTGTTGAACAACAGAGAGAAATATACAGTGATTATAACATGAATGAATAAAATTGTGCAGAGCACAGACATAGTTTGTACACACAGCACAACTCTCTGCGTCATCCCAGCAACTCTGGGCCACTGTAAATACCTAAGGAGCTCCAATCAAAAGCTCGGGCACAATAGCAAAACTGTAGATGGTTGAAAATGTCAAGCATCACGATAGACGGGCAACCGGTTATGGAGTAAATAACTCATGGGAAGAAAAGGCACAGCAGAAGGGATATAGACAATGACATTGTAATAGCCATGTATCAGGACAGATGGTAATGGGGCACCAGGGTGACTCAGTCAGTTGAGCATCCTACTCTTGATTTCAGTTCAGATCATGGTCCCAAGGGTGTGAGATCGAGCTCCACATCTGGGTCTGCACTGTGGGTGGAGCCTGCTCAAGATTCTCTCTCTCCCTCTGCTCCTCTGTCCCCCACTTGCGTTCTCTCTCTCTCTTCCTTAAATAAATAAATAAATAAATAAATAAGGACAGATGGTATCTACATTTGGGTTAAACATAGCATAACACTATATTGTACACCTGCAACTCATGTAACACTGTGTGCCAATGACACTCAAAAGAAAATAATAATAAAACAAAACAATAACATAAACAAACTACATAACAATGATTTGTCTCCAATTAGTTCTGTTGGGAGAACAGGCCCATGGGAGAGCAGGCCCGTAACCAATGGCAGTAGTGTGAAACCTGAGATCCAACTCTCAGAGGAAATCGGGATTAATAAAATAAAGACAGTGTTCCAGGGGTGTAGCCCAACTGGCTAGAATTCCTGACAAAACTCATGTCTGTAAAGCATAAGAGGCCCAACAGTAAGCAAAAGCCAGGAAAATCTATAGCTCAAATTGACCAGGAATCATTGCACATACACCATATGCTTACAGAAATTATGACAGAGATGAAATGCAAAATATATTTCATAATCAGTATGGCATGCCTATCAACCAAGCAGAAGAAATACTATATAGCTAGGGAAACAGATCTTGGAGGATCTTGCTAAGAGTTCACCTCCTAGTTCTGGGTCGCAGAGGAATCTTAAGGCACTGGTTCCCAAACGTGGTTACATCCTGGAATCTACTCTGCATTTTTTTTTTTGAATGATGATAGATCCTGGGTTCCATTCTTAGAGACTCCGATTTATTAGTCTAGGAGTGGTCCAGATGTAGGAGTTTCAGAATCTGACCAGCTGATTCTAGTACGCAGCAAAGTATGAGAATCACCGACCTTGCATTCCAAAAATGAAAGACCACAAATGAAAGAACACATGCACATGCACACATACGCACACACATACACACACACACGCACGCTCATGACACATTTGTTAATCAATAACTTGAAAATAGCTTGCTTGGGTTTTGATCTTTTTTTTTTTTTAATTTTCAGAAAAGTGGATCATTGCCATGATTTCATATTCTCTTATCTCCCTTATTATTCTTATTACTCTCTCATCACTATCTCAGAACCTCTCAACACCTTCCATCATCCAAGGTTTAGTCAATGTCGAATATCTGTCACCTGCCTGTTTTATAGTAGAGGCTAAACGCACTGCCTCATGGCTGACCCTTTATTTCACAAAAGAGTATGAAGAATTCTAATTGCCATAAGGTATTACCACCATCTATGAAGTCATTTTTCTTGCTTTCTTAAAGATTTTTAGTCAGGGATAATCCTTTCAAACAGATTCTCCTCTCCTAGAAGAAATTATGCATGAAAATCCCTTTTTTTTTTACAAGCCTTCATTGACACCTCAAATCGTATCTAAAACTGCTCTATACTAGAGAATATTGTGCTTCAAGCTTTGTCTTGGCTAGATTCAGAAATTAAAGGTATGGACCAATTTTTGAATAAGCATGAACATTTTTTATGTGCGTTATGAAACATGCCTTTGAAACATCTTGCCAAAGGCTTTTTCATCTTCTGGTTGTTATACGAAAACATGGTCATCCCAAAGGGGTAAAAAAAAAATACCGACTGTGTTCTACCTTAATCAGATTCACAATCATGTCCTAATGCAATTTGTCCTAATGCATTTCAGAGGGAGACAACCATTTATGATTCCCAGAGACATGTGGGAATAAATGTGGCTATAGGGAAATCCCCTGGGTGTTCTATATACTATATTTACCAGTTCATAAAAAAGCTAATTACATTTCTGAAAAGAAAGCTTTCTGGATGCAATGCATATTCGAATGCAAACATCCTACCCTCGCACAGCACGGTCACACACGGCCCTTTTTCCTCACTGTACACACGTTGCATTTTGGATCCCATTAACTTATTTTAGAATAAGGAGTATGCACATTGTGCTTTTAGCCTGATCGCATATGTCTGTGCTTGAGAGACAATTCTATTTTTAGTTGTTTTACTGGGAAAAAAAATAGGTAACACTTAGCATAGTAATAAATTATCCTGTAGTAAAATAGAAACTGATTGGTCCCAGATTTTCCCCCTGATGCCTATGAAGATAAATACATTAGGTGGACTTTAAAAAAAAAAAAGACCAAATTTTTAAAAAGGCCCATCATATTTTTGTCTCTGAGAAACATGAAGCTATTATAGAGAATGCTGCCAAAAGTAATGAATCTACAAGTTTATTTTGCAATGAAATCCTTTTTCATGGATTTTATTTTTCATTACAAACATGTTTTTGCAAAAGCAGTGTTTTCTATAAACAGAACGGGTAATAGATGACACACTACTAAAGCAAGCCCAAAATGTAAATAATCAAAGGATTTTTATTTACTTTTCCGCGGTGATCGTGAAATCACACTGACCTAACATTTCATCATTTATTTATTTATTTGTCATCTGATGGGTTTTTTTTTTTTTCTTCTCTTTATCTCTCATGCATCGTGGTGTTCATTTGTTACTAAACGGACTCCACTTGGCCGTTCCCGGTCAAAGGTGGCCTATCTTTCTTATTTAGTTAATGACGTCGGTTCCTCGGCCACCCAGCGCATCCCAGGGATGTTGGAAGACAAGTGTAGTTGGTCGCTGCTTTTAGGGAGCATGGCCTCCGAAGATCTCCGGAAATCAAATCTTCCTTCAAAAATATGAGGTATGGTGAGTTAACTGATTGACTAATGGGATTCCGACTGAAGTAAGACAAAGTAATACCTAAATGTAAATGCTATGATATCTCTGTGCATTTGACAAAGCACGCCGTGGCTAGAGGTACAGGTGGCCATTTCACATGTGTCATGCTTGACCTTAACTTTGGTCAACATGA
Source organism: Lynx rufus (assembly GCF_022079265.1). Taxonomy (NCBI): domain Eukaryota; kingdom Metazoa; phylum Chordata; class Mammalia; order Carnivora; family Felidae; genus Lynx; species Lynx rufus. Next base: position 127,419,207 of record NW_025814878.1, read on the forward strand.
GGGCTTAAATTTTAGGCCCCTGACCCTCTCAACCCTTGGTAAGTGAGCCTCCCCACCCCCTACTTGCATCACCCAAGAAACACCTCAATTCTCCATCTCATATTCTTCCCTCCACCTTCCTCTCTCCTCGCAGGAATCCCCAGCGACTTCTTGGGAGATAATTATGCCTGTAGCTCAGGGACCTAAAGTAATCACCAGGCTTGGCATGAAAAGATGCTGCAATGCAAACTGTAGCACCAAGCAACAGAGATTCAGTGCAGATATTATGAAAAGGGAGCACATTATAACAATTACTGAGTGGGCATGATTTCTGCCAGCCTACAGGATACAGCAAAGAGGCCAAAGCATAAACACTGCCTAGTATTACTCATAGTGACTCACTGACATTGGCTGTTTGGGACCCAGTGGAAGTCTTTGCACAGAGATCTGTGCTGTGGTAACAACGCTTCCAGAAAAGCAAAACAAATCTTACAGACGTTGGCTTTTATTCAGTACGCGATCAGCTTCTCTCTGGATCTCCCTTTAAAGTTTCAGATTCCGGGGCGCCTGGGTGGCGCAGTCGGTTAAGCGTCCGACTTCAGCCAGGTCACGATCTCGCGGTCCGTGAGTTCGAGCCCCGCGTCAGGCTCTGGGCTGATGGCTCAGAGCCTGGAGCCTGTTTCCCATTCTGTGTCTCCCTCTCTCTCTGCTCCTCCCCCGTTCATGCTCTGTCTCTCTCTGTCCCAAAAATAAATAAAAACGTTGAAAAAAAAAATTTAAAGTTTCAGATTCCTAGAGGAAGTTGTTTAGAGAAGCTGGATCCTAAACTATCATGTCAAGTCATAGAGTGCTGTTAGACTGAACATTAGCTCAGTTGGTTAGAGTCTGACGCAGCCGAGGAGGCTGAGTGTGTGATCGTTGGATGGGATGTCAGCATCACACCGTCACAGTCTATAACCCAAATCCCCACCAGCCGCCTACTAATATTTGCTTTTTATCGCAGGGGCCAAATGAAATAGCACGGAGTCACCCACATAACCTGAGAAATAATTCAGAGGAGAGCTGTCACATCAGAAATGTAGCATGCATCATTGATAAGATATGACAAAGGAGAAAAGACACAAATTGTGAAGTCTTTGGAATAAAGTTCCAGTTTTCCCAGGCCTGCCTCCGTTTATCTGAGACAGCCCCAGCTTGTGCATTTTTCCCGGGGTGATCATTAATTTCATTCCAAAACCGAACCGGTTTAGACAACGAATTACGTAGTCATCCTTGCTTTAGCCCATTTGGCATGACTCAAAAGTATCGGTAAGCAGGTTTAATTTGAGCCTCCTTGATTTCTCTGGAGGTGCCACGTGTGCTACTTAAAGACTGCGTTACCTACATTATTTAAACAAAGGAAGGCAACATGTTCTCTTGGATGATGTCGAAACACAGCAATGAGTGTGCATAATTGCATAAACGCTCATTAATAACAAAAATCATGCGTGATTTTAATCCTGATTTTTAGTGTATTTCTGGAAATTTTTATAAACTATCCAAAGTTCTTGGAAAGGATCCCTGGAAGTGAAACTTAGAAAATTAAAAAATAAATCCTAAATGTTAAATGGGCCAAATTGTTTCACTTGTTCCAGCCCCTAACCGTCACATAGCTGAATGGAGATAACCAAAATTATCAGATGAACTGTCCCACGTCCCAGCTGGCAGCTTAAGGCACTGAATAATGGAATCCATTGAGTGCTAAATACATCAATTATCTATTTAATTTAGGACATTCGTGGCCTGTTATAATTGTTCTGAATCCTGGCAACTTCCACTCAGGAACAAAGTTGTAATATTAGCTAATGGTATAAGTTAAAAGACAATTGTTTCTGGCTCTCTTTTCAATAATATTTTTTTGTGCCAGACATGTGCATGCATTTTATTTGAGATGGTTTCCTTAAATAAGGGATATAAAGTCCAGCTTATTCATGGTTGCCAAATGTGACCATAGCATACCTTCTTCTCGTTTATTACATTGAATTGATTGTTTAACTGGATAAAATATTGGTCTTAAGCAAAGTTAGGGACACATTTTGGTAAAACTTTCAGAGAACAGAAGCTGAAGTCCTAAATAATCGTGATAATCAACACTGCTGCTCATTATGAGCTAAGAAGCGATTTGAAGCAATACCGTGAGCGAAGTTTTTCCTCTGAATTCTAACAATCCAGATTGGGGTTCACATGCCTAAAGACTGCAACAAGTGTCCGAAAACCAGCTTTCTTGGTTTGACCTAGACACAACTCATCTGTGCTTTGTCTTCTCCATATTAAGGTTCTTTATTATTAAATGATATTAGGATGATCTGGGACCGTAAACCATTTAAGTGTCTGTGTTTTTTGTAATTTGCAAAAGTGTTGGTAACCTGTTCAACACTGTGTCTTTTCACTTAGGGCAAAAAATCACCAGAGAACTAAATACCTCACATTGATCAGATGTAGTGCTCTAAATTCTAACCCGTAAGAGAAGTGACTAAGACTCATTTTTTTTTTCAATTATTCTGATTTTGAAACTTACAAGAAGCTGTCACAATGATTTCAAAAGTGTTTTCTCCAAAACAGCAAGTGTAATCTTTGATACAACTGGGCCAATTAAAAGCATTGTAAAGTAAGTACAGGATGGAAAATTAGGTCAGCTGAAGAGTCCTGCCGTGAAAATAAAACATTGTGAATGGATATTTTCAGATACTTCCTGGGATACTTTGCTACATAAGTGAGTCTTGTGAACTCAACCTAGAGTTTCCAGAGCACAAATTCATTTCACTTGCTCCATTTGGGTATGAACTAAGGCAACTTCACTTTACACTTACAAGGAAGAGGAAAGAGCCAGACTTTTCTCCAAAACACTAGTGATACCAATTTGGCCAATGAACTCAACTGGGCACTGAATTCAGCAGGAAAAAAGTTACTGAAATTAAGAAAGAAACCTTCTGATGAGGCCAAGTGAGGCGACTGATCTCATGACCCCACAGACATTCAATTTAATGAAAGTAGACATTCTTCAAATAACTTTACGACTTGATTATATATCCAAATACACGCATGAGTTTTGATTATTCAGGCCTAAAACTTAGGTTTTTAAACGCACATTCTCTTTTCTTTGGGCACATAAACATCCTAATTCTCTATCTTTTTTTTTCTCCCTAGGTAGGCCCAGCATACTCTTATCAATAGAACAAGATAGCTATCAAGCCCCATATTTCATAATTTATGTATTATTTATTTCTTCATCAAATGTTTATTAAACATCTACTATACACTATCCCCATTCTGGAGACCAAGGATATAACCATGAGCAGGATAAATCAATGCCCTACACATTGAACTTTCAGTCAGCCTAGAAAAATGGGCAGTTAAGCAACTAGTAACAATAACGTTAACGAGGATTTTAATAATGAATGTCAAGGTTACACTAGGGCACAAAGAACCATCTCACCTAGTTTGAGGTAGGGGAGCTGGCAAGAGGGAGGGACTGACATTAAAGACAGACTTGAAGGAGTTTGCTGGGGAATGCACGTGGAACCCAGCAGCACCTAGACGCAGCTCCTCAGTTAACTGCTTTTCCCAAATTAGGTGTTCCCTCAACCCAGAGATCCCTACATTCCGGGGATAACTTAAGAACATAGTCAAAACCTGGTTGCCCCAAACCAGATCTGGCCTTGGCATAAGTGTGCTACCCTACAGTGTTGTTGTCATTGTTTATAATTGCTTTAATCACAACATTTAAAATTTAATACATCTCACATGTCGGGTTCTCTAGGAAAATTTGAAGCATTGAAAATAGTGGGCTTGCCTTCCTGAGTAGCCATGAATCCCTTTCAACCAAATGTGAGCTTTCTGGTGCCACGTAGCCCCTGTCATCCTTCTGATCCTCAGAATTGAGACTGAGCAACTGAGCATCAACTCACATTTCATTTTTCACTCGTCAACTTTACTCACATGGATCCCTTTTCTGACCTCTACAGGCATTTCAGCTTGTGACTGAGGCTTAAAACTCCAGGTTTTGAGTCAAGGAAAGACCTCGTATTTCATAGATTTTGGGGGGTTTGGTTAAGCTGATCCAAATCTACTGCCAAGTGTGTGTGTGTGTGTGTGGTCTGTAATATGTAATAATTAATTCACATTGCTAATCCATAGGAAACATCACCCTGGATATTTGTTCAGCAATTTTGTGTTTCTTGTCCATACCTTGCCTACATATTTACATGCAATTTTGTTATTGTTCTCAGTTGAACTGTGCATAATTTGCTTAAACAAGGCATACACTCAAACATACAAAGTGTCAATTTGAAGTAAAGGGATATGCATGAGCTGTAAAGAAAATCCAATTTTAAAAAAGAATTGAAAACATACTCGAGCTTCACATACTTTTACTCTGTGGATGATTCCCTCAAACCTGTTTGGGCAAGCCACATTCATTGAGGAATTTTTCAAGGCAGATAGCAGAAACTGTCGCCCTTGGAGATCTAAACAAACACTATAAAGGACATCACGAAAAGAACAATTTGGTAAAGGCATCTGGACAACACCTAGGGGTACGTGCATATACAACAGAGAAAATAATAATATGGCAGTCTTAATGAACTCATTCGCCATGCAGTACACTCTAGTGTCTTTTTGTGAGCCCTTAAAGTGTACATTAGACATTTGGAATTAAATGAGCATCATGGAGTGAGAGATGAGGCATATTTCAAGTTTGCACTTTTTCTTGATTGTTTAATACACAAAAAAAAGGAACAAGCAAGTGCTATCTGAGGGTGAAAAACACTTTCTTACTGGCTAAGAACTGAGCATTTCTGATACAAAGTGGGTCCCTCTTAAGTATCACAGAAGACATTTGATTTGATTTGGGTGCATAACAGTGTAAGCCACCAGGAAACTGTGAATGGGCAGCAAAGAGGGGTGAATTGGGATTGAGGGGAAGGGACGGGATAAGGCTAATTGTCCTTGTAGTAGAGTTTGGTTCAGAGTAGGGAAGTTTTATCCACAGACCATTCAGGTAGAGGAAGGGAGAGAAGCAAAGAAGAGAGGCCATATATTTAGTCTGCGGGCTGGGTAACATGATTGGCCCATGACATCTGTTCCTACCTCTTTTCTCTGTAACTACTGCACTGGAAAGTTAAAATCTGCATTTCCTAGGCTCTCTTACATCTAGGGTTCTGGTAGGAATCAGGTCTCTCCAGTTAGATACACCTTCAGAAGATCTAAAAGGTAAAGGTGAGACAATGGCTAATTTCTTGATGTTGATTCTGACACCAAGAAAGACCATGGAACGTGAATGTGGTGTAGTTCTAGAGCTGTCTTCTCGTTTTTTGATTTTCGATTCTCTCTAATTGTTTCTGGAAGCCCCCTTTTGTTTATAATACCTAGAGTGATCTCTATCTCCTCCACAAGATTTAGACTCAGTCTATTTCCAGAGTTTGCAGAGAACAGATGGAAATGATCCATTTGGATGGTTGCCTCCAGAGGAGTTAGGATGGCTTTGGTCATCGTTGGGACAGCTGTATCTATAAACAGCATCATCTAAGCCTTTAGTTTAGAGAGGCCTTCAAAGGAAAGGGCTGGCAAAAGTTGGGGGCTGCCACAAATAAACAGCCCAACGTTGGAAGCTGTGTCGGCACCAAACACATAGACAATAAAAGAAAACAATGATAAAGAGAAACTAGACTAAAATATTATTCCCCTGGCTTACATATGGGGCTGGAAGTATGGTAAAGGGAAATCTATAATTTAGAAACTGAAAAAAATATGCCCCAGGCCCTAGGATGTAGCTGGCAGAAAAGATTAGGGAACTCAACAGAACCAACCTGTAATGGCTAGACTCTAGATTCCAGATCTAGACGCATGCCTTACCTCCAGGGAAGCGAATGATATATGACCCTGCAATGATAGGAATGACTCAAGAATTAGAACAGTACTGAGAACACAGGCAGGAAAAGCAACGCAGGGGGCTGTTTCCTAGCCGTGGACACCCTGGCCAGGCCTATTACAGTGTCTGCAGAGACAGCATGCGTGTGTGATATTATAAAAAAGAGTTGCAGTAAAACAGGAAAAAAAAAAAAACAAGAAGTAAGGGGATACTGAAAGGAAAGGGGCACCAGGAGAGGCTATGGGGAGTGGGAAGAGAAAGAAGGGTGGGGAAGAAGACCATAACTTTTATTTCAAGAGAACCGTTTGAATTTATAGCCAGAAGTCGCTTGAAAGATTACAAAATTGAGTGATCTTACTCCCTACAACAGGAGAGGATAGCCTCCCAGCCATTCGTAAAGCACCGTGGTAAATATTTTCACAAGATAAGTGTCAGATTATAACACTTTGGCCCCAAATCTTTATTCAAATCCAGAGTTCATTCCTTTCAACTTTAATAATTGAATATTTTGGAAGACATGCCAAAAAAGTGTTCAAGCAATGGCACAGGCAGATCAAACTTCAGAACCAGGTAGCACAACACGAGGAAAGAAACGGAGAGGAAAATTAACCTCTAGACATTGACGTGACTAGCTGTGTGCATTTGGACAATAAACCAAATTTTTCTGGCTTCCAAAATTCCTCACACATAAGAAAGAGCATAAGATGACATCATCTTTAAGAACAAATAAAGAATGACTTTAAATTATGTACTTCAGATTTCTTTTCAAATAGGCAAAAGAAAAATATTAGATGATAGTCGTTTCTTGCAATGGTGCTGAGAAACTTATTCCTGTGTTCTGGTTGGTAATATAAATTTGTTCAGACTTTCTGGAAACAATTTACAATATATCCCAGAAGTCCACAAATGTATGATTTGACCAAGTGATGCTATATTTTGGGATTTACTTGAAGAATACCATATGACAAAAGTATCTATCACATCATTCTTAGTATTGAAAAATCATGCAAAGTAAATATTAAAAATAGAACTCTGGGGCGCCTTGGAGGCTCAGTTGGTTAAGCGCCTGACTTCCGCTCAGGTCACGATCCCACGGCTCGTGAGTTCAAGCCCCACGTCGGGCTCTGTGCAGACAGCTCAGAGCCTGGAGCCTGTTTCATGTTCTATGTCTCCCTCTCTCTCTCTCTGCTCCTCCCCCGTCATTCTGTCTCCCCCGTCTCTCAAAAATAAATAAACATTAAAAAAATTGTTTTTAAATATGTTTTTTTAAAATAGAATTCTTAGGTTAATAGAATAAATGTACAGCCTTGTCCCCCACCCCACCCCCACACACACACACTGGTTCATCCTTTATTGTTTAATAAAGGAATTGTCCACGGGGCCATTCCTGTGAGCACAGCTGGCTTGTGGGTTTGCTGACCTCCTGTAGTGGGTTCATGCCCACCTCTCTGAGCCTCCTATTTCCTTCCTACAACTACCAGATACTTTCACCTCATTTCTCTAGGCTAATATCATCTCCGAGCCTCCAAGCAACCATCCTATCAATGAATTAAGACAAGCTCAGATAAGCTGGTCAGCATGTTAAATCCTATGTTACAAACAGGTAATCACTGATGGTCATCACTTCTCTATCCAACCCTATCCAACAGTAGGTTCTGGACCTATTGTGTCAACACTTCTATTTAGTTTCTTCACATTCTTCCTGTTCCCGCTGGTACATATGACCCAGGACTTGTGACGAATTTGTTGAATCCCTCATTTTTACCCATGGAGGAACAGTACTTTCCTACTTAAGCCACGCTGACAACTGATTCCATTTGTTGACTGAGTAATGATAAGGGAAGATGGCGGCAGGTTTTGCGGAAAAGGAGCAGTGTTTTGTGAGGCATGCGCTTTATGTGAGCTTTCCGAACAATTTCCAAGCAGAATGTAACATGTCTATCATTTGGGTGATCTGGGGCCACAAGACTATCAAGTACATCTTCCCAATGTTTTTATCTTCATCCCAAGATTTCTTTCCTTCCTTGTTAGACCTGGCATTAATATGGAAAACCTGTTGGGGCTGTAAATAGAGTATCCTTGTTAATTCCATTGCTATCATATCTTGGGCTTGACTTCATTACACTTTGGTGCAGGAAGAGGGTCTCTTTAAACCTTTCCATGAAGACTTCTGACTTGCAGTGTGAACTCTAAGATGAGTTAGGTGAGCATATATTATAATCTTGTATTAAATTTTTTATAGCAATTAAAAAAACTCAACCTACCATGTGATCCCTGTAGTGGCATTTGCTACATACTGACAGATCCCCTTACCCCGTATGACATCATATTCCAGCACAGGTGAGAGAGTTAGTAATGATGACACAGAAGTTATCACCCCTCTACTTATCACCAAGATAAGTCACTTGCTGCCTCCTATCACTGGGTGATCCAACTCCAGCATTTTCATTGCGAGGGTCTACTTTCTAGAATACTATCTTGTTTGTGTTCCCTCAACAAAAGATGTTAATACAGCATTTTGGTCCATGCAGTTTATTTGGGAGATGTCACAGGAAACATGGTGACGTACTGAAGTTTGGAAGGAAATAAATGTGAGAATAAAGGGTTATCACACTGGAGAGCTAAGCTCTGGCTCCACTCTTTCAGAGACTAAGCAGAACATCTCTCAGATTCACTCTGCTGAAGCACAAGAAAGCTGGCATATTTATCCATCAACTTCCACATCTCTCATTTGTTGGGACCCACTCCTGGGACATTAACTTCCTGAAACTTCTGACTGCTTCTATAAACAGAGTGCTCTGGGAAAGAACGCAGAAAGACTTTGGCTTTGACTAGGACTGTATGCAAAGGTCTTTAGGAGCAAACTAAAGGGTTATAGGTGGGGTACTAATAATGTCTGCTACAACTAGGAAGCTAATCATCAGTGATATCTCAGTCAGCTCATTTATGAGCATTCTGGGCTGCCTCAGAATATTTGACAATGTAAAAGTTGCTTAGCTGATAAACTAAAGATACTTGGCATAATCCTAGGAATCCCTGCAAGGTCTTTTTTTTTTTTTTTTTTTTTTTTTGAGTATGAACAACTTAAAGTAGAGGGAAAACAAACAATAGTAGGAAGGCATCTGAATTAGAGCCCTGGATCACTGAGGATGTGAGGATGGGTTCTCACTTGGAGACCATAGAATCATTGAAAAATGGATTAATCGAAAGACGGCAGGACAGGTAAGTTCCTATGGCAACAAAGAATGGATGGAAGTAGAGAAAACAAAGCATTTTATTTTTCTTTTATTTATATTTATTTATAGTTTATTTATTTATTTTTATTTATTTATAAATGTTTATTTTTGAGAGAGAGAGAGAGAGAGAGAGCAGGGGGGAGGCAGAGAGAAGGAGACAGAGGATCTGAAGCAGGCTCCGTGCTGAGAGCAGACAGCCCTAGGCAGGGCTTGAACTCACAAACCATGAGATCATGACCTGAGCCAAAGTCGGAGGCTTAACCGACTGAGGCACCCAGGTGCCCCATGAAGCATCTTAATGTATGGTTTAAACTCCTATTTTCTCTCTTTCGTATACATTTCTCTACTGTAAGCATGTGTATTTGTGTGTGTTTCAGACATACAGAATATATACATATATTTATTATGCACACCTCCATTATAAAATAATTTATATGTGTGTATTTCTGTAGTTTTTACAAAACTTAACGTTGTAGGCTTCTTTTTTTAAAGATATAAATAAATACATTTTTTTAATGGCGCGCCCAAGTGGCTCGGCCTGTTAAGTGTTGGACTTTTGGTTTAGGCTCAGGTCATGATCTCACAGTTCGTGAGTTTGAGCCCGCATCGGTTCGGTGCTGAGAACATAGAGACTGTTCGGGATTCTTTCTCTCCCCCCTCGCTCTACCCCTTTCCTGGATCCAGCTCACACACTCTCTCAAAATAAATACAGAAACTTAAAAAAAAAAATTTAAATAAAAAAATAAAATTTTTAAAAGTTTCTGTATTTATTTTGGAGGGGGGCTAGGGGGAGGGGCAGAGAGAGGGGAAGAGAGAATCTCGAGCAGGCTCCGCACAGTCAGCACCAAGTCCAACGTGAGACCCAAATTCACAAACTGTGAGATCATGACCTGAGCCATAAGCAAGAGTGAGGTGCTTAACTAACTGGGCCACCCAGGCGCCACTGTGTGCTTCTTATTAGACCCAAAGCATCGTGTTCAAAACCTAAAACCCAAATGTGATCTCGGATTACCCTCCTTGTGAAGACTTGTGACCTGCTAAAGGAAATTAGGTGGATGGGTGGATAAATGAATGAATGGATAGATGATGGTGATAGATAGATAGATGATAGACTGACAGATAGATACAGAAAATATGTAATACATCCATATATCATGAAAATTAAAAAAAAAGTTCTGATGGCAATCCAGAAGATAGTGAGATTCTATAAATTTTAATTGAGCACTGAAAGAACAATTATAATTTGAGCATGCCGAGATGGGAGGGGGTAGGGAGTAGATACAGACTAGACTCTCTATGTGCAGGAAACAGTTTAAGCAACAAATTCAAAGAATGTGCCAACTAAAATAAAAACAAGATATGGATTTCAAAATTTATCATCCTATGAATTATTGTGCAAAATTGGAGCTGAACTTATGCCCCGTGGTCAAACGAGTACCTCTGATTGTTTTTTTGTTTTGTTCTGTTTTGTTTTTTTTAGGCTCAGACGAAAAACCAGTGTATAATCACACATAATTACAGTAAAAGGTTAGTGCTGGTGAAATGGCCACAAGGGGTATTAAAATAACAAATGGCTAAGTGATGTTTCTTTGCTCCTTCTGTCTGGTGCACCTAGTTAGCTACTGGGGTAAAAAAATCTCGAGCAAAGTTGTTGTCTCCTTCTGGCTGATTTCCCTTTTGACCTTTTAGGGTCCAGGCTGTTCCCAGACTTCATTTGCACACCCTTTTCTGCTTGCTCCCTGGCTTAGCACTCAGTGTTTCCACAGCAGATTAATGACAGCTAATAATATCTGATATATCTGGACATTGCCACATAATGAGTTGTAGTCCCACTGGGTCCCAGAAGTGTCACCACTAACAAATTCACCAGACCTGCACATAATTAGCATGTAAAGGGAGTGATCGCACAGTAAATCTGTAGAGGAAGATGAATAGCCCAGGAGAGAAAATATAAAAGGGGAAAAAAAAAATCCCTCCTTATCATGCCTTACTAAATATATGTTTCTTGGCAAGAATATTTTCTTGATAACAAACTGTGGACAGGTTACCTTTACAGTAACATTATTCCTTCCATGGCTGATAGGCAGAATTTCATTATGTCACTGCTAATGTTTCAATATTTCTGCAAAATGTCACCATATGTAAATTAGGGGAGGTTAGGGTTTCCCTTCCAGTTTTCTTTAAAGATGCACAGTCCCATTTCATAGTGGCTTTGGTGCTCACTTACACCCTCTGTGACAGGTTGGAATTTAGTGATGAAACACACAGGAAATTTGCCCTTACCTTACCAAGACTAAATGAAATGATGTATACGCTCACAGTCACTGCCCTAAAAGCTACAAATGTAATGCATAATAGGAGGGGAAAATAAAGAGAGGAGGAATCCAGAAACCCGCAGTGTGCTAGTATAATTACCAACTTGGAGATGTATTTCTTACACGATACTGAGCATTTAAATCCACATGGTAATTTTAGGATTTGTCTCCTACAATCAGAGCAAAAATGGAAATGTTTCTGATTATGTTTGGTATGGCTTGAGGGCTTTGCCCTTGATCCTTCAAACCCAGTACACAAGTCTACGCTAGAGTTAAGGCATGCTACTTGCAAGATGAAAATATGGCAACGGAAATAAGCCTATTGAAGAAGACACTTCTGAAATTTGGGTCAATTCTTTGACTGTAAGAAGATTGTTATGACACGGAGTCAGAGGGCCAAGGTAGTAGTGCAAATAAGTTTAAAACAAAACAAACAAAAAACACCCAACAGATAGAGCATTTCTGCACTGTGCCTCAGAGAAAAGTGCTCATGGAGGCTCTTTCCCTGTCTTTCACCGTTGGTTTGGGAGGTACGGCAGCGTCAACGCTTGTACTGTAGACCTCACAATGTCGCCAACATTCGTAGGGATGGGGGAAGGGAATCATTCGTCCAACTGGCATTCTGGACAGATACTCCCAGATGCTCAGGACAATATAGTATGCAATCAGCCCGTGTAACCTGATAATTACCCTGCAAGGTGATCAATAAGGACCCTAAAGGCAGAGGCTCTTGTCAACCCTCAATCCTGTACGCAAGCTTCTGCCCCTCGCCTTATTAAAACATGACATCGATGATCTCCAGAGTATCACTTGTAGACTTCTGGTTTTCATGCTCCAGCTCTTCAATGGCTAATTCCATTTGCATTCATGGTTTCAACTGCCTTATCCTGCAAATTCCCAAATGCACACTTCCAATTCATATCTCTTTCCTGAACCAAAGGCCCATTTACCAATGGTCTACTGAACATCTTCTCCAGAATGCTGCAAAGGCTCCTCAACTTATCTAAATTAAATTAGGTATCTACATTACATGTCTGTGTCAGCCAGTGCAGCCCCAACCTCAACCCTACTCCTCTCATATTGAACAATGTGATAATACCTCCAAGTGCCCGGTGTCCAAAGACATTCTTGGTGTTATTCTCGCCCTCACCGCCATATTCAGTCAGAGATGCAATTTTCTTGAATGCTTTTCACATCACTCCCCTTTTCTTCAGATTCCCATTACCCTTCATCCCTCTTCTGGATTACAGAGCATATTCCAAACGGGTCCTTGATTCAGGTCTTAACATTTACCTGCCTTTCCCCACTTGCTTGCAAAACGATCCTTCTAAAACACAAATGCAATTATGTTATTCCTTTACTAAATATCTTTCAGTAGTTCCCTATTGCCCAAATAATCAAACTAAAATTCCTAATTCCTTAAAATAGGATGCACAATTCTCCTTGGTCTGGCTTCTGACTGTCTGCTTTATCAACTTTATCTTTTCTGTTGCTTTTTTTTGTTAGAAGTGTGGGATCTCAGGTTGTACTTCAGTTCCACTGCATCAGAATCTGCAGTTTAAGAAGATCTTGAGATGATTTGACTTCGTATTTAAATTCTGAGAAGCACTGCTGGAGCACACTGGTTCTCAAACTTGGCTGAATGTTGGAAATACTTGGGGAGTTTGAAAATAATGATGTGTGAGTCCCATTCCCGGAGACACTAATTTAATGATTTCTTGGACATAACACCAAAAACATGATTACCAAGGAAAAGAAAGAAATTGACAAAATTGGACATCATCAAAAATGAAAACTTATACTCTTTAAAAGACACTACTGAAAGAATAAAGACTGGGAGAAAATATCTGTAGATCATATATCTGGTATAGCATGTATATCCAGAATATACAAAAACAATTCAAAACTGGAAAACAAGAAGACAACCTCGTTTTACACTACGGGCAAAGATCTAACCAAACAGTCTACCCAAAATGGTATATGAATGGCCAATACAGACATGAAAAGGCAATCAACATCATGAATCATCAGAGAAATGCAAGTTAAGACTATACGATACCTCCACTCTCCTATTAGAATGGTTAAAAATAGAAAAGACAGACTTCACCAACTGTTGGTAAGGACATGAAAGAACAAGAACGCTCACCCACTGCTAGTGAGAGTGTAAAACATGGCAACCGATGTGACAGTTTGTCAGTTTCTTAGCGCATTAAGTGTCCAATTGCCACTTAACCATTCTACTTCTGGGTGTTTACTCAAGAGGAAAAAAATCATATATATTGAATATATTATATTATATATATAATGTTATATATTTATATATATATGGACAAAGACTTATACATAGGGGATATAGTAGCTTTAGTTGCAGTAGGCTAAAGTTGGAAAAAAATGAAATGTCCATCAGGTAATGTTATATATAGAACACTATCCAACACTAAAAAGGAATGGATAATTGTTACACACGATAACAAGGATGATTTCAAAATAATTATGGAGAATAAAATAGGTGAATCAAAAAAGAATCTGCTGGGGCACCTGGATGGCTCAGTCGGTTGAGCGTCAGACTCTTGGATTTTGGCTCACGTCATGATCTCATGGTTCATGGGATTGAGCCTCATGTCGGGCTCTGTGCTGACAGCACAAAGCCTGCTTGGGATTTTCTCTCCTTCTCTCTCTGTCCCTCCCCCACTCACCCACATTGTCTATCTCAAAAAAAAAAAAAAAAAAGGATCTGCTATATGATGTTATTTACATAAATCTCTAAAAAATGGAAACAAATTTATAGTGATACAAAGCAGATTAGTGGTTGCTCAGTAATGGGAGAGAAGGAAGGCTGGAAGGAAGGGCGTACAGTGAGACCCGATGAAACTTTTGGGGGTGCTGAGAATGCTCACTAGTTTGATTGTGAGGATGGTTTCACCAACATATACATGGGTCAAAACTTAACATGTTGTACACTCTAAATATGTGTGGTATACTGTATGTAAATTATATCTCAATAAAGCTGTTGAAAGACATCTCAATGCTCATGCTCGACCCATTAAAGAAACTTCATTCTTTTCTCTTGCTTTAAGTGTGCTTTATGTATAGCACTACAAGTATACTAAATTTCTTTCTCACTGTGTTATATGTCTCCTTGAATCCCCATGTACCTACCCCACGTGAGTTCTGCCTAGAAAACCAACCACATAAAGATCCAAATCACTTCCTATGTGAACTCTTCCTAGATTCTCCTTGAGTGACTTGGGGGCCTCTGTTCTTTATATCTTCCTATATTTATAATGGTTATGCCACATCATTCAAACCTTTATACATCTGCCTCCTATATTAGTTGGTGAGATTCTTGTGGGAAGGACTTAGGATGATTAATGTAGGGTTTAATATTTGGCAAGTGCTAAAAAATGTCAGTGTGCAGAGAAAAGTGGCTGACATCAGCCTATGCCACAACATCTGTGAATAAATAAACTCTGGTAACAGCAATGGACGTAGGGTTGATGCGTAGATTTCAGGAAAACATAGGTTCCCCTTAAGTATTGGCAGACATTAAGACAAAAATTGTTTTCAAGAAATTTTTTCACTTAAAATCACCAAAGTATCTAAGTAATGAACACTTTTATCTCAAGTTCACCATCCACCATCCACCACTCCGCTCATACTTAAGCACTGGCAGGGTAACCTTTAGAGCAGAAAGAATGTGCTATATATCATGACGTCTATTTTTTCTTGTTTGCCAAACAATATGCTCTCTGAGCTTTCTCTGTATATTTAAGTCTTAGATATCATTCAGGGCACAAACCAATGTCTACCTACTTCAGAAAGCCTTCTTTTCTACTACTGTTGGTAATGATTTCTCTTTATCTTGATTCTTTAGAGTGATAATTACAGTATAACTTGATATTTATATGCAAATTAGAAAAAAAAATAACAGGTTATCCAGGAGAGTAAATGATTCTTTGAACAAGAAGATTGTAAGCAATAAAGATCAGGACAGTCTTCTATCAAATCATGACAGCTCCAACTGCAAGGTCTTGGACATAGCATCTTTGAAGATATATAAAAACAAGAATTCTTTTAAAATATTTTCTTTTTTTTTTAGTGTCTTGTTCAAATAAACATGATGCTGAAAGTTGTTCAAAAGAGACAAGGACTGGATTATAAAAACAATTTATTTTCTTACCGTTAACAGCAAAGATGGCAGACTGATATATAAACCATTTATTAAATGCATCACTTGTAAGGTAAAACTACCCTTCTATAAGCCAGAGTTCAAGGAAATGGACAAGAATCCATCATGTTCTTTCTGGTGGGCAAAAGCAACGTTCATAGGAAGTTCATGAACTGGATACATCTTGAGACTATATTGAATTATTTGGGAATTATTACCTATTATCTGTTATTGTTATTATTTTATAATAATAATAATAACAACAACTACCACTCTTTGAATGTTTATTGCTGAATACTATAATACCCAATTTTTTAAGCTTATTTATTCATCACACAATCTTGTGAGGAGCATTTTGTTACTTTTCCCATTTCTCATAAAGTATATTTATATCTGCCAATTTAATTTGAATCAGTTTATCCGTACTTGGTCTTTTCTTGAGTATTCCCCATCCCACCAGATTTCCAAGACAGAAATTTGGGGTCAAATGTGGCATTCCGTATTCTATATTCTATACCCCACCCCATGTTAGCCCATGGCAAAGTCTTGTCACTTGTACTTGCTCATTCCAGTATCTCCCCACTCCTCCCAATGGCTACGACCACCAGCCTCATCCAGGCTGCCACTGGGTCTCATTGGACAGCCCCACTTAAGTGCGCTTTTCACCTTCTCTCTTCACCACTGTCCAATCAGGTCTCAAAACAGCATCCCAAGAGTTGTTTTTCCTCCAATCACAAAAATGACTACACAGCCTCTAATAGGGTGATGAAAGATTGAACCTGGGAAGCTTACAGGAAGGTCACTGTCTTCATCATGCTCTTGACCGATCATTTTGAGGCCAAAAACAAACACACAAACAAAACGATAAAGAAAAAGTGAACAATGCTATTCATCTCAGTGTACTAATGATTATATATCCCGATCATGAATGCTATTAGAGGTAATGTTCATCCAACACTTACAATAACTAAGCTTTGCTTGAATTAGTTTATGTAATCTCAACAAATATATGAGGCAGTTTCTTTTGTTAATCTTACTTTCCATGTGAGGGTATTGGAGCTCTGACTTGTTAAGGGACTTGACTAAGATCACATAGCTACCAAGTAGCAGAAGTGAATTAGAACTCAGAAATGCTACTCTCACCGAAGCTGGCACGGTAAACCACTGTGTGAGTGGTTCTCAGCCACACCCCCACTCGGTACCATATTTAAAAATAAACATTTTAGGGGCGCCTGGGTGGCGCAGTCGGTTAAGCGTCCGACTTCAGCCAGGTCACGATCTCGCGGTCCGTGAGTTCGAGCCCCGCGTCGGGCTCTGGGCTGATGGCTCGGAGCCTGGAGCCTGTTTCCGATTCTGTGTCTCCCTCTCTCTCTGCCCCTCCCCCGTTCATGCTCTGTCTCTCTCTGTCCCAAAAATAAATAAACGTTGAAAAAAAATTAAAAAAAAATAAAAATTAAAAAAATAAACATTTTATAATTCCTCCTCTACCATTTTTAAATGAAATTCTTAGGTAACATAAGGTGTTTATAACGTAATGAAAGGGGTGCCTGGCTGGCTCAGTTGGTTAAGTACTGGGCTCTTGATTTCAGCTCAGGTCAATCTCACAGTTCATGGGTTTGAGCCCTACATCAGGCTCGGCTCTGATAGTGTGGAGCCTGCTTAGGATTCTCTAGTTCTCCCTCTGTCTCTGCCCCTCCTGCATGTATGCTCTCTCTCTTTCTGTCTCTCAAAATAAATCAATAAGCTTAAAAAATGTTTAAATGTAATGAAAAATATTAATACAAAAGTCTAAGTTTAATATAAAAGAGTAATAAAAAGAAACTATTTAACAATAAAACAATGTGCATTTCATTATGTAAATATCAGGCACAACAAGATAGAAGACATAACAAAGAGGTCAAATGTTTATAGCTGAAACACCATGAATACAATCACTTTAAAAATAGAATGATACAGATGGGGGCGCCTGGGTGGCGCAGTCGGTTAAGCGTCCGACTTCAGCCAGGTCACGATCTCGCGGTCCGTGAGTTCGAGCCCTGCGTCGGGCTCTGGGCTGATGGCTCAGAGCCTGGAGCCTGTTTCTGATTCTGTGTCTCCCTCTCTCTCTGCCCCTCGCCCGTTCATGCTCTGTCTCTCTCTGTCCCAAAAATAAATAAACGTTGAAAAAAAAAATTAAAAAAAAAAAAAAAGAATGATACAGATGGACAGTGTGGGTGACTGAATGATGAAAAGTGGTATTGCAGTCAAACATTCAAAAATTTCTAAAATGGTGAACAAACCACTATAATTTTCCAAATAAAGCAAAGTGACATCTTATCTCAGTTTATGTGGCAGTTGTATTCCTAGAATATCCAATGCAGATTAAAATTGAGTTAAAAAATAAAACAGAAAACAACAGCAATCACAACAACTTTGTGTCCATATGTTACCTGTGTCAGGATCTAGGTTCAGATAAACAGATTTTCATCTACCTGATTTCTAGCAAGATTAAAAGAAGTCATGTAACACGAGGCGGTTCCTTAGGGAGGGACTGAACCACACAATGCAGTGATAACTAAGTCCTATGGTTTCTGCCCACTCAATGCTCCCAGCAGCCCTTTAAACATTGTGACAACTAGAAATGCCCCTGCAAATATCCTAAACGTCCCCAGGGCTGGTACTGTCCCATTGGGAACCACCATATTTCATATCACTCTCATGTAAACTGATGGAGTATATAAAAAAGAACCAAATATCTTACTTTCAACTTGGAATCTCAAGCTCATTAAACAAACAAACACAACATTGTATTATCTAACATAAAGAACATCTGTTGTACAAATGGAACTAACAAGGAATTCAACTTTAACTAGAAAATGATACCACAAGGAAAATGGACCTCTTATCCAGAGACCACCATTACAATTGGGATCCAAGGTGCTTCTTTCAAATAGAATTGGTAAGTCTAAAAATCCACAGATATACACAGCTAATAAAAGGACTTTGGGATAGTTTATGTTTCTAATTAAATATAATTGTTGAACTAATGAGTTACTTTAAAAGGTTAATTATTTGGGGGTCTTCTGCAATGCTTAACTGAACCAATGTCATTGGGTTTGATCCACAGAAAATGTAATTTAGTAAATTCAGTCTTTCACGGGTGTCTCTTTATATTTCCAACCCGAAAAGCTGTGTATCCATTGCTTTGACAACTAATGCTGTTCTGTTGTTTCTGTTTCATATTTATAAACACATGTGTGTTTATGGATGTATGTATACATTTACATGCATGTATAAGTATAACAAAGAGCCTTTGTAAATAATTGTGATTTTCGTGTACAGCGAAGGAACGCTAGAAACTATAAAATGCCAACAACTTGATTGAATTGCTTCCTTCAATCCTTGCAACAGCCCTAAAACGTGAGTGTGGGTGACTCCACTCTGCAGATAAGGAGAGTGATACTCAGAGAAAGTCTTCCTCCAGGTCTACCAGCCAGGAAACAAGCAAGCCACAGTACCAGGCCAGGTGGGGCAGACTCGAGAGCCTGTGTCTTTTCCACTAGACCATGTGGTTGCAAATCATCGCACCAAAAGTGAAATGAAAAGAAAGAGAACCCTTCCAGGGAACTCCGAAACTCGTAAAAGCAAACCTGCCTGAATGATGTCCCACGGTCCGCCCCCACATGCCTAGAAAGCACCTCTGAAGAACCAGCTTGTTCCGAGGCAGACAATTTTCAAACTAGTATTTTAGAGCTCCAAAGAAAAGCTAAGATAAATGGTCTTTCTGGAGTTCAAGCATGTAACATCCTCACTTTTGAAAACTTTGAAAACTGGTTGTAAAAAATTTACTAATATAGAAAGAGAAGAAAACATTAGGATTCCAAATTATGTGTATCTAACCATTATCATTACGTATACTCACAAATACACACTATGGCACTTTTGGTTTTATATACATACATGTCAAAAAAGAACCATGGGACGAATCATTATGGCTACTAAGGCATATATATGTATATATGCATTTGTATTATATATGCATTATTGCTACTAATGTATATGTATGTATACATATACATATGTGTGTGAAATCCAAAGGGCCACAATATTTATATTTCAGTAACAGTGAAAGTAGCTTTACTATGTAGCATCTACTATGTTCAGGCCTCTGTTCATACTTTAAAACTTAATTTGGGGCCCCTGGGTGGCTCAGTCGGTAAAGCATCTGACTCTTGGTTTTGGCTCAGGTCATGATCTCATGGTTCATGAGTTTGAGCCCCACATCGGGCTCCACGCTGGCAGTGTGGGTCCTTCTTGGGATTCTCTCTTTTTGTCTATCTCTGACCCTCCACAGCTCACTCTCTCACTAATAAGCAAACTTAAAAAAAAAAAAAACAACTGATTTATATCTCCGAGGAATACTCATAAGTTAGTGTTATCTTATTCATTTTGCAGACCCAGAATTGAAGCTTAGCATGGCTAATTATTTCCTGAAGTCTTCAGAATGTAGCAGAACTGGGACCCCAATCCAATGCCATTACTCCAAAGCTGATGCTTTAAAATCAGTGAGTTGTGGGTGATTGTCTGTCTCTGCCCTATTGTCCTAATTTTCAAGGGATTTATATTATATTTCTCATTGAAAATTGTAACTATTTATGTAAAATTAAAAAAAAACACCTCTACATCTCATAACTGGCAATGAATAATTACTTAAGTTCAACATGAAAAGTAAAATAGAGGCACATATACTTATCCATTGAATTTTTTTTATAGAGAGAGTTTAGTCTCATTGAGTCTTGATAAAAGTGAAATTAAAATCCAAGTTTTTGGGGCGCCTGGGTGGCTCAATCGGTTAAGCATCCGACTTCGGCTCAGGTCACGATCTCGCGGTATGTGAGTTCGAGCCCCGCGTCGGGCTCTGTGCTGACTGCTCAGAGCCTGGAGCCTGTTTCAGATTCTGTGTCTCCCTCTCTTCTGACCCTCCCCCGTTCATGCTCTGTCTCTCTCTGTCTCAAAAATAAATAAACGTTAAAAAAAAAATTAAAAATAAATAAATAAATAAATAAATAAATAAATAAATAAAATCCAAGTTTTTAGGTTGACTAACGAAAAAAGCCCAAATGTGTTTTACCAGTGCTTATTAATAAATGTGAAGTAACTAAAATAGCACCTAGCCCATCACAAATATCTCAACTATTAGCTATGACTGCTGTTATATAAAGAAGCGCTCAATCCGTGGTTCTTCTTATGTTAGGGAATGACTTTCCTGAGTCCAACGGTTGCACCCTATGTCTTCCAATTTGAAGAAACCCTCTGTGCCCCACATCCCAAATAAAACAATGATCCTTTAAGAAATCCTAAATAGTCATACACTATAAAGCCAAATTCATGGGAAAATTATAAGTGAAAAAGTTTAATTTATATTCCTTAGACAAAATGATTAGCGGGGTATTTTCACAGAATTTTGGCAAGTAGTAAATTCTTTAAAAAGAATGTCAAGATGGCTCTGCCATCACATGGTCCCAAAATATAAAAGCACACAAAGTGGGTCTTTCTTCTGGTACAAGCCACACATGAGAAATACGCATATGATAATATTCCTGGAATGTGACCTCCCAGTAAAAATGCCTTCTTTTTATCTCCAGTTTGCAAGTTTGAAAACAAAATGCATCGTTTCACAACAGGAAACCACTGGGGATGATGAGGGGCAGAAAATATGTTCAAACAAATTAGGCTTGTTTAATATGTTTTGACTCTTCCACTTTTGTTTTCTTCTCTTGAACATGTAGTCCTTTGTTTATAGCTGTTGCACAGGAGGAAACGAGCACCTTATGTGCGGGAGAGATCCATCATACGATTACCTGGAGGAAATTAAAATGATACACAATGTAATAAGGCAAATGGAATGTTGAGCAATTATTCAGGAAATCTGATTGGCCGATGTACGGGGCAGTAATGCCTTAGACGTTCCATTCTCAGTGAGATCTTGCACTACCCTCAGAGATGTGGAAAAACAAACCCTCGCCTGGAGAACCCCCATGGGAAGTCAATGCAAATCAGTGTACTTCCTCTTGTGTTTGCTCTGCATAAAGGACCTGAAGGGCAAGGAGCACGTGTCACAAAAGCACCATGGGAGCATATCATTATTACTACTAATAAGAATAAATAGAACCTTGCAACTATAAGTAAAATCCTGGGAGGTAGATTTTTTTTCCTCGGCTTTTAAAATCAATAATCAGTACCAGGGCATTTTCTTGGGATTAATCACGAGCTGGAGTTTTGTTACACTGATATGGAACGAAGTCTAGTCGTTAATTCTGAAGAAATTGCCTGCCTTTTAGTCGCTGATATGAAAAAACAGGTGGATTGTTGTTCCCTCTCGGATTCAGGGATAATGCCACAAAGATACCAGGCAGGACACAGAATTTAAAACAACAACAACAACAACAAGGGAAAAGAACTCCTAGCCTCTTCTGGGTAATCGGAGTCAGATTTAATGCAATATACCAAGTAAATTAAGAATCTTACAGTGCTCCTGGGGGTACCTGCAAGCCCAACATGATGTAAAGAGGACGTTCGCACCTGTCAGCCTGCCCAGGCACTTTTGCTTCAGTAATGGGCCCAGTCATTCCTAGAGGATCACGTGGCTCCTTGCCAAAGGTGGACCCACTGCCAGGCATCAACCTTCACCTCTGCGGGAAGAAAGATTGCTGTTAGGGAGGAGCTTATTAAAAGTAACCATCATTCCCACAGGGGTGAACACGCATGTGCGAATTTCATCACCCGGATATTGGTGTGGCACAAGGCCAGCCGTAATTTCAGGTAATATGGAGTTCAGTGAGAATATTCGTCATTGCTTCTGACATCAGGCATGGGGTTTAAAGGGTAATGTTTCCGGGGCGCCTGGGTGGCTCAGTTGGTTAAGTGTCTGACTTTGGCTCAGGGCATGATCTCATGGTGTGTGGGTTTGAGCCCCGCGTCAGGCTCTGTGCTGACTGCTCAGAGCCTGAGGCCTGCTTCATATTCTGTGTCTCCCTCTCTCTCTTGCCCCTTCCCTGCTTCCTCTCACGCTCTCTCTCTCTCAAAGATAAAAATAAACATTAAAGGTTAATGTTTCCAACTGATAATTGCATCAGTTATTCCATTTCTAATTACATATATTACCTACTAGTAAAATTCCTTAGATATTTTTTACACTTCTTCAGACACATTTATTAAGGATTAAAGAATTACCATTTGTGTTATTTTTCTGTTACATTGAGGGAATAATTTGACTCTTGGGAGTAACTAAGTGCAACACGAAGAGGTTTTGCAAAGGAATGGTCACACAAATGCGCACACAGATACTCACTTTAGAATCTGTGATTTCCCCTCCCCAAACTCCACCTGACTTTCTCTCAAGGAACTTTTTCTTTTTGGACTAAAGTATCCATACGAAAGTCCATACAAGGGATCAAGCGATAATAAAAATGCATGCAAAAGCTCTCCGGTTCTTAGAAGCATTCAGTTAATGCTAGCCACTGCCATTATGTACCGAGTTGCCTTTTTATGCCAAGCTTTGCGACATTCATTCGTTAGGCTATTTCTAACAGTCATTTCCAATTCTTACCGTAATTCTGGTACGTAGTTATTGTTATCCACATTTCAATAGATGAAGAAGTTAAGTTTTCATCTAACTTGTCTACTTCAACGATACAGCTTTTTCTTCCATCATGTTGACCCCTTTATGTCATCTTTGGCCGTCCCATGTCCCCACTTCAATTTCTCAGGTTTCTCTTCATCACTCTGTGAAGCCAATCTAGATATCCTGAATTTGGTCAGCCCCTGAATTGTCCTTGGCCGTGTTTCCACGATAGCACTGTTTTCATTCTGCCCTGGTGTGGCTCTAGCCTAAAAGGCATATAAGAAACATTCTGACAGCTGCTGTTCTTGGAAACCCTTCTACCTCCCACAGTAACTAAATCAGGGCTTTCCTTCACATCAGTTCTTGACTGTTCGATGAATTTGAAAACCAAACTCTAACAAAAACCTAAATTAAAATTAAGCTTTTCATGGCCCGTCCATTCACCATTTGATTCTGATTATCTGAGATGAAACTTACACTGCCATTTAAAAAATGGCTCAATTCTGATAAATCATTTAACTTGGACACATCTAGCTGAATACAGTCAATTCAAATTCAGTGGTTATGTCAGTGATGGTTTATAACGCCCCTCCTCAATGCAAGTGCAAACTAGCTGAAATGAAATGGATGAAATTAATCCCAGTCAGAGCGATCTCTTTTTCTGTTGACATGCAAGATTAATACTTCAGCAAAAGTGAAATTTATCGCCCATGATTTTCTGGATGTATTTGTTAGAAGTAGTTTTTACCCTGCTTTCTATAGTAATGATTGCCTTAGCTCTCTATCTTACTTAAAAAAAAAAAAACAAAAAAAAAAACAATCTCCTCAGTGCCTCAGTGGCTCACTCAGTTAAGCATCTGACTTCTGCTCATGTTGTGACCATCATGGTTTATGGGTTTGAGGCCCACATCGGGCTGTGTGCTGACAGCTCAGAGCCTGGAACCTGCTTCTGATTCTGCATCTCCCTCTCTCTCTGCCCCTCCCCCACTCGCTCTCTCTCTCTCTCTCTCTCTCTCAAAAATAAACATTTTTTAAAAATCTTGTAAATTGATAAGCATTTCCACTGCTTGCAAGTGGCAGCAGATGTAACTTCTTCATACTTGCTGTTCCAGAATATATGTCTTTAAAACCAAATTTTTGGTAGCTTTTATTCTCAAGCTATTTTAGCTAAAGAACTAGCACAGAGTTGACTTCTGTCAAAATATTTTGTGTGTTCTTTTTTTTTTCCTATGAGAGAGGAAGAGAAAAAGAGAGAAAGAGAATGAGTGGGGGCAGGGGCAGAGAGAGAGGGAGAAAGAGAGTGGTGAGCAGGCTCCGTGCCCAGCGCAGAGGTCTCATGACCTGAGCCAAAATCCAGAAAACTGACCAAGCCACCCAGGCACCCCTTTGCTTGTTGTAAATCTACTTCTGAATTCAAATTTGAGTTTTTGAGGACACTCAAGTGTCTTTAACATGGGATTTACTACTAGTTTTTAAGATGCATAATGTACACATTATTTAGAATTTTACTTTTTTTTAAAGTTTTCTCTTACTTTCCACTGACTGTATTCTGAGTTACCATTTTCTACATGCTTAATAGCGAGGAGCTCATGGGATAAGGTCAATGAATAACACATACAGAACTTTTACATGCTGAAAAGAATAATATATAGTATCTTATATCCCAATTAGGTAGAACAAATATGGTACAATTTGTAATTATTAGAACCATTACCATTATTTTTAATGAATCCATTCTTGAATTAAGGTTCTCTTTCGTTTATGCATAGTATTGTAAGAAGTGTTATAAAAAATGAGCAAGGCTTTCAGCCATTTATAATAAAAGCTGAATGACTAAACAGACCTACATTTTTTTATTTGCATTAATGAGCTCATCCTCAAATATATATGCAATAATATATAAAATTAAGTTACAAATGTGGGGATGTGCTCCAAGTCACCATGAAAATCTGCATGTAAATGCATAATAATCACAAATCTACAATATTACAATATTAAAAAATACCCACAATTAAATTATCATGTGGAAATAATCATAATGTTATTGGAAACTCAATTATGGTGGCAACCCTTGTCGGGGAATTAGCAGAGTATGGCAAAGGCAAGTCAGACCTGAATTCATCAAATATATATTATCACAATATTACATGTTCACTTCGATTCCATGCAAGACAAACATCCTCTCTCACTAGTATCTGCTCAATGCATTTGTATTATTCATGAACAACTCTGTGATCTATTATACATACAAAACTGATTGTACGCTTCTTGCCGCAGGCTACGATGCAGAGACACAGAATTAATTTTATTATATACACATGCATGATAATTGTGAAGGATTCGGTCAAATACCAAACTCTGCTCCTGTGTCCCATTATTCCAGTTTCCAAAAAAAAAAAAAAAAAAAAAAGGGGGGTCTAAGGTCAGCAAGAATTTCTCTCTGTGACAGTGAAACTCTTTGTCCTTTGGAGTAGAAAGTTCCTGGTTACTAAGGAGCCCCAAACCGTGAAGAGTCGTCTACTCTGTACCAAAGCAAGTAAGTTCCTTTCGTTGGTACCCTAAAAACTTTGGTCAAGCAACATTACTAATTAGGATTGTTTGGGCATGGCTAGTTATAGCTACCTTGTATCTGGTCAGTTCCCTGCTGCAGGACAACCTGGGTGAGACCTTAACCAGGCCTTTAATCAGGGGTTAAGGGTGACATCAGTTTGCAACTTTCAGACCTCTATTTCTTCCTCAACAAGTATCCTTCCAAGTTCTACCTGTTCCTCCCTAGTGCTCATTATAACTGGAAATTCACTGAAGGCCTTCCTTATTTTGATTTTTTTTTCACCCTTACCTCCACCATGCCTGGAAGAACATTAGGGACTTTGGAGAAAAGAAATACTTTTTCATAAGTTTAGTGTGGTTATCTCTCAGAATCTTATTTTCTGGATTATTCTATGCTGGTACTGTCCAGTAAAACTACAATACAAGCCAAATTCAATTGTAAATTTTCTGGTGGCTGTGTGTTTTAAAAAGAAACAGGTAAAATTCATTTTAGTAATATTTTATTTAGTCCAATATAGACGAATGGTTATCCTTTCAACATATACTCAATATGAAAAGTTATGAACGAGGCAATTCATTGTTTTGTATAAAGTCTCTAACATTTGGTGTGTGTTTTATGCTTCCAAGTACTCCCTTAGGACTAGCCACATTTAATAGCTCAGCATCTCTATGTGGCCAGTGGCTACGATGTTGGACTGTTCACGTCCATACACTGGAAAATTCATGGACAGTAACCGGGTAAGCTAATTTAGGTGTGTGTGTTCCATGCGTGCTTATTATCATCACCTGCTTTTGCTTTTCAACTGGTTAATGCTGTGTGATATAGCCTCACATTGACGGAACTTAATTTTTCTACGTAGGGCAAGTAAACATAACGAAACCGTCATAAAATACTTTTTTGTTGTTTTTCTCATAGACCTCTTCTACAGGTGGCAGGTGTGAATGTCAATGTTACACACAATTTATATTATTATAGTGATAGGTCAGGCTTCTACCGTTTCTATTATTTGAGTAAAATGTGTATATAGAGGAAGGATGGCATCAGAGAAAGTGAGCATAATTTGGGGTCAGACAAATCTGAGCAAAATCACATTTCTGCCCAGGGGGCCATATTTCTGAACCTTGGTTTCCTAATGTATAAAGTAACAGTATCTAACTCTTGGGGATGTGGTAAGATATATAGTGCTTACGACAATAGCTAGCATATCCTAGGCACTCAATAAATGTTTACTATTGTCATTTTTGTTGGTGTTTTCAGGATTATTTGCAGGGCGCCTGGGCGACTCAGTCGGTTGGGCATCTGACTTCAGCTCAGGTCATTAATCTCACGGGTCGTGAGTTCGAGCCCCACATCGGGCTCTCTGCTGTTAGCATGGAGTCCGCTTTGGATCCTGTCTCCCTCTCTCTCTGTCCCTTCCCCACTAATGCACGCTCCTCTCTCTGTCTCAAAAATAAATATATTTTTTAAAACGTTTATTTAAAAAAATTTTTAATGTTTTTATTTATTTTTGAAGGAGAGAGAGAGAGACAGAACATGAATGGGGGAGGGGCAGAGAGGGAGGGAGACACAGAATTCAAAGCAGGCTCCAGGCTCTAAGCTGTCAGCACAGAGCCTGATGCGGGACTTGAACCCACAAACTGTGAGATCATGACCTGAGCCGAAGCCGGACACTCAACCGACTGAGCCACCCAGGCGCCCCTAAAAAGTTTATTTAAAGACTCCTAAAATGTCACCCACTTCTTTCAAGGTAAGTCTTACTTACAAATAAGTAATGAGAATGGTAAAATGAGAATGTCAAAACCAGTGCTTCTGGATCCCAGCTGGAGATACGAGCCATGGCAAATTGGGTAAATTCTTTTTTTTTTTCAACATTTATTTATTTTGGGGACAGAGAGAGACAGAGCATGAACGGGGGAGGGGCAGAGAGAGAGGGAGACACAGAATCGGAAACAGGCTCCAGGCTCTGAGCCATCAGCCCAGAGCCGGACGAGGGGCTCGAACCCACGGACCGCGAGATCGTGACCTGGCTGAAGTCGGACGCTTAACCGACTGCGCCACCCAGGCGCCAACAAATTGGGTAAATTCTATATGGAAGAGCCACAAAGTGCCATATGCAGATGGTCACTGAAGCGCTTCTTTATACGATGTCCCCTTCTCTGCGCATAGATGAGCAAATTCGATTTTTTAAAGAATGCTTTTTTAGGATCGTCAATGATCAGGAACATCGTAAAGAAAGACCTATTTGATTGAGGCTAATAAATAAAAAGTCTTCAACCTCATAGCAGATATTTCAGTAACTCGGAGATTTGTACAAAAGCTAATGCACCTTCCATTTAAAATGCCTCTGCCTTAGGGGCTCCTGGGGGGGCTCAGTGGGTTAAGCACCCGACTTTGGCTCAGGTCATGATCTCATGTTTCGGGTTGTGCGCTTGAGCCCCGTGTGGGGCTCTGTGCTGACAGCTCAGAGCCTGGAGCCTGTTTCAGATTCTGTGTCTGCCTCTCTCTCTGCCCCTCTCCCACTCATACTCTGTCTCTCTCTCTCAAAAATAAATATTAAGAAAATTTAAAATGCATATGCCCTACTTTCTTGTTGTTTCTATGTTATGGAATACATTGGAGCATTCCTTCCCTTCCCTTCTGTTCCCTTCCCTTCCTTTCCCTTCCCTTCCCTTCCCTTCCCTTCCCTTCTTCCCTTCCCTTCTCTCCTTTCCTTTCCTTTCCTTTCCTTTCCTTTCCTTTCCTTTCCTTTCCTTTCCCTTTCTTCTCTTCTCCTCTCCTCTCCTCTCCTCTCTCCTCTTCTCCCTGTCCCTTTCCCTTTCCCTTTCCCTTTCCCTTTCCCTTTCCCTTCCCTTCCTCCTTCTCCTTCTCTCTCTTCTTTTTTTTACTGGAAGGAAGTACAGTTACAGTATACGTAAGATGAACACCTGGCACATGTCTAATGCAACGACAATGAGTTTGTTTTCTGCCTTCTTGCCTGGAACCACAATAGAGAACAGCTAAGTCTGACTAAAGGAAGAAATTGAGCTTTCAAAAAGCAAATGACTGTGGGAGGATTTCTTGGAAATTTTCATAGATGATTTGAAATGTCAAGAACTTACAGCAAAAAGTCTTTAGATAATGTTTGTCCAAATTAGAACCTTCATATTTTTTTTTTCATCTCAAGTGTTTGAACCTGTCACCTCTTCCCTCCTTAAACTTCTGGCTCTCTTCTGTACCTAATAATGTGCATTTTAAAAACAAAAATGTGCTGGGGCAGGAGCTAGGGAAGGGGCCTGGTGTCCAAAGTGAAAATCTGTTTAAAATCATAGATTCCAGTGTTATAAAGTCAAAGCTATTTGGTCCTGTTTCTTATAAGCACATGCTTCAATGGGCTTAATCGTGGTTTGTTGTAAAACATTTATAACCACATGCTCTAAAGCACTGCTGATATATAATGAAGCTTTTCTCAACAAGTAGCAACATAATCATGGCCAAGGTGAGGCTCAGGGAGGAGGACTTAGGAGATCATCCCTGGAATTTATTAGTTCCATAACTTTCTGACAAAGCTTGTTTGCTGCTGCTCTAACTTTATACAAACTCCAAATGTATAAAACAATACTGAAAATTAATGTTTTTGGTCTTCTTTTACCTTTGGTCTACATAGTAATGAAATCTAGAATCCTTCCATAGCTTTCCTTCCAATTTCTGTCATGTGCACACACCATTCGGTCTCTTTCTAACCCCTTTTATTTTATGGGCAAGTTCATTTCAAGTTAGCCTTGAATAACCTAAGGCTTATTAGCTCCAGACATTTAAATGTTCAGAAAGAAGACGCACCTCAAGGTGCATGGCATAGATTTCTAACAGACAGATGAGGCAACTAATGATACATTTGTACCTGTTGAGGGATATTTGTAAACCCTGTGTCTAGAATGTGGCTATGTTTTGGCTAATTTGCTATAGTACTCAGAGAAGAAGCTTGCTTTTTTCTTATGCTTTCTTGTTTCACGACACGAAATAAGCATTCCCTGTCACCCTATAGTTTTCTTACTAACGCTCTCTTTTATACACAGTCAGCTAGTCATAATAGAAAAGATTATTTAAACACACTTTTACTGTTAGAATTTTTTCCTTCCTCCTGGAAGTCTAGCCCAGCACTATCCATAAGAAACATAATGTTGGCAACGAACATGAGTCACCAAGGTAATTTGAAAGTTCCTAGCAGCTACATCAAAAAAAATTATTTTTTAAAAGTTGAAATTAATTTTCACAACATATTTCATTTGCCCAAATATATCTAAAATATATTATTGCAACATGTGACCAATATGACAAAAAAATGAATGATATATTTTGCATTTTTTTTCAAAGTTCTAAGTCCTTGAAATCCTGGGTTTATGTCACACTTATGGTACATCTCACTCCCGAGGAGATACTTTCTGGAGCTCGTCAGCTGAGCTAATGGCTACCATCTTGGACCATCTTGGGTTAGGTATCTTCTAACCCACCCCTTTGGCCTTGTTGAGCCTGAACTGCAGAATGCAGCCACCAATAAATGAAGCAAACGCTTTCCTTTTGCAAAGCCCTAGTGCCGAATGCTGACTGACATTTGAACAAAGAAAATGTCCTTATATTTAAGCATCAGAACTATTACTTTTCTAATAACGCGCAACCCTTGGGTCACTTTTGGCCATTTCTCATGATTTGCATTAGGTGTTCTTTGAGCCACAACATTAATCCAGTAATAATTAAAATGATATACTGTACTATTAACATTCTCAAATCTTTAAAGCAAAGTGATCTATGCCTGCAGCACTGCCCAGGCCGGCTAATGAAACAGCATACAGTTGTAAATGGCTATTGTAAGCAGTTCCCTATTTAAAAATACAGCTCTGGGAAGTGCAGTCTAGAGTGACTGGGGTGCTACCAGGATTGATCAGCATTCAATAGAGGCCGATGCAGCACAAATGGCAAGTTTTGCTTGAGAGGCCGACATCTTGTTTCAAAAAAGGGCCTCCCTTTGAATGGCAGGCTAGGGGCCAGTGTAAGGCAGACACCGCATGGGGGCTGAGGTGGCACGATGACGGTGCTCTGGGCATGGAATCATCCCCTTGTTCTTTCACATGTGAGTCAGCAACACAGCCAACCCAGAGCTTCCACTCCACCCAGCAAACTCTAATGTGCCGCGATCCATCGTTGATCCAAGGAATTTGGGTGTGTAAACTATAAAAAGACTTGCCTCTTGTCCCTTTCTCTCTCCCTCCGTCTCTCTTTTCCTCTCCCCCCCCCTTCTCTCTCCCTTTCTGCTGGTATTAGAACTGAACTATTTGCTTCTTTAAAAAAATTTTTTTTCAACGTTTATTTATTTTTTGGGGGACAGAGAGAGACAGAGCATGAACGGGGTAGGGGCAGAGAGAGAGGGAGACACAAAATCGGAAACAGGCTCCAGGCTCCGAGCCATCAGCCCAGAGCCCGACGCGGGGCTCGAACTCACAGACCGCGAGATCGTGACCTGGCTGAAGTCGGACGCTTAACCGACTGCGCCACCCAGGCGCCCCAGAACTATTTGCTTCTTATTCTCTCTTCCCCCGCTTGCTCCGCCATTAATAATCAAAGTTAATCACTTTTCAGATTTTTCGAACCAACCTTTCCATTGTTCGGAAGAGTAAGCAGTATTTGAGCGACTTAATTCCTGGAAACAGAGTTTAAAACGCGGACCGGCTACATCAACACAGATGTACATTTTGTGCATTTCACTTCTTTTCAGGACCTCACAGACAAGACGTCAGATAAAGTCTCTTAGCCCCAGATAAACCCTGGAAGTGAACCTAGTGCCACTGCCTTCTCCACGCCTACATGCCAATCACCCTAAGGATATTTGTGCTATCAGATATCCTTGGCCTTATACCAGGGGTGTATAGAATGGTCCGGCTACAATCACAGTACCTGGCACAGAGTTCGTGCTCGGCGAATGAATGAGCAAGTGAATGAGTGAATTACTGTCAACTCAAAGCCAGATTTTCTGGTGATCTCTCTTGAGTCTAAAATTCAACTTTTGACATTTTCGATATTGTATCGGAAAATGTGAGAAAACTTAGGGGGTAGACCCGAGGTTTTTTTTTTTAAGTTACTCTTCTGCTCTTCCTCCAGGTTCCCAAGATTAGAAGTCAAGTGAAAATGGGTTTCCCTAGACAAGTATGAAGTAGAATCAAGAATAAAGCATGTATACGCCAGAAAAAGAAGCAGGCCTGTTGTCTAAGGATGAAATCGTTGAAGAGGCAAGGCAGCTGTCTGCCCAGGACGATAATTCCTCTACGTATCTACGTCCCTTGAAATGCTATTTCTAAAACACGTATCTGGAGAAGTGGAGAGTATGAGTTATCTACCCCCTTTGCTTTACAATCCATAGAACTTACATTTACCTGGAGTTTTTATGTAATCCGAATAGTTTGGTAAAAGAGCGCATTCTACACTCCGGCGTATGACTCAGTGGGCATCACACTAAACCTTGGGTGTGTTCTAACACACAGCTCTCTAATGCCTTGACTTGCCCAAAGGAAGACTGAGCGGGTCACCAAACAGATGCCCTGTAGTAATTTGATGAATCACACCGGATCAAACTCGAAGCATATTTTATAAATACATACGGATGATCCTCTCTGATCAGAGGAGCTCTCCTTTCAATAGTTCAAACTGACAGAAATGTCAGGGTGGCTACCCTTAAACAGTGGAGAATATAGTCAAATCGAGAAATGACAGTGACTGTGGGTTTTCCTTGCCAGCTGCTTTGCATAGTTGAGCAAAGGGGAATCATGAGGTTCTTCCTGGGCTTCAGTCGGCAGATTGGGGTTGCTGTGTCAAATATGACTTAAGACAGCAGAAAAGAGCGGAGGCGTGAGGAGAATGAGACAGCTGGAGTAGTAACACTTATTGGACAAACCAGATTGTTTTGTTCTTACATTATTTTTATCCTGCTTTGGTAACACTGGCCTCACAGAATGATTTCGAATGTGTTTCTTCTATTCCATTATTGGTTAGATTTTGATGAAGGTGGTCATTCATTCCTTTTTTTTTTTTTTTGATGTTTGGTAGAATTCACCAATGAAACCTGTGGTCTTGGGCTTTTCTGTGATGGGAGATTTTCGATTCTTAATTCAACTTTCATTCTTGTTATCAGTTGAAGAAGATTTCCTGTTTCGTGGATTCAAGATTCATGAGTCAATCTTGGTAACTTGTGTGTTTTCAGGAGTTAATCGGTTTTATTTTTTTCTAAGTTATCGACGTGGTTAGTATATCATTGTTTATCAAAATCTGTTACCACACTATGTATTCCTGTGGTTATCTGTTGTATTGTCTTCTCTTCCGTTTCTCATTTTGGTTTTTGAGTCTTTTTTCTCTTAATTAGTGTAGTTAAAGCATTGCCAATTTTGTTTCTTTTCTTTTTCTTTGGAAAAACTGGCCATTACTTTCAATGTTATGTTATTGTCTGTTCTGGTCTCTATTTTATTTATTTCTGATTTTTCTTTGTTCTTTCCTTCCTCTACTAAACTTCAGCTAAGTTTCTTCTTTTTCTGCTTCCTTGTGGTGTCATGTTAAGTTGTTTCTTTGGACTTTTGTTTCTCAATACAAGCATTTGTAGCATAAATTTCACTCTAATATCTGCTTTTTCCGCATCCCACAGGTTTTAGAATACTGTGTTTTTCTTTTGTTTTGTTTTGAGGCATATTTCGATTTATTGTTTGATTTCTCATCTGGCCCATTGCGTGTGCAGTAATGTGTTGTTTAATATTTACATATCAAATATTTAATATTAACGTTGTAAAAATAAATAGCATTGTTCTAGAACAGGTAAAAAAACAAAAGTCAGGGGGCGCCTGGGTGGCGCAGTCGGTTAAGCGTCCGACTTCAGCCAGGTCACGATCTCGCAGTCCGTGAGTTTGAGCCCCGCGTCAGGCTCTGGGCTGATGGCTCGGAGCCTGGAGCCTGTTTCCGATTCTGTGTCTCCCTCTCTCTCTGCCCCTCCCCCGTTCATGCTCTGTCTCTCTCTGTCCCAAAAATAAATAAACGTTGAAAAAAAAATTAAAAAAAAAAAAAAGTCAGAAAAAATTCAAAACAAAACAAAATAATATCACTGAGCTAAAAAATATTTAGGGACTGGGATAATGAAGCACTGACTGATCCATCCTATTTATCTTCTCTGGAATATCCTGTTTGAAGTTAAGTCAAATCTGAAAGACACGTAAAACCACTATATACGAAATGGTATTTTATATATTATATATAAATATATATCAGTTTATTTGTTTTTATTTTCTGAGATTTTGTTTAAATTCCAGTTAATTAATATACACTGTAATATTAGTTTCAGGTGTACAATATAGTGATCCAACACTTGCTTACATCACCCAGGGTTCATCACAGCGAGTGTACTCTTTAATCCCTATCACCTATTTTACTCAGGTTTTAAAAAGATGCCTAAATATTCAGACAATAAGCAGAGAGCTTCTATTTTTTGGCATTAGGCAAACTTTTGTCATATAAATCATTTAGCTCGGTGGCTAAATAAATAGTTCATTTTTCAAAGCAAATTATTTTGACATCATATAGACATAGGAAATCTAAACTAAAGCAGAATGTATGAATCAGACTACTCAAGTCTACTCAGATACTTCCTGTTTGCAACACTATATTAAAATTACGTAAGAAAGTTCAACATATTTAAGTACCACCCCATAATTTATAAGCAATATCACTTATTTGGTTCTCAACTGTTGTTCACTTACTTGTGAGATTAGTTTTTACATAGGACATAAGTAACATTAGTATCCATACAATTCAGCGTCTCAAGGGAAATGATGAACTACAATTCCTTTGGAGACCAGATGAAACAAAATAGTAAAAAATCTAGATTCTGTGATTGGTAAGGTGAGTCACGTACACAATCACAGGAATAAAGAATATTCAGGGTACCTGGGTGGTTCAGTCGGTTAAGCGTCTGGCTCTTGGTTTCGGCTCAGGGCATGACCTCACAGTTCATGAGTTTGAGCCCTGCATCAGGCTCTGCGCTCACAGCACAGAGCCTGCTTGGGATTGTCTCTTGCCCTCTCTGTCTCTTGTAAAATAAACAAACATTTTAAAAAATAAAACGTTTTATTTTACAATTATCCAATCATCTAAATTTCTGACAAGAGTCTTTGGTCTGTCTGTATCAACATTTGTTCCACGCCACTCCCTTTTAAATATTATCATATTTACTGTATTCAGATTATGCTGACTTGACTCAATAGAAATTCTTAGAGATTATTGCTTTCTCTTGCATGAGGATATGAGACTAAACATTGACTAAACCCACTTGGACATATTTTTCAAACCATGACTAATTTCAAAGCCTTACTTCATTTATTGAAAGTAAACAGAAGTTCAAAATAGTCTCAATATCCCAGGTCTCTAACTATCAGTCTCCCTGAAAACAGATCAATATAACAACAATATAGCAGAACAGCAAACATAAATACTGAAACTTTATTTGTAGATGGCTGCTATAAATGTAACACCTACCATATACAGAAAGGGATACTGAAAAAACAACAACTTTCTTTTGTAATAAGTACACTGATTCCTGACAGAAGGGCAAGCTGAGTGTTATAAACACATCATCAGATTAAAATTAACACAATGAGACTACTTCCTAGAGTGTCTCATCTTTCCAAGTTTATGCTGAAGAAAAAAATGTCCTTTTGAGTAATTGAACTAAAAATCTAATGAACATGATAGACACTTGATTGTACCCAAATGACACCAAATCATCGATTCGATGAAATGTTAACTAAGTATGCATGTGAGAAAAAAATCAAAACATGAAGCAAATTGATTGGAGGTTTTGGAAAACTATAGATCAGAACATTATCATGATTGGCTCGAAAGAAGACTCTGGCTACACCAAAACCATAGGCGAGTTGCCATAGAAACAGAAGTCCCACCATGATTTCACACGCCTTTTTCTGCTGTCGTGGCCTTTTATTGTTTTGCATGTAGTTCACCCCTTTTGTCTTCATGGGACAAATCTACAAATATGCCAGGACTATGAGTCATATCCTTCAATACCACATATTCATGAAAGAATCTTCAGAGAGTGAGTCACTTAACAGACTATTGAGGGGAAATTTTAACTTGACGTTGAGTAATTTCTAACAGGAGTATTGTCTCTTCTCTGACTTCTGAGACTTTCTATCAGAGGCTTGCATGGAAAATATCAAAGATTTGTAGCTAAATAAATAAACAAAAGATAGGATGGGTGAAAGACTATATAGACCCAAGATGGTGGCCTGTGTGATATTTTAGTTGAAGGCCTGCTGGATGAGAAGACCATTGCCACTCTCAGCCTCCACCAATCTGGTAGGCCTTCCTTACATAATGTACATAATTAGCAGACCAGTGGGATTTTCCATCTCTGTTTCCTCTTCATAATTTACTTCTCCCTTTACTGATCTATTTAGCCCTCTATTCTAGTCATGATGAATGTAAAAAAAGGAAGTGTACTAAAATAATTTCACAGCAGGCTCTTCTTTTAAATGAGAGGTGCCCTGTTTTTTAACACATATTGCCTCTCTTGATTCTCACAACAACCATATGAAGTATTATTGTGAATACCATTTTACATGTGTAAGTGTTACATTAAGGAAACAAAACTTGTGGGGAATAATCATAAAGAAATTTTGTTTTGGTCTTTCACATCCTTGAAAACATATTCTGTGGAGCTTTTTCTTCCCCCATTCCTGTGGCTGTCGTGACCAAAGGGTTGTTTGCTGTCCCCTCCTGCCAGCTTTTTACTTTGACTTTTGTTCCCCATCCAGCTGAGCATGATCTATCTCCAGGATGGATCAGTCCAGTGAACAGGAGAAAGTTGGGTAGAAGGCAACAAAGAGAAAGGTTCTATTAGATAAGTACTCTGTGAAACCATGTTGGTTTTCACAGAACTTGGTGAGTATTTTGTAGGAATTTCGTGGATCATTTTGAGTCCCTTCCACTACATTGTTGGGGATTCCTCTTGGGCAGCTCCCTTGATTTAGGCAAATGCGTCCCATACTGCAGTTCACTTGGCTACTTCCCCAGAAGGTGGGAACAGCTTCCCCTGTTCTCAGTGGACCCTGAGCTCTCTTTCTGCCTCAGACCTTATCCTACACTCATTACCTTCCAGACTGAACTTGAATCACTACATTCAATAAGGTGACCCTAACAGCCTACATCAGAGCCTTTCCCATGTACACAGCCCCATAGCATCTCATGCCTGCTGCCATCATAGTGTTCATCACGGGGCACTGCAATTGTGTTTTGTTTCTTTATAAGGCTCTCTTCAAACGGGATCTAACACAATCCTAGGCCAGCTCTCCCATGTAAACAGCCCATACCTGGGAGAAGAGCTAAGACTCACAGAAGCCAAGATGCAATCCAAAAATTATTTTCAGTTTCTTTTTTATGACAGAATTTGAGGGTCAGAAAAGTGCTGCAAAATTGGTTTTCCCACTTTTTTTTTTGCAAATCCCACTTTCATGGCCTCACATATCACTTGGCATGTCTCGCTTATTAAGCAGAATCACAGCTAAAATCATTCCCTTTTAGCATTTTATTATATTTTAAAACATCATGAAAAAATTAATAGCAATTTAGCAGTTTTAGAAGTGACAATACGTTTTCTAGCTTTTGGCTGACAAAACAGAACTGTGGTTTGGGAATGATGATTTGCTTCTTGAAAATTATCACTGTTTTCTTACAATTGTTTTCCTCTCTCAAAAACAATATTGCAACATGCTACATCTTTAAAGTATTTGAAACATGCTATTTCATCTTAGTAAAAAACTGGACCAAACATAAGTAGGTTCTGGCTTTCATTAAAAAGAAGAGACTATATATATCTTGTTAGATGTTAAGACATGTTACTGGCCTCTGTTGTTTCTTCAGGGGTGAGAATCTCCATCTAGTCAGTCAACTCTGATCACAAATGTCATTTTTTTCCCTTACAAATCATTTTTTTTTACTTGAAATACATTTACACAGTTCCAGGAAGTCATTTGGAAAAAACGATAAAACTCCAACTAGTTTCTAACATCTTGGGAAAATATAGGCACTACTTTGTTAATATTATATCTGTATTCTATGTGTTCAGAATACTGAGCCTGGTAAGTAAACTATGTTTAGGTGTGTGTGTGTGTGTGTGTGTGTGTGTGTGTGTGTGTGTGTGCTGGGTGTTTATTTGTTATATAAAAAGCCAACTTATACTCTGACAATTATGTCAAATTTAAAATGGAGAATTAAACCAAAGTATAGACATTAGAAACATAACTATCTGGAAATTAAGTGAGCAAGCCCAATTTCAAAGATATGCAAGGCAGATAAAAATAATCAATAATAAAATAAAGTAACTAATTTACTAATTTAGTAAAGTAAATAATAAAATAAATAACTAGCAATTAATAATAATAAAATGATGAGGACATAGCAGGATCAAAAACAAAACAAACATGTCCATGGCAAGAAAGAGAACAGAAACATAAAATGGTAACGAAGATAAAAATCCATATACAGGCAGTGGCGGCAGAGAGTTTGTTTTCTGAAAGACATGGAGACTAAATGTGCTCCATGTATGATTTTCTCACAATATGAAGCCTGAAAACCAGACAAAAAGTCATTGCTAACCTCTGTCTGAAGATATGACTTTTAGAGCATTATTAGTAGGGGGCACAAGTGCAATGTCTTCTACCAGAAACTAATCAACCTGCCCTCTGTTTCTGTAACTAAATACATGATTTCTCCAGCAATACTCTGAATCAGGAAACTGGTTCTATGACTTGACCTGGTTCTGGATTAGGACCATAAATATAAATATAAAATTGGTGTACAGGGAGGAGTTAACACAGAGAGAGTAAATGCTGTGGAGACACTTCCACACAGCATTCATATGAACCCAAATTTTAATGCATGTGAATAATCTGAGAAAGTTAAGAAAGGAAGTTAACAAAATCAGTTGGAATAAGAATTCACTGTAGATTAAAATAATTGCATAGATGAATCTGACAAGGCATTTTATATGTTCTGCATGTTCAAAAAGAGAACATGAGTTCTTTTTATTTTTTTAATTATGAAATGAAAACAGGCATAAATGAAACAGGAACAGACACACATAATAATGATATAATTTGAAATACAGGAACAATTAAAATTTGAATGTAATGACATAATAATATCAGCTAAGAATGATAGTATAATGAAACAAGAAAATAAGCACCATTATTCTTATTTAAATAGGAGAAAACAGGCATAGCGACAAAGTAATTTCTACAAGGTCACACAGCTGGTACTTGGCAGAACAATCTGGTCTAAAATTCATAAAATATTTGAAAAAGCTTTCAGTAAAACAGGTATGATAGACTCCTGTCTATACAAAACAGAAGTGAGAATTACTGAATTTTAAGGTAGTGCTGAGGAATCCAAAAAGAACTCAAGACAATTAAAAAAAACGACACTAAAAACAAGAAAACAAAAAAACCACAATGGCAAGAAAATGTGAGATCAATTGGGACCTTCTATCATTTGTCATATAAGAAAGAAAAAGTATATAGATGATGGAAAAGCAATTTATATGTTTTTTTCATTTTTTTAAATGTTGTATTTATTTATTTTTGGAATGAGAGAAAGATAGAGACAGAGAGAGAGAGAGAGAGAATGCACAAGTCAGGAAGAGACAGAGAGAGAGGAGAGAATCTCAAGGAGGCTCCATGCTGTCAGCACAGAGTCAGACATGGGGCTCGATCCCACAAACCATGAGATTATTACCTCAGCCGAAATCAAGAATTGGATGTTCAACTGACTGAGCCATCCAAGTCCCCAGGAAAAGCAATATAAGGTAAAACCTTGGATTATGAGTAACCTGTTCTGCAAGCGTTCTGCAAGACATGCAGACATTTCTAATAAATTTTAACTTGATAAATGAGCAATATCTTGCAATATAAGTAGTACATGATGCCCAATGTCACATGATCACAATGGAGCCAATGGCTCTTGAAATGCACTTTGACAGACAAATGCTTTAGATCACAAGCATGTTTCTGGAACAAATTATGCTTGCAAACCAACGTGTAACTGTATTTATTTATTTTTTTTTATTAAATTTTTTTTTCAACGTTTATTTATTTTTGGGACAGAGAGAGACAGAGCATGAACGGGGGAGGGGCAGAGAGAGAGGGAGACACAGAATCGGAAACAGGCTCCAGGCTCTGAGCTGTCAGCCCAGAGCCTGACGCGGGGCTCGAACTCACGGACCGCGAGATCGTGACCTGGCTGAAGTCGGACGCTTAACCGACTGCGCCACCCAGGCGCCCCCGTGTAACTGTATTTAAAAATAACTGCTGTTTTGGCTTTCATATTAATTTGAATACATCAAATATTAATCTTAAAAATCAAAACCTCTGCAAATAGTTTTATTTCTGTGCACAACTGCCACGTATTTAAAATTTTATTTTTAATTTATTTTTTCAATTTTTATTGAGATATAATTGACATATAATATTGTGTGAATTTTAGGTGTACAAAGTGTTGATCTGATATACTTAGATATTACAAAATCATTACCATTAGTTAACATCTCTATCACCTCACGTAACTATTGACTTCTTTTCAGTATTTAAGAAATACATAAAGTCTTCAGAACAAAAGATTCTGTATAAGAACAAAACAGGAAATATATAAATAAAGAAATCTATATAGAGACATGCTGTAGTCAAACTGAAGAACACAAGGGAAAGAAAAACAAACTAATATTCTAAAACAATCAAGGAGAAATACATTACCTATAGTACGAGGACAATTAGGATCAATATCACATAGCAACCAGAGAAGTTAGAAATTACAGAAGCAGATCTTTAAATTTTGTGTAAACAAACAAACAAGTAACCTCTTACCTTAGAAAGGTATGCAAGACAGCTATCATATGAATTTTCGGTTTCTTCTTCTACTGCCCTTTCGCTCCTCTTTTCCCTCCTGAAAAATTAAATCCTAACATCATTAGATGGGGCTGAGCAACATGGCCTCTATACCAGGCATGGGGTTGGGAATGAGAATGGGGGGTACACAGTGTGTCAGAGATGGAACAGAATGAGGAGAGATGGATGAGAGGTGGAGGAGGAGATAGTGGGCTCCTGCCCAGGAATAAGGTACCAACATGCTAGTAGGGTGAGAAGATTCATCTGACATGGTACGTCAGAGGCCAAGCAGAATAAGAGGGGGCCTCCATGCAGAAGTGAGCTGGTCTGGGATATCAGTGCCAAGTGGTTGAGTTGGGTATCTGTGTTGGATGACTATGAATGATTGGTACACAGTGTGTCAGAGATGGAACAGAATGAGGAGAGATGGATGAGAGGTGGAGGAGGAGATAGTGGGCTCCTGCCCAGGAATAAGGTACCAACATGCTAGTAGGGTGAGAAGATTCATCTGACATGGTACGTCAGAGGCCAAGCAGAATAAGAGGGGGCCTCCATGCAGAAGTGAGCTGGTCTGGGATATCAGTGCCAAGTGGTTGAG
Organism: Lynx rufus; assembly: GCF_022079265.1. Lineage (NCBI taxonomy): Eukaryota > Metazoa > Chordata > Mammalia > Carnivora > Felidae > Lynx > Lynx rufus. The sequence continues at coordinate 127,460,519 of NW_025814878.1, forward strand.
TTGGGTATCTGTGTTGGATGACTATGAATGATTGGTTATATTCAGAGGGATTGGTCAAACAGTAAACACATTATTTCTTTTTTTTTTTTTTTTCAACGTTTATTTATTTTTGGGACAGAGAGAGACAGAGCATGAACGGGGGAGGGGCAGAGAGAGAGGGAGACACAGAATCGGAAACAGGCTCCAGGCTCTGAGCCATCCGCCCAGAGCCCGACGCGGGGCTCGAACGCACGGACCGCGAGATCGTGACCTGGCTGAAGTCAGATGCTTAACCGACTGCGCCACCCGGGAGCCCCAGTAAACACATTATTTCTAATAGACGGTATGTTTCTCATATTAGAAAAGAGCTAGAAACATGGAAAAAGGAAGGTAAGAATGAACCTCAAAATTTTGGCTTTGAATGGGAGCTATAGATAGATTGCTAGGTATGAATATTTTTATATTTCTACCCGGGATTGGTCAAAGAAACAGAAGAGTCCAGAGTGATATAGAATAAGGAATTTATTGTAGAGGTTTTAACCCTATGTTATCAAGAGATCTGGTTATGCAGTTTACACGTAGCTATTTACTGCCTCTGCCTCTGGTGCAGGGCCAGACGTCGGCAAAGCGGGCAGGAAGGCAGGAAGGAAACACGGTTGTGAAGGGGAGAGGGCAAGGAAAAAGTGGAACCCATGAGGATGAACCCATGTCAGTCTCACACTGCCTCTAATGTTGATGACAAGTAATCTTACCTGTAGGAGAAGCTGACGCCCTTTATCGCAAAGCTAAATCAACATGCACGTGATGTAGTTCCAGCAGGAGTGGGAGGAGCTGTGGCTTCTAATGGTGCCTCGTGTCATCCAGATTTTCAAGAATGCACCTTAACTGGCACAGCAGCTGACACTTCCCCAAGCCTCTGAACATAAACATGGCTCTTACTACCTCCCTGCCTTTCAACTCAATCAGTTCCCCTTGTAAGGGGTTCTCGCTCAGAACCATGCAGCCAAAGCATTCTGGGAACCCAAATGCAATCTTCGCTAAGGAGAAGGGGTAGAAAATCCATCATGATCACAAAAGGAAAAGGAGTCATTTTATATGTCAATACCACTTTCATTAAGTGACCATGGTGAACATCATCAGTAATAGAATAAATGGAGATTTTGCACTCCTTGATGAAATGCAATAAAATGCAGTATCTCTCCTGAAATATCCCTGTATCTGTAACATGAGTCTATTAAAGAGGAAACAACAGACAAACCCAAAGAAGGAAGCATTCGTCAGAATAACTGGCCCATAAGGTTCAGAGATGACAAGGACAGAAACATCAAGGAGAGTCCAGAATGGTTCCAGATTGAAGAAGACTTAAAAGAAATGACAACTTAAATGAAACTCATGATTTTGAAATATATATATATATATATATATATATATATATATATATATTGCTACAAAGGACATTTTGTAACAATTAGGAAAATTTGAATGAGGTCTGAGGTTTGGAGTAGTAATATATGAATGTTAATTTTTTCATTTTGATCATGTTGGAAAAAAATCTGTTTTTAAGAAACAGATGTTGAAAAGTATCTGTTTATAAAAATATACACCAAAGTGTCATGGCAGCAGTTTGGCCACACGCTTTTAAATGGGTCAGAAAAATGAAATCCTGGGCATTCTATTTCTTATTTTATTTTCACAACCCTTATGACCCAGAAATAATTTTTATTACAATTTTACACTAAGATACATAAATGTTAAGTCGTTTTCCAATGTCACAGAGCTAATGAATACAGAGACAAATATGAACCGAGATTGTCGTGAGAACCTAGGCTTTTAATTATTACACAACACTGGTATTTTTCATATCAAATGACTGAGAGAGATTACCATAATCATATCGTCAATGAAGAATGCATTTCATTGAGGAAACAAAGTGAACAGTGTGCGATTAAAAGAAATAGTGAACATACAAGCTGATAGAATTGACAGCTGTAACTGTGTACTGTGAGAAAAAAAGAAAGAAAAATTGTAAATAACAAAATTGAGATTTGAAGGGAATAAAGGCACTGCAAACCCAAATGTTTTGTAGAAAACCTAGTGGTTAAGTTGAACATTAAAGTCAAAATGAATCATTCAAATAAAGAAAATATAATCTATAATTTGGGGAATGGCAAATAGAGAAAAATATTTAAAATGAACCAGTATTTAGGGGCACCTGGGTGACTCAGTCAGCTGAGCATCCGATTCTTGGTTTCGGCTCAGGTCATGATCTCACCGTCTGTGAATTTGAGCCCCATGTTGGGCTCTGCGCTGACAACACAGAGTCTGTTTGGGATTCTCTGTCTCCTTCTCTCTGCCCCTCCCCCACTTGCTCTCTATATCTCTTTCACAATAAACATTTAAAAAAATTAAATGAACCATTATTTAAAAAATCAGAAAAAAGAAAAAAATGTTTTGATGGGAAAATTAATTCAAAATGAGAGAAATAAGTCCAAATACACTTGTCATTAAATAAACATAAATGAGCTAAACTCATTTATTTAAAGACAAAAGCTCTGGGGCACCTGGGTGGCTCAGTCAGTTAGGCGACTGACTTCAGCTCAAGTCATGATCTTGTTGTTTATGAGTTCGAGTCCCGTGTCGGGCTCTGTGCTGACGGCTCTGGGCCTGGAGCCTATTTCAGATTCTGTGTCTCCCTCTCTCTCTGTCCCTCCCCTGCTAGCTCTCTCTCTCTCTCTCTCTCTCAAAAATAAATAAACATTAAAAAATATTTTTAAAAAAGACAAAAGCTTTAATCACAGATTTAAAATAATCTAGATCTCTATGTTGTAAAGATAGACCGAAAATAAAACTACATAAAGACTGAAAATAAAGGTATGAAAGAGAAAAAAACAGAAAAATTCCGAACTAAAGATAGATCATATAACAAAATTGTTACAGAAAATGGAATTCAAGGAAAGATCTTTGATAGTCATAGAAAAATTAGTTATTAAGATAACAATCTACCTAGAAGTTATAATAATCACAATCTAGTGAGCACATAAGAACATGGCTTCAAAATATAAAGCAAAACTGACAAAATGACTAATTTCCAATCATAGTGAAAAATGTTAACACACATCTCTCAGAAATTATAGTTCAAGTAGATTAAAAAATCGGTAGAGAAACAAGAAATTTGAACAACACCATAAATATTTAAGGTGAAAATTTCAGGATACAGCATATTTTGAGCTGAACAGCAATGAAAGCAAAACATAGCAAAGCTTGGGAGTAGATTTTTGGTAGAAGTGTAGTTTCACCTTTATTTTGTATCTTGAGCACCTCCATTTTAAAAAAAGAGAAATTGAAAAAAGTGCGGAAAAAAGAAACAAGTTGAATGATGTTTTCAAAAAGCAATGAAAAAAAGATGAAACTAAAGAAGTAGAAAAAATGGAAGAAAAACTGGTAAGCACTAAAATTAACAAAAATGAGAAACAGAAAGTACCCATGTAAGTAATCATCTGTTTTGGTGGGAAAAAATACAACAGATAAATGTCAAGCAACACCAATAAATGAAAAAAAAATAAAGGAAACATCTCAAGTATACGATATTGTTACAACAACAACAAAATGTTAATAGATTCAGTAGATTGCTTTAAACATTATGCCAGTAACTATTATAACTTTGATACTAAATTGGATAAGGAAAAACATACAGATCATTTTGGTATAAAGACTGACACAGAAATCATAATAGAAATTATGATGGTGGTGCTTGAAAATAAAAGTATTGCAATTAAATAAGATTGATCTACAATATGTAAAGGTGGCTCAACTCCAAAGAATCTATTTTAATAATACAGTGTATTAACAAAATTAAGGAGAAAATACCACAATCACCTCAAAGATACAGAAATACAAGTGATTAATAGTAAAAATGCATTACATTTGTGAAGAAAAGGAAATTTATGAAGTAATAAAACTCATCTACAAATAAACTACAACAAGGAAAATGCTTATCAAAGACATATTTGAAGGTAGGACTCACAGGAGACTTCCTTTTAGCTTTGTATTAGAGATGCTAATCAGTTCAATGAAGGCAAAAGGAAGAATAGTAACTGGAAAAGAGAAAATAAAATTATCCAAGGGTAGCATATTTTGCTATACAAATCCATGAGAATGTACTTCCAAACGTACTAAGAACTAAGAAGAATGAACTAAGAAGAACATAGAACTAAGAAGAAAATTAAACAGGTGGCTAAAAACAACCTAAAAATAAGCATTTCTAAGCATCCTAATAATCTGTTATGAAATATAGTAGGAAACAAAGATAGCTTACTCTCAGTAGGAAAACAAAAACAAACAAACAAGAAAACACAGTAAAGGGCATAACAATAAACCTAACAAAATACTCAAGATCTCTATGAAGAAAATTATAAAATATTATTGGAAGACAAAAACCTATCTTTATAAATGGAAAACTATACCATGTTAATGGATGGTAAGACACAATATTAGAAAAGATATCATAATGTCCAAATTCATCTCTAAATTAAAGCCAATAAAATGCCAAAAAGTTTTCATAGAATTTAAAATATGATGGTGGCAGGATACAAAAATGGCCAAAAGCAGTAAAAACACTCCAGAAGAATTACAAGGTGGGAGAAATTTATGAAGACATAGTTTGAAACACTAACCTATTATCTCAATTATTAAACAAATAGCCCACTGGAACAGAACAGAAACTATAGAAACAGATACTAGTACGTGCATTTACATATAAATATAATATGTACATATAAATTATGTATGTTTATAAATAAAAGCTAAAATTTTACCTCACACTACACACAAAAAAAGTGGATACTTGACTTAAATATAAAAACAAAGCTTTACATTTCTACAAGAAAATATAATAAAGAGTAAATTAGCAGTAAAGAACATTTCTTTAACAAGGCCCCAAAACACAAGCCATGGAGAAGAAATCTGAGAAATTAGACTACCTTAAAACATATTTGTATAACAAAATATTACATAGACATATGAATATGTACCCACACATATCAATGCATATAAATAGGGCAGAATATTAATGACAAATACAACTGGATAAAATATTCATGATTCTTCTTTGCACTGTTATTCTTACAAATTTTCTGTATATTTGAGATGGTTTCCAAATAAAAGTATGTAAAAGACAATATAAGGGGAATAAAAGAGGTAGCCACAGATTGGAGAAGGAGAACAATGCAGGGAACCAAGAGAGGATTACTATGCATAAGGAAATTCAATAAATTACTAACAGGAAGGAACTGTCCAATATATAAATGAGCAAAGCATGCGAACAGGCAATTCAAACAATAAGAAAACAAAGTAGTCAATGACCATTTGAAAAGGTGATCAATCCAATCATAAAGAAATTGCAAATTAAAAGAATAGACCTTTAATTTTAAAAGTTAGGAGGTTAAAACGAGAATGTCAATAGCCAAATTATGGAAGCAGCCCATATCCAGTGATAGACAAATGGGTAAGGAAGAAGTGACTGTACACACATTTATATATATAATATATATACACATATATTATATATATGTGTTTTATATATTATATATTATATATATATTATATATATTATATTATTATATATATTATATATATGTATATTATATATTATATATTATATGTATAATATATTATATTTATATATATAATATATATGTATATATTATATTATATATATTATTATATATATTATATATGTATATATTATTATATATATGTATAATATATTATATATTATATATTTATGTATATATATTATATATTATATATATGTATAATATATAATATATAATAAATATAAAAAAGAATGAAATCTTGACATTTGCAACAACATGGATAGATCCAGAGAGTATAATGCTACATGAAATAAGTCAGAGAAAGGCAAATACCATATGATTTCACACGTATGTGGAATTTAAGAAACAAAGCAAATGAACAAAGCAGGAAAAAAAGAGACAAACCCCAAAACAGACTGGTAACTATAGAGAACAAACAGATGGTTACCAGAGGAGAGGTGGGTGGGGGGATGGGTGAAATCGGTGAAGGGGATTAAGGGTGCGCTTACCATGATGAGCACTGAGTCATGTATAGAATCGTTGAATCATTATATTGTACACCCGAAGCTAGTAACACTGGACGTTAACTACACTGAAATTAAAAAAGAGAGAGACAGAACACCAAGCATTGAAAAAGTGAGTCACTCACTACCAGTGGAAGACATAAAATGGTACAAGCACATGGGTGAGAAATCTAGAACGCACAGGTGCAGATGGAGGCAACTCATTACTGACAGCAGCACAACGTTCCAGACGTCGTAAAATCGGGAAAATACTTTCTTTGAAAATGAACTGTTGACTTTGGGTTGACTTTCTGGAACAAGTTCTGGATGCTGGCTGTTTACTTTTGTCGTAGCCAGTCTCGACTATAAAGATGCTTTGAACCACTGGCTCAGTCAGTGGATCATCACATAGATCTTCATCAGATAAGCAGACGCAAGCCAGTGACTCAGCAAGCCATTTGGCTGTTTCCAAATATACAGACCTTTGTTTGCGGGGGTGACGTTTCACATCGGCCTCTTTCAACACACCTGGTGGCAGAATATCAAAAGCACTCTTGGTGTGACATTTGGCCAGAGAGATGAAAGGTGGGATTTCAATGTGGAAGCTTGATTAAAATAATAAGTTTCATCATTGCTATTCTGTTCTGATATTTTAAGTACAAGTGGAAAACAGCAGAGGGTATTGTTTCTTTGAAAGTCTCACTCGCGATTCAATATCTTAAACGTTCTCTGACACCTCGAAGGTTTCTCTTTGTGACAATTTCTCACTCTGTAACAGGCAAGGTATTTACTGAGCTCTTGTTATAACAGCCCACAGACAGAAACTTCCCCCTCATTAAAAAACTGTTCACCGTCGAATATGGCAATTCTCACGTGTGTCCATTTGACTCAGATTAATGTCTGAATTTGCTTTCAGGTATGCCTTTTGGGGAGGCGATTTTATTAAAATGAACTTATATGAAGTGTTATGTCATTATTCGAGTCCAACATTCATTTGTTTCAATCACAAATTTTATTGAGTGCCAATAAGGTAACCTGTCTTGACCCTCGTGTCGAATAGAATACTCGCCAGCACTTACTGAGCATTTATTATGTGCCAGGCATTGTTCTGACGGCTTTATGTGAATTACCTAGTGTATTCTTCCTACGAACTCAATGAGGTAGATGCTATGATTATCCCATTCTACAGGTGAAGGAACAGTCGCAAAGGGAGGTTAAATCATTTGTTCCAGATCACTCGGCCAGCAATCGAGGGACCCAAGATTCAAATCTCGCTAGTCTTGGCTTCACAAAACACATTTCTAGCAGCTATGTGATTCTGCCTCGTGTAAAAAGCAATCATATTTCATATCAAAATAGGCACGATAGATTTTTTAACCTAGCACTGCAGTATGTGATACTTTCATTAAGTACAACATTTTCATGGCATTCTCATTTTATTGAAACTTTTGCCTCTCTTTGATCTCTCTTGAGGTCAGTCTAAGAAAAATGGTATAGATTAACACTACAGTGTCAAACTTGCGGGTGTGGGTCTTGACAGTAATAGATTTAGGGTTTCAGGCAGTGGACAAGTAGAATCCTGAAGCTTCCCAGCAGGGAACTGGCTGACTCTCCAGGCACAGAAGCAGGTAGCCTGGCACCGAGCGTAGATAATGGGATTCCGGCATTTTGTAAAATGCTGAGTTTCAGTAATTCTGTCCGCTTTCCCAGTCCTTCCTTGCTACGCCAGTTCCTATAGGACTGCGGTCTTATTTCTCCTCCCAGTTCTCGCAGGGACTGGTGCAGAATTGTTCAAGGGCCATTCCCTCATTTGTAGTAGTACCTCATTTTATCCTCATGGTTTTGAACGGCAAGAAGCAGAGATGATTTTCATTTTTTTGAGGAGCATTCGAAGGTGTTATCAAACTTCTTGAGAACTCACCAGTAAGTGTAGGCAGGGCTGAGAGAATAGTTCTGCAACACAGATCTGTGGACAATTTCTAGAAAGGCCTTCAGATCATTTTACCCTTAAAACACACACACACACACACACACACACACACACACTGAAAGAGAGAGAGAGACAGAGAGAGAGAGAGAGAGAGAGAGAGAGAGAGAAAAAAACCAACAACACAAAACGACTTTATCTACTTTGGAACCTCTTCCACGCTCACTTCTGGACTTTGGTCTGTCTCCTGCCTCAGACCCTGTCTTCTACCCATCTTTATAAAGATTGAGCTTACCTCACCAAACTCAGTAAGATGACCCCACAGTGCCCCGACCAATGGAGGGTCACAGACCTCTCCTGTATCCACAGTCCCATAGCATCTCATGCCTACCAGCACCGCTGCATTTATCAGGTATTGTATTTGACCTTCAGCACATCACGATGAACAGCCATCGTCCCTCCCTGAACCCTGTTACTAGCATTGGTGCACATGGGGAGCTGTTCGTGGCAAAATACACTTGAGTTGTCTTTGGCCAGATTGGTTCTGGTACCTGAGGAACAGCCCAGTTGCTGAGGGAGAAGTGAAACAGATGATTTTAATACAAGTAGTTTAGAACCCTCCTCTTCAAATAGTGTGTAGAGTGCAACGTTGTGTGATGTACTGCTAACAATTTGCATTTTTTTAAGAGTCGGAAAAAGTGATTTCATGCAGAGAAGAATGTAAATTATTACTATGGTGTCTCTATGCTTTTTTATGAAAAGCTGATGGCTTTAACATTTAAATAAAGTGATTGAAGTACCTAATAAATAAAACAAAATGTGGAGAAAGCACATTGCTCTTGCCTAATAAAATATATTGTGAACAAACAGCTATGAGTATTATTATAAAAAAGGAGGAATTAATATAGACCAAGAACTTAACACAACAATAGAAACACACAAATAATACGTAATTCTCTGGTTTAATGGTAAGTTGAAATATGTTTTTTTGAATTGAAAATTATAATTTTATTTGGTGTTTATTTAAATAAAAATCATCTAAAATAACAAATAACAATTGTTTAAAATATATGACAATTAAGTATTAAAAAGGAACACTTTTATAGAAAGCAATTTTTTTGTATCTTACAAATGTGATTATAGAAAGACCCCCTCAACTCCCCTCAAAAACGTTTGTGTTTAAAGACATCTTCAAGGAAAGCAAGACTTTAAAATTTTTTGTTCGACAGAGCACTGTTCCTACGGTGTGTGCATATATTCTTTTGTTATATTATCTAGTTCCTTGGTATGTAGGGATGTATGCATGTGACTGTGTGTGTGTGTGTGTGTGTGTGTGTGTGTGTGTGTGAAAGCATGCGTTTATATTACTACACCTGTGCTATGAATTCCCCACCAGGGCAGGTACACAGCAAAAGGCAGTTGGGATTGGTGGGAAGTGTTTATTTGAAAACTAACTCAGCCATTCCTATTTGTGCCCATTATAAATTTTTCAACCACGGAATCTCAGTTTCTCTACATGTAAAATGAGGGGAGAGGAATGACGATTAGTAATAGCACATATGTAACACCTGATAGAAAGTAGGACTGGTAGGTTCTGATAGATCCAATGAGCGAAAACTAAGATCGTTTCCATTGCCACTCTTATTAATACTCAGCGATATGTGGCTAACTTCTTGGTAAGACTCAGAGAAAGAGGACCTTAATCGTAGGGTTAGACTGGACCCTTCAGTAGACTTCCAGTGCTGAGATCCAGGAGTCTTTACACCGCCTGTGACATCGTCACCAGCCACAACTATTTAGTAGGATGGTTACATAGTGCTTTACTTTTACAAGTTGCTTTCCAATATTTAAAACCCTTTGGTCTTAGAACAACTCCAAGGCATTGGTGTTGGTGTCATCTGTCCATCTTGTAGATTAGGAGGCTAAAGGCTGGGGTTGAAGGGATTAACCTGGGATCCTTTCGGCTAGTGCTGGAGCAAAGATCAAACACAGGTTTCGGTCTCTGTAGCTCTAACTTTCCTGCCTTTCTCATTTGGTCTCTGAGCCAACAAGTCAAATGCCATGTCATGAGGGCAGAATTTATCATTCACGGCAGAACACATTGGTGAGTGAGAAGGGGTGCTATTATGAATTAGGCCATGACAAGAGTGCTAAGTTAGGCCAAGCAGGATTCAGACTCACACTGGGCAGAGTATAAAGACTAATGTGTGCTTTCAAACCCCAGCTTCCTTAGATAGTAGCTAAGAATTAAAATATAATTAAAAAAAAAAACCCTTCCAAGTAGCAAAGAAGGGACAGATAAGGGACAAAGACTACAGCTATTCAGGCAAGAGAAATATACTCCTTCTGTTATCCCACCCCCAAGACCAAGTTATTGAGTCGCAGTGTCATAAAAAGGAACACTGTACGTGAGAGAAAGAAAACAGGTGGAATTTATTAGAAATAGCTTGGCTACAAGGGAGCTGACAGGAAGGAGGAAAGTCACTTCCCAAAGGGGTAGCCTGCAAGGATTATAAAGGCACTTTGCCAAAGGGTGAGGGGCTGGGAGTAGGGAAGTGTCCCTTCAGTCCTACCATCATTATCTTATGGTGGTTACTTTTTAGCGGACCCAAGACAACCGCAAGATGCCTTTCTTCGTGGTCGACCTTCTTTGGGCTCCTGGAAAATAGAAATATTTGTGCAGGATTTACGTTGTGACTTCTAATTTTGCTCACACAACCATCACTCCCTGATGGCTGTTGTCTGCCATTTGTTCTCTTTTCCAGAAGGAGGTATTTGTCTCCCTAGCGTAGGGAAAACTTTTAACCCTTGCCTCCTACCAGTGACCTTACAGGAGTTAAGCACCTCTTGCTTTCCCTATACTGTGTCTCTTAGGCAGAGGGAGAGGCTTCATTCATTTAGAAGATTCCAGCACTTCGTATAGTAGAAGCTCAATAAATGTTGATTAAATTGACCTGGATTTTTTTTTTTTTAAGTTGAGGTGTTTGGTGTATTTACCAAAATAAATGTGTTTATGTCACACAAAGTCTTTTGACTTGCCCGTGGTGGTAATAAAGTTGTGATTATTAGGTGCCCTTTTCTAAATGGGCAAATTCAAAATATCATCACGCATCAAGGATATACAATGCATACTGAGCTATGACTAATTAGCTGTGGGGGGAGGATCTGGGGCCAAAAGGCAGAGATCAGGATATCACTTTCCCGTCTGAGCAAGAGATCTTTTTGTCGTAAACATTAATCCATAAATAATTGGTTGATTTTATTAAATTAGTCAAACGATATATATTTCACTTCTATAATTGAAATGATGGGTTCAATTCAATGGAAAGCACCCATACCATATCCCGGGATAGGCACAGCTATATGTTTTCTATATGCTAATTAACGTGCTGTTTCCCTTTTCTTATATTGCTCACATCCGATGCCGCAGCCGAGTAGGTTAGATGCGTTACGGTGTACTCAATACGTTACAGCTCTGTATTTCTGGCGAGTGCACCTTGAATCTATTTTGAGGTGGGAGTTGTCACATTTAGAGCCTCTGAATGAATTAAAACTGACATCACATATAGAATCAGTGATGGGTGTGTCAGTGTGGTGGATGAAGGGACCCAGTGACACACAGAGCTTTGTCATTGACACACACCCTTCGGTTTATGGGGCTTCAGGGGTTGGGTCTGGGAATATTCAGAAGGAAGATCCACCAGGTAGAAAGGTTGGTTAAAGAGGAAGTAACCCTGGCACCCAGGGCTGGTAGCGATAGCTTCTCATCAAACCTTCCCAGGCACTTTGTGCGCATTCCGAAATGCTGTTCAGAAGGTCCTCAGAAGACCTTTGGGCAGCACAGGGGAAGTATGAGGCGGTGACAGTCAAGAGTTCTCCCTTCTAGAGGTACCTGGGTGGTTTAGCCGGTTAAGCGTCTGACTGCGGCTCAGGTCATGATCTCATATCCGTGAGTTCGAGCCCCACATCCGGCTGTGTGCTGACAGCTCGGAACCTGGAGCCTGCTTCAGATTCTGTGTCTCCCTCTCTCTCTCTGCCCCTCGCCCATTCACACTCTTTCTCTGCCTCTCTCTCTCTCTAAAAATAAAAGCATTAAAAAAAAAAAAAAGAATTCTCCCTTCTAGATCCTTCTGTGTCATTTCACTACGTGGAAGTCCTGGGTCAAGTCACAGAGATTTTCCAGGCTCTGGTTCTTCATGTTCAAAATGAGTGCTTGACTTGAAGTGTGCCTTAGGTTCCTGTGTCCCTAATGACATTTTCCGGCTCCTTTTCTGCAAATACTGGTCATTTTGTCGTGGCGTCAATGAAGTTGTGAACAAAGACGTGCGAGAATGTTCATCCCAACTAGGGAGGTGTGGGAGAATCCGCCACTGCCCCCACCTACTGCAAAACAAAGTCTGCTTCCGAGTTCCAACCCCCTTCCCCTCCAAATTTCATTTTGCAATTTTGCTCCAGTCCTCTTCTGATTTGTAACCCACTTCAGCTGTCCTGACAACCAAAATGCTGGCATTTTCAAGGGTCTATAGGGTTGGAGAATTATTAAGTAAAAAGTCATTTTAATGAACTGCGGTTATATGTAACCTTACTTAAAGTACTGTAGTTGGGGCACCTGGGTGGGCGTCTGACTTGGGCTCAGGTCATGATCTCGCAGCTTGTGAGTTCAAGCCCCGCATCTGGCTCTGTGCTGACAGCTCGGAACCTGGAGCCTGCTTTGGATTCTGTGTCTCCCTCTCTCTCTGCCCCCCTCCCTCTCCCCCCCCCCCCACTGCTCATGCTCTCTCTCTCTCTCTCTCTCTCAAAAATAAATAAACATTAACAAATTTGTTTAAAGAAAGTGCTTCAATCCAGTAGGAAGAGTCCACTATCACCTTCAAATGTATTAAGAAATTGCTACATAGTTGTAAAGGGACCCAGACGATGCCAAAGGCTAAGGGGGAAAGTTTTCTCAACTGCACCCTCCAGTAGGCGTGAGAATTGTAACATTTTCCTAACTAGTCCGTGCAATGAACCATGGCCGGAAGATCAGACATGTATATGTAAACACATGCTCACAAGGGGAGAGGAGTGTCGGAACAGTACCTGCCGGCAGGACCAACCACGTGCAGACATAGAAAGACCCATTGACCAAGGCGAAGAGGGAAATGCCTTCAGACACCAGGACAATCACAGGAAAGGGCACCCATCCATGCCGCGGCTATGGCCAATAGATTTCCTGCTAATGATTAACCAGGAGGACTCATGGAGCGAGCGCACAGCCTCAGTGAGTTCTCAAATCCCAGAATGAGGCATTTGCCAGGTGACGTGAAGGTCTGTTAATGATCACTGAAGGTAAAACCTGCGTGTTGACAGCTTCCTCCTTTTTCTTGAGAAATTATTTTGCTCCTCTGGGATAACTGTACAGAGCTTTGGATAAAAATATTAAAATTCTATTTAGATGTACAATGTTTTAATGCAAATTTTTAACCATAAAAACCAAACGCTCCATTCAGTTAAATTAATAGAATTACAAAAAGATGTAATGATAGCAATTAAGTCTTGAAAATGCAAATTTTATAGTCAAGGACAATTACCTCATTTATAGTATATTGGAATGGTGCCAGATGAAGGTAATTTAGATCCCCCCAGCTCACAGTTACATCATGATGGATATCTTCATTTCATTAGTACAACAAAGATGGGTGAGAAGTTAGACAATACATAAAAAAAAAGAACCAAAGAGTATTTGACCTTTATAGTATAACTGGAACTAGAATTCATTCACTAATTTATCAAGTATTTAATAGTACCAATTATCTAAAATATTAGTGATATATATTATATATATATTTTTCTGCCTTAGAGAAAAAAAAAGTCTCTTTATTTTCAGCATCCACGAAATACCGACATCTAGAGAGATCAGCTTTCTTCAAAACCAGGACGGGTTTTGGGTGCTTGGCGTGTATCTCTCTGCACTGTGCAGATGACCTGATTTCATGTTGATTGGAGTGATACCAACGCTCCCTGCAAAAGAACAATGGATTTCTTACTAATTATCTTTTCTTTTTATTTGAGCATGCTTAAAGTAATTTTTGGTGTCTTCAAATCATAGAGCTGTGAAATTGTACTACCTAAATGATTCTTTTTGACATGTTAATATTTACTATGTATTTTCTAATGCTCTTTATTTGAATATTATCATCTTGGCTGTAGTTCATTTGCACAACATCCAGAACACATTATCCTTTCCACGTTACAGGAAGATGAGTAACTTTACCAGGGAGAAAGAGGGAGAGAGAAAGAGACAGAGAGAGAGAAGTTTAATGGTAGGAGTCTAGGCTTTTCAAGCACCTATATTCATATTTTCTTAATGCATTTTTTTCTGCTTATATTCATGAAAAACTAAGGAGCCCATAATCTCCTCTTTTGCCCTCTAGAGGGCACTAGATCACACTCCTGCAGATGAAGGAAGTCAAATCAGCCCTACTTGCTGCTGTTAAAATTTTCCCCTTGAGTCATTATCTCTAGAGAGGAATTACTCCTGTCTAAAATCGCCAATGACTCTGACGAGCAGGTGGTTTACTCCTTGCTACAGCGCTCCTGGACAGAGGGAAACCAACGTTCTCTGGGTGACAGAGGGATTATGGTGGTTAAAGGTGGTCTTTGAAGACCGACTGCCCAAGTTTAAACATGGCTCAGGCACTTCCTGGATTTGTAATGGTGGGCAAATAATTCAGTCTTTCTGGTTCCCAGTTTCCTCATCTGTAATATGAGGATAATAATAATAATAATAATTAACCACAGTGTAATTGTGAGTATTGAAATTAACAATACCTATAAAGACGGTAGAACAGAGATGTGTTTACAATAAGCACTCAATAAGTATTATTATTCTCGATCCTCTTTTTTTTTTTTTTAGAACATAATCCCCAGTAAAGATTCTGCACTCCTTCCCCTAGGATTTCTTTTTTAATCCCAGTGACTCAAATGAGCAAGGTTCTATTAGGACTCTCTAAGAGAAATACACAACTGCCTTACACAGAATAGATATTGGCTCAAAGTACTTTTAAAGGAGCTTATGCTAGTGATGTAATCGATGTCAGAACAGAAGATAAACCTCCTCAAATTCAAAGTGACATGAGAACGTTATTATTTACTTTCTTGGTCACGTTTAGGCAATAAACTCCAAACCAAGATATCCACAGCTTATTGTAATGAAAGGTTATAGGAACGTATACTAAGAAAATGAACATACACAATAGAAGTAGGGCCCTTCTTCAGTAAATAGAAAGCGCTTTGTTTATTTTGTCTGGTGTTTTTAGTTTGTTGTGTTTTTTTTTTTGTAATTGGTTTCAATTTTTTTTTTAATATTTATTTTTTGGATAGAGAGCGAGAGACAGCATGAGTCAGGGAGGGGCAGAGAGAGAGAGGGAGACACAGAATCCGAAACAGACTCCAGACTCCGAGCTGTCGGCACAGAGCCTGACCTGGGACTCAAACTCATGAACCACGAGATCATGACCTGAGCTGAAGTCGGACGCTTATCTAACTGAGCCACCCAGGCACCCCTGTCTGGTGTTTTTAAGTGCCATAAGTAGAGTCTTTAGGGACTTCCCCCAAAACAGTCAGAACCTAGAAGGGCCAATAATGCTTTTGTGAAGATCAATCATTGTTTCTAGTGATGATGGTCAAGTCTCGTAGATTCCTTTTCTTGGTTAACTTAGCTAATAGCATGAGAGTTTTCCTAAAATATCCATCTTGTTGATGATGGTGTAATACTCTATCTCCTTTCTTGATGTTTATATTTATTTTTTGAGGTAAATTTATCAAAAATTCATTTTTATTGTTCAAAAAGAACTACTTAAGTAATATTCTGAGACATGCATACTGACAGTGAGTCCCGAAAACACGTGTTATCCAAGTAGCAATGTAAGAAATCCTATGAATGCTTGGTTATATAAATGTTCAAATACGAATTTAAATTCAGCTGTCTTCGATGCTCTCAACGGTGATAGGAATTCATCAATGAGCCTACTGATAGTCTGTGCCATAACCTCGAATAAACCGGACTTTACTCTGGAAGCCCATTTGGGCTAAAATCCACAAGACAACACTTTGCCTAGACTGAATGTCAGATTTTCAAATGATCTGTAAGCATTTCAGATATATTTCTAGGGTTTGGTCATTACAAATGGTTTGGCTATTACTAATGAACTAATCAGCTATCTTAATAACTAGTTAATAACCTGTTAGTGCAGCCTAATAATCAAATCATCTGTGTGTTAGCATCTCTTGGCATTTCTGTGGTCTGATGTATTACGGGCGGTGTGAGACACACTATTTTTTTGCAGATCCATTCAGAAAGTAGAGACAGGATAAAAAGAGGTGCATTATGTACTTTTATTCTTTGCAATGAGTCTGTATGAGGTAATGATGCCTAATACCCCCTTATTCTCATAATATCAGGATAAAATTAGAAGCTAAAACTTCATTGTCCTGTTGAAAAGGAGAAATGAATTGCTGTTCTTACTTAAAATGGTTTCCTATGCAAAGCCACCAAATTTCTGGTGTTAGAGAAAACAAAGGTGTGTCTGATACCCTAGCTGCTGTGTCTTAGTTGTAAAAATCTCGTCTGTGATCATAATAGGATATTGATTAGTTTGGATGCCATACAAGGCTGAATTGCTTTTCTTGGTAGAGCACTAAAGGTCACTGTTTGATTACTCAATAACTTTTCAAACACAAGAAATGCTATTTAAAAGTATGCTTGAATGATTGGGCTGTGTTATAAGAGGGAGACGGCGGGGGAAATGGTACTTCCTTCATAAAGATAGATGTTAAATTCGCATATCATCTTATATTTATTTATGTTTGACATTCCATAATATTTTATATGCTAGAACATAAACCATGAAATTAAATTATGAATGCAATTTTTACATGTTATGATCCTTGTGATGCCTAGCCTATGAAACATATAATTCACTTTGTTTCTTAGCTGTTAATTGAGTTTATTACTGGGGCCATTTTATATTTAATAGTATTTCTGTTCTGTTCTCCTAAAAGTAAGCCATTGTGTATTACACTGTAGAAAATATGAAAAATGTAGAAATAGGGAGAGAGGAAATAGTTATCTATAATTCTGATATTCTGGTTAATTTCTGCTTTTTTCTCTTTTGAGTTTGAAAACAACATAAAATCTCATAGATTATATTTGCCGCAAGTTATATAATTAGAGTTATTTTTCCCCTTTATAGTACACTGGGAAGGTACTCTTAGGAATAGTAGATCATATTAGGAAATTGATAATCATGGTATAATATTCCAAATTGTAGATGTAGATAAATTTTATTTATATTTAACCTTTAGTTTGTGCTTATAACCTCTCTCTCCTTTATCCTGTTCACATGACCTTTTGTTTGCTCGTTAAGAACCTTGCATGAAGGAGAGTGACATCTTCTACAGGCTCATTACTCTCTTCTTACACTGTTACATCATATTCCTTCACTCACTTCCCTTGGCATTCTGTATTTCTAATCACAGGCATCCTTGCCTCAACTTGACTCACTATGTGCCCAAACAAGTATTCATCTTTGGTAGGCTGAATAACCTTGATCTGATTTGCCAAAATCAAGGCATCCATCCAATCTATCACAAGAGTGGGCTAGTAGTATCCTAGCACGTTGTTAGAACTCATAGAGTATTTACTAATAACATAGATGACTAAATGGTAGGACAGAGGTCAGAGAAGGTAGAAAGTAGTGCATGTAGAGACAGAGAGAGGAGTTTGATTCGTAGATGAAGAAGAAAGAGAAATGGGGTGATGTAGAAATAAGGAGAATGCCACAGGAATGGGCAAGGGTAGGAGAAATAGGGTAGAATGACGAGAATGGGGTCAAAGAGTCAGGGGTTGGAAAAGAAGCAGTGTGGGGCGTGATTGGTACTCTTTGTAGCACAAACCTGTTTTACATCATGGACAATACAGCAAAAGCATCATGAAGGATAATCCGTGGCCTATGTGACTACTCATAGAGAAAAAAAAAAGACGGCTTTCATAATAACTATTTTATTTAGGATATCAATAATATGATCTACCTACTAATGTAGACCCAATGGATACCTTTGAGACATTGATAGAAGTGAAACATCTAGAATAGGCGAGGGGCGCCTGGGAGGCTCAGTCAGTCAAGTGGCTGACTCCTCGTTTAGGCTCAGGTCATGATCTCACAGTTTCGTGGGTTCGAGCCCCCACGTCAGGCTCTGAACTATCAATGCAGAGCACGCTGGGCATTCTCTGTCTCGCTCTGTCTCAGCCCGCCCCTGCCCCGACTCACGCTGTCTCCGTCTTTCTCCAAATAAATAGAACTTAAACAAAATTATTAGAATTGGGGAGGCGGTGACCCTCTTTTCTATGCAATCAGCTGCTCCTGGAGCACTTGATTCATGTACAGAATCGGACCTAACTCTAGGAAACACACACTAGTAGAAACATATCCTGGAAGAGGATCAACTCAGTGAATCACCCCAAAAAGCTTAAAAGAAAGCTTGGAGAAGACATGGTCTATGATTCCTTGAGGGGCGCCTGGGTGGCTCAGTGGGTTAAGCATCTGACTTCGGCTGGGGTCATGATCTCACAGTTTGTGAGTTCGAGCCCCGCATCGGGCTCTGTGCTGACAGCTCGGAGCCTGGAGCCTGCTTCAGATTCTGTGTCTCCCTCTCTCTGACCCTCCCCTGCTCATGCTCTGTCTTTCTGTCTCAAAAATAAATAAATATTAATAATAATGATAATAATAATAAAGATGACTCCTTGACAAGGGAATGTCAAGTAGAAAATGAGCAGGCTGGCTGAATGTAAGGAGAAGAGCCTTGGGGATAATGTGCAAGCTTTTTAGGAATAAAGATTTTGACTTGTTCAAGGAAATCCCAACGTGCCCTGAAAGTGTTCCTCCAACTTGTGACTGGTAAGTGCTTCAGCATGGGGGGTGTTGACATACATGTTGATAAACATAAGTGGGGATTTTGTTGAAGAGAGTCACTGCTATCTGGTGGAGCCTAATAATCTTTAAGATCTTATCCACCTTTGGGATACTATAATTTTATGCAGAACTTTTTCTAGATCAAGCACAGAAAGCCAATACTAATTTGCATTTTTGTGGCCCAAACTGCTCTAAGAAGAGTTTGCAGTTTTAAACCATTTTAGTTTTTAGACCATCAAAAATGTTGATCTTTTGTATCAAATCTTGGATCTTTCACAACACATACCACCACCATAACATCGTTTTTATTAAAAAAAAAAATTGTTAAAAAAATAAAAAAAAATTGTCAGCTCTCTTTTTAGTCTAAAGATATTGCATAGCTTTTCTGAGGAAGTCTCACTTTCTCCAAGTGCCAAGAAAAATGTCATTGAAAATGGCCCTAGTCTTAAGTTGCTTGTATGTAGAATGCATTTAGAATGTAGAAAGAACCTGTAAGGGCTGCCTTGATAAGCCCATTGAGGTAAACCATGGAGTTCCATGGAGGAACCATCTCCAAAGTTGGGTCTTGTGAACATGACTGAGAACTAGCTGAAAGAAAAATAATTAAGGAGTGAAAAAGATGTTCTAGGTGGAGAGAAGAGCATACAAATGAGAAGCTATAGAATTTGTAGGTATCTAAAAATAGGTTAGTGAAGCTAAAACATGTTTTATGTTTTCATTTTTTAATGTTTATTTATTTTTGAGAGACAGAGACAGAGACAGAGCATGAGTGGTGGAGGGGTGGGGGGGCGGGGCACAAAATCTGAAGCAGGCTCTGTCCTCTGAGCTGTCAGCGCAGAGCCCAACACGGGGCTCAAACCCATAAACCGTGAGATCATGACCTGAGCTGAAGTCAGTCGCTTAACTGACTGAGCCACCCAGGTGCCCCAAAAAGCTAAAATTTACGTTTGAAGTGAGGCATGACAGATGATAGGACCAATGATAGCTACAGTCAGATAGAGAACAGCCTTTTACACTAGTCTAAGACACTTGAATTTCATACCCTACACACTGGGAAGCTATTGACATGAGTCAGACAGATTTGACTTTAGTACAAGCATTGTCATTGTGTAAAGACTGTGAAATATAGATTTAAATGGACCAAGAATAAATGCAAAGAGACTAATTAGAAGGCTACTGTAATGTCTCTCAGAAAGATCTCAAAAGCCTAAGCTAGACAGTGGTAATAGGCACGGAGAGAAAGTGAAAAAAAAAATTATATATTATTTTTAAAGTAAAATAATCGATTACTAATATTGATTGATAATATTAGGCATTAGGAATGTAGGAGTCAATAATGACTCTAAAATTCTTATTTGGGTGACCTTGTTTGAACCACCAACTGATATGGGAGCACAAGATTAATAACGTGTTTTGAGGAAGAGAGTCGATTTACTTCATTTTGGACTTATTTACTTTAAAATGCCTTAGAATCCTTTAAGTAGTAGGCACCTGATTATGAAGGTTTATATCTCAGGAGAATGGTTCTTTTGAAGGTATAAATCAAGTTTGATCTACATATCAATAATAGCTAGTCATGTGTTTGTCCAGGAAAAAAAAATGAAAAAAAGAAATGGGCTTAGGAAAAGAAGGAGGAGGAGGAGGAGAAAAATTCAATTCTATATTCCATTAATTTAATGGTGAGCAAAGAGAGTCACAAAGAAAACAGGGAAGGAGTGGTAAAAGAAGTAGAAGAATAAAAACATATTGATATCATAAAATCATGGGAACAATTCCAAGCAGAACTAACCAATAGCAGTAAATGAAATCCACAGTCTAGCAAGAGTGGAGCTAAAAATGCCTATGTAATTTGAGAATTAAACGGTCACCTGAAGGAGACTGGTGTCCCTGGAGTGGTGGCCAGAGTCGTGTTGTGTTGACTACCAGATGGGAAGCAAGGAATTACAGATCTCAAATGTATACTGTTATTTTCCTAGGAAGAGTTCCTCCTCTGTTCATGTTGGAGAAGTTTAGGTGAGATGAAGGACAGAGAAATGGCACAGGTAAGAAGGAAAGCAAGGTCAAGGGAATAGTAGTATTTATATAGCTTTGGCTTTGTTTTAAACTGGGAAGTATTTGAGCTTTCCTATAGATTCTGAAAGATAAGCTCTAGTATACAGGGAGGGTTGAAGGTAATGAGGTACATGGCCAAGAGATGGAAAGTGACGTTGACCTTGATAGGAGGAAGGAGACCATACTTTTCCCAGTTCCAGCACCCTCCACTCTAATTGAGCTCTCTTACTCATTACAGGTAGATCTGTATGTGTGTGATGTTGTGTATTCATCAAATACTTTTTTCTTTGGCAATTACATGTAACTGAATAGAGTTTAGTTTTACCACTTCCCTAAATTCTTAGCTACAAGTCTTCAGATCCAGGCTTAAAAAATCCTATTTTTTCTTCAAATGAAGACATTTAAAAAATACCCTAGAGATAAGTTCTATCTTTTCTTCAGTCTAAAATTCTTTCATCACTCATATAAAACCCCTGGGCTTTGCTCCTTCTACTCCTAGAGAGGTGAAGCTACAAAAGCAGATTGCTTCCAAGATTAATTCCACAACAAATGTGAGCAATTCACAAAGAAACAAATACGTACGGTGGCAAGAATAACAAAAGAAGTTAATCAGAAAAATAAGGGCACCTGGGTGGCTCAGTCGGTTAAGCGTCCGACTCTCGGTTTCAGCTCAGGTCATGATCTCCTGGTTTCATGAGTTCGATCCCCACATCGGGCTGTGCACCGATGGTGTGGAGCCTGCTTGGGATTCTGTCTCTCTCTCTCTCTCTCTCTCTCTCTCTCTCTCTCTCTCTCTCCCGTCTCTCTCTCTGCCCCTCCCCTACTCACGCTGTCTCTGTCTCAAAATAAACAAATACACTTGAAAAAAAAAGAAAAGAAAAAAGAAAAATATATCTCAGTGGATGGATTTGGCATTTACTAAAGACATCTGTCCTGATGTATTCTCAGAATGGTGAGCCTATAATTGTGCATTTGAGAATGCTTTCCAAAATGGGCACCAAAGTAGAAGTTTTATGAAACTAAAGAATGGAAGGTTGCGGTAGGAACATGTATGATGAATTGAATGGAACCTGAACTCCTACAAAACCTCAACCAATAATTCCGACTTCCAGATAAGGGCCCTGCAATAACCTAAGGAGAAGTTCTCACTACAAAGCATACATACATCAAAATCGAAATATTTTATGTACCTGCCTTAATTATGTTAACATTCTGTACATGAATTAGGTGGCGTTGGTTCACCCCGTCTCTTGATAGTACTGATATAGCCTGAGATAAAGAGCTTGATCAGCATTACTTAGAATTATCTGAACTTGGTGGAGCCAACTGAATCCATTGTCTTTGTGACTTGTGGACACAATACAATACATCCATGTCTTCCAAAACTGACACTCAAACCAAACTAGACAGTTAAGCAAGGACTCATTTGTGACGTCTTTTTAGGGATTTTCAGAAACGTCTTTCAACTGACAAACAGTCCCATCAGTTCACTTGTGCAAACTCATTACAAACCAGTGAATTTCACCCTTACTTGTGTTTCCACTAAATCCTTCCAGGTTATATAATTAGAGGTAACAATTTCTCTCTATAATGCTACCTGGTACCAAGACACCCTCCTCCATGTTCGTATAGAGCTCACTTTTTAAAAAAAAATTTTCAATGTTTATTTCTGAGAGACAGAGAGAGACAAGCGTGAGCAGGAGAGGGGCAGAAAGAGAGGGACACAGAATGAGAAGCAGGCTCCAGGCTCTGAGCTGTCAGCACAGAGCCAGAGGCGGGGCTCGAACCCACAAACTGCAAGATCGTGACCTGAGCCGAAGTAAGATGTTTAGCTGACTGAGCCACCCAGGTGGCCCTAGAGCTGTCTTTTTTTAAAAAAGTGGTTTTGGCTGGAGGAATCCAGTAGTTTGACAGAATTTCTTTCCAAACAGTGATAAATTTTGTAAAGCTTTTGTATAATCAGATATCTATACATGATGGCATATACTTTTGTGAAATCCGGGTTATTTTAGAAGAAAACATGAGTGCTTGTAAGGGAAAACTCCAACCAATAAGATAAAACAAAAACAAACAAACAAACAAACAAACCCACCTGAATCTTCACATCGTAACATGTTTACCTCTCTATCCAACTTTCATAAAATTGTCACCAGATCTCCTCCTTTAAATGACTTTTCAGGGGCACCTGGGTGGCTCAGTCGGTTAAACATCCATCTCTTGATTTTGGCCAAGGTCATGATCTCATAGTTTGTGAGTTCGAGCCCCAAAGTCAGGCTCTCTGCTGTCAGCTCAAAACCCTCTTGGGATCCTCGGTCTCCTCTCTCTCTGCCTCTCTCTCCTCTCTCTCAAAAATAAATAAACTTAAAAAAAATAAATGACTTTTTAGATATTGATCCTTTGTGTCAAAACAAAGATACTCTCCAGATCACATATGAGTAAAGATGTTTTGTAGATAAACTGATGAAGAAGAAACTGCACAATCTGATAGTTATAATAGAAATTTTCAGTTTCCTTTTAAATACTCAGGGAATTGAGTTACATCCTCTGTTTGAACAACATTTGCCTTTTTGCTTAATTAAAGATTTTCAACTATCCTTTACTGAGACACGACTATCTTTTCCTGAGCAGTCATTTATACATCGTTTTGTTAAAGCATTATCACGCTATTTAAAGATGTTTACAAATATATATTTTGAGCTGGAGCATGAATTCTCGGGAACGGTGATTGTGTTTTGTTCATAAAAATTGTCAATTCCTCAAGCAGTCAATGGCTGTCTTACCACTGCCTCTCTGCTTTCTTCGGATTCCAATTCAGGACTAACCAATGTGGAACCCTGAGAACTGCGAGTAAATGAGGCTATGGAATGAAAAGAAACAGCTAGACAGAAATGGAACAAGATCACATGAGTCAACTATGTGCAAGGACAAATGAGACTTAAACCCAGAGAGAAACCATACTCATTTGTCAATTCCCAAGGCTCAGTGTAGAACCAAGAACAGAAGCCAAAACAAGAGGTTCAAACCAGGTAAACACGATGGCAAGGCAATGATATGATACAGAGGGCAGATGAGGGGAGACAGTCAAAAAATTAATGCCTATAGTGTTGGGGCACTTGGACATTGATTTAGGGAACGCTGCTAATGCATGTTATTCTGTTGGATAGAAAAAAGAAGAATCACACGTACATGTACAGGCACCTACATACAAAGGAAAATGTAGACAGGAAAGAAGCTATGATCGCCTGCTTCTGTTAAGATATGTACGACGAATTGGAAAAACATACGGGGCCTTCAGTGACCTTCATTGTCTGATCCAAATGTAGGCCACCGGCACTTGAGAATGATGTTGGGGACAATAGGCAGTAACTGTGATATAAGCCTATTTGCTCAAGACGCTATGGAAAATTATATGTAAACCTAATAACACATAACACTGCTTTGGATAGCAGTGCCTTATGGATAATAAGGGATTCGTATAGAGTTATCGATTTGATTTGAAAAAAAAGAAAGTTTCGACAAATGTATAAATAAGGAAAATGTCAACAAACGCATACCTTATATAAATATTTATCAAATAACATCAATTTTACCAAACATTTTCCAAGTGCGTATAGAAGTAGAACATTTACGGCGTGAGGTATGAAAGGGCAGCTGGGTCAATGGCATGTGACCAGTCACAGAACTGCTCCCATTCTCCCCACCGCTTCATCAGGAAAGCTAAAGGACATGCAGTGAGCTCTCCTGGATTGATTTGTTTCAGGTCTTATGGAGACAGCGGTGGGAATTCTGGAGCCACCTGAACACTGGGTGGGAGAATTTGCAGAACCGGAGTGCATGCCACACCCGAAGCACAGAGAACGGAGGTGGGAGTGGGAAGGACAGACAAAAGACCTCACCTGAAAGGAATGGGGCCAATGGACAGGGGAGTAGGCAGTTCCATGTAACGTTTAAATACGTAAGATGTTTTTATTATACCAAGACAATAGATAAAGTATGACAGCCAGCTGACTGCTGATGTTTACGATTAGCACAGTACTCAGCTCTCATTGTCCTGAATCTGCTCTATTCCAAATAAACCCGGATTGTTTTCATTCTTATTAGCCTTGCACAACTTACTCCTATTGAGGCACTTGCTAAGCTACTTAGATGGGTGTTACTTTCAGATGTTTCATCTTCCAAGGGTTTGTATATAGTGAGGATTCGATGTTCCCTAAATAGGTAATGGTATCACTATATTCTGAAATGGTCCCTTTGGGACAACCCTTAGGTCGTTTCCTGTTTCCCATCAGTATGGTTTAACCTACACGTGAAGAGAAGGGTTGCAGCAGGTTTAAAGGTTTCAAAGTAAAGTTTGTTTCGCTTACATAAAATAATTGTACCTGAAACAGAGAAAGCATTAGGTACGCTCAGTTTTGCACTGAGAAGCCTCGATAAGCTGGGTTTTGTCACTTGTTTATATCATTTTTCAGTGTCTTCTAAACAAATGAGGTTTATGAAGTCTTGGGAAGCTTAATACGCATCTTGAGGACAGGACCCAAACCAGGCTCCCCACCTTCCTTTTGTTTGCTAGGCTTCGTTTCCTGATCTCCTTAAAGTACCTTAATGAGCGGGAAATTATTCACAATTAATGATAGCCAATCACTACAGTGGGGAATATCTACTTATAAAATTATGACAAATAGCCACACACCGTGTGATCAGAGTATACAAATTACACCAAAGGCAGAACATAGTTATGCTTGATTGGAACAATTAAATGTTTTCCTTAAAAAAAAAAAAAGAAAGAAAGAAACTCCAGCGAGAATATTTTAGAAAATGGCTTTTTAATCATCTGCAGAACTGCTAAAATTACTGTCTCATAATAGTTTTAAAGTACGTCATCTTTAGAATTAACTGTAATTCCTTTGCATAGCCATGGGATTCTTCCCCTAGAAACCTGTTTACTTGAACCTTATTTTTAATCACAGACTTAACATTAACTCATTCTCCTGAATGAAGTGACAATGATTTTTTTTTCCAGGACAAGAAAATGAGACATTTGGTTTCTACGAATGAGCAAGTACCACCCACTCTGCATAGCCAGACTAGGGAAAAGAAAATCCTAAACAAATATGCCCTACCACCTTGCAGCTAGAGTGTGCCCACCAGCTTGGAACTTGGCTGTGGAGTTCTGGAGAACACCAACAGAGAACCTAGATTATTCTATAGGGTCACTCTAGAAAGGAAGTCAATGAACCACTTGTTCTTATCTGGGAATGGGTTGTATCACCTGAAACCCTATGAGTAAAAGAAGCTGATGAAGAGATGTTTGAATTCTCTTTTGTTCTCTTCTTTGTTTGGCAAGGAGTGGAAAGAAGAAACGGAAAAGAGAGCCTGGGTGCTGAGCATGTCAGAGCACTGAGACACCTGTTGCCCCATGAGGACCCAGAAAAAATTCTGACCTTTACTGACATCGGGCCAGTCTCCCTCCTTTAGCTCAGCTTTGCCCTTTGGAAAAGCCTAGAGAATCTGCCTGAACAGGTTACATGGTCCCGGACAAATGTCCAGGGAACATTGAGAAGCAGAATGTAGTTAGACAACAAAGAGCATGCCCGGTAAGTACCTACTAAGAAAGAGGAGAAGAATCTACAAAGTGTGCACATGATTCTGACCATAGATGAGGCGGTCCTTAAGGACTTCCGGACATAATTATTAAGATTTCCCAAAGATGTTGAATATCGTCATCAGGAAATGGATGCATTCCACTAGCAATACTTAGTGAAACAATAGCAGTAATATCTTTCACATCCATAGGCTGACAAAGTCTGAGAATATTTGGTTTCTGTCTGTTGTGTAAGTAAAAATTTGAGAAGCTTCTCGTAAATGTGTATGTATACATACATATATATATACACACATATATACACAAACATGTGTGTATATAGGTGTATATATATGTATATATGATATATACATATGTGTATATATATATATGTGTGTGTGTGTATATATATATATTCTAATAAAGCCCACGAGTCTCCCTGAATAAGCTGAATGCAGAAATTACTTTGTGAATACATGTGCAGAGATTTTATGTCAGAATTTTGGCTACTGAGACCATATGCCTTCTGAAGTACACAATTTGGACAATCCTTTAATACAAACTACATTATTTTGGAGGATTTGCTAAGTTATAGGCACAGAGCTTTACATGTGCTGAGTACATTTCACCTTTACAGCAACTATTTTTACAAAAGCTTTCAACATAAGAAAACTAAGGCTCAGAGAAACAAAAAGTGAGTTGGTCAGCATAAAAAACCAAATACTGGATAGCATGTGTACTGAAACCAATTCCATCTAATTTCAGATACCAAATTTGTACTAAGAACTCATTCCTCCGGGGTGCCTGGGTGGTTCAGTCGGTTAAGTGTCCGACTTTGCTCAGGTCTTGATCTCGCTGTTCATGGGCTTTGGGCCCCGCGTCAGGCTCTGTGCTGACAGCTCAGAGTCTGGAGCCTGCTTTGGATTCTGTGTCTCCCTCTCTCTGCCCCTCCCCCGCTTGTTCTCTCTCTCTCTGTGTGTCTCTCTCTGTCTCCTTCCCTCTCTCAAAAATGAATAAACATTAAAAAAATAATTTAAAAAAAGAACTCATTCTTCTGGCTTCATACAATAGACTCTCTCTCTCTTTTGATTTAGGGGGAAAGTGTCACCACATATGTAACATTTAAGAGACAACAGGCATCTGACTTAATTTTATAATAATAGTGCACTCGGCGAAATTAATTTTTCTCATTGTCTTACCATCACAGTTCAAACACTTAATATGGATATCTTTCTTTTTTTTTAATTTTTTTTTCAACGTTTATTTATTTTTGGGACAGAGAGAGACAGAGCATGAACGGGCGAGGGGCAGAGAGAGAGGGAGACACAGAATCGGAAACAGGCTCTAGGCTCTGAGCCACCAGCCCAGAGCCCGACGCAGGGCTCGAACTCACGGACCGCGAGATCGTGACCTGGCTGAAGTCGGACGCTTAACCGACTGCGCCACCCAGGCGCCCAATATGGATATCTTTCTAGACCTTGTCTAGATCTTTTGTATCTACCTAGACCACATTGATTCAATTTGATAGTCTCCTTTTTTCACATGATAATAAATTTCATGAGTTTTCATATTTTGTCTTATTTTCCAGGGCAACACCTTAGCAGTCTCATAATTCATTGAATTCATTAAACTACTAGCAAAAGGGACACCTGGGGAGTTCAGTCATTTAAGAGTCTGACTCTTGATTCAGCTCAGGTCAGGATTTCACAATTCAAGAGTTTGAGCCCCGCACCGGGCTCTCTCTCCCTCTCTACCCCTACCCTGCCTCTGCACACGCGCTCACTCTCTCTTTCTCAACAATAAGCATTAAAAAAAAATACAGTAAACCAGTAGCAAGAAAGAAAATTATCTTTCCTCTGTCTAAAAAGAAGTCTCACCTTGATTATTGTGAAATTGACATGCTTTCCCCTGAATCCAATTTCTTGACTCTTGTCTGTAAGTTCATATGAAGATAAGGTTTCTCAAATGCCCTCTGAGGCACAGAGCCCTCTACCTACTGTGCAGTTACACAACTTCTACAAAAAAAAATCTACTGTGGGCTTATCATGAGTGATCCCTTTTTCTAAGTTTTTACCTCCTTTTTTTTTTTATAAAGTTTTTATTTATTTATTTATTTTGAGAGAGACAGAGACAAGCATGAGTAGGAGAGGGGCAGAGAGAAAAGGGAGAGAGAGAATCCCAAGCCAGCTCTGCATTGCCAGACCTCATGAACTGCGAAATCATGACCTGAGCTGAAAAAACCAAGAGTTGGAGGCTTAATTGACTGAGCTCCCGAGGCACCCCATGAATGATCCCTTTTTCCTACTTTTTGTGTATTCCTTACTTTTTCTGAGCAATATGGCTTCAACAGATGGATTTGTTGTGAAGTTACCAACCTCATTCAGGACACATAAGGAGAAGCTGTTTTTCCTCACCAAAAATATATCTACATATAACCACCTTAGGCAAGCAGAATTACCTACAGAATGAAAATAAAGTTTCAAGGCTTTCCATTTGCACAGTGCCGTCTCCAAAGCCTGTGAGATAAGGAGTCTGGCCAACCACCATGGATGACGCAAATTTATTGCTATTAGTCTCTTCGTTGGTCCTTTACTTCACATCCTTGTATCCTCCAGGTTTCCGTGCCGAGCCCTGATCCTCACGTTATGTATAATAGTAAGGTGTGCACGTAGCCAGAATGACTCGAAGCACAACTAGAGAAATCTCCAGAACAGATCACTTCTCCCATTTTGAGGAAGATGCTTGTTCACACTAAGTAAATGTAATCCCCTTACCCGCTGAAAACCCCAAGATCTAAACCCAGGGTAGATCCTGCTGTTAAGAAACCAAAAACTACATAGATATTCTACAACAGCAAATGGCCAAATATTCTGTAAATTCTCAGCACTATTTCTCAGTTCTCATTAGCATATTTAATTGTTTCCAATAAGACCTCTTTGCAGCAGAAATAGAAAGACAACGTGAGCCAGTGCACTGATGTGTGGTATCATTTGAAATCCGCACAGGATCTTTGTCTACCTGCTGTGCTTAATTTCAGCATACATTTCTATGATTAATTTTGTTTTCCTTCAGTGCATCAAAATGTTCTCACTCATTCGTGTTTGTGCTTCTTATGCCATGGATTAAAGTGGACTAAACATTCCTAAGAACTGAGCTGTTTCTGGACGTGAATTCTAAGGATACTCCATCATGAAAGACTACAGATCCTGATTCTCTACCTGCCACTTACAGTCACGTGCACTCACAACCCCAGAATCCCCGAAACAGGATTCAAGGAGTCTGTCAACCTGGAAGGGAAAAATTTCTTCTTTATTTTCACTAATATGTGACAAAAATTTTTGGCATTTCCTTTCCTTTTTTAATATTGTCAAAATCTCTAGTAGTGTTAACAGTACTCGTGATTTTGTCACCATTAGAAATCACAGGTATACTCATATCACGTTGGTACAGAGATTCTGGAATAGGATTTATCCTCATCACCCCTTGGATATTGTGGTGGTTATTGGAGCCACCACTTGATCTTGTTATTTAATAAATTGATGAAGTAGGTGTATTACTACATTAAATTCCTTAATTTTTTTTAATGTTTACTTATTTTTGAGAGAGAGAGAGAGAGAGCACGAGAGGGGGGTGGCGGCAGAGAGAGAGGGAGACACAGAATCGGAAGCAAGCTTCAGGCTCTGAGCTGTCAGCACGAGCCCAATGTGGGGCTCGAACCCACTAACCATGAGATCATGACCTGAACCAAAGTCTGACGCTCAACCGACAGAGTCATTCAGGTGTCCCACTATATCAAAATCCTTTAAATTTTGAGAACTTTATTTTAGTATAAGCAATTTCATTTGTAATCTTAAGTATTTTATTTTGCACATTTTAAAAAATATAATTTAATGTCAAATGGGCTAGCATACAGTGTGTAAAGGGTGCTCTTGGTTTGGGAGGTAGATTGCCATGATTCATCACTTACATACAACACCCAGTGCTCATCCCAACAAGTGCCCTCCTCAATGCCCATCACCCACTTTCCCCCTCTACGCCCCGCCAATCAACCCTCAGTTTGTTCTCTGTATTTAAGAGTCTCTTCTGGTTTGCCTCCCTCCCTTTCTGTTTGTAACTATTTTTTCCCCTTCCCTTCCCCCATGGTCTTCTGTTAAGTTTCTCAAGATCCACATACGAGTGAAAACATATGGTATCTGTCTTTCTCTGACTGACTTATTTCACTTAGCATAACACTCTGCAGTTCCATCCACGTTGCTACAAAAGGTCAGATTTCATTCTTTCTCATTGCCAAGTAGTACTCCATTGTATATATAAACCACATCTTCTTTATCCATTCATCAGTTGATGGACATTTAGGCGTTTTCTATAATTTGCCTATTGCTGAAAGTGTTGCTATAAACGTTGGGGTACATGTGCTCCCAGCACTCCTGTATCCTTTGGATAAATTCCTAGTTGTGCTATATTTTGTCCATTTAAAAATGTCAGTCTGAGAATAGATTCACAGGCTTCATCAGATTGCCAAAGAAACCCATGATTCCAGAAGGGTTAAGAAACCCTGCCTTGGGGCACCTGGGTGGCTCAGTCAGTTAAGTGTCAGACTTCGACTCAGGTCATGATCTCACAGTTTGTGAGTTCAAGCCCCGCATGGGGCTCTCTGCTGTCAGCACAGAGCCCATTTCAGATCTTCTGTCCCTCTTTCTATCTGCCCCTCCCCCGTTCATGCTCTCTCTCTCTCAAAAATAATTAAAAACATTAAAAAAATTGAAAAGAAACCCGCTTCCAGTTATATAAAAATTTATATCACTGAGACATTTTAGTTTCTAAGTGGAAAAAAAATATGTTCACACTCTGCACAGCTTCTAGCACATCAGGGCTTAATTAAAGCTTATTATTATATTTATATTTTCCACAAGATCTATCTTCATGTTTCTATAACATGCACTAGTGCATCATTTTATGAGAATCCGTTGAGCCCTCGATATGTGCACGGTCCTAAGTGAGGCGCTAAGAGGTACAATAGTAGTTGTCTCTGCTCTCAATGACTTTGCAATCAAGCTGAGTGGCCTGGCCATGACTTTCAACAACTGGGGCATAATCATGATCTAAATCCTCGACTCATGCTAACGATAAGTGCAAAAGCAGAGTTTGGAAACATAAAAAGACACGCATCTGGAACCCAAATGCTGGGCAAGCTTGCATGGAGGGAGGAGGCTTGAGCTGGGCACGGTGGTGCGGTTAAAATTCCAGGAGGCAGAGGAGATAGTCCTCCTACTAAGGTAAAGAAAACAGCAGAGGCTGGACAGGACAGTCATCTCCTGTGCCCTTGCTCTGCTCTATTTTTCACCGCCACGGTGAAACGACTGGGCAAGGAGGTCTTTACGTGACTATCAGTCGTCTCCAATTAAAATATAAAGCTGGGAACCTTGTTTTGCCCGCTGATGCATCCACCACAGAAATGAATAGTGTGTGTTAGGTAGCAGACGTTTGGTTAATATGTACTGAAGAAGGAAAGAACAGGAAGAAATGAGGGCTGGGAGAGATCGAGAGGCAGAGAGTAGACGGGACGGAGGAGGAGAGGTATATGTGCGGACTGAGAAAACTGAGAACAATCTGATTAGGACAGAGCGTGTGTGCGCAAGAAAGATGGAAACACATAGGGGTGGTTAGTACTGTCAACACCCATAAGAATTAATCTGTACAACCAGTAACTGGGAACCAATCTGAATAAGCAGCCTATAAGGCATTCTACAGAATGAGCTAACTTACATCAGAGTATCTAATTTGAGGTGGGAGAACATAGCAAGGGTGAAAAAATGTCAACTCTTCTCTCCTGATATTTAGATGTTTAACTTTTAAAGCTCTATAAAAGTCAGGCCTCGGGGCGCCTGGGTGGCGCAGTCGGTTAAGCGTCCGACTTCAGCCAGGTCACGATCTCGCGGTCCGTGAGTTCGAGCCCCGCGTCGGGCTCTGGGCTGATGGCTCGGAGCCTGGAGCCTGTTTCCGATTCTGTGTCTCCCTCTCTCTCTGCCCCTCCCCCGTTCATGCTCTGTCTCTCTCTGTCCCAAAAATAAATAAACGTTGAAAAAAAAAAAAATTTAAAATTAGACATTAAAAAAAAAAAAAAAAAGTCAGGCCTCGTTTGAATTGCAAAAAGTGTTTCACTCCAGCTATTTATAAATTTTAGAAAAACTGAAATAGAAACCCTCTATCTTGGAAATCGTTAACATGTAGAGGCATCATAACTGGCTTATGTTGCTATGCTTAAACTTACAGAGTTTCTTCGATTCCTATCGGTGGTTCATTCAATATTTTATTGAACACTTACTAAGATATGAAGACCCAAGCATAATATTTAGCTCTTTTTAGGCTGACCTTGTTATGTGATATTCAATTAATTTATTTATTTATTTTTAATTTGTTTTTTGCTTTATTTATTTATTGTGAGAGAGGGAGAGAAAGAGGGAGAGAGAGAGAGAGAGAGAGCATGAGCAGGGGAGAGGTAGAAAGAGAAGGAGAAAGAGAATCCCAAGTAGACTCCATGCTGTCAGCCCAGAGCCCAGCAGGGGACTCGATATCAGGGACTGTGAGATCATGACCTGAGCCGAAATCAAGAGTTGGGTGCTTAACCACCTGAGCCAACCAGGTGCCCTGGGACATTCAACTTAATAAAATGTTGGAGGTGCAGCGCTCTTGGATATTAGCTAATCTGATTCTTTTATTTCTTAGCTTAAAAGTAAACAAACGAAACAAAACCCGAGACAGATATGATACCTCTAACTAGAACATAACTCACTAATTCATAGAACTGTTCTTTTTGCTGCATTCCCTATTGATGTCTTGAGTAAGGTTTCACCGGTGTTTTCTCAAAGTGTCACTGTTTTAGCTACCCATTTAAGTGCTGAAGGAAGGAAAAGAGAAAGGAAGAACAGACAAATGAATGAATGGATTATCTTTTCCAGTTTTTTGTGTGTGAAAGATCGTAGTTCCACTATAGAGTTTATCATCTCTCCTGGAGGTGTGATCATGGGAGCTGACAACAAATCCAAAGTTTTGTTCTCATGTTACTTTATGTTTTTTAATGCTTATTTACTCATTTTGAGAGAGAAAGAGGGAGAGAGAGATGCAGAGAGAGGGAGAGAGAGAATCCCAAGCAGGTTCTGCACTGTCAACTCAGAGCCTAATGCTGGGCTTGATCTCACAAAGTGTCAGATCATGACCTGAGCCCAAATCAAGAATCAGACGCTTAACCTACCTAGCCAAACAGGCATCCCTTGGGTTACTTTATAAAGAAGAGAACTGTATTTTATTTCTGAGGTTTAAGTAGTTAAAGGTTAAAATTCATGAATATATATAATGAAACACTTTATATAATTAAGTTGTGACATGCAGAGATGATAATGGATAGCGGTTGGTTGTAAGAGAAAAGGTTATATAATTTGGAATTTAAATAACATAAATGTATGTATTAGCTCCATTTACTTTACCCCTTTCAACCCCAGTTCTGTCATTATAGAAAAGGGATAATGTTAGGATATTACTACCTGTGCCAAAGGATTATTTTGAAGCTCAAATGAGCTAATGCTTGGGGAAATGATTCTTAAAATGGGATGTGCTATACATTAGAAGAGTAGTTGTTACTGCTATTCATAATTTCCCAAGACACAAAATAATGACCCTAGGCAATGTATAAGGATTAACCTTGTACCTGACAGAATTACATAAATAATTGTCATTCACCAGACTCTAGGACAATGACCTAATATTAATTATTTGTATTGTTCTCTAATAGGGACTTAACATATCACCCAAGTTACCCTTTGGGTCTCTTGATTAAGCAGCAAATGTAAATTATTAATGATGGCAAGAGAAAAGAGCTGGGACTTATTCTAAAATTCAAAAACTTGGACCAAAAGCAACATTTTCATATGTGAGAATAATGAGTTGCAAGCCTCAGATTTCCTTCAAAGAAAGGATGGATGGATTCCATCTATTATTTTGGTCATCTTTAGCCCTGACGATGCAAGCGTTTGGACATAAATATATATATGATAGGTGGGGAGGGGGGATGGGTGTGGGTGTGTGGGTGTGTGTGTGTCGGTGGGTGTGTGAGGGGGCGGAGGTGGGTAGGGATTGTCCATAAATGCCAACATCTTGCAGACTACTTTATCAGAAGAAGCCAAAGCAGTTCAGATCAGCTTCCAGCTTTCATCATGCTAATCTGCCGGTAGAAGTTGATTCTTACGTAGGTTATAAATCGTTACAACCCTCAGACGAGAACGTGCGTTCTCGCAAATGGAGTGCCTTGCTAGAGTAAGCCGACTAATTCTCCACCGAGGACATTGTATATTTATTATACATTCCAGATTTTCAAAGAGTAGTTAAAGCATCAAGTAACCACTGAAAGATTTAAGAGGGCATCAACAAATGGGCAAATCAAATAGATTTGCTGTCCACAGCCGCTCTTTTCCACCCAGTGCCAATGGGTGCTGGAAAGCCTGCAACCCTTTACTTACACGTGCGGGCTTGTGTGTCTGTGTGTCTGTGTGTGAGCATGAGTGCATGTGCGCGTGTGTATGCACATGTGTGGGAAGGGCTTTGGAACAATTTACAACTGCCGGTCTTCTGATGAATGAAGGCATTAGAATAGCAGATGTAGAGCACGAAGCTAGAAAGTGAGAAGCTAAGCAGTGCCTTGGAGCGCCAGGAAATGGGGCCAACATGGTGAAAACCATCAAGTTGCCTGGGCTGTGAATGTTTTAATGTACAATAAAGTACTTTGATAGCTGCCTTAAAAAAAATCCAACTGGTAATGTTTGCAAGTGTTTCCTGAAAGCCTCACTGAAATACCTCCAGCAGCTAACAAAGGGGAAAGGGTTAGTCGTCATCAATGATGTGGGGAAAGGTGCTAAATGACTCTGGCAAATGGCACAGTAAGTGAGAGGCATGGGGTGCAGTATGGGGCCGTAACACAGAACACGACTGTATCCGGAGAACACTGGCCTTCCCTTGGGATAATGAGGAATCCAGAAACAACCATTTCTCTGCCGCAAACTTCTTACCTGCCGCAGAAGACTCTCGTCCTCACAGCTCAGGTTAGCCTTCAGTTCCGATCCCTCAATTTGCAACTTTGGCTTTCATGAGTCATCCATTGTGCCATGTAGAAACATGGAATTCACAGGACCTGCCCATAAAATATTTGTCTTACGTCTGGAGAAGACTTAACCCAAGACCTTGAAGAGAGAGAAATCATAGTTTATTCCTGATAGTAGAGGTCCCTGGGTGCCGTGGAGGAAATATACAGTATTCACAATATCTCACACATCTTTCCTTATATAAGGGAGCAAGCACTTCTACTCGTTAGACCTGTTACTTTTTCCCTGTTCATCATCTCAAACTGTGCCCTCACGTAAGGGCAGCTTGTCTGTAAATGAGCATTATTGTTAACTGAGAGAACCAACTAAGAGAATGTAAATGGCATGTTACTCAAACATCAAATATTATGAATGGTGTAGACCTCTCATGTCTAGAGAATAACACCTTTAAGTTGCTTCCATAGTCATTGGACCTCCATGCCAATGAAAGGAGCGGTTATAACATAAGTGAATATCTCTTAAGATTCGGATACATTTTAATGACGCTGACCCAGTCAGTAGATAATCTAAATACATTTCCTTCTAACATGTAGATTTGAACAGAAGGGTACGCAAACAAAGTCCTGTTCCTTATGAACTAAATGTTTTAAAAGAAACAAAAGCATTTTCTCAATATTTTTCAAATGCATATGTTGTTAAAATTCAAGACTATAACTTTAATGTTTCATCCTGTAGGTTTGTTTCTGAGCTATTAATTTGCTATCATGTTTTGGGGGAACTTGTCAAGTTCAATTTTTTTTTTCTTTTTCCCATATCTGCAAAATATGCACACATTTGAATTATGACTTTCCTACAGGAACTAACAGCTGTATGTGCAAATCATGCATATAAATCAATTACCAAGGCCTATGTACTATAAATGCACCCATTAATTAAGCAATGTCAGATGCTATGAACCATGAAGTTCATTACATCTTTAGCATTCAAAACCAAGGATTATTTGAAGAAGAAATACTAAGTTTACCTAATAGTTAATGAAATTAAGCCGGGTGGTTGCCAACATTCTTATTTTATGCCTAATTCAGTGTTTAAATGTTTATGAATAAAACACTAACTGCTGAAAGCAGATATGTTGAAATGTAATTACTGGTAAGTTATAACGCACTTGAGGACTCATTATACCAGACTTGGGAGTTTTAAGATCACTAGTGTAACACACTCTCCAAAAACACAGAGTTTTTATGGGCTAAAAGCTGGAAAGACATAAATGCTGTTGAATTTGTCCTGGCTGAGTGGAAATTTTGATGATCGTGGTGGTATGATTTATGAGTATAACATTTTCCAGTCATTACGTGGTTGCATTTCAGCATTGTGACATGATTTGCATATGTGAATATCCCAGCAAATTAGCTTCTGATGGCTGCTGCATCTGCCTGGATAAAGAAGCCCTTATCTTAAAATCAGTGCAGCTGCTACTACAAAAAAACCTGCCTGGAACAGAAATGTTCAGTCCTGTTTCCCTTTGAAATCTATAGTCGGTGACTTGACACACATGGGTTCAATTTCAGGGATAAATACATGCTTGAAATGACTAGGTTTACACATCTGTAGACATTTTAACATCCCTTAAGTTGTCTGCTTCACAAAGACTTCCTGGATGGTCCAGAAAAGCCTGACACCTTTTCCCACACCCCTCTGTCTGGGCTTGGAAATCCCATGGCTCTGTTTCTGTCTGCCCCCAATAAATTGCCTCTCCTAGTCTCGTACATGTAAACCATATTTTCTTATGACCTAAAGTTTACTCGCTTGTGTTAGTACATGCATATGTGTGCGTTTTCTATATGCTTTCACATACAGTACCCATATTCCTATGTTAGCTAGCTCTAAGAACTCCGTTTACCTCTGCGAGTTAAATAACATGCTATTTCTCAACCTCAGACTCTTGGAAAAACGAGAGACATTTTTATTTTATAAATGTGTTTGAATTCCCCAAGTCTTGCATTTCATGCACACAACCAAATACTTTTACAGAGAAACAGTTTTCATCATCCGGAAGAAGCTAATAACATAATCAATCTTTGGAAATGAAGTATATCCAAAAGTGACTTTGCAAATTTTCTTCCCCTGCCATATTGGTTAAATTTGGCTGTCTTTAGTCTCTGGATATGTTACTATTTCATTCCTAATTTGGTGTCATCTATTTATCTCGCTTATATTTTCCAGACAGAAACCCCATTTCCTTCCTCATTTTCTTTCTCCATCCATAGATTATAAGTAATCTTGTTTTCCTGTTTTTAACACTGTTTACACACAGTTGCTTACTTGGGGCCTTAGTAGCATGGACATAATTCTTCAAAGTTTGCGTCATACCCTTGGTTTATGACTCTTGATGTTGTGACTTTCTTTGTATTTTATATAAATATCTTTTAACATATGAACTCATCAGAAAACCTCTTTTTACACGTAGGTTGATTTTAATACCCTTCCTTTTTCTATGGCATTGACATACTTCAAATTGTAGGAAGATATATCCTTTTAAGATTTCCATTAATTTTTTCTTCTTTTAATCATGGTATAATTGACTAGCAACATTATATTAATTTTAGGTGTACTACATAATGATTTGACATTTGTATACATTGTGAAATAATCACAATAAGTGTAGCTACCTTCTCTTACCATGAAAACAATGTTTTTCCTTGTGATGGGGACTTGCTTTCTTGGCGCCTTTCAAATTTGCGATACAATACTTTCTACAATAGTCAACTATGCTGGATACCTCTCCATGACTTATTTATTGGATAACTGGAAGTTTGTACCTTTTGACTCCTTTGTCCATGTGGCCCACACTACAGCACCCACTTCTAGCAACCACTGACTTGTTCTGTTTCTATGATCTTGTTTTTATTTTTTACTGTTTTGTTTTTGTTTGTTTTATTTTAGATTTTGCATATAAGTGGCATGATACAGTATTCTTTTTTTTTGGGTCTGCTTACTTCACTTGCATAATGCCCTCCAGGTCTATTCATATTGCCTTAAATGGAAAAATTTCATTATTTTTTGTGGCTGAATAATATTCCATTGTATATGTAAGTATATACATACAGATACATGATGTCTATACCACATTTTCTTTATCCATTCATCCATCTATAAGCACAGGTCGTTTCCACATCTTGGCCATTGTAAACAATCCTACAATGAACATGAAGGTGCATATGTCTTTTCATATTAGTGCTTTTATTATTCTGGATAAATATCAAGAAGTAAAACTATTGGATCATATGATAGCTCTATGTTTAACTTTGTGAGGAACCTCCATACTGTTTCCATAGTGGCCGTACCAATTTATACTCCCACTAACAGGGCACAGGGGTTCCCTTTTCTCCACATCCTCACCAATATTTATTTCTTATCCTTTTATTAACAGCCATTCTAACATGTATGAGGCGATATGTCATTTTGGTTCCCTATGATTAGTGACATTGAGCATTTTTGATGTACCTGTTGGCCATCTGTATGTCTTCTTTGGAAAAATGTCTATTCAGATCCACTGCCCAGTTTTTAATTAGATTGTTTGTTGTTGTTTTGTTATTAAATTGTATGAGTTCTTTATATACTTTGGATATTAACCACTTATCAGATATATGAGTCGCAAATATTTTCTTCCACTCATTACATTGCCTTTTCATTTTGATGGCTTCCTTTGCTGTGCAGAAGCTTTTTAATTTGATGTAGTCCCACTTGTTTATTTTTGCTTTTCTTTCCTCTGCTTGTGGTGTCAAATACAAAAAAAAAAATCACCACCAAGACCAGTGTCAAGGAGCTTACTGCTTATGTTTTGTTCTAGGAGTTTTATGATGTGAAGTCTTACAGTCAAGTCTTTAGTCTATTTTGTGTTAACTTTTGTGTATGGAGTAAGATGTTCCATTTTCATTCTTTTGCATGTGACTAACCAGTTTTCCCAACGTCATTTAGTAAAGAGACTGCCCTTTCCCCATTGTATATGTGTGGATCCTTTGTCATAAATTAATAGACCGTATACATGTGGGTTTATTTCTGAGCGATCTATCTTGTTCCATTTATCCACGTGTCTGTTCTTACGCCAATGTCATACTGTTTTGGTTACTATAGCTTTGTAGTATAGTTAGGAACCAAGGAGCATAATGTCTGTAGTTTTGCTCTTCCTTCTCAAGATGGCTTTGATTATTTGGGGCCTTTTACGGTTCCATTGAAATTTTAGGATTGTTTGATCTATTTCTATGAAAAATGCCACTGGGGTTTTGATAGTGATTGTATTAAATCTATTGATTGCTTTAAGTAGTGTGGACATTATAACAATTTTAATTCTTCCCATCCATGAGAACAAAATATCTTTCTATTTATTTTCATCTTTTTGAATTTCTTTCATCAATGCCTTCTAAGATTTCCATTGTTGTTGCTGTTGTTTTAATTTCATCCCTTTCAGGGTTTCTGTAAGCAGGATTACACTTATTAACTGAGAATTTTGAAATCTATTTTGAAAATAATTGGGAGCAGGGCGCCTGTGCGGCTCAGTTGGTCAAGTGTCTGACTTCAGTTCAGGTCATGATCTCACGGTCAGTGAGTTCAAGCCCCGCATCAGGCTCTGTGCTGACAGCTCAGAGCATGGAGCCTGCTTCAGATTCTGTGTTTCCTTCTCCCTCTGCTCCTCCCCCATTAGCGCTCTGTCTCTCAAAAATGAAGAAATGTTAAAATAATAATAATAATAATAATGACAATTGAGGGCCTTGTGGAACCTACCTACCACCGGAAGATTTTAATTTAACGGAGTTTTTACTCCAGAGAGTAAACTTATTCCCCGTTCCCAGATTCCCAAGTACATTGTATCACTCACAGTTCTTCTTCATGAAAGAAATTTAAACAAGCTACAGTTTCTTTTTTTTAAATTAATAGAAAACTCAGAGTATAGTGAAGGCCATGAGGAGTTTGTGAGATACTAGTAGACTTAGATATCTTGAATTTGGGTTGAAGGGTGTCAGCACATTGTCTGGCCAGTACTGTAATTAGAAAGAGGATCCCAGATTCTCCTTCTGTTTGCATGATTAGTCCTGATGCAGTCGTGTCAGCAGTTCTATTATTTTCTCCTACGAAGTGTCATCTCAATGATCACAGGCTCCATTCACCTGAATTCTGAGCCTCTGACAAGTCTAACGTAATCTCAGTGAGCTGATGTGACAAACAGGGGACTGAAAAAGGAACATAGGGAGAAACCTATGAAGGCGCTTCCAAAAGCGGACCACTGCTACAGGAGACTGATGCCTAATACTGCCAGGACCTACTGCAGTGACCTGTAATGTGTCTCAGAACTGCCTGTCTCGGAGGTGAAAAAATTTATTTTTTCATGTCCCATCAGCTACTGCTGATACTGCATGAAGCAGCTCATATCTTGCATAAAGTGGCAGAGTAAGAGGGGTGTCAAAAGGATTCTGAATTGGTGCACAAAGGATATCGAATTCATTGCTTCTTTCCGTCTTGCTTCCACCTGTTCACACAGTGCCTATCTTCTTCCAATCTGTTGTGCTAATGCCTCCCTTGTAACAAATTTTGCTTATTTAAAAAAAAATTTTTTTTAAATGTTTATTTATTTTTGAGACAGAGAGAGACAGAGCATGAACAGGGGAGGATCAGAGAGAGGGAGACACAGAATCCGAAACAGGCTCCAGGCTCTGAGCTGTCAGCACAGAGCAGGATGCGGGGCTCGAACTCACAGACTGAGAGATCATGACCCGAGCCGAAGCTGGACGCTCAACCCACTGAGCCACCCAGGAGCCCCAAATTTTGCTTATTCTTTTTAATTTTTTTAATGTTTATTAATGGTTATTGAGAGAGAAACAGAGTGGGAGCAGGAGAGGGGCAGGGAGAGAGGGACACACGTTACCCAAAACAGGCTCCAGGATCTGAGCTATCATCACAGAGTCCAACATGGGGCTCAAATTTTTGAGGTGAGAGATCATGACGTGAGCCAAAGTCAGACACTTAACTGACTAAGCCACCCAGACGCCCCATATTTTGCTTATTTCTTGTAGATATGTTCTTCCACCACCAAAGTCTATTTATTGGTCTAGCTCTTTAAGATTTGTTGATATCTTCAGAATGGAATGTAAAGCATTTGTCCAAATTTAAACTTCCCTTCAAAAGTGATAATATTGAAATGCTACAATCTCTACACAAGTTAACTCAGATGGTATTACTATTGTTGTTGTAGTCCTTTTATAGAAGAAGAATCTCATGTTCAGAAATTCATTTTCAGAAAAAATGAAGTAACATCTCCAAGATCATAAAAAGTAGGTCCCGAATTCTAAATTCAAGCCTTGCCAGTCCCATTTTTATTTGAAAGATTGTGGAATATTCTCATAATCCCACTCCAGTCTTTTAGAGTTTGAATAAAGGCCAACTTTTCCAAAGTATTTTCTTTCGTGTAAGTAAAAATATCAATGAATGAAAAGGCTGTTATCATTTCAGAAACCACTTCAGTATTTTATATAAAGACACTCAAAACTCATATAAATCTTCCACCAATAATGGAGTGACCATTATAGTTTACAAGGGAAAATAAATTCTTCCGTGTTGAAGATACATGTCAGAAGACGAAAGGAAAATTGTGTGAAATAAGCGAATTTAAATGCAAAACATTATTATAGCTGCAACTAAGACCTAGAGAAACCTAAGGTCATCTAAAATATTCACATCAGGGGTGCCTGGGTGGCTCAGTCAGTTAGCGTCTGACTCCTAATATCAGCTCAGGTTATGATCTCACAGTTGGTGAGTTCGAGCCCCGTTAAGGCCTCTGTGCAGACAGTTCAGAGCCTGAAGCCTGCCTCAGATTCTGTCTCCCTCTCTCTGCCCCTCCCCCACTCATGCTCTGTCTCTCTCTCAAAAATAAATAAATGTTAAAAAAATGTTTTAAATAAATAAATAAAATGATGGTGAACTATATTTATCATCTATGAAGTGCATTTATATGTTTAGGATATACCATAAACATAATTTGATCATCTTTACATATACCCACATACACACACACACACATACATATATGAGTGTATATATGCATATGTATATACACCGATCTATTTTGACATATTTAATATATCTTCAAGTTATAAGCTAAAATCTATTGAAAGAATACCTCATTCAAGACTTTAATTTCAACTCCTCAGAATCAACCACTTTTATTCAGCTTTTTCAGTTAGTATGCTCATACTTCTGTTAGTTACATGAGTCCTTATTTTAGCTGTTATTTGGAAAATATTTAACTAACATTGGCAAAAAAAAGACCTGGCTTTTTCTTTGCATTGCATCCCTCACCCTCACAGATGTGTACGTATTTCCCCTCTCCTCTCTCCCTCTGACCCTCATAAAATAGTTGAAATATAATTAAATCAATACCCATTGCTTATATTATTATGACTTGCAAATATTATACGTAGCTGAACCAGGCAATGTAGTATAATTACGTTTTTTGTGTAAACCTTTTCATTTTATGGGAGATAATAATCTCATAATCTCATTTTTTCCCATTTATTTAGCTTTCTGAGTCTATGCAGCCCCAAACTCTCTGAGTTAATAAATCTCCTCCATGTACTCTTAAAGACTGGAAATTCTTTCAATGTCCCCCTGCCCCCTCATTACTTTTTTTTTTAATTGGGAACTTCTCTCCAGAATCTCCCCACTCCTGAAGTTCACAATGGGTTGGCTATTCACCAAGCCTGTGATATAATTTTCTTTTTCTTTTCTTTAAAAAAAAATTTAATGTTTATTTATTTTTGAGACAGAGAGAGACAGAGCATGAACGGGGGAGGGGCAGAGAGAGAGGGAGATACAGAATCCAAAGCAGGCTTCAGGCTCTGAGCTGTCAGCACAGAGCCTGACGGGGAGCT
This sequence comes from Lynx rufus, assembly GCF_022079265.1. NCBI lineage: Eukaryota > Metazoa > Chordata > Mammalia > Carnivora > Felidae > Lynx > Lynx rufus. Next base: position 127,504,121 of record NW_025814878.1, read on the forward strand.
CGAACTCATGAACTGCAAGATCATGACCTGAGCTGAAGTCAGACGCTCAACTGACTGAGCCACCCAGGTGCCCCAATACAGTTTTCACTGGGCTTTCTTTTCACCTGTCTGTAGTATTGGCTCTCCAGCCATAGTTTATTGTTTCTCAGTTTAGTTCCTGAGCTAGTCTACATGGAAGATCATTTTTACAACTTTCATGTTTCAGAAGTCCCTATCTACCCTTTTACTTGATTCATAGTTTGTTAGGATATTTTATTTGAACATCATTTTTCGAGTCATTACTCGAATCATTTTTGAGGATTTTGGATCATTGCTTTATTGCTTTATTAACTTCAAGCTACAAATATGGCTACTGAAAATCTGACATCATTTTGAGTCCTGTTTTTTCATGTATGGTCTGTTTTTATTCCTTTTTCTAGAATATTTTAATGATTCTTTCTTTGTCTCTCATATCATAAACTGTGCCATGTGTAAGTCTTTGTTACTTATTGGCATAGGCTCTTTTTTTCCCAATTTTCTTTTTGTTTTAAATATAATTTATTGTCAAATTGGCTTACATACAACACCCAGTGCTCATCCCAACAAGTGCCCTCCTCAATGCCCATCACCCACTTTCCCCTCTCTTCCACCCCCCATCAACCTTCAGTTTTTTTCTCTGTATTTAAGAGTCTCTTCTGGTTTGCCTCCCTTCCTTTCTGCTTGTAACTGTGTTTTCCCCTTCCCTTCCCCCATGGTCTTCTGTTAAGTTTCTCAAGATCCACAAATGAGTGAAAACATATGGCATCTGTCTTTCTCTGCCTGACTTATTTCACTTAGCATAATATCCTCCAGTTCCATCCACATTGCTGCAAATGGCAGGATTTCATTCTTTCTCATTGCCAAGTAGTATTCCATTGTATATATAAACCACATATTTATCCATTCCTCAGTTGATGGACATTTAGGCTCTTTCCATAATTTGGCTATTGTCGAAAGTACTGCTATAAACATTGGGGTACAAGTACTCCTATGCATCAGCACTCCTATATCCCTTGGGTAAATTCCTAGCAGTGCTATTGCTGGGTAATAGGGTAGTTCTATTTTTAATTATTTGAGGAAACTCCACTCTGTTTTTCAGAGTGGCTGCACCAGTTTGCATCTCCACCAACAATGCCAGAGGGTTCCCATTTTTCCACATCCTCGCCAGCATCTATAATTTCCTGATTTGTTCATTTTAGCTACTCTGACCGGTGAGAGGTGGTGTCTGAGTGTGGTTTGGATTTATATTTCCCTGATGATAGTGACGTTGAGCATCTTTTCATGTGTCTGTTGGCCATCTGGATGTCTTCTTTGGAAAAGTGTCTATTCATGCCTTCTGCCCATTTCTTCACTGGATTGTTTGTTTTATGGGTGTGGAGTTTGGTGAGTTTTTTATAGATTTTGGACACTAGCCCTTTATCTGATATGTCATTTGCAAGTATCTTTTCCCATTCCATCTGTTGCCTTTTAGTTTTGTTGATTGTTTCCTTTGCAGTGCAGAACCTTTTTATCTTGATGGGGTCCCCATAGTTCATTTTTGCTTTTAATTTCCTTGCCTTTGGAGATGTGTCAAGTAAGAAATTGTTGCAGCTGAGGTCAAAGATGTTGTCTGCTTTCTCCTCTAGGACTGTGATGGCTTCCTGTCTCACATTTAAGTCTTTAGTCCATTTTGAGTTTATTTTTGTGAATGGTGTTAGAAACTGGTCTAGTTTCATTCTTCTACATGTTGCTGTCCAGTTCTCCCAGCACCATTTGCTAAAGAGGCCTTTTTCCATTGGATACTCTTTCCTGCTTTGTCAAAGATTAGTTGGCCATACATTTGTGAGTCCAATTCTGGGTTCTGTATTCTATTCTATTGGTCTATGTGTCTGTTTTTGTGCCAATACCATGCTGTCTTGATGATTACAGCTTTGTAACACAGCTTGAAGTCCGGGATTGTGATGCCTCCAGCTTTGGTTTTCTTCTTCAGTATTACTTTGGCTATTTGGGGTCTTTTGTGGTTCCATACACATTTTAGGATTGTCTGTTCTAGCTTTGAAAAGAATGCCAGTGCAATTTTGATTGAGATTGCATTGAATGCGTAGATTGCTTTGGGTAGTATTGACATGATAACAATATTTACTTTCCCAATCCATGAGCACGGAATGCTTTTCCATTTCTTTGTGTCTTCTTCAATTTCCTTCATAAGCTTTCATAAAACTACCTTCCTGTAGTTTTCAGCATACAGATCTTTTACATCTTTGGTTAGGTTTATTCCTAGGTATTTTATGGTTCTCGGTGCAATTGTGAATGGGATCAGTTTCTTTATTTCTCTTTCTGTTGCTTCATTATTGGTGTATAAAAATGCAACCAATTTCTGTACATTGATTTTATACCCTGTGACTTTACTGAATTCATGTATCAGTTCCAGCTAGAAACTCACATCATTCAATTTTGCAAATTCTCTCTGATTATTTCTTAGATAATTTTCTGCTCCCTCACTCTGTTTTTCTTTTGTTTTATTTACAAATATTTTATTACTCAGGTTTTGCACCACTTGGATTCAACACCCCACATCAATAGAAGAATATTGTGCCCATTTCCAGGAGTAAACACTATGTACCTCTGCTATATTGTTCTGTAAGTAAGGTCTTGAATGCAGTGAACTGTTTTAATACATACGGAAAAACAAATAAAAACAATATGCTGTCAATAAAAAAATTAGTCAACAGAACCAAAATGAAAAATAACCTGGGTCTTGGAATTATCAGACAGAGAACTTAAGTCTATGTGACTAATTTGCTAAAGATGCCAACAGAAATCTGGACAGCATTCTTGTTAAAATAGGAAATTTCAGAAGAAAGATGAGAAGGGTAAGAAAATTCAAGAGCAATTGCTAGAAATAAAGATACACAGTAACAGAGATGAAGAATGTCTTCACTGAGATGTTGGAAGACAATTCTCTATGGATTTCTTGAATTCTCGCATGGCTTGGCCTTCTGAGATATGATTTATTTGAACAGAAAACAGTGTTGGAAACTAGAGATATTAGAGATAGTTTTTCACTCCAAAAAGAATTAGAGACTCGCCTACTTGGCAATATCTCATGATAGTAAAGATAAAGACTTTGACTTCTCCCCAGAAAAAAAAACTGGCGCATATTCCAAGATAATAAGTAATCTCTTTAGTGGGAGAGGAGGACTGGCAATTGGGCAGTTGTGCCAGAAGCTTCCTAAAAGCATAACATCATCTAGTTTCAAAATTCTTCATCTGTAGCGCATCTCACCATGCAGGTAAATGTCTGGCCACTCTCAGATCACTGTGTGGGAACGGAGGCATGGACAAAACATCATAAAAATTTTCTCTGGCTTCTATTTTTGCTGAAAGTAGTAAATAGTGTATTTCTCTGACCCAGAGGTTTTGTGGTCTGTCAGTATGTGTATATACAATAGTGGTAGACTAACTTGTTAGATTGTCGGTAGGATAAAATCTCAAACATTTCATTGTTTCTGATTTAACAGGGCTCATCAGTACCCTGGACACAACTGAAGAAAGAATAAATGAACTTGAAGTTAGGTCCACAGAAATCATTCAGACTGAAACACAATAAGATAAAAGAACTAAAGAAAAAAAAGAATAGATAATTTAATAGCTATGAGACAATATCACATGCTCTAATATATGTGTTATTTGAAACCTATAAGAAAAAGAGAGCAAGAACAAAGGAGAAATATTTGAAGAAATAACGGTCAAGAATTTCCAAAATAATAAAAGACATGAAACTACAGAAACCATGATGCTCAGAGAACTCCAAACAGAAGAAGTACCAAAGATCAAGACAGTAGAAAGCATTGTGTGCATTAACAGAGCTTTCAAAATGGCAGGCTTTACCACAGAGAAATCTGCTTGAGTCATTTAACTAGGGAAACTCCAATGCTTATATTTTTTGTCTGTCTTTTCTTTACTATATTATACCTGGAGTATGTTTGGCTGGTAGTATTCTCAGAGCTAGATATTAGAAGCAGCCTCGTGAATTTGGCCATACAACAATAAGTCTCTTTCATTTATCTGTCTAATAAATGCTCCTGCCTGCATGTGGTTTGTCTGGTATCCTCAAATCCAGAGTCCCTGGGTCAGGTTCATTCATCTCAGAGAGCAAATCCTTGGTACTCAGGTGGATAAATTTCATTGCCTTAATTACATATAGTAAGTTTGGGCATCTGGAGGTAGGACTGCTGGAAAGCCTTCCAGCCTCTACTCTCAAAGGGATATTTATTGCTTAGTAATTCTAGGACTTGAACATGAATCCATCTAATTCTGGCCTTTTGTGATTCATATTTATTCTGTTATTTGTTTTATTTTGTGTGTTTACACCTTTAGATATATATTGACTTTCATTTAGTAAGACGATTATTGGTATCAGTGATAAGTATTTACATCTAACTCCTCCACATTTATCCAAAAGCTGTCACTATTCACTTTTCAGATTCATTTCTATAATCTTACTACTAAGTTATTGTTTTTCTTATGCACCTTCAGAGCTAGGAATTATTCTGAGAGGTGCATCATTTATTTTGATCGTATCTATTGATTGTGTCCACTAGTTTTCATAATTATTTGACATAGTAGCTTCCTCATTTGGCCTTCCGTATTTTTATCAATATTTCACTTTTTTGAATAATCATTTTAGGGCAGGGATGTACCCTTGCTCATAAAAGAGTGTCTTTCTGTCATCTTTACATACAGATACCACCTCTCTGGGTGTAACAATTTCTAGGTCTAATGCTTTACCACAGAACTATGAGGACACATTCCACTATTGCTTATTGTTGTAGAGGAGAAGACTTTGGCCAACTTGAATTTTCTCCTATCTTTGCAATCTGATTTTTCTTCTTGACTGCACAAAGAAATTTTGTCCCTTGAAATTTTAAGCTTTCTCCAGGATATGGCTAGGTCTTGACTTCTATTACGTTAAATATTGTACAAGCCTTTAGAATATGCAAATGTGAGATGTAATCAGTCCTTATTTTTTTAATTATTATTATTAGAACATTGTTCATTCCCTTCTATCCACTCTATTCTCTGTTTCTACAATTTGTAGCATTCCTGTAATGTTCTTCCTAGATTGCCTTCATGTTTATTAACTTTAATCAATTCATCTTTCTGGGGTTTCTTTTCTGTATTTTGGGGACAACATTTCTTTACTTTGCCTTTTATTTTACCATTTTAAATTTGCCAGTAATCAAAATCTCATTCATTGTCTCCAATATAGTTGTTTATGTTGGAAATTATGTTTCTTTTTCAATTTTGTCTGTTCTTTTGGTTGCTTATTTTCATTTTTGTTTTTTTTTCCCATAGAGGCAATAATTATATCAATTTCCTTTTTTTTTTCTTATTCCTGGCAATAACTTTATTTCTCAGAAGTTCTTTTATTTGTCAGGTAAGTCCTCTTGATTGGAACTGTAGTATTTTCCTAGAAGATTGGCCTGATGTCTCGAATTGCTGTCCATCTGTAAGAGGACCTGTGTTACACATTTCATGGAAGGGATTATCTCAAAGAGTTAGTAGGTCTTTATTCTAACTTTTCGGGGAAGATTTAAACTACATAAACCAAATTTTCCCTGGAGTTGATCTTGGCCTAATCACAAATCCAAGAACCTGTTGGAAGTAGGAGCCATAGTTCTCTGCAGCCCAGTGGGTGTTGTACTTTTAAGATCCATTTTTTTGTCATATATGCTGTGACAGCCAGGCATTTCCCAGAATATGGCCCATATTATTTCTCTTATTTAACTGTTCCTTTTATGAGACAGCTATAGTAATGGGTTAGCATGATATTCTCTCCAAAGTGATATTGTGAGATCCCCGTCTGGCATGGCTATTGTTGCCATGGGTACTTACATGAAATAGCAAAGGAAAGCAAACATGACCTTGGACCCAAGTTTTTCCTCAACCCTTGAGACTGTTTTTGTTGTTGTTGTTGTTGTTGTATGAAATCCTTTACTTCTTGACCACTTTGTACTGCAAAGAAATTCCTCTAAGTTGTCAGCATGTTCTATTGTTAGTAAGTGTCAGTGTTGACAGAGGCATTGTCTTATACTTTTAAAACTAAGTCATTATTTTTGTAGAGAGCTGGAGGAGGACTTATGTATGTGGACTTATGTATCTTCATACCCATCTCTAAAAGAAACCTTCAGTTTACCTAAAGTGGGTCCATGTAGTTACCAAATATGTTTAAAGGAAAAGAGATACACATGACCATTTTAAAATGGAACACTACGTGGCAATGAGACAAAATGAAATCTGGCCTTTTGTAGTAACGTGGATGGAACTGGAGAGTGTTATGCTAAGTGAAATAAGTCATACAGAGAAGGACAGATTCCATATGTATTCACTCCTATGTGGATCCTGAGAAACTTTACAGAAGACCATGGGGGAGGGGAAGGAAAAAAAAATGGTTACAGAGGGAGAGAGCCAAAATACAGGAGACTCCTAAAAACTGAGAACAAACTGAGGGTTTATGCGGGGTGGGAGGGAGGGGTGTGTGGGTGATGGTATTGAGGAAGGCACCTGTTGGGATGAGCACTGGGTGTTGTATGGAAACCAATTTGACAATACATTTCATATTAAAAAAATTGGTTGAGATTATTGTCTGGTTTTCAGGGAAACGGTTCTGTCCCATCCCGATGAACGAGGAAGCCTATTACTGCAAAATCTGCATGATTCTTAATGTGGGATGTATCCTTCTTGAGGCCAAATAGCTTGGTCCATTGCAGGTTCCTATCCCACAGAGCCAGAACCAGTAAAAAGGCAATGAAAATCTAAGAGGAACTTAAGTCGTTTTTTTAAGGAGATAGTGGGAGTTTTAGTGATTAATAGTGAAATCATTAAAATGACCTGAAATGTATAAATTGTTAAACCATTAGCAGACATAAACTTTTTTTGTAACATTTATTTATTTTTGAGAGACAGAGAGAGAGTGTGAGCCAGGGAGGGGCAGAGAGAGAAGGAGACACAGAACCCGAAGCAGGCTCCAGGCTCCGAGCTGTCAACACAGAGCCCGAGGCAGGGCTGGAACTCACGAACCGTGAGAACATGACCTGAACCGAAGTCGGACACTTAACTGACTGAACCACCCAGGGGCCCTGGCAGACATAAACTGTTAGTAGTTATCCCAGGAACTATCTTCTAAAATGCTGAAAAAAAATTATGTCAGTACTGCAGCTGGTAAATTCTATTTTCAATTGAGAAAGAATTACATTGAGAAGTTGTGTGAAATCAACATGTGGCAAGAAATGTGGCCCATGAATCACCACAGGCTCCAAATGGTTTTGATGGGAAAATAATTGAGGTGTTTAATCAGGTGATTGTTTTGAGGAGGAATCATTAAGTTCCTGACTCCTAGTAGAGTTCCAAGACCTGTCATAGTTGAGCTGGTGCTTGCACTGCTATATATCTGAGTGAATTAGACTTAGTCATCAGCCGGAGTCTTCCTTCTGAAGCTTCTGAAGCTTCTGAAAACTTCCTTGCCAAAGTCATACCAAGGAAAATAAGGACCCAAATCCTCTACCATTGACATTTCTAGTGACCAAGTCCAGGGAGTCTTTTGAAATTTGAAATGTTTTAAAGTTCAATATGATAATATGATTCATTTTCATTTTGGTCATGCCAAGCTTAAGAAAGTTTTGTTTGCTTTGTTTTACATTTTAGCCTCAATTAACCATTCATAAAATGCCACCCATATTTATGCTACATGGTCAATATCTGCTAAGGTAAGATATGTATGTATTCTGTTTTTTCGTCAACAGATTTTATTCAGTGTTTCAGAGAAGGTTTCGGAGAATGTTTAAAGTATCAAAGAGAAGGGGCGCCTGGGTGGCGCAGTCGGTTAAGCGTCCGACTTCAGCCAGGTCACGATCTCGCGGTCCGGGAGTTCGAGCCCCGCGTCGGGCTCTGGGCTGATGGCTCGGAGCCTGGAGCCTGTTTCCGATTCTGTGTCTCCCTCTCTCTCTGCCCCTCCCCCGTTCATGCTCTGTCTCTCTCTGTCCCAAAAAAAATAAATAAATAAATAAAAATAAAGTATCAAAGAGAAATGTTACTTTATATGTCCAAACAAATTTTAATGAAAACATACATTCTAAATCAAAGCTTAAACTGAAAGTTATATGTTTGTTCCTCATGTACATGATATCCATATATTTCCTGTAGATGAATCCCGTTTTCAGTTCAACCAACCATGGCCTTTCAACCAATGACTTAGAGTCTCATAGATATTGAACTTCGCTCTATCTTTTATTTTTTTTAATATTTTTTTAATGTTTATTTATTTTTGAGACAGAGAGAGACAGAGCATGAACAGGGGAGGGGCAGAGAGAGAGGGAGACACAGAATCTGAAACAGGCTCCAGGCTCTGAGCTGTCAGCACAGAGCCCGACGCGGGGCTCGAACCCACTGACCGTGAGATCATGACCTGAGCCGAAGTCGGACGCTTAACCGACTGAGCCACCCAGGCGCCCCTTTTTTAAATATTTTTTAATGTTTATTTACTTTTGAGACAGAGACAGAGCATGAACGGGGGAGGGTCAAAGAGAGAGGGAGACACAGAATCTGAAACAGGCTCCAGGCTCTGAGCTGTCAGCACAGAGCCCAACGCGGGGCTCGAACTCACGGATCGCCAGATCATGACCTGAGCCCAAGTCGGACGCTTAACCCACTGAGCCACCCAGGCACCCCTGAATTCCATCTTTTAGAATAACGGTTGGTAAGAGGAGGAGTGGCTCAGCTATGTGTGGATGGTAGAATATGAAAGAAGTATTAAATGTCCTAGCATCCACACATCTTGTATTGTCTTGACTACCCGTTTCCTATGGCTGCCATTAAAAAGTATACATACTGGGTGGCTTAAACAACATGTTTAAGAAGTGTATTATTCCACAGTTCAGGAGACCGGAACTGAGATTAAGGTGTTGGCGTTGTTGGTTCCTTCTGAAGGCCATGTGAGATAATCTGCCCCATGCCTCTCTCCTACATTCTGGTGGTTTGTTGGCAATACCTGGGTTGTGGACATGCCATCCTGATCTCTGTGATCTCCATGTGTGTCTCCAAATTTCTCCTTTTTGTGAGGATACCAGTCCTATTGGATTCGGGGCCACCCTACTAGAGTATTACTCCCCCTTAATTAACTACTTACATCTCCAAAGACTGTATTTCCAAATAAAGTCATATTCTAAGGTACTAGAAGTTAAGACTTTAGCATATGAATTGTGGGGAACACAATTCAACATCTAACACTGTCCCACTCTCTAACCCTGTGAACTTTGGCAGGTTATTTCATTCTTAGTTTCCTTATTAGTAAATACAGCAAAACTGTTAGCACCCATCTTATTGGCGTATTTAAGGATTTAGCCAGGCTATACACATGAGACATCTAATTACATTTCAGTTATTAATAGTAGTAATATAACATAACCTGTTCATAATTTGATTTCCACATTGTTGCAAGTTCTAATCTTATCATTTTTATCTACCCAGAAAACTATGTGAGAACTTAAAAGCAAAGAGAATATGACTATCCAAATATATTTTAAAAAATAAGTAGTAATTATTAACGTCCAGTTTTTTTTTCAAAGCGCTCTGAATGTGCTCATAAATCTTTATGTAGTTATTTTAGTGATTCACTAGTAAAATTTCATCTCTGAGAGACATTAAAAGATCACAATTGCTTAAAAGTAACAGAATAACAAGACTAATATTTATAATTTTCCCACTGCATCTTTAACAGGAGGAAATGTCATACACAGGAAACAATAAAGTTCAAAAAATGAGGTCAAATACAGTTTTGAGTTTATCCTGTTAAACTGGTATATACTTATGATATTTTTAAACATCTTAAATATTTAGTGACCTTTCCTGAAAATACTATACCAGCAGAGTTAAATTACTTAACAGAAATAGTTATCCTACTATGTCATGAGAAGCCTCATTAGTTTTTCTTTGATAATTAGCTATAACTGCATCAAAAATTATTAGCTATAATGAAACAAAGGGTCTCTGGAAAGTGAACCCTCATGAATACTTATTGTGAGTAAATTAAGTTGACAAAGGCTTGATTAAGCAATATACACCTAATTTTACATAAAAATGCTGATTTCTCCCTAAAGAACAACTACAGACTCCATTAAAATAAGAACATTTCATATGAATATCAATTAATCAGAAAGTGTATTTATATGATGTCCCTTCCTAGAATAAAGTGCATATACAATCTCACACATATTCAAAAGTCAGGCGAATTAATATTGATATAATGCATCAAAACAACAATCAAACTGTCAAATCTCAGTGAAATAGTTTCATCAAATAAAATATGACCCTTTTGGAGACTTATTTGTTTCTTGTTAGAGTCTTAGAAATTTTTTTTCATATTATAATCAGATATACATATATCCTAGGTCACTGGGGAAATCATTAAGATTCAGAATTTTTTTTGAAATTTTTTAAAGTTTATTTATTTTGAGAGAGACAGAGACAGTGCAAGTAGGGGTGGGGCAGAGAGAGAGGGAGACAAGAATCCCAAGCAGGTTCTGCACCATCAGCACAGAGCCCGATGAAGGGCTTGAACTCCGGAAACCACGAGATCATGACTTGAACAGAAATAAGAGTCAGCCACTTAACCGACTTAGCCACCCAGGTGCCCCAGATTCAGAATATTTTTAAAGGGAGCTTGGTTAAGGAGATGGAATCGAAAGGAAAGAAGGTAAAAGACAAAGAAATGTGGTATAAAGTGACAGAAATTAGAACACATGCTTCCCAGGGTTCACGTCAATACGCTAGAGACAAGTTCTTAATAAACATTCTAAGCACACTCCGGCATATGTATTTCAACAATAACATCCTTTCGGGGATGAAGCTTCAGGGAAGTTTTCGGATAAATGTCAGACCTGATTTTCATTACATATTCACAAGATGAGACACTTGCAAGTAAATAGTGAGGAGGATTTGTGTAATATAAGTATATCTAATGGATCTTTCCTCCCTAGGTCCCTAACCCAAGAACTCTTGTCGGGATCTCTTGTCTCAACACTAATAACATACCAGCTACTCTGCTACGTATAGGTAGTAAATTCCACTCCTACTTCTTCTACTTCTAGGTCAGCTAAAGATCAAGCTTGAGTATCCGAGATCAAGCCATATTCCAACTCAAAATCTGAGTACTTGCACCTGTGCGTAACCTATGATCGGCAGTATAGCAATGATTTGGTAGATCTGATCCTACTTAAAGCCAGTCTGAACTTGGCCATGCTAGGAGTTAAGTACAGAACAAAAAAACAAGGGAAGTAAACACTACATTATTTGATTGGTCTTGACATCTAATGCCAAATTTATCAGATAATTTCCCTAGGTTGTTTTCTGTTTTGATGTATATTCTTGAGATCAGCCTCGAAGAAAACATTTATGCTTCACTGATCAATTGACAACTATTAAAATTTAGCTGTTATATTTACAAATGCCATTCAGTAGATATATAATGATATCTATTGTATTTTTTTCATATATCATGACTCCAAAAATAGATTATAATTGTGTAAGAGTAGAAATTGTGGTTTACACATATTTGTAATTGTACACCACAATTTTTGGAGTGTAGTATGTGGTTCACAAATATTGTGTATTTAAATAGTTTACCAAAAGAACTACAGTTGTAGTATTGGTTGATGTCTGTCTATGGAACAATTACAGAAGTGTCCAAACAGTTTTAGGCCAGGATTATTAAATGAACTTAATGCAACAAAGATTAAATCTGTTCGATATCTCTAGCTGTTTCACACTACTAGTAGATTTGAAACAATTTTTCTTTTTTATGTTTATTTATTTATTTTGAGAGAGTGTGTGAGAGGCAGAGGGGCAGAGAAAGAGAGAGAATCTCAAGTAGGTTCTGTGCTAACATCACGGAGCCTGACGCGGGAATCAATCTCATGAGCCATGAGATCATGACCTGAGCTGAATCAAGACTCAGATGCTTAACTGACAGAGCCACCCACGCACCCAGAAACAATTTTTCTATCCTAAAAAAACTTGTCTTCAAAGAAACCAAGATCAACATAAGTGGAAACTGTGACACGCTAAATGCCCAAGATGGCAGGCAGCAAAGTGATTGGCTGTCATTTTGCCCAGGCTTTTTACTAAAATAGAAGGTGTTTTCTTTCACCATCATGAAAATTATGGCATTCCTCTTAAAGCTTTATGCACACAACTAGGAAAAAGAACTGGCCTGAGACCTTGCAATAAACTTTTTCTGTTCATTTTGTCATAAACCAGCATTTCTCGCCTCATTTAAAGGGAATTTGTTGAAAAAGAAAATGGACTCAAATGATTTTCAGATGTGAATGGGTTTCCAGGTAGTCACCTGGTGTAAGTACCAGTCACACTTTCTTTATAATCTCTTTAATGTTGCCAAGGCACCATGCTTCAATGGTCATGGCCTTCCAGACTATTCCGCAGGATTTTCCTCATTCAGGTCAATAGAATCAATCATATTCACTCCTTCCAATGATGTAGGTGCTAAATGAATCCCCTCTTGAAGGATAAGGGTTATCTATGTGCTGTGAAAAGAAATGTTAGATTAATGGAATCCAAGGGTTAGAAAGAAACTCAGGGGCCATTTACTTTCATCCACATCGTAGTTGTGGAGTCTCCCCCATAATATTTGCCAAGTTCTCATGAGGTAAGAAAACTTTTAATGGTATCATTTATGTTCATATGTAGGAAATAACTATATTTTTCCACTCCCTTGGTCTATGACATTTTCCATGCCATGGTCAATGAAATCTGCCTTGATTTAAACTCAGCCCTGAAACCGGGCAAGAAGGCCTGGACAGAGCCAAGAAACTGGGGAGTTTTGCTCCCTACAAGGCCTTTAGCACTTCTGATTTCCTAAAGGTATAAAATTTCTCTATTAGGTTATAGAAATTAGTACAGCTTCTGTCTTACCTACTTGTGATTTGAGAAATTCAGAGAAGGCTGCCATGGTCTCAGAGTCTCCACTCCATTCAAACTGAAAGGCTCAAATGTCCACCATTAGAGAATCTTCCATTGTTTCAATCCTTAGCCTTTAATTTTTTAATATAAAATGCAGTAACTATGGAAAAGTATAATGCATAGAATTGCTGAAATTTTCTATATGTATTTTTTAAATTTCTCCCCTACAGAAATAACTGGTCTCAGAAATATGTAAATTATCACAACAAAAGAAAGTATAAGAAGGGATTAAGAAGTACAAACTTAAAGCTATAAAATGAATAAGTCATGGGGATATAATGTACATGGGGAATATAGTCAATAATATCGTGTTAACTTTGTAAGGTGACAGATAGTAACTAGACTTACAGTAGCGACCATTTTGCAATCCATACAAATGTTGAATCACGATGTTGTACATCTGAAGCTAATATGATATTATATATCAATTATATCTCAATAAATAAAAAAAGGGGGGAAAGATAAATCTGGGAAAAGAAGGTGCCTATCTGAAACTTCTAGCGACTAGTGAATGGTAAATGGAAACTTTAACACTTCAGGGCTAGGCTAGTCTATACCTGCTCGGAACTGACTGAGAGTTCTAGCAAGTCCTTCACGTACACCCTGGTTATTACAAACCAAAGGCCCAGATCATATTGTCAGCAGCTGTTGCTTAATTGTTTTTACCATCCGGTGGAACAATATAGCATAATGCATAGTAACTTAGTGATAATTGGAATGTGTAATCCACCCTGATCACAGAGTCTCAGACATTGCTATGACTTGGCCGCAGCCTCTGTCATTTGCTGGACTGAAGTATCAGCGATCTGTCCAATAATAAGTTCATTAAGCACCTGCCATGTGCCAGGTAAGAGGTGCAGTTTGGGTCAGGTTCCTGAAATAGAGCAAAGGACTCTGCCTTCATGAGCATTTGACTCTAGAGAAGAAGAGGGAAAATCAGAAAGACAAAGGGAGCCTATCCCAAGGATCACCCCCTGTCTCCTTCCACCCCTACCACACATGTGAGGGAAAGTTACCTGGGAGAAGGATAGGAGAGCCACAGGGGTGTCTGTTCCAGGAAAAGGGAATAGCATGCCATGCCTGAAGCAGAAAAGGCAAAGATACTCTTGAGAAAATAGTAGCAATCCAGGAGGACTGAAACAGAGAGAGTAACTGGGAGTGTCACTAGGAATAAAACTGGAGGCCCAGATCATGGAGGGCTTTGTGTAGCCGCGATCTGAGACCTTTGCTTAAGCATAGTATATAGCTCTTGAATGACATTAAACTGGCTAATGACAAGATTAGAATTACTTCCTCTCTCTCTCTTTTTATTTCTGTAAGTATCAATCTGGCTGCAAGTTCCAAGCTGAATTAAATAGTGCAAGACAGGAGCTGAGAGAGAAAGAGGTTGGATTAGTCATGAAAGAGAATATTAGCGGACTAAGCTAAAGAAGAGATGGTAGGAAAAATAATAAACATGTACATTTGAACAAATGAAAAGACTGATGGCTTATGATGTGGAGAGGGAGAAATAATTTGAAGATGAAGCCACATATTTTGAATACGGGGTGAAAGGTGGAGCCATACATTTAATAGGGAAGAGAAGAAGGAGCTTTAAAAAAGGAGGTGGAAAAATCTGTAAATAACAATGGTCATTCATTCAAGAGGAAGTGTTGTGTAGACCTTTCGGATTTAAGAGCTCTGTAGTTGAGAAGGGAGATTTGGACCTCAAAATTGCATTTGAGAGAAAGTACACAGGCAGCATTTGAAGCCACTGGGAAGGACACACTTGCTTAAGGTCTGAGAATAGTACAGGAGAGAAGAGTTCATCGGACCAAATCCATCAAGTCAACGTTCAATGACTGAATTGAATTGAATTGAATTGAACGTTCCTGGGAAGGAAATAATGGAGAGGCATCAAGAATAAAGAAAAAGAACCACCAATATTTGACATTAGGATAACTTAGAAGCTAACGTGGCCATAAGTGGTGAGGAGTCATTTGTTTAATGTAATGGAGAGATTAAGTTATAACTAAAAAGTGTCCATTGCATTCAGTGCCATGAAAGTCACTGGTGAACTTGACAAGCTATGTGTAATTAATTAGCAGCTGTATGAAAATTTCAAATCCCTAAGGAATATTGCAGATCATGTTATCCTCAAACTCTTTTGACAGATACAAACACAGGTTCAAGGCATTCAAGCAAAACCCCCAAGGTCACATAGCCATCCCTGGACGGGGAGCTTCTTCCACAGCTCTTTTTATTACATCATGGTCACTGAAATTTTCTTAACCTGGGTTGTCAAATTGAATTTTTAACTAAATTAGACCTATGACTGTCCAAAGAGATAATAATGAGATTCAATTGTATAGAACAATTTTCCTTCTTTTCCTCCAGATACTGATAGGAGTTAGTAAACTGAGATAATTCAATGCAAGGAGGCCAGAAATGCTCTCGGTCAAAGGGTCCACCAGAGAAGAGCAGAGGTACCCAGTCCAAAGGACAGTAGTCCCTAGCACAAGGAAGACATCTTTCATTTTGGCATTTAGAAAAAGCCACCAATGGCTTGGTTAAAATTACAAACTAGCATACTGTAAAACGTCATGTCAAAACAAAACAAAACAAAAAGCTCTAAACACCATCTTACAGTGGCATATCATAAAGTATTTGAAAATGGTTACATGCCATTACTTTTTTCACTTTGGTAAGATGAAAACAACAACATGACTTTTTCTTTTTCTATGTGTTAACAATGTACTCTCTCAGGCTAAGACCTTGTATTCCAAGTTGAAGCCTAGGGCAAAATTTTTATAGCTGAATTATAAATCCCCGAAAATAGAGATTTATAATGGAAATTCTTGGAACCCATACCTAATAGATCTATACTACCCGGAGCCCCTCTTATGAAAGGAAGGCTTTGAGACTTTCTTCCAGATAACTTTGCTAATAAGATTAAATGATGAAAAGGTGTTCAGATGAAATATTTAAGATATAACCCTTTTTCGCTACCAGTACCTATTCCAGTAGGCCCTATACATTGAAAAACATAAACAGAAGAATCTGTCATAGCTGGATAGAGGAATGTAATATGAAAAATTCTTTGGGGAAATGATGGGTTATTAAGGTATGGACTATAATATCATCGTCAATCTATAAAACTTTTACAACCTAGTCTTATTTGCACAGAGATTACATCCCCAAAGCTCAGTGCCAAAGACACATGTTAATAAGCTCACAACTTTTAATTAAGCAATATGTAAAAGTAGATTCCCATTAAGCTGTGATTTGTGGGCTAGTTCATTACAGTGGGCCCCAACCACCAGACACATATTCAATACAAATCAAGCAGTCTGCATATTATCCAGCTTAATGTGAGCTTACCAGTGACGTTTTATTGCCAGTTCAGGAGAGCGGTTCATAGGAAGTATTTTCCCCCAAAAGACTAGGACAGAGATCAAACCCTAATGACCCCATGGTGCTTGTTTAATGAAATGACTCATCTGCATTGTTTATTTGCATAACACAATAATTACTCATACAGTTAATTATCATACATCTGATGATCTGACCTGAGGGGTTAGAGTTTTTATTGCCATAAACCCATAGAGGGCAGTCCTGGTAGTTGGTTTGGGTAGTTGGGAGCAAGATTAAATTCCCCTTCATTGAATTCTCCTTCAGTTTGGTTGGGGAAGGAAGTGGTAAGGAATTAATGGTCTGGGGAGAATGGGTTAAGTGAAAAGAAAATGAGCCCGAATTTTTCCTCCGTGAACTAAATTCTCCAGGAATTAACGTGTTAATTCTACGAAATAAAACCATGGAACACTGAGGGGAGAATATGATCTCGTGATTGAGCACATTTTTGGTGTAGAGAAGGGGACCAGAGAAAGGGAAAAACTGGTATGATTGATGGCATAGACAATAAAAACTCTCTGCATAAAATACAGTCATGAATACCTTAAAAAATAAATGATGTATAATTGATTGAATTGATGTATACATGATTGAATTAATTATTTAATTAATAACTCAATTTATTCCTTGCATATTTATTCAACACTCATTGTGTACCAGGTGCTTTATCAGAAATATATCTGAAATGTGTATCTGATCTTATGTATATCGTATACATATCTGATAAAATGCCTGGCATACAATAAGTGTCTACATGTACATATGTATTCATCTATTTGTATTCATCGACACAAAAGGTCTTTACCAAAAAGAAAATCCTTACAGTTTTCTTGTACCTATTTTAGGCTTTCTATTCAACTCAACTGAGTTTTCTACTTATAACAGTGCCTCTAAAATATTTTGATAATTGATGAAGTTTTTAAAATACACTTTTAAGGGTTATTTTTTCCAAGTTTCCTTCACTCTTTTTTTTTCTCTCTATTAATTACACCTGTGCTGTATGCTTGTTGCAAAAACATTGGAAATGTAGATACACAGAAAAGAAAATCACCTAAAACACCGATACCAACAGACAACTGGTGTCAACGTTTGGCATATATCCTCCTATAATTTTAATGCAAATATATCCATATATCTGTATTTATGTAGAGAGAGAGAGAGATTTTATAAAAATATATTTAGATTATAAATAACAACCTTTGCATTTTCTTTAAAATATATTACAGGGCGCCTCACTGACTCAGTCCGTAGAGCACATAACTCTTGATCTCATGATTGTGAGTTCGAGCCCCACACTGGGTGTAGAGATTACTTAAAAATAAAATATTTTATTAAAAAAATATACATTACAGATGCACTTCCAAATCAATTACTAAATAGTAGCAGAAACAATGCTTTGTGCTTGCTGAACAAGGGGTTGGAAAATTATGGCTCAAGTCCAAATCCAGATCACCACCTGTTTGTTTGTTTGTTTGCTTTTTACATTTATCCATTTATTTTGAGAGAGAGAGAGAGAGAGAGAGCAGGGGAGGGACAGAGAGAGGGAGAGAGAGAATCCCAAACAGGCTCTGCATGCTGTCAGCGTTGGGCTCTAGCTCAACACAGGGCTCGATCCCATGAGCCTGAGATCATGACCTGAGCTGAAATCAAGAGGTGCATGCTTAACCAACTGAACCAACCAGGGGCCCCTTACTACCTGTTTTTCTAAATAAAGTTTTACCGGAACACAGGAACACCAATTCCCTTACATATGTCTATGGCTGATTTTATCCTATCACAAGAAAGCTGAAGAGTTGTGACAGAGACAATATGGCCAAAAAACCTGAAAGATTTACCTGGTCCTTTACAGGAAAAGTATAGACCCCTATACTAAACCATATCTTCTTGGGAAGATTACATTCCTACTGTGCAGTGTGTTTGGGACCATACAACTGAACTCTGGTCAATGAGACATGAGTAGAATTGACATTGCCACTTGGCAGGTCTTGACATGAGAATACCTGTGCAAACTCTAAGTCTCTTTTCTTCCCTGTAAGTAGTATCAGATAAAAAAAAAAAAGATACAAGACAGAAGACTTTCCATGAGTGAGAAATACGCTTTTATATATGTTAGTGAGATTTCAATATTCTGCTGTATTTTTCAAGACTGTGGAGAATTCCATTACAAGAATCTAAATGATTTATGTCACCAATCTTTTATCATAGTTTAAATATTTACATTATTTCTAATGTCCTATTTATAAATAACTCACTATGGAAAGTATTAGGTATTTTATTTCCATACTTATTTGAGTATTTTTTAAGATAATTACCTAGTAATGTACTTGCTTAAATATCCAGGTTTTTGTTTGTTTGTTTTTTGGGTTTTTTTGGTAGTGATTTGTTTAAGCTTTTTAAAAATGTTTATTTATTTATTTTGAGAGGGAGATGGGGAGAGGGGTAGAAAGAGAGGCTGAAATAATCTGAAGCAGGTTCTGTCCCACGCGGGGCTCCAATGTCAGGAACCATGGGATCACAACCTGAGCGGAGATCAGGAGTTGGATGCTTAACCCACTAAGCCACACAAGGCACTTCTTAATGTTTTCTGCACCAAATAATGATCCAGTTATCCCATGGAATATCTAAAACTATTCCATTTTTTTAAAATATTGCATCATTACTTTTATTTTGTTCAGATTTTTTGAGGTATAATTGACAAATGAAAGTGTACATATTTAAAGTGTACAAGTGAGATTTGACATAAGTATATTTTGTGAAATGATTACCACAGTCAAGTTAATTAACATATCCATCACCTCATGTAGTGACCTTTGTGTGTGTGTGTGTGCTGAGAACACTTAAGGTCTATTCCCTTAGCAAATTTCAACTACACAACACACAACCATTAACCATAGTGATCATGTTGTGCATTAGATGCTCAGAACTTAATCATCTTATAACTGAAGCATCTCCCCATCTTTCCCTCACCCCCAACCCCTGGTAACCACCATTCTATAGTCTGTTTCTGTGAATTTGACTTTTTAATTTTTGTTGATTTGTTTGTTTGTTGTAGATTTCACATATATGTGAGAGCATATAGTATTCGCCTTCTGTCTGGCTAATTTCCCTTAGCATAATGGCCTCTAGGTTCATTCATATTGTCACAATGACAAATTTCCTTCATTTTTATGACTAAATAATATTCCACTGTGTGTGTATACCACATTTTCTTTGTCCATTCATCTGTTGACAGAAATTTAAGTTGTTCCCATATCTTGGCTGCTGCAAATTATGCTGCAATGAACATGAGACCACAGATATTTCTTTGAGATACTGATTTCATTTCTTTTGGATACATACCAAAAAACAGGAGATTGCTGGGCCATATGGTAATTCTACTTTTAATTTCTTGAGGAACCTCAATACTGTTTTCCATAGTGACTGTGCCAATTTACAGCCTCACGGACGGTATACAGGATTCCCTTTTTCTATTTCCTTGCCAACCCTTATTATCTGTTGTCTTTTTGATTAAAGCCATTTTATTCTACCAGGTGTATGATAATATATCATTGTGGTTTTGACTTGTATTTTCCTGGTGATTAGTGATGTTGAGCACTTTTTCATGTACATGTTAGTCATTTGTATGTCTTCTTTGGAAAAATATCTATTCAGATCCTCTGTCCCTTTTTTTTTTTTTTAATTTTTTTTTTAATGTTTTATTTATTTTGGGGACAGAGAGAGACAGAGCATGAACGGAGGAGGGGCAGAGAGAGAGGGAGACACAGAATCGGAAACAGGCTCCAGGCTCCGAGCCATCAGCCCAGAGCCTGATGCGGGGCTCGAACTCCCGGACCGCGAGATCGTGACCTGGCTGAAGTCGGACGCCCAACCGACTGCGCCACCCAGGCGCCCCTCTCTGTCCCTTTTTTTAATGTTTGTTTATTTTTGAGAGAGAGAAAACCAGGGGGCTCTGAAGTGGGCTCTGTGCTGACAGCAGAGACTCTAATGCGGGGCTTGAACTCACAAACCATGAGATCATGAATAACCTGAGTTGAAATTGAACGCTTAACCGACTAAGCCACCCAGGCACCCCGTGGTCCTTTGCCCATTTTTTAATTGAGTTGTTTTTTCTTTTGCCACTGAGTTATATGAGTTCCTTATATATGTTGGATATTAATCCCTTATCAAATATATGGCTTGCATGTATAGGTTGCCTTTTCCTTTTCTTGATGATTTCCTTCATTGCACAGGAGCTTTTAGGTTTGATATAGTCTTACTTTTTTTTTTTTTTTTTTTTTGCTTTTTTTGTTTGTGCTTTTGGTTTCATATCCAAAGAATCATACACAAGATCAGTGTTGAAGAGCTTCTTCTCTGTGGCTTTTTTCCCAGTACTTATATTGTATCAGAACTTATGTTTATGACTAATTTATTTTGAGTTAATTTTTGTGAGTGATATAAGATTTCATTTTCTCCATGGGTTTATCCGATTTCCCAACAAGCACCATTTGTTAACAAGACTATCCTTTCCCATTTAGGTATTCCTGGTTCCCTCATCAAATATTAGTTGACTTTTCCCACAGGTATTTAAATCTGAGCTCTCTTTTCTGTTCCATTGATTTACGTGTCTATTTTTATGCCATTGTCATACTGTCTTCATTTCTATACCTTGTAGTATAGTTTTAAAGAAGGAAGTGTGATGATTCTGGCTTTGTTTTTCTTTCTCAAGATCACTTTTGTTGTTTGAAGTTTTTTACAGTTCTATACAAGTTCTAGACCATTTTTTTCCATTTCTGTGAAAAATGCCAGTGGAATTTCAATAGGGATTGCATTGATTCTATAGATCACTTTGGATAGAATGGACATTTTAACAATATTGATTCTTCTAATTCATAAACATAGAATATATTTCCATTTATTTGTGTCTTCTTCAATTTCTTTTATCAGTGTCTTATGCTGTTCAGTGTACAGGTCTATCACATCCTTGGTTAAATTTATTCCTAACTATGCATTGTTTTTAATGACCCTGTTATTAAAATGGCATTGTTTTAATGGCATTGTTTTCTTCATTTCTCTTTCATGTAGCCCACTATTAGTGTATGGAAACACAACTTACTTCATACAGTGATTTTATATCCTGCAACTTTACTGAATTTGTTTATTAGTTACAATAATTTCTGTGGAATCTTTAGAGTTTTCTATATATAGCATCATGTCATCTACAAACAGAAAATTGTACATCCTTTTTTATTTTTTTTAATGTTTATTTCTGAGGCATAGAGAGACGGAGTATGAGTGGGGGAGGGTCAGAGAGAGAGGGAGACACAGAATCCGAAGCAGGCTCCAGGCTCTGAGCTGGCAGCAGAGCCCGACGCGGGGCTCGAACTCACAAACCGTGAGATCATGACCTGAGCCGAAGTCGGTCGCTCAACCGACTGAGCCACCCAGGCGCCCCTACATCCTTTTTTCTTATTTGGATGGCTTTTATTTCTTTTTCTTGCCTAATTGCTCTGGCTAAAACTATGTTGAATAAAAGTAGCAGGAATGGGCATCCTTGTCTTGTTCCTGATCTTAGAAGAAAAGATTTCAGCTTTCTACCATTGAGTATATCCACTAAGGCCTTGTCACATATGACCTTTACTTTGTCAGGTACATTCCTTCTATATTTATTTTTAAATTTTTGTTTTAGTTTATATTTGAGAGAGCGAGGGAGAGAGAGACAGAGACAGAGCATGAACGGGGGAGGTGCAGAGAGATGGAGACAGAATCTGAAGCAGGCTCCAGGCTCCAACCTGTCAACACAGGGCTTAAACTCAATGAGCAGTTAGATCATGTCTTGAGTTGAAGTCAGACACTTAACCGCTGAGCTGTCCAGGTGCCCCCTATTTTTTAAGTTTTTACCATGAATGGACATTGCATTTTGTTTTGCAAATTTATTTTCTGCATTTGTTGAGATGACCATACAATTTTTGTTCTTTTATTTTATTAATGTAGACTATCACATTTATTGATTTGCATACATTAAACCATCTCACATGCCAGGGGTAAATCCCACTTGATCATGGTGTATGATCTTTCTAATGTACTGATGAATGTAGTTTGCCAACACTTCATTGAAGATTTTTGTATCTATGTTCATCAGGGATAGTGGTCCATAATTCTCGTTTTGCTCTGTCCTAGTCTAATGCTGGCCTTGTAAATGACTTTGGAATTTACTCCCCATCTTCTCTCCAATACTTTGGAAAAGTTTGAGAAAGATTGGTATTAATTTTTCTTCAAATGTTTGGTAGAATTTGGGGTGCTTGGGTGGCTCAGTCGATTAAGCACCCAACTGTTAATTTCAGCTCAGGTCATGATCTCATGGTTTGTGAGACAAGCTCTATGTCAGGTCTTGCACGAACAGTGCAAAGCCTACTTGGAACTCTCTTTCTCCCTCTCTTTCTGCCTCTCCCCATCTGCACGTGCACATGCTCTCTCTCTTTCAAAATAACTAGATAACGTTTTTAAAAAATGTTTGGTAGAACTCACTAGAAAAGCCATTAGGTCCTGAGTTTTTCTTCATTGGGAGATTTTCGACTACTGATTTAATCCCCTTATGTATTATTGGTCTGTTCAGATTTTCTATTTCCTTGATTCAATCTTGGTAGGTTGTATGTGTCTAGCAAGTACCCATTTCTCCTAGGTTGTCCGAATTTTGGTACATAATTATTCATGGTGGTCTCATGATTCTTTGCATTTCTGTGGTAACAGTTATAATGACCCTTCTTTTATTACTGATTTTATTTGTCTTCTCTGTTTTCCTTAGTTTAGCTAAAATTTTGTGATATTTTTTTCCTTTAAAAAACAACCAGCTTTTGGTTTCATTGGTCTTTTCTTTAGTTTTCCTAGCCTCTATTTCATTGATTTCTTCTATGACTTTTGTTATATCCTTCACTTTAACTTTGGGTTTGTTTTGTTATTTTATTTCCAGCTTCTTGAGATTTTAAGTTAGGATTTTTATGTGTGATCTTTCTTCTTTATTTAATGTGGATGTTTACTGCTATAAAATTCCCTCTTAAAACTGCTTTTTCTGCATCCCATAAGTTTTTATATGTTGTGCTCAAGATATTCATTTGGTTCAAGATATTTTTTAAATATTTATTAATTTATTTTGAGAGAAAGACAGTGAGAGTGAGAGGGAGAAGGACAGAGATAGCCCAACTAAGAGAGAGAATCCCAACTAGGCTTCTCACTGTCAGCACAGAGCCCGATGCAGGGCTCATTCTCAGGAACGATGAGATCAAGACCTGAGCCAAAATCAACAGTTGGATGCTCAACCAACTGAGACACCCAGGTACCCCTCAAGATACCTTTTTAAATATCCCTTTTGAATTCTTCTTTGACCCATTGGCTTTTAAGGAGTGTGTTTTTGGTTTCCCCATATTTGTGAATTTTCCAATTTTCCTTCTGCTATTGATTGTTATTTTCATACCACTGTGTTTGGAAAAGAGCTTTAGTATAATTCAGTTTTATTAAGTTTGCTAAAACTTGTTTTGACCTAACATTTTCTGGAAATTTCTCCGTGTGTGCTTAAGAAAACTGTGTATTCTGCTACTGTGGATGGAACATTCTGTACATGTTTGTTAGATCCATTTGGTCCAAAGTATAGTTCAAGTTCAATGTTTCGTTATTGATTTTCTGTCTGGACGATCTATCCATTGTTGAAAGTGGGGTGTCAAAGTTCTTTACTGTTAGGGTATTGTTGTCTATTCTCTCTTCAGATCTGTTAGTAGTTGCTTAACATATTTAAGTGCTCCGATTTGGGGTGCATGTATATTTACCATTGTTATATCCTCTTGATGAAGGAACTCTTCTGTAATTATGTATTGACCTTCTTTGTCTTTTGTTACAGTTTTTTTTTTACTTAAAATCTATTTTATCTTATGTAAGTATTTCTATCCCTCCTCTCTTTTAGTTTTTATTGGAATGGAATATCTTTTTCCATCCCTTTGCTTTGAGCCTGTGTGTGTCCTTAAAGCTCAGGTGAGTGTCTTGTAGGTTACTGTTCCTTAATCTATTCACCAATTCTATGCCTTTTAATTGGAGAATTTAGTCCATTTACTTTTGACTAATTATTAATCAAAATTATTGACAGGTAAGGACTTACTAATGCCACCTTATTGTTTTCTAGTTGTTTTATAGTTCTCTGTGCCTTTGTTCATCTTTTACTGTCTTGTTTTGTAGATTGATGATTTTCTGTAGTGATATCCTTTGAATACATAATCTACTGTCATCTAGTCTGAAGGTTTCTTCTGCGGAGAAATCTACTGATAACCTTACACAGATTCCCTAACGTGAGAATTTTTTTTCTCTTGCTGCTTTTAAAATTCTCTTTTTTTTTTTTTGTTAGACAGTTTTAATATAATATGTCTTGAATAAGATGTCTTTGGGTTGAATCTTTTGGGGGAACTATGAACTTCATAAACTTGGATATCTGAATCTTTTCCTGATTTGGGAAGTCCTTAGTCATTCATTCTTCAGGTAAAGCTTTCTACCTCTTTCTCTCTCTTTCTTCTGGGACTACAGTATGCATAGAAACTTTCACTTGATGGTATCTCATAATTCACGTAGGTTTTCTTCATTTTTTTCATTCTTTTTTCTTTGTTCTCACCTAACCAGATGATTTCAAATGAGCTGTCTTCTACATCACAGATTCTTTCTTCTTCTTCTGTTCGATCAAATCTGATGTTGATGCTCTCTGTTGCATTTATTGTATTCTTCAGCAACGAATTTTCTTTTTTTTCCAATATATGAAATTTATTGTCAAATTGGTTTCCATACAACACCCAGTGCTCATCCCAAAAGGTGCCCTCCTCAATACCCATCACCCACCCTCCCTTCCCTCCCACCTCCCATCAACCTTCAGTTTGTTCTCAGTTTTTAAGAGTCTCTTATGCTTTGGCTCTCTCCCACTCTAACCTCTTTTTTTTTTTCCTTCCCCTCCTCCATGGGTTTCTGTTAAGTTTCTCAGGATCCACATAAGAGTGAAACCATATGGTATCTGTCTTTCTCTGTATGGCTTATTTCACTTAGCATCACACTCTCCAGTTCCATCCACGTTGCTACAAAGGGCCATATTTCGTTCTTTCTCATTGCCATGTAGTACTCCATTGTGTATATAAACCACAATTTCTTCATCCATTCATCAGTTGATGGACATTTAGGCTCTTTCCATAATTTGGCTATTGTTGAGAGTGCTGTATAAACCTTGGGGTACAAGTGCCCCTATGCATCAGTACTCCTGTATCCCTTGGGTAAATTCCTAGCAGTGCTATTGCTGGGTCATAGGGTAGATCTATTTTTAATTTTTTGAGGAACCTCCACACTGTTTTCCAGAGTGGCTGCACCAATTTGCATTCCCACCAACACTGCAAGAGGGTTCCCATTTCTCCACATCCTCTCCAGCATCTATAGTCTCCTGATTTGTTCATTTTAGCCACTCTGACTGGCGTGAGGTGATATCTGAGTGTGGCTTTGATTTGTATTTCCCTGACAAAGAGCGACGAGCAACGAATTTTCTACTTGGCTCTTTTTATGATTTCTATTTCTCTGTCAGTCTTATTTTGCTCACATATCTTTTCTCTTGATTTGATTTAAGTGTCTTTGTGTGTCCTCGTAGATCAGTGGGCTTCCTCAGAACAGCTATTTTGAGTTTTTATCAGGCAAATCACAGATTTCTATTCCTTTGGAGCCATTTCCTGGAAAACTGTTGTATTCCCTTAGTGGTGTTATGTTTCCTTGATTTTTCATGGTCCACGAAGACTTCCATTGCTGTCTTTGGATTTGAAGAAGTAGTCACCTCCTCTAATCTTTGCTCACTGGTTTCAGGAGAGAAATACCTTCTGTCAGCCCTGCTAGGAATTGTCAGGCTTTCTTGGATTCCTTCTTTGGATATGCCTGCCTTCACCCTTATTCTTTTTTGGTGGAGTGAGTTCTTAAGATGTACGACTTCATTTGGTCCTGCAAAGTCAGGCCAAGTCCTAATAGCCTCTCCCTAGGGTTGCTTCCCCTAGGGTGCTACTGAATGCTCATATTTGTGTGCTTTTTTGCAATCCTTTGATATTTGGTCAGCTTTTCACATATGCTCACTAACCATCTACAAACGTTTTTACTCTTTGTCCTTGAAAAGCACACAGATCACGAAGTGGTGGGGGAGGGTGTTTGGGTGAGACACATAGAGCATTGAGGGTGCCCATGGTATAGGTGGAAAGATCCATTGGTGAGGTGTCCTCAGTGGTTCATGGATAAGATTCCTGATAGAGACTGCAAAGCAATTAATAGGATCTGTGTTGACTATCTCTAAGCACTAGCTATTGTTTCCACCCTTTTCTGCCCCTCAGTTTTGTAGCATACCTCGGTATTACATCTGAGGCAAGAAAGAAGTGGGCCTTTTAGGCAGCATCATGCATAGATGCAGAAGCTGGGTGCTCACGTGCACTCTCTCACTTTCCCCATGGACAAAATCATGGGCCAAGAGCACTGGGCTATGATGCCTTGAAGGACGGTTGATCCAGGTAAAACAAAACTGTTCCTCTTACCCACTTCCATGGGCCTAATCTCGATTTTTTTTTAATCCAGTAGTATGCTAGAACATTTCCACTGGCCTCTAGGACTTCCATAAAAATATTCTGGTCTGATGGTGGTTGTCAAAATTGTTGTTATTGGGGCAGCTGGAAGGCTCAGTCAGTTAAGAATATGACTCTTGGTTTTGGCTTGGGTCATGATCTCACAGTTCAAGAGTCCAAGCCCAACATTGGGCTCTGTGCTGACAGAGTGGAACCTGCTTGGGACTCTCTCCGTGTCTCTGTGACCCTCCCTCCTCATACTGACTCTCTCTTTCTCAAAATAGTTCAATAAACTTTTTAAAATGGGGTCTTTTAGGGCAACGATGGTAAAAAGTTCTCTTCTACCTTTTTGCTGATGTCACTACTCTAAATCCACCCAACACACTTTACTGGATCATTCTTCGCTTACTAAAAAAATTGAATGGCTAATAAATGGGTAATGAACTCTGTCAATAACATCATTTTAAATGTCTTTCCCTTACTAATGTTATACATTGCCCTAGTAAATTTTTAATGGCGAATCATTGCTCAATGACTAAGTGCTATACAAAATTTGCTAACATTTTCCTCAGGTCCGTAATTCTTCTTTGCAGATATATGTCTCTGTGTGTTTGGATGAGTATACGTACACATCATCATTGTTGGGTAGCCATCAGTCTTACTGTACACACATGCAGGTCATAAAGACATAAAATGGTTAAAAGCTCATACTTTGCAGTTATTGAGAATAATTTAATGCCATACAATGTATCGGTTCCCTAATACATCAACCAAAGGAAAAAAAATTCAACCAGAAATTCACCCAGCCTTAATGATTTTCTGAAGGATGTTTTCCGAAATAGTTAAAAAAATGTTTTCCAGGTTTATTAATTTAGGAATTCAATTCCTCTAAAATACATTTGATATGTAAAAAATTATTTGTCCCAGCGAAGTGCTTTTATTTATCACCACAGAGGTATGTATATTAAACTCTTATTTTTAACTTCTTCTTTATCTGGGGATATATCATACATCTCTGATATCTAATGTTGTATGTTTGCCATCTTCTTCTTTTCTTTCCTAATCTTAATGGAAGAGGAAATTAATAATGAGGTTTATCACCAAAAAATTGCTACTGTTAATTTATGTTCCTATTTTCTGAATTATCTTCAGTTTTGAAGGTTTATTTGGTATATTTTTTCTAGTTTCTTTACATTTATGTATTTAATAGAAAAATATTTCTATCTAGATACAACTCTGGCCACCTTTCATAAGTTTTCATATGCAGTGTTCTGATTGTTTCTTAAACACTAATTTTTTGATAATTTGTGATTGCAACTTTATTTCCTCTTGGCCCAAAGTACTTTTTTTGGCCCACAAATACTTTTATAAGTTCCTCAACATGTATCCTTTTAATGTAAATTTCTATACCTTTATAACTGTTTCTGTACACTCCTACCTGAATATGTATTTTACATCTTCTGTTATGTGTGATTTGGTGATTTTTGTTGTTGTTGTTGGAAAGTTCTAATATATGATATATTCTTATAAAAATGATTTTGTATTGTCATCAGAAAACATTAACATCCTTCTATGTAAATTATGCTGGTTTATTGTATTATTTATGTTATCTATATTAGTAAATATCTGGAAATTTGTTATAATTACATTCAATGCTTTTTAAATATATAGATTTCCGCGAACTACCAATGCTCTCCTAACTCAAAATATCTAAGAATTGGTTCTCGAATTGTTTATTAAAAGTTTGCCTCATGGCCCGTAATCAAGTTGGGGTTTTTTGCTTGGTTGGTTGCTTTTGTTTTCATCTGGGCATATATTTTTTTTCCCAGTAGCAAATATAAGATTTTCTTCTAGGAAGGATTTTTGGGGAGCAAATGCTTTTAAAAGCTTATTCACTGGTCAATGCTCCAGTGGCTGTGCATGTGTTAAAGCCTAGAGTTGTGGTAAATGAAAATAGTTTAACTGATCTGCCTAAGAATTATATAAGATTTAGGGACTATGGAAATATGAAAAAAGTGTTCATCAGATTTAGAGGGCTCTCTAGTGGGTGATTGTGAGATACAGTTTTTCAGAAGGGTCACTGCTCCCAAGGAGAAGATGCCATTTGAGCAAAGACAAGAAAGAAGTGAAAGAACTAGTCATGTAGAGCTCTGGGGAAATTTAGCTGTATGGGTATCAGCTTTAGGGGAGAGCATGGAATTATCTTCCGGGCTGAAAGAACAGGTATTATTGGGAAATAGGAAAAGGTCAGGGTGATCGAACAGTGTGAAATAAAGGCAAGTGTAGGTGTGAGATAAGGAGAGGTGATTGAGGATGATTTGAGGCCATGATGATAACTTTGGTTTTTATGCCGACTTAATAGAGAATTTGAGCAAAAGAATCATATAATCTGACTTATTTTCAAAGGATCATGTTAGCTAATGTGTTGAGAATGGATCAGAGTGGAATGAGAGTAAAAGTCGTGAAATTAGTAAGGAGACTACTGAGAAATCAAGAAGAGCAATAACAGTGACTCAGATTGGGACCATGGAAGGGAACTATGTGATAAGAACTCAGATTCTGGGGTTATTTTCAAGTAGAGTTTCTGGACGATTGATACGGAGTCAAGAGGTGCTCTCAGAGGTAGTACAGATCTTTACAGTTGAACCAGCCCTCAGGACAGCACTCCCAGCTTTCCATGACCATGTAACTTGCTTTGAACCTCTGGTTGGAAGGGACATACCTCATGTCTTCTGAAAGCTTAAGCATTGGTCATGCTGCCACCTACTCCTTTTTCCCTCTGCTATGACAATCCACAGTGTTCTGGAAAGTTGGTACTTGATGAACATAGGCACAGAGTGAGAATAATAATAATACTGTGTAGATTTCTCAGGGAATCTGTAATGGATATATAACTGGCACAAGAAATTATCTGTCTTTTTTAAGCTAACAGTTGTTAACCAGCAATCACTTGTAAGGTATAAAACATATCTAATGAGTATTCTAGGATGTGACAAAATGAGGAAAAATAGAATGTAAGTAGCAAGTGTTGGGTATTACTGGCTGTATTTGACAATGTACTACAAAAAGAGCTGAGCTTAAAAAGAATTTACTGATTAGCAAGCAGAAATCAAAGTGGATGAAGAGAATGGGAAAATTTGGAGATTTACAAGGTTGGAATAGGTAACTGCTTTCCATCAGTACAAAGTAAACTTGAGAATGTCTTTGAGCAAAGGAAGCCTTTTGGCAAGGATCAAATCAATGGAAACCCCTCATTCCCATTCTTCATATCTGTGGGTAGATTACGGTGATGCTCAGTTCATGTAGCAGAAAATGACTCAGGAAAAAGATGTCACTTCCCCATCAAGGCTTAATAACCTCAGGGCACCTACAATTAAGTCCTGTGTCAAAAAAGAACTGTAAGTGGGGCACCTGGGTGGCTCAGTTGGTTAAGCATCCGGTTTCAACTCAGGTCATGATCTCATGGTCTGTGAGTTCGAGCCCCGCTTCAGGCTCTGTGCTGACAGCTCAGAGCCTGGAGCCTGTTTCGGACTCTGTATCTTCCCCTCTCCCATTCACATTCTTTCTTTCTCTTTCTCTTTCTCAAAAATTAATGAGCATTAAAAAATATATTAAAAAAAGAACCCTAAGTATGGTTATTGGTACATGAAACTGATTGGAATTAAATAAATAAAAAGCTGCCTAAGTTTTTGAGATAGTTGTACTGCCAAAAAGAAGTTGCTAGCCTAAATTAAGACACTGTAATCATTTCAGACCATAAAGAACCCTGAGGCCCCAAGAATCAGGAAGCAGCTTGACAAAGCTGCTCAGCCTCCAAGGAGGGCGTATGCTCTAAAGCTCACTTCAGATATAACTAAACAGGATAATGGCACAGAAAGGAACTCCCAGAAAGTGGATCCAGGAGTCACAGAGAACAATGAACTGGGGGAACTTATCCCATGAAGCAGGAATGAAGTCTAATCAATAATCATTCCCTGCAACCAAAGGAGCAGACCTTTTCGACTGCCTATGGGGTTTTAGAATGGTTCTGGACCAATGATTGCCACCTCTTTTTGAACGGAAGTACCTACTATGCCTCTATCTCTGCTCTTATGTCGTATATTGAGTACATGGGGTAGTTAGTAACTTTACTTTGTGTTAATAGGTTTCTGAATCAAGGAGAGCTACATTCACACCTAATATAGAGGATACTTGGCATCACCCCTTCCTTCACAGTGGTAAAGACCACTGTACATTATCCAGAGATCTTGTGCTATGGATATTATGACTTTGAGAGTCTGTAAGTGTATTTTACATACCGAATGATTACTGAACCAAACATTTGGTTGACGAAGTTTAGTTGACTAAAATGGTCAACTGTTGTAGTCATTAGAGGTATTCACAATTTTTTTTTTTATTTTCTCTCTGGGTATGGTAGAATTCTACTTCTCCCCCAGTTGAAATAGGGAGTAATTTGGTGACTGCTTTGACGAATGACATATAAATATACCTGATAGGTATAACATACAAGTAGAGATTTACCAACTAATATATATCTTTCCCCTCTGTTTTAATAACTGGCAATTTTTCCATATAATGGTTTCTCCATTTGCCTGGGTCCAGAAGGCGGATGACAATGACACAGAACAAATCCTTCTGGTCCCAACACTGGCAACCCCAAGTGGAAATGTTGCATAACTAGGAAACTTTGATGCTATAAGCCACTGTGGATGAGTAGCGTTTGTTACTGCATTATAATATCCTGAATAATATGAGTCAAGGATAACTTCAAACTTTGGGCTTGAGAAAGTTGAAGGTTGATCTCACCATCAACTGAGATGTATAAAGATGTGGAGAATCGGGGTTAAAGGGGAACATCATAGGTTGGGCACATACCATGTTAGGTGTTCACTCAAGTGGAGATGTCCGGTGGGCATTTGGATATGAATGTCTGACATGTGTAAGATAGATTTGAGCTAGAGATGTAAATTTGGGAATGATATGATCTAGTAACTGAGATCAATAGTGAAATGAGAGAGCAAAGAGAAGAGAAAACAAGAACTGAGTCCCACAGCATTTCACACTAAGAGGTAAGAGAAAAGAAGAGGCTACAGTAAAGGGAACTGAGAGCTGTAACCAAGATGCAGGAGGAAAACTAAGAGGGCAGTGGCCTGGCAGCCAAGTAAAGAAAGTGTACAAAGAATGAACGTGTTCAATTATGAAAAACATTTCTTCTGGGGGCGCCTGGGTGGCGCAGTCGGTTAAGCGTCCGACTTCAGCCAGGTCACGATCTCGCGGTCCGTGAGTTCGAGCCCCGCGTCAGGCTCTGGGCTGATGGCTCGGAGCCTGGAGCCTGTTTCCGATTCTGTGTCTCCCTCTCTCTCTGCCCCTCCCCCGTTCATGCTCTGTCTCTCTCTTTCCCAAAAATAAATAAACGTTGAAAAAAAAATTAAAAAAAAAAAAAAAACATTTCTTCTGAATCAGGTAAGATGCAGATTGAGAATTGACCACTGGATTTAAGAACATGGGGATGGGGTGATTGTTGGCCTTGGTGAAAGTAGTTTCCGTGGAGTACAGGTGTGAAATAATGAGTAGAGTGGGTTTCGGCAAGCATTGGAGGAATTAGTGATAGCAAGAAGAGAAATTTCTTCCAAGGAGGTAGCAAAGATGTGAGGCGGTAAATCATAAGGAGAGTGGAGTCTGGAGAAGTAATTTTTTTTCCAGAATGGAGAAACAATAGATTTGTATTATTGAATAGGGAGTTTAAAATGATAATCTAGAAAAAAGGAAAAAAAGCTGTTGGAGTGGTGCCCTTGACAGAGGATGTGATCAATGCCTAAGGAGAGAGCTCAACTTTAGAAGAGCATGGTGTCTTCATCTTTGCTTAAGGCTGAAAGGAAGCATATCTGGGGACAGGTGTCGGTCGGTTAGTTATCTAACCGACAAGAATTTGTGGCAAGAATTGGTGGTGGTGGTTCTCTTCTGATTGCTTCAATTTCCCAGTGAAGTAGAAAACCAATTTATCAGTTGAGAGTGAGCCTAGGGAAGAATAGGTTGCAGGTTTGAAAAGAGACAGTAAAATGTGACAGAGTCGTGCAGGACAGTGAGAGAGCAAATGAAATAGAAAGCATAATAGGATTACCAGATAGTGTTAAACCACCACTTGAGACCCATGGTTATGAATTTAAAGTAGGATTAGCTGCTACCAAAGTATATTTTTTGCCAATTGCATGTAACCGCATAGGTGGATAGGCGTACATGAGGTGCAGGTGGGTTCAACTAGGGCTATAGTTTTTAATACGAGGATATAAGCAGAGGGTATATTCAAAGGGAACACGTGACTATGGAATTTAAGCGGTTTAAGGAGGAAAGAGAACAAAAGGGTTGAAATCAGAGGAAAGGTGATAGAGTCTGGATTCGCGTGTTGGGGATGGATTGTTAGAGTCGAATTCTAGAGTAGGTAAGTTGGAAAGACAGGAGGTAGTAATCAGTAAGGGGCATGCGTGGAATTGGCATTATGATTTAATTTTCTGCAGCATCAGCTCTGCCCTTTCAAGCCTCTGGAATGTCTCTTAAATTTGCTATTGGATTTTTTAAGTTTATTTGAGAGAAAGAGAGACAGAGGCAGAGAGAGAGAGAGAGAGAGAGAGAGAGAGAGAATCCCAAGCAGGCTCTGCAGCATTAGCACAGAGCCCAATGTGGGGCTGAAACTCACCAACTGTGAGATCATGGCCTGAGCCGAAGTCTGACGCTTAACTGACTGAGCCACCCAGACACCCCAACTTTGCTATTGCATTTTTAATTTTCTTTAATCTTCCTTTACCGCATTCATCTTTTTTATTTCGTTCTGCTGTATCTTCTTCTAAACTTGTCCACTATTTATAGATTTTGTTCCTATTTCATAGAAGCATATCTTCTAACATGTTTTCAGAATGCAACTTTTGGGCCGCCCTCTTGGGCAGATAATGCTGATAGAGATAACTTTTTGTTTTATAGGTGCTATCACATATTTTAAAATTATTTCTTCAGTGGTTTTAGTGGTTAAAATTCTTCATAGTTTCGGCATGGATTAAGAGCAACTTGAGCTCATAGAAAGATACGTGGAAAATATAGAATGATATTAGAAAAACTAAAATGAGGTAATGTATTATCTCAACACCCACAGATCACCGTTATCAGCATCTCTTTGTATGTGTTTTCAGATTCTTCCTACGCAATATGTGTTTTCTACCATCGGATCAAAGTACTGCGTATGCTCCACATTATATTTTTAACATTTCCTCATTATTATTTCTTATTTGAATGTACTTTCATGGATATATAATATTATGTTATACTCCCTCCATGTGTGTTCTGTTCTATAGCCTTCCTAATTTATTACTATGAAAAATTTCAAGCGTACAAAACTAGAAGAAAATAGTATCTACTGAACGCATATGTTTATTACATAGGTCCAATATTCTTCTCACGTCATGTTCTCTCCACTCTCCTTCTTCCCCTGCTGCCAGCAAATCTT
Organism: Lynx rufus; assembly: GCF_022079265.1. Lineage (NCBI taxonomy): Eukaryota > Metazoa > Chordata > Mammalia > Carnivora > Felidae > Lynx > Lynx rufus. Next base: position 127,538,618 of record NW_025814878.1, read on the forward strand.
CCACAGTGCTGTGAAGTTCGGCCTCAGGATGCTTCTGATTCATCTATGAGCTACATCAATCAATGGAGTCAGATACTAGCATGAGAATAGACCACAAAACAGTGGAACAACAACACTCTCCAGGCCAAAACTACATAACCTATATGTGCTTATTATACAATAAAAGTGGCATATCAAAACATAAGGAAAATGATAAACTATGTAATATACCATGTTAAAACAAAAAAGAGGGGCGCCTGGGTGGCGCAGTCGGTTAAGCGTCCGACTTCAGCCAGGTCACGATCTCGCGGTCCGTGAGTTCGAGCCCCGCGTCGGGCTCTGGGCTGATGGCTCAGAGCCTGGAGCCTGTTTCTGATTCTGTGTCTCCCTCTCTCTCTGCCCCTCCCCCGTTCATGCTCTGTCTCTCTCTGTCCCAAAAATAAATAAACGTTGAAAAAAAAAATTAAAAAAAAAAAACAAAAAAGAAAGAAATTTACAGATTAAACTACATAGAAATGTAGAACTTCTTTATGCCAAAATATATATTGAAGCAAACTGAACAACTTACAACTTTGGCATATTTTGGTGACATCCTATATGCAAAGTTTTGCAGCACTTAATATACAGCACTTAATATACAAAGAGCTATTATAAATCAATAACAATAAAGGAGTTCCATAGTAAAACTTTACATCTTTATTAATCATCTAAAATAAATAGCATTTCTAGGAGCGCCTGGATGGCTCAGTCAGCTGAGCATCTGACTTTGGTTCAGGTCATGATCTCATGGCTCATCAGTTTGAGCCCCACTTTGGGCTCTGTGCTGACAGCTCAGAGCCTGGAGCCTGCTTCAGATTCTGTGTCTCCCTCTCTCTCTCTCTTCCCTCTCCCTAACTCACACTCTGTCTCTGTCTCTATCTCTCTCTCAAAATATAAATAAACATCAAAAAATAATAAAATAAATCACATCTCAAATGAAATTTTTTTTTTACCTTTTCAGTTAAGAAAATACTTTTACTACTAACATCAATTACTAGCAATACTCTGGAGAAAGAGGTTATCTCAATTACCATTTGTGGTTGAAATGGAAATTAAGAAAATATTTCTGAAATAAAAATTATTATATATTGAAATTTTAAATGTGGTACCCATTGATTTAACCAATCTTATTTTTAGAAATTTAGTTTCTCTTTTCATCCTTCTTTCCTTCGATTCTTCTCGTATTTCTTCTTTCCCTATCCCATTCTTCTTTTTGTCTGTTTCTTTCTCTCCTCCTCTTCTTTCTCTCATTAATTTGCCTCACCACCATCATACCTAGTACACTTCCTTTATCATCCCTGTTCTTCCTTGCAACCCCCTTGTAAAGTGGACACTGAAAAAGCCCAAAATGAGAGGTTTGCTGGAACTAATTTGGTACCTTCACGAAGAGAACTGTTAAGAAAATCATGCCACACTCACACTGAGCGTAGGACTGATTGAACTAAAGCAACACAACCAAGGCCATTCAAGGAGAGGCTGAACTGAAAGTACACAGTCAGCTTCAGAAGACAAGAAAGTTTCGGTGCATTAGTTGATAATGTGTCTTGGAGAGTCAATTGATACCTATTCAAACTCTCTTCCTAAACAAGCAGCTCTTACATCCCATGTGGTCAGCCTAGGACCTGGTGATCCCAATTGTGAAGTAGTTTTTTTTTCCAGGACTCAGGTGGACAGAGTGCATCAGATAGTCACATATTATAGATATTGTTTCTAATCATGTGATCTGAAAAACATGTATACAAATTATGTCACTGGATTAGCAGATACTCTTTGATGTATTACAATAAGTTGAGTAACGCATTCAATGTTGCATAGCTAGAAAGTTATAGAGCAGGATTTCAACCTGGATCTAACTCAGAACTCTTTCATTTTTAAGTTTATTTTTTTAAGTTTATTTATTTATTTTGAGAGAGAGAGAGAGAGAGAGGAGAGAAGAAGGAAAAGAGAAAGAAGGAGAGAGAGAATCTCAAGCAGGCTCCACACCAGCAGTGTGAAGCCTAACGTGAGGCTCGAACTCACAAACCATGAGATCGTGATCTGAGCCGAGGGCAAGATCAGACACTTAACCAACTGAGCTATCCAGGCGCCCCTAAAGTGCCAGCTCTTAGCCACTATACTATACTGTATCATTCATAAACACCCTTAATATAGTTACTGAGTTCCTATTATGACCTAGATCTTGGAGAGGTTATCCTTAAGGAATTTATGCCATTTTAGGAATGAACCTCTGCTCCTTCCAGGATTTCAGCAGATCAAGAAAATCAGTAAGAGAAGGGCCTCTAAATTCCAATCTATCCTAGTGCTACAAATGTCCTCATTGTCCAAGATCAAGCCAAGTCCCTAGCCAGACTCTCTGTTGTTCAACACCACAAGGCCAGCGTCTCACTGTATAATATAAATATGTGGTCCTTTGAGACAAAGCATTTGAGGCATGGATGGAATAGTTAAGAAGTTAATTTGTGTGTGGTGGTGAGAATTGAACTTTTACTGGAACCCTGGAGGGAGTACCCAGGGTTAACTTCTCCACCTTGGAGTATATCTGCTTTTCTCCCACCTCTCCTCCTTATCAGTCATAAAAAGGAAAATCTATGTAAATACACATGTACTGTCTTTAAAAGAAAAGAATTTGGATTTAAAAAACCACAAGGCTTACTTTACCTCACTCAGTCAGTAACTGTTGAGTTAGGACCTACCAGTTGTCAAGGCCCTGAGCTATTATATTTAGTAGGTTTTCACAAAGATCTCAGACCCAGCAAGAGCTCTTCTCCAGCTTCTGGAAGGTATTCCTGCAGTAAGCATTCTCATCTAAAGTGGTGATTTTTTCCCATTCCTCAAGGTAATTAAGATTAAGTTAGATGGCCAACTGGAAGTGATGTCGTATTTGGTATTTGTGCTTCCCATAGGTGGCTGAGCCGGATGAAATTGTGTGTGTGTACGTGTGTGTGTATCCACACTGACTGAAATATATAGAAATGGCCATTTTGGAGACATCTTGAATAAGCACTCATAAAAAGTAAATGCCATAATGTCATCAAGGCTTTTTTCCCTCTGCTTATCCAAGCATTATCAATTGATGTATTTAATAAAGCTGAGGACCAAGAAGGACTGGAGATACAACTTCCAATAGGATGCTCTCATGCTGTGATTGCTGAAGTGATAAGTAATTTGCTTTTAATGCTAGCACTTACCACTTAGCACCATATTTAACTGAAGGATGAAAATCACTCATTTTTTATCCACTTGCTCAAGTGACACTTGGTGTAATCTATTTATTGTCACTGAGCTTACTACCAGGAACATTTTATAGATCTCACTTTCAAATGTACAGCAAGCACTTAAATTTTTAATTTCTTCTCATGTACATTTTCATTCCTTAAAAGAATTTAACTTCAAATGGAAAATCTGTTTAGGTAATAAGAACACAGTAGGTACTAACAAAAACAAAATCTACTAAAAGGATTTTTTAATTCACAGTTTTCAATTATACGCATATTTTGTATTGTGTATTATTTCTATATGTGAAAAATATCAATGTAGCTGACACACATTAATTAGTAACTATAATACTCGAAATAAAGTTACCAATGAAATTAAGTAAATAGGCATGAATTTATAGATAAAGCAAAGCTTGTTTTACTAACAGATTCTTGAAAAATAATTATGAAAATTATAAATTATCCTCAATATACTGAGGAAAATGATGACTGGATTCATAGATGATAGATAGATGATAGATAGATAGATAGATAGATAGATAAATAGATAGATAGACAGACAGGTAGATAGATAGATAGATAGATAGATCCCCAGAAATCTATCTTGAATTTTAACATTACACTTTGCCCTGTGTATAAATATGTATACCTTGTTAAGGGGATATTATACTAGGGTGTCATATGTTAGAACTCTGTTCTGGTAGACCATCTATTTACAATGACCACTCCATAGAATTATTATTTATAATTCATAAAGATGAATTTTTGTGAGTTCATAATTCACAAAAGATGAGCGGAATTGATTCTAAGAATAAAAAGTTCCTTTATTTTCTTTTTCTCTATTTTTCTATTAAGTACCTAACCATACCTGTACATGCAAAAAAAAAAAAAATCTAAATTAAAGAGGTCATCTCAATGCCAATGCAAATGCGATATTTACTTCAGAGGTAAGATAGTACCAAATTCTTGAGTGTTGGATTGAATTATATCACTGAGCCCATGAATATTCAGCAACAAAAGAAAACTCCTGAAAAACATGTTATTCAATCTCTACTCAACACATAAGCACACACACATGCACACACACGGACACACATGCACGAGCGTGCAAACATACACATCATGTTATATAAGTGTTAGAATGACTCGTATGTTGAATCTATTACTTAATGCTTGCTGCTCAGTAAGATAAGTTCAATGGCAAGGAAAACATATATGAAGCAATGAGAGCAACAAAACACTACAGACTTCCATTTAAAAACACTGAACAACTTATATGCTGAAATAATGTAGTGAGAGACTCCTTGGATTAAGAAATACACTGTGGATATGGGCATCTTTCAGGGGCCAGAAAATATTGCTTCTCTTAATTATGCCACTTCTTTCATTGGGACCACCAATTCCTAAAGGAAACACACAACAAAGAAAAGTGAGTTTTTTTGTTTTTGTTTTTGCTGGTCTCTGTATTGTTTATTCAATTCACTGTCATAACAGCATATTAAATATAAAGTTAAGTGAAACTTGACTGATCACTTTATTCTTTCATCCAAGAAAAACTTACTGAGCACTTAGTAGTTCAAAGTATAGTATTACGGACTGGAGAGGGCAAAAGTAAATAAAGGAAACAATGATTCCTGCCCTCATAAAGCTTACATTTTAGTGAAGGGAGTATAAATAAAAGTGGCAGGCTTAAAAAAATCAGAAAGCTAAAAAAAAAAAAAAAGTCAGTAGGGATTTTTATTAATTCAGTCAAGTGAATGACAGCTAAATTAAAAACAATTACCATGTCATTTGTTCAACTATATTTGAGTTATCAACTTGAACTAAGGATCTAATGAAATATAGCTTAAGATGCAGAAATCTAATTGTATACATATATTCCTCCTCAGTATATTTTGTGCTCATACAAGTCTTTCATAGAACTTGTTTTACTGAGCTGCCCCCCCTTTTTTTCTGGCCTTCTTTATACTATAACTGACAACACCATAGAGACCTGGCCTTCATCACCACCACACCCCCATTCTCTTTCACACCATGTTTTCAACAGCAAATATTTACTGAGCTCCTGAATTGTGCCCAGCCCCCTTCCAAGTTCTGTTAACAGGAAGGTACGCAGGAAAAATTCTCGGTCTACAGGTAAGCCATGTTGTAATGGGGAATGTAGAAGTATGCAATTAGAATATAAAACCGTCGAGTGAAAGCAGAGAGAAGGTCCTGGTGATCAAAACTCTAACGAATTATAGTTGGAAAAATGGAGGCGAGGAAGGAAAAAAAATCATTGATCGTGACATTCAAGTCTCATCTTAAAAGGCGAGTTGAACTGCCTGATGTGTGCGTGTGTGTTAATTTGAGCTATTAAAAGGTGTTTAGAATCTTTATTCAATAATACGATATTATGTTGGTTGATCTGCCTTCAGTAATAGCCAAACAGGATGAAAAATATAGACAGTATATGCATATGCTAATTTCAGCTGATAGAGGGAACACCTTGTGTAATCCTTAATGCAGTCGGCTTGTGTGAGACTGAAGATACCATCATATTAGACAATGATTAAAGCCCAGAATCGGAAATCACCAGGGCCAGATGTGTTCATGTTTCCTACTTATAAGAATTAGTTTTGATACTTCTATAACATTGCTTCCTGTTTGACAGAAGTGGCTTTTAAATACCTGTTCACCCTTCGTTAAAGGTGCAGAGAAAGATCAGAGCTAGCCGTCCACTGTATTGGTCTATGGTGAGGCCAAAGATTCTGCATGATGCAGGACTTTTTATGGCCCATCTACCCTCTGATGGTTCATTGTCCATTTGTGATCATAAATCCTACTCCAAATTTTCAGTTGCAAGAGAGAAAGGTAACCGAGCAAAAAGAAAAGCGCTAACATAAGAACTGAAAAGTTCCTGTGCTCCTTGATCCCATTAGAAAGAGCTGAGGTACATGCAGGGAACCCACATCTGAGCCAGCCATTTGGGGATTGGTTGTTGTTATCTTAGAACACAAAATATATGCTCTGCAAGCCTACTCACTTAAGGGACTTTATTTTTATTATTTTTTCCATTTTTTTTTCCTTGAAGTTCCTTCTTAAAAAATACGAAATGTTTCAGCTACACGAAAAGGAAAGGGCATTTATTGAGAGCTGGTTATATCATGTTCTAGCCACTCCCCTTATTCCCTCCAAATGAAAGAGTACCACTTATAAAAGAAAGTAAACAATGGTATCCTGGCACTCTGCAAATTCCACAGTAGCCAAGTATGTTTTTTCTAAACTATCAAAGACTGGCAAGATTCTGCACTCTCCAAAAAACATAGTCGAGATGATCATGACTTCTGGTTGTGGTTACCAGTACTGACTATTGACTTACAGTAAAGTACGTGTTATCAGGCAGTAGGTTGAAAAGGAAGGTGGACAAGTCTGGCTTGTGCACCACCATGAAGCTTTAGGAAAACAAGAACAAAACAGCGCTCGGTGACTCCTACTTAGTTGATACACTCACATACAGCAGAGTTAAATATCTAATCAGTAGGCAAATAATACCTTTTAATTTTAATGGATTCTTTTCATTTCTCTTGATTTAATATCAAAGGAGTCTTCCGATGTACCATCCATTTCATTTATATGCTTCTGAATTGCTGTGGCCACTTCCGTGGGGATAAACCTTAGGCCACTGATATCACCAAACACCTGAGAAGTGGTGATAAAATGGCACATATTAACCTACCATGTTTAAAAGAAATATTTAGTAGGAATGAGCACATGCTGTGACTTCCTTCTTACCCCCTTAACCCCCAAGATTACAGCCTGGAAATCCCCTGAAATGCCATATTGTTAACCTAACTCCACAGTTTTAACAGAAGCTTACAATTTAGGTTTTATCGTTCAGTTTCACTTCTGACTTCAGCAATCATTGTATAACACACAAAAATGTCAATTAAAATTTGTATAACATTTGTTAATAAAGAGCACGAGGTCACAATTAGTGATTAAAACACATTTGGAAGGTGGATTATCTTAATTCTATGAAAACCAAAAATGCCAAAATCAAATACAAGACAGAGATTTTCTTTCTTTCTTTCTTTCTTTCTTTCTTTCTTTCTTTCTTTCTTTCTTCTCTTTCTTTCTTTCTTTCTTTCGCCTTTAATAACTTTTGTGTGATGAAATGGATCAAAAACAAAACTGTTTTTGAATGGGGGAAAACACATGACAACATTCTTTTTAATAGGAACTCATTGTCCCTAGAGAAACTTTCTGTATATACAAGACTAGAAAGCATGCCAACATCCTGTTTCACTTGTCATACACAGTTTGGGTTTATTCCTGGGCTGTTTATAATAATCATCAATTTCACTGACTTCATATGTCTTTCCTACATCCTGAAGGTATCTAGCATTTCCAGGCATTCCGCTGAATGATCTGTTTCCCTTAGAACTAACGGCCTCTTGAACCAAAGGCTATCCTGGTTAGAAAGGCAGAGAGCCACCTCTACATCTACCTTGGCTAAATGGATGCATATCTCTAGATAACAAAGAGGATATCTGCTTATTTGACAAGCTCTTCTTCTGGTTACAGAAGCCATTTTTCTCTTTTAGCTAGAACTACTAGTTACTACCAGTAACTACTCTAGAACTACTCTTCCAAATCCTAAGGAGACTATACATCATATAGCAAGCCAATCAGAAAGCTGTTTTCCAGAAATGGGCACACAGATGGGTATAGAGGGGAAACCAGGGCAAGAAAATTACCTTCCAAGATAAGAAGTATTAAGAATGATCAGAACCTAGAGTTATGCTACCATCTACCATACAAAAAAGACAGAATCAAGAGTGAAGCCAACATAGGCAAAAATAAGGGAAAGACAGAAAGGGAGAGAAGAAAGAGAACGAGAGAGAGAGAGATCTGATAACATCCTTTGAACTCTCGAATTCAGCCATTCCATTAGAATATCTACTGTAATTCCCACTTATGTGAGTTAATTAGTACCTTTTGTGATTAAGCAGAAATAGTTAGGTGTTTGACATATACAACTAAACAGGTTAAGAAAAATAGATATCTTTGGACACCTTGATTTTTCCTGTCTTGTTGAGTCTCTCTTGCAGACCTTCTTAGAGTCCACTTTCCCCATTGGTACCTAAACTTTTGTGGTCGTTTTCCATTATTTGCTTCTTCATCACCCTTGTTAACCATCTCTTATATTTATTCTTTATTCTTTATTCTACATCTTTCTTTCTACTTCTTTGTAGATGATCTTTAGAAACCTGAATTTCTTGGGAAATATTTGGCATCACAACAGCGCCTATCGACATGGCATATTTTCTTTCTTTTCAAGACTGTTTCAAAATACAAGTCAGAATCACCATTAGAAAGCTTTGTCCATGTTTCTTGAGATATCTTCCCTTTTAGATCTTCATTTGGTGGATGATGCCAATTGTTGTCAGAACTTCTGAAAGGTACATTCCTAATATCAAATTGGGGGGGGGGGGCATTCAGCCTCCACCAGAATCAGGAATAACAAAACGACAAGGTCCCTCTCTTCTAAGTTTCCTATAATTTACAATCTTTCTTTGTGGATGAGAATTAGATTCAGAGAAACAACCTCAATCATCACTTTGTCCTCTAAGGAATGAATTCTTGGGACATCTCTGTATTCAGTGGTATGGCTCCAGCCATAGGAATTCCTTGAAGAGTCCAGAGTGTGTAGGTAAGAAGGGACATGTGTGTAGGAGGGGTTTTGTCTTCTGGAGATTTGAGGAATGTCTCCAGTTATCATCTGGACCAATTATCTGGAAGTATCTCTCTATCCTGCTGCACAATGGCAGGACCATCTACCAGCAGCAGGTAGATTTCTAGCTCGTATTGGTCCTTCTCACGTGCTCCTACAATTTTAATAGTTTTCTTTGTACTCATCATGGAAGTATCCAGATCTACCTCTTTAAATGAGTTGTACGTATTGTGTGAATATATATGCTTTGGCCTGAGAAGTTGGGGAAAAGGGAATAAGAAGATAGTTAGCCTTGAATGTATTGCTAAAGAAACCTGTTTGTTGTCACTTCTGAGTAAACTGGCGTGCAAGACAGGTGTCTTTCCAATTGCTGCAATGTGATTTTAGAGTGGTTTTAGGATATTTTTAATTTGTATCCATCAGTATAGAGCCATTTATTTCAAGTGTTTGTTCTAGAAAAATAAGTTAAGAATATAATCATACTTATTTTATTTCATGGGCTTCATTGATTACTGGGAAGAAACATTGCTACAAAATAGATATTACAAACAAGTGCAATCTCATAACAAACCAGTATTGAAATGTGCCATGCTTTGAAAATACATGCTAGTCATGTATCATTTTTCAAAGGCGGAAAGTGACCCTGAGCTGTGGTACCCATGTGATCTCTTATTTCAAACATAACACTATCTCACTAAGTTAGAGAAAGTGAAATTTGTGTGACTGTGGCCAAAAAGATTACCAAAATGTTGGACAAACTTCATTCCGTATAATTGTGGGTATTTTTGTTCATCTTTTCTGGAGGGCAATTGGGATCGATCTATCTATCTAAATCGATAGCAAATATACACATAAATGTCTATCCTTTTAAATTGTCATATTTTTGGCCTGGTAGCTCCATGGTCAGAATTGGATAAAAACAATTTTTGGTAAACTGTGTGGCTGAGGTTGAAGCTATTAAGGACTTGACTAGCCACTCGGGCCCCCACCCCCTGGTGTTAGAAATTTCTGACGTGAACAAGCGGCGTTCAAACATGGGATATCTCGGTGCCATTGCTGGGCGGTGTGGCTGGCAGAGGGTTTCTGCAGAGACAGACGAGGATGTCTCAGGCCTCACGGAGCTAGCGCTCCACAGTGATGCCCGTGAGTGTGCAGACAATGGCTCATGTGAGTTCCTTCCGTCTTGTGTTTGAGACATGACCGGCCCTTTTTGGTATAAAGAAGTCCCTGGATTTCTTAAAAAAATGTGTGGATAAACCAGGCCGAAAGAAAGAGATAGTAAATTATCTGCTAGCAAGGGTAGATACATCTTCAAGTGTCCAACTGGACAAATGAAGTCAAGTTTATTGGCAATATGGCTGGTGGAATGGGTCATACCTAGCTGCCAAAAAACACGCCGATAAAGCTTCAGTGAAAGGCCATCATAAATATAGTAAGGAAGATGAAGCCGAGGAATAATAACCTAGATACACTATTCCCAGATAGGTTTTGATTTAATTTGCCCCCTTAACGCAGGACTCATGTATGCAGAGCAGTAATTCACCGACTGAAGCAACACAGCAATATTTGGAGGCCTAGTTAAACCTATTATGGTTCTGTACTGAAATACAATTTTTTCTCCAGCAGAATTCAGATTGCTCTACTTGGAGAGCAGCAAGCTGAACTAGGGGTAAAGGGCCTATTAAAATCGATTACAACTGTAGACTTCAAAAATAGAACAGCAATAACAGGACGCTCTATAATAAGTAATAGGGTGAATCAGCATTGTTGTAGAGAAACGATGTTTTGCATTTTGAAGAAGGAGAACGTTGATGTTAATTTCCCAAGCAGTTTACTAAAGGCTGACAGGGGATTTATTCTCTGGGACTTCGCAATGATGACCCTGTTGGTCACCACAGCTGTGAAAATTATAAGCCAAAGCACAGTCTCCTTTCATTTTTGCAGGAGTGTACTTTACTTGGTTGTAAAATATTCAATGTTCTTAAGATTAAATATCTGAATATTGCTTCTGAAGGAGCCGCTGTCATCTTAAATCTAAAGTCTAGTTTGTTTACTGGCTGTATTTTATATCCTTTAGAAAATGACACAAAATGGCAATAAAATCATTGTAAGTATTCTACAGGGGAATATAAATGCCCTTTGGTTACAGTATACATACCTTTATACATAATTCCAGTTTATTTTCCCTGGAATTATGTTAAATATGTAAAAAGCCTTTTCTCATAAAGGTAAAAATGCTAGATGTTTCCAAGTTGTAATTTAGTATTAGTGTCAGAATTGCTTCAGAAAATAAGCTACTGTTACTGTTTCATTTCTTTTAGGTGTCATTCAGCATACTATATGTGATTTTGCACATAAAATAAGCGTATATGATTTTATGTCAGTGTTTAGAAAATGTGAGACTGAAAATAATTTATTGTATACAAACATGTAAAAATAAATGACGCTACGCCACTGGGTTTTTTTTGCACCATTTTAGCATATGATCGTTAGGTAATTGTTTCAGGGAATTACAGAAGAATTTGTCGCACAAGCTATTTAGGAGAAACCATAATACTTCTATATCTATGCATTCTTAGAGATCAGAACATTTGTAGATAGTTTTTAGGTTAATATTGACACAATTACAAGACGCACCAAAATATTTTCATATTTCTGTATATAGATATAAGGAAAAATAATTATGTTGACTGTTTTGAGTTTTTTTTCCATGAGTGGATTATCTTGAAATAGTTAAGTCATTAGTATTAACCTTATCAAATGGAGTCAAGATAAAAATCACTGACCAGTAGTATCATGGCATAGTCTAAAAATGCTCCTCTCAAGCACTGACTTTTGTTTGCATGGATTTAAAATGTATTTTTAAAACAAAACTCAGTTCGTTTCCAAACGTGGTAACAGGATTCAGAAATAAAGAGAAGTGTAATTTTTTTCACATTTCCCCCTTCAAGATATGGTTTTTCAAATCCAATTGAATAAGAGAGAAAAATATTCAGAAGTAAAGGTGAATATATTTTTATGGAAGATAAAACATTCAATTGTTATCAAGTGTGCAATAAAGATTTAATTCTTTGTCTTTCTAATATTTCTATTAGACATTTAACCAGTTTATTAATTAATATGTTAAGGCTTATTTTTAACACTGATTCTTTATATTTAATATGTGTTCTAAAATTTTTCCTATGATTTAGAATCCTGGGAATTCTTTTCTCCAGTATGTCACATGTATTATTTCTGATAGATATATGAATATAATAATAGAATAAATCTTTTCTATGGCTTTTAGAAGTTCTAATAGTTTGAAGAGTTTTCAAAGGAGATCAAAGATGCTGAAAATAATTGTATGTGTATTTTCAGAAATATGTATCTGATCCTTTTTTTCTTATATACACAAAAAATATGAGGTCTGTAAAAAACAGAAATTGTTAATAAATGATGGTCTCAAATTATAAGTATAAATAAAATATAGGAAATTTGATAGTTTATAAGATAGGGCAAGAGTGGTTATTTCAGAAAAGACGTGGAGAATCTCTAAAATGTTTCTAAATATCATCTTGATATACAATAAATAGAATCAGAACAGTTCTTCATGATTTTCTGAGGAAACCAAACATGGCTATACTAGCATTAATTTAGTTACTAAAAAAAGTTAATATTTTGACCTTATTATTGAAATAGCTTTTTACAAATCTACTATATCTGTAATGTATTGTATTGAAATCTGTATTTATTTAAAATTTATAATGTGCTAGTTAAAAAAATGTTTTTTTCTCTTACAGGTAACCAGTAATATATATATATATATATATATATATATATAGTAAATGTATATATATAAGTATATATATATATATATATATATAGTGAGTATATATATATATATATATAGTAAATTAAGCCTGATGTGAGAATTGTCTAGGTTAGTTTTGTGAAAAACAAAAAACCTCATAGCAAGTTATACTGCCCCAATTATTATGGACAAAAATCACTTATTTTGACACACACATATGGGAATAATAATTTTATCACATTTTTCAAATAATACAATTCATATATATATTTAAAAGATTAGTAAATGTGCCTACTCACGACTTTTAGTATTAATTAATTAGGACAGGAAAATGTCTTATAAATAATATTATATTCTAATACTAGTCTGATTTTTTATTTCCTCTTTGCTTTTATATCCTGATTCTTTTTTAGTATGTTTCTTATAATAGGGTCTAAGTTTTAGATGCTACAAAATGATGACCCTCTACAGTTTACAAAAAGAGCCAATCCTTCTTGGAGAAAGAAAAAGACAAATATCCGGACCCAATTTTTAAAAAATTCTAAGTGGAGACTCTTAAGTTTGAATTTGAAAACCAGAAATAAAAGACATTAGTGTCCTTGACATTTTGAACAATATTTCATGCAAAGCCATAACTATTGCTATTATTATTTCATTTTAAGGTACATTTTCAATATTGTCACATAAGCAAATGTGCCCAAAGGACTAACTGCATCTTTTTATTCAAGTGTTGTGCAAAAAATGTAAAGTGGTCCAAATTTAGGGAATGAAAACATGACTTTCTCCCATTTGCATGCATAAATTAATTTTAATATTTCTTTAGGTGAATCTAAAACTGTACACAATAAAAACGACAAACCGCACGAATGTTTTCTTTTTTCCTTCCCATGTGCAATGCCTTTCAACAAAATAAAAGCATGGATGGAAGAAATCCCCCTGAAAATGAAAGCTATCATCAACAATTTATACATTTAACGAATATATTCCAGAGACCCCCCAATTTTCTGTATTTTCCTATTGATTTCTTTTCCACATTAGTGTGTATATTTCTCTATCTCATACACTCTGCAAATTGGTCATTGTAGTTGATGAATGTGGGAATTTTGAAATTCACTAGTCTTTCCTGAAAGATTTGAAAATATGAGTTAAAACTGAAAAGTCTCAATTATATGAATGATGTTTCCCCATGCAATTTACTGATTCAAGGACCAAATTCAAGTGGTTCCCCTACCCCTCCACTCTGCCTATTCAAAGCATTATATAGATTTGCAGGGGACAGTCAACTTATCTGCGATCTTCTCATTGAGACTAACAAAGGTCCAGTCCCAACACCTACTCTTTGCACTGTGTGGTAACTGAACTCCATGAGCAGAAGAAAAGCCCAGAGCTGAGTAAAACTCATCTAGTAACAAAACTGTGTTTCCATTTTTCTTTTTTGCCTTTCTTCTCCTGCTGCTTTCTATCAGCAGAGCACTTAACAATCATTAATTGGTTAATGTGTTATTTAGGCAAGTATTAATATTCTCATTTTGCAGACAAGGAATCAGGCTTCCTGCTGTGTATCTCCTGGCCCTGGGTAAGGAGCTCTTCAGATGGGAGATTCAAAGTAGGTGAGCCCGTCCTCCTGAGGCCCAGAGACTTGCCCGAAGCGGCTTAGCTGGGTCTCACAGAGCCTCTGTGAGATCGCCGAGTTCCTGACTCCCACTTCTCCGCTCAGACCACCGGGCGACACTGCCTCTAATGACAAAAAAAAAAAAAAAAAAAACCCCTTTTCCCATCCCACCCCAACCAATGCTCCAAGGACTTTCTTAATTGCAGCGGATACCCTGGGATCGGGAAGCTTATTTGTGACTTGATGAATCTGTACTAGTCTTGCCTGGATTTCTAGGTTTTGTAGCATTAAAAACTTTAAAGTAACTTTGTACTTAAAAAAAAAAAAGAAAAAACATGCACACACAGGATAGCCTACCTATGGAGTAGAGATGAAGCATTGATCTCTGAGGGTCTAAGGAATCACTGAGCTCAGAGGTAAAGATAAAAAGAGAATTAAAGAGAGGTGCTCATCGACAGACAGAGCAATGACCTTCTGCACAAGTGTGTGTGTGTGGGGGGGGGCACTTTACTCCTTAAAGCAAAATATGTAGAACACAGTAAGAGCCATGTCCTTATGGGTGACAGGTCTGGATGAAAAACAAAATGGTGAACACAAATCCATTGCAAAGATCCTTGGTAATATAACTTCTATTCAGATGTGTGAAATCTGACCTCTTTAATGTAGAACCCATTCTGTCCAAAAACATGACTTTCCATAAAAATAAAATCTTGAAGATAATTTGTTCAAACCCAAATTACTAGGGTTTTATTGAGAGAAAGAAAAAGGTTACCATATGACCTATATTTCATATCAGGATAAGGAGAGGCTTTGAAATCACTCTTATCACCAGTTAGAGCTGTGCTAAATGCAAAAGGATCTTACAGAACTAGAAATTCTATTTAAAATGCACCAGAGGGGTGCCTGGGTGGCTCTGTCGGTTGAGCGTCCGACTTCGGCCCAGCTCATGATCTCACAGTTTGTGAGTTCAAGCCCTGCGTCGGGCTCTGTGCTGACAGCTCTGAGCCTGAGCCTGCTTCCGATTTTTTGTCTCCCCCTCTCTGCCCCTTCCCTGCTCATGCTCCGTCTCTCTCTGTCTCTCAAAGATGAATAAACGTCAAAAAAAATAAAAAATAAAACAAAATCCACCATAAAACCTTTAAGACTCATGTTCAGGCTAGAAGGCTGAAGCAAAATTTCATCCATTTTTATTTTGTTTTTTGCCACATCTAGATTTCTAAATAAATGAGGCTCAGACACAGCTACCTTTTTCTTCCCATAGCAGAGTATCCATTAAAAATGTGGTTTGGATCTCGCAGGTATTTCCAAGTGGGTCTAAGTCATTTCCTAAATAGAAATTCTCTCAATCCACATAATGTGGGCGTTAATGGAAAGGATACCATGGTGCCCACTTACGAACCTTGGAGAACCATTTGGCATCCAGGAAGTCAATGCAATTTAGTAGATTTCCTAGAGCATCAATACCACACTTAGTATAGAGATAGGGAGTTAACTTTATCTGAGTAGTTGACCACTTATAAACCATAATTTTAAAAGTCAAATAGATTTTTCTTTAATCCAGAAAGCATCATCTACCTAGATGTTGATTTTTGAAATTTCTTTTCAATGCATACATCTTTGGGAAAGAAATACACTAATTTCATCTCTCACTGAGGTTACAAAAGACCGGTCTCAAATGCCCTCCAATTTCAGGTTTTATAGCTCACAAGGCCAATAACACACCTGGGAGTAACCTGGTGAGGGTGAGGAGAGATAGGGAGGAAACTAAGACGATTGTCAATAGCCGGCCATGTGGCTGAAAGAAAATTTGTCTAATATTCAAGTTGCTCCACAACTTGTACTGTTTTACGGTTCCTGTCCTCTTAGAAGACAAAATTTCATACTGGAAACAAGTTTAGAAAAGTTAAATAAAATCTAGTACTCGTGCTAAGTGTTAGAGAAGTTGCAAGGGGATAGGTCAGTTTGAAATGGGTTTCAATAGATTTCATAGAGCAAAAAGCAGGAAAAGCAAAGCATGAAGAAATAAGTGGGGAATGTCTAGACTGCAGACCCACGAGTAAGCAGGACCTTGTGCATTTCCTGGCATCTGCAAAAGAGGGAGAGCTGGTTCAGCACTTGCTAGAATCTCTGCTGGGCACAGGTTCGCAAATGCCGGGGTGGACTTTTGCATCACCCATGCCACTCTACCATTACCATCACATAATGCAATAGTGGCAAAAACACAGGCTAAGAGAGTCAGATGTGCCCATGAGCCCTATTGCCTCACGATTCAATCCTTCCAGAAAGTGACTTCTTTTTTAGCATAATGTTGCTATTAGTACTTGGGGAAACAATGTTGACCAGTTGAATGAATTTAACACTGCATGATCCATCATACTTCGGCATCTTTATTTTACACTTTTTTAAGAAAAAGAGCTAGGGGCGCCTGGGTGGCGCAGTCGGTTGGGCGTCCGACTTCAGCCAGGTCACGATCTCGCGGTCCGTGAGTTCGAGCCCCGCATCGGGCTCTGGGCTGATGGCTCAGAGCCTGGAGCCTGTTTCCGATTCTGTGTCTCCCTCTCTCTCTGCCCCTCCCTCATTCATGCTCTGTCTCTCTCTGTCCCAAAAATAAATTTAAAAAAGTTGAAAAAAAGAAAAAGAGCTAAAGGTACCTTGCAAATGTGATCCCATTCATCTGCCCCAAATCTCTATGAGGCAGGGAGCAGACGTATACATGAACCCAGTTTTACAGATAGGAATGTAGGCAGAAAGGAGTGGGGAATGACGAAGGCAGGGCTCTGGAGCAAATGCAGAAGTGAGTGAGTCAAAGGGTCCTGATGATTGCTCGGCTAGTGAGAACGCGTCATCTCGCGCGGGGCCTTCCCACTCAGGTCCCAAGGCCTGCAAGTGGCCACAAGATGGTTTGTAACAGAAGCACAGACACCCCTGGTGTCCTGGTTTCTTTAGGTCTTTCAGTGCACAGTGTATGCACGTACCTAAGCACACACCTGTGCAAAATAAAAACAAGCAAAACAAGCAAAACAAAACAAAACAAGAAAACACCAAAAAAAAAACCCCAATTAAACCAGGGCAGTTTTGCTCCGTACGGAGATTTCTAAAGCAAATGCTTCAGAAGTCTAAAAAGGACCCTACAGCAGCCCTTGACCCAAACCCACAAAGAATTCTATCACATACATTCAGAATCTCCCTACCTGTTGCTTTGCTACAATAGGCACAGTTCTGTCATTTCCCACCTCAGTAAGGGAGTGAGGAGGTGAAGCGATCAAGAATCCTGGGGCACGTCTGTGCTTTTTCCAAGTACAGTCTCTATGTGAGTCGCTCAAGTATCCAAACGCTGTCGTGGGTTGGGATTGTAGACACGAGAGGCTCCCTATCTGCAAGACTGCTCTCCAAGCCACGTGAAATTTCCTCAAGGTTATATTCAAACGAATTTTATGAGGACAGGCCTTCATCAACTTTATAATAAAAACAATGGCCAAAGTCCATAGGGAAAGGGTGGTGGGAACAGAAATATTCTGCAAATTCTTACAAATTAATAGTGTGACACTGTTAAGTGATTCGCATGCCAACACGTCTAGGGAACCAGATGTGAAATGTATCTAAATTTTCCTTCTCCTGTACCCTTTATCTCCACCATATAATGGGAAATAACATTCATTCTGACTTCGGAATTCAGTAACACTGAGGCAAATAGGGCTGAGCCTCAGGTTTAAACGTGCCATGAAATTTGGATTTTAAGAATGTGGTGCAATGGGAGAGATTTCTTTTTTAAACTCAAGTTAGCTCACCTAAAGGCTCTGACTTTTTAAGAGAAAACATGACTTCAAGACCTTTGCTACGTGCTACTTGAACGTTTCTTAAAATTTAAGGGTGAGCACTTAATGTTTTAAGAATTTTCTCATGGAAATAGTATGAAATGCCACCATTTCATTTATTTTGTGTGAGAGAATTTCAGCCAGGGACTGTGTACTTTCCTGAGAAATTGAAGTGTCCGTGGACTCAGAGAACCCCTCTTTATCAACCTGCTGATATTTACTAATGTTAACTGAGTCAAAGTTGGCATAGGCTGAATCCTGAATCATTTCACTTGATTTGTTTCCATCTCTCTCCCACACAGCTATGTGCAGAAACAGTTTATTTCTTACATAGTGCCTTTATTTCTAAAGGAAAACACTGAAATAGATCATCAAGTCTATTTGGGGTATTCAAAAAAAACATTAATTACAATATGCTCGCAGCGTAATTTTGCAGCCCTTGAAATCAAGTTTTAACACACACACAAACATATACATCCATGCACTAAAAGTACACAGCATTTGCATTAAAATATTTTCATATGTACGTACCTCAACAATGGCACCACTGGGGAGTCTGAGAAAATGGCGGTACAGCTCTTGGAATCCACTGGGATAAACGGTGTATATAGATACATGAGAAATAATATCTCCTGGACCAAGTGCAGACACAGAAATTTCATTTTGCTTTTGGAGGTCACAGCTGGAGATTCTGGACTTGAAACCATGGTTTTTCCAGATATAATCATACACTGCCACCTAGTGAGACACAGAGCCCCCCCCCAACCCCCCCGGCCCCAGAAATGAAGAGAAAAAAATTAATTAACTTCTGGCAAGAGCATAACCAATTTTAAATGATTTTACAATAAATCTGTAGGTCTCTGCCATCTGCAATGCCTGCACTCCATTCCATGCATATTTTTATGACATGTATCTAAATAGTGAAGATAGACAAATCCCCGGTGTGTGCTCCATAAAGTTAATTCTAAACAGATGAAGCTGTAATTGGCTCCCATATTAACCCAAAGTAGGAAGATCAAGCGGGATGTGACAATGACAATGTTGATTAAAAAAAAAAAATGCTTATGAATGGCATTACGAATAGGTGTTTGTGCATTCTCATCCAAAAGAAATCCTTGCTCATTTTTCCTTGTTCCCGCTGTGCTAAGTGCTAGGTCTCGGCATCATCAAAACAGTGGACAAGATAAATTAAAGATGTGTTTTGCTGAACTGCACAGGGCAGGATTTTTGCCTACTTTGTACATTTACCTACTATTTTGCCATTGTAATGATCCCAACTGTTGTACTTACTGGACTTTTTTTTCTGGTAGGATTTCTCAGGTAACAATTCTATTTTCTGATACGATGTACCTGTGGGGCCTTCATTAATATTAATTGAATTAGGAATGAGTGGAAAAGACACTGTTTTATTGCTTGTGTAAAATATCGGTGATGAAGGGGAGCCTGGGTAGCTCAGTTGGTTGAGCATCTCTGACTCTTGACTTTGGCTCAGGGCATGAACTTGCAGTTTGTGAGTCCGAGCCCTGTATCAGTCTCCGCACTGATGACACAGAGCCTGCTTGGGATTCTCTGTCTCCTCTGTCTGCCCCCTCTCTTTTTTAAAAACTTTAAAATATTAGTGGGGCGCCTGGGTGGCTCAGTCGGTTGAGCGTCCGACTTCAGCTCAGGTCACAATATCACAGTTCGTGAGTTCGAGCCCCGCGTCAGGCTCTGGGCTGATGGCTCAGAGCCTGGAGCCTGCTTCAGATCCTGTGTCTCCCTCTCTCTCTGCCCCTCCCCCATTCATGCTCTGTCTCTCTCTGTCTCAAAAATAAATAAACATTAAAAAATTTTTTTTAAAAATACTGGTGATGAAGATTAGACTGTACCATTATAACATTTGTTTGTGGCTGATAAACCTTCTAGTCTCCAGATATCTTATCATTTCCTACACCCATTGAGCTATATAGATGCTTTCTATAATTTCCAATTTTCATATCTGTAGATGCCGTAGTTTCAGAAGTAGAGGAAAGTAGTCAATGGATTTCTTTCCTCACTGATTTTTTTTCTGAGGCAGGAAACATTTATCTGTTTTTTGCAGAAAGTCCATATCAAACATGTGCTCCAAAGTTAACTCCTCCTAATACGTTTCACAAATACTTTAAACCCTCAGAAATATGTAAAGATATCGCAAACTGAAAGAAAGTTCTGGCCAATTACTCGTTACTTCAAGTCTAGTGATTCTTTTTTCTTTGAAACTAAAAAGGCAAGATTGAAATCTGGATGAACAGGTACAGAAGTGGTAAATGGTTTGAATGAGAAAAGATCAAGGTCTATTATAATTAAAAACAGGAGTTTACTGAGGATCCCTTCTAAGGTTTCTGAGAAAATCGAAATATGTTTTAGGAGCTAACAGTCTAGCAGGAATTCATGGTAAGTATACATTTAACTCAACTTTAGCTGTGATGAGTACACAGAAGGAACCTTATGGAGGAAGTAAGATTTGAATTGTATCTCAAGACCCTCGCAGGATTTCCGTAGGTGTGAAAAGAACCATAGGTGTTTCTCGCAAAGGAGCAGTAGTCCTAATGGTACTGATATGCAAACGTGCACGTTGGACTCAAGGGCCGATGAATGGTCCCATGGATTGGATTGTAGCAGGAGTGTGAAGGCCAGGATATGAGGCTGAAAACATCATCTGGGATTGCAAAGCTGTCAGACCCTGTGCTAACATATTTTGATTGTAATTCGTAAAGGGGGGGAGTTTTTGGAATAGAGGAGAGGCCTGATTTGACTTGTATTTTACAGGAATAGAGCTGAAAGCATCGGGAAAGGTAGACCAGAAGGACAAGAGATTGGAGATCATCCCACCCAAGATAGATGATGAGGGCTGGCATTTGGGTTGGATTGGAGACAGAGTCCATGATTTCTTTTCCAGAGGTAGACCCACCAGAGTTTGGTCACTAGGTAGATATAGAGGTGTGAGTGAGAGAGAGGCCTCAAAGCCTGAGACCCCACTGGCCAGTGACCCCACTGAAATGGGGCTACGGTGAGTGAGCACATAGTGCAGCTTTGGTGGGGGGCAACAATCAATTCATTGACTATCTCAAAATGTATGAGAAATTTATGAAACTATGTCACAACTGTGGCAGCAACTATGCAAACACAAATCAATTTTTATAATTCATTCTTAAATGTGCGTGGTCGCCTGGTGAGGATGGTAAGCCAACACCACACACCCCCAGGGAAAAATCAGGACAGGAACCATGAGAGCCCGCCTTCAGGCCCCCAAGAAATCTGTGCAGGTTCAGCACCGAGGCCACCTAGCTCTCCGCCCGGTGCCCACAGCTCCAGGCCAGGTATTACATACATCTCTCCTTCTCTTCTTTAAAGGCGCCCATTCACTGATGTTTCCAAGCCTCTGGATGTAAAAGATGGAGCTTCGGGAAAAGCAGAATACAATGAATGAGACGGGAACAAGCATGGCATGTCCGGGAGACCCATAGAGCCTCCGCGCCTTCCACAAAGCACCGGGTGATACGGGAGTTAGATTGGAGCCTTGATAGATAAGAGCCTCTCTGTCTTGGAAATGCAATATGAAACGAACCCGTGTGGCAGTCCTGGACACCATTTGTCCGCCTACAGGTCTATGAAGATGTACACATTTGTCTGCGGAGCAGCAACTCCTACTGTGGAAGCCGACTCATTTCAAAATGGTAAGTGATCTTCAGGATCTGGGCAGGAAAACATGCCGAGGAGATTTCTTAAATAGTTTTTATTCACTTGGATGACGCACTTCCTCGGTCCTCTCCTTTTTAACCATTTCTAATCCTAGGGAAGAGAGCATAAGTTGCTCTCTGCCCCGAGACATCTTTGATCTAAGTGTCTAGGTAGAAAGAGGTAGGTGGACTTGAAAGTAAGTCAACAATATTTAGTGGCAGGTCTTAACATGGGCGGTTAACACACACCACACACGCACACACACGTCTGTATGTATATTTTTATTTAACGTGCAAGTCTGCCAAATTGGTGTATTATTCCCTTTTTCTAGATTAGGAAACTAAGGCTCAGAAATGTTAAGCAACTTGTCTGAAGACACAGTGATGTGATGATATTTACTAAGAGATAATCCTTATTCATTATCCTTATTCACCTCAGTTAGCCCTACACTCCTGGCTTCTCTCCACAACTTTACTTATTCTCTCCCTGGTGAACTCGGAACAAGAAATCAGAATACCGCCCCCCCCACCCCGTCCCGTCCCTTTCGTTCTGTTACATCCAAGCTGCCTCTAGGAAGCACCCATATTCTCTGCCCATCCATAGTCTAGGTTTAACAAGAGTATCCTCTTCTGAGATCGACCTTGCATTCCAACTCTGTCTCTTGTCGAGTCTCCGTCCTTATGGGGTGATGCATTAACAAGCCCACCTGGCAGCTGATTTAGACCCGTATCTTCCAAATGGCTTTATCAGTGATGAGGCTGGCATGTTTGTGGCCTTCGGTCTGGTTCTTGGGTTTCCTTAATTTTCTCACATAGCTCAGATGGGGAAAAGACATGAGACCCCAACAATAATCAAGTCACTCTGATATTTGAACCCAGGTTGGTCTCACTCCGAAGCCCGTGCACCTCTGATTACACCGTTTGATCACGTAATACACTATTAACGTTTGATCATTAAACGTTTGATCACATAATACACTATTATCTTGGTGTGTTCGCGTGTGGCTGCAGAATGGGGATGTGTCCGAACATGACCATGGACGCGGAGTTTTCCCTTGAGTTAGGTGCTCGTCTGGAAGAATCCGAAGGAAGTTGGTTTTCGGTTTTGCTTTTTTTTTTTTTTTTTTTTTGGTTGTTTTTGTTTTTGTTTTGTTTTTGTTTTATCCTGGGTGGGAGCTCTATAAACACCCTTTTTTGACTCAAAAAGAGTGTGGCACAGGTCGTCACGAAAACCAGGAACAGAGGCAGTGTCAAAAGCACTGCGGGCATCCCCCTATCTCTCTGCCCCTCCCCCGCTCATGTCCCCTCTCTCTCTGGCTCTCAGAAATAAACAAACATTACAAAAATTTTAACAAAAGCACTGCAGACATTAAGTCTACTATACCCCGTGGAATTGTCTTGAGGTTCTTTGAATCGAAGATCAACCAGAAAAAACACCAGGGTGTGTTATTCTCCCTTCTTTTGGACCATAAAGTTGTAACACTAAAGCAATTGGGGTCGTTTTTAGGATTTCTAGCTAGCAGTTCTTAAGATAGGATAATCGAATACCTGTCAACAGCAAAGCATGTGGATCAGGTTAAACCCCATTATTTTGCTGTATGGGTACACGCTCCTTATGGAAAAGAAGGCAGAGCACAGCAGAGGTGAGGGAAAGAGACCCATAAAACCTCACTAGAAATGGTTAAGAATCTGAACCAGATGTTCACGCAGAAGAGAATATTTTCGGTTACCTGCTGATATATTGAACATTCTCCCATTGGCCATGAACGCATCCTACCCTACGGGTAATTGCTTTATATTCTGACTTACAACCAAAGACAGCCTGAAGCAGTTGGGGATGCTTAGCTTTGAAACCTTCTTAAAATCCTCCCTAGGGTTAAGAAAGTAGGGCAAGGTAAAAAAAAAAAAAAATTAAAAAAAGAAGAAGAACATGGATTTTTACAACGGGAACTAAATCTGAAGAAAGGCAGATCAGATGGATGGACACAGAGGTGAGGAGTGATGAGGAAATCACCATTCGATTTTTCTTTGGTCCTTTGGCTCAAGCCTGAATAACCTACGTGAGCGAACGTGATTCTTGGCGACTATGTCCTCTTTGACTTTTCGCTCTATTTCTTTAAAACTAGCTGTAGAGTAACAAGCTTCTCAGCAAACTGCCTTTTGATAGTTGATAAATATTCACGTGCAATATTTCTCATTTGATTTTTTTTCAGACCATGAAGGCAATCCAAATAGAGGAAGGGAAAGATTTGTTAAGGCAAATACCAGACAACCTAGACATTCTTGCCTAGGGTAGGTGAGGGATAAAAGGAAGGAAGCAGGATATGATTTTTCTATAAAGTGCATTTTCTATAGATGCCTTTGTTTTCCATTTCCTAGTGAGGAATGGTTAAACTATTTGGCAGTCTGAGTAATATCCCTGGAAAATTGGAGTTCACTCAGTATTTCTGGAAATGATAGGCCAGAAGACAGCTACTGTGCCTCTCCTGTCGTCTGAAATCTCTTTCATAAAACCAATCGACTCCGTCCCTTCCCTTCCAGGACGGCCCAGGAAGTACGCCTCTGAAGAGCTCAATCTGGACACACAGTGGCTTAGAAGAACCCACAAAATGCCAGACCCGCAAACTGTAATCCTTAAATGAAACTCATCGTTCAGCAGAAAAACAAGTTAAGGGCGGTAATAAAATGATAGACGAAACAGGCCGGAACAGGTTCAAATGCTGCATATTTCACAACAGAGCTTAATTAAAATAGGACTATGAGGCTGTTAATTGCATTATAATAGTTCAGCATGAAATTAGGTCTGATGTGAATGTCCTTATAGTGGATTTGTTTATGTTATTATAATTACACAGTGGTACATACATTTACTGCATAGATACATTTTTAACAGGCCGGCTCTTGGGGGTGGATTTCTTTTCTTTCCTCACTGGAATTTGCACTCTATTTACAAGTGTGGAAAGTTGGCAAGAGGGAACCAGGGTCAGGAAATTAGGTCATACTGGATAATCCATTTGGTCTCTTGGGTATTTAAAGCTTAGAACTCCAAATAAGTTGTGTCTTGTTGATGGTGATTTTATTCGCCATTTCATTGGGAGAGACTATGTCACTAAAAAACTAGGTCTCAGTAAGATGGGTGTTTTGTGTTGTCTTAGAAAGCAACACCTTTCTTTAGAATCAATGAATGCAAATGTCTCACTAAATGTGTCTGTAGTACCACAATATCATGTATTCCAGTGTAGATTTTAAAAAATGGCAACATTTCCAAGATTTGGGTCTAGTAAAAAATAGTAATTCTTGTTCACAGGATGGAAAAAAACATGGCAGGATTTGGTTTGGTTTTCCAAATATAAAAATGGATTTACATTTTTCCTTGATTCATCCGTAGTTTCCACTTTCTGGACAGAGACATACTTGGCTCACATAAAAATCTCACCTATGACCTTGGCTTAAACACTAAACGCTGAGATACTATCAGAAGTTTTGGAAGCAAATATTACACATTTGATAATGTTTTCAATTTTCATCAAGATATTTTTATTTCCATGCAAACTATAGATCTCAGCAATTTTGCAAGTTTCTTCATTTTGTATGTTCTTTGAAATAAAAGGGCAAAAAATTAATAGAAGATTACCCATAAATAAATTAGGTAAGCAAGACGATTATGCCTTTATTGTTTCTTTCTTTAACACGACCATTAGGAGTATAGAAGGAGCACTTAAGTAAATTTGAATCAATTTAGAGAAAGGTAATAAACTATGTTGCATTGCCAGAAAGCCATACTTCTGAACAAAATTACCTGTGCTTAATTTGGGTAGAAATTATGCAATTTGGGAAAGCTAAAATATTCTTTATGTGCCTGTATACACATTAGATAATCAGTTTTGCTGTTGGGAATATCTCTAATGTTAGTAACCCCCACAATTTTATATCTTGTATCTATTCACAGATATATGTGCTTTTCATAGCACTGCTGCAAATTTCTTAAGTAAGGCGCGAGGAGGCCACAAAGAACTTCTGGTTCTGACATGTGTCAAAGGCCTTGGGAATGGAAGTAAATGAAAGAAAGAGTTACAGGTCATTTCATGCAAGTAGAAGGTCCCAGGTCTTAGCAGTGTTCCCAAGGTTTCTGTACATATGTATGCCAGTATTGATAATAGCACAGATGCACCTACTTGGGAACAACTACAGATTTGTTTCAGAGAGTGTGCAAGCATGGAGCAGCTCCCCGTACCCCCTCCTGCCTCCCCGTCTCCAGTCCCCATCCCCGCCCCCCCCCCCACACTCCTGTCTTTGCACTGTGCATGGGAACCGCTGGCATAGGAAGAGAGGACTATAAGGTGAAAACGTTTCACTACAAATCTGACATCAGGAGCGGAGATGAGATTCAAAAGATGACAGAAAGGAGAAAGGGAAGGGAAAAAAACTAAACTTTGCTCCAGCTGCCAGCTGCTTTTGGAGATAAATCCTACAGGTGGCAAATGCATTTGTTGAAGAGGAAAGCACTCATAATGACGTGGCCAGCAGTATTTTCCATTCATGTGCTTCCCTCTTTATAGATACAGAAAGAAAAAAAAACTTAATTTTACAGTCAGATTTCATAAAATAAATAAACCATGGCCAAAGAATTGCACAATATACCCAGATCTTCAAATTTAAAAGGAGCCTCTTTTTCTTCCCTTCAATGCCACCAAGAAATGACTTGCTCTTTCTTTCTAAAATATTTATTCCACCAGCACCCCTACCTTTGCTTTGATGTGCTGTGAGCTCTCTATCAGCAAATACTCATCTAAAATCACCACCACCATACTGGTGACTCAGACTTGGTTCTTATCCCATACTTTTGGCTTCATTTTCTCCAACAGTAGAAAAATACCAAAGCGTAAGGCAAGCAAACGATAGAGGGAGAAGTTGTCTGTATGTGCATGTATGTGTGTGTATGTTTGAGTGTTTTACTTTATATTCAGGGTAAGTAACCCCCAAAGTTCAGTTGCTCAAACATTTTTGCCTTAACTGAAATGAACAAAACTATACAAATTATCATTTTTCTTACATCCTAACCAATTTTTTCCCCCTAAACCTTAGTTAGGGAGTATAAATTGGCTGAAAATCTAGGAAGGAGAATTAGCAGCGGCTAGGGTGAACTTACCAAACACTGAGCATGCTCCTGCATGAGTTTTTGCAATGGCTGTTGCGTGAATCTTTCCAAGACACCTAGTAGCACACTCCATTCCTTTAAAATGCTGCTCACATGTCACCTTATCAGTGCATCTCTCCTGACCTCG
This sequence comes from Lynx rufus, assembly GCF_022079265.1. Taxonomy (NCBI): domain Eukaryota; kingdom Metazoa; phylum Chordata; class Mammalia; order Carnivora; family Felidae; genus Lynx; species Lynx rufus. The sequence continues at coordinate 127,565,767 of NW_025814878.1, forward strand.
CCCCATATGAAATAACATTTGTATCCTCAGCCATACCCTGTGCTTTATTTTCAGCACCACACTTACTGAAAGTATACTAGCAACCACATTCTAGATTTACTTGTTTCTTGTCTTCCTGCACCCAAATGTAAGCTTTGTGAGAAAAAGGGAATAGAGCCTGGTTCAGAAGGGGCCCCACATATGTATTTGTGGAAGGAACACGTACGTGAATTAAGTGATTTGAATTGGTTCAGTGTTGGAGGCACCCGGTTTTTGTTTTGTTTTTACCATGCCTAAACATGCCTCTTTAGCTCTTTGAAGCTGCTGAAATTGATTCATTTTGGCCAGATCCAAAATGGATATGCAAAACAACAGCTCTTGTATGTAATTAAAAAAAAAAAAATTCTAAGACCACTCCATCAGAAGTGTAGGCAAGGTGAACTCTCCACCAGCTTCCCACAATGCAAGTTGTAATTCCTTATTTCCTAATTTACTGAAGTTTTTTCAGCTGCTATCTTATCATATCATCCACCCACTCCACCCACAAGCCAAAGATTGCCTAAGTCATAACTCTCCTGGAATAATACCCCTTTGCACGCATATAAACCTTTACTCCAAAGCTATTATATGATAATTAATTGTCTTATTAAACAGCTCAACAAGTAAAGAAATATTATTTTGACTGGACTAATAATGGTTTAATGGCATAAAAAAGGGACTCTATTTAATTTAACATCTTCCTCTTACAGGACCAGGGAAGGTTTCCCAATTATTTTTCACAATCATAAAAGAAATCGGTGGGTATCATTTGTGCTTTAAAACTAGGTCCTTTTTGGGGCGCCTGGGTGGCGCAGTCGGTTAAGCGTCCGACTTCAGCCAGGTCACGATCTCGCGGTCCGTGAGTTCGAGCCCCGCGTCGGGCTCTGGGCTGATGGCTCGGAGCCTGGAGCCTGTTTCCGATTCTGTGTCTCCCTCTCTCTCTGCCCCTCCCCCGTTCATGCTCTGTATCTCTCTGTCCCAAAAATAAATAAACGTTGAAAAAAAAAATTAAAAAAAAAAATAAAAAATAAATAAATAAATAAATAAATAAATAAAAACTAGGTCCTTTTTCATTATTCAACAATGTTTTTGAGTCCCTCATTCAAGCCAGATGTTGTGAGATATACAGGTTAAATTATATCATCTTGGGTTCCACGAAATTTACAATTTAGGAAGGGAAGTGAGACACATATATAAATAATTCCCATTTACAATGAAGTTTTTTTTTAAGTTTATTTATTGATTTTGAGAGAGAGAGTGTGTGTGAGCAGGGGAAGGGCAGAGAGAGAGGGAGAGAGCAAAACCCTAGCAGGCTCAACAGTCAGGATCGAGCCCATCTAAGGGCTCAATCCCATGATGGTGAGATCATGACCTGAGCCGAAATCAAAAGTCGGGAGCTTAATTGATTAAGTCATCCACGTGGCCTACAACTAAGAAGTTTTAAATGCTCTATGAGAGATTAAAAATTCTAAAAAAAATTGAGGAGGCATAAATCATGTCTGGAAGTGATGGAAATAAATGACTCATTCTGGAAATCTCCCCTAGGCTGAGATTTAGAAGGAAGAGAAAGGCTATATATGGAAAGATACAGAATTTTGTCTTGAAAAATAAAAGAATGGGAGAAATTGGCACTCATCTTTCAACCAAACTTCTAGTTTAATGACTTCTAGTGAGCCTAAGTTTCCAGAATATTAACACCTTTTGAGATTTCACGAGATTTTTGTCAATTGCTGATTTCATCATCATATTTACCATCCTCCCCCACCCCCTTTTTTAATGTAGTTCTCTCTTTGAGCATGAATTTTCCAGGGCAGAATAAAATAAAAAAGGAAAACAGCATATTGAAAATTGATCACAGCAGTAACTATTTGGGAAAAGATCAATTAAGTATAAGAATTATAAATAATACTTATTTAGGACTCATTATATAAAAGGCTCTGTTCGAAGACCATGGAGGAAGGGAAGGGGGAAAAATAGTTATAGAGAGGGAGGGAGGCAAACCATAAGAGACTTTTAAATACTGAGAACAAACTGAGGGTTGATGGCAGGTTGGGGAGAGGGGAAAGTGGGTGATGGGCATTGAGGAGGACACTTGTTGGGATGAGCCCTGGATGCTATACAGAAACCAATTTGACAATAAATTATATTTTAAAAATAAACAAATAAATAAAATAATAAAATAAAATAAAATGAAAGGCTCTGTTGAAAGCACATTCATTCATTAGTTCATTCATTCAACCTTCCACTCAAAATCTATGTACTCAAATCTACCTCCTACCAAGGCAATATAGACATATGGAACTGAATGAATAAGACCAAGTCCTTGCTCTACTTCAAACGGCATGCCAGGGAAGAGAAACATTGGGTACGTAACTGAATGTATCATACATGCTATGGAGGAAAAGGAAACAGGGTAAGGGATGAGGCAGTGGGGTGGAGTGGGGAAGGTAGAGCTACTTCTTGCAATTTTTTTTTATTCAGAGCTTTTATTTCATTTGGGGAAAGCCTCTCTGGGAAGCAGACAGTTGAATAAATGTGAATGAAGGGAAGGTGTGTCAGTCATGGATGTAACTGGGAGAATAGCGTAAGACAAAGAAACGGCAAGTGCAATGGCTGTGAGTAGAGCACACTTGCCTTTTGTTCAAGAAAAAGCAAAGAAACCAAAAGAACTGAAACAAAGGGAGAAAGGGGAGAAATAGGAGGTCAGATCGAAGTGGTGGGAGTCCGTGGTGAGAAGCCAAGTCTTCAGGGATGTGTAGACCCCTAAAGAATGATGGCTTTTATGGTAACTGGATTGAGAAACCATCGAGCATTTGTGAACAGAAAAGAAACATCTATGACATTATAGAGAAGGACTCACTCTGGCTGACACTGAAGGAATAACTCAGGATGGGGAAAATGCTATGGATTGAATCCTGTTCCCTTAAAGTATATTGAAGTCTTAAATCCCAGTACCTATGACTGTGAACTTATTTGGGAATAGCCTTTGCATTCCATCAATACAAGCTCAGTAGCATGAGCCCTAATCCAGTATGACTGTGTCTTTATAAAAATGGGGAATTTGGGGCACCTGGGTGACTCGGTAGGTTAAGTGTCCGACTTCAGCCCAGGTCATGATCTCACAGCTCGTGAGTTCAAGCCCCAGGTTGGGGTCTGTGCTGACAGCTCAGAGCCTGGAGCTTCAGAGCCTCAGAGCCTGTCTCTGTCTCTCTCTCTGCCCTTCCCCCACTCTCCCCCCCCCCGCTTTTTCTGTCTCAAATATAAACAAACATTTAAAAATTATTTTAAAAAAAGGGAGGGGGAATTTGGACACAGAGAGAGATGTGAACACACAGGGAGAATGTCATATAAATATGAAGGCAGACATTGAAGTGATTCATCTACAAGCCAAAGAATGCCAAAGTTGACCAGAAAATTGCTAGAATCCAGGAGAGAGGCATGGAACAGATCTTTCCTCAAAACTGTCGGAAGGATTCAATCCAGCCAACACCTTAACCTTGGACTTCTAGCCCCCAGAGCATGAGACAACACATTCCTGTTGTTTAAGCTGCCACATGTGTGGCACTCTGAAATGACAGCCCCAGGAAACTAACACAGACAATGATCCGCTTTACATGAATTATTGCATTTAATCCTCATCGTAAACCTAGGTGGTTATCATTACCCCAAATCTCAGGTAAAGAAAATGAAGGAAGGGAGGGGGGCAGTCAACTAACTTACCTGGGATGAATTAGTAAACGGTAGAGCCAAAGTATCGCTGCAAGGACATCTGACCCCAGAACCTAGGCTTTTAAACTCTGTGTCTACTTTGTCTCTAAAGGACACATTTTATTTTATTTTATTTTTTATTTTTAAATATTTATTTATTTTTGAGAGAGAGAGAGAGAGAGAGAGTGCACATGAGCTGGGGAGACAGAGAATCTCAAGCGGTCTCCACGTTCAGTGTGGAGCCCGTCACAGGGCTCAAACTCCCAAACCGTGAGATCATGACTTGAGCTGAAATCAAGAGTGAAATCAAGAGTCTGACGCTTAACCGACTGAGCCACCCAGGTGCCCCTAATGGACACACGTTAAAACTGTAAAGCATGTGGAAAATATTGTTGCCAAAGTGCCCTAGCCGCAATGAAGCTAGGAAATTATATTCACTTTAAACCATATATATCAAATAGTTATATCTGTGCTCTTTATTATTGAAATTGAATGATAGGGAACAAGTGTTTGGAGGGGACTTGGCTGTAAAGAAATATCCCGTCTTCTTGCCTTGTTTACCTTGATGAAGAATAATACCCTGGGAACCTACACTGTACCCTGCCTCAGTCATCAGTGAACTCTGGGTCTCGGTTTCTTTACCCCTAACATGAGAAAATTGGATTAAGTATTTTCTAAGGCATCTTCCAGGTCTAAGAGTTATATATTTTGTTTTCTTAACTTTTTGTCCTTGTGTAAATTTTACGTCAATTCCTTTTTAGAGGTGAAAAGCACCTCCTGTTGAAGACAATACTCACATAAGACTGAAGGGTCACTGCATTATACAAACTTAGCTTATCAGTGCATTCATGTTGCAACTGCATAAGCCATGAAACAGAATGCTTAGAGTTGTTAATGTGGCTAATAGAAACTGATGATGCGGTATCTCTTGATTTCTAAGAGATCGACCCTATCCGTAATACAAAATTTTATACGTTTTGGGAGCACCTGGGTGGCTCAGTCGGTTAAGCACCCGACTTCGGCTCAGGTCATGATCTCACGGTTGGTGCGTTTGAGCCCCGCATCGGGCTCTGTGTTGATGGCTCAGAGCCCGGAGCCTGCTTCGGATTCCGTGTCTCCTCTCTCTGCCCCTTCCCCACTCTGTCTCTCTCCGTCTCTCTTTCTCTCTCAAAAATAAAGGGAAAAGTTTTTTTAAAAATTATACATATTTGTTATTTATTCTTATTGGGGTTCCCTAATTTGAGTTTACATTAAAAATTTTTTAAAAAGTAAATAAGTAAATATTGAACAAATGTTTCCCTTCCGTTCTTTTCTTGGACCAAGGACAAACCCAGAACACTTTAATTTTTTTTATTACTTCATTTGAGAGAGACAGAGACAGTGAGAGTGGGGGAAGGGCAGAGAGAGAGAGGGAGAGAGAATCCCAACCAGGTTCTGTGCTGCCAGTGCAGAGCCCGATGTGGGGCTCAAACCCATGAATCCGTGAGACCATGACCTGAGCTGAAACCAAGACTCAGACGCTTAACCGACTGAGCTACCCGGGCACTTTAAAAATGCAAACTTTGGATTGTTTGATTATGCTCTGTGTTCACAAAACCTGTAAATGCAGATTATATCATTTTACTATTTGTTTTAAATATTAATAGACCATTGATTTTTGCCTGTGTTTTTGGCTTATCATCCTTTCTTGTCTCTGGAAAGCAGTCTTCTCCAGTAGGCATGAGAACAAAATTTTAGATTTGTATTGTTTTTTTTAATGTGTGTTCATTTTTGAGAGAAAGAGAACATGAGTGGTGTAGAGGGGGAGGGGCAGAGAGCGAGGAAGAAAGAGGATCTGAAGCAGGCTGGGTGCCGACAGCAGAGAGTCCGACGCGGGGCTCGAACTCACAAACCGTGAGATCATGCCATGAGCTGAAGTCAGTTGCTTAACCGACTGAGCCACCCAGGTGCCCCTGGATTTGTATTCTTATCATTTGGGCAAAATTCTTGATTTCTCATTTTCCTCAGTGGTAAAATGGAGTTATTGAACTCGGTAATTTCTAAGAGAATTTCAACCTCTGAAATGTAGTAAGATATTAGAGTGATAATGTGCATTAGGTTGAGAATACATAAGAAATCCAAGACTGAGGGCCATACGTCAGTGTTTTCACTTTCTCAAGTTTCTAGACATCAGCAAATCATGATAAACTTATTTGTTAACAGAACTGTTTTCTTCAACTTTGCTATAATCTGAAAGAGTACAAGGCCAAAATACATAAATGTTATCCATTGATCTATCCGTCTTAGGAACCGGAAATTCAAGACACAGGACAATGATTACCATGCATTTCTCACTTAAGAGACCAGAGGAAATAAATATTTCCAAGATTTTAGTTAAAATTTAGCACGAAACTCATCTGCTATGAAATTCTACCGGCTATACACCAGGCAGATTAGCATCTCCCTGTATATCAATAGAATGGAGCAGTGAATTTGTGAATTGTTTATTTCAGGTAACGTGTGGTGATATGTTTACTAGTTTCTCTTGTGTACTCAGTTTACTTGACATGAGACTGGAGAATGGATGAGTGGTTAGTTAAGAGGAGGACATCAGTGTTCACTTGTGCTCTTTGCCTCTGTGTGTATCTCTCTGTTTCTGTCTCTCTTATAAACACACACATGCACACACTCACACACACACATGAAACCAAGCACCTCTATTTTCTGGGTAATTAAAAAAGGTTCTGGGGCGCCTGGGTGGCTCAGTGGGTTGGGCATCCGACTTCAGCTCAGCTCATGATCTCACAGTTTGTGAGTTCGAGCCCTGCCTTGGGCTCTGTGCTGACAGCTCGGAGCCTGGAGCCTGCTTCGGATTCTGGGTCTCCCCTTCTCTCTGCCCCGCCCCTGCTCATGCTCAGTCTTTCTCTATCTCTCAATAATGAATAAACGTTAAAAACAAATTTAAAAAAAAGGTTCTAATCCAGATTTTAAGCAATGTCAGACTGAAGGAATTTTTTTAGTGAACACCTTTTGTAATCTTTTTTTTAAATTTTTTGTTTAACGTTTATTTACTTTTGAGACAGAGAGAGACAGAGCATGAACGGGAGAGGGTCAGAAAGAGACAGGGAGACACAGAATCTGAAGCAGGCTCCAGGCTCTGAGCTGTCAGCACAGAGCCCGATGCGGGGCTCGAACTCACGAACCGTGAGATCATGATAATACACTGCCATGTTTTTGGAGACCATAAGAATATATCAGTATCTCTTGAGTGATGGGAAAATTGAAGAGATTTTAAAGACACATAAGTTGATTCTTAAAAACTAATCTTAAAACAAAAAAAAAAGTTCAAATTAATGAAGTTATTCACATTGCCTGACTATTTCAGCTAAAAGGTTTTGATTGCCACTAATTTAGCTTTTGTTAAATTGGCTCAATGGAGGGTATTTACAAATTTTTAAATTGTTTATGCTACAGATGCCCAATTGAAGTTTGCCAGTGATTTTGTGGGGTAATATCTTGAATTCAGGCAGGAATTTACTGATGGAACATACAGGTATTAGAGATCGGCCTGAGATTCACAAACTGGAGAAAAAGAGCAACGAAAGAATCAATTAATCCCTGGAGATACTTCAAGAAAATCCTGTGCAGGCTGTACACAGAGTGCATGAGGCATGGCATTCTGTCTCCACCATAATTCTAGAAATATCTGTACAGAGATCTTCAAATAGTTAGCTGCACTTCATCTCTTGAATCTTTACCTTTCAGGGGCTTTTAATTCCGAGGTCACCTACAGGCTACCTAGAATTTAAGAAACACAGCGCTCTTCGTGAGTGTCTGTGAACAGGAAACAATAGAAAACACTAGATTCAGGATTAGAAGGTACTTTATACTCTTCTTTTTTCAATATCTATTTATTTTTGAGAGAGACAGAGACAGAATGCGAGTGGTTTAGGGGCAGAGAGAGAGAGGGAGACACAGAATGGGAAGCAGGCTCCAGGCTCTGAGCTGTCAGCACAGAGCCCGACGTACGGCTCGAACTCATGGGCCCTAAGATCATGACCTGAGCCGAAGTCGGGCACTCAACCGACTGAGCCACCCGGGCACCCCGTGGTACTTTATAATCTTAAACCTAAGGTTACTTTAGGTAACTGTTGTTGAGTTGTTATAGGAATTCATAGAGACTATGTGTCCCTATGTGCTTTCTTCCCATGAAGAAACATTTTTTTTTTATAGGAATTAGTGTGTGGGAAGGATGAGGAAGGAGAAGTTGAGGTAGAAATTTATGGGATAAGTCGGGGGAAATGAAGAGCTTATTATTGTAGGCATTATTGAGTGTGACTATTGTGACAAATATCAACCGAAAGTTAACAACAAGAACAAAGAAAAGGTGAGTTTATTCTGAAGAAAAATCAACCCAATTACTTACGAGTGGACATTCTGAATGTAGTCAAATGAGTTGTCTTCAAACACGATACATCTAACGGGGAAAAAAAAATCCCAGGCGGAGGCTAAAAGTGACATTAGATGGTTAAAAACAAGTAGTCGTGGGCTGAAAATCGTATATGTCTTTCCAAAAGGGAAAGAAATAAGGCAGGCTACAGAGGGTGGAAGTTGAGAGTTTTGGAATTAACTGGGTATCAACAAAGAGTCCTCATGGGATAGGAAAAAGAAAGACTCCGAAAGCGCCCAAGTTAGAGACGAAATGAGCATTTATAGAGAGAAGATGGAAGAGCTTAGGGAAGGCTGTCATAAAATACACGTTGTATAATACATGATGGATCAGTTCTATTATTTAACTTTCCAAAAGATGTAACAATACAGAGATGTGCTAACCATCACAGTCAGCATTAATTTACAGTGGGAGAAATAATTAGAATCTCACTTTTTTCCGGAGAATAGAGTAAAAATGTAAACAATGCTTCCCTCCAGGCAAGTGCTTTATCAAGTTGACAGGTGCATTTGAATTTCCATGGGTGGGGGATATAATAGGTTATTTATGTGTCATTTTAATAGAAAGACCCAACCATCAAGATGGACAGCAGACTTTATCAGTACTGCTGTTTGCAACTAATCCTCCAATTTAGTGCCCCATGAAAGTACCTGCAACAAAACCTGTCCATTTTTCTTTTACACTCCATTATGGAAAAATCAATATGGGCGCTATTCATCACAAATCTCCTGCTTGGCGGGTGCCTGAGCCACAGAATCTGAAAAAAAAAAAAAAGAAAAAAAAAAAACCTGACAGTTTAGCACTCTGTGTGGCAGGCCCCATTGCTTCCGGGTTTTTTCCTGCTACATTCTGCCACCCAGAATGGCCCAGTTGGCCGAGTATATGTTCTAGATTGTAATATACGTTGGCCGGAGACCCTGAATCTGATTACTGTCAGGTGAACTTCATCTGGAGTTAGTTTTAGAGCCAAGAACAGGAATGAGTTGATTTCCAAACTTGACAGATTTCCTTTTAATCAGTTTTTTAACATTCAAGCAGTGAATGATAACTGGGAATTTAGTGAATAGTAATTCAGTCAGGCAACCCATAAACTATACAATGATTCATCACTTCACTTTTCGCCCAGTATTATCAAAGACATAGAGTCTGCCTACCTATTTTCCAGGGAAATGATCCTTGTTTTTCCTCCAAAACATCTCCACCAGGTTTAAAATCCAAAATCACATGGTCAATGGGAAGAATTCTACTCTCTCTCAAAATAAGGACACCATAGGGGCGCCTGGGTGGCTCAGTCGGTTAAGCGTCCGACTTCGGCTCAGGTCACGATCTCACAGTCTGTGAGTTCGAGCCCTGCGTCGGGCTCTGGGCTGATGGCTCAGAGCCTGGAGCCTGCTTCCGATTCTGTGTCTCCCTCTCTCTCTGCCCCTCCCCCATTCATGCTCTGTCTCTCTCTGTCTCAAAAATAAATAAAAACGTTAAAAAAAATTAAAAAAAAAAATAAGGACACCATATATGAATAGAATGTCACAGAGTTCGTAACTGTCAACTATAAAGCTACGTAAGACTAATTATCAAAGTGCAAAGTGTTCAAACTTCAACACTTGCCCTGCAGAAGAATCTTAAAGGCAGAGAGTTTATTTGATCCCTCTTTGTTTCCTCCCAAATCACCCAAGTTACATACTTGCCTAGTATGTATTATTAGTTCCATGGGTGTCCTACAGAGCAAAAATTCATGTATTTATTTTTGCTATTGGATATGTTAGCAAAAGCAAACCTTACAGAAAAATGCTTTAAAAAAACCCATAAATGATTCTTAGACATCAAGATTTTAATTAACCTAAATTTAGGTCAATTGAGTATATTGCTTGGAGCTCTGTACCAGATCCAGCAGACTGGCTCACTCAACATACACTCCAGACCCATTATAGGTGGAGAAAAACCTAAGACAATATTTATCAGGTCCTTTTAAACCCCAAGCCCCCTTTATACAGTCATGTCTTCTGAAACTGGCCAGGGGGGTTCTGTTCTCCACAACCCATAACTCTGACCAATAATATATCCAAGGACTGCCCCAGGATGTTGTGCTAGTTAAGTGACAAACGGTTATTTCCATTTTGAAATCATAAGTCTGCATGTCCTTTTGACGTAAAAGTTAAAATTCTACAAATTATCAGCTCGCAGTGTTTCCTCAATAGCAACCTCCCGTACTTTAATGACTTTCAAAAAACCAAGTTGCTACATTTTATCTCTGCCTTTCTTTGAATTGTACCTACCCATCTGCAGACATTACCAGAAATAACGTGATGCCATTTACTAGTATGTATTGTCTCAACTATATCATATCGATTGAACATTCCATCATATTTCAGACACATCCCCAAAGCATGTTTTGCGAATAAGGACAGAGTCCATGAAAAGAAAAGTTTCTTCAAAACATGTGTTTTATTTCCATGATGTTTGATTTGGGGGCCCAACAAGAAACCTCATGTCTTTCAGAGGATAGACGCCCCCCCCCCCCCCGCGTCCACCCATGTACTAGTTTGCCTGTCGATGCAGAGGAGTGATTTGGTGTGCAGTCTTGAGTTGTGTTGATCACATATCACAGAGGCAGAACAGCTGTGCCAAAGGGCGGGAAAAAATTTATCAGTGTGCTCTTTTTATTGGCCTCGATTCTAAGGACTATTTGCTTCCAACAGTTCCGCAGGTGATAATAAAACTGATTCGTTTGGAGGCAAATAAATTCTCTGATATAAACAAACTCTTTGAGAAGTGACGTTACCTCTGCAACTTTTTGATATGTAGATATGTCTCCGATCATACAGGCACACATATTTCCTTACGGGGTGTATATACACATCAAAATCACACCAAACAATGGAGCAATTAATTACAGCAGCAAATTTTTGCTCACTGATTGTTTTATGTGTTTAATTTCTGTCCTACACTTCTGGCTAGTAAGCTCCTTTACAACATACTTTATATGTCTTTATATCCTCCAAGGTATTTACTACAGCGTTGGACAGAGCTGTGCTCCATAAATGCCACACTCACTGTCAAGGATATTTGGCACTTTGAATGAGTTTTAAAGATTCAAGCAGGTTCATAGCTCTGTGATGTCTTATTAGTAGTATTTTAGTGTCATCCCTCCCTTGCAATGGCCTGCAGAAGCTTCTTCGTTAATGGCCAAAATGGCACATTCAAAACACAACTTCCAGCGACATCAACTGAGTGGTCAACGTAACCCTGAAGAATTCATGGTCACTGCAACAAACATCAGACACGAGAGGGCGAAATTTGGACTAGCATTTCTATCAGTTCACACCAGATCATACCTGGACTTGCGTCCATTTTCCAATCATGATTATTGATGGGCCCTGTTCAGACATTGCTATATCATGAGACACTGTAGCTTGGATTTTCTAAATAATTTTACTCCCTGCTTTTTCTGTCATGTGAGTGATCAGTATTGCCTGGACCCAGGGGATGTGTGATTATTTATGCATAGCTGGTGTGTTTGATTCTAATGGATATTGGAAGGAGTGTGTTCCTAAGAAAAGCAAATCATTTTCATTGAACTATTTTGACAACAGTAGGTATAATATAGTAAAAAACAATAGTTATTGGACTCAGACCAGGACGGTCAAGGTTTGAATGTTATGTCAGTCACTTGCTTTAAGCCATCTGAGCTTTAATTTCTCCATTAGGAAAATGAGACTTACAGCTTCCTTTTCAGGCTTATAAAAATACGACATATGACAAAGCAAGTGAGAGTAAGTCTATGTTTTATCATTATTACGATTACTATTGTTATTTTAAATGATCATCACTGTTTGTTAGGAACTAGATCATAGTCAAGTAATTAAGAAAGTGAATGTGTTTTTAATAATCCATTGGCTTCTCAAGATGTAAACATTCAAACTGCACGACATTTCACTTGCAATTGTCTTTGCAAAATAATTTAAATATAACAAAGTGATATTTATAAGCCGACTATTTTTTTTCTAAGTAGCCTCCACCAAAACAATCTGAAAATCATTACTCCGCTGGAATTGACCTGTGATCTTTTTATACTGGATCTTGGGTGTATGGCTCTTAAGGCCATGGTCACTTTTATGTACATTTATTCTAAATATATATTTCAAGACCACATGTTTCTTGTACGTCCGGTTCTATATTTTTAGTTGCGTGCTGAACTCTGGTTTCCCTTTGTTGGAGGCTATTTGTCTTGGGGCCCACATTGGTACACCAAAGGTCTTTGATGTGCTTCTCTGACACAAAAGGCCACCTACTCTCAGTGGCTCTTCCTTTAGTGGCATGAAAGGATAGTAGAGGCGGTGGTGTTACTTGTTCTATGTCACCTGCCTAACCCCTGCCTCTTCTAGGAAGCAGGGTGACTAATTCCAAGTCAGATTTAAATAAGCTCTCATTATATATATATATATATATATATATATATATACACACATTCTGCTTAATGCTTGGCAAGTTGGTCACGTCAAAAAGATCTGACCTCTTCTATTTCTTTGATGTCTTCCCACACCTGTGCCATTCTAAAGGAATTTGGAAATAGAAGCCATTGCCTTCATGTCTCATCCCACTTACTGTGAGGTAGGCTTCTAAGGGACATCATATCTCATAACATTCACTAGGTTTCAGGACTTTGGCAGGTATCAGATGACATGATAAAGGAAGCCATCTTGGATGATTTCTTTAATCTCAGCCCCTTGCCCCTTTAACAGGGTATTATATTTGAGACTGCACACCCACGCCTTTTTTCAAATCATTTTTTTTAAGTTTACTTATTTATTTTGAAAGAGAGAGAGTGTGTGCATGGGTGCTCAGGTGGGGGAGGGGAAGAGAGAGAGGGAGAGAGAGAGAGAGAGAGAGAGAGAGAGAAAGAATCCCAAGCAAGCTCAGCACTATCAGCACAGAGCCCGACATAGGTCCTGAACTCATAAACCATGAGACCATAACCTGACCCAAAACCAAGAGTTGGATGCTTAACCGACTGAGCCACCCAGGCGCCCCAAGACCACACATCCACACTTTTAAGTGGACGCAATGAGAAGGAATACTACATTTCAAGGCTAAATATCATGTTTGTATTTCTCTTAATGTGTACATTTCAATTCAAATTAAAAACAAGACTGCTCTTTTGTCTTGGGGAAATCATTTACCTGGACTGTTTGCTTATTGAAAGGGAAAGTATGATTCTGTTTGGAATCGAGACTTCTGAAAAACTCTAAAAACACTGCTGAGCATAATGATATAAACTGTTGTCTCCACTGTGTACAGTTGCATTTTCCAGACTGTTTCCTCCCGGAAACCCGTTATATTTTCTTTTCTTGAGTTTCATGGCAGTGAGATAGTAGACTGTAGACTGTCTCAGAGATTTGCACAAAACACTCCCTACGGGCAAAGAATACTAGTGTGAACAGGGCACCGGGAAGATACAGCCAAAGGGATACATGAGAAGGTTCTGGTTTTGTGAATTCTCGAAGAAGAAACTAAACTACATGAAAACAAACGAACTAATAATTTGTTTCTGTTAGCCAGAATCATATGGACAAATGCCAGGGAATTAGGAAAATAAAAGCACATTTTCCTACACTGTTCTTAAAGAGATTAGGAAAAAACTCATAGGCTCAAGCAATTTTTAATTTTAAATGTAACCAGTTATGAAATTAAAAACAAGTTATACTTAAGAAACCACTGAGGAGTGAGAAAATGTATACATTTCAGAGAGCAAAAGGCACAGAATCAAGGCAATTTAAAGGAAAATAGAATATCCAATAGTTTGTAAGACAAGATGGCAGAACCAATTAGTAAGTGGAAATTATGGGAATGTACAAAATGGTATAAGTTCTCTCATTGAGGAGGAGGATCCAAACTGGATTTTAAAAACTGAAATACAAGCTGCTCATGAGGAAATACAAAGCAATATGAAAAGATTAATAATAATAGCATTTTTATTTATTAAGCACTTGCAATGTGCCACGCACTTTTCATTGCTTTACTGAGACACCCTCATCCAATATGAGGTAATGCTATTATTGTCATTCATTATGGATTTCTACTCTTTCCATCCTAATAATCTTTTAATGTTTATTTATTTTTTTTTTAATTTTTTAATGTTTATTTATTTTTGAGACAGAGAGAGACAGAGCATGAACGGGGAAGGGTCAGAGAGGGAGACACAGAATCTGAAACAGGCTCCAGGCTGTGAGCTGTCAGCACAGAGCCTGATGTGGGGCTCAAACTCACGGATGGCGAGATCATGACCTGAGCCGAAGTCGGACGCTTAACCGACTGAGCCACCCAGGCGCCCCTAATGTTTATTTTTGAGAGAGAGAGAGACAGAGCGTAAGTGGGGAAGGGGCAGAGAGAGAGAGAGGGAGACACAGAATCCAAAGCAGGCTCTACTCCGAGCTGTCAGCACAGAGTCTGACGCAGGGCTCGAACACACGAACGGCGAGATCATGACCTGAGCCGAAGTGGGACGTTTAACTGACTGAGCCCCCTCAGCGGCCCTTTCCACCCTAATAGATCCAATTTTTATCAAGTGGTTAGCCTTCCCCTTCAGCCTTGCTCAGAAACAAATCTGACCAGGCCTCCAGCTTTCATCGGTCTCCTGAGACCAATGAGAGGTAAAGAGGAGCTGGTGAAAAAAGGTTCCAAGTTCTTGGACGTGAAGCATCATGGTCAGTGGATGTGAAGCTTTTCACTGCAGCAACCCCCTTACAACCGTGTGCAAGGCCAGCCTGAGAGTGAAACTAACACCCAGAAGATGCGCAGCAGAGGGCATTTCAAAGAAATGAGGAAGAATGACGCCAAACTGATTTGAATTGGAGATCAGCTAGATGATCCTAACTGAAACAACTCATTTTATAAATGAGGAAATGGACAGAGTACTGAGGAGGCCGAATCAGAATTTAAACTCTGCTGATGTTTCGAAATCTGCACTTACAGCAAGTATATACTATACTAAGATTCACTAAAGTATAAATATAGTATTGTGGAAAATACTAATTATATACCATATAAGCATTTAAGGTAAAAGAAAAAAAAAAGATTCATTTCATACCCTAAAAGGTCAAACCATGGCCATGATTGATTAGCTATAGAAATATAAATCCAAAGTTCTCAGAGGTATAAGAGAACTGTAATAACTGTAACGTCATTTGAGTTTTTGCTAAGTCAGGTGTGCAAAACAAAGACATAAGGTATTTTAATACACTAATAAAGACTATTTGAATTAATGGGCGCTCTGGAAAAAGACATATTAAACTGTAAATACAAAAGAATAATCTTTTTTTTTTCAAGGGTATGCTAAACCTCAATAGAGTTTTCAGTGAAAAAATATACAAGCCATACACATTCTCAGAATATATTACAATAGCTATGAACTAATCTTGTAAATTTAAGTGGGATCGTGTAAGTTTATTTTGTTTTCTAAATGTTTATTTATTTTGAGAGAGGGATAGAGACAGTGAGCAGGGGAGGGGCAGAGAGAGAGGGAGAGAGAGACCCAAGCAGGCTCCAACATGGGGCTCAAACTCAGCACAGAACCCAACATGGGGCTCAAACTCATGAAAGGTGAGATCATGATTTGAGCCAAAACCAAGAGTCGTACGCTCAACCAACTAAGCCACCCAGGGGCCCCCAGAATCGTATGAAGCGTATAAATCGTATAAATTTCTATAACATTTGGAACTTTAAAACTTAACATTATAGCAACAAATAGCATCTTCTAAATACAGATTAGGTCAGAAAAGAAATGAAAATTACAATTAACTACATTTCAGAAAATAAAAATAGGATAACATAATTAAATATAAGATAATGCAACCAAATCTGTAAACACTTAAAGACAGATTCACGGACACAAACAAATGCTTCAAATGCCTAATAAAATAATCCAATAAAAAAGTTAGGGGAAATGTTTCAATAAAACATAAATAAATACTAAAGTGAAAATTAAATAAATCAAATTGATTCATAAACCCCTCAGCTACACATTTGAGCAGAACAAAGCAAAACAGATAATAATCCTTATCTAATCTAGGCAAGATAGAAAAAATAGATACAAATGAACATTTTGAATTCTCCAAGCATAACAAGTCAAAACAGGGATAGAGCAAGGATCAAGAAAATGAAATGCATGATGAAAGCTTTTTTATTCCTATGTTTGCATGATGTTGATTTATCCATCCTTGTGTTTCGATATATGTGCATGAAATAGCTATTTTGTAATATTAAACTTCTAAAATCATTTTGCCCATCCTTTAACCTATCTTCCTGTTCTTGTAAGCTTTTTCAACCGATCAGCTTTGAACTAAGCCAAAGCTGTTAGCTTTTTAGCAAATAAAATGTGTT
Organism: Lynx rufus; assembly: GCF_022079265.1. Taxonomy (NCBI): domain Eukaryota; kingdom Metazoa; phylum Chordata; class Mammalia; order Carnivora; family Felidae; genus Lynx; species Lynx rufus. The sequence continues at coordinate 127,582,298 of NW_025814878.1, forward strand.
ATTAAAAAAATAAATAAATAAGGGACACCGGGGTGGCCCAGTTGGTTAAGCGTCTGACTCTTGATTTCGGTTCAGGTCATGAGCTCAGGGTTCATGAGATCAAGCCCCGTGTGGGGCTCTGAGCTGCAGCGGATTCTCTCTCTCCCTCTCAGCCTTTCCCCTGCTTGTGCATGTGTGTGCACCCTGTCTCTCTCTCCCTCTCTCTCTCTCAAAATAAACACTCAAAAAATTAAATAAAATGAATAGACATACAGTAGAAGAACCCACACTCTCTGCTAAGTTCCATGTTTTCCTCTTTAGCAAATAGCCATGCTTGGTTGCTGCCATCTATTTATAGGAAGAGCTGCGGAGTCTCTTTAGGAAGTACTCGTGGTCAAGGGAAACAAGGCTTCCCCATCAACAAAGCCTCGGGCAACAGAGAGAACTGGTTCTGGGAGCACCATGGTCTTTTTCACCATGACTTGTCTTCAACTCCAGCCTTTTGTCAATTCAAACTAAACATTCATAAGGTGCTTCAGGTACATTTTGAGGACATGTTAACCAAGCAGAACACGGAGGATCCCATCCCAGACACCTTGTGTCAGATTCTCCTTTGCTGATACCTGAGTATCCTTGTGGGGGAGTATAACAACAGAGCATAGAAAGTTACTTCTTGACGGAACTAGAGTTCCACTAGTGGTTACGCGCCTTGAGGAGACAGGAACTTACGAATGTACATTAAGGAAGAGGGAGTTAGCAGCAGTACCGAGGAGATAGGGTGGGGGCCAGTAGAAACAGAGGTGCCTACGGCCCAAGGGGATTTACTAGGTTTTGCAGACATGGTACTCCATGGAAAGAAACAGCTGTCTACACACCTGGAAGCCCCAGAAGATCAAGGAGGGCAGGGGATAACGTCAGGTGCCTGAGTTGACAGGACCTGTATTTGAACACCCGGGCCTCCCTGAGAACACACAGGAATAACAGTTGGTGGCTTCAGGGAAGGGAGTTTGTACGGTAAGAGGGTATGTGCCAGATGCAGCTGCTGAAAATGGACATATTTTATATTAACATAATGGCACACAACTTTGTAAACAGATTGGTAAGTCTCAATAAAGATGAAAGCTTTCTGGGAAAATCGCAGATCCTCCACAATAAGCCAAAGAAGCAATAAGAGGAAAACATCAATAACCCAGAAAGAAAATAAATGCATTATCAAAAACTTATTTCAAAACGGGCTTAATGCTAGAGCACCTTATGTGTGAACACAACACTAGAAACATTTTTCAAAACTGGAATTATTCTAATGCTATTTAAACTCTTTCAGACCGGGGGTACCTAACCAGCTCAGTTGGAAGACCTTGCAACTCTTGATCTCAGGGTCGTGAGTTCAAGCCCCATGTTGGGTGCAGAGTATGTAAATATAAGTAAAACTGAAAAAATACATACATATAGAGGTACCCGGAGGCTCAGTTGATGAAGTGTCCAACTTCAGCTCGGGTCATGACCTCATGGTTCGTGGGTTCAAGACCCACATTGGGCTCTGTGCTGACAGCTCAGGGCCTGGAACCTGCTTCGGATTCTGTGTCTCCCTCTCTCTCTCCCCTTCCCCTGCTCACGTTCTCTCTCTTTCTCTCTCTCAAAAATAAATAATAAACATTTTAAAAATGTTGAAAAATACATACATACATAAATACATGTTTTCAGACCAAAAAGGTAATTTTTATTAAACTATCATAATCATAAATCAAAAAAACATAAAGTGTAAAAAAAGAAATGACAACTCAAAATCACTTATTAATATATGATTTAAAAATCCTAATAATTCTTAGGGAAAATATTCATTAGTTTAATAAAAAATTATCTCCCTCAACCAAGTAAGGTTTCTCTTCAAGACATAAAATTATTTCAGTGTTGGTAAATATATTACCATAGTATATTACATTAACAAGTTTCAAAAAAAAACATATTCTAAAACCCTACTAAAAGTTTAAAAGTTTGAACGATATTCAGAATATATTTCTGATAAAATTCTAAGAAAATTAGAAAAAGGATTCTTATTTAATAAAAAAAAAATTATTTACCTTAAACTGAGAGTCAACATAATTCCCACAATGAAACACAAGAGGCAGACCAATTTAAATTATACAAACAAACAAACAAACAAAAAACAATTAAGTGTTATCTGTTATCACTAGGGCTGTTTTTTAAAATTTTTTAGAGGTTTTTATTTATTTTTGAGACAGAGAGAGATAGAGCATGAGCAGGGGAGGGGCACAGAGACGGAGACACAGAATCTGAAGCAGCTCCAGGCTCCCAGCTGTCATCACAGAGCCTGATGAGGGGCTTGAACTCACGGACCTCGAGATCATGACCTGAGATGAAGTTGAATGCTCAACCGACTGAGCCACCCAGGCGCCCCATCACTAGGGCTATTTAAACTTGTTCTGCAATTATAGATAACTTCAAATCAATAAGATATGAATTGAAAGCAAGGAATACAAAAAAAGAAAAAAAAAAGAAGAAAAGAAAGAAAATTAAAAAATGTAATCAGAGAATAAGGAGTGGGTAAGAGTTACCTTACTATTCCAAAACTCTGAAGAGAATAAGTAGAAAAAAAAAAGGTCTCTTTTTAGATTAATAGGGGACTACAAAAATCAGACACAAGATAAATATTTTATTAAATCAGTAACTTTGCTATTTAAGAGCATAAGCAGTTAAAAGTTACTGTCAAAAAGAAAAAGAAAAAAAAAGGTGGGGGGAGGTTTAACTTAAAATAAATTTAAAATAAGGAGGAAGTACCTTGCAATGTATTCAACCTAGAAGAAGAACACTCTAATGTTTTCCTTAGAGATCTTAAAATGAAAATGTAACGTAATTAGTGGATTAATTTATATGCCTGGAATATAGATTCCAAGCTATAAATATTTTCACAGGGTATTTACACAGGATGGATGATGTTCCTGTATAAGAAGACTATGGGTAAAATATATTCACTGATTTTTTTCAGGCAGTTCTCACCTTGCTTGGTACTGTGTTAACGAAAATATGTGTTTATTGGACAGACGCCTTGTTTTGCACACTCACGTGGTATGAATTCCAGTTAATTATGCTCAGTGAGAACTGTCTGTAATTTTAAAGCAATTTCGTACAATCCTGATGACATTTTTCTTTCTAACTTTGACAAGATGTTTCTAACGTTCATCTAAAAGAATAAATACGCAAGCATATGTAACAAGTTTGCAATGGCAGAAAGACGAGAATAAAATTGTGCGATCAGATATGAGAATTCATAAGGAACAATTAAAATACTATGGTCTACAAGAATTAATAATGAATGTAATAGAATATTTTGTCCCCAAATAAGTCCCAGTGCATGCATGTCTTTAATAGTTAAGGGAAATTTGATAGTTAAGAAAGTGATAGATTTTTTATTGGATTCTGATGATGCCACCCGCACACCAAAATTAATTCCCAGGTGCATCAAAGTTTTACGTGTTTAAAGTAAAATTATTTTAAAAATATGAAAAGTGACCTTGTTGCCACATCTTTTTCAAAAAAAATTTAATGTTTATTTTTGAGAGAGAAAGACAGAGCACAAGTGAGAGGGGGGCAGAGAGAGAAGGAGACACAGAATCAGAAACAAGCTCCAGGTTCTGAGCTGTTAGCACAGAGCCTGACGCAGGGCTTGAACTCATGAACTGCGAGATCATGACCTGAGCCAAAGTCTGACACTCAACCCACTGAGCCACCCAGTCACCCCACAGTGACCTTAAGCCTTAGACCAACTAATTTGGAGTTAGAAAGACTCAGAAGCCATAAAACCAATGCAAGTACTCAGAAAGAAAAACTTACATCACTAAGAATTAAAGCTTTAAAAAAAAAATTGGTCATTATTAAAAGGCTAATGACAAACTGGAAACATGTTTGTAACAATAATAATAAAAAAAAAGAATGGTGACCAAAAGTAAAACAGTATAGCTATAATCAGTAATGAGTTCTGACAAATTAAAAAGGAAATCGCTAACATCCCAACAGAAAAATAGCAAATGTCCTAAGTGAACAGCTCATAGAAGAAATGTAAATAGACATTAAACATATGAACAACTTCAGAGTCATTAGCAAAGAAATAAAAATTAAGATGATGAAATTCTTTTTCACACTGGCAAAGCCTTTCTTGATTCTTTCCTTCCTTCCTTCCTTCCTTCCTTCCTTCCTTCCTTCCTTCCTTTTTCTCTTTCTTTCTTTCTTTCTTTCTCTTTCTTTCTTTTTCTCTTTCTTTCTTTCTTTCTCTCTTTCCTTTCTTCTTCCTTCCTTCTTTCCTTCCCTACTTCCCTCCCTCCTTCCTTCCTTCCTCCCTTCCTTCCTTTCTCTCTCTCTCTTTCTTTCATTCTTTCTATTTTTAAGAATGACAATCAGTGATGGTAATGATGGGTTGGAATGTATACTGCCCTGAACCACTGGTGATAATGTAAGTTATTACATTTCTAGAGAGTAATTTGTTAACAGGTCTTTTAAAGTTTTATATCTTTTGATTTGGTAATTATACTGCTAGGAAATGAGCCTAAGACAATTATCACATATGTGGACCAAAATTTCTGTATAACAATGTTCATTATTATTCATAATAGTGTAAAATTAGGGGGAGAGGGGAGGAACTACTTAAATGCTAAATAATAGTGTGGGAGGGTCCCCTCCCCAAGGAGAGAGAAATAAGGAAGAGAAAACTTCAAGGTGACCTGGCTATGCACGCACGTGACAACATCCCTCATGACCTTGTAAACTGAGACTACTTAATCAGACTACACATTTGTGTGTGTTACTATATATGGGGGACAAAGAACTAGAAAATGTATTAAAAAAAACCATGGCACATATCGTGCGGGGCTCAGTTCTTGGGGTACGGACCCAACTAGGCGGTGCGGGCACAAATAAAGTTGCTTCCTGGAAATTAAAAAGCCTCGGTGTCATGACTCTCTGTGCGAGAATCCTGCTACGGTAGAAAATAAGGGCACCTGGGTAGCCCAGTGGCTTGAACATCTGACTCTTGATTTCTGCTCAGGTCATGTTCTCATGGTTCCTGAGATTGAGCCCCCCGGGTGGGCTCCACACTGAGCATGGATAATGCTTAGTGTCTCCTCCTCTGTCCCTCTCCCCGACTAATGCACACACTCTCTCTCTCTCAAATAAATAAATAAATAAAGGAAAATAAATTAGATCAATATTGGTACCCTTATGCAAAGGTCTACTATATAAATAAATATGAACATCATAGTTCCATAGAACCAAAAGGACAGGGGGAAATGTTTTAAGCAGTCAGACATGCATACAGTATGACCTTAATTTTTTTTTTAATTTTCTTTTTACAGTTATTTATTTTTGAGACAGAGAGAGACAGAGCATGAACGGGGGGAGGGCCAGAGGGAGAGGGAGACACGGAATCCGAAGCAGGCTCCAGGCTCTGAGCTGTTGGCACAGAGACCGACGCGGGGCTTGAACTCACAAACCGTGAGATCCTGACCTGAGCCGAAGTCGGACACTAGACCGACTGAGCCACCCAGGCGCTCAGTGTGACCTAAATTCTGCTGAGATTTGAAAATTGTGCCTCATCCTCCTTTTCTCCTGATGCTTTTGGTCCGCTCGCCAATTTCTCCTGGAACGCGCACGGACTACACCGGCCACCGGCCAACGCCCCGCACGTCCTGCAAAAGTCACCCTGTCTCTCAAGAAGACGGTGGTCTGCACCCTGAGGCGCTCGAGCGCCTGTGTCTGGTGTGGGAAAGAAATCCTGTGTCTTTAAATCCGCGTTCTGCGGTCGGGGGGGGGGGGGGGGGGGTGGGGGAGGCGCCCCTGGGAGGTTGTGCCGAAAGTTGCCTCATTAAGCGGTTTCCTAAGGAGAAGCCACGTGATCAAGAGCTCCCAGCACCGTTTCTTCGGATTTTTAATTTCAAAACCTCTCGCTTGGCAGAGGCAGACCGGGGAGCCCTGTCGGTGACCGCTGGTAGTTGGCAAGGACGGAGGAAGCCCGGGAAGGAACAGAGCTCAAGCCAGCGCGTTTTAATCAGCTTCTAGCCGTGGAAGAGCCAAGATTCGCCAGGGCCTCACCCCCCTAGGTATCAGCAAAGTGACGCGCTCCAGCGTGGCTGTGAGGTTTTATGGCGATGTTATCGCTCAGAGAACAGAGACATCAAGGCCGAGGAGTGGGAAGAAAAGTACATAATGTTTTTCACACACTAAGCTTAATTTCAATATTGTTTTCTGCTCCTGGGGTTTCCCCCTGAATGACTGTAAAACGCTATTGTTTTGAAAATTAGCGCATTGCAAGGAAAATAGCACCTTTGGTGACCCTGGTATACTGGGGGCCACAGCTCACATGGGGCAGGCTAAGTTTGCCCTCCTTTCAAGAAAAAAAAAAAAAAACAGATCTGCAGAGAACGACAAAGATAAAACTTTTTTTCTTTCTTTCTTTACTTTACTTTTTTTTTTTTTTTTTTTTGCATTTGGCACAACCCACATTAAAAAAGAAAAAGATAAAAGGAGAAAGCACAATGCCAGCAACGCTCCAAGGAGCCATGCCTACGATTTAAATTCAGCTTTAGGTTATTTCTAACTTACGTGACCAATATGAGCTACGTGGGGTAGGGTGACACACGCAGGTTTTGAACTTGACGGCGTTACCCAGTGTTTCCATACCCCCCCACACTTCTGAATAATTTCTGGTAGGATTATATACTGCATTTACAGCTGTGCGGTGTGCAGTGGCCATAAAACCATCCGTTTGTATAATCTCGGGGCAAAAAACACCACAAAGGGAAGCAATGGGACTGGGAAAATGATCGATCTTCATTTACGCATTTAAAATTTTTCTCACTGTGAGAGCCTGGTGAGGTGGATGTCTTCCTGTGAAAACCGCAGAGAGCCAGCTGCCTTTTCCTCGTGCAACAAACATCAGCAGAGACAATAACATTAAGGATTCATAATCCCACACAGAAGAACACAACATTATCCTAACTAAATTTTCTCCTTTTGCATCCCCACGACTTATTAATACACAGGATAAAAAGCTATGGGAGCTCCAGCTTCCACAGCGTATGTGATGGAGATTACATTCCAGCTGTTCGATTTGGAAGCCGTTGTCCCACAGTCATCAAGTTCTGGTGGAAATAAACGAAAGGGGGACGTCGGATCCTTGCGGTTTGTCTGAACACACGGCCTTCGTTTCTCCTCTTCACTATGTCCAAACTACCCCTGAAATCCAAAATGCTCTCCATCTTCTCAGTCCCGTGGAATTCTTACCTCCAGTGAGACTGCGCGTGGCCCTCAGACTGCGATCAATACCTCGAGCATTTAAAATCCTGTCCTAGGGAAGAGACACCGATTGTGGCTCCACCATCATGCAATCTTTTTTGCTCGTTCTCTATCCTTTTCAACCCCCCCACCCCCACTGTCTCCAGGACTGTGGCTTCCTGCCGGCCAAGTCTCAACCCTCTCTTGACACGCTCTTCCTGATTTCAGTATTACCAACGTGAGGATGACGCTCAGATTTAGGTTGCTTTTCCAGACTTCTCCCCCGAGCTACAGACGTGTGTCCAATTGAATGCTGGACGTCTGCACAAGTGCACCTGGCAGGCATCTCAAATTCCACAAAGCTGGAATAGATGGCTTTTCCCCCACCCTGTTCCCTAGAAAAGGGAGTCTCTGGCATCTGCCTTCACCAGTCTGTGGCACTGAAGCATCCCTCAATTGCTCAGACTTAACATCTGGGTGTCACCTTCCATTTCCTGTTCTTCACGTTCCCCATCCAGCCAATCCGTCAGAGTGACTTCACAGAAACCTTTTCTAATAGCTCATCCATTTATTCGTTTGAAAATTGTCTCTCCTGTTACTCTGCTTCACTCCGAAGAGTCAGGAGAGATACTCCAAAGAGTGGCAGGAGGTTTTAGGCAATGTGGTGGGGTGAGAACAGAGGGTCATCAGCTCTTCTTGGCATCTTTCCGTGCCCCGTGTTCATTGAGGCAATCTTCCTTATTGCCCGGTCACTGCTTGTTCCACTGAGGTTGGCAGCTGATGTAACTCATGATAAGGCCTTCTGCCTGGTCAGGGCCCAATGGTGGCCCCTGGATGATTCGGCCACCCCTCAGATCTTACTGAGGCTTCTGTGACATCTTCTGTCATTACTTCCATACAACCCTTGACCAGGCTTATCCTGCAGCTGAGGCTGTGGGATGGCCAACCAGGGCCGCCATCAAGGCGCCATGGCGGTATTGACTGCCTGGCCACTCCGTTGCCCTTCCAGCTTCTTCCATCTTTTCAGGTTTGCCCCCATGTTCCCAGGAATAGGGAATCACGCCTCTACCATATGCTTTGTGCCCTACACTTTTAGTGTTAGCTTCAAACACTACAGTTTTGGTGGAGCATAGAGGCTATACTTCAAGTTTCCATCAGCTACTTTGCATCACCTCCTTTTCTTAGCCCAAAGACTAGAATGTAAGGATGGGAACTATAGATCTGAGAATCTGCCTCTGTCACTCCTAATTCTATACCTGTCACTCCTCTCTGCCAGCTCCCAAGGAACAAGGGACAACCTTCAAACTTTTATACACTCTAAATAATATCTTCTTCCATCCCAGTTCTGACACCCAAACCTGTGCTGTATCTGGATTGGGTTTGGGAAAGAGAAGTCAGCATATGCATTAAGGAAGCTACGGTAGCAGGCATTTCAAATATTTTGCATTGTTGAGATTGCATGTCAGGGTTTTAGGTGCCTCTTTTGGATATTTCGTATAAATGTATATATTTTTTATCCCTGTGTAACAAATTACCACAAACTTCGCATCTCAAAACAATATCCATTTTGATTTTACAGTTTCTGTAGGTCAGGAGTCCAGGCTAGTTGGGTCCTCTTGGTGAAGGTCATCCCAGGCTACCGTTAAGATATCAGCCAGGCTGTGGTCTCATCTGGGGCTTGAGTAGGAAGACTCCATTTCCATGCCCATTCATGTTTTCAGCAGAATTGAATTACCTGTGGCTGTAAGACTGCAGTCCACGTGTTCCAGGCAGCTGTCACTGAGGGATTGCTTCCAGTAACTCAGGACCTTGACACATGGCCCCCTCCATAGGTAGTTCACGATGTTTTTTTAAGGCTAATGAAAGGCTATCACTTTGAGTCTCTCATACAAGGTCTGGAATGAATTTTAAAGCACTCATCCAATTAAGTCTGGCCCACCCCAAATCATCTCCCTTCTCATTAATTCAGAGCCATGTCATTTGGAACTCCTTTATATCTACATAATCCCTTCACCTTGGCACATAACTAACCTAGTCACAGGGGTGACTCATCACAGGTTCATCCTGCCTTCCATGCTGGGGGATCACACAGGGTGCTTACACCAGGGGGTGGAATCTGGGCAGCCATGTAGAATTCTGCCTACCATCGTGCGCCTGGGTGGCTCAGTTGGTTAAGCGTCTGATTCTGGGTTTCACTCTGGTCATGAGCTCACAGTTTGGGGGATCAAGCCCTGAGTCAGGCTCTGTGCTGATACAGTGGAGCCTGCTTGGGATTCTCTCTCTCCCTCTCTCTTTGCCCCTCCTCTGCTTGTGTGCACACGCTTAGTCTCTCTCAAAATAAACACCCGTTAAAAAAAAAAAGAGGGGCGCCTGGGTGGCGCAGTCGGTTAAGCGTCCGACTTCAGCCAGGTCACGATCTCGCGGTCCGTGAGTTTGAGCCCCGCGTCAGGCTCTGGGCTGATGGCTCAGAGCCTGGAGCCTGTTTCCGATTCTGTGTCTCCCTCTCTCTCTGCCCCTCCCCCGTTCATGCTCTGTCTCTCTCTGTCCCAAAAATAAATAAACGTTGAAAAAAAAAATTTAAAAAAAAAGAATTATTCTTACCAGAGTGATATTTGCAAGGGACTTCTTTCACTTGGCTTAATGCTTTTGAGGTTTATTTATGGTATATGTTTTAGTCGTTCTCTTTTTATTGGTGAACAGTATCCCATTGTTTGGATATATTGAATTTTGCTTACCCACCACAAGTTGAGCAAATTTTTAATTTTGTTTCTATTTTTTGGCTATATGAATAGTACAGCAGGGCTATAAAAATTCATGCACAAGGATATTTTTTGATTGCTGTGTTTTTGGATAGACATACAGAAGCAGAACTTCTGGGTTGTATGATAAACTTAAAGTGATAGGTCTTAGGAAAGGGTAAGGTCTTTGGACTCATATCCCAGCTCTATTCTTGTTTGTGTGTTCATTTTTCTTTTAACGTTCATTTATTTTGAGAGAGAGAGAGCAGGGGAGAGACAGAGAGAGAGGGAGAGAGAGAATCCCAAGTAGGCTCTGTCTACACACAGCCCAACTCGGGGCTTGGGAACTGTGAGATCATTAAGAGTCAGATGCTTAACTGACTGAGCCACCCAGGTGCCCCTCCCAGCTCTCTTCTTGCCAGCTGTGTGACCTTCGGCACGTTACCAAAGCTCTCTGTGCCTCAGGTGTCTCATCTGTAATGGCACACAGCTATACTGTAATGGTAACAGTATGACTCTAGAACTAAACAATCCATGAAAAACGCTTGTGCATGGCTTAACACAGAGTAGACACCGATTGTTAGCTACCATTAATAGTCATTCTGAAAACCTAGGAGGCATTTAATAATGATTTACTAATTGACCAATAGGCTGATGAAGGTTTGGCTGGATAATCTGTACTGTACCTAAGCTTCTGATATCTGACTTCTATATAATAACGGTTCAAATTTCTACTTCCTGTTCTTAATCATATGGCCTCTGCTTTGGGATAACTCTATGTAGGATTGATCCTTTGAGAGATTTTGTCAAACATCTAGTACCTGCAAAGATGCCTTAATAAACATCCATGTCTTAAAATCTCCAAATAATAAATACAACTAATGGAAATATACGGGCTTCCCCTTTCTGGAATAATCTTCTTCCCCCATGTGACTTTTAATATTCTGCTCTCTCACATCAAATAAACCCTGAGGTTTTTTGGTTGTGTTTTTTGTTTTATTTTGGTGTTTATTTTTTAACGACAGGCTGGTGGTCTGTCTGGAACAAGCTTGATGTGTGAGGACAAAATAAAATTTTATTTGCCGCTTCCAGACTAAATAATTCTTATCAAGAAGAAAGTTTATTGATGTTGTAAGCAACATGATGCCTTTTGAGGTGAGGGGATCACCTGACTAAAAGCGCCTCCCACTTCCTTTCCTCTCTTCATATTCTTTTAATTAAGAAGCCTGCTGATGAAAAGGGTCGTTAGCAGGCACATTTCCTAATCTTGGAAAAATAAGGCTATTTTAAGAAATCTAGCAGGCTCAACGTGTCATGTTAATTCCGAATACCCCCTCCTTCAGGTAGCACATAGAAACCTTCCATTTCTTCAAGTCACTCCCTTACGAGAGCCCAACTGTAGGGAAACTCCTACCACTCCCTGTTTCCTGGTATATAAATATAGCATTTTTGCTATAGGAATGTCATAATTACTTGGATGATATATTGCTATATCACTGAGCTGGTCATGGGATAATGCTATACTGAGAAAGAAAGCAGGAAAGAAAGAAAGAAAGAAAGAAAGAAAGAAAGAAAGAAGAAAGAAAGAGAGAGAAAGAAGGAAAAGAAAGAAAGGAAGGAAGGAAGGAAGGAAGAGAGAGAGAAAGAAAGAAAAAGAAAGAGAGAGAAAGAAAGACAGAAAGAAGAAAGAAAGGAAAAGAAAGAAAGAAAGAAAGAAAGAAAGAAAGGAAGAAAGAAAGAAAGAAAGAAAGAAAGTCATCCTGTCGGTCACCACAACTTTTGTGAATCACCTGGGGGGGAAAAAATGTGTCCTCAGACCAGGAAACAGAACTCCATAAAGATCCTAGTTTGCTACCCTCAAGGACCCGAGGAGATCATTTCCAATCTTACAGGTTGTAAAGTTTCCTTTGTTTAGCAGCCAACCGAGAGTCAAAAAACAAGGAACCAGGACGTTCCTAAAACTTTCAACAGGCGCTTTAGAGTAAAGGTGTGTCACGTGATGTTTAATTGGGCCAGGTCTTCCCAGGGAGTAGATCAGCTCTGGCGGGGTCACAGGCTGGTTTGGAAGCTGCAACTTTTTACATTTCCATCTTGTGTCCCTGTCGTTCCTGGTATTTAGCCAGTTCTTTTGTAAGTCCTACTCGGGCTACGTTGAAACACCCGAGGCGGGGAAAGCTTGTCCACCCTTCTATTGGAGTTTGAGAATGGGGGGAAGACAAGTCTGCTTCAGCCACCAGGAGCAGCAATGCTACTGAAGGAATCCCCAAAGGGAAATGACACCACGGTGGGACACGATCGACCACCGTCCGTGTCTGAAGATTAGTATTTTTATGGTAAAATCATTGGGGTTTTCTGCGTGACTTTTAAGAAGGAAACAATTTCTTTTATACCACGCCTCTCTGATGTGGTCCCTGACATTTCAACCCCTATGGACCTGACTCATTGTCACATTAATAATTGCCTCAAATTGTTTTCCATTTCTTAAAATGCTTATAGTTTCTATCTACCCTCATAGAATGGTGTGTCCTTTGAAGATAGGAATGTGACTCAACATTTACTATTTTCTCATCCTGTGGTGTGTGATATGCACGTTCAACCTCGTTTAAAAGCGGTTGTAACCTAGATTTTTAAAAATTATTTTCGTGTCTAACAGCTTCGATCTAATAGTTTAAATGATATCACATTCAACAAACTCGTGACCTTCGTTCCCCATTCGTTTGTGAAATACCCCTGAATGTTGCCTTATGTGTTATTACAAAATTCAAACAGCTGTGGAGGAAAGAGAAAGAACACAGGTGTTGGGGTCCAAAATCCCAAATTTCAGTCCAGGCTTTGCCTTTTACTACAAACTTTGTCCAAACCTTAGAGCTGCTCTGACGTCTTCTTTTACTGTTAGGTAGAAAAATAAAAGCTGTGCCTTAAAGTTATGTCATTTTATCAAAATTATATGTGTGAACATGTTTGACTAAATTACTCGTGGAAACAGAGGCAGTAGCAGCAGGATAATTAGAACAGGATCTAGGAGAGTGCTTTTATAAGTTTAGCTGGAGAAGATGTTCTTTAACAGGAGGGCATAAAAGCATTTTAAGTCAAGCAGTAAACTTTATAAAAGGAAGTAATATAATACACCCTGGATGTATCTTATAATATAAACTGGAATATTTATAGTCACATTCAATTATATCAAACAGCTTAAAAAGGATGTGGGCATGAGGGTCCCTACAAATTATAAATTCTAAAAATCAAGTACTTTTCGTTCTTCCTTTAAGAAGGCATCGCCATTTAGTAAAAGAAAATAGATCGGTGTCTTATTTAGTGATAAATAAGCAAGAGAAAGCTAAGGATAAAATTGAAAAAAAAAATCTCTAAACTAAGACTGGAAATGTCTTTTCTCCTCCAATGGATCAGATCCATTCCACATCCTATGTCCATTGTGGTTCAAAACTCAGTAACGTGCAGCTCCTAAAAAGAGTCATCTATGCTTGCAATGAAGCTTCCTTTCTTAAACTAAAACCGAATCTTGAAGGCGGTGCTCATGTTTCAAGTCTGGCAGTTTTGCATACAAAAGTACCAGTGTACTTTTCAAGATCATAGCTTCCACACATCCAAGCGACTGAAATCCTCAGCGTTCTTTTACTTAACCTACACATTGCTTCAAACGCTGTCGTTTATAAAGCAGTAATGAAAATAACAAGTCTATAAACCTGTGCTAAACGGCAGGAGTTTGGAGCTCCCAGGACTTCAGACCTGTAGTTGACGCAGTGATTTATATCTAATGGAATTAAGGAAACGGTATAAAATGGAGGAGAAAAAGAACACTCAAGAAGGGTGTGTGTGTGTGTGTGTGTGTGTGTGTGATGTGTTATCATAGAAAGAAATACTGTGATGAATCACAAGATTCAGAAGAAAGACGCTTGGAGATCTCTGGCCGGAAAACCACTTGACGGAGGCAAAAAAAAAAAAAAAAAAAAAAAATCATGTGGTATCCGTGAATATGCTAAAACCCAAGAGCAGTACAGGGCAAAGGAAAACACTCAGGGAGTGGCAGATTTTCTATAGACATAATGGGGAAGAAGTGGCATCTTCAGCTTGGAAGTGGGTTAAGGTATTTATTTTGAATCTGCCAGCAGTTTTGAGTTAGGTTACACATTTTGGGAGGCTGTTTGGAGGTGAGAGCCTAGTGGAGATTTTTGGGAAGAGGTCACAGCACCCCAGAATTAAAGGATCTTCTGCATTTTTAAATTTTAATTTACTTATATTTGACTTTTTAACTTTTTTTTTAATGTTTTTTTTTTTTTTTTTTTTTTTTTTGAGCGGGGTGGGGAGAGGCAGAGAGAGCAGGGGATGGAAGATGTGAAGCCAGCTCTGGGTTGACAGCAGTGAGCCCGATTCCAGGCTCAAACTCAGGAACCGTGAGATCATGAGCTGAGCTGAAGTCAAATGTCCCACTTGACTGAACCACCTGGGGACCGCCCTTTTGCTGTATTTTAAGGGACTGAAGACAGATGTACCAGCTGATTTCATGCATTTTAATTAGTTATTTGGTTTTCGGGCTTCGAGGCCAACACCCTAGCTCCTTATGCTCCTGAGAGCAGAGGCAGGACTGAAAGCCTCTAAAGTGCTACTCTCCCAATTCCCAAGTCCATTTTATGAAACGTCTTGACTTCCAGTCGCACAGGGACGGCGCCTGAATGACAACAGTAAACCCAAAGAACCGTTTGTTGATTTGTTTTCTTTGCACAGAGTTGGCCACTCTTTTAATATTGAGTCTCAGTCTTATTTTTTTGGCTTTTTGTGCCTGAAGAAACTAACGTGGTTATTAATCCACTGCGTAGGGACTTTTTGTTCCGGGAAGATAATATTTTATTACTATTATTATTCACCTCTGTTGAGACACCTACAGGATTAACATGACTTTGAACTCTTCCTCCGTTAAAGTTATAGGATTCAGGTAAAATATGGTACTCTGGTTCTTTAAAGTGGTCTCCTAAGGTTTGGGAAAATCTCCCTACCCGTAGGGCCCTCATCAAGGTTTTCCAAGTATTCCCTTACTGGATCTTACCACAGGAGCAGGCTCAGCTCCTGACCAGTGTTTTTTGTTTTTTTGTTTTTTGTTTTTTAATTTTTTTTTTGGGACAGAGAGAGACAGAGCATGAACGGGGGAGGGGCAGAGAGAGAGGGAGACACAGAATCGGAAGCAGGCTCCAGGCTCTGAGCCATCAGCCCAGAGCCTGACGCGGGGCTCGAACTCACGGACCGCGAGGCCGAAGTCGGACGCTTAACCGACTGCGCCACCCAGGCGCCCCTCCTGACCAGTGTTTTGAGAGCAATATTAAAATCCCAACTTGACCTGGAATAAAAAAAAAAAAAAAAAAAAAAAAACCTGGAAATCCCACTTCCTCACATTGGACTTTTGATGTTTTGACAGACAAGCTGTGAGATTCCTGGGTTGAACATCCAGCCGAAGCCATTCTACCATTCATCATTTTGAGGTTTCGAATTGAGGGCAAAATGCCATATAACCTACTTGCACATGATTTACTAAAAACCACACAATTAAAGGCAAAACTGTTCTTGCTCGGGAGGTTTTTATCCCTTTCCTGAAATACTGTGACATGTGCAAAGATCCTGCCTGGCAAAATGTCCTAGATTTTAGTCCTGGCTGTGACATTTATGTTGCCGGGCAAGTCAACTTTCTGAATCTCACTAATTTCCCTCACCTGTGAAATTCCTGACCTGATTACCTCAAGATTTCTCTAAGGAGCAAATAGAATTATGTTGACAACATGTTGAAGACTCCAACGTGTGATATTAATGTAAGATACTATTATTCCTTTCAGTGTTTTAAATTAAAATCTAAAAATAGATTGCATTTCCATGAAATATTCCAATAACCATTTGTTAGGAGATAAAAGCAAAACCTTTGAGATTTAAAATTTAGAAAGAAGACAAGGAAAAGACCCTACCCTTCTCTAAAGAAGTTCCTTTTTATTTTTTTAAACTTATTCATTTTTTAAATAATTTTTTTAAAAATTTTCTAATGTTCATTTATGTATTTATTTTTTATTTTTATTTTTTTTTGTGAGACAGAGAGAGAGAGGGACAGAGCATGAACAAAGAAGGGGCAGAGAGAGAGGGAGACACAGAATCTGAAGTGGGCTCCAGGCTCTGAACTGTCAGCACAGAGCCCGAATTGGGGCTCAAACTCACAGAGTGCAAGGCCATGACCTGAGCTGAAGTCAGACACTTAACCAACTGAGCCATCCAGGAGCCCCTGAAGCTTATTTATGTAGTTTGAAAAAAAAAAAAAGAATGAGAGAAAGAGTGCTCGTGCGTGAGGGGGGGAGGGGCAGAAAGAGAGGGAGACAGGTAATCCCAAGCAGGCTCCATACTGTCAACTCAAAGCCGGATTCCATGAACCAGACTCCGCATTCATAACCTGAGCCTAACCCAGGAGTCAGACGCTCAAGGGACTGAGCCACCCAGGTGCCCCTAGAGGTTCCATTTTCTTATGATCATCTTTCAATCCTATGACTTGTTAAGCAAGGTTACATCCTATAGGTTACAACATATAGAGGTTCACATCTATAGGTTTATGTGCCAGTCCCGCAATATAAGGTGATTCTTCACCAGAAATCAAGGCAGGAATAAGCATTTCCTTGCTCTGTAATCACACACAGCATAACTTTCTATACTTCACCACTCATTGCAAAGCAATGTACAAATTTAGTTGGTGCTGGGCAAGTTTTCATCAGAAGCAACATGGGAGAATTACACAAAGAAACATTTGATGACTGTTCCTGTTTTGTAGTAACATGTGAAAATCATATTCGTACCCCTTTGACATATCTATTAATGAAAAACCCATGTGTCTGTTTGCACTATACAGAAATAATTTGTCAAGCCAATAAATGTATAATGATTAGGTTTCAGAAAAATCTAAACACACAAACCTCTTCCACCATTATATTCCTATTTAGAAATGTCAGGATTAGCTAAATCTGGAGGTTGAAACACACTATTAACAAAAGAAGCTTCAATTCAATTGTTCAGCTGTCATTGTGTTTCCTCGTAATATTCCTCTTAAAAATTTTTAATAGTGGCAAATTTCCTGATTACCAAAAATGGGAAATACCAGTGGCTGATAGGATCATTTCAAAGAATGAAGAGCCATTGCCAACATCATCATAGTAGAATGGTTTTTTAAATAGTCCTTGAACATAGGATTATGTATTAGATCTTTGATTTGTGCTCAACAACAATAAAGTTGTTATACACAGAATTGATCGAAGAATTAAAAAAGGAAGGAAAGAAGAGAGGGAGAAAGCAAGGAAGGAAGGAAGGAAGAAAGAAAAGATGGAAGGAAGGAAGGCAGGAAGAAAGGAAGGTAGGAAGAAAGGAAAGTAGGAAGAAAGGAAGAAAGGAATGAAGGAAGGAAGGAAGGAAAAAAGTGATGGAGAAAGAGAGGCGAAAGGAAAGAAGGAAGGATACTACTACCTAAGCTAGTAGGTGACTTGGTTCAGTCATTACCATGTAGTGTTAAAAGCTAAACTAAACCACTTACCATTGGTTCATTACCATTTAGTGTTAAAAACTAAATTTTTCTCTAATATTGACTCATAAGGAGAGGTGACAACAAAAATTATACTGGATATGGGATCCTGACCCTGAAACAAAAGAAACCAAACTCAAGGAATATATGGTATAGATATGCCACTTTTTGGGACAACCAAATGTCACATCTTATTTGTAGAGCTTGGATCTGATATTAGTTATTCTTGGTGACTAGTAGGCAAATGTCTTAAATGATAGAATGAATCGAATTTCAAGTTACACAAGATAGCATATGGAGCATGTTCTTCCCAGAAGAATCAAAAGGATTTGGCCCTGCAAATAGGACAGAAACCCTGAGTGCTCTCTCTGATTTATGCCAGCCCTTGATGGCGGACCTTCCTTCAGTGAATTTTTAGCATTTGGCCTGATGGACACAAATGATCTTGAAGAAGATGAGAAAAATGGAAGGCAAAAAAGAAAGGCAGCTTTTGCTGGCCACTGCCATAAAATCGTCTTGAAGGCCATCAATGCATCCGTTTGTTCAATGAAGCTCTTCTTGAGTTGTTGTAAATTTCCGGAAAGTGCACTGTTCTTACGTGATTCTTCCTGGACTTAAGAGCAACAGTTTGCCTATGTGTTTAAATACCTCAAAAAATAACAACTCCCTTCCAGGTATGGTAATAAAGGAGATGATAGTAAACAGTTAATTAGGTCGATCTCCACCACTGCTTACACATACTTAATATGTCTGTTTCAGGATTGAAATCTTTCTATATTCTTTTTGGAAGAGAAAAAAATACTAAGAAAATCTAGGTGGTTTTTTTTTAAGTGTATTTATTTATTTTGAGACAGAGACACAGAGAGTGAGGGGGAGAGAGGCAGAGAGAGAGGGAAAGAGAGAGAGAATCCCAAGCAGGCTCCACACTATCAGCACGGGGTCCCCAGTGCATGGCTCAAACTTAGAAACCATGAGATCATGACCTGAGCCGAAACAAGAGTCCGATGCTCAACCGACTGAGCCGCCCAGGGCCCCCAAAATTTGGGTGTTTTAAGTAAAAACTGTAGTAGGTATTTTCAATGACCTTGAAGTTAAGGCAAATAAAATGAGAGCCTCAGAATAGTACTATTATCAGAAGAGAACCCATTCTTTTTGATCTCCATGATCTTTGGTACCATTTCCTCTTACATAATTTTATGGTAGGCAACAACAGAACATCATAGGAGCTATCATGAGGCTCAAGAGAAAAAAAAAAAAAAACCTCAAACTATTAATAACTTTTTTCCCTGGCATTTATAATTGAGCGTTGGGCCCAAATTCTTTGGGCTCTACTGTTCTAAAATCCCTTTTAAAAATCTTAGTAAAAAAAAAAAAAAAAAAAAAGATTGCTTAGATCCTTCTGGCTTGAACATTTTATTTTTTTAAAAAAATTTTTTTTTCAACGTTTATTTATTTTTGGGACAGAGAGAGACAGAGCATGAACAGGGGAGGGGCAGAGAGAGAGGGAGACACAGAACCGGAAACAGGCTCCAGGCTCTGAGCCATCAGCCCAGAGCCCGACGCGGGGCTCGAACTCACGGACCGCGAGATCGTGACCTGGCTGAAGTCGGACGCTTAACCGACTGCGCCACCCAGGCGCCCCGAACATTTTAAAATCAACTTGGGTTTGTCACAGATCTCTGAAGTATCTGAAGCATGTTCCTTAAACTGGGATTTAAAAGTGTGTTCTCCACAGAGACATCTGGGAGGCTCAATGGGTTAAGCTTCTGACTCTTGATTTCAGTTCAGGTCGTGATCTCATGGTTTGTGGGATCAAGACCCATATGCGGCTGTGGGCTGACAGCATGGAGCCTGTTGTATTCTCTCCCCCCTCCACTCTTTGCCCCTCCCCTCCTCATTCTCTCTTTTTCAAAATAAATAAACAAACATTAAACAAACAAATACATAAATAAATAATAAGTAAATAAATAATAAAAAGTGGGTTCTCCACAACTGCAAGTTCTAGAATTTTCATTTGGAGATTAAATTTCCATTTCCATGATAAAATTTGAGGTGATGAAAATATTCTAAAATTAAATTATGGTGATGATTGCAGAACTGTGGAAACATGATAAAGACCACTGAACTGGGCACTTCAAATGGGTTGACGTTATAGTTGTAAATTATCTCTTAACAAAGTTGTTAAAGTATTTTACCCATTTTAAGGAGGCAAACGTGTTTTTAAATAATAAAATAAGACCTTTATCACTTAACTCAATGTTAAGGGGCTACTGACTCTTCTGAAGTTTTTAATTATACTTTCAGGGAGGCTCAAAGATCCCTTTAAAAGGAGGTTTAGCTTATTTCTAGGATATATGGGACATTAAGAAATGAAAATTAGAGGTTTTAAAAGTAGGAGATAGACATTAAAAGAAATTGGCAATAGGAACAATTTGTTTAACTAATTAAAAATTTCTTTGGTGATATATGATATAAAGAAACGGTAGGATGTGAACCAATGCACATTTTGTATCAGTATCTCTATCCCTGATTAGATTGTGACTATTTTCCCACTTAGAGGGCCTAGATTGACGTCGAGTTCCTCTTGATCAAGGGAAGTAAACTCCCTCTACTTGAGGTTCTTTTGACCTATCCTTTAGATATCTAAATATCCTTTAGATATCTTGCAATATCTAAAAGCATCATATACATTTTTAAAGAATCTGACCATTTACTTAAAGAACTGTGCTCTTTGTTTAAAACAAAAACATTTATTGGCATAGCCCATCCTATCCTAAGAACAAAATTAAGCTTATTGCCCACAATTTTTAAGTTTTATATGTGACTAAGACAATTAGAAAAGACCCAGGAGGGTATTCACTTTTGAATGCCCGTCTTCGTAAAGACAGCTTTCATACTATTCTTACTTTCTGATCTTATACTCTAGTAATCTTTGCCTGCTACTCATTTAAGGGGGAGAAAAAAGACCCAGGAAAGGAATATCAATCAGCCAACTGTAAAAAAAAAAAAATTAAATTAAAAAAAATAAAAATAAAATAAAAATGGTTTTAAAACAATCTGGAAGATCAAACTTTTGGAGAGGGCAAGATTTTTCTTGATAAAAATGTACCCCCAAATCCAGAAACCCACTTTTTATATCAAGAAATTAAAAATAAGCAAGAATCTAAAACACGAGGACAAATGAGTCATAGCCTGACCTGGTGACAGGCTGTAGAGGGACGATGAGAGCTTTTCCAACAGCTTGCCTGAGAAGAAGCCAAGGGACCAGCCTGGAAACCAGGAGCTAAATGTAGATGGCGGTGTGTGTGTGTCACTTGGAGCGCTGCGTGGTGACTCTGTTCCTGCCAAATATACAGCAGCTTCGCTGTGTGTTAGGACCTAATCGAGGCATAAACCACAACTGCTACTGTTGCTGGGGACAGTGGAAACCAAACCGCATTTCTAATTCAAAAGGAGGAAATGTGAACAAAGAGAAACAACTAACTAAATCTCATCAGGAAACACGGGCTCTGCTGCCCAATTAAGAAAGGTGCACCTTCCATCAAACATGCAAGGTGATCAGCACGGATAAGGGGAGACACCATGGCAAGGTTGGCCAGGACATCCTTACAACATTAATACTGTCCGTGATTTTCTTTCCTCTGTGTCTGAAGATAGATCACGAGGCCATTACGTAGCACACAGACTGTCATGGCTCACACACCTATTTGTGAGCAGAGCATGAATTGCTACTTTTAGCTGTCCAGTTCTTTCTATAGATTGGATGCTCCTGAATGTCATGTGACGGTGGCTTGCAAAGGATTTTATATGGGGCTTGGTACGTCTTCCTTACCAAAACACGTTCAGAGGTCTTTTTTTCCAAATATGAAGATAATGTGTGTTCATCATGAAAATTTGTAGGAAATTTAGAAAAGCATGAAGAGGAGAAGCTAAATTTCCCCTCCTCCTACATCAAAGGAAGCTATTAGCCATGTGAAAATTCTATGTATGTCTTTGTAACTTCTGACTTTACAGTCTTTCATGGGTCATTTTTATACGGATTCATTTTGCATTACCGGGAACTATGGTTTTGGAAAGCACACCGAAAGTGAGATACTAATATGTATCATTTCTTGTCTATTTAGCCAGCCTTAGTGTGTCCTATTGCCTTAACGTTGGGCATGGTCCAGCCACCCTAAATTCTTTTCTGTTCTCCAAAATACCATATTTCATCCTCTGCTTGGAGTGCCCAATCTTTTGGTGCCCAATTTATCCTTGGACTGTTCTTCATCTTCATCTTGAATACCTATCGCAATAATCTTCTCCTTTGTTAGATCTTCCATGGCCCTTTCCAATGGGTTAGTTAAGACTGTTAAAAAGAAAACCACACACACAAAAAAAGAAAAACTACTAAAACTTTGATGTAAAGGACTCTGACACTCCAATCGTGCCATCTTCCAATGGATATATTGTTAAAAAAGAAATAAATTGAAATTTCCCATAAAATCTACTCATAAAATATGAATTTGTCCAAAAAAAGAAAAGCACAGGGCCCCAAATGCAGTCACTGGGGCCAAGTCACCAAACTGGGGCTTGCTCATTACCCAACCTAACTACGGTTCCAAACTCCCCCAGAAATGTAGTCTTTACCAGTCAGTCGAGAATTTTCTGAGCAATACCAGTGAGGTCATCTGTCACGGGGGTTCTCTCCATCTCCTCCAGGGCCCCAAAGGAAGAGGAGATCATCTGCATGAGAAGACCCTCAGCCCTTTCACTAAAAGAGAGTGAGTGTGTCTGAAATAATCCTTTCTTTTCGCAGGCTAACGTTGTTGCCTCACCTCTTTCCTAGGAAAACCTTCCGTTCTCGTACAACTCCTCAGAGCTGCCCTCTACGTGCCAGATGGGACGCTGCCCAATGCCTGAATTGCTTAATAAAGCCAATTAGATCTTCAAATCTACTTTAACACTACTATTTTTGTTCAAGCTACCACCCTACTGCCCAGCGCATTGCCCTATTAATCTGCCCTCTTACTGTGCTGGTATGGTAAATTTTTTTTGATGTTTATTTATTTTTGACAGAGAGAGAGAGACAGAGCATGAGCAGGGGAGGGGCAGAGCGAGAGGGAGACACAGAATCCAAAGCAGGCTGCAGGCTCTGAGCTGTCAGCACAGAGCTCTGTGCGGGGCTCGAACTCACAGACGGAGAGATCATGACCTGGGCTGAAGTCAGCCGATTAACCGACTGAGCCACCCAGGCACCCCTACTGTGCTGGTGTTATAGCCACAGCTATTTAACTGCCTTACTGTACAATAAAGGAAGAGATACTGTTTTGTTTTACTTTCACGCGCATCTAAGAAAAAAGCGCCGACTTCACATTAGACGATCCATAAATAAGTGGCCAATAAATGAATAGATGGATAAATGAAGTTGTTTCATATCTCTGAGCCCCAGTTTCCTCACCTGAAAATGGAAATACTACCCGCCACATATATTTGCTTTGAGAATTAAATGAACCAACATATACATTGCTTAACCCAGTGACTGACCCACAGTAAGAGTTGCTTACTTCCCCCCTTTGTTCTTAAGACAATATTACTTAACTTCTAAGCTCCTTTTAAAAATTCCCTTTGACCTATGTATCAAGAAATGTGAATGCTAAGAGCCAAGCAAAGGGTTTCTCTGAACTGGTAGCAATATTATGGTAACAGTTTTGCAATTCTGATTTATTCAGGCTTTGTGACTGTTAAAAGCCCAAAGAACACCCTATAGAAATTAGATCAGCTAAAACGGACAAGGGGTAATAGTAGAGCTAGCATTCCTTAGAGTTGTATTTTCATCTCATGGAAGCCTATCCAAATGCAAATAATGCTGGGGGACTTGTGCTTCATAAACAGTCAAATATGGAAAGGAGTTTGACTTTCATTCTTTGCGTTAAAGAACATTGTACTTCCAAAGGGGGGGAAAAAGAACACTGTTTAATGCTTTACATGAAATTCCATTTCCCACCACATAATTATTAAAAGATAAGTCGCTTCTGCATTATTAATAAGAATAAATAATAAGAGGGCAATTAAATAACTATCATTAATGACTTGTTCATGAATACGTTAGCAGTTGGCTGTTTTATCATGAAGAGAAATTAGAGTAAGATAGTAGGAAAATTCAATAAATAATAAAACAGAAAGCTGTGTATTGTGCCTCGGTTAATTACAAATATATCTGAATCTTAGGGAACACTAAAGAGGAAATTTGCATACCCAAGTACAAAAGTAGTTCAAAGCTAATAGGTGCTTTGTTACAAGCAAAACTCTCCCCTGTCTCTTTGCGTTTAAGTTTGTTTACTCTTAGAGAAACTTGATTTCCTGTGTCTGAGGAAAATAAGCTTATAAAAAAGATGAAAAGGCTGCTATATGGCACTCCAGTAAAGAGATGCTGACAAATTAAGTGTTAATGAATCAAAAACATATGGATTACACTTCACTTCAAATAGAAATGATTTTAGAATCAACGGGGAGAGTACTTAGCAACATGTAAGTCTTTGTCAATCTTTAAAACCCAAGCATTTACGGTGTCTTCAGAAAGCTCTAAGTTATTCCTTTCCTTAGTAGTGACCTACCATTTTCATTTTATAGAGAAGATCAATGTCTCCGAGGCCAAATGACCTTTCAAACGTTTAACAATATACTGGGTAAGTTACAAACAGACATCCCAGAAGTTCAGGGATAAAACACATCAGGGGAGAAATATGTATCAATTAACCAAAACCACCATGCCAACGCAAAACATTTTCCTCTACCCCTTGCTCAACGTGATTTAAAAAAAACAAAACGAAAGAGAAATGACGGCAGTCATACACCTTCTTAAATCATCCTCTTTTATCTGTATTTTTAAAATCATAGCTAAGATGTGTACGTTCAAATTAGTTGGCTCAATATCAGTGTCTTCTTTATGCAAAAATTGGAAATTCTATGTTAGCAGTTCTAAGTACAGTCCACATTCACATAAAAACCTTTCAATGTTTATTCATTTTTGAGAGAGAGAGAGACAGAGCATGAGCAAGGGAGGGGCAGACACAGAATCCGAAGCGGTCTCCAGGCTTTGAACTGTTGCACAGAGCCCGACGCGGGGCCCGAACTCACAAACCACGAGATCATGACCTGAGCTGAAGTAGGACTCTTAACCGACTGAGCCACCCAGGCGCCCCTCATATAAAAACCTTTAAAAGATAAATGTCTTCATGCTTCTGTAGAATTGGGAATTTGTTCAGTGCAAGAAGAAAGTAACACTAGATATGGAGTTCAGAATATGTATTTGATTACTGAGCAGAAACCCCTATGTTTCAGACAATTGAGGCATACTTTTAGGATGTATTCACCCGGGTCCCTATGTTCTTTACTAGCAGGAACAACAAAAATTTGATGTTCTTTTTTCAATGCAGCAAAGTCTGTGTTTTAGTATTTAGTCTACTAACTTCCCAAGGAAGACCTGTTCATTCACATTCCTAAATTGATGCGAATGTGTCTTTCACTAAGGATCTGTTCCGATGTCCAAGATGCTTACTAACTACTGTGGGTACTTATTCTTGTGTCTGACACTTAGTGTAAAAGGCCTTTCCGTCATTTTGGAAGTGGAACCTCCACAGGTCAATCCTGTGCGTATGTAATTCACTGCAATCACATTCAGGGGCCAAGAAGTGTTACATGTAGATGCTTTGAGCGCTCCCCTTTTGTTCTCTTGATGTGAGGAGTTTAAAAGGTTCCTTAGCTCTTACTAAATGAGGCCTCTGCTTCCCACCTCCTGTAATCAGAGCAGCCCATTTCCCCTCTGAATTGACAAGAGTCAAGGGTGCTATATGCTGCAGTCACCATTCTGCCACCTACCATTTTGAATTCAGTTTGACTCCTGGTTTCCATTTCCACTCGGTTCCCCGTTCCATTCCTGATTTCAAATTTGGCTAGGTCCAATGTAGCTTGCTACTTATCTTCACCTTCTTTTAAGTCCCCATCAAGCTTGCAAGCTTGATTTTCCCCTATGCACATTTATGACGAGTCCCTTATGTAATTCCACGGTACGGCCATCTATTAATAAAAATTATTCTAACATACGACGACAAACATAGTTGCATCTGGTAGTTCCCAGACAATACACACGCTTGAGAAACAGACCTATCCTTGCACTGCATATCAGGATGATGAATCCTTGGTGGCATGTAAAATACAACCTATAAGGGATTGTGGGGTTGAGTTGAATTGAATAGTTAAGAAGTGCCATGGATAATTTGGACATTCGCTGAATAAACAACTCTTAATGGTGGAAAATTGGACTACGTACTATTAGACAAAGTGCATTAAAATATCAGAACTTTAAGTAAGCAAATTATAGAATTCAGTGCAAAGGCAACCCAAATTCTTAATTGAATGAGTTCCCTCTTTTTACTAAAGCTTCCAATGGCTTTCCATTGCCTATAATAAATATATAGCCCCCCACTATTGTGCACATTTCCAGTTTCTAAACTCCTTCTCCAGGCTGATCTTTCACTTTCTTCCACCCTCTGCCCTTTGTTCCAGCCCAAACAAATTGCTTTCAGTCTTCAAACTTGCCCTGGCATTTCCTGCTTCTGTACCTCTACTCACTGGTTTACCTTGCTGTATAATTCATCACTAAATGTAAATTCAGCTTTTGTTAATTGCCTCCTTTTATTAAAAATTATAGATTGTATATAACCTTCATAACAGAATTTCATCAAGAATGAACTCAAGAACTCAAACATTGTTACAGTCACTAGCCAAGTGCACATAAGTAGCAACACCTATACAAGGAAGAGAAAGCAGGGTGTGTATCTATGTGTGCTCGTGTTTCCCCTGTATATATTCATGATAAGAGTCGCTGATATAATTCCATTGTCTGGCCACCTATTAATAAAAACTATTCTAACACACAACAACAAAAACAATAATCTTCATTAATTGCATCTGGTAGTTCCCAGATAAGGCATACACGTGAGAAATAGACATTTTAGGTTTTATGCTTTCCAATTATGCTACTTGAATGGATCTCTAACTTTACGGTCCACTGTCCCACGAGGCACAACTTTCTCCAACCCTTCTTCTCTGCCTAACATCCCACTATTTTTATGAGCTTCAATAGCCCCTTTTAAAGTGGTAGTTTCTTTAAGAAAATAATTACAATGTAAATTAGTCTTCGACAAATAGTAAGGCACATTTTGGAATTAGGTTCCTAAGTATTGAAGCTTTGCTTCCTGATATGTTTAAAACCATTACATAAGTTTAACCATAGCCATTCAAACTATGTACCTAGAAATATCATTTCTTCTGTTGCTAATGAAGGTCCTACGGCACAAATTTATTAAAGGTATACGTTTGCATGGGATAATAATTGGGTCGATAATATTAAATTCATAGGCTCATTATTTAATTGCAAGGGCAGATTATGAATACAGCTTCTAAAATGTATTTTAATGAAAAACACTACATCCTGACCTAATCATATCAACCTTATGCTATCTAATTAAGGATGCAAAAAATCATTAGAGTTGCAAAATATTAGTTCCAATTCCATCAGGCTGTGAGCTGCCCCTTCATGAATATATATATTTTTACTCATGATAAATAGTTAATGAGGTAAAAATGACAAAATTTGCATGTAGGCAAATTAGTTTAATAGAATAATGTCTTTACTGACTACTGAAAGTGACCTTTTCCTTTTCAAAAGAATGTTAAAATACTTTGAAATTATCATGTGGCTGTCTTTGCACAAATGACAAATTACATGTATGAACAATGTAAAAATTACAAAATGCAATAATCCTAAATTCTCATCATAGTGTAAATGTGTTCTGTGCTTTTGCATTTATCAATTTAATAAAAGGAAATTAAGCATATTATAAAGTGTCCATTTGTGTGGCAATTTTTAATCCAGAGCATAAAAATGAGAAGCGTGTGCTTAATAGCTGCTACTGTGGCAACGATCTAGATCAAATTTTTAAAGTGCAAAAATTCTAGACTACTTACTTGAAATGCTTTGATATTAAAGTGTCTGTTCCACTCTTAATTTAGCATTTTAGATTATAGATGATGATTCTAAATTAAACTAGCATTGTATCTTGAAATTAGTACATCAATGATTCAACAGGACTACCTTGCTTCCCTATTGAAATAAACTGAACAAACAAACATGAAACAGGTTAAGAAGAAGAACATTAAAAAATTAATCATCAGTAAGAGGAAGTCTTCACAGTATAAATACCAGGTCATGAAGAGACACAACAAATAAAATATGTATGTCTATTCACTTAAGTGTAGGAATGTTTCTGTATGCTTAATAAACAACACCCCCCCCAACAAGAAATAACAGGTGCTCTACAGATTTTCAGATGATTTGCATAAACATCTCTGAATCTCATCACCGATGGATGCTGAGTCTATACATATTGGGGAAGAGACAACAGCAATTTATCTGGGTATATTAATTTCTGTTAATGGCCCCAAAGAATCTAAGCCAAAATATCTTACTTAAGACACAAATGCCTTTGATAAAATTATTTACTTTCGCTGCATTTAAACAAATCGTCTTTTCTTTGATCCATCTCAATGTGTATACAGTGTATCCACTCTTTTCCTGAGTTCTATGGTTATCCATCATGGGTCAGCTAAGCCATTTTATAAAGAAGGGGATAAATATTAATTTTAAATTAAGGAATTTCACAATCTCCATTAATTTTCCTTCTAGCACCTAAACATTCATTTTTTCTCCCACTTTTTATCCCCACTCCTCTCCCCCTGTTGTTCAACTGAAATCATTTTGGTACTCAACTTTGGGTTGCTTCCAAATTCCTAAACTTCCATGTTGTGAAACAAAACAGTGAAATAAATATACTCTACCTACCCCAGTCACTTTGACGTTATCCTACAAAGAAAGTTCTCTTTGCTTAACTTTTGGGATTATTTAAACAATTTGGTCCTTTTTAAATTCTGTTTATTTTTTAAGTAATCTCTACACCCAACGTGGCGCTCAAACTCACAACCCTGAGATCCAGAATTGCATGCTCTATCAACGGAGCCAGCTGGGTGCCACAACGATTTGGGCCTTTTAAAAATTATGCTGTTGCCAAGGATTTTTGAAGAAGAAACCCAGAGGAATGTGGTAAAGTGAAATGTGTTTTATTTCAAGTCAGAGACAGTGGTCATCAAAATGTCTGCTAGAATGTTATATTTATCTGTCAACTTAACAGAATTCAAAACATATTGCATATATTAATAGTAAATCTATGTGGAATTTTTTAAAGCTAATGTTTAGGTTTCTATCAGACATAGAATGGAATGAGGTAGATTATATGTTCATTATATGGACAAATTAAATATGTTCAATTATTCAATCATTCATGCATGCATTCATTTACGTACTAAACGAATAGATAGCAAAAATGTACTGTGTTCTGCAGACATTATTAAAGATCAAGAACACAAAATGGAGAAGATACTCTATCGCACAAGAAGATCTTAGTTTAAAAAAGAAGAGGGAAACACAGGCAGATAATTGTTAATTTGTGTGTTAGAAGGGTCAGGTAAACCAGGTTTTGGCAAAAAGGAGTTGGTCCTCTCTGGGGACACCCCATAGAAGCAACACTCAAGCTCAGCCTGGAAGAAGAAATAGTTTGCCAGGTCGTATCTGAGGAGCTGGGAGGACACTTCTGCAAAGACAGAGGAATGGGAGGTAATATAAAAGAGTATAACATATGTAGCAAGTTATCCTTATTTTTGTACGGACTAATGATATTTTAGTAAGAAGCATTAGGCAAGAGGATGGCCGAGAAGGGAGGGGAGGAATGTGGATACAAGAGACATCACTGGAGAATCACATCAAATGTCAAAAACACAATAGTATGAATTTTGGCTTTTATTCTTCAGGCAATGGGTTTATGACAGGGAAATGCAGGGTCAGATTTGCACTTTGGAAACGTTCTAGAGAATAAATTCATGGCCAGTATGGTGATGTGGCAAGTGCAGCGTGAGACTGAAGATAAAGCAGTTAGCAAAGAATTGCTGGTCTTCAGAAGTTGGGTATCGAGGTCACAGATACACAGAAGCAAATGAAATAGAGAAGAGTCGATATTAAGAAAGTAAAATCAGTAGAACTGACTGGATGATCAAACTGGAAAAAAAAAAAAAACTCGGAAACAAAAGTCTAGAAAAAACTCAGAGTTTGCCATCTTTAGGATTCAGAACAGATGAAAATGCCATGTGCATTACGGATGTGTAAATGCTATGGTTTTGTGATACAAGTGAAATGCATTTGCCAATTAACAATACGTGTTAAGTCAATTTTGTTTGGAACATACTGGGTTTTAGGTGTCTTTGGGGTGTGCACCGGAAGATATCAAATAGGTTGCTGGATTATATTACTTTGGAACTCAGAAGAGAGGTGTAGCCTTGAGATACGCACATAATAATCTTCGAAAGGCTGGAAGATCCGTTTCAAAGGGGGTTAACAAAAGGATAGTGTGTAGAGTAAGAAGAGAAATAAATCAAGTACAGAGCCCCGGGAGATACTACCACAGAAGAGGCTGATGGAGGGAGTGAAGAAGTCTGTAAAGAAGATTATTGAAAGAGGGAAGAAAATCAAGAGGACTGACTAACAAAGGCATCAAAG
This sequence comes from Lynx rufus, assembly GCF_022079265.1. Lineage (NCBI taxonomy): Eukaryota > Metazoa > Chordata > Mammalia > Carnivora > Felidae > Lynx > Lynx rufus. Next base: position 127,612,500 of record NW_025814878.1, read on the forward strand.
GAGAAAAACCGAAATAATATTCTCTTCCTCCTGTTCTCCCAAGATGGCACTGAAGCCAACAATTATGTCACATATGGGAAGTCTGTCCCTCGCTTCTTTTATATTCTTCACCACCCTTGTGTAATTTGGCCCAATATATATACAGCAGGTATCAATAAATATTTCTGTAAGAAAATAACACTGCGGCACTCTAAGAACCACCTGGCCATGTTTCCTCATTTCAACTCATAAAAAATAATCAATATACAGTTGAGTTGCAAGATTTGTATAGTGGTGGCAGTCAAATTCAATAATAAATGGCTTCAAGAACAATGTGAGGAAATTTAACAACTTACTGATATGCCAACAGAGTGAGTTTCTCTTGCGCAGTCAAAAAACAAATCTACTTCAAACCAACTCACCTTCCTTCTGTCACCATTGATTCCTCTCCACTGCTCAGACCTTTTCACTATGTAACTGAGCTCCTGATTGGAAATCTCCAAATCATACGGTATGAAAAACTTGGTTTCTTCACTATGGATGCGTTGAAATACATCCAATATCCAAGAATCATTGTGCAATCTAAGAACAAAACTACCTGTTATTTTTGTTCCCCAAATATTGTAAACTTTTTTTCTTCCAAAAGCGTTAAACAATTTATGTTTCTTCTATCAATTTCTATGTATTCTATTCTAGTTCATCATTCCCATTTATTTTTCAGAAATTATTTGACTAAGAGTCCAGAAATAATTTAATAATTTCCTCCACTAAACATCAAAGAATAATCTGGGTTGTTGGGTTTTTTTTTTTTTTTGCTATTATCTCCTATAAGCCTACTATTTCTGATTTTTGATACCTAAGCAATAGGCTGTAGAAAATTAAGAAATATTTAGCCATTAATTTGTATTATGGATATCCACATTAATTCGAACGTGAGGGATTTGGCAAAGGAGACTTAAATTTGGATTTCTTTCTTTCTCACTGAGTTGGTTTGAGTCCCCCTTTGGTAGAAACCCCACTGGACCAGCTCCACTGGCACAGAGGTTTCGCTGAATTGGTTGTTTTCCAACATGAATGATAAATGGATAGCTTTAGTGAGGCACCTAAACAGATAAACTGTTTACTTAATTGTCTCCAACTTCCCCAAACAGCTCCAGATATTAATTTAGAAATGCACTGTGCTTCTTCTTGCGACACTAGTAAAGTAACAACAAAGTATCTTACTGAAAAACATTAATACTTCTTTAGTAACATTGAGGTGAGTATTATAGATACCAATTAGGCCAATGCTTATAACATTTTTCCACTAAATATGCTTAAGTTCCGAAAAGAGAAAATATGTATTCTATTCCTGATTGAGCAGTATGTTTACTTTAATATCGTATGCTTTGTCTTATAAAACTTTGAACAAAATTGAAACTCTAGAGAAATATCGTATTCATCCTGTGACTTAGTGTACTCTTGGCTCACCATGTATACCTGGACCTAGTTTAAGCAGCACACATTTTTCCACTAACAGTCTGCAGGCCAAGTCAAGAAACCCAATGCATCACAGTATCAACAAACTACCCATTTGGAAAGTTATTACAAAATGCCCAAGTTATGAATTAGAGTCCCAAGATAGTTAAGCATTACATGGAAATGCCTTTCTGTACAAAGTAGAGATCTGTAAGTATTTAATTTCAATGATCAGGATAATTCTATTTGGTTTAAATAGGGTAGATGATTAAAACTAAAATTTATTGAGTTCCCATTATAATGGTGGTCTTTCACATCCATTATTTTATCTAGCCTTCCTTTAATCCTGTCTTTTACATAATATACCACTAAAATTAAAAAAAAAATTAGTCTTGCTGTTTATAAGTAACAAAGACAGCATTTAAACCCAGAGCTAATGCCAAGGTTCATTTCATTCCACCATCTGACTCTTCAGTGAAAGTAACCAATACAATGCGTATCTTCATTTAACGAACTCTATCTTGATTCTTTCCAAAATAGTAAAAATAGATTTGTTGACCCTACCTGCCAAGTAAGATCTATGTGTCTTTTATTTTCCCCCTATTTTGCGTTCATTACAGAGTGGCAATAAAAGCAAAACCGCCAGCCAGTGTCACTGATGGCCCAAGACAGGCCATATGGCTTGGCACCATCTTGAAATTCAACTACTACTCTTATTGTGCCTTGAGATTCTAGGTTGGCCGTTTGAATGATTTGCTAGTTGTCTTGTTAAACAAGAACTAGTCTTTACCATTCTCTTAAGCTTGCTTAATGTAACATTCATCTTTTTCTTTTAATGGTAGGAAGATTTAATGTACTTAAATTACTGTCAATTTGCTGCCATAAACATTTTCTATATGAAGATTTTAAGTGCAAGATTATCAACAACGCAATTAACTTTGAATTAATTAGGAATCACAGTCCTGTTTCTGCTAACTTCTGTTCCTTTTGCCCAGAAAATGTCTGTCGTCTCTTTATATCTCCTTCATTCTGTGTGAAAGAATAATTATGTAAACATCCAAGCAGGGATCTGCAGGATGGTACACAAATGTTTGAACAGAGAACAAAATGGCACATTCGAGTGTGGAAAGCTGTACAAAGATTAATCGCGTTTTAGTTTTACATTTTTTGCTTGCTATGTTGAGTGGCATTTTCCAGTGAAAAAGCTTGGTGATGGGTTGTGAATGAGTCAACTTACCAACCATTACTAGTGTTTAGCATAGTTTCCAGGTCTGTAGAGCAAGTTCTCACAAAAAAAGGGAAAAAAAATAGTCTGTAGTTATATGTGCAAAATTTTTAAAATAAAGGGAGTGTTGAATATTATATAATTCATTTGATAATATAATCAGTCAAGTGATATAACATTTACCCAAAAGTGAATTATTTTATCCATTTGGATATTTACACAGGCCGTACTGATCAAAAGTGGTGCATATCTCAAACTTTCACTTCTCCAGTTCTTTTTAGAAAGTTAAAGAGTCCAAGTAAATGTTAAGTAAATTTCTATAAAGACATTCAATGTCTAAACAGTTTCAATTGCATAAATAAACTAGGCATTGGGAGACACTGATGAGAGAGAGCAACAGACTAATTTCTCTGTATAAACAACATTGGAGACAGTCAATGAAATATGGAGTTTAAATTTTCCAGGATCATGTTTAATTATGAAAGTTTGGTATTCTCAAATGGGTCAGAAATAACACACACACACACACGCACATGCACACGCACACGCACACACACACACAGATGCACATTTAGTTCCATGCATTTTCTGCCATTGTAGGCATGTGTGTATAAAAATCAGGTTGAATTATATAAAATTGAAGATACTAAATCATAGTAGATGAGAGAAGAGAAAAGGAAAAACAAACATGGAAAAATTTTAAGTAGTGCAATTAGAAAAAGAATATGAAAGTTCATTGTATTATTTTAGCAATTTTTATAGGTTTGAGTTACTCTTTAATGAAAAGCTAATATTTTATGATAGTCTATATCATTACATGATGATGGTTACAAATTCGGATTTCTTTTAACAATACAACTATTCAAAGTGTCTGAAAATTTTACATTTTTAAATTATTTCTTCAAAATGTAATTAAAAGAGAAACGGTATTCCACCTGTCCATAAAGCCTTAGGCATTATTGTTTATAGAAATAGGTCACATATTATGCCACAGGTTCTGATGATGGCCAGTGAAACAAAGTAATTTACAAAGTCCTCTGCCCTGTGTCCTACATTTGAAGCAATTCATTGCCTGGTGAATGGCAGAAGCTATTATGTTTGGTTCACATCTGAATGTGGGTCATTTACAGAAACCTAGGATGTGACATTTCTTTTAAAGCTAAAAAGGACAAGTGTGAACATTTAGCTAATGTAGTATTTTAAGGGTCATGAAAAAGGATGGAGTCTGTAACTTAAACCAGCTCTAAAAGAAAATACATATATATGTGTGTGTGTGTGTGTGTGTGTATACATATATATGTGTATATATATATAAATTTAAAAGAATCAAATATGATTGCTTCCTTTTAACTCCAAAAGTTACAAATGAGTTCAGCAGTATGGCTTTATAAATACTGTAGTCAATTTACTCATAAAACTACTTATCTACTGGTGTAAGTACATTAGAATGCTTCAGGTATAGCTCTGAATAGCATATGCTTGCCAAAATTTATTCTTATTCTTTTAATTATAAAAAAGAATATATGAACAGATTTCACATATTCTTTTTTATAAATGTTTATTTATTCATTTTGAAAGAAAGAGAGAGAGAGAGAGAGAGAGAGAGAGGTGGGGGAGGGTCAGACAGAGAGGAAGAGAGAATCCCAAACACGGTTGGCATTTTCAATGCAGAGCACAATGCACGGCTTGATCCCAAGAACCCTGTGATCATGACCTGAGCCGAAATCAAGAGTTAGATGCTCAACCAACTGACCCACCCAGGCGCCCCGGCTCACATATTCTTTAGGAGACTTGTTGAATATCTTAAATGAGGTGTATGACATTAAAGTTTTTATATGTATGGAGGAAGCTTTTGTTGGCTTTCTGGAAACACTTGAATGCTCACCATTCTGTTAACACTAATTGAAATTCAAATGGCTTTGGTTTGAAATCATACTAAATAGAGAAAAAGAGAAATACCAAAAAAAGAATAAAAAAGAGAAAATAAAAAAGGGGAAAATACTTTTAGAAAAAGAGAAAAGAAATTGAGAAAATGAAAATGTGCACACAATGGGAAGTCGTCAACCCCCCTCCACCCCCATTTCCAGAGATAGCTCTATCACGGGTTTATGAGTTCTATAACCTTCAAAATATGAGTGGTCTCATGTTTTTAAGGGGACAATCATCCTCTTCCTTCACTCCTCATTAATTTACTACCTTAATCAACAAACATTCACATATGCCTACCAAACATCAAGTACTTGGTAAGTGCAAGCAGTAAGGAAGGGGGTAGGGGAGTATCCCGGGAAGTGGGTGGAGAGGACCCTGTGTGGGGCCCTGAAAGCTGCAAGAAGATGGCAGAGTGATGAACAAAGTACAGAGTATTAGGGTAGTATAAAATAGGGAAGGCAGGGCCCAGGTCAAGAGAGCTCTTATTGTGATAGCAATAGGCAGCCATTATGTAGATTTAAGGCAAGCCTTGATATAATACTTTTTAATTAAAAATCATTCTGGTTCTAATGAAGAGAATAGATTAAAAGGCACAAAGAGGAATATAAAGAGACTAGTCAAAGAGACTAATGTTATGGTAAGTCAAGGGAGAGATCAGGGCATATTGGAGAAGGAAAGGAGCCTATAGATAGAACACGATGGACAAGTTCAAGAGTTAAGGAATTGTCAGAACCTAGAGAGGATGAGTGGGGGGTGAGAGAGAAGAAGAGTTTGAGGACAGACCCCCAGTTCCTTCCTCCTTCCTTTCCTCCCTCCTTCTTTCTCTCTTTCTTTCTTTCTTTCCTTTCTTTTTCTTTCTTTTCTTTCTTTCTTTCTTTCTTTCTTTCTTTCTTTCTTTCTTTCTCTTTCTTCTTTCTTTCTCAGAATTGGATTGGTGATCTTGTCATTTACTGAGACAGGGAACCCTAGATGAAGTGATTTGGAGTAGAAGACAATGAATTTCTTTTCAGAATGTCAGTTTTGAAGTCCTATTGACATATATATGTGGAATTGCCAAAGTTAATTGAAAGTTCTAAATTGTTTGACTAAATTCATGTATATCTTGAAAGAACTGAATTTTAGAACTAAACTGAGCTGCCTAAATTACAAATCTGTTAGAAATATACTGTTTAAATCAATTAAGTCACTCCCAAGGAGCAGATCAAAGTTTTACTCTTTTTTTCTAAAGAAAAAAATTGAGTACGGATGTCACACGATGTTACCTTAGTTTCAGGTGTACAATATAGAGATTTAACTTCTTTACTTTTTTTTTTATTTTTTAATGTTTATTTATTTTTGAGAGAAAGAGAGAGACACAGAGTGGGAGCAGGGGAGGGGCGGACAGAGAGGGAGACACAGAATCTGAAGCAGGCTCCAGGCTCTGAGCTGTCAGCACAGAGCCCGATGTGGGGCTCAAACCCACCAACCGTGAAATTATGACCCAAATTATGACCTGGGCCGAAGTTGGACGCTTAACCGACTGAGCCACCCAGGAGCCCCTCGACTTCTTTATATTTTCTGCTACACTCACCACAAGTGTAGCCACCATTTGTCACCATGCAACATTGTTACAATATTATTGACTATATTCCCTGTGCTGTGCCCTTTATTCCCAGGACTTATTCCTTCCATCACAGGAAGTCTGTGTCTCTTCCTCCTGTTCACCCATTTTGCCCATCCTGCCAACCCCTTCCCTCTGACAACCATCAGTTTATTTCTCTGTACTTACAGGTCTAATTCTGGTTTTTGTTGTTGTTGTTTATTAATTTATTTGGTTGATCCTATAATTCCACTACTGCGTATTTACCCAAAGAAAATGAAAACACTAATTTGATAAGATACATGCGCCCCTATGTTTACTGCAGCATTATTTACAATGGCCAAGATATGAAAGCAACATAAGGGTCCACCCATAGGTGAATGGAAGGAAAAAAAAGTGTGGTGTATGTGTGGGTGTGTGTGTATGTTACCCAGCCATAAAATAAAGGACGAAATCATGCCTCTGCAACAACATGGATGGATCTAGAGGCTATGATGTTAAGTGAAATAAGTCAGACTGAGAAAGACAAACATCACACGATTTCACTCACATGTGGACTCTAAAAAACAAAGTTTTACTCTTTATTTACTGTCCACATTTTAAAGAATCATAGAGGTAAAACCCTTGCCAAAGACACACAAGCCAAGATTCAAGCCAGGCCCAACAGTCTTCAATCCAGGTATCAGACCACGACATCGTATTCATTCCTTAGGTGAAAATTAACCACAAATATGAAATTTAAGTCATCTCATTGTGTAGAAAAAGTAAGAAATATGAGGGACAATTAGTATTGCAGGTTCTGGATGTCTGAAGGCTGCGTGTGGACATCAGCTGAGCCACTGGCCTCCTGTGCAGCCTTAGGCAAATTACGTAAAGTCACTAAGGCTTGCTTTCCTCAACTTTGAAAAGGAAATGATGTTAGCAGGTCCTGAATTTTTCACTATATATTAGAGTTAGAATTCTATTCTTGCTGGTTCAGTGGTTCATTCTAATGACCACGAGGTCCAGTTCATATTGTCTTCATTCCCGTGAGGGTGCTGACTCAGGTGATGCAGGCAGATCAATTAGTTTTTAATGTTGATTTATTTTTGAGACAGCACCGGCGGGGGGCGGGGGCAAAGAGAGGGGGACAGAGGATCTGAAGCGGGCTCTGCACTGACAGCAGCAAGCCTGACACGGGGCTCGAACTCACAAACCATGAGATCATGACCTGAGCTGAAGTTGGACACTCAACCCACTAAGCCACCCGGGTGCTACTGTAGGCAGATCATTTTTACAGGAAAACCCAAAGTTTAAAGAGTGGGGTGAACCAGAAGAACTGCAGTGGCATTTTCTCAAATCAATTCAGCTGTGTGGCCTTGACCACTGGGAAAGCACAGGGCTGGTGAGAGGTCCTGACTCATCATCACTATTAATGACAAAAAAAAACAAAAAAACAAAAAAACAACAACAACAAAAAAAAAACTGCCTAAGCACTTAAGTCAGACTAAAGGCTGAGGCACCTTCAACCATTTGTGTCCTTGCAGAACGATGGCTCCTTTACAAATGTGACCAAAATCACTAAGAATCCATCCGCAGTTCTGAGCATCTAAGCAAGCCTCATATGAACCTATTCACCAGATGAATAAAGAGAAAAAATGAGTTGGAGAGAGTGGTAGAGAACGAAGATTGGGCCAAACGGAATTGAGCTTTGGAGACACCAAGTCATAGCTGAGAACCGGCAAGAAGGGAGTTACAAAGCACTCTGTGTCTATGACATGTTCAGCCCTCCCCTGGGTCCTCTGGACTTTTTGCATACAATGCCTATAAATGCTTTTCATTTACTCTGCTGTGGGCACCATTGTGACTCCTTTTCGACTCCTCTTTGCACATTGCGCTGTAATTTTTTGAAGTTGGATGTTGCCAGAGAATTCAAATTTAAGATCTATTCTTTTTATCACTTGGATAAGTCAGATTAACACACCTGAGAGCTGTGTGTATGTCTTTTTCACACCCCCTCATTATATTCCAGTGAAGAGTTAAAAATGAAAAGCAGTTGGGGACTAGAGTCATTTGAACTTACAGTCTGTGAACCATATTTTATTGAAAGGGGTACATCTTCAATATTAAGAAAATGCATTCATTTATGCGTGTTTTCATTGCAACCAATATTTGTTGGGTGTCTATTGTGTTCTAAACACTTTTCTGGGTACAGAGAAGACAATGGTGAATTCTACAATCAACACCTTTGCCCTTTGCAGTCCAGAGTTCCATGTCATTTTGCCACTATATTTCTTTTTTATTCTGACCTACTTATGTAACATTTTAGATACATGGTTTGAGAGTGTAACCTGCCATTTGATGCACATGTAATCCTCATTATTTTGTAGAAGCAAAGCAAAACAGTTGTTCTTTGTGTTTGATCACTTGTTTGTTCAATGATTTTAGTGATAAGCTAAGATAAAAATCCTTCACAGAGAGTTTTATGGATTATACAGGATATGACAGAGAGAAGTAGGGAATGACGCTGGTTCATGCACGTGACCTGCGCTATCAGATGGAGATACTTACATAGAAGGAGGAAAGGACATTTCTCATTCCAGTGGCCCAAAAGAAGCCCATGCCAGAGATATGGACTGTGCCAAAAAGAGAGTGTGTACATTGTCACTTTACCCAGGTACACATACCTTTTTGACACCTACTTGCCATTGGTCAAGACTCATCTACCCAGTTTCCTGCGAGTTGGGGATGAAAATAAAAATTGTGGTAGACTATTTTAGTTTCTTTTATCTTAGAGGTATCAGAAGAAGGTCAATTTACCGAAAGCCAATTTATCAAGTGACTGATGAATGATTTAGACTTAACTGAGCCACTTTTATTATATCTTTACAAGAGAATATTACGTCAAGAAATGTTCAGTTTATCTCCGACCCATCTTCTTGCAGCTACACATGGGGTTAGTTGGGATAGAAATAGATCCTTCTACTTGCTGAAGAAAAGACAGAAGGGGAATCAGCATATAGCAGGAACTCAGCTGCCCACACCAAAGAGCTTAGGGCCTAAGGCACAGAGTGGGGATACTGATGGGCTTTTGAATAATGAACGATCAATGAATTATCTGGACCCACGGCAATGAACTAATTTGGTTATAATCATTCAGTTTGCTGGAGCTGACACAATGCAGCGTCCAAATCTTTTAAATAGATATATTCCTATACAAGCAGGGCACTGAGTGCCCGTCACAAGGTGGCAAGTTCAGGAGGTATGAAAATTGTTTAGCTCTACAGTAGTTAGAGAATTTTTAGAATTTTTTCCCTACATGATAAATAACATTTTGCTTTTATTTTAAAGAAGATTGATTCGGAAAGTGGAAAATCTTTGATTATCTTATATGTATTCCCTAGACAATGAATATGCTCATAATATCCTCATCAAAACCTACCTTTAAATTATTTTCATCCAAATTAATTTTCCTAAGTAATAAGTGTCCGCAGCTAAAATTTATAAGGCTATTTGGAACTATTAAGTCAATAATTAGGAAGACACATCCACACCCCAAAAACTAATTAACTTGAGTACCAGTCTTTCCGATTTGTGTACAGCTCCCAGGAATATAAAAGCTTAAACAAATCTGACATTTAAATTCTGATTTCTCATTCTCTGAATGTTATAAAGAAATATGTAAGCAGCCTGTAGGTCTTCTGGATGACTCCAATAAGGGATTTAGAGAAGAGAGATCCATATAATATCAACAAAGGCTTTCCTCAGAAGGGTTATGTGGGACGCACAGTGATGCAAATGAAGCAAACACCCTGTGAGGTGTAGACGGTCGTCAGTTTGTCGTCATGCCAATGCCTATAAGATGGCCATCTAAAGTTTGTCAAAATGTAAATTTTTTAGGGGCGCTTGGTGGCTCGCTCAGTTGAGCGTCCAACTCTTGATTATGACTCAGGTCATGATTTCACAGTTCATGAGTTCGAGCCCCACGTCAGGCTCTGCACTGACAGCTTGGAGCCTGCTTGCGATTCTCTCCCTCTCCTCTCTCTGTCCCTCCTCCCACTCTCTTTTTCTCAAAATAAAGAAACATTTTTAATGTAAATTTTTTTTAAAGAGGCTCTACCAAGGAGGAGCTCCATTTATCACACTGGAAACAGAAGCTGACAATTAAAATTTCTCAAAGTAAAACAAAATAGCACAACAGCTAATTAGAGATAATACCAACTTACAGAAAAGACCAGTAAAATAAAATAAAAGGTGTCTTGTTTAAATCTTGACACTATCTGTATCATGTGAACTCCACATGGCTTATGGTAAGGGGTTCAATGAACAAAATACAAATTTTACAAAAATAGAAGTAAATAGTTACAGAATTTCTGAATGAGGAAGGATTCTTTTAACTTAAGATACATTTAGATAAGTCTAATAATGATCCAAAGGCTCTACTGCATATTAATTATAATAGCTATTTTTCTAAACTATCAAAAATACGTTTAAAAGTTAATTGTCAAATGGAGAATTAAAATATGCTAAAATGCGTTAAATATGTTAAAATATGACAAAAGAGTTAATTCTGTCATCTGTATAAAACTCATATAACTCAGTAAAGAAAACATTTGGATACTCTTTAGAAAGAAAGGCAGAGGCAAAGGGACATCTAAAAGGCAATTCACAAAGAAAAAATACAACTGAGCGTTAAGCCTACGAAGAATATTTAGTAACTAGAAACAAAGGAGAGCATATGTAGAAAAAGATGAGATCCCATTTCTTCTATTAGGTTAAAACAAGTTAACACATGATGTGAATGTGATTTGGTAAGATCCCCATGTGCTTCCGGCATGTATAAATGCATACAAAGTCTCTAAAAAACAATTTTGAAACTATATCAAGTGTCTTATAAACATCATACTGTCTGGAAGAGTGTTTCTGGGTCTCCAGGACACTCTTCAAAGAATAATCTAAAATGTGAACACGACCCTGAGTCTTAAGATGTTCATCAGAATTATTCATAAGATGCAAAAGAAAAAATGAGAAACAATCTGTTGTCCAGGAATAAATAAATATTTAAATATTTTATACTGCTTATATGCTATAAAAAAATGTGTGGGCATTAAATGTTCATGAAGTAAGTAAAGAATATGAAAATATTTATCATAGAATATTAAGGTTAAAATCAACATATGTAATTATTCTTACAGAATAACTTCAGCTTTGTAGAAATCAATATATATGGGGCAAAAATTGAAATAAATTTGCCAAAAGATTAACACCACTTTGTCTAGATGGTGACATTATTGGTGTTTTTAAAATTTATGTTTTGATTCTCTTCTGTAGTGTCAATTTTTTTCCTAAATAACACAGTCTTCCTATAATAAGGAAAAAATAACTTAAAAAGATTAATGCTTTTTTTATAGTTATAAAATCCAGTTCAAATAACCACACTCAGGTCCAGAACGTCCTCGTACAGGTCAACTCTCCCACTAGAACTATGACGAATGAGAATTTTCTAGTAGAACCCCTTCAGCAATAAATTACTCAGGCTCTTGGAGGAATAAGATCCAATCAGCCAAACTCAATAGGGTCCAATCTAGAGCCTCTACATTTACTCTACATTTATAATGTAGAGCGTCTACAGAGCTAGACAAAATGCTCTGTTCACAGCCTACGCAACAGACTTGATCTCCTCTATGTTCCTGTAATACTCGCCACGTTATCACATGTTTTGACAGGACTGATCCAAAAGCACAGAAGATTTAGGATCATTGCCTTAATATATGGATTAAGAATGCTAACCTACAGGGGCGCCTGGGTGGCTCAGTCGGTTAAGCGTCCGACTTCAGCTCAGGTCACGATCTCACGGTCTATGAGTTCGAGCCCCGCGCCGGGCTCTGGGCTGATGGCTCAGAGCCTGGAGCCTGCTTCTGATTCTGTGTCTCCCTCTCTCTCTCTGCCCCTCCCCTGTTCATGCTCTTTCTCTGTCTCAAAAATAAATAAACGTTAAAAAAAAAAATTAAAAAAAAAAATGCTAACCTACATCAGTCAACATGCACAAATCCAGACTGGCACAAGATGAGTTCTTGTGATTTCGTGTCATTTTGTCTACTTTTAGGCCACAGCAAACCCTGCTTCATTGACCAGATGCCTCCACTGGTGGCAGTGCTTGCTGTGTAGATGAACAGCGCCACTCGGCTATTTAGCGTTTTAGAGAGAGACGTTGTGCAAACATCAGTAAAGAGAGCTCTTTCAGCTGACGTGTAAGAGCGACTTTATGCCTACGAAAAATACAGGTATTTTCCCTGTAGGAGATTACTGTTATCTCTATCACCATGTAGAGATATTTTGAGGGCACCTGCTTCTAAACACAAGCAAAACCTGGGGGTTCTGATAGAATAGGATCGGCATGGAAGGCAGTGAGGGGCTAAGGTCAAGAGAGTGAATAAAACTTGTTTATTCCTCCTGGACTTTTTCAGGCTCATTCTCTATGATGTCCATACACTTCGTTTACCTTTGTTTTTCCCTAATCATTTATCCATCCATCACAGGGCTTCCCACCCTTCCTACACACATGTTCCCAGGGGCTAACCCTTCTGTTTTATTTTAAACCAAACAACTCTTGGTCTGAGGCAGCAAAATATTAAATCCTAGCTATTTGATGCATAAATTCTATGCTTATTTTTCCATACTTCACAAGCAATCTTGATAATAACAATGTGAACCTTACGTGAGTTCAAGCCCCACGTCAGGCTCTGGGCTGACAGCTCAGAGCCTGGAGCCCGCTTCAGATTCTGTGTCTCCCTCTCTCTCTGCCCCTCCCCACCTCACGCTCTGCCTCTCTCTCCCCTTCAAAAACAAATAAACATTAAAAAAAATTTTTTTAATGTGAACTTTGGACAAAGAAATGCTTGGTTGTAAACATCCACCTTCCTATAAGTGAGAAGAATATACTGATACGGTAATAAATGGTACATAACATTATCTGATAAGTTTTTAATCCTATGACAGTCTAAACTGTACGATACACTATTTGATTTCTTCAACTTCTCTAGGAGACCCTAGTCATTTTAAATAATAGAGGAATGCTTCGTGTGGAGCCTCTTGTAATAGCTACACATATGTGTCATCCTTACCAAGTTACACAAGAAAATGCCAGAAATCTAGCAAATGAACATCCTTGCCTGGGGCCATAGGACAAGTTAGTAGTCAAATGGAAACTGAATGATCAGGGAAGACTTTCTTCCCTTCCCCAGGGACGTACAACTTTAAGGCAGCTATGTTGTTGATCTAAGAAAGGAAGAATGGAGGGGTGTGCTGATCTCCCATTTCACAGAAAATTATAATGGCTATCATATGTGAATTCCTTCAGCGCCCTGCCAGGAACCCCCATGCCATTGCATTCACCCTTATCTCTTCCCTTATCACATCGAGTGACAAGATTCATTTCCTAAAGTCCCGGGTTTGTCTCCATATGTGCTCAACCTCCTGTCTTCAGAGACTTCCTCACTCAGTCACTCTCCCTTGCTTAAGCATTTGCAGTATTTTTCCTCCTTGTAGAATTTTCATATATGCATATAAATATATTCAGACCACACCCATGTTAAAAACCATTCTTTTATAAAAAAATATCTTTTTCCGACCATTTTCCACATTTTCCATTTACAGCATAGCTTTGTATTAAAAATAAAACAAACAAACAAACATAGTCAGCAAATCCTGACTCTGTGTCCTTATTCTTCACTCAGCCTACTGCAATCAAGCATCTACCCTACAAGCAATGACACTCAAGACGTCCTCCACATGAATTCACGGTCATTATTGTTTTCCCTGAGCTCTACACTCATCGATCTGACTTCTTACGATGTTTTTTTTTCCATTGACAATATCCAAGATACCTTCAGGTCAATATGAATAAAAATTGAACTCATGGTCTACCTCCTCCAAATGTTTACTCTCTGTAATCTTTATCTCTGAGAATGCTACCACCATCCACCTTTCTACCCAACTCCAAAACCGAAGGTTATGCTAAATGCCATCCTTTCCTTCATCTTCAACTTCCAACAAGGCCAAAGGTCCTATTGTGTGTCACCTATTTCTTCAATATGCCACAACGGTCCACTTCCCATGTCGTTCTCTTTTGTTAAGTCTCTTGATACTCATGGCTTTCTCATTAGATTTCCCTTAGTTCAACCTGACCACTATTAAATCCACTTTCCTTTCTCCTAGTAGAGTTATTGCCCTAAAATTAAAGTCATTTAAAATCTTCCATTCTTTTCACCTTACCATTAGAACAAATTCAAACTCCACAACATGATATTTAATACTTTTTTTTGAGAGAGAGAGAACATGCAGGAAAGGGGCAGATGGGGGAAGAGAGAGAGAGAGAGAGAGAGAGAGAGAGAATCTTAAGGAGGCTCCATGCTCAACACAGGGCCTGACTCAGGGTCTATGCAGAGTCCAATGCAGGGCTCGTTCTCACAACGCTGGGATCATGACCAGAGCCAAAATCAAGAGTTAGATGCTCCACTGACTGGACGCCACCCAGGCACCCTGATATTCAATAATTTTATCATCTAGTCCCTGACTACATTTCTAATCTTATCTCAGCCAACTGCCATCGTCCCTTATCTTGTACTCCAGCCATATTAAAAAATTTTGGTGTGGCCAAATACATCATACTTTCTCATGATCACGTGGGTTCACACATCTTTCCTTTGCCCATGAATGTGTTTTCTTCTGTTTTTCTACAGCCAAATTATATGAAACCTCTGAAAATTACTCAAGGGTTATATTTCCACTTATGTCTTTGGTTTCTGCCCCAATCCTCTTCCAGACCTGTTTGGTTCCTTTGCTCTATGTATGCTCTCAGAGACACTTGTGTTGACCTCCTCCTAGCACTTTTTTCTTTGTTAATTATGGTAAGAACACTTAACATGAAATATACTCTCTTAATAATCTTTAAGTGTATAATAGAGTATTGTTAATTATAGGCATGATGTTGTACAGCAGATCTCAAAACTAAATCATCTTGCGTAAGTGAAACTTTATGTCTGCTGTAAAGCAATTCTCTATTTCCCCCTCCCCATTAGACCCTAACAATCACCACGCCACTCTATGCTTCTATGACTTTGACTATTTTAGATGCTTCATATAAGTAGAATCATGTAGTATTTGTGTTCCTGTGACTGGCTTATTTCATTTAGCATAATGTTCTCAAGGTTCTTCCACATTGTCACATATTGCAAGACATCCTTCTTTTCCAAAGCTGAATAATATTCCATTGTGTGTGTCCACAACATTTTCTTTTTTTCTTATTTTTTTAACATTTATTTATTTTTGAGAGACAAAGCACAAGTGGGGAAGGAGCAAGAGAGAAAGAGACACAGAAGCCAAAGCAGGCTCCAGGCTCTGAGCAAACTGTCAGCACAGAGCCTGACGTGGGTCTCGAACCCATGAACATGAAATCATGACCTGAGCTGAAGTCAGACACTCAACTGACTAAGCCACCCAGGCGCCCCTCCACAATATTTTTTTATCCATTCATCTGCTGTTGAACATTTAGGTTGTTTTTCTATCTTGGCAATTGTGGATAATGCTGCAATGAACATGGGAGTGCTAATATCTCTTTGAGATCCTGATTGTATTTCTTTTGGATAAATCTCTAGAAGTGGAGTTGCTGGATTATGTTACAACGATACAGTAATTAAGACAGTGTGGTAATGGCATAAATACAGACATTTAGACCAATAGAACAGACTAAAGATCCCAGAAATAAATCCACGCATATGCAGTCAACCAAACTTCAACAAGGATGCCAAGAATATACAGTGGGTAATGGATGGTCTTTTCAACAAATGGTGCTGAGAAAACTGGATATCCACATGCAAATGGATGTCCAGCTTCATGACATTGTATTTGACAACGATTACACGGATATGAAAATGGCTTTTGAAAATATAGGCAACTAAGGCAAAATTGAGTAAGTGGGACTATTTCCAACTCGAAAGCTTCTACACAACAAAGGACACCATCAACAGAGTGAAATGTGTTCCTAGCCCTTTTCGTGCTGCCTCAAATTTGTTGCTTCTCTCATCTTTTTTCATTCACATACATTGCTTGCCAAATGAGCAAACTGGAAAGCCAGACCCTATGACATTCAGGATAAAAGCTGTAGGATGATTCTTCTATTGGTGATTCTGGTGGGGGCAGGAAGAATGGAAAGAGAGTGGGTTGGAAGGAGGAGAAAAAAAGAATTTTACATGAGCTGCCCAGGAAACTTACCAGAATATTTTGGGTATCACGGGATTACTCCTTGTTTCTTGTTGGCCCCTAGTTGGAAGCACTAAGTATAATGATTTGCAGAAAAATGTGATCTCTCCATTATGGAGAAATCTTCCCCCAAAAGTCAATTAATTTCTCAGCTGATTTTCATTACAGTTGCTACAAACAAGGACATTTCTATCTTAGATGGGTAGATGTGATTCTAACTTCTCTTCTTCAACCATAGTCTCACAGCCTGACTGCAGAACAAGACTGAACACTCTAAAGACCCAAAAAAAGATTGAAGCACCTTACCTGAGACAGTACAAATATAAAATCAAAGAAGAAATGATGAACAGGAGGATGTAAATTAGCACTGTGAGCATGACACCGAGAATTCCCGACTGCATGGTTCTTACAAACACCCAGTACAGCTTTGCTGCGTCAGCTACGGGAGTCTCCCCATTCTGTGTAAGCCGCTGAGGGAAAAAAATACAAATAAAAAAAAAAATTAGGATGGAAACACTGATCATCAAGCGAGATTAATTTTATACACAAAAAACCATATGATACCACAATTTGTTTTTAAATTGAATTTTCAGGGTAGTAAAGACCACCAGATCTTCAGCTGTAAAGGAAAAGAAAACCCCTTGGCTTTCATGGCTGGTTTGCTAGGGTTTTTTTTCTCCTCGTTTTCCCTATAAGCTTTTAAATGTGTACACTCTACATGCAATTCATAAAGTGAAAGCCATATATTATTTATGTACTATTAACTTCTGAATTTAATGAGCACAAGATATGAAGAAATTAAATATGATGGTGGAAAGATCCCTTTCTCTCTGAAGCAGATTTGAAAGGAATTTAATTTGTGCTATGCATAAAATAGATGGCTTATTTTAGAAACTTATAAAAAAGTTATCAGGCTATTTAATGTGAGCTTGGAAACCAAAGTTTACATTAGGTCAATTTAACAATAAGTCCTTATTAGAGACAAGGAAAAGCATATCCTCTACTGAGTTTGAAATAAATACAAGGCAATGAGGTCTTTAAAAACAATATTAAATGTTGAGGACCTAGAACATTGTCATTTGACATCTTTGACCTTTGAGTTTTATAAAACATAAATGTTCTGTAATTATGACTCTGATATCAGGTGGAAGTAATATGCAATATAAATGTAAATAAGGTATGTTTTCTTCAATGTAAGAAAGGAGGAAGAATTTCTTCACTTTTGAAACAGGCAACTATATAAGTATAGCTTAAAAGGGCATGTTCAAAACTAATCCATATCACATATGTATAGATAAAATCAGAAGCCTAGAGAGGTTAATCTGTATTTTCCCTTTACCATCCTTTAACATGTGGGCAATGACTAGAAGTCAGATCTTCTGACTCCCAACTGTCGTTTCTTTCACTGTCATGCCAAAACTTTGATTTTTATATTCTGTACGTGTTACTCAGTCTACCTTGCAGAATACAGAACCGTCACTTGGACTTTAGGCAGAAGATCTGTAAGTGTTGCCGTATACCTCTCCTCTTCTAGATCTTATCTTTCTACTATTTCTTAAAGGAAGAGAAATAGACGCAGTATTCACTGCTGAAAAAACAAACAAACAAACCAAAGATATATATTTGATGCCAATAACATAATCTAATCAATAGATGTTGATCACTCGTTTGATCCACACACATTGTTGTGAACGCCCATCATGTGTCACTAAGCTCTGGAGGTAAAACAGTGAGTAAAATTGGACGAAAGCCCTGTTTTTGGAGCTTACTTTTAAGTTGGGGGTTGGGGAGAGGGGAAGGAAGTGATAGTAGGCATGTAAGTAAGATTAAGTGATACATATGGCGTATAAGATAGAATCTCGAAGAAAAACGTAAAGCAGAAAAAAGTGTAGGAGGGATGGGGGTGTATTATTAAATACTGCAATCAGAAAAGGCGCCATTTGAACAAAGATTTAAAGGATATAAGGGAATGATGATAGGCCTACCAGAAGGCACTCAGAACACACTGCCCATACTTCCTCTTTGTGTGTGATTCTCCAGTTAGGTTGTAAGTTCCTGCCTGGATCACTGGGGCCACGGCTGTTCTACCTGATGTTGTATACAGAGCGTAAGTCGTATCACTTCATTACAATCTTTATCCTCATTCTTTTCATCTTTGATGTGAGGTGCCTTACATTTTTCAAAGTGCATTTCCAGCTGGCTGTCCCAACAATACTGTGCAACGAGTATGGTAGGTGTCACTATTTGTAGGTGTTATTACTTTTTTTGTGATACATATGAAGAAGGTGAAGACTGAAGAGGTTAACTGACTTATCCAACGTCATCTGCCTGACAAATGGCAGAGATGGGACCAGAACCCAATTTCCCCTTGGAAATCGCTCTATTACCATGCTCTTCCATGATCATTTCTGATGGATTTTCAAGAATGATTGGCTGAAGGAAGACACTTGTATTCTACCTTTTGTTTGATCTTGGTTCTTATGTGCTATTCTTTTCTCACTATCTATACGGAGGGCAGAAACAACCTCAAACTTATTCTGTTTCTTTTAAAATCCTGCGCAGAGAGGGACACCTGGGTGGCTCAGTCGGTTAAGCATCCGACCCTTGGTTTCGGCTCAGGTCAGGATCTCACGGTTTTGCGAGTTCCAACCCTGCGGTGGGCTCTGCATTGGCAACTTGGAGCTTGCTTGGGATTCTCTCTCCCTCCCTTTCTCTCCCTCTGCCCTTTCCCCTCCACCCCCACATAAATGAATAAACTTAAAAGAAAGAGAAAATCCCGGGCAGAGATTGTATAGTCAATAAATACATGCTGATCAATTAAAACATTCAATAGCAAATGCTTCCTCTACTTTTTATCTAGATTGGGGCTTAGGCACAGAAAGAATTTATGAACTCAATGGAACTGTTGTATCATCAATGGGGGTCTGGGAATTCATTGCCAACTTCTGAACCAGCAAACTGAGAGACTAACAAAATGTTATTAGCACCATCAACAGCCACTCAATGCCTCAGCCTCAAACCATTGCATCTGCCACATCTCCTTTTAGATTGCCATAAAAAAAAAAAATTGATCCAGAACAAAACCTATCAGGAAAATAAGGTAGCCTCTCTCTTGGCAGGCCTACCAGGATCCAATACAAGTGATCCCTGGGCTTATCTGCTAAAAAGAAGGGCTCAAAGAACCGGAAGTATGAACCGAGACAACTCCAGTCTCATGAGTGACATTCAGTCTGGGATAACTATGAAGGCATGTGGAACAGTAGTTCTCTAAATTTAATGAGCATGAGAATCATCTGGAAGACTTGTTAAAACACAGTAACCCCTTCTCAGAGGCTGGGCTCCTTCCCAGACTTTCTGCCTCCACAGATTTGGTGCAGGGCCTGAGATTTTACATTTCAATTTGCACTGCAGTTAAGTTCCCTGGTAAAACGGATGCCATTGGTCCAGTGACCTCGTTTTGTGAACCACTGCTTTAGAGAAGCACCTCGAAAACTTGGTGCGCTGTTCCATCACTGGAGAGCTTGTTTGCTGGTTCTTTGTTTGTTTGTTTAAAAATTTCTTTAACGTGTATTTATTTTTGAGAGAGAGAAAAAGCGCGAACAGAAGAGGGGCAGAGAGAGAGAGGGAGACACAGAATCCGAAGCAGGCTCCAGGCTCTGAGCTGTCAGCACAGAGCCCGACGCAGGGCTCAAACCCATGAAGCATGAGATCATGACCTGAGCCGAAGTCGGACGCTCAACCGACTGAGCCACCCAGGCGCCCCTGGAGAGCATGCTAAAAAGTGTATTTAGATTTAGTTATTGGGAGTGTCCATGTGTAGACTCCAGTGCTGCTGCTCTGTGGGTTACATGCAGCTTTAAAGTTTTTTTTTTTTCTAAAGACAGAAAAATTAGATGTCATCTGCAATGAAGCATGATGGATTCTAATTGGAGAATCAATAATTGTGCAGATGGGGAACGAGCCTTCAGCTTTTCTTTCCAAGTGGAGAAGGATATGGGTGCCATACTCATCTATTAGAGTCCAAGTCAGCTTCCATCGGGTTACAGACCTCTGAACTGGTTCTGAGATGGCCCTGCTGGAGGCTACTTTCCTATAGATTACATCAGAGGCCCCAGAGTATATTAAGACTGCTCGTTGTGTCAGCTGCCTTTGATACAGTGGACCCTTCAGCTATTAATCTCTCTAGAGGACTCGACTGGAATACAGAAAGCCATTCCGAGAGGGCTGCAGAGATTCTGTACGAGGAGATCTCAGAAGATCATAGACACAGCCACTCATCCTCTCCAAATGGCTTCACATGTGGTGTCGCAGATCACACCGGCGCCCCATCTGCTCAATACGCACCTCAGGCCTCTGGAAGGCATTCTGAGATGCCATGGAACATGATGCTACCGGAATGTCCACAGCATGTTTCTCTACACTTCCTGCTCAACCAACCTTGAGGGCGTGGTCTCGTCCTCTCTCACCTGGGGTCTGAGGGAAGTGGGAATGTGGACAAAGTCCAACTGGCTCCAGCTCAATCCACTCAGAATCAGAAATGCGGCCAACGATCAGGGTGGAAACACTTAGAGATGGGGTTGAAAACACAACCTCTTCGGACCTCTCATCGAGGTGTTAGACGGTATTGAGGCTTAAGAGGGTAGTTGCAGGTTTGAACGTGGAAACAATCGGGCCTTCCAAACACTAATCAACTGTCCTTGGTATGTGGCCCTTCCCCAAATCCTCAGCAGTGGGACAAGAAACTAGATACATTGGTAGGTTCAATGTGCATTGATTTTAATTCATTTTAATAATGTTAAATGATCTACATGGTCGCAGGGTCAACTACTGCACTTATCTGCAGGTTCTAAGCCTTTCTAGCAGAGGTCATTCTAATGCCAAATACGCAGGCAGAATGCCCACACAAAGCCTAACAACCCATTAAGGGACTCAGTGCACCTAGGTCCCGGTCTTGTTGAGAACAACCCAGGAACCCAGAAGAAGTGAAAGCCCCACCTAGCAAACAAAGGAAAGGGAGAGAGGCCTTCTCAGTAAAACATCCGGCACCCTGTCACGGTGCGGTCTGGCCCATGGAGCCGACATCTCTGGTGTCGCCTAGGAATCTGTTAAAATGCAGAATGCCACACTCCAGCTGCCGAATCAGAATTTGCATTTAATAAGACCCCCAAGTGATGCAAGCCCAGGATCCTTGAGAAAACCTGCTGCAGCATTGTGCGACCTGAGAGACAGAAATAAAACAGTGACCGGCTTTGCCCATCCTAGCTGTCTACCACAGCACCCAGGACGCTATCTTCACGATGCAGTTTGAATACCAATTTGGTCTTTAGTTCTAAAAGCACATTTCAAACACTTAACAAGTAGAGTCCATCAAAATGCCCCACCTCTTTGATCTGCTTGGCACAATGAATACAGTCTCAACCTATGTAAACCCATCGGGAAACCTTCCTTTTTCTTCCTGATAGGAGAAATATACCCATTGTAGAATATTATTCGATAAATTGAGATAATTTTAAATGAATATTTGATCATATTGATTTATTTATAGTATCCGTTCGCTCTCTTGCTTGGGGCTATATTTCATAGCCAGATCTACAATACAAAAATTTAGTTAAAATTCAGATTTCCTTTCCTTTTATTAGCATCACAAAAGTCAAAATAAATGCCTATGGACGAAGGCTTTATATTTTATTTATTACCTAGAATTGTCTAAAAAGCTCTTCTTCTTCTTGAGTGTGTTTATTACAGAAGAGTCGTTGATCACAAAGCAAATAAATAATCTAACCAATTGAAGGAACCACTGTATGATTACTTTTTAAATAAAGTTTGGCAATGAAAATCCTTACTATTAAAAAGTAAGTTACCAACAAAAAGTTACAAATAAGACTTCGCTGTAATAGGTTTTTTTGTTTTTTTTTTGAAAATGCACCAAAATTAGTTTGGATCTGATCTCCAACATTATTTCTTGCTTATTTTGCAAATGTTCATTTAAGATGCTAAAAACACATCAATGGATAATAATAGACATCCAGAATTTTTTTATGATGTGGAAAGCTTAATAACTTCAATTTAAGATACATAGTGAATTGCTCATGATTCTTGAAACCTCTCATGTCAGCTGATTCATGCACTGAAGCTAAATTCTATGTCAAGAACTCATATCCCGATTATTTTACTTGACTTACCCCGAGGACAGTATCCACTATAAACACGGCCAATGGGTCTAGAACTGTCCATAGTCCCATGGTAATGATTAATTTTGACAAGACATCAGGGCAGGAGGCAAACAGTAGCTGACAGCCCCATCTGATCAGAACCAAAGGAAGTATCACTGCATTCAGCATTAAAGGACCCACCACAACTACGAGCAACTCTTCTTTGATGGCAAGTGAGGAAGATGGGTAGCAAAGCTCAACCGTGAAAGGGGAGAAATGGAATCTGCAGGAGAACAAAGCAAACACACTCATGTAAACAAGAGAAATTATACAAGATGCCAGGCACACAAAATAATTTTTTAAATGACACATTTTCTTTTTTTTTTTTTTCAACATTTATTTATTTTTGGGACAGAGAGAGACAGAGCATGAACGGGGGAGGGGCAGAGAGAGAGGGAGACACAGAATCGGAAACAGGCTCCAGGCTCTGAGCCATCAGCCCAGAGCCCGACGCGGGGCTCGAACTCCCGGACCGCGAGATCGTGACCTGGCTGAAGTCGGACGCTTAACCGACTGCGCCACCCAGGCGCCCCTCTTTTTTTTAATATACAAACAATGACACTTAATACTACCCCCAAATCGGGTGTTAGGAAACTTCACCTTTCCCTACCCCAAAGTACCACCCCAACAGTTCACTTTCCAGTAAAAGGCTATTTCTAGCTTGTCCATGGCTCTTGTATCATAGGCAACAATAGAAAGAATATCAATTCTATCCACTGAGCAGAGCATTCTATATTCTATAAAAACTGCCCTGCGAGTAACACATACTGACAGGTAGGCTATTTGAAATGCAAAATATATCAGTGTACCTAGCCATGGGTCAACCTCTGATAGGGACCAGAAATACAAATCAGTCTAATAACTCTTCTGAGCTTTAGCGTACGTGATTAGTTTTCCTGTGATTCCTCTAGATATACCCTTAAATACAAAACAACGCTGCTCTACTAACAACAAAAATAGGGCATCTCTTAGTTGTTCTAAAAGGGACAGTGTGACACAACCTAAAAACCTAAGGGTTGAATCCAAGGCAGGCCCAGTACAGACTGACCCAGGCCTTGGCACCTTTTTTCCATGCAAAGTGAGACTTCACTGTGCTCTAAATTTTCCCTCCCCTGCATTTCAGCCTTTGTAATTCTGCTTGTGTATCCTACTTAGCAGCTCTCTACTAAAAAGAGCTCTTCATTTTATCTACTCCTTGACCTTTGCTTTGACGGAAGCTTTATGCTTCCTTCCTATGCAGATGTGAATATCAAATGAAGTAATGTGTGTAGATTTCTTAGCCGAGGGCCCAACATAGAGTCAGAGCAGGAGAAATGCTCATTGTGGCTGTAGTTATTGTCTTGTCTCACAACTACAGTTTGATGTGAAGCTAATGCAGGATTCGAGCCTACAGATCTAGACAAAATATCCTATCATATCTTGGGTCTTCTGATGCTTAAGAAATCAGATCAACTAGGCTGCCCAGGTATTTTTCTCACAGTCCCATGTTACTAGCAGCCAATAAAGATAAAGCTATTTTTTTTTTAATTGAAGAAGTAAAAGAGCCGTTAGCAAAAAGCAACTAGCTCGAGCATACAACATTTGTCCCTTCTGCTTTGGAAGCCCTCACACAGAAGAAAGGGAAAAAGGGAGAGAGGGGAAAAAAAAGAGAAGAAAGGAAGAAAAATAATAGCTAGGTAAAAAATCTCCTGTGAAGCTACAGTAATTTATTATATGTAAATGTGCATATTCTAGAGCATTCGTGTATTTGTGACTTAATTTCAAGACATGACAAAAAACCACATCTGTGTGTATATAGTATACACACACATTCTTTTTCATAGTGTCTTAAAGTTGTATGCAGTCCTCTTAGTTGAAAATATACACATATCTTAAAAAAAATTTAAAAAAAACAAAAAGGGCGCCTGAGTGGCTCCGTCGGTTAA
Source organism: Lynx rufus (assembly GCF_022079265.1). NCBI lineage: Eukaryota > Metazoa > Chordata > Mammalia > Carnivora > Felidae > Lynx > Lynx rufus. Next base: position 127,637,046 of record NW_025814878.1, read on the forward strand.
GCATCCAACTTCGGCTCAGGTCATGATCTCGCGTTTGTGGGTTCGAGCCCCGCGTCGGGCTCTGTGCTGACAGCTCAGAGCCTGGAGCCTGCTTCAGATACTGTGTCTCCCTCTCTCTTTGCCCCTGCCCTGCTCATGCTGTCTCTCTCTGTCTCTCAATAATAAATAAATGTTAAAAAAAAAAAAAGAAAGATATACACACATCTTTACTTTTATCTGGAACATCTACATTTGGGAAAATGAATTTTACTTATATTGATTTCTATCTGTTTGTTTATCTATACCATCTATGGAATCATGTTTATGGAGAGATAACCTGTAAAGTGTCATCTTTTTCCAGGGTATAATGGCCCGGAAAGCTGCCTGGGCTTGAGTTTGGTAATTGTTTGAATTCAATCACTTTGCAGAAGAAGCAATCTTTGCCTCTGTGCGTATAGGTGATAAATCATACTTACATTACTTCTAAACTACTCTCAGCCAGAGTCACTGTGATAAAATCAAAACAGAATAAAACACTGTTGCTAAACTCCTTTTTGGATTCTGCTCAGATATTAGAACATCCTTGACTCTGTTCAATTTGAAATAAATATCGATGTGCCAGTTACGTATTTGTAAATCGAGGCCCAGAAGATGAGAATGCAATAGACGTTCCTGCTCTGAGATAAAGACATTTTTTTGTCTTTCCAAATCCTGGGTCTCTGCTGCATTTTAGGTCTTGTGCTACGTGGACGGAGAGGAGTTCTGTACTCTCATTTGGCCTATCAAGACGAAAATGCACCGCTTTAACTTTCAAGGGAAGGCACTCACTTTGTAACAGGAATTGAAATGGCCTGGAGGAAAAGCCACTGGCTAAGGTAATGGAGGTAGAGCCGCAGGAACCAGAGAGATGCCATCAGTAGGATGATGTACCAGAAGCCCTGGCTTCTCCACTCAGCGAATTGCAGTTCCGAGAACGCCGACACCATCCCGAAATGAAGGTGCTTGAAGAATTCTCTAGATCCAGTACCATCAGCAACCGAGGAACACCTACACACAAAGAAATGATGAATCCTGAGCTTCCAGGACAACCAGCAGTAAAATATTTTGAAATGATAATAAAGACACTGTGGAAGTAAAATTGAACGAGACTATTCCTGAAATACTTGGGCTCAGGTGATCTCTATTTCTTTCGGCTCTGATGGAGGATCCCCAGGGAACATGGAAAGAAGCATGCACCCAGGAATGGAAATCAAAATCACGGTGAGATATCGCCTCACACCTATTAGGACGACTACTGTCAAAAATAGAAAAAAGTGCAGAAGGAGGAGAAGGAGGCAAAGGAGGAGAAGAAGACGAAGAGGAAGAAGAGGAAAAAGAAGAAAGGAGGAAAAGAAAAAGAAGGCCATAAAATAGCAAGTGTTGATGAGGATGTGAAAAAATAGGAACTCTTGTGCCCTGTCGGTAAGAACATAAAATGGAGGCTTGCTAGGGAACACAGAAGGCATGGCAGGCCCTCAAACAATGAAAATGAGAATTGACATATGATCCAGCAATACCCCTCCTGGGTAGGTAGCCAAAAGGATGCAAGGCAGAATCTCGCACCGATATTTGCACACCCGTGTGCATAGCATTATTCACTACAGCCAAAAGGCAGAAGCCGCCCACGTGTCCACCAAATGAATTATTCAGCCTTAAAAAGAAAGGAAACTAGCACGTGCTGCCACGTGGCTCGATCCAGAGGACATTATGCTAAGTGACTCAAGCCAGTCACAAAGAGACAAATACTGTAGGGCTAACTTACGAGTGGGAGCTAGAATAGTCAAATTCACAAAGATAGAAAGCAGAATGCAGTTTTCCAGGGTCTGGGGACGGGGGCGGGGGTTGATGGTATAAAGTTTCAGTTCTGCAAGATGAGGAAATTGTGGAGATCGGCTGCACGATGATGGGAATGCACTTAGCATTGCTGAACGGTACTTCAAAATGGTGACAATGATAAATTTTTATGTTATGTGTATTTTTACAACAATACAAAATGTTAAAAGAAATATGAAAAGGAACTATTATAAAGAATAAACTTATTTTTAAAAATCTTTAAAATCTGTAATATATCCCTGCTTATCTCACCTACCCACGATGATCCTTCTTTATTAAAATGAGATTTCATTTTTGGTTATAACCTGTTAAACATTTAACTATTTCGGGGTGCCTGGGAGGCTCAGGTGGTTAAGTATCCGACTGTCGATTTCAGCTCAGGTCACGATCTCAAGGTTTGTGAGTTCCAGCCCTGCATCAGGCTCTCCACTGTCCACACAGACCTTGTTTCAGATCCTCTGTCTCCCGCTCTCTCCGCCCCTCCTCCACACTCTCAAAAAATAGTTTATTTTTTTAAATTAAAAATATAAAGTTGACTATCTTATTTTATTTATTTTTATTTTATTTTACTTATTTTATTTTATATTCTAATATAATTTATTGTCAAATTGGCTAACATAGAGTGTGTAAAGTGTGCTCTTGGTTTTGGGGGTGGATTGCCGTGGTTCATCGCTTTCATACAACATCCAGTGCTCCTCCCAACAAGTGCCCTCCTCAATGCCCATCACCCATTTTTCCCTCTCTGCCACCCGCCCCTCATCAACCCTCAGTGTGTTCTCTGTATTTAAGAGTCTCTTATGGTTTGCCTCCCTCCTTCTCTGTAACTATTTTTTCCCCTTCCCTTCCCCCATGGTCTGTTAAGTTTCTCAAGTTCTGCATATGAGTGAAAACATACATTATCTTTCTCTGACTTATTTCACTTAGCATGACACCTTCCGGTTCCATCCATGTTGCTGAAAATGGCATGATTTCATTCTCATTGCCAAGTAGTATTCCATTGTATACATAAACCACATCTTCTTTATCCATTCATCAGTTGATGGACATGTAGGCTCTTTCCATAATTTGGCTATTGTCGAAAGCGTCGCTATAAACATTGGAGTACATGTGTCCCTTAACTATCTTATTTTAAAAATTGAAATGCATTGTTAATATATCACTAAAACTATGGTAATGAAAGTTTGAAACTTAAAAAGTCTTTTATTCTTTAACACTATACTGACATTTTCAGGTGAAACTAAATGTAAAATAATTACATGCAAGGTGTTCTGACTTAGCTTCAGTTTCCTCTCTGTTTGGTATTGGGATAAAACGATGTTTTCAAAGTTTATAAAATTAGAGCTTTTGCAGGAAAGAAGATGAAGAAGTATTTGAAACTAACTGTCGAGGCAGAACTTGTTCCCCACCTAATCCCAAGAAAATGTGCAGGGAGTACACAGTAGGGTTCCCATAGCTTACCGACTAGAAATACAAACTCTGGACTCAAATGCCCAAAGCCTCAATGTCTACATAGAATTCCTATCTATGCCTCAGTTTGCTCATATGGAAAAGGGGAGTAGTGATAGTACCCCATAAGCCAGGGTCAGTATAATGACCAAATTAACAGATGTAAAACATTTTGAACAGTGTGAATCTGCACTGTCATCACAAAATAGTAAATACTCAATCCACGCTTTCACCCTCTTTCCCCTCTTCCAATATTTACCAGAGCTGCTTTGAAATAGGCTGGCCTTCCATCAAGCCTAAGAAATATAGCAGTTGACATGATTCTTTCATTTTAAAGAGATATAAACAGGAGATGCATATGTTATTTAACTCAAGCAGTAAATATCATCAGTATATACCACCACCAGCTTAATAAAATGTTGGTTTTGTTGAATCAGTAATTGATCTTTATAATAACTAGATTCCAAGTCCTGTCTTGGAAGCTTAGCCTGTCTGATTCTGCTCTAGAATATGTTTCTAGAATAATTTGGGAAATTCCTCAACCAAAAATGGTCCGGATTAAAAACATCTTACCAAAGAAGAAGCTAGTATGATACGAAGTAGTTCAGGAACAATGATAAAACCAAAACAAGTCGAGGCAGTGTGAGAACATAAAAGAAATGGGATTCATAGAGAGATACACAAGATTGTATATGCAAAAGCTCATCTCTCTCTGAAGACTGTTAAATACGATGATAATTGCACCATGAAAAGGAGAAGATAAATAATAGAACTAAGAGCCTTTGGGGGAACAAAGACCAAACGGACGACAACAGAAAGTAAAAAACAAAACACACAAACAAACAAAAGAAACATATTGTTCTCAGAATTCCAACCCAAGACTTTAGCCTTCTGGTCTGCACCGGACGAAGGAGGCACTGAATTTGACATCGACCGTTCCTTTGTTGTTCGGGTCTGTATTTTGCCATGAAGATGTAGACCATCATCTAACCCAGAACTCCGTGCGGAGTCTGTAGTGAGCATGCTTTTCAATTATACAAACGAGGAACAGCTAAACAGGAAACAGGCCCCTGAGAGGTTTGGGTTTACCATTGGTAACAGAGTCCTCATAGGAGGATTCCAGAATACCTTGCTACATTTATCATCATGTGAAATGAAACCCAGAACTTTCTACCCTCCTAAAGCAAAATAGTCTGTGCCAGCTCCTCTTCAGTTAATTATTCCGTTGCTGTTTTGCCCCTTCAAAGAGAAGAGAAAATCAAATGCAGATTTGGCATTGTGTTGTCTGCAAAACACCAGAAAATCTCAAATGATGCAAAACAGAAGAGACGGTAGCCTATTTGACCTTTGAAAATTTCCACTGTTCTTTTCATACCCATTGAGACAAATGACTAAGCAGTTTAAGTGTTTATTCACAGAACCCACTATAAAGTCATACTTTTGCTATTAGTTTCACTGATAAATGTTTCCCATTCACATTCAGATACACATATTGGTTTCTGGGGCATGTGAGTTGGCACAAATAATACTAAAATATCATCGTGGAGCATTTATATCTAACTCAAAATACTCAATTGCTTTGTACCTGCTTAACACACTTCAATATTTGATTTTACTTGTTCGTTTAACAATGGTAACTCGAACATCGGGAACCAAAGAATTAGGAAAAACCTGGAATCCATCATTTAGAGTTTGAACAATTACAGACTTCAGAGTTAGAAATTAATAAAGGAATTAGTTGATGCCAAATGATGCCAAATAAAAAGAAGTTATCAACAAGCTTATCAGGTGAACAAAACTCATCAAGGAGAGCCTTACAGACAATTCTCATATGACAGTGACAGTCCGTTTCTCTCAATCATTTCGAATTTGCACTTGAAATCCAAGGGTGTACCGACGGAGAATTACATCCACAACCCTCTCTCGATTCGTCGTTCCTGAAATAGATTTCATTCAAAAGAAAACTCTGCATCCATGTTTCAACATTTTCTTGAAAGCAAGCCTCTCTTTTATTCTCGTACACATGCAAGGCATAGTCTAAGATGCAGGGCCATTGTACAATATCTTCATCCACATTTCCACTGTTCTCTCCTTCCCCTGTAATCTTTCTTGGTTATGTACAAAGAGTATGACCATCAAAAGGATAATAAATGGCCTCTGCCACTGGGGTGTGTAATACGTATAGTGGGAATTGATTTGTTGGTTATGAAGGAAGCCGGAGAGCACACAGATCACTGCAAAATCACATTGAGGCCAGCCACTACTCCTCGGTTCATGCAGGCGAATCCTCTATCGCTCACAGGGTGAGCTGCCAGAGGCTGAGAAGAATGGTCAGGTCATCCAGTATTCAGCTATTAAATGAAACCTATTTCTCTGAACTTCAGCCACATTTCATATGACACACATATATCCCCCTTTCCATGCCCAGTCCTTATAGAGACCCGATATCAAACAAGATTTCTATGATCCATCAGTGTAATAATAATAAAAAAAAAAAAAAGACCCAAATTGCCTTATGGAAAAAAAAAAAAAAAAGCATGGAATGCATTCTTCTACATTGAACAGTGAATAGGAGTCCTTAGGGATTTGTATACAACCCAAACCCACCATTTATCAGCTGTGCATAATAATCCTTTTAACAAGTCACTATCAATAAATGGCACTAAAATTTCCATATTCCTTTCTTCTGTATGACTAACCATGCACTAAGTGTAGCACTGAAAAAAAATTAATGCTTATTTATTTTTGAGAGAGAAAGAGAACACCAGCGGGGGAGGGGCAGAGAGAGGGAGAGACCCAGAATCCAAAGCAGGTTCCAGGCCTGAGCTGTCAGCACAGAGCCCCACGTGGGGCTCGAACTTGGGAGCCGTGAGATCATGACCTGAGTCAAAGTCAGATGCTGTACTGACTGAGCCACCCAAGTGCCCCATAAACATAACATTTTTAAAAATCAAGTTTGTTTGTTTTTTTTATTTTTTTTGTAATTCTTCTTGGGGGGGGTATTTCTCATTTCTTTTTTCACTGTGTTCCATTTATCAAGTTTTTGAACATAGAACCCTCGGTGACTGTGAAGTTTTTTCTAAGACTTAATATTCAGCATTTCAGGGAATCATTCTAATGAGGGTATCAAAGAAACATGGATAGGTTATACTGTGTTAATGTTGGAGAAGACCTCATCAGATTCCCTCAGACTTTTTCAAAAGCAGAACTAAAGCCCAATCAGTTAAGTGATTTGCCCAACTTTATACAACTGGTAAGAGTTTTCTAACCACTGTATCCAGACTTGCCATTAGGAGCTCTCCATCAGTTTAACAAGACCAGAAAGTGTAGCCTGCTTGAAAGAGAGACCCTTTATCAAAACCTGAAAGAAGGAAAGGGTTCTTCTTTTATGGAAGTTGGTTTAATTGGACACAACTCATTCATTCAGCAGATCGTCATTAAATAAATGTAAATGTCAGGCCCTGGGATGATGTAGTAAGCAGAATAATGGCCTCCCCCAAATATGCCCACACCCCAATCCTTGTAACCTGCAATTATGTTAAATTATATGGCAAAGGACAATTAAGGTAGTGTACAGAATTAAGTTTGCTAAGCAATTGAGTTTAAAGCAGATTATTATGGGTTATTTGGGTGAGCTCAGTGAATTCACAAGGGTCCTTAAAAAGTGAGAGGGGAAAGCAGAAGAGAGAGGGAGACCACAAGAAGGAGAACCAGAAGAATGGCAGTGGGCGAAAGACTTGTCTCAAATGTCTTGGCTTTGAAGATGGAAGAAGGGAGCCATGAGGCAAGGGATAAGACCAGCTTCTAGGAGCTGGAACAAGCAAGGAAACATTCTCCCTAGAATCCAGAAAATAAAACATGTAGTTCTGCTGGCCCCTAAGTTCAGCTCAGTGAGACCCATTTCAGACTTCTGACCTCCAGAACTGTACAATAATAAACTTGTGTTGCTTTAAGCAGCACCAAAACACTAATATAGACACAGGTTCTGGATTTTCACAGATGAGCAACATTGTCACTCACCCACAGCAATTTCATTCTATTGGAAGAGACAGATCAGTGAAAAGACAAATAAAATCCAGGGACAAAATCCAGGGTGAGAAGTGTTACAGTGACATACAGAATGCTATGAGAAAACATAGGATGGACACCTATCTCCAACTGGGCCAAGGAAGGCTTCCCCCCGAGACCTATGAGGTAAAGAGGAATCAGACAAATGAGAGGAAGAGGTATATGGGAAAGCTAGGAGGGCATTCCATCACACATGCACTGCTCAGGACAAGAGAGTTCCATTTTTAAAGCTGAATATAAGTTGCATAGGGTGGAGAAAGTCCAAGTAGGTGAAGGGGTCTGTTGGTGGAAGCCTGATTAATGGATGCCATGCTGCAGAGTGTTCACTCCATCCTGGCACTCTTAGTAGCCCTTGGAGTAACTAAAGGGGAAGGAGAAGGGGGGTGCCATGTTTGTGTTTTAGAGATACTGCTCTAGCTGCAGGGGGGAAATAGTTTGGGTAGGTTCAGACCAAAGGGGAGAACAGATTATGACTTAGATGATGACTGATTAGTACTGCTCAATGATGAGCAGAACTGTAGACCTTTCAGAAGTATGGGCATGGGTGTTCTTTGCTGTCACAATAACTTGAAGGGTAGAAAAGGCACAAAGCTTCATGAAATGTGCTTGAGAGTCTCAACTGATAAAGATTTCTCCTGACCCCTGTGTTAGTTCTCGAGGGCTACTATCACCACGAATTGGGTGGTTTTAAACAACATAAATGTATTCTCTCACAGTTCTGGAGTCTAAAAGTCTTAAATCAAGGTGTTGGCAGGGCCATGCTTTCTCTGAAGTTTCCAGGGGATGGGGAGGTGGAGAAGGAAAGATTCTTCAGCTTCTGGTAGCTTCAAGCATTCCTTGCCTAGTGGCAGCAAAAATCCAATCTCTGTCTCCAGTTTTACATGGCTGTCTTTCCTTTGTTCATCTGTGTCTTCACAAATAAAGACATCAGCCATATTGGATTAAGGGCCCACTCTACTCTAGTATGATCACATTTTAGCTTACCTTTACAGTAACCCTGTTGAGGTACTAAGTCCTACAACTTCAACACATTATTGAAGGACAACAGTTCAACTTTTAATGCCCCAAATGCCAATAGCATTTGCCAACAGCAGCCCTTTTAGAGGAAAAGGGAATTAGAGGGGTGTAGGACAGGGACAAAGAGATGGATTTGAGAGACAGTTGACTAAGATGAACAGGACTTGGAGACTGTTTGAATTCGGGATCCCAAAGAAAAGAATCTAAAATGGTTCCAAAGTTTCTGGCTCAGGTAGCTCATCCAAAGAGCGGCTTGCCATATTAGAGAAAAGCATTCAGTGAAGAAGAAGGGAAAATGAGGAAACAATAAGCTCATATTGACCCGCATATGGAAATGCTCATGGTAAATCCATGAAAATTTGCCCAGTAGTCTGTCATACTTACGGAAGTGAGGTTCAAGACATATCAGAACTGGAAAACAGTTTGATGAAGTCACCGACATGGTAGTAAGCCATTAGAATGATTGAGACACATTGTCAATACCCAGTATGTGGAAATGATGTAAAAACTAAAAAATATATATACAGGCGCTTGTCCCTCAGATTAATATAAATATTCTCTTCGAATGGAATCAGCTATCACAAGCTTGAACAATATAAACTCAAGTACTCTTTGAAGGTATTCTTTCCCCATATGTTGGTTTACAGCTGCAAACCCACTTAATCTAGACAAAACCCTCCTCCTTCATTCACGTCCCTGAAAAATAGTTTATGGATAAGGGTTTTTAAGGTAAGTGAGAATTTTTGGCATAGGCAATAAAAACTGATACAATAAAAATATACACAGTATATAATATGTGTATACTATATTTAATTTACAGAGCCACTTTGGAAGACAGGTGTTTCTATACACATTTTACAGATGGGGAAATGAGAACTGAGAAAGTTCAAATTACTTGCTCTAGATCATACAGCTATTAGGAGACAGAACAAAACAAGCATCTAGATTTGAATTTAATGTTAGTGTGATACCACAGCTTGAGTGTTTCCACAACCCGTGTGGCCAAGTGCATGGGGGCCGACGGGGCTGGCAGGAAGAAGGTTCACAACTCATTTACATGTACCAAGAACTTACACTGCAGCTCAGTAAAAATGCATTATGAAATTAATATTAATATATTTAGTGACGCTTGGGGTGCACGGGCGGCTCAGTTGATTAAGCGTCTGACTCTTGCTTTCAGCTCGGGTCGTGATTTCACAGTTCGTGGGTTCGAGCCCTGCATTGGGCTCTGTGCTGGCAGTGTGGAGCCTGCTTGGGATTCTCTGTCTCCCTTTCTCTCTACCCTTTCCTGCTCACTCTCTATTTCTCTCTCTCAAAATAAACAAATATTTATCTATAGATATAGATATATAGATATAGATATAGATAAATGTTTATTTATATATACATATATACATATACATATACATATGTATACGTATACAGTTCGTGGGTTCGAGCCCTGCATTGGGCTCTGTGCTGGCAGTGTGGAGCCTGCTTGGGATTCTCTGTCTCCCTTTCTCTCTACCCTTTCCTGCTCACTCTCTATTTCTCTCTCTCAAAATAAATAAATATTTATCTATAGATGTAGATATATAGATATAGATATAGATAAATGTTTATTTATATATACATATATACGTATACATATACATATGTATACGTATATATGTATAATGTAAATTTATATATACATATATACGTATACATATACATATGTATATGTATACATATATATACATATATATGTATACATACATAGATATATATACATATATACGTATACATATACATATGCATACATATATATGTATATATATGTATATCTATGTATGTATACATATGTATATGTATATATGTATATATATCTATATCTATATATATGTATATATGTATATCTATATATAGAGAGATATATATATAAATAAACATTTACCTATATCTATATCCTATATCTACATGATATACATTATAGAGATATAGAGATAGAGATAAAGATATAGATATTAGTGACACTATTCACTCACTGAAGGCAGGAACTGTCTTGTTCAGTGCCTTATCCCCAGGCCCAAACACCATGCTGTGTACATAGTAGGTGCTTAAAAACAAGCATTTGTTAAATAAATAATTTTTTAAATGTGTCATTTTCTAAATGGTTTAGGTAAAAACTATGATCTGTTTCAGTCATTTGATCTGTCCCTTTAACTTAACATTTCAAGATTCATATAGTCCATTCAGACAGTGCATTCATACAGTTAATTGTTCGGTGCTTAAGAAAATAAAAAACCACCATTAAAATGGTAGCTGAGAAAAGTCTCATAAATTCACAGCAGTATATTATTAAATGATTTGGCTGGTAGGGACTCTTGGGCAAGTTCACTGTGGTACCATATTTAAAAGAAAATGAAGTAAAATACGCCAAGATAAGGAAACACTTATTTGGAAAGAGATATAATTAACCCAAATGAATTATTACAGAGGGAGGGGGGCTGGAGAGGTGGGCGAAATGGGTGAAGGGAGTTCAGAGGTGTAAACTTTCAGCTATAAAATAAACAAATCATGGGGATATAACAGGTAGCACAGTGACCATAGTCAATAATATTGAAATGCATATTTGAAAGTTGTCAAGAGAATAAATCTTAAAAATCTCACCACAAGAGGCAAAAATCATAATTTTGTCTGGTGGCAGATTTACTGTGCTGATCATTTTACTAGATGCACAAACATCAAATCATCATGTTGTATACCTGAAACTAATAATCATATCAATTAAAAAAATGAATTGTTACAATACTATTATCATATGATGATTATTGGATTGATATATATATATATATATATATATATATATCTGATAAATGACATCAATATCAGTTTTATTTTTAACCAAAGTTATTATTAAAATGCTCAAATCTGATATTGCCTTGCCATTATTTCAAGTATTTGGAAAAATACCTTCACAGAAGTATCTGTACATATACAGATTTCACCAACATGTTCTGGGTAAAATTGTGTTCCATTCTTTCAACTTTTACAAAACGTTATGAGGAGGAAAACTTCACAAGTTTATCTTGATGTTAGCATTTTTAAACTAGATTCCCCCCCCCGCCCTAAAATTGTATCTCCTTGGCCAATTTGGGTATTATACTTTTAATATAACACATTGCACTTTTACCAGATTTAATTCAATTTATAACAAATGCCTCTAATTAAGTTAAAAGATCTTTGAAAATTGCTAAATCTTCGGGGTAATATTACCACGACTGACATTGAAATAATTGATCATTCCCACTGAGGCACAAAAGTATGAATGTTCTAATGAGAAAACAGGGATTGAAGTATGTTGAAGGAGTCCAAAGAGACTCCCAAACTCTTTAGGCTGTTATTTCCAGTGACTGTCTCAGAATGGGACCAGGAGCTGGGGCAGGGACAGACAACACTCAACCCAGAGCCTAAGAAGGCAATGAAAGCAAACTTGAAACACAAAGTCACCACTTTGAGCAAAGGTGAACAAGGTCTGCTTTGCCTTCCTAAAATACTGTCATTTCAGTATGCATGGGTTTCTGTTTTACAATGTCAATTTTTGCCATTGACAACATTTTCGTGACTAGTCCAAGCCAATAAATACCGGATGTAATACTAGAATGCATCTATTTTTCCAAGAGAAAGTCACTTAGAGCCAAGAATCAGTAAATATGTAATTAGTTAGACCTAGTGGCAGAGCTCCTGACCAAACACCACCACCAGAGTGGGGAGTAGAAACAGAGTTTGGTTAAAGTGTTTATTGAGGCTTTGTGAAGGGCTTTAGGAAATCACTTACCTTTGCAGCTAATCTGTTAGTAAGAAGGAGAACACCTACCTTGCCAGTATTTGCTTGGCCTAATTAGTTAAAAATGTGTACAAAACGCTTCCAACGTGAAACTCGCTAAATACTTTATGCATAATGGAAGCTTCATTAATGGCTGGAACAATAACGTAAAATCAGCTTTGCAAACAGTCACATTAATGAACTGCATGATAATGCATAAGCAGGGCAGCATAAGAAAAAAGATACTTCACAGCTTAGCCATAAGAATATCAGGAGGCTTCACAGTTTATCAGGCTATATATAGATGCAGATTGGAGAGAGGCAGATCCGTATACAGGTTGACAGCACAGAACCCAGTTTAAGTCTTTGTTCTTCTGTTTACTAGTCTGCTGATATTTTGTGGGTTATCTAATCTCTGGGCCTCAGAAACTTCCTCTAAGATAGGGGTTTGGAATGTTTCCCGTTTTGAGTTATGAGGATTGAGAGAAGATGTCAGATTTCCAGGAAGGTGCTTGCCACTTTTAGAGAGGGATTATTTTATAATACAAAGCTGGAAAGTCACTCAAGACCAAGAAAGCCATTTCACAAAATTGACTTCTAATTTTGATTCCACTATTGTGGGCAATGGAAAAACATTCAGGAAGAATTACGTTGTGATTCAACCAATGGCATCTCAGACATTTAAATTGAAAAGCAAAGATATATCTTTAGACCCTTTTCTTCCAAATCATAGTTTGGATAGCATGTATTAGATAAATAGTTTTTGTTTTGTTTTGTTTTGTTTGTTTTTTGTTGTTTTGTTTTGTTTTGTTTTGTTGCAATAATAAGTCCATAAAGGGAAATGCAACCCAAATTATTGACAATAGCAGATAGGCTGAAAGTAGGAAAGAGAGAATATTCTTGCAGTGTGCAGAAGAGTTTAAACAGAAGCTTGATAAACTATTATTATGTGTAAGAGTACTATAACATGCTCAGATTTTGTTGTGGGATTGAGTTTAATTTTACTGTTTCTAGCAAAATGTGGGCACATGGCAAATACACTGTGAGTCTCACATCATCTCACCCCAACACGATGGCCTAATTCAGATATAAATCAAGTAATCAAGTTAAAATGAAGATGAAGACAATTTAGGAAAAAGTTATGGCCAAATGTTGACAAGAAGTCTGAGGGTGTCATCTCTCCCCTTTTGTCTAGTCTCTGGAGCAACGGGTAGCTCTTACTCATGTTCAAGTTCTGTGCAACTGAATTGAGTTGAGTTGAGTTGAGTTGAGTTGAATTGAAAAATTCACATAGCATAATAAATGAGCTTTACATAACAGTGTGTCATAATATATACATATATATTTGATATGTATCAAAAGAAAATTTATAGCATAGTTTTAAAAGTATGAATTTTTAATGTTTATTTATTTGAGAGAGAGAGAGAGAGACAGAGAGACAGAGCACAAGTTGGGGAGGGGCAGAGATAGGGGGAGACATAGAATCCGACACAGGCTCCAGGCTCTGAGCTGTCAGCACAGAGCCCAATGCAGGGCTCAAACTCACAAACCTTGAGATCATGACCTGAGCAGAAGTCAGACATTCAGCCTACTGAGCCACAATGACACCCCTAATAGAATGAATTTTTAAAATCAGATGGAGCTGGGACTGAGTATCAGCTCTTTCACAACATGCCTGTGTGAACCTAAGTAAAACATTTAATCTCTTTAATATAATGCCTTTAAGATACTTACAATACTTATTCCAAATGTTTATAAAGAAATCTAGGGGGAAAATGTAATTTTTGTCTCATAATAAGTGCCAAATTAATGTTAGTCAACAGAATTGTTTAACACCATCAATAACAATAATAATATTTTCTAAATAAATAATAATGAAAATAACTTAAGTTTCTCTCTCTTCTCCCTGATTTCTTACAGGGAAGGATGCCTGCTGTAAAAATAAAATGTAAAGCCTTCCAATTATGTCCAGAAAATTTTTAGTGATTATTAATCCATACCTTCTTTTAAAACTTCTAAATAAATACCTAAAAATGGAGGGACCTATATCTTATAATTTAGTACAAAAAATACATAATACAATATATTAACTCTTTTTCTTTCCAATTTAATTCTGTGTTGTTTTATTTAGCCACCTATTATAAAAAGTAATTTGTGTTGATAGCTCTGAGGAAATCTAGAAATTAAAGAGCTAATTAAATTTTTTCTGAGTAATTCCTGAGTCTCTGTATCAATATATACATGTAAGTGTGTGTGTTCATCTGTGTGCATGCACACATATTTAAACATCCACGAATGGACAAATACTGCTAGATGTTTCTGGAAATTGACCTTCCATGGTGTCTACTCTGACTAACCATTTCCTCCGGGCAAACACACCTAACCTTTAAGCCATGTTTCCAAAGGAATCATAGATCATGCACCTAGTAAGGCTGAACTAGAATGTCAGAAAATGTGATCAAGATAGGGAAGAGACGTAATGAGAAACTGACCTATTTGTTGTGAACTTACTATCTATGGAGGATCTTGAGAAAGTTTTTGCTATCTTAAGTTAAAAAATACTAAGTAACTTATAAAACATTTAAATAATGCCCCCATTTCTAGAAATAGTTTCGCATCATCACACATATATAAGTGATACTTTCATAAATAATTTGCCTGAATATTTTCAAAATGGAGCTCATACACGTATTTATAAAAGCATTACAAGAAAGGCACATCTGGTATAATAACTCCAGGATGTCATCCTGAAACAAAAAATATGACCACAATTTGCAAAATACTTTGCTGAGTGAATGCTGTGTATATACTATACTCCTATATTTCAAGGAATGCACAAGTTTTGTTAAGTGAAGCTCTCACGTATAAAAGTGAGAATTTCTTCATCTTCCCACTTACCAAAGCACATGTTTTCAATGGGGACATCTGCAAACAGAATGTTAATTAAAACATCAAGGTAGACATAAGTCACAGAAGTGTTGAGTTGTCTACCACTAAGTAGCTGCCTTCATTCTAGGGAAGAGGTGCATCCAGAACCCATTGAGAAGACATCTTGACCACTGTGTCTGTACTGAAGTCGAGGAAGTATAACCAAGCACAAGGAAACCCTGACCCCCACACAGGTTGTAACAGAGGCTTTAGCTGATGATCTGGAGTTCGTCCTTGGGGGCTATTTCAAAAAGAAGGGACGGGAGAAGGCTTCTGTATTTCCACATCAGTCAGTTAGTGACAACAAATTGTCCTCTGGGAGGGGCATGATCTGGATGAGGATGTTTCCTGTGGCCGAGGAAAGTTCCCATAGACGGACTCTGGTCTGAGCCATAAGCAGGCAATATTCTCAGCAACTGAGGGGTGTGGGTTTAACCTGGAGGGAAGTAGGTGAAACACCATAGTATCTATCACAGTCCACCCCTTCTGATGTTCAGATCCATTTGCTTCTACAGTAAATTCATACCATCTAGGAACTGTTCCTCCAGGCTTATGGTCAGTCTTGTTTTCTGGGAAACTTAGTGGAGAAGTGTTGGTGAAGACAACTCGGCTGTGCAGCTGACATCAAGGTTGTAATGAAACTCTTCATCACTCTCCTCCACCATCCCAGATTCCCCTCATCCTGATCTGCACCTCTGCAGGTCTAGATGGCTTGATCTTGCCTGGTGGCATAGTCTAAATGGGGACTCCTGATGTGTCCAAACTTCTAGAAGGTATGCTCCTCTTAGGTGGTATCTATTCTCAGTTAAAGACCTCAAATGGATCACCTGAAAAACAAACCTATTCTTCTCCACCCCCTTTGTATATTAGCATATCCACCTCTCCTAATGATAAGGAGTGATTAACCAGGCCGGGCGTGATGACTCCTTTCTTTCCTTGCTGGCCTCCCAGCATGAGGAACCTGATGTGACCTGGTGGCTATGGCTAGAAGGTGTGTGTTCACAGATGGAAATGTTCACCTTTTGGAAACCAGGGCCTCCAATGCACCAGTGGTAAGAATCATGCATCTATTCATGCAGCTTACTTTAAATTAAGATCATATGAGAAACTGATAAGTGCTATGAAAAGGACAAATGAGGATAATGCAATAGAATGTGATTATCTGTGAAGGTGGCATTGATGAGATCTGAATGAGATGAAACCAGCTCTTTCCCTATCAGATTAGATAGAGCGATGATGTCCTTGGGTCAAGCTATCCCTGAGGCCAGCCAGCCAGTGGGCCAGGTCTACTTTTTATCTTCTACCTCTATTCACACCTACTTTTCTTTCATATGCCATGTTCAGGAGCTGGGGATGGGGTGGGGAGTGAGAGGAAACCTCTTTTCTGTGAATCAATAAACACAGCTAATTAAAATCATCGTTAGGTTCTTATGGACCACACAACAATTATCAGTTGGCTATCCAGAAGCACTTTCCAATCCAAAAATGTCCCTTGCCCACCTCCACCTGTAAAGGCAAGACAAATTTAGATGTTTCCTTCTCTTAATTCCCCCTCACCCACTGAATGGCTATCTGAACCAGTTCTGGACAATAACATGCAACTCGAGAAGGTTGCTGAAGGGATTCTGAGCATGCTAATAATCTCCCTACTAGGAGAGAAAGAATAAGTAGGAAGCTCCCTCTCCACTGGCCCTTCTTTCTGCCTTTGAATGTGACCTTGATATTTAGAGCACTTGAAACTAGGAGGGCCAGAAAGAAAGAATCACGGAGAAGCTGAGCCAGAATCCTTCCTGAGATAAGCTACTGAAACAGTATCAGCAACTGACTTACCTACTCCTCTTAAGTGAAAAAGAGTGAACTCGTTGTGTGGGCCTTTGGTACTTGGCTTTTCCTTTATTAGTAATTTTAAAGCGTTCTTTGCTGATACTGACCAGGCAGTACATTTAATTTCTAAAATCTTGTGAAACCTCCAAGAGGAACGGACAGTGAATAAAAATGGACGATGAAAGGGAATTAAAAAATATCACAAGAAGCAAAACACATCATTTCGTTTGCCTTCATGATGTCACTCAAGGCACTAAAAGCCAGAAAAGCAAAGTGCCTAAGTTTTTGCTAGCTTGGTTTTTAAATATTCCGTAAATACTTCATTGAATGACAAAGGTAAAAAAAACAACAATAATTGAAGTACGTATTGATTTAAATGTTAGATCTGTGGCTGCTGGTATGTGTGTACATATTTTATAGACAGCAGGATGATTATTAAATGCCTGCACTGCACATATCATGAGAAGCAAGTACCATTTAGAGAGGTTGCTATGATATTTCCTAACGCAACATTTGCCAAGCTGAGCATCTGAGTGTGTGTGTGTGTGTGTGTGTGTGTGTGTTCAGAAGCAATTCACAGCCCTGAGATTGCATCTCCCTGGAGACAATCACCAGACATACACACACAATAAGTTTAGAAACATGGAGAAAATAGGTTATGTGAAATGTTACATTTCCTGTACTATTCCTCATAACTATGACATTAATTATTAGGTCCAACTTGGTAGAGAAAGCAAATACCCATTCAATAGGTAATTTAGGAGTACAGTGTATAAAATAAAAAGAAGGTTATGTTATGTTGTGATAAAAGTGGGTGGAATGCCTGACTGCTCTGAATGGAAACACCCAGTATTAACTCAGAAAGTTATAAATTCCAGAATCTAGGGGATTTTCAAAATGAAAGGACAGGGCAATAATCCCCGTGTAAGACAAATCATAATAGAGCTCCCGTGTAGGATACAAGCCACACAGGAAATCCAAACCCAAATCTTTAAGAAACCCAGAGGGCAACACCATCTTTCTCCGATGGTAGAGAGCCACGTAGGAGAACAGTACCTGAGATATCTCAACTCAGCTTCTAGAATCTTTGAGTATGTTTGGAAATTAATCGCCATTTATATAACAGTTGATCAGATTGCTTTAAGAAAGAACTCATAATCCAACATCCTGAAGTCATGATCAAAGCTTGTGAAATATCAAAATCCTCTTTGCTTTCCTTCAAGATTGTTGCTATAGTGTTTTCGTTTATTTTCAGAAAACGGCAGAGAGAGAACAAGGGCAGATTGCCAAGTTTGAGACTAAGGATGTCCTTGAAGACAGCCCAAACCAAAATAAACACAAAAACAAACATGTCTACAATTAAAAGATAGTAATACGGCATTATAATTAGTTGTCTCAGGAAGTAAAGATATTTTCAGTTAAGTGAATGGGTGACAATTACTTGGATTATTGTCATACTTAAAATGTCAGTGTTAAATGATTGCTTTAAGCACATAATAATAAATTCTGCATTCTTAAGTGGCAAAGAAAACAGAGCCGAATATGGAGATTGTTTTTACTGGAAGCAAAATTAAACATTAACCAAAACCTGCAACACACATTTTAAAACACAGGGAACAAAAGAGGAAGAGCTGTAGATAAACACGGTTCTGACATTTGCCACTTGGCTTAGAATTAGGATCAGTTCAAAGACACATGCAGAAAACTTGTCTAGGGGTACACCTATGGTTTCAGAAGCAAATGCAGAGGGAGAGGTGACTACAGAGAATTCTAGGGAAACTTAAAGACTTCTTCCTGGAAATCTGGTTAATTATAGCATTTATGGCAATAGCATTGGTTAATTTCACACCTGCCTCCGTTAAATCCCACACGATTTCCTGGGATATGTTGTGATTACATTGTAGTCCTGCAAACCATATTTTCCCCATGTCACTGTTAATTGTACAGGATTAACAAATAACAAGTGTCATTTGCTTACATTGCCACTGTCGGTAATGTCTCCCCTTGTCTCCAATACGGGTTCTTACTTCCTTTCGAATCCCCAAGGCCCCCAAGTGAGCCTAAAGCCCTCGGTGATTCAACGGTGGCAGTTTTTCCGTCCTGCAAGCCATGCCACCTGGACACTAATACCACAAAGCAGGAAGTTATGTCTAACCTCAAAACTGTGGGAAGTGACAATTCTTGCCCTGTCAACCAGAGTCTACTTGGAAATGTTGGATATCCTTTTATTCACCATCTATGGTTCAACCAACACTAGTAAAGGCACTGAGAACAACAGAGCAGAGATCCCCCGGTCTCTGTTTCTTCTCCCTTCCCTGGGGAGACAAGATGTGCCACCTACAAACTGCTGCTTCTCTAACCGGAAAGTTCTAGAAGTCTGGAGAGGATAAGAGGCTAAGGTAGCCAGGAATGTTCAGGGGCCATCTCCTGAGAAAATGGTTCATGAGGAGGACTTTGAGGGAATGGGAGCATTTGTGTTGGCCAAAGGGTAAGATTTGGAGAATTATAACTATATAAAAGCAGAATCTGAGAAGAGGGCAAGTGCTAGGGTGGACAAGAGAAGCCTAGCTGCCTCTTACCTTTCTTCCCAGAGAGAGGAAATACCTTTCCCCTGAAAAAGTCTTAAGTATTAAGTAAATTTTTAAAAAGATCCATTTGTTCTGTGTTGTTAATATTCTGAATTACATATTTCTTACAAAGAAAATAAAGAGGAGCAAGATGATCTATTCTTTCTGCTTTTCATTTTATTTATTTATTTATTTATTTATTTTAACGTTTATTTATTTTTGAGACAGAGAGACACAGAGCATGAACAGGGGAGGGGCAGAGAGAGAGGGAGACACAGAATCTGAAACAGGCTCCAGGCTCTGAGCTGTCAGCACAGAGCCCAACGCGGGGCTCGAACTCACGGACCGCGAGATCATGACCTGAGCCGAAGTCAGGCGCTTAACTGACCGAGCCACCCAGGCGCCCCTCTTTCTGCTTTTTAAAAAAAATCATGTTTTGGGGAGTCTGGGTGGCTCAGTCAGTTAAGCGACCGACTCTTGATATCAGCTCAGGTCATGATCACACAGTTCGTGGGTTCGAGCCCCACATTGAGTTCTGCACTGACAGCCTGGAGCCTGCTGGACACTCTCTCTCTGCCCCTCTCTGCCCCTCCACCATTAGCTCTCTCTCTGTCTCCCTCTGTCTCTCCTAAATAAATAAATAAACATTAAAAAAACTGAAATACAAATTTTAAACATCATGTTTTATATTGTGCCAAATTATTCTGATTTTTTTCTGTCAGAATTTATATACCCAGGAGAGCTCACTGTGAAGAGCTTCTAAGTTTACCACCTTGAAGGAAAATCTATCCTCCTTTAAAGTTAATATTTTTTTTGCAGAGTTTGATTTAATAAACAGACAAATCCAACATTTCGAATCTACCAAATGCTGATCCCAGAGGGCAGTATCTGCATTTAACCATCACTGGGGCCATACAGAAATGAGCGACAGGTGCGGAACCACTTCCCGCAACAATGCTTACCAGTGAGCTAACTGCAAATCGCCCCAAATTGCAGTGAAGTGAAAATATGTGACACGCCACGAGTGGCGTCACTTGGTGTGCACACAATCTACCTGGGATGGATTTCAAACCAGTAAGAAAATGCAATGGATGGGGCTGTCTTTTCCATAATGGAAAAGATCATGGATTTTTAGCTCCAGTCAGAACCAGGGTGCAAAGCAGCTATCCCTTTAGCACAAGTGGGCAGATCACTTAGCCTTCTGAAAAGCAACTTCCTCCACTTGAAAATACACGCTCTCTCTCTCTCTCTCTCTCACACACACACACACACACACAAAACACACACGTACACACACACACTTGAGTTTTTGGTGAGAAAGGTCTGGAAAACAAATAACCATGCTGACTCCAAGCTACCCTAACAGTAAAATAATTAAGCAGTATTTAGCCACCTGTTTCATAAACATTGACTGATCACCCACCATGTAGGAAGAATACAAAGAAGGGAGAGTGGTTACAAGGCGGCTTTCTGATACTAGACAAGCAAGGCCCTTACTGTATCCATAGGCTCCCGCCCATGGAAGAATTGAGATGACCCAACCCCCTCCTAGGTACCTCTCAGTGCCCTTTTTTGCACTATTTTTCGACTAATTTCTAATATGGGAAGACTTTCATGAGAAAATTACCTGATTAATGAGGAAAAGGGGAAACATTAAAAGTGGTCACAACAACATTAATAACCCGATGTAAGCATAAAACATTCCGTCAGCTTCTTTTCTAGAGCCACGTATAAAAAAGGATGCCATTTTAATTATTAAACAGAGAAAATAAGGCAATTGCAACATACACCAAGATTATTTTATTGTAACTGCTGTGAATGTTAATATTGAAAGAAAGAATTATGCATGCATTTATTTAAACTAAGATCCAATTCCTTTCAAATGCTGTTGTATAATGAAGAAGCGAGGTCTATAGAATCGGTTGGGGAATCAGGATACCCTGGGATCATACTTCTACTCTGCTCAATACTCAATATTAAAAAAAAACATGTCATAAAACTCTTTACCTGTTTGGCATGTCTTAGACACTAACAAAAGATCCATGGAAATTACATTTTTTTTAAACCAGGGTGTTTTAAATAATGACTTTCAGGTTGTTTCGAGGACGTCTAAGTATTTTAGGAAGCACACTGCTTATTTTCTCTCCTAGAAATTGCCTAACTCAGAGCAAGGACTTCAGCATTTACTGGAATATGAGAATAGTGCCCCAAGTATACATTAAAGCAATGTCATTTCCGTGGGAAGTTGGGGCCTGAGGTCTGTTTCAATTAGCTATTTTCTGTTCCGAAATATTCGGAAACCGTTTCCATCAAGAAGTCAGAATATTGCTGTCGTCTTCTGTCTCTTCCTAGTTAATGAAAAGCAGGAGGCCAAACGCCACCAGGCCCTAATGCCAGCATAGCCAGTCCTAGGCCGGTAACTTGCCAAGGAGCATGCCCTGAACTTTGGCACCTGCATCCAGAACTAGGAAGACACACTGTGGTGACACTGCATCTATATACAAGAGGGAAGAATAAGTCAACAATAAATGAATCACTAAAAATGTCTAATGTCTGATACAGTGCTTCCGGCCGCAATGGAAATTAAAATAATGTTAAAACACAGCTCTAGACGATATAATCTTGTTTTGAGTGCGTTGAAGCAAAGGTTAAGGGTAAAATAAAAGAATGTGGGGTGCCTGGGTGACTCTGTTGGTTAAGCAACCAGCTCTTGATTTCAGCTCAGGTCATGATTTCATGGTTCCTGAGACTGAACCCCATCTCTGGCTCTGAGCTGACAGCGTGGAGCCTGCTTGAGATTCTCTCTCTCCTTCTCTCTGCCCCTCCACTGCACACGTGAGTGCTCTCTCTCTCTCTCTCTCTCTCTCTCTCTCTCTCTCAAAATAAATAAGAAAACATTTTTAAGTTTATTTATTTATTTTGAGAGAGAGAAAGTACATGCAGGGGAGGGGTAGAGAGAGAGGGAGAGAATCCCAAGCAGGCTCTGCACTGACAGTGCAAAGCCTGATGTGGGGCTTGACCTCATGAACCTTGAGATTGTGACCTGCGCTGAGATCAAGAGTCAAAGGCTTAATTGACTGAGCCACCAGGGGCCCCAAGAAGGAAACATTTTTTTAAAAAAGAATGAATATGCATTTGTGGCTGGGATATCATGGCTGCTTCATATATGGACCCTGGCAACAAGGAGCATATGTGTCAAATCCTATATAAGTTCAGAAGGTTCATGGTTATAGAGCAAGAAAATGTTTTTCCATATTTTTTCTATAAGACTCAAAGGGGAAGTGTCAAAATGCAATTTAAATTAAAGACACTTGCGACGTTCAGGTTCTCTATCAAATTTTATACCTTGAACAGGTACAGGTAAAGAGAAATTCATTTCAGCAATATGCATGTCTACATACGCCTACGTGCCTCATGCCCAGGGAAGTATTAAATATGCAATAAGCATTCCACAAATACTGTTGCCTTGGCATGGAAAAGCATGGATTTGCTTTTCTAAGAATCTTTTCATGCTTTCCTGTATGCGATTGCCAACTGGGAAATCTGGAAAGCTGGGAGCTATGTTTCCTAGAATCTCCTTCCCTTTATACTTTTGGGTTAGAATCAATCAGAAGCAGGGTCAGTTTATCCACTAAAAAGTCCAAACCGGCTACACGATTTGCAGAGACCAGTGCAAAACGAAAACATGGGAGCTTGTATTCATTTGCAAGGGCTGCCATAACAAAATGCTATAGACCTCGTGCCTAAAACAACAGAAATGTATATTCTCACAGTTGCGGAGACGGGACTCCAAGAGCAAGGTGTCAGCAATATTGGTTTCTTCTGAAGCCTCTCTCCTTGGCTTGCAAATGGCTGCCTTCTCTCTATCTCCTCACATGGTCTTTCTTCTGTGTGTGTATGCATCCCCGATGTCTATTTGTGTGTCCAGTGTCCTGTTCTTATAAGGATACCAGTAATACAGAATTAATGCCCACCCTAAGGAGCTCATTTTAACTGAGTCACTTCTTTAAAGACCTCATCTCCAAATACAGTCTTAGTCTGAGATACTAGAGGGTAGGGCTTCAATATATGAATTCTGAGGGACACAGTTCTGCCCATAATAGATCCTTGTACAAATGGCAGGAAAAAGAAAGTCTTGGTATAGCTGCTAAAATATAACGTTTTCCTTTCTTCTGCCATCTTTCTCTCTCAGCGTGTAATTTTCACTTTGTTATTTAAAGTCTCACTTCTATGGATGTAGAGACACTCTCTGGCCTGGTGCAGACTCACCTAGGCTCCCAGGGACTCTGCTGCCTGGTGCATCTTGTACACACACTGGTCCGTTGGCTGCCAGATTCTCTCTCCCTCCTTCCAGCTCTGCTGGACCAATAGACGGAAGCCTGGTTGGTGGCAGGGAAGTCGATTCACTCTGGCCCTTGTGCCCAGGCCACCACTGGGGAGGGAGGGCAACACTGGTCACTGGGCAGGGTGAGGATGTGAAGACTGGTCAGAGCAATAGCCATTACCTTTGGTGCTTCTAGCTGTGTGTAACAAAGTATGTCAAGCGAGATAGGAGCTGAAGAAAGAACTTTTCCTTTAGGAAATACAGAGGCCCAAGGCTTCCTGGGATGACGGATGAAAGTGTTTCTCATCTTCTGTCTCTTCAGCCAGCAAAACAGTCCCCCAGTCAAGGAATGGCTCCAGAGTAGAGATTACACCACAAGTGTATTGCAAGACCCTTTGTCAAGACCTGAAAACCATCAAAGGCAGTGATATCCTCCTCAGGATAAAAGTTCTCTAAGAAGTTTAAAGATGTTGTACCACAGCATCCTGACCTGCCATCCAAAGTATAACAGGATGATTTCAAAAAGAATGGTAATTGTGGCTTTCATATAGGAGTCGAATGGAATGGACTTTCATCAGCATGGTAAAAGCATGGAAGAAAGACTCTTCAGAATAAACATGGGCAGCTTTCGGTGGGCAGGAAGCAGGGTGGGAAGGATATCCAATTGCAAATGTGGGTAACTGCTCACCAAACATGAGAGCTATTTCAGAGCATGTAGCCCACAGCCCAGCAGGGTAGTTAAGAGCAAAAGAGAGCACTGGCATAGAGAAGTGTTTGCAGGGAATGGAACTGAACTCTCCTCAAGATATATCCCCTGCCTCGCGAATAGGAGACCTGACAACGACACACACTCACCTGGATTTCAGAATTGCTAGGAACCGGTTATGGATATGAGCTTTGCTCCTCTCCTTTTGAAGAGAATGTCTATGATGGTGGGTGGGGAGGGCCAAGGATGGGGGTCACATGCAGATTTCTCGTCCTTTTTGTTCATCGGTCCCATATCTAAGTAGCTATATCTGAGAAGACTGATTCAAATCTAGTCCTGACTTACATGATGAAATCCAGGATGATTTCATCCTGATGTCATAATGGAATAAGACTTTTAAGAAGAAGGTGAGTGTCTATCAAAAGGAAGGTAGAAGTGCACGTAGAAGGGAATATGAATAACTATGACTGGAGAGGCACAGATTGTTTCCACTGGGTAACGGATACATCTCCTAAGCCTGTGTATTTACATGTTTATAACTCTGGGGTCAGTGGGCTAGTGGTAGAGTATAACAGTAAGAAAAAAATGCAGTCCCTTCCACCACTGAGTTTTCAGTCCAATAAGAGTAAAGAAATATTAATAAAATAAATTACAAATAAAAGTCAATTGCACCGATGGTATATGTTAGGAAGGTGAAATATAGGGTATTATGAGAATCAAAATAGGAATTTAGGGAAGACATTCATCTAAAGAATGAGTAAAGGAGAAGGAAGAATTTCTAAGCATAGGAACACATACCTAGGTGGCAGGGAGGTCCCAGAGGAATATAAATACTATGATATTTTGAAAGAAATCTAAACACCATCAGGCAGTTAAATCTATCCTTAAGTACTTCCAGTAGACCTCAGTCTTAAACCTTGAACGAGCCTCATGCTCAAAAGTACTATTTTGAAGCAAAGCAAAGAACAGATGCCCATTTTCCTAATTTCTAGAAAATCACATTTTTAAAGAATTGATTTCTTCCATGTTAAAGTAAAAAAAAAATAATAATAATCAGGGATCCCTGAAGAGAAGAATCCTGGACCCCTGAATATAGACTAAGCTTAGTCGTTTGCCAAAATATTATTCACCAACCTAGTACTTACTACAAGAAAAGGATATTTTAAGAGTTCACAAGATATAACTTAGAAATGTTACTCAGAGACATAATTTCATAAACATTAAATTGCTGTCATAAGGAGGAACTGCATTATTTGTTCTAACAGTTTGGTTTGTGAATTTGTTTTGGACAAATTACATTGTATGTAGAAATTGACAGTCCATATAAAACACTTTAGTGATTGTTGATGAGATTCTAATATAATGTTTACAACAACCAACCGAAATGTCTTCATCAATGAGACTAAATGGAAATATGTCACAGAAATCATCATTCTGTATGTTAAAACAAGAAACAGAACTCTTGCCAGTTATGAAAAAGACTATCCACAGATTGTTTCTGAGGACATCAACATCCTCCAGAAGGTCAGGATTTATACCAAAGTGTGGGGCTTAAATTCAATCACAGAAGTTTCAGATTATACACAAGGGAGGACCACCTTGACAAAGCATGACCTTCAGAATCTACTGGAAATGTTGCCATATTGTGTTTAAGTGATCGTGATTAGAAACCAAGAAGTGACACAAGTTTTGGAATGTACAAGGAAAAATGCCTAAATGTATTGCATATTAACAATACCATTTCAAACTTATGCACTCAACCTTGACAAGTGAAAGCTGGAAATTGACCCAGATATTTTTATCCGTTGACAAAAGTAATTACCATATGGTGCTTTGTCATTATTTTAGTGATTGCAGAGAAGATTTTGGAAACTCAGCTGTAAATGCTCCAGATGACATCCCTGAGAAATACCTTCTGCCTGATGATTTAAGGGGTGTCCACGGGCCTCTTGTGTATGAATTAGCTCATTCAGAAGGATAGTTATAATATGAAGAGAGTTGGTTTGAAAAACCAGAAAGGTGGTTTCCTAAGGTATTTTCTGGAGCTTATGAAGAGGAGTTGGCATCACAGATTCCAGACTAGACTAGTTGTTCAAAGGAACTTAGAACCTTTCATGCTAAAGGGAGAGGAAGAACAAAGAACACGTTCTGAGGAAGCATTTATCTGATCGAAGTACAGTAGTCTTCTACAGTCAAGAGTTAAGCATACCATGAATAATAAGCCCTTTATGGAAGCTTTGTGGAAACAAAAAAAATGCCCAGTTGGAATAAGGCACATAACCAATAATCTCTGCGCTACAATTTCTTACCTGTTAGATAAAAATTAAAATGCCCTCCCCCATGAGTTGTTTAAGAGATTGAACAACATACATGAATATAGTAGCCTAACTATAAAGTGTTATATAATCACTACATACCTTTAATAGAAACATCAACATTCTCACGCCCATCTTTATCTTTATTAATTGTACTCCCACACAGTGTTGACATAGAATCAACTACACCTGATGTAACTTGGGAAATCGTTTTAAACTCACCTGTTTCTAGGGTTATTAAAAGTTGGCTTTTAATGGTGTTACTGCAGACACCTAATCATTAATCATCGAGGAGCATTCCCATGCAGCTTCTCTCATTTTAGAATTTTTTTTTTTTTTACTGCTGAAGTTTTACAATGCATCAGGGAGATTCTTAAGGAGTACAGGGAGAGCAACACAATTGTCTGTAAGCCAGTCGATGCACAAAATGAATGTTCTCACCAGAATTATGACTCTCCGAGATGGTGACTCTTAGGGGAAAAAAAAAAAGTCATCCTCCTTGAGAATGACTAATACTCAAAGTACTCCCTCCTAGTCCTTGGATAGAAACCTACTTACTCGTCAGGTTATGTGAGTTAAGAGAAAAAGCCTGTCTCTCTTGCTGTGTATTGTGGTACTACTGGATGCAAAGTGAAAGACTGGTTTGTAAATCACATGTGACTCTGGAGAGACAGACGTAGAGTTTCTTCTTTCTTAGCATCACCCATGACCCTCCTCAACCCCATTTGTTAATTCTTTTGAGATGTTCGGTAATAATCTTAAACTCAGTTGCAAGAACAAGAGAAAGATTTTGGAAATGGAGACCATTTTAAAAACAGCGATCTATTTCACAAAGCCTTCGGATTTTGACTTTAATCTTTTTGAAAATTGTCATATAATTTGATTTTCATTTTTCCCCAAATAACTTAATGTATTTTTTTTATCATTTAAACATACAATGTTTTATTAGTTTCAGGTGTACAGTACGGGGATTCAACAATTCCATACATCACCCGTATGTGTGTAGTAAAATTTTAAACTCATTTATAAATACATGTAAAAGTCTTTCTAAGGCTGAAGAGGCTACCAAGAGTGAGAATCTATTTCAGAAAGCCTTATAAATTTTGGCTTTAAATTTTTGTAAAACTGTAATAAATATCAATTGAGACTATCAGGCTAAGTAGAGAAATAATATAGTTATTCACTTTTGGCATTTCTCTTTAAAAAATGGCGTATTGGCAATGTGAAGTCAAAAATGTCTTCATTTATTGAAACAAAACTTCAAAGATAAGAATAATTTAGGGATTAGCTGGCAAACAATGCATAACAAATTACATCAGTAGCTAGGTAAAAGCACTGTAAAAATATTTTATCCTGTATCTTTCAATAATAGGATTAGTCAAGAACTTCTGAGATATTAAAATGCTGATTCACAAAACAGATTAAAAAAATTTTTTAAAGATACAAATAAACTTGTCTGCACCCTCACCCCCAAACTAACTTCTTGTTTATATGAAAAGTTTACAAATATGACAAGAAACTCTTGGTAAGTTCAAATGAAGGTCACAACCTCAAGACCATAATATATGACTTAAGAATTCCCTCTTAAATATATTTATCTTCCTAGATACAAGAAGAAAAAAAAAAAAAACAAAAGAAACCCAGCACAGGTCATGAAATCCTTGGTCTTTCAAGAGAAATGTAAGCCCAAAGGTTTGGTAAATGTTGCCCTTGGTTAATTTTTACATTAAATAAGAATTTACACGGGAGGAATTAGAGAACCTTGACTGGTGTGGGAATACACTGAGGAATTTATATGGTGGACAGAAAGTGCCAAGTACTTTGCGAACAAATGCTTGTGCATTTGGAGAGTAACATTGTTAACTCCTTTATTCCCTTTATTTGTCCTTTTCCTATTGGGCAAAAGGAGAAAACATTAGCCAGTAATTCTGTCCAAAGAACCAATTCAATTCCACAAACTCATTAGGAGAATACCTTGTAGCCAGATACGTGGAAATGTATGTTGCATGGTTGGGGTTGGCGTGAACATAGGAAGAAGGGAAACCAAGGATGGATACGTGATGGAATTAGCCATGACTTGTCACTTTTGTTACTTTTTAGATTAAACCTACTGTTAATCGGTTTGTTTTACTGAAGAAAAATAAACAGCGCATATGAAGAAGAAAGATGGATTCTTCTCTTCTCTGGGTTAATTCAACCAACGAGTAGTTATTGAGTCTATTAGCATTCCAATGTTGTTTGGGGCAGCCAAAGAGATTTTACTTCTCTACCCCTAGTTTCAACAATGGTGCCTGGCTCATAGTATGTACTCAGGAAAGACTTGTCAAATTAATTGATTAGTAAACAACTGCCATATTTCTCAATAGGTAAACATTGTGCAAAGTAAAAGACACAGTGCGGTATTATCACAGATAATCGAAGAAAGTTCCCAAATGCTGTTGTGTGGAAAAATTTCAAACACGTTTATCCAAGGGGAATAAATACATAGTATGGTTCTATAATACTTAAAAAGGTGAAAGAGAATAGACCTTTCTCAAAATCTAGAAAACAATATCCAACATTATCTGTGGCACCTCACACCCAAATTACACTATTCGCTGGAGTTTCTACAAGTCAATGGACATGTATAGCCCCATGATATGTTTTCTTGGGCTCAACTGAAAACCTATATAAGCTGAGAAACCAGAAATTATGCATGTTTACAGAGTGCAAAATCCATAGCAAAATGAGTATTTTGCTTGGTACAGGTCAAAGGAACAAAGTGATTCATTGACGCTTCTTACAATGTTTCGTTTGTATTGATGTATGTCATGTACATGCAGGATCTGCCCTTTTACATCTCAGGGTGCAAAGAAGACTAGTCGTACCATGCACAGAAGAGCTGCAAGCCACTTCGTCTGGCCACCATACAACCCCAGCAACCTCATCCCACGAAGACCAGCCTAACATCCATCAGAACAGCTTACGTATTTGCCTACATTACTGACCAAGGAGAGCCCCAGACACCTGGCAACGCATGTTCCCCTTCAGTGGGCTATCTTTGATGTAGGTGCCAGGGGGATAGATCTCAGCACTGGCACTAGGACAGAAAAGAAATGGGTGGTCCTTCCTCTCTTGCCTCTGATAATAGGGACAAGCAATCTTCAGAGAAGAATTGAGTGGGAGGAGTAGACACTTGGCTTCAAGCCAGCTCCACAGGTGCTGGGTGCTCCTGGTTTGTGTGGAATTAGTTGGCAAAGATAATATATATGTATATATTTATTAGCTATGAAGAAGCCATAGAAGCCTACCTATCATAGAAGCCAAGATTCTTAAGCTTGACCATAGAAAAGAGATAATGATACGCTCCGTTGTATTACTGAGCCCATTGGGGTATGGAAGAGGAATTGTTCCTGTCTTCTGACACAAGGCAATAGATAACTAAATGATTAGAATGGTAGAAAAACTTTAAATCTTAAAATTGACATTTTTTTTTTGCAAGTGGAGAAGGTATCACAAAGAATTTGGATCAGCCTATGGCAATAAGATTCAGTATTACTGAGACACTTATTGTATGCCAAGCACTACTGTAAGTGGTTTGTTTGTATGGACTCATTTAATCATTACCATATCCCTGTGAGAGAGATCCTGTCTTTATGCCTCAGGAAACTGAGGCACAAAGAGGTTAAGCTTACAGTAGGACAGTATTAATTGATAAAGCCAAGTAGTAAATCGCATGCCTTGTGCTCTCAACCACTAAACTAAGCTATATTTCTAGATTAAGATGTCTCCAAGAGACATCCCACAAAAGTACAGAGGAATAAAACCACTTCAAATCAATGGCAATTGTGAGCTAAACTTTTATTTTGCATAATTACAGTTAGTCTATGTGAAGTGTAATATGTTTTGCTCAACTTGTGGTTGCAAATGTTTAGTTGGCAAAGTATTCTTTTCAACTCTGAGGTTTGATGATGCTTTTAGTTCTTAAAGGGAAATAGGGCATGTTGATTTAATAACAGTACTTATTTCGTAAAATCTGCATCTAAGTACTTTGAGGAAGTCATTTAAAAATACATTTATTCAAAACAAATTAGGTAAAAAAATGAAACGATCTAGATCGTTCCATGCTTTCTAAACCTAGCCTTCCAAATATAGTAGCTGAGCCTCCTTAAATTCTGTCTCCTGGCTCATCACCAGCCCCACTGCCAACCCAAAACCCGCCTTGACCCCATGAAGGGACTTATATTAAAATATCAATGGGGAGCCTAGGTGGCTCAGTCAGTTAAGCATCTGACTCTTGATTTTGGCTCATGGAATCATGAAATCTCATGGTCACAAAACTGAGCCCTACATTGGGCTCTGCACTGACTGTGGAGCCTGCTTGGGATTCTCTCTCCCTCTCTCTCTTCCCCTTCCCCGCTCATTCTCTCTCTCTCTCTCTCTCTCTCTCTCTCTCTAACTAAATAAATTAACATTTTAAAAAATTGATAAAAGATGTCCCCTGGCTTGGCATCCAGAATTGTTGCTATGGGCTCTATCTGCCCTTGGTACTTACTTCTCTAGAAATTGTTTCCCATGAGGCAAAACTCAATCCTCCGGTTCCTTGTGATCCTCTCTTTAAAATCTTTTTTTTTTAATGTTTATTTATTTTTGACAGAGAG
This sequence comes from Lynx rufus, assembly GCF_022079265.1. NCBI lineage: Eukaryota > Metazoa > Chordata > Mammalia > Carnivora > Felidae > Lynx > Lynx rufus. The sequence goes on from NW_025814878.1 coordinate 127,668,519, forward strand.
AGACAGAGCATGAGTGGGGGAGGGGAGAGAGAGGGAGACATAGAATCCGAAGCAGGCTCCAGGCTCTGAGCTGTCAGCACAGAGCCCAATGAGGGGCTCGAACTCATAGACCACGAGATCATGACCAGAGCCAAAGTCGGATGCTCAACCGACTGAGCCACCCAGGTGCCCCTTTTAGGATCCTCTCTTGAAGCCTCATTTACAGTGCATGCAGTTCCTTACCTATTCGTTCAATTTATTTACTATTAAGTCACTGCTACCTGGGTAGCTGCATCATTGTGCAAACAGTATGTGACTTACAACACCAAGATTTAATGCCTAGATTTGATAGTTACTAGCTGAGTATGTTTTCATGAGCTACTTAACTTCCCTAACTTTTAGTTGCTACAACACAAGATAGCGTTACCCATAATAATGTACTTAGTGGCCCTGTGTAAGCTGTTAACACTTTGCCGGTACAGGCTGGGTCTGATACATTTTTGTATCCTGAGCACCCAGTCCATGATCAGTGTTCATAAGTGTGTGCTGTATCCATTCATGAAAAATGAATAAATGACCTTCCTGTTGATTCTTTAGTTCCTCCTAAAACAAAGTTCCAGATTCTCCCAGTCTGTCATATCCCATTGGCTCCTCGTTCCTAATTCCCAGTTACACTCTGACTTCTAGAACTAAATCAGTGTTGGGTTCCATCTGACAAGGTTAGCATGGCATAATGAAGACTTAATCTCATATTTTCTCTTTGCTTGTTCTGTTTTCCTGCATTACGCCGAACTAGTAACACAAACAAAACTCAAAACATGACCATAAAAATTAAATTCCGTTCTCACGGACACTTCTTCTTTTCCCATTAGACAGCCAGCCACCACTAAAACCTCTGAGGCAATCCTCCAGACCATCGCTGATGGTGGTGCTGATATACAGGAGCAAACAGGCTCAGAGACGGGCTGATATTTTCCTTAGCAGAGAGCCACATCATTACGAGCTGGCAGAAAATTAGGTCAGACATGGCCAACACCTGGAAAAACCACACAGGCATCCAAATACTGTTGTCCATGGCAGAAAACCAAAGACTGGAACTGAATTTCCTCCATACTACCCCCTCCAACAATGAACAGTTGGATAAGGAGATAGCAGCCCTCATTTGGCCTGTAAGTGCATCGTTGGGACGCTTGTCAGTCAGGACGTGGTGTCAGTGCAGAATCAAGATACAGATGAAAATTCATGTCTCCAGAGCAGTGGTATCTGCACAATTACCTTAATGTGTCCCAGATTTGAATTCATCATTGACGTTCCCATTAGTTACTGGACAAAGTCCACTAGTGCCACCAAAGTACTACTCTTCACGTCAAATCTCCACCAGTGAGCCCTGGAGTGTGTCCAGCCTTCGCAGGCTGAGGCCAAGCTCATCAAAAGACAGCACTATGGGGAAAGAGTTTGTCAGTAGATTGGATGAAGAGCCAATTCTCCAACTTTTTATGATAATCTACAGAGGGTAAAAGGACAGAGAGAGTGATAGAATGAAATGCTGCAACTCCAACAAATACTTACTGAGTGATTGGTGTTCCAGTTGTACTCCCAGGATACTGGGCACAAACACATGACAATTCACAGCCACTGCCTTCGAGGAAATTGAAGTATATAGGAGGGGACTTCCATAGAAAGGAGAGGGGAAAGGGTATTTGTGAATTCTGAGGTTAAGAAACCTACGTGAGAGTCACAGCCTGACTCTTAATTATTTCTTTCACAAGACAAATTATTTAAATAGCCAAGCCTCAGTTTCCTGACCTATGTCATAAATAAGAGACATAGCCTTCAGTAGACAGAAAAGGGAAAACCATATTGCTATGTGAATTTAAAATAAACAGAGTGTAGTGAACTCGAAACAAATTGAGATGTTAATGAAAATAGTAAATTATAACCCTAGAAGAGGAAAAGTAAGGGATTATCTTTTTCATCTAGGGTGAAGAAGAACATTTTTTTTAAAACATAGCATTAAAAAAAGCACAAACCATAAGGTAAAAAAAAAAAAGTCAGATTACAATGAAGGACTTTAATTTAGTAAGGACCAGCAGAAAAATATTGACAGATAACTGATTGAGAAAAGGTATTGGCAATATATAACACCACGAAGGCGTGCGTATCTAGAATTTACTAGAATGCTCCACAAATTAACAAGAAAAATACAGAAAACTCAGTATAAAATGGACAATGTGAACAAGCTATTCACAGAAGTAGAAACGAAGATGTAAATAAGTATATGAAAAAAACATTTAAACTTTTTTGTAATTAGAAAAAAAAGCAGATTAAAACAACAATGAGGTACCATTTGAAATTGCCATAATGCCACATGTAGAAGGATATGATGGAAAACAGAGTGCTCAGGCTCTCTTGGTGGATAAGACTTGTGTGTACAAGTGCAATTGTACACTATGACCCAGAAATCCACCCCTAAGCATATTTCTCAGAATGTCACACATTTACTTCAATATTATTGATGATAAGTGGGATTGGAAATAGTCCTCCCCACAAAAATATGAATGCATCATATGACACAGTACACAGCTATTAGACTCTGTTAGAAGATTATCTTAGCTATTAGTATATTATACACAACAACATGAAGAGATCTGAAAGACATAAGGCTAATTAATAGACATAGAATAGAATATCTACAGAATGGAATAGAAAGAATAGAAAAGAAAAGAAAAGAAAAGAAAAGAAAAGAATAATCTATAGCCCAATACCTTTTAAGCAAATCCATACAGAACAACAGTACATGCTTTATAATGATATACAAAATTCAAAAACACACATCAAGCACATTATGATGGTCCAATAATCATTCTCGTCAACTTTGTATCTATGGAACCAAGCACCATGGTTGGTGCCCAATAAATATTTTCTGAGTAAATCAGGAATTCAATGCAGAGAACAAAGTAGGGAAAATGGAAAGAGATTCCAAACCTTTGAAGGGGGACACCCATTAGAGACCATTTTAAGAAGTTATCTGCTTCTTAGATGAGAAGAGAGATCTGGTTGATGGAGAAGGTTGGTGACTTCACGTCAGCACTTTGCGGCTCTTGAAGTAGTGTTAGTTAATGAGCTAGCAAGAGATATATGTCCAGAACAGAAGTATGTAGATTTAGGTCTCACTTGCCAATAGATGATAGAGGTGAAAGGTAGAGAAGTAAAGTAGCAAGTATGGGAGCAATGGAATAAAATATTACAGACATATGATTACAATAGTATCAGATGGCGGAGGATGAAGTATGTTTGATAGCAAATGAGAACTGGTCAGTAAAAAGTGGAGAATTATTGACTCATATGTGTAGGGGAAGGGGTGAGGTGGGATGGTATGAGAGGAATATGGTAGTAAGAGAGGTTTACAGAGAGTAAGAGAGACTAAGTTAAGTCTCAATTTTGGGCAAAACCCCCAAATAAGCCAAGCCATTTGTTTCAAACCTTTTGCCCTATTATTTGCTTTAACTATTGAAGGACTGCTTTAAAATTGATATATTTGAGGAGAGAGAAGGAGAGAGAGTGGGGAGAGGAGAGCAGAAAGGTCAGAAATCAAATTAAAAATAAGAATAAAAATCGCTATTCCCAAATCCATAAACTGAATTATCTAGAGGAGACTGCCGAGGACTGATAAATCCCCAAACAACTTTAATTTAAAATATCCTGAGAACTGCTGTTCTTAAGTTATTCCCTTGATTCCAATCTGCTATCAGCCAGAATCAGAAAGGTACCCAAGATAAGAATAAATTTGAGATTTACTATTATTGAACCCAATTCTCCTGTTCTAGATCCACAGGGTGCAACAAATGTTTCTCCCAGAGTGGTAAAAAGAAGAAGAAAAAAAAAAAAGAACAAGAAGAAAAGCAACTCCCCCACCTGTGCTCTTGTAGGAAAGACCACATTTCTAAAAGCCTGATGTGACTCATGGTTTTTCTCCTAGGCAGGTTTATGCCACATGACTCACTGCCATGTCCAAGAGGTGTACTTATCCGACACTGGGAATCCATGCCTGCTGGATAGTTTTAACATGCTATCTGCTGGATGAAAGGATGTTATTGAAGTAGGTGGTTTTTTATTTTCATTTGTGATTGGAGGCAGCACAGCATCGTGATTCAGGCTGAGAGTTCATACTGCCTGGGTGTGAATCCCAGTTCTACTACTTGCCACATATGTGACTGTGACAATATTAGTTAACTTCTCTGGGCTTTTGTTTCCTCCTCTCTAAAATGGGGATAGTAAAATTACCTACCTTGTAGAGTTATTGAGGACTTGAGAAATGATACAAAGCAGTTGGAATAGTGCCCACGTAGAGAAAATATTGGCTAAGAGTTAGTAATTACTGACATCAGAGGAAGGCATGAAGAAATTCATGTTTAAAAAGAAAATCCTTCATTCTAGATAGTTCCTAGAATGCAGGATTGGATGGAGCTTTTGGAAGGAGAGGGATTGGAAGAGAGAATATCATAAAAATTTAGCCATAAAAAAAAGAAATGAAGAAAGGGGATGTTGGCTACAGATGTCACAAGGAAAGGATATAGACTGTTTAGGCACAGATATGTGTGCCTAAGGGTGCCAAAGTGTGTGGGGTGGGATGCCCATTGCTATCTCAAATTCAAAACAGTGTGCTAGGGAGAATGATAATGTAATGACAGAACTATGGTGATCAGGAGGACAAGAGCAAGAATTTATTTTTGTTTCAATTTTATTTTAGAGAAACAGAGAGAGCATGAGTGAAGGGGAAAGGGGCATAGGCAGAAGGAGAGAGAAAGGGACAGAAGGAGAGAGAATCTTAAGCGGGCTCCACGCTTAGCACAGAGCCCAACTCAGGACTTGATCCCTCGACCCTGGGATCATGACCTGAGCCAAAATCAAGAGCGGGACGCTCAACTGACTGAGACACCCAGTGCCCCAGAACTTTATTTTTACTTAGGGAATGGGTTGATGTCACGATGCCTCCCATTATAGTCAAACAGAAAAGGTAATGGCCCCAAATTGGTGTGCATTGAGGCATTTATAGAATTTTATGGACTACCATGAAATAATGGGAAAATATGGAGAAGTACACATATCAGTTCCTTGTTGACACGAGAAAAGTACGCCAATAATTGTTTTAAAACTAATGTCAGTTTTCTAATGGGTTTGGAAGACCAACTTTTTCCCCAAATTCCAGCTCATAGTCTGTACAGGGAAGTGAGAAAGATGGCCTGAGAATGCTTCTGATATAAGGTAAACAGAAGCTATGACATCACATCTGGGTTTTGATATAGATAAAAAGTGAACATCAGTGGGAGGCTGGCCTGCTAACAGGCCACATTTCTTGAACACTGAGAACTCTGGAACTAAGTTTAAAAGAAGATAAAGAGCTATCTCTGGAAACTGCTATTGTCACGTCTCATAGAACCAACTACGAACATCCTCAAGGGCAGGAAATTAGTGAAGGTGATATTGTAGCTAAGAAAATGTTTCTTTTCCTTAATGTAAATATAGACTGATTGTCTCTGAAAATTTTTTGAGTTGTCTTTGAAACAAATGCATACGTGTACGTGCACATATGTGTTTTGTATGTGTTTTATATGGTATCTATCTCCTAAATATCAAGAACAATAGGGGACAAAGCTGTCTCTCAAAGCTGACAGAATCCAAGGAGAGGAATTCATGTGGAAAAGTCAAAGCCCACACTGGACTCTCATTCAATTCCATGCTAACATCATCCTTGGGATACTTGCCGCTGAAGTCTATGGGGACTCAGGATTAACCAAATGGAGAGAGACAACTGGTCATAAGGCAAACTCTGCATATAGAGTGTAGAGTTTCATAAAGGAGACTGGATATAGACACAGTAAAAGTTGATAGTGGAGAAGGTCTCAGAAATAAGGAGAAAGGACAGACTCTATGACCAAGGTCATGATTCATAAGTAAGGAATATCCATCAAGGAATATTGTGGAAATGGTTTCATTTTAAGTTCAATTCTTTTCCCTTGAACTCTGAGACTAGTTATATTTAGCATTAAGCTTTTAATTGATTCTTCTACATTGTATTCTCTTTAGGCACACCAACCTTAGAGTGACTCAATTATATCATAAGCTGCTGCGACTGCATTATGGGTAATTTATGAAAAAGCAGTAAAGAGAAGAAGGATGTGGTCTGAACCACCTCATTCAACCATGGAGGCCAACACAGAAGTATTTCAACTCAGGAAGGTAGTGATCCCAAGGGTCCAGGTAGTGATTAGCTTGAGCAGAATGAATGAGATCCAAAGGGAGTTGGGAAGCTCTAAGGGGAGCATGGTTGTCTTGGAAAAGTATCACTGTAGATGATAACTCAGGAACAGGAGTGAAATGACTGCTATGCTTCCAAAACATACCAGAGGGGTATGGATTTTGAATATATACATTAAGTGGACAATAGATTAACGGTTGATAAATGTTACTCTCGTATGTATCCATTATTTCCCTCTTACTGC